>NC_088704.1:15000000-17500000 GCF_028017835.1 Emys orbicularis
TTGAAAAGCTTCATTCCTGGGAAGCGTCTAGTCTCTTTAGAAACTTACACCCACCCCAGAACCTTGCAGCTCCTGGCGTTTGTGTGGGAATCTCTCTAGTCTTGTTTGAGACCAAGTCGCTTCAGCTGCGTGCGGAGCTGGTTCTACTTTCCAATTGCAGGAAGGATTTCCTGGTCTTTTGGGAGATGCCTTTCCCTCTAGTTTGCATTTCACTTTAAATCCATTGTTGCCAAGTGTTTCTCAAATAAAAGTGCTGCTTCTGCTGTCCCCTCATCCCCCCAGCCGTTAGGAACCCCTGAGAACACGCTATTGAGTCCAATATTCTACACGTTCCTTGGCCAAAGAGAGAAGGCGACCTCTTAACTACTCTGGTTGGCAATTAGCTTTAGCCTATTTTTTTCCTTCTCTCGTGCTGGGCATTTTTCTTCTCAGTGTAGCCAATGAGTCACCGGCGAAGAAGCCTTAATTGTCTTTGATGATGAATGGGATGCCCTTCAGGTAATTGTCAGTTGTGGTGCCTCTTGCATCCGAGGAGGAGTGGGAAAAGAGCCCCTAGCTTCTGTTACGTTGCTTAGTGCAGCAACCTGAACTCCAGGGCCTCCCTGTCTGAATATATATTCACACGGATGAAGCGAAAGCGCTGGCTTCTTTCAGCTGAGGGCTTTCTGGCCCTGATGGTGAAAATGTCTGTTCACCATTCAACACAAGCGGCGTCTTTCTCCCCCCCCCCCCCATTTGTGAGTTGTTTTTACTTAGTCAAGCTGAGACTCTTCTGGGGGGTGGGGGTGGTTGCCCGGGGGGTTCTGCCAATGCAGGCTACTCTCGCTGGATGAGAATGGGGTGAGGCAGGTGCTGCTTAGGAAAATGCCTCGACTTGATTCTGTGGATAAGTGTAACCACAGGCAGTTCTGCCGCCGCACAGAGCGCTTTGAAAAAAAACCCCTAGCCCGTAGCGTGGAAGGCTGGCAGGGAATTGGGAGGCTCCCCTTTGCCTTTCACAGAGTTCAGAGCAGCACTAATCTGATGCAAGCAGGGAACTGTGTTCCTTAACTCTCTGCATCCTGGTCCTCACCTGAGCTGGTGTGTCTCAGGCGGCCCCTACCTGCTTCTCTGTCTCATCTGGGAGCACTTGTGTGCCGATGTCTCTCCTGGTGCAAACGCAGGGATTCCTGGACGATCAGAAGAGAGGAAAGCTGCCTGTTCGTTACCCCTGCTCGCCGGGTAAAGCTGCTCGCTGGCTGGTTGCCATCACGCTCTCAAGAAAGGGCTCGCACCCGCCGGGCTAGGTACAGCTGAGCAGTTGGACTTTGAAGCCGGTTGCTGCCAGGACTGAGTCAGGCAGAGAAAATTGCTGCTGAAAGCACTTGCTTTGCTTGCCCACCTTTTTTTCCCCCCTGCCTCTGAAGATTGCAAAGTGTGACTTTAGCTTCAGGTTGGGCTGCCCGGGGCCAGAGAATGGCTTCTTGGTCCTTGTAAATCTTTGCTCTTCCTTTACTGTGGTATAAATTAACATTGGCACAAGTGGTGTTAAAGTCCCCTAAAGCCAGGAGACCTGGAAGTGGGAGGGAGAGCATGCGACTGGAGCAGGGGTTGTGGAAAAGCCAAACTTGAGCTCCTCCATCTCTATTCTAGCCTCTACTCGCCACACCTGAGTGCCCCTCGGTGCACTCCTGAGATGTGGTTTCTCAGAAGGTGTCAATTGCAATAGTATCTAGAAGTACAGGCTGATGCTAAGCAGATTGGAACACAGGAATTGCCTGGGGCACGTTCTGCAGTGTAGGGACAGCCTTGTCTCTGGCCTCCTTGAAAGATGCATCCTGTGTATCCCCTTTTCCTTGTTCCCAGTGAGTGCGGCTGCCTGAGCGAGACCTGGCTGGAGAGACAGTCTTTGAACCTGACTCTAGACCGCTGAGGTCCTTGAAGGCTGTTGACAACACTGACTCCGAGCCTTCAAGTCTGGAGATCACGAGAGTGAGATTAAAACCACCCTGGGGCCTCGACACTGGACCCGGAAGCGCCTGCGGGAGGCACTGAGCACTGGGACGATGCGCTTTTTGGTGGGCGGTCCTGCCCCAAAGGCAGCTGCTGCGCTTTGTACGAGCGGTGGGCAGGGCAGTCAGTGGTCCAGTCTCGAGGTTGGATTGTGGTTGCTAGGTCCTCATCCAGAGCTGGTGGTAAGTGCTCTGTTGCAATCTGTGTAACCAGGAGCAGAGATTAACCCAGCATAGGGTGACCAGACATCCTGATATTAGGGACTTTGTCTTATAGGACCCTATTACGCCTTCATAGGACTTTATTTCCCCCCCTCCCCGCCCCCTGTCCTGACTTTTCACATTTGCGATCTGTGCAATACACCAAGGGTCTGAACTACTCTGACACTTGAATGGCAGATGCTTCTCAAAAGGGGGCAGTCGGGGTCTTCCCTGACACCTTAGTCTTTCGCTCTCCCCAGCAGCAATGCTTTTCTCTTGTTCCCACTCCCCCTGTGGGAACATGTGCCCCAGCAAGCTGTTTCTGATCCCCTTTCAGGCGTCCTTCCAACATGTGCCGTGGAACGGATCGGGGGACTGGCTGTCGAGGCTCCTGAGTCCTCTTGCTGACTATGCCGCTGGCTCGCTTTGTAACCTTGTGAAGAGTGCTCTGATCGCTCAGCGCCTCAGTGTCCCCATCTGTAAAATGGGCATGGCACTTGCCCACTTCTAACACGCATTGAGATGTAGGGTGAAAAGTGCTCTCACGCCGGGAAGCCTTTCTCTTGCGTCATCTGCGTGGAGGGGCAAGAACCCAGTTTTTAAACCCCGCAGATCTCCTTTAGACCACGTTGTTGATGTAAATAGCCACGGTCTCATTTCGGAGGGTGGCTTTCAGAGCCTCTTGCCTGCAGACGCCTCCCCTTCTCCACGGCTGCACTGTTTAATATTGCATGCTCTGAAGCTCACTAGGGGAGTTGTGACAGCCATGGAAAGCAGGTGACTGACCTCTTGGCGGCTGGCCTAGTGGAAAGAACACGGAGAGGAGCGGGAAGCATGGGGAAAAGCGAGGGCTGACTGTGCTCACAGGCAATCTGGAGCAGTCACAAAGAGACCTAGGGTAACACTGATGTGCCACAATGTATACGCTTGCTAGCAAGCTGCTCTCTTCCCCCTCGAGCAGATCTCTCGATGAACTCTTGCTTCCTGACAGCTCCCTTCAGAGGGAATCACAGTACCAAGGGGACCTTGAACTCCTGGGCAATGGACAGGGAACTTGCCTGTCTTTTTTTTGCCCCCCCATGGTGCGCAGTAAATGATTCCCATTATCCTGGTCTCTTCCCTGTGTTCTGTGCATTTCTTTAGGAGCAGTTTCAAAAAGGAGAGAGCACCGCACTGGCCGGGAATTCCTGTGTTCCACACTGAGCTCCCAGCTTGTTTTGATTTGCTCGCAGATCTACTTTGCTCGGCTGGTTTCTTCTCCTTTTTTGGAGGGGGTGGGATGAGGTGGGGAAATCTGCTGGCTGCTGGGTTATCTCTGCGGTAGAAGATCTTGTCTTCCCGCGGGGAGAAATAAACCCTTGTCTCTCGGCCAGACGGTTTATTTTCCTTACTGGAGTTAGATGAGCGAGGGGAGCTGTGCTTTACTGCCAAATTGTCCAAACATTTCAGCAAACAAAGTCTGCTTCAAGCACAGGCTTCCTGTAACAATTTATAGGAATGCCTCTTGTCACTTTAAACAGAACACTGTCTTCCCCTGCCTGATTGGCTGCTCCCTTGTCAGAGCTGGGAAGATTCACTTCTCCCCCTCCAACTCTCTTCTGCCCACGCTCTCAATGCTCCTGCGTCAGAGCTCCGATCCCTGGAATGGATGGAGACCGCTTTCTCTAGCTGGTCAAGGCTGCCGGCTTGGGGGCGTCACTGGCTTTAGCGCACACACTATCTTTTCAGAAGCAGTGTTGCAAATCAGACCGAGAAGCAAATGCCAGATACCAGGCTGTGTAATGTATGAAATCTCCCAGAGAAATATTTCAGCGATAGCCCAGTACGGTGTCCTCTTGAACTAGGAAAGGGGGATTCCCTGTGACAAGGAGTTAACTTGAAAACTCCCCTTTGGGAGGCCAATTGTGGCATCGGACAGTTACTCTTCCACTCTCTCTTGTTAACTTGGCAGCCTGTGTTTGCAGCAGGCCAGCCGACTTCCCCTGCATGCACAGTGGCTGGAGACAGACAATTATGGATCTGGTTTCCCTGGGAGCATCCAATCAAGTATAACACCCTCCGCTGTGAACCATAATTCCCTTATTAGTCATGGGCAGAACCAGGGCAGATGTGACTGACATTCTCGTTTGTCGCTCTGCCAGCTTCATGTGGCTGCTCAGTGTCCCTTGCTGCCGGGCACCTCTCTCAAAGCCAGCCGTTGGAAAGACGTACCAGGAAATCAAGGTTCAAACTATATTGGGTGAAACCAAGTTTTAAAGTTTTCAGATACCTTAACCATGGCCTGATGCAATAAATAATAGATCACTGAGGCTGGCTCTATGGAAGTCATCTGCAGCAGAGGGCAGGGCATGGCAGGTTTTTTTGTTTTGTTTTTTGCCTCTGTTGCAAAGGAAACTCTCCTAAGCAGGATGCTATAACGTAGCTCCGCCAACTGACGCACAAGAAAAGCCCAAAGCAAAAAAGGAGGCAGGGGATGGATGTTCCCTCCTACGTTGGTTTCTGTACCCTTCCCAAGGGGATTGCGGAGCAGTGCTAGGCATGCCCAGGGCCGAAGGGAAGGAGACTGGGTATGTAGCTTGTATCAAACACTTAAAAAAACCCCAACCCCCCCCCCCCCCAACCTAAGATCTCGAACGCTGACACCTTTTCTAGCAAGTTTCAGCCTTGGGTGAATTTTTATGCCACTGCTGCACCTTGCTGCGACTTGAAGGGCAATCACACATGTGTAACCCTAGGCATCTGCATTGCGGAGAGGAGCAAGAGGCAACATTTTCTTGTTGCTGCTGCCATTTATCCCACCAACCCATCATAAGAACAGCTATACTGGGTCAGACCAAAGATCCATCTAGCTCAGTATCCTGTCTTCCAACCATAGCCAATGCCAGGTGCCCCAGAGGGAATGAACTGACCAGGTAATCAAGTGATTCATCCCCTGTCGCCTATTCCAAACTTCTGGCAAACAGAGGCTAGGGAAACCATCCCTGCCCGTCCTGGCTAATAGCCATTGATGGACCTATCCTCCATGAACTTACCTAGTTCTTTTTTGAACCCTGTTATAGTCTCGGCCTTCACAACATCCTCTGGCAAGGAGTTCCACAGGTTGACTGTGCCTATTATATTCTATTCCCCTCTGGGTACTGTAAGGCCTTGCTTGCCAGGGCTAACTCTGCCCATGGCTCAGACGCTATTGTTTTATATAGCGCAACCGATGTGCATGGAGCTTTGCAGGCATACAAGGCAGGCACCGCCCTAGAGGAGTCTGTAACCTGAATGGGAACGAGAACCCCAAATGGCCTTGTCATGGTTGCTGGGCTAGCTGCACCTCTGTCCCCTTCCTGGCTTGAGTGGTCTTTCTTGGGCATCCTCCTCGTGCCTGGACCTCCCCGGCTGGGCCTGGGCTACAGCACCTTGCGAACCAGCTGGGTTCAGACACTTGCAGTTCTTCCCTCTGGGAGTGCTAGGCAATGATCCGCCAGCTGCCTGGCACCAACGTGGTGTTTTTTAAACCGTAGGAACAAAGCATTTAGAGAAGATTTTAAAAGTCCAGCCTACCTGTGTGTCTCTTACCTAGAGTCCTTCCAGCGAGGCTATGCTAGGAAGGCCTAACTCCTTCAGACACCTTGTCCTCTTTCCCCGCCCAAGGGCCTGAATGGCTACCTACCCTTTGGGAGCGAGTCCCTTTTCTAACTGCTGTAGTCTTTCATCTTCTGGTTCCCAGGGCTGGTCCTGCCCAGGTTTTGTCTCTTATCCGCTTCAAGTGTTTGCTGAGAATTGGCTTATCTGGAGCCATCATCCTTCCCTTCCTACTGGTTTTCTCCCCCCCTCATAGCTTCCTATAAAACAAGACCAACATCTTGATACAGTGAACACCTCCGTGACCAGGTCAGCTGGCAGTATTCATGCCTAGGGCCCTACCAAATTCCTGGCCATTTTGGTCAATTTCACAGTCATAGGATTCTAAAAATCGTAAATTTCATGATTTCAACTATTTAAATCTGAACTTTCACAATGCTGTAATTGTAGGGGTCCTGACCGGAAAAGGAGATGTGTGTGTTTGTGTTTTGGGGTGTGTGTGTGTGTCACAAGGTTATTGTAGGGGCAGGTTGCAGAACTGCTACCCTTACTTCTGCCCTGCTGCAGGCGACGGCGCTGCCATCGGAGCTGGGCAGCTGGAGAGCGGTGGCTGCTGGCCGGGGGCCCAGCTTTGAAAGCCGAGCCGCCGCCAGCAGCAGCACAGAAGGATGGCGTGGTATGGTATTGCCACCCTTACTTGTGTGCTGTAGCACTGGGCCCTCGGCAGCTGCCACGCTCCGGTCACCCAGCTCAGAACGCAGTAGCGCAGAAGTAAGAGTGGCAATACCACAATCCCCCTAAAATAAGCTTGCAACCCCCCCAACCCCGCCCCGCAACTCTTTTGGGTCAGGACCCCCAATTTGAGAAACGCTGGTCTCCCCTGTGAAATCTGTATGGTAGAGGGTAAAAGCACATAAAGGACCAGATGTCATGGTGGGGTGGGGGGAGCCAAATTTCACGGTCCGAGACGTGTTTTTTCTGGCTGTGAATTTGGTAGGCCCTATTCATACCCAGTTCCGGAGCTGCTCCATTTGCATCCCAGGCCATCCCCTTTCCTTGGTGTTGGTACTAGGGGTGGGGAAGGGAAGCGGTGCCACAGTCTGGCTGATGAGGATGGTTATTCCTCTCCCTGCGGGTATGTTACTTCGTGAACAGTGCTGGGATGATGGGGAGGACAGGACAGTGGGATGCAGTCAGGGGCAGCTGTTCCTGCTGAATCCTGATACTGCTTCGTAGCAAGAAACTACTGCGGGAGCAGTGGGCTGGGGACGCAGGAAGAGGCCGGTGCAACTTAGCAACCTCCCGCCTGGTCGGGAGCGGACAGCAATGGCAGACCCAGGGGATTGAATCCCAAATACAGTGTGCGACCCTGTCATGGGTCGGTCACACCTGCACCTGATACACACCTGGGGAGTGGAGGGGGTCTGTCTTGCACTCTTGGCAACGCTTCGGTGGCTTTCTGTGTCGAGAAAGAGATTGAAAATTGACTTTGTTACTCCCCCCTGGCAGGCTAACAAAGTGTGTGTGTGAGTGAGATGAATTCAGTTTGGGTAGAGAGAGGACAATGCCCATAGGGATCAATCCTCACTCATGTGTTACTGCTCTTGGTGGGCTAGCTCATGAAATTCACTCCCGCTGAGGTTTTATAAGCTCTGCTGACTCCTTTCAACTGGAGCTTTCTTGGGGGCTTGCTGAAGATTCACTAGCCCTCGGGCTCTGACCAGGGCAGTGTCGCGTTCTCACACTGGGGCCTCCTGTGTTTTCTCTCCCTTTGCTCTAGGTGAGAGTCTGGCGGTACCTAAAAGGCAAAGACATCGTGACGCACAAAATCCTCTTGGACGGTGGGAACAAAGTGGTAATCAGCGGCTTCGGGGACCCCTTAATTTGCGACAACCAGGTCTCGACGGGGGACACCCGCATTTTCTTCGTCAACCCAGCCCCCCACTACCTGTGGCCCGAACACAAGAACGAGTTGATGCTGAATTCCAGCCTGATGCGGATTACCCTGCGCAACCTGGAAGAGGTGGAACACTGCGTGGAAGGTGAGGCTGGTTCCTTGCATGTCCCCTTCTCTCTCTCTGTCTTCCCCCACCCCGCAGGGCTGGCTATCTTTGTGCGTCTGGAACCACAGCATTGGTGTGATGGGATGAAGCCCTTGCAGAGCCAGGGAAAGAGAGCTGATTGGCTGGGTGAGCTGTCAAACACCCAGAGACGGGGGGGGGGGGGGGGACTTCCCTTCCCTGCAAAGTCTTCTGGGGAGGAAAGCCCTCTATAAAACTCCTTGGCTTCCAGCTGGGAGTCAGAGTTGCTGGAGGAACCTAAGCCTGGGGGAGTTATGGAGAGGATTCCTTGGTTGTTGTGGCCCCCAGCCCCACTTTAAAGTAAATCTTGGTATTTTTTTAAAACCCCTGGGTCTTTCTGCTGTACTCTGCTACAATAAGTCAAGTCCTGGCTCTGTGGCCACTTCTTATTCTGAGCCATGGTGATGGTAAGTCTGTGGAATGGTGTCACTGTTGACCCCACTGGTCAAATGAGCTGGACATGTTGTCCTATGTAGTCCCAGGGCAGCAATGCTTCTGCTGTTGTGAACTGATACTGTCTCATCAGCTAACTGTGTGTGGACGGCTGATGACCAGAAGCTCTGTTCTGGGAAGTAGCAGTTAAAATCATTATGGAGCCAAGCAATGTCATTTTAACTTTACACTACAAACATTGGTCAACGCAAGTTATGTCGGCGTACCATGACTCCGGTTCAGGCTTTCTCAGTTTTGTAATTTTGTTCACTTAAGTCATCTCTGCAAACTCGGACAGGGATCTGAGAAGCGAGCCGGCTTCTGTAACCTCAGCAGGAACAAAGCTTCCATACATAGGTACAAAGGGAAGAACTTGGCCCAACAGTTAAAGTTGGTGAATAAGCTTGATGAATGAGCCGTAACTTGAATTAATCATAGTCTGCCATAGTTGTTGTGACTGACCAGTGTTAGCAAGTGAAAGTAGCAGACATGTTCTTTGCTCAGATCAGCAGAGCTTCCTAACCGTCTGGGTGGTTAAGCACTGGAACAAATTACCTAGGGAGTTGTGCAATCTCCATCACTAGAGGTTTTTTAAGAACAGGTTGGACAAACCTGTCAAGGATGGTGTTGATACTTGTTTCTGTCTCAGTGCAGGGGACTGGACTAATGACCTGTCGAGGTTCCAGTCCTATGATTCTAAATATCTGTGGGGGGTGAAGAGGTCAGATTTCTCAAGGGAAGGTGTAATCCAGGCTGCATCGCTTGGAGCAGAACCATGCTTCAAGGGCAGCAGAAATCTCTCAAGGGGCAGGGAGAATGTCTCTTTTCCAATCCCCCAGTAAGTACACGTTCGTCAACTACTTTGGGTTAATGTTCAAGGCAAGAGTTCCCAGTTCCTGGGAAGTACGTTGACCCCAAGCCTCTCAGTTGGGGTCTGAATATTACACATGCGGCCCTACGAGCAGATGAATAAACAAGGGAAAGAACGCAGGAATTCTGTGTGAGCCAACAGATAAACACACGGATCAGCTCCTTCCTCCTTTCTGGTGGTATGGAGGAAAGGGCAGAACCCTTTCCTGCAGCTGTGAATGCTTACAGAGGAGTAAGTGACTGAGTATGTGGGGACGGCCGAGAAGGCTGGTGGAAGAGTGGTTCCCAAAGCGAAGGCTGTATGTGCAAGTGGCTTTTGTAGGAGGACTGGAACGTGGAGAGCGAGGCGGTTGGGTGTGTCCAGTAGTGGTTATGTACAACCCACTGTATTCCCTATGCAGTGTATATACTCCTGGCTAAAAATTGCCCTGCTCCTCAATGCCTTTTTCAACCGATCCAATACCTAGGACAGTCTTTCTCTTTACCCTTCCCAGTCTTGGTTTGCTCAGCCCTTTAGGCTCAGATTTTTAAAGGTGTCGCTTGGCAATGTGTACCCAACTTGGGAGCCTAAGTATTCTTTCCAAAAGTGCCTTAGGCAATGAAGTTCCTTTTGAAAATGAGACGTGGGCTCTGGACATCAGTGAGGTGTTGTGAAGCCTAAATAGCCCTTAAAGATCTGGGCCTTAATCTCTCCTGTCCCCCTGCTTAAGAGGATGAAGAAGACATTTGGAGGAAAGGTATTTGGCCCTTGAGAAAATGAATGTCCTGTCTGGACCATCTGCTTTGTCCTTTACCCACCCACTAAGGTACTGACTCCATGTTGGTGTAGCTCTCTCAGTCCTAACTTACTGAATTATGATGGGGGGATGGGTCCATCAATGGCTACTAGCCAAGATGGTCAGGGATGCAACTTCCTGCTCTGGTTGCCCCTAGCCTCCGAAGCTGGGTGTGGATGACTGTATGGATCACTAGATGATTGTCTGTTCTGTAAATTCCCTCTGAAGCACCTGGCATTGGCCACTGTCAGAAGACAGGATACCGGGCTAGATGGACCATTGGTCTGACCCAGTTTGGTCGTTCTTATGTAACTTACGAGTGGCTGCCATTTGTGAACTTTTGTAAGTTACTGCTAACAAATTTTGGACAGGATATTCAACCTTATGCATCAGGGCTTAAGCCCATCTCTAACAACTGGAGATCAGGATGAGATGTAAATTGGAGGCAGATTATCCCCCATCTGCTAGGTGAGGTTCTTTAACATTCCTCAAGAGCACCTTCTGCTGGATGCTTCTGGAGACAGGATACTGGACTTAGATGGAGCCTGGGTCTGACCCAGTCTGCCAATATCTACGTTGCAGAGGGATAGATTGGCAGTATAGGATGTGTTTTGCTTAGTACCAGAGGTCCAGAGCAGGGTTTCACATGGACTCTGTGTATTGGTATGATCCATTCCTGCTTTTGTCTCTTGAGAAAAGAGCCCAAAGTTGCCTTGGCTGGAACAATCTGACCTAATGCCCATAGTGAAACCTTTCCCAGCTGCTGCCCCTGGTCCTAGGAGAGTAAAACTTCAAGTCTCTTTCCATTGTTGGAAGTAACTGGCTATGGTAGTCCAGAGACGTCTCTTCCTGCCAGGAGGTGCTCGCACTGAACCTGGACATCCAAACACGTAGATGAGCTTCCAGGAAAGGACCTGCTGAATTTAGATGTCTCGCGCCTCCCCTTGAGGGTCAGAGTAGCCAGTTGGGTGACCTTCATTGAGGTGGACTAAAACTATAAACCCTGAAAAATGAAAATACAGCAGCCCTAGCTGTCCTGAACCTGAATATAGAAAACACACTTGGTGCAGAAGGGCATTAAAGGCACTAAAGCTTGAACCTATCTAAGTTCACTGACCATCTCTTGCATGTAGCCATGATCTGGGTCTATATGATCCAAATCCCATTCTACAGAATATCCTTTAGCAGGTAGCAGCGGACTCTGTCTTGGACTCCAGTTTTCTAGGAAGTTAATTGGTTGAACCGCTTGTTTCCTTTAATTAAGAGTCTCTTCCTGATGGCTCACAGGGGAGCTATTGGTGTGTGGAGATGTGGTCGTGGCTAACTGCTTTGGGGAACTGGGACCATGGGCTGGGCTGGGGAGAAAAGGCTGTAAGATGGGACTGGAAAGCAGGCTAGGGAGAGCATTTCCATTCAGGGTAGGATTGAGTTAGAGTGAGAAGTGGCCTGGTTACCGAGTGTGATGCTGGGGAAAGAACAAAAACCAGGTGACCACAGCACTGATGTCTCAGCCAGAGGGGTCAAACATCTGTGTAGACCAAGCCCAGATTTGCATGATGACACTGCAGTCAGTTATCTTTGTGTTCAGCAGACTGTATGGCAGTTTGAGGTTCACCACTCTCTTGGGAAAGGGAAATCCAGCAATTTCCCTTGACCTGGCTGATTTGCTTTTCATCTGTCAGTGTCTGAAAGTCAGGCCACGGCTGGAATATTACATATGCTGTACAGTAACTAGCTTGCTGTGGCCTGGATAAAACCATGGCTTTTGTCCCAAACTCTACCCAAATCAGAAGTCTCTCTTGGAGCCTGCAAAATGTTTGGTTTGACTCGTACCTCGTAGCTGCCTGGCGTGGGCTGGGAATGCCGTGACAGGGACTTTTGAGTCCACACAAAACTCCCATGCTGTAGTCCCATCTTCTACAGCTATAAGAGCATCAGAAGGACTCAGTTGTAGCACAGATGGGCTCTCCTCCCAGGATGTCCCCATAACTGGGTTAAATCTAGCCCTGTCCAGAGGGTGACAACCCTGTTTCGCAGCAACTTTCCAGGTTTCTAAGTGTGTGTTTTTTTTTGTTTTGTTTTGTTCTGCACTGGAACAAAATGAAAAGGTTCCAAGCATATTTGGGAAACAGAATGGTCTCAGAAAGCCAGTTTTCAGATCAAAAGCCAGAGCTTTTTGATCGATCTCTAAATCGGGGTGACTACATCGGTGCAGGTGCGAGGACATTTGCTGTTGTCACTCTCTAAACAGAGTGTATGGGAAGTAAGGGCCGACTGGCTATGACTGCTTATATGTGAGCACCAACTTCTGGCTGGGAGTGTGTGGGTTCTCCTTTGCGCCTCAATACAACTGGGTGAGCTCTCCTAGGGGAATGGCTTGTCTGATAAGCCCATGGCCTCGCTGTATCAATTTATTTGATCTGTTAGCTAACCTGGGACTGGGCAGGTAGAAGTAGGAATCATTGCTTAGACCAGGGGTCCCCAACCTTTTTGTCTGGCGGGCGCCAGACGACGAGCCACGGAGGACCGTGGCGGTGGACGAGCATCTGCCGAAATGCCGCCGACAAGCGGCAACGTCAATAGGCGTCGCCGCCGAAATGCCGCCAAGAAGCAGTGTCATCCAGAGGCGTCGCCGCTGAAAATCGGCATTTCGGCGGCGACTCCTCTGGATGACACTGCTTCTTGGCGGCATTTCGGCAGATGCCCGTCCGCCGGCCAGTATGTGGGCGCACTTAGACACCCCAGCGGGCGCCATGGCGGGGACCCCTGGCTTAGACTTTCAGGTGTGCTAGATTTTGTATGGGCAGATCCAGGAGACTCTCTTGAGCAAGGTGCTAGGTGTGATTATTATTATTATTATTATTTTATTATTTTCCCCCCTCCTTGCTCTTTTGAGAGCTCAACAACTGACCCCCACCTCCCTGAGAACTTTCCCCAGATGTGTATCCGGATTTCACTTTGATCACCGCTTCGGTTTAAGAAAATCAAGAGTTTGTGTATAGTCTGCGTGCTGTCTCCACACTGAACTTCCTTCCTCACAGACAGCTCAGAGTCAAGCCTTCTGGGGCCCTGGCTAATGCGAATCCAGCACCGCTATTAAAAATGGCCTGGCAGGTGGCATGATTTGCATTAATTCTGGTGCCATGGCCTGAGCTGAGATCGCTTCACTAGTGATGGGGACCTTGAACCAGAGCTGAGTCATGTACATCAGGTTTAAATTACAAATCATACCTGCAAAGCTGATGGCACTGGATACAATAAGACATGCACCATCCTGCGTGTCTTGTTCCCTTGGAAAGTTTAACCACGCTCTCCCTTTCTGTTCATGTCTTCTCCCACCTCCTTCCTGATTGGTTCTCCTCCCCGGCACATGCTTTGCACGTAGTGTCTTTTGCATTTGGCACTCAAGGGTCTTTACAAACAAATTATGCCCCGAGATCACCGCTTTACACTGGGTTCTTCACCATCTTGCAGACCTGGGCTAGTGGGGGATACAGAAAGTTTGTGATTCAGCCAAAGCGCCACAAAGCGCATCAGAGCTGGGAACCAAATCGGAGTCCTGAGGCCCAGTCCTCGGCTCTCACCGCTCCAGACCCCTGCAGCAGCCACGTCCTGATGCGGGAGAGCCTGACCTTACTTTCAGCTAAAGTGTGAGGGCAGCAGGTGTCTGCAGCTAATGCTGAGGAGCAAACTACTGAGCTGTCGTATTCCCTTTTGAGCGCAAACTCCACTCCCCTGGAGACTGCAAACCTTCCTTGCGCCGGATTGGCCGGAAAGGTTTCTGGTTGACTTGGGAGCTGCTCTGAAGCTGGATTGCCTTGAAAGCATCTCTTAAAGCCTCATTGTGTATCTCTCTTTGTCTCTTCCTGTTCACTTTTCTTCCTTCCTCTCCCTCTCCTTAATTCTGAGAGGTTTTGTCCTTGTAAACCAGCCCGTGCAAAATCTGCTTTTCAGTCTCCTTAAAGAGCTTGCAAGGAGTGCAGAGTGGGCTGTTTCTAGCAAGAAAATTGCTGGCATGGGGCTAGTGCGAAGTGCGTTTGGGGTGTGGGCATTTCCCATGATCGGCTCTCTTTGCAGAACTCCTCCGTCTCTGGACCCATTTCTCTTTTCTAATCCCTCCCTGGCCTCTTATTGTGTGTCGGGGCAGGGAGGAGGGGCCTGGAAAGGCTTGGATGTGGTGTGTGTTTCCTTTTTTTTTTTTTTTTTTTTCCCAAGCTGTCCTTCCTCCCCCTCTTCCCTCTTGGCTCTGTTTTGGGCTCAAGATAATGAGAACAGCATCACCACCTCCGCCTCAGGAGGGTGAGAAAGTTAGCCAGCAGCTGTGAAAGGGCAGTAAACTGTGAGAGAATCTTCTACTGTGAAATCCTGGGGGCACCTTCCCTTCTGCGTTCTGCATCCAGGGCTGCTGTGTCCCAGAGCCAGGGGTGAGAGGGCTGGGCCCGGGGGAGAAGGGAAGTGGGGTCTAGTTTATGGGCGAGGTCCTGAGTCTCTGTCTCTGGCAGTGGATCAGTCCTGCTTTCGGGGGCTTAAAACCAAGCTCTGCTTCGTAAATGGAATCCTCCCCCAGAGGCTCGTGTTCTTTCCGGAGTTCTTTGCTAACAAAACCATCTGCACTTGGGTAACATCCCCCATCCTGTGCGCTAGCCGCTAGATGTCCTTCCGTGCTCCCGGTCGTCGTCGGCAATTCTGCAGCGGGCGGGGGTCCTTCCGCGCTCCCGGTCTTCGGGGCACTTCGGCGGCGGGTCCCGGAGCGAGTGAAGGAGCCGCCGCAGAATTGCCACCGAAGACCTGGAGCGCGGAAGGACCCCCTGCCTCGCCCCCCAAATCCTGGTGCCCTAGGCGATTGCCTAGGTCGCCTAAATGGAAGCACCGGCCCTGCCCCCCCGCCCCATCGCTGGGTTAACCCCTTCTTTGCTTACGTTTGCCAAGTGCCTTGGGATCCTCTGCTGTTGGAACCTACATAAGCGGAATGGGGTCTTTGTCCCCTGGTGTTGGCTGGTCCATAGGCATGGCTAAGAGTGTACTACAGCTGCCAGCCAGAAGAGTTACTACTTTAGCCCAAGCTGTGGAGGCTTAGGTATTTAGCACTGAGAGTGCTGAGTTCAGTTCCCCAGGGGAGTCAGTTAAGCTTCCTCGCAGGGGCTCACTGCAGCAGCTTGGGAGCTTCGATTTGTATAAGAAGCTCCACAGGAACTTTGAATCTTGAGTGGGAGGCTGCTGATCTGCAGAGACTTTCTCCACTTTCCCTCCCCCCTCCCTGCCCTTCCTCAGGATAAGAGCATCCTGCTTCGGGTCTGTGTGGCATCGGCTCAGTTAATGACCCAGCCGCTGTTTTTAAAATCCTCGGCACGGAGGTGGCACGGTTTTGACGTGCTGACTCTTCCGCTGCGGACTCATGGGCTGCTTGTTCACATCACGAACTTCCAATCTGGACAGGACTGTGGTTCGTTAGTGTCGAGTGGCGCTGGCAACATCAGGGGCTCTGAATCCGACTCTTCGCCTCTGGTTTTTCTGAGATGTCTTGTACAGTCCTGCTGGCTGCTGGACTCCTCCAGCCGACCTCTGTGCAGGACGGAGCAGCTCTGGGCTGGGGCTGCGGAGTGATGGCCTTGTGTGCCATTCAGACTAATGGCATTGCCTGGAACAGGAGCATTGTCTATTTTCACTCTCCTCTGACCAAGGCTGCATGTGAAGTGTGTGTGTGTGTGGGGGGGGGGCAGGATGCATAGCTGATGGATGCAAACACCAAAGGTGGGGGATTATTTAGGGTGATACATGGGAGTTGTAATGAAGGGGAAGAAAATAAGGGGGTGCCTACAAACTACTGTTAAACTTTTTGATGGGGAGAGAGATCGGACTGGAGCAGACACGAGCGTGCTGGCAGTATGGTCCTGTTGATAAGGCATAAGGTTGAGGATCAGGACCCACAACTTCTATTCCTGCATTTACTAATAACTGTCTGGGCACTGACAAGTAACGGATTTCCTCCTCTCTCCCTTCCCCCCACAGCTGGGGAAATGGAGGTATTGTTATTTGCCCATGTTCTGCAAAGAGCTCTCAGACCTACAGATAAACTGCTTCCAAGTGCAAAGTGGTGAGGTTTCCTAAGGGAAGTCCCACTGCTCGGGACTTCTTTAAGCTCTCCCGGACAATGGGACACTGGCTCTGATGGTCTGCGGTGTCTTCTCCGCCTCTGACTCCTGTGGCCGTTGGGAGGCAGATGAAATTGTACTCCTGCATCTCTTCTCCTTGGCTCTTAAATGGGGCGGGGCGGGGGGGTGGGTGGGAATGGCCACCCCTCTACCTGGATTGACAGGCGTTTTGGTTACAGGCTGGATGGAAGTTGTGAGGGACGCAGCATGGATGCTCAGCTGATGTAGCAGCATCCTTCTTAGCGTTAGATCAATGTAGCTGCTCCCTTGAAAATATATCAGGCAGGTTACTTGAAGTGGCTGGAAATCAGACTGCTTGATGTGGAGCTCTTGGTTAGGGAGGGTGCCTGTGACTGGAACGGAGTGTGGAATTGCAGTATTATTCAGTGAATTCCCAACTGAGCAGCCCCTTCCTTCTCCGAAGACAGGACACTGGGCTAGATGGACCTTTGGTCTGATCCAGTGTGGCCGTTCTTATGTTCTTGCACAGAATCCAAAGGAGGTTTCTGTGGAGTACTGACGGCATAAAACGACCCTCTGAAAGGAGAGGGGCCATAGTGACTTGAACCAGTATCCTATCCCCCTGGGAAGGCAATGGAAGCCTGGGGGATGCTCTCCTGGCCACTGAACGTTCTCACCAGCCATGAGGCCCTGATGAATAGCAACGGCCAGGAGCATACGGTGCTGGTGCAGGGGCAATCGGGGTCTGGCTGGAAAAGAGCTGTCAACCTTTCAAAGGGGTCTGGTTTTGAGAACGCCACGCCCCCCTCAGTCCCCATCCCACAGTAAAATCTGTCTTCAGGACTGTCCTCTCCTCTTGAAGCGCCCACTGGCCTAAGGTCACAAAGGGGTCTTGGTTGTGGCTGGGTTTTACAGCACTCTCTCGTGACAGCCTGTTGCCTGTGGTGCTTTTTCCCAGGCTTGTGAAATATTTCAACCCTAATTCTTTGAACGGGGGTGTGTGTGTGTGCACACATCCAATGCTTGAGTGGGCCATCAAAGCAAAGCTGCTCTCCGGGGGAAATCGGGGGTGGACAGAAATAGAGTGGTTCTTTCCTGTTTCCTGCCAGCAGGCAGTTACCCCGGTTTGTGTTGTCAAGGCCGGCTCAAAAATCCCTTCCCGCTGAAGTTAACATTAATAGTAAACCTTTGACAGTCCGAACGCCAACAGGCTCAGGAGTCTGGCATCTCTCCCCCCACTGCCCCGCACTCCTGGAAGTAGTTGGCTTTGGAGAACTGTACCTTGCATCAGAAATTGCTGAAACTGACTGGTCTCTGCTGCTGATGCACTGGGAGGTGTATGCTTGCTGTCTCTCTGAGGGGTGGAATGTGAGTGCAACTCATCTGTACATCACATTATTTATCATGTTGAGGGAACCGATCTCCTCAGTCCTGCAGTCACCACTGTAGGTTCCAGATAATAATGACTCTTGTAACATGGGCTAAGTGCATTACAGCTCCCTCTAGTGGCTGGTTCACAGAGGATAGGAGCCTACTACTGCTAGCAGTTGTTGTGTTAGCTCAAGTGGCAGAGGTCGTGGTTTCTGATGCTGGAGGTCCAAAGCTTAATCCCTGTAGATGCTGTGTTTGGCGTTGCTTTCTGTGCTACTCCTGAAAACAGCATTTGGTCTTTGAATCTCCACTGGGGATGTGGTCGCTGCTGTGAATTTTCACCCAAGTGTTGCAATCTTGTATTTGCTCCCATACTTCCAGAGCCCTGTCTACTTGCTGTCTTATCTCTCCGCACAAGAGCATTATTATCCAAGGCACATTTTAGGTGCCAGAACCGTGTATATAAAAAAAAAAAAAAAAACCAAAAAAAAAAAAGTATTGGCTAGACAACTCACTAAACAAAGCCAGACACTTCTGCACATTCATTTACATTCCTCTAAATGTTGCTGGAGCAAATCTGCAGCTACCTAAGACTTGTTGGCTGCCATTGCAGGGCCACTTGTTGCCATTACGCATCATCTGGGGAGAGCTCTGATCCTCGTGCTCTGAAACCCAGGTTCCTGCCACTTCAGTTGAGAATCTCCACCAACTGTGCGGGGCCCATGACACACCATTGCATTCTGATTCCATCCAGTAGATGGCAGTGGTTTGTATAGACCGAGGTCTCCAAAGTGTGGGGTGTGTGGAGAACCATCCCCTAAGGGTGTGTGGAGAACCATCTGGGGGGGTGCGGTGGGTCCCAGGCCAGCCCCAACAGGGGCAGGAAGGGAGCACCACCCAGCCCCTCCCTGACCCCAGCTGTGCTCTGGTCTGGCACCCAGCCGTGGGTCTGGCTCCCATCCCGGCACGCACCTGCCCACATCCCCGGCCGCTGGTCACAGCTCTGTTCCCGGCCCTGGGCCAAGGCTGGAGGCAATGCTGGGAGCGGAGCCACACCTGGCCACAGGCCTGGCTGCTGGTGCCCACCGCAGCCTGGCCCCAGCCCCAGCCCCAGCCTTGGCCCCCTTACCCCTGTCCGTGTCTTCCCCCCTCCCCCTTCTCCCTGAACCACAGCCCTGCTCCCAGCTCAAGGGGGGCGGGGGCGTGAACAGATGTAAAGGGTGTGACCCTCAAAAGTTCAGGGACCACAGGTGTAGACGCACTAATTAGTCTGTGTGTGTATATAGAGGGGAGGGGTAACAGCGGCAGGAGAGACGTGTTGGAATCTCTCTCTCTCTTTTTCTCTGCTTCTGAGAATAAGATGGTGCTGAGCTCCTCTAAAAACCCAGAGGCGGGAGAGGGGTTATACTTGCTATGGGGAGAGAAGTGACCTGCCCGTCGTGTTTAAGGTGAAGCAAACTCCCAGGTTGGAGGGCTCTAAAATCCCCGTGACAAATAGGCCCTATCGAGCTCTATGGCCGTGTCCAGTCTAGTACCAAAGCTACTGGCCTAGTCAATAAGATGCCAGGTTTTGCTGGCGAGTTTCTCCCAGCCGGGCCCTCTGGCTGGGCTGTGAGGTGCCTCCTGGGAAATCCCTGAGCCAGCCCAGACTTGCCTCCTGCTAATCCTTACCCCGAAGTGAAGCTTCCACTTGCTTATTTTACTAAACACTCTGCAAAGATCCCACATTCCTTCAGGCTGACTTCCATGGAGCCTGCATGACTGGCTATACCCTGTTGTGGCTTGGCCCCTCTGCTCTCTCCAGTAGAAGATGGACACTAAGGGCCCCAGGTTCTTTTGTAGGGGCCAATGGGGTGTGGCTGTGGAAGCCGCTGCCTCGTTAAAAAAGCGACTTGGGCAGTGACCTCTTTTCTGCAAAACTGCTTCTCTTTTGCATTTTCACTTCTGTTGAACCACTTCCTTTGATTAGCAAGGAAATAGGATTCTCGCCACTTCAATAATTAAATACCCAATTTGGTTAATTTCAACCAGGCTCCAGCATAAACTACAAAGTGAATATTCAAAATGGTGAGGTGCAAACCACTTGGGGATTTCCCCCCTCTCTGATTTTTCTCCCCAGTTCCTCCCATGCTCAGTGTCTTCAATCATCTGCTCTCTGTATCTTTTCTTAAACCTTAACTGGCCTTCCTGTTTACCTGTCCTGCCTTGGTCAGATCAGAGGGCACTAGACTGGGACTCGGTAGATCTGGGTTCAATCCTCAGTTCTGCCACAGACTCAGTGTGACCTAGGACATGTCCCATTACTCCTCTGTGCCTCAGTTTCCCCCCACCTGTAAAATGGGGATAATTCTCCCTTTCTCTCACTCTGTGTTGTCTTTTTAGGTTGTAAACTCTTTGGGGCAGGGTCTGCGCATAGTGGGGCTCTGATCTCTGTTGGCATCTCTAGGCGTTAAGCGTTGCAGTGACCCCTAAATGTGGTGTTAAATTAAATTTAAATAAATTAATGGAGATATCCCATCTCCTAGAACTGGAAGGGACCTTGAAAGGTCATAGAGTCCAGGCCCCTGTCTTCACTAGCAGGACCAAGTACTGATTTTGCCCCAGATCCCTAAGTGGCCCCCTCAAGGATTGAATGCACAACCCTGGGTTTAGCAGGCCAATGCTCAAACCACTGAGCTATCCCTCCCCCCAATCCCTAAGTGGCCCCCTCAAGGATTGAACTCACAACCCTGGGTTTAGCAGGCCACTGAGGGGCATGGTGCTGTCTTTCGGCTAATATGGTAAACTGAGGACCTGACTGTATGTGGTAAGAATGCCATAGGATTTTTCAAGAGTGGGATGGGGGGGGGGGGAATCTTGGTGTCTTGGCCAAATTCCAACTCTGATAACTGCTTTTTCCCCTCCCGGAGTTCCCACTGTCGATTCGACAGAAGGCAGTGTTCTTTGGTCCCTGCAAAGATTGCAGCCTAGTGTTGCTATGCGCTGATCAACAGCTGCTTTATTCCACGCTGGCAGGGGGGCTCCTTGTGCGTAACTTAAAAGCCTGTTGGGAAAGTGCTTTTGGGATCCTTGAGGATGAAAGCTTGCATTTCTATTGCATTTCCATCACCCCCACCTCTTACCCCCTGATACACACCAGAGTGCAAGCTGCAGCATTCCTTTGCTCCAGCGTCCTGGGTACGATCAACCTCCCCCTCTTCTGGTAGAGGAGGCAATGGCTGGTGTCCTCAACTTGAGGTCTTCCAGTTGTAAACTATTTGTCATGTAGAGGACCCCCAGTCTTGAATCAGGACCCCCTCGTGCTCAGCACTGAACGAACAAACCGAATCGAGGGCTGACAATCAAAGTAGTTGTGCATGTTGGTGGCCCAGTATCTGTCACTTGCTGTTGAGTCCATTATGTCTCCGTCATCCCATCTTCTTCTTTACATCGCTTTAATCTCCCTCCCTCCCTCCCTCCCTCCCCCATAAATGACAGCAGCCCCATCCCAAGCCAGAGAGAAGAGGCCTTCCTTCCTTCTGTCTCGAAGATTTCCAGCCATGCAGCTAACGCTAGAGAATACAGGTCAATACCACCGATTTAACAAACCTTCCAGAGACTCAACCCTCTTACACCACCAATGTTCAATAAACCTCCACCTCTTTGGTCCCCCGAGCGCACGCGCACTCACTCATATGTCCCCTTGTCTGCCGTAGCGCTGAAGGATGGAAGAATATACTGCGTTCCCATAGGACGCCGTGTCACGTTGATGGGCTGGAAGTGCATTTTCCATCTAATATTAGTCCCTCTCTCTCGGTCTTGCAGGGATGCTAATTAGCTTAAGTGAACCGGAGGACTGGCTGTGCCTCTGCGACTTTGATTTGTGGCCGATATTCAATTAAAACAGCAACAAAAAAAAGGCCAAGGTGGCTTTTGCTGAGCTCTGCGGTTCTGAACGCATTATTCCTCTTCGCGCCGTCAGCGAATAATGTCGCTGGGGCTCCGGTCGTCTGGCTTGGCCGTTCTTGCACTGTTCGGGCATGCAAGGAGGCCCATTTACGACGCTGTCCAAACACACAGAAAGGCTCTGGATTTGGAATAAAGGGAATGTGGCTGGCCAGGATGGTTTAGAAAGGAGAGGGGAGACCGGGAGGCTAGAAAGGGGAGACCGGGAGGCTAGAAAGTATTGAGAGAACAGAACAAAACAGCATCATTCATCTAAGGATTTCACAGGGCTTAACAAACGTTAGTTAATTAAGCCCCTTCCTCCCTGAAAGGTGGCTGTTTATCTCCATTAGTGTAGTCAGGGATGGACATGGGAAGGGGGGAAGTCACGTCACGTTGTCTCTGCTCAAGGTTACACAGCGAGTCTGTGGCGGAGCTGGGAACAGACCCCAGGAGTCCTGATTCAAAGCCCCCGCTCTCACTCCTACTGCTAGCAGAAGTAGACCCTGTTGGGGACTATAGTTAACCCACAAGTGTCTTGGAGCTGAACGAGTGTGAGGGAGTCTAGTCTCTTGGCTGCTGGAGCCAGAATGCCGAGACTCCTGTAGTGCCAGCCCTCCACAGGTGAATGCTTTGCCTAGCTCATGGAAGCAAGAGATGGGAAAAGACTGTGTGTGGGCTGGCCAGTAGAGGGTTGTCCACCCTTTCATGCTGTTGAGTTGCTGCACAGCAGTGGGAGATGATACATCTTATGGTCTAAACCTTTTGTCTCCGCTGGAGCAAGCTGATTGACATGATGTAGGGAGAGACTCCGTCTCCACCCCCTGTGCACGGCCGTGCGTCTCACCCCTCGCCGAGCAGCTCCCAGGCGCGTGTTCCTTAGACAGGCAGGTTGGCCAAGACTCATGGCCAACGGCAGCATCTTTCATTTTAGACTCCTCTCTCGCCCCAACGCCCTCCTGACCTACTCAGGCTGTTTAATATTTCACCAGCTCCTCACTCGGGGAGCAGAGTGCTGAGGGGGTGAATGAACGGTGCATTTGTCATGCACCCTTGGTCTAAGTGCGTCTCTAGTTGGACGTAGTCCTTGCCTTTAAACCTTGGATCGACCTTTCTATCGTCCATGTAAAATCCTTGCTGGTACCAAGTGAGGAAGGAAATGGGGGAGAAGTAGACTCTAGGTCTCCCTGTAGCTTCTGGGTAGAAGTAGCAGCTCTGAGGTGGCCTTTGCAGTGGCTCGTATGCAAGACTTCTTATTCCCCCTGAAACCTGAAGGTTGGCTGGTGTTCACCTCTTCCCTTAATGTCCCACTGCTGCTCCTCAGGAATCCGTTCCTCTGGGGTTAACAAAAATAGTTCTCCGCAAAGCACTTAGAGCAACAGGACCGGTGTAAGTGGTCTAAACAACCAATAGAAAAGCGATAAGGTAATAAGGCCAAGCTGCTAATTAGGGCCATAAAGCAGAACCGAACAGGAGGCTTCAGGCTATATGCACTTAATAAAACTCTCTGTTTGAGGTAGGTGAATTGGGACCTGATCTACAGAGGGATGGGAATGGATGTGCTGGTTTTTCTTAGCTTGAAGTAAATTACAGTAGAACCTCAGAGTTACGAATTGACCGGTCAACCACCACACCTCATTTGGAACTGGAAGCACGCAATCAGGCAGCAGCAGAGATGGAAAAACCCAACAACAACAAAAGCAAATACAGAACAGTATTGTGTTAAACATAAACTACTTTAAAAAAAGGGAAAGGTGGTGTGTGTTTTTTTTGTTTTGTTTTTGTTTTTTGTTTTTTAAAGAAAGACAAGTTAAGGAAACTGTTGCTGTGCTTGTTTCATTTAAGCAGCATTTTTCTTCTGTATAGTAAAGTTTCAAAGTGTATTAAGTCAATGTTCGGTTGTAAACTTTTGAAACAACCACCATAATGTTTTGTTCAGAATTATGAACATTTCAGACTTACGAACAACCTCCATTCCCGAGGTGTTTGTAACTCTGAGGTTCCACTGTACTTACCTGCTGTACCTTCCTCTGGAGGAACTGCCTGAAATGGACCCCCAATGGAGAATACATAGTTGTCCCAAAGGCACACTGCCTGGCTTACGCAGGAGGTCAGATGAAGCCATCATAATGGTCTGTCTTCTGTTGTTAAGAGCTATGATCCGAGTGAGGGCACTCGATGGTGTTACTGTGTGTGTGTGTGTGTGTGTGTGTGTGTTGCTCAATCTAGTAGATTTAATTGGCCTAGATCTTTAACAAAACAAACATTGCAATTTCACATTTTAAAAAACCTGAACTTCCTTGCTGCGAAGTGCCAATGGCTGTAAGGCAGGTGCAGGGCCAGCTCCAGGGTTTTTGCCGCCCCAAGCGGGGTGTGGGGGAGAGGGAGGGGAAAAAAGCTGCAATTGCGATCGGCGGCACTTCGGTGGCAGCTCCACCGCGCCGCTTTCTTCTTCGGCGGCAATTCCGCGGCAGGTCCTTCCCTCCGAGAGGGACCCGCCGCCAAAGAGCCCAACGTGCTGCCCCAAGCACCTGCTTGCTGAGCTGGTGCCTGGAGCCGGCCCTGGGCAGGTGTGGCGGGAGGCAGAGATTGCAAAGCCGCTTGCATCTTGCCTTCGCTTTGCCTATACAGATAAATGCCAGAACGCCACTTAACTGAAACTCTGGGTTAACCAAAGGTTGGTGGTTTATCCTCAGACGTTCCGCTTCTGCAAAGCTCCTAAACTCTTCAGGACTGAAGCTACCTGATCTAGAGACCAAGTCTCTTCTTCAGGTTAGTTCCAGGGTTTCTCTCACGTGATATTTGCCAACAATTGCACTGATCATCCTCCTTGTTGCTCTATCTTGCATCCCATCCCCCAAGCTATGATTGTCTTGTCTGTTTAGACTGTGAGCTTTTCAGGGCATTGGCTGGCTCTTACTGTGTGGTGCATGCAGCACAATAGGGCCCAGATCTCAATTGGGATCTCTAAGTGCTATCGTATTTAAGTGCTTCTGTAATTAATTTGCTATCCCGCAGGCCCTCATAAAACCAGGATTTTGGTATTGCGAACACGGTGTCAGTCAGAACAGGGACTTGTGTTCCCATTTTAAACAATATTAAATCAATTTTCTGAATGTTTAAGCAGCCTCGAACCTGGTTTCTAATCTCTCCCTGGTCTTCTGCACTGCCTGCATCGCTCAGATCGCATCTATATTTACTGCATTTTTGTGGGCTACAATAAAACTCCGCATAACCAAATCTCATTACAGACAACAGATTAGCATATTATTTAACATGAGCAGTGAAGAGTTCCTGCTGTCCTACATCTTCAAAGCAGAAGTTGCATGAAATGACCAAGAAAATACCCAAAGTGATTTACAATCTGTACAGACTGTGTCTTCCCAGAATAATAAACTTGCCTGATTTACATGGCTAAAGAAACAGCTGGCAGCACTCGTTAGATCATTTGATTTTCTATGTTCTTAACTGGAACCATAATGTCTGGTTAACATACACGGAGTCAGAGAAACCAGGCTCCCAACCCCCATGTAAGGGGAGTATTATCCCCAGTTCGGAAAAGTCCAGAGGTTAAGGCCAAAACATG
Source organism: Emys orbicularis (assembly GCF_028017835.1). NCBI lineage: Eukaryota > Metazoa > Chordata > Testudines > Emydidae > Emys > Emys orbicularis. The sequence continues at coordinate 15,024,919 of NC_088704.1, forward strand.
GCGTGGAGCTTGGATGCCTCAATTTTTGGCTGCCCAGTTACAGACCCCTTGGACTGGTGCGTGGGGTGTTGTGCATCTGTGCTGACCGCCAGTGGGAACTGCATTCTTCCATATAGGTTCTTATACAGCATGAGCTGTATTTGTTCATATAGAGCTGCCCCTCTGAAGTATTTCAAGTTAGGCATCTGACCACCTTTGACCCAGGGTCACAAAGTGAATTGGTGGCAGGAAGGGGATGAACCCCAGGAATTTTCTCATTCCTGGCTTGAACCACTAGCCAATGTGGTGGCGGAGGGGCGTGTGTGTGTGTGAGAGAGAGGAAGGAAACGCCAAAAACATTGGTTTGCTGAAAAGGGTCACATAGATAGCACGATACCCAACTCAAACTTTAACTGTACTCCATCCCTGAAGGCACAGGTGCCAATAGAGGCCAAGTCTACCCTATAAACATACAGTGGTATAACGGTGTTGCTCAGGGGTGTGAAAAATCCCACGGTGTAATAGCGTCTTCACTGGAGCAGTTGCGCCGTGGCAGCGTTTTAAGTGGACCCTTGTCCTAAGAGGGGTGGCGCTATTGCTCTGAAATATTTACGCATGCTGCCTGAGCTGGGGCTGGCCACGCACAGTGGCACAACCTGCCATCTCCCAAGAGAAACTGGCTGTTATCCACAGGTCCCTCCCTGCCCATCCCACAGTATGAGGATTGCTGCCTGGGATGGAGTCAAAGGAAACTGAAGGGAGGCACGTGCGATCAAGGTGCGTGTACATTACCACCCCATCCCTCCTGTCCTGGAGAGGGAAGGACGGGTGTTAGGCATGCCCCCAAAGAATAGACTATCTCGTGAGGGCTCTTTCTTCCTTTTCTCTTGCCATCCCTGCAGGAGAAATCTCTCTCCAGGCTCCTGGACCGGGTGCTGCCTGCAGTTTACATTCACTGCCCCCCATCCACCTCCCCATGCACCTTTCTGGATTATAAATCTTCACCTCCTCTTGCACTAAAGGGCTGCCGCCCGGGCCTCTAGCCAGCGCCGCATTCCAGTCATAGCTCAGGCAGGTATATTGCAGTGATAAATGGTGCGTGCAGCTTTGGGGCATGATCTCCGCGGAGCAGCCAGGTCTGGGAGGAGGCTGCACTTAGAGTGTGGGGAGCGGGGAGCTGTTCCTGGGGGCTGATTTGAACTGTGCAAAGGTGGCATTGATGGGAACAATGTGGGAGACGGGATGGCATGGGCCAGCAGCGGGGATTGAAGGCGATGCTGGGAGCTTGGCTGCAGGAAGTCCCAGTTAGGTGAAGGGACTGTGGTAGCTTTGTGTTCCTTCCCTGCCCAATGGGGCATTGCTGACCGTCCACTCATCCCTCTCTGCCTAACCCCCCAGGAAGTGGGGACCCCATGTGAGCGGGGAAAGGGTTTTGCTGCAGCTCTGTGTCATTGGGAGGGTGGAGGGGCAGGACAGACTCCTGTGTATGAGGAGAGAAGGGGCAAGGCTGACGCTGAGCATGGGAATTGCCCCCCCTCGTCCCCCCTCCATTGCAAAGCTGTCTAGCTGGTGGCAGGAGACTTGAACAGTGGAGTCTTTCCACCTGCCGGGGAGCCTGGATCCCCGAGTACAGCCCACATATTACTGCAGGCAAGTCTTGAACTGGGCCCCTCCTGGTCTGCAAGCCTGTTAGGGTGGCAGTGACGAGGCCATGCTGTCATTCCTCTCCTCTGAGTGTAGGGACTTTTGAGAAGGCTACCCCCCCCCCCCCCCCCCACACACACACACTTCCTTGCGTTAGCATTAAGGTAACATGACAGGACAATGTAACCAGGAGGGGGACACGCCAGCCTGGGGATGCTGAATCACCTCCAAGCTCTCTGGTCCAGTTTCAGAGACCCCAAAACTTCGCTATAAACATCTGAACTCCAGGGGATACTTCAGCTGAACCTGCTAAACAGGGCCGAGTTGGGTACTTGAGCCAGTCGAGAGTCCTCACCCGACCTCCCAACTGACCAGAAATCTTCTCTCTGCGCTGACAGTTCCCCTCCAAACTTCCTTATGGATGTCCTTTAATCCAGGAAATTAGCCAGATCTCCAATAATGGATGCTGTGGTGTTCTGCTTGTTGCCAAAAGATTAAAGGAGCTTTGATTGCAGCAAGTACAGTTCCTGATTCAGGTTCTCTGGCTTTGTTCCTGTTTGTTGTTGCACAGCCTGGCTTTATGTTGCGGTGACTGCTGTTGGGTCTCTCTCCCTGGACCCTAGTGCTCTCTGTCAGCTGGCTGACTTTTGAAGGTGCTGGGGAGGGGAAGAGGGGGCCAGATCCCTTCTTGGAATCTGCTGGAGATCTGATCTCGTGCAAGCAGAGGATGTTAGCGTTCAGTGTGGACGGTCTGATAGGCTGTGGTGAGATGTCCAAGAGCAGCTGGTAGAGATCAGTGCAGGAATGGCTGGGTGACACTGAATGCCCTGCTTATGCAGGAGCCAGGCTGAATTGTCCTATGGCCCCAGAATCCGAGTCGGGCCATGTAATTCTCGTGGGTGTGCGCTCAAGGAACCACCGCCCCCTTCCTAAAGAAAGGACCTCCTGGTCTAGCGCTGCTTACGGGAGCTGGCATGTTGGAACTCGGATTATAGCCCTGATGCGAAGTGGGGTTTCCCCACTTTAAATGTAAAGATTGGGGGCAGGGGGAGAGTGGCTCATCATGCTCTTATTTTTTTAACAGGACTTTCCAAAGTGCTGTAGGAGGAGCAGGCATGTGTGTTTCTGCAGCTGAAGGTGGTGAGGTTATAGAGTGCCCCCGGGCAGCTCAGTCCATGGGCACTACCGTGCTGCATAATCATTGGCAGACCAGGAAGGTGTTTATCCAGCAGGTCACACCAGTCGGTAGCGTCTCTGGCAGCAGGTCAGGATGCAGGAAGCTGGAACCCTTGTGCCTTTGAGCGAAGGGATCTGTAGCATCCTCCCCTGAGTTTCCTTTCCTAGAATGTTCTGATCAGCTGTCCTGGAGCTGCCGGCTCCTCCAGCCTGGAGTGAATCTTACACAAAACCACCTGATCTGCAGGGTCAAGTTATCTGGTCATCCTACCTTCAACTGCAGTCTCCTTTTTCTGTCCCCTCCTCCAACCCCCCCCCCCCCCCCCCAAACCTTGAGAAATGACTTGCCAATCATACATGTGTGTATCTTCCTGCTGACTTGTCTGACTGAAGGCCCCGGAAACACCCAGGGAACTTGCATCTAAACTCTGATTTCACCTCTGACCTCAATCTACACATCCCGATATGTTGCTGTTTTCCTTCTCAGCTTTGAACCAAACCCTTTCTGGGCAGTGTTGGCTCACTCCTAATAGAATGCATCCCCTCCCCTCCTGGAGTGCCGGCCTTGGGCGTTAATGTCTTGAGAGGGGTGGCCTATGGGTATAGCGGGGGATATGGACGTGCTCTGAAGTGGGGGAGCTTTTTTTGTAGCTGCAGCCTGCTGTACCCCCGCCCCCCACACCTGGTTTGGGGTTTGCTTTTATCTCTCTGGCTTCTATTGTGCTTCTTGCCTGCACTCACTCTGATGGGAGGAGGCAACCATAGTATTCCTGGAGTGCCAGCCCTTGGATTTGGGGATCTTCATGTTGCAGCTCCCCAAGCAAGACCCTAGGGAGGGGCTTGACAGTGGCATGCATTGGATTATAATGGACTTCAGGACTCCGAGAGAGCGAGCAACATAGATCCCGTGACAAAGGCATTGCATTAGAGCTGGTTGGTTACTTTCGTATTTCAGTATCAGTTAAGAGCCCCAGTCACGGACCAGGACCTTGTTGTGCTAGGCACTGTACAGACCGAACAAAAAGGTGGATTTCTTAATGCATCCATCCTTGGGATGGACCCATGTGCTAACGCTAGAACAGGGGTAGGCAACCTATGGCACGCGTGCCGATTTTCAGTGGCACTCACACTGCCCGGGTCCTGGCCACCAGTCCGGGGGGCTCTGCATTTTAATTTAATTTTAAATGACATTTCTTAAATATTTTAAAAACCTAATTTACTTTACATACAACAATAGTTTAGTTATATTATAGGTGTATAGAAAGAAACCTTCTAAAAACATTAAAATGTATGACTGGCACGCAAAACCTTAAATCAGAGTGAATAAATGAAGACTCGGCACAGCACTTCTGAAAGGTTGCTGACCCCTGCGCTAGAATGTCACCTCTCCCTGAGAGTGAAGGGGTGTGTGTGTGGGGGGGGGGGGGAGTTTCAGTGTGGGCAGTGGCTGAATGTAGCCCATCTTTCCTACTGTGTCAGATCCACTTGTGAGTAGCTGTGTGCTGATCAGCTGTGGAGAATGAGGGTTTAGCTGTCCTCCACTTATTTATTATGGGCAACCACAGAATTTGCAGGCCCCAACAGAGATCAGAGTCCCGTGAGAGAGGGTTCCTGCCCCCAAAGACTTTGCAATCTAAGGTTCTTGTTCCATATGCTGGCAGGTTGCTGTGTGGTTTTTTTTTTTTTTAATGGATTACAGGCGCTGTGTGTGTGTACACACATATACACAGCGCCTGTAATCCATTTAAAAAAAAATAAAAAAAAACCCAACCTGCCAGCACGCGCACACACACACACACACACACACACACGCATGTATATGTATATGTATATGTGCTGGCAGGTTGGGTTTTTTTTTTTTTTTTTTTTTTTTTTATATATATGTGTGTGTGTGTGTAACACCTCTTGGGGAACCCAGCACAAGTCCTCCTGATGTGGTGTCTTGCTGCGATATTTCTCCATTCTGTTCATTCATGTTGTGTTCCTTCTGTTCATATTTGAAAGCTTTACAAGTGGACGAAGTTAGAGTTTAAAATTGCTAGGTAGGGAGCTAGCCGATCCCACAGAAACACGGAAAGGGACTAGAACTTAGCTTTGGAGGGCTGCGTAAATGCAGGGAAGGACTCCGAAAAGTTGGCCTCTCTCTGCCGCGTTAAACTGATCCTGGCAAAAGCTTAGCTGGACCAAGAAATACATGCTTTAGACATGCAGGTGGCTGAAGAGGCTTTACCTGCCCTGATCACATTACACAGGAGGGGAGCATCTAGCCTGATGCTCTTGTATCGCTTGAGAGATGGAAGATAGACACACAGAGGTCTTTGAGGAGCGCTGATGTTTAAAGGAGCTGTCATACCAAGGCAGCTGCTGGTCGTGGGACCATGCCACGATTCATTCTGGAGGATGGATGTGTTGACCTGTCTAGAGAGGGAAGAGGAGTGGTGTGGTGAGGGGGTTTGCATGATAGCTGGAGGGGTGGGGGTCTGCCCCTGGAGCCAGCTGGGGGAGATGGGGGCACTTTGGTTGGAGATGGGGTGATAGTGGCGCACACATGTAGCGGGCGGAGAGTTGCTCTGATTCCAGTCTTGCCTAGGAGCCAGGGAAGGGGGGCTCTGAGAGGAAGTGACCTGATGAAATCCTTGTTCTTGTGAGCACACGAGGGGTGTGTGTGTGTGTGTGTGTGTGCGCGTGCGTGGCAATCTGATGCTTTCAGAAGTGCATCCTACCAGCAGGAGTGCTGCTTCTGGTACCTCCTTTTGGTTTCCTGTCCAGTTCCTAGTTGATCTAATTAGATTCCCCCCCCCCTCTCTCCCACTTCCAAATGGAAAAGTGGTGTCCGTTTTTACGGCAATTCTGTTTGAGGCTCATGTAAACTTGTTATCCAAGCCCCAGAGATGGAGCCGGAGAACCACATGGTGCCAGAGTCTAGCAGCTGTTTAAACTGATGCTGTTTTATCTATGCAGCAATCTAGGAGGGGTGCAAGCCCAGACTAGCCTTCTATGTGGGAAGCTCACTTTGAAGGCAACATCCTTCCTTCACGGTGGGAGGACAGACCCTCCCCCTTGCTAATTCGGGCAGCACCTGTGCCTCTTCTGACAGTGTCTCTCTCTTGACGCTGCTCCAGCCATGGTAACTGGGAGGAAGGGGTGGGCTGGGTTCCAGTCTTGGAATGGCTGCAGTGGTGCTTGTGGCTTTTGAAGCACTTCACCTCCGTGTCCGTTTCCCACGTTGCTCCTCTAGACGTTCGAATGTCCCAAAACTTTAACCTTTGTGTGCGGCGGAGCGCGACGTCTAAGGGGAACACAGTGTGGGACAGGTAGTCTGTGACGTCAGCCCGTAATGTAGGGGGGCCTTGTCGGGGAGAGGTCTCTGCTGCCCAGCAAGCACTCCTGCTGTCTGGGATCTCTTCCCAGCAGCTTGGAATGCGGCTGCTGCCTCTCCCACAGGCTCTTCCTTTAATGCTACCTACAGCAACCACCTCCAGTTAGCGCCCTCCTCTAACCTGGTACCTTGCTATCCTTCCTCTCTCTCGCTGGCTGGTGCTGCCTCGGACCCACAGGAGGGAACAAGTACTGCTCTTAAATGCATGTCTTTGCAAATTGCATTGTGAAACCCTGCTATTCCTCATCACTTATTGTTCTGCCAGCCATTCCACCAAAAGCAGCTAGCCCCTGCAGCACACCTGTGAGCCAAGCAGGCCCCGCACAAGACAACGAACAAAACGCCATGTTAGATAAGGGAGGGACGTTTCAATGTAATAGATGCGTGGGGGCAGGCGGGGTGGATTCGGAGGGGACAGATAGGACCACGCTATCCGAACAGGGAGCCTCAGACCCCCGAGGCTTGGCTACTGAAGGCTGTATCCTCCTCCTTATAGCTGGGCAAACTGAGGCAGAAAAGCTGTGACTTGACCTCAGAGGAAATCGATGTGAGGGAGTTCCTGGCTCAGAGACCCATGCTCGCTTCACTTGCCCCACACTGTGCAAGGCTTGGAAGTGGGTTTGGGGCGGGAGGAGTGTCCGGCACACTTTGTGCTCCAGATAATAGAAACTCTCCCAGCTCAGCCCAGTGGGGAAATCACCGAGCACGCTCCAGGGGGCCGCTCTGCATCCGGCTGTCTTCACAGCACTATTTGACTGCCCTGTGGTTCAGTGGGTGGCTGGAACTCCTCCAGACAAGTAGCCTGGTCAGCTGTAGGCTTTGTTTAACAGATCTGCGGAGGAGGGAGCGCTCATGTACCTAAGGTATTTCCCAGCCCCCTACACCCGCCTATTGCATTCTTTGGCAATGAGGTTGGCTGCAAACAATGGCACAGGGATGCATGCCCCTATCGGGGGTGATGTAATGCTGGCTGTGGGGAGGAATCCATTCTCCATAGGTTGCAGTTTATCTCTGGACGCCCTGTAGGGTCAGTTTCACAGGGGCTGGATTAAGTCACTTTCTGGGTGCCAAATCGCTGGAAGCTCTTTAACTCCAGGGTCTGGGTGGCTCTCAGGGCCGTTGTGCTTTGATTTTTTTTCCCCGCAGCAGGCCCGGTTACAGGTAGCGGAATGCGGCTGCTCCCCCATCTTTTAGTTCCTGTTGCGGGGCTATTGCAGGGCCGGCCCTTTCCGGCGGGGAGGGGTCTGAGCAGCGAGCTGCGTGGGGGCAATACGGGATTGGAGTGGAGGAATGCGTGTGCCATGGGGGACCCAGGGCTGGAGTCGCAAGAGGTGCAGCAGAGCAGGGCTGAGCTTTGGCCAAACTCCGTTTGTGTGGGACAGCAGCGAGAGGATTGCAGCTTTCCGGGAGAGACTAACGAAGCCTGAGAGTCCTTCGCGTCCCTCCCACCACCCCCAGCTTTGTGTGCTCTGCTCCCGCCCCCCCCCTGTGGTGGCAGGACTCCAAGTGGCATGTTTATTGGAAGTGTGCACATCAATCACCCTGCGAGCAGGGACCGTGTCCCACTGCCAGGCACTTCTTCCCTTTCCCAAGCTGGCGCCAGCTGTAAAGAATCCATCGGTGCTTTCCGTTGGGCACTAGTTCAAAGCAGTTGGGAACTGCCAGTGCTGTCCCTGTGCTCGGGGTAACCTCTTCATCTTGCTAGGCAGGGAGCCTGTCTCTGCTCCGGACCCCTTTTGCCAGTGCTTAATTTATAATAAACGTGGTGCTGGGGCTCAAGCAATTTTTTTTTTTTTTTTTTTTACATTCATAACTGATGCCGTAAGCCTAGAGGTGCCGGGGCTCAGCTCTGGCAAGCCCAGACACAGATTAAGCCCTGCCTTTTGCCGCCTCTCACCGCGGCCCACCATTGCTTTGCAGAGACCTGCAGCTCCGAGTGCATGTGCAAGCTGAATTTATGGCCTACAGGGGTGTTCTCTGCTCTGTCGGCTGGCACAGAGCACCTGCCCTCCTCTCTTGCTCTCCCATTGGCTACAGAATCTAGGTGGGGAAAACCAGAAGCATTAATGCTCACAGATCCGGTCACTAATGGCTCGGATCCCCCTGCTGTTGGCTTTGAACCAGAAGAGCATTGGACTGCTGGGGATTTGGGGAGAGCGGGTGCATGGGAGTGCAGCTCTGTTACAGGCTAGATTACAAACCTCTCACTCCACTGGTTAAATTAGAGCCAGTTCCAGAGGCTGGATTTCTTAACTGGACATTCCAGTGGTGACGGCTTCTAACGCACCACTGCTGACCCTCGGGCATGTGTGGCTCTGAGACCCTTCACGCCGGGAGCTCCTCCCAAGAGAAGACCCCTCAATGTCTCACTATTTCTGTTACTTTACTATCTCTGTCTTCCCATGGGGAAGGGAACATCCGGGATGGATGGAACCCTTCAGGGCTCAAGGAGTCTCCAGCTGGTCTTTCGCTCATGTGAACTTGGAAAGGTCTCTCAAAGCACTGGGCTGTTCAAATCTTGGCACGTCTCCTCTGCTTTTCACCCGCTTTCTGGCCCCTCTTCCCTTGAGCTGGTTATGATGGAACCTGGCCCTGGTGGACCAAGTGTGGGACAGGGACGCTGGATGTTCAGGGGAGGGCCCCGAATCAGGCTTATAATGGAAACGCGATGGCTGCTCTGGCGTGAGGGCTGTCACTCCACCGTGCATTGTGTTGTGTCTCCCTCAGCCATGTCTTTGGTCTATACAGCGACTGAGCTCTCCGGATAGCTACACAGGAAGCGTGAAGGCCTCTTCTCCTGAGGGCAGTTGGACTTTCTGAATGAGCAGGGAAGTCTCTGTCCTGAGCACAAGGCTGAACAGCTCCTGGAGCTGCAACAGCTTGTCTAATAATTTTTTTTTTGTTTACTTTTCCAGTTAGGTAGAAATCTTTCCCCAGCCTGCCCTTTGCTGCAGTCATGTCTGCTCTGCTGACCAAGCGGATTTCAACGGGGGGAGAGGGTTGTCTTAGAAACAGAAGAACCATCAAACAGCTCTAGAGGCCTAGCTTGCAGCCAGGAGAGTGGAGAACAACTGATCTCCAACTGTGGTGTATTTTAAACGGTGATAAAATTGTAGGCTATCACTCTGAATTTCAGGGGTTTTCCTGGTCCTGTTGCAGGCTGTGGGGCTCTGGAGGGAAGTGTGTGATTTGGGCCTACCAGCAGTCACTCTGCAGCCAGCCAGCTTAGAGAAAGGTGGGGTGGGTTGTGCTGCTCTGTTTTTAGGGAGCAGCCTGCTTTGTCTTGCTCTGGTTTGGGTTTCCTGTGAGTTGTTCTGAATTCTTTCTGGAAGGTTACAAGGGTGGTGTCATGTTGGCAGGGGTGGGCCCACAGCATTCTCGGGAGTATCGGCATATCTGGTGTGCTGGGAATGTGCCGGTGGCCACCCTAGAACAGATCCCGAGTTGTTTCCCTCAACCAGGAGGAAGTGAAATATCAGTGAGAGCTCATGTCATTTCCAACCCCCATAAAGGGCTCCCCAAGGCATTAGGGAAAAAAGCGAAATACAAACACTAAATCCTGGAAACACCCCTAATCTCTACCTGCCATTCCCCACCTGGGGGGGAGACCAGAGATGGAGTAAATCTAGACTTCTGCCTCCACTTCCTAGTGTGAGAATCTGCTGCATGGTATTTCATGAGCCTTTCCCCTCTCGTACCATGTCCCTCTGCGTCCCTCCCTTCCCCCTATATCTACCCGTGTCTGAATAGCATGAATCAACAGTGAGTCACAATACTAATAGCATGGAAGTCACCCAGGAGGCTGTTGGGCAGCATGGGCTGGAAGATAAGGCTGCAGAATGGGAGCTGGGAGACCAGAGACCTGGTGCTTGGTCTGCTATGTGACCTTGGGTAAATCACTTCCTCTCTGTACAGCACCTAGCATGGCGCCTGTAGATGCTACTGGAATACAAATAATGCAATAATCCGTCCGGGTCCCCCTCCTTCCCAGGTATGACTGAACCCTCAGACAGGAGATGGATCTAACTTTAAGTTACTGTGTGAGATTGTTCTCTGTCTGGGGGTGCGTCTGGCCTCAGAATGCAGGCGGGAGGCGTGAAGGAGAAGGAAAAAGCATGTTGCAAGAAGTAAAACTTCCTCTGATTGCCTCGTGCCTGGGGGGAGAAAAAACCGCGCTTTATCTGTGTAAGCTGTTCATCTTGCCCTAATGATCTTCGCCTCAAGAGGGAAATAGACCCTGCTCCCTCCCCTCTTAGCTCCACGCTGCAGGCTGGCAGGATGGGGTGGAATGCAGCCGGCATCCTGATGAGTCTCATTCCAGTGTCTGCCTTGGCATGCAAGTGAGGTGCCTAGACAAGGTCGGCAGTGCCTAGCGTAACGGCTCTCTCTCCCTGCCCACCTGCAGAGCAGGGAGGGAGGGGCGGTGTACAGACTGGGAGGAGAAGCTGGAAGAGGTAGATTCTTGCATTTCTCCCACTAAGAGGCCCTCTCGAGGAATGTTTTCCTGTTGTATGCAAACGGCTCTTTGTTTAACCTGTTCTGGCATGCGCCTTGGTCAGGTGGATTATCCTAAGTAGTGGAATGCCAGCTATGCATCTCCTTAGAGTTACAAAGGCCTCTTGTCTCCCCAGCCAGCCGGGTAGCTCTGGAAAGAGGTGGCTATTGGTGCACCAACGGTGACCAGGTGGCCATTCTGCCCTGGGTGGCATCCTGAAGGCAGCTCAGGTGGTGAGTGATCTAGGTTGGCCCAGGAGTTAGGGGGCTAGCCTGGGAGTTAGAACACCCAGGTTCAATTCCCTGTACTGCTGTAGACTTCCTGTATGGCCGTGGGTGGGCTTCCCTACCTCCCGAGGGTGGGGAGGCATGGAGATAATATGGTAATGGAGGCCATAGAAGTAGCTTCTGTGGCAGGGTGGATCAAGCAGCCAGACGGGATGGTATGTGCCTTGTTGGGGGTGCCGGCGCAGGCTCTGAGTCCTGGTAGTTTTTAGGGCTGGTGTGTGGTGGTGAGACCGGAGGGGGGGAGGATATTCTGTCATTGCTCGTTGGCGACACATGTCTGAAGAGTGGAAGTTTGCCGTTCTTAGTGCGTGTGCCGGCATCTCCTAATGAGTCTCCCCCTTCTGCGGTCTCATAAGAGAGTTTTAATCTCTCTGTGGAAAGGGCTGCTGGTGATTTTCCACTGACATCCGGGCCGGGGTGCACGTGGCACAGTGCTGCACTGTTCTCTGCGGGAAGCAAAAGTTGCAACTTCTAATCCAAAAATTCCCTCCCTCCCTCCCCCCAACTCAAGCTGGTGCTGAAACCCCGTATTCCCATACTTGCTGCCCTGGAGAGGCAGGGCTACTATCCCTGCTCTCTAACTGGGGATGTGATCCACAGCTGGGTAATTCATTGCCTGGGATTTTGTTCCAACTGATGCCGTTACCCTTGAAGGGGCTAGGAGGTGGGGAAATCCTGTGAGGCTATCAGGCCTGCAAGTGCCCTGCTGCCAGGATGCATGGCCCTCAGGGTCCGTGGCGCATGCTTCCCCATCAGATCCCATGAGCAAGTCCCGTCTAGCATGGAGGAAGTACCCCCAGGAATAATTCCTTGGAGAACATTTTGGAAAGTGGAAAAGAGTAATTCCTGCTCTTGTTACTTGTGACAACCGGTGAGCTTGTAGGCTACAGCATTGCGTTACCAGATCTCCCATCGAGACTTGTCCTTGTGAATGCTGCCCATTCTCCTAGGTGTGTTCTGCTGCCTGGACCGGACCACTCTGGGCAAAGCCAGACGTAGGTGCAGCTATCTCCAACTGCTCGGCCATAGCTTTGGTCTGGGCTCTTACTAGAGCTGAGGAGGAACTGTACAGCATGGCTTAGTGGATCCCCATCCCACCAAGTAGGGAAAGGAAGGTTGGTTTCCTTCCATTCCGGGGCTAAAGAAGAATTCTAAGGTCTCTCAACTTCCTGCCCTAATAGACTGTGGGGACCTTCAGCGAGACTTGAATGACCACCTGCCTTCAGCCCATCACCAGACTCCAGCCCAGTCCTCTGCTGACCTCCTTGGGAGCTAGCCGTGGAAGGGCTTGTCTTGCGCGCTCTGGCTCCAGCTTTGCGCACATTCAACTGGAGCCTTGTGACCACAGTGAAGCAGTTCCCTCAAGTCAGCTGCGTGTGGCTTAGCAGCAGTGGCATTTTGCCATTTGAAAATGCTGGGGTAGGATAGTCTGGTGGCGTCTCTTCCCTGTAGATGTGCAGGACTCCCTTAGCTGAGACTTATGGTCTCTCCAGCTTATGGAGCCAGCTGAGGTACCAAGAAGCGGCCTGCTCCACAGGGGTGCGATGACCAGCCTCCGCAGGACCTCTTCCAGGCAGTCCTCGATGGGGAGAGTGGGGCAGCTAATACAAATCTGTAGGGAGCCTGCTGCCTCTTCTGAAAATCCAGGGAGCTGCTGCACCATAGGGTCATTTCATCCTGCTTCTGTGCTGAATAGAATTCCCGTGCCGCCGCCGCTGGGCTGGCTATGGCTTTGACAGGCCTCCTGAATTCATACCCCCCCCCCCCCCAATACAGTCCTCTCTCTCACCAACCCTGTGAATTCTCCTCTTCCTGCCAGATTCCCCCCCCTTTTTTTCTGCCCGGGGGGAGGGGGGGAATGTTCTCCCACAGCAGCCCAGACTATACAGGTGGTACTTGCAGACTACAAATGAGGCTTCAGTCCCGTGTCCTTATTTCCCCTCCCCATCATCTCTAAGTCCCTCTTGAAGGTGAGGGGGAGGAAACAGGAGGGTCTCACGCTGAGGCTGGGAAGAAAGGTGGCATTGTGAGGCTGGCTCATCAAAGTGGAAAATGGCTGGCTTGAGTGCGTCGTCTGCCACGCGGGCCGTCCCCTTCTCACTGGACAGCCCGTGTGGCTGGGCATCGCCAGCGGGGCTGCCACAGGATGGGTCTTGCTTCTCAAGCTGTGCCAAAACATATTTCTTTGGAGCGTCTCTCCCCCTCCCCCCCTTACAGTTTGGCTCCACAGCACCGGCAGTGTGGGGGGTGGCCCCAGCGAAGTGACACTAACTCTTTCCTGGTGAGGGGCTATTTGTTCACTCTGCAGGGCGATGTGCCTCTGTGCCCAGGTTCCTGATCCGACGGGCATGTCGGTCCCCGTTTCCCACAGATGCGTTGTTCCCCAAGAACAAGCGATGTCCTGGCACAGGGTCTGGGAGGTAGCTGTTTTGAACCAGAAAAGCTGGTTCTGGTGGCTTGCCCCCAGTACAGAGCCTCATGCTTTTTAAAAGCCAAACCAGTGCCTAGAACCATCCTCTGAAGCCTGCCCCAGGAAACCTGCCGAATCCCTGTGTCTGTAGAGAGCTGCCTTGTAAATGACCCAGGGACTGGACACCTCTGACACACTTGAATGGAAAGCACTTCAGAAGTGTTAACTTATTTATTGGCCCCCTGTTCCAACCCTAGCCCAAGTCTGTAGTGCTCAAAAGTTACCCGTGCGAAATGGATCTGGCCTCAGACCTAGATGTCTGAGGTGACTCAGGGCCCAGGGGTTGTGGTCTTTGCCCATGACACCTAGGCGGGTACAAGCATAGAGGGTAGAAAGGTTTCTATTAATCGATACAGACCATAGATCTTGGGCAGTGGAGAGGGCTGGAGGGAAGGAGACCTGCTTAGTGGCTATAGCAAAGAGGATGAGTCAGGAACTGTGTTCTGTTCTTGACCTTGTGCCATGGTCTACACTTAAGAATTAGATCAAACTAGCTATGTAGTTCAGGGCTGTAAAAAAAAAAAAAAAAAAAAAAAAACGTTGTGCCCTGAGCACCATAGTTGGGTTGATCTAACTCCTGGTGTAGACGCAGCTAGATTGACACAATAATTCTTAACTTGATTTAGCTGCTGCTGCTCAGGGAGGTGGATTAACTGCATCCGTGGCAAAACCTCTTCCATCGACTTAGGAAGGGTCCTCTAAGCTATGGTGCTAGAGTGGCACTAGGATGACTAGACAGCAAGTGTGAAAAATCGGGACGGGGGTGGGGGGTAATAGGAGCCTATATAAGAAAAAGCCCCCAAAATCGGGACTGTCCCTATAAAACCAGGACATCTGGGCACCCTAAGTGGCACAGATGCAGCCCCCAGAGCTGTGCCACTATAGGGTGGACATGTCCCGAGTCTGCTAGTGAATTGTGTGACCCTGGGCCATGTTTCTACTTCCTCGTTTGTAAAATGGATATGGAGGGTAATGTTTTCCAAAGCACCTAGATGGTTTAGGAACGTACAGTAACTGACTTTCAGTGGGACGTACGCTCCTAAATGCCCAATGGGTAAAACTTCCAAAAGCGTCTATACTTGCATACCTCACGAGGGATTGGGAAGGCTGGTTAGTATTAGGCAACATATTTTTATTTCATTAAATATGCTTTGACGTCAATGACAAAAACTTTTCCGGGGGAAAAATGCATAGGTAAGATTCCCAGGTAGCGGCTTGAACGTGTGACGCTTATTTATGACCCATGCTTCCTGTGCTGTCTGCGTGAGTGATGGACTTTATCTCGCTGTCAGGAGAAGTGTATTGGAGGCCAGTCTCCCGTTGTGCTGTGGGACAGTGCAGCATGAGATAAGGCCGTGAGAGGAAGCTGTCCTTGCATGGGAACTGCCACCCGTTGAGTGGAAAATGAAGCTTTGTTGTGTTGGCTTGGGTGGTGCACGTTGCTTGTGACATGGTCAGGAGAGGTCTGTAATGACGTCTGTTGGAGTGGGGTTTTTTGGGAATGGAAAACATCTGCAGAGAGTTATTCCATGAACGCATGTGGCCCGTCTTTCTTCCGTGGAACTAATTTTTTTTCTCTCTTCTATCTGAAAGAGGCACCCTGCTGTGATGTCTTCTCTTTACCCCCCACAGCTCCTCTATGTTGAGCCATTTAGTAGAACTTCAATTGTTGGACTCTCCCTCATGCTTCAACCAGGGATGTGTTTAGCCTTTTGAATTTTGGTTCTGAGTTGTTCTATCGTTGTGGGCAATAGAACAGGGGCCCCATTCAGAGTGGGTGCCAATTGCACTTCAAGACACGCTGGGCTTGTCCCCTGTGTCCGGAAATGAGCTGCAAACCCTCTCTTGGTTTTTAACTTGACTGGAAAATGTGGTCAATACTCTTCCAACCTGGGGCCCAGAGTTTAAAGAGCTACTAGTGACACCTTAAAAGGGGCCTGATATTCAGAGGCCAGGCGTAGGGCACTTTGTGTTGATGATGCTCTTGTTAAGGTGTCTCCAGCTGGATGCTCAAAATCACCAGTTGAGCTAGAAAATCTCGTTTTGATGCAAAGCCCCAGTTTGTGGCATCAAAGGAAGGCGAATTTGAATAAATCCCAGGGCTTGTGTGGCAACGAGGACAGCCTAACTCTCAGGCTCTCCCTTCTTGTGCCTTCCACAGTCCTGGGGTCGTTGTCTGAGGATCAGGAGGGGCACGCTGGAAACATTAGACGCGTTTCATGGCCCTGGGCTGCAGCATTGGCCATCTTCAGCCTGCCTCTTCCTGAGCAGGCAGCTTTCCGTGCCCTGGGGAGGAAAGGGCTCGATTCCAGATGCGTGTTTGACTAGCTTAATTGAAGCCTGGAAGTTCTGGAGCAGTGAACCGGGGCAATGGGAACAAGTTTACGGCTCACCCCACCTTACCTGCAGGCAACGTTCTTTATGCCGGGATTCGCGCTCAACACCCAGGCTCTGCTACCGCTCACCTGCTGCCTCCTTGGCTTTTCCCAGATGAGGCACTAGATGGGCTTGTGGCTCAGCCTGGCATTTTCTGCTGTCGAGATAGTAGCTGCCTTTGTCCTTCAGCTTCCTTCTCTGTGCAACCCACCATTTGGTTGTTCCGTGGTGAACTGCATTGGTTACGTGACTGATGCTCCCAGTCGGGAGGCATGCATGCTGTTCGGGGCTGCCAAAATCCCTGGTGCTGGACTGTGACTTGGGAGACCTGGGTTTATTTCTCTGTGATGCTGCGGGCAAGTCATTTAATCTTCCTTGCCTCAATTCTCCGCCTGTAATACAGGGATAACGAATCCCTTTCTCCCACCCTTTGTCTGTCTGGTCCAGTTAGTCTGAGCTCTTTGAGGCAAGGACTCTCTCACCTGTGTGTCTGTACAGCGCCTGGCACAATGGGGCCCTGATCTCTGTTAGGGCCTCTAGACTTCACCAGCATAGAAATAACTTAATAAAGGGGAAATGGATGACTTTTTATTCTGTATTACAGGGGTGGCAGGATCAGTTTCTGTGGGGAAGAGCGTCTCTCCCTCTTCCGCCACCACCCTCCCACATTTCAACCCCCCAGCCCTCCCATGCTCTTAGACTTGTTTTGGGAATTTCTTTCCATTTCCCTTCCTCACCCACCCAGTCACCCCTTACATCGAAGCCTTTTATTTCTCTCCTTTTTCTGTCTGCTTCTCTTGATTGGATGTTTCATTCCTCTCTTTTCTGTCAAGGCCATGCGGGAAGGAGTGGTGTAGGTGGGCTGTGGTTGTTCCTGGAGAGTGCACACGTGCTTCACTCCTCCATGCAAAGGGATCAGTCTCCCACAACGATCCTAGCTCAACCTGCCTCCCTCGGCAGTTTCACCCTGTAGCCTTGATTCCACTACTGTGTTGCATCCGCTCCTGCTAGCCTGGAGGCCGCATGCACTCCCTAGGTAGGTGCTGGGTTAACTGGTGTAAAGAGGGAAGGCTCTTCATCTCTGTGTCTGACTGCTTGTGGGAGGCTGATTGGCTGGGAGGTGTTCTGATCACTGCAAACAATGGGCAGCTTGGAGAGAGAGAATTGGGGAGCGAATGGTAACGCAGCCGGAGGGCAGCACAGAGTGGGAAGAGGAAATTGGTGTGTTTTGTGCACGCCTGGATAGACTTCAAGGAGCCACGTCTTTGCTGGCTCTTGTGCACTCTTCTGCTTAGAATCGCTGTGGGCCTTGCCCTTCTGATCAACCCTGCTCCTCTTCCTCCTCTATTTCTAATGGAGCACAAGCCAGCATACGGTACCGTAGCCCCACGTCCCCCTCTATCTGTGCAGCAGCATATACGTTTGCGGGAACAGACGCCATCCTCTGGACAGCATCGGATGCTGATGTTGCCAAGCCAGGGCAGGGAATGGGCAAGATCCTTAGTCCTTACTTAAAGCCATAAGGAGGAGTGGCCCTCAATACTTGCAACCATCTCTTCCTCCCTACTCTTCCCCGGTCACTGTGGATGGTGGAGCCCAAGTTCTAACTTGTCTGGGACGTGGGTGAGATGCTTTCAGCAGAGGATGTGGATCTCACTCTTGCTGGAGATCGGGTTGAGCCAGCCTTGTCACACTGGGATGTGAAGCGAGATTCTTTGGTGACTCGTATCTTGCTCCTTATTCATGGCCTAGGAAACGAAGCCCTGAGCCCCGGTTATTCTCCAGTGGCTTTAATCTTTGCAGGAGGTGATGGGATGAATGGAAAAATCTGTCCCTTAAGGGAACGGAGTTCCTTCAGTTACTTAGCAGTGCCCAGATATTACAGGGATGGTTGCCTGTAGAAGACATAATTATAAAGAATAGCCGAGAACATTTGTTTCGTAGGCCCTAAAAATAGCTCCATCAAATCTTTTTACATTTTTCTGGGTGAGAATCTTTTATTGAGGTTTTGAACCCATGGGGCTTGTGCAAATGAGTTGATCACGTACTTCAAGGCAGGTTAGACTGTGGGCCCAGAGAGAGCATTATGGGCTGCTGTCAGAAATTGTGGCTGGGTAATCAGGGGAGCTTAAATAAGTTGACACTAATGGCAATTATGTCACTCGCCCTCAACTCCTGAGTGAGTTCCCAACTTCTGAAGAAAATAGGTCATGCAAGGAGATAGCGCAGAATTCCAGATACTGGGGGACTTTGGATTTTTTTTTTGTCTGAAGAGCCTGCGTTAATTCCCAGAAGCTCTCACTGCTGCAGAGGTTTAATTACTGCACGCACCATTCTTGGTTGGCTTTTTTCTCCCCCACAGCTGCAGTGTGAGCTGAACGTAGCCTTTGCCACACCAGGTGAAACCCACGGTCCCCTCTGGTCTCTTCCTGCCTCTGGCAGAGACGATGCTAGAGGATTCATATTAGGATACAACGCCTTAAAATGCAACTCCGTGTGTAATGTTATACCGTGGGGCAAACGTCAGCCAGGCTACACTACAAACGTACATCGGTATAACTACGTCTCTCAGGGGTGTGAAAAATCGACACCCTGCAGCGACACTTCTACTAACCTAACCCCTGGTCTAGCCAGTGCTGTGTCAACAGGAGAGCTTCGGTCGACATAACCTCCGTGAGCGGTGGTAGCTGACTACTGCGCTGGACACGAGAGCCTCTCCGATGGGCATAGTTAGCATCCTCGCTGAAGGGCTACAGTGGGACAGCTGCACCCTGGCAGCTTTTTAAGTATAGACCTGCCCTTCCTGACCTCACCTGGCGAATCCCTGAAGCATGAGAACCAAGGCCTTGTCTAGGCCAAGCGTTAGTCCCGATTCTGGCCGTCTGGCTTCACTAGAGCTACCCCCCCCCAGTGTCAAGTAGGAAAGCCAGGACGTGTCCCACTGGTGCTTACCCTGATTTCAGGCCGGGAAGTTGCACTGATTGCTGCTCACCAATGTCTGAAATCGGGGTTCGCCACAAAGAGGCCGCCTAGCTTTCAGGCTTGCTAATGTAGCTGCAGCTGTTCTGACCCAGACAAGTGTCTAAGCTTTTATTTAAAATCAAACAAATCCCACTAAAGCAATTTCCCCTCTACAGGGACTCCCTAGGAACTGGTTGTCTGTGGCACTGTGTAAGCAAGATCTGCTTCCTTGATTTTTTAAGCTGTCTCTTTCAGATATGTTTGATCTGACTCTTCTTTTCTCCCCCCCGCCCTCCCCCCCCAAAATGGTTCCTCCCGTCCCCTCCATTATCTCCTGGGAAAGTATCTCTGATTCCTGGTCCTTCTCCCCCGTCTCACTGGCATGGAGCCTTTAATCTGAACTCATGGAGTCATCAACTGTTCTACTGAGTGGAGTGTTTTCCCTGTCTGCTGGCTGGCAGGCTCCAGAGTTTATTTGCTGACAAACTCGTTGAGGGATTTCTAAGCAACCTCTGTGGGATGATGGGAAGCAGGATGTTTTTGGGGCAGCTTTTTGTACTAGCTGCTGCTGCTCTTCCCTGGCCTGGTGCCAGAGCTGCTGGCCCCATGCATGGGGGGTGGGGGGGGGGAAGAGAAATAGTCTCAAATGACCCTCCTTCCCCATCTTGAGTGAAAAGTAAATCTGAAGGAGCTTTACCAGAAGGGTTTGACTGGCCTATATTCACTTAATGGGAAATCGTTCCTGATGCTCACAGAGGAGCCAGCAAATTCTGGGACAGACTGCTGGGGGCAGGCGTTTATTGGGGTGCGGGAGGTGTGTGGGGGTGGGTGGGTGGGGCTGGGGAGAATTTCTGAGAACCTGATCCAATGCAGCAAGATAATGGAGAGCCCTCAACACCTTGCATTTCATTCAGGGATGGGTAGGCTCTCTAGGTCTGGTTTGAGCAAGTATCCAAAATACCCCAGATCTCTCTGGATAGGTTTGCTCCTTGCTGAGAGCCATCGAACCAAACTGTAAACCCTGTATATAATGGAAACCGCTTCAAGCCAGGGGGTGCTGCAGCACCCCTAGCTCCAGCACCTATGCTCCTTGAGGATCTACTGGGGGCACTTCCTGTTTGCAGTGGGAGATGATGAGAGGCCTGTTGTTGCAGTACTTCTGCTCCTGCCTGGAACCTGTCAATCTGGGTGTTTTGTATCCCCCATCTCCATAGTATCTGGGAGCGAAGGGGTAAAGAGGAAGAGTCTTCCCGTCCCCCTAAAATGACCCCCACTCCTGGAATCTCAAAGGGTTTGAGGAGTAGAAGTCAGACAGAGATGGCTGGTTCTCTGCCAATGCAGGATCATTCTCAAACCTACAAGCTTCTAACATATTATCTAGCTCTTTAAATGGCCTGAAGGAAGGAGTGTCTACTCCCATAGGGAGACTAGTCTACCGCCCGATGGATCTCTCAGGAAGATGCGTGGTTGGTGGCTCCTGTTCGTTCATTGACTAACACTATTCAGAGCAAAGAGGACCCCAGTTCTGCACTGGAGGAGCTTGTAATTGAAATAGGGAGTTGGCTGAGCAGTTTCTGATGTTCAGCCTGTTTCCCCCTCGTCTTTAACTGAATCTCAAGTGATGCTGTTTTAGAGTTCGAAGATTGGAATCATTTCCTATCTTCTCCAAAGTGGCTCACCATCCGCATTCCTGACACTTAAAC
Source organism: Emys orbicularis (assembly GCF_028017835.1). Classification (NCBI taxonomy): domain Eukaryota; kingdom Metazoa; phylum Chordata; order Testudines; family Emydidae; genus Emys; species Emys orbicularis. Next base: position 15,045,389 of record NC_088704.1, read on the forward strand.
TGTTTGCATCACTCTCCCCTCTGGGGAGATTTCTAGTATTCTAACTATTTCCCAGACTTCATGGTGCCCTCACCCTAAAGGTCAATTATGAGTCTATTTGGCGTTTGGTTTTGCCAACAGCTGCGCATAACAAGTAAGGTGATTGCAACCAATTAGACTCCTACAGAGGGTCTATGGGGACCCACGGAGCAGCATTTGTTGCGCTTGAATGCAACTTCTAGCTATGAAGCCATGGAGAATTTTTGCAAGCACATTTCATGGCATCTCTGCAGGTCAGCGTAGGTTGCTGTGAATGCCTTACAGTAGGGGGGGAGTTCCAAGCACGAAGAAATGCAAAAGCTTGGGTTGGTCACGCAATTCATGCAGTTTGTAACCTGCACGACGAGATTTGAATCTGTCTTCAGAGGTCACTCATGCTCTGCTGCTAATCACTCCTCCCAAGAGGTGAAATTCATGCCAGCTCTAAGGATGTGTATCATTGCCTCCGTTGGGTTACTGCTCCACAGAATCTCCTCTTGAGCTGCTCCAGCATGTGGTGGTGGTACTCTGCTTCACTGGAGCTGCTTCACTGTTCCACTCTTCCATCAAACCACCCCAGAAAACCAGGGCCGGCTCCAGGCACCAGCCAACCAAGCACGTGCTTGGGGCGGCACCTTGGAAGGGGCGGCCAATCTTGGGTTGGCGGGGGGCGCTCGGGGTTTTTTGTTTTTTTTTGGTTCGGTGGGGCGGCACTGGGGGGGAACGGGGGCTGGCGCTGCGGAGGGCGGGGGCTGGCTCGGGGTTTGGGCAGCCTGGTGAGGCCCGGCGCTCGGGGGGCAAGGGGGTGGTGGTTTGGGCGGCGCGGCCCGGCGCTCGGGGTTTGGGTGGCCCGGCGTGGCCCGCAGCTTGGGGGGGGCGGGGGTTTGCGTGGCCCGGCGCGGCGCTCGGGGGGGTGGGGGGTGGCGGGGGTTTGGGTGGCGTGGCCCGGCGTCAGGGGGGTTTGGGCGGCCCGGCGCAGCATGGCGCTCGGGGGTGGGGTGGGGGTAGGGGCGGTTCGGGGGGAGGCGGGGGTTTGGGCGGCGGTGGGGGGGTGTTATGGCAGGGTGGCGCTCTTTTTTTTTTTTTTTTTTTTTTTTTTTTTTTTTTGCCTGGGGCGGCAAAAAAGTTAGAGCCGGCCCTGCAGAAAACCCACATGGTCTCGGGCAGCTGAAGCCGGAGCACAGCACCTCCAGCTTCCTGAGTGGTCCAGTAGCTAGGGGCATGGCCAAATTGGTTTGGATAAAACAAGACCCTTCCACTTACAAATGGAGCTAACCCTTACTTTGAGGTTTTAGAAAAACTCAGTAGACTACTTGGTGTCTGGGTGTGTTGTTTTTGTTTTCTCATGAGCATCTTTGCTTTGAGTTCTAGGTAGCCAAAATACGATGCAAGGGGCTGGTATCCTGGTATACCTGGCCTGATCAAAGGAGGGAAGTCGTGCGGGAAATCTCTTGAGGGGAGCACATGCCCATGAAACGTTTGGCACCCAGAACTGTGGGCATGCCCTTAAGGGAGTCCAGAGAAGCGTGTGAACTTGGGGTGCTTCTCTAGGCTGAGCCAGCGGTCTCCTGCACTTTGTCTGTCACTAGCCTGTGTGTGAATGCAATGCTTGTGACACATGAAAGACTGTCAGTATCACCTACAAGTAGGTGCTGTGCCACATTATCCATCCCTCTCCCCCAACTCTGCCCATTCAACTTAATCCTGACTGCTCCCTTTTTAAAACAAAAACCGCAACCCAGGTTTCTTTGAAGCTGGACTTGGTGAGCTCCGACTCATAAGTGCTTTGCTTTAACCTTGGATACTCTGACATGCAGCTTACTTGTGCCTGTCGAGTGCATGGATGTGTATCTTGCTGATCAGCATGTCTGAGCTGCATTCCGTGTCCTACTCCAAAATCGGCATGTGGCATTTCATTGCTCGTCAAGGCCTTGTTGTGATTCCCTCCTTCCCCTTCTGCATCTGGAGGAGTCCCTTCGCTGACCTTGCAGTTGGAGGGATGCGTCAGTCAGATGGCATCTGCATCAACGCATCCCAGCGCTGGTTAAGGGAATCGACGGGGGCTCTGTTCGTGGCTGGGGTGGTGATGAGCAGAAATGCCGTTGGCTCATGGAGCCTGGATCAGGAGCTGATAGCAGATCGAAAGAGGTCCTGCTGAGTCAGGTGCAGCAGCTAGCTTGAGATTGGTCATAACCCCAGTCCAGAGTGGTGCTCCCAGACTAGGATCACATGGCTACTCTGGACACGTGCCCATTTATGTCTCTGTCACGCCCTTCCTGGCCTCTGCTCTGGGAAGCTCTTGTACCCTCTCTCCATCCCAAGACCCATCCTGGCTGACATTTACCATCTTCCTCTGGCTCTGTGAAATGCAGCGCATCAGGTTCGCTTTGGCTGGCAGGGACCCAGCTCCCAGGCGCCTGAGCAGGAAAGACTCTAAATGTTTTCCTAAACTGATAACTTCTTCCATAGGGCCCTTGGTTCTAAGGCCCCAGATTCCCAGCCAGCAGGAATCACGCTGGCTCAGCCCAAGGGAAACCTTCCTCATACACTGCACAAGTTTCTTTGAACCGTGGTGTCTCTTTCTGCTTCTCTTCTGCCTCCTGAGCTCCTCGGCCTGCGATAGGAATTGGGCTGGATTCTCATCTTGCTGATGCTGGTGTTAATCAGGAGTGACTCCATTTAAGTCTCTGGTGTTACACTGGTGTGAGTGAGAGGAGAATCAGGCCCTGTGGGGGGGGGGGGGAGGGAAGGGAAGGGGGTGGCGTTATTGTGGTGAAGGATTGAGTGACTGGTGACAGCAGAGAGGAGAGGGCACTGAGCATGCATTGGGTCTGCGTGAATATGTGCCTTTATTTAAAGACCCTCAGGCTGGCCAGGCTGGTGGGGGTGTATGCATGGATGCAGCACTCTGCCATTGTAATTTGGGGCTGGTGAAGACGTTGTGATGGTTCACTGATTAGTGTGACGACTGAGTCTTTCTTAACTAGTTCTGGAAAGGGTCCTGTCTAGTCTTCAAGCCCATTCACTGAGGGTAACTCTGATGTGGGGAGTTAGAGCACCCATAAGGGGGAGATAAAGGGTCTCAATCTCTTTCCACATCCCCTGACAAATCTCTCTCCTGTCCCCAAATGCTGTACTAATGCAAGGTCCACAAAGGAAACCCCAGTTCGGGGGAGGAATTGGCCTGCCTCCCAGACTGCACCTCTCCTTCCAGCACAAACGTGTGCTTTCCCCTCCCCAGACTGGCTCCAATCCTGACTGGAGGAAAGCGTCCGTCTGATGGTCTCCTGACCAGGGATGGTGAAAGAAACTAAATGAACATTGTGGCCCTGGGGGCCATTTTGGAAGATGGCTGCCACTTGGTTCTTAGTGAAGTCTCCTTTGGGTGGGTCTGTGGCAGTGTGGGACAGAGGTTTGTGGAGATGGAAGGTCACTCCCTCTTTGGCCTTCTGGGCTTGTGCCTTCTCTCAGCCCACCCAGAGTGCCAGTGGCGGCTTCTGTTCACCTCATCATTGGCTTCCACTTGGCCAGCCGCCGAGGGCGAGTGTACTGGAATTCTCCCGCTTCCTGAGATGTCCAGTCCCGCTCTCCAAGAACGTCACATTTGGCAGGGAGTTTTGGATGCGGCGCTGGGAAGACTGGTCTGCGGTCATGCACCCAAACGTGACTGCCTGCTCGGACCACGCTGCCTGTGTTCTGTCACGCTGCTGTTTACGCTCCAAGACATCTGCGAAGCACGAATGGGTTCCAGCAGCCAGCAGGCCTCTTGAGACGTCTTGCATCTACCAGTGCAAATGCTGGGCAGACTGTTTCTACAGACCTTCCCGGATGGAAAAGCCCCCCTTCCTCTGTCTCCCCCACCGTTCTTGTTTTATTAAGAGCCTTCCATAACTTTCCGCTCTTGGAACAGCGTCTGGAAGCCTGGAAGGCTCCAGAGATGAGAAGCTGCCTGAAATCTCTGGAGCCCAGTCAACTTATGCTGCATAATTGGGCTTGTAATCTGAAACATGACTGGGGTGAAGGGGGCAGTGGTGGCTCCAGGGCAGATTTTCAAGTGAGGGTGTCTCCTCCCCCTCCCCGAGCTGTGCTTTGTGCTTATTTAATTAAGGGCATATTTCAGCGTGCCCCTCCGTGTTAAGCAGGACTGTGGGGTGAAGGGCCGGCTTCCTTCCTCCCTGAAGTCCCATGTGGAAGCCTTAATTTATCGAAATGTGAGGCCTGATCCACAACTCCCACTCAAGTCACTGGACCAGATCCTCCCAGCTGATGTCGATGGGCATAGCTCCGGTGATGCTGGCTCAGCACCTTCCTGATGGGTGTTGCTGGCGCTCCGCCACTCGCTGAGCCTGGCTCTGCATTAACGCTCATTTAGTGGCATGTAGAAGTCGGCTGCGAAGCTTTCTGCTTCCCCTCACAGGCAGGCACCCAGCGGCCGAGCCACTTGGCAGGGTGGGAAGAGGAAGATTCGTTGGCTTGAGGTTAAATATGCAAACGTTTTAACTCTTGCATTGGCTTCTCGTTCTAGTTGGGGAACATGCATCCCCTTCTGTGGCACCCTCCTTTCCTCACTCTGAGGACGCTGGACTCCTCCTCCCTAGCGTGGGAACGTCGGATGCCAGGGAAGGCGTCAGCGGAGAGCGCCAGCCCCCGGAAATCCCATGCACCGGGTCTGCATTGCTGTCCGGTGAATGGAGTGAAGTGGCACTGGCGGGCTGGAATCCTAGGCCTGTGAACCCTAGGAGCGAGGCTGTGGGTCTCCGGGGACCCTCTAGCCCTCGCTGCTACTGCTTCTGTCCTGAGAAGAGACGCTGCTGCTCCCTTGCTCAATATTGTTGGCAGTGTCCAAGGTGCTGTGCTGTCTTCATTTGGTTTGGGTTTTTTTGGCCTTTATCCAGCTTTCCAGGCTCTGGCTTCTCCATCCCAGTCCTAGCCCCAGAGGCCTCTCACTTAGCACATGGCCCTTGGCAGAGATTAACTTGGGGGAAGTGTCTCTGTTGACTCGGTTGCCAGGGGTGTTTTGGATCTGAGCTGCTTTCAAGCTTCGTCCCTGCCTGAAGCAGTGTCTCCTTGCAGAATGCTCCCTGGGCAATGCTGCCCCTGCCAGGCTGGCCTGGGTCTCGGCTGGCTCGAGTGCCAGGAGGCTCCGCTCCACCATCAGTGATGCAGTCGGAGTCCCTGGCCTCGAGGGATGTTTGTGGGCAGTGAATTTTTGCTGGGGTTCTCATCTGGGTCGTGCAGCGCAAAGGGCACTACCAGCCACGGAGCTCTTCGTGGTGAGCTGGGAGCCCACAACTAATGCCAGCTTTCCTGTGCCAAGGCATAGAGATGCAGGGAACTGGTCGAGAAAAGTTCAAATTCGCTGCTGGCATAGCCTGGTGCAGTTCCATTGAAATCAATGGAGCCGTGCCTGGGTGTCCCAGTGGAACAGATGGCTGAGTGCATGGGTCAGGGGAGTGCAGACGTAGGTGATCTGTGGCGAAGGTGGCCTTTTGGAGGGGGAAACCGTGTCAGAATTCATAAGGCATGTGCATAATCCCACTGACTGAACGAATGGGACCTCCCTCCACCCACTCATCAGCACTGCAGGTGGGGGTGTGAGAAATCGTAGCTATGCGGCCATAAAAGGCACATCCAGGCAGGGGAGGGATCCGGCTGCTTGTCAGCCCATGGTGGGCGGCGGGTTGGCAAGTCTCCAGTGTCTCATAAATCCTAGCTTTGGGACCAGGGAGAATGATTCGCTACCGTGTGTGTGTGCGCGCACGCGTGTACTACCCATGACCTAGGGAATGGGGCGGGAGGCTGTTTCACACCGGCTTTACTGAGCACATTTTGGGAGCGTTTGCCCAGCTGAGGGCCTCTCCTGTGTTACGATGGGGGGTGTCTTTCTGGAGTCACCTGGATGCTGCCTGGGTACTGAGGCTCTCACTTGGTTTGCAGTTGATAGCAGCTAGGACACCTCTCTGCCTCTGAGCTGCTTACATACTAGCAAGAACGGAGTTACTGACTTCATTAACCTGGCTTCGGTTCTCTTGCCCGAGTCGCACATTTGGCTGTGTCCACTCAGAAGATGCTGGACTTGGGAAAGGGTTCTAGAGGCCAGAATCGAGGAGCAGAGCTGGGTAGTGTGTTCCTATAGCAGGGGACGTGGGACGGTGGCAAAGCTGTGGGCAAGCCTAGGACAGGCATAGCTAGGAGTGAGCTGCATTGGCAGAGGTCCTGGGGATGCCGAGGGGGAAGGAAGTTAGCACCTGTTTCTGATGCACTCACTGGCACGACCTCACTTTTTTTTTTGAGTCTCCTCAGACTTGTCACGGTTAGGAGAAAATGACCACATACAGGGATCCATCGGCCAAATTTCCCATCTCAAAGCTGAGCAGATCTAATGACTTGTAAGCAAGGGGAGTGTGTGACATACAAAAAAAATCTTGCATGAGCTCCTAAGCTGCTGCTATCCTAAGGAGGATTAGAATTCCTGAGGGAGAAAAATCCATATGTTGTCCATCTACTAATGTAGCCAATTCATGGGGAATATAAAGGAAGCCTAAATCTAGCAGAAAAAGAAAGGCGGGGGGGGAGTTTGAGAGAAGAGACTCTTAATACAGTTCTCTGTGTGGAAACTTTTATTCAACCCTGCTCAGAGAATCCCTTATTGGATCATTCCAGTAACAACCAAGAAAGAGACAAGGCCGCGTAGACACAGTGTGTGACATTCAAATACTGCGAGTGCTGGCTGCTTTGCTTGGAGCGTCCTATAGCACTGGTGAATGCTGGCAGAAGGTGCTTGTGTCTGATCTAGATTGGTGGCCTGTGGCCTGGACCAGAGGCCATGGCCAAGCCTTTCAAAAGTGATTTTTGGGGTGCTCAACTTGAGGCACTCTCGAGGGGCCTGCTTTTCACAAAGTGCCCTCTGAAAAACCAGGCCCTTCCAAGGTGTCAACTTGGGTACCCAAAATCACTAGTCACGTTGGGGAAAAATGTGGCCCATAGTTTTACTGGTGCCGTGTGATATTAGACAGAACGTTCTCAATTCTATCTGCCTAGTCCTGAAAATATCAGCCCACGGCGGTGGTGGTTTTTACATGTACGCTAGCCAGGGCCGGCTCTGGCTTCCCCCTCCCCCCCCCCCCCGCACGTGTGTGTGGGGGGTGTGCGGCCGGAGCCCCGGGGGGAGGGCGGTGAGCCCCGGCCGGGGCTCCGCTCTCCCCGGCGGCCGGTGGGCTGGTGCCTGGAGCCGGCCCTGACGCTAGCCCCTACTGCCAAACAATCCTGTGTGTGTACTGGTTGGTGAAGGATCTTTATCCTGCAGCTTGATCAGTCCAAAAGCTTCAGTGGTAGGCTAATGCAAGGCGAAATCCTTTTTTCTACCCCAAGTCTTGATCTGGCAAACGAGGTGCTTACTGTTTGCATCTGTTTCTTCCCAGCCAGGGGAGAGCTGCTGTGATGTCTCAGTGCTTGGATACAGTTAATGTGTCTTAACTTCACTGAATCTGAGGTTTGGATCCAGAGAGTTTAGCAGTTCTGGCTTGACTCTTCCTGCCTTCCTTTTACCACTGCGTCTGAGTGACACACGATCGCACTACCTTGCTGGGCATTGCAGGAACCCAACTCAAACAATGGATGGAGGCATCCTGGCTAGCCTGCAGAACAATGCTCCGCCTAAGGGAACTCTTTCTGGGGCCAGAACAACAGGAAGTCTGGTTGTTCTGGGGTGTTCCCACCCCATCCGGGGACTGAAATACCATAGGAAGTTGAGATTTGGTTTCTTTGTTGTGGCATTAACACCCCCTCACGCTTGAAAAGCATAAATTCTGAGTCAAAGCCCCTTAGAACTAGCTAGGGGTAACCTTACAGCCTGTGACCCCATTCCTGACACAGTTCCCATTTCCCCTGTTGGGAATTATTCTGATTCTCAGCCGGAGTTGAGAAACTCACCTCTTCATTGTAGTAAATAGGAGGGTCTCTTCTGCTGTCAGGGACTGATGGCATCTGGTCACTAGGGGACGTTACCCTAGTACTAAAATACGCCCTGCGGCTGGGGCTCTCCAGGGAATGCTAGCTGAGGCGCTGGGACGCTGGGCGTGTCGGAGAGGCTGCAGTCTCTCTTGTTTAATGAGCAAGCCAAGTGATTACGATGGCGGAGGAAATGAAGACTTAACCTGCTGGCCCACCGTTTATCCCCAGAGCCTCTTGATTTACAGGCGCTGCTTAGATCTGAGATTCATCTTGCGACCTGCCTAATGGATTCAATTATACAAACGATAGTTTAGCACAGAGCTCACCCCCCAGCCATGGGGTTTTACAGGCCTGGCTTAGCTAGTTCCTCCCCCACTCAACACAGCACAAAAGCTGGCGGAGAGAAGGTCTCAGTCCTTCTCAAGTCCGTGTCTGGGCTTTTTAGTGTGCAGAGTCCGAGGGTCTTTCTGAAAGCTGGGTGGGGTTTCTGGCTACTCAGGGGTGCCCGTCACCTAGGATGACCAGACAGCAAGCGTGAAAAATCGGGACGGGGTGGGGGGTAATAAGAGCCTATATAAGAAAAAGACCCAAAAATCAGGACTGTCCCTATAAAATCGGGACATCTGGTCACCCTACTGTCACCCCCTTCCCTTCTCAGTCTGGGAAATACCATTTTATGCAGCATTCTACCAAATCTCTCAACTTCAGACTAGGGGTGTGTGTGTGTGTGTGTGTGTGTGTGTGTGTGTAAATGTATTCCATGGGCTACCTAAAAAAGGCAACTGACCTCCGTTAGCCCACATTTCAGTCAGGTCACTGGGTGCTATTCCCGGCTCTGCCACTGACTTTGTGAGACCTGAGGCAGGTTGCTTGACTGCACTGTATCTCAGTTTCCCCATCTGTAAAGTGGGGCTCCTGCCAACCTCACCCGGTGCTTTGGGATCCTCTGCCAATGCACTGTACAGTGCCCAGTATTTCTGCATGCGGTTCAACCTTTAGACGTAGGACCCGAGCGCTGTACCTTCTACCTTGGGCTTAGACCATTAGCCTAGCAAGTCACTTGTGCAGCAGAAAGTCCTGTTTTTCTCTCTCTCTCTCTCTCTCTCTCTCTCTCTCTCTGCTTGCCCTTTTATTTGGAATTGGTAGCGGGGAGAAAAGCGAGTGTTTGGCATTCCCTTCCTTTGGGGCCATATAAGCAGCCATTTGTCCTATAGGGAAGCCAGTGCAGGGGGGACTAGCACGAAAATCCATTTGGAATGTGCTGGAGGAGGAGAATTCCTGCCACCCTGCAGCCAGCTGGGGAAGGATGCCAGGCCCTGAGCGCATTGTTCCCAGAGCTGCATACCATTCCTTGAGAGAGATCAGTCGCTTTCCCTGCTGGAGGGCAGCCCTGCAGAGAGGCCTGCAAGCAGCAACAGCAACAGAACCCTGGGTGTACAAAGGCTTCTGTTGATACAGCGCTGAGCTCTGCATGGGAAACATCCGGTCATCGGGATGATGTTCTCCCTTTCGCCACCGTCCTGCTTGGTTATAACTGGGAGGAGGGGGGTCCTGTTGCAGATGCAGGGCTATCTGGTTCCCTCTGGGGCAGGCAGGGGTTGGAGCAGCTGGGCCCAGCAGATGTGGTCACAGTCGGGCCTTCCTGAGCAGCCTGTTTTTTCCCTGGAGAAAATAAGGCAGGCAGCTTTTGTGTGGCGTTGGGAGGTCAGAGGGCATGGCGCCTTAACCCCGCTCACAAAGTGTGCGTCTGTGGTCAAGCACTAGGCTGCTCGCTGGATTCTGGGAAGGCTGGGCTCCTTTCTTCTGCTTTGTTTTGGCCTGGGCAGAAAGCAGGCGCGGCTTCATTTTGCTGTCTTTTGAAAAGAGCGAAAGCTTTTAGGGGAGGCAGCATGGTCTGCTGGTTACAGCCGGGAAGTCTGGACTCCTGCTTCCATTCCTGGCTCTGCCGCTGGCTCCATGAGCAAGCTGCTCATCCTGCAGTGCCTCAGTTTCCCTACCTGTCACATGGGGAGGCTGCTGAGTTTTTAATGTTCATTCACGTGAGGGAGGCAGGACAAATACACATGAAGACATGGTTCCTGCGCTGAAATGCTTACAATCTAAGATGACGTGTGGCACATAAAGGGTCGGGGCGAAGGGTGCAATCAAACAATACAACTTTTAAATACAATTAATCTGTGAATTATACTTGCATTCAAACTCTCTGGGACAGGAGCCATCTTTGTTCTGTGTTTGTACAGTGCCTAGCACAGTGGGGTTGTGGTCCATGCCTGGGGTTCCTAAGCCATACCACAATCTGTAACTTGTACTCCTGCCACATGGGACATGTGGCAGATTAGTCTTTCTAAAGTGTCTAGGGCAGGAAGCGTTCGCTGGAACCACAGCTCTCCTCCTATCTCGCCTGATGTCCCTCTTCCCCGGTCCTCTCTCGCAGTTCCAGCCCCTCTCCAGATGCATGTGTGTGAAGTGGCATTTTGCATCCACGGGGGCTGCTCATCAGTGGGATTATTTTACTGCGTGGGATGGGTGAGAAACGCTAGCAAGCCAAACTGGCCTGCTCATCTAGAGGAGAGGCGCAGGCTATATTCTGATACGAGGGCTTGTATGTTTTGCTAGGAGCTTTTCTCCATCACAGCCCTGCTCCAGTGTCTCTGAGCTGGAAGTGTCATGAGCCCCTCTGACGACATGGAAAATGTTGTCACATCTTGATGGCGATGACTGTGTGCACAGAGCCGGGAGGAGCTGGAATTTGCAGGGAAATGGCATCTCAGATGAGTTTCCCCTCACCACAGTAAATATATTGAAGCATTTCTCTGACCCGTTATTAACGTGCACCTTTTAATCCCAACAGGGAGAGGGACAGAGAACTGGCTTCTTGCTCCATGCAGGAGCTTTCGTTACACCCAGAACAGGACAGAATGAAGTAGGCAGCTCTCCATACGTCATGCATATGCAGTACCTAGCTACTACAGAAGTAGCACCATATACACGTCTAGGGGTAGATCTACAGGCTGGCTACATCCAACAGCACTGAAAAGCAATCATTTCTGGAGTGGGAGCTAATGGGCCACACTGTGTGATAACCTAGGGCAGGGAAAGTAATTTTTGGCCAAGGACCATGCGCAGGAGCAAACTTCTAGCCTTACTAGTAGCGTTGTGGGATCTTTGTGGGACTTAACATGCTCACAGAGGACACGGTCTGCTCCAAACAGTCCTTTCAGCCACGTTTTAAACCAGTCTGTTTTTTGTAGGTGCAAAATCGTTGGGCATCCATCTCTGCACCCACAACGAATTCAGTTCAGCATCTAATTGCATGATTTACAGGAGCAAACAGACAGTCTAATGACTTCATTGTGGATGCCAAAATATGGGCACCGTTATTGGCAGGCAGAAAACTTCAGCACTGACTTTTTTGCGGGCATAAAGCTGGCCAAGTGTGTGTATTTGTATTATAGGAGAGCCATCTGTGTCCGGTAGTTCCTCCCCTTAGGTTGTGGGGAGGGGCCTTCAGATGATTTTCAATTGGTACAGGCTCCAGCTGGGATTGGGGCCCCATTGTGTTGGGTGCTGTACAAACCTGCACAGCCCCTACTCCAAAGAGCTCACGGCCTAAATAGACCAGACAAAAACGGGGAAGGGAAAGAGAAGCACGGAGAAGGGAAGTGACTTGCCCAAGGTCACCCAGCGGGTCAGTGGCAGAGCTGGAAATAAAATGTGGATCTCCTGTCTCCTAGCCCAGTGCACTATCCGCTAGACTGTAGGCCTCCATTTTTTTTTTTTTTTAAGGTGATCTCTGGAAGATCCACCTGCAGCAAACTGCCAAGGGCTCAGTTCCTTTCCAAAGGTTGAGGGGCTGCATGGATGCCTGCTGGGACTTCAGCCTGTGCTTCCAGAGGGCCTCGGGGGCTAAGAGAATGATGCTTTGGGATCACTGAGCCCTCCCCTCGAGTTTGGCTGTGGCTCTTTCTAAACTGATTTCCAATCTGTCTGACGGGGAGGTGCAGGGCGACCTCTGCCGAGCACAGCTGCTAGTCCAGGTGGCTGCATGCCTGTTCCTATGGCTGATGCTGCAGATGCAATACCCTGCCCTCCCTGTCCCTGAGCCTGGCAGAGATGGGCATGGCAGCCAGAGGTGTGGGGGGTGGATGCTCGCAGTCTAGGCCACAGGTGAGGAGAGGTGGCTGGCAGGAGCAGAAACACCCCCCCTCCCCCGCATGGCACATTCCTCACATATGACTTCAAAGGTTGTTGCTCAATATACAAACTCCGGCAGCCTTGGCAACCCTGAGGGGGCATGGGCAGCAACTGGCTGCTGCTGCTTCTCTGCCGCGCCCCCCCCCATTGGCCATAGGGCTTCTGGAGAAATCCCCACCCCCTCGCTAAAACCGCCTCTAATTCGCGCAGTCGGGCTGGGAGTGCAGAGGTGTCTTGCCCAGAGGACAGATTCTCCTTGGCATTGGCCCTTGAGTGCATTTATTCGTGTGTCCCTGTTACTGTGTGCTTCCCTATCCGCCTCTTCACCCCATCCCTTACTCCTCTCTTCCCCCACCCCCAGTCCGATCTTGCTCCTTGCTTTGTGTGTTTAAACAAGAGGGTTGAACCAAACGCCCAAATCTGACTTGTGCGGGTGGGGGGGGGGCGCATCCCATCCTGTCCCATGTCTATTACCTTAGTCTCTTCCTGCCCCTTACTCTCTGCTGCTTCTCTCCCAGTCCTCTTGTCCCTTTCCCTGAAGCCTGCCCCCTTTTCTCCCCACTTCTCCGCCCCCTGGCGCCGGGTTCAGAGCCGCCTCTTCCAGAGAAGCTTGGGGAAAGACGGAGGGGTTTCTCAGGGGTGTAATTCCTGGCTCTGTGAGAACAGAACGGCCACTTCCTAGCTGGCAAAACTCCAAGAGAAACAACCCATTTGGAGGAGAGGAATCGCCATCTGGCTGTTCCCATGGTAAGTTGTTCCTCTGCACATTCTCCGCAGGGAGTGAGGCTCAAGCGCTGTGGTCCATGACTTCAGCGAAGGCAGCGTCGGGGGTGGATGCCCAGTCCGCTCTAGGCAGGCAGTTCTCCTTTGGAGGAGCACCTGTCTGCGGCACAGGCCCTCACAACTGAAGCTGAGCACGTCACTGGCTCCCCTGCTCCACATCTGGAAGGAATCAAAGCAGTGAAGGGAAACAGCTGGGCCACCTGGCTTGGCCCCTTGATTAAACACCGGGGTATCTGTTGCTCTGTCTGTATAGGAACCCAATCTTTACTCTCCCCAGGGAGTAGTTCATAGGAGCACATTCTGTCTCAGGGAAGAAAAGCTGGGGGGAGGAACACAATGCATTTGGTCTGCAGTCAGCTTCAGGGATAGGCTACTGCGGTATGCTTCCTGCAGGACCCACTTTGCTCACTACATAAATGCAGCTGCCTCTGGGGTGGAACATGGCAGCCGCACAGCAGTGCTGCTGCACTAATGGGTTAGGAAAGGAAATCAGAAGTATTCTATTCTTCCCCCTGGAACTGAGGGATGGGTGGGGGCTGAAGCAGGATTAAGAATTCCTCTCACTGGAACAGGCCAGGATAGGTAGGTGAACCTGAGTTACAGATTTCATCTCTGTTACTTTAATTGCAATGAGGCGGGCATATTTCCCACCCCCCACCCCACCCCCGAAAGTCCCTGATCTGGCTTCCTTCTGGGAGGGGAGTGTTGCCTAGTGATTTTAAAGGAGGGAATTGTGAGTTAGATCACTGGAGGATTCTGTTCCCAGTTCTGCCACTCATTCGGCAGGTAGCTGAGGGAGGGTCCCTTTGTCCTTCTGTGCCTCAGTTTCCCTATCTGTATAAATGGGGCTAGTTATGCCCCTCGCCTCGGCAGGGGAATTGGGAGAGGGGTTGAGACTCACTGAATACCTGTAAACGCTTTGAGACTCATTCAATCCTGGCTCAGCCCAGCATTTTCTTCAACTTGTTCTGAGCTGTTGAGGTGACTTTTCGTATGTGCAAATATAGTGGATTGTAAATCGACTGCGCTCTGTTGCCTTCTTTGCAGTCTCTGGAGTTTCTTCAGCCTGACTCTGGTCCCTGGAGGGACACCCCCTGCGAAAGGGTGCCAGAGAAGTGAGCACTGCATAGGCCGCTTTTTACTGCGTGGGGGGAATTTTCAGTGTCCCTAGAGAAATGGAAGCAGGCTGTGATGGGTATAATGGGGCTTCCCTGTGGAGGCTGCTGGGTGCAGTGGGCTCTCTGCCATCCAGGCTTACTCAGCCTGTGCTTAGTTCAGACCTGGCCTGAAGGAGATCCTGGGTGGTTGGGTCAGACAGCAGCAAGCAAAGGGCCTGCACCCCTCTCCCCACCCCTGCGCATCAGTAGCTGTGCTGTGAGCTGGATGCCTGGTGCACGGGGCCACGTGTGACAAATAGACCTGAGACTGACTGAACTGGGAGCTTCTCTCTCCCTCCTTCGCCTGTTTGGATCTTGTTTGACCCTATCTCCTCTGGGCTGGAGGCTTCAACACAGACAGGCTTAAAAGAAAGGCTTAAAGGAAAATTAGCACAGAAACTCTTGCTAGGTTAGGAGTGAATATGCTCCTCCTATCTCTCTTCCTCACCCTGGAGCATACACATCCCTTCACCATTGCGAGCAGCGTGAGGCTCCCCAGCTGACCTCCTTTTGGCACTGGCTTGGCTCCTAATATGTAGAGCTTGAAAAATGCTTGGGATGAAAGCTGCTAGGATGGGTCTCTCGTCTCTGGGTGCCTGTGTGGAATTGAAGAAGTGGCATGGGATTTTGGGATGCCTTTTCAGAGGGGACCTGCCTTTTTCAAGAAGTGCTGAGCGCAACTCGGGGGTCTCAAGTCGAGCACCCAAAAATCACTAGCTGCTTTGGAAAATCTTAGCCATATGCAGAAAGCGCAGTTTGCTTAATGTTTGTAACCAGTCCATTGTGCAGGAAGGCTTGTGTCGAGTGTGGTACCCCAGCATTAAGGTCGGCTAGACAGTGATTTCTGATCTCTTGAGAGGAGTCCGGCTCTCAGGCCACAGACAATTAAAATCTCTCTCTTGTGTCTGGGTTTGGGCAGAAGGGTGGATCGGACCCTTTCTCCCCCAGCGCTGTGGAGCTGGTAACTGGTGGCGTTCGTTTAACCTGTGTGGCAACGCTTGCCTTGAGAACGGGAGTAACTCCATGCTGATCCCTTCAGGTGCGGCGAGATGCACGTGTATTTTTGTGGGGAGGGAGGTGTAGGGTTCTTCACACGTCCTTCGTGACGTCCCTGGCCACCCAGTACAGGCCAGTGTACCCTGGCCTGACCTGCACCACCCCATTATTCCATGACATGGGTGGATTAGTTGCATGTGGGTTTACATGGGACTATCCCGAGCCCCCATTTAACTGGGGTTCACACCCTGCTTGGGGCTGGGTTCTGCAAAGATGAAAGGCTCATGCATTTAACTCACTGCTCTGCCAGCTTGTTCCCCCCCCCCCTGCAGAGTTAATCCCTGATATGTGGGGAGAGAAGGGAAGTGAGCAGAAACTGGGCCACTTCTGGAGCGCATCGTGTGCACCCAGCCCTGGGATTACACAGTGCATCTCGGGCTTGCCTTTGCTGGCATTCATCCGCCTTGGCTTCCAGGAGGCGCTGAGCAGGCTGTCAGCAGCCTTACGGGTCGCAGGGGACTGTGCTGTCCTTTGCATTGCTGATAATGCTTATCTTGCTCTCGCTGGAGTCTCCAGAGGTCCCGGTTCTTCCATCGCTTTTTATCCAGCCCTTTGCTTTGTCTAATGGGGGCTTTGATCAGTGTCGTTTCCCTGCTGCATGCTTGGCAGGAGGAGTGGGGGAGGATCTTTTGCAGGTCAATTGAGCAATTAGTTTGGCCGATTTTGCCATTGGGGCTTCAGGTTTCCAAGAGGCGAGCGGATACGTGTGCTTAGCGTGGGTAACTTGCGTAATTCCCTCCTATCCGTCTCTTCTTGAGGGAGGTGCGGGGGAAGAAATAGGATTGTAAAAAGACTGACTACCATGAGGACCCTAATTTCTAGCCTGCTGCAGCGGGTGAACTGGCCTATGCCTCTGATCTCGCCTCGCTTTCCCCGGTGCCAGCCTGGCTCCCCCCACTCGTGTCTCCAGGTTTCTGAGTTAGTGACCTCCCCACCCCCACTTCCAGCTGCGTGGCTTCTGTCATGCTAGATTGAGCTCTTTGGGCCAGGGTCACTCTAGACTGCAAGCCCTAGGCAGCGCAGGGCTGCTGGTGGTGGTAACTAGTAATCTACTGGCTTACCTTGACCCTTTCCCCTGTCCTGGATCCTTTCCATGCAGATCTGACCCAGATCTCTCAAGTTTTTTATTCTAGTGAACGAGGCCATGCTAAATAACTGTCCAGGAAGGGGCATGGCAGAGCTGGTCTGTAGGGTGGGGTGTATGGGGAAGGGCGTGGTCCCAGCTCCAGTCTAACCAGGCCCTCTTGTTGTGTTTCTCTTGCATGTGCTGCCTTCCTCGCCGCGATTCTGGTTTCTTCACCCATAGGTAAGAATGGGATTTGTCTTCCTTTTTTGGGAATTTAAGCGATGGGAGCCTGCGTGGCCTCCTGATTCCTGACGCGGGGAAGGCGGCTCAAGGGGAGGGCCTTGCCATGCCCCAGGGAAAGCGTGTGCGCGCATGTGCTTTTGGGTCAGACTCTTTCTGGACCATCCCTTGGCAGAGGGTCTGAGATTCACGTCTTTCCTGGGATGAAGAGGGAGCCCAAGTGCAGGGCTGGGTGGATGTGGAGGGCTGCGGGGGAAGGGATGGGAAAGAAAGTCCACTCCATGTGCCCACTGTAGTGAAGCCAAACTGCACCCCCTGGTCCCTTCTACCCCCACTCTCCTCCCTGTTTTGCTGGAGGCTTGTGACAAGAAAATGGAGGTTTTGTAGAAGTCGGTCGTGATTGTGCTCTAAGCCACGTTCTGGCCAGAGTAACCGTGTGGCTGGATTCCTGGGGCGCAGTGCGGGGTCTGGAACAGGGAGATGAAACCAGCTGGCTCCCTTCAGCTGTAGTGACCCGTCCAGGTCTGAAGAGGGGAGCCCTGCGTTCACACCAGCCTGGCTGGGCGGTTAGTCTAGGCTGCTCTGCGCTGGAGACTAGAATTACAGCCATGCGCTGGGTGCTCCTGGAACGGCGCTGCTAGCGGGTGCGAGGAGAGTGGTGCTGTGGGGGGGTGCACTCTGACTTCAGCACTGGGTATGTGGTTTGGTGTCCCGGGCTGGGGTGTGTGTGTGGGGGGGGAATTACCCCATTGCCTCGTGGCATTGGCAGGCAGCACTGTAGGGGCCAGTTGTGGAACTGCCTGCCCAGGTGGGTACCTGCCATTCTGCTGTTCCATAAACGTGCATCGGAAATGACGTGACCCAAATCTCCGTGGTGAGGCGGCCCAGATCTGACAGGTACTGGCTGTCTTGGGCCACTCTGCACCTATTTGAGGCTGCGGCATCTACGCCCCTTTAGGAGTGCAGAGGCATTTCCTAGGACCGCCGCTATGGAGCTCCTGCGTGGCAGACCTTAGGTACCGATGCTGCATTCTTGGTTGTAGGCTGGGCACGTGCAAGCCAGTTGGGATAAAACAGCTGAATCGAGCTGTGACCTGCGGATTGGCTGGAACCTCTTTCTTGGTTTGATGTCAAGTCTGGTAACTTTTTTCCTATGAGCGGGCTCATGCCCTGCGGGATTCTTTCCCGGAGCAGGTGCAGAAGCCCTGAAATTCCGCAGCAGACCCAGCTTGATTCTGGCCCTGTCGCAGGCAAAGATGAATTGGGCTTGGGAGATTCCCAGCTCAATTCTGCAGGCTCGAGGTTCAGATGAGAGCCAGGGCAAGAAACCCCAAGCGCAAGTAGGACTCTGGCTGGGTTCTGGAATGGTTAGAGATGGGGCCCAAGACCCTGAATGTGGAAAGGCTCTGAATGTAGCAGCTGGGCCCTGCTAGGTAGGAAGGAGCCTAAGGTAATTTAAGGCTTTGGGTGGGGAACGTGCTTAGAGAGAGGGCGCCAGCTCCAATCCAGGGGGCAGGGTTTTTTGGAGGAGCTTGTGGGGCTTCCCCCGTCCCGAACCGGAATGTGAATGCAAGGTCCCAGCGACCCGCTGGAACAGTTGAGCTTCACGTGTGGCTGAGCTGGCATCTTGGGCCGGCTGACCTGAATGTCCAGGCTTGTTGCCCGCATATCCCCATCTCCCATATCGCTATCTTTGACAAAGAGCAGAGACTTGGGCGGGAGGAAGTGACCACTTGTGGAGACTGATGTGCAGCCTGTAAAATACTGGGGCAGCATGTTCTAACCCAACCCCCTACAACTGATTTCCCCCCCCTCCCCCCCCAGCTGCAAAGGTCTAACCAGATCGTCAGACTACATGACCAGCTTTGCTGGGCAAACAAATCCCAAACTGTTCATGATTTGCCCAGGGCTACGGGCTAAGGGCCCCTTCCCTGCCTCTCCTGCCCCCCAGCCCCTTTCAGGGATCCTTTGGCTTTAATACCACTTGGTTTCACAGTCTGTTTCCTCTTGGATTAATGGCCCTTTCTGCTTACGCTATTTTGCAGCTGGAGACTTAATGTTGTGGAGTGGAATCCTGACATCTGCCTCTTGAATTATGCTCTGCCCTTAAATGTACCTATAGAGTATTCTCAATCCTCGGTCACTTCCCACTCCTGTCCCGGACGTGGCTGGCTGGTCTAGTGCCAGACGACGGCTGGCGGTGGGAAGTGGGTTGAGCGCTTTTCCCCAGCAGGGCACGTGCTCTCTGGGCTGTACCAGTTCAGGGACCTGGCTGGCCTTTATGGAAGGGAGAGGATCTGTTTTAGGAATCGAGTTGCTGTGTTGATATTCAGCACCAAGGTGAAACTGAAGCAAATCCGGATTAATGCTCAGTCCACGTTTGTGGGTGTGAAGGGGCGAGAGTGAGACTGGTATTTGGGGCAGCACCTCGTACATCAGGACTCTGATCCTGACTAGGGCACCTTTGGGCAACATCAGAATTAAATGATACAGGGAGCTGGTACTGAAAGGTGACACTTGTAAATCCCATTGACTCCCCTGGGTTGCAGCTGGGCTGGGAGAACCATTTGTCTGGAGACTCAAGTCCCAGGCTCTTAACTTTCTCCTGAAAGTTGACCCCACCTTCACCCCTGAGGTCTTCCTGAAGGATGAAGTAGATTAGCCTCTCTGCCTGTCCCAGGAGGTGACACTCCTCTGCTCAGTGCTATGGTTACCGTGGAGGAGGGGTTGTCAAGTGTGTGCATGGAAAAATGAATGGCTGATGCTAGTCCAGCTTGTAGGACTCTGTCCCTTCCTTTGCCAACAAATAGTGTCACCTTGCATTAAAAGGACAGAGTGAGGTTAACCATCAAACTTTAAAAACAATGTTCTCACTCATTGATACTTTCCCTTTTGGAACAGCCGTATGGAATTTACTAGGGTTGAAACCAATAGGATCCTATAGCAGCTACTTGAAAGCTACAGGGTCAGATTCTCAGAAGTACACTGATTTACCCCAGCGGAGAATCTGGCCCAGTGACTTAAATTTAGATCCTGTTAGAGGCTAATAGTTTTAAAAACTAATCTTGTAGAATGCTACAGCGGAGAGAGAACGTTTTCTATAGGATGGCTCAGAATGTTTGACATGTTGGTTAAATTCTATAGGACTTTTCCATAAGGGTTGGTTTAACAGCTACAGCATTTTATATGTTTTTAAAAAAAACATTCAGCTTTAATTGTTTTGTGGTCTTGCCGTTTTCCTTCATTCTAGGGGGGTTCACTTTTTTTAGATTCTCAAGCCCTAACAGAAGGCTATAACATTTTGGTTTGCAAACAGAGCAAGGGAGCAGATGTGAACATGTCTAAAAAACCATCCAGATCCAATGCAACGTAAAAATATCTTTAAATATTTCACAGAAACGCTTCCATTTGTCTCTGCTTTTTTTCCTCCGCTGATTTATTTTTTCAAATCCTGACTTGACTCGACTTCTCCCCTTCATAAAAAGACAGACTGTGTGAGTTAATGGCTAGAGCAAACAAAAGCCAACTGATATGAAACCTCTTATCCGCTTTCTGTGAAAACAGTGCACTTGCCAAGAGCTGGATTCCCTTCCCAGTGTTTCATATGAGTCATTCCACTCTCCATATACCCAATATCATAATTCCTAGTGTCCTCAGATCTCATCTAGATCAGAAATTCCTACAATGTAGGCGTTGCCATCTCCGATCAGCCAATAGTCCAGGTAACCCAGGGCATGTCTGGACGTGACCAGCTGAGATGCCTCAGTGGAAGGTGCAAGAAACCCAGTAGACACCTCTGAAGTACCCTGTGCCAAGGAAATGCTGCTTCCCTACTCAGCATCATTTAGAGATTGGGTTGTGCCTGAAGCATGAAGTTTTGTATCCCTTCTATCCTCTAAGGACCTTATTATCTACAGTCTGTGAAATGTAATACATGCCAGTGGCGCTATATAAATATTGACTAGAACTAGCTTGGGATGGAGGAAACTTTAACCCGATGGTGTAAAGCAGGAGTCAGGCTGGTTACCTCTCCAGCGTGGCTCCGGAGTTGATTATTTTGCTGTGCTCCTGCAGTGGGTTGGATCTGGGGGCAGGGGCGCATAAAGGGAATCAATAGGATTTGAAGTGGAATTGGGCGATCAGGAGACCCTGCTGCCATATGAATGGAATGGAGTTGGAGTAGCGGGGGATGGAGTGATGAGGAATGGCTGGGGCAGGGCTGGGGTGGGGGAGGAATAGTTGGGGAATGTTATTGTAGGGTCCCCATCAAGACCCTGAGAACGAGTTCTCTTTAGCCAGGGAGAATGGAGTTAAATGTTTTACAGCCAACGCAGCTGCCTGCCCTACGTGGGACTCCCGGCAATGACAATCCTCCAAAGGGAGAGAGAATGAATTTTAATGAAATCTTGAAAGACTTTAAATTTTCATGTTAACTTCAATTATTCAGGACAGTTGAAAAGCAACTTTAAAGCATCATACCAAGAAAGGAAAATACCAGGCAGGTTTGGGTTTTAGATTAATTGATTTTGCATTTTGTTCTGCTGCAGTAAAACAAGGATCTTTTAAAGACATGGTGAAGTCAGTTATTCCAGCCTGAGGCAGTGATAAGGCGGTGGGGGCAGGGAATGGCTCAAGCCCTGGTTGGGAGGGGAAAGGGGCCTGGTGGCTGAGATATGGGGGAGAGGTAAAACAGTAGCACAAAAGGGGTAAAACTGCTGCTTCGGGGAGGGCTCTGGAGCATAGGAGGTGGATCTCCACAGCTGAAGGCACTGCGGTGCTGTCTCCATTGCAGATATCGCTTGAGGCGGAAAATGGGAAGCAGTTCTGTATGCTCGTGGCCGCGTGTTTTCATTGCAGACGCCTCAGGTTAGCAAAAGGAAAGACCACCAAACTCCTGCTCTGCCATATGCCTCGTGGGGTGGCCCAGCTGTGGCCCAGCTGAGGAGGGGGGTTGATGTCTGAGCCCCGGCTGTGTTAGCAAGGACAATTGTGATTCACAACGAGTTAATTTTCCGGTGAGGACACAGCCAGTGGTGTCAGGCGGTGTTGATCCAGGCTGCAATCCCAAAGGATAGGCCTGCGAGGATGAGCAAACATTCTAAGTTACAAACAAAGGTATGGGGAGCGTCTACATTAGACAAACGTGTTAATTATCTCCGGTTAATTGGCAATCCAGCTAACCCAAGGCAAGAGTCTAGTGAAGACATTCCCTACATGGAAGCCCTTGTCAATGCGGGAAAGACGCAGGTCTGTGGTACGGCCTTTCTGCTGGTGTGGGGCGTGAAGAGGTCTGATCTTTGCCTGACAGAATTCCCTTAGTGTAGATGCAACTATCCCGGCAAAACTGTTACCACTTGTCTACACTACAGAGCCTTGGACGGGTGGTATAGCTAAGCTGACATCGCCCCATAGTGGTGATGCAGTATAGGCAAACAGAAGGCCATCTTTTGATGGCATAGCTGCACCGCCTCCCTGAACAACCTTAGCTATTCTGACAGAAACACTCTTGTCGGCATATTTTTGGGTATCTACCAGGGGTTATGCCAGCTAATGTCATGCCCCGGGGGTCTTGATCCCCCAGGAACCCTGCAAGCCATGTTCATCATGCTCCAACCCTCCACCTGATGGCTTATTGGCATCGGCTAGAACCAGAACTCCTGGAAGCCCAGCTCAGATAGGAGGCTCCAGAGCTTCTGATTGGCCTGCTCCCCCTACTTAAGCCAGAAGGAAGGGAACAGGAAATTGTCTCTTCAACTGGGCTGCATCCTGCTTGGGACTGCTCACCCAGTGCTATCTGCTATTGTCTCCTGGTCCTAATCTTCTCGTTTCCTGACTTGCCCTGATTCCTGATGTCTGACTCTCAGCCCCTGACCTCAGTTCCGGACCTCCTGGATCTGAACCCCAACTGGTATGGAGTCTTGTTAACCGCTAGGCCCAGCTGCCTGGGTCCCAACCCTGACAGCTAGGGGTGTTTCCCCCCCCCGCTCCTAGCTGACATAGCTATGCCGGCCAAGCTTTGTAGTTTCACTCGTGGAGGGGCAGTTGTACCATCCTGGTACAAACCAGCTTTGCCAGTACGGCTGCATCCACGCTAGGAGCAGTTTGCTGGCCAAGCACTCCTAGCATAAACGTGGCCGAAGTTTTGGCCATTTTTGTACCCGTGTAATTATACTGGTGTTTAGTTAAACTGTTATACTGGTAGAACTCCCCCTGCCGCCCCTCTTGTTCCAGAATAAAAGTTGTGGGGTTTTTTGGTTTAGCTTAACCCCCTTCCAAAGAGACATCAGTTAAAGCAAAAGAAAAAGCCACTCTTGGCCCAGAACAGGAGTGTCCGTACGAGGTTCTACTGGGATCACTAGCTCTGTTTAAATTCACACCTTAGCGTCTACCAGGATAACTTTCCTGTGTAGACAAGCTGTGAGAAGGGGAATTCCTCCACCCGCCTGAGGGGAAAGCCCAGCGCTGTGCTGATTTGCGCAGAGCTCCCAGGTCTGATAAGAAGCGCAAGCACTCTTCTCTCTCTCTCTTCCCCCCCCCCCCCCCCCACTTTCCCAACCTCCCGAGCAGGGGAGGACACATTGGTTTTGGATCCAAACTTTGTTGCTCTGGGTCCTTAGGCTGCAAGTTCCTTTGGGGCAGGAATTGCGGGTGTGTAGGCTGTCATGCGCGTGCTTGAGTATATAATGGGATCCTAATCTTGACTTTGGGGGGCCCCAGGCACCGCCTCAGCACCTGCTGCTGCTGATCATCTCTGTCTTGAATGCTAGGGCCTAATTCTGACCTTATGCTGGTCTACTGCTGTGGACTTCGCTAGAGCTACTCCTGACTCTCACCTGCGTGAGAGCAGAATCGGCCTCATTTGTCTCGAGGTAGGACCTGTGCCTGAGGCTGTTGGGGCAGCCAGCCCTTGTACGAAGTGTGATGGAAGCCAACGGGCTGGACCATGCTGAGGAGGTACAGGAGTGAGCGTGCTTGTGAGGACAATCTTGTATCCTCCCAGTTAGGATGCGCCCAGACCACGGCACATTGCCAGTCCCCATGACTGGCATCAAAGCACCTGAACAGAGTGGTGAGGCCGGAAATGCTAGATGCTTGGTGGTAGCACGTCCCATCAGGCTACAGCACCCGGCAAAAGCATCGGCGTGAAACTCTCCAGCCATCTGCTGGCGATTCCTAGGCTGGAGTCGAGCTTCGTTGCACTTTTAATAGCACTTTGCCAAGTCTCTCATCCTCCCCTACACCACCACCAAGTACCCACAGGCCTTGGTCCTGGGTTTGGAAGAGCCCCTGCCTCTCCGCTGACCTCCAGCTCAGCACTGCTCAGGATCAAGCCAACCGGACAGATGGCTGGACCCTGTGAGAACTTCACTGGGAAAGTAAACAAACGCTGGCAGGCTTCAGCAAGGAAACCGGAACATAGAGGGCTGGAAGAGTGCAGGGTGTCGTGTGTATCTGTCTGTCTGTCTACTCTATGCATTTGTTTTCCTGCATGGATTTGGGGGAATCTCTAGAGTTCAGGTCCCGTTATTTTGTACCCTACTGCTGGGCCCCATGTGAAAATGCACCTAGAGCATCCTTCCCCACCTCCCCCTCCGTCGCCCCACTCCATGGGGTACTCTGTGGCCCTGATTCTGCCAGGTCCTGAGCACCCTCTGTTCCCATTGGCTCAGCGTGTTGCAGGATGGGGCCCTTTGTTTGGCGAGCGCCCGGGGAGCTAGCTAACTGTCACCAGCCTGGAACAAGAACCTCTCTCCTCTGCGCCCCGCGCGGGTCTTCGAGTTCGCCTCTTGCTAAGCCCCGAGCATCTGTGTGCAGTTCCGTTTCCGAGCCCCGCGCAGGCTGCTGCTCAGCCGCCCTTCAAGAGTGTCCCACGGGTGCAGGGAGGCTCCGTGGCACAACCGTGCCTTTTATTCCCCACTGCTGAGAGCTGCCAGGCCTGGCCATCTTCCCAGAAAGCTGTGCTCTTTTAGAACATAAGCAGCTATTGTCTTCGCCCCGGAGACTTTGTGATCTGAGCTCTGCCGGAGTCGGGAGGGGAGAAAGATACTCTGTGCAAAAGGGGCTCGCGGGATAAGAGCGACTCAGTCTCGTTAATTATATTAGCTTCACCCAAAATAATGCTGCTGCTCCTCCCTCCAGGCTTGAGTCACTCTTTCCCTCTCCCCGGTAGCTATTTAAGGAGACGGTTGCACTCAGCCTGTCTCCGCTGAAGAGCGGGGCCTTTGTTAAGGCAGACAGGAAGGGACTCGGAGGAAAGAATTGTGATCTTGCGATAGTCTCCTGTCCCGAAAAGAGCCCCAGCTGAGACTTGAGGTTCATGAGTGTTTGGGTGCTTTAGAATGGGGGGGATGATGCTGGAATTGCAGGGTGTGTCTGTCTCCCCATCCCTTTGTGGCGAGAGGATGAAATCTGAGCCCCTTCAGAGGGGGGTGCTGTGGTGCACGACGGGTAGATGTCCCTCTTCGTGGCGTGTTTTGAATCTGATAGAGGGGGTTGATCGATTTTTGCTTTCCTGCTGCTTGTCCTCTCTGCCTGACTTCTCAGGGCAGGTTGGTGAGTTGGAGCTAGCGATGCGATTGGAGCAGCGCCCAAACGTCTCAGCATGGCTGCCCCGCTTCCCTGCCTTCTGCATCGTAGAAATGAAACGTGCATCGCTGAAAGGCATGCAAACCTGAACCTCGGCACTCTGCTACTCTGAGCTCAGGCCTGGGGTTAGAGCCAAGCGGCTTATTGCTGTTGGGTTGCATTAGGGTCGTACCTAGGAGTCCCAGTCATGGAGCCAGGCTCCACTGTGCAAGGTGCTGTATAAACATCAGGCAAAAAATGGCTCGTGCCCCAAAGAGCTTGCAGCAAAAGGATCAGATGAGACAGATGTGGGAGCTCAAGGAAACACGAAGGCGTTATTGGCAGTAGTCTCAGCACACTGGATGCCAGACCACTGTCAGCAAGCAGCGCTCTTTGCTCCCACTGAGTTTTCAAGGTTTCTTCAAAGCCAGAGCTGAGTAGACTATGGGAAAGGAGTAGCACGATGACTTTATCACAGACACAGGCTGAGCCTCTCTGTACTAGACAGTCATTTCTTTTTAATGAACGAAGTTAAATTACATCACAAGAACAAAGAGCCCGCTAATGAAATTTAAAAGGTGGCAAATTCCAAACAGATGTCAGCATTTCCTTACTTGCACAGGGTGTAAGCAGACTGTGGAACTCATTGACACAGGAAGTTGTTGCAGCCAAGAACTTGGCATGATTCAGGAAGAGATTGGACACTTACAGGGAACTCCTTGCCAGAGGAGGTTGTGAAGGCCAAGACCATAACAGGGTTCAAAAAAGAACTAGATAAGTTCATGGAGGATAGGTCCATCAATGGCTATTAACAGGAATGGTGTCCCTGGTCTCTGTTTGTCAGAAGCTGGGCATGAGCGACAGGGGATGGATCACTTGATGGTTACCTGTTCTGTTCATTCCCTCTGGAGCACCTGGCATTGGCCACTGTTTGAAGACCGGATACTGGGCTAGGTGGACCTTTGGTCTGACCCAGGAGTGCCGTTCTTATGTTCTTAACATGACTATCCAGAGTTATTAATTATAATAAATGTTGGGAGGGACATCAACCTCTGTTTTTCAGGAAATAAGCCAAGTTCTACCTATTAGGGTACGTCTACACAGGGATAAAAGACCCATGGCATGGCTGCAGCTGGTCCAGGTGAGCTGACTCTGGCTGCAGAACTAAAAATGGCTGTGTAGCTGTTTAGGCATGGGGGACGCTCCACCCTTTCAGGGTCCCAGAGCTCGGACTGGAGTGTCTATACTGCAGTTTTCCGCCTCGCAGCCCAAGTCCCGTGAGCTTGAGTCAACAGACCCATGTCAGCCTTGGGTTTTTTATCCCTGTGTGAGTGTGTCCTGAGAGGTCAGTGTGAGACCTAATGTGAGGCCAGGCTACTTCGCATCTTCCTCTGATGCATCTGGTACTGGCTGCTGTCTAAGATCAGACACTGGGCAAATGGACCTCAGGTCTGATTCCCAAGTAACCAGAGAGAATGTAATGGCTCAGTTCGCAGTGGTACCAGCTGTCCCACTGAGCCCAACGCGCCGCCTTTCCCTTCTGAAGCAACAGCTGCCTGAAAGATGTTCATGAGGACCAGAACTAGAGCAGCGTTCCCACGAACCAGCAGCCCCGACCCTGCTAAAAGGACCTGCTCCTGCCCCACGGATGTGAATGGGCGCTTTGCCATTGATTTCCCTTTATGATGGGCTCAGTTGTGCCGTACCGAACGCCTAATGAAAATGACTCCCCATTCCTACAGCAGCCTTTAAAAGGGGGATGCAGTGGGAGGGGGTCTTGTGTGTAAAAACCAACCTCTCACCGGTAGAAGGAAGCATGGGAGGGGAGGCAGTTGTTAGGCTATTTCACGAGTCATTTAGCTCTGAGGCCAGGCGTTTGGAAGGCTTGGCGTTGCTGTTTCAGCCTAATCCGGCAGAGCAGTGATCCTCTGCCGCTCGCCGGGCCGCCACCTGCAGTGGTCGCGGCCTGAGTAAACTTTCCGTGGCTTCAGTGAAAATGTTAGTGTAACGGAGGTTCTGCCCCTGCTTCCCTTTCCCCAACCCCCGGCAGCTTCTTGGTGGTGGCGGCACTGAGGGGAAACCTCAAATCCTCGCAAAGCAATTACTGCTAACAAGACACTTCCTACACGTCTGGTTTCAATTCTGGCCACGCTGGAGGCTGTTCTACAGCACCGAGGGAGCTGGGGGAGGGGACAGAAATGTCCTCTTCTCCTCCTCTTCCAGAAGGGAGTCAGGTTCCTCATTAGCATTCACCATCCATGCCAATGGGGAGCAATTAATTAACACTTTAAATTGCACCTTGGGGGGGAGGGGGATTTGATTTTCATGCTGTGGCAATTACTGAATGTTGATCACATGCCAATTGATTGATATGTGTTTTAAAGAGTGTAATGTGTGTAATTGGTGGGTAATTTACAAGAGCAAGTGCAGCTGGATGCCTTAGACTTAAGAAAACTTGTGCATTAAATGTTGACTGCAAAGAAAATTGAGAGGTTTTTTTTTTTTTTGGTTTTAATTTCTTAGTGCTGGTTTGGCGGCTCTGGAAACTCTCCAGTTAGTCGCAGCCCGGACAGTGGCCAGATTGGCTTTCCTAGCCTGTTTGCCCCTAGCCTGGCCTTGAGAGGAGCACCTCTGGGATATCAGCCTCTCTGCTGAGATTGCTGACAAGGAGACTGTTCTGGATGGTGTCCAGCGATCTGGACTCTGCTCTAGAGCATGCTCCCCAGCTTGCCTGCCGTGGCCCACCCAACAGCTAGGTCACCAGTGACTTGGGATTTTTCAAAGGCGTCTAAGGGAGGTAACTGCCCAATGGATTTCGTTGGGCGTCCTTCTCTTAGACTCCTTTGACGATCCCGGCCTAAAGTGAGAAGGCTCGGGTTCTAGTTAGCTGATCTTTTAAGCCATCAGACACCAGAGTCCTGTCTACACTTCAGCCACCCCTTTTGCAGTGAGTGAAAGCCCCTTGGTTTTCTAGCGTAGATGGCAGCCTTTGAGGAGGATGCAGTAAGGTGCAATGGTCAGGAGGGCAGAGGGGTTTTAGGGAGCACATGGAGCTTTGTTGCCCGTTGGGCTCACTGGGCAGGCATTTGTGGCACCTTAGAGACTAACAAATTTATTTGAGCATAAGCTTTCTTGGGCTACCTCCCACTTCTTCAGATGCATAGCCCACGAAAGCTTATGCTCAAATAAATTTGTTAGTCTCTAAGGTGCCACAAGTACTCCTGTTCTTTTTGCGGCTACAGACTAACACGGCTGCTACTCTGAAACCTGAGCAGGCATTGGAAGCCGAATGCTCTGGGCTAGTTCCTAACAAGTGGAACACCTCGCTGCAGCCTTGGGAGGGATTCTTCACTAATCCATATCGACTGGAAGTTGAACGCCACAAAGATCTTCCTGGTCTTTCCCCATCCCCCTTGACCTTTCATATTGACAGGAGCACGAGGGGAAACTGGCTTCTGGGCTCATTGGTGTGAGGAGCTCTGAACGGAGGAGGGTGGTGGCGGTATCTTGTATTGATCAGAAATGGGAGAAGGCTTAGGTTTAATGTCTACTTCTCTACCCACCCACCAGCGGACTATGTCTAGAGTCTCCATTGATGTGATTCGTTCCATCCTTCGTCGTGCCACGTGCGGGTTTCCATCTGATGACGTTCGATTTCTGGAGCATCCACGGGCGTGATCGTTTAAAGAGTGTAACCGGGATCCCTCTCCATCCGCCCCCCTCCCCTGATTGCTCCCTGTCTCTGTTTCTAAAACCTCTGAAGTCCAGCTGGCTGGCTGCATTCTCCAGGGAGTGCCCTCTCCCTTACACTGCTTTTCTAATTAGACTGTCTCCTAAGCGCCGGAGGAGCCAGTGTGACGGGTAGCAGCAGCTGTTGTGCATTGGCCCTTCACAAGCAGATCCCTTTTGGTTTGTTTAAATTTCATTTTTTGAACGAGATTTATTTTCTTTTTAAGGACTGAAGCTGTTCGGCTTCGTTCAGGCTCTTATCATGCACCTCTGCCCTCTAGCTTCACTGCTGTAGAAAGGGGTGGGAGGGAAGCCGATAATTTCTTATTTGTACCGTGGTAGCATCTAGCAACCCCAGTCCTGGATCAGGACCCTTAGCCTGCTAGGCGCTGTACAAACACAGAACCAAAATACGGACCGTGCCCCCAAAGGACTGTGTGGGGTGTTTTTCAGTGGCTGGTCTCTTGACTTTTTTTAATCTCTTCCTGGCTCAGCTGTTTTAACCTGCCCTGGCTTTGCATTCTAGGATTGTTACTGCACCCTCTGAATTTTAAGCTGAGCTGCTCCCCCGGCGGAATGTAGAGGAAATCAGGCTCCGATTGCCCCCCCCCCCCCCCGTCCAATCCAATGGCCCCACTTTGTGGGACCCACGGTTGCTCTGGCCCTGCCCCCACTCGTCCTTTGCCAGCCTGCCGGGGCTTGCCTCCAGGTGGGTTGGGGAAAGCGACCCTCTGCTGGGCTCTAGTGATAGGAGCAGAGATGAGGTAGTGGAGCAGGGAGGCCTGGCCTTCTGCTAGCACCCTGTTTTCCATTGTTAAGTTGCCTCGGGTACTGCGTGGCAGTGAGTCTTGGAGCCCTAGGCCACTGACTCAGGTTGGTGCTGCAGGGCTGCAAACAGTGGAGACGTTCGGGCTGGAGCCCAGGCTCTGAAATGCCCCCGCCGGATTTCAGCGCCAGTCTGAATCCGCTGAACCCCGGCGCTGAGATTCAATGCTGCACCATTTCGTTGCTGTGTAGACGGACCCTTCGATCTTGGCTGCTTGGAGCCTGTTTCTCAACAGCCCGGCCAGCATGGGTTGGCCTAATGGACTCTGGCAAGTCCTTCCGCGCCCACACTATCTAGGAATGGTGCCGCCTTCCGCTGACTTGCTGCCCCTCTGCCGTTCGCCTGGGTGCTGCTGAATCCAGGTCAGGCTCTGGCTGATGAGTTTGGAGACGGGGGGAGGGGGAATCTGGGGGGGCGTAGGAGTGGGAAGCTGCCTTTTAAGAAGCGCTGGGGTTGGGGAGGGCTTCAAAGGAGAGGGTGAGAGCGGAGGTCAGGCCTAGCTCCTCTTTGAAGGCGGAGTATGTGGCCTGTTGGTACAGCGGCTGTTCAGAGCTCGGTCCCCCAGTGTGGGAGCGAATGCGCTTTTCAGGGGCTCTTTGAAGATGGGTACAAGAAGGAGCTCTCCACGGGGACCCCAGCCTCCTTCAGTTGCACCTGGATATTGCTGGGGGGCTCAGCCCCCTGCTCATTGTTGTTTTTTTCTGCAGGGTTAGGTTGCAGTGGTCCCATCAGTGGTCCAGTAGCCAAGGGTAGTAGGCAGCCTGCCTTTATGCAGTTCTTCTCCGGAATCTCTATCCTAGATCTCAAAGCACTGGACGGACCTTAGCCGAGACTTGCCAGCAGTCTGTAGATAAGGGGGCTTGGCAGAAGTCGATTTTGACTTTTTCATAATTTTGACATTTATTTTTAAGCATTTTTTATTTTGATTTTAAATTTTCACAGCTGTGAAAATTATGGGAAGATCAGACAAGGGCGGGTCCAGACAATATAATTATTTACGGACAGCAGAGCTTGAGATTAAAATAATTTAAAGTTTTATAGCCATTAAAACACACATTGTTAATGTCATATGTCCAAATAGACCAAGTAAATATCCTTAAATCAAACCCTACACGCTCAAGCATTTTTCTGACATGGTCCACCTGTACATGTCTATTACGGATGGAAATGTGTGTGTGTGTGTGTGTGTGTGTGTGTACGGTGAAACTGATGTTTGCCAACACTTACTGATTAAAAATCTAATCCTTCCGAGCCTAGAGAGAGGTTTGGTAATTGGAGCTGGTAGGATAAAGTGTGGGAAGGGGAAGACATTCAAATCCATTAGTTAAATGATTTGTGGGATCAATTATTTGAGCAGCTCTAATGGTAACAGGCTGGCTAATGTATGGTTACTGCTGCCCCTCTTCTACAGGGAATCAGAGTTGCTCTGTGCCTTAGACACTCTGCTGTTAATGAATGAGAGGAGGATTGTCAAGTGGTGGGGGCCTATGGTGGTTTTTCAGCAGGAGACTTTGGGTTCGAACCCTGCTGTTGCTGGGATATTCCAAGTGCCTTGGTGTTCAGCATAGCGATAAGTGTGAAATCCTACGTGGCCACCAACTTGACGCGAGTTCCGTTTTTACACACGAGGGGAGCTGTCATAGGCTGTGGCTTACCCAAGGGTCTGGATTATGCTAAGACTGTAGCAGGGTTCAGGGCATTGGGAGCTGGCGCTCTACTTATATTGGGCATTCTAAGCCCGGCTCTGCCACTAGCCCATTGGGTGACCTTGGTCAAGTCGCTTCCGTCCTGATTTTCAGAAGCGTCTTCTCCAGAGGTAGCGGTGGCTCAGCGTGTCTGAAAATCAGACATTAGCCGACCATGCCTCAGTTTCCCCAGCTATATGGGGCTGATATGTGCCCACCTTTGCATGGTGTGTTGAGCTCTACAGAGGCTAAGTAGCGTTCCCGTCCTGCTGATTTGATACAGATGCTAGCCCAGGTGAGCTGCCATTGCCCCAGGGCCGGCCAACCCTGCGCATTCATCTGACCATGTCCCCTTAGGCGCAGCATCTACCTTGGCTTGCTGTCCTCTGATGAGACCCCCCACAAAAACCACATGCTCCTCCTCTGTCCACAGTGTGGAACTGCTCAAAGTCAATACATCTGACCTTGAAACAGAAGCACTTCTCTCTTGTTTAAAATATATATTAAAACAAAACTCACACTCCCCCCCCCCCCCCCCCCCCGCCCGCCCCTTGATGTTGGCAGCTGCTCTATTGAGCCACAGTGTGATAAAAGGAAAATCAAAGCAAAGTTAAATCCGTCGGAGTTGAAAGCTAGCGCAGGCTCTCGGGCTATTTGCCTCAATTGCACATTTGTTCTAAAAACGAAGCGCGCGCGAGAAATCCCACAAAAACCTGTGTCCTTTCCCTGACCCTTGTGAAGGAGGCGGAGGGCAGGGACGTGTCGAGGCGAGCGGGCGACGCCGTGACCCCCCGGGCCGCAGCGTGTGGGAGTGCGGCGATGCGGTCCAGGCGGGCATGTGGGCAGACTCCTGGCTCTCGAGGTGAAGTGTGGGTGGCCGCCCCTGAAGAACGGGGCGGCCTGAGCTGTGTTCAGCTTGGAAGCCGTAATGAGTCAGAGAAGCCTTCTGGTAAATGGGGGCAAGTGGGTTCTATCCTGTAGTGGCTACTCTGTCCTAGGTGGAACTGCTTGCAAATACAGGGTCGCTAGGCTGCCTGTCCTTTTCATCCACCCGTGAGTTATTTGCATAAACTCGGGTTCCCATCAGCGAGTTCTTCCCTGCCTGCAAGCCGTTGATGCTATTTTGTATTGCAGTAGTACCCGGGGGAAGGATGGTCCAAGAGTTAGGGCCCTAGCCTAGAATTTGGGAGGCAGGGTTCAATTCCCTGCGCCACACAGGAGGTCTGTTGACCTTGGGCAAGTCACTTAGCTGCTCTGTGCCTCAGTTTCCCCATGTGAGCATATACCTGTTAAAGATTGTGCGATGCTGAGTTACTATGGTGATAGGTGCCATAGAAACTCCTAAGGTAGACCAGGATCTGGGGCTCCTTAGTGCTAGGTGGTGCTGCGTAGACACACAGCAGCGCCTGCCCCAAAGAGCTTGCCATGGTTAGGCATAAACGCCGCCTCCTACTGGGGCACCGTGTCCGTCTCTTGTGCTCTCCTTGCTCCAGTGCAGGGTTGTTCCGTGCTCTCCCTCAGGCCTGCTGTCTTGCGATTAAGCCGCTCGCTTGCACAAAGGCAGCGCGTGAAGCAGCGGTAGTAGCCCGCCTCCTTCCAGCACCACATGTAATTACTTGCCACTGAAATGCAGCCGCCTCTTTGGTGGAACACGCCTCCAGGGAATAAGAAAGGGCACCCCTTTCTCAAGACCCAGGGCTGGATTAAGCTGGATTACGCCCCTGTGTGTGTTCTAACATCCGAGGGTTTAACTTGGATGGAGGCAGGAACATGGGATTTTATACGGGACCCCGGGTCGATCCTTCCTCCAGCTCTGGGGTTCCGGACATTAAACTTCCCTTTCTGGAGAGGGCTGCGGCTCTGGAGGCTGTGGAAGAAGTTCATCATGTATCTTTGTTGCGGCTTCTCTCTCCCCTCCAGACTCTCAGAAGAGAGCTATTGTTACGGGCCCAATGAGCACCGGGTTTTGATATCTGCATATGAAAGCTCCAGTTGCCATGGTGCTGGGCAGGCAGTGATGTGTATTGCCAAGCACAAAGCCCCAGCGGGACCCTAGGGTCCGTTCCTCCCGATGCCAGATACCTGAGGCTGCCCACAGCCGTTCCCCAGGGAAAAGGTGGCTTTCTGGAAGTGCCTTGTGTTAAACTCTCCTGTATCTTTGCCCCCAAGGAGAATTACGAGGCTACGTCATGCTGGCCAAAGAGATGGGGCTTTCATCCTGGAGAATGCAGGGCACCCAGCGTCCGACCTCCTGAGAGTTATCTGAACACCCAGGAAAATAGCCTTTTAGAATCACGGCTGGGGCGTGACCGCAACCCTCCATGGTGTTCTAGCCACTGACACAACCAAACACAAAGCTCTGATGTTTTTGAGGAGGGCTGGAAAGTTGTCTAGTGTGTAGGACTCCGGGGTTCTGTTCCCAGCTCTACCACTGACTTTGTGGCCTAGGTAAGTCACTCAGTATCTCCATACGCTTGTTTCCCACTGGGTAACCTTGGGGCAAGTCACTTGACCTCCCTGTGCCATTTGTGAAATGGGGATAATGACACCTTTGCAAAGTGCTCTGACCTCTACTAATGGAAAGTACAGTATCAGAGCTAGCGACGATGACAATGATGATGGATGTACTTTCCTCAGAGTGTTGTAGAGCAGAATTAACTCGGGATCCCAGAGCACTTCGGGATCAGCAGAGGAGAAATGCTGTATGTGCCAAGGAGTCTTGAAATGTAACCAACTGATACAGCATTGCTGTTGCCTGGCAACCTGCTTGCCTGCTGGTGTAGTATGGGAGCCTGGCTGACTGGGGCAGGTGCGCTGGGTTACAGCTACGTGGCAAAGGTTTGGGGCTCCAGAGAGTTCCACCACGCCACAAACCAGTTTACTTTTTGATTGTGTTTTGGTGAATTTCCATGTTCTCTCCTCTCCACAACTTTACTGCTTGAGCCTTATAAATGCCCTTCAGATACTTTGCACTTGTAGTGCCTGCCATCTGCCTCTGAACCCCTGAAAAAATGACTGACTGACCCTCACAACTCTCCCGTCTCTCCTCGCAAACTCCCAGATCCTACGTCACTCCCACGGTTCCTTCCCAGGAACTTATTTTTCTCCGGCTTTAAGGCACACGTCTCCTGGGGCTGGGGTCATATAGACCAGGGGTAGGCAACCTCTGGCACCCGTGCCAAAGGCGGCACGCAGGCTGATTTTCAGTGGCACTCTCACTGCCCGGGTCCTGGCCAACAGTCCAGGGGGCTCTGCATTTTAATTTAATTTTAAATGAAGCTTCTTAAACATTTAAAAAATCTTATTTACTTTACATACAACAATAGTTTAGTTATATATTATAGACTTAGAGAGAGAGACCTTCTAAAAACGTTAAAATGTATTACTGGCACGCGAAACCTTAAATCAGAGTGAATAAATGAAGACTCGGCACACCACTTCTGAAAGGTTGCCGACCCCTGATATAGACCATTCGTCCCACTGTGGAACAGTATTGCACAACTCAGTATTCAGTGGGGGTCAGTTCTGGGTTCTCGGATTAAAATGCTTAAGTGTGTTTTCTTAGTGCTTTGCCTGGGGCGTGAGGAAGATGAAGCCAATCGGGGGCAGCTCCCCCTGGGTTGCTCGTAGCAAGAATTTCTGTGTCCAAGGCTCATTTTGTCAGCCTGCGATTTCTTTACAGTTGCATTTTTCATGTTTTTTGGGGGGGGGCGGGAAGCGGGGCGGGCAGTGCCCAGTCTGTGCCAATTCCACCAGTGCCAACTCCAGGTGGTCAATAATCAGGAGGCAGCCCCCAATTCCCAAAATCCTGTGATTTGCTTTATATGAGGTTTTTGTTTGTTATAAAGAAAGTTGGGGTTTTCTTTGCCTCCTGGTTTGTTTTGAGCCTCGTACGGGGCATTCAGGGCACGTTTTCAAGCTCTTCTCCCCGAGTGTGAAACCTTATTTTTAAATCCAATCTGAGATCCTCATTTCATCTCAGGACTGCAGCCACTTGGGGCTTCAAGAAAGACTCAAAGCATGATGAGAACTGGCGACGCTGCTGTTGTGTGGGTAGCCAGAGGCCTTCCAGCTCCAGGACTGTCAGTCTGACACCTTTCACCAGCTATTATTTTATTTATTATTTGTATTACTGTACAGCCTAGGAGTCCTAATCACAGACCAAGACGCCATGGTGCTTGGAGCTGGATAAACACTGATTCACCAGTAGCGGGGACGGCTGCGTGCGGGGTGGAAGGAGGAACCATGTGGGCTAGAAGTGTCATTCTCTTTTCTTCTGTAGGGGCCCTGGTGCCTTTTAAAATGGGTTCCTAAGGATCCCCTGTTCTGGGCCTACCTGGGTATACTAGAGTTCATGGGACACGTGGTTCCATGTGACTGATTGCTTAAGGCTGCTCCAAATCCAGTTGATAGATGCTCCTCTGATCTTTGTTCTGACCCTCGGCGTGGCCAGGGGTTAGGTCTGGGCTTCCTTCCTCAGACACCTGCCAGGGAACGTCCCCTCCCCAGTATCGAAGCGTGTATCTCTAGGATTCTACGAGGTTGCCCATCACAGCGGTATCGGAACGCTTAGGCCCCTCTGCCAGTCCATAACTCCCAACCCCCCACTCCGCCTCCCCAGGCACCTGGTGCTTGGCAAAAGGGGCCAGCTCTGTTATCTGGAGTGTCCCCGTCCAGGCAGGTGCCCCTCTCCTGACACTCATTGCTCCCGCAGCCAGTTGCTCCGGGGGAATGGGGAGGATCATAGAAAGGTCGGGCTGGAAGAGACCTTGAGAAGTCCAGTGCCCTGTGCTGAGGCAGGACCAAGTAAAACTAGACCCTCACTGACGGCCTCTCTGCCTGCTTTCTGACACATCCCACCCTCCCCGTGGCTGTCTCCGGGGCCTCCCTTCAGCGAGGCGGGATGAGTGCTTAGAGCCCAGCTCTTCCCCTTGGGGTATCCTGCAGGGTGCCCAGACCGCACAAGGTCCTCCAAGTGCCACCCGAGGTAGAGTTTGTGCCCCTTCTCCCATCTCGCAGCAATGCCAGCGCCGAGGTTGGGGCACAGTTTACTGACCTGGGGGAGGGGGGGTGTTATCTGTTTTTGGGGTGGGGAGGGGATGAAAATGGGGGCATAAGAAGTTGCATGGTTGAATCTGGAGACGGCATGGCAGGGGAGGGAAGGCTGGGATGCTCACTAATCTGACAGATATTTTTCACACACTGGCCTGGGCCAAAGGGCCTTTGGTTTTTTTTATCCACAAATAACCTTGCCACTTTGTAGATATTTTCAACTTTCTTCGCCTCCCGGCTCCAGCCCTCAACGCTCACTTGGTGTTTCCCAGAAGAGTCTCGGCCGGCCGGATTCCTCAGCATCACGTGTGGCTTGTGATCCGCGGCCCATTGTGGGAGCAGCCGCTGATGCTGCTCCCAGAGCACCCAGGAGGCTGCAGTCCTCTCGGCCTGAGATTGCCGACCCGCTTCCTGGCTAATTCCCTCCCCAACTTCCCCTTCTTTGTAGCCTAGCTCTTCCCTTGGGTGGTCACCCCCACCCGCCCCATGTGGTCCAGCATGGTCCATCTTCGCAGCAGGCTCACTCCCCATCCCCACTGGGGAGCTTGGCTCTCCCAGCTGGACTCTGAAATCCATTTCCCCTCCGCCCCCAGTCGGACACTGAGCACCAGGCCAGCAGCCTTTGGATCACATCTTCTGCACTTTATTCTGCTCGTAACCCTTTGGCGGCTGGCGCGCGGCCTCCTGCAGAGGCCAAGCACCATGGGGACGGGTGGGGGGGATGGGGATGAACAGCGTTGCGCAGAGCAAGTGCCCAGCTAGGGGAGTGCGCCCTGGATTCTGTTCTGTCCGTCGTAGAGAACAGTCAGCCAAGCACTTTTGGGGGGCAGAGAGTGAGGGCCCAACTTTCAAAGGCGGAGCATCCCAGGACACCAGTTGAAGCCAGTGGCTGCTTGGCATCTCTGAAAGTACGGGCCCTATGTATTCGC
This sequence comes from Emys orbicularis, assembly GCF_028017835.1. NCBI lineage: Eukaryota > Metazoa > Chordata > Testudines > Emydidae > Emys > Emys orbicularis. The sequence goes on from NC_088704.1 coordinate 15,082,642, forward strand.
TTAAGCCTTAACAATTGCTGGAGTCGAGTCTATGGGTTAAGGGGCATGAAGTCTGCGTCAGAAGCTGGAGATGTGCATCTGCTAGCAAGGGAGCTGAGTGCACAGGGGGAAAGCCGGGTGCCGGAGTTCGTGATGCAGCCGGTAACTGGCGAGTGCTGTTCAGTGGAGATGCAATGATCTGCATTTCCCTTGTGCAGAGGAGTTGTGGACGTCTGAGTAGTTTGTGTTTTACTATTACGTTTTCTTGCACTTATAGTCTTGGGTAAATCCTAGGTTATTTTGGCCCCCCCCCCCCCCAAGGCTTTGTCTCATTTTAAATATTGGATGCAATGTTTTGTTTTGTTCTCCGCTTTCTGCACATTTCCCCTGAGGTTTGACCTTCCTCAGGGCAGTGCTGAATACCGGCCTCAGCCAAGCTCACAGGCGCAGCAAGCTAGGTTCTGTACAGACACCGAATAAGAGATGCTCCCTGCCCTGAGCCCAGACCAAGGGCAGGAGGAGAAACAGAAGCCCGGAGAGGGGATGTGATTTCCACAAGGAATAGAATGGGGGTCTGCCGAGTCCCAGTTCAGTACCCTAAACACGGCCCAGCTTTGCGTCTTCCGTACGCCTGGGGGGCTTTTTTGGGGGTGTCACTCTTCTGACCCTTTCTCTTCCTTCCTAATGTGAGTTCCAACTAGCAGTTCATGGTTCCAGCCATGGAGGCTACCGTATATTGGGGTATCGGCTCCTCGCTTCACTCCCTCCCTCCCTTTTCACTCCCTCCACGTGCTACTCCGTGTTCTCTGGGCCTTACCTAGGAATGGAGGATCCATCCCAAAGAAACTCAAGCCATCGTCCCAGCTATAACGGGGTGCCCCCTGGGCGCGGCAGAACTGGGGGGTGGGGAGGGGGCTAGCACCCCTGCAATGGAAATATCGTAGGGGCTCCACTGCCACTTAAACTCTCGCATGCCTGCAGGGAGGGGGAGGCGAGAGCAGGATCCAGAGGGGCTGGAGTGGTGGCCACAGCGCCCAGGTTTGGGCTGGGAAACGGAGAGGGAGCTGCAGTCCCTCTAAGGGGCAGATGGAAGCGGGGCTGCAGGAGGAGGGTGCTTTGGGGGGCTTTGGTCCCGCTGTCTGTGTTGCTGCGCTAACTGTTTGTTCTCTCCTTTTTCTCCCCCTCCCCTCTTCCCCCTGCTTTCTAAAGAACATAGGAGGCTTCTCGCGGGTAAGTGATGGTGTATCATCCTAATGCCATTCTTCCATCCACCATCAAACCAACCTCAGATCGTCTTCTCCTCCCCCTCCATTCCATCTAAGGTTCTGCATCCAACTTTGGATGTGCTTGAGCAGTAGGGAGCCTTCCAGAGGCGGGTGCAAGATTGCCCATTCCTAGATGGCCTCCTGCTGTCTTTTGGGCATGCATGCACCTCTGGGGTCGCGACTGCCATTAGATCACAGTTTGAAAGACTGTCTGCCTTTGAATGTTTCCTGGATTGCTCCCATGAGGGTCTGGCTCTTACTTTCTGCCCACTAACTAGCCCGGTGGGTGGCCTTCCGGAGCCAGGCTAAAGCCGTTGTCCGTTTAATCTCCTTGCAATGGGCCAACGGCTGTGTTCAGCCATTGGAATTCTGCAGATACAGAGCTGTGATCTAATGACGTCTGTCACCTAGCCCTCGCCCCAGGTATGACTCCATCCTCACCTTTCCTGGCCTCCCAGGAGAGTAGCAGGCCGAGGGGTCCGCCAGCCTTCTTGGCCTCCCATTCTTCCCTCTTGTGGTGTTGCTTGTCTCCCGGGGTCTGTGTTTGTTTCTGGCCGTTCCCTCACCCAGAAGGCTGGGATGAAAGGGAGTAGGGAGAATTGTGCTGTGTGCATGTGGATTCTTCTGGAGGATTTTAGGGTTAAAAGGCCAAAAGCAAATGCACCAACCTTCCACCGGATGTTTTATCAGTTCATGTAAACTGGGCTGTGTTCCACACAAAGAATTCACCCTCCTGAAACGGGCAGAGTCTCCCGGCACTGGCTCAGCGCGCGCAGCACCCCGTATCCCAGGCCACCTCCCCGGCTGGGACTTAACCGCACTCGAATAAGCTGAGAGGGGCAGGGAAGCCGCAGCGCTGATAGTTTTAAACCTCAGCCGGTGTCACTCAGCGTGGCCCTCGGCGGAGTCGAACGCTGGCTGAGGATCTGGCCCCTGCTGCCATGGGTATTTGTAAGGTGGACTGGCCTCTGTGGCATAGCCCTGGCTTGTTAGGGAAGCCAGAACCTGAGCTCCTACAGTGGGGCTCTGTACAGGGGGTCTCTTTCTTTTGCTTTCTCACCGTCAGACTCTGGAGTGAATTTCCTCAGCTGGATCCTTGTAACCCTCCCCAGGCCTGCGGTGGAGCCTGGGGTTAGATTTGTGCAGTCAGAGCCAGCGTCCGTGGGAACTTGCATGCTGCACGGCCAGAGACTGAGGGGAGGCCGGCTGGGACTGCCAGGACATTGGGGGCTCTGAAATCCCAGCCTGCACTCCCACCTCTTCAAGGGACAGTGCAGTGGTGGCAGGAGGGCAGCTCCTCCCCCATCCTGTAGCGTTGGGGAGGGCTCCCTCTCCTCCGGCTCTCAGCCCCCTTCTGCTCTCCCTGCTCCCCATGCACTGAGTGCACAGGGGAAGGTCAAGGCTTGGCACAAGCTCCCCTCTGCGAGGTGAGAGATGCGCTGGAGGCCTCTCCTCAGCTGGCAGAGATGATATTAACGAAACCCCCTTCCGGCATCCATCCAGCCCCCAAATGACGGGTGGGCTGGAAAGCCGGGCAAGCCTGGGGACTGGTGTCTGAATGGGAATTAGCCCAAATGCCCAGGAGGTATTCCTAGAAACCCAGCTGGGTCTTGGGAACCGCAGCTCCGGCGTGGGAGGAGCCTGGCTGCCTGGGGTGGGGTGGGATTGACCCTGATAGCCAGACCAGATGGGCCGAGGCTGTTCTCTCTGTGCCCGTTCCCCTCCCAGGGAGCTGCTTCTCCTTGGGCTTTTTTTTATGTTCTGAGAACAAACTGCATCTGTTTCTGGTTTTTTTCTCCGAGCCCCAGCCCGTCTCCCCAGTAAGAAACCGTTCCAAGGGAAGGAGACGGAGTCAGTGCGTGAAGTGCAGCCAGGCCAGAGTCTGGGTTTGCCCCGTTCTCAGCCTTGGCCATGCAGGGAGGAGAGATCAGGTGTCCCTTGTACTGGGTCGCGGGAGGAGACGGCTTGTGCTTACCAGCTGGCTGGGCCGCTCTGAGGGAGGGCAGGGAAAGACGAGCCCATTTTTGATTCCCCTATAGACCTCGTCGTGAGTGTGAGGCGGATTGCAGACGCCTGAGCAGAGGGAACCCTCTGACAGTGACCTACCCGTTACACAGCTGCAGCTCTCTTCCCAGCTGCATCTCCCCCCTGGCTTGTGCGGGAGGAAACAGAGCTCACTACTTTAACTCTGCCAGCTCTTTTGGATCGCGCCATTGGGAAACGCTTTCCTGCCCCATGCGGGGCTGGCAGGGGCAATGGATGCCAAAGGGCTTGAATTAAAACGGGTGTAAGCTTTAAAATGGGTGGTAACGGTTGGTTGGAGCAGTGTGTGAGCTGAGGGCTGAGTTAGCTCTTGTCTACATGGGAAAGTGGCACTGATTTTAACTTGCATTGGTTTTTAAACTGATTTATTTAAACTGGTGCAAACCCTGTGTGCGGATGCTCTGATTTTGGTTTGAGGGCTTATTTCTGTTTTGTTTACCCTGCTTCCTCACTGATTTAAGCTAACGCCCAATAATAAGCCTCTCTTAAACCAGAGTCTCCACGCAGGAGTTTTCACTGGTTTTAGTAATCTCCGTTTAAAATCGCCCCTGTAGTTTCAACTGGGACAACTTTCCCCATGTAGACAAGGCCTTGGATTTTAGTGGCTCCGTCTGCCCCCGCTGCAGCTGAGCGGGTGAAATCCCAGTGCAAGCTGAGAGGAAGAGGAGATGCCAAGGGCTGTGCTTCCAGTCCTGCATCTCAGCTGGAGGTGGGGGTGGAAGCACCTTCCAAAGATCCTCCCTCCCCACACTGTACTCAGACCCTGATATGATTTGCAAGCCTTTCAGTGGCCCCAAGTCCCAGTCCTTCCTCTGCCTGTCTGATTTCCAAATTGCCCGGCCTCCCTAGGCTGTATCCTTAACCACTCGGCGCTTCTCCCCCAGCTGTCACGTGGGCTGATGTTGGTGTTAAACAGAGAAGCCCCGTCATTAAAACAAACCCCATGCGTGCGCTCGGCCCGGCCATAGAGGGCAAGGGTGCGCAGTGCAACCGGCTGGATGGGTGCCTGCTCCCCTGTGCTCCCTGGCGCTGGGGATGCCGGGGGTGGGGGTGGGAAATGCTGCCGGCTCCTTTGTTTAGCGGCTGCAGATATGGAGAGTATGCGAGGAAGGAATTCGGAACATGGCTGTGTTTGTCGGTTCATTTCTCACCCCGGCGGGGGCCCCCCCCTCCGCAAACATTCACAGGCTTGCTCTGTATCTGCCGGGTGGTGCAGAGGACAAGGCAAGTGCAAAGTGTTGGCATGTACACCACTGCCCCCTCCTGAAAGCAGCATGTCAGGCCAGCTCTTGTGTTCGCTGGAGCCGTCACACGGCCAAGGCCCCTGGTCTCTGTGGCCCGAGGATGGGTGTCCTTTCTAATGCTGCACCTCAGGGATTATTGGATACAGGTGGTTGGTGTGTGTGTGTGTGTGTGTGCATTGCACACCCCCGTATTGACGTGCTCCCGCCAGTTTCCTTCTCCTTTGCACCAGTCTCCCATGGACTCCATCTCCTGGGCTGGCGCTCGCCTGTCTGGCTCCAGCCCACACTCGTCTTGTGCCATTGCACGTTCATTACTAACAGCTGACTGGCTAGCAAGTGTGAAAAATCGGGTGGAGGGTAATTGGCAGCTATATAAGGAAATGCCCCAAATATCAGGACTGTCCCTATAAAATCAGGACATCTGGTCACCCACCCTAAGCTGGCCGCAGAAGCACTGCCTGGCGAAGCTGAGTTTATAAGCTGCTGTTTGCACTGAATAAAGAGACAGTAAAGCAGCAAGGGGACAAACCAAAACCCTGGCTTGGGGCACCCCTGGAATGGGGGGAGAGCCCGATCTGAATTGTCCCGCTGGCCTGTGCCTGTCAGCACGGGGACCTGGGCAGTCTGGCCTAGCGGGTAGGAGCTACTAAGCCACCCCACTTCCCTGGCAATGCACCTAGGAAAGGGACCGAACCAAGCCCAAGGGTGCCCCCTGCTGGCTGCAGCTTGTTATGGCCCTTCTCCCTTGCAGGCTCACAAAGCGTCGTTCAGCATGAATATTTCATTTTTTAAATTGGAACATCTCCTCTGTGCTCCGGGCAGCGCTCACTCTCTGAGCCCCCGTCTGGCTGCTCGCTCCCGCCCCTCTCGGTGGTGTGCATATTCTGATCTGTGCCCAAGACAATGGGGTTAATATTTTATTTACACATGCATGTGGCAGCAGAATGCATCCCCCAGCTGGCAGCACAATAGCAGGGCACCTCCTGCTTTCCTGGGCTTTGGGTGGTTGGATTCGAAAAGGGGGCTGGGTTCCGGTGTTTTTTCACCCGTCCTTTTCTGGGTCTCCATGAATCATGCATGGGGCTCTTTACTTAACGCACGTAGGTGATCTCTCCGCACAAAGCCTTCCCCTGCCAGACAAAAGGCAGCTCGTCCGGCGTTCGCCTTCCCCCATTTGTCCTGTGTGTTTTGTGCCTTTCGGAGCAGCTGATTCTGTTTGTACCAACCACGCCCTCCTGCTGCCTTTCCCATACTCCTGTCGGGATCCTGGCCCTGTTCAGCGGTGGTGTGGCCAAGGCCTGCAGGCCCCTGACTGTGTTCCAGGGGAGGAGGGTTTTGGGGAAAGAGAGGAACGCACTGATCCCTGCACTCCTTGGGCCGAATTTGTGTGTGGGGTGGGGCGTGGGGGGGGAATTGACACCCCCTCCTGATGACCTGCAGTAGATTTATTCCTGGGCCAGTCTCTCCTCGTGGGTCACAAGTCTCCATTTCAAGCACTCGACTGGAGCGCCGTTCTGCACTTTCTCCATCCCTGCTGAGTTCCTTGAACTCTGACCGTCTGTGGAGCTGCTTCACCCCTGTCCTGCACTGGGGCTGTAACCCCCACCCTGGAGGCCTGGCAAAGCCCCAGAGGAGGATGTGCCCAGCTGGTAATGCAGCCTGGACAAGATGAGAGCAGCCAGCCCTGCTGGCAGAGAGGGCAGACGGGGTCCCTAGGAACGGGAAGTCCTGCAGCCAGGGAGACCAAACAAACAGCAGATACGCCATGGGTGTGTCTGTAGCTGACCAGCCGCACCCTCGGCACCCAGCATGTTTATTTCCATCCTCCTCTCTAATGCTGTCCCAATGCTCCCTCGCTTCCATGGAGCCGAGCAATGTCCCGGGGGCTCTCCAAGGAACCTGTTGGAGAACCACTGGCTGAAAGCTGGGTGCATGCGTGTTGAAATTGTGAGCATGCTGGCTGGGCTGGGTGCATGCGTGTTGAAATTGTGAGCATGCTGGCTGGGTCCCCATAAACATTCCCATTGCTAGACTGGTAACATCCCTTAGTTACGGGGACGAGCCGCTAGCTTTCCATCCTTCGCCCCTGCCCCCTCAGCTCGCCCGTACTCTGTCTGGCTGCCTCATTAGCCAGTCAGGTGCAGCTAGGCTCTCTCTCCTTCTTGGTGTCGGCGTCGCCCCCTTTGCCTGCCCTGCCCGCCAGCCCCAAAGCAGGTCAGCCGAGGGCGCCAAAGCTCCCCTCTGCGGAACGTCTGCCAGAGGGGTTGGCGTCCCCATGCCCTGCAGAGAGGCGTTATTTCTCCATGTCTCCTCCTTTCTCTTGCTCCCCCTCTCTCCCTCCGAGTGCTGTTAGTGGGGTTACTCCTGGCGGTGAGCACTCCCACCAGGCCTGCCCCGGGCCAGCTCTGCAGCTCCTGGGGTTTGTCTAGTTGATGGGAAGCTGTTAAGGACAAGGCTCGAAACCCAGCAGCCGCTCTGTTTGAAAGCCTGCACCTGACTCCTCTTGGCCGGGAGCTGGGGCTGACATTCCTGCGTCTGCAGCTAGCGGCTGGTACAGACTTAATCCTGTGCATGTGAGAAGCCCAGCAGCGGTGCCAGGTGCTTAGCTGGGGTGCTGCTCCCCCCTTAGCTCCATGTACACGATTTAGCATGGGGTGCTGTCTGCAAACTGCCCCTTTGCCCGCTCCTGCGAGGGCCTTGTGAGCCCAGCCCCTCTCTCCGGCCCCTGGGGTATGTTATGCTGTGTGGGGCATAGGAAGAGCTGCTTCAGCAGGGAAAGTCTTTGGGATCCTCCAGCAGAAGCTGCTGTCTAAATTCTTCATAGAATCTCAGGGTTGGCAGGGACCTCAGGAGTCATCTAGTCCAACCCCCTGCTCAAAGCAGGACCAATCCCCAGACAGATTTTTGCCCCAGATCCCTAATGGCCCCCTCAAGGATTGAACTCACAACCCTGGGTTTAGCAGGCCAATGCTCAAACCACTGAGCTATCCCTCCCCCCCATGGATGGATGAAGCCTCCTGGCACCCCCATAGGGCAGGTCAAGATGATCCTCACTGTACAGTGGGGAAACCAAGGCACAGAGGTGAAAGGACTTCCCAAATGCAGTGCAGTCAGTAGCAGAGACAGGGACTCCGAGTCTTGTGGTCCAGCTGCTAAGCAGCGTCTCCCCTGATAGGAAAAGCCCTGCCCGCCCATACTGGGGCTGGATTGTCCCGTGCAAACTGGTTTGCAGGGGGAGTGGAGGCAGAGAGTGAGGGTGCATGGTGGGGACCCAGCTCTGGGCCCGGGGGAGAAGGGCAGGCCGTTTAACGCAGCCAGACTGCCAGGACGTTGTGCCTGAAGAGTAGGGGCTCCGTGGGAGCAGTGACGGCTAAGCAGAAATCCTGCCTCTTGAAAGGGGTGGCCCCGTGGGGCCCGGAGCACACTCTGCCCCCAGCCAATTGGTAGAGAGTGTTAAACGTCTGCCCGGCTGGCCCTTAGTTTCAGGACTGCCCCCTCCTTGCGTGGTTCCAGCTAAGGGCCAGCAGGTCGGCTCCTGAGCGCTGCTCGGAGGGCTGGCACACCCTGCCCTCCCCTCGCCTCCTCTGCCCGCTGCTCTTGGCAAAGCTGGCACATCCAAGCAGGGACTCCTGCCCTTGGGATGCCGCCAGGGTTTGGGCATCTCTGCTTTTGCTGCAGGTAATTTCCTGGTCTCCTTTTTCCCATCACCCCACAGACTAGGTACAGAGGTGGGCTTAGCCCCTGGGCCTCTGTGCTGGTTGGGAAGGATTTGCTGCGGCGTTGGCCCTAAAGCGTTTTGCACAGGGATGTTCCCCTCTTCCTCCCCCCCCTCCCCGGTCCCTATCTTGCTCTCGATCCCATGTGGCCTGATTCATTTGTCCTGCCTGTCTCTGAAGGCTCAGGGACCCCTTATCAGTTTCCCAGCAGGTCCCTTGCAGCAAGTGGTATCCAACTCCCAGCCGTTTGCGATCTTTGGGCAGACAGCACCTGTGTGTGGTGAGGCCTTGGAGGTGTGGGTACCTTTCCTCCTCTTGTGTGTGTGTGCACGTGTCTATATTGTGATGAACAGACACCTGCTGCCTGGAATCAGCACCTGTCGTAAATCCCACACTGCTAATAACCAGGGGAGGTCAAACAGGGTCTGTGCCTAAATGAGGCATTGGGTGGCAGCTGGTTTATCTTTGGGGGAAACGTCATCAGTCATAGAAACGTAGGACCGCGAGAGGTCAGCCAGCCCAGCCACCCCCTGCACTGAGAAAGGATAATGGATGCCAGTGGCTTTAATTAATTTAGCACAATGGGTTTTCACTCCCAAAGGGGGTTTGCTCACTAATTGTCCTGTGATGGGGGCGACTTACGCGGCTTTGCAACAGGCTTGTGATGGCGACGGGGCTTACAAACCCCAGACAAAGCAGGAAAGGGTTAATGGGATAGCGGGGGCCCAGTCAGCCCACCCTGCATCTCGTGGAGCAGGAATGGGGCTTCCGGGGGGGAGCGAAAAGGGAGAGCCCCCCACAGCTGAGTGGGTGGAGGGATGGAGAGTGCTCTCGGTGGGAAAGGAGGCTGGCTGGCTGGGGTCAGGGGAGGTCTCCCAAAGGAAAGGGAAGGGTTTGTGTTTTCGTGTTTGTTTTGAGGTTTGGATACCCGGACTGGGTAGAATTCCTTGTAACCTAATTCGCCACCAGTCCGAAGGTGTTGGTGGTTGAGGCCTGGGCTACACTGAAAAGTTCGGTCGACCCAGCTACGTTGCTCCAGGGATGGGAAGAATCCACCCCCCGGAGCCATGCAATTAAGCCGACCTAACCCCCGCTGTGGACGGTGGTGCATCAACAGACGAATTCTTCCATCGGCCTAGCTCCTGCCTCTTGGGGGGCGGAGCCGCTGGGAGACCCCCTCCCGTCGCTGTAGGGGGTGTCTATGCTGAAGCACAGCTGCAGCGCTGGCGCTGTGCCGCTACAGCATTTCAAGTGTAGACGGTCCCTTAGTGGAGCAGCGCAGGCGGCCAACGGGTAGAAACCGAGTCCGAGCAGCTGCTGTACCACACAAGGATGTGCCACTGCAGTCATCGGGTTGGGGAACGCCAGCAAATCCATGCGACTTGCCTGGCCCATCGCACGCCAGGTGAATGAGCTGGTGCTTGCAGACCAACTTGGGGTGGAAATTCGTCAGCATAAATCACTAGTGGCCAAGCTGTGAACAGAAACAAAGGCTAAATCCCGGGAGGATTCACTCTTCGCTAATGGAGAGGCCACTTTAGCTCAAGTGGCAGGAAGGCAGGTGCTCTGGGAGCTGATGGGTTGGAGCTCCCGTAGCTACGGTGAAATCGCAGCCGATCACAGCTCCGTTACCACACACATCCCGTCTGCTACAGCATTGCCCCAAATCGCTGCAGCCTTTGGGCCCCTTGCTTTCTAGCTGGCAGGTCTGGTGCATGTGTCTGAGAGATCAGCAGATGGTGCTGTTACATCACAAGAGAAGGAAAAGCGCTGAAGCTGAATGGCCACTGGTGGGGTGTGGGGAACTCTGCGTGTTAGTTTTCATGCCGGGGAGCAAACTGGGGTGAGAAAAAGTGATTTTTCTTTTTCTCTAGCGAGGATGTGTCAAATTCCTAATGTAGAACTGCTAGGAAGGGCAGGGGTGGGGGTGGGGGTGGGGGGGAAGGGCAGGGGGGAATAGAGCATACAGGAAAGCCTTGATAGTATGCCAGCTCTTGTAGTGTTATTGTGAGTCTCAATATTCAGTGTCTTCAAAGCTCCAGCTCCTGGAGTCACATGAGTGTCTCCGCTTTCATGTGAAAAGAGCAGCGAGTTTCTAACTCTAGGGGCCACATTTTTTCAAGCTTTTATCTGCACCCACAAAAGGCTCAGAGCCAGAAGGTCAGTAAATAAAAAGAGCCCAACCGTGATTCGCTTTTACAATCTCCTGGCTTGCAGGCAGGTCTCATGGTTTTTGGAGGGACCTGACTCCTGATTTCTTTTTTCATGCTTGGGATTGGCAGTGCTGAGTATCGAATAGGGATACATCTAGTGGAAGGTCCTAGCCATGGAATGCCGCTCTGTAGGAGTGTCTCCTCCCCCGACCTTCTACAACGCAGGGAAGAATACGATCCTTTTATAGGTTTATTTGACTCCTCCCATAGCAACGTTGGAATTTTCAGATTGGTTCAGACCAAGGGCCCATGCAGTCCAATAGCTTCTCTCCAGATGTTTCAGAATTTAAAAACTCCCGCCACAGGCAGTTATGGGATTTTGGGGGGACAGATTATGGTGGGGGAGGAAGAAATTTAGTTAGAGATTGGTTTTTGCCTTGAAGTGGGAGGGTTCATAATCTTTTTAAAATGTTTTATAACTCAGACTATTCTCATGTAAAGGCCCAGTCCTTTCTGAACCCTGTTAGCCAGTGGAACTCATTGCCACAAGGTATAATTGAGACCAAGAGCTAACTGTGTCTTGTATGAGGTCTAGCTTTCCTTTTAACAGTTTTGAGTTTGCCACCTGCCAACTTCATTGACTGTCCCCTTGTTCTTGTATTGTTTAGGGATGGTTACTGACCCCCTTTCTCTAGCTGTTCTTCATTTTGTATACTGGTATTATCTGTTTCCTATAGAAGAGAGAAATGGCATTGGATGGTTCAAAGAAGCCTATAAAAAGGCCATCTAAGAAATAGTACAGATCTCTTCTGTAGGGTTAGGAGTCAGTAGCTGTGCGGAGGCTGTTGGAGAACTGAAACTCCTCGGACAATATCCTGGCAATAAGGGTCATACAAAGTAAAAACCCTTAGTCTGCAAAAACGAAACATACCCCAGGCTTGAATTCGTGCCCATACAGACACTGTGTTGGCCTCAGCGTGAGCGTTGTGCGAAGCTACCGTGTATCAGTCTAGCTGAGCTGCCACTCTGGCTATGAGAGAAGCGAGACCAGCTAGCTCCATGGGCCACTCACCCCACTGTAATGGCTTGCTGTGGTCAGGAGCGAGTGAGGACAGGTTCCCAGGGCTGAACCAGCAGGAGGTGCCGCAGCACAGGGCTGAATCCATTGGCAGAGTCGTGTGCTGCTTGCTTCACATTCCCTCTCTGGTGCGGCTGCTTTCAGGCTGTAGTCTAAGGCTCTTATTTCTGGATGTCAACTTCCCTGCGTAAACCCCACATTTAAGTAATTGCCAATTAAATTATATTAAAAAAAAAAAATCGTAAAATCCAATTCTCTGTTGCGGCTCCAGCGGAACAGCTGTCAGCGCCGCGCCGTTTCTGTGCAGCAACATCTGTCAGAGAGAAGGGGACTCTCTCCCTGTGTATAGGCAACACCTGCCTGCTCCATGGCTGGTGGCTTCCCAGTCCTGGAAGAGGCACGTTACGCTGCAGGAGGGGAACTTGCAGGTGGGGGCTGAATCTGGTTGCTGCTGAAGGTTTTATCCAGATTCCTCCCATGTGGGGGCTGGCTTGTTTGCCCATGTGGTGGAAATTCTGGACCGATTTCTACTAACACGTTGATGTTTTATATGTGCTGTCCTGCTTCTCTGTCTGAGCTTGGCCACCATGGGGTATGTGGGTCTGACTTCCCATCCCCTCTTTGAAACCATGGGGCCAGGAGAGTAGGGCTGATTGGAGCTGGCTGCAGCTGCAGCATCTGAATCAGAATTATTCCATAGTTTGAGGGTGTCTGACCTGTTCTGGTTTAGGCCCGTCTCTAGTTTGGAGAGGCAGATGGTAGAGGGCCTCTCTCCTCTCCGTGCTGGCTGGGCACTGGTGGCTGACCTGCTTCGCGGAGGTAGCCGGGTAGGAAGCCCCCTCCTGTGTTGCTGGCGTTTCATCCAGATCTTTAACTTTGGCTTTAAGATCGCCCAGGACAGTGGCTGGCTCAGGGTGTGTGGAGCCTTTCGCTACCACTGAGTCCGTGAGCCAGAGCAGCGGCGACGGGAAAGTTTTGGTCACTATCTGAGGGCTGCTCGGTTGGCCGGTGTGACACGAGCTTGGTGGGTCTCAGTCTGGTTTCTAGCGGGTGGGCGTCTCCAGCAGAAGCCATGAGTGCAGTTGGCGTTTGTGCGCCGCTTTGCAGAGAGCCCAGGGACTGCCTCGCTCATGTGGACAAGCTTCCCCCCGAGGGCGGGGGCACCGTGGGGGGGCAGGAGGGAGAAGCCTGTGCAGCACAAAGGCCTTCAGGCTCCAAGGCTTGTCGGTCTGGCCCCCCTGGTTTGGTATGATCCCCCTCCACCACCGTCTCCGCTGTCAGCATTGCCCGGGAGTTGGCTCCTGCTAGAAATCTGTGTAGTGCTCAGCGTCGGGGTGTCTAACCAGAGCCCCGGGGCTGGTCTCTCTGCAAAGCCCAGAGCCTTGGCTGTTGCATGGAGAGGGTCAGCGGAACGTGCGGGGAATCTTTGCGAACCTGGAGAGGGTTGCCTGGCCTGCAGCCCTCTCTGCCCCCACACCCGTTGCTGTGTCTCCACCTGCGCCGGTCCCAGACCCTGCTTCACCCTGCAGTGCGCTCCATCTGGCTAGGCTCTGGCACAGGGCACGAGACCAAGTCTAGCCAGGCTCACTGGGGTTGTAGCCTGGAGGTCCAGGGTCAACTGTTCCTTCCCTGTGGGGCAGGGACAGGCCCCACAGGCCCCATTGGCCTGTGAGTCTGGGACTAGCATGCTCAGGGGTAGGAGATGGCAAAGGGTCAGTGCCCCCAGGTCAGACCCCACACGTGGCCAAAGCCACCACAAGGACAGAAAATGCTTAGTCTGTATTGTCCGCAAAACCTGACTCCGTGAGAGCCGTGTGCTCAGGATAGAGAACAGCAAGGGTGCAGCGAAGTGTGTGTGTGTGTGTGTGTGTGTGTGTGTGTGTGTGTGTGTACGTCCAGCTGTAGTAGAGGCCCTGTGTAGCCCCATGTTTGTAGTACCCCATAAGAGTTAGCTGCTAAGATAAGTTCTCACACCTTCTTGTCAAACTGTCTCAAATGGGCCATCTTGATTATCACTACAAAAGTTTTTTTTCCCTCCTGCTGATAATAGCTCATCTTAATTAATTAGCCTCTTAAAGTGGGCAACTCCCACCTTTTCATGTTTTTTTTATATTTATATATATATATATATATATATATATATATATATATATATATATATATATATATATAATATAAAAAAATGTGTGTGTGTGTGTATGTATGTATGTATTCTCACTATATGTTCCATTCTATGCATCTGATGAAGTGGGCTGTAGCCCACGAAAGCTTATGCTCAAATAAATTTGTTAGTCTCTAAGGTGCCACAAGTACTCCTGTTCTATCCAGTGGCTCCTACTCCCAGGGCAGGGCCTAGCCCCACTCCGTGCCCCGTGCTGCTCTGCTCTCTACTCAGCACTGTGCTGGGGATGACATGGGTACTGGCAGTTGCAGGTCGCTCCTGTCCAATGGGGAGATGGCTGTGTGTCCTAGTGGTCACAGCGAATGACGGGATGGGGTTCTAAGCGAGGGGGGAGTCTTGCTGGTACATGCTTGGCAAGTGGTCCAGCCCTCTCAGGGCACCAGGAGAGTTTTCTGCTCTGCACTGATCACGCGAGGAGCTCGGATGTGGCAGGGCTCCGTGCAGGATAGCCGCTCCGAGCATGGCGTGGGAGCATTAACCGAGCCGGAACCTGAAGCTAGCTATGGAGCAGTGCTGTCCGCCCTGACGTCCAGCAGACTGTCCTAGTCCAGAGCCTCGGCCCAGCACTGGATCAGCCTTGCTGAGTTGCCGCTTCCCCACAGCGGGACCATGAGCAGATTGGGTTGGGCCCCTTCACTCCATCCCTTCCCCGGGGCGGCTTGGTAAGACTGAGGTGGAAGGGGCAGCTTTGTAATTTAGACTCCTTGATGCTGGTAGGCTCTGGACACGACTACCCCATCACCCCTCTGCCCCATAGCGTTGGCAGCGTAAATCCATGGGTGGAACTCTTTGCCAGAGGATGTTGTGAAGGTCAAGAGTATAATAGGGGTCAAAAAAGAACTAGATAAGTTCATGGAGGATAGGTCATCAATGGCTATTAGCCAGGATGGGCAGGGATGGTGGCCCTAGTCTCTGTTTACCAGAAGCTGGGAATGAGCAACAGGGGATGGATCACTTGATGATTACCTGCTCTGTTCATTCCCTCTGGGGCCTCCAGCATTGGCCACTGTCGGAAGACAGGATACTGGGGTAGCTGGACCCTTGGTCTGACCCAGTATGGCCATTCTGGGGCGGGGGGGTAACTTCCATCTATGGCTCTCCACTCCCCCCCACCCCCCCAAAGATATCTCCCTTTGGGAATGGGCAGGCACCAGTGGGCCCAGCTGGAATAGCCTTCATAGGTGCTTTTGGATTTATGGGAACGTTCAAGCATTGCAGAAGGAGAGTCGATGCCTTTGCCCAGTCCCTGTAGTGCTGCAACCTGCGTGAGCAGAGATCCGTGCCCGTGGTGCCCCTCGCCTTCCCCGTCTCCCGTCAGTAAGGGGGGGGGGGAGGCAGCTGCTCTGGCTGTGAAACCTGTATCACCGCCCCCTCGTCCCTCTCTCTGAGCGGTGCCACGGGCCAAGCGTAGGTCCTACCGCCTGCCTTGCTCCTGCCCCAGATCCACCCGAAAGACAGCAAACAAGCTGAGCTCTCTGTGTGTTCCTGCCCAACCTGTGCTAGGGGCTGAAACCGTCCACCCCGCTGCTTCAGTGTGTTCATCTGGGTACGAAGTCATTAAGCAGGAAAACCCCTGGTCTCAGGAGCAGCCTCACACTGAGCCCCCCTGGTGTGGCTGTTAATTAGGAGAAGCCTTCATTAGCACTCTTGTTCTGCTCCCAGCATGCATGCCAGCTTGGCTTTCCAGGGCTCGGGCCCCCACCCCGGTGCCCCCTCCCCGGCGTGCTCTCGCTCTCCCCTCCCCAGTGCCAGGTTCCAAACGCTCTTTACTTCCAGGCGCTGCTCAGCGGGAAGCAAGCTGGGTCCTGCCAAGTGTTAAATGAAATCATTAAAACCCCCAGTCTCCTCCCCCTCCCCTGCTTTTAGCCTGTAAAACCACATGAGGGGGTGCTGGGCGGGGGAGCTGCCGTTAACCCTTTAAACAGGTTCCCCAGAGGACGCTGCAACTGGTGCCGTAGCCATGGGGTTCTGTCAAATACCGATTACCCTAGTGCCAGGCAGCGAGCGGGCACCAGGCAGCTTTGGGAGCTGCGGCTGCTGCTTTCTGCAGGGCCTCTGGCTGTGCGGCAGAGGGAGGAGATTGGCAGCTGTCAGTCAGACTCCAAAGTGCCATTGATCGGGGAGTCTCTGCTGAGGTTGCTCTCCGCTGTCATTCTGGCCAGGGAGAACAGGGCGGGGGGAATGGGGATTGGCCACCTCCCAAATAAACCACTCCCCTAAGGGGATCCTGGCACAGGGACCCACGGAGTCTGTCAATCCCCCTCCCCCCAGTATCGATGTGACTCACGGATGGGATGGGGATGCTGCATCATGGAGCCTTGAGGTGAACACAGAGCTGCGTGCCTGGATGGGGGAGGGTCCTGTCCTACGCGGTTTGGGTGCTGTATGGCACTGGATCTGAGCACCCCTCTCCCACGGGAATCCGGCCCAGGGCAGAGGAGCCCATGCTGAAGTGTCTATGGGCCAGTTCTACCATCCTCAGCTGTGAAAGGCCACTTTACTTTGGCCAACTGTGGCATTAAAACCATTCCTCTTCCCTCCCCGTTCACGCTGGGGGCTCCCCAGACATGCCATTCCTGGGGAAAGGGGGCTATCCCTGCCCCCCAGCCCTTGGCAGCCACACTGATCAGGCCAGTGAGAACTTCAGTGCTTAATTATCTGTCCCTTCGATTGTCCTGCCTTGGGGCCATCAGATCAGAGAGCTTGGAGACAGGAGTAGGCGACAAATACCTCTTCCCTCCCACCCACCCCCCCACACCCTCTTCCCCACCCCACAGGCCGGTGTGGGTTGTAGAGGGCAGGACTCATCCAACGCCTTGCCCCCCGCTGAGCTCCGGCTGGCCGCGGCACATCTCCTGTAGGCACTGGGACGCAGCTGTGGCCACTGCAGAACCAGGAGAAGTTCCTGGCCCCTGCAGAGCCCTGAGTTACAGAAGCAGGAGAATAAGACATGGGCAGTTCCACCCCCACCCCTTTTCTGGCCCATTGGCAGCAGCTGTTCAATCCTTGCCGGGAGTGCTTAGAAATAAACCCATTAGCGGCGCTGGGCTTTAAAAGGGCCGGTGACCACACAGAGGCCTTAATGAATTCAACACTCCGGTTTAGAAAGCTGGGGGAGGGGAGGGGAAGCACTCCAAAGCTAATATTTTGCTCTCCATAATGCACCAGTGGCAGCTGTGCCTGATGGCATTAAATTGGCCCTGCCGTCACCCCACTTCAGCAGGGTTTGAGTTCCCCCAGGGCAGCCGCAGCAGCAGCTGGGAGCTCTTTAGCTACCGGTGAAGCAGGGAGACTCTCCGAGCCTTTGCTCGGGGGGAGGGAGGGCTGGAACCAGGGGGGGAAGGTCACTTGGCATGGGGCACAGGTGAAAGATGCAACCCCTTTGGGGGGGGGAATTTGAGAGAGATCACATGAGGCAGGTGGATGGATACCACGGTGAGTGGGCTGTGGGGGTTGGGGATGGGGACGTGTGAGACAGGTGTCTGGATACGATGGTGACGGGCGCTGCGGGGGTTGGGGATGGGTGTGTGAGACAGGTGGATGGATACCACGGTGACGGGCGCTGCGGGGGTTGGGGATGGGGACGTGTGAGGCAGGTGGCTGGATACCACGGTGACGGGCGCTGCGGGGATTGGGGATGGGTGTGTGAGGCAGGTGGCTGGATACCACGGTGACGGGTGCTGCGGGGGTTGGGGATGGGGACGTGTGAGGCAGGTGGATGGATACCACGGTGATGGGCGCTGCGGAGGTTGGGGATGGGTGTGTGAGACAGGTGGCTGGATACCACGGTGACGGGCGCTGCGGGGGTTGGGGATGGGGACGTGTGAGGCAGGTGGCTGGATACCATGATGAGGGGCACTGTGGTGACTGGGGATGAGGAGGGGAGGGTGCGTGAGGCAGGTGGCTGGATACCATGGTGATGGGCACCGTGGGTATTGGGGATGTGGGGGTACGTGAGGCAGGTGGCTGGATACCACGGGGACACGCATTGTGTAAGATTAGCCTGGAACGATGCAGCGGAGGGGAACATCCGCGTGGCAGTTTAAGAATGGTGGCAGGGTGTGTGTGTATCCTGCTTCCCCTGGGGTTGCGCTTTTGGGACCTTTCATCCTGGCCCCTTCTCACTGGGTTCTGCCCACTGAAATTGAGGGTGTTCTCGGGCTGAAATACCCTTCAGCTCTTCCCTTCCCTCCCGGAGCCTCTCCCAGGTGTGGGGAGGGCTGGGGCGGAGCAGCCCACACCTCTCCCCGCCCCTCTGAGTGTACAATGGTCCCATTTGGGTGGCTGGCCCTCCCCTGACATGGGAACGATTGGGACCCTTTCATTGCTGGAGGGGTGAGGTCGGGGGGGGGGGAAGAGACCAAGGCCAGAGTGAGTGGCTGTTGCATTGTCTCCCAGCGGGTCCCAAGTGGGCCCTTTTGATTCCTCGCTTCTAAATAGCCCTCGGCCTAATGCTGTGCTGCTGTCCCCATCCCAGCCGCACCGGGGCCTCTGCTGGGCTCGTTCCCTGCCAGCGGCTGGATACCAGTGGGGCTAACTGACCTACTGCTGCCAGGATGCCCTGCAGTGATGCTGGCTGGGAGTAGAGCAGGAGCAGTCTATGGGGGCGATCTTACACTGTGACCTCACAAAGTGTGTCAGGAGGATGGGGGTTCTCACCCCTGCTCCCAAAGTCTGCGGCAGGAGGGGCTTAGAGTCCCCATAATCCTAGCGAGCCTCCTCTCCTAGGGGGATGCACTGGTCCCTTGCAAACTGTCCTCGCCGTGGCCGTCTCAGAGTCTTCCTGCAGCTGCTCTGGGGGGGTTGAAATGGACCCTCCCGTGGGAAGTTGGGAGTGTGTGTGTGGAGGATAGCAAAGTTTTCAGCATTCTCCCTCGCTCAGGCTGCAGGAAGCCAGTTCTTGATGGGGGATGGGGGGGCCCTCCGCTCCCATCCCCGTCCCTTAGCTGCAAATGGCTGTTCAGAGATTGGAAAGCTCTATGCAGCATCTGGGCCGCCTGGCAGGATCTCCCTGACTGTTTTTCTGCAGCAAGACCCCAAGCTAACGGCTCGGAATATGACAGAGCAATATTACCTGTGTATGAGCTTTTTTGTCTTTCATTTCTGCTCATCTTTTCTGCTCGGTCCCCCCTATGCTCTGTGTTAGAGCAGGAGGAGCATAATGGAAAACTCCAAGTGCAGGTTCTAGGGAAGACCAGCAGAGGGCGCTGGGTAGGGAGCGCGCTTTTCCTTGAGTGCTCATCCTTGATAGGAAAGGATCCCGTAATTTGTGAATGACTAGATCCGTGTAACTGCGCAGAAATGCAGCCACCTCTGGGTGGAGGGCAGCAGCAAAGGGGATGGGTGACCAGCACTGGAATGTGTTACCTAGGGAGGTGGTGGAATCTCCTTCCTTAGAGGTTTTTAAGGTCAGGCTTGACAAAGCCCTGGCTGGGATGATTTAGTTGGTGTTGGTCCTGCTTTGAGTAGGGGGTTGGACTAGATGACCTCCTGAGGTCCCTTCCAACCCTGATATTCTCTGATTCACACAGCGATTGGGAACTGAGGATGAGACTTTGGCCTGTACACAGAGGGAAACTCTGACACATACACAATGGGATGTGTAACCACTCTGTAGAGCCTGCTGGGGCTTGGTTTGTAAAGTCTCCTCTGCAAGACCTGCCTGGGGTCAACTGCATTAATTCATCCCCCCCTCTTCCCCCCGAAAGGAGGAAGCGCTGAGCTCAGGCGCTGGGATTGGAACCTGCGCTTCTGGGGAGCTAAGGTGGCTCCGGCGTGGTTCTGCCCCCAAAAGTGGCCCCCAAAAAGCTTGCGGGGATAGAGCCCTTGGGAATCCTGGAAGAACGGAAGGAATGTGGTGTGCCTGATGTGCATATGGAAACATGCAAAGAAGGCTATGCCAAGGGCCTTGCTTGCTGCTTGAACTGTTTGTATTTGCAGCCAAGCCTTTGGACTTTGCAGAGGCCAATCCGCCAGGCTATCCGAGGTGTGCTGACAGCATGGGATACAGCCTCGTCATCCCAGAACAATACACTGCACTCCTGTGCCCCTTCCCCCCTGAGCTCTCACAGGCCTTTCAGCATTAATCCTCCCAGCCATGCAATCCCCCCTGGGCAGCGTGGAAGGCCCGTTCTCTCCCCACTTTGCAGAGGTTGGACTTGCCTGAAGTTACAGCGGGAGCCTGGAGCAGGGCTGGGGTAGGACCCAGGCGCCCGGTGTGTTTAACTACTAGCTTTGGGAAGTGCTTGTGTTTCAGTCTGGGTCCCCAAGAACCCCCAGGGTGGGGTGCCTAGAATCAAGGGTCACGGACCTGAGCTGGGCAGAGAATTAAAGTACTAGAAAGGCCTTAATGCTTCTGAAGCACACTTGGGGGAGGGGGGGGGGGAGGGGAGGGCAGGGGGGCTAGGGTGACCAGATAACAAGTGTAAAAAATCGGGACAGGGGGTGGGGGGTAATAGGTGCCTATATAAGAAAAACCCCGGACTGTCCCTATAAAATTGGGACATCTGGTCACTCTAGGGAGCCAGAGGGAATAGGAGAGGCAGGGCACTGGACTCTAGCCTGTCCCTCAGGCCAGCAAAGGCACCTGTGTGAGAGCTTGCATGGCAAGGCAGAGTAGATGGCAAAGGCTCCCCTTACGCGGTCTGGAGTGAGTTGGGGGGGTGGGTCTCAGCCCAGTTGTCGGGACACAGGTGCCCCCGTAACCCCTGCCTCCTTCGGGAGCACGCTCTTGGCTGCTGCTCTCCGCGCAGGGAGGGGACTGGTTCCCAGCCCGCTCATTTCCCATCTCGCTCGCTGTCCTCGGCGCACTGACGTTCCAAGGGGCTTCCTGCTGCGAGCTCTGCTGGGTCCTTGGAGCCTTCCCGTGGCCCTGCTGGCTGCCTGGTACCTGCCGCTGAGACTGGCGCCCAGCGTGCACTGAGGTGGCAGGATCGATCCCTGAGTTAGGGGGCTGGGCAGAGGGATGCAGCTAATCCCGTTCGTCCTTTGCTGGGGGTTTGTCCTTTCCATTCGGAGCCGTGGCCATCCAGTGGGCAGCTTGGCTCTTCCGCGTCGCAGCATCGGGGGGCTAGGGCTGAGGCCTGGCCCTGAGCACATGGGAGGAGCAGCCACTAGGGGAGAACTCGGTCTCCTGTCCCCAGCACAGCTGAGTCCTGGAGGCCGCTGAGCCGACTAGGGTTGGTCTGTGGGTTTAAGGCAGTTCCCTGAGCTGCCCACAGCTGTAGCTTAACTTTCTCCGCCTGCCTCCTCCCTGACCTCCAGGCCGTGGTGTGTGCCACCTGCAGGGAGCTGCTTAGTCTCCTCTGGCTGCCGGCTGGGCACTGAAGAGGAGGGGGCTTGGAATCTGCTCGTTCTTGTGCATGACCGGTGTGGCCCTCACCCCGGATAAACCGCCCAGGTGACCAGGGGGGTCAGCCCCGGAGAGGCAGGCTGGAGTTAGAGGGGGATGCCCCGCCTCCCTTTCAGGCTGGTGGGAGGCTGAAGTTCTGGTGACTAACCAGCCAGGCGTCTCCGCAGAGGAAGCGTGGGGCTCAGGCGCCCCCTCGTTCCCGGTCTCTGCCAAAGCTGCTCCACTAAAAATAGCCCAGCCTTCGGGATGGCTTCCCACGTGGAGCTCTGGCGGGGGGTCGTGGAAGACTCGGCTGGGGCAGCGTTGCTCCCTCATGGAGCGGGCCCTGGCACAGGCTGGCAGCTGCAGAGGAGAAGGTATCTGGTTCCCTGGCTGCGACAGCTGCCTGATGGAAAGCGAATCAAGCTGGAGACGCCGGAACGTATTTCAGAAGCTGCCTTTGCCAGAGGCCTCCATGTCTGACAACAGCCAGCTCTTCCTCCCTGGTGTGTCCCCCTCCCCCCCCGCTTTGTATCTGCAATAAGCACCCCCCGCGCACACCTCCCCCAGCGCAATCAGCGTGGGATCCAGGATAAGCAGACGGCAATTGCCAGCGTGGCAGGGGGTATCTCCGTATCTCTCCCTCCCTCCCTGCGTGGAGCCTGAAGCACGGAACATCTCCCGCGTCGGCAGAGCGTCAGCTGAGCTGTGGCACGAGGACAACGCGCTGCCACCTGACCCCAGGTGCCTCTGTTCACGGCCGCCTCCTGCCTCCTCAGCTGTGTTGGAAAGGGTCAGAGCCCCGGGGCGCCTTCCCTGTGTGGGGTGACTCCCCAGCACCCCCAAGGAGCTGTTTCAGCCTGACGAGAAGATTTGTGGGCTGGAATTAGCACCAGCGCTCTGGATACGTGGTATCGATGGTGGCAGAGTGTGCACGCAATACCAGCGCTGTGCCGCTGCTGCCCTCTGCCAGGGGCTGGCGCTCAACTTGACGGGCGCCGTGTTGCCAAGGGAGGGTGAAGTCAATGGGAGCCGGTTCATTGACTTCAACGGGCATCGGCTCGCCCCCACTGCATCTGGCCTGCGTCGTTTTTAGGACACATGCCTCTTTTGTGGGCCTCGGCCAAAGCTGGGGCCATCTTGCTCCGGGGCCTGGGGGACTCTCTTCTTTCCCTTCTGCTCCCATCCCTGGCACTTCACCGATGGTGTCGGGCTCTTGGTCCTAACTCCCCTCTGGCCCAAAGCCCGGCTCGTCCCCAGGCCGCTTTCCGGTGTCTAATGGGTCAGGATTCTGCTTGATGCTGGCGCTCAGGCCATGACAGCTCTCCGGCAGCGTCCTGCCAAGGGGCGGTGGCGACACGGAGGTGCATGAGAATCCCCGGAGGCACAGCTGCTTGCTGGCTCAGGATGCCTGCTAGCCAGTCTGCGGAAGCGTCACTCTCTGTCTCCTCTGCTGCCCCCCGCCCTCCCAATCCACCATGCCTGCCTGGACCCTGGGTGCTTGCTCTGGCTCTCATCTCCAACCAGGGCCCCCTGGGATCTGTGCGCCCCCTGCTGGGGAAGCCTCTTACCCGCTTGACCCTCTGTCTTTACAAACCCCGCAACTTAGCGGGCCTGATCCCAAGGGCACTGGCTGCCGTGAGGGAGTCTCATTTGCTTTTTGCAGGGCTTGGGATCGGGCTCTGAATTCCTCAGTGCTAGTCTAGCTGTGAGCTGAAGCCAGGGCGTGGAGCATTGTCCTTAACCCGCTCTTTGCCAGAAATCTCCCTCGGTGGGGCCCAACGGGGCTGGTGCTTTTTATTCGTACCACGTGAACCCTCGCAAGCCAGCCGGGCTGTTCTGCTAGTGTCTTGAAAGCTTCCCTCCTCCGGGGTCTCAGGCCACAAGGGGGGAGCGGGGCCCCTCCCCTCCCCACACAGTGGGGGAGGCTTTCCCGTTCCCCATACCCCTCCAGCGGGATTGGAGGGGGCGAAGGGGGCAGGAGCACGCTGCTCAGGGGGAGACATAATGAGTTTTGACAGTGCTGTCTCCGCCCCTCTCCACATCTTTAGTGCTCGAATGGAAAGATGAGGGCGGGGGGGGAGGTTTTTTCCCCTGCTTTTCATGCTCTCGGGAGGAGAGACAGAAGTGAGCGGAATATCCCAGCAGCTCCTGGTCGATCCCGGCTGAGCCTCACATCTCCGAGGAGCGCGGAGCTGCGCACAGGTGGCTGTGGCGCCGGAGCCGTGGGGTGGGGGGGAAAGCAGCCGAGCTGAGGTGCAAAGGGCCCCCTCCCTGTTTCCCTTTGTGCTCTCGCCTGCGAAGAACTCCCCTGAGGAGCCAGGGCAGACAATTCCCCCAAGCCTCCTCGCCTTTGTCTGAGTTGGCCTCTCTCCGCGCTGGCTGGCTGCTGGTCCTGGAGCCAGCTTTCCTTCCCCTCCTCCCTTCTCGGTTCCCTGCACCGGTCTCCTGTTCGGTGGCGGTTTGACGGTGTTGCGAAGGGACGCTGGGCGTTCACCGGAGCTCTCCCAGGGACGACCCGTGAGCTCGCCCTGAGGAATTGGAATGGGGGTGCGTGGAGTCAGTGCAAAGCCCGGGATGGAGAGGGGCACCGAACAATAACACGCTTCCTGCCTTCTCCCCCCCGCCCCACCCCACCCATCAACCCCAGCGAGGCGCTGGCCGCGGATAAAGCAAGTTGGGTGCGTGGAGCACGAGGGAGGTAACAACACAGTTGCTTTTTGTTTGGGGCTGCAGAAACCTTCCGCTGGGCGAGAGAGAGCCCCGGGCTCTGGAATTAGGTCTCTAAGCTCCGCTCCTTCCCACCCACCCAAGCAGCTGCTGCCGCCGCCGGTAGCTCAGTTACTGTCCGGGCGTGCGTCCCTTGATGCCTGGCTCAGCGAGGAATCGGGATCTCTCCTGGCAGGACGGGCATGTCCAAGCGGCGTGAGGAGGGGAGCTGGCCCGTCCCAGCCGGCGTGGTTGTGTCAGGTCGCCGTGCTCTCTGCAGGCAGGCTCTGAGAGCAGGTGGCGCGGGAAGGAGGGGAAGCGAAGCCTGGGCCCCCTCCCGAAGTGCCAGCTTGGCGGAGGGGCGCGAAGGAGCTGGCCACTGCAGGGACGGAGGAGGAGAGCCACTCGCCAGCAGCTGTCTAGGATGCCGGAGCTGAGCGGGGATGGACTTTGGCATCACTTTGAAGAGGGGAGTGTGGCAAGAGAGCTGCCCTGGGCTGGAACGTGGGCAAACTGCTAGTTAAGCCCCCTGTGTTTGGCCAGCAGGTCTCCGCTTGGGGGGGCAGAGACTGGCACGTGTGGGTCCGTCTAGGGTTTACAGTCAGACACATGGACCAAAGGAGCCCAGCATCCCAGCAGGGAGACCCATCCAGCACCTGAACTGGGGCACTAACGGGGCAGCCACACCCAGCTGGAGCAGCCACGCCTCCGCCGAAATAGGGACCTTTCTTCTGTACGGAGGTGTCCTGCTGCTGTGTCCATGACAAGTTCTCCCCCTTCTGGGGGCAGGCCCCTGTCTCTAGAACCAGAGCTCCTGCAGCTGGGCGGGTGACCTAGTGAGACGTCCGGGATTTCTTCCCCCAGCGCTAGCCCCTGGCAGGTTGGGGCTCAGAAGCTGGGAGGTCTTTGATCCTCTGCGTCCCTGGGAGTTGCTTGCTTTGTTTGTTAATGTTGATCCTCGGGTTCCCACCTGCAAGGGGATTTGTGAAGCTGAGACGAAGTTTTACCCGACTGTCTCCTCGGGCTCCAGGTCAGGCCCTGGGTCCTAACACCTGCAGCGCTGCGCAGGCCGTAGAGATGGAGTGTGTGGCTGTAAACTCTTCCGCCTGCAAGTGAGCCGAGCCCGCCCCGTCCATACGTGCCAGCCAGAGGATGGGAATCCCTGGGAAAACGTAGCTCCCTGCAGCTCCGGAAGAGGAAGAGGGGGGTCTCCTGCACCCCTGCTGGGTCCCGTCTGCCTCGGATGTGCCAGCGGAAGGCTGGGCCCGTGCCAGCAGTGGCATGACGGCCTGCCAGTACCCCATGGCGCCCGGCACCTTGGAGCGGGACCGGATGTACCAGCACAAGGTCTCCCTGGTGGTGCGCTATTTCATGATCCCCTGCAACATCTGCCTCATCCTCCTGGCCACTTCCACCCTGGGGTTTGCCGTGCTGCTTTTCCTCAATAACTGTAGGTGTCCCCGGGCATCGAGGGTCCATGGGGGGATGGGGAGGGGGAGGGAAGATGTGAGGGGGGGACAGGGGTTTTAAATCAGGACAGCCTGTTTGACTCCTAATTGTCCCTCCCAGTCCAAGCCTAGATCCCAATAGCCACCACCCGGGTGTTGCCATCTCATCCTACAGGCCAGTCGGTGTCTCCGAGCTGAGCCAGTGACTCTCTGCCCGGTCCCCCTCCTTTCCCGGCCTGTTGTTGGGCTCCGTCCTGCCGCTCTTTGATCCCCTCCCGCCGCCCGTTCTCTACCCAGGGCTGCCCAGCGCTGGAGCGGAGATGGGTGTGACTGAGAGCTGGGATCCTCACTCCCCTCCTTTGCTCTGTCTCCCAAGAGCTGCTGCCGAGCCCAGGCCAGCTGTTGGAGGAGAAAACCGGAGTGTGGTTTGTTTGGCCCGTGCTTCCCCACCCCAGCACTGCAGGCTCCCCTTCCCGGGCGGGGGCTGCATTTCCTCCTGCCTGGGTCCCTTGGGTCCAGGCACAGGAGAAACTGTTAGAAGGGAGGAGAGAGGCAGCGACAGCGACCCGCGGTTCTGCCAGGGCCGTGTGTGAAGGGAGGTGTGGTCTGAGCACAGGGCTGGGAGCCAGGAGCTTCTGTGAGCTCCAGACCCCACGACTGCCTCTGCTACTGGCTGGCCTTGGGCAAGACACTTAATCCCCTGCTCTCCATCACCCTCTCTCTGCTGTTCCGTGCATGTCGTTGGGGTGGGCTGTGCCTGATGGCCAGCGGCTCCAGGATCCCTGTTCTCTTCCCTGTCCCTCGAGAGGTCAGCAGGAGTCGGTGTGAGCGCAAGGAGGGGTAGGCCTCCCCTGGGAGCTGGTCCTGCTGGCTCTGGGGAGTGAGTGGCTGAGGAGGTGACTGACACCAGAGTCTGGGCTAGTGGCACATACAGGCCACTCCGTCATTCTGCCAAGTCCACTCAGAGCGTCTCTCGGCGCAGGTGTCTAACACCCCCTGCCAGTATCTCCTTGAGACCAGGCTTGGTTACACAGCGCGGGGAGGAGAAATCCATCAGGCTGTAGCTTTCCTCTGAAGCCTTCAGAGCAAATGTTCCTCTGCCATACCCTTGGCCAGGAAACTTCTCTGGGTCTCAAACGCTTGCTGCGAGAGAGCACGTGGGAGATGGGGAGGCCGGGAAATCAAATCCCTGGCTGCCTCCTCCCACCGGAGTGTGGTTAGGGTACTGTGACAGCAGCTAAAAAGCAGCGTTGTACGGAGCAGGGTCCAGACAGTGTTTCTAGTGCTACAGCTGGCCCGGAAGGCCGGTCTGGTGGCTACGGCCCTGGATTGGCCCTCGGGAGACCCGGGGTTAATTTTTACCTCTGCCTTAGTCTCGCTTTCTGATCTTGGGCAAGTCACTTGCGAAAGATGTGGGTAACTAGGTTGCTCCACCGTCATTCGGGAGCTGGAGGCGAAGATGTTTTCGATGGGGAAATACGATAGGCAGGGACGAAGGGAGCTAGCAAAACGCACGTTGGAGAAGCCCCCTCCGTCCAGGTTCCGATTATTTTCAGGGGAGGGCTTGTAACTTACTAGGCTTCTCGCCCCACGGCTTGGTTCATAATTCTGTAGGATCCTTCAGGCCCTAGAGCCTTTCTGTCGCGTGGGTCTGCATCTTGCATCTCCCCATGGCCCAGGCTATCCATTTGTCGTACTATTTCCCTTATCACCCCCCTCCCCCGCCACGCCTCCTTCTTGCATGCTTGGCTGTTGCTCTCAAAATCGTGTTGCTGCTCAACTTGAATGCCTTGATGAATGGGCGTCTTGGGAGGCTCTTGGGCGATAGGTAATAAATAGTTTGATTTGCATCACAGCTGAGCAGGGTGGCCTTGATGAAATGGCCCGTAATTGCCCAAGGCAGCAAGAAATAATCGCCCCAAACTGTGGGAAGCCTTTGCCAGAGCCAGGTTTGACATGCAGCCCCAGTCCGCAATGCCTGCTCCTGGTTCGTAGGTGTCGCCGGGCGTAGAGGGCCGGTTCTGTAGGAAACTCTCCGAATCATCAGGTCTGATGCCAAATGAGCCTCGTGAAAATTTTCAACAGCAAAGCCAGAACTCCTAGATTCTCCTCCTGATTACAACTGGCTTGCTCTGTCACCTGGGGGCAGTCACTTAGCCTCTCTGGGCCTACACCCCAAGGGGCAGATGTGAGGCTTAGGCTTTGAGATCTTGGGTGAAGGACCCTAGAGAAGTTTTGAATACCATCCTCTAGCCTTGGACAGGGGGGAGGGTTGTGCCAGTGCTGGAGACGTCTCTGATCTCCCCTGTGTTTGTTTCTTTGCAGACAAGCCCGGTAACTATTTCCCGCCGCCGCCGCCAACGCCGCAGGATGGTAAGTACAGGATCGCTTCCTGACGCTTGATTTTTCTGCACTTGGGATACACTTGAAAGCAAATCACTTGAGCCTCTTCTGCTTCCTCCAGCTGCCTCGTGGAGAAGCGCCTCCCTGACCCAGTGATCTATTTCTCAGCCTGACTCACTTCTCTTTCTCCCCTGAGCGAAATCGCTGGTTCACACATGCACGCTCCCTCCCTTCCCTCTTGCAGTCTGAGACGGCTGGGCTCCCCCGCCTGCCTGCCTAAGAGGGAGCAGAGTGGCTTTGTCTGCTCTCGTTCCTGGAAAGACGCAACACCGTGTGGCTCCTTTTCTCTGACACCCATTCCCGAGAAGAGGCGGCACGAACCCGTATAGCTCTTTTAAACCTGTGATCGCTCTGCTTGCAAAACCCAGCTAGGCCTTTTAGCCTGATGGGATGGAGGGGACCAGAGGTGGGATCTTACTCAGTTTATAGGGGAAAAAGTACTGGTGACTAATTCCATGGCCATAATGCAGTTGTCCACAAGGTGCGCTGGGCATTGGTACCGGGGTGGGAAAGTCACACAAAGAGCTGAGTGGCTGGTTTGCAGACAAGTAAGAGGTGGTGGGGGAGGAGGTGCCCTGGGCACACGGTGCAGAGACTTCCAGGCAGGATGGCCAGGGAAAGCCCCTTTTCAAGGTGGTGACGTGTTAGTGTGCAGGAGGAGCGGGGGGGGGAGAGCAATTCTCCCCCTCATGGTCTCTTTTGTCTCATCAGTGCATCGTTAAGCTCACAAATTCCGAGGCTTCGGAAAGGAACAACCCAAGAAGCAGAATAATCCAAGCTATTGGTTTAACATCTTTACAAAAATCCTTTTTTCTCAAGTCTTTGCTGGCAAAAGGCCCAGAGACTGAAGGCCTCTGCTTAACCACAGCATGGGCAGCAGCTGTACAAGCTTCCCTCCTGCTCCCCTGGCTACCCTGCCAATGTGCCACAAACCTTGGCCCAATGCCTGCCGCCCCCCCCCCCTCCCCAGGCATGGGTAACAGGCAAACAGTGCTTCCCTGAAACTGGGAAAGGGTTAAGTGGGTTCTGCAGACTCACTGAGGCAGACGGCTCATTGCCTCTTCTGGATATAAGAGGTGGGAGGTGCTTTTGGAGAGAGAGGGGACATAGGGTGTGGGCTGAGCAGTCCAGAAAGGAGGAACCTTTGAAGCAGCCAAGCCTAGGGTGAAGGTTTGAGCTGTTCTTTAACTTTGTTGGTAAAGCCACATCCTTAGGACATACAGACCAGTTTGGGAAAGGCTCCAGGTCTTGGAGCGACTGGGGAAGTTGAGTCACCATGGCCCATCCTGTCTTTGAGCTCTCTGCTGGTACTGCTGTACTAACACTGCACAAAATCTGTCAGGCTCTGACTGCAGCTGGCACAGCCCTTTGAGTATCCTCCTGGCATGAGAGGCGAAATGGAAACTGGTTTGCAGCTGGGCATCGGGTGCCTTTTACTGCCATGGTCATAAATGTCTTTCTTGACAGCGAGCCAGCTGGATGCTTAGAAATGTCGACCCTAACTCTCTCCCCTTCTCTGGGGTTATTTGCATCCCTGATGGAGCCAGAAGACTTTTTGCTCCTGGATTCCCCACTATCCCTTTATTTTAACCCTCCTTGCCTCAGTGGAGTTCCCCTTCCCCAGAGCCCAATGCTATTTCCGTGGTAGAAAAAAGGCTTCATTTTCTCCCTACACTCTGTGCAATCACCTTATCCGTGTTTCACTGGTTGAATGCACAGATAACCCCATCTAAAAATGCAGCCGATTATAGCATGTTAGTTTCTCTCGCTCGCTTTCTCAGGGTGGGGAGGAAGATGGGGGAGAAACAGATGCCAGATAAAATGTCATTAATCTATAATTGGACCCAAGAAGACGTGTAATTCAAAAATAAAAAGGAACGTAGGTGTCTCTCTCATCTCGGGGCTCTGAAATATTAATAACCCAGCCCATCCAGCTGACACGTTCCACCGAGTCCCCCGTCAGGAGGTGGAAATGCGCACGGTTCACGCAGGTGCCTAAAGAGGGCCCTCTCTGCGAGCCTAAAACGTTTCAAACGCATCTGATAAAAATCTGGAGCGCCTCCCCCGCCCTTGTGGTGCTTTGGGGTGCAGCGTGAAGAGAGGGGAGTGCAGATTTCTTGACAAGACCGACTCCCCGGCCCTGTGTGTTCGGGTCTGCGGCAGAGAACCCGGTGGCGTCAGTCACCCCTCATCTGCATAGGCCCCCATCCTGCGAAGACTTGTGCACATGTTTAACTTTTCAGCTCAGATGTAGTCCGTCGACGTCCACGGGATTCCGCACGTGCTTAAAGTAAAGCGTGTGCGCAAATCTTTGCAGGATGGGGGCTCTCGTTTGTAGAGAGGGCCATACCTGGGTCTCCTAATCCAGTTAAAGGGTTGGTCGGGCTCGGGTACTATGGGGGTGGGAGCTGTAGAAGAATGAAGCTAGACAGACACCCCTACTGTAACTTGGCCATGTAGTTGCATTTGTCCTACCTTTAATTGTGGGGGACCTCTTCCATTAGTAACCTTAAACCGCTTACCCCCTCCCACTCCCAGTTCTCACAACTTGCTAGCTATTGAAAGACACTGGGGGAGAGGGGATGGAATCTTTCTCTTTTATACGAGAGTTTTGGCCCTTCCCAGCTCCCCCTCACTACCCCGAAGTTGTGGCACAGAATTAGTGATGTCACGTTCATTGTTCTCGGGCAGCAGTCGATTGTGTGGGGCGGTGATGATATCAATCAGCAGGCAGGCACTCCTGGGAGGGGTACCTTGTCAGAGCGCTGCGAATATGTGCAGTACTGACAGCGCGCATAGCAACTGGCAGGCGCTGTCAATTGCTTTTTCTCCAACTCTGCTCCACACAGAGTGCGGCTCTTCTGGGTTGTTACTGCTTTACGTTGTGGGCCAGATCTCAGCTCTTGCAAATCTGCATCGCTCTATTGACTCCAGGGAGTTTACTCCCGTTTACACCAGCTGGGGATAGGTGGTGCTATATTTTTATCCTGAAGCCCTAACGCTCTTTTGGGTTGGGTTAGGTTTATTTTCAAATGTAATATCTGGATTTCCAAACAGTGATACCCAGCTAGATGTGAGACTATATTATAGAGAAGCAGCAAACCAAAATCCTGGAAAGCTGAGCTTATCCTCCCGATGCCGCCTCCCTCACAATCTCCCATTGCATCACATCCCGCTCCGGTACATGCCCGTGTTTCTTTTTAGATAAGGGAAACGACCGTATCGTGTTAAAACTCTGTTTGTGTCATTAATCTTCTCAATAAGCTGCTCCTGTGGAACAATTTCTATCATGTCACGTCTGTCTGGTCCAGTTGGATGTGTGAAATTTTTCCATCTTCTCTTTGCATAACCAAGGTTAACGAGAGTCCATATTTCTTCTGAAAGACTTTGTGGTTATGATCATTCATTAAAAAGCATGAAGCAAGGTGGGCTGAGCTGAAACCCTGGATTCTTGGAGGAAGCTGGCTCCAAATTTTGGACCCAGGGGTTGGAGTTTGGGTTCCTCTCTGCAAGGAATGGCTGGAGAATGAAACTGCCTTTTAACCTCCATGGTGGGGTGACGTCCACCCACCCAACCACACGTGCCCAGCGTTGCGGGGCTAGGACGAGAAATAAAACTGGGCAGTCCTCTGAAAATTCAAAAACACGTACAGGAAAACCAGAGGTTCCCCCCTGTCCCCACCCCCAAGAATCTCTTTGAAATTGAGGGTAAGACTGAGTGTCCCGGGGGTCCCCAGTCTGCCCTTCCTGTGACGCCTCCGCCAGCTGTCGGAAGCCGCTGGAAGAGGAGTGTTTGACGAGTGCAAAGGTGTCATTTATTAGCAATAAGCTGGAGATTTTTAAATGAACAAGCCTCTACCCTAGCAAACTCCTCGACCACAGACTGATTTACGGAGCGACGTCTCCCTTCCCCCAAACCGGGACGACTCACGCTGTTCTCTCGCAGCCCTCTCCCAGATACGTAACCCCGCCGCTGTCCCTGCTATTGGACAGGTGGGAACCCTGTGGATCTTTGCCGTAGCGCTCAGCTGGTTGAAATCCTGTGTGGTTCCACCAAAGCCAGAAGAGCTGTGCCCACTTCCGCCAGCTGAGGGTCTGGCCCATAGAGTCTCACTTGTCTAATGTAGCTCCTTTTTTCAGAAGCCTGGGGAAGGGTGGAACGGCTTGTCTGAATATGGGAGCTCAAGGGTGGTTGTGTGTCGGCCTCTGGAAGCAGAAATGTTCTGGAGGGATTTTGTTGACAGGCGTGGCACAGAGGGGTGTATGTGAGAGAGCGAGCTGGCTTTCGCATCGGCCCCTCGAGTGAAATAGATGGTGAGCGTTACAGGGTCATTTTGCAGTGTATGTGGCTGGGATGGGGGCAGTCATTTTTAGCATCCATTTCTAGAGTTGGTAACGTGTGTGTGTGTGTGTGTGTGTGTGTGTGTGTGTGTGTGATGGAGCTGTTGTAACTGGGCAAAGGGAACTGTCCCCCTATTAAAGCAGGGAAGATGTGTTTGTGTGTGTGTGGGGGGTGGCATTTCTGGCCCGTCGGTTGGAATATATAGGACGAGGCATTTGGCTGATGGGTTAGGCCAAGCCTGAGATTTCCTCCTCCCCCCCCCCCCCCCCGTCTCCTCCTCCCGCCAGGGGCTGCTCTGCCGAGTTTCTGGAACCGGTCTCCACTTGGGTAATTGCGAGTAAGACCCGCGTGGAGCGCGGCTGGCCCAGCCGGCAGCGTGTTAGAGACCATGGCAGCGGTGACGCAAAGCGATTCTCATCACGTGTGGGGGGAGCGAGCCCTGCCTGTGTGTCAGGAAGTTCAAATAGAGCTCCCCTGGCCCCCGTGCTGGGCGAGCTCTGCTGTTCGGGAGGGCCACGCAGCGTGTATCCCTCTGCGGGAACGCCGGTGGTCGTGGGAATGAGGGGCTAAATGCAGATGGGGGTGGTGCCAGCATCCCTAGTGCACTGCAGTCCCTCACAGCCCCGTCAATGCGCCTCTCCCCTTCAGATACCTCCTTCCCGGGTCTCCTCCCCGCTGTGTCCCCGCAGCTCCCTCCTGCCCTCTGGCAGGTCCTTCTGATCCCAGGCCCTGGCACTTTCTGGGCAAACAGTGCCAAGCGTGGCATGCTCTCCGGCTTTGTGACATGGGCATGCGTTTGCGAGGAGCTAGTCTGAGGCCACCCAGCTCACTTCACGCGTGACTTGCAACAAGTTTGAGCCCAGCTCTCCAGAGAGGGAAGGGATGGAAGGTGGCTCTGTGGCACCGCCCAGCTCCTGATTGGGGACCATGGCAACCTGGGCCCAGGATGCTTTAGGGCCTGCCAGGTTTTTGAAGTGCCTACAGTGCGCGCGGCGCTGTACGCAACCCAATCCATCGGCTGCACATGACTGCTAATTAAATACCCCTGGGGCAGTTCCTGGACCAGTCCCTCCTGGATGGGCTGATGATCCTCCTATTGCCCTGTTAGCCAGGTGCTAATCAGACCTGCAGTGCTCCACTCTGGGACAGATGGCATTGGGGGACATTTCCCCCCTTCTCTCCTCTTGGGTTGACTTCCCTTCCCCACGCTCCACAACCGAAGCCCTGGCGATGTCAGAGTGGGGAGCGAAGCCAGCGTTCAGCTCCCCTCCTCCCCCCCACCCCATGCTCTCACGGGAAGCCCAGAATCTGGCCCGGCAACTGTGACATCAGATCCCACCTTTCCCCCTACCTATGGCAAGGAATAGCTCTACCCTGCCCCCACCCCACGGCGAATGCCCAGGCATGGGGAAAGGGTAAATGGCCTTCGCTCTGCTTCACTTAGCCCAGACCTGGGAGTTCTGATCTAGCCCCTACGGCCTTGGGCGCCTCCCTTGACCTCTGTGCCTCGGTTTCCTCAATCTCTCTCCAAGGGGGCCGCTCAGGATGTGAGGTGCAGCGTAAGGGCCCATCGTCACTATTTGCTCCGTCCCCCAAGAAACTCTTTCCTTCCCATGGATATCCTTGGAGGCCAGGCTGAACCCCGGGGGGCAGTCGCTGCTCCTTTCCCCGGGGTGAAGACAGCCGAGCTCAGTGGCATCCTGGATCAAGCACGCGTGCCGAGCTGACGCTCTTGGGGAGCCCCTGGCCTGCTCCTAAACCCTGAGGCTATGTCACTGTCTCCCCCACTCCTGCTGGGAGAGGGAGACCATCCCCCACCCCTCTCAGCCTGACTGTGCCTCTGACCAGCGTGCGGTCCTCTGGGGTGTCTCCAGCCCACAGAGGACATGCTGGGGATATTCACCAGGGCTCGGGGATGGCCGCCAGTGCTGCTGATGGCTTTGGGAGCCGTTGAAAGAGAAGGGGGCTGCAGGTCTGGCCATTCAATCTCCCGCTGTCTTGACGAGTGCGGCTGGAGCCTGGCGGGTCCCTCCCCCACCGGGCCCAGGCAGCGCGCTAAGCGCCTGTTTATGGACCCATAAAACCGGCCACGATGCACGAGGAGATGAGCCATTTGATAAATTAAATATTGGAAAAAACACTTTCTCTGGCCTGGCAGCCCCATAAATACAGGCTTTGCAGAGCAGTGGCTGGCTGGGCGGACGGGGGTGGGGGTAGGGGTGTTTGCTTTGCAGGCGGCTTTTCTCTTTTGCATTGAGAATCAGTTAGCCGATTAAATCCCGAAGAGCCGTAAATCCGACCGTTTGACTCTGGCTGGCCGCTGGGGCTCTCTCTCCTGCCCGCAGGGCTGTGCTGTGGCTCCGGGTCTATGCCGGCGGACTCCTGGCCGGATCCTGGTAGCTGAGAGCGTCGCTGCGGCCTAGGCTGCATTGCTGACTGTTGACCATTCCCTTTCCCCTTAGCCTCGGCACCCTGGGGTGGAAATCCAGCCTGTTTTGTTCTGCGTCGTAGCCTGCCCTCATCTAGCTCCATGCGTGCAGCATCGCTGGTGGATACCGGCAGGGATGGAAGGCGGCGGTGCTGTGTATTTAGAATCTGGTTAGCGCCAGGGTTGTATTGCAAAATATCCCCACCCCCACCCCCCTGAAGAATCAGCAGCTGTTTTCTTTCTCTGCCCCGTCCTCGCTGGGCCTGCGCTGAGTGATGCTGAAAGAGCTCGTCTTGCTTCCCTAGACGGGGGCCCCTCCAGCGCCAGGCAGAGACAGCTTCTCTGGGTGCTGGGGGGGAAGCCTACTGGGCTGCCACCTGCACACTTAAAAAAAAAAAAAAATCACAGTGCTGGTAATCGCTGTTCCCCAGTGTGTGGGGACATGGGTCCAGCGCCTTGCACCAGTGCTAAATTCACTTTACAAGGGGAACCCCCCCCCCAATGTAATTACATTTATACTTCAATTGCTTGGGGTTTCAGCAGAGACGGCAATCGTTCTGCCTCTCCCCTTCTTCCAAACACATCCCCGGCTTTCTCTGCTATCAGTTATCACCTGGAAATTTGCCCAGGAACTTGACAGTGCAAACAGTTTGGGAGCCCAGGAACCGGAAGGGGTTATGTGTCTGGCTTGGCAGAATCTGTTCAATGTCTAAAGTGTTGGAGAGGGGGCGGGGCCTCAGCCATCTGTGCGGATGCTTTGGCGCTCTCTGTCTTACAGGCTTTGTCTGCGGCTGAGCGTAAACCTTGCTTCAGACTTAAGGAGTCAGTGGTTTGGGTCTTGCCTGTCCTACTCAGAGCTGTGCTGGAGGAGAGTTGCTGCTTTTTTGACTGCTTAATTTAACTGCCTGTAATTAATGGGCCTCTGTGGTTCCTCCACCCGAGGAGCTATCGATAAAGATGTAAGTGGAGGGATAACTGACTTCGGCTGAGAAATCATGCAAGGTTCTTAGTCCTCCTCCCCCTGCCTTTTGCGGCGCTGGCTATTCGCAGTCCATGTGGCACCTGCAGCTGGCGGGGAGTGAGTTTGGTCATGTGTTGCAAAAGAAAGTCTGGGCAAAAATATCATCTGAGAGGAAGGATGGGTTTGTGGTGAAGGCTCTGGCCTGGAACTTGGGCGATCTGGAGTGAACTCCCAACTCTGCCATAGACTCACCGTGTGACCTTGGGCAAGTCAATTAATCTCTCTGGGTCTCAGTTCCCCATCTGTAAAATAGGGGATAATAAACCTTCCTTTCTGTCTTATCTATTTAGATTGTAAACTGTTTGGAGCAGGGTGTGTGTGTGGGCGTGCAAAGTAGGTCAGTACCATTATCCCTATTTTACAGCGGTCTTAGCAAGCAGTCCCAGTTCATTTTGCTTCTCTGACAGGTGAATTTAGAAAGAAGTGAGTGGCTTGCTGGCCCTCCTCTCATATACTATCTAGGTTCTTATACTGCGCTTCTCACCACCCCTGTCCGAGTTTCTTTGAGCAGTGGGCCACACATCTGTCCCAGGTTGTTTGGTCTCTCAATCTCTCCCAAAAGAAGCATGTGCAGAGGAGTGTCTTGTGTTCGAAGGGTTGTGGGTTGTGTTAGAGAAGGCAGCTCAAAGAAACGCACCGGGGAGGTTTGGGATGGTCCTTCGCTCCATTGCACAGCCTCAGACCGACCTCGGAGAAAGCCCTGTCTCCCCCACACAGATGAGTTTTACACTTAGGCCAGGTCTACACTACAGCCTAGATCAGTATAACGACGGTGCTCAGGGATGTGAAAAATCCACCCCCCTGAGCGACGTATTTCTCCTGACCTGACCCCTCGTGTAGGCAGTGCTCTGCCGACAGGAGAGTTGCACCCGTCGACACCGCTACCGCCTCTCAGGGAGGTGGATTAACGACACCAATGGGCTGCATAGGAGCGGCTTCACGAACGCAGTGCTGTACGTGAAGACAAGCCCTTACTGTTGAGCGTGCCAGAGGAGCGTAGCTGCTGACCACGGGCTTCATCCTGGGGCTTTAAGCGATCACTATTGGCAGTTCACAACTTGTAAGTGATGAAAGGCAATTCGTGTGCAAGCCAGATAGCAGGGTTACCTCTGGGGGGGCTGGGGGAGACAACCCCCCAAAGAGCTGAATTCCAGGTTGTGATTCCCTGAGTCAGCCCCAGATCTGGGTAATGTAGCAGCTGCGCTCCGCTATCCCTAAACTACATCGTGGCTGCTGTTAAACGAGCGTGGAAGGCCACGTTGGAGCTGGTAACACAGGTAAGGCTTCCCTGTTCCTCTTCTTCTACGTTCCCGCTCAGGTCTGCGCCTGGGTACAGGCTGGCTTGCCTTGTGATGGTTTGTAGCTGTGGCTTCAGATGGAATTTGCTGGCTGTAGCCTGCCTTCAAGGGGGGAAGGCTCTGTTTGAATGCTGAGATCCAGGGATGCCCAAGCTCTAATGTTGGGGCAGGGCTCCCCGACGCTGGAGTCCATCCTCATATACACATGAAGGGGTCGGTCCTGTGGCAGTTTGTGTAACTGGAGCACGTGGCGGTGTTCATGCCGCAGCTAGGGATTTCTCGTGAGCGGCTCCCGGAGACGGCATGCCATGGTGCCTACACAGGGCTTGCATCTTCCTGCTGCACCCACTGGGAGAAAGCAAATGGACTTCCAGAAGGCGGGAAAGCACCTGTCTGATTGCCTGGTGTCCTCCTGGCAGCCGGAGATAGGATGAGAACAGAGTAACCAGGTGTCCCAGCAAATGATCCTAAACCGGGTCCTTTGTCCTGTGTTCCAACATAATCCATGTTCTCCACCTCCCTGCTGTAAGCTCCTCGTGCTGGGCTGAGCTGGGAAGGCCAGCAGTGGGTTTGCTGGGCCCTAAGACGGGGGGTGATCTCCCAGCTGAATTGTTGCATGTGCTTGGGTAGGCAGCAGGGTCAGCACTCCCCAAATTCACACCCAGATGCTACAGAACCTGCAACGGAGCTCGGGGAGGTTCCTGGCTGCTGCCCAGCCCAGCTGCAGCTGGGACCCAAAGCTCCACTCAAAGGCAGGGGTAGACCTGCAGCACCAGGGTCACGGGAAGGCTGAGAAGTGGCCCCCCCTCTCTGGCAAGTGAGCCCCGCCAGCTTCCACGGCCTCCCTGTACCCCCGCTCTCCAGCCCCGTATCCAAGCCAACGTTCGGAGCGGTGCCCCGGGCTGCTTTCCCAAAGGGCCTGGCTGGCTGCAGACAAGCAGCTCTGCTGCCTTTTCTTCAGCACCTGCCCGAGGGGGCGTGGGGGGGGGAAGCTGTAAAAACATCACTTAAACGAAACCCCGTAAACGCTTCAGTCTTTTCCCCCTTGTGCGCCCTGCCGGCTTCTGCTGCTGATCCCAGCCTCTTCCTCTTGGCCTCTGCAGAGGGAAGTCATAGCCCTGGCTGGCTGGAGGGGCTGGGCTAGATCCAGGGAGTTTAGATTCACCACAATCCTCTTCCTCTGCCCACCAATCATTTCTCCACCCCTGCGTGTGTGCGCGCACACACACACACTCTCACTCTCACTCTCTCTCAGAGAGAGAGAGAGAGAGTCGAGCTGGGCTGAGTCTTGGCAGCTTGAGTGGGGAAATTAGTCCACTGCAGCCGTAATCCATCTAACTGAGGCCCCTGTGTCCACCTCCGTCAATGCTTCACCTAACAAATTCACCCGGACAGTGAGGCTTTGATGCTAAGCCCTACTGCGGCTCCTTCCAGGCGCTGAATGGCGGCCGTGACCTCTCGTCTCCATGCCGGAGAAAGGGAGGTAAAAAAAGCTTCATGGCAAATCGCATTTGACCCCGAGCCATCAGCACCGCGTGGGCCTCTTCAACTACTTAGAGACCATCTTGCCTGATTGTGTTGTCAAGCCTCTTGTCACAAAGACAATTGCGGCTGAGTAAATCCTCCTTGGCTGAGGCCTTGTGCATGTAAACAGGGTCTCCAGCTCTTCAGTGGGGAGCAGAGGGAGTCTCGTTTTCCCTCTACCTGAACTCCCAGCCCTCCCTTATGGGGGAATCGTTGCCGTGGCAGCCAGCTGTCATGTCAAACTGGGATGAGGCTGCTGGTGGGGAATCGTCTAGCACGGTATCAAGATCCTTCATGCCACTAGCTTTGGGCGTAAGCAGTGGGGGAAGGGAGAAGCCTACAAAATGCCTAAAATTCTTTGACTGACTAGAACTTCGAGGTCTCCCCAGAGGGAGGGTCAGTTGCTGTGAGCACGGGGTGGGCGTGTTTGCTTTGCACGGCCTCTCTGCGCACGGGGTGGGCGTGTTTGCTTTGCACGGCCTCTCTGCGCAGGCGGTGGGTGTATATTCTGAAGGCTTTTGGGGAAGCTGGGGGTAATTTTCCCAAGATGCTGGAGAAAGCCTGTAATGGTTTCAGGCTCTGACCAGGGGCTGTGCGTGGTGCTCAGGTAGTGGCTAATGAGCACAAGGCCAGAACCAACCTTCTGCCAGTCTGTTAATAGCCTACTAGCCTAGCGGATGGTTAAAACACCACCGTGTTGGATTCTCACTCGGTTTGTGACCTCCCCAGAACTCCTCTGGGTTGCGCCGTCTATTTCACAGTGCAGCAGCCCTGTAATTAACACGCAGCCAGGCCCTTGCTACGGCCCTTACAGCTCTCACAGCAGAGCTAGTTGTCTTTCCTTTCCTTCTGGGAAAGTCGAAGAGCCGCCTGGCCGAGGGGGTGTGAGGAGCAGTCGGGGGAATCGGAGCGTGGCAGGAATTTTGTCACACCTCACATCACATCACCAAAAAATGGCCCTTTCTGTTGGTGCAAGGTTAAATTTGTATACTGGGTCCTTCAGCAACTTTCTCCCCACCCCTGCCAGCTGCTCCCTTTAATTACATCCAGCCTTGCAGCTCCCTAAGACCTTATTAAAATATAGACGAGAGTATTGACCTACCGATCTGTTTTCATTGCACTTCTGTGCCACAGCTCAGGGGCTTGAACTTGAGAGGAAGTGGGCACTTGCAACTCCTTCCAAAGTCAATCAGACGCTTGCGTTGTTACACTTGCTTGGTGACCCAAGACCCCTTGTGTTCCCATGGCGGGGCCTGGCTGCTTCCTGCACCGACGTTACAGTGGTAAACGTACAGCTTTCTGCTGATTTCTAATCATGAATAATTCCCATGGCAATAGGCTGAAATCCTAGGAGACCGAATCAGAGCTCTGCTTGTAGAAAAGGGGGGTGGAGGGAGAGAGAAGAGCTCTTGTTCTAAGCACAAATACCTGAAAGGTGAAAGGGAATACAGAAAACCTAACAAGCACCAGTGTGGTTCGGGAGGAAGAATGTTTGATTTCCCCCAGTAGGCCTCGGCCTCTCTTCCTCAATAACACCCGAGAAGGAGCTGACAGAATGAACCCCACTGGAAGGTCGCTGATGAAGTCAGCGATCCCATGGCAGTGGTCTGTTAGGATGGTACCGACTATAAGATGCCATCCTGGGCCTGTACCTGATCCTGTCAGTCAGTGGCTAGAGGATGAGGAAGAATGACTTAGTGGTTAGTGTGTTAGCCTGGGAGTCAAGAGACTTGGTTTCAATTCCTAGCTCTGCCACAAATGCCCTGCACGACCTTGGGCATGCCACTTAGCCTCTTTGTACCTCAATTCCCTGTGTGGAAAATGGGGAGATTAGTACTTTCCTACTGCACCAGGGTGTCGTGAGGATAAATGCGTTAAAGACCGGGGCACTCAGATACTGTTGCAAGCACCTAAGAAAGATAGACAACTCCCATGGAAGCAGAATGGGACCTTTCAGAAGGACGTGAAACCAATCCACTGCCAGGCTATAGAAATGGTACAGGGTGACTGTGGAAGGATCCTGTCCAGGACTGGCAAAGCTACTTGTTACTCGGATAACTTTCCATTATCTCTGCTTGTGGCTTTCCTGGTGTGGACTCACTCCTAGGCGCCTAGAACATGGCTGGTCCCCTGCCAGAGGCAGGCAGGGCACTCTGTCAGCTGCAGCCACTCAGGGCCATTCCTTGCTGCTTCGTGAAATGGGAACGTGCCCGTGACTTGTTCTGGGATGTTGGCTCTGCTGTGCACCCCAGGAGCTCTGCTGCGGCAGATCACGCTTCAGCTCAGCCAGTTCGCACTGGTTCAGGGTTGCTCTGGCGAGAGAATAGATGCTAAACACAGCTCATCTTATTGCTCAGCTTTTGGAAAGTAGCGGTGGTTATTAGACACCACTTTTGATCTCTTGAGAGTATTTTTTCCCCCTCTCCATTTGCAGTGAAGTTTTAGCTTTCTCTTGAGGATCAATTTATGCACTTTCATGTTGCAAGGTTTAACTATCCAGGGGAAAGGGGAAGATGGGAGAACTGTCAAGTTTGTATTGCCTTGTCTTGTCTGATCCTGGATCCTCACTCGGGCAATAGCAACACAGTCACCCACCCCACCTTCGAAACCCTCCCTCCATCCCAGCTCCACCATCAGGCTGATTTTCCTGTTGGCCACA
Source organism: Emys orbicularis (assembly GCF_028017835.1). Lineage (NCBI taxonomy): Eukaryota > Metazoa > Chordata > Testudines > Emydidae > Emys > Emys orbicularis. Next base: position 15,123,464 of record NC_088704.1, read on the forward strand.
TCGTCACGGGGAATTGTGTCCAGAAAGCTACCATCAAAGAAATTGGGTGCTCTCTTCCCCCATGCATGCTCCTAGCCTCTGCTGAGCAGGGAGCATGCTGGAATCCTCCTCTCAAGTCCTTATATGGCCGACTCTTGTGTTACTACAAACCATCCGCTCAGACCTGGAACGAACTTTGCTTGGTTTTTTATGTGAGGTTTTCCTGCTGGCTTAACTTTGTGCCTGGCACTGGCTTCTATCTTGTGGAGGCTGAGAAGACTCAATGGGTTCTGAATAAGCTTCCTTGCAGTTTTGTACTTGACTCTAGTGACCCTGTGGGCCAGTCTACTTCATCCTGTAGCTGCGTGATTCAGTGTAGGACCCTTGGCTACTTCCCCTATAGCTCTTGTAAATTACACGTGTATGATTTGAGCCTGGGCCTTCGTTACAGATTTCAGCATCCCATGGGTCTTTGAGGGAGCAACAAGTCAAGCAACTGGTCTTCCTGCATAAGAACAACCGTATTGGCCTCTCTGCTGGAAACAGCTATGCAGATGCTAACGGCATTCATCACCCCTTTACAGCGCTGCAGGTGCAGACGGCACGTCCCTGCTGCACCGAATCGGGACAGGCCCCAATACAAATGAAATGTGAGCGGGGGAGGAGTGGAGAGGTTTGAAGCTGTGGGAAGAGGGTTGGTGCCTGGGAGAAATGATGCTTCTCCTGGCATGGAGGGGACGGGCCGACGGGGAGGCGTGTGGGAAAACTTACCTTTACTGAGAGCAGGGCCCTATTGCGCTAGGCGCTGTACAGACGCATAGAGAGATACAGTCCCTGCCCCAAAGAGCTCGCGGTCCAACAGATGAGCCGGACACAATGTGGGAGGGAAAGCAGAGATGTGGAGAGGGGAAGTGACTTGCCGAAGTCATCCACCAGGTCACTCGTGGAGGCAGGAATTGAACCTAGTTCTCACGATTCCAATTCCCCATCCGGCAGGCTGCCCTGCCTCTAGCTGGCCCTGGGCCTCCCCAGTAGGGGGCACTGCTGCACGTCCTGTGAGCAGCCGCTGCCAAATCGAGACCGTTTGGCTGTCACCATTGGATTGAGAACCCAGCCTGCAGGGTGCCAGAATCTGGACTCGGCACGTCAGTCACTGATTCCAGTCCCTTCATCCCAGGCTTGTCTCTCTGGCTCCTCCGGAGCCACTTGTTCCCTCAGGCCATTCTCCCCTGCCGTTCACCAGCGGTGACAGCGGTGTTCCCACGGACACCCCACAACCGCCTCTCTGGCATCCCCACCCCACGATCTCCGTGACACCATGAGCGACTCGCCGTTTTTGTGACAGGTCAAATGCTGGCCAGGAAGAGGAGGTTCCGTGGTGCACAGCTTCACCCTGTCGGACTGGGCATATTTGCACCATGCAAATGTAGGTTTCCTGAGTGCCCCTTGCCAGACTGAAGATTTCCCTTCGCTGTGGGGCAGGCAGCTGCAGTGAACTAGGGCATTAATACACCCCCACTGAGGAACTGGCATTGGACCTGCAGTGGGTCAGGGTTGAGAGCCCCTAATGGCCAGGTTCCCTTTATTCAAAATTGCCACCTTACCCAGTGAAATTGGTAGCCGCCCTGGACAGGAGCAAAAGAAGGCTGTAGGCCAGAGGTTGCAGTGTATTGGCAGAGCTTTGTGGGGAGCCCGGTACCAGCAGATCCAGAGTACTGGAGCTCTTCAATGAGGCAGGGCTACTCGCTTCTGGCTCTGCAGATCACCACGTCTCCTGTGTCTGTCCTAAAGTCTCTGGGTGGGACAGGAGCTGTCATTGTTTCAGACAGGGCCAAGCCCCAAAGTGGTACTAATCACGAAAGGCTGGGCAAGGCTTCTGCCTATTCCATGCCTGTTGGGCTCTCCCCTTTCACCCCGAGCGAGCCTCTTCTGTCTATAATGTTCACGGCGAAGCCCACAGTACATTATGTGTCGCAAGCAGAACTTTCATGATGGATCCAGCTCACAGCAGCCATTGCTGTCGGTCGGGCCGATGCATATTTAAGTGCGATCGTGGGTAATTAAAGCCGGCAACTCAGCTCCGGTCAGTGTAGCCTTAAGGTGCCATTGCCATGTTTAATATTTAATATGAGCAGCAGACAAAGAAACCTGAGCCGCCACAAATGCCACCGTGAAAGGATCTGGCCCAAATCCAAAGGCTACCCCTACCGTACCCTGGGGGAGCCGATAGCGGGGCTGGCCAAAGGCTGAGCGCTGATGACATGCGGTCTGGGCAAGGCTAGTGAGAGGCAGGGGGTGGGTTTGTCAGACCATGGAATTGAAGACTAGTGTTGAGTCTGGAACATTCACTAGTAATACGTAGCTCTCATGTGGCGCTTTCCATCTGTCGATCCCGATCCCTTTACAAAGGAGGTCAGTGTCAGTCTTCTTGCCTTCCGTCCAGAATCCTCTCTCTGGCTAATTTTGCAAAGTGTGGATTCAATAGCAGAAAACAGGTTAAAATGACTCATTTCTTTCTCGCCCTCCTCTCTCCAGCTCGCTATATACGCTACCTTCCTTTTCATTTGACTGTATCCTTCGCGTGTCAAACTGTTTCTTCTGGTTTCACTGCTGAACGTTCCTTCGGGGCAGATTCTGCTCGTGACTGTTTATTTCTAGTGAGGGCGGCGGGCTGGAGCTTGTTATAGAGAGAGGCCTTGATGCCAAACCCAGGGTGGAATGCACCTCTGACCTGCATCCATCCCCGAAACAGGCTGATTAATTCTGTGGATGATTAGAAGTCAGCCAGCCTGCTCAGAGCTGTTCTCACTATGGGACCTGTGACAAATTAATGAGAGAGACTCCAGGTCGGTGTTTGATTTGCAAGAGCGACTTTGATGTTTCGAATAACGAGAACATGAAGCTTAAGCCCCGCCCACCCCAAGCATTGCCCCGCCCCGCTCCGGCACACAATACAGCTTGCCACCATTCTGCTGCCTGCCCGTAGATGGCTTCAGCTTTACTTCTGCCACCTGGATAAAGTGTTTCCCCCCAATGCCTGCTTGATTAGCGAAATGTGTGTAACCCATCTTTCCTTCCGCTCCTCCTTTTGCTGGTTAGTGTGGACACAGGTGGCAGGACAATGCCAGTTGCAGCAGGGAGGGACTGGACTGGTTTGAAACGTGGGAAAAACTGGAGCACTGAATGGGCCAGGCTTCTGTTTTTAGTGTCCGTTACAAAAGTGGCATAAAGCGCTTCTGCAGCAGCAGGGCAATGGCAAGCTGGGGCTGTAATTGGTGGGAGCATGGTTATTGTGCCCCATTGGTTGCCGTGTGTGTGTGTGTGTGTGTGTGTTTACTTGTTTACCACTGTATAAAGAGTGGTGAATTACCAGGCTGCCTGGAAGGGAAGAAGTGCATGGTTTCCCAGGGATCCCTTGGGCTGCCGTCCTGAGATGCCCTTGTGATAAGGTTCTTGGAGTCTTCTTGGAGGTTAGTGGATTAAGTATAAGGGTTTGAAATCCCCAGGCCTTCTGGTAGTAGGAGTTAATGTCCTAGCAGCTGGGTCTGAGCCCTGCATCCTTCCCATGCAGACAGGCACCTTGCCCGTTATTTGGTGGGTCTTTCAGACATGACCTTAAAGCGGAGGGTCCTTCCTGCTCCATCTATTTACTAGGGCTTTGGTGGGGCTCTTTGTAACAGCCAGAGTTTGCAGCGGCATCGCTAGCCAGCATTTTCCCTTCTCCCCCCTGTTGTGGGGTAGGTTATTTTCTACCCTCTGGCTCCATTTCAGTGGGGTTGTATGCGAAAGCTAGTGAAGCACGAAGGGCAAAGAGGGACTATGGAGATAGATGGAGTAAAAGGAGCCCACTCCAGCATGGGCCAGGCTTGGGCCATGTTAGCTCACGTTGTCTTCGTGCCTCCCAGTGCCGTGGAGGGGTGTGGCACGTGCCAATGTGATAACCTGGCTCCTTGGGTCACTGCCTCTATTGTGGGCATTTGTGTATTCATGTCCCGCTGTTAATTACGTTGTCACCCCTCTCTTTCATCTGCTCCCATCATCTCCCCATCTCGGCCTAACGAAGACTCAATCACTTCCTGCCCTGTGCCTAGGATCACCAGAGCCGATGCCAGCTCTTCTGGCTAGGGAGCATGGAGATGAGCCGAGTTGGGCAGATTCCTGCAGCAAAGGATTGGGAGGTGGCAGGCACAGTGCAGACTTGCTCTGGGTCACTCTGCCAGTGCAGATCAAGCTCTAAGCAACTCCAGAGGAATGGGTATACATGTGTCACATGCATAGACTGTCATGTGAATATTACATGCAGCATGGGATGCAACATATGTATATAATAGTACCTACCTCATATATAGTGCTTTTCAGCAGCAGATCTCAAAGCACTTTACAAAAGGCGTCCAGTATCGTTATGCCTATTTTACAGATGGGGAAACTGAGGCACAGAGAAGGCAGGGACTTGGCCTTCTGGGTGACCTTGGGCAGTAGCAGAACCAGGAATAGAACCCATGTCTCTACTCACCAGGCTGTTCATATTAGTTCACACAAATCACTGTATGACAAGTCCAGCATATAATACATGTAAATGACTTAGATTTCAGGTCCATGTGGACAGACGTTCATCCTTTCACAGGTCCGACTATTACTCCAGTACCGGGGCCCTTAAGCAGAGAGGGCCAGTGCCAAAGGGCATAGCATTGGGGATGTCCACCATGAGCCCTCCATGCTCGCTGCACTGGTGACCCAAGTTGAAATCTGAGCCCTGCTCTCTGGAGCAGACGGTCCTTGTGGTTCCAGCCATGTGCCCTCAGGAGAGCAGGAATCTGTATGTTATGTACAGACGCCCCCCGACTTACACAATCATTCCGGAAAGCCTTGCATAACTCGAATTTTGCGTAAGTCGGAAACGTATACCAGTACATTACGCAAAAATTTCCGCAACTCGAAAATCCTACTTCTGGCTTATGGAACTTTCTCCATAAGTGCGAATTTGCGTATGTGTAACCCGGGGAACGTCTGTACACATCTAGGTGCCTGGCTTTCCTAGCCTGTGCTTTTGGAGGTTTCCACCGTGTTTAGATAGGGTGGCTTCCAGCTGTTCTCCTGATGGCCTGAAAGTGGCAGATTCCTTCTCCCTCACCAAACAAGGGACTGCTGATGTAATTAATATTGATGGCAGGGAGGGTGGGCCCAAGTGGAGGAGCAAATGTGCACAGATGAGTCTCAGCTGGAGCTCCGGCCTAACTGGTCTCCATGGCAACATACACCTCAGTCTCATGTAGAATTCATGCTGGCCTTTCCCGTCCTGACACACACACAGACGCGCGTGCACACACGGCACGGCTCCTTCCCCATCGCCTGCCCTCCCGGTCCGGGGACTTTGTTTTCCCTCTTTTGCTTTCCTCTCAAAGGAGAGACAAGAACAGATACCCTCCTCCCAGCCCGCATTTAGCACCGATCATTGCTTTACATACTCGATGGTGACACCCCAGGTCCCTTCTCAATGAAGATGGCTCAGGGTCTGCTCCAGAACCAAGTGCAATGGGGCATGGAGAAGGAAGGAGGTTTTATCCCTCACACGTGCCTGGCAATGCCCTCTAAGGAGGTGGGGCCAGGGGGTATGCAGAAGAGGACTAAAAAAGCTCATTGATAACTGTCTAAGGTTCAGGAAGAAACTTCTACCATGGGTAGATTGCTGCCTAATTGTCTCTTTATAGTGCTGGTCCCTGTCAGAGACAGGATAAGGGCCTGCATAAATCACTGGTCTGATCCACTGGGACAGTGCCAACGTTCCTTGAAATATGGATCTAAGTTTTATTGCAGGAGGAAAACCCTCAATTTCAACTCTCTGAACTCATGCTCTAAGCATGCCTGGGCAATCTATCGCAAAGCAGGGATGCTGGGCAAAGAGACACATTGATACCCCTGTTAGCTAGGTAGCCATCAATACCCATTAGAGATGGAAAAGACCTATTAGATCATCTCAGCTGTTCCCCTTCTCCCCTGCATCCTGACCAATCTAGGATTGTTCCCTTATGTGTGTTCCCAAGGGCCTTGTCCTGTCTGGATTTAAATGACTTGACCAATGGGACTTCCCAGAGAATACTTTTCAGTCTAACAGTCAGCTAAAACCAAGCTTCCCTTAATATTCCACTGCTTAATTTCATCCTATTCGTTCCTGCTAATTCTATCTCCTAGTGTCACCCCAAACACTTCCTTTCTCTCCTTGTCATATGCACCCCTTCAAACTCTTACCTTCGTGCCTACCCTCTTACTGCTCATTGAGTTCAGCTCTGTGTATTTGTGTGCTATGATTTTACAATTTCTTGTGATAACAACACGGCTTTTACAAACAGTGGCCTGGTCCCTTTGAAGCCAATGGAAAGATTTTTTTTTGACTTCCGAGGGGGTTGGATTGGGCTCCTCCAGTACTGCATTATTGGACAGCAGTGGAGGTGATGCAATGAAAGTTCAATGAAACATTCATAGAGGCCCAAAGATGTTCCATTCAAGGGGAAGTTGGCCAGCTAAATGATTAGATCTGTTTCAAAGATGCCATTTTTGTGTGCGCCCTTCTGTAGTACATTTAAGACTAGGGACTTTGAATGAATCAGAGTAAAGAAAATTTGCTGCAACGAAGCACTGACCCCTACACCCATCCTGGATTTCCCAAATGTTGGCTTTATTTGCTTTCAGGATATTCACCTATCCCTTCCAAGGTCCCATACTGCAACGCGGCAGGGGCACGTTGCTGTAAAGGCAATGTGCCATTAATGCAGGAGTTGCTGGAGCTTGACCTGAAGAGCCAGTGTTTGCTGAGCCGGCGCTGTAACAGACTTGTGGAGGGGTGCCTGTAACACACACCAGTGGATTACGCTTGTGTAAACTCTGGTCCAGGTGGACAAATGGAGAGGCCATGCTGTAGTGGGGAAAATGCATCATATTAGAAAATTAATTCTGTGCTGTTACACATGGCACCTCGCATATCCAGGAACAAATCCTGTTTAAAGATACAGCTAAGGGTCACTGTGGTCATTTGAAGTGCTTGTCTACAGGAGGACACTCAGAAAAATTAATGTTTTTTAATGGATTAGTTAAACTGCATTAAACCCCTGTGTGAATTCGGTTTAGCTTCATTCACTTTGGAAATGAATGAAGCTAAACCAAATTAAGGCCTCTTTAATTGTCTACACAGGGGCTTCATGCAATTTAACGAATCCATTTTAAATTCACACCTTCAGCTAATTCAGATTAATTTTCCTGAGTGTCCCTGTGTAGACAAGACCTACCACATTTCTAACCTTGGCAGTCCTTGCCTACACTAAGGGAAAAATTGTACTTAAGATCATGTGAGTCAGCGCAGGTGGGGCATTTTCTCAGTCTAGCCAAGCCTCATGATAGGCAGCGCTCACGTGCTTTCGCCAGTATGTCAAGGTGAGATGGGTGCATCGAGTGTGAATAACTGGAGGCAGGGGAAGCTTTGCTCCTCTCAGGCACAAAGACATACTGGGCAACCGTGCTTGGCATCTGTCAGCTGTTTGGTAGCATGTGACATTGGTGAAGGTCTCAGCTGAGTTCCCAGCAGTTCCCTGGAGATGTTGAATACCCTGAACTACCCCTTGTTCTGCTACTGGTGTGTTTGTCACTGGACTGGGATGACCTCTTTCTTTCCCCAGGGCACGTTCCTTCCTGTTGGAATTCTAACCTGCAGTTTATCCTGACAGCAGCAGCATGTCTGTGGGTTGTTGGGTTTTTTTTTTTTGTTTCTACCCTTTCTCTCTCTTTTTCTCTCTCCCCTCCCTTTGCCTCCCCCCCCCCCAAGTTCCTGTAATCAGAGACATTTTAAACCACAAATCTAGGTAAATCCCACCTCTTATCTCCCACCCATGAGTTTTAATCAAGTTTCCTACTGTGCTTTTCTGATTGTTTTCTCTGCCTGTTTGGAGAGGGGACAAGCGCCTCTGTGATCTGGAGCCGATCCAGGCTGTCAAATGCACATTCTGCCTTCAGCTGGGGAGAAGGTGGAATTGTCAGGATCCCCCTCTCTCTGGGTCTCGACATTCCCCCCCTCCTTCCTCTGTGTAGCACCTGCCCCCGACTTTCCTTGCAAGATTAACGTCCAGGAGCAGGAGGCCAAGGTTGTTCTGGTCCCCGTGAGCTGGCGTGAAGCATGCTTGTGTCTACCCCCACACTCCCAGCAGGCTCTTCACGTTAATATCACGGCAAGTGCAGTCTGGGTACAGACAGCAGGATCTGTGAGGCAGTAGTGCAAGCAAAGCAAGAGGGAGCCTGCCATGTGCGTGTGTGTGTGTAATGAGCAATCAGCGAGGAGTCTGAGCAGATTTTCTTTTTCAGTGCAAGGAAAAGGAGCAATTTAAGCATTAAAACCCCCAAATCCTTCTCTGGCTTAATAACAATAAACATAAGCAATAATATAAACACTTCGGCTTATAATCCAGAGCCTGTTGCCTTGGGCTATCAAAGCACTTGACAACACTAGGCTGGTATTAGTCCTTAATGCTCATATGGAGCCTTTCAGCCAGGGGTCTCCAATGTGTGGCAATTATCATCACCCCCATTTTATAAAAGGGGACACTGAGGCACAGAACCCCACAGCAAATCAGTGGCATAGCTGGGAACAGAAGCCAGGCCTCCTGACTCCCCTTGCCCCCCCCCATTTCTCCCCCTCACCCCATTCCTATCACTACACCATATTCTCTCTCCCGGCTGCCTGCTCTAAATGCTGGACACTCTGCCTTCCAGTGCCAACAGCCTCCAAGGATTGGATGCGGGGCCAGCCCAAGGTTTTTGGGAGAAGGGTCTGGACTCAGCCATTCGTGCCAGGGCCCAGGCAGACTTCTTGGTAAACCCTGTTGCGTATTTGAGGTGGGGGGAGTGGTTGGCAGGGAGGCTAGGGATCAGGGCGGCTGGCTCTGGCGGTGGATGGAAGGTAGAGGAAGAATCAGGGTGAGGGTGCCTGTAACTGCAGGCCAGGGGGCCCTGAGTTAGTTATTTAAGTGTGGGGCAGTGTAGTACGAGTGGGACGTTGTTGGGGTGGCCTAGGAGGGGGTGCTGTGAGAGCCATGTGCCACTGCTCAGGTTACTCCTGCCGCAGAGCAGATTGAGTGGCCTGGGGAGGGCACTGCCACTCTCCCTTAGAGAGAGTCCTTCCAGCTGAGGCCGAAAGGACAGGGTAGGGTGCGGGGGCGGGCATCTTGCTCAACCACCGCCCACGCTTTACCAGAAGCAGGGAGTTTAATTCTCCAGAGCCCAGTTACAGGCAACAGCAAAGCATGCCCGCTGGTACTGCCGGGCTGGGGCCTTTTCAACGCCTCCCGCCAACCTCGTGCCACTGATCCAGTTATCTGATTGGCTGAGCCTGGATCCTCCAGCGGTTTTAGTCGGTGCCCTGTGGACACCTCTCTGGCCATGGGCGTCCCTGTGCCAACGCCAGCAGTTGTTTCCATCGAAGAGTAACGCTGCGGGAAGAAGAGCTATTTGTAAGTGTTCCCCTGGTGGCTTTGGTCCCTGCGGGGTGGAGGCCTCAGCCTGCTTGTTTTCAACTGTTATCTGGAGCACTCTTTGCAGGGGAGAGCCTGGGTGTCTGTAGAAGCAGTTGGAAGAGAGGAGGTGAAGCTAGCACCAGCCATCTGCATACCGCGGTTCACTTGTGCCCCTCAGAACCCAAGTAAGGAGAGGCTGGTTGCTTTAATGATGGTAAAAGTAACCCACTCACTTAGCAGTGCTGTCCTAAGGCTATGTGGGAAAGTAGCCTGGGCCAAATTAAAACCAGGATAGGTTGTGCCAGGCGCAGAAGGCTGTGTGAGTGCCCTTATTTCAGTGTGAGTGGTTTATTTCAGCTTGACTCCAGGTGTCATCAGCCACTCCTAGACCAAAATCAGAGGGTCCACATAGCATTTTGCACTGGGTTTGCTATATCCTTTTGAAACCCAGTTTCGGTTACCACTAGCGCTCTCCTGTAGATGAGACCCGTATTGCTTGGGAATGATGGAGCTGGCACGTCTCTCCTTCCCCCTCTTCGGTCACCTGTTTCTTTGCCCATCCAGCCATCTCCCCTCCTCCAACCACCTTGTTCTATGTCCTGGTGGAATCCCACTCTCGGAGCCCTGCCTTTCCTGGGGGAGTTGGTTCTATTTCCCGGGATCCCCTTTGTTGCTGCTTTGCTCATGTTCCCGGCGTCTTTAGGGACGAGAGGGGAATGTTTCCATACGTCACTTTTGTGGCTTGTTGGCTGTGACTGGCTGCTGTAAGTGACGCTACTTCCTTCCCTCTCGTCCCTCACCTCGGGAGCCTTCGGCAAATGCCGTGTGCTGCAAGCCCACCCAGCTGGGCAAGGCCCGGTGGGCAGGCGGTTGTGTCGTAAATTGATAATGTGAGGACATCGGAGTTCATTCCTCCATCTGCTTGCCCTGGTGGGAGGGATGGTGGGGGAGGGGGAGCAGGCAGCCATCACTCCAGCTGTTGCTGGTCTGGTGCGGCAGAAACAGCCTCCTGTTAAAGGATGAAAGCTGTGACCCTTCTCCCCCCCCCCACCCCACCCCACTGCACCAGGCAGAGAAGGGCCGAAACCTTTCCCAGCTCTGGCAGTTCCGAGGAAAGGCCGGATCACCCTGGTTCGCCCAGTCCCCCTAGCTCAGAGAATGAACCCCCCCCCCATTAACATTCCCTCTTGCTCTCCATCTCGAAGGAGCTGGTCGCTGCACCATACCAGGGGGAGCACCGGAGCCTGGCATGGCCCAGCTAGAAGGAGGCTACAAATCCAGGTGGCTTTAGCCTTCCATTCCCCACCTCCTTCCCCTTCCCCTAAACCTTCCTCCCTTTAGCAAACACTGGCTCACCGGGGGAAGCAACGGAGAGCTCAGACCGACTCACCACGCAGGCCGTAATGACGGCAATTCTAACTGTCGCAGCAAATGTATTGGTGCAAATAAATCCCACTGACGTGTGTCCCCCCAACACCTCCATCATGTGCTTGTTTTTTTCCCCTCTGCTCCAGCAGAGCCGAGAGACCGAGAGCAGTTTGACGGGGCGTCAGCACGGTTACTATAAGCTTGAGCCCTCCCTTCTGGCTTTGTCAGCTTGCTGAAGTGTTGTCTTGCTAGTCCTACTCTACTTGCGTCTCCCCCTCACCTTCAACCACCCGGGGGCCTTGGGGAAAGGTCAGCTCTCCGCTCCGGTTTTCTACCATTCACTAAGAGCTGTCGAATGCACCACTGACCCCTTATTCTTCGCAGTTCTAAGCACACGATGATTTAACTAGAACCATGATATTCTTCAGCCGCAGTGCTCCCCATGCAAACGCACACTGCTGTTTGCACCAGCCAGCAGACTCGCTCCATGACTCAGAACATCCATGGGAGGACACTTAGTGCTGGGGAATGTTATCCTCCTTTTACAGATGGGGAAACTGAGGCACCCATCAGTTGTGACTCACTCAGGATCATGCAGGGGAACAGAGACCCATAGTTCATCATGGGTGCAATTCCAGCTTTGGGGCGATGGTGGGAGCTCAGGCGTTTTGGCCATCATGTTGTCTAACCATGATGGGCAGGTGAAAGTGCAGCCTCCTAGATGTTAAGGCCCGAAGAGACCATTGCAGTCATCCAGTCTCGCCTCCTGCATAGCAGGCCAGAGATTTCATCCCGTGAACCCTTGAATCTAGCCCACCTTGTGGTCGAACTAGAGCATCTCCCTGAGAAAGACATCCAATCTTGATCTAAAGCCTCTGGAGCAGTGGTTCTCAAACTCTTGTACTGGTGACCCCTTTATCATAGCAAGCCTCTGAGTACGACCCCCCCCCCCTTATAAATTAAAAACACTTTTTTATATATTTAACAACATTATAAATGCTGGAGGCAAAGCGGGGTTTGGGGTGGAGGCTGACAGCTAGTGACCCCCCATGTAATAACCTCGTGAGCCCCTGAGGGGCCCCGATCCCCACTTTGAGAACCCCTGCTCTGGGGGGATTACCACACTTCTAGAAATACAGTTCCACTGGTTGATTACCCTCACTGTTTTGTTTTTTTTTAAAAGCCCCTTATTTCCAGGTTGAGCTTGGCTAGGTTCAACCTCCTGCCCCTGCTTTTTGTGGTGGGTGGTCTCTCCCACCTCCACCGGTGCTAGGGGAGTATGGAGGAGTAGATTTGCTAACGCAGATGCAGCCTGGGAGTCAGGGATAGAACACAGGTCTCCAGAAGCCTAGTCTCCCTCTTGTGTGTGGTGTTTCTATAACTAACTCATGTATATGGTTAGGCAGCTAGTGTGTAATTCGTTGGTTCTGAGGCCAGAAGGGATCATTGTGATCTAGTCTGACCTCCTGTCTAACACAGGCCAGAGGACGTCCCTGAACTCATTCCTGTTTGAACTACGGCATCTCTTTTAGATTATCATGCTAAGACTGTCTCATCGCTACATTGTGCTTTCTCGTCTCTGCATCGTGTCCACCTGTTGTCTATAGTCAGATACTTCGATTATGAGGGAAGGGACCATCTCTTTGTTATATGTTTGCACAGTGCCTAGCCCAATTGAGCCTTGACCTGTAAGTGATGCATATAATCACAACATATGGAAAGATGAGCCTGCAGCCCCTTCAATGTTTGGTATTTTTAACTGTGAATTCATGTCATTCCAAACACTGATGGGCATAAATGCTACGAGGTCCTTGCCATCATGAGCAATATTCCTGCTGTTTGGTATTTACTCAGGCATAATCTGCTGTACCTTTTTATTATGATAGGAATCCCAGGAACATTTCTTACCACACTTGTTAGTACTTTATGCCCCGATTCAGCAAAGCACCTGTGTGTACATGCTGAAGTCTTACTGTAGAAAATGGAACTGAAACACATGCTTAATGTTACAAACGTGCTTAAGTGTTTTCCTGAATAGGGAACTTTACGCCTATTCCTTTTTTTTTTTTTTAAATCTTTTCACTTTCCAAGTTTTATTTTTTTCCCTGCTGTGGTAACTTCTGCCAGGATACCTAAAATTAAAGTACAACTGACAAGCGCTCCCTTTTGGAAAGGAAAACTCCTGCTGACTTCAGTGGGAATTTCATGCTATGCAGAGCGTGTATGGCTGTGCGTCTTTTCCAGTTACGATAAACCTGGTTTGTATTTTTCAGTTCTGATGGGAGAAGAGCGGTGTTTATTTTATTCTCTCTGGGCTTTGTGCGGGCATAATCTAGCCACATCACGACATCGGACGGGCGCTTTGTAAAATCAAATTTAAAATCATCTGCTGGAGAAAAACATGTTTCATTACCAATAATACCTGAGATTGTTAAAAGTGAAAGAAACGTAAACAGCTGATTTGCTTGTTACTGTTCAGCATGGGGGGTGGGGTTAGTTTTTTATTTATACGTTAGTCTCTCGGTGGAGATCCAGCAAAGTCCATTTCACTCTTACACAGAGAGAGGAAATTCCACATCAGGGTCAGGAGTCCTCATCTTTGACAGGCCGCTCCCACCCCATGAAAAACACCACCCACTGAGGGGCCTCAGTGGTACAGCCTTAATGCTGTAATGTCTGCGGCTTCTAAAACAACCACATTCATTGGATTATTGATTGATTGATTTTTTTTTTTTCTGTTAAAGTGGAAATGTCTATTGGACGCAGGTGTTATGAAAGCTTGTTTTTTACAGAATTTAAGCGTTTGGCTAAAATTAAGCTGACGCTGTCCCTTTGGCAAAATAAACACACTTCCCTAGTCTTTTGTTTAAATGTCAGTATGTAGCTGGAGTGTGATTGTTTAACTTTGCTCCAGGTGGAAGGAATGATTCCTTAAGTTGGTATCCTTATGCAGCCTCATCCAAATATCCTCCTTGTACTTTGTTGCCCTTCTGTTATTTTATCGGGGTTGTTTTGTATCATTTTAAAATTGAGAAATGTTTATCTATACAAATGCTAAGGATCTGCCCCTGTTTTAAAGAGGATGTCACCAGATCAAATTGAAAATAATTAAAAAAAAAAAAAAAGAAGCTTTTAGGAAACATTAAGAACAATAGAAATGTTTCCAGTATTTTAAATTCCAGCACAACATTTTCTTAAGCAAAAATAAACGTTTTCCCTTTAATGTTTGCAACCTGGTGCTTGAAAGTGAAATTGACAGTAACGCTGCTAGAGGCAAAAGTGAAACTGACTAGTCTAACTTCTGCCTGAAGGCTGAGACCAATACGGAAAGGAAATGCACCCTGAAATAGTGACCAGTAAATGAGGGGTGTGACTCTGTTCCTGACAGCAGTACTAAAAATTCCCCAAGCGTCTACTAGAGCAGCACTACCTTTGTGAAGAGCACTGAGAGATACAGATGAAAAGGGCTGTGTAAAGTCCCAAATATTCTTTGTTCGTTCCCTGGGGAGCTCTCATCTGAGCCCATCCCTCCCCTAGGTGGTTAGGATCAGCAGGTTAAATGGAAATCATTCCTGGTCCCTAGGTCAAGAACCCGGTCTGTTTCTGAGCATCACTTGTGTTTGACTAATTGAGCTGGAGTCTGAAATAATTGTCTTTGTAATACAGCATTACCTCTTCCTCTCTCTGCTGCACAGCAGTTCCTGGTGGTGCACATAGGCCAGCAGGGATGTATCTGAGTGTTTGTGCCCCAGGGAGGGGCTGAAGGAGACCTGCCCCCCAGTGCACCTCCTCCCCTCCCCCCAACCCCCTTCTGAGCATGCATCTGTCAATGGCGCAGCTGCGCGGGGCCATGACTGTAATGGGAAATCAGACGAAGTATCAGTTATTGATTGGAGTTAGTCCTAAATTGGAACGATGGGGGCAGGGTGGATTAAATGTATAGGTCCCAACCTCCGCTCAGCCATCCCTTCCCCCGCCACAATCTCCCTTTGTTCCTGGAATTAACCGCTGTGGGCGCGGGCAAAGGGGCACCGCTGTCATCTCCCAGCTCACCGCTTCCTGAACCTTGCTTCTGGGATGGGGGCTGGGCATGATTGAGGTTGGTGATTTCTATCTGTGCCTCAAGAGTCACCCCGGGAGCCTTGATGCAGAGGTCTCTCTCTGGTGTCGAATCAGCAGAGGAGGGCGTGTTCGCGGCTGATACAAAGGGGCGATTTCCCAGTGTCTGACTCTCCGCCCTGCGTGGGGAGGGGGGCTGGCGAGGCGAGGGAAGGATGGAGGAAACAAGCCCAGCTCAGTTGTGTGCTGCTGCTGGCCCAGTGCCGTTGCCCTCCTGCATCTTTCAGCGCCCCCGCTCTCCCCATTCCAGCTGTGTCCTCGCATGCTCCTGGCCACACAAGGGGAGCGGACGCCGTCAGGCCCTGCTATCTCGCTCTAAATTTTTCACCAGGCCTCATCCCAGACATAACAGAGAGGGAGACGGGGGCAGTGGGGGCCCGGTGCTGCCTCGGTCGCAGCACGACATGGCTAGAGAAGCAGAGAGTGGGATGCAGAACACAGAGGCCTAGACGACCCCCCCCATCCCCACACTTGTGATGCGGCTCATCTCCAGTGGATTGGGTTGGGGTGATCCGAGGAGAAGGCCTCAATCTGCAAGTGCAATGAGCTCCTAAAGCCTATAGGATCCTGCTGCCCTGCCCCCGCCTCTCCAAGTGCCTGCAGGGGCTTCGGCTGTCGCTGCTGGGCTCTTCTTGGAGGGGACTTGGGTGCCTGCCTGCTCTCATCCCCAGACTGCCATCTGTAATGGGCTCTTCCGTAAGGGGAGGTGGAGGGAAGGGATGAGGTGCCCCTGTCCATCCCCTTCTAGTGGCAGACTGTTCCCAAAGGCTTTGGCCACCCTGGGTCAAGTAGAGGGGTTTCCATTCCGTCCCTTGTGGGGAGGGGGGAATCTCCCTAGGCCCTTTGCCCCCTCCCCTCAGGAAATCTTCCGTCATATTCAGCCTACACTTTATGCTCTTAATTTCACCCCATCACACCTTCTTCCCCCTTGGATTAGCTCCTCCCCCTCCTTGGTGTGCTATGTCCTCTGACTACCTCAAGAGAAAGGATGGCTCAGTGGTTAGGGAGCCAGCCTGGGTATCAAGAGACCCAGGTTCATAGACTTGCTGTGTGACCTTGGGCATGTCACTTAGCCTCTCTGTGCATCAGTTCCCCATCAGTAAAATGGGACTAGCCGCAGTGCCCTGCCTCCTCGTGTACCTTAGACTATGAGGTGCTCAGACAGCATGGTAACAAGGGGCCATAGAAGCAATTGTTTTTCTCCTCATTAGCTGGGTTTGTCCGGTCTGAACGCCAAGGCGTGGACAGTGTGGAATCAGAGGGCTGGAACTGTTGCTCACTCTCTGATCTTTGCTGAGGGCAGCACTTCTGCATTGGTGCTTTAGTGAAGACGCTACTGTGCGGGTGGGAAAGCTTCACCCGTCGGGATAGTGCAGCTACCTCGGTGGGAGGCGGTGCCTATGGCACCTCCACAGAGCCTGTCTGCCCCAGGGGTTAGGTCAGCATAACCATCCCGTCACTCAGGGGGTGGATTTTTCATACCCCTGTCTGACGAAATAATTATATTTGTAGTGTAGACCTGGCCTGAGTCACTTAACCTCTCTGTGCCTCCGTTTAAAAGCATGTCTAGGGTATGGTTCCATTACTCAGCCCCCAGCGGGGAGGGCTTGGGCAGGGCCTCTGGTTTCTCTGCAGCGCCCCCTCTGGTTGATCTTGGCATGGTTTCTATGGGCTCCGAGTGGGAGCCCCGGCCCATCCTCTCCTCTATCCAGCAAGGAGGTTGTCATGAAGGGGTGTCCAAAGCATGTGTGGTTCTGAGGTTTCTTTAAGAGGGGGAGAAAGGAAAGATAAAAGTAGGTACCAGCATCTGACCCCCTTTCCCCTCTCCTGCCCTGAGCCCCAGTGCTCCTTGACTGAGCTGGCCAGGGGGAGTCAGAGGTGCACTCGCCCCCTACGCCCCCCGCCGCCGAATTGCCGCCAAAGACCCGGCACTTCGGTGGCGGGTCCCGGGGCGGAAGGACCCCCGCTGCGGGTCTTCGGAGCACTTTGGCAGCGGGTCCCGGAGCGGAAGGACCCCCCGCTGCCGAATTGCTGCCGAAGACCTGGAGCAGAAGAAGCTCCAGGGGCCTGGGCCCCGCGACAGTTTCCCGGGGCTCCCGGAGCGAGTGAAGGACCCCGCTCCAGGGGCCCCGAAAAACTCTCGTGGGGGCCCCTGCGGGGCCTGGGGCAAATTGCCCCACTTGCCCCCCCCCCTCCCCCTCTGGGCGGCCCTGCCAGGGTGTAGCTGGAATTTGCAGCTCACCGCAGGGCCTCTCTTCTCAGCCTCCTGTCCTTCTCTCAGCACCATTGCTGCTGGATTTTTCTCCCAGGCTTTGTAGTTCGTGTCACTGCAACACACCAGAGCTTTGGAGAGCTGCAGATCTAATGGGGCCAGGCAGGAGTCCTGGGAAAGATGTAGATGAATTGGAGGGAGTCCAGAGGAGAGCAACAAAAATGAGCAAAGGTTGATAAAACCTGACCGATGAGGAAAGGTTAAAAAAAGGGCATGTTTAGTCTTGAGAAAAGAGGACTGGATGGGAGGGGACCTGAGAACAGTCTCTGAATACGTTAAGGGCTGTTATAAAGAGGAGGGTGATCAATTGTTCTCCATGTCCACTGAAGATAGGACAAGAAGTAATGGGCTTAATCGGAAGCAAGGGAGATTTAGGTTAGATGTTAGGAAACACCTTAACTCTAAGGGTGGTAAAGCGCTGGACTAGGCTCCCAAAGGAGGTTGTGGATTCCCCGCCACTGGTGGTTTTTAAGAACAGGCTGAACAAACCCCTGTCAGGGATGGTCTGGGTTTACTTGGTCCTGCCTCAGTGCAGCGGGATGGACTTGACCTCTTGAGGTCCCTTTCTGCCACTCATTTCTGCGCTTCTATGCAGACCCTTCTCAGCAAAACCTACCGAGGTCTCCGACACCAGACAAGTTAAAGGGTGGATGGTGCCGTGGTGCATCGATCCACCCAAACGTCTCATTTCCTTGGGGGGAGGGATAGCTCAGTGGTTTGAGCATTGGCCTGCTAAACCCAGGGTTGTGAGTTCAATCCTTGAGGGGGCCATTTAGGGATCTGGGGCAAAAATCTGTCTGGGGATTGGTCCTGCTTTGAGCAGGGGGTTGGACTAGATGACCTCCTGAGGTCCCTTCCAACCCTGATGATATTCTTCACTCACGCTCACCTGGGCACGAGGCCAGGGTCTAGCAGCAGACAGGCCTAAAAGATTGTATCCGTTTTCATCGCTGCTTTCGTCTTCTCATCCTGTCTCCCGCACACAAACTCCTGCTCTCAGGTTTGTGCTTTCAAATTCCACTCCTACGGTCCCCTCTCCTTGGGAAACCTCGCTCTGTCTCTGGTACTTCCCTGGCACCTGCTGCTGTAACGTCTGAGCGCATCGTCACACCCTTGCAAGGGAAGGCAGTGCTATTGGACCCCTTTTGCAGAGGGGGGAACTGAGGCACAGAGAGACCAAGTGACTTGCTCAAGGTAACGCAGGGAATCCGTGGCAAAGTCAGGAATGGAGCGGTGGTGTCCTGAGTCTCAGGTCAGCGCCCTGTCCGCTGGGCCGTCCACCCTCCAGCTTGCCTCCCCGAGCTGGCATGCTGGGCCGTGACGTGTCCATACCCCTCTGCCAGCTCGTTTCTCACCTGGGTCTGGACATCTCCCAGAGCACAGGTCTGGCCTGTGATTATCAGGTTCAGAGGATGCGTACAGTGCCTTGCAGATGTACAGATCCTGCTCGTGGGGGGCAGTACCCGAAGGGAAGAATCGAAGTGGGGTGCCATGGGGAGACTCAAAGTTCACTGATAGGTGCCCCCTTCCCCTTTGCTCTTGCCTGCGGTTGCAAATGATGGGTATGTGGGTTACGTCCACTTTATCCTAGGGTTATCCCCGTTCAGTGCTCCAGGCTCCTACTCTGTGCCCGTCACCAGGGTGTTTGAGTGCGATCCCGCTCCCCTTCGGCCTGACTTTGTGACTTCACACTCAGACGCTCCCGTCCAGGGGTGGCAGGTGGTGGGGAACAGAGCTCTCCTGAGGAGTTAGCTGTCATTCCATCCCTCTCCCAAACAGACCAGCACAGGGCCCGGCTCCCCCTGCGTCCGTGGGACTGCACTGGGCAATGGATTGGGCCCCTGTATGTTACGTGCCCAGCAGTCCTGGCCAGCAGAGCCTACCACCTCGCTCCCCTTCACCCCTCACGTTCTGCCCGGTCTTCTGCAAGCAGGTTGCTAATTGAAACCTGCTTGAGGTTTGCTCTGCATCCCCGCATCTGTCTGGTGCTCTGGCTTCTTCCCTTTGCTTTTCGAGAAGTCTGGTCTCTGCCTCCCCTCTCCCTTCTGAGTGGCAGCTTGATTATGCACTACACCGTTACACTTCTGCTCCGAAGAACCTGCTCGAGAGGCAGAGGGGGGTGGGACTGGAAACTGGATAAAGCCCCACTTGTCCTGCATTTCATATTCACACGCTGTCTATCGTCTCTTGCACCCTCTAATCTTGGAGCTAAACAGACTTATCTGCATTAAAAAAAAAAGAGAGAGAGAGCGAGTGAGAGCAGCAGCAAGGGAAAGAGTGAGAGACTATCCACAGAGCTTCATAAAAATGATAAATTGCTTTTAGATATTGGGTAGGAGAGAAAGCGAGTTCTTTTTTTATTTGACGATATTAGTCTCTTAGTGGCGCATTGTTGCTGTGCATATGAGCTCAAAATCTCAAAGCAGTCAAAGCCAAGCGGCCGGGAATTGAAGTGTAAATGAGCCACTGCCAGGCTTTTTATTTTGCCTTTTATGATTTCTCTCTCTCTAGTATGTAGGTCAGTCTCCATGTTTAACGTATATTGTGTGTGTAGTGAGTGCAGTGTGTCTGGGGAGTGAGAGCAGTTTATACGGTGGGGGTGTGTGTGTAATACATGTAGGCTTGGAAGGTGTAGACCTTTATCGGTAAATGTCCATACACGTCAGTTTCACTGTACATACGCAAACCGACAAAAAATCGTTTCCGTCCGTAATGATCAGAATTTCAGCGAGGCAAAGTAAGAAAAGCCTGCTTGAGAACTTATGAGGGTTTGATGTAAGGATATTGACTTTGTCTATTTTGACATGCGATGTTAACAATTTGTGGTTTAGCGGTGATCTGTTTGGAATCTCAGTGTCTACTGTCATTAAATTGTTATTTCTGCTCACCACTGCTCAACATCCCCCCCCCCTAATTTCCCATCAGTGTGGAAATTTAAATAGATAAAAATAGTAAAAATGCTTTCAAAAACATTGAAATTATTTAAAAAAAAAAAAAAAAAGAAGAATTCTGCCAAGCCTAAGTATGGGCAGGATGTGTATCTGTCATGTAAATGTAGTGGGTGTGTGCATGTATGGGATAGATCAGCGGTTCTCTTCGGCCTGATTGTGGCTTCAGCCCTGGGTGGCCCGGCTCAGGTTACAGGCCCCCTGCCTGGGGCTGAAGCCCTTGGGCTTCGGCTCTGGGCGGGTGGGACTTGGGCAGGCTTAGGTCCCCCCTCCCGGGGTTGTGTAGTAATTTCTGTTGTCAGAAGGGGGTCCCGATGCAATGAAGTGTGAGAACCCCTGTGATAGATATATGTGGTGAATAGTATATGCCGTGGATTTGTGTGTAGTGTGCGTGCATGTGTGGTATATGTGGTGTGCGCTCGGTGTGATTGTGCAGTGAAAGGGTGTGCTCTGGGTGTGTGTGCACAGTGGCTGTGTATGTGGAGGGTATTGTTCTGCACAGGTCAGTGACATTCCCGGGAGCGGTCCGAGTGCTCTGTCATCTCTTCCCACTGCTGTAATTGTGCTTTGCTCACAAAAACTACCTGCATACGGCTGAGTTTGCATGTACCTGTCCCCCCCTACCCCTGCGCCTCTGCCAACTTAAAAATTACCTTTCCTGTTACATTAGCAATTCAGATGCCGGATCTGGTCTGTGCTGGCTGCTCTGATTACTGTGTGTGATAAAGAGATTTGTGCATCTCCTATTAGAAAGACACAAGCCCTCAGCCATGTGATCCCGGTAGATTTGCATAAATTGCAATGTATAGAGTGTGTGTGTGTGTGTGTGTGTGTGTGTGTGTGTGTTTTCTACCCCCACACTGAATAGAGTTACAAGGTGAAGACAGTTTTTTTTTTTCCTTTGCTCTCAGGTTTTTATTTTAATGGCCCTTCTCTCTTATTTGAACGGGGTCAGTAACTGCTGTTGGTGAGGAGGGCTCGGGAAAGCTTGATCCCAGCCATCCTGTGAGAAGGGGTGTGGTCACTGTGAATACTTTAGGGGTGGGGATCAGAGGCAGTTCATCCATCTACCTCACTCGGTGGGGCCAAGAATCTCTCCATGACCTGGTTAATTTCACCCGCCCTGTCCTCATGGCCACTTGTTGTCTCATTGTATCCCAGGAGGGGCTAGAGGCCCCAGTCCAGATCAAGCCCGGTTGTGGTAGGTGCGGTAGTGCACAGAGTAAATGAGAGTCTCTCCCCCAAAGAGCTTATGCTCTAAACAGACAAGACAAGACAAAAGATGGGAGAGGGAGAGCGGCCCCGGGAAGGGAAGTGATTTGCCCAAGGTCACACCACTGGGCAGTGGCAGAGCTGGGAACGGGACCTGGCTCTCCGAACGCCCAGTCCCTTTCCTCTAGACCAGGCTGCCTGCCAGCTGACTGAGTTTGCTTTCACCCAGTACCCCTCGGCTCTCTTTGGGGCTGGTGTCCCTGTGTGGGATGGAGGGCAGAGGGCGCCATGGCTGTTTCTTTCCTGTGTCGCTATCTAGGGCGAAACCTGCCTTAAGTGACCTCTCAAGGCCCCTTTCATAGGTGCCGACTCTGTGGGTGCTCTGGGGCTGGAGCACCCACAGGGAAAAAATGGTGAGTGCTAGCACCCACTGGATGGTGAGTGCTAGCACCCACTGGCAGCCCCCCTATCAGCTTCCTCCTCCCCCCCCCCCGAGTGTTTCCTGCCCGCCGGCAGGCCCTGCCAATCAGCGCCTCCCCCTCCCTCCCTGCTCCTCCCGCCCACCGCAATCAGCTGTTTCATGGAGTGCAGGAGGTGCTGGACAGAAGGGGGGTGGAATGAGGGCACGGCGTGCTTCTGGGAGAGGGCGGAATGGGGCAGGAGGAGGCGGGGCAGGGATGGGGCCATGGAGGAAGGGGTGGAGTGGGGGCTGGCCCTGGGGCAGAGCCCGGGGGTCGAGCCCACCCCAGCACATTGGAAAGTCGGCGCCTGTGGCACCTTTGCAGACGGGCATCCCAAGGAGAGTGCAGGAGACTTGCCCTCTGTCTGTCCGGGGAACTCTGCGGAGGGGCGGAAGGCAGGAGGGTGGGACCTTTTGTGTGCAGCTTTTGCCGTATGTAAGCTGGTGCCAACATGGCATGTCACGCTCCTCTTCGCCACCAGCCGCCACGTCTCGCTGCCCTTGAGCCCTGCAGGGTGGAGCCCCTTTGGGAGCAGGTATCTGGGAGGGGAATGGGATAATCGGCCCCTAAACCCAGAGAGCCCGACGGATGCGCCCAGTGGCGCATTGACCAGCTGTGCCGTTTCGCCCCCTACCCAACACGGGTGTGGGAAGGGAACTGTGGCCGGCTGAGGCAGGTCATGCAAGTGCAGAGGGGTGGGCGGAGAGCGGGGGCCAGACACTGAGAAGTGGGAGTGATCCTGGACCCTGGCGTCCTGGGCTGCTCCGGCTGCGTGTGTGGGGAAGGCGCTGTGAGCGTGTAAAGCCCCCTCCCTTTGGGGCACCGTTTGGCAGGGGGTTACTGTACCTGGGCCTGATCCGAGGCCCGTGGGAAGATTCCCATTGGCATCGGCTCCTTGTAAGATGGTAGGAGCCGCTGAGAGGCAGCTGCTCAGGAGGGCAGGCAGATCTGCAGGGAAAGGCCCCGAGGCTGGAGGGTGGGTCTCCCACCCAGGGGCAATGTTGCAGTGCAGAGGCAGGCGATCCGATTGTTAATATCGCGGCGCGATCCTGCTCCCATCGTGACCACGAGGGCAGGATCTGGCCCGTACTGGCGCACTTTGGGCATTGTGTAAATAACTACCCTTGCGGCCGCTGTGTTCTTGCAGCCGTCCCCCTGCAGCTTGTCTTGTCTTGGTCTCTTGAGTGCAAGCTCCCGGGGACTGTCTTTATCCCTGGGTTTTGTGTTCGGTTTGCTGAGCCGAGGAGTGCTGAACAGATAAAATAATGCTCAGAGGTTCGCGAAGAGAATAACGACACCATCTTGCATCCCCATATGGCAGATGGCGATTAGCATCACGTGGGGAAACTGAGGCACACCGTTTGCTCAAACTTATACAGGGAGGCTGTGGCAGTCAGGAACAGCCCGCAGGAGTGTGGGCTCTTAGTCCTTCCTGGTTCCTATTAGATCAACTCCCTCCTACACTCCGGAATGGAACCCAGGAATCCGGGCTGCTGTGACTGTTACAAAACAAGGGGAGCGAGGTTCTGTCTCTGGATAAGCAGCCTAGGCTGACCTGGCCTCTTTCTGCTCTCTCCCCTGCAGTGTGCCGAGGAATGCTGTGCGGATTCGGAGCCATATGCGAGAGGAGCACCACCAACTCCTCCCAGGCCTCCTGTGTCTGCAAGAAGACTACCTGCCCGGTGGTGGTGGCCCCCGTCTGTGGCTCGGACTATTCCACCTACAGCAACGAGTGCGAGCTGGAGAAAGCCCAGTGCAACCAGCAGAGGCGGATCAAAGTCATCAGCAAGGGGGCATGCGGTGAGTAGAGCCAAGGACATGCTCGAGCCCCGGCAAGGTGAGATGGGCACCCGCTCTGGCATCGGCGACATTCTTCAAGGGAGGCAGCCGTTTGCATTCAGTAGCTTGGAGGGGGTGGGGGCTAGGAAATGAACGGTCACAGCCAGTCCTCAACCACGGTCAAAGCATTGCAGGGTGCCAGGGAGGATGGAGAAGGAGAGAGAAGTCCCAAGGCTGGAAGCAGGGTACCCAAGGAAAAGGGTGAGGTGCCAGTGCCATCCCTGGTGTACGGACTGTGATTCAGCATGTAGACTCCTTTGTCCACCACCGGAGAGAGACGCAGACGCTCTTTAATGGCGCACGGCGACTCTCTGAAACCGCCTAGGTTAAGGAGGCTCCCTTGTGCCATGGAATCGGTAGAGAACATCTGGGAGGAAGAAGGCAATAACCTGGCCAGGGCACCAGGGTGAACGTGCCCCTGGGCTTGTGAAAAGGGGCTGCGGATTCTTTAAAGATCACAAGTGGGCAAGCTGTAGGTTCTGCATCTTGTTCCAAAGGTGCTACCTCCAGCAGCACAGCGCCCCCTAATGCCACTCTGGGGTATCAGGCCTGAGGGCAGGGGGCCAGTCAGGGTATGGCTACACTGCAAACCCGCAGCACGGCGTCTCAGAGCCGGGTCAGCTGACTCAGGCTCATGGGGCTCCCACCACGGAGCTGAAAACAGCAGCGTAGATGTTCTCGTTCGGGCTCTGAAACCCCGTGAGCGGGGAGAGTCTGGGAGCCCACGCTGCTGTTTTTGGCCCGTAGCACGAGCCCCATGAGCCTGAGTCAGCTGATCCGGGCCCTGAGACTCGCAGTGTAGATGGCCAACCCCACTACCTGACCACAGCCTGAGGCTGGCTTTACTAATGCCTCTTCCACTTCCCCTCAGTGCCGATGTCCCTCAGTGCTAGGGAGAAGATGCCCCACCAGCCTTTGCCATCCCATAAAGACCGAGAGCCTCCACCGAGCCCTGAAAGTGAAGAAAATGTCCCTGGTTCTCTCCATCTCTCTTCCAGCCCTGCCTGTAACACTCCTCAGCCACAGGGCTCTAAGCCCTTTCAAACATCATTATCTTCATTTAGCAGACAGGCAAACTGAGGTACAGGGAGGTGAAGTAACTTGGCCAGGGTCATGTAGCCGCTCAGTGGCAGAACCAGGAACAGAACTCATCTAAGGCCAGGATTCTAGCCACTAGGCAACACTGCCTGCAGAAGCGAGAGCCATTCACCTGCTCTGGAGAGAGAGTGTGACAGATTAGCCCCCCCCCCACATCTAAGTGAGCCCCTGCCTCGGGGATGGAGATTTTTCCAGGAGGCCGGGTGAGTGAGGCTAATAAAGGCCTTTCCCTGGGCTGGCATGCACCAGCTGCGAGCAAGGAGCTGTGTAAATGAGCCCCCCGTCTCCTCGTCTCAGAGTAAATTAACTTGACCTTTCCCGAGCGTGGCGCTCCGGCTCACAATAAATCTGCGCCCGGCATTCCTGCCAGGGCCCGCGTCAGAGGCGAGAGTGCGCCGAGTGATTTATTTAAAATAATAATCATAAAAAAAGTGACAAATTAAAAAAAGAAAAAAGAAAAAAGCTGACAAATAAATTTGGACCCATCCCTGTCAGCGAGGAAATTGCTCCTTGAGCCCTTCCTCCAATTACATTGTGCTGGCGGTACCTTGAGGACCCCTGTTTTGCTTGTTTGCTGGAGCGAGAGGCTCCCAGAGCTCGGGTTTGAAAGAGAGCTCGCAGTGCAGGGAGCCAGGGGAGCTGGGCAATAGAGATTTGTCTGAAGCGCCAGCTGGCTGGGCGAGGGCTTCCCCTTCTTTGTCTCCCCAGGATCTAGGGGCTGAGTTTGCAAACGGCTGAGCACCCTCCACTCCTGTTGATTTCAGGAACGGATGGGCAGCATCTTGCAACATTCCTACAGGCCTGATCCAAAGTCCAGTTGAAGCCAATGGCGAGACGTTGGTTGACGTCGGTCGGCTTTGGGGCAGTCCCCGCAGGCTCAATCCTGGGAGAGGCTGAGCAGTCTGGCCTGGATCCAGCCAAGCCCTGAGGCAAATGCTTAGCTTTACGCACAGGAGCATCTACGTTGAGTTCAGCGGCATTACTCACCTACAGAAAGCGAAGCGCATACTTCAGGTGCTTGGCACCTTGCCGGATCTGCCCCTAGCTAAACCATGATGGCAGCCCAGAGCCAAGTGGAGACAAGGTCGCTCTGTCTTGTAATGATAGTGAAGAAAAGTCTGGGCAACTGCAGGGCTTTATGATGAGTCCCACCAAAGACGGTCCTAGGCCCCACACCAGGTCTGGCGCCTTTCAGCATGCTGGGTTTACACCTGGACTGTGGCTCTCAACCTTTCCAGACTGCTGTACCCCGTTCAGGAGTCTGATTGGTCTCGCGTACCCCCCAGTCTCTTCAAAACTATTTGCTTACAAAATCGGACATAAAATACATAAGTGTCACAGCGCACTAGTACTGACAAATTGTTCCCTTTCTCGTTTTTACCATCGAATTCTAAAATAAATCCATTGGAACATAAATATTGTACTTACATTTCAGTATATAGAGCAGCATAAACATTGCCTGTATGAAATTGTAGTTTGGACTGACTTCGCTAGTGCTTTTTATGCAGCCTGTTGTAAAAGTAGGCAAATATCTAGATGAGCTGATGTACCCCATGGAAGACCTCTGCGTACCCCCAGGGGTACATGTACCCCTGGTTGAGAACTGGTGACTGTATGATATGTCAAGAGCGCGTAGCACACACATCATTAACCAGGCACGACCCTTGCGTGTTCCCGATGTGAGGCCTTGAATAACTGATCCTGGCTTCACCTCTCTGTGATCATGTGGTTGCCAAAAGCTCTGGTGGGGCGATAAGATTGCCAGTGACACTCATGGGATCTAGCTAGATTTCAGTCAGGGACACACGATCTGCAAGAAGGCGACGCCCCTGTGGGATTTGCCTGGATTCGGATGTTGGTGGCGATCACCTGCCTGCGTCCCTCGTGCTCATGCAGGGATAGGTTAGGCCCGCGCGTTGCCAGAGCAGCGTGGGGCGTTGAAATGCAAACATCCCCTGCACCGGCCCTGTTGGAGCTTGGCCCTTGCTGCTCTGCCTTCCGCCTGGTATCCGACTCGCCACTTGCAGACCCCAGGGCTCCGAGGGTAGGATGCTTCGTTTTGTTGCTGGAGGAGAATGATTTGTGTGAAAGCCCTGAACTTTACCCGGGGCTGTCCGGGCTGCTGCTGGCTGAGGGCCCCGCTGAGCAAGGAGCGTGCAGTCCAGGATGCCCTGTGCTGAGGCTGCCCTGGAAAGGGAGCCATTGTCCTTAACTGGGCAGGGGGGAAGGCTCTTGCCCACCCATCGCCTCCTCGTGAGACCTGCCCAGGTGCAGTGGGGGAGGCAGTGAGGAGAGGAGTAGGACGGAACGTGAAGGGATGTGGGGCCGAGGCCGGGCCGCGTTCACACAGCAGCGCCATGTCTCGTCTCTCTCCAGGTTCCAAGGACCCCTGTGCAGAGGTGACGTGCAGCTTCGGCAGCACCTGCGCCCGCTCCACGGACGGCCAGTCGGCCAAGTGCATCTGCCCGGCCTCGTGCGGCGGCGCGGCCGAGAGCACGGTGTGCGGCAGCGATGGCAAGGACTACCGCAGCGAATGCCTGCTCAACAAGCACGCCTGCGACAAGCAGGAGAACGTCTTCAAGAAGTTGGACGGGCCCTGCGGTGAGTCGCCCGCCTGTGCCAGCTCCAGGTCGGGGGGGGGGGGACTTCTGAAGGTCCCTCCCACTCCGTGCTGCGCCAGCCCTCCAAGCTGCAGGGAGGGGTGCGGGCTGGGCTCTAACGGTGGGAATTAAAGCACCGGGGGGGCTGTGAGGATGCCTAGAGCCGCAGGCTGGCAGTGGGCTAACACAGCTGCGTCTGGTGGCCTGAGCCCCCTTCAGTTTTACCGGTGTCGGGAATCAGCAGGAAATGCTCCAGCGTTCAGGCCTGACCCCCCCTGGGAAATGCTGGGGGAGGGAATCAGGCCACCACATGGTAAAGGCCAAAGCACCGTGGGGCGAGTCCTTTCTTTTGGGGCTTCTGAGATCGGTCTAAGCAGCGGAGAACAGGAAAAGCCCCGCGCAAAACCATCGCGCCCAGCGTCCAGTCGGTTCGGCCGCGCCCTGCCATCTGAAGTTACTGCCTCTTCGAATTTCCACGGGGCCCTCCGTTCCTTTCCAAGGGCTTGTCAGGGGGGCAGGCTGGCACCGGGGCTGGGAGGAGGGGGTACCTGACTGCCAGCTTTCCATCACACTAAGGAAATGGTGTCTGGGCAGTAGGAAACCGCTCCCTAGTGTGTGAGCTGGGACACGGAGAAGCCGAGACTACGGCTGAGGACCACCTCAGGACCAGAGCCAGGCCAGTGGGTTCCCTAGAGCAGGGGTTGGTGGCTCCCCAGTACAAGAGCTGGGACAGTGGTTTATACCGGAGCAGCTCCTCTTTCTCCCCTTCTCGTGCCCCGTCCATCTGGCTTGGGAAGGAGTCAGTCTTCACAGCAGTTCATACAGAGCTTCAGTCCCTAGTGGCTGGGCACACAGGCCTATCGCTAATGATCCGAAAAGCGGCTGCAGCCTCTGACGCCCCTTCTCCCCCCTGCCCTGAATTGGCTGCAGGCCTCTCCTGCCAAACCGCATCTCCAGCAGCCGAGGTCACAGGCCTTGAAGAAACAGGCCACTTCCCCTAATGAAAGGAACCCATCAGTCACGCAGCGTGACACCGATCCCCAGGGAGTATGCCTAGCCCTGTCACTGCCCAGGACGGCTTCCGTCGCGTTTAATTACTGCTGTGGAGCGTTGTAATTAAAAGTGACCATATTAATTAGGAAAAGCACCAGGTTGGTAAGGACATGCTAGATACCCCGTCTGTGATTGGGGCGGGGGGAGGCTAGACACCGGGAGAGCTGTTCATTTTTGCAGTCCACCAAGTTGCCGTGAGGTCACAAAATCCCCCCAAGCGGGGGCAGGGGGCATGTGTGTCTGGGAGCTAGGAGGGGCCAGGGAGCCCTCTCCAGAGGGCACCCGGACAGCTGAGCATTAGGAGGAGCTCGCGGAATGGAAGGGGATTCAGAGAAGAGCAACACGAGCGATTAAAGGGCTGGAGGGGCTGGCGGAGGAGGAAAGAGAAGAACGAGGAGCCAGTGCCGCAAGGTCATGGTTGACTTCGGCCCCCGCCAGTTCCCTGGCAGGATGGAGTCCTAAAGGAGCAGACCTGTCTGCAGGTGCTTCGAGGTGTGTAAACCCCCAGGGGAATTCGGGGGGGGTGAGAAGTAACACGATGCTGCTGAGCAAAGTAAGCATTCAGGCTGAGCGCCGGGAACCGGTTCCTAATGGCGAAAGCTGCTGAGCAGTGAAACCAGTGGCCAAGGGCAGCGGGAGGCCATTTCGGCCCGGGGGAGGCAGGGTATTCGCAAACCTTTTCGTCACGTGGGCCACACCTGAACAGAGGAGGCTTGTTCCCCTGCCTGCGGTGCTAGCGTTAGTCCACACAGCTAAAAAACCCAGCGGCAGCGAGTCTCAGAGCTGGGGTCAGCTTGTGGGGCTCACGCGGCGGGGCTGAAATGATCAGTGTCGAGACAGTCAGGCTCCGGCTCTGAGACCCTCCCCCCCTCGCCAAGTTCATCCCCTGGATTGCAGCCCAAGCCCAAATGTCTACGCTGGTATTTGTAGCCCTGCAGCACCAGCCCCCGTCAGTTGACCCGGGCTCCGAGACTCGCTGCTGTGGGTCTTTTTTTTGCTGTGTAGATGAACCCCTAGTCACTGTTGCGGGAGCCCCACCTCCCTTCCTATATGCAACCCCCTGGCATGCCAGCGGCAGCTACCATGATCGCTTACCTGGAAAAACAACACTAGGGTCCCAATCCAAAGTCCTTCCACTGACCCGGATGAGCTTTGGATCCAGCCCTAGAGGAAACGGGGGAGTTAGGATCTGGAAAGAAAGCAGGCGGAGAAGCCAGCCCCATGGGACCAGCCAGCTCCTTACAGATCCCCGGTCAGTGCTCTGTGGTCTTTGGAGCATGGTCTGAAAACTGTTGCTGTGGGGGATGATCCTGGTGGGGAACAGGCTGGAGGGAACCAAATAGCCCTGGCTCCTACTTAGTCTCTGTGCTGACTAAAATGGAGCAAGCAAAGAGCTGAGCTGCAGCTCTGTATTGGGCCAGCTCTGGGGAGGGGCGTGGGGGTTCTCCCAGACGGCAGGGGACTATGTTACTACTGGGTTTCACCCCATGTCATGCCAGAGCCTCGGGGGATTGTAGGGCATGCAGGGATTTCAGTTTGTTCCGATTAAAAGGGGAGAAAAATTCAATCCTGTGTCTACAATTACGGCTGAAAATGCCTCGGTGCTGTCCAGGTATTTGCACTTGGCAAAAAAACCAAAAAAGGAACTAAAAAGCCCAGGACTTAGAATCATAGAATATCAGGGCTGGAAGGCACCTCAGGAGGTCATCTAGTCCAACCCCCTGCTCAAAGCAGGACCAATCCCCAGACAGATTTTTACCCCAGATCTCTGCATGGCCCCCTCAAGGATTGAACTCACAACCCTGGGTTTAAGCAGGCCAATGCTCAAACCACTGAGCTATCCGTCCCCCACCCCCTGATTAGCACATAGATGGCACCTGTTTTGCCCGTGTATTTAGTATGCTAAAGTGAGCACGGCTCAGCGGCAAAGGTGATCCGGATAAGCCCAGATTATGTCAGGGGGGAAGGCAGCGCGTTGCCTGTCCTCAGGGATCTTCCCTCAAAGGCCTGGATTTCCCAACCCAGCTGCCCAGGGCAGGGAGCAGATGGGAAGGTTGTAAAACTGAGCAGCGAGTGCCCCCGGCAGCTCAGAGCACCTCAGGAGCAGGTCAGACAGACGCCGCCAGGAGTGGTCAAGCCGACCTCAGCTGGGAGGCTGGATGCATGCGCTCTCCAGGTCCCTTCCAGTGTGGTTCTATGGTGTGTGTTGCCCAGGAGAGGACCCGTGGGCATATTAAGGAACCATATTAGCCTTGCTCTAGAGGGAGTCCTGTCTGCCTTGGCTAAAAGGATAGAAGACTTCTCCCTGAGAAGGCCGGGGCTCTGACAGAGGAGCAGCTCTCCCCACCCGTGGTGTGTTGGGGGAAAGGGGTTGGGAGGTTGACCCTTGAGCTCCCAAAGCTCCTCTCTCAGTTGAAATAAGTTTAATCTTAGCCTTGTCTTAGTAGCCATCTGGCCCCAGAGCTTGAATACCAGTGGGCACAGCTGGCAGGAGGACTTGGGCTGGGATGTCAACAGGCTCTACAGCCAGGTGTGGATCAAGGGGCACCAGCGGAGTTGCCGATTTTGGTTGGACGTGTTCCTGGAGGTTCTACCACAAGACATCATCTGATTCCTGGAGAGTCCAGGACAATCCTGGAGGGTTGCCAACCCTAGCTGTTTCAAGAGCGCTGCAGGCCAGGGTTCAGATGCATTGGCAGGGCTGTCAGGGGGGAGGGTTAGACCATCCTGGCTCACCTTGGTGCTACTCAAGTCTCACTTGCTTCTGCACATATTCCTGGCCATGAGTGACTGGGCCAGTGACTGCCTGGGCCGAACCCTCAGCCCCTGAAATTGTCAGCATAGCTTTCTTGTCACCATGAATCCCCAGGCTCTCTCCATCTGGAGGCTGGGTCTTACTTCAACAGAGCCTTGCAGAAACCAAGAGAGAAGGGAGCACCAGTGCAGCTAGAGCTGGACTGGGATGTGGTGGGGCCAGGCTTAAAATGGCCTGACCCTGCTGGGCGTGGACTGCCCCTGGAGATGGCTGTGCCGGTCTGAGACCTCCCCTCTCCTTTGCCCTCCGTTGTGTGTGCAGACCCTTGCAGGAGCACTCTCAATGACCTGAACCGGGTGTGCCGGGTAAACCCCCGCACTCGCAGAGCAGACCTGCTCTCCCGGCCTGAAAACTGCCCTCCGAAGAGGGACCCGGTGTGTGGCGACGACGGGGTGACCTACGACAACGAGTGCGTCATGGGGCGGTCGGGCGCCATCCGGGGGCTGGAGATCCAGAAGGTGCGTTCGGGGCACTGCCAGCCTCAGGGTAAGTACCTCTCAGCGACGTGCCTGACAGCAGGGAGCTCGGGTTACAGGATGCCTGTTTCCTCCCCTGGGGTGCCCCGCCAGCGGCTGCTGCCTAAGGGAATGAGACACTCCCCTGCCCCAGCTAAACCTGCTGGACTTGGACAGGGAAGCTGCCCCTTCTCAGCCTATCCCCACCTTTGTCATCTGGCCCCGCGAAGAATCTGGTGTTGGTCACTGCTAGAGCAGGGGCCGAGTGGGCCCAGACTGGGTAGGGAATCCAGTCTTCTGGTGGCCCTGGCACTAGGGGCAGCAGAGAAGACTCAATAACCCTGGTGGGTGGGGAGGGGACTATTGCTTCCGAATCTACACATCCGTCCATCAGCGGGAGCTGGGCTGTAGCCAGGAGTATTGACCTGAACGCCCCTGAGCCTGGGAGGCTCAGATAAAATTGAACAGAGGCCTCGGTCTCTCTAAACTCGCCCAGCTGGTCCTTCCGCAGGGCTCCTGGGAGTAGCTTTGGGGATCAGCAGCCACCTTAGAGCGGAGCCAGCAAACGGCCGGTGAGCCTGAGCTTTTCCACAGGCTTGTGGTCCCCTCTTCACAGTTCTCTTCCTGATAGCATGCGATAGATCCGTGGTCCTCAGCCTATTCCCCACCGGGGTCCCCTTGGCACCAGGCCCCCTCCCATTGCTGCACCCCCCCA
Source organism: Emys orbicularis (assembly GCF_028017835.1). Taxonomy (NCBI): domain Eukaryota; kingdom Metazoa; phylum Chordata; order Testudines; family Emydidae; genus Emys; species Emys orbicularis. The sequence continues at coordinate 15,155,892 of NC_088704.1, forward strand.
AGTTGGGAGCCCTGCTAGCAGCTCAACACCAGCTAGCCTGACTCCTGCGTCCCAGCCGCAGGGTGTAAGCGGCGCCTCCCTCTTTCCGTTCCAGACAAGTGCCAGGCCGAGTGCAAGTTCAACGCCGTGTGCCTCAACCGCCGTGGCACCGCCCGCTGCTCCTGCGACCGAATCGCCTGCGACGGCGCCTACCGGCCCGTCTGTGCCGGGGACAGCCGGACCTACAGCAACGACTGCGAGCGCCAGAAGGCGGAGTGCCAGCAGAAAGCCGCCATCCCCGCGAAGCACGAGGGCCCTTGTGGTAAGCGGCACCGCGGCGGTCCCGTTTGTACCCGTGCATCTCCCCCCGCCTCCTTTGCTACCCACCCCCAGCAGGAAAATGCCCCACGCCCCTTCCTGTTTTCACACATAACAGGGCAGAGGAGGAGCCGTGCTGTCCCGGCGCCAGGGGTAAGTCGTGTCCATGTCCCTGTAGCCACTAGGCAGCCCCTCTTCCCCTTCATGACCTACAGGCCAGTAAGATCCAGCCCCTCCTCCTCTTCTTCCTTTTGCCTGATCCCAAGTACCATCTGTCTCTCTCCTCTCTCTCCATTGCTGCCGTTTCTCTCTCCCTCTCTGCTCCGGTGTCGTCTGCGTCCGATGTGTCCTGTAACGGAGGGGGAAAAAGTGCTTTGAACCATAATAACAAGAAGCATCTTGAGTGTTTGGTCCATGTCCCCCATCCACCTGCTCCCTGCCAGGCGCACACGCTGTATCACCCAACTCAGAAGCAGCTCTCATTGCCCATCCCGCCTCCTGGGGTAGTGCCAGTCTCCCAAGTCCCTTTCATTGCTACCCCTGCCATGCTTTCCAGCCTTTCTCAGCTCTAGGTGCCCGCCATGAGGAACTCTTCCCCGTGCTGCTCCTCTCTGATGGTCTCGTCTGTGTTTGTCTCATTCTGGGTAGGAGCTGGGGGGTCTTTTGACCTTCTGATGAAGACTATTTTAAGAGATCTGGTTTGTGGGATAGGATGGGGGCCTGGGTTTCTATGGCTGTGGAAGCCACCGGGTACGAAATTCAGCTGTTGCCCAGGAAACTGGATGGGCTAACCACAGTCAGCCCACTGACTGGCATCAATTGGAAGAATTGCTGATTTCAGGTTGTCTTTAATTTATTATAGAAAAAATACAGGTGTATCTTCGAACTGCTCTTGTATCAAACCTTCTGAGAAGATTCTTAGATGAACCCCACTTTTTCGGGACTGTTTGGCTGGCTTTGCGCTCCTGGTGTCAGAGTCTCAATATTACCAACCCTGGCAGCTTAAAAATCATTTGTCAGTCACAGATTGGCATAATAGAATCATGGGATATTTTTTTTTAATCTGTGCTTGGGGAGCTTTTCTGGTTGTTGAACCATTAGGAGTCACTTTTTCAAGTTTTTCTCTGCAACCACGAAGACTAGAAACTTGCTTTTCTTTTTCGAGTGAACGAATAGATTCTCACATATTCACAGGATTCCAGGAGCTGGGGCTTTAGGTAAGACAGCAACTACTGCAAGACTTGCGATAAAATTGTGACAGTCAGCAGCCCTAGACTTTGTTTTCCTTCCCCAAGCTATATTCCTTCCTTCCTTCCCCCCGTTGGGCTGCTTCTCAAGTTCCGTTCCTTGGGTTCCAAAGCCTGTTGAAGAGAGTTGAAGTCTTTCCATTGATTCCAGTGGGCTTGGAATCAAACCCTGATAGCTCAGCCCTTCTGAAAATCCAGCCCTATGGCTCTGTTAGGGTGTAAATCTGGAGCAGCTCTGCTAGCTTCAGTGGAGTCATTCCAGATTTACACCACCATCAGTGAGAGCAGGATCAGGCAACACGGCATCTCAGCATGTCTGTTCCTTGCTGGCTCCTGGCAACAAACGTTTGGCAGATTCTGCAATTCTTGTCTCGACCCTGCCCTATCCCATACAGGGCAGCTTCTCTCCTCCTCCTGTTTTGATTCTCCTTCATTTGATGGCTTTCCCTTTCCTCCTCTCCCTGTAGGCCATGCAGCCAGCCAGGAGAGCAGGCCCACACACTGTTCCTTTCAAGAGCATGTGCTCGTGGGATGGAAAGTAAATAAAATCTAGGGCGAGAGATGAAGCAGAGTTTGATGCTTGCTCAGCCAAGACTTGGAGATCTCAGTCCATGAGACAGCTCAGTTCTGCCTCCTAGCAAACCACCATGCAGTGTAGTCACACCCTAGGCCTTCTCCTTCCACGTCAGCCCACTCCTTCCCTCAGCTGCTGCCTGCCCTGTGCGAGGTGGAGACTTCCACCTCCAGGTCAGCAGTTCAAACCCAGCACCAGACCAGAAGTGACCTGCGTAGAATGAGGTAGCGATCTCAGTGCAGTCTTGGCTAGCACGCTCACCAGCACGAGCTTCTCCTTTCTGGCAGTCTGGCCAAGGGGGCTGCAGTGCTGGCCAGGGCTTAGGGAGACATTGCGAGGTGACACTAAGCATGAGAGCTGAAGCAGAGTTGGATGCTTGGTCGGCCAAGACTTGGAGATTTCAGTCCGTGTGGCAGCCCAGTTCTGCTCCAGAATGGAGCTAGAGATCCAGGCTCTGTGTCCAGCAGCCTCCATAAAGAATCTCCTGTAGATTCATTCTGCCCGAGTCCTGCCTCTTCTCCGCAGCGTGGGTCACTGCAGGGACGTAGAGATGGGGTCCCGCCCGATCAGGGTGGAGGCGCACTGGGGGACAGTGTGGGGGAAGCTGGCTACATGCTGTCTGTGCTGGACCTGCTCTGCAGAGACAGGTACTAAGGAAATACCTCCATGTGCCCCCACCCACCTGCATATCCCCATTACAATCCCTGATGTTCCCTCCTGTCTCCACTATAGGGAGCCAGGGGGAGGCCCCGGGGATCTAGAGCGTCCCTTCCCCTGGGGGGGCCCAGGTGGGGGCAGGGAATAGGAACCTCCCTGCAGAAATCTGGGGGCATCTCCTTTTACAGCCAGGCGGAAGCCGCGGAGTGGTACCAGCCCAAAGTGGGAGATTTAGGGAGCATGGATCCAGCCGTATGCCCTGCTGTGCACATCAAAGCCCCTTCGGGGCTGCCTACAAATTCTCAAGCGTCTGGAGGAAGATTGCTGCTGATGGCCAGCATCTAGTGAAGAAGATTTAGCATAACTAGAGCCTATGGAGGGGAAGGAAATGAAAGGCAGCCTATTAACATGGCAACATGATGCTTTAATCTTTCACAGATACCAGCCTAATGAACTCTCAGCCCCGCTGCTCGGGGAAGGAAACAAAGCCAGACAAAATAGCCCAGTCTGTCCATCACGGATTCTTTTTTTAAGTTCCTTTCTGCTTTCAAACAAGGGCGGTAGAAGCTGAAAGCCGCCTCTAGGTGAGGGGACATGGGATGAGGGGGTTAGGAATTTGGGAGAGGCAGGGTTTGATGGGGGCAGAGGAAAGGTCTCTGTAGTTGTGTCTGTCTGTTTTCCTCCTCCTCCTTTTCTCTTTCTTTCTTTCTTTCTTTCTCTCTTTCTCTCTTTCTCTCTTTCTCTCTCTCTCTCTGTCTTGTGTTTTACAGCATTGCCTGTTTGGAGAAAGGACGTGCATCCGCACAGCACCCTACCGCTCCCAACCGGGATGTCTCTGCTCAGAGGTCTGCTTTCTACCCTTCTCCTTAGCCAACGGCATTCCCTAAGATGTCAATCTCTCTCTTCCTCTCCCCCTCACTCTCCTCCTCCCTGGCCTTAGTTAAAAGCCCTTGGGATGGAAAGATTCCCACATTTTTTTTACCAATCCACCCACTTCCTGCCTGGAATGAAAGTGCCTTGCAGTGTAACTGGGTATTTTTAATGCTTGCTCCAGTTTGCATCTCCTTCTCTGAGATGGACGGGGGCTGCGGGGGGTTGGCCACACAACTGCAGGCTCTGTTGTGGGCAGCTGCTGTTTTGCCTGACCATCCGTGTGAGCCGAGAACCCCGTTCTCCTTCTCAAGCCACCTGGGTGCCTCTTCCCGGCCGATGAGTCAATTCGGGCTGCTCCTGGTTGATTTTTCTGTTTGTCCCGCTCGGGCATGGTCGCGGACTCCTGGCTGCCCGAGATTGCCGTGCTTTCCCCCCTCCCCCTCATTAGCGCGCGTTTGTGTGTGCGTGCGTGTACACGCCAGGCAGCCCAGGGCGTGGAAAGGAGTGAGCGTGCTGCATGGTGTCGCCCTGAACATGAAAACTCCCCGCCTGCCTCCCGATGCACGTTGCAACGTGCCGATTTTTAAATCCTCCTTCAGTCTGGCGAAGGAGCCTTCTCCGGTCTTGGGTTTCTCCCTGGGAACACACCAACACAGCGCCTCAGTAGATGGCAGCCCAGCCGGCTGGCAGGGGGATGCGGCGAAACTCCTTGGATGCTGCAAACACAGGCAGGGAGTGCAGTCGGTCAGAGCAGCGGCCTCGGAGGCAGGTCCCAGGAGCCATTTACTGCTCTTCCGCTTGACAGATTTTCAAAAGAGCTCAGCTCCCCTCTGGGCACCACAGTGGGTGGCCAGGTTCCTGCAAAGCGCAGAGTCATGTGATTGACAATCTGGTCCCTTGAGATATGGCCCCACCTGTAAATTGGAGATGTGGACTCTCAAGTGGTGGTGGTGGGGAGTCATAATCACCTATTGATTGTTAACACACTCCAAGGTCCTTGGATGGAAGGTGCTATGGAAGTGCCTGCTTCTGCTCCCATTGAAACCAATGGAAAAACACCTATTGATTTCAGTGGGGGTCCGGGGGCGGAGGGGGGAGTTGTCAGCCTGAGGATCAGACTGCCAGGGGAACCTCGTTTGCTGCATCACTGCAGCTCTGAATTGCTCGAGGGCTGAGAAATGTCAGAGCGGCTGTCTCCCCGCTCCAGGCCTGGGATCCTCCCATCCAGCCGCTCCCCGTTCAGCCTGATTGTGCCGGGCAGAGGCCGTTTTCCCATCTCAGCGCGCTGCCTCTGCATGACTCCGGGGCGCAGTTATGGGAAGCATGTCTTTAAAAACGAGAAAACCAAAGCAAGAGATGTCAGCAGGCCTGCTGGCGCCGCAGAGAGGCACCGGCACCACGTGGGGGAAAGCTTGGAAACCGTCTGGCTGCAGGAAGAATTGGAGGGGGGGTGTGCATTGGGGGGCGAGTGAGTATTAGAGATGAGAGAGAGAAGCCTCGGCTGACTCTCCTGCGGCCCAACCCTTTGATCCAGACCCCACTTGTCAGTTGTCTCCATCGCAGACCTGGAACTGAGCAACACCCCAGACGTGGGGACCCTCTCTCTCCTCCATTCCTGCTCCTTCTCCACTGCTGGAGCCAGGAGCATCTGCCTGGGGCAAGCTTGGCTTCTTGATGGGCAGGATCTCTCCATGGTGCTGGCAGGAAGCATGCACTGAAAGGCACACGCCTGGTCCTGTCACTCTGAACCATTGACACCCCCCGGCTTTGTGCAGAGGCACCCCGGGGTTCGATTTCCCATCAGTCAGAAAGGGGGGGGCTCCGGCAGGCTGTCTCCGGGTGGAACCCGTCCCAGCTCTCCATGCGGAGTTTGCCTTTCACGCCCTGCGCTGGTTTGTGGCTGTGCTGTTCTCGCAGTGTTTGTTTTGCTTGGGTCTGTCTCGGCGCGTGCCCTGTTGCATCCATCTGGCTTTTGCTGCCTTGCGTTTCCCCGCTGGGCTTGTCGTCGCATTTCCTTTTCAGGGTTTCACACCGCGTTTCTTTCTTCTCTCTCCCCTCCCCTCGCTGCCCAGAGCGGTGGTTTGAGTATCATGGAGCGCCCCCTTGGCTGGACTGCCGGCTCTCCCCCAGCAGTTAACACAGTCCTGCCTTTAGCTGCCTGGCCTGGCCTGTAAGCAGCCTAAACCAGAGCGCCAGCTTCTGGGCGGTGAAGGAAATGCAGCCTGCTGTTTGTCCCACTGCCTGCCCGGGGGGTTACGATTGTGGATTTCTGCACCGCAGATCTTCCCTTAACAAAAATCGAAATAGAAAAGTCCCGGGGGCAGGCGACCGTGGTGTCTGCAGTGGAACAGGGATGCTGGGCCCGATTTGCTTCTGCCACTGGTGCAAACCAGGAGTCACTGCAGCGGAGCCAGTGAGTTACCCTGGTGCAAGGACTGCACAGGTGAAGGAATAGTCGGGCTCGGTGCTCTCTGCATCTGAATGGGCTTGGCACCCCATCTCCACTCGCAGCACGACACACAGCTGCCTGGAGATCCCGCAGACTGGCGAGAGATGCATTGGCCTCTCCTCCTGCCCTGCTCTTTGGGCAGAGTCCGGAGGGCTGCCCTTCACGCTCTGCATTGGCTAACAATGCTCCAGGGAAGCCTCAGCACCCACTAGGGTGAGTCAGTTTGGCCCACCCCAGGCCCCCTGCTGCACGTGTTTCTGGCATTTTAACCTGGGCTAGTGCAGCTCTGTAACGACCTGTCCAGGGAGGAGTGAGGGTGATTCTCTCTCCCCGGTTCCCACCACACCCCCGTCCTAATGAAAGGATGGGGGTGAGAATAGGAAGTAGATGGGACGAGGAAGGAGCACAGTGTATCAGAGCCTAATGCAGGTATCGGTGCCATCGCAAGCTAGATCTTGCTACATACAGTCACTGGGGGGAGGGTGTTGGTGTGAGGGATGGGCTCTGTGTGTGTGCATGTTTGTGCGAGGGTGTGTGTGTGTGTGTGTGTGTTTGTTTTGGAGTGAGGGATAGTGGGTGTATCTGTGTGTGTTGGTGTGGAGGATGGGCTGTGTGAGTGTGTGCTGGTGCGAGGGATGGGCTCTGTGTGTGTGCTGGTGCGAGGGTTGGTGTGTGTGTGTGTGCTGGTGCAAGGGATGGGCTCTGTGTGCTGGTGCGAGGGATGGGCTCTGTGTGTGTGTGCTGGTGCGAGGGTTGGTGTGTGTGTGTGCTGGTGCGAGGGTTGGTGTGTATGTGTGTGCTGGTGCAAGGGGTGGGCTCTATATGTGTGTGTGTCTTTGTATGTGTGCTGGTGCGAGGGATGGGCTCTGTGTGTGTGTGCTGGTGTGAGGGTTGGTGTGTGTGTGCTAGTGCGAGGGATGGGCTCTGTGTGCTGGTACGAAGGATGGGCTCTGTGTGTGTGTGTGTGTGTGTGTGTGTGTGTGTACTGGTGCGAGGGATGTGTTTCACTTGAAGGTATAAGGCTTTTAGCAGGATGGATTTTGCTCCGCCCTGACTTTCAGACTGTTATGGTCCCTCTCTGAGCCTCTGGGATCCCCGTCCCCCTGTCCTGTTGTGATCTGCACAGTGGCTATAACAGAGGGAGAGTTGAGGTCGACCAGGGCCCTGTCCTGGGAGGAGGGTGTTCTGCTGCTGTATGGGACAGGCACCAGACCGGGGCCACTAGGGTGGCATGCGATCTCAAGGGGGGTGACAGGAGCACTGTGTGTTTGTGACACCTTCATAACTTCCTCCGCCCAGGGTCCGCGCGGTCCTGGCGGGGGCTGGCGCGCGGGTGTTGTTCTTTGCCTGCTCCCTGCCGGATGGGGAGTGGCCGCGGCAGGGGGAGTGGCTGATGTATTGTTTTTTCTCTCCTGCCCCTGCGCAGACCTGGGCATGCCCAGCCCGTGCCTGAGCGTGGAGTGCACCTTCGGGGCCACCTGCGTGGTGAAGAACCGGGAGGCGGTGTGCGAGTGCCAGCAGGTATGCCTCAGCCGCTACGACCCCGTGTGCGGCAGCGACAACCGCACCTATGGCAACCCCTGCGAGCTGGACGCCATGGCCTGCGTCCTCAGGAAGGAGATCAAAGTGAAGCACAAAGGGCCTTGCGGTGAGTGGGGTGGGGCTCTGTGGAAGGAGAACCTGGAAGCCAGGAGGGGGAGGCGCAGGAGGGCTCAGAACTAGCTGGCAGGGGCGGGTTATGGGGACACAGAGCAAGTGACCCTCCACCCATATGCTCCCCACCCCAGTCAGGCAGACTTTTCCACTCAGCCCCAGCATGTCTCCTCCACTCCCAAGTCCTTGATCTGCTGCAGGGCAGCCCCATCTCATCCCACGCCACCCCAGCAGGCAATGGGACTTTCCGCTCCACAGGACCTGAATCGCTGGCATCCCACCAGAATCTGCCCTTTTCGCCGGCCATGGTGGTGAAGGGTGGGGCCCGGTGGCTGCCCCTTCCAAGCAGGCCTGCGGGTAGACTGCAGCCCCACCGTGCTGGTTGCTGTTGGAGTCTGAAGCTCTAGTTGGCATGGGGTGAGGTGTTAGGTCACGTGACTGCTGACCCCATAGGATGGCCCCACAGTAGCTCTAGGAACAAAGGGGTCCAGTGAAGAGAGATGCCTGGGCATTCCTCTAACCCCCTGCACCTGGAGCTTGCAACATGCTTTGCAGACACGGAGTGCCCTTAGCCTCCCAACCCCCACAGCGAGGTAGCAGGAGCCTCCTTGTTTTACAGAGGGGGAAACTGAGGCAGAGCGCAGGCATGTGACTTGCCCAGCTTCATGCAGTGAGTCACTGGCAGAGCTAGGGATGGAACCCAGGAGTCTAGATTCCCAGCCCTGTGCTCTCACCACTGAACCACTGTGGATCCTAAGGAACGCCTTGCTTCCCTTCCAGCAAGTTATATTCCTGATTAGAGAGGTTACTCTCATCCCCGCGGGATGGAATCTCCTGCCTGGCATGGGGACGAAGCAAAGTGTTCAGATTGTTCCTAAAAGCACTGAGGCTTTCCCTGTAATCCAGGCATAGTGCCTCCTGCTGTAGAAAGTGCAGGGGGGCTGCTAATGGTGGACTGAGCTGAGTGGGGATAGGCTGAACACGGGAGGTGTTCAATAGGAGTGAGTCAATAGGAGCATTGCCTACAGGTAGAATAAGCATTAGGAGTCAGGACTCCTGGGTTCTGTTCCTGATTTTGCTGCTTTGCTTCCCCTGGGCCTCAGTTTCCCCATCCTGGGTGGCTTGCTAGGCTAACTGAATTGAAAGGCGTTGCAAAGGACGCTGAGGTGCGTGGAAAGGAGGTGGAATCGGCTGCAGAGCAGGTGGCTGTGGCTGTTAATCAAAGCATCTGCAGTTACTTGAGAGTCAAGCTGGATCCAGGCTGAATGAAATTTCTGTGCAGCATAAGCCCCCAGCGCTGCCTGCTTCAGTGTGCTTTGTGCAGAAACAATCCGTTTCTCACCCCAGGAGCGTTTCTCTGGTTTGGGGCTGGAGCGGAGCATGTGTCTGCGTGTATCTATCCGTGGCTTGCCATTCCCTGTTCCCCTTGCCAGGCAAGTGCCCGCTTAGATCACCCATTGCCCACTCAGACGGCAATGAAATCAGCAGGCCGCCCGGCGAGCAGAGAGAATGACGCAGTTCACTGGTACCTGTCGCTCGGGAAGGTTATTCCTTCACCTTCCAATGGCTTAAAAATAACAGAGTCTCGGCAGAAGGGGTTGATTTGGGGAAAAGAACCAATCTGGTTGGTGATTTTCCCTTTCTCCCTATAGAGGTGGGGGGGGGGAGCATCTAGGGGAAATATGCATGTACATCGCTTCCCTGCGCAAAGCCCGCCCTGGCTGCTTTACCAGTCTGATGCAGGACAATTAGCTGCTACAAAAGTTTGAACAGTGGGGGAGCTGCCCAGGAGCGGCTGGGGCCGAGATGCGGGAGAAGCTGTCTGAGCATCTTGCTCCTCCTTTGTCTCTCTTCTGGAGGTAGCAGGGGGGGTGTCCAGATTTAATTACAAAATGCATCCCTCTGCCCCCGTTAGAGAGAAACCATCCATCTCGCTTGGTCTTCCACCCCCCAGCGAATGCGTACACCCCTTATCCCATTAAAGGGCATTTCTCTGCCTTGGGAGGAATAATTGATCACTGGCACTCCATCCACCTGCTGCATCTCGTAAAGGCCTTTCCAGCACCTTTTGGAATGCACCACAAGAAAAAACCAAATGCCCAGGGATGGCTGTCCTTCCCTGTCCCTTAATCCTAGCGCTCTATGTCCCTCAGCCGTGATCTGCTCTCGGTTCCAACCCCGCCACCCTACTGAAGTCAGGGAGGTTGCTTAGGCGGGATTTAGCCAACTGTGTTGATGACAAACTAGGGTCATCCTGCTTGCAGTCTGAATGCTTGTATGCTACGCTCCAGGGGTTATCATTAGCTAATGCCCAGCTATATACTCCATGACCTGGCGGGGGGCGAGCGGTTATGGAAGGTATGCAGAGTGCCACAGCCAAAGTTCAGGCTGGCTGTTTAGTTTCTGAGCGTAGGATCACTGCTCTCTGCACAGATGGCAGCTCTGCGTTATGCAGGAGGGACGCTTACTATGATGAAAGGAAATTTAATGCTTAGAAAAGAGGGATGTGTGTGCACAGTTCACCCATGGAACTCACTGCTACAGGATAGCAATGAGTTCTGGAGGCTTCAGAAGCAGATTAGACATTGATATGTGCATTAAGAATATCTGCAGTTACCTGAGAGATGATTGTCATGTAAAAGGGATATAAACACCCCTGCTTTAGGGCATAAAGGGCCCCTGACTTCCTGGGACTCAGAAGAAATTTCCCGCACGCCCATGGGCCTATCTTCCCATAGATCCTGCCTTCGAGCGCCTCTCTACCCACTTCTGAAACCCACCAGTGGGCAGGAAATGGCAGGCTATAGATAGAAACATCCCAGCCGACAGCTCATGCTAACCAGTCACGGGTTTGGGCTTTTTTCGCATCTTCCCCCCACGCATCCAAAGCAACAGCTGCTGCGCGAAAGTAAAATGAGAAAAATCTTCCTCGAGCCAAATTCCTGGTGAATCGAATGGAGGGGGGGAGGGGATGCTCCTCTGAAAGAGGAAGTTAGCCGGTGAGTCACTGAATGCACAAGGGCCATGACAGCAGAGGTGCTGGCTGGCTCTGGGCTCACCTGCAGTGAAGGACTGCGTGTGCTGGGGAGGTACATGCGTCATGCAGACAGCGTATACGGGGAGAGGGAGATGACGTGTCACTATGAATTACAAACACATCCAGTCCTGGGGACATCCTGATAAACCAGAAGAAGGGGGCTCGGCAGGTCATGATGCTGCCAGAGCCTTGAGAGGGGTTCATTGCACATGGACGTGAGTTTAGAGCCTTCTGTGACACATGGGACACCATCCCTCAAAGCAACTCCCTGTTCCCATGGAATTCCCAGGCCTGGCCGTGAGACTTTGCTCTTCTCCTCCGCCCTTAGAGCTGCTGCTAGAGCAGTGGGGCAGTTGCCCGGGCTTTGTGCAGCCCTCTCCTTGGTGTTGCTACGGACGGGGCTAAGCTGGGACCTGGGGATCCACAGCCATGTTTTAGGGGTGTTCCATCCCAGGGAGTCAGTGGCTCCTGTTGTTGAGGTTGGCTGGTCTCTGCCTGAAGCCGGAGCTTGACTCACCAAGAGTCTTTTCATCCTGTGAATCCAGCCTGCGTTTCAGCCTCCTGCAGCTGCCCCTGGTGCAGCCCCCATCGTCTCCTGCTGCCGTATCTCCATGACGACCCTGCAAATGCAGGGCAGAGTCTGGGCCCTCTGAGCCTGTCCTACAGGAACTCGATGGAACCCAAAATAATCCTTGGGGCCCGCAACACACCACGCTGCGGCCTGAGGCCGGGGATCTGCATTGGGACAATGCCTACCAAGTGACACCCATGACTCGCTGGCTTCAGGCACAAAGCAAGAGCTGGTGGCCCGGCTGCCCAGACTGGCTGCGGGCCGTTCTTTGCCTCGCTGTGGGCTGCGGTAGCTGTTGTGGGGTGATCTCTCTTTTTCACAGCATTCCAGGGGGTTCTGATCTGTACATTCCCAGAAAATGGGGTTCAACCCCCTGCAGCTCCCCCCAGCCCTATGGGGTAGAGTGCTCGCCTAGTCTGTGTCAGTCAGGCTCTAGAGAGAAGACCAGCCCTGCTTTTCTCAATGGGGGGTGTGTGGGGTGAGGGTGGGGCTGACAAGTGGGTTTGGCTAAATGACACGCCCCTTGTTAGCTTCTGCAAACGGCAGGGTGCAGGATTGGAGTGGGCTGGGAAAGTGGGACTGCCCCGCCGAGCAGCACCGGCCCCACCTTCTGCTGGGAGTAACTGGCTCCAGAAGCACCCGGGATCTAGAACCTAAGATAAAACCTCCCCTCCCCCTCATTTCCACAGCCCTGTCGCCTAACCCCTGCCCAGCCGCCCCGCTCCCCTGCAGATCTCCCAGATTTGCTGCCCAAATCCTCAAGGAGATTTGCAAGCTGCTTGGGTTGTAGCCCTTGTCTCTCTGTGGCTGCTGATACCAGGACTCATTTATCAGCCTTTGTAACTGCACTGGCCCTGCACTCGCTCCAGCCCTGTTTAGAGCTGTAATGGCATATAACTCCGGTAACATTTCAGCCTAATTACCCCGGCCCTGATGGGTTTTACGGCTAAGCCTCTCTGCCTCCGAGTGCGTCTCCTTCCTTCTCTGCCCACCCTGCTCCTTCCTGCCCCCACCATACTCACTGGGGCTCCCTGTGAGTGTCTGGGGGGCAGGGTAGGGGGGTTGCATGGCATTTGACTGCTGTCTTGACACTGGGTTCAGAGACAGCTGCCTCCCCCCTTCAGTCCCCCCATGCCCCCTGGAGTCTAGAGCGGAGGCAGAGCTTGGGGTCGGAGGCAGGCGTTGATGGATGCTGCTGAAGAGGTTACTCATGCAGCTATCTCTGGTGCTCCCATGACTCTCGGGACGTTCAGCCCCCTCCCCTCCAGTGCCCCTCTCGTGTTCAGCCTTGGCCCGCAGAGCTGTTCAGTTATGTACGCGCTGGCCTCATAGGAGAGACTCTCTATCATGCTCCTGTCTCTGGAGTGTCTCAGCGGCGATGGGTCCTTCCCTGCCCTCCACTCCCACAGAAGCAGGTGAGTGCTACAGACACCGCGCTCAGCTGTACAGTGAGTGCACAGGGTCTAGACACACCTGGTCTGTTAACTTTGGCTGTGGCAGTTAAAGGGCTAATGATGTCCCCGCAGAACATTGAGAAATACGTAGAACAATGGGCCAGATCCTCCACTGGCGTAAATCTCCATGGAGCAACACTGATTTACACCAGCTGGGGAATCCGCCCATTTATCTTTTCATTATTTTTCTTTGCCTGTTCCCTCGCGGGCATTGACGATCCCTATTACGAGTGTCTAATCCTGTTGCCATGTCCACCTCCCACCCTGGGGTTAATTTCACTCTTCTGCCTGAATTCCCCTTGGACTTGCTGCCCAAATCTGACCTAGAGTGTTGCTGTGCACTGTTAAAATGCTGCTGTGTTCCACCCCAGAGGTGGCTGCATTTCTCTGTGGGTCTTGCTAGCTTGTAAAGTGCTTTGAGTTGAAAATCGCTATAGGGATATACAATACTTCTTATGAAGTCCTATACCTGGGATAGTCGGGGAGCTGCACTCATTTATCCCAGCTGAGGATTGGGGCCTTTTTTTCCCTCTCCCTCTCCAGCACAAAGTCTCCGCCCTCCATTTGTGACACTGTGATCGTTTCCGTGGGTGGAAAAACTTGTGCGACGAGACCTGAAGCCGGGTGGCTTTTTGCCTGGGTCTGGTTTCAGTTCCAAGCTCTGGGCCTGATCCAATGCCCATTGGAGTCAGTGGGACTTTTCCCGTTCGCCTCGGTGGGTTTGGGATCAGGCTGTCAGAGCAGTTCTAGATGCCATGGTGGTAACAATGAGCAGGCTCTGTGCTGTAGCCATGCTAGAGCAATGGAGGGCAATTGTCAGGCAGTGCTCTGCACAGACAAAGCCGGGATGGCCTTAAGCGATGATCCCCTCTCCAGGCTAATCTTCCTGTACTAGCTGTCCTCTCCCCATTTCACATGGCAGCGAAGGAGTACAGCGCTGTTAACCCCTCCTTGCCTGGAGCGCTGACACGGCACGCATTTGGGATAATGAGCCCGTGGATTATTCTGCAGGGCCTTGTTCTCGGTGCCAGTGCTTAGTGACTTGACTTTCTCTCTGGGTTTCTTGTCCCTTTCTATTTTGATTCCTGCAGACCGGTGTAGCAAGTGTCAGTTCGGTGCCATCTGTGAGGCGGAGACGGGCAGGTGCGTGTGCCCAACAGAATGCGTCTCCTCCTCCCAGCCGGTCTGCGGCACGGACGGGAACACCTACGGCAGCGAGTGCGAGCTCCACGTCCGGGCGTGCACGCAGCAGACCAACATCCAGGTGGCCGCGCAAGGAGACTGCAGTGAGTTTGCAGGGGCACCTGTCCTTGCCCCCTGCCTCCACATTCCTTTCTTAACCCTTCGTGTCACTTTAGTTCCACCCTCCCCTGGGGAAAAGAATAAAATCCAAAGAGGTTTTGATCCAAGGAAGAAAATAACTTAGTTGTCACCAGTGACCAATAACTTTGGGTGCCTCCATTTTTGGGTGGGGGGGCCAACTTGAGACATCTTCAAGAGGCCCAATTTTCAGAGGGCAGATGCTAGGCACTTTCTAAAAACCAGGCCTCTTTAAGGTATGTCAACTTGAGCACCCAGAAATGGAGGCATCCAAGATCACTAGCCACCGTTGGCAATCATGTCTGCAGGCCCTGGTGGAGCAGACAGATATCAGGCAATAGGCTGGCAGAAGGAATGGTTTTCATCACAAGAATTTCCTTGATTTGTTACACCCAGGCCGTCTCTGTGCTGGAGCTCGAACCAAGCTAGCCACAGCCATCTTTGCCTGCTCAGGTCCTCGGCTGGCATAGTGCACCCAAAGGCATTGGAGCGACGTCTGTCTAGCCCAGTTGGTTCTAGCAGAGTTTCCCTGCCCAGTTTGGACAGAGATTTCTTTATTTCGTTCATGAGAGCCATCCTCAAACAGGCTTCAAAGCCTTCGGTTGAAACTTTCAAAGCTGATTAGGGATTTAGACACATTACCATGAATGAGTTACATGTCTCAATCCCTTGGTCAGCTTGGAAATCTCAGCCATAGGGGTTTGGTTTTTTTTCTATTTTCGAACAGGAGCTGAATCTTCTTCAATGGGCATCATCCTGCAGGGCAGATGGACTTGGTAGACGCCAAGGCTGTAAGCAGCCTATAGCGTCTTGTAGTAGCCCAGTTCTAACAGGGTCCTTGCCAGCTCTGCCACTGACTCGTTCCCTATGAGATCTAGGGCAAGACCCTAATGCTTAGCCTTTTGAAGCCACCTCGGCTGTCGTGGTCCCTGAGGAGGGCTCCTAGGGCTATGATAATACAAATTAGAATAACAAATGGATTCACACTTCCCATCCATCTGAATGGGAACGGGGCATCCAAATCCCTTAGCCGGCTTTGAAAATCTCAGCCACAATCCCGGTGTGCCTCAGTTTCCCCCGCCACGATACAAGGGTAATACCTCCCCTTATGGGTGTCACAAAGCTTAATCAACCTTATTGAAATACTAACTGCAACCTTGGCAGGGAAGGTGCCAGGCTGAACAGGGAAGCCATGCTAGCACCTGGCAGTCTACACCTGCCTTTAAACACAGCTGTACCATGTTCCTGTTTGGTCAGCGTGCCCCTTTTTTGGTTTCTTTTTTCTTCCCCCCCTCACAGGTTAGTTTCTACCTGATCTTCTGCTCCCCCTACCCCGCCTCTCTCCCCACTCCCACCCCCAGCCCCATGCACTTTGGCCCAGCCCAGAACGGTCTGTGCTAATTTCCAAATGAACTAAAAGTGCCGATGAAATGCTACATTAGAACAAATGATACACTGGACCAAATAATCTCTCTCTCTATAGCTGGGACTGACATGTCCCAGCTGAGCGGGGACAGGGAGCTAACGGATACGTTTCAGAGTGGAAACCTGAGTGAGATGGAAGGGCTGCATGGGATGCCCCGTCAGCATCGGGCACTGCAAGGCTGGGCTCCGGCTGCTGCCGATATGGAACCGTGGGTGCCTAGAGAGAGTCATTCAGTGCTTATAACCAGAATGCACCGTTGGCCTGGTGTCTGCAGGAGCTGGCTACCTGCGACACCCGCTGACTTTCGGGAGTTGTGGGTGCTTGGGACTCTGCCGTGGGAACCCACCCTCAGTTTCTTCTGTCCTGAGCCCATTCAGGGATGGGTTAAGCCGGTGATGAAGCAATCAGCAGCCAGGCCCTCTCTGAGGGCATAGCCCTCTGACACTGCCCAGGCTGACGATTGCAACGGGAGGCTTTCTGCTGGATCTCATGCTGCTTCTCTCTCCCTCCCCGTTCTCCTCTCACTTGCCCCCTCCCCCCAGAGTCGTGCGGCAGCGCTGTCTGTGCCTTCGGGAGCAAGTGCGTGGGCGGGCAGTGTGTGTGCCCGCGCTGCGAGAGGCAGCCCTTCTCCCAGGTGTGTGGCAGCGACGGCGTCACCTACGACAGCCCGTGCGAGCTGCAGGTGGCTTCCTGCCAGCAGAAGAAGGCCATCGAGGTTTCCAGGACGGGACCTTGTGAGGAGGGTAGGAAGCTCCGTTCCTTCTGGTTCTGGGGGGCAGAAGGGTGTGAGGAATGGGGTGGATGGGCAGGGAGGGCTTGGACTTCCTCACACATGGAGTTTATATTGCGTGGTCCAAAGGCAAATGTCCAGAGCTCATGGTTTGTGACTGGAATGTGGATGCCTTCTCGCTCTCTCTCATCCCCCCACCGCCCTGCTGGGGCTAGGTACAACAGCAAGCTACACTGCCTGCTGCTTGGAGTCGCCTGTGGCGTGCCCAGGTGTAACCCCCCTGGGGTCGCCGACAGAGCAGCCTCTTTGGCAGGGTTTCTTCCTCCCCCCATCCTGGCGCTCTGGCCTGTTGTACGGCAGGTGTATTTTAAAGGCTTCACCGAGTCTCCTAGCAATCCCCCCATGCATGGAAGTTGGCTGCTCCTCGCTCTGTCTCATGGCAGGCGAATGGCTCTGTGATGGGAGTCGGGAGGCTCCTCTCCTGCCCTCGTGGGAGGGGAGAGCAGCTTGTCCAAGCTCATTTCGGCGGCTGGCGCTGTGTCGTCAACAGCACCTGGCACCCAGCCCCTTCGTCTTTGTAGCTAGCGGTAATGAAAGTTGACACCACCTAATGGGCCTGGGCTAGGAGATTTATCACTGCTTTAATTTCACACTTCAAAGGGCCCAGGCTTGAGAGAGGCGTGAGGAGACGGAGCGGTTCCTGAGGCACGGGCCCAGCTGCCTCGCCACTGCCCCCAGGACTCTGTTGGGGTTGCCATTAACTCAGCACTGGGCACCTGGGGAAATATCTCTTTGCTGAGGCCCTGCTCGGCCAGGTTTCGGGGGGATCCCGGCTGCAGGCCTCCTCTGAGCAGCATTGGGGCAGGGTGTGGGGCAGATGGCTGCGTGCAGCCTTTAGAGTCAGTGAGTGAAAGCTGCCGGATCAACAGTCCTGGACAGCAAAGGCCTCTGTTTAGCCCCAGAGAGAGCCTCCTGCACGTCTTGGCCTGCCTGCCCCGGCCTGGGGGGTCCCCTTTAAGTGGGAGGGGGAGCTCAGTGTCTTCGGCCCATGCGACCCCGAGTGCTTCTCTCAAGTCTGGGGACAATTGATGCCAATGGGTTTGAAACCAGCAGCCCTCTCAACACAGGCCACAGAGGGTGACAGACCCGGACTGGATTTTAAGGGCCTGAGCCAAACCCCTCTGCGGTCAAGGGAGGTGGGGGGGTGTCTTCTCACTGACTATAGTAGGCGTGGGGACAGGCCCACAGTGGGAGTGCACACTCCAGTGTCTGTCCCT
Organism: Emys orbicularis; assembly: GCF_028017835.1. Classification (NCBI taxonomy): domain Eukaryota; kingdom Metazoa; phylum Chordata; order Testudines; family Emydidae; genus Emys; species Emys orbicularis. The sequence goes on from NC_088704.1 coordinate 15,173,457, forward strand.
GAGCTGGACTGGGCGAGCTTCGCCTGGAGGCAGGGAGCTGCCAGCAGTGCCTAGGCAGCTCAGAGCAGCGTGTCCCTGGGCTGCTCTCTCCTGACTCCTCTGTAAAGGTGAGGTGTGGGGCTAGCGCCGCTGAAAGTGAGGGGCGGATAATGCTGGCTACAGCAAAGCTGAATGTGCCTAGGCTGTGCCAGCTTCCCTGCAGTCCACACGCCGCTCTGCCTGTGCGCCTCCGTCCTGCCCTGCCTGTCCAGTCCTGGAGCTCCCCCACAGCTCTGCCCTACTGATCCCCAGCAACCTCTGGGACACCAGTCCTGCCCCCCCTGCAGCTCTGCACCTCAGTCTTCACCGGCAGTGCTCTGCTCTGGGCCCAGCCACCCTTCAGGGGTCAGGTTGAGGCCTCCCAACTCATTTCACTGGTGGCCTGAAATCGATGAATCCAGGCCTCCAGAGTGGGAAGACTTTAGAGCAGTGCTGGCTGAAGGCCAATAGGGGAACAGCGTCCACCTTGTCCCTTCAGTGTCTCTGTGAGCTGAGACCGTCTAGCTCATTGCTCTTGTAGTTTAGCCAGATAAGGCTGGAGTGCTGTGGCAGGGCTAGGGAGAGTGGAAGACATAACATGGCGTTTGATCACAGTCCTCGCCAGGGAATTTCAGGTTGTGTCCTTCCGAGAGATGAGCTTAAATAATTCTCTGTGTAACGTCAGCTCCCACCCTTTGATCACTCCATAAAAAGGGGGCAGGTTGTTTTTTTTAAAGCCTTTGAAATCAACATCTCTCTCTCGCTGCCAGAGCGCGGAGCGTCTCGTGGTTGGTTGAGGAGCTGAGTTGACATACAGCGCATTAAGTGTCTCTCTGCCAAGCCAGTAATCTCTGCCAGGCTGGACTTTCAACTGAAAACCAAAACCAAAAGCACCCAGGTCTCTGGGTTTATCTGAGCAGAAGGAATCCGTTTCCCTGCTGCAGCGTGGGTGGAGAGGCTGGAGGGAAGAGGGAGTTAAACCGTTGTGAAGCCAGCCGGCTGCTATTCGTACTGTGCGTGGGGCTCATCTGTGTCTGATCCCCAGGTAGCCATCCGAGTTAGACGGGAGCTCTGAGCTTTTGCTTGCCAAGCCAGTACAGGCAGAGCCCTGAGCCCATCTTCAAGGAACCTCGCAAAGAGAAGTCCCCTTGTTACTGGCCACGTGGCTGTATTCCGTCCTCATAGGGGGCTGGATGCTCTGTCCTGGGGGAGGAGGGTCCTGCTGTCTCGGAGGCCAGGTGTGGACTAGGAGCAATCACCCTCCAGGGTCCCCTCCTTTCCTCTGCAGAGTGTGGCTCGGGGGGCTCAGGCTCTGGGGATGATAACGAGTGCGAACAGGACCGCTGCCGGCAGTACGGGGGCTCGTGGGACGAGGACGTGGAGGACGACCGCTGTGTGTGTGACTTCACCTGCCTGGCCGTGCCACGTAACCCGGTAATTCCCCCTGCCTGCCCGCCCCTGGCTTTAGAAGAGAGCTCGGCCTAGTGAGGGGCTCTCTGCAGCCTCTCAGGCTGGAGGTGTCGCAAGCCCAGCCTGGCTCGGGGTATTGCAGCACTTCGAACCCAGGCCACAGTTGGGTGGGGCTGTGGAAATCCTAGTGGGCGGGTAGGGGGGAGAAGTTCCCCCAAGCTGTCCCGGACTCACAGGGCCCATTTGAGTTTGGGAGGAGGTTCTTGTTGTATCCCTCCTGGCCTGTCCCTCATGCCCCTCGTCTCAAGGGGGCCTCTCCAGCACAGCCAGCCCCCTTGCTCCCCAGCCAGGGCTCTGGTCAGAGGCATGAATAGATGCCTTTCCCCCGCCCAGGGGTTGCCAGGGCTGAGGGACCTGTGCTGCAATCCCGGGTGCTGCTGGCTGGCACACGGCCCATCTCCCTTAGTAGCCGTTCTTCCCCCGGGCAGGATTGGTTAGTGCCGGATTTAGAATTCCAGCTTCCCTGCCCAGCACTGGCCTGGGGATGGGGGCACCCCATGAGGGGTAGGCAGCTCTCTGCATGCTGGAGGCTGCCGACAGTGATCTCTCTTCCCTCTCCTCCCTCCCCCCCATCCTCTGAGCAGGTGTGCGGCTCTGACGGTGCGACCTATGCCAACGAGTGTGAGCTCAAGAAGACACGCTGCGAGAAACGCCAGGACCTCTACGTCACCAGCCAAGGAGCCTGCCGCGGTGAGTCCCCACTGAGGTTCGGACCCGGGCTAGCATGGGTATTGGCCTTTAGCCAGCTCCTGCCTCACAGCATCCCATGCTCCTCTGACGTTTGTCTGGGGTGGCAACAGGGTCCCTTCTCTTCTGCCCTTTGGGCCACCACAAACAGGCTGGAGACTTTCGAGTTGCTAAACACTGTGTGTTATTTATTGGGGTCCCCTCCGCCAGGTCGCCAGTACAGCTTCATGCAGCCCCATGCAATCACTAGTAAACTGCCCCCTTAGCCTGCTCTCCAGGGAGGGAGAAGGCAAGATCTCACCCTCCTGGGATTCTGCATCCCCTGGCCCCTGCCAACCTCCCCCCTTGCACTTCCTTCCTGTCTTTTAACTGTTCCCACCATCCCTCCCAATTAAAGCAACTCCGGGGGGAATGGCTAGTACTGCAGTGACCAGAGAACTGGGTCAGCTCTGGGTTCCTAGCACTCTGTCACGCCGACCAATGCTGGGATTCAGACCCTGGGCTAGCAGGGGCTGTGTCAGCCTTCAGCTGCTCCCTTCCCCGCAGCATAGGGAACTCCTCTGCCTTGCGTCTGGGACCACTGCTGGGATCAGCCTGCGTTGCTGGCGGGGCCAGCATTAGTTTGTTGGTACCAATGCAGCGGCTGAGCCATTTTGTGCCTCTGTTTGCATGTCTGCATGCTGCTACTTGCACTGGGGAGGGCCTGGAGTCAGTGTCGCTGCCCTAATGCAGGGCAGAGACCAAGGGGGGTTGTGCAGGGAGGACATGGCCAGACACATCTGTCCAGATCCCCTGCATTTGTTATATTGCCCTGATGTAGCCCGGTTACAGCTGCGGTTCCCTGTCTGCCCAAGGTGTGACCTGTGTCCCTCCCTCTCTCCGTAGTTATTGGAACGCCTCCCCCGCCGCTCCTGGTTCTGCACTGCAGCCAGACCATCTATGGATGTTGTCCAGACAATACAACCGTGGCCCTCGGCGTGGGCTCGGCTGGCTGCCCAAGTGAGTGAAGCTTGCGGGGAATCTCTTGTAACAGATGAGGGGTCCTGGATTGTGAATCCCTTGTCGGGGACAGTGTGGAGATCCAGACCCCAGATAATGGGGGGAAAACTCCTCTGCAGAAGATTACTCTTCTGCCTGACCCTGTTGAACAGTGGGTCTTAGCCTTTTCCATGCCCTTCTCCCATGTTGTAACAGAAAGAAGTTTTGGGGTCTCCCTCCCATCTAGCCATGGGAGAGGGAGGGTGGGGAGAACCTCCCCAAAAAGTCTGTTGGCAACCCCCAGGCTGAAAACCTCTCCCGTAGCTTATCTGCTCCATTCCAGTTCCTCCACTAGACATGCCAGAGCCTCCAGATGTCTCCGGAGCCCGGAGCACACCCACCCACGAACAGAGAGAGACCCGCACACCTCTGCACACGCCCCTTTTGCCTTCTAAATTCCCAGCGCCTCTCGTTTTCTATAAAGCGCCAATTCGCTTCCGGTTCAGAAGCTGCCCTAAATCTATGCAGGGAGCAATGCAAGAGGGTTGCTCTGAACTAGATGCCCCAAACCTCCCTCCCTCTCTGGACAAGGACCAAACCCGGCGTGAGCTCTCGTGGCCTGCACAGATGGTAGCTGGCTCCCGGTGGAGCCAAGCTCAGGAAAGCCTTGGCAAGTGGTGGCCTTGTTTGTTTTCTCCGGGTTGCTCGCCATGTGGCAGCTCAAAGACAGTTAGCAGCGCCGTTCTGCTATTGGATGGTAACAGACGTTCCTTAGAGCCTGAGCCAGGCTGGTGCTGAGCCCGCACATTACTGGGAGCTGAGGGTGCTCAGTGCTCCCCTGGAAGTGCTCCCAGCGGTGAGCCCTTCCCGAGGGCGGCTTGCACCATCTCAGGGAGTTCGGGGCTAGTTCTGGGGGCAAATATTGGCTCCAGCCCTGGCCCCAGGGTATGAGACAGATCCACATCCTCCCACCCGGTAGGTCCTTCGCAGCCCACCCCAGTGCTGACTGAGAGGTGACTCTGCTTCTCAGGAGGCTGCCTTGATGAACGCGTCATTAATATTTATTAAATAATTACCGGAGTCAGGGCTTTCAAAGAAGGCGTGTTCGGAAAGGCATTAGCCATATATTAACAGCTGAGGCTGTGACCGACTGTTAGGAAAGCACATTAAACTGCGGAAATATAGTTAAAGCCGTGTATGGGCCTGGCTAATGCACGCTTGATGGGGATTTAGTGTCGTTTAATGTGCCATGTAATTTAATAAGCAGCGGTGTTCTGACAGACTCTCGTGGCACGGGGTCACCGCGGGTGGGCTTCAGCCCAAAGGGGCCAGCGCATGGGCTGACAAGCTGACTTCCGCCTCTGCTCAGCCAATGGTCCCAGCCTTCGTCGCCCGCTCGTGAAGTTCTCAAAGGAACCCCGTCATGCTTCCCCCCCCATGCTGCCCCTTGCTCAGAGTTCCCCGTAACCACCCACAAAGCCACCTCGTTGTCCTCCCTCAAACGTTTCTTTGCCTCCAGGCATAGGCGCCGACTCCATGGGTGCTCCGAGGCTGGAGCACCCATGGGAAAAAAAACAGTGGTGCTTAGCACCCGCTGGCACCCCCACAGGTCAGCTCCTCCCACTCCCTCCCAGCGTCTCTGCGGATTAGCTGTTCTGCAGGGTGCAGGAGGCACTGGCGGGGAGAGGAAGGAGCGGGGACAGGAAGAGGTGGGGGGAGGGGGTGGGAAGAGCCGGGGCAGGGGTGGGGGCTTGGAGGAAGGGGTGGAGTGGGGGCGGGCCCTGGGAGGAATGGGGTTGAGCATCCCCCGGCAACTCGGTAAATCAATGCCTGTGCCTCCAGGCCTGCAAAACATGACAGCCGTTTAGAGAGCAGGTGTGGCAAGACCACCCCCTCCTGACCCAGGGTCCCATTGATTCCTTGTGCTACGCCATCGGTCTGTCTGTATGCACCAGTCGTCTTTTGTGTCCTTGGGGCCGGGACTGTCTTTTTGTTCTGTGTTTTTGTTCTGTGTTTGTTCTGTGACTGGGGCTCCTAAGTGTTACTGCAGCACAAATTCCAATGGTCATCCTCTGGGTCAATGACACCCCCCCCCCCCCCCAACCGTGGCTGGGGCCTCACGCCCCCGTCTGGGCTCCCGCATGGTATCACTCCCCGGAGGAAGCCACACGGATTGATTGGCTCTGGGTCCAACTGCTCTTCCCCTTCTGTTCCACCCTTGCCCTTGAGTTGGCGACGGGAGCATAAATCTAAATGTAATCACCTGATGCGAGTGACTTTCTTTATTCCCCACAGCTGGGTCTGGAGATAACGATTTCCCCTCATGGCTCTCGCGCCATCCTGGGAAGTGGAGGAGGTGGAACATGACAACTGCTGGTCTCCCCTCCCTTTCCTGCCCCCTCTCATCCCAGATATTATGGGATTATCCATCCCTCTCACCCCTGCTTCCCAGGAATACAGCGGCGTCTCTCTCTTTCTCTGGATCTCCTCCCTCAGTTTAGAAAGAGAGAGGAACGATAGATGCAAGCAAAGTGAGCAGGAGTAGCTTGAAGGTTTTAAGACGGCTCCATGGTCAATGGGGGGATTTGAAGGGGAAGAGGTTTGGTAGGGGCAGAGGGAGGGTACATTGATCAGCATCCTAGTACCCTCCCCAGGAATGCGGTACCGCCTCAGCTGAGCGGATCAGGTCGGCACATACAGCCACGTTAAGGCCCCTCCTGTTTCAGGCCCTCACTGATTGCTGCTAATGGGACTAAGTTTGCTCTCTTTGACTCTCTCAGGCACCTGTCAGTGTTACCCCTACGGCTCGTATGGGGGGGCCTGCGACCCCACCACCGGCCAGTGCTCCTGCAAGCCGGGGGTGGGGGGCCTGAAGTGCGACCGCTGTGAACCCGGCTTCTGGAACTTCCGCGGGATAGTCACGGACAGCAAGAGCGGCTGCACCCGTGAGTACCGGGGGGTGCCAGGGAAGAGGGTGCCTGGGTAAAGGCTCTCTGAGAGATCTCTGAGAGATCTTGACCTGATTCACACCAGATCTTAACTAGCTCCCGCTCATGGGAGGAGAGCCAAGCACAGGCCTCCTTAAACAAACCCATACAGGGCCCAGGCTCTTGGTATTTCTGCAGTTCTCTCAGAGGCTAGCACTTTGGGAACGTGTCTCCAAACTGGTGCCAAGCATTCCCCAGTGCTGCTGCATCAGACCCAGGTGTGAAATCGCACTCAGGGGAAAGGGTTGTTTCCACCGGCTGGCGTGACATGGAATCGGGCCAGCACAGGATTCGGCAGGCTGGCTGCCCAGTCCATTGCAAGGGAACGTCAGACGCTCCCCCGAATCCCTGTCAGAGTCTGCACGGCCGATTCCCAAATCTGCGCCGACATCACCGACAGTGCCCCTGTACAAACAAGGAAGTAAACAAAAAAAGCCATGTTAATTTCAAGCTCCATTGGAGACACGAGCCAGAAAATCGATACGTGCCAAATGGGAAGAGGACAGACTGGTCAGGGAAAGAAGAGTTATTTGGAGGGGATTTGCAAACAATAGAGATGTGATTCTGTCTTTCGCGCTCTCTGAAATGATAGAGCTCTCTCTCTCTCCAGAGTGATAGACATGTGTCAAGGGATTGAATACAAGTCTCAGGCTCTGGGATTGCAAGCTCACGTTTTACGATGACATGCAGTTAAACAGGATGCGGGAAGCTTTGTTGATTCAAGCACAGGCCTGGGAGGTCAGGACTCCTGGGTTCCACTCCTGACTCTGGGAGTTAGTGTTTGTCTAAACATAGACACAGTAGCTGGGAGGTGATGCCAGAAAAGTTCAGACTGAAAATAGGATGTCAGTTTAATGGAGAAGGTAATTGGAACAGCTACCCAAGGGCTGTGGTTAATTCTCCACCACTCGGTGTCTTTAAATCGAGATAGGATGTTTCTTCTAAAAGATCCCCTTTAGCTCAACCACAAGATATGGGCTCAATGCAGGAATTAATGGACATAATCTCTGCGCTGTGCTATGGAGGAGGTCAGACTAGATGCTCATGATGGCCCCGTCTCGCCTTAAAATCTATGGCCAGACTCTCACTTACCATAAGGGCCCTGTACACAGTGCTGGCTGTGGAGACTTGTAGTGAAGGGAAACATAACTACCAAAGTGACCTTAGTGTTAATGAGAATGAGGGTCCATGAATCTAATGGTAGGATCAGGAACTTGGGCTCCAGCACGCCTGGGTTCTAGTCCTGCCTTGGGAAGTATAGTGTAGGGATTAGAGACTAGTACGGGAATCAGGACTTCTGGGTTCTTTTTCCTGATTCTGCCCCTAGCAAAAGGGAGACTGAATTAGTCCGAACAAAACATCCTTGGCAGAACTCAAGGACTGTGAGGAGATCATGCCTGGTAAACGGGAGAAGTGTGAGACCGGAAATCAATGGACCCAAATTGGTGTGCCGATTTCGTCCATTAAGCCAAAGTGGTGGACGAAATAATGAGAGGATGGGGTGTTCCACCCATCACTCCCCTTTGGGGATCCCCAAAAGGGACTTTGGAGGGAAACTTTTTCCTTCCCCACTGTTTTTCTTCTCTTTCCTTTCCCTCTCCTTTTTCCTTCTGGCTAATCAGAGTCTGGCTTAGCCAGGCAAAACTGCCAATTTTGCAATGCTGATTTAAAACTATGACCAGGGAGGCAGCTAAAGGCAATGCCCTCAACAGCCCGATGCTGGTATGAGTTTGCCAGGTCTCGGAGTACTAATCAAACAGCGTGTGCTGTGCCTGGGTTTTTCCAGCGGTCAGGTTGCAGGGGAGCCAATGCCAGAGACAGAAGCTGCATTGCCCGTCTTTGCTGTTCTCTTGTCTCCCCTGTTGAGTGGGTTTGTCTTGTTTTGTCTTCAAGAAACAGGATCAGACTTTAACAGCAGCAGCTGTTCCAGCCCATTTCAACTAACCTCTTCCCTTTTCCTCACACAGGACAGTTATTCCCATCTTTAATAACATCGAAAAGCCTTGTCAAATGGCGGGGGGAGGGGAGGTGTTCCCTCTAAAAACTCTCTCCTGCTAAAAGGGAAGGGAATAAGGGACAACGTTAAGATACAAGCCTTATTTAACACTGTACATGTCCAAGGCTTTCATTGTTGACTCTGGGCCCGTTGATTCCATTGAAATCAATGCAGCTGGGGGGTAGGAAGGTTGAATTCATTGGCGTGCGCAGGTGCTCAGCTCTCCTGGTGGAAGGCTTGCGTTGTAAAACGTGGCAATGTTTGTTCCTTGCCTCCCTACTGCCTCCTTGCCAAGCTTGTCACTGCGACCCGGTGGGCTCGGTGCGTGACGACTGTGAGCAGATGACCGGACTGTGCTCGTGCAAGACGGGCATCACCGGCATGAAATGCAACCAGTGCCCCAACGGCAGCAAGCTGGGGATGACGGGCTGCGAGAAAGGTGAGGCGAGGAAGCCACTCAGCCAGTGGCTCTTTTTCCTTGCAGAAGCAACCTGGGGTCACTTGTGATGCGCTGGCTTAGCGGGTGCGCGGCTACCGCTGCCTTCTGCTGACATGTTCACACGTGCGGCATCTGTCGCCCCTTAGTGGCTGCCCCGGAGAAGGGACCCAAGCCCGAGTGCTCATGCTACCATAGAGGTTCTCTTTTCTCCCAACTGCCAGGCGATTATTTCTTTGGAGCAGCAGGGCCTGAGTCTGTTCCTTGAGGTCTGTACACCCACAGACTCGCGACAACAGATTGTCTCAGACCACTGGCCTTTAACCAGGCTAAAAGTCTGTCTTGTCATCCTCGGTGGGACCAGTTGAATCTTCTCGGGAAAGCCCCTGACTGAGCTGGGCTTGTTTTGCATCCGCAACCGGAGCAGAGGGACACCGCATATGTGTATCACTCGTGTGTGCGTCTTTTTCCTTCCGCTCACCCCCAGATCCCTCCGCGCCAAAGTCCTGCCGCGAGCTGAGCTGCGAGTTCGGGGCGTCGTGCGTGGAGGTCAGTGGCTTTGCCCACTGCGAGTGCCCGTCCCCGCTGTGCATGGAGGCCAACATGACCAAGGTAAAAGGAGGAGGCAGCCGGGTGGGGCTGGGGGCCAGACCACTCGTGCATTTAGCTGGCTCGGCCTTGCTGGTTTGGAGCTGGGCCGCGTGTGGGACTGAAGCCCGGCGTTTCTGCTGGCTGCAGGCAGGGCCGCTCTGCTCAGCGTGCAGAGAGAGATGATGTTGCCAGCTGTTGAAGGAGCCTGTCGGAAAGGCCGGGATTTCTCTGATAGCCTCACACGGTGCCTCTGGGCTCCTCCTTTCAGGATTCGTCTTCCAGGGTCTCCTCCCAGCAGAGAGACACAAACAGGAGTCTCCCTGGCCTTTAACCCCTCGCTGACCATTTAAAGAGGGAGGTTTATTTTGCGCGTGGGGCCTGTGTCGTGGGTGGGGAGGGAGGAGAAACCCGTGTTTCAGGTGGGCTCTGCCTTACAGAGGGAATGATGAGAGGAGGTGACAATCTCTCCAGCTTCCCCCACTCTCCCTTGCCCTTCCCAGGTCTGTGGCTCTGACGGAGTGACCTACGGTGACCAGTGCCAGCTGAAGACCATTGCGTGCCGGCAGGGACAGGTCATCAAGGTGAAGCATGTTGGGCAATGCCATGGTGAGTCTCTCCCCTATCGTCCAGACAGGCACATATGGGCTGTGCTTAGCTGGCTCCTCTCAGCATGAGTCAGCACCTAGACAGTAATAAGGTGATAAGTACCGTTCAGCATGGATTTGCCAAGAACAAATCATGTCAAACCAGCCTAGTATCCTTCTTTGACAGGGTAACAAGCCTTGTGGAGAAGGGGGAAGTGGTAGTTGTGACGGATCTCGACATAAGTAAGGCTTTTGATACTCACATGACCTTCTCATAAGCAAACTAGGGAAATATGGCCTAGACGAACCTACTATAAGGTGGATGCACAACTGGTGGGAAAAGCGTACTCAGAGAGTAGTTATCAGTGGTACACAGTCAAGCTGGAAGGGCATATCGAGTGGGGTCCCGTAGGGATTTGTCATGGGTCCAGTTCTATTCAATATCTTCATAAATGATTTGGGTAATGGTATAGAGAGTACATTTATAAAGCATGAGGACGATACCAAGCTGGGAGGGGTTGCAAGTGCTTTGGAGGACAGGATTAGAATTCAAAATGATCTTGACAAACTGGAGAAATGGTCTGAAATAAATAGGATGAAACTCAATAAGGACAAATGCAAAGTCCAGAGGAGAGCAAGAAAAATGATTAAAAGTCTAGAGAACATGACCTATGAGGAAAGATTGAAAATCTGGGATTGTTTGTCTGGAGAAGAGAAGACTGAGGGGGGACCTGATGATAGTCTTCAAGTACGTAAAAGGTTGTTACAAAGAGGAGGGCGATAAATTGTTCTCCTTATCCGCTGAGGACAGGACAAGAAGCAATGGGCTTAAACTGCAGCAAGGGAGATTTAGGTTAGAGATTAGGAGAAACTTCCCAACTGTCAGGGTAGTTAAGCACTGGAACAAATTGCCCAGGGAGGTTGTGGAATCTCCGTCACGGGAGGTTTGTAAGAGCAGGTTAGACAAACAGCTGTCAGGGATGGGCTAGATAATACTTAGTCCTGCCTCAGTGCAGGGACTGGACTAAATGACCTATTGAGGTCCCTTCCAGTCCTACGTTTCTGTGATTTTATTACGCCGCTGGGCGCAATCTCTGGCTGCCTCCGTCTGTCCCTCCCCCATAGACCCAGTCCTGCCTCCTAGAGGATGAGATCCATGGCTCCTGTCCAATCCATCCCTCTAACCGCCTCCTCTTGCTGCTCTTTCAGAATCCATCACCCACGTGAGTCACACCGTACAGCCCATGCCACTGCCCACGCTGCCCCTGGACAAGCTCCTCCACCCCCCGCCTCTAAGGCTTACCACCCCGGCCCCCAACCCCACGGAGACAGCCACCAGTTCCCTGCTGTTCAAAGCCAGGCCCATTCCTAGAAGCCAGCCTGCCACGGTACGGGTGACCACTGCCCGGCCGGCGACCACCACCTGGACCACCCAGGGGATCCGCAGGACTACCATCCGCCCCCTCTCCACCACTCCTGTGGTCCTGGCCACCCCCCCACCTGCGTACTCGGAGTCTGGCAGTGCAGAAGGCAGCGGGGACCCAGAACTGGGCATCAGTGGGGACCAGGAAGCCAGTGGGGCTGGCTCTGCCGGTAAGTGCCCTCTGCTCCGGTTCAGTAGTCGCGTGGTGTCCAAGCCCCTGCTCCCACCACTTCTGCTTCCTCCTTAGCAGCTGTTCTAGCTCGTGGGCCCTGAGTGGAGCTGGCGCTGCCAAAACTACCCCAGTGCCAGGGGCTGAGCTAGCGCCAGCTCTCAGCTCCCAGCCCAGACCTCCTTGAAGGCTGGTCACAGCATCTGCTTCGGGGAGGATTGGAGCTGTGAGACAGGAGGTGGGTGCTGGCGAAAAATGCTGCCTAGGCAGCCTCGGGGTGGGGAGGGAGGGTCTCTTTCAGCATAGGTAGGAGGCCTCTTTGCTGACCTGCAGCAGGGACCACCTTGTCGGGGGAGACGTTAGTCCAGTCTCCATGGCCTGTTCAGCCCTGGGCTTCTCAGCACAGCAAGGGGGCTTTAGTAGTGAGGAGGGCTGCCTGCTAGCACCTGGAGAGTCACCTGCCCGTCCATCTCCCACAGGCCACCAGGCTGAGCGTGGCTATTGCTGACTGGGTCTAATGGGGCCTCTTGCTGGGGCTGTGTTGGGGGTGGGTCCTGCCTCTCACTGGGGCTGAGAGAGGGACGGGGAGTCCCGCCTCTCGCCGGGGCTGTGACAGGGCCGGGGGGGGTCCCACGTCGTGATGGGGCTGGAGGGGGTCCCGCCTCTCACCAGGGCTGTAACATGCCCATGTGGCCCCTAATGCCATGCAGGGGAAGAGGAGCCAGAGGAGAGCCAAGTGACATCCACCCCCGCCATCGAAAGAGCCACGTGTTATAACTCCCCTCTGGGATGCTGCTCGGATGGCAAGACGGCAGCTGTTGACGCAGAAGGAAGCAACTGCCCGGGTGAGTGTCTGCCCCACGACTGGGGGGGGGCGCGACAGAAAATCTCTTGAGCTACACGGAGCGACGGCTGGTGCGGGGAGCTGCTGCCCGCTTGTTTGGCGGGGTGTCTCTCTCCCAGATCTTCACTGGTAGCCTGTTAGCTGGAGTTGTAGGGGCTCATTTTGACCTACGTAGGCCCACATGGCCTGGGACGATCATACGTGAAATAGCCTGGTGTACTGACCTCCCAGGCCTGTGTCTTTGCCCAGGTTTTGAGGCGTGATGGGGTGATTAGGGCTGGTCCTGGTGGTAGCAAGGAGAGGAGGGGGGCGCTGCCTGGGTTTCGATTTCGTCTCTGGCTAACGACCTTTTGGTTTGCGGCTAGCAGCCACAGCCGCTGGCTCAGTGTCTCTGACATGGCCGTGTTTGGGGTTACGGCCAAGGCGCCTGGGAGCTTCTCTTTCCGTCGTGTTCTGCCCCCTGGCAGCAGGCACCGCTCTCGCCAATCGGTGCGGCTCCCGTCTCACTGAGTGAGACACTCTGGGAGTTTCCTTCTGAACTCGTCCTGCGCCCGAAGGGCATGAGAGCTGGGGCGCGCATCTCCGGAGCCCCAAGCACACGGTCCTGATACCGGCCCTTGTCGTCCTGCTCCCAAGCTTAGCAAACCAGGTCCCCTCCCCATGCACGATCCAGGTGGGGTTTCTCCCAAGGTTCTCCTTGTCGTCGCCCCCACACTCCCTGCGGTGGGGTTTCCAGTGGGATGCCCCCTTCTCTTTGCGTACAGTACCCCCATCCCCATAAGGGGGTGCAAACCCTCCATGTACTAACACCAGTGCCAGGAGGGTTGCTTCCTGCAGCTCCCTGTGCACCCCCATGAGACTCTTGGGGGGGGGTCCCCCTTTGCAAGGCTCCGTGCTGTTTCTGTCCCCTTCCTCTGATTTCTGGGTGGCTCGGTGGGAACCCTGCAGGAAGTGCCAGACCACAGAGCCCCAGAACCTACAAACAAGCTCCCCGGTTCCCTCCCCCAGCCAGGGAATTCTCCTCGCCAGGAGTCTGGGTTCCCTATGGACTCCCTCAGCTGCCTCTGTGTCTTGCATGCACATGTCTGATCCTGCCTTATTGATTGTGTCCTGCTCTGGCTAACGTCTTTCTCTTGTTACCCAGCCGGTCCAGGGGGGCTGCTATCCGGGCCAGAGTTCAGAGGAAACCGTATGGTAAAAGCTGCCATCTCTAGCCTGGTTTTTGCCATCTGACCCACCTGCTCCAGCAACCTCAGATACTAATCCTCCATAGCCATCAAAACTAACCCAAGCCCTGGCACTCCCCACACACTGCCATCCACCCCCGCCAGGGACTGAACGCTCTGCTCAGCTGTTTGCTGCCAGCCCCCTCCTAGCTAGCCCGCTAAACGAGTCTGTCTTGTTTCTTTTTGTTGCCCCTCCTTCCCATAGCCACCAAGGTCTTCCAGGGAGTCCTCATCTTGGAGGAGGTGGAGGGCCAGGAGCTGTTCTACACGCCCGAGATGGCTGACCCCAAATCGGAGCTCTTTGGGGAAACGGCCAGGAGCATCGAGAGCGCGGTGAGTTGACAGCCCTGGGAGCCGTGGCCCTGCATTTGGCGAAAGGGAGGAACTCTCCTCCTTGGCTCAGAGTGTGACGGTCAGGTATCCTTCCTTAAGCTGCTCTATGAGGGTAAATGTAACCTAGCCCTGTGCAGCACGTGGGGAATAGAACTCGTGACTTTTGGCTCCAAGAACACACGCCTCTAACATGGGAGCTAACTGAGAAGCTCTCTTAACGGCTGCAAGTAACAGGGCTCATCTGTCTCTATGGACTGTCCATGAGTGGGCCAGGGGTCTCTCACACGCTGAGTAAATATGACAGATGCACCCCTTCGGCACCGCCATGTGTCTACAAGTTACGCTGGGATGTACTTTCCTAGGGCAGAGCTTTCTAGTGGATGGGAGAACTGGTCTGAGACCTGGCTAGTATTCCTGGCTGTGCCAGTGAAGCCCCATGTGCCCCTGGGTAAGACACACTCCCCTACACGCATACCCCTCTGTGCCTCAGTCTTCCTGTCTGTAAAATGGGAACAATAAGACCTTGCCGCCTATGTCAAGTTCTTTGAGATCCTCGGATAAAGTTTCCTCTGTGTTGTTATAATTAGAGATGGGCTTAAACCCCAAAGTTGGAAGCAAACTTTGAAAAACCTCAAGCTCAAGAGCTTCCATGGATCAGGAGTGTGGGGCTGCTTGGCTAAGAGGCATTGCTTTGAGCCTCTCTGTTGCTATAGGTGTATGTGTGTTAATGAAAGATCCCCTAGAAAAGGGGCTGTCCCAGCCCCGTGTCTCTGCTCCATGCTTCGCTCCTCCAGACTCTCCCAGACACCTCGGGAAGTCGCGCTCATCAATACAGGTCCCTGCTTTTCCAAGACTTGTAAAGCTCAAACGCTGCCCGCGCATCGCTCTCTCTGCTTTGCCGGCTCTCAGGCGGGCTCGTGCCCCCTTAGATGTGCTAGGCAGCGGGTGAGACAGGAGCAGTATTGTGCTGCTGACTGCAGTGTGGCACAGCAAATGCACAGCATCCATATGAATGGAACCAGCATAGTTCGCATTCGCAGACTGTTCCGGATGGTACTTAGGAATTTGGCAAGTGCTTGGTACAGTTACATAACTAGACGTGCACTTGGCATATGGGCCACGTGGTTCATGCAGCTACGTGTAACAGTCACAATTTTTTGCATTGTGATAGAGGCTTCCATTGGAGGGTCTCAAAGCACCTTAATCCTCGCCACCCCTCACCTCTCAGGGGATAGATTTCATTATCCCCATTTTACAGATGGGAAACCGAGGCACATAATGGGTAGGTGCCATTTGTCGCGTAGTAAGTTTGTGGCTGAGCCGAAACTAAAACCCGGTCCTGTGCTTCAGCCATCCTTCATTCCCTTAGCAACAGGCATGTTTGCGTAGCTATTGGTATGCCCCTTTAACACATGGAGATATTAGGACCAAAGCGGGGTGGGGGTGGGGGAGGGGGAACTTCCCTAGTGTAGAGAACCCCATGGAGCCTCTCCTTTGGGACACCCTTGTGTCCTTGCCCTCTCGCTGAGGGGAAAGAGTGCGGGGGCTTGGATCCAGTCAGGGTGAGGGACAGATGGAAGGGTGTGTTAAGGCATTGGGCTGGGATTCAGGGGATCCGTGTGCAATTCCCAGCACTGCCACAAACTCCCTGGGTGACCCTGGGCAAGTTGCTCCAGCTCTCAAGGACAGACTTTCAGAGGTAAAGTGCCTAAAGATGTAGCTAGAGGTTCAGCGGGGTATGGGAGTCCTATGGGAGTTGGGCACCGAACTGGCTTAGATGCTTTTAAAAATGCCGGTAGGTGCCAATCTGCATCTTTCGGCACCTAAATACCTTAGTCAATCTGGCTCTCCTGTCTCCGTTCCCCACCTGTGAAGTGAGCGTACAGACATTCCCTTTTCCCCACCCTTGTCTGTCTTGTCTCTTTACCGTCCATTGTGAGCTCGTCGGGCAGGGACTCTCTCACCCCAAGTGTCTGTGCAGTGCCCGGCATGGGAGGGGAGGGGACAGGGGTCTGTGTCGTGCCCAGCAAAACGGGGGCCCGATCTTGGTCAGGGGTCTGCACTTTGCCCAGCACAATGTTAGTGGCCTGGTCTCAGTCAGGGGGCTCTGCTCAGTGTCTGGCCTAATGTGGGGAGGGAGTGGGGGGGTCTGTGCAGAGCCTGGCACAAGGAGGGCCCCCCGATCTCTGTTAGGACCTGTAGCAGGCTAGTGTAATCCTGCTGCTTCTATTCATAGTAAGCAGAGGCTCAGATCTGGAACCCAGTAGGTGGGGGGGGTGGGAACAGGGACTGCTGGGCTTAGGTAGGCCAGGCTCCTGAGGCTGAAAGGAGGCGGGGGCACCCTAAGTCCACGCCACCATGGGCCCAGTCCAACTCCCTTGCTTTGTGTTTCTCCCCCTTGGCCAACCAGCTGGACGAGCTTTTCCGGAACTCCGACGTGAAGAAGGATTTCAAGAGCATCCGCGTGCGAGACCTGGGCCAGAGCAGCGCAGTCCGCGTTATCGTGGAGTCCCACTTTGACCCAGGTGAGAGCCGCCCCTCGGGTCTCTGCTGATGCTCCCCGGCGGCGCTATCTGCCTGGAGGGGGTGGGAGAGCCGGGGGGCTGGAACAACCGCAAACCCAAGGAAATCGCACGAGCTAAGCAGGACAGGGCCTCGTTAAAAACACCGAACGCTGGGTCTTTTGTTCAGCAAGTGCAGCAGGCACGCCGGGGGAGGGCTGCGGGGCTGCGGCAGGGAAGGGAATGAAAAGCATCGGATGCTTCAAGGGAGTGGCATGAAAGGGAAGGAGGGCGGGGGCTACCCTGTCCTCACTCTGTGCCTTTCCCTTCCTCCTCCTGGGTGTGAGCAGCCACCTCCTATGCAGCGGCGGACGTGCAGAGGGCCCTGCTCAAGCAGATCAAGGCCTCCAAGAAGAGGCCCATCCTCGTGAAGAAGCCTCAGCAGGACCACATCAAATTCATGGACTTTGGTGAGCGCTTTGCACCCTCGGTCTGCCTGTGTCACTCGCTCTCTCTTGTCCTCCCTGCTTCTGTCCTCGGCTGGTCCTTGTCCTCTCTGGCAGGAGCCCATCCAACGCACCTTGGCCTCCAGAGGACGTTTCATCCGCAGAGACCGTAACGCTCGGCTTCGCCAGGGTCGCGCCGGTCTCCGGGACATGCTGGGAGCTGCGTTCTGCCCAGCTTGGCTCCTTGGGAACCGCCGGGCTCCCTTAGCCCGAAAATCCCACCCGGACCCCAGTTCGCTGTCAGGTCAGATCCTTGGCCGGCGTGAATCTGGGCAGCTCCCTTGAGTGATGATTTACACCATCTGAGGGTCTGGCCCTTGTCTCCATTTCTTCTCCTACTGCCTGTGCACGGAACAGAAACCCCCATGTTATAATCTGCTCGCCCCCAACCCCGCCACCAAAGAGGGTCTGCAGCCCCGGCCATCGTCCTGCCCCCTGCGCTCCCATGAGGTTGGGTGCCATGTGATACTGCAGCGCAAGGGCTCAGGTGCCAGGGCTTGAGTGCCCAGAAAATCGTCAAACACCCCATCGCTGCTGTCGCCTGGTAACCGCGGGGCGAGGGGAGTCAGCCGGGCAGCCCCATGGGCCTGAACAATCCATTTCCTATTGATCTGCCAGAGAATAGCGAAGCACAAGCAAGTATTGATGTCGCATGCAGTTCAGTTTGATTAGGGAGCATATTTAGCGTGATTAGCACTGACGTACTCCAGTGACAGCCACTCTGCAAACACCCCAGATAGGCTAGACCACTGCCAGAGCCACCCACCTGCCAACTCATGCAGCAAGTCTCCTGATCCCCAAGGAAGAGCTGTTAGTTGGAGAAGAAAGCCATGGGGAGAGAGGTGGCCATGGGGAGAGAGGTGGCCATGGGGGGGGGGAGGTTGAGCCATGAGACTGACTTTTCTCCAGCCTTTCAATGTGGTGGAATAGACGGTTCTTCAGCCATTATCTCTTGAGATGGTTCATCCAGGCCCAATGGAGGGCAGAGGATGCTACTTCCTGAATGAACCAACCCTTGTAAGGGGGTGGGAAGGCTCAGGATCAAGACTCAGCCCCACCGTAGCTCCTGAAAAACCATTAATCTCATGTTACAGGTGGGGAAACTGAGGCGCGGGCAGGTAAATGGTCTAGCCCGAGTTCACTGTCAGAGCTAGGAATAGAACCCAGGAGTCCTGACTCCTAGTCCCCTGCTCTCCTCATTAGGCACGCGCTCCCTCCTGGTGCGAGGAATAGAACCCAGGAGTCCTGACTCCTAGGCACCTCGCCGCTCTAACTTCTCTACCTCACTCTGAAAGCTGGGAATTGAACCCAGGAATCCGGCTCCCAGACCCCTACCTTCTCCGGGGATGCCAGCTGGGTGCCAGGCTCCTCCTGAGGGCCAATCCACCCCTTGCTGTGTTCCAGACTGGATTCCCAGGCTTTTCACCACCACGACCACCACCACCACTGCCACCACCATGGCGCCTATCACCACCCGGAGGTTTACCGCCCCCACCGCTGCCCACGTCCTGCCCCCGGAGGCCATGGAGAGGCCCAGCACCAAGATGGCAGGGCCCGCCACCACCAGGAGACCCACCACCACCACCGTGCCGGCCACCACCCGGAGGAAGCCCACGCGCCAGCCCCCCGCCACCAAGAAGCCGGCCCGGCCCTGTGATTCCCACCCCTGCCTGCACGGCGGCACCTGCGAAGACGACGGGAAGGACTTCACCTGCAGCTGCCCTGCGGGGAAAGGGGGCGCCGTCTGCGAGAAATGTAGGTGGCTTCCTGTCTGTGGGGAGCAGTGAATGAATGCCAGGGGGCCTGACTGTGAGGAGCTAAGCCCCCGCAGCCCTCAGTGACTCCAGCTGGAGATGGACGGGGGGCGGGGCGGGCACAGCCCCATGCTTCCCAGTGAATAACAGTGATCCGGATTTGTGTTAGGCACACGCAATGGGGTACCCAGACCAGGCAGTGTGTGTGCAAAGGACTGCAATTAGCCATTTGCATGCACAGTTGTGCGTGCATCATGCGGGACAAATACCTGTCCAGAATGGTCTAGTTATTACGTAGTCCTGCCTTGAGTGCAGGGGACAGGACTGGACGACCTCTCGAGGTCCCTTCCACTCCTACACTTCTGCGATTCTGTGAATTGGCCACTCATTCTCTTTGCAAATCAGGCCCAAATTGAAAAGCATCTTTTCTCTCCCTCTTCATCCCCTCTGCCCCCACAACGGCACTGCAGGCTGGAGGAGGCTAGAAATGCCACACTGGTCCCTTTAGCCCCATGTCTTGCTTCTGTTCAAAACAGGCGTGACACTCCCTGTGCAAGGCACCTCCTTAGAAATACGACAGCCTTAGTGAGGGGACGCATCCGGCAGTCATTTCTTCCTGACCCCAGGCAGTGATGAACTAGTGCCCTGCCGCATGAGGATTGTGAGCTCTGGGTGGGTCATACCAGCTAGTGGAACATGCTGTTCTCAGCCTCAGAGGCCAATGAACGCTGGGTACGGTCTAGCATAAGTGGATGCACCTGGGCGGTTCAGGACCTATCCCCCAGCACTCTGTGCTGCTCATCAACCTACTGCAGGCTGCAACCGAAGCTGTTCCCGTTGGCTGACAGCTCAGGATGGCAAATCCTTGTCGGGTTGGGGTGTAGGATGGGACTGTAAAGTGTTGATTCCTGGAAATTATTGCCCATAATGCCGAAAGCTGAGGCTTTCAAAGCCGCTTTTGCATGTGGATATCCAGGCCTGTTAATGTTAATGGGAATTGGCCATCCAGATCCCTTTGAAAAGCTCAGCTGCACTAAATAAGAACGGGGGTGATAAATG
Source organism: Emys orbicularis (assembly GCF_028017835.1). Lineage (NCBI taxonomy): Eukaryota > Metazoa > Chordata > Testudines > Emydidae > Emys > Emys orbicularis. The sequence goes on from NC_088704.1 coordinate 15,193,019, forward strand.
TAGCTCTATCATGTGGGATTCAGGGAGAAGAGAGAAAAATGATCCGAAGGCTGGAGGGGCTGGGTTATGAGGAACGATGCACGCAGCACGGGGGGGACGGGGTAGCTCTCTGAGTGTGTGAAAGGCGTATCTGACCTGGAGGGAGGAGGAGAACTGAGGGGCACCTGCATGGGTCTAGCTGGGAGCAAAGGGGTGAAATCAAACAAGAGGAAACGTGAGGTAAATATCTGGGGGGTGCTGGTAACAGCGAGATTTACAAGGCTGTGGAGTATCACTTGGGGGCGTTGAGCAGTAGGCTGGGTAAATGACCCGGGAGGATGGTGTAGGGGACCGATCCCATAATGACCTGGGGTGGAGCGGGTGGGGCCTAGCATGCCCTTTCCATCTCTGACCCCTTCCCACAGACGTGCAGGGAGGGTGGCACTCTCGGACTCACATCAGGGGTTGTCTCTCTCTCGCTGTCTCCCGCCACGCCCCGTCCTCTTTCCGTCTGTGCTCACAGCCATCAGGTACTTCATCCCCGGCTTCGGCGGGAAGTCCTACCTGGCCTTCAAGATGATGAAGGCCTACCACACGGTGCGCATCGCCATGGAGTTCCGGGCCTCCGAGCTCAGCGGGCTGCTGCTCTACAACGGGCAGAACCAGGGCAAGGACTTCATCTCCCTGGCGCTGGTCAACAGCTTCGTGGAGCTCCGGTGGGTGCCCCTAGCCGTCAGCCTGGGCCCGTCCCCCATCAGGGGTTACTCAGCGGGGAAGGGAGGGGAGCAGCCTGGCAGCGTGAGCAGGGACCCAACTCCCCTAGACGTTCCATGGGTTGCTTAGTCATTGAAAGCACAGATTCGTCTGTCCCTTTTTACCATGCAGGCCCCTCTGGCCAGGGTGCCTCCCAGCCAGGCTGTCCTCAGCCCGAGCTCTCCGCATAGCCTCGCCAGCTTCTGGCTCTCCTGGTCAGCCGACTGCAGCTGAGCAGCCATCTCTTTAAACCTGGCCCAGCGAGGTTTTGCCTCCTACAGGAACACCCCTTTGGGGGCTGATGGGATGCAAAGCACTGGACCGCTACAACAGCAGGGGTCTGAACCCAGCCAGATCCAGGGTCCGGAGTGGTGGGTGGGAGAATGGGGCGTTAGTGATCCAGTTGTTAAGATCAGAAGGACCAAAAAATAAAAGGGGTCTCGAAGGAAACAAACACTTCTGCAAAAAACAAACAAACAAACAAAAAACAGTTTTTGAGCAAAACCCAATGAAAACATTTGGTTTTCAAAACCTGAACATTTTTGGGGTGTTGATTTTGGGGGTTTGTGCTCCTCCCCCTTTTCTAATCCCTGTTTTCTACTGGAAAAGGATGGAGAGAAAGGAGAATCCAAAAATCAAACCCTGTACATGGTGGGAGTTTCAAAAGCCAAAATGAAAATTCTGTTTGAAATGAAACAGTGGCCGGGGGGCCTGCAGATTCTGGACAATGGGGCGCGGGGGGTGTCCTCAGGGGAAGCCTATGTAATGAGTCCAATCTGCCTACCCTACGATTCCAGAGGCTGTCTGGTGTGTACAAAGATCACATCACCCACCACTGAAATGCAGCCACCTCTGTGGTGGGAAGTGGCAGCTGGGATGTGGTTGCAGCGTCTAACTGAGAAGCTGTCCCAAGCACCACTTCTCCTGCAATAGCCACGGCGCCACCCCAAGCCCACTGCCCCCCTCCTCCATTTCAGGTTCAACACAGGGTCTGGTACAGGCGTCATCACCAGCAAGGTGCCCGTGGAGCCTGGCAAGTGGCACCAGCTGGTGGTGAACCGGAACCGCCGCAATGGCATGCTGTCGGTGGACGGGGAGCCCCACGTGAACGGGGAGAGCCCGAGCGGTACTGACGGGCTGAACCTCGATACAGATCTGTTCATCGGAGGGGTGCCGGAAGACCAGATGGCTGTGTGAGTAGTGGGCGGACTTAGCTTCCCCTGCAGAACTGCTGCTCCCAGGGTCCTAGCGCTTCCTGCTGGTGGCTTCTGGCTGTGCATCCGTAGAGGGAAAGTGGGGGGTTGAGGCCAGCACCTGAGTCCTCTTTGGAGCAAAATCTGGGGTGATGTTAGAGGCAGACGGCTCTCAGAGCTCAGGGGGCCGGGGAACCCCTTCTCCTGGGCAGAGGGGGGAGCGGGTTTGGAGGGGAGGATCCTGGCCTGGAGTCTCTGCAGATGAGCCCAGGCAAAGCCAGGCTACTAGCGCAGACACCACACGGCCCGTCACGCCCTGGCCCCTCTGTCTCTCCTGAGCGCCGCCCTCCCGTCCCTTCAGGGTGGCAGATCGCACGTCAGCCACCGCCGGCCTGAAGGGCTGCATCCGCCTGCTGGACGTGAACAACCAGATGTATGACCTGCGGGAGAAGGGCAGCGACGTGCTGTACGGCAGCGGGGTGGGCGAGTGCGGGAACAACCCTTGCCACCCCAACCCCTGCCACCACGGCGCCATCTGCCACGTCAAGGAGGCCGAGATGTTCCACTGCCAGTGTCTCAACGGCTACACGGGTGAGAAGCTGGGGGAGTGACACTGGGAGACGGGGCATCCCTGGGGGGTGGCCCAAATCACGAGTCCCCTTCGCCCACCCTAAGAGATCCCACACTTAGGTGATCATGTCGCCACCCGTTGCTGGAATGCAGCCACCTCTGGGGTGGGGCGTGGTGGTTGAGTAGCAGTGCACAGCAACGGTGCCCAGTTGGAGGTGAATCCTGAGACCAGGAGCCCGGAGTTAATAGCCAGCCATTCTTATACAAAAATATATGCCCATAAGTCAAGGCCTCTTGGGTTTTCCGTGACCCAGAAGGCAGACCCTCCAGCAGCGTGGCCTGCCCCTAGTGCCAGGCAAGGACATCAGTCCATTACTGACCCAGCCAGTGCAGCCTGCCCCCAGGTGGATCAGTTAGAGGTAGGCTAAAGGGACCGGAAACATTCCTCCCTGGTGCACACACGCCTGATTGTACGTGAGCCCAGAGCTTCCAGCCACACCCCGGCCCCGAGACCCCTCCCTGATGTGCTGCTTTTCTCCCCTAGGTCCGACCTGTGCCGATGAGAGGAACCCATGTGAGCCCAGCCCGTGCCACGTCTCTGCCACCTGCCTGGTGCTGCCCGAGGGAGGCGCCAAGTGCGAGTGCCCCATGGGGCGGGAAGGGGAGTTCTGCGAGGCAGGTGGGCTGCGATGGGCCTGGCATGTGGGGGGGAGGGTCTCTGTGTGCGAGGGGCACCCGCCCCCCTGGCTAAGGGCTTGGGGGCCACAGACCCAAGTGGCATCTCCTCTTCCCAGCTCACCCCCTCTTGTTTTGTGACTCAGTGACGGAGCAGGACCAGACCCGGCCGTTCCTCCCGGAGTTCAACGGCTTCTCCTACCTGGAGCTGAGAGGGCTGCAGACCTTTGGGCGCGAGCTGCAGTGAGTGTGTTTCACGGCCACAGAGAAGCCAGCAGGGAGGGGGAGGGGAAGTGTGAGAGGGAGGTACAGGGATGGGGAGGGGACTGAGGACTATTCCTGAGAGGTGACGGGGTGGGGGGGGGGTTGGTCTCCTCCCCCCAGGCACAGCACCGACTGTGACCCATTCTTCCCACACTGCTAAGTGGGAGGGGGCCCCGGGATGGAAAGGACCCTCCTGCAGATAGGCACAGCTGAGCCATCGGGCCCAGGGAAACTTCGCCCTCAAGGGCTCTGTGCCACTCAGGCCAGAGGCCCTCGGGGCTGGGGGAGGGGGAAGCTGGCCCGTCTGCTGGCCCCGTTGGCTGAACAGAGGACGCCACTGCCCAGGGCTGTCAGGCTGGCTCCGGTGGCTGTAGAGACCTTGTGGTGCAGCCCCTCGAGAGGGAACGAAGGGAGAGACGGTGCCTGGGCCTCGCGTGGCAGTAGCCCTGGGGTGGCTGGTTGGGAGGGCAGCACTCATTTGCCCTCTCTCCCTCAGGGACAAGATGTCCATGGAGGTCGTGTTCCTGGCCAGGAACCCCAGCGGCATGATCTTCTACAACGGGCAGAAGACGGACGGCAAAGGGGACTTTATCTCTCTGGCCTTGCACGATGGCTACCTGGAGTATAGATACGACCTGGGCAAGGGGGCAGCTGTGCTCAAGTACGTGCCCCTAGGCTGCTTGGGGGGTGGGGAGGCTCTGCTTTGGGCTCTCCAAGTGGGTGGGAGAGTGCCCCCTATGGAGGGGGCATTGCCTCACCAGAACAGGCCCCTAGCCCTGTTAGCTGCTGGGGTGGCACAGAAGGGGACCAAGGAATGGAAGGCAGGGGTTGGGGGTTAACACCAGGACTCCTTGGCTCTGGCCTCTCGCTCATTGGTTTGTGGTGCTCCTCCAAGGAGCAGGGGGAGTGGGAGTGGCACCAGGGCCAGACCCATGGAAGGTGGGGCAGATCGGCATTAGCCCGAGCTTTAAGCAGCTGGCACGGCCCCTAAGCAAAACCCCAATGGGGCGATTGGATCTAGTAGCCAAAATGAACAGGGCTCACTTTAATCGGGTAACCGCGCCCCAGCTCATCTCCGGTCCCACTGATTCTGGCCCTGATTCCTAGACCCAACGGCGATCGTGTCCCAGCACCAGGAGCGGAGATTTGTTTGTCCTGGAGATACACGATGCGGCCTTTTCACCAGAGAGCCGTTACTACTTCTGTACAACGTGCCCCTGCTGTCAGACGCCTCCGCCAGCTTCTGGGAGGGGTTGGGGTTCTGCCCACGAGGCAGCCGTGGGGTTAAATCTGTTTCCCTCGGTGCTTGCTCATCTTCCATGTTAATAATACCGGGCCAGACCCTTACCTGCTGGGAGTCAGTACAGCCCAGTCGATGTCAATCCAGCTCCATCGATGTAGGCCAGCTGGGGATTGGGCCAGTTGAGTCTAATGCTTCCCAGGGAAGCTTGACTGACCCATCTCGAAACGCTGATGGGGTCCACTACTAAAATGGCAGCGTGTCGAGGGGGAGGGAGCGGCTTGGACGTGTCACGGGGAATTGTGCCTGCTGTGTTTCACCAGCGCGCCCAGCAGTGTGGGGTGAGCCAAGCCCCATTCAGTATTATGGGATGTTGCAGCCAGCTGTTCCGATGGCTGCCGGACAATAGCCAGGGATGTCTAGGCTGCTATCTCTTCCTCTCTGCTGATTCCTCCAGCTGGCCATCTCCTGTGTGTCGTTGCTGGTTGAGTCTTGGCTCCTCCTCCCTTGACACACAGCTGGAAGGATGGTCTAGTGGAGAAGGCGCTGGACTTCAGGCCAGGAGACCTTGGCTCCCTTCCCACCTCTGCCACAGCCTCACTTTGTGGCCTTGGGCCTGTCGCTTGGAGCCAGTTTTCTCAAAGGTATTTCGGTTCCTAAAGAAGCAGAGAGGCACCTAACGAGGTTTTCAAGGGTGCCCAACCCCGTTAGGTGCCTGACGTCCTGGGTGCTTTTGAAAATCCCACACAGTGCTTGTCTTCATCTTTAGGAACCGAAATTCCTTTGAAAACCTGGCCCTTAGCGGCCTAAGCCCTGTTCACTTCCATTGAGACTCTCTGGCTTCTCAATGCTTTCTGAAAATAGGTGTTGGCACTCTTAAGCAGCTGAGGGCCAGAGTGCAACGTAGCTAGGCACCTGGACGCCTTTTAAAAATCTGGCCCTTGGGCGCTTTTGAAGATGTCCCCCTGTGGGCCTCAGTTCCCCCCATCTGTAGAATGGGGAGCAGAATCCTTCCTGTCTCCTGCCCTTGACTAAGCTCCTTGGGGCAGGGCCTGTCACTCCCTTAGCATGTCTACACTGCAGCCAGAGGTGTGACTGCAGCACGTGTAGACGTACCCGGCCTAGCTTTGCTCTAGCTAGTTCCCATAAAAGTGCGCAGTGCCCAGCCCAATGGGGCCCTGGCCAGGGGGTGCTCCCATATTGCAAATAGGAAATACCAACCAGCACAGTCCGTTCTGCCCCCCCTCACCCCCTGCCCAGTGCCTCTGTTGGATGACTTTCACCCCAGCTGTGGTTTTTTTTCCCCTTTCTTCCTCGCCAAACCCCATAACCAGGAGCAAGGAGCCAGTCCCTCTGAACACCTGGAATAGTGTGTCGCTGGAGAGGAACGGGCGCAAGGGGGTGATGCGGATTAACAACGGCGAGAGGGTGATGGGAGAGTCACCGGTAAGTTGGCAGGCCAGTGAGATCCCAGCCAGAGATGGTCCCCACCCCCACCAGACCTAACACAGTCTGACACAGCCTATCCGGGACTTCTTGTACCAGTCCCACTGATTGCAGGGAGACCCACGGGGATGCAAAGCCAGGGGAACAGCAAGAGAGGCAGACCTCTCTTAGAGGAGCCAGCTGGGGCCTCTTCAGCTTAGACAGGCTTCAAATCCACGCCTTTCACAAGCGAAGCGAGTTGAATGGTTCTCAGCCCCAATCATTATTTAGTGGGCATTTTTCCACTTCACACAACTGGGCATGCTTAGTACCCTGTGCTCAGGGGCGGAAGGAGAGCATGGGAAACCCAGGGAGCCGTGGGGAGAGATGGGGCACCATGCGGCAGATCCGAGGTACCTTTGCAGAGCTATTGGAGTGAAAATTACAGATACAGGCATAAATATACTGGCACATGAAGAGAAGGGAGTTTTTATAAGTAATTCCTTTCTCTTCATGTGCCAGTATATTTATGCCTGTATCTGTAATTTTCACTCCATGCATCTGAAGAGGTGGGTTTTTTACCCATGAAAGTTTATGCCCAAATAAATCTGTTAGTCTTTAAGGTGCCACCGGACTCCTTGTTGTTTTTGTGGATACAGACTAACACGGCTACCCCCTGATACTTTGCAGAGCTGTGTGGCATAAGCTTTCCCCAGGCTGGCCTCTAGCCCCACAGCTCTCAGACCCTCACTTAGCTGCCCTGGGTCACTAGGGGAATGCCTCCTCCCTGTCAGAGCAGGTCCACTCTTCTTTTCTACCTTTCTTTTCCTGCTCGCCCCGCCTGGGGAGCTGGCAGCCCCTTTGCAAGAGGAACATCCCTGATTCCCCAGACACCGGCTCTGCGGGTTGTGTCCAGTCAGGCATCCCCAGCTGCAGGTCCCTGGCCCTTCCTCCACTGGGGCCTAGTGTTAGGGCCAGATCCTGGCTTCGGGAGCCTTTCCTGGTGCTCTGGATGAAGAGCCAGACAGTGCCTTTCAGGGGGAAAGAAAATTGAGTCATTAAAAGCAATTACCATGATCACACAGATGCCAGCAAATCTGTCCCCACTCTCTCTGCTCCGCTTTCAACCTGGCAGCTTCATTTTTCTGGTTTCTCTCCCCCACTCCCCTCTACGCTTCTCCCACCTCCCTACAAACGGCCCCACTCACAGCAGGTTAGACACTGGCGTTCTAACCCACACCGCGGATGCTTTCTGCCCCTTCCTTTCCTCACCCCCGACCTCACCTTTCCCCAGTGAGTGGTTGCTTCTCCAGCATCCCTCCCCCTGTATCAGGGAGAAATGATCCTGAACTTTACTGAGAGAAGATCAACTCCAGGTGGTGGTAAACACGCCCCTACGCACGGAATGCAGACTTCCTGATGAAATGAGCGAGGCTGTGTTTTCCACGGATAGTGTCGGACACAAGCCTTTGCCCTGGTCTTGCGCGCACACGCTATTCCCAGTGGAGGAGCTGGGACAGCAGCCCCAAGCTCTCTTCTCCCAAGCTTCTAGTTTCTAAGAACGAAGGATATAAACCTTCCAGCGAGAGAGACTTTGGTACTGGGGGAAACCTCATCCGGTTTGATTGCCTGCTTCGCTTTGGATGCTCTCCTGACATCCACTTATTACCAAAGTCATCTGGGTTTAAACTAAAGATGGGACCTAGTCTCAGGGCTTGGAGCTGACTTTTCATAGGCCTCAAGGGAGTTGAGTATGGGTGGTCCATGCCTGCCTGTAGTATAGGCTGGGTAGTCTGTGCCCATCTGGACTTAGACTACAGTTTAGAGGCAGTGGGCTGTGCCCAGCTGTAACTTAAAGCAGGGCATTGTTCCCTCTCCACTGTTCAATCAAGTGGCTGGATTTGTGCCCTCCTTTGTGAGCTCCCCCATGTCAAGACTGATGCCCGTTAAAACGTGGGACCGTTATGCACCTGCAGCAGGACGAGAGTGCTTTGATTCCCCCAACACCGCTCTCTCCTCACTAGCAAAGGGGACGCAGGGTGCCACAGGCTGTCTGATTTCCATAAATGCTCCTTTTATTCCCTTTTCAAGCTTCCTTTGGTATTAAAGTTGCCCTTTTTAAAGCAGCGTTTCACCTGGCAGGACAGCAGCACCGTCTGCCACTCCATTCTGCATCTTCCCTGTCTTAATTGCCTGCTAACGAGGGAACGGACGTTAGCCAATGCGCTTGCAGCTCTGCGTGCTATGATGGAACCCCACTGATCTCCTGTTTCTCTCTTTCTCTCTCCCTTTTGATTTTCATTCGTATTTTTCCCTCCCCTGCTGTCTGGATTTCAGAAATCCCGTAAGGTAAAGATAAGTATAACCCACTGTGCTTCCATCTCATATGCCATCGACATGTTGTTTTACGTTCCTCCATTCGAACCCAAGTGATCCATGCTCGTCTCCATCCGCCCACCCTCTCCGTCGGACCAGCCCCACTCTGGGTTCTGTAGACTAGACACATTTTTGTTTCTTTTCCTTCGTTAATTTCAGCGAGTTCTATTTGATTTCGACACATTTCAGTAATCTGGTCATTCCTTCTTGTTTTAACTCTGCAAAGTGTTAGTTAGTGATTAATATAACCTCGTCTTGGCCGGCCGGGTGGCAAACTTCCATTGCTGCGTTGTGAATGATAAATGTTGTGGCCACTACTTGGGACTTTCCAGGTGTTGTTAAGCTGCCCACCATGGGCTTTATGGTGACAGCAAGGATAGAACTCAGATCCTCCTGCTCTGAGACTGCAAACTCCTGCTGTGCGAACTAAAAGAGACTTTCCCTATAGTTATTTGCTGTTTGGGGCCTATGACACACAAGCGATCAGTTCTGATTCTGTCCAAGAGGGGGCAGCGGTTACACATATGCCATAACCAGAGCGTGTCAATATTTATTTACAGTAGAACTTCAGAGTTACGAACACCTCGGGAATGGAGGTTGTTCGTAACTCTGAACAAAACGTTATGGGTGTTCTTTCAAAAGTTTACAACTGAACATGGACTTAATACAGCTTTGACCCATCTTAATTTAAAAGAAACAAGCACTGAAACCGTTTCCGTATCTTGTCAAATCTTTTTTTAAAAACTGGCCCTTTATTTTTTTAGTAGTTTATGTTTAACACAGCACTGTACTGTATTTGCCGTTTTTTGTCTCTGCTGCTGCCTGATTGCGTACTTCCGATTCCAAATGAGGTGTGTGGTTGACCGGTCAGTTCGTAACTCTGAGGTTCTACTGTATTTGAAGTCTCAGGTCACGAACAGCCTGGTTTGCTATGTGGTCTAACCAGTGGCTCAGCAAGCCCCGGCTATCTCAACTGCACTGGTTCTGCTGCGCCAGGGATTGCAAGGATAGAATCCAGCAGCATGAGTTCCAGTCTCGGCTGTACCATTCCTCCGTCTGTAAACAGAGAGGCGATAATTCTTCCTTGCTGGGAGGCTCCATTTATTACTGTGTCCAGCCTCTGTGGCAATAGGGCCATAGGAAAGCCTCTCAATAAGGAGAGAGCGGGGGGGGGGGAGGGGAAGGTTGGCCAAAAGAGCTGTGTTCTCAGCTGTAGCATTTAAGGGTGGCCAGCAGAGGGCGGTAGAAGTGCATGGGAGAGGAGCGTAGGGTTGCCGATTTTGGCTGGACATATTCCTGGAGGTTTTAATCGCATGACATAATCTTTAATTAAAGATTCATCTTTAATTCCTGGAGACTCCAGGACAACCCTGGAGGGTTGGCAACCCTAGAGGAGGGTGACCCTGTAGGTCCATGGGGAGACGGTAGTTTTTGGAGGGATGTTGAATTCCTCCCTGTAATGTTCCCCCTTTGTGTGTCTGCCCCCAATGAGGGGGTCTCTTCCCTTGGGTGAGGGACCATTGGCTTCAGTCAGGGTGGGGAGGGGGCTGATGTCTCCTCCTTCCTACCAGGCCAGGCCCTTGAGCTGCGCTAAATCCCCTTCTCCATCTCGAGCCGCCTTCCCTGGCTCCTGCCAGCCCACACAGGGCAGCTGGTGCAGCCAGTGCCCCACTTGCCTCCCCTGCTAAGATGCAGGGCTGGGCCATTCACTCTCCCTCTCCGCATCCTGGTCCCGGGTTCACCTTTCGCCCTCTTCCCCCGCCCCCAGGTTCCTCACACCTCCCTGAATCTGAAGGAGCCCCTCTACGTGGGGGGAGCGCCCGACTTCAGCAAGCTGGCGCGCGCCGCGGCCATCTCCACCAGCTTTGACGGAGCCGTGCAGAGGGTAAGACTGTGGGTTCGAGGGGAGCCCTGCGCGGGCATCCAGCAGCGAGGACCCAATGGTTGGCAGCCCTTCCGTCCCTGGTACCCCACTGGGCCACCATTGTAGAAGTCACAGGAGCCTTAGGACAGGCCAGGGGGCATCCTGCCCCCCAAGCACCGGGGGACATTTTGCAGCATGGTGATACATGCTCAGCCAGGGGGGAGGGCAGGGCGTGTTCTTGAGGGCCATGCCAGGGGGACATACCAGGCTCAGGGAAGTTCATTCTAGGGCAGGGGTGGCCAACCTGAGCTTGAGAAGGAGCCAGAATTTACCAATGGACATTGCCAAAGAGCCCCAGTAATACGTCAGCAGCCCCCCATCAGCTCCCCCTTCCCCGCACCTCCCGATCAGCTGTTTTGTGGCATGCAGGAAGCTCTGGGGGGGAAGGGGGGAGGAGTGAGGGCACTACAGGTCAGGGGAGGGGGCGGGAAGGGTGCAGTGGGGGCAGGGCCTGTGGCAGAGCCAGGGGTTGAGCCGTGAGCATCCCCCGGCACATTGGAAAGTTGGCGCCTGTAGCTCCAGCCCCGGAGTCGGTGCCTATACAAGGAGCCGCATATTAACTTCTGAAGAGCCGCATGTGGCTCCGGAGCCACAGGTTGGCCTCCCCTGGTGCAGGAGGTGATGAGCTGAATTTCCATGTCCTTCCTGGGATGGACTCTGTACGTACCCTCCTTTGTGCCCACCCTCCCTCCAAACCCCAGCTGGGAGTGGAGTGTAACCCTCATGCTGCCTCTGGCTTCCCTCCCTGTGCCCCCCCCCCCCTTTCAGATCTCCATTAAGGGCGTCCCGGTCCTGAAGGAAGAGAACATCCACAGCGCCATTGAGATCTCTGCCTTCCGCTCCCACCCCTGCTCCCAGAAACCCAACCCCTGCCAGAACGGAGGCATGTGCACCCCCCGGCTAGAGAACTACGAGTGCGCCTGCCAGAGGGGCTTCTCCGGGGCACGCTGCGAGAAAGGTGAGGCTGGCGGGAAGCGGGCCTGGGCCAGACGGCAGTGGCCTCGCCCATTAGCCCGGCTCTGCAGAGCGCCGACGGCAACCGGCTGGAAACTCTCAGGCCACGGCTGGGGTTTTATTCTCTTGGGGTCCCGTGGCCTGGCCGTGCTCTAGAATTGCAGGATATGACCGGGTGAGAGCAGCGTGCCCTGCGGCTGCTAGCGTTTTACATGAGGCGTGTCAGTGAAAACGTGGCCCACTGAGTTAACCAAAGGAAGCCCCGTCCTCTGGCTCTCCCTGTACACGGTGAGGCTGGACTGTCATCCGTCCCCACTGTAAGCTCCTTGGGGCAGGAACCGGGTCTTTTGCGGTGGCTTTGTACAGGAGCAGTGCACTCGCCGGCCCTGGCTTGTAAGGATCTGTAGGTGTCGCCCTGCTTGGCTGACTTAGAAGCCCGAGTCCCATTGACTCTCCTGAAACTTACCCTTATGGTACTTTTTAAAATCAGACCTCGGCATGGCTGCGCTGAGAGGAGCAGTGTGAAGATCTGGGGTTCGGTGCTTAGGAAATAGATGGTCGCTCTCTAGTTCACTCCTCTTTGGTTTTATATAAACCCAACTCCCCAAACCAGGCTATCCTGTTTCACTCGCCTCTGCCTCAAAACCAAGCGAGGCTGTGGATGTCAAATAACCTGGCTGGTAGGCCCTAAACTGGCCTGACCTCGCTCCACACGCTGGCCCCCGGTCGCTCAAAAGGTGTGGGAGCCAAGGACTTGCTCAGGGTGTCAAGTTCCTAATGAACCCCAGGAGCAGGCGAGTTTGCTAGGTGCCCTGGACCCGTCGGGAGCGCTCTGTGCCGGGCCGGTTTATTATTGCTCTGTGGAGATGCACCGATAGTGTCGTGATCCCTGCTTCTGCTTCTGCTTCTCTCCCCGCCTGCAGTGATCATCGAGAAGGCAGCAGGAGATTCAGAGGCCATTGCCTTTGATGGCAGGACCTACCTGGAGTACCACAATGCCGTGACAAAGAGGTGAGCTGGACTGAGGTTTGGGGAGGTTAAATCGAAGGGGGGGGGTACTGGTGGGAGCTAAGCGCTCAGACCTGGGGTGGGCAGAGCTGCGATTTCACCCATCACCCTCTCCTGGTCTGGTCTTTTCCTCCCCTTCAGTCCCGTCCCACAAGACACCCAAACATGGACATTTTTGCTCATGAGTTAGGTTGGTGGCTTTCCCGCTCAGCTGCTGTCTGGAGGTCTGGTGCACGTGCAGTCCCTAAGCTGGGCGGGATCCACTCTCCAGAGTTACTGGCCCAGATCAGTCATCCAGTCTGGGAGTGAGTCAGCGCCCAATAGCAACAATGTGTTACGACACCCAGAACTGATCTGGGACTGTACCCTGCAAACCTCGCAGGCTGAGGGAAGCGAGAGGGTCCTGCAGCTTTGAGGACGAGTGACATCCCCCAGCCAGTTTGGGCAGCCCTAAGGGTGCAGAATAGCGAGAGTGGGAGCCCTGTCCCTATCAGGAGCTGCCGTGTAAACACACCTGCCGCGAGGGACCTCTACAGCACGGCCACCCAGCTCTCCCAGGGGCCTGCTCCCCATCTTTCTGTGCTCTCCTATCTCTGTATGTCTTGGTCTCCAGTCACTGTCAGTCTTCTTCTGTGTCTGTCTCCCTTATGGAACAGACCCCCCCCCCACCCCTCCGCTTTCCCAGACTTGGCTGTAACACCCGGCAGAATGGGCCCTACCTGCAGAGTTCACGGTTCAGGGCTTTTCAGATGCAGGGTTTAGGCTCAGCCCAGCTCTGCTCTGCCCCAATCCCCCTGGAATGGAGGAGGCCAGGAGAAGATCCCAGGACCGAGCGGTGCTGCTGAGAACTCTTCCCGCCCTGCCCACTGCTTTTGGCGACCTTACACCAGGCTTCATTGCTTGCCAGCTGTCAGAGACTGTCCTTGGCCAGCGTTCTGCCGGGACCTGGCCTGGCCTGGCCTGCACCCCAGAGGCCGATATTTTACTGTATAACTGACTAATGGGTAAGGGGCTGGGGAAACTATAGGCTCCTTACTGTAAATTTCCTATCCTCATCCTTGGCTGGCTCCCAATGATTACTCGTGTGGCTTGTGATGTAGCCAAACGTCCATCAGGGACTAGGCTGCAGGGCCCAGGCTCCCCTGTGCGGGTGACCGGAAGCCAAATCCAAAGCCAGGTTTGCAGACCCGAAATTCATAGATTCCGAGGCCAGAAGGGACCGTTGTGATTGTCTAGTCTGCCCTCCTGCCGAGCCCAGGCCGGAGAACTGCCCCACACTAATCCCTAGAGCAGAGCTTTTAAATAAAACATCCCGGCTGGATTTTAAAATGGTCAGTGATGGAGAATCCACCACAGCCCTGGGTAAATTGTTCCAGTGGCTAATGACTCTCACCATTAAAAATAGATGTTTTATTTCTAGTCTGAATTTGTCGAGCTTCAGCTTCCAGCCATTGAATCATGTTAGACCTTTCTCTGCTAGACTGAAGAGCCCGTTATTAAATATTTGTTCCCCACGTAGGTACCTGTAGATAGTAATCAAGTCACCCCTTAACCTTCTCTTTTTTAAGCTAATGCTTAACATTGATGCTAGTGCTGTCAATCCACAGTGTCCCCGAGCTCTCCTCCCACACAAGAATTTCAATTGGCTGCCGCAGGCTGGGATTTGGAGAATTTGTTTCCATTTAATATGCTGTGGGCCAAATTCGGATCTCAGTTACACCCCTGCACTGCTGAGTCCAATGGAGCAGCCAGGGTGTAGCTGAGGGCAGCATTTCCCCTGACAGCTCCATCCCAAACAGTGGGGTCAATTCTACCCTCAGTTCTGCTTCTGCAACCCCATTGAAATGGATCACTAACTGAGGGCAGAATTGGGCCCTTTGTTTTCAAGCTGATGGTTTAAACTAACTCCCCTGGGACCCTGTCATTCTCTCACTGGCTGTTTGTGCCGCGATGGTGCTGCTAGGGGCCATCTGTACTACGCGAGTGTTGCTGTTTGGCATCTTCCAACCGCACCTGGGCCAAAGTCATCCCTGGCACACCTCCGTTGGCTTCGGGAGTTAATTTTATCCCGGTGTCTCCTGATTCTGGCTCGTCCGTTTGTTTTACTGGCCCGTTGGGGGGGTTTATCTCACACTCAGTGGAGCATTGTGGGCAGCTAATAACAATGCGCTGTCAGCCGGGCGGTGCTGCCCACCTGCGGCTGACCCTGTGTGACCCCACCAAGCCCCCAGCAGTGACCGACTTGTCTGATCCACATCAGGGTAGCTCAACTAGTTTCCTAGCTGTTCCTCAGCCTCATGGTTCCTAGAGCTAGTCCAGCTAGTTCCCAGCTCTGGGGACCATTCAGCATTTCTGGAGCCAGATAACTAATTACTCTCTGCCCTCTTCCCCACTCTGCTTCCCCACCTACCACTGCTAACACCCCCGTTGCTTGTTGCTCTTTGTCTGTCTGTCTGTCTCTTCTGAATGTCCTTGTTTCTTTGTTTTCAAGCCAACTGACCAATGAGATCCCAGCGTAAGTAGTTCACACTCACTGTCAGCCATCTGCCCTCCACCACTGCACATAGATTGCCACCCCCCGCCCTGGGCTTCCCTCCTTGACCCCGAGCCCCGTTCCACGCAGCCAGATAGCGAGCAGTGTTTGAGGGAGAGGACAGCTGCTGGGAATCTCTCATCCAGCACCTGGGAAGAACAGAGCTTTGCAGTGGGCGCCACTTGCGTTTCACTGGCAGGGTTAGGGGCTGAGAGAAGGAGCGAGGGGCTGGGCTCAGAATGCAGGGCTGAGACGCTGGCCTCATGAAGTGGATGGGAGCAGGGCCGGCTCCAGGCACCAGCTTACCAAGCAGGTGCTTGGGGCGGCCACTCCGGAGAGGGGCGGCATGTCCAGCTGTTCGGCGGCAATTCGGCGGACGGTCCCTCACTCCTGCTCGGAGCGAAGGACCTCCCGCCAAATTGCCGCCACAGATCGCGATCACGGCTTTTTTTATTTTTTTGGCTGCTTGGGGCGGCCAAAACCCTGGAGCCAGCCCTGGATGGGAGCTTTTGCCATTGGCTTCAGGGGGGGCCAGACTTTATGCCAGTGGTGTGTGCGGGTTAGCTCCATCAGCGCAGATGTGTTCAGGGCAGTGGGCATGGAGGCTAGGGGGGAAGTGAGCGGGGGATCCTTTGTCAAGCATCTCTTCAGTCAGCAACGAAGGGGTTAAGCAGTGAGCAGGGTGGACCCTCTGGGAGCCTGATTCTGCGCCCACTTGTACCAGTGTGGATCCGGAGTGAGTCCATGCAGTGTAAAGCTGGAGGGAGGGTGTGCAGAGCCAGGCCCTGAGCTCCTGCCACCCCAGGGAACGTGGCCCAGACGCCCACTGGGTAACATGCAGGGAGGGGCTCCTTGGTGCCAAGGTTTGGCTAGGAGAGAGGATTCTTCTCCCAAGTCCTCTTGACGGCTGCTTATTTGCTGGTTGTCTGGGAGCAGAAGTGGGGGGTACCTGATCCCTTGGAAGCAGCAGTGGCTCATCCAGTTGCATTCTCTGTTCTGTGTGTGTTTGGGGGTGGGGGGCGCAAGCTGTCTGGTGCATCCCCGTCCCACCTCATTCTCTCCAGGCCAGGAATTGGAAGGAGGGCTCGGAGGCTGAGAACCTGCATGCATGCATGTCTGCACTGAGGGAGGCGGAAAGCAAAGCAGCCTGACTAACGCTGCATGCTGAGAGCAGCCGGGGGCCTCCTCACAGGAGCCTGGCCCCCTCACCGGCTACATGATGTGAGCCCCGCATCTCACAGCAGCCTTCCAGCTGGCAGCATGCCGAGTCTCTTTGCCATGCAGCTGGAAGCCAGGCTACCCCGCTGTGCCAGGAGGAGCTATGCACACTCGTAGGGTGGTGGAACGCTGCTACCTCTCTGCCCTGCCCCAAATGAGAAAGGGTCACTGCTTCCCGGCTTGCTTGGGGAGCTGTTCCACAGCAGTGCCAGCCAGTGCCCACTCATCTGGGCATCCAACCGGCAGTGGAGCTTAACGCTTCTCCAGCTGGGATTTGGCAGTAGACACTAGCTGGCACCGCTCGGGGCGTGCTCTGCAGAGTTGCCCATAAGGGCTGATGGCTAGAAACCAGATTCTTCTGCCTCAGTATATAAAGGTTGGAGGCGTGCTGGCCATGCAGAGCTGTTGCTAATGACACAGTTGCCTTGCTGTGTCGTGCTGGGCATGAAATGCCCTTGACTTCAGACCCTGAGACTGGCCCCTCATGTGAGCAGGACAGCTGTAGTATGGGATTTCCCCCACGCAGCCCTGCCAAAGTGTCCCAGCCCTGACCCAGAGTTTGCTCCACAGCCATTCAGGCATTGGCCGCTCATCAGACAGCCAACAAGGGGCCGATCTTGCTGATGCAGACACCTGTCTATGACAAACTGTACCAAGATCCACCACTAAAGACCGGTTGGGTAGGATCTGCTGCCACTCTGGGCTGGATGCAAACGGCTGAGCTAGAGGCAAAAGGCTCCATCTCCTATTGCCCATCCCCTGAGCCATGCAAACCCTCTCTTGCCCTGTGTCAGGCAGTCTGGATTGGACAGTTTGAATCTCTGAGGGGTTTCTTGATGCAAATACGTACCAGTAGCAAAAGCAGCTGTGTAATTAGCAGGACCCCTTGCAGCACCCTCTCCAGTCCTGCCTTGAAATAGTACCTTGCTGCACGTCCTCCCCCCTTTCGCAGGCAGCCTTTAGAGCATCCACAGCAAAGCTGTAGTGAACGTGGAGGCTGAACATGCAGTGGGCTCCGCGTTCCTGTGTGGGTCAGACATGCCATGTCCCTGCTTACCGGAGTCCTGAGAGTTCACCCCCGTGGGGGTCAGGAAATCCAGGCAGCCCCAAAGGACATTTGATTCCCCGTTTCAGTTCCCTCTAGAGACCGTTCCCCAGGCTTTGTGCTCAGGGTGAGAAGCTGCCCTGAGCCAGGCAGGGCCATGCACCGCACCCAGGGCCTCCCGCGAGCCAGGCGGGTGGTTTTCTTTTTTCTCCTCTGGCGCTTATGGCATGCCTCCCCTTTCTTCCTGCTTCTAAGTCCCGAAGCGCTGGACTATGCCCCGGATCACAGGTGAGTCTCCGCCAGCCTTCTGCTCTTGTGTCTCGTGCGCTCTGGTGTTGCTGCTCTGTTGGCCTCTCTGTCTGTCTGTCGTGCGTGTCTGAATGTTTGGCTTTTTATTGATAAGGGACGATGGTTCGCAGCCTGCGAGAGCCTGAAATAAAGGCAGGCCGGGGAGGTGGTGGGGCCCATACAGCACAGGACGAGGACTCAGGAGCTGGGGCTACAGCTCTGTGGCCTGGAGCAAGTCATTTACCCGCTCTGGATCTGCCTTTCCACAGTAACTCACCCACCAAGCAAACGCTTGATAGAGCAAATGCCCACAGCTTAGTGGGGAGACTGGGTCGTATTGCTGGTGATGCGGGCTTCACCCAGAGCTGCCATCTGGCTGTTTGGCTGCAGCGTCCCTTGGGAATAAAATGCTCTCCCTGCGGCTCTCTGTTTTGTCTGGTGTTCTGTGTGCACACGGGTCTGGGAGAACAGAGGGGGAAACCCAGCACTTATAGCCACCTGTAACCACAGTGGCAACGTGGCCAGTCGCTCAGTGCTGTAGCCAGTGGCAGGAACGGGGCTGGGGTATTGTATCCCACCCCAGGAGTGACTGAGTGGAGATGTGGATTCTGTTGGGGGATAGGCTGGCCCCAGTAATGCACTGGTTTTAGGAGGAGAATATCTCTGTTGCCCCAGGTGCAAAGTGCAGCCTTCCCTCCAGCTCCCATTATGCCTCTCTTCCCCGGGTGGGTGTCAGTCCAAGTCACTGGGGGGGGGTTTCAAGCGACATCGACTTTTGTTGCTATGGAGACGCCTGATGGTCTCGCCATTAACCCTTTGGTGCTATTTCTGGATGCTCGAGAAGGCACTCTGACACAGGGCCACTCCATCGTCTGCAGGGCCGGCCCAGTGCTGCTCCCTGCTGGCATCCTGTGAGTCAGGGCAGAGGACGACCCTGAGGCTTTGGGGGTGAGGGGGCAGCGGTGTTGGGGAGGTCCTTCCCTCGTGTGTGGCACCAGCAGGTGGAATGATGTCTCCTCTGGCCGGACCCAGGGAACTTGCTAGTGAAGGGCAAAATGGCATCAGCCCCAGCTGACGCCTCCCCATGGCACTTCTAGTCCAGCTGACAGAGCCTCCTTTGTACTGAACTCGCCTAGCTCAAAGGCTGCTGTGCGTGAAGCCGTGTTCGACAGCAGAATTGGGGCCTGCCCAGCCCCCCCTCCTGGCCATTCTCCAGGGCCTGCGTACCAGCCGAAACCCCGGGCAAAGCTCGTGTGCCTCGGACCTTTAGCAGGGGCTAAGATGGGGCTGAGACGGGCTGCTTCAGCCCCTGCTTCTCCTCTTATCCCATTTTGCAAACAGTGCGTCAGGCCTTGTGAATTGCCTGTGCCTGAGATCCATCACGTACTGCAGATAGGTGTATAACCCCCCCCCCCACACACACACACACACACACACGCGCGCGCTCCCCGTGCCTTGTTCCAGAGGCTAGCCGGGATAAACCACCAGGGCGGTGACCTGCCTGGAAGCAGAGGCGCATGCTGCTCTGGTGGGCTGGCCACCTGCCTCTCTGCCCGAGTGGGGGGCTGCCCATTGCTTCAGTAGTCCCCTTCCTGACTCAGGCCTGTCTTCCCTCCCCCACCCGGCCCCTTGGTGCAGCGAGAAGGCCTTGCAGGAGAACCACTTTGAACTGAGCATCAAGACGGAAGCCACCCAGGGTCTGATCCTGTGGAGCGGGAAGGGGCTGGAGCGGTCGGACTACATCGCCCTGGCCGTAGTGGATGGTTATGTGCAGATGACCTATGACCTTGGCTCCAAGCCAGTTGTCCTGCGTTCCACGGTGCCAGTGAACACGAACCAGTGGATTCAAATCAAAGCGTACAGGTGAGAAGGTTCGGGGAGGCAGGGGGTGGGTAAGGGCTGGTGGAGTTGCAGACAGTATGCTCACGGCTGGGCATGAGCTGGGCTGGGTCACGTCTAGGGCACCTGAGTCACGACCCTGGAGCCAGGCCCTGCGGTCTCCGTGGGTCACTGAGCCCTATAGATAATAATAGAGGAGCGGTATTCGGCCAATGCGGCGTTGGAGGGGTGCGTGCCTTGACTTGCCTGCCCTAGATTCTAGGAAATGCCAAAGGGACAGGCTCAAGGAAGTACTCCCATCCGTGCCTTTTATTTTAGCCGGCTAAGGGCTTGGAATTCTGTTCGTGTTGGGCCTCCTGTGGTTTTTATTTATATTGGTGATGAGGGGAGTGGTGAGCTGCTCGCATGGCTGGAATGCCAGTGGTTTCTGCTGATGAGTCGGGAGGGAGTATTAGGAAGCAGGGGCTGTTGGAGAGCTTTGCATGGGACATCAGCTTGCAGCAGGACCCCCCCCATAAAGGCAGGCTGGAGGAGAGAGCTCACCTTGCTTGTCATACCAGCCTCTCCCAGGAGGAGTCGCTGCAGGGGATAGTGCAGGAGTGCTGGCAGGAGAAATCGAGGCATGCAGTGGTCCAAAGACAGCACAGAGAGCAGGGGGTTGATGCATGGTGGTGGAGCCATCTGCAGCATCCCTAGTCAGGCTAAGGCAGAGCGCTGCTCCAGGCCCCTTTACTGAGTGTCCCTCTCTCTTTTCTGGGAATAGAGTACACAGAGACGGCTCCTTGCAGGTTGGCAACGAAGCCCCCATAACTGGTTCTTCCCCTCTTGGAGCAACTCAGCTAGACACCGATGGAGCCCTTTGGCTGGGTAAGTTGAACACGGGAAGGAACAATGAAATTCCCTTCTGTACCACAAAGCAGAGAGTCTCCAAGCCCCCAAGAAGCCTCCCATTAACCCCAATGGGAACTGAGTCCTAAATCCCCTAGTTGTCTGAAAATATCAGCCCTGGCGTAAATCAGTGGGATGGGCCACAGCGTTGGAGAAGGTGATGGCTGCTTTGTGCCATAGGTACTGCTGTACTGTTAAAGGGATAGCACATTTTCCTCTGTAAATCTCAAAGAACTGGACACAAGCATTAACCTCCTTCGACAGCTGGTCTAACCAAGTACAGAAATTGTACCGGTGGCACTGTGGGTTCGCCTGGTGGGTGCCTACCCCTTAAAATCAAGCGTCTGTTCCCACCTATGCCACACTCCTCCTGAGGAAGCTTTGGCAGGCCCCTATTAAAGGAACATTCTCCATACAGCAAGGCAGCAGGAGGAGTTGGCTTCCCCACATGTGCCAGAGATGTCCATGTCGTCATGTCCAGTTGGGAAGTCGATGATGGAAATACTCTCTGGCCCTGTGCTTTTTCCTCCAGCAGCTTCGCTGACAGAGAATTGTGTCCCGATGTCAAATAACGGCTTCTTTCTTAAAAACATTTCACCACTGCTGCCTTTGAAAACGGTCTCTTGCACGTGCCAGTATCCGAACACCCTCCCTGCCATTCCAGTTGGGGGGCGGAATGTCATCACCCTGGGCAGAGAGAGGGAGACCCAGAACTGGGCACTTCCCCGGGGAGTCATTGTAAAGTCTGGGCAGCTCCAATTCAGCGAGGTTTTTAAGCACATGTATAACTTCAAGCAGGTGAGCGGTCCCATTGATGTCCAGGGGCGACTTGTGTGCTTAAAGCTCTGCACACGCTTAGTTACCTTGCAGAATCGGGGCCTGAGTCTCCAAGCATTCGTAATCGGTTTAATCAAGCTCCTCAGACAGCAACCTCGGTGGCTGGGACGCTCAGCCCCAGGTGTGTAAGGACACGACAGTTACGCACACGCACTCTCTCTCAGGGTACGTCTGCACAGCCAAAAAACCCCACAGCAGTGTGTCTTAGAGCCCGGGTGGGGCTAAAAATAGCAGTGTGGACATTTGGGTTGGAGCCTGGGCTCCCAGGCCCTGCTCCATCATCGGATTTCAGAGCTTGGGCTCCAGCCGGGACATCTACACCACTGGTTTAGCCCCATGACACAAGCCCGAATCTGTTGATCTAGGCTCTGAGTCTCTTTCTCTCTCTCGCTCTGTCTCGTGCCAGTAATGCAAACAAATCAGCCGTATAAAATGACTGGTGACAAACCTACCTATGGAGAGGCTCTTCCCCTCCCCATTATAAAAGGCGGAGACCGAAGGCAGTGAGGTCTGGAGGAATTAGCACTGGGTTGGGAGTCAGGAGGTCTTGAGTTCTAATGTCCATTCTGCCCCTCACTCATTGTGGAGCCTTGGGCGAGTCCCTTCGCCTTTCCATCTCCGTTCTCCAGCTATAAAATGGGAATCCTGCTACCTCCGGGTGGTGTCACAAGGATTGATTCGCCACTGTCCATACAGTGCTGTGAACATAGAGGGTGATCTAAAAATAGTGCTGTTCTGGGGCTGGAATCCTGGTTCCCAACTCTGAAAGCACTTACTGCTGACAGAAGAGCCCCGTTAGGTATAGAAGCACTGGCACAGGGTGACCGGCCTATTAAAGGACAGAAGGCTATACTCCGCTTTCCTCCCCAGGTGGGGAAATGGGTCATGTGACTCAAGCAGGTCTCTGGGATAAGTAAGGGAAAAGCCTGGGCAACAAGAGAGGAGGAGAGGCCTGGGGGCTGCAGGCAGCAGATGGCTCCTGCAGGAGACCCTATGATACCAGGGGAGAGAAGACTCCAGCTAGATGGGGCTGGGAGCGGTTTGCCACAGCTGGGAAAGGCTGCAGGCGTGAGGGGCTGCTGAAGAGCATGGGCATATGTGGACGTTGAGGGCTCCGTTTTGAATGGTCCGTGATAATAAAGCAGAGTATTACTGGCCAAGAGAATAAGCTTGTGGGGAGTTGATTGAGGAGCCCAGAAGAAAGGGAGACTGAGGCAGGGATGCTGCAGGGCCACCCCATGCTGGGGGGGGAGGGAGTGGTGCTCTGGAGGCAGCGACCCTGCTACAAATATCCGTATGTCCGTATCAAGATGCAGCCCGTCAACAGACGATAACCTACAGGCATATACACCTGTGGGGCCAAATTCTCTGCCAAATTCAGTGGAGTTGTGTCAGCAGAGAATTTGGCTCGTTGTTTCTGATCCTGCCCCCACTGAAACCCATGGCAAAAATGCCCATTGACGTGGGTGAGAGCAGGACTTGACCTCAGAACCGTTTGTTCACATCCGGGGGGCAGGACAGGGTCGAAAATGACACACAACAAATATTATTAACCCTGCTTAATTACACCCCATGGTCTTCCCCCAGTGCAGTGAGCTGTTTTGCTCCATTCGTTGGCGTAGTAGCGTCAGACTGTGGAGCCCTGTGTTCAGGTCTCTGTTCTGCCACCATGTTTGGGCAAGTCACTTAGCCTCTCTGTACCTCGGTTCCCCATCTGTCAATTGATTATAACAGCACTGCCCCACCTCACAGGGGTGTTGGGGGATCAGTACCTTAAGGATTGTGGGGTGCTCAGATAGTAAGAGGAGGTCTTCAGATAAATCGAAATGGTCAACAAGGCGTGTTTGTTGATGATCTGTCACAAAGAAGCAACGTGACACATTCTCTCCAGCCTTTGCAGACACATCCGCCATTAGGGGGAAATGGTGCCATTTTCAGCTCTAACCAATTTCCCTTGCCAAAGTTATAGGAGGGTTTCCTAATGGACAATGCAGCCTTTAACGATGCGGTGGCTGTATCCCCTCTATAGTTTGTCGACATGGGAGTTAAGAGAAGGGTCATCAACAGAGCTGGTTGGAAAACCAAAGTCTTTTCCACAAGAAATTCTAGTTTGAAAAGAAAAAGTGTTTTCCCACTGAACCTGTCAGTTTTTGTTTTGGATCAACATTGCAACATGAAGCAAAAGATTAATTTTGTTTCCACTTAAAATGCCATTTTACTGCATTTTCACCTGCAAACAAAAAAGAAACAAAACAATATTTGAAGTCTAAGTGCTGATATGAAATGTAAATTTTCATTTAAAAAATCCCCTCCAGGAAAACTAATTTTTTTCCCGGACTTGCAAACAAATTCAGTTTTGGCAAAACCAGCCAGGAAAACTTTTCAAGTGAAACATTTCAGACTGCTCTAGTAATTAACTCTTAAGCTTCCTGGCACCAACTACTCCTTGCTGAGGGGTCAGGAAGGAATCCCAGCTGTGCAGCACCGCAGGCAGCGTTGCACAAGTGCCAGGATGGAGAAAGTCACTTTCCTGTGCTGTTGCTCTAGACAGACCGGCCCATCCTCTGGGCCCCTACCTGATCTGTCCATGCCATCTCTTGCAGGGGGAATAGAGAAGCTCAGCCTGGCTCACAAACTGCCCAAGGCCTACAGCACCGGCTTTATTGGCTGCATAAGGGACGTGATAGTCGACCGCCAAGAACTGCATCTGGTGGAGGACGCTTTAAACAACCAGACGATATTACACTGCTCAGCCAAATAACCCCCCCAGGGGCCCTTCCTTCCCCTTCCCCCTCCTGCCTCTTGCTGTAATTATTTTCTATTTTTGTAAACTTATTGCTTTTTATATTTTGGGGGGGATGAGGGAGAAAGGGGGAGGAAACACCTGTTGTTTTTTTGGTTGGTTATTTGTTTGGTTGCAGTGTAGCCACATCGGTCGGACTTTGATCGAGCAGCAGCAACATAGAACAAGCCCTGAACCAAGTCTCCAGGAAGTGACTGAGGAACAAACCCACGTAGCCTCCTTCATTGTAAATGTCATTAATACTTGAAGCCTTTTCCCACCCCCCACCCCCACCCCTTATTTTATTTTTATTTTGTGTTGGTTCTTGTTCACGCCCACGAGGGGGAGAAAAACAAGGATCGCGGCGCCGGCAAGACGGCGGCCTTCGGGGAATCCTTGCTTTGCGATCTCACGCTCCGCTTCCTTCATTCCTGGCTGAGCAGAGAAGTTGTCATTCAGGGGAGGGGGACATCACGTTGCATTTGGGCCAGGATCTACCAAGTCTTTTGCAGGCTTCGTATCCATCCCCTTCTTTCCTCTCTGTCAGTAATGGCAGTGTGTGAAGATCTCAAGTTGTTTTCTCTGGGATGCTCTGTCAGGGAACGCTACTTGCTGGAAGATAGACCAAGCTCAGCTCGTAGCAGGTTGGGAAGCACCGCTCTGTGGTTGGCTCATGCCTCCTTGATGACTGACTCGCTGGCCTCAAGTTTGTTTGTTTTTTTATCAGTTTGGCTGAGGCGGGGCAGCAGCTTCTTTATGTGTTAATCACTCTCCTCCTCCTGGATGCATGCAGAAGCAGCTGAGAAACCGATTTCCAGGCTTTATTTTTATCCAGACATGTCCCAACTGCCTCGCTGCGCTTTCCAAGAGTCTTTGCTGTTTACCTGTTGTGCCATGTAAGAACATTGCAGAGTATGTTGGATGTCCGGGGCTTGATCCGGCGAGGTTCACCCACCCCCAATCTGTTAAGGTCAACAGGATTTGAGGGCACAGGCCGAGGGCCCTTTTCCTCTGTAATCCATGTGAAGCACACTTCCCTTTTCTAGCCTGTCCTCTATTTACAGAGATGATGGTTTTGGACCAGCTGTCCTAAGAATTTCTGCTTACACGCCTTGAAAGCTAATGGGTGTTTGGCCATTGACTTCATATTATACAACAGCCAGCACAACAGGGGACCCGATCCTGGCCAATGCCCATAGACACGACCATGATACAAACCATAACTTCAATGGGGAACAAGATTGGGCCCTTACTACACAGGCAAGAGACAGGGTTGTCAGGTTGGTTTTTTTTAAGCTATTTTTATTTTCCACGATGCAAATCATTCCTTGTAAAAATTTGCTATGATGCAAATACTGTAACGCCAGCTCCGAACCCAGTGAGCGTGTGTGTGTGTCTATTTACATGTACGCATTAGTATGCAAACACCGATTCTCGTGTTAAGAGAAAAAAGCCCACAAGGCTGTTTAAGAAAAAAGGACCAAGATGCTGAAAAGGACTGACCTGCTTAGGGTGACCAGCTCTCCCGATATTATCTGGACCATCCTGACATAAGGGGCTTT
This sequence comes from Emys orbicularis, assembly GCF_028017835.1. Taxonomy (NCBI): domain Eukaryota; kingdom Metazoa; phylum Chordata; order Testudines; family Emydidae; genus Emys; species Emys orbicularis. The sequence continues at coordinate 15,218,372 of NC_088704.1, forward strand.
GTCTTATATACACAACTATTCCCCTCTCCCCCTGAAAAAAAAGTGTCCCGATTTTTCACACTTGCTGTCTGATTACCTTAGACCTGCTGTGTTCAGTTTCATTGTCTGTGGGAAGGACTCACCGATGCTGTCTAATACAGTATGTCTCCTGCCCCCCCTGAGCTAGGCGGGTTTTGCTTTACTGTGTGTAAAGCACATTTTATGGAGCAGCCGAGCAGGGGGCATTAATTTGCAAGATCCTGCCTCTTATAAAGTGATCTACGGTTGTAGCAAAAGGTGCCACCATTTTGCAGTTTTCTGGCCTGCCTGCTGGTGCTCCCTCCCCCCAAGAAAATAACATTTCTCTGGGCTGAACTCTGAGCCAGGAAATCCAACTGCTTTTCGTGGGGTGAGAGCTGAAGGCAGGTGAAGTGAAGGGGACCGACATACCTTTTAAAACCACTTTTTTTTCCCCCTTCTAAAGCAAGAGTACTATTTCTAAAGTCAGACCAACTCACATCAGGGACGCCTGGACTAGAAAGTGTCCCAGGCCTCAAAAGATGCCCTGTCTTGGACTTGTGATTCCCTTTCTTTTGGGGTGGGGAAGAGGCAGGGGGTTGTTTGATATTCCTTGCCTGATGTGTTTCTTCTTTTCCCTGCCTAGCTTTATTTACCCGATCCCGCTTAAAGAAACAAAAAACTCCATCCCACCTGAATAGCCCTTGTTTCATGTCCCAGCAGGCAAGACATAGATGTATTTTTCCCGGTGGAAATCTACGCCTACGTTGTTGCTTCCCCATAAAAATCCAAAGTGGTTAGTGACTCAGTGGAGGTCGTGGCCTTCTGAGAGCTACAATGGAGATTCCAGTATTTTCTTATGTGTGGCAATACCACATTTTAAGTGGCGACTGTAAATATATTGTGGGTCCCGATGGAGAGTAATGTGATTGTGTTGTAAAGCAAACTGACTACTGGACTTGAAGTACATGGTGTCGGTCGCCAGAGGCTAACTCGGACTGGGGTGGCGGCAAGGCGGGAATGTAAAACTCTCCTGCCGTGTATTAGCTGGACAGTGCAACCTCCTGAGCTGCAAGTAAGGGCTGAAGATTCCACCCCCGGGGAGAGAGAGAGGGGTGTGCAGAGAGGAAGCTGTTAATTTCCCAGAATGCCACTAAAATGAAGCCAAGGTCACTGCAAAACAAAACACTGTCTGCTTTTGCTGGGGTTTGGAAATGCCTTAAAACAAAACATTGTGTCCTTGTTGTCAAGCATCTTGACCCAACATCGGATTCAGCAGCGCTCCCTAGGGGCCGTGCACTTAACTTCGGCTTTATTTTCAACAGCATTTATAACTCCTATGTACAAAAAGACATTGAGTTTTGATTTTTTTTTTTAACTTTTGGTTGGCTATTTTTTTACAATTTGTCTGTCCACGTGGCTTCATTTTTAGGGTAAATTAATGACCATTGTGAACTGCTGTATGAATTCTGAAGGGCAATGCACAGTAGAGGAGCAGCATGATATAACCATTACTAACTTGTGTCTTTCGTCAATCACCATGAAATAAAGTTTGAAAACTATTAAATATGTTTAAAAGGGGTCGTTGCTTTGTCTCTCTGTGGCTCACATCTGCCTTTCACCTACACTGACTTTACCAGCTGAGGCTCTGGTCTAGCGAGTGTCAATCTCAAGTCATTGATATAAGACCCTTTTGGGACAGTCATTTTGCAAGCCAAGACCGTAGCCTCATATATTACGTACCATGTACAACAAAAGGCAGAGTCTTATCTCCAGTGAACTTTGCCCATCGTTCCCTGTCTCAAAAGGTGTGCTGCTGCCCTAGGCTTTGGTGCTTCTTACTTCCCTAGCCCAACACTAGGGCTGGTCGACACTGAAAACGTACCTTGGCATAGCTGTCTCTCAGGGGTGTGAAAAATCCACCCCCCGAGAGCCGTAGCTAAGCCGAACTAACCCCCGGCATAGACAGCGCTAGGTCGACGAAGAATTCTTCTGCAGGCCTCATGAATTAACTCTAGCAATGGGAGAACCCCTCCCATCATTGTAGTGCGTGCCCATACTAAAGAGGTAAGTGCTAAGTGAAATACACAGTTTAGAGACCTGTAAATATCCACCAGGATTAGCCTGAGCTTGTCCAAAGCTATACTGAGGTCAGGGGCAGTGTTAGATCGTAAGCTCTTTGAGGCAGGGGCTCCCTGTTCTACGTTTGTACAGCCCCTAGCACAATGGAGTCGTGGTCCATGACTGAGGCTCCTAGGTGCTACTGCACAACAGTAATAACGGGAGTCATTCCTTTTACTTCCAGTGGGCTTTGGACCAGGCCCAGAGCTTGTGTTTTAACAGTTACATCGTGGTCTGCTGGAAGGTTCAGCCAAGTCTGAGATCTGCTGGGCAGACATATTGTGTGAATGATCTGTTTTAATCTTCTACTTGTGTTTCCCTCTTTATTTTTTTAAGAAAAATGGAGAGAAACTAATGAAAAACGTAAGATTGTGACGCAAACTGATTAAAAATCCAGGAATTTTAACAACTAAGAATTTGGCCTTTGCCCCCCAGTATCCTGTTGGTTTGGGTTTTCTATCTAGCTATAATCCGGTGTGGCTGGTTACGTATTCACTTGACATGGCTCCATTTTTACGAGTATCCTCGCGAACATCTTTCTACCTAAAGGCAAAGCCTTGGAACAATAAATCTGGAAGTTTAAAAACTGCAAGCTGGGGCTAGATTCTAACACTGAGTAGTGGAGGGTAGGAAAGGCCTTTTAAGAAAAAATTTACAGACGCTTTAGGAATTCAATAGATCCCTGACTTTCCCAGTGCTCTGCCTAGAACCAGACCTGCCTTCTCTATTCTACGCACTGCCTTTACTGGCATTTTTAAAGCAAGAAATTGCATGTGTCTTTATCTGCAGGGGTGGGACTAAGCTGTGTACTGTCTTTGAGTCTGCAAACACATAACTTGAAACAACAGCTAGCAGAGGTGTGAAGTGCCCCATTCATCTCATAGCTGTGTTAACTCTCCATTTAAAATGCCAGCATTGTTAACCTATTTCACTGCTGATCATGGGAGCAGAAATTTCTTGTTGTTTGGGGTCTGTGGGTGGAATTGAGCTAAAATAGTGCTCACCCTCCTGTGCCCTGCCTGTATCAGATGTGCACATATCTGCCAATTAATGAATTGATCATAGTGATTGGAGGACATTGAATTATAGAGATGTAGGGCTGGAAGGCACCTTGAGAAGTCACCTGGTCCAGCCCCCTGCACTGAGGCAGGACCAAACAGACCTAGCCCATCCCTGCCGGTTGTTTGTCCAACCTGTTCTTAAAAACCTCCAGCAATGGGGCTAGAATAATATATTATTTAGCCTTGATCCTGCTCTGTTATGCTAGGGCCAGGAGACCACTGCAGCCTGCATCTTCATTTGTATATAGGTACAGTCCAGAAGCAAACCCATCTCTCAGCCACCATTCCACTCTGAGCCAAAGTGCTCAACCTACCCCATCCAAACTCTCCAGGCTCTCGGAGTCCTGTTACACTTTCCAAATTCACCCTCCCTCTGAGAGTCACCCTCTATCCAACCCATCCTGCACGTAGAGGCCAAACGCTTCAAAACACCTTCACTTCCCTTAACGTGCGGCCCTGCCCCTCTATGCATTTTTTCTCCTTCAGCCCCATCAATATTCTTTTCTCCCCTCACCCCACCCCTTTATGGGCTGCCCCAAAGCACTTTGGTTTCTATTACCTACTCCAGTCTGGGGCTCTCCTCTCTTAGACGCACTAATAACATTTTTTGCGTTCCATGAAGTTGGTTCACCCCAATTTTTATGTGACATCACTGCCACCTCGTTGGGTGGTGGTCCAAAATGCAGCTTGTCACGGGGTGGCTGGCCCCTTTAAGGGGAGATGAGCCAGTGTAAAGTGGCCACCTTTAAGGTACAAAAAACTGGGACAGCTGGGATGAGCCTGAGCCCATCAAACTGGCATTGTGGACTGAACACCCTGACAGACTTCCCATGACAGCTACTTTGAAAAAGGGACACGCCCAGGAAAATCTGGACAGGTGCCAATCTTAGCCCAGCCCCAGCTATGATCCACTAGCTTGCATGGGGCAGATGAAGAGATCATGAGACGAATAGAGTCAGGTGACAGCCTGGTGAATACCTGGGCCTTATAGAAAGGGGTGAAGGAACTTAGGAGGAGGAACTACAGGAAGCAGGTTAGGTTCCTCTAGGGAGGCCCCAGGAAAGGGAACCTTTCTGAAAAAGAGCCTCCAGGGAGAAAGCCCTGGGTGAAAGTCCTCGGCTAAAAGAGCAAAAGGAGGAACTCTGCAGGGGCCAGGAGTAAGGGGTGAAGAGCAGGGAAACCAGGCAGGGAGTCAGCACTCTATAACAGGAGAGAAGGCTTCAAGGTAGCGCAGAAGGGGCTGAGACCTGAGCCCAGAAGGTGGACAGAAGAGTCACCCAAGAGGGGCAGGAAAAACCTTTTGGTTTGTGTGGATTTTTGTTAGCCTGGAAAGGGTTAAATTTGTTGAGTGACTTGATCAGAGGCTCAAGCCACATCACCAACACGAACTCATGTGCAGAAGGCTGAGGGAATCCACCAGCACGGAAGAAAATGAGGGAGCGATGCTGCAGGGCTACCCCGTGCCATGAGGGAGCGCTCTGGAGGGGGTGACCCTGGGACACAGCTATCTTATCAACGTCTGGGAAAACCAGCTGCCCTTTGTTTATGGGGTTCGGAAGAACAGCATGGTGAGCCATGCACCATATGGAGTGGGTGCTCGAATGAATGTATGACTCTCCTGACAAACACTTTCTCCTTCCTGTGCTAAAATGGAGGTGACAGCTGTCAATTTCAAGACCATGGCCTAAGTCCTGGTTTGCTTGGCAACTAAAGAAGTCCAGATGTGTTTCAGGCTTTGCCGCTGCACCAGCCTGAAAAGGAAAAAGCTCCAAATGATGCTACTTTATCACTCGTCTCAGGACAAGTCCCCGAAAGTGGCAGCATTAGCACCTGGACGTTCATGCACAGCAAGCTGAGGTGCCATCCTGTGAGGGGATAATCACAAAAGGCATGTGATTAATTGGTTGGTTGTTCTGCACCGCAACTCACGGGTCGTTATCTAGGTGGCTGGCCACAAAGGTTTTCAGGTGCCTAACTCCCAATACCTTTGCAGATCTGGGCCTTAGTTTGCAGATGTGTTCACGGTGGTGTCTTTTCACCTCCTAGGAACCAATTTAAGGCTGTTCTTCTCAGCTGTTGCATAAAAAGATGGCAAGTGGAGACTTTTATTCATGCTTCCATATACAGGAGCCAGTGCTCAGTGGAGCTGCGTGGGGGGAGTGCAGGTTTTGTTAACCAACAGGTGGCTAGAACTTAAAATCAAAGATGTTCTTGACATCCCGCAATGATGAGCATTTGACTGGGGTCGAGCACGTCTGCCTCGGCTCAGTGGGAAGTAAACTTTTCAATGGGCAACCAGACGCCGGAGAATTCTAAGGGGGGGGAACAATGGGGCTAGTGTTTTAAGAGCAAAAGGGGTGGCACAACTCACCACTGGGCCTATGTTTTGCTGAAGATCAACCTTCTGGTGCAGGGTTTTTCCTGACAATGACCCTATTATGCAGCAGCAGGCAGCAGCTTGCTAAATCGGTACCTCTTCAAGCCGCTGACGCAAAGCGGCAGGAGAAAAGCCACTGTCTTCTGGCACAGAATGAAAAGCAGGGCCCTGCCGGCCTGTGTTCCACTCTAGGCACTGGAAAAGCAGCTGGAGGACGAAGGAGAAGTGTCATTCTGGGCACACGGCAGTGTGTGCAGCAGGCGGCAGTCACCATTCAGAGGAATGGCCTTTCCGTGCTTTGGGAGGTCACACATGGTCTGGAAGGAGGCTGGTTAGCCAGGCCAGGCAGCGCCCATGGCCGCAGCGGGGGCTCGTCATTTCTGAAAATCGGGCCTTTAACTTCAGGGGGAGACGCAGATACTCAGTACCTTTGCAAATCAAACCAAACAGGGTCTGATCCTTCTCTCACCTGCACTGGTGTAAATCAGGAGTGAGGGCAAATGGGAAGAGAACTGGGGCCCTGACTTCCCAGCCCATAAGCTAACCCCACGCTTGTCAGCATAGCTCAGCCGTGAGCATCCTATGGGGTGAGAGAGGAGTGCCTCTTCCATGAGCCTGCCATGGTTCTAATTGTCAACGAAATTACTGGCTTTCGGCTCTGTCCCTCCAAAAGGCTCCTCTGCTCTAGTGCATTTCAGTGGGGGGGGGGAGAGATATGTCACTCTGCTTCCACCCAGCCGCAGCCCCATTTAACCTCCAACATCCTAGGCTTCGAAGGGAAGGGAGAAATCTGTGGCTGGAAGCTCCAAGGAGGAGGGTGTCAGGCATGGAAGGTGCGTGTACACGTGTAACACTTCCTTGCACAACTTTCTGGCACGGGGACACAGCCTGGGGTGGCTGTGATCATACAGAATGGGAGAGAGTCCCAGCGAGGGGCTGGCTAGATGGGAGAGGGGAGATGTGTCATTTATGGAACATCTCTCTCCTCCCCCATAAGTCTCAGCTTGCGGCTGTTCCTGGAGGCACAGCACTAGACTTAATAGTCTGAAGCAGCCCGGCAAGCCCTGTGCTGCCTGCCACATTTGTATGCTGTATGCAGTGAGGCGGGGAAGCAGGAGACCTGGGTTTTCTTCTCTGCTCTGTCACTGACTCGCTCTGTGGCCCCCGGCTAGTCAATTCACCTTGCTACACTTCACTTTCCCCAGCTGCAAAACCAGAGATAATGAGATGTCTCCATCTTGGTAACTTGCCTTGAGGGCTATGGCTGGAAAAAGGGCTCTCTGAAGACTAAGTATTATTGCTAGGGTAAGACAGGGAGTGAAACAGGGCCCTGGCCCCGACAAATAACATTGACTCTTATAACAATCCCTCATTCTCTAAGTAGAGAGGCAGCCACACGGCTGCTGTAATTAAGGGTAATTAGAAACCCCTCATTTTGGGATTTATAACACACTTGTAAAAGTTTGCTGCCGGAGAAAGCTTAGCCCCTGCCACAGGGCTGATTTCTTTCCCCTCCAGCAGAATTCCAGGAAAAAGGTTTTGGCTGGTTACTATAATAAGAGACGGCAGAATGGCATTTGTATGCATGCGGCTCGGGCCTGATCTGGAGCCCGTCAAAGCCAATGGAATGATTCTCATTGTCTTCAGCAGGCTTTGGATCTGGCCCGGTCACTGTGTTATCGCCACTCCTAAGGGCTGAGATGATCCTGCCCTAGAGCATCTCAGCTGTCGGGACTGGTCCTCCTGAGGATTGTCTCTCCCCTCCTGAGTTCAAGCAGCATTGGAGCTGTTCAATACGGGGAAGGGAAATGTCCAAGGGAAGCCCACGGTGCTTCTGGATATGATGGGAACTCAGTGGTGTTGTCTTCCCCGACTTAGTTCAAAACCGATGCCCTAACGTGGTCTCAGGGGGCGCTGTGCGGCTAGGGTGACTAGACAGCAAGTGTGAAAAATCAGGACGGGGTGGGGGTAATAGGAGCCTATATAAGAAAAAGACCCCCAAACCAGGACTGTCCCTATAAAATCGGGACATCTGGTCACCCTATGTGTGGCTCTGGTGCTGTCTTTCAGATGAGATGTAAACGCCAGATCCTGGCCCCTTACCATCATTACATATCTCGTGCCCTTTTGAAACTGGGGGAGTGGTATTAAATATAGTGTCTAGCAAAAATCCAGTTTGGGGGTTACGTTCTGCCAAACTAAAATCCCAGGCCCCTGCAGTTTGTTACGTAGGTGTTCTTTATTTGCGTAGTATTGCTGTGTGCTGTTAAACAGTGGTTCTGTGCCAGCCCAGAAGTGGCTGCATTTCTCCGGTAGGGGAAATGAGAGAGAGAGAGAGAGAGAGAGAGAATAGATGGATTGGGGAGAGATTATAAATCACTTTGATCAGTTTGTGAAATGCTTTGGGATCCTTCTGGATGACTGACCTTATCTAAATGTGGTTTAAGGATCAGGCTTCTACCTAAACCCCTAGAATCTTAGGGTCAAATGGGGTCTTCATGCTCTTGGAGAGAGAACTTTGGGTGTGTGGCGGCTAAGATTTGTAACAGCCTAGAACGCAGGCCCTCACTGCCAACGAGGCTCCCCTGGTACAAGAATTGGGTTTTATACAGCTGTCCTTAGCCAACACTCTCCCTCTCTCCTCTGCTGAACAGTGTGCTATGGGCGGATTGCTGCCCTTCCACCCCAGATGGTGCCGCGTCTCAGTGGTGCTCTTTGTACAGCATAAAGGTCCTGATCTTGCTCCTGTTAAAAGCCAATGGGAGCAATACGGGGGCCCTGCTTTATTTGCCTTAGCAGTCTCCAGCATGGAAATGCACTCGACAAATATAAGGCAAATCCCCTGCCCCGGTTATGCTTTCTGGCGGGTGTTAGATTGTTAATAAACACAATGCCTGCTGCATGTGCGCCCCAGCCCTTTAGCACGTTGGCATTTACCAGTCTGCCTCCCTGCCCCAATACGAATGCCTAGCAGAACGTATGTATTATAGCTAAATATACCATGTCCCGAGCCTGCAGCGGGAAATGCCTTGGGGCTTGGGCATGAATGATGGATTCCACAGCTTCTGAGTAAGGAGCTGAATCCCCCTTCCCATACAGTTATGTTGGGCATGCATCATCACAGCCGCTCCCCCCTCTGTGGAGGCTCGATAGCCCTCCCTGGCATGCGTCAGAGCAGTTGCCTCAAGAGACCAGCCTGGAATTAGCAGTGGCAAATGAAAAAGGAGGGAGCAAAGAAGCCATCCTGCTGCTGCTGCCAGGGCCCTGGGTATTCCCCGAATAGAAGTGGAATTCGGTGTGGCTTATTATAGTTAGAAAACTGCTATTTGCGCTACTGCAAGTGGGTACACGGCTGGGGGAAGGGGAGTTGGTCAGTCATGTTCTGGCTTTTTCTGCCGTAGACAGCTGGCTTTGTTTTCATGCAGTGCTCGGGAAAGGGGCCGGAGGCCAGGACTTTCTTTGGGCTAAACCCTGCCCTCATATAAAGCGGTGTAAATCATTAAAGTCCTCTGGATTTACACCACAGATGGCCAAATATTTGTACAAGCTTCCTCACAATCGGCCAGCTGGAGCCTAGCTCCACTGATGCTGATTGACACCAGCTGAGGATCTGGCCCAATGTCCCACTCATTGGACTTCACCTTTGCCCTGGGAAAGAGGATAGAGTTAAGGGGACATTCGGCCTCCATGGCCCACTCAATCCTTGCCCATTTGGCTGAGGCTAGCTGGAGCACCAGTTGGGCTGGTGGTGCTTCTGATGGGGACAACTAGAAACTGCAGAGCTCCACCCAACTCACTGCATACAGCTCACCAATCAGCCTTCCTTCACGTGGTAATTATAGGCTACAAGGGCTTGGCTTTGCTTTTCCAGGGGCACAATTGGTTTTACTTGAAGCTGACATGGCCAGACCTGCATGAAAGAGAGAGTGAGTCTGATTCTTCTCTCGTTTACACCCATTCAATTCTATTGACTTCAGCGTGACACTGGGGCCAGACCCGAAGGCTGTCAGGTGGAAGAGACGTGGCTGTAGATCGTATCCAGTGTCTTAGGGCAGAATTCAAACAATAACACAACATAGATCGCTTTCTATTGTCCTTCACATTTTTTAAAGCTCTGTCCTCTTCCCCACACACATGGCACCTAAGTTCTTGGGGCTATTCCTTCTATTCTTCTCTCTGACTAGACTGCAAGGACGTTGGCCTGTATATTTCATCACTTCGGCCTTTTCTTTTCTCCTTCTCTGTTCTCGCGCGTTATTTCCCTGTTTGCCCGTGTCTGTCCCCGCCCCAGCTCTGAAGCAATGGTTGGCTGTCCTACCACCTTTCACGGAATGCTGTGTGATCCTTCTGATGAAAGATGCAACGTAAACATGCTCCAGCCTGCATCCTTCAGGTCTATAGTACCAGGCGTTCCTCATTTAACCAAAGTGACAGCAGCTCTGCTGTGGATTAGCTTCTCCCAGACCTACTCAGGGGTTATTGGTTTGTAACTGTCTTGCCGTCTAGTGGCTGGTTTGTAAAGCAGTTGGCTGGCAGAATGGGCCTCCAGTGACCTTTGCTTTTTCTAACCAGCCTGATTACCAGCTTGCTCCTTTCATCAGAAACCCAAAGGGGGAACCTAGGGTGAGGGGCTGCAGATTTAAGAGATGTACCAATGCAGCGTGGTCATTGTTGTTGCTTCTCTGAAACCTAAGCCTGATCCTCTCTCTAATATCATTGCATAGGCACAGGGATGATCACAATGTGTCCCTTCATATTTAAGGACTCACTCTCTCTCCAAAAGAGAAGGCAAAACAAGGAATATAACCAGCCTTAAAGACCAAGTGGGCCAGTGCTCATAGGCTTACCTCTTAAGAACATAAGAACGGCCATACTGGGTCAGACCAATGATCCATCTAGCCCAGGATCCTGTCTTCCGACAGTGGCTGATGCCAGGTGCTTCAGAAGCAATGAACAGAACAGACAATCAGTGAGCAATCCATCCCCTGTCTTCCACTCCCAGCTTCTGGCAAACAGAGGCTAGGGACACCTAGATCAGGGGGCTGCCTCCCTGACCATCTTGACTAATAGCCATTGAGGGACCTATCCTCCAGGAACTTGTCTAATTCTTTTTCGAACCCCGTTATAGTTTTGGCCTTCACAGCATCCCCTAACAATGTCTGATATTATGTTGGCATGGCTGGCAGCTTTATGCCACCTATTTGGTTTTGTACTAGCATAGCTAGCAGGTTTTTTCTTCCTACCTAGTATTGTACTGGCACGGTGGGCTGCTTTACCATAAGTTGATTAACGGAAAGAGAATTTTCTTTACTGGCAGCCTGATTTAAGTGCTTAATGTAGTGGATTGAATTACTGTGGCATTTGACCACGAAAGCCAAAGATACCATCCTCCAGTTGTAGCTACTGTCATTCTATAATCAAAACGTTTGCTGTTCCATGTAATAATTATGTGCTGCATTTTATTTTATTTATTTATTTTGAAAGGTGGCAACCTTCTGTTAACTTTCGTGCTGGGCAATTAAAGCAGATCAGATGATAACATAGAAAGGAAAGGTGAGGTGGCGGTCCTGACCTCTTAATTAAGTGGTATTGTTTCAGGGAGCAGATGAGGTTAGCTTCATCCAATGGTGGGGGGGAAGAAAACATACAAAGGTATTGAACTGTGGAGAAAGGTAAACAGCACATCAGAATACATTAAGCAATTGATAATGCAAGCCACAGAAAGCTATAGAGAGCAGGGGGAATGCTTTCCCTGGCTGGGAAATTATTGAGCCATAATTAATGTGTAGGAAGCACTTCAAGAACCTGTGATAAGAGGTTGTAAATACCAATTACACATGTATTATAAAAGTTTAGAAACCAGGGGCGTGATCGTGTAGACTGGGTTGGAGGAGGAGGAAGATTTCCTTGGTTTTTCAATAGAGGCAGTGCTTTATTTTTTTATTAATGTCTTAAACATATTAGTTCATCCAAAAGGATCTCGAAGCCTTTTCTAAATATGGACCACATCCTACTTCCCTTAGTGGTGGGAGTAGTCCCACTCCAATGGGGCGTCATGTAGAGAAAACCATGCAGACACCTCTGGGAAAGCAGCAGTCTGGTGTATAGGAGGGAGGTGGAAAAATGTGTTCCTGGGCAACAGGGTAACAAGAAGTGCCCTAGTACCTGTAGTGGGCAGCAGAACAGAGAGGATCCGTCTCTCTCTTTCTCCTCCTGAACAGCAGGTCAACTTGTGTTCCTAGCGCCCGCCTAAATGTGTCAAGAAAACAAAGGACAATTGTATGAAAATTACAGGACAAAGCTTATTTTAAAGGAAGGCCTATCACAAGACCACACACTGGCATCTCAACATGTGATCTCTGATCTTCTGCCTGGTGCGGCCAGAGCCACAGGACAAAGCACAGCCTCGGATGACTGAGCCAGAGGGCCCGGCACCAAATCCAGGCTGTTGCCTGAACAAACGCCACGCGCCCTGCCCCAGGAATTTTATTTACGCAGCAGCAGACTAGGGTGGCTACCTGCCCTGGGGTCTGGCTAAAGCTCACATCATCCGCTGGCAGAGGGACTAAGGACAACGGGCTGAGCTGCTCCCTGCTGAGCGTACAGACTCCAGCAGGCCTGTCCATGGGCTCTAGGGAACAGCCACAGAGCTACCATCCATCCCCACTTCCCTGGGCCTACCTCACGCTGACCCAGCCCCAGCGCTAGGGGGACCACGGGCTGTGATCCCCTTGCTGGGGTGTGCACCCTGCCGCAGCCAGGCTCCTTCCCTGCCTCTTCAATCAGGCTCGGCCTTTCCAACCTGATGCCCAGCTGCCTAAGCCAGTGTTTTTCAATCCGTGGGTCGCAACCCACTACTGGGTCGCGGCATGAAAGGCGCTGGGTGGGTCGCCTTGCTCTGGTCAGCACCGCTGACAGGGAGGTTAAAAGTCCCGTCGGCAGTGCTGCCTGGCTAAGGCAGGCTAGTGCCTACCTTTCCCAACACCGCGCTGTGCCCCGGAAGCGGCCAGCAGCGGTCCGGCTTCTAGGCAGGGCAGACGGGGCTCCGTGCGCTGCCCCCGCCCCGAGCACTGGCTCCGCACTCCCTGAGCATTGGTTCCTGGCCAATGGGAACTGGGGGAGGCGGTGCCTGTGGGCAAGAGTCACGCGGAGCCGCTTGTGCGCCTCTGCCTAGGAGCCAGACCTGCTGCTGGCCGCTTCCGGGGCGCAGCACAGTCCACGGTGCACCCTGGCTGCGCCACTGAGCCGCCAGAGGTAAGTCCGTGCCCACGCCCCAACCCCTGCCCCAGCCCTGAGCCCTCACAAACCCAGAGCCCCTCCTGCACCCCAAACCCCTCATCCCCAGCCCATAGACCTGACCCCCTCCTGCATCCCACCCCCAGCCCTGAGCCCCCACAAACCTGGAGCCCCTCCTGCACCCCAAACCCCTCATCCCCAGCCCATAGACCTGACCCCCTCCTGCATCCCACCCCCAGCCCTGAGCCCCCACAAACCTGGAGCCCCTCCTGCACCCCAAACCCCTCATCCCCAGCCCAGAGCCCTGACCGCCTCCTACACCCCAAACCCCTCATCCCCAGCTCCCTTGGGGTCGCGGGCATCAACAATTTTCTTCAACTGGGTCCCCAGAAAAAAAGTTTGAAAACCACTGGCCTAAGCCATCCCCTCCCCAGGACGTGCGCTGCCCCTTTAAGAGCCGCAGCGGCTGCCCTGCCTCTGTTGCTAGGCGGTGCCAGTTGCCAAGCGGGGAGGGAGGGGGCAGAGGAGCAGAGGGCGGGGGTCCCTCCTCGTCACAGGGAGGGCTTTCCCCCTGCTGACACGTGGTTTAACCTGCCAGCTGGAGGAGGCGGGGCTACCCTGGCAGGCTTGACCAATGAGCGGCCTGAGGGATGAGGGCGGGGGCGTGCCCAGTCTATATATGGCCCGGGAGTGGGCGTGGCTGGGGATGAGCACCGCCCCCTTCTCTGACCTGTGCAGCTGCGCCTCGCCGGTAGGCACCCCGCACTTTGCGGAGCAGCCTGAACGCCGGCGTCCGCGGCTCTCCCCGTCCCGCGTCGCCATGACTTCCCGCAGGTAAGGGCTGCCCGGGAGCAGCCGCCTCGGATCCTTCCTGCCGGGCCCTCGCCTTGCGCCCTCCGGCTCTGCCCTTCCTCGCCTCCCTGCCCCGGACCCGGCTCCCTCCCCTGAGCTCTCCCGGGTCTGCGATCCCTTCGCACCCGGCTTTCTGCTCCCGCAGGCTCGGTCCCAAGCTGGGGTGCGCTGCGGGGCAGGTGTGTGCGCGCCCTTCCGTCTGGGCGAGCTCGCCCCCAGCAGCAGCGGCTTTAAACCTGCCCTGGACAAAGCACCCAACTGAGCCCACTCCCTGGCGGGGCAGGGGCCAGCAGACAGCCCCTCCCCAGCCCTGGGCGTGAGGGCATGGCTTGGGCTTTGTTCGCGTGCGCCCTCCACATGTGGGGAAAACAGGGCGCTGTGGGCTTGCTTTTAAGGACCTGCTTTTTATTTCGTTGGTACCATCGCCGGGGCCCTTATTTCCTTTTTTTTAAAAGAAGTTGCTGAGTTGGTAGAAAGAGACTGAAACCTTTCCGCAGTGAGGTATCAAATAAGTAACACAGAGGAAATCATGAGAGCGGCTCCTGAAGGCTTGGAAAGTTTTGGCCTTGTGGGGTTTTTTTTGTTTTCAAAGCTGACTCTAGTGCATATTGCATTGTAGTTACGTTTAATAATCTAACCAACCTCTTGGGCCATATTGTGTTAAAGGAAGCGGAAGGTGCAAAGTAGCATTTGAGCTGATATTGGCCATAGCTGGTACACAGAAAGGAACTCTCAAAAGTACTTTCCTGCCTGCGTTGCTAAAGCCAGGGATTTGAAGCCGGGGGGAAAAGTTGATCCAGAATTGTGTTAAAGATGTTGCTGTTTCGGCCAGGGAAAAGGAGGAGCTTGGTAGCGGAGTTCTGATTTCTACTGCAGTTCTTTTGCTAGTTGGCAAGGTAAATGCAGTTTAAGAGGTGGCCTTTGAAAACAAAGCAAATGGGGCATCGTCCATCTGTCACATACCTCTCCACTCCTCCTGCCCCTTGGTCCGTCCTTCCTTCAAAAAGTGAGTGTTCTCCAAAGTCTGCTCTCCTTTACCAGTAGGACTTGATTTAAACCCATTCTACTGGCCATGGGTAGCAGCCAAATGTGGTTAAAACTGAGTTCTGATTTCCATATCTAATGTGTGTAAATATGAATGCATGTGGTCGTTTCAGATCAACGCTTTTAATGTGCAGAGCTGCTCCAGGGTTAAAGTTGCACTGAGCTTTTCAGCGAAGGCGGGATTAACTGGGCTCCCTCTAATAAATTAGCAGTTTGGCTTCAGTTTTTCTCGACAAAGTGTCTTAACTCAAACTCTGCAAAGCTTTCCTTTTTCCCGATAGGGGAGGGAGAGAGAGGGTGGCTGACTCTGAATGTCTTTCCTAAATACTTGAGGCCTAAATCTGCCACTGTCATAATCAGTCAGTTGCAAAATTGTTCCTGATTTAAGCCTCTGTCTGGAAGTAGTTCCGTGGAGCAGCCCCATTCCCTTTATTGGGGCTCTTCCCGGGAATAGGGTTCTGATAGCATCATCATCAGGGACTTGGAGTGAACCAAGGGTTGCTCCTTATTTATGCAGGGGTTTTAAGGAGGGGAGGTGAAAGATGTTACCTACCTTTAAAACTTTCTAGTAACTGGCTTCCTGAGCAGTAGGTCTAAAATGGGTAAACAGACATTGCAAAGGATTTCTTTTTGACATGCAAGCTGCTTTCTCTTGTGATCCTATGAAACCAAAACACCTGCATAGTTCTGTATACCCCCAAGTGACTTTGCCCTTGGCGTCTGTCAGGAGAAGTAACTTTCAAAGCTTTTGTCCATATTAAAGATGGGGTGGAGGGTGTCTCTTCTGCTGGGAGGGTTGAGATGGTGGTGGAAAGCAATCCCGCAAATGACTGACACTTTAAACTCTGTGATGTGGCTAGCTATAGGACAGGGACGATCTTTTTGTTCTGTGTTTGTCTAGCCCTTAGCACAGTGGAATCCTTGTCAATAAATGGTGCTCCTAGACACTACAGTGATATAACGAATGTCTCTGGACTTGGGTGGTAATTGAAGGAATCTGTTTTTGCTTCACTCCAAATAGTACTGGGCAGTAAGTATGTGTTCATGATTTGGGAACTTAACATTTTTTTCTTAAAGCAAAAGGTTTGAAGTTTGCCTTAGACTCTTTCCTGCAGGGGGAATCGCGTGACTGTTTGACCCAAAGTATAACGGGGGAGTAAAAAACAGAGGTGCCGCACTACACTGGTGGGTGCCTTGTTCGGTTATGAAGCACACCTCTGCTGACAGGCAACGGCGTTGGAGCAGAGGTGTGGGAGTCTAAACGCTTGGGTTCTATTCTCAGCTCCGGCCCCAGCGCTCTGAGCTTGAGCCAGTTGCTTTAAGGTCTCTGTGCCTCAGTTTCTCTGTCTGTAAGAGAGAGATAATGGGCCAGATCCTCCTCTGGTGTAAACTCTCCCAGCACTAGTGACTTCAGTGTAGTGACGTGACTCGTAGCAGATGAGGAACTTCAGTGAAGTCAATGGAGCTGTGAAAGTTTTATACCAGATGAGAATTCATCCTAGAGCCGGTGTAACCCACCGGCTTGGTATGTATTATGAACATAAGAACGGCCATACTGGGTCAAACCAAGGGTACATCTAGCCCAGTATCCTGTCTTCCGACAGTGGCCAATGCCAGGTGCCCCAGAGGGAATAAACAGAGCAGGTAATCAAGTGACCCATCCCCTGTCGCCCATTCCCAGCCTCTGGCAAACGGAAGCTAGGGATCCCATTCCTGCATCCTCCTCTGTGCCTGATACAGAGATGATGTGGTTCTGTTTCAAGCCACAGCTGCAGAGCCTGGCTCTTTGGTTCAGGCTGTAAAGACTTGCATGTTTAGCTTTGGACATCCCTAGTTCAATCCTCAGTGTTTCTTCCAAGACCGTGGCTGTCACACCTGCTTAGCAAGAGTGCAAGCCGTATCATGAATGTCTGTAAAACCACATTGAGATGCGTAGGTGCAAAGGGCAATAGCTGTGCAAAGTGTTCTCTCACACCGTGCACCTGCTTTCTTGTTCGTGCATATTTCAGACTTGCACGGCAGCCCGTGGTGCTAAGAGGTGCTCTGGAATGAATAGGCTTACTGGCTGCATTATTACCGGATGGCAGTGCGGCGTGCTTGGAAAGTGAGTGCAGGGCTCTGAAGTATCTTCCTATCCTACTGTAAGAGGCTACTGCAAGGGAGGGTTCTCCTCCATCAAGTGATGCTCCAGTGGTTCCTGCCCGGGCCGAGGTGTGCTGATCTGCTGCTTCAAGTACCACCTCTGTGGCTATAGCTACCCTCTGCATCGAAAGATTGCAATGAGGTGCTTGCCAGCTTAAAAAGCTGGAGGCAAGTATGAACAGGAGTGTAACTGTGGGTCATCACTCCTGTGTGTGTGTCAGACAGACTTGGTTTTAAACCCTCGTGGGGGTCTCCTGTCCTAGTGGAAGGCAAGACCAGATCCCCTGATATTAGCTTCACTGTGTGTGTATTTAATGCTTCAAAGTAGGCCCTGCCTGATGTCACGAACCGGTTGCGTGCTGCGTCGTTACGGCTTTCAGCCTAGGGGCAACGTAAGGTGGTTACGTCGTTACGTGAACTGAGGCCGCTTCGGAAGCATTTGCTGTTGGGCTCGGTTGCCAGCGCAAAGCATCAGCACAAACGGCCCTTCAGCTTGTAATGTTGCTGAAATAAGAAGCTTCTGTGCTTGGTTATATGGTGGCTATTTTTGGCCCTTTCCACTTCAAACTCTAGGTCAGTTGTCTCGTGGGTTGGGGATGGGGCCTCAGGTTTTATGGAAAGAGGGTGCAAGCTGTGAATTGACACTGAACTTCAAAGATCAGATGGCTACTGCTTACAAGAAGGCTTCGGCATGTGGATAGTCCTAAAACAAGCTGATGGAAATCGTACCTGATTGGCCATTATACAGGGATATCAAAGGGCACATCGTGTACAAACCAGAGAGCAAGTTCTGTGCCCCGATGAGCTTACAGCTTTAGATATATAACTAGGCTTGGAAGGATGAGGTTTTTTGTCAGTCCACATCGATTTCGGCATAAGCACTCGCAAACCGAGGAAAGAATATTTCCCCTAATGATGGAAATTAACAGCTAGGCAAAGTAAGAAAAATGCTGCTTGAGAACTTATTAGAATTTGGTCTAAGGATATTTGCATGGTATATTGATGTGTGACGGTGACATTTTGTGTTTTAATGGTTAAAGCTTTAACTCTTTTTGAATCTCGGTGCCTCTACTGGTATTACATTATGGTCTGATCCATGCCCCCCCCCCAAATTTTGCACAACCGTGAACATTTAAATTGACGAAAATTAAAAGAAAACCCTGAATTCTGTGCAAGTGTGAAAATTAAATTGATTGAAAAAGGAACATTGGTATTATCTGTCCAAATTATTTTTAAAAAGGAGGGGAAAGGAAAGCATCTCTCTGGACAGATTTGTTACAAAGAATCGACACCCTTTTTAAAAAGGGTTGAATCCTGCTTTCCCGATGCACAGAATGGGACTGTAATAATAGTGTGAGCCGGACAATTAAGCCCTTTATTTGTGTGATTCCCTGCCCCCATATGCAAAACCGGAACGAATGATCTGCCATGAAGTGTGTGGCGGGGGAAGGAGCGGTGGTGAGGAGGGGCAGAGCTGAATTCAGCATTGGGACTGGCCTTGCTGGTAGTCTGCATTTGACACACCTCCTGCTTGTGTGTATCTGTTTTGGGAAGATAACGCTACATGCTAAAACTGCTCTTCCTTTAAAGGAAGGCATAGGGTCAAGATATGTGCAATAAGAAAAGGAACCTATATACTTGTATTTAATCAAATCACATTAAAATTAAATATTCCTCCCTCCCTCCCCCATCCTTGAGAGAACTGCAGGTGACAGATGCTAATCTCACTGCCTCATTACGCTTCTTGAAGGCACTTGGATACTAGGAGCAGGGGGGGCTGTATAAGGGCGTGAGTGTGTGTGTGTGTGTGTGTGTGTGTAAAATGACGCGTGTTCACAGCTCTGCAGTAGAGGGAAATGGGTTTGTTGTCTTAAAACTGTAACCTAAAGCTGTCCCTGGCTCCTAACTTTAGTCTTCTGCCAAAGCTTTGTTGTATTGGTTCTCAAAGGCAGCCTGATGAAAGAATAGTCATTTCTTCCTTCCACCCCTTCATTCACCCTTTAATAGCATCTGCTCCAGTTCAGGCCTCAAGACTTTGTCTGAAAAACACCCAAATCTGCAAGGTTAGAGAGGGCAAGCAGCAGGGTTCTGCTGAAACACCCCAGCTGGCTTGCTGAGAAGTCAGGCATCTAAGAATAGCTCCCCCCCAGCCTCGTGCTTAAGTCCACTCCGGTGAGATTAGAGGTCTTTTGCTGGGATGTAGAGATCGGAATAGATAAATCTTGCCTCCCAGCCGTGACCGGCTGCTACTAGCTCCTGTGTGCCCTGCGTCCTGTTCCTAGAAAGGAGACGCACAGCACTCGTACTATTGCTCCTGCAGGACCCAGGTATGTGCAGGGCAAGGCTTTAACTTCCATCAGTTCCCTGGGACTGCAGGGTTTAGGAAGAAAGAAGGGGTGGAGGAAACAAGCAGAGCTGGGTGGGAAATGGTCTTCCCCTCCCAGGAGAATTTTTGCGTGAACGAAAAAATGTTTTGGCCCAAATCTGGACAAAGTCAATCTCAAATTTTCCAGAACAAGAAATCTCCCCCCCCACCCCCCCAGATTGTGTCAAACAAAACATTTCATTTCAATTTTGCCTTTTTTGTTTAGTTTTTTTAACCTACATTTACTAAAATTTCAAAACAAAGTTTTTTTGCATATTAAAAAAAAAAAAAAAACCTTTCTGGTCGAAAATGTTAAAATTTCAGGAATTTCAAACATTTTTTCCAAAAACATTTTGTGTCGGGAGATTCGTCAAAACCAACCCAGTTTCTCAAACAGTTTTGATGAAGCAGCATTTTTCAGTTAAAATAGTTCGTTGAAAAATTCCTCACTAGCTCTAGAAACCAATTTGGTAGCAAATGCCATTGGACTTACTTATCCCCATTGTCTTCAGTTGAGTGACACTAACCTGAGCTCAGAATCCAGGCCCTCATATATAAGAACTGCCATGTTGGGTCAGACCAATGGTCCATGTAGCCCAGTATCCTTTCTCGGACAGTGCCAGAGCTTCAAGTTGTACGTTTTGGCCATCATGACATCTCATGAATAGTTAGGGCCCTTCGTTTTCAGTTTTTATTTTATTAAATTTCCCCCAGGAATTTATCAGTGTTTGTTACCACCACAACAAAAACAGGTGAAAATCAGTGCAAAAAACTAGTAGTAATTTTTCTGGGTAAATATCAGGGTTTATTTTGGTGGACGGAAAGATGGGGGGAGGGGGCAAGTATTCAGTAGATTAATGCTTTGAATTCCGTTCATCAATGTGGTTTGCTGTAGAACTAAAACAGAACTCAAAACACACTGCCACCTGTGAGTTTAAGAAAACAATACATCCCTAATCCCAAAATAAAACTTTTGATTTGAATAAACAGTTTACTGTTGTAGATTTAGAACTATTAGCTTATAAACATTTACAGCGGATACACTCAGCTTCGTCCCTTTCTCCTGCTCTTGTTGTTGTTAAACTTTTGAATACTTACTTGTGTTCTGAAATATATTCTGATACAGATTTTCATTTTCTTCCCATTTTAGTGTGTCAAATCTTTAAATCATTATCTGCTACAGCTTGAAATGTGTACGTGGTGGGCGTGAGATTCATCAGTATGTTCAGATGTACACGCACTTCAGAGCTTGCGTGCGTGCCCGTTTGTTTATTGTGTGTATCTTCTAGATTAATACATAGCCTTACTTTCACGGGCAGCTTTGCATATACACACAGACTAATGTATTATCATAATACATTCATCTCATGCAATATTTTGTTTTATTAGGAAAACAAGTTATTTTTTATATATTTGAATGATACAAAAGTAGGGTGAAAATCAGAAAATACTGAAGAATACTTTTTGTAAAACCTGGGAATTTTTCGGTAAAAATCAGTTTAAACTGAAAACAAAGGGTCTTATGAACAGAGTGGAAAGAGAACATAAGAATGGCCTTACTGAGTCAGACCAATGGTCCATCTAGCCTAGTACTCTGTCTTCTAACAGTGGTCCATGCCAGATCCTTCAGAGGGAATGAACAGAAAAGGGCAATTTTGATGGTCCATCCCGTTATACAGTCCCAGTCTCTTGCAGTCAGAGGTTTAGGGACACCTAGAGCATGTAGTTGCGTCCCTGACCATCTTGGCTAATAGCCATTGATGGACCCATGGGCTTATTTAATTCTTTTTTGAACCCAGTTATACTTTTGGCTTTCACAACATCCTGTGGCAATGAGTTCCACAGGTTGACTGTGTGGTGTGTGAAGAAGTACTTCCTTATGTTTGGTTAAACCTGCTACCTATTGATTTCATTGGGTAACCCCTAGCTCTTGTGTTATGCAAAGGGGGTAAATAACACTTTCCTATTCACTTTCTCCACACCATTCATGATTTTTTAGACCTCTATCCTAGTCCCCCATAGTCATCTCTTTTCTAAGCTGAATAGTCCTAATCTTTTTTTTTTCCTCTCTCCTCGTATGGAAGCCGTTCCATACCCTTGATCATCTTTGTTGCCCTTCTCCGAACCTTTTCCAGTTCCACTCTATCCTTTTTGAGACGGGAGTGACCAGAACCAGGTTGATATGGCTAAAGGCAGTAGGCTGTACCCGCACTTGTGCTTGCAGACTCAAATGGTGCACAGTCCCTGACTATTCTGTGTTGCTGTCTTCACAGTCCCCAATAAAGGGCGGAGGGGGGCTTCCTCCTTTTCTTCCTGTTTGTGTGTAAATGTAAACCTTTCTTCTTAAGGGCATGTTGCATCTGAAACTGTGCTGCTAACGCCAAGCCTTTAGTGGGTTCTGTATGCATATACAGTGGCCGTGACTGTTCACAATCAACACAACACATCCTGCTCACTAATGTTACCACCCTCTAAGGGTAAGTCTATAGTGCATTGTAAACCTGGGTCTGTGAGATCCAGGCTTGTGGACTTGGTGTTTGCACACCTGCACTTGAGTGTGTGCAGCATTGGACACCTGGCTTTACAGTTGCTGGGCCTGAGTCCCACCGCTGTGCTAGCATGTCTGTAGTGCCCTACACAGACCTTCTGACTCAAGTCTGGCTTGAGCTGCGTCCAGAATGACAGGGCGTGGACCCGAGTCACAGCGGGACTTGGGCTCTGGCCCACCCAGGTCCTGAGTGCTTGCTGACCCGAGTCAGACTGATTGGTGTGTGTGAACGGAAGGGTAGCAGAGTCAGAGTCCAGGCTTTGTGTGTAGTGTAGACCTACCCTGAGCCAGGGGTCCTTAGGACAAATTTTTTGGTGGCCTCAGAATGCGGCCACCAGCTCTGGCTGGTGATATTAAAATACTTGGGGGCTGGAGCCTGAAGCCCTGTGTCCAGATCCCGAAGCCCCATGGCCTGGGGATGGAACCTGAAGCCGTGCGGCTGGAGCCTAAGGCCTGCTGCCACCCACCCAGGGCTGGAGCCCGAAGCCCAGTGGCCAGAGCCTGCTGCCCTGTCACCCCAGAGCTGAAGGCCAACGCCTGAGCCCCACTGTCCCTGGGAAGGTGGGGAACTCACCATCTGTCTCCTCCTCCAGCATTGTGCCCCAGGTGTTTCCGGAGGGGGGCTGGGTCCAACCCCTGCTGGCAGCTCCAGCAACCAACACCAAGGTGGTGTATCCAGGAGTAACAGGGAGGGGCCGTTAATTTACTACTTCCCCCTCTCCCCCATCACAGCCTAGGACGCTGTGGCCACAAGAAAAGCTCCTGGTGGTTGCGTGCGGCCAAGGTGGCCGCATTTGAGAAACCCTGCTAAAACAGCCTGTCTAGGTGCTACTTCACTTTCGGTTTTAGGTTTTGGGCTCCCTTCTTCCAGTCAGGCCCCAATGACAAAAAGCAGTCTTTGTATTCGTTTTATTCCAGAGACAGCAGATTTAACTCTCAAAGGAGTGAGGGAGTTAAATTTGCAGCTTGGCAAGCATCTAGAAGTGAGTTTACAGCGAATTTAAGGCTGAAATTCTGGCCCTATTGAAGTCAATGGGAACTTTGCCATTTGCTTCAGTAGGGCCGGGGTTTGACCCCGAAACTGGCTTTAGTACATGAAAATGTAGAATAAACATTAAGCTGCTGAGTCTTTAATAGCCATTATATCGGCAGAACTGCCAGCAGTTAGGGAATTAATGACCCAACTTTCCCATTACAACCCCTGGCAGAAATCGATGCTCGTATGCAGTGCACCTCTGTATTCTGGACAGTCACAGGGACCTTCAAGGAGGATGGGTATTTTAAATAAGACGACTTAACTTTGAAAATCCCAGCACAAGTCCCCAAGGGTCTCTGAAAATCTCTCCCCCAGTTTGTCTCCTTATACGTTGTTGCCATCCAGCGTTCCAGCAAACCTATTTTTGCTGTAATATAAAATATATAGTCTTCCAAACTACCCGCCCTGGTTGATTTGCTGCATTAGCATGTTGAGAACAGGTCTTGCGCTGTGTAGAAGGCTTAACCCTGGAATACACATATAGGTACCCCACGTTAACTATGTGTGACTGGATGGCCCTACTCTCCAGGTGGCCTTGCTTCATGCTTCCCGACTAGCCAAGGGCCAAAGGCAAAGTTTAAATGTTTGTAATACTTTAAGCTTTGTCACATCTCTTGGTCTTAAAAAGAAACGGGCTGGAAATCTTGGCAGAAAATCTTCCAACGCGGCATATCCAACAATGAAAAACAAAGGGAGAAAATGATCAGAACTTGGCTGCGGGGGGGGGGGGGGGGGCGCGAGGAGGGACTCAACTAGGAGGCAGGAGTTTGAACAGAGTTCAAAATATGGATCTGAAGTTTGCAAAGTGCTTCTAATTTTATAATGAGCTGAACCAAAACCCCTCAATCCAAACGATCCTGAGCTTTGGGGTGTACGGAATCGAGATCTGTCCTGGACTCTGCAACTTGTGCCTCTGTTTAGAGAAAAGGTTCAGTTTGAGCTGTGGGTGAAAGTCAGAGCTGCTTCCTCGTTTATCCAAAGCTTGGTCCGTTTTCACTTTGCAGCCTGCAACCGAGGGTCCGTTTTCAGGGCCCTGCTCACCTGTAACTGGTGGGTAAGTCGTCAGTGCTTCAAGTGCTTGAGTGTGAAGCAGGCGCTGCTGTAGCTCGGCAAATAAATCCGCGTTGGAGCCATTTCTGAGTGTGTTTTCCACGCGGATGTGTCTTCCACGAGGCGACCGGTTACGCTACACAACGTGCCGAAGAGCTGGCGTTACCAGGGACCTGAGCTGTTGGAGCTATAAAATGGCTCTGCAAATGCCTTGAATTGCCAATCTCCCTGTTTGGTTTTTAACCCTGACCCGTTGTTGCAATAGGAAACATCATGCCAAAAACCTGCCCTCCCTCAAAGGGCCTGTAGTGGAAGTGCCCCACTCCTTCACCGGCGAGAACACACGTATTTCCTGAACTGAGTCTGAATGTAAATATTAGCCATAAGTATTTGCAGTAGCTGCTTGCTTTGGCAGCTGGGGGAGAGAGGGGGACTGGACTGGGGAGATTAAAACCTGTGATGTTTTTGCCTCCTCCAGAGGCTCTTTAACAATATTACAGATAGAACTCGGGCAGCATTCCTTGAAATCAAAATGTCACGGCGGATCCCTTTTGCTTGGCAGCTGTGTGTCCCAGAGCAGCAGTGTCTCTAGGCTCCTAGTCAAGGACCGTAGCTTTAGTTTGGTGCAATAGGGAAAGAGCCTGATTAGGATGTCCTCTGAATAACCCTCCTCTTCCTGTTTTCTGCACACGGGCACTTCCCTGACCAGTGCTTGCCTAGCTTTAGATCTGGGGTCAGTCCCAATACCAAGGAGTCCCTTGCTGTGCGGGTCACTGTATCTCCTTGATGCCCCGGCTTGTCTGGTCTCTGGTATTGTAGCAGCTAGAGAACATCACAGCGAATTCGGCAGCAGCGTCGCCTCTCTTCTTGGCTCCTGACCCGGCGTCTTCTCTACAGCTGGTTGCCAGCCCAGCATGTGCCTGCATCTGTCAGGCTGGCTGCAGTGAGGGCATTTTCAGTCGCGGGCTGAAAGCAAGAGAAACCATGCGCTCGCCCCAGAACGGGGTTTCCCTCGATGCAGCTGTATCTGTCCCCCATAGTGCCAACGAGAATTCCTCGCCGGTTTAACTGGAAGAGCTGCCGGTGCACTGAAAAGGAACTTAGCCCCCCCTCTCTTACTTCCCCCCCCCCCAGTTTTCTGCAGGCCGTGAGTAACTGAGCCACCCTCTTCCAGTACGATTATTCTAATCTACCTTCTAGGAGGGTCTTTTCCCCAAACCTAGCAAAACCAAGTGACTTGTCCCTTTATGTTCTAATAAAGCTACAAAGTTGCTAACAGAGGACAGAAACTTTCAATCTCCCCCCGCCCCAAATACAGAACATGCCGGCAGCTAGACGCAGATGGGTAGCTGAGCAGCAGTCCTCCCAGTCAGGGTTGATTACAGAGCTGCCGCTGAGCCTGTATTAACTGGCCTCCTCCCAGGGCTGTATTGCTGTTTCCCATCCTTTGAGCGGTAACAGTGTTAGGGCAGGTCTCATGACCTGCCCCAGCTTATCACCGGCAGGGTTTGAACCCAGATGTTCCGTGCTAAAAGCATGACCCTCTGTGCTGTGAGCTGAAGCAGTGGCTCTGTTTGCTGTCTGTAGTAGTAACCTCTCTGCAGACTGGTGTGTGTGTGTGTGGGGGGGGGGGGGGGAGGGGGAGAGATAAGCCCTCTCCTGCACAGTGATCGCTATTAAAAAGCTGGTGTCTAGCAGCTGTTCCCACACAGTGGGTATCTCTCCAGTTGATTCCTCTCCCAAGCAGGGGGTGGGGTGGGGTGGGGGCTGAGCTCTCCCCTCGTTTTAAGCATTGGTGACTGCTGTGTATTGGCCTCAGCTTCATGCCTTTAATGCACTGCATGTGGCGAGCCCGGATCCTGCTGGCCTTCTGTACCCATCTGGTGCTCTTCCATCCCTGATGAAGGCCTTGACTCTCACTGACCTCTCAAGATCTCTTCTTTCCACCCGCTGAGCCATGGCCTGGCCAGTGCTGGCCAGCTCCTTTCTGAACCAGGAACCTCCTTTTTTTGTTCAGGGTGGCCTGGTAGGGAGGGCACGGCCTGAGAGCTGGGAGACCTTGTTCCTGGTTCCGTCTCTGCCACTGACTCACTCTGACCTGGGCAAGTCACTTCCCCTCTGTCTCAATTGCTTCATCTGCGAAATGGAGATAGCACTTCCCTTGCCCACGTGGGCGTTGAGTCATGTGGGTGCTGGAGTGATGAACGTCATAGAAGTACCTGTGAAATTCTCTGTGGCTCTTCTTTTCTTACCTTACCACCCAGGCTGCACCGCTGCCCTTGAAATACAGCTTGTGTCTAAGCACATGCTCTGCCTTTGCCTGTCTTAGCCTCTCTAAATGGCTCACTGCACGTGATTGAGCACTGTGCTTGGTTCTAACTCCGACGCCATCCCTGCCCTCAGGGACTGGCAGTCTGAGTAGGTACTTACTGTCCAAACATCAGTCCCTGTCCTACCGGGGTGTGGGGGGAAGTGCCAGTAGGGTGCCATCTTCGTAGGCATGAATCGGATAACTGCGTCCTCCTTTCAGTTGCTCTCTAGACCCCAAGACTGATCCCCTGGCTGGAATCGCACTTTTGGGGGCAGGAGTCGGAATGGAAAGTAACTCCCGCAAATCGTTTGTTTCAGGAAACGTGCGTAGGATGGAACCTAATCAGATTATGGAGCTGGTCTGTTTGCAGGCTTCCTGCATGAGTCTGAAGGGAAGAAGGAAATTCTTCTTATTAAACCAAACTGGAAATCAGGAACTGGGCTCTTCCTGTATAGATGCATTTTTGGTGTGTGTGTTGTTTTTTTTTTTTTTTTTGCAAATAGCTCAAACTGCTGCTGCTATCTACGGTGCTCTCCAAAGACCTGCGCTTTGTCTGACCACAGCGACTGAGGGACATGTATGGAAGAGAGAGAGATTTAATGTCTCCTCCTGCTTTCCCTCGCCCCACTTCCCGTGGGGTGGAAAAGCAGAGAGTTTTGCTATTCCACCAGATTTATTTCATAGCTTCGGCAAGCCTGATGTTAAAATGAAGAGGGCTTTGGGGGAAGGCTGTGGCTAGAATCCTGCTTCTATCAAAATTGCTGGCAAAGCTCTCACTGGCTTTGCTGGAAGCCAGGAACAGGCTACTTGGCCGTTCTTTGAAAATTCCCTTCTTGTTGTTTGGGGGTGGGAGTGGCAGAAAATTGTCAGTTTCTTCTGCCGTTTAAAAATCAGGAAGTAAGCTGGAAATTGTGCACAAGACTTGCCCATTCCAGTCTTGCCATAGATATTCTGGGGTGAAAATCTCCCAAAGTCTGTACCCCTTTCGCTCCCCCTCCTCTGCAGGAGCTGGTCTCATCTTTCCTATCCAGGGCAATGAAAAGATGGGATCCCATTTAAAAAGAGTGTCAGTAAGAATGATGATGCATAATCCTGGGCTGCCCAGCGGTGGGATATCCCCCAACCCCTCCAGTGGTTGCATCTATGGATAACCTGCAATCCAAACTTCCCTTTCAGAATTTAGGGGATGACCAAGAACAGCTGGATCTTGGCGTTTTGCTCTGCTGTTTGCTGGGAAGGGTACTTTGTTCGATTACTGTCCATACATGTGTGGACAATAGAAATATGTAGCTCCCTCTCCCCCTCCGCGTTTTTTTACCTCTCTCTCCTGATTCTTGACAGGCAGCATTAGTGCGATTTCCAAATGTTTTCCATTTGTTTGCTGTCTGGTCTCTTAAACATTGACATCGTGGGGGGAGGGGGCAGTAGGAATCTGGTTTTCCCTTAACAGACGGTTATTCTGCGTCTGGAGTGCTGATCCCTTTAGAAGTGAGGATCTAAACTCATCCCTTGGGCAAGTCCATCTGTTCCATGCGGCCCTCCACCATTTGGCCCCCGGTGTGTAATGCAAAGCAAAGGTCAGCAGAAGCTTCTCCGTTTCTTTGGAGATGTTTTGTATTCATTTCCCCGCATGTTTGGGATACAGATTAACTTCCTTGGCCCCTGTCGCTGTTACAGCTTCATGCTGGGAACAGCGGACACCCTGGTAAATGGATTTTGAGGTCACCTGGTGCGGCTGCCGTTCCTGGTACCTCCTGTGCATCCGGGTGAATCACGGCACCGCTCCCCTGTGGATGGTGCTGGCGAGCTTGCTGCAGCAAGGAGCGAGGAACTTAATTTGTCCTGTTGCAGGTTCTTGGGGTTGAAAGCAGCCATGGGGTTGGGGGCTGGGAAACCCCAGCAGGGTTCTCTAGACAAGCTGCTGGTGGTTGTAACTGACCTGATAGATCAGGTTCAGGCCCATCTCTTAGCAAGCATCTGCTCCAAAGCTTCCTGCGCAGGAAGAGATGGTCAGGGTGCGGTTCCCAGCCTGCTCTTCATGTGCGCCACCGTGCCACCCTCCCACCCCCCCGGGAAAAACGAATGCGTGCACCTGTGACTGCTTGCTGACTTTGGGAGGAAGGGTGAGCACATCTGCTCAAGGCTTTAGGGAAGGATGTGAGTGTAACCCTCAGCCGGCACCCTGGGTGGCTGTGGGTGCACAGCACCTTTGGGAATGGCAGCGTAGCCCTTCAATTGCAGCAAGCCTGGAGCTACCTAGCGCTTCCCTGTGGTCATGACGATGCATCCCAGGCCCAGTCGGAACGTCCCATGGAATTCTTTTCCTCCTGCGCCAAAAGTACCGGGGGTCTCGCTCGCGCACGCCTTGCAGTTCTGGTCCCCCTTTCCCTGCCCCTGGGGAGGGCAGTGCCACGCAATAGCCCGCTCTTTACATGCAGGTGCTGGTTGTTTAGACCAGCTTTCCCAAAAGGCCATGGGAAAACTTGCCAGCCTGGGCACAAAATCTATTCACCCATCATTTACCGTGGTGTTTGTTTTTTGGGGGGGGACATGGGAAGGCAGTATGTAGGTGATGTTTCCCTTCTCAGGAAAAGGGGTGGGGGAAATGACCTCCGCTTTCTGCCTGTAACCCCAGTGTAGCTCTGTTCCCCTCTAGTGGCTGGCGTATGGGATCATGCTTTTAAATCCCGAAGCCCTGGGTTCAATCCCCAGTACCCACCTAGGGATGTGGTGTTACGGCACATAGAATCTTGTGCCAGGCCAATTGAAGTGGCGCTGCCATGTTGGCTGCTATAATTTGTATTGCCGTAGCGCAGGGGTGGCCAACCTGTGGCTCCGGAGCTACATGCGGCTCTTCAGAAGTTAATATGCGGCTCCTTGTACAGGCACCAACTCCGGGGCTGGAGCTACAGGTGCCAACTTTCCAATAGGCCGGGGGGTGCTCACTGCTCATCCCCTGGCTCTGCCCCAGGCCCTGTCCCTACTCCAGCCCTTCCCACCTCCTCCCCATAGCCTGCCATGCCCTTGCTCCTCCCCCCCAGAGCCTCCTGCATGCCACAAAACAGCTGATCGGGAGGTGCAGGGAGGGGGAGGGTTCTGTCTGTGGGCAGGAGGTGCTGGGAGAGGGGCGGGGGGTGCTGATGTATTAATGTGGCTCTTTGGCAATGTCCTTTGGTAAATTCTGGCTCCTTCTCAGGCTCAGGTTGGCCACCCCTGACATAGCACTTCTGAGTCCTAGTCAGAGACCAGGACCCCACTGGGCGAAGGGCTGCGCTTTGGGATTGTTGCACACCCCCTTGTGGCCGGCCTTAAACCCTTTTCAACCTTGTGGGCTAGTCTGGTCCAGGATCCTCGCTGTGAGCAGCAGAGAGTTTGGCTCTCGTGTCTCGGGATCAGGACAGAAGGCATTCTCTCCATCTTCTAGCAAAGAACAGCCCAGATGGGCCCAGAGCAGCACGGTCCCCTCCCTTTTTGTGGCTTGACAAGAGCTGGGGGAGTTGCATGAAGTCCCTCTTAAATCCATCCGCTTCCTTCCCCCCGCTGAATCGGAGCCGGCTCCGGCTGCACGATAATAACAAGGTATGGAAATCATCCCCATCTCCGACCTGTCGAAATTCTCTGGCTATTAAATGGGGATTGTGTCATGACTCTATAACTAGCTGCCTACTAATCTCCTCTGCTTTACATAAGAGGCTGCACTTAAATAAATTCGGGCTTGCTATAGCCAGCACCAGAGCAGCTAGATCTAAAAAGATGTCCCGCTCCCTCCTGACAGCTTTGACGGACAGATGCTAAAGAAGAAATCTGCCTCCTGCTAGAGTGAAAGGCAGGAGAGTGAGACTGGCTGCTTAGAAGCCAGAGGCAAGGGTGTGGGGAGAGGGTGCTGGAAACTGAGCAATGAGGGGTTCAGACAAGGGGAATCCCCCCCCAACCGTTCCCTTCACATTACACCTTTCCCAGGAAGGCCCCATTCCAATGGGATTCTGTGTATTCCCTGATTTGGGAGGGGGAGTCAACCTCCCTCCTCGGGTAGGAGCTGCAGCCTGGACACCAGTTCCAAATTCATGGCCCTGGGCCTTCTCCCATGGAAGTCAATGGTCAGACTTCTGAGTTACTATAGGACCAGTCTGACTGTTGGCTTGTGTTTTCCTGTAGCCCACCCGGTGCTGCTACGTCTCCTTTCCCCCCTGAGGTGCTTGGATCCAGTGAACTGTGTCTAGTAGAATCCCTGTGATATGGGGCTCAGAAACCAGGAGACAGACACAAAAACAAACAACCCCCGAACGAATTCATTCATGATTCTGGAGGGGGCCGGTCTCATGATTGCTGAGTACATGTGAGCTGGCCACCTATATGGGGGGGATCGCACTGGGGGCCTCCGGAGCAAAAGGAATGAGCTGCTTCAGCTTGAGCTCAAGAGCCAGCTCTGGCTAGCTTGGGCTGGAACGTCTGCCTGTCCTCTGTGGATTGGGCACGTGGGAGGATGTGGAACAATGGATCGGGCATGGAGTTGTCCGTCCTGTTGAGCTGGGCTATCCACGGGTGGTTCTTTAATAAACTGAAAGCTCTCTAGTTTCAAGGTAGTTCTGATGGGGGAGCCTGTGTTGCATCTTCTTTAGGGAGGAATAATGGAGGACGTAGCCCCTCCTTCAGCAGTCGTTTAGTAGGCACGACTGTTGGTTGGTGTCTTGATTTCCAGAATGCTCCATGATTGGCATATGCAGCTGTGCAAAATCAGTACAGCGCCTCCTACTGGACAGGGTCAATGGAGCAGGGGGAAGAGGACCCAACCACAGAAGAGGTTGGGGAGTGACAACAGGCTGTTATAGTGTCAGAGGGTGTGAAAGAGACGGGGGGGGGGGGGTAATAACAAGACTCACAACGGATCCAAGCATTGTCCATTCCATGTTTGGTAGTTGCCACAGCTGCTATTATCCTGGCCCCCTTCCCTAAATATTAGTCTCCTCCCTAAGAAGCGTAACCCACCCTGCCACTGATGAAATTCTAAATATAACCGTGTTATTTATTTATTTTTTTTTATCCTCTCCGATTCTTCATGATGCATCTAGGTAAAAAATAACCCTGGCAGCTCTTCAAAGGCGACACGGGCCTGTTACGGGCTATATTTTGCCTTGTCACCCTGCCGAGGTCCAAAATAAACCCATCATTGAATTAGCTCGTTGTGTTGTATAATTCTGAAAGGCGAGCTTGGCCCTGGCAGGAATGCACGTGATCGCCTGGTCTCTGGCAAACAGCAAACGGGGGAAGGTGTCCTGGGGGCGGGATGTGGCAGGAATCCCCTCTCCTTCTTTTCACTCTAGTGCCGAGGTGGAGGGAGCTTGTGCTCCATTGCTTAGTACCGCCTTGCCTGGTCCCTGGGTGTAGGTAGCGGCTGTGTCAGGCTGCCTTCATCTTCCAGTGTCTGCTCCTGCCCTGGTTTTTTAAATCTTGTTAGCTGGGCTTCAGATGTGTGGCTGTAACCGAGAGAAGGGCCTCTTTAAGAATGGCACCTCCTTGCCTGATAGGTCTGCCCCTTGGGGTAACCCTGTTTAGCTGGGTAGCGCTACGGGGGGTGGGTTGAATTCCTTTTTCTGTTGTTGCCAAATAGATGGCTAACTCCTGGCCACGAGATCCCCGTTACTCCGTGGGTGGGTGGGGAAGAGGGGGTTATGAGTCAGAAAACAGTACAGCTTCATTTTATTTGTCCGAGTACAGGCTGAGGGGCATGACTACGCTACAGTCGTAAGTCAACCTATGTTAGGTCAACTTACAGCCACCGCAGTAACTACTTCAGTGGTGCATGATCCTGCTACCTTCCTTCTGTCGGTGGGGTGTGTCCTCCTCCTCTGGAGCCATGACATTGACAAGACAACCCATGTAAGTACCGCAGTGTCTACACCAGGGGTCGGCAACCTTTCAGAAGTGGTGTGCCAAGTCTTCATTTATTCACTCTGATTTAAGGTTTCGCGTGCCAGTCATACATTTTAACATTTTTAGAAGGTCTCTTTCTATAAGTCTATAATATATAACTAAACTATTGTTGTATGTAAAGTAAACAAGGTTTTTAAAATGTTTAAGAAGCTTCATTTAAAATTAAATTAAAATGCAGAGCCCCCCGGACCGGTGGCCAGGACCCGGGCAGTGTGAGTGCCACTGAAAATCAGCTCATGTGCCGCCTTCGGCACACGTGCCATAGGTTGCCTACCCCATGTCTACACAGACACTGCATCTCCTTAGCTACACTGACATCAGCCCTATGCCTCTCATGGCTTAAATTGTCTCCTAAATGCCAGAGGTTCCCTGTCCTTTAAGGAGGGGTGTCCGTGTCGCTTCCATGTGGATGTCCTGCTGTGTCTCCTCGGAATGCTGCATTTGCAACTAGAAAACTCCTCTGAAGCAGCAGATCTCCTTTAGCACAGTAACTATGCCGACAGCTCCCTGTTTCTGCTCTGCCTAAAGCAATGGGATCTGTGGGCTATGTCCAGGGAGTGTTGTATTTTGATAAAGAAGTGTCTCTGGGTAAAGGCCTAGCAAAGGTTTGGGCTCCTCTCTTGACGATAGCAATAGCTGTTCTTGCTCAAGTTGGTTTGTGTGAATTTATTACTGAGGGAGCGGTGCTGGATTGTTAGCCCTGAAGAAAGAGCTGTCTGCTCCCCTGAACTGGCAGAGCACGGACAGGGTCACTGACCAACCAACCTGCCTGACGCCTGGCCTGAAGGGGCTGCCTCTGTGGAGTGAGAAGGTATGTTGGGGCCTCCAGGGTCCATCCAGCCCTTGGCCTCTCTGCTGAGGTGGAAGCCTCCCTTGCCCATTTAGTGATGCTCTGTACCGCTGGAGCAGCACAAAGAGGACTATGGGATCTGCCGAGGTGTCTGACGCCCCTTTGGGCAGGTGTCCGTATCTTTTGAGGGTTTGTCAGCTGCCATTCAGACAGCCATGTGTGCTGGCCACCTCTGCTCGGCCATGCACGAGTGGGCAGGGAACCCAGAGGAAGCCGAAGGGTTGGTTGGGGTGCATTGTGAGACACAGTGGGGAAGACAGAGGGACTAATTGAGTGGTGGGAACTGCTGGATTCATGACTCCATGACCGATGATTTGTTTTGCTGCCACTGTCTCTTTTTACAGAGCCTCCTTGTCTCCCCCAACCTGCTCAGAGCAGCCCATCGCTCTTTCACATGGAATTCTATTGTTTTAGTATTGCAGTAGCACCTAGGAGCCTGTCACAGACCCCATTATGCTAGGGGCTGCGCAAACACATGAATACAAATTCCATCTTGTGGCCTCCTAGGCCTTTGTCACTCCCTAGATGCTCAATGGTGTCCCGACATCCTTTGCTCCCCCCACGCTCGTATTCTCACCTTTCAAAGTGTGAGTTCACCTCTCTGTCTACCTCACAGGAGTCGTGGACATAAGTGAGTCTTTGGGGTGAGCTATTCTAATAGCCTCTCTCTATAGTTTTGCTAGCATGTGACTTGTCAGAATGTTTGTGGTTTTAAAGATGCTTAGTTAACGTTTCACTCGTAGGAAGAAGCTGCTTGTGGGCAGCTCAGCGAAGTTTAAAACTTTCTAACCACCAGATGGAGCAAAGGAACTTTAAAAACAAAAACAAAAAAAACCCCAAAACCCATCACCAATGTTTTGGCTAAGGACCTCCAAAGGATGCTAGCTCTGAGCCATTGAGTAGGTGTTTCAGCCAGGCAGCTAAAGCAGTGTTCCTGCAGGACTTTTTCCTGTTCCTCGCTCCTTGCGATCTAGTGCTCTTCAATTGTCTGTGAACTGGTTGCTCAAAGAATCCTGTAGGAGCTGAAGACTGGCTGCAGTTTGGTGAGCTGTCGGTATGTGCTTTGGGAGCTTCCCTCAAATCCCAGCCTTCTATAGGACATTCGCTGTTCCAGCCCCAGCCTCGTGGAATCTCTCTAGACATCTGTTCTGAATAGTGTGGGGTGATCTTGCAGTGCTCAGAGAGCCATTTGTTAACTAAACTGAGCCAACCAAGCTAATTTCACGTCTGCCCCCAAGCCAGGCTCTCACTAACCCAAAGGGTCTTGCTTGTTGCTACTACAGCTAAAAGCAGCTTCACTCCTAGCCCTGACATCCTGAATTCAGTAACTATTCAGATTTGGTAAGTGGAAACGCAACCTACAAGAACTTCAGAAAGTTCCACCTTCATGTGCGTCTCTTAATCTCTTGCGTCGGCAGAACTTGGTTGGAAAGCTGGCAAGAATGGGGCCCTTTCTTGTGGGCTTCTAGTAATTGTGGCCCTGTCCAGAGCCAGGAAATGCAGAGACTAAAATAATGAAAGCAGGAGTTAAACGAATTTCTCAAACTTTG
Organism: Emys orbicularis; assembly: GCF_028017835.1. Lineage (NCBI taxonomy): Eukaryota > Metazoa > Chordata > Testudines > Emydidae > Emys > Emys orbicularis. The sequence goes on from NC_088704.1 coordinate 15,252,843, forward strand.
AAGTGTCAGGTTGGCTCTTGATAAGGTTGGACGTAAGACACACGAGGAGCTGGAATTTTTCTCCCCCCAAATACTGCTGTGTAGAGCTGGCTTTTTGGTTTTGCCCATTGGAGTTGTTTGCAGTACCTGGATTTGGATTTGAAACCCCTCTGAGTAGGGAGGATGCGGGGGACATGTACTGGTCTAGGCCTCTCCAGTTATTTCAACTTAATCAAAAGGGCTAGTTTTTGCATCTGCATAAAGTTAACTCCCCCTTGCAAGATTAATTCTTGAGGAAAAGCCCTGTCTCTTGGCTGCAATCTCTGCTTTGTGCGTTTATAATTCCAGCATCCGGACTTTTGGCAGGATCTCATTTTGAGAGGAGAAAGGGCGAAGTGGGGGCAAATGTGCTTTTTTTTTTTTTTTTTTTTTCCCCCCCCTCTCCCCTGTGTGCTGCATGCAATGTGTAGACCGGCAGCTATTGGTGCCTGCTTTATCCATCCTGCCTCACCCCAGTGTGAAATAGACCAGGAGATGCTCACAGAACTCATGATTTGGGGGTAGGGAATGTGGCTGGGTGGGGCAATTGCTGGCACTTTGTGGTTTTTATTGGTCTTCTAAAAGAGCAGGGACTTGTGCTACTTAAAAATGCTGTGCAGTTCTGGTTGCATAAGCTCTGGTATAAAAAGGGAGGGTATCTGGGAAAAGAAGAACAGGAAATTTCCTAATCCTGTTGCTGCCTGTTCCTTGTGATCACTCAGTCCCCAATCCTGCAGAGTTTTCCAACTGGGCTACGTGCCAACTTGCACCAAAATAGCTAAATGGTTTGAGAGTCACTTTGGTTGCTTCATTGCAGATCCGATTGTGGACATTTGCACTGAAATAACTAAATCAGTTTTGATTCTCTCTTTTGTTATTTCGAAGCAAGTTTGCATGCGGACAAGCCCTTACACAAGTGTGCAGTCCCATCAACATTAATGACAGGTTTCAGAGTAGCAGCCGTGTTAGTCTGTATCCGCAAAAAGAACAGGAGTACTTGTGGCACCTTAGAGACTAACAAATTTATTAGAGCATAAGCTTTCGTGGGCTACAACCCACTTCTTCGGATGCACATCAACATTAAGTTCATGCATCTGTCTCTGCGGGATCGGCCTCACTGTCCTTTCCTTTTGTAATTTGGGCTACCAGCATTGCAGTTTGGTTTGGGTAGTGTGCTTATCTAGCATGGAAGCACACAGCAATTTCCTCTCCTCCACCTCCTGTTGAGCTTAAACAAATATTTACTACAGGAGAAAGTTCTCGCCGCAGTTGTTCCGAAGTTCTGAGGCTCATGTGGGAAGATTTCTGGCAAGTGCCTAAGGAAAAAACATTTTCTATAGCAATCGGAACATAATTTATCCTTAAGCTCTTCCTCCGCTGCCGTCTCCTCCTCCCCCCCCCTCCCCGCCCCTCATCCCCCTCGTGCCCAACCCTGGTGGGTTTTTTGTTTGTGTGGGTTTTTTTGTTTTGTTTTTTGGCTGGCATTTCTTTTCTATAAAATACAGATTGAGATTTTTGAAGTGTAATGTAAGGGAGTTAAGCATCCAACTCTCCTTGACCTTCAATGGGATTTGGGCACCTAACTCATTAGGCTCTGAGAGAGAGTGTGTGTCTCTGTCTCTTATGGAATACTGGTAACCACTCCATAGCTAAGTTTGGAAGCCAGTTTCTATTGTAAGACTTTTATTTTTTACCGTTATTGAACCACCCTCTAAAATCCACAAACAAAGGATTATCTGCCTAAAAATGGATAGGTTAGATCTCAGACAAAAGGGGCAGAGTTAAGGTCGTTTGAGGTTCCTTGACTGAGTTTCATAATTTAAAATGTTTAGGTTCCTTGTAAGTTTACCTCTAACTCTGAACTTCATGGCTTTACAATGGGCTTTTTCCCTGTGCTATAATTTGTGGGTGTATAAAACCTATACCCAAAACGTGGTGTGGGTGTGTAAACACACATTAGTATGTCTCAGTCATAGCAAGAAGGAAAATGCAGGTCCAGCGGAGTCCTATTTCAGCCCAGGATGTAACCTACTTTTTTCTTTCCAGTATCATCACAGCTACTATCTCGTACATCTACTATCTCTGACCATTAACTGGCAGCGCTATCTGCCCATACACGGCATTGAGCCGAGAGGAAAAGTGCTTGAGTGTCAAATAGGAAATTGGTCTCTATTTTAAAGCACAGGTTTGCACGGAAGCGTTGGTAGTAAACAAAGGAAAGTCATGTTCTGGCTGTAAAGTTGCTGATGCAGTTAATTGCTGGAGAGGCAGGGTTTTGAGTCTCCCTTGGCACAGCAGAGCTCGCTTGGTTGCTGTATTCACTCTTGGAATGATTGTGGGGAGGGAGGGTGGGTTTCCCACCCCCCCCACCCCCAACTCTTCATAAATTGTATTTAATGACTTGTGTGCTGTTGGGTTGCAGGCGGCAGGGCTGATCTCAGTGGAGTACCTCCGTCTTGTATGTGTATCTTAAGGTACAGGAGAAGATAACATGCCAGCCTCAAGCACCATCCTCCAGCAAGGGAGAAGCGAGGTCTCTGGAGCTTGACTCTTTTCTAGGGAGAGCTCACCCCCTTCCCCCATACGGCATTGACTGTATAATAAAACTGCATGGGGGTGGGGGGGGGGATACAGAAATGCCTGGGGAAGAAAGGGGATTGAAACCGCATGGATCCATAAGTAACATGCAGATGTTTGTGTGGTCCTATTCTCCTCTATTTGTGAGCAATGCCCTGGCCTATGGAGCATGAGGTGCTGGCCGCTGTCCGTCAGGCGAGCTGGTCAAGATGGACCATGGGTCTGATCCCATAGGGCAGTTCCTATGTTTCTATTGCAGTGTTGCCATCTCTAGAGGGTTTTGTTGAGTTCCATGATGCTTGGGGATTTAAGGTCAACCCCAAACAACTCCTAGAATCCTGCCATTATGTGAGAATATTAATATTTCTAGCCTTTATGGTTGTGGAGAAAATCTGGAAAATGTGACACGCACACGCGCCCCGGCTCAAACCAAAGGCAAACAAACAGAACTCCGGTTTTAAATCATGATTTTTAGGGGCCCTTACTCTTGACTTGTTTTAAATGCTCGGGCTTGGCAGCGCTGCGCCTGGGCTCTCTGCAAAGGTACTTGTGGAAAGGCCTGGGAATCCTGAAGGCAGTGAGAGGGGTGGCTCCTCCAGAGTTTGTCGTGAGATACGGAAAGGTTTGTCTTTTTGAAATATTTCAGTCATCCAGGCAGGGAGCAAACCCCATTTTATGTGATGGAGGTGACCAATCACGTGGATGCAAACAACGACTAGTCGACGCCAGCAGTTTGGGTGAAATTGACCCTGGTGTAGAGGTCCCATCCAAAGTGTATATGCCACTTAATCCCCAGTGGCTTTAGTGGGGATTAAGAGACTTAAGCGGTGCATAGACATTGTGCAGGCTGTCTGCAGAGGCGTGCTTTGCCCTTTCTGCCCAGTCCAGGGTCTGGAGATGCTCCTTGGCGAAAGGAACAAAGACATGGAACGAAAATCGGGATAGATGCACAGACAGCTTGCGACCAGGAAAAAGGGCTAAAATCATAATGAATATTGGGCCTCATTCTGGTCTCCCTTATGTGGGTGTGAATCAGGGGTAACGCTTTGGGCACTACTGGAGATACGCTGGTACAAAACTAGCATAAGTAAGAGCAGTCTCGGCCCATTGTTCATGAAGGGATAGCTCAAGCAGCCGAATAGTGGGCGGAGAACTACAGGGGGCAGTCAATGCTCCGCTGCCGGTTAGCCTTACCTGCTCCGGTGGTGTTAGCTCATGTTTCTGCCATTCTTTCTATGCGTCTGGCAGCACAAATTCCCTTTGCTGAAAAGTACCTGTCTGGCCTTTTGCGGTGTAATGACAGGTTATTCGTGTAATTGCTGCACGTTCAGGGTAACCCTGAATTTACCAAGTTTGGACACTTTGTAGACTCTGAATATCTTGCCTGAATCAGACGCCGAATGTGCTTAGTCCAAGCTTTGGAAGATTCTCTGACAGGAGACTTTTCTTTTTTTAAAAGCTTTTTGTGTAAAAGCGCCTTGTTTCTGAATGACGAAACATCAGCAAAAGTCCCCACCAGGTCTGATGACGGCACAAACCTGCCCTTTGTTCTGGCCCAGGCATGGTACAGGTGGGTGGCTGCTGGATAGTTCGGTTGGCGTTTGGCACAACCACGCTCTGGCATGTAGGGGAGGCAGGGGTTACAGGGTGAGGGGGAAACGTGGAGGCTGATCTGCTGTCAGGGGTAGCCCATGCAATCTGCTATAGCAGAGGGTTCCCAAGCTGTGGTCTGTGGGCTGGTGGTCTCTGAATCTAAAATCCCTAATAAATTTGTTAGTCTCTAGGGTGCCACAAGTACTCCTGTTAAAATCCCTGAGTGCTGGCTCCTTTGCTTTGATTCCAGCTGAGAGAGGGAGATGGAATGAGCGGACAGTGTGAATAGCCGGGCTGGTGGCAGACGACAATTCCATTTCACGAAGAGTTCTGAGATTTCAGCACATTTCCATTCCAGTGCAGAATGAAACCAAAACTTTTCTGTGTGTGGGGTTTGTGAAAACTTAAGACAGATGCTCACCCATGCCGCAATAGCCAACAGTCCAGTGCTTAGAGCGTACACCTGGGGTATTAGAGACCGCTCCAAGCCCCTGCTCTTCCCACATCAGACCAGGTACTTGAATCTGGATTTCCCATATCCCAGTTGAGTGGTCTAACCACTGGGCTATTGGCTATTCGGGGGTGGGTCTCCCTTGCTCTCATTTTGATCTGAAGTTCCATCCTGGACCTGAGACGTTCCCAACCAAAGCTTTAGCAATAATGGTATGTTTTCACTGTAAGTCCCAGTTTCAACGAATCGGCATTTCACAGAAAGAGAGAACCACCCCCCGCACACCTTTCTCAACATTTCTGATCAGCTGTAGTGATTAGGGTAGGGAGTCCTGGAATCTATTCCCAGCCCCGTCACTGACTCCCTGTGAGGCACGTCCCCTCTTTTGTGCCTCAATTTCCCAAAATGTAAAATGAGACAGCAACCTTCTTTTGTGAAGTGCTTGGAGATCCTCTGCTGAAAAGGGCCTCGAAGGGATATCATGTCTGCATGGCATACTAAGCCCAGACCTATAGGACCTGGGTTTATGGACTTGGTGTTCCAAGCCCATGCTTTAGCATCCACACTGCATTGTAAAACCTGGGTTTACAATGGCTGGCCTTGGGTCTCTCACGTCCACACCGCACTGCTCAGACTTTCTGACGCAGATCGGCAGCAGGAGCTATGTCCACCCTACAGAATGACACGACTTGGACCCAAGCCCCAGTGGGACTCACCCCCACCAACAGGGTCCTAGGACCTGGGTCCTGAGCGCTTGGTGACCCAAGTCAGACAGATTTGTGGGTGGACAGAAGTGGGGGCTGGGCTTTAGTCTGTGGGGTTTGGGGTCCGATTCCAATCGTCCCGCCTGAAAGTCATCCCTGAGTCTAACGCCGCATGCGGGCGAAGTTTCGTTCTGTCCATCCCTTCTCCCCTCTGTTCTGATGGCCCAGGCTGCTTGAGTTAAGGTTGCTCCGCAGGCTGCAAAGGGCGGTTTCCATGCCAAGCGCTGTTGGCCAGACGCACCGTGCAGGAACCCGACTCCAATCCACGTCCGCTCTCTCCCCATGCAAGCTGATCGTGTGTAACCCCCCTCCACCCCCTGCTGCAGGGCATTTCCCAGCTTATCCACACCCTTCTTGGAAGCCCTCACTCCATGCCGGAGAGCTGTTCTGTGGTTGGGATACTGCTGCCCTCTAATCCCTCCTATGCCTTAACTGCTCTGTTGGCACATTAAAGGCTTGCCACAGAGCGACCATAATTGCGCTAAGTGTCTGTTGGGTAATGGACTAAACACTCGCACATGCGGAGGCTGCCACATGCCTGGATATTTAATACCCTGATTGATGTATATTTAGCCGTCCTCCAACCCTGCGTTCCAGGGCGGCTTGTTTTCCTTCACTGTGTCAACCCTTGGGGTGGAGGAGATGAACAATGGGGGCAGGGCTTTGTCCTTTGCTAGCTGTCTCACTTGTCGGCGATTTAGTTCTCCCATCGCATCGCTCTCAGTGGCTCTGAATCCATTGATGCGTTGCTGGGACTGCCAACCGGTGGCCAGGTGCCCGGGGGGAGGTCTGGGTGTTTCGCTTCTTTGGCAGGATCGTGCCCTGCTCGCTACTTGGTCAAAATAGGAATTACCCTGGTGCCTACGCAGTTACTCTGATTAGAAGCGGCTGCCCAGGCCCGGTTGGAGCCAGCCAGCGTTGTGTTGTGCCTGTCTTGACTGCAGTTCAGTCCTGCAGCAAGAATTTTAAAGGGACCAAAATTCTTGCTTGGCTAATCTCTCAGCATCCAGCCTCTCTTCGCACCAGCTCTCCACCTGCCTCGTAGGGTTATAGCACTTAAAAAGGGAGCTTTGCGGTGTCAGCCCATGAGCAAGAGTCCTATATAGTTCGGGAGAGACGGAAGCAGCTGGGTTGTGGCTCTGTGGATTGTAGGAGCCCAGTGAAGCCCCCTTTTGTGTCTAAACGCACAGTAAGAGGCGCTCGCTGCTCCATACAGCTGCAGTGTAAGAGGACAAGGCAGACAAAGGAAGGATTATTATCTTTGTTTTACAGATGGGGGAACGGGGTCGCAGAGGGAGCGGCTCTCCCGATGTCCCGCAGGGAGTCTCTGGCACAGGCAGGAAGTAAATCCAGGTTCCCTAAGTCCTGGCACAAGTGCTTGAACCACAAGCCCATCTTTCCCCTCCATTGCCTGTCCTGTATGAGTTTTGCTGGTTCTTTTGGACCTACCCTGTCGGGTCCCCTAGCAGGAGCGGAATCGCTGTTAAATTCTGTAGCCCCGGCTCTATAAAGGAGAAGAGAGGAGGGTACGCTGGGAAATTCCATCCTGATGCAGGAGTGCCACACTCCACGTTTGGCCGGGAGGCCGCTCATCGATTGCCCTTGAACTAGACAGATAAGTGTTGTTTGTGGTGTTCACACCCTCCCGCCCCTTCTAAACATTACATTCACAGCTGCCAGCGCTGCGCTGATAAGAGAACGAGATGACTTCCTTTTTCTTCTCTCCACCCCCTCTCCTGTCCAGAATAAGCTGGGTGGTGTTTGGTTTTTAGTAAATAACTTCAGCTGTCCCCTCTTCATTCGAAACTCCTCCAGTTCCGTCACCTTGGCCAAACCTCTAGTATCCTCAGAGGCTGGAGCTCTATTGAACAGCACACTCTACTGAACAGTCCCACCTCTTGCGCCTTACAACCCTGCCTCCTTTCTGAGCTGCCCTGTGGTTTGTGGACTAAGGACTTCGTACGCTCCTGGGGCTGGTGAGCCTTGACCGCTATGGTGAGGTAGGAGAAATGCTCTACGCGTCTGTGTTTCAACAAAGAAGATGCTCTTGAGTCAGAGCAAAGCAAAAGGGAGAAGACTGTTTAAATTATATGTAGCTCAGGTCCTATAACCTCCTCCACTTGTGCAGATGGACCAGCAGTTAGCGTGGTGTGTGCACTATTGCAATGCAAATAATTGTTACTATTGTCCATGAGCAGGTTCTCGTTTCCTTGGAGGTATAAGATTTCTGCAGTGGAAACAGTGTCTCAGATGCTTGGCTTTCCCTGTGGTTTTTTTAACTAGTGTTAGGAAAGTGCGTGAGCAACTTTATTTGTATGATTGGCACAGATGGGGTGCATGGTGCTGTACGCCAGTGGCTCTCAACGTTTCCAGATAACGGTCCCCTTTTCAGGAGTCTGATTTGTCCTGCGTACCCCCAGGTTTCATCTCACTTAAAAACTACTTGCTTACAAAATCAGACCTAAAAATACAAAAGTGTCACAGCCACACTAGTACTGAAAAATTGCCCCCTTTCTCATTTTTACGATATAATTATAAAATTAATCAATGGAATATTAATATTGTACTTGCATTTCCATGTATAGTATATAGAGCTGTAAAAACAAGTCATTGTCTGTATGAAATTGTAGTTTGTACTGACTTCGGTAGTGCTTTCTGTGTAGCCTGTTGTAAAACTAGGCAAATATCTAGATGAGTTGATGTCCCCCCTGGAAGCCCCCTGTGTAGCCCCACTGGTACACATACCCCTGGTTGAGAACCACTGGTGTACAGCACGTGGGAGAGGTGGTCCCTGCCCTGAGGCGCTTGCGGTGTGTGTGATCTAACGTATGTAATGGCATATGTATTATTACTTTGTAGCAATATTGCATTTATTGTTCCTTTGTTTAGAACGCTTAGCGATGCACTGTAGTCAAGTTTCATTTTCCTTAATGATGAACCACAGTGCCTGCGTATGGGCTTTGCCACTTCAAAGGGCTGAATGTGTATGACTGAATTTTTCAAATACTCATAAAATGCATCAGAAGAAACTCAAGAGTCCTCACAAGGGCAGTTTAGAAAAAAGTTAGTCGAGACCCAAAGCAACTTAAACTGTGAAAGCAGCTGCGAGTGAGCGAAATCGAATGGAAAGGGGGAAACTCTCTCCATCAGAGCAGGTGGATGAAGTGTGTGTATCAAGTCTATACTACGCACACTAAATTTACTTGGGGGAGAGGTGGGCTGGGATAAGAAATTTGAGTGTTCCTGAAGCCACATTTTGAATCTGCTAAATGCAGCCGGATCGTTGTGAAATTGAGCTTTTCAGGCATAGACCCTCGCCTCAGAACAGAACACTGAGCATGCTTAGATTTTACTCCAAAATTACTGGTATGATCTGGGTGTGGATGGATTAGAACCCTCTCTTTAGAGGTCTGGACTGTGGTTACTTTTCAGTAAGTTAACCTGCTGTCCATTCTGCCATAAGAGCGACCCAAGGTTCTCATTAGCTCATCCTAAAATCTATTGTTTAGTGCCTTGCGAAAGCCACTTTGTTCCCTCTCACCACCTGCCTCCCGGAGTCTCGGCTCCTACCTTGAAGCAGAATGCAGCATCGGGTCATAGCAAAGCAGCTAAACAAATAACTTGCTGCTCCACAATGGGACGTGTCACTCGGGTGGCAACCAAGCAGTTTCGTAGGTGGCTGGTGACACACTTTTTTTTAATGCCCCAACTTTCTGCCAGGTGTGTACACAACTTAATTACAATGGGAACAAGAGCATCTGTAACATACAGGCTGGTAAATATCCCAGTAATTAAATGAGATGCTTGTTTTAGTCTCTCAGCTGTGTAGTTCCACCTTACCTTGAGATTAAAATGCAGTTCTATTGGGGATATGAAGTTTACTTGGTGTATAATGTAATATAATATAATAATACAGAAACTTGCAGATTGGAGAGTTGATAGGTTTTATTTGGCCAGTAATTTTGAATATCTAATTTTAAATTACAAAATACTTGTGGACAACTTGCAAACAGGAAGAGGTAAAAGTTATCAGCTAAATTATTCCCTCAGCTTTTTTATGGGGGGTTGATCTGTTTAAAGTGGCTTTGAGGATTTAGTTGCCCCTCCATTAATTTTAAAGGATGATGGGTCTAAATCCTCTAGGCTGCTTTGAAAATCTCAGCTGTAATTCTTTTCCTACTAATACAGTGGCGTATGATGCTACGCTGTTCTACTGACAGTGTTCTTTTATACATTTGGGCCGGGCTACATTAGACCAGTTTCTCCCCTTCATAGGGGACCCAGTCTAGAGTCAAACAAAGCCATGGCTTCTTCCTATGATCTCTCCGAAACTCCCTTGGGTTGAGCTTTTTTTCCCTCTTGCTTTTTTGCTCCTGTCGGTCACGGTCTATCCATTGCACAATTGACATACAAAGTCTGGACTGTAGTCTAGCAAGCAGCCTCTCTTGGTGGTATGCAGTGTGCAAGTCATCTAAGCTCTGAAATCCATCCTTAAAACACATTTAATGTGATCTCCTATAGGCTGCAGGAAGCTTGTAGTCTCCTTAGTTCACATATTGCCTATAGAGGTCCAGGCTTTCTGTGTGTTGGGTGAGGAGAGGAAGGAAGCAGGGTATCAAAATCCCGGTATGAATCTGACATCTTTTTCCACTTGCAAAAGTTGTCTACAAATAGACACCTGGCTCGCCATCCACTTATATGCCTCTCGATCTATTTATCTTGGGTATTTACATTACACTTGAACTAAGCACCTCACAGTCCTTGTTTTTTCTCTCACAACAGCCCTATTATTAATAATTGCTATTATTAACTGGGGCAAGTCGCTTCTAGTCTGTCTGAAGTCACAGCAGGGAGCCTGTGTCAGAGCAAGGGAACAAACCCAGGTCTCCCATGCCTCCAAGCTATCACCATAACAACGGACCTATCCTTCCTCTCCTAGGTCACTTTCCATCCATCTTTGCACGTAGCCGTACAGTGCTTGGGAACACAGGCATGGATAAGAACCTGGGTTCACACTAAAAATATCTCCTTTGTATGCTAACTAGCTAAATGGGTGGAGTGGGCTACATTGTGTCTGGCAGGGGAGAAATAAGATGCACGTTCTTAAAGCGGTGTCTTTTAAAGAGAGAGAGACACACACTTCTGCAGCAGTATAATCCACCCCCACGTTTCTGGAGCGTTCTGCCCTAATCCCATGGGAAGAGTCGCAGTGACAGTTGGCTGTCAGAGATGGAAGCTGGTCCTTCTCCTGAGAACCCCGCCCTGGCTAGCTGATGGCCTGCGGACATGGACATTGCTTTATGTACATGCAGTCTGGGGGTCCGAATAGCCTCTCTAGAAGTGGAGAAAACTTGCTCCAGTACCAATGAAAGGTCCAGTTGTGCTCATTGCTGTCCCACCTGTGGCCTGTTCTGTGTGAGTTCCTGATGTGAAAAGTACCGGATGGCTGGTCATAGGGACTAAAGCCCTCATCTCACCTTGAGCACAGGGACAGCATGGGCTGCCCCATTGATGCATCTCAACCCTGACCTAGACTGGCCATCTCTAGGGGACAAGAATGAGCTCTGTCTCCATAGCCCATTGGGTCTTCTCTGCAGAGACTAACAATAGGGTTGCCAATTAGTGCCAACTCTTAGTGGGTTCAGTGATGTGGATGCTTGCTCACAGGGAGCTGTTCTTTCTCTCTCCCCATCTCCCACCCCCAATAAACTGTTTGCTTAGTCTGAATGCTTGGTGGGCCTCCCCACTTCCCCCTCCACACCTTTCTCAAACATTTCATAGCATGACTGCACTCACTAGACGTATCTGCTGCAGGCTAGATCGTTGGCTGGTGTAGAGGACTTCAGTGGAGCTATGCTGACTAGCACCAGCTAAGAACCAGACTCCAAGATTTCATCTAATGAGTTAGGAGTTGGCATTGTAGGTGAAGGCACAGATGGGACACTTCAGCCAAACAACCCATCTGGCCGAGCGGCACTCCCTGACCTTTAATCCCTCTAATGTCAGAGTTCTAAGACTTCACCAAATTTGAGGTGGACATATCCATGGTTTTTACACCAGTGCTGAGTGCAAAAATCCAGCTGCTATGATCTAGCGAGGCACCAAACGAAAGCTCAAGTCTGAGTGCAAGCCTGTGATGTGAAGGAGATGTTGTGATGTTCACACAAGTGACTCGCTAAGCGGCTGACCCAGGTTTCGGGTTAATCAAATGTGGCGAATGGGTGGAAACACAGATTCTAATTTTAGAGCTTGAGATGGGAAACGTCGCTGCCGGATTTACATGCAGTGGCTGTTAACACACCAGGTCTTGTGTGGCCCAGGACACTGATACTTTTCTCCAGGCAGGTGTCACGAATAAGTGCACTTGTCTGTGAGAATGCATCGGGGAGAACAACACCATGAACCCCAGTGCTATAGCCCTTCCTTGCAGCTGAATGCCGTGAGGTGCTGCTCTAGTGGCTTGGAAGGGGGGAAACTAAACCTGCCATTGAAGAGCTTTCCCCTTTCCCCATTTGAGTCCAGGGGCTTGGGAAACCATTTACAATTTCTTCCCCGCTTGACACATCGGTTGCCTGCTTGCCGTGTAAACCGAACTCCCAAGTGAGACTTGTCATGGTGTGATCTGATCAGTAACAGCAGGTACAGTTGGAGAGATTGTGTTCATCAAATGCAGAGCAAAAGTCCTTGTTAGTTGCTGTTGGATACTATACCCCAGCCTCCATCTCCAAAACATCCCTTGTGGAAGCAGGTGACACCTGAAAGGGAGTGGGCAAAACAGACACATCAAGGTATGTTCAGAGCCAGTTTCCGGCTAACCGATAAAGTGCGTTGTGTGACTCAAAGCAGTGCCTTCAAAGCCCACCCTGAGGACGCTTCACCGTGTCCCCAGGAAATTAAAGAGACAGCTTGTGAAGAGAAGATGTCTGTCCGCAAATGCTGCACCTCCCCTAGTTACAGATACCACCAGAGATCATTAGAACTGGGGGAAGTTAACAAGAAGGCTGTTTGCTGTGTGCTTTTGACAGCACTGTATGGATAGTTTCCTTCACCATATCATGAGTTAGTAATAATCAGACTTCTAGCATGTACACCCCGACATGAATCAACATCTGGTCAAGCAGGTACTGTTAGAAATGCATGCTAATGTGCAGTGTGTGTGTGTGTGTGGGGGGGGGGGGAGAGAATGGAATGGGCTCTGCTAGATTTCTATAGGCACTATAGTGTGGGGCCTTTGTATCTGAATGCAGAAGCGGCCATAACATTTCATTTCAAAGATGGGGTGTGTTTTCTGCATGTGGTAGGGGAAAGCTTCTCTTTTGGGATACTGGGAATCTGACCACTCTCCTCCTCCTGCCCTATCTTGAGCCATCCTCCCTTTCTGGCCAGAGACCAGCTGGGACCCCTTACGGTGCAGCTTAGCACTGTCCCTGAATTACCTGTTGCAGGTTGTAGTTGTGATGCTAAGCGCAGTACTGACGGGCTGTTGCGTTGGTCATCGTGGCCCAGTTTAATGTGACCGTTGAGCGGGCATGCGCATAGGTACACGTAACCACAAGCATGTCGGCGCACACGTACCGTTTCGTGCCTGTGCCACTAAACCTCTGCCCGTTTCTAGAACGGCTCTCCACGGAAGTCCTAGCATCTCCCTCCCCTGCCACGTCAGCTGCCGTTTTTGTGGCAGCCTTTCCATTTCCAACTTTCATGGGGGCCTGGAAATAGAAGCTCTGCCGTCCTGTCGGACAGGCTGTTCTCGCTACATTGCTGGAAACTGTAGCCGCCGCTTGTGAGGCTTCCAGCTCAGTGTTTACAGGCACAATGAACCAGACGTTGGGCTGCCTGTCTGAGCTGCTCGTGTGCAGAGGCTCACTAGTAATGCTCCATTAGAATCTTACCCTGGGAGCTACTGCCCAGAGCAGGGGCGTCTGCTAGACATTCGGGGTTAAAGACGGCTGGTGACTCGTCATTCCTTGAGCTAAAACTCTCTGTGAACGCTGCCTTGATACTAGGGTGATGGACACCTTTCCATCACATTGCAGGTAGCCTCATACACTGGCACCAGTCCGTTTGGGAGGGGCATGTTGAGTCCAGCTGTGTGTACACCTGTGAGGCCGTACAGATAGGGGGCGCTGTGGCAGTGGTCATGGGGTGCATCACAGCTGCTTCCTGGCCCATGGCAGGGAGAGATCAATGCGCGGGCATTGAAAATCTCATTATTTTCACCTCCTCCGTGCACCTACATTTGTGTGCACATCTCAGGGTTTTTTTGTGTGTGCGCGCATGTGGAGGCAAAGCGGGTCTTGCAAGCCCCAGTGCGTCAGCATATCTCTGTGTGCCATGCAGTTCGCTGCGTTCCCGGAGCCGGTCGTCATCCTTCTCCTCCGTAGAGGACGTCTTTTTTTAGCTGCTTCCCTTCCTTGTCACTTCATGGCTTTTTATCTGGGGGGGAGGGAAGAAAACTGTTGAAAGAGGCTGTCCACATCAGCGCTGTGGCTTGGCGTGGGATGGGCTGTGAGGAAGTCCCTGTGATATGCAGCGCGCTCGGGTTCAGGGTATGAGCTCAGGGCAGAGTCTAGCAGGAAAGCTGCTTTCCAGAGGGCTGTGGGCTTAGCTTTGCCTAGGACCTAGTCTAATCTCTACTGCTGAAACGATTTCCATTACGGGGACTCGGGAAATCAATGTAGCCACGAGGACTCTAACACTTGGGGTAGAAAAGAACTTGGGTCTGATTTCTCTTTTTTCCAGAGGGGCTCAGCCTTGCCTTTTCCAGTGGAAGTAAATGGGAGCTGTAGGCTCTCAGCACCTGTGACAAGCGCTCCGATTCAGGAAGGTACTTAAGTTCATGCCTAACTTTAATGACTTCAGTGGGACTACAGGCATGCGGAAGTACTTTGCTGACCTGGGGCTTAGGAGGGGCTGGGCAAAGCTTCCTTTGCTTTCTGACCAGCTGCAGGAATTAAACATGGGAGGAGAGGGGGAAATGTGTAAATTGCTGCATTTTTAGCAAAGTCAATGATGACTTTTAGATTGCAGGTGTCTGCGCATAACCGTACTCCGGTCAGCTGCGTTACCGGGCTTGTAGATGTGTGATCTTTAAAGACTGTTGCTTTTAGGGTTGGTTCACCCCAGCCATGGGATGGTGCCTTATGTATTTGGAGCGGTTGGCTCCAGAGTTACAATCGCAAGGATTAATAAAGTGGAGCGAGGGGGAGGGGAGTGGGGAGAGTCAGGGTTTCCCAAAACAGGTGCCTACGTTTAGGCTCCGAAATAAGTGACTTGTTTTTTTAAAGGGCTGAGCACTCAGCAGCACCCAGCTGTTCAGTGTGAATGAGAATTTTCAAAGGGTGCCGGTAGATGTCTTAGCCCTGGTCTACACTGGGCGGGGGAATAGATCCAAGTTGCGCAACTTCAGCTACGTGAACAATGTAGCTGAAGTCAACATACTTAGACCTACTCACCGCGGGAGTACAGGAGTTGATGGGAGAGCGCTCGGGGGTTGATTTATCGCGTCTACACTAGACGCGATAAATCGATCGCTGCCCGCTGATCCGGCGGCTTGTGTAGACGTACCCTTAGAGTAGCTGCTAGTGCCTGCAAGCATCAGGGCCTCCTTGTGCGCTAGGTGCTGTAGTGACAGATGGTCGCCGGGCAAAAGGAGCCTGCGGCAGACCTGGGAACGTGAGTTCATTCCCCGTATCCCATTCCGGTGCCTGAACCTCGTGATCACCATCCTTTCTCTCCCCCCCCCCCCCTTCCACCCCTCTAGTGTGTGGCTGTCTGGTCAATGCAAAGATGCTCCAGGTGGTTCAGAGCACTCGCCGTCCATCTCTTGGGATATGAGTTGAAATAAGTCCTTGCTTAGGTCACCAATGAGAAGAGAGCTCACTCATATCCCGGTTCCTATTTGCCCGTGTCACACAACCATCTGTACAACTAGCAGTCCTCTAAAAAGCATAAGCACGTGGCCTTTGTTTGTTTGACAGTTCCATCCAGACTTACCAGGAGCGTGAGTGGCTGTCATTCTGATTAGTAAACTTTAAATCCAAATACTGTCGGGAAAGCCTGTTCTTGCGGTTTCTCCCCACTCCTTAGCTTATTCTCTGCCATTCGCTAGTTTTGAGCTGATGACCTGGTTAATAATCTCAGGTTTCCCCAGGGAGGTAAGGGGTGGCCATGTGATGGGATTCTGACTCTTCTCTTCTTAGATCAGAGCCTTCTTTAGATATGTGAACTCTGCACACAGCTGTCTCCCGCAGAGTGGCTTTCCTGCTGAGCGTGGGTGCGTGTGGACCCAAAGTTGGCCGAGGGTGGTCAGGAGGGTTCATTTGCAACAAGCATGCTGGGCCTCCAAGACGCAGTCGGGACCCTCCGCTTAAACCTATGTGCTCTTCCATTCAGCCTGGACAATCTGGGGGTAGGTCTTAGCAGAAACCAGGCCTGGTTTAGAGAGGCAGCATGACCTGCTGGATACGGTGCTGAACTGGGAGTTGGGAGACGTGGTTCTAATCCTGGCTCTGCTGTGTGCCCTTGAACATGTCACTTCACCGCTTTGTGCCTCTCTCTGTCTCCTTAAAGTGTATATTCTTTGCATCAGGGGCTCTTGGGCTGTCTCTCTCCACAGTGCCTCGCATAGTGGGGGCCCTGATCTCTGCTGGGGCTTCTGGGAATTACTGCAATGCAAATGCTATGGACTCTAGGCCTACCTTTGCAATGGCATCTCCACAGATGGACTTTATTGAAGCTGTGGGTCTGCCCATGCAGATGTCATTGCAGGACACTGTCAAATAAGGGTTTAATTTAGGTGGGATAAAGCAGTAGTTGTATATTAGTGTTACTTGTTTCCTAAAAGGGAGCATTATTGAGATATTTGTGTAATGCTGTGTGTATAGATTGGGTAGTTGTTACATCTCAGCAGCTTTATTTCTGATCTAATTTCCTATTTCCACTGCAGGGCTGGGTGAAATATTCACAACTTAATTTAACTTTTTGAAGCAGAGATTTCAACCCTCAGAATTCAATTCTGACACAGATCAGTTTTCATACAAAAACATGGCAAAAGATTGCATTATTTGGTGTGGAAATTCTGGGGTTCAGAATCGCACTGAAATTTTGAATGTGTGTGCACACACACAACCCATGTACTAATGTGCAACCCTAATAAGTTGCTAATTATGAGTCCCATCTAGGCATTTAGTGTTGTACAGCCCCGTGGTGACATGGTCCTGTCCTGATGTGCTTCTCTCATCTCATTAAGATGCAAAGTAGGGCAGACACAAATAATGCATGAGATTCCAGTTTAACTTGAAGGAAGGTGGGCATTGCATGGAAAACGCAGCAGCATGCTTTTCGGGGGAGAGATTTGAAGGAAAAGGTTTGGTGCATAACCAGAGGGATGCTGTTCCATGTGGAAGAAGGCATGCGAGTGAGAGCAGGAGCAAGGGACAGAAAGGATGGACATGATCAACGCAAAGGGAATGAGGAGAGCAGGAGGGAATAGGTGCAAAACCTTGGGGTGTGAGTGGGAATCTCAGTGGACATAACACTGGGCCAGATCTTGAGCTATTATCAGCAATTTACACCAGCTGTGCATCTAGCCCAGTATCGCAACCCTGAGGGTGTTATGAGGCCAGAGAACAACCACCGTGTGACTTCACCCACTGCTCAGAATGGAACTGCCGGGTCTCCCCTCCTGCCTGCTTCCCCCCCGAAGCCCGACTCTGATAGTGAAATAAACTTGCTCTCCATTACCGTGTGAAGTCACAGTGGAGGCATGTGAACGTTTCTTGTAAAAACTGGTGGTGACCTTCCAAGAGAAACAGAAAGCCAAGAATGATTATATAGTGGATACCATGAGATTAGGAGCCAGGACTCCTGGGTTCTGTTTTTCTCGCTCTGACCCTGACTTGCTGTGGGACTGAGTAAGCTCTTACTTACATTAACGTCACTGAAGTTGGTGTGGGGTAAATTGATTGAAGTGTCCATGGAGAGGTTTGCCCTGGTATAACTAAAGCAACATCCTAACCAATTTTAGTTGAACTTGGTGCAAGTTTCGTGTGTAGATATGACCTACGCACCTGATAATTTTCAGAAGTGCTGGGCACGTACGACTTAATTTTGAAGCTAGTGAGCCTGTGAGAGTTCAGAACCTCTGAAAATCAACCCCTTAACCACCTGTGCCTTGGTTTCCCCACTGTGAAGCGAAGTTGTAAGCCTGAATCTGTTACGGTTTCTAAAGTGCTTTGAGACCCTCTGTGGAAGGTGCTAGAGAAATGAGAAGTATTACTGGAGTCGGGAGCTGCGTTCCCGTAACTGCCATGTAATGCGAAGGGTGGTGTTTTTCATATGTGCCCAAGTGACTTAAGAGAGCAAGTTGTATTAGCTTTCCATAACACTTTTGTGCTCAAATTACGTAGGGAGTGTGAAAAAACTGCCCAAATCTATGCAAGCTGTTTACTATGAACCAAATTTGATTCTCAAGGCTTCTCCACCCTGGTGATGTTTGCACTGGTATAACTGCGCTCGTGCAAAGCCCTAGTGTAGATGTGTTGCACTACTGTTTTTTTTTTAAGGGGGGCACCTGAAGTGGCTTATCCTGGATTCAAACTGGGATAAGTTGCAGCAGTGTAGCTCCATGGTGGACAAACCTTCCCACCAAACAGACAAGACTCCAGTTATGCTCGGTCAGTCCAGAGGAACGCCACTGGCTTCGGGATCAACCTCCCCTTTCAGTTATTTGCTGTCTCGACTTCCCTAAATGAGTGGGTTGGATTCTTTATACAGCATATTACCCTCATTTCAGCTTTTCCTTTTTCCTGTACTTTTGGCTGTATCTCTGGGACCTGTCTGGGAAGAAGGAGGATGGTGACTTTTTTTCAGCTGACGTGCGGCTTATCTGAGACAGGCTCTGGCACAGTTTTCACAGCCAAACCCTCCCGCTTCCCACCCCATGCTGAGCCAAACTAGGGGTTTGAGGAACATGCCCTACCCTTCTCCATTCCCCAGTTCACCCCTTCAAAAATAAGGAGCCTACGGGAGTTAGGCACCCAACTAGACTTTGATCAGGAGCATGTAAAATACATGAAATGATCAATAGGAAACAGAGCACCTGATTTAAAAAAAAAAAGAGAGAGAGAAAAAACCCACCAAGAGACTAATCTAAGGCTGGCAGCTAAGTTTGTGGAACATGACTCTCAGCTATCAGGGTGGTGGTTGCATTAGAAGCAGAGAACCGATTGGTGGGTAAGCTCATCTTTTCACCAAGATAAGGATGCGATTCACTTCTAGAAACAAGGGGGAGGGAGTATGGCCTGATGGATAGAGCACTGGATTACTGGGTTTAGGAGACCTGGGTACTATTCCCAGCTCTGCCACTGGCCTGTTGGGTGAGCTTGGGCAAGTTGCTTCACCCCTCTGTGCCTCAGTTTCCCCATCAATCCTCATTTTACAAGTGGTCTGCTCAGGCCTGTGGTGTGTGGTGTTTTTTTTAAGCCCAGACCCAAGTCTGAGAGGGTTGAATAGTTTTTTAGCCTGACCGCTCCCTGCTGACCCTGAGTCACTGTCGTCTCTCTCCTCGCCCGGGGTTGGCATGGCTGGTGGCTGTGTGCTCCACTCCTGCCATGCGTGCCCCATGCGATGTTCTGCGTGCTGCGGGATGAGAGATGCCGCCATCCCTCGGCAGGCACGTTCATTCAGGACAGCACGCAGCGAGATGGTGGCAGCTCACAGGAGTGGGAGCAGCAGTGGGAACCCGCTGGTAGGAGGAGGAAAGCCAGCCCAGCCTGGACGTGACACTTGTAGTCGGGTTGGGGTTGGTTTGCAGGGCTCTAATGAGGATAAAGATACTGACCACCTTTGAGAGGCATGTTGAGATGTACTGATGAAAAGCGCTATAGAAAAGCTGGGTATTTGTTTATTTAAATGTATAATGTTGGAGTGAACCTGATAGCTGCTGTTAAAGGACCAAAAGGCAAATAGGACTCATGCTTTTTCAATGCTATTTGATGCTTGTTATGACTAAATCATGTTACTTATGTTTTAACCTCCTTTATCCCATTCATCCGAATGGCCGTTCTGTTGGACACCACTATTGCTAAGCAATGCATTGTGGACCTGGCAGCGGGGAAGGGTTTAACACAACCTTTTCTTGACCATATATAGATGGGGAGGGAGGAGAGGGCTCAGTATGAAGCATTTTGCCCAGGAGTGACTCATCATGTAACTGAGCAGTGTTTCTCTGGGGAAGTCCCTTTGAGTGTACACTCTAACCAGCTACTTCAAAACTACATGGAAAATATCTGTACAGTTCTTGTCACCGGGCTGATGGAAAGTCTACCGCTGGTTACAGGGTGCAGCTAGCAATTGGAAATATGCGCACACCTGGGCATCTGCAGCAGCCCCCTAATGTACCAGAGTAGACTGGCTTCTACAAATATAGGACTTGCCATACCTGATCAGACCTGTGGTCCAGGTAGACCAGTATCCCATCTCCAGCCATGGCTAGTCCTTTCAGCTTCAGAGGAAGGTGGAAGAAACCGTGTAGTAAGCAGTTTGGGGATAACTTGTCCCCAGAGAAATTTCCATCCTGACCCAGTTAATGAGCAAGTGACTTCTGCCCTGAAGCATGAGCGTTTATATCCCTTCTAAAATTCCCTTTTTGCTTTTCTTTTTATTCTTACTGGTGTGTTTTTAAATATTCCTTTTTTTATCCAATCCCTTTTTTTGCATCCTGCTAAGCTCTTGGCCTCAGTTACCTCTTGTGGCAATGAGTTCCACAGGGTGATTGTGTGAAAGTTTTTGGCTGATTATTAACATGAGTGCAATTATAGAGGTTTAGCTGTGTATAAATAAAAGGCTCAGTGCAGAATGCTAGTCATTATAAGAGTCTTCGCCTCTAGGTAATGTCCTAGCTGTCTACCGTGGAGTATGTGCCTTCGACCCTGCTAACAAACTAGGCTGGAAAGGGAAATTGACTGAAAAATTGTCTTGGGGTAAAACCACAGCACTGGGCATGAGGAGATCTGGGTTCTGTCCCTGGCTTTGCCACAGACTTGTTTGATCTTCAGCAAATCCCTTTGCTTTTCTGTGCATCTGCTCACCTATCTTCAAAATTGGCGGGGATAGGGGAGGAATAATGCTTTCCTGCCTCTCAGGTGGGCTGTGAGATTAAATTGATTAGATTGTAGAGCACTTTGACATCCCGGGATGGAAGATCTGTAGAAGGACAAAGTGTTATGGTTGGGTTGAGACTGTGAATTCTCAAGTGAATTGCAAAACAAATTTAAAAAAAGTTTTTGCCCTTTCTTGGGAGTTAGTGACTGTCCCAAAGATGTCTCAACCAGTTGTTCATGGGTTGTTGTTTTTTCTTGTGGCGTGTGCATATTTAACTCCGCATTTATCAGCCCCTCACTGCTGTCTGTTGGAGCAAGATTCAGAGGACCTTGGTAGTGATGTTGCACAGGACTATAATCTGTGCTGCCCACCCAGCCTTCATCAGTGCTGCGAATTCTCCCACCCTTGATCTAGTACCAGTGGGAGCACTAGTGTGGACTTGCCACTGGAGTCCTTCCCTGTTTGTCATCAAGACCAGCTCTGAGCCAAAGGTAGGAAGGTGAGACCGTTTAAAAACCCAAGTGGCCTCTCTGTACTAGTGACCAGAGGGCCGGGGGATTATGGGGAGGCAGCAAGCCACACTCTGCTTTTTCAAAATCATCTTGTAAAAAGTTTTCTTGTGAGTTGACTAAGGCCGTGTCTACAGTACACGGTTTTGTCAACAGTAGTCGGCTACTTCCGGGGTCCTCAAGCATTGGTGCACCTCACTCCTGCCTATTCTCTGCCTGTGGCAAATAATCTAGTCTCCGGGGGGCGGTAATACTCTGGTTATTGGACTTAGTGTGTGGGTGCTGGGGGGTGTCAGTGGCCTGTGATACGTAGAAGGTTGGATGGGCTGATCTGGTGGTGGGCCTTTTAGCCTTGATCTCTAGGAGTAGGCTCGTCAGAATTCAATAATTTTGAGGGGAAAATATTGATATTTTAAAGCATTTTTTGTCTTTTCACTATTTAAACTCCCACCGTTGCAGGAAGCGTGTGTGCGCACGCGCATGTGTCAGACTGCGGAGAGGTGGGAGTCAGACCATAATGGCTTAATGACAGAAGTTGAGATTCAAACAGTTAATAGTTTATAACTGTTAAAACACATCGGCAGCATCATGTGTCTAAATGTACGAAGTAAATTGCCTTGAATTATAGTCTAAGAAGTTCTCAAGCAACATTTTGCATATTCTGCCTATCTGTAAATGTTGAGTATTGATGTCACCTTGGTTTGTGAAATCCATGTTTACCAACATTTATCAATAAAAATCGAATCCTTCCAAGCATACCTATGACTTTGTTGAAATCAAATCAATACGTAACTTGCCAGCCTAAAGTAATACATTATTCTTTGTACATGTATATGGTATCCCTTATGGAAAAGCCCTATAGAATTGATAGGTCTAGAACAAACAGAGTTCTATAGAAATGACTTTCAAATCCTGTGGAACTATAAAGCAGCATTATCCTTGCTATAGAACTGTAGATGCTGGTTTCAAAATTCAATCCAAATGTTCTGTTTCCCTTAAGTTCTGTAAGACTTGTTCCCTAAAGGATGCTTTAAGTGCTGTGCAATGGAATGCTTAGCTGGCTGGATGCTGATTGCTTTGGGAAAATGGAAAATATTTATCTGTATGTAAAACTGACTCTCTCTCTATTTGCTGGATGTGTTTATTTAACCCACTCCCTTTAGGCTAGGGTTGGTATAATTATTCTCCTGACAGGGGTTTGAATTGAACCAGACTAGAAAGAGCAAAGGAGGCAGACTTGTCTTATCAGGTTTAGGAAATGTTTTATATGCAGGCATGCTTTTATGTAGAACCGCTATTACCATACTATTAAGAGAGAAACAACTAATCTACATGTATGGAAACATCTCAAAGCAAACGCAGCATTTACGGTACAGTCAATGCCCAGTTTTGTTAAAACACTAAGCTTTAATATACTAAAACAAATGTGACACCCACACATCCCACGCCTCCCTAAACGATACTGAATTAAACTGCTTGCTTATTTCCATCTCCATATCAACAAATCTTTGTGCAAGAGGTCTTAAACCCCAAACTATGACACACGACCTCCATGCTGCTCTGTGTTGTGTACTCACGATGACTTCTGTTTCCCGAACATCTTGCTTATTTGCTCTCCCACACTGATTAGCGGTTCAGTGTTGCCACCTGACATGATGGGGACTTTTTTTTTTTAATCCCTTGTTTTGCAATATTTGATATTAAAGCCCCAGCTGCTGGAGTCAAGTAATTACTTGAGAATCTCAGCTTTCATTGTGTGTGGGGAGAGGGGGGAGAGTTTCACGCACTTGTGGTTGTGGAGAAAAGCTAGAAAATGTGACCTAAAGACTCAAAACACAGAGGAAATAAAAAGAATCCAGCATTTATTGTTTAAAAAACCACCTGATTGTGAGGGTTGTTTGTTGTTTTTTTTTTCATTTGGAAAGCACCAGATATTTTGGGCACTATACTGACCTGGGGGAAAGTTGATTGGGGGGGAAAAAGACACGTGTGGGGACACTAAACCTTGTGTGCACTCCAGAGACGCTGCCATCTTAGTAGTGTTGCATAACCCTGTAATGTAGATGCAGCCTGCGCCAATGGAAGGGGTTTTTCTGTTGGTGTGGGAGCTTCACCTCCCTGAGCAATGGTAGCTAGGTTGACAGAAGCATTTGTCTGTCAATATAGCTGCATCTGCACTGGGGGTTAGGTCAACATTGCTACCTTGGTCGGGGTGTGCTTTTTTTTTTTTTTTTTTTTACGTAGCTATGTTGACCTAACTTGCATGTAAACGAGACTCTACTGGTGCAACTTCTCTGCCTAGACAAGGCCTAAAGGCTTTTCTATACGTAGAATTGCTTGAGTGCTTTGTTCCCATTAAGCGTAACCCAGTGGGAACAAGGCATTTTTGTTCTGGAATAAGTGTCCACACGTGGAGTTATTAGGAACAGCTGTAGAGCTTTAAATTCACACTCTACCATAATCCACATTCACTTTCAGATGTAGACAAGCCCTATGAAAGAATGCCTTCGTTGCCCAGTTGAGGTCAACGGGAACTGCGGATGCTCAGCCCTTTACAGGATGCACTTTGTTCCTCACAGGAGCAGGCCCAACAAGACAGCACTTTCCTCTGGGTCTCCCAGTGTAACTTTTTATCTGGGTGCAAATCACGTCTGGAGGGGTGCACACAAAGTTTATGTCCCTCTTAAACTCTGTTCTGAGAGCCTAAGCCATGTGTAGTTGTGCGAGAAACAAGGCAGTGTGAGGTAAAACCGTGTGAAATGAAGTGGGCGATTGCTGTTGTAACACACCCTCCTGCCTGCTAACCCTTAATTCACCACTTCATTGTAAGTGGTCTCCTACAGCACGTGTGACTCCCTTCTGCTTAACAATCTGTCCCATCTTGTGTTTAGCTTGGACACTTTGTTTACCTTCTCTGGACCTGAGGAACTGCTCTTTGAAGCTCGAAAGCTTGCTGCTTCCACCAGAATAAGTTGATCCAATAAAATGTTCCCTCACCCACCTTGTTTCTCTCAGGGCCTGGGACCAAAACAGCTGCAACAAAACTGCAAACACCACCATTTGTAGGCAAGTTAAAATAGAGTGGGATTTTAAATCCCGTTTTAATGGGAAATGGGCATCCAAACCCCTTTGAGCAGCGTTGAAGACTTCAACCTGGATACATATTGTTTTCCAAGTTCCCTTTCTTTGCAAAATAGATTTTTAAATAACATTGATTCTTGGAAACCATTTAGAGTATCCAGCTATTTCAGCATGGTCTCCAGACCTCCACAGGGCTATTTAAATAAAAAAAAAAAATAAATAAATAAAAAGCTTTCTGTCAGCATTTTTTATTTATTTATTTTTTTTATTTTTAGAAGCAGGGTCCAAACCAAACACCCACCCCTCAATTATTTTGGGGTGAAGTTTGTCTTTGGACCTGGAACTTTGTGGGATGAGCCAATGTCCAGATTCACTCAATTTATAATAATATAGAGATGAAAACGAATTCTTGAGCCTCAATCTGTTTGTGGATGATGTGGTTTTTGATGATTTTAGTTTCAGGAAATTTGAAAATGGTCAGGGAGGTGTTTTTATGGCTGGTGTCAATCTTTTAAAAAAAATTTGTAACAAGGTTTGATCGTTGTTGGGTTTTTTTTCTCCTCCCTCCAGATGAGAGCTTGCTGACTTAGAACTTGTATATTATTGCCACAACATAGTTCAATAAAAGTAAGTTTTTCGGTGTTTTGTTAGTGCCAGAGTTAGAGTACGTCTTCGCTGGAGGTTAGCTGACTCGAGTTAAAATAACTAACTGGAAAACCTGGCAACTCTGCTTTTAACTTGTTACCAGCTCAAGTTCAACCCCAAATTTCCCTGTAGGTAGGCTTGGAAGGAGTAGATTTTTACTGGTAAATGTGGATTTCACCACACACAAGCTGACAAAATATTTCCGTCGATAATTGAAATTTGCAGATAGGAAAAGAGCTTTAACTGGAGGGCTTAAGTGGGGCATATGCTGTGTGCTGGTTCCTGTGCATTGTGGTGAATCTCATGAGCATGAAGCCAAAAACATGATGCTTTTTCCTCAACCCCTTATCAATGATGACCAGCTTTCTGCTTGTGATCCTAGCTGTCATGGGGGTAGATGTTCTGACTGGTGCATTGAGGGAGGATTGTGTGTGCAAGGGAGGGCTATGTGCATGCATGGCTGAGTCAGCATATGTAGCTGGGAGATTTCCCTTCTGAGCAAGATGTAAATTTCATTATTTTTTTGTTTTGTTTTGTTCCTGGCAGCCTTAGTCTTAACACTTCTGCTTTCCCATCACTAGGGCTGCAGGAAGTGTTCGGCGCTGGGTGTCTCGGAAAGGGGGCGAACTATTCTTTGCAACACGGGGGGGGTGTTCTGTCACCCTGGGGCAGTGGAGTTCACAATTGTGACCATAGGAGTCAGCGCTGGGCATTATGGCGCAGCTGCTGGAGGACTGATGGGGTCGAGAGAGAGAATGCAGTGTCCGCATCGATGCTGCGTCAACCTCAGTGCATTGACCGGGCTCGACACCGCTCAGGCAGGTGGCGTTACTATGTTGGCATAATGGAGAACTCGTGTCGGTGGGAGTCACGTTTAAGTGCAAACACGTGCACAACTAGGTCAACACAAGGCAGCTTCTGTCAATCTAACTTTGTAGTGTAGACCTGGCCTCAGCGGCTTCAATGCAGCGCTGCATTGGTGCCACTGTAGCATTTCCAGTGTAGCCGAGGCTAAGGCAGGGTTTGAAGCAATTGAACTAATTGGGGTTTATCCTCATTTATGAGTAGGGTAAATCCTGGGGTTTGTACCAATTTAAGGCTTGCTCCTACCTGTAACTGGGGTAAGCCCTAACCAGTTCAGTGGTTGCAAGCTCCAGTTGGCCCTTGTCTAGACTCAGGGCCGGCTCTAACTTTTTTGCTGCCCCAAGTCCCCCCCAATTTTTTTTAAATGCACCACTCCGCCGTAACAACAACCCCCCCAAGCACCGCACCGCCCTGCCCCGCCGTAACAACAACCCCCTCCCCCAAGCACCGCGCCGCCCTGCCCTGCCGAAACAACCTCCCCCCCCCCCCCGAGCGCCGCCCTGCCCCGCCAAAACAAACAAAAACAAAAAACCTCTAGCGCTGCCCCACCGAACCAAAAAAACAAACAAACCCCGAGCGCTGCCCCGCCACCCGAAGATTGGCCGCCCCTTACAAGGTGCCGCCTCAAGCACGTGCTTGGTCGGCTGATGCCTGGAGCCGGCCCTGTCTAGACTTAGGGTCAGCCCGTGTGCAGCTACGTAGGTGGTGGTCCACCCCTAGCTGAATTGGGGCTAGTCCCAGGTGCGAACAAGGCCTCGGGAAAAAGGCTAGTGTAGACGCAGTCTGTGCAGGGGGAAGAGCTAGTAAGATCCTGACATCACAAGAGCAGTTGAGACTCAGCTGTGTTGCCTCAAGGGAAAGTGTTGCATGTGTTATGTGGGTTGTCTGGGTTGTCTCGTGTTCACCAGATGGTTAGTCATTCCAGGTTTTCACAGAGGGCTTTCTGGCATTTTTGTGGTTGTCAAACCTCTTTCTCCTTTTGACTGAGGGCTGGAGCATTAGTCAGCCTGGCTTTACATTTAAACGGAGAGCATCTCTCGCTGCATTACTGTCAATTCCTGTCCAGACTGAATCAGGCTTTCATAGCCTTCTTCCCTCCAGAAAGGCCTGAGTAACTTCCTTCTGTGAGTCTGGCTCTTGTGCTGTGTTTAACTTGTCTCGTTTCCTGTCTTGTTTTACAAATTTCCTGGGGCAGCTTCTATTGTTGATCTTTGGGTTCCTGAAAAGTGCTTGTTTTTTATTTTTTTATTTTAAATTGTATTTTTGGTTCGAGTGAACCATGGAGGAAATCTTCCATTTCTTTGTAGAAAAGCAGACTTGTCTAGAGAAGATTTCAGCTCCAGATACAAAAATGATGGTTGTTACTTTAAATGAAAACCGAGATCGAAGTCTCTTAAGGCTGACCCAGTTCCACAAAAGCAAAAACAATTGAATAGTTGCACCGCATGTTTTGTTTTACAGTGGGTCACTTATGCAATTCATGTTCACTAAAACAATGGACCTACTTGAAGAATGTTACGCTAGTCATACTTTCATCTTGTGCTTTCCTTCCCAAAGGAGTGAGTGAGTGTGTGTGTGTGTGTGTGTCTCCGAGAGAGAGAGATCTATATTCATAATTAAAGAAAGCTTGAATTAATTACCTTTTTAGTTATTAGCTTTTGTTCTGTTTTTTAAATCAACTGTCTCAAATGTCCTCTTCTGTTGGGAAGCTGTGACTTTCCCATTTTTAGCCCTCATAGGCTGCATGCAAGGTTCACTAGCCAGTCCTGCGCCAATAATGGGTCATTTTTGGGAAAAAGAAACTACGGTAACTTCTGGTGTTGTCAGATGAAGCTGGGGATCTCCCTAGAAGCAGCTTTCTTTCAAGACTTCTTTCAAATACTTCTTGCTTCCTGTCAGGGCAGAGGTTATTGCAAGAGCAGCTTCCCTTCTGGGCCAACCTTGAACCCGAAAATTAAAGACCGGCCAAAAAAAAAAAAAATTGGGTGGATAGCTGGGAATTAAGTCACCTGCATTTGTTTCAGCCCTGTCAAAGGTTTGGTTTGGAATGTGTATTTGAACTGAACCAGTGAGCCCTCATGTTTTTGCACAGCTATTCATACATGTGCAGAGAGTCCTTCACAAAGATTTTGCATTTAGGAAAGGGAACTACCGAGTGGGGATACCCTTGTGATAACCATCTGTACTTGAAACAGTCGCTTTCATGCTGCGAGTCTGCAGTTAGCTGCGTTTCTGGGCCAGAGAACTATCCCAAGGCAGTTCTCAGCAAGTCGTTCCCTTCTGCACGTAGCCTTCAGAAGGAGAGACCTGCGGGGGAGGCTTTGTTTTTTCTCTTAGCACCCAGTGAGGGTCTGTAAACCTACTAATGTTTGGAAGAGATTCTTCCACTACTGAACTCGGAAGTTGGCCTTTCCTGCCTCTGTTTATGAGGACCACCTAGGTTTCATGCTTCGTGCTTACTAAACGCAGCGGGGTGTGTGCATGGATGTTTGTATTGACTTCTTTCCAAGCAGTAGGGAAGCATCTTGGCTTTTAGGTTCTGCTTAGCTTTTGAGAGATGTCACCCAAGTTGACAAGCCCCAAACCTGACCCCTTGAGGCGCCACCTCGTCCTCTGTTCCTGACGGCCTTGTTCCAATTTTGGGTGTGCATGTGAAAGGCCCACATTTCTTTGCCATAGTGCACTGAGAATCAGTAGCCAAAGAAACAGATGCTAATGAACGTTGCAGTAGGCCCAGGGAAGGCATCTCTCTGCCCCTGAGCCACCATCCTGCCATTCCCCCATAACAATAATGAGACCCCTTCCTGCCCTTAACTCAACAGGCTCCCCCAGCATCTCTATTCCTCCTGCCATCAGTGACCACCTTAATACAGGTGCCCTGGTTTGTGACATCAAAAATATGGCTCTAGCCAAGAATCTGCTAGCATTTAAATATTAATCCTGGGATACAGAGACCTTTGTAGGTGTCAAGTATCCGGGGTAGCCGTGTTAGTCTGTATCCACAAAAACAAGGAGTCCGGTGGCACCTTAAAGATTAACCGATTTATTTGGGCATAAGCTTTCTGCAGAAGTGGTTTTTTACCCACGAAAGCTTATGCCCAAATAAATCTGTAAGTCTTTAAGGTGCCACTGGACTCCTTGTCTTTGTAGGTAGGGGTGTGGGTGTGTGTGTGAAACATGAGATACTGGCAGTATGACCACACATCACACCCATATCCCGATGCTGACCTCTGCATTCCCTGAAGTTCTGATCTCTTGGATACTAGGATGGTATCAGAACACACTTAGGTTCGTGGGTGTCAGGCCTGGTAGGGATTGTTTATATGCATGTAAAGTCGTGTAGCCCAGAGTTACCTGTGATGCATTTAGCTAGAGAAGAAAAATCCTGCCCAACGCTCACAGCTCATCTTTGTCATTAGCACTCAGCTAAAACGCTATCCATGACATTTCGCAACTTTGCCTTGTCCCCGAGCTCCATTAAACTCCATTAGAGCCATTTGTTGTTCTGGCTGTAGCAGCTTTATAGAATACTAAGTACTTGGCTTCTGCACATGGCAGTATAATAAAAGGGGAGTTGCTGCTTGCGGTCTCAGAAGTATGAGGTTCTAAAACTGTTCGGATTCTGGCCTCCACTCCTTGTTTTCAACGTGTGTTTTTGGACCAGTTACAATGCAACTCCCCCCCGCCCCCTTTCCAAAAGAGCATTTCAGTCAGGGGAGAGAGAGCCCTAATTGTCGAGCAAATGTTACATTCATTTTAATTTTTTCTGTGTGCACATGTGTGTGTCTCTTGCACACGCACACAAACACAGGGGCAAGACATTTCTCTGTTCTTCACTTTCCCCATCAGTGAAATGGAGATGATGATGATGATTTCCTGCCAGACAGGAGGTTTATGAGGTTTATCTGGCTTAGCGCCCTACATATAAACTAACTTATTAAATGACCCCAGATTTGCCCTTCTTGTGAAGACCCCAATTTCACTTTAAATGGTTGATTTGAGAATGAGGTCTTGCGTTTTGGAGTCACTTTGTTTAGAGTAGTAGTGCAAATCACTCCGCCCAAGTGAGGTCTCTTCCGAGATTGTCCATGGTCAGTGGAAGGGGAGTCTGAGTGCAGTGCAGTAGAACTTCAGAATTACGAACACCTCGGGAATGGAGGTTGTTCGTAACTCTGAACAAAACATTATGGTTCTTTCAAAAGTTTACAACTGAACATTGACTTAATACAGCGTGAAACGTTGCTATGCAGAAGAAAAATGCTGTTTTTAACCATCTTAATGTAAACGAAACAAACACAAACAGTTTCCTTACTTGTCAAATCCTTTTTTTTAAATTTTCCTTTATTTTTTTTACTAGTTTAACACAGTACTGTGCTGTATAGTATTTGTTTTTATTTGTCTCTGCTGCCTGATTGTGTACTTCTGGTTCCAGATGAGGTGTACGATTGACTGGTCAGTTTGTAACTCTGTATTTGCTCTTGTCGTCTACTGTGACAGCAAACCCTTGAAGGACACCACTTCACGTTACTGTGCAGTTAGCTGTCGTTTAAGATGAATGCAAGGAGTATTCTAGCAACTCACCTGCTTAAAGGTGTATTAGAGCTTGTTAGCTAAGACCTTTTAACTAATGCGTATTAATACGCTAGGTCAAGATATTAGTGACTAATGATTTTGTTTTTAGATGTGCAACTTGAGATGCTTTTAAAGGGGCCTCATTTTTCAGAACGCAGGTTCAGTGCGTTCAGACAATCAAGCGCTATTTAAGGAGTGTCGGACTGAGCAGCCAAAAATGGTCACTTCTGGAAAAATCTTTGCTCTAGTGTAGATAAGGCTTTATCTTGTGCTGGGCTGGGGGAAGCACCAGTGTCTTGTAGTTCCATCAAGGGATTTTGGTACTGATTGATACCATGAGAATTGAGGTCAGTAGATGACTTGACACTCTGAACCTGAGATGAAATTAAAATAATCTAAATGATGATGAAACCTTGTCCCCTGTGCATAAGTAGTCTCCTTTTTACCAACCCTTCTTCACTGGTACTCCCTATGATCTACATACACTAACACCAGTGGCACTGCTGAATAGCGCTCATAGCAGCTTCCCGCGTCCTGCTTTCTTTATCATCTGATGCTGAGGACTCGGCTAGTTTTTAATAGTCTCCATGATTTTTAAAAAAAATTTAAAAGCCGTGCTCGTGGGATGGCTGCCATCTTGGCCAACACCCCCGGGGTTGATCCAGGGAACTCCAGAGCTGAAATTACGAGTCGCTCTAGCTTGAGCTAAAAATCAAGGCTCCCAAGTTGCTGCTTTACCAGACCCGTATCCTCTGTGGCTTGTGCATAGCGGGACACATACTGGCCAATGGGTCACTCACACGCTTTAAAAGGGGTGTTAAAATTAGGCCCTCAGGGGCTCCCTAATGCAGGCAGTCGCAGAACAAGCTTCCCCCATAATGCCCTGCCAATGTGTCTCCACCTCTCCTGGAGGTGTAAGGGAAGCTCTGTCTCCTTGGCCTGTTCAGTCCCTGACAGCAGCTGTAATGCAAATTGTGCCTCTTGAGTTAGTCTGATACTCTCTAGGAACAGGTGTATTATTGCCACCTGGAAAATTGGGTTCTCTCCGGGGCACTGGCCGCGCTGCAGCTCGAACAAAACTTGTGGCCAACCCAGGTCTAAACCTGACTTGTGTCCACCCACCATGTGGTTAATGCTGTTGTTAAACACATCGCCTCACTGGCCAGGGCCTCGACTAAGCTCATGAGTAGGGTTGCTGAATCTGGGGTGCAAACAACTGGGACCTCTGAGCCATTTCATCTGGGACGGCTCCCTCAAAACAGGGATGAATGGGGGCAACCCTGCTCATTGGCCTAGTTAGCATTAGCTTTTTTTCCTTTAAAAATCCCCTCCTTTCATGAGGGCTCTGTGCAGCCTTAGTGCATCACAGGCGAGCCCCCTCTCCTTCTTCCCTGATCTGGCAGCAGACCCAGATGGGGAGGGCCCTACCCTCTCTCTAACCACTACCACTCTGGCAGCAGAATCAGAGTAGAAAACTCTGAAGGTCTGATCCTCTGCTTCTTGCTTAGGATCCGTGGCTACGAGGTAGCATTAGAGCTTTGGTGTTTTTGTGCTATTTTGGTTTTGGGTTTTTTTGCCCCCCTTTTTTTTCCGTCTTAAGACACCCACACAAACCCTTAAATGAATACCACAAACGGGCCTGTCATACGTTGGGCCAAACTGACTGAAGGCAACCGTCTTTGGCCTGCTTCTTAACTGCTTTCATAGGGCCCCCATGAGTTAGAACTAAACCTAGAACTGTTATTTCCCCGGCCATTTGCACCACCTTGTGCTAAAGAAAAATCCCTGTTGTTGCTGGGGGAGTGGCATAGGAGATGTGGTTTGATTTTTCACTTGCTGTTGTTTGGTCTGTAAGTGTATAGAGCAGGGTGGGCAAACTTTTTTTTGGCCTGTGGCTCTGCCTCCCCAAACAGCCTGGCCCCCACCCCCTCCCACTTCCTGCCCCCCTCAGAATCCCCAACCCATCCAACCCCCCCTGCTCCTTGTCCCCTGACCACCCCCTCCCGGGACCCCCCTGCACCTAACCGCCCCCCCGGGACTCCCACCCCCTATCCAACCCCCCCTGTCCCCTGACTGCCCCGCCCCCTATCCACACCCCCGCCCCCTGACAGGCCCCCTGGGACTCCCCCTTTTCCAACCCCACCCCCTTACCATGCTGCTCAGAGCACCAGGACTGGTAGCTGTGCCACCCAGCCAGAGCCAGCCACGCCACCGCGCAGTCTAGACCAGGCCGCTGGCTCTCACAGCCGTGCTGCCCAGCAGGAGCTCGCAGCCCCGCCACCCAGAGCGCTGGCGGCACAGCGAGCTCAGGCTGCGAGGGAGGGGGGACAGCCGGGGGCTAGCCTCCCCAGCTGGGAGCTCAAGGGCCAGGCAGGATGGTCCCGCTGGCCATAGTTTGTCCATCTCCTGTATAGAGCATGTGTATGTTATTCCCCCCCCCCCCCCAATTTTCAGAACCCTACTGTCCTCCTCTAAGCACTCGGGTTCATTTCCTTCAGCTTCCCGCTGGTTATTGATGGTAGATAGAGTTTTTGTAGGTCTTGCTAATTGGAAGTTAGAAAGAAACACTGTACCCTTCCCCCAGCTAACGCGTATATTTCCAGTCTTCTGTGTCTGCGCCGACAGGGAGGAGAGAGGGATGGGAACTGCCGTTCTGAGATCCCACCCAAACTAATCGGGGGGAGAAGGGTTGGGGCAGAGCCGTTGAAATGCAAACGTCTGCAAAGGACGGTTCTTGGGCCCTAGGACAGTGTGGGGTAAGCTTGTATCTGTGAGAATTGTAACCGGGTGGGATGGAAAGACCCATCGCTTTCAAGTGGGTCCCAAGTTCTCCCATCTGGCCTAGTCAGTGAACAGAAGCCAATATGAACACCCCGGTGGAGGAGATGTTGACGACTGGATGGTACATAATGTATATTTCTTTTCACACCCCACATTTTCGTTGTAGGTGGTTTCACCCCAACATCAACGGAATAGAAGCAGAGAAGTTGCTCCTGACGAGAGGCGTCCATGGGAGTTTTCTGGCCCGGCCTAGTAAAAGCAATCCAGGAGATTTCACTCTCTCCGTCAGGTATGAAAATGGGGGCAGGGGAGCGTTGCACCGGGGCAGCTATAGGCATTGGCCTAAATTTTCAGGCATGCACTCTTGCAGACATTTGGTTAATTGGCAAATCCCTGACAAATGTTCATGCAAATAGGGGAAGGGAGAGGGGGAGGGGCAGCTGCCTGCTGCATACAGGTACCTGTACGTGGGCCTGATCCCAATCTTGTTCAAGTCAATGGAAGTCTTTCCACTGACTGCCACAAGCTTTGGCTTGTAGGGGGTTGTGCGCACACTGGGCCAACTTGTTGATCTCTGTTGAGCGTGCATAATAGGGCACCGGCAGGGTTCTGTGTATAGGTGCGAATGCTGATAATTGAGGGCTTTAAGTGCAAGAGACAGGTTAGTCCTCTGAATGTCAGCTTTGAATCCCTCAGCACCCGAGCAACACCGCATTAAATCCTGGCACGACTGAATGATCCCTTCATTGTTCCAGGTTAAACTTGAGTACCATTCATGTTGTGTAGGCTTTTTGAACGAGACCTGTGAAAACCCAGGTCCTGTCTGCTCTGCATGGACAAGATCCCAAGGCAACTTCCATTAAAAATAGGGCTTTGCCCTTGAAAACTGGGTCAGTGTGTCTCATTGTCAATGCCCAAAGCCATTATAGAAACAAATCTTGATTATGGTGATTTGGCTTTGGAATGTGGCCTTCCAGGAAACAGTGGATCGCGTTCCATTTGTGCCTGGTGGGACTCCACTGATGTGAAAGTTACAATGAAGATGAACATAAGAATGGCCCCACTGGGTCAGACCAGAGGTTCATCTAGCCCAGTCTCCTGTCTTCTGACAGTGGCCAATGCCAGGTGCCCCAGAGGGAATGAACAGAACAGGTAATCAAGTGATCCATCCCCTGTCGTCCAGTCCCAGCATCTGTCAGTCAGAAGTCTAGGGACACTGAGAGCATGGGATTTCATCTCTTACCATCTTGGCTAATAGCCATTGATGGACCTATCCTGCATGAATTTATCTAATTCTTTTTTTAATCCAGTTATAGTTTTGACCTTCACAACATTTCACAGGTTGACTGCATTCTGTGAAGTACTTCCTTTTGTTTTAAACCTGCTGCCTATTAATGATCATTCGGTGACCCCCCGTTTCTTGTGTTATGTAAAGAGGTAAATAACACTACTTCTTCACATTCTCCACACCATGCATGATCTTATAGACATCTATAATATCCCCCCTTGTCATCTCTTTTCCAAGCTGAATAGTCTGTGTTTTTAATCTCTGCTCATATGGAAGCTGTTCCATACCCTTAATCATTTTTGTTGCCCTTCTCTGAGGTGACCAGAACTGCACACAGTATTCAAGGTGTGGCCGTACTGTGGATTTACATAGTGGCATTGTGATATTTTTTGTCTTATTATCTATCCGATAATGCAAAGAATAAAGTTGACCCCCTGGGTCCGTGAGGCTAAAAGGGGAAGTTGGTGTGTTCCAGGGGTAGCTTTAACCCCTCCTGTGCCATACCTACCTGAAGCCTTATCGATGATAAAACAGGGTCCCTGCCCCCATGCAAGCCTCTTCTGAGGTTATTTTAGTCGTTTGTTGTTTTTTCAGTGGCTGTTAACTTAGGTTTACAAGTCATTACCATATACTTCGTTTAAAGTAACCCCATGCAGCAATATATTGGTTAGTTTTATTTTTATTTTTTCCCTGATTTGGCAGGGTATTGCAGTGTTACAGGATGTGAGCATAACTCGTTAATTGGAGGGACTGTATCCCCTCCCCCAATGCCCTGGCTTTTGGTAGCCACTTGCAGGTTTTAATAGTGTTTTGAATATTTCAAGTGAGTGTTCACTTTTGCTGTTGCCCCAAAATAAAATCTCGCTCCTCCTCCCCATGTTCCACCCCCTCGCCCCCTTATTCCTCTCTCTGATGCTGGAACCCAAAATATCCCCATTCATGCTGATCTACAAAGGGCAACTAGTTTCTTGGCCACAGTGAGAGAGGGTTTTGCCTTTGTTGCCCTCTTAAGGAAGCAACAATTGATCTGTTAACAAGCTGGGCAGGGCCCCTGACTTTTCTGACCATAGAGCAGTAATGCAGGGGGCCATGGGAAGGAACGTGGCTAACTTTTCAGCAGGCTAGAGAGTTTCAGCATCTGACTTTAATTGCGTATGCTGCAGGTAATCTTTGCAATCAGAAGCTGTTGGGTTAATAAGAGACAGGAAGTGTTTCTAATTAGAATGGAAAATAGAGTTAGTCACACAGAGCTGCCTTGAACAAGCTGATCACTGGGAGAGAAGAAGCGTAAGACTGGGTTTGGCTCTGTGTGATGCTAATGCCTTTTTTCTTTTAATTTCTTTTTTTGTGAGTCAGTGTTTTTGTCCGTTTTCAAAGTGAGCCACTGACGGCATCTCGGTAGAGTCAGGTATAGTGTGTGAGAAGCAGCATCTGCCTGCACAAGCTTTCCTTTCCAGCACTCTGCCCACACACGCCTGCCATTCCAGTGCCTTGCCGGGGCTCCGTTCTTAGCTGGCCCTTCGGCACTACCCTGATGATGATGCAAACTGCCCTTAAATCTGCAATCCCTTCTGTTCTGCTCCTGGCGCACGCTGTGATGGAAGGGTTAAAATGCCAATGACCTCCTCCAAAATAGCTGCTGCTAGCCAAAGCTTCCCAGATCTCTTGTGTAAGGAAGTCTCTGTTCCTTGTTCTTGCAGGTGTGTGGGGAGGGGGGGCAGCAGAGGGGGAGAGGAGGGTGATTTGGGATTTCAGGGGAGTACCTGGAACATTTTTCTAGAGGAAGATGACGCTTGTGTTGCCATTTAGTCTGATCCATGATGATTTTACATCAGGGGTCAGTTATTGTATGTGCAAGAGTGTAGGTGCTTTCCCACTACTCTTTGGGAACCAGGATGCTCGGTTACTATTTGTAGCCCAATGGAATCTTGAGCTGGATAGTCTCTAGGTGTTACCACAGGATAAATATTGACTTAAAAAAGAAACTGTGGGTAGCTCAACCCAAATCAAATGTCCCTCGCCCACGGCCAGCAAGGTCTGTATCAAGCACAAAACACGAAGTTTACCTTGAAGTCTTAATATTTATCAATTGTGTGGCCACAACCCACTGCCACATTCTGATTCAATGGAAATTCTGAACCAACTTCGCACACACAGTATGAAATCAGCAATGGCTGTGACACTTAGAGGCACTTTCCTGGAAACATTTAAGTTTGTGCATTTGATTTTTGCAACCCAGGTGTCATATCTGAAGTGTCAGATGCTTAAGCGATGGAAAAAATCTTTCTCCCTGATTATCTTACCTTTGACAACGTACTGTCATCTAAAATCTTCCCACCTTAGCTCCCTTCTCATTTCTGGTGACTGCCTTCAAATGCTGGCTTTGTCACACACATGGGGCCATGTGCATGATGTATGGTATCTCCTCTTGCACACCTTTCATGAGTCAGGAAAGCAGTTCTGCACGTGCTTGTGTCCCATTGAAACTGATGCCATGTTAAGTGTGTGCTTTCATGAATTGGAACTATAAAGCATAGATCAGTGTACAGAATGAGTAGCATTAGATTATCTGAGTTCCAACCAATCTTGTTGTCCAGCATGTTCTTCAAAGAACCAAATGGGTCTGAAAAGTCAGGAGCAGAAAGTACCTTTTCAGAAAGCAACCTCGCCTTCCACCTTCAGCTTCTCCAAGAATGTGTGAAAAGGCAGCTCCCTTTGTGAGAGAGGGGATGTGGGCCCAGGAGAGATGTTAGCTGTAGCTCTGGCTGACCAGACCCCAAACAGAGGGATCCACATGTTCATGGATCTCCAGATAAGTCTCTTTCGAGAGGCTAGCAGCTGTTTTGCAGAACCTCGGAAGCCTTCGACAAAAGATGCAGCAGCCTCTGTCCGCATCCCTTGAATGCCTCTTCCCACTGAATCCAGGTTGCGTAGAGAGAGGAAGATTTGCGTCTGTCCCTGCAGCAATTACTCTGTGTAGGGTTGGAAATGGAGTGATACCCTCTTTATCTTCTTTGTACTTATTTGGAAAATCAGGTAACTTCTGAGTGAGTCAGGTTAGTTCTTTCCAAACCAGTGAAAAATCTGAATGGAGACAAATTCAAAAACAACCTTCCATGGCTCCATCTCTCAGTTCTCTTCCTTCCTTCTGCCCCTCTCTTAGGATAGTTTTCAGCTAGTTAGTATAACACGTTGCCACACTTGGGATATTGCAAGCCCCTCATATTCTAGTGTCGGGAGAAGTTTGTTTTCTTGAGCAGTCTTTATTTTTGACATGGGTCTGTGAGCACTGAGCCTTTTGTTAACGGAGTCTGTCTCAAGCTCTGTGCACTTCAGCAGTGCTAACAGAACGCATTTAATAATAGCTATGCATAAATATTTGATTCAGCATAGAGCAGAAAGGGTCTTGCAACTTTAGCTGAAGAAATGCAGCCGTGACTCTAATACTCAGATTAAGGGGGAGATAACTCACGAGAAACCGTTGTATATTATCTTATTGTGCCTGTAGAGTGTCTAGCCCAGTGTGATCCTGATCTGTTATCTGTATTCCAGTAGCACCTAGATACACTAACAAGGTGACTGTGCACACATCAGTGGGTTACTTAGTGCTGAATTACCCTTTCAGGGACTGGCTCATGTGGGTTATGAGAAGTAGAATCTTTTCACAGGGACCTGGCAACAAGCCAATCCTTCCTGTTTTATTACAGTTGCACACAAAGCCAGTCTAGAGCAGGATCTTGGGGAACAATGGGGCACTTTGGGAAAGATTTTGTTTTTGTTAAACTTTCACAGGTTTGTAAAACTTAATTTGGTTTGAAGGCCAGTTACAGAAAATGTTAGGGCGGGCGGTGTGGAATGGTGACATCAGAGGTTGCTCAGCCAGTCGTCTTAGAGTTGATTTGCATAGATGATATTTGCATATTGCATTCTCGATTAAAAGATGTTCTAAAAATACCGTAAACGTTAGGCCTGTTTTCACTTCGCACTTAATCACAACTCTCTCTTATCGGTTCAAAGGAAGGACCGGATGCTAATTAGGGTTTTGATACCCAATCTTATAAAGCTCAATACTGGCTCTTATCAGAACTAGCCTTTTATACCAGGGATGATATGATGGAGGTTACTTGGGAGAAGCAGGGAGAGACCCTGGACTGTGCTAGGCATCCTCTGTTCTCATGTGGGAACTGTAGTGGGTGCTTCTAACTGGGTCTCTGGCCTTTTGAAGCATCCAAATATTTAGAATCACTTCTGAGAAAAGCAAGGATCCATTTACAGAATCAGCCAGCTCTCTGTAAATAACTTTAAACAAGGGGAAACAGTATTTTGAAAGTTTCCTGAGATGCAGCTGGCCTTGGGCCATAGCGTAACACAAATCTGTTAAAAGCACCTAATAGAGATCCTATTAACTTGGTAAATAGGTCACATTTTATGGGAACAGATCTTATCTAGGTTTGCTGCATACAATAGAAAATGCTTCTGGGTAATAACATCTTGCTAGAGTGCTTCTCTAGTGATATCCCTATTAACACTTCTGTAGGACACTGTTATTGTTAGCTAGACATTGGATTTTATAGGTTGTTCCCCCTTCCTCCCTGCAAAAGGTTGTAAAAGTACACTCCATCTGGTATTTGGATGCTTCAATCTGTAACCAAAGAGACAGAATTTGGGATTCTATCCTATGAATTGCATATACACACTGCAGGGTTCAAATCAAACTCTGTTACTGAGGAGATATTGTTTGTTTGCAAGAATATAGATACAATGAGGAGGAAAGGAGCTGAAAGAGGAATTCAAGAAATCTTGCGAAAACGTCTGTAAAAAAGCAATTGTCATTGCAGCTTAGTATGTTAGCACCTAGAGGTCCCATCGGAGAACACAATATATGTATGCTTGGTAAGACACAGTCCCAGCTTCAAAGAGTTGACAGTCTAAATAGGCCAGACGGAGAGTCATTTTCATTTAACGGCTAGGGAACCGAGAGACATGCCCAAGGTCACAAACGTCTGTGTCAGAGCTGGGATTAGAAACCAGCTGTTCTGAGTCAGTCAAGTGCCTTAATCGCAAGACCATCATTCTCGAGGGCTGGGTTTCTCACCTTACAAAAAGTAAATACAAATCCTGTTTTGTCTTCTAAAGGGCCAAACTCTCTGTGGATGTAACTGCAAGGAACTCAGTGGAGTGTCACTAGCAGAGAATTTGGCCTAAATACTTTGTTTGCTGATATTTCTTGCTTTACAAGTTTGACTCCGGGCTGTGGTTTGCCTGATACCTTGGTACATCCTGGGAATGCCTCCTTTGAATCATACATTTTGTTCTTCCCAAATCTGGCTTGACCAGCAAAGTTGGGGAAGTGTTTCTCTGGGACCAGCAGGCAGGGAACTTGTTCTGTATGGAAAGCTTGGAATCTGTGCAGCACAAATCTCCCGGAGAAACCACTGTCCACTGATGAGCTTGCTAATGGCCTAGATATCCTTGATATCTGTGCACCATCCTGGGTCCATGATGTGCCCCTGTGCTCGGTAGTGCATGTGCAGTGCCTGGTACTACCCTGCTGATTCACGTAAGCAATCCCTGACAGCATCTCAGGTGGGACGCATGTGATCTGGGAACACCTACTAGCTTTTCCAGAAGTGTCTCTCTCCTTTGTGGTGTTTTTTTAAGCACCCTACCAAGTGAATTCAAATGATAAGAGAATGGGTCTCCTCCTATTGGGGAACATTTCTTGTTGCCTTGTAATAGGAGGTGGGTATCTTATGTTTGTTCTGCCTGGGACGCTCTCTTCTCTCCATTGCAGAGAAATCTTGGGAGTGGTGGGTAGCGGGATGGGAGAACTCTCTGCCACCCTCTTGCCGCCCCCATTGAAGCCTGCATTGATTGAACCATCTGACCCATTCCATAATTACCCCATGTGATGATTGCAGGAGAAGTGCCCATCCAAGTTAGGCTGCTGTGTGAAGCCATCCCCCCTTGCCTCATGCTAGCTGTTGGGAAGGAGGAGATGGCATCAGGTCCACATGAGTGGATATTGATTTGGGGCCTGGTGAACTGTGAGACAGACGAGGCTGAGGGGGAGCTTAATGCAGCGTGGCTGAGGGGCACCTGTGGTCTGCGTGGACCTGTAAAGAAGGGAGGTGCTTCAACGCTGGGATTTCTCTCTAGCATGGGTCACCAAAGGTTCCGGCCCCCCACAAGGGAATCTCGTGCTGGTGAAAGATGCCAGAAGGTCTTTCTGAGAAAAGAAACAGGTGCAGCAACGGCACAGGCTCACATGTGCTTTGAACCTCAGCTGGAGAGACCGATTCTAGGGTGAGACTCAATCGCTCTCCACGCCCTTTTGATCCTTGGCCTCTCTGCTAAATGGCTGTACTGCGTCACCTATCCAATGGGGAAGAAGGCTGAGAACATTGGCTGATTTCACATAGGCCCCTGGGGCATCGGGTGGTGGTGAGTTCTAGCCTTCACGCACCCAACCTGGATTTGAACCATTAACCACCTGGATGATGACACTCGACTCCATTCCGGAGCCATTTAGTTCTGACTTCTGTCTGTCCAGTTGGATGTACGTCCCAAAAGGCAAGAGAATAACATTCAGCTTTCTTTGGCATGGTGCAATGGTAGAGAACTCAGCATTTTGTGAGAACCCAGGCTACTGTCTGATCAGGGCCAAGTTTTCAACCACGTTTCTAAAATACGTGGGAGGCTCTTCCTGTTTTGCATAGACAACATTTTGGTGTTTTGCAAGTGGGGTCACACGTTGCCTGATAAGCTTTAGGCTGTCTTTGTGCCTCTGCCCGATGAAACATGTGACCAAAAATACTTTGGGGGGGACAGCAGCCAAGCATGGCTCATGTTTTGACTCGTAGACCAGTTCTTCTGCCTTTGGTGCCAAAAATGATCCGATTCAGATGCCCGCCAATCTGAGCGTCTTCGGTCTAGAAATCTGCCTTGAAACCTAATGAGGCTGTTCTGGAAGTCTTGAGTCTGTTCTCAATTGGCCCAGTTAAGAAACAGCACAGAGAACAATTTCTCCCAAGGGGGAAATGTTATAATAAAGAAAATGCCAAATATTTTCAACCATCCAAAAAAAGAAAAAAGGGTTGTGGTTCACTTTGGGGCCATGGGCAGGGTTTGGGTGAGCTCTGAGCTCATGCAAAACATTTTGACCACCCATCGTGAGTTTTACCTAGTTGTTCTGAATGCTGGTGAGTAGCTGCATCCCCACTTCATTAGCAGATCATGTAGGACAGAATTCTTGTCCCTGGTAGGGCTCTTCCAGGCACTGCTGCTCTTCCTGCACATGAGAAGCTGATGTGAAGGTTATGAAAGGAAGGGTGGCCAGATTCAGGAGATCTTGTTTTGAATCCTGGCTCTGTCACCAATTTCTTGTGACCTTACACAAGTCCCTTTATCTCCTTGTGCTGCAGTTCTTCACCTATAGAATAGAAGTAAAAATGCAAAATAGCTCTCTCCTTTTATCTCTCCTCTAAGTAGATTGCAAAGCCTTCAGGGCAGGGACTGAGAGTCTCCGTGTTGATGCAATGCCTAACATGGTGGGGCCCTGATCTCTAACGGGGCCTCCAGATATGCCATTGTAATACAGGTTCTCGGGGTTTCTCATGAGAAGTTTGGAATGGACGCACCATCTGGCTCAGAGGGTTTTGAACTTGCTGACTGAAATCTCCAGAGAAGTTGGATCCTGCTAGCAAACAGTGCTGCGTCCGTGTGCTAGAACAATGTCCACGTTGTTAACGAGCAGTAGCAATGCCACTAGGTGAGCCGCATATCTCGACTTTGCTCTCTTTTTTTTCATCAGGCTAGGTCGTTGCATCGATGAGGATGTTGGGTCAGGATGTTGTTCTGGGATCGGGGTCTGTGGCCCAGTTTGAAACTGCTCAGGGAGACTTTTAAAGTTGCAAAAGGGCACCGGGCGGGGGAAATGAAATCCCTCAATGCCCTTTGTGCTAAGCATGACCTTGAGGGCTGCCTGGATAAAGGGCCCCAATTGTCCATTTTCTCTTTGCATCCATGCAGTGCTAGCAGTCTTTTGATCGGGGGGAGTGGGGGGCATTTCAGTGAACTGAGGCTTTGTAGGTTTTTAATGGGCTTGGGTTGTGGGGAGGGAGCAGCAGAATGAAGGAAACTTCAGAGCGTCTGGCCAAATGGCGAAGATGTGGCTTCCATCCGGTGTGTTCTGTGCTGAGCAAAGGCTCGCCGCGTCCAGCCTCAGGCACGAAACGGCTGGCGAGCGTCATCTGCCAGCTGTGATTGGATCAGTAATGATGCTGCCCAATTTAGGACAAAACTTTTGCCCGGCCAGGCTGCCACATTGGGGAAGCGGAGCCTAGAGATCTCCCCCT
This sequence comes from Emys orbicularis, assembly GCF_028017835.1. Lineage (NCBI taxonomy): Eukaryota > Metazoa > Chordata > Testudines > Emydidae > Emys > Emys orbicularis. Next base: position 15,295,448 of record NC_088704.1, read on the forward strand.
CTTGATGCTTTTATAAGCACAAACTCACTTTGCATAAGGGGTAGATAAGGTCTGATTTTAACCCACGCTCACTCTCTGCCTCTCTCACTAAAGATGTTTCCAGCGCGTGTGGTGACGATTACCATCTCTGACTATGGTCAGGGTGTTTTTGAAGGGCTGAGTAACCACAGTTGGAGACAGACTTTGAAAAGACTTTCCACTTTTCTCTGGAAAAGCTGGCCCAGAATCCCCTTGGAAATCCTTCCCTAGCAGGTCAGTGGCAGGGTTCGTCATCTGCCTCCCAGATCCAGATGCTCCCAGACCTTTTTTAAGGCTGTGTCTATACTACAACTAGAACAGACTCCGAAAGGGTCCGATTCAAGCCGCAGTTACAGACGGGTGTTAACCATGTCCCAGTAACTCCATCAAAACACCAGACCTTTCAAAACAGTCGCTCGTGCTCTGCCTTTGGCGCACGGCAGCTTCGTTTCTTGAGGACTGAAATGCTGTGGTCTATCTCGAGCTTTTGTGCTCAGTATATGGGGTTTCTGGGCAAAAGGTCAGACTCAAATTCATCGCTCGGCATCGTGCGCCTCTGTTTACTGCGTGGGACGTACTGTGACAAGGAGTGCAGTGCCGGCCCCTCCAGAGATGGGTTTCATGTATTGCTGGGCCAAAAATTCTACTGGCACGTAGAGTGGCTTTTCAGAAGCGCTCGGCATTGTCCTAGCTCCGCTCCGTTGACTCTACTGGGAGCTTCTGTGAAGAAGGGCTGGTTTGCTCATGGCAGCATCCTTATTTGCTTAAGAAACATCTCCCTCTGGCAGAACCAAAGGTAAACGGCCCGAGCTCCCCAGCATATGGGCACAGCTCCACAAGCCTGTGGAGCTTATGCCGGTTTACACCCGTGGAGGATCTGGCCTACCGTGGGTGGCTGATGAATCTTTGAGGAAGTGGAGCGGCTAGAGAACATGTTGCTACTGCTGCATTTCTGGAAGTCAGACTTTTGCCCTGGGTCACCGAGGGTTCAGAAATCCTGATGGCACTTAAAACTCATCTGCACGTCTTGAATAGCTTTATTGATCTAAAATAATGCAGCTATGTGCATTTGAAAGGGACTTGCCCGCTGTGCTGGACCTGAATAAGAGATGCTCTTTCGCAAAATCCATTGGCTTTGACAGTCACGTCATCCCTCTGGTATTGCTGCTGAGGATTAAATGAAATGTATTTAGTGTAACGAGTTAGCCCTCCTTTCCTCATTTGATTCCTGCCATAGTGATGTCACAAGCCTCCCTTTTGATGTCACGGTCCCTAGATGCAGAAATGATTGTGCTGTCAACTGATGGGGTGACTCTAGGCTGGAAACCCAGCGGAGGACCCAAATCTGGGCCAAAAAACGGGGCTAGATCATCAGGTGATGCAAACTGACTTAGCTCCATTCATGCTCATTCCATTTCATTGCTGGCTGGAGACACTGCAGGCCATCACGTGCACGCTTGCACCTGCTCGCAGTAGTGTAGATCAACTTGTCTGTACCCGGCATCCTCTGATTTCCCCCAACCCATTCTACAGTGAGGGGCGCTTTCTTCCTCACTCAGAATAACTGGAAGCAGCCCCTTGAGGAAAACTCAGCCTGCAAGGGCTTGTCTAGATTAGAGGAATTTGCACGGAAGCAGCTAAATTGATGTAAGACACTGCTGCAAAGTCTTGTAGGCGTGGGGCAAAGCTGGGCTTGTACCGGTGCCGCTGTCCGAGTGAGTTACATGGCTAAGCAGCACTGGTACCAGCCCCATTTCGCAGCAGTGTGGTGCTTCTAGACTGGCCTCGTATCCGCGTTGATACAGCTGCTGTAGTGCACAACCCGCAGTGTAGTCCAGGCGTAACCACGCCTCTTGCCGCTTTGCTCCTCGACACGCAGCCGGCTCCTGGGGTGACCTGTTGAAAGCAGCCTTGCCCAGGGACTGTTCGACACCCAGGGAAGGGCTTGTGTTTAGTCAGTGGGCTTTGGATGTGGCTCTTTGTTCCATTTGACCCCGCGCAGAATACGTCCGGCCCTTTTAATTCTGTGTTCTCCGAAGCCGGTGACTCTTCTGCATGACCTAGCCCACCCCTTGCACCTCCCAGGTCGTCTCCGTCCTGCTGTAGGAGTTGCTGTGGCAACAAATAGAGGCCAGGAGCTGCTTGTCCTCCCTGTCTGTCTGTCTCTTTCTCAGCGACCGGCTCCCAGCCACTATGGCTGAGCTCAGCAGGGCTGCCGCTAAGTGCATTTAAAATGCAATTCGCCTGCCTCTCGGAAAGGTTAGCAAGTGCTGTGGCAGGAGCTGGCTGGGTTTTACAAGGGCTGAGGGGGCCCTTGGAAGAAGCTGGTAAACGCACGTACTTGGGGCTCCGAGAGACACCAGGGCAGAGCATGTGGCAAAGCGGGGATGGGCGGAGTTTGCTCGGATGCTCTGAGCACTGGACTAGCGTCTCATCGCGCCCAGACCCCTGTGGGAAAGGGTCGGAGGGAAACCAAAATGAGTTCCGAGTGCAAGTCCGTCCTAGCCAACTGTCTCGATGGCTTTAGAGGTTGGGGTGGGATGGAGGGAGAGAATGAAATAATCCAGCTCTGTCCACGTTCTACTGCTTATTTGCTTTTAATGCTGAGGGGTGGTGGGGACCTGGACTCTAGCCAAGGTCGGGTTGTCACTTTCCTTTCCAAGACAGGTCACACGTGGGCTGGAAGCTTTCTCCCCAGGTCACGGCCAGTGCGCGGTATCTAAATCCTGCTCTTCCTGTCGTAGGCTCCTCTCCCAAGTCTAGAAATGGGCACCAGCTGCATTCTGCAGCATCCGCTTTTCTCCTCCCGCGCTGGGCTCGAGGACCTCTGCACAACCCATGGAGGCGAGCCTCCAAGCCTGGGTCGACAGACTCGGTTGTGCTATCGCACTGAAAACAGTGGTGTAGACAATGCTTTCGAGTTGTAACTTGCTCTCTGAAGCCTCGGCAGAGGGGTGGGCCGTTTTTAGCATTGGAGCATGAGCCCGTCCCTCTGGGCTCGGCACCTGCTTGCTGCCGTGGGCTGTGTAGACGTAGCCTGTTCAGCTCTGCCAGTGGACCTGAATCCTGACCTGCATCCAGTCCTGGGTCCTGTGCAACAATGCTGTTGCAACTCTGTCCTGCTTGTGTAACGCCGACAGACCCCGGTTGTCAGCGGGCGGGATCGAACCTGGGACCTCTGGAGCTTAGTGCATGAGCCTCTACCGCATGAGCTAAAAGCAAACTGGTTGTTAGCTAAGGCTGTAGAGCAGACTCATCTAACGCTAAGTGGTCTAGGTGCCACTAGATGGGACAGAACGCCGCACCCGGGAGGTGTGTGGGTTACACTTGCATCTAGGAACACCCTGCTAGTTCAATCCTGGAGCAGGCATGCAGAATTTGTGCACAAGTTCTGTCTTGTGTCCTGAATAAATGTCTATCGGGTGCTAGGAAGCAATCATCCTCGCTCTGTCCCGAGGTTCCAGGCTCTGAACCTGGGGTTAGTAGGTAACACGCACGCACCAGCGACCCTTAGCAGCGATCTCCAAGATGCTCTAACTGGGAGAGGGAGCCGTAGATCTCCGAACTGGAGTTAGAAAGGAGAAAACATAGTCTGAACCAAGTACAGACACCTCTGGGGCTCTTAAGCACCTGTAGGGCCCGAGTTGATGGGAGAGGCAAATGCCCAACTCCTCTGAAAATCAGGCCCCGAGGTGCTTTTAAATGGGGCACTGCTGGGGGAAAAAATACTAATTATCTGATGTGAGGTTTGTGCGATATGACTCCAGTTGATGCGGATGCTTATAAATGTGTGTGTATCCGCAGAGGTAGTGTTGCTTAGTGGGCAGAATGCTGGACTGGGACTCAGGAGACCTGGGTTCCATTTCCAGCTCTGCCACTGGCCTGCTGACTGACTTGGGAAACTGAGGCATGGGGAGGGAGTTGCTTGCCCATCTGTAAAATGGGCGTAATGGGGGTACCAGCCTCCTTTGAAAAGCCTCTTGAGATCTGCTGCTTGAGTGCTAGATAAGAGCTGTTTGTTACGATGCCCTCATGTTTGAATTCTACTGGGGGCCCTGGACTCCGAAGCTCACTGCCTGTGTGTGCTGTGTTCCCCGCCCTTCCCTCCCCCCCCCCCCCCCCGCACTGATACAATGTCTGTCTTCTCCCACACCAGGAGAAACGATGAGGTGACGCACATTAAGATCCAGAACACTGGAGACTACTACGACCTCTATGGAGGGGAGAAGTTTGCTACCCTGGCCGAGCTGGTACAGTACTACACTGAGCAGCAGGGGCTGCTGCGGGAGAAAAACAGCAACGTGATTGAGCTGAAATACCCTCTGAACTGCCAGGACCCCACCTCCGAGAGGTGAGCTGCTGCTCTCGGCCTGCCTGGCCCGGGGGACCTCTCAATGAACATGCCGGGCAAATCCCCAAGCATCACTCACTGAGGCGCTCCAAGGAGGTTTGCGCTGCAGCTAACCATGCACCTGGGCTGGGTTTGGAATGGAGCCCAAAACTGGGCGCGTTTGGGTTTTATAGTCCAAGAGCTGCCCACATAGACCCTCGTGATCCCTTTCCCGTCCTGTTCAGCAGTGCGTTGCCCCCCCCGCCACCCCTTGTGACAGTCATTAGAACCGAGAACCTGTAACACTGGGGATCCCTTTGACTTCTGTTGAATTGCAAACTTGCCTCCGGTAACCTCAGACTTTCCCTGAGTCCCAGATTAGCGCCCCCGCCCCCACCCCCATGACCATCGCGCTCCGATTTCCCCAGTGTCACATGCCCCCAAAAAGCTGGCCTGCCTGGACCAGAAAGGGAAATGCATGGGCAGGCAGGCGGAGATGCCACTTACGACCCCTAATTACTCTAACTTTAGCAGCCACAGTCAGTCGGCGGGACAGTCTCACTTCCTGAAATGGCAGCTCCGCTCCCTGTGCACTATCATGTGAGCTGCGAGGGGCTGGGAAGTCCCTCCGGCTCATGTGCTGCCTGGTTGCTAAGACGGGTTAGTTGCTCATTCCATCCTGCAGCATGAGAAGCAGCTAACACTAGCAGAAGCCCTGGAGAAGTGGAAACCCCCCTTGTATTGATTCCCTCCAAAGAGACTCTGGCATGGCGAAAGGTTTTTTTTTTTTTAAAGGATTTCTGCTCATTGCCAGCACTATGTGACTCCGGTGTTTAAGAAAAATGGGCCCCAGGTCCAGGAATACAAGGAGGTGGGGGCTGCAGATGTGGATGGGCAGAGCTGTGTGGGGATCTGGCTCTGGAATAGCAGAGGGTGCTAGGAACGGGGATTGAGGCGCATTTGCAGAGCAGCATGTGGGAAGCGTGCGCGGTGCCTGGCTGGCTCTAGCAAAGTGCTGTCATTCCATCACTTTCAGCAGCAATAAAATTCACCCATACGTGTAATCCTAATACAGTCTCAAATCGGTGTGAAGTGTCTTGCTCTTCAGGTTCCCCACAGCCCGTGGCTGAAATCGCTGTCATCACAGCCCGCTCTGAAAGATCGGCCTTGCTGGCTCCCACTCCATAAACGTCGTCCTCTGGGACAAAGTTACCGAGACATGACGTGATGCCGTTGCATCGTCCCTGGAAGATATTTTGGGCCACTTTGAATTCCCAGCAGCCTGGCTTGCAGGCCAGGAGCCAACCTCATCAAACTGGGAACCAAGTGGCATCTGCCCAGAGACACTGTTCAGTTGTTGATTGAGCGTGGGCACCGGATGCCCTGAGGCAGAGAAGCTCTGCTTTAGCATCATCTGTATTACAATAGTGACGAGAGGCCTGATTGTGCTGGGTGTTGTATGCACGCAGTAAGATAGTGCCCACACCCACCGAAGAGAGTAAATCTAAGCCGATGAGACAAGACTGGGAGAAAAGGAAGAGGAGTACGGCTGGAGCACTGGCACACAGACAGATTTACCCAAAGTCACGCTGGAAGTTTGTGGTAGAGCAGGAAACAAACCATGGGTCTCCCAAATGCTAAGCTAGTGCTCTAACCACTGGACCATCCTTCCATGATCAAGGCTAAACTAACAAGGCTGCTGGACCTAAGTGAACAAACGAGTCCAGGAATAAAAGCAGCATGTTCCAGTTGTGGAGCAGGGCTAGGAGGAACTGTTCTGTGCTCAGCCAGCCCTACTTCTGATTCACTAGGTAGCTTTGAGAAAGTAACATAACTGCTGTGTGGGAAATGGCCACTTTTGTAAAGTGCTGGGGTTCTGCAGATGAAAAGTGTTGTTTCAGTAGGAGCTCTCACTTAACTAAAGCATGTGTCCCTCTGTCCAGAGCATGTTAGCGCTGCCATCTAGTGGAGAAGGTGTGGAACAATAAGTGGCTTGCATTTTAAAAGCAGGGTGGCATGGAGATAGGAAGGTAATTCTGTGCAAGGTGAGAGAGGGGTTGTAGTTTCCTGGTAGAGCAGATCAAATCCTGCTGTTTTCCCAAACTCTCAGCGCAGCAGAAAGCAGAAGGCCCATCGGTGATTTGTCTCCAGTGTTCTTAAATCTCAAGGTGAATTTGGTGGTCAGGAAAGTGAGTGGCTGAATGGTGCTAACTGGAGCGTGTGGGGTTATTGTGCAAATCCTACACAGACCCACAAGGTGCGGTCTGCTAATGCATCTCATTCCTGAGCTGCAGCAACCTCTGCTATTCCACTTGTGGGCTTTTGCTGACCAAAGACTGCTAGTTATGAGTGTCCTGCTGTGTCTCTCTTTAAATATAGATGTTCCCTAATGAGATCTGCTAGACTGATTTCACTTGTAACGTAATGAGGAGCTGATCCCAGAGGGATAAATTAGTATATTAAACCAATGTGTTCTCTGAGGCTACTGCCGTTTTGTATTTGTCCGGTGGGGCAAATAAAAGTCCTGATGTTTCCATCCTGTCAGCCGGGTGAAGTATTGATGTGCCATTGCAGCATATACCAACAATGTCCCTGGGGTTTTACTCCTAAAATATTCCAAGCTGGGGACTTTCCCCAGTTAGGCAGTGGGGATGAGAGCTGTAAAACCAGTGTCTCATGAGTGGTAAGGATAGCTGTATAAACTTGGCGTGCCCGCTTTGCAGGAGCTCATGGGAGCACTCTTTCTGGGTTTAGCTTGAGAAGTTCCCATCTCTGCTCTGTCTTCTCTGGTTCGGGCCTGGGGTTTGCAATAAAAACTGAAGCCAGGTAGCATCATAAAAGTTTTTGGCCCAGTCTTAGTGGCATCTGAATCACCACCTGTCTATAGGGAGGCAAATCTTTTCTCTGAGTGCTGCTATATCTGTGTGTCTCACCTCCACCCTGATTGCCTTCTCCATTCTCCCAGGTGGTACCATGGGCACCTGACTGGCAAAGAGGCAGAGAAGCTCTTGACGGAGAAAGGCAAGCCAGGGAGCTTTCTGGTGCGGGAGAGCCAAAGCAAACCGGGGGACTTTGTCTTATCAGTGCTGACGAATGAAGACAAGATGGACACAGGAGACCGGAAGCCACGGGTGACTCATGTGATGATCCGCTACCAGGTGGGAAACCCTGAACTGGCTGTTAGGATGGGGAGTTGGTTTTCTTTGCTCTCCTCAGGCCCCATCCAGCTCCCCGTGGAGTCCAGTGGGAAGAATTCCACTGACACCAGCGAGCGTTGGATCAGGCACACGATGCGTGCTCTGATCACACTAATGACTCGCCACTTCCTCCCGCAGCCAGATGGGAAGTATGACGTTGGGGGAGGCGAGAGGTTCGACACGCTCACGGACCTGGTGGAGCACTACAAGAAAAACCCCATGGTGGAGAAATCCGGAGCTGTGGTTCATCTGAAACAGGTGACTACTACTAAACGTGGACTCGGTACACATGAACTAACTAACCCTCCCAAGAACACGTCACGGGGTGCTCTGTCCAATCCCGTTTTACAATGGGATCGTTGTTTGCATTCCCTCTGGTGTCCATGTAGCGGCTTCCCATAAGATGTTTCCGCCCCCCAGCCTGGCTTCTCCCACTCAAACAGTGGTGCCTTAACAAACACTTTAGGAAGTGGAAGAGTTTGGGGGGTTGAGCCTGGAACCTCTTGCGTTATGCCATGCCATGACTCTGGCCTGAGCCTTGCTGCATTAGTGACCCTTGGCGACACTGTGCTTTTGTCGCCATCTAGTGGCTAGTCCACAAGCAGAGTTTTGTCTGCTACAGTGCCTGGTTCTCTGCCTTGGGTAGTAGATTCCTGCTTTTTAGGTCCGGAGATAGTGGCCACTGCCCGACCCGAGCACATCCTGTGACACTGCCATGAGCCCAGCATTACAACTGCAGGATCGAGCCGAAGATGCGCAGGAGGGTGGGTGTGTGCTTTGAAGCCCATCCTCTAGCGAGTTGGTGGGGAGAGAGCAGGGCCCCCCTGTGGGAGTGGAGTCCCAGTGTCCCGGGGCGTCGCTCTGCGTTCTGACCCTGCCTACCTTTCAGCCCTTTAACGCCACGCGCATCAACGCCGCCAACATCGAAAACCGAGTGAAGGAGCTGAACAAAATGGCGGATCACAGCGAGAAGGCCAAGCAAGGGTTCTGGGAAGAGTTCGAGGTACAGGAGTCCGGCTGTGTTACCCCTCCCCTACCGCCACCCGCAGAGGATGTGATCTCAGCATTGAAATATCAGGCTTGCCCAGTGTCTGAGCATGAAGGGAGGTATCCACCCCCTCACAACTGTCTGCCCTGCCCTATCTGAGGGAGTTCCCTGCACCTCCTCTCCTCCCACCCATGCCGTGTTTGTGGGATCCCTCTCCTAGTCCTACCCTCCTCTCCTCCATTCCTTGTTTCTCGAGGAGCCCCCTCCTGGCTCCCCATCTCTCCAATGCCATGTTGGAGGAACCCCCCCCCATCCCTCTCTGGTATCTGAGAGCCCCTTGGTTGTGTGTCACTGTTCACTTGCATGTCCCCTTCTCCCCAGATGCTGCAGCAGCAGGAGTGTAAGCTCCTCTACCCCAGGAAGGAAGGGCAGCGAGTGGAGAACAAAGCGAAGAATCGCTACAAGAACATCCTCCCCTGTAAGGAGACATTGGCTGTCGTTTTTTCTAGCCGCCGAGCATCTCTGGGGACAGTTGACCCGTGGTATTGGGGGCTGGGATTGTCTGGCATTTAGAGGCCCTGGCCTAATATTCACAAACCAGTGAATCGTTGCCAGTCTGCTAAGGAACGTGGGATTTGCCTATCGCATCAGAGCCGGGGTCCGTTCAGTTCAGCCCCTTTCTCTCGCTTTCCTGAACTCCGCACTGCCGCATCCCAGGGACTCTGGCAAAATGGGTTTTTCCTCCTTCCCCTTTGTGAAATCAAACCAGCCCAGAGCTCAGTTGAGCCTCGCTGGCGTCGGCCAAAAATCACATGAAGCCAGAGCTAGCCCCCGGGTAAGTGAGACCCGCTCGAGGGTTGTACCATTGTGCCCCTCACTGCTGTAGCCTCCAAGCGCCTCCCAGGAGTCTGGGCTTAGTTGTGGGTTTGTGGCGTACCCCAGAGCCAGGCAGAATGGACTGCCTTGATGCATCACTAGGGGAAATTTTCTCTCTCCACTCTGGAGTGGGACCCAATTAGCCCCAGCCCTGAAATAACCAGCTGGTCACGTGTGAATGATGCGGGTAAACTGTTGGGGGCCCGGTGTGCAGCGCGGTGATGCTTCTGCGCGGGGCTCGAATGTGGCTTCTCTTCCCATGCAGTCGATACCACGCGGGTTGCGCTCAGAGACGTAGATGAGAGCATACCGGGGTCAGACTACATCAACGCCAACTACATCAAGGTACGTCGGGAGGGAAAGGTGGCTCTTGCGGGTGGGGGAGGGGCAAGGTTGCCCCTCGCTACCCATGAGCGGGTGCAGTGGCTCCAAGAATGATACCGTCACAAAGGCAAGCCCAGCAGGAACCCCTGTATTTCGCTGGTCACAGGCCAGATGCCGTCTCTGCTGAGAATCCTCCTGCACTCCAAGCAGTTTCCTGATACTCCCTCACCAGTTCTGTAGACAGCTGCCGCTTTGGCAGGGTAAGAGGCCCCTGTGGGCTGCTCCCTGCAGCCAGAGAGACTCTTCCAGTCTGTATCTGGCAAGAGGAGCTGCTGCCTAATGCCCTGCGGTCCGCTCTGGAACTGACGCTTTGTCAGGTTGGCTCAAGGGAGGTCCAAGAGCCGGGAAACTAGTACCCGGACGCGCTGTCATTCTGGTGGCCAGAAAAAGCAGCAGGGCTGTGGTGCATAGAGCAGGAGTGTGTGTGTGTCGGGGGGGATAAAGGGGGGAAGCCTTGCTTTTTGGGGGGGGTGTGTGCTTCCAGACCTGAGGCTTTGCTATTGCTGGCGGGCGCCGTGTCCTGGCTGCCCCTGCACAGCGACTCTGGAGACGCCTCCGTCTCGATGTCCGGCACCGCTCTTCTAACCCCAGCCTTCCCTGCCAACGTGGCTCTGTTGCTCAAGGTTGTCAGCTGGGTCAAACTCATTTTCGCCTGGGAGCTGAAACCAATTTGGAGCCGGATTTCCAGCCGGGAACAGCTCAGGTGTTTAAGCCCCTAGTCTTCGCCATGTGATGGGGTCGCTTATTTTCCAGTCTGATTCAACCAGAACTTTGGCAGCTGTCTTGCGACCTGCATCTAGCACTGAGCAAATGGCAATAAGGCCCTGCAGAGGGTGTCTCATTAACACTGGTGATGGGGTATCGAGAAACTGCAAGCAGAACGATTTCTGTGTCCGGGGGGCTGATGTAGCTTGATCCCTAGAGGAAAGCCTGTTAGCATCAGGTGGCAGATGTTCCACTGGAGAGCTCATGCAGTGCCAGGCAGCCATGTCCTATAGGACTCCTCCATCTTCCCAGCTCGGGGCTGCACGGGGGCGGTCCTTGGTCCCTCACTCCTGTTTCCTTTCCACACCCAGAGCATACCCGAAGAGGGAAGGAGCTCGGAGCACTGCAAAGTCTACATCGCCACCCAAGGCTGCCTGCAGACGACGGTGAACGACTTCTGGGCCATGGTGTACCAAGAAAACACCCATGTCATAGTCATGACGACGAAGGAAGTGGAGAGAGGCAGGGTGGGTACTTGGTTTGCAGGTTGTCGTCAGACCAACATGCAGTGCATTGTCTGTGGAACCTCTTGCCCGCCAGGTGCATTTCATCCCTCCTGTTGGCCAGGCAATTTTAGATGGGAAAACTGCTGACTTGTGGTGCCTCAGCCTGGTGCCTCCATGATGACCAACTGATGGCAATAGTCAAAAGCAGGCCTAGTGCAGCTAAGGCAGTGGTGGGCAAACTGTGGCCCATCAGGGTAATCTGATTGCTGGCCACGAGACATTTTGCTGACGTTGATCATCCGCAGGCACGGCCCCCCCGCAGTGCCCAGTGGCCGCGGTTCTCTGTTCCCAGCTAATGGGAGCTACGGGAAGTGGCGGCCAGCATGTCCCTGTGGTGAGTTAGAATTGTACAACTTGTATATGCTCTGTCTGCATATATTTTCATACAGAGTTTAGGGGTGGGGGTCTGGAGAACGTGTTATGATACCAATAGAGCCACTAACCAGAACTGCTTCCACCGATAAGGAGAGGTTACCAAGGCTACACTAGAAACTTTTGCTGGTATATCAATGCCACTTAGGGTGGTGGGTTTTTTGTCTTGTTTTGTTTTAAAATGTCCCAAAATAGCTAATTTATTAAGGAAAGTGGTAGAAACTATGACAGCGAAAGCACTCTTGTGCCGGTGTAAGCTGTGTCTGAACTAGAAGACTCTCCCAGTATAACTGGTTGATAAATTGTTTAGTCAATTGCTTGACCACACTTTGGTGTGTAATGAAATATATTCAAGAGACGAGCATGTTTATTGCTGTAAGCCAATAATAATCTAGTACAGGCAAAAGGTTCTATGCAGTGAAGAAGCTGTCTCGTGCATCATTGTTACATTCACCTTATGCAGAAGGAGTGATCCCAAAGTTACACCTTTCAGCTGGTATTATTTATCCGATGATTTTACAAGTCACGCGTCACTAAAATCCAACCCCTCAATTTGTCCCACTTCCCTAAGTTGTTCTGTTCCTTCCTTCCTTTGGTTTGGATCCTGGCATTTTGGAAAGTGGTCCATGGAAGTACTTCCCTAGATTGTACTAAGACCTCGAACGAACGTGTCTTGATTTTTGATAAGTTTCCTATCTGCTTATGCCAAATGCTTGCTTCAGCAAATGCAAGGTGTTATGGGATATTTAGCATAAGTGAACAGGGTTGTATAAAAAGTATGGGTCAGTTTAGGCTATATAACTGCTATTGTGTGCTTAATGTGTACTGCTCTATGTACGGTGTGGATAATACCTATTGGTAATGTAATTGATGTATATATGCTAGCCCAGCATATATTAGTCAACAGCTAGACCAGCAAACCCTTTCTAGTATAGGCAAGGCCTTAATACGGTACAAAAATAGGGGATTGGTGGGGTTTTAGATGGGATGTTGGCAAGCAGCACCATGCATTGGGATGGCTCCGGAGTCATGGAGTGACCCATGTAACTGCACGTGGGACAGCAGGGGGTGCTGCAGGGCAGGACTGAAATGGATTGGCAGAGCTGTGCGCGCACAGAATAGGTGTGATATCTAGGGGGAAAGTGACCTTCTGTGAGATTAGACGTCTTTAGGCATTTGTCCTGCAGGCCAAAAAAGCCTTCCCATTGAGGGTCCCTGGGGGCAACGTGGGTAGGGGGTGGGTATCTCCACCCCAATCAAACTCTGGGTTGTTTAACCTCTCGCAAGCCGCCGCCTCCTTGCTGGAACCATCAGTCGGTTTCTTGCAGGAGGGGCTGGGGAGTGGGGGTCAGTGCTCCTGGGCTCTCTTCCTGGCTCAGCCACTGCCTCATGGTGTGACCGTGGGCAAGTCACTTATCCCAACGGTGCCTTGGATCTCTCTGCCTTTACACTTGTAAAGTGGGGACAGCACTTGGCACTGCTCAGTGTTGCTGCACGGGGAACCCCACTGCAGTCAGTGGGATTTCTGGGGGAGGAAGGTGCTATTTATCTGTGGTGAGGGTTCCCCGTAATGTTAGTCGTGCACTGTGGAAGTGCTGGTGTAACCCACCCCTGCTCGGGGTGGCGCTCTGCTAGCAGTGGCTGGGTCACACACCAAGGTTGAGGAATATTCTGCGGCCTTGGCTAAGAGAACTGGGTCCTCGAGTTCAAACAGCAGCAGCTCACGCTTTTAGAATCGGACGTCCCTGCTGCTGCTGACCCAGCCACCGGCATTGAGTTCAACAAGCTCTCGCAGTCCCAGTACAGCAGGCTGTTGGCTGAGCTCTAAAGGGGTTCCTGTCCAGCTCCCCGGTCCTGAATGATGAGCAGAGCCCTTCACGGCATTTTCCCCTGTCTCTTCAGAATAAATGTTTCCGCTACTGGCCTGATAAGAACTGCACCAAGGAGTACGGCTACATCTGCGTGCGGATCGTGAGCGAGCGCGAGGCGCAGGGCTACTACCTCCGGGAGCTGGAGATCACACGGACAGACCGGGTGAGAGGCCTCTCCTTTCTCCCGCTCCTTTTGCTGGGCGTTGGGACTCTCGCTGAGCCGTGGCGGGGGAGAGGCAGCCGGCCTGTAGCTTCATAGCTTTGCGCTGTTGTAGAAATATTTATCTTATCGATGCGGTTCCTCCTGGTATCGCCCCCGGGGTTACAGCTCTTGCGTTCATTTACCCTTTAGCCCCGTTGGGTTCTGGTTGTCGGAGTGCTTCTGGAGGTCTGCATTGCAGGGAATGCTTCTTGTGCGACTGTGCCTTTGGCTTTGCACTGGGGTTCTGCTGGCTTTGTGAGAGAGTTTCCCAAACAAGGATCGGTGCAATCAGCATGGGGCAGAACGTCCCTGACCTCCCCAGTAAAAGCATCTATCCCTTGCATTTGTCAGCACGCTCCTATTCGCTTGGGTGGCTACACAGATGGGCTCTATCCTAGCAGAATAGTCTCTCTGCCCCATCTCTAGGTTGTATCGACCAGTTTTCTCTCATTGTAAACTCCTTGGGGCAGGGACCATCTTCTTTTTGGGGAGGGGGGTGCGTGCACGGTACTGTCTGTGGCACATGGGTGAGTTCTAACCAACCGACCGGGCTATCTGTCCGACAGGAGGAGCACCCGAGACAGGTAAAGCACTATCAGTATTTCAGCTGGCCAGACCACGGGGTCCCCAACGAGCCAGGAGGGGTCCTCAGCTTTCTGGACCAAGTCAACCGAGCACAGCGAAGCATTCCAGACTCTGGGCCGATCGTCGTGCACTGCAGGTACGCACCAGCGACCTGGCAGCCAGCGGGGTTGTGTCGGTGGCCAGTGGGGGCTGTTGCTCACGTGAGCCAAGAACGAACAGAGGTGAAATCTGTTACATCAAAGCCTTGAAATGAACCTCCCTTGTCCCCTAGTGTAGTGCCCATACTGAGCACTTCCCTAGGGCTGTTACAGATGGGATAACCGAGGCAGTCTGTGGCAGAGCCAGGATTAGAACTGGGGAGGTTTGGGTTCCCAGTTCCCTGCCCAGACCACTGGACTACGCTTCTCTGAGGACTCTGCTTCGGCAAGTCTTTATAGCAAATATTCCAGGCACCAGCTCCGATGGTCTTGATGCGCCGATGGAGGGCGTGCACTGAACTGGCTAGTTATATAGGGTCTGGGGAGGCATTTTGGCTTTTCACACACTGATCCCGCCTTGTCTTCTCTCCCCAGCGCTGGAATAGGACGCACGGGCACTATCATAGTGATTGATATCCTGGTGGATATTATTCACAGGCAAGGTATGGCAACTGATCTGTCCCATTGCATTAGCTTCCCCCTTGTCCCCAGGGTGTTCCCTTCGGTTGCAGAATGGCAGTATAGTCTAACCCAATCCCCCTACAAGTGCAGTGAGTTTGAAGATCTCTGGCCAATGGGCTCAGCTCGGCCGTACGTCTCTTGGTATGGGCTTTGACCTGAAAGTATCTAGAAGGCTGGGGAAAGGCCTCTTACCCCACTGGAATGTAAAGTTTCCACTTCTGGGCTGGTGGGCAAAAGGGGAATAGTGCTCTGCCTTATGGGGAAGAAATCCACTGCCTCCCGAAACAAGCAAGCGTGCCCAGATGCCCCCAGCAAGCTCTGGTTGAAACAGAGGGTGAGCTCTTGGCCTCACTTGGGAAGTTCTGCCATTGACTTCAGAGGGGCCGGTTCACCCAGAGTGCCTCCTTAAAGCCCTCTTTCCTTATGGAAAGGTGTGGCTCACATCCACCAGCCTCACCAGAAATCATTCCACCAGCCTCTAAGAGGTAGTGGAGAAGGATCTCCTTTCCAGAAGCTCTGTGAGTCATCCTCCAGGGCAATGCAGCCAGGATAGATTTCTCCAGCATGTTCTACATGAGGGTTCCAGACACCTGCAGATAGGTCGTCCTTCCCTGTTAAACCCTACCGGACTCTTGCAGAAGGGTTAATTTAATGGCTTCCAAGCCGCTCAAAGGAGGTGGGGTCTGTGTTCGGTGAATGGGGGGTGGGGGGGGAGAGAAGAGGGAGGGACTGCCTCCCCCCACCTTGCTGAAATCTCACTCAATTCCTGATCCTTTGCTTCTCCCCCTCGAGCAGGTTTGGACTGTGACATAGACATCCCCAAAACCATCCAGATGGTGCGCAGGCAGCGCTCTGGCATGGTGCAGACGGAGGCGCAGTACAAGTTCGTTTACATGGCTGTTCAGCAGTACATTGAGACCGAGCAGAAGAGGCTAGAAGAAGAGCAGGTGGGTCCC
The DNA here is from genome assembly GCF_028017835.1 of Emys orbicularis. NCBI lineage: Eukaryota > Metazoa > Chordata > Testudines > Emydidae > Emys > Emys orbicularis. Next base: position 15,311,157 of record NC_088704.1, read on the forward strand.
GTTCCCGCCCAGTGATGTTAGGCATATGGGTGGGAATTGGTTCACTGGCAGAATCTGGTCTGAACCAACCCTCCCCGGTCAGAACAGCAGATCTGAATGGAGCCGCTTCTCCCTGTCATGGGACGAATCCAAATCCTGGACCTGGACACACTGAACGCAAGCGCTAGAAATCTAGATCCGAGCCCAGCCTTCTCCAAGCTGCTGAACTTGTGTGTGGATTGACATAGTTCCCAGCTATGAACTTGGATCCAAATCCAGCTCCCAGGTGTGAACCCAGGGAGGATGGATTTGGGCCCATCTCCGGTTAATAGCGAAACTGGGAGGAATCTTACTGTAAAAACATGGCGATTTCATGAGCCACAAGTGTTTGCTCATCCATGGAACCATGTGCCCTCCCTGTTGGGGCTGGGCTCTGCTGTGCTCCTGTGGCTTCCAAACATATATCCCCTGCCTCTGAAGCAAGAGGAAATGCTAGGTGATGCTCTTCCGAAGAGAGGCTAGGGGACTGGGGCTCAGGATCATGTCTTTCCAGCTCTGCGCACCTCCACTCTTCTCTTCAGCATCTCAGACTTGGGAAGCTGGGCTCTTCCCCAGTGCTGTGGAAGTGTCTGTGGGAAAACGTCTTCCATTCCTCTAACTCGCCCTCCTCGCTACCTGCCTGTAGGGCAGAAGATCTGCTCGGCAGCCAGTGCCTCCATTCTTGCCTCTGGTGGAAGTTTTATCTCCTTTCTCTCTTTCAGAGGAATAAGCGGAAAGAGCGAGACTACCTGAATATCCGACACCCTCCTATGGATAAAGCCAGAGCCAAAGGGCAGCCGCTCCCACCACGCGTCTCTGTGTAAGTTTGCGTGGAGGGAGGGAGATTATTGACATGACAGGGAGCAGATGGGGCTGAATGACCATAGCCCCCAGTGGCCTCCATCTTTCACGCAGCTGCTTCCTTCCACCTAGGGCCACTTCTAGCGCGCTGGCGGGAGGAGAATGGCTATAACTGGCCATGCAAATATTTATCAAACATAGCAACACCCCAGCCTGCTGGTCTGTCCCATTTTTGCAGCTACCGTAGGGGTGTTCAGTCGGCAATTACTTAAGCCCCTTTTTCTTGGAAATGTCCCGTGAGCCGTGGGAGAGGAAGGAGGGGAGAAGAGAAGAGTAGCAATAATCTAGTACAGAGCACAAGAAAGAGAGAGCGGGCATGTAGGGAGGATGAGTTGGGGGAGAGGTGAGCGTGAGCCCGGACAAGCAGAGGGCTGAGCGAATAATGTAGTTTTCAGTTCACTGGCAACTCTGAACAATAAAATAAAAATTCATTTGGGGGCTCACAAAACACTGGATTTCAAGCGTGTTTTTAACGTTGAATTTTAAAAATAAAATCTCAGGTGTTCCAATCGAAAAACCGAGGCCGTTGGTTTGGAAAATGTCCAAATGAAACATTTAGATTTTTATTTATTTGTTTAGCATTTTTTCCACCAAAGCAATTTGGCGAAACCAATGGGAATTTACCAAACGCTTCCCGGTCGCCGAATCTGCATTTTTCACCAGAAAAAAAAACGTTTCGGTCGATAAACGTAATCCAGTTCTGCCGAGGGCCCTTCATGTACAGTAGAAGTTCTACACTGATGTCTCTTGTTTTAGACAGGAGAGTGATGAGCAGGGAGAATGTCCCATATAAGCAATGGATTCGCCACCCCTGGTAACTTTTGTTTTAAAGCAGTGGTTTTTCAACCTTGCTTTCATTTGCGGACTCCTAAAAAAAAAAAAAAATTTCAAACACAGGTGCGGACCCCTTTGGAAATCTTAGACATGATCTGTGGAAACCCCCCCCCCCAGGGGACTGTGGACTGCAGGTTGAAAACCACCGTTTTAAAGAGATTCTCTAGTTCAAAAGGAATGACTTTGGGGCAGTTCTGACCTGTGCTATACAGAAGGTCAGACGAGAGGGTCACAGGTGGTCCCTTCTAGCCTTGGAATTTCTGAGTGGGAGGGGCAGGGTTTGAGTCACTCCACTCACTCATCCAACATGGACCTGCTGGGCTGATGGCACCTGTCTAAATGTTCAAAATCGTGGAGGTTTCACTTGGAGTTCTTGGCTGCGTTTGAATCTGTAACTCTAAATGAATCTCCAGGTGAAGGTAGGGAGGGATCACAGGTGGGACAAAGCCAAAGAAAACTATTCCCTCCTTGCTGAATATTGCATATCACTTATTGTTTCACAAAGTCTCAGCTGGATTTCAAGCGAAGTTCGGGGTTACTTGGATCTGGGATTTTGGTTGGACCCATTCTGAATAAGAAGGTTGGTTTGCAAAAATCAGATCTGGATCCAGGTTCCTATCCACCTCCCCCCTCCAGAAAGTCCATTGTTTTGGCTCAGCCCTATCTTTAGACATATAGGAAGTATCGGTGATATTCTCACTCAGATCACGTCCCAGTGTGGCATGCATATATAAAGGCTCGCATCTTGGATGAATGTTCAGGGCCCAGTCTGTGTGTATATTAAATGTCTGAGGGGCAGCAGGCATGAAGTGTGTGGGTGTGAATAGGCAGCGGGGTAATTCCCGGTCTTGCCGTTTACAAGGCTGGGGGGGGGGGGGGGGAGGCTTGGAATTCTGTTCAAGGGCCCCCAGGCAACCTGCTCTGGGGAAGGAATCCAGAGTAAGAGGGTTACTCACAGCAGGCTTTGTGCATCTTTCCAGGGTCGATGATGACTCAGCCTCCGTCTACGAGAACCTGAACATCAAAAACCCCAAAGTTTCAGGGATGAATAATGCAGGGAGATAAAGGGGCCGTAAGGGGAGCTGGATGGAGGCTGCACAGGTACGTTCGTTCTCAGAGGTTGGCACTAAACCCCGCCAGGAGTCTGTTGGCTCTGGTCCCTGTTTGGCATCATACATGAAGTGCATGGCCCCATCTACCCAGGGAAAACCAGCTATGTCCTGGGTCAGTTTAACAGACCTTAAAAATGTTTGTGCAGCTCCTGGGCAGTGCCCAGCTAGTGATGGGGTGGGGAGAAATGGGGCAGGACTTGAAAGTATTATTATTATTATTATTATTATTTATTATTTATTATTATTTTATTTTGAAAACTGCCTTAGAATGAGACCCACAGTGCGAACTGAGGCTGTTTTCCTAGTGTACGGTATCAGAGGGGTAGCCGTGTTAGTCTGGATCTGTAAAAAGCAACAGAGTCCTGTGGCACCTTTAAGACTAACAGATGTATTGGAGCATAAGCTTTCGTGGGTGAATACCCACTTGGTCAGACGAAGTGGGTATTCACCCACGAAAGCTTATGCTCCAATACATCTCTTAGTCTTAAAGGTGCCACAGGACTCTCTGTTGCTTTTTCCTAGTGTAGACTCTGAGGGTATGTCTACACTGCAGTCTGGTGGGATTGCAGCTTGAGTAGACATACCTAGGCTGGCATGGCTACAAATAACCATGTAGATACGGTAGCATGGACCTCAGTGTAGGCATCCAGAACCCTGGGTACCTACCTGTGTTGCTGAAAGCCCTGCCACTGCATCTACACTGCTGGTTTTAGTTCTGCTAGCGCAGGTATGTCTGCTTGAGCCTCAGTCACACCTCCGATTGGATCCCGGAGTGAAAGAGACATACACGTGCGTACTGGGAGCGTCTTCTTTCTCGTGTGTATGTCACTCTGTTATACATAATAGCTGACACCTTCTCTTTCCTCTCTTGTTTTGGGTTTTAGGATTTACAGTGTTCACGTCCACACTTTCCAAGTTCTGTCACCGCTGCCTCCCTCTACCCCCGTGCCCCCCCACGCCCCTTCAAGCACCTTGGATCCAGCGAGGAACCAAAATGCCGAAAGCATCTGAGCAGGGCAGAGTGCGCGCCTCAGGAACACGCCTCAATCTAACTTATTCACGGGAGCGACCTTTTCCGGTCCCTTTTTCACATAGGCCGATATTTATGTGCAAGTGCCTCTGGATGGTCATAGGGCGTAAAAGCTCAGTTTTAAAAAAAAATTTTGTTTAAAAGAATTAATTTAATTTTTAAAGAAATTGATTTTGTAAAAAGTTAAAATAAAATGACGTGTAGGAGCTTTGCCTGCTCAGGACAGTCACCGGGGCGTTGCTGCACTTCACGACTTCATGAGGTTGGTCGTTTCTCAGCTAGAGGTGTTTAAACTGAATCTTGGGTTAACTCTACTGCCATGGAAGTGATGGACTGGGCATGTGGACTGGACCTAGGTACGGTGCAAATAACCGCTGTGTAAATGCCCTCCGCCCTCATTCCTTTAGAAAATGCACCTCCTTTCTGCTGTGCTAGGCTTGGGCGCCTATGCAATCTGCCAAAGCGCCTAGCTCCTGACCCTGGAGCAACCCCTGCTATTGCAGCATGCAGAGAAGCAGTGTGGTGCAGTGGACTTGTCTGTCTGGTAGCAAAATCCCCATGCTGCACGCTTACTAGATTCTGACACGCACATGAGTGGGGAGCCTGCGTTCGAACCCTCATCTCCACCAACACAGGCCTCTGCTGCGGGAGCGAAGAGATCTCCCGTAGCTGATGGTAAAAGCAGTAGGGAGGCAACTTATCTGTGCGCTCAGCAACCAGAGGGCAACATCACATGTACCATCAGCACATTAGGGCATAGAGTTCTGCTGGGTTCCTGACTCTGTCGCTGTCTTGCTGGATGCCCTGTGTTAGTTCCCCCACGTTTGTATGCTGAGCCTAATGCTATGTATACGAAATAGGGGAGCTGTGGGCAATGATTAATATTTGTACAGCACCGCGAAGAAGAAGAGAGAGTGCTTTGGAATGTTAACATTCCAGCTTTGTTCGCGCACCTCAGTTTTCACTGGCAGCACTTCCTGCTATTGCAACCGCTCTGCCAAAGAATCTCCTTTCTGCCGGACTCCTTGCTATGCAGGGTCTGAATGCCAGGGCCGAAACCAGGAGAGCTTGTCTTGGGCAGCTGTTAATGGGGGGGAAAAGAAACGTTCTTCCTTGTCTGTGTGGGATAATGGACGTGCGGGGCAATGGCATTAGCTCTCAGTGCTGGAGTTGCTGTTCTCCCCAGGCACTGCAGGGGTTGAACAAAGAGTACACCGATGGAACGGGGCTGTATTTACCGGCTGGCATCTTCAGTCGTTTGTCACTGGGACAAGAAAACAGTTTATTTTTATTGCACTTTTAATAAATGTTGAATATTCTAAAGGTTTTTTTTTTTCCTTTTTAAGTTTGAAATGCTTGTGAAAGTGACCGATGGGCATTTGAAAGGGGGTAGGATGCCAGCGGGTGCCAGGCCTCTCCTAGCCAAAAAACCTGCTTCTCTTAGACCCCAACCAGAGTCCCGCTCAAGTGGCCCAAACAGTTTTGGGCTAGCTCTGAACTAGCAGCTTCAGCACAAGCCTCTGTAGCCCATTACCAGTTCTCCCAAAGCCATCCCGACCCTCCAGCTTTCAGTGTGGCAGCAGGCTGGGAAGTGAGAGGTATTAAAACCCTGCAAGGGGGATGGATGGGTGTCGAGTGTCGATACGGTAAATCAGTGGGAACGGATGTGATGGTGGCAGGTGGACAGGTTCAGCCTGGGCCATTGTTTGTAGAGGGAAGTCAAATGAGCATATGGCAGTCAGATGTGTGTACAGTGACAAAGGAGCTAGCTACAACTCGCCCCCGTCAGATTCCTTCTCTGCTTTGAGGCAATGCAGGCACTCGTCATCTGGCCACTACTGGTGAGACTTCAGTGGTAGTCTGCTGCGGGGATGGACAAGATCACCCAAGAGAGTCCCTGGCAACCCAAATGGTTCTGACAAACACTGTGTTAAAAGCTCTGGGTCCAGCGGCCTGGGGACTGGGCTGGACAATACCAGCCTTCTAAGGCTTGCTATAAATTGGCAACCTATTGAATCTGTTGCAGCAGCCAGGACCCTGCTGACATCCTGCCTGGCAAAGCTCCCGTGCCACCGCTGGCTGCAGCATGCTATCCTATTCCAATCCCTCTTTACAGCTTTGATGGCAAGAGGAGAGATGAGCGGGGGGTCTGCCTTTTCCTCTCTCCAGCTGGAAACAACAAAGGACGACCAGCCCACAAAATGAACCTTCCCCCTCGGTTCAGGTGCCTGCAATAAGATGACCAGAGAGAGACTGCAGTGGGGTGCTGAGGGTGGGGGAGTGTAGTTGCAAGCTGATGATTAGTGTAAACATTTATTACTTTAGAGCACTACTGTGGGTCTAGCTTGGCTTATTGTATCCAGCTGGGCACTGAGTGCTGGATTGATGCAGAATTTGGGGAAATGCAATTAGCATCTGATCTGGATTTTAAGCTTAACACCCCTAAAGCGCACCTAGAAGGAGAGAAGTCATGGAGTTAATTTCTGCAGCCAGTGCCACCTATGTAAAATGTACAAAGCATCTAAATACTATTACAGCACTTGCATCTAATGCTGGCTATGTTAAATTATTCTCTTAAACTGCATTATCAGGTCTCTTTACTCTAACAATGGCGTATTGTTCACTGAGCCCCTCGTGTTCGAGCAATGCAGAAGTCATCCCGTTAAATACATAGTTGGAGCAACTGCCCCATGTCTTACCCTAGTGGTTTTAAAGGGTGTCAGTATTAGTTATGGAGCTAGACTGACATTTTGTGATGTCTAGGAGAATGATCTAGCTTTTCTCTTGTATGTCAGCTACTACATTTTAAGTTGAGCTGTGCAAAATTCTCTGTTAAATGGTAATCCCTGGGAGGGCTGGGGTTTTTTTTGTATTTTTTGCATGTTAGAAATAAACTACTCCCTCCTGCCCCCTGTTTGTTTTTGAATTTAAAAAAAAAAAAAGTGGCCAAGCTAAATATTAAGCAGAGATGGCTTTGCAACAAAAACATGCAGAAATTCTTATTTTTCTAAACCTCATTTGCGGGCAATTCCACAAAAAAATGACACAACTTTACAGCACAAGTGCCTGTCTGGGAGAGGTGAAAATTTACAATTTTCTTTTCGCACCTTCAGCATGGTCTTCTCTGAGCTGAGTCTTGTTCTGCTGACCAGAGTAAAAAGCTAGTACTAGACCCAAATACCAAGCAGAGGCAGGTAACCACCACCTCCAGCAATAGTTTAATACTAACAAAATATACAGTTGAAATGTTTAATAAAGCACATTGTATAAAATTAAATATGGTCACTTTATAGACACAGCTTTCGCATGCTTCTTTCCAAGGGCTGATGTATTTCTCTCCCTTAGAAATAATCACATCTAGACTCTTTTTCACAGTATTGTCAGTTTCCAAGAAAATAACCCTTCCCTTAGCACTTCCTTTCCATCGGTGAGTCGAAAGGGCCAAGCCCAGTCACAGCTGTGTCTTTATGGCAACAGCCCCACACTTTGAAGCACATGCACCTTTCCTGGGAAGCAGCAGTCCTAGAAATATGCCCTTTGTGCAAGTCTTCAAGGCTCCGTTATCTATGTAGCGTTTAGGATGGCTAGAGATTTAGGTGAAGCAGTGGCTTAATATACGGCTATGCACAACCCCGCTCCCCTTTGTGTTGGCAGAGTTGTGTGAAAGCAAGGGGCTGGATTAACAGTGGATGTTCAGGTGACATTCAAAGTGCATAGGCGGAGCAGTGTGTAGGCCGAGAACGGGCTGCTACAGTTTGGCAGTGAGGTAAGTTGGCGAAGTCCAGTAGGCAGCAGCTTGATCTAGCTCAATGGGGTGGAGGCGCTTTGACAGAGCTCCTCGGCATGGGCAGCCTTTTAAATGCCAGCTCTTGCTAGCGCGAGGGTGGGCTGGTCCCGGGCGCTGGCGGGGTTGTATATGTAAATGGAACAGGGTTTGGCCTGGTGAACGTAACCGTCCTTGTGAAGCAGCGGAGGTTCCCAGTTTTCAGGGCACACTGCACCGGCCACAGAATGATGCACAGCAGAATGATGACCAGGGCCGAGAGGAGGACGATGCGTTTCCAGTCGTCGCACATGGCACAGCGGGACAGCCTCCCAGCCATGCCCTCTGTCGGCGTCACGGGGGGATTGGGCTTGCTCATGGCCACATCGAGGCAGATGCATGCGTCGGGATCTTCTGGGTCCTGGGATGACTGCCTGCAGCACAGCTTGCTGCCTTCCATCCACACCACCTTCTCCCGTTGGTATTCGGCGGGCAGGGTGGACAGGAGCTCCTGGCTGGTCTGGAGAGCCGGAGGGCCCTCAAGGGGGATCTCTGTGAGCTGTCTGCAGAGGGGGCAGGGCAGCTGGTCCTCAACGCGGGGCTGGGGCAGTGCCGAGGTCAAGCGGGCCACGCATTCCAGACAGAAGACATGCGAGCACCGGAGCAGCTTGGGTGTCTTGAAGCTGTTGTCATAGGTGTTGAAGCAAATGGAGCACTCGATGGGGGAGGTAGGTTTGGGGGAGGCAAGACTGGACGTCGGGGAGCTGAGCTTCCTGCCGTCAGTGGGGGAGGTGACTATGATGGGGCTAATAGGAATGGGGATTTCATCCGGAGCGGCAGGAACGGGGCTGGTGGGGGAATCTGGCGTCTCGGTGCGCCGCATTTGGGGGAAGCACGACATGACCGACCCTGAGGAGACAAACAGAGCAGTGTCAGAAGCTAGATAAAGAGGGTGGGAAAGACCCTTTAACTTTTGTTACATTTTCCCAAGACCTTAAAGAGAGACTAGTCCTATGCAGGCATGGGCACAGCTCCCTTGAGAGCTGCAGTTCTAGCAGAGCTGAAATCACTGTTGGTAGATATGAAAATAAGACACCTCTTCCCCCAAGTCCGCAATCCTCATCCAGAAAAAGTTTGTGTTGGGACAGAGACACGCCACCAGCAGACAACAGCCTAAGCCAGCATCATGCCAAAACTTTTCCACCACAGCCACGGGGAGAGAGTTTACAACTTCCGTCTCCCCCGCATACCTCCCCCTGCCAACAAAAACCAAAACACATACCCCAAGTGCCGCTTCCCATAATCTGAGAAGGGAGGAGAAGAGCAGAAGACTCCATGAAGTCAACTAGGGACTTTGCTATGCCAATCTATTACCCTGGGAGGCGCTCAGGTATTACGGGTGATGGGCACCAGTGAAAAAGCCTAAGATAAATAGATAAATTGTATTCATTGATACAGTGCCCCAATGGGCGAACAGAACATCCCCTCCAGCTGATGGTCAGCACCACCAACCAGGTGCCTTCACGCTTGCCTGAGTGTCCTCTCCAGCATGCCCTCATGGGAGTTGAGGGCACCCGGGTGCTTTGCAAGATCGGGTCTATCCTCTGCTCCCTCCGCCCCCACAGGGGGGGGGGGGGGGAAAGCTTACCTGCCTTGCAACCATGACACGGAAGAAAAGTTGCCTAAGGAAATTCCCTCAGGCGCCAGAGTGGGGAGAATTTCCCACTGAGCTATTTCCTTGTTGTCCTATTGCTACCTCATGGGGAAGCTGCTTCTGTCTTGTCATCCACTCTGACTGAAAGTGCCAGCCTGCCTGTAGCTACGCGATGCCATGGTGCTTTCTGTCCACAAGGACGTCCGAGTGAGTGGGAGCTCTGGCACAGAGTACTAATGCTGCCAGGGTGGCAGCAAGTTAATTCACAACCTCAAATGGAGTCACTCCAGATGGAGTGTGTAAACCTGGTCTCCGTGACAACATGGCAGCTAGCTACCCTGACTTAGGGGGCATTTAAAAGTTTTTGTCCTGGAAAGTAGACATTTAATGGGAGGGTTCCCTCGTAAATGCCTGGGAAGCATTCATTTCCGACTAGTCGCTGAACCGGGCGAGCCTGTTTGCTTGGCTTTGAGAAACGGCTGGCATATGGATGACATGCCAGGGGTGTTCAAAGCACAACCCTAATAGCTCCTGAGTCACTCCAGGGGTAGTTCACCAGCCTTGGGCAAGAATCTCCTCATCTTAAGCATTGCAAGAGGCTAACTTTAAGCTATTGAAAATCCTGCCTTGTTCCTCCACGTCCATAAGGAAGTGTGTGCATGTTTCCCTCTCGCTATCATGCAGGAAATAAAGTCCTGCTCTGTTACAGCTCGTCTTGCGAGAGCTGAAGCTAATTTTAGGTACCCAGATTATGCACCTATGAGCTAAAACCTGGTCACTTAATGAGGATAATTTAGCTCATCAGTGGGGGCACCGTTTCTCCCCCCCGCACACGTGCACACCACCACTTTTTAATCTTAGGGTTACCTAGTAAAGCCTTGATTCTACAGGTCACCTGGTGGCTGTTGCTAATATCTGCCAAGGCTCTTCAGCAAATCCTACCATCATTTTAATTCTTTTGGGGCAACAAAACTTGAAGCTGGCATGGTTTCTAGTTCCATCACAACCCTTTTCAAACTGTTCACAAACCTGGGCCCAGTTTGGAGAGAACTTGGGGCAGATTTCCTGGCTTTTAATCAAAATCACACAAACTTTGTGGGTTCTCAAAATTCCATCCAGTAAAACGTGGCCGTTTCACTTTCAGTGTTTGGGGCACAAGGATTGAGAACCCACATGGACAGATGATGCAGAAGGGTGTTTGCACCAGCCTCAGTGATGAAATCACTGAGTTCTGCATGACTTAATATGGCCTGAAGCCTAAAACGTTTGGTAAAGAATTTTTACTAGTGCTCCACAACAGTCATTGCAGAATCATAATAACCCAGACGCTCCTGGTAGTTAATAAAATCCTAAGAAAAATAATTACTACTTTTATAAAGGAGTGTAATTTAGTTTTGAGTCAAAGATATAGGAATGACATTCTTTTGAGTTGCTCTTGAATTACCCCTATGTATCTGACAGCAAAGCCCATAAATATATTTAAAATAATCCCATGTATTAGTAAGAATATGGTATTACTTTGGCATAAACACGAAACCTTCCAACTAAATGTAGTCAGGACCTAGCATTTTATATTTAAAGTCATACACGTATGAAGATATCTAATTTATAAGCTAGTATCAGTTGATTGCCCCAGAATACAGTAAAATAAATAAATAAATAAATAAAAAATCATGGGTTAAATGTTTAGGTTGAGAATTTGAAATCAGCCTAAGGGATTTTGATACTTCTTAGTTTTAACAGAAAATGTGTTTAAACCCTATAGATGGCTTTAAAAATCTAACCATTAATGTTCATCTCGATTGATTGAAAATAATAATCTTTGTTCTTTTTAGAGAGCCGCTGACTCCCTGTTGGAAACTAAAACAAAAAGTTAGAAATAAGAAATGTTGTCCAAATTGTCACTGAAGGTGTCAGTGCGTGTGGATGGATAAAGGATGCTCCGAGGAGTCTCTCCTCACCCATTACCAACATTCTCTCTCCATCACGGACGACGTGCACGAGAGATGAATGGGATGGGGGAGGGCACTGGACTGGAAGTCAGGACACCTGGTTTCTATTTTTTGTTCTGTCCTCACCTGCTATATATCTTTGGACTTTTCCCCCCTCCTTTCTCCTTCCTTTGTCTGTCTATTTAGCATATACGCTCGACAGGGCAGGGACTGTTGCTTATGTATTTGTACAGCACCTAGCACAGCAGGACCCAGATTGCTACTGGGGCTTCTAGGAGCTACTTCTGTACAAATGATAGACAATATTCAGAACCCAAGATGTAAAATGAGAGAGGAGGGAGGAGACCCAATAGCAAACCTCTGGGTTGTACACTGGACAGAACTGATTAAAAATATTGTATTGCACATCTGTGACACTGAAAATAATCAAACGGTGAGCCAGAACTTCTGCTGGTTTAAGCTGGCATCACACCCATAGGCTTTAACAAAGCAATGCCCATTTGCCCCAGAATGTTGTTTTCCATACGCCTTTTCCACTTCAGTAAATAAGTGAACCATGAAAGAAGACACAGTAACTCATCAAATTCAAAATCACTTGCCTATTTCAGGCTGTTGCAAAAAGCTAATTTCTTTCTTGACCATAAAACTAAGACAAAGAAAACACAGTGGCCTCTAATGCTGTGTAACCCGATTCCCCAGTGCCACCTTTAACTCCAAGCAACTGAATGCAGAGTTAAGAGCTATATAACTGAGATTCAAGTCTATAATTACCTGTACAGAGTGCTGTTTAGCAGGTGAAAAGCATGTTCTGTCTCTTGATTTCTATCCCTGATGTGTCTCCTCCTCAGAGGATGTGTTTAGTCTCAGCTCTTTTTATTTAGAAGTTGTCTCTGTTTGTCTTCTGATATCCAAGTCCCCTGGTAGTTTGTGGATGAGTTTCCAGGTGAGGTTGATCTGGTAGGATGAATGATCTCCCGCTGCTCCAAGTGTATGCGTGAGTGTCCTGCCTTTGTTAGTCAGGTGTCTTTTATACCTTCCTGTCTGGAGGTGACTTACCTGCATCACCTGGCTTTTCCAATTATAAGTGAATCATTCCATTGACTGCGAGAACATTTCCACTAGGGGGCAGTTTCTCTTTTGACCAACAAAGAAGGTCATTGGTGAGAAATAGGGTTACAGCAATACCTGCTCGTTCACTGTATGTAGTATTTTGCTGTTTATAGAATCCGATTATGGGAAACACCTATTTGCTTATCTTCTCCACTGTGTCTGTGCAAGCCTGTCCTCTCTCTAGTATGTTTGTCTAGCACTTTGTCTGGTCTGGTTTAGTCTGGTTTTAAGTAGTTCATGTTAAATACATCTCGGCTTACAATTCCACCAGAGAGGATAATAGACTTTATGAAAAAAATATTCTCTGTGTTAGTAAGTCCAGCAAATTTTAGGAAGGGGAATGATTTTTTCCCCCTGATTCTTCATTCAGCACAAATTACTTGAAATCATTTTGGATCTGTAGAAAGAAAGGGACCATCCCCAGACTTCCAGTGAGAGATGGGATATTTTGGCATTCACCTGCCTTGATCCTGGTTGGAAAAAGTTTTTTTTGTTTTAACGGAAATGCCCTGCTCGAAGTTAACGGCGCATGATAAACCTCTCCATAGGTTCAGTGAACTGTCCTATAAAATGTATATGCTTGCTAGATAATTCTATAGGATAGCTCAAAATAATCCTTTAGAAAGAATCTCATTCTCTATTAAGTATTATAGGGTTTCGCACTAATTGCTGTGGCGCTATAGTGTTTTTTCAGTTTGGGGGCACATCAGCTGGCTAAAGCCCATTGACTTTCAGTGGGAATTGGGCACCTAACTCAATTTGTGCCTTTGAAAATCAACCCCTTCCCTCATCCCTGTTAAATTCTATAAGTCTCTAAGGCCAGAAGGGTGGATTTTAGGAATAAGAAATGTGATGTTTAATTGTTGTGGTTTTTTTTTTAAATTAAATCTGGAGTTACCTGATTCTTCCGCAGGTGTTTTTTATCTGGCCTAATATATGGCTCCTAAAGTCAACCTGTGATCATTTTTCTTAAAGGTTTAATTTGAGATTTTCTTATGTCATAGAATAGAATATCAGGATTGGAAGGGACCTCAGGAGGTCATCTAGTCCAACCCGTTGCTCAAAGCACGACCAATTCCTAGACAGATTTTTGCCCCAGATCCCTAAATGGATTGAACTCACAACCCTGGATTTAGCAGGCCAATGCTCAAACCACTGAGCTATCGAATGTACAGATCACACTGAAAATGGGAGACCTGACATGGAGGAAGGAGGACTGAACAGATAAGCCACTTAACAGATATACAGCTCATCTCCTGCCTTGGGGCATCCGAACTATGCAGTAGGACCCGTGAACAATAGCTGCCAGAGATTTGTGTATAATGTGTGTGTCCATAGTACTTTTCAGACATCAGCCATGTCAGTGAGCAGACACGATGTGTATCTTAGACAAAGCAGAGATGCTTATTAAAAGTATTTAGGTTCAATTGTAATTTTTGGTCAATTTAAAAAACTCTGAATGGCTTAAGCACGTGCAAAAGAGCTTTGCTGAAGTGGGAACAAAATGAATAACTTAATGCCAGTGGCCCACCATGATGCATCCCCTGAAATACCCAAGCAACAGATGCTGCTTAGCTCAGGGCCAAATCCTTGGCAGGTGTAAATTGGCATCACTTTACTGAAGCCAATGGAGCTACATCAGCTTACACCAGGTGAGGATCTGGCCCTCTTGCCATCTTTGGAGGAAAGTAAACATTCAAATGTTCTAAGCCTTTAATTAATGAAGACTTTTGAGAGGAAAACAAACCAGGAAGATTTTAACCCAACCCAGCCATTGCCAACTGCTGTGCACTGCTGGCATTTTCAAGCATGGCTTTGTTTACCTTGGTTTCCCCACCAGCCCCAGGGTGATTGACGTGTGGAACAGATTGACTCAGCTCCAGTGGCTGATTGCCTGGGGGGATTGTGTTTGTGTCTCACATGCCCACACACGCTTCCCCAGCGAGGGCACGCTAGATCCGCAATACACTGAATGCGCCCAGACTGATCACCGTTCTAGCATTTGACATCAGGACTTCAGCTTCCAAAGGTGAGTGGGAGGTTGTCTGTCTGTTATTTTTATCTCTGACGTTCCACCAAACACAGGAAATACAATGAGAATGTCATGATCAGGTGCTGCCTTGCTTAAAGCCCAGAAGATCTTTATAAGCCTGCTAGAGTAGGACATATTTTATGATGTTGTGCCTTAAAACTTGGCCAGCTAAATTAAATACATACAGTTACTTCAGAAGTTGCATTATTCCCTTGTTATTTGGGTACAGAATAGACCATTACAAATACTTCAGTTGTCTAAAGCAATGAACAAGTTTTTGGAGAAACCGCTGTGTGCACACATACACACCCAGCTAGATATATTTGCTGTCAGATTACTTTTGCCATGCAGTTGAGGAAGTGTGGTCATGTGCTTCAAACACTGGACTGGGACTTGGGAGATCTGGGAACAATCCCTGACGTTGCCACAGACTCCCTTGGTGACCTTGGACAAATCACTTAATCTCTCTGGGCCTCAATTCCCGATATGTTAAAAAAGGGGGAGAGAGAACTATCCTTCCTTCTCCCCCATGCTTTGTCCATCTCATTTATTTAGATTCCAAGGCAGGTGGGGCAGAGGTTGTCTATTACTATGTGTGTTGTGAAGTGCTGAGCCCCTTGGGGCCTTGATCTGTATTGGTTCATTCACCAATTAATCTTCCCGTTACTCTGCAATGCCCAGCCTCACTATGGGCATTTCCCAATTCAATTATCTGCGGTCTCTCAGATAGCACTGTGGGTAAAGTGCTAACTTCTTGGGTGACCACTGGCTCCACAGCTCTGAAAAACCAATGATGACAAAAGCCACAGGAATGATTTTGAACAGCTGCCAGGCAGCCTCGTTCCCCAGCGAAAACTGGCTGGGGAAGCGTGACCAGTGACTTAACACGAATATCTGGCCAACCTCCTTTGCTCTAAAATAAAGTGTATAATAATAAAACTAAGAGAAACTTTGATGGAGTGCCGTAACTGACTGGTTTCCAGGGCTGGGCCAGCAAATTGCTGCTTTCACTTTTCCCATCATTGTGCACAAATTGAACTGAGACGGCCAAAGAAATAAAATACGGCAAGGAAAATAAATACATAAAGCAGCAGGCCAAAGGGCTTATTTTGCTCTCTCCCCCATCCATGCTCACAGGTTTCTGGGGCACATGGGCTAGTTTGCACGACAGGGGAGCCTATCTTTTGGTTATGTTTTGGGGACCTTTTTTGTAGCTTGTGCTCTGGCTTGTTGGGCTGCAGCCCAGAGCGATGGGGAAACTAGCAGTCCTGGGTCACGCCAAAGCTGGGCTGTCTTTAGAATGCTTTCCTACCTGCATTAATGCTTGCAAAGTGCTCTGAGATCCGCAGGTAGGAGATGCTATCGAAATTCAAAGTATTAATCCCGACCGCTTCAGCCCTCTTCCCCCACCCCACCTGGCATCTGAAGGGCAACGCCCCACGCCATTTGGATGTTATCCCTGCCCACAGGGCTGTAGCAACAAAGAACGTGGCCCCCTCAGAACGGTGGTCCCCTCCGAACATATGTTCGGGCGGGGCCCCTTACAATGCAGAAACTGGAATGCGGTATTTATTTTGCCACTTTTAGTGGCCCCCTTCCTTGCGGGGCCCCCTCCAGTCGGAGGGTACGGAGGGCGCTCGCTACGCCTCTGCCTGCCCTCTACAAACCTCTTTGCTGCCTTCCTGATGTGGCACCTTATTTCATGCCCAAGAATAATCAGTTCAATGCTATGGCCAGCTGAACTGATTTTTTAACAAGCCTGGCCAAGCCTGCCCCCACGCTCAAAACAGAACGGAAAGGCCGAAGGGCGTTTAATCGCACGCAGTGGAGAGAGAGAGGGCCTAGATTATATTTTTTCCACCAGCGTTCAAGTTCCTGACCCAGATCCCATTCAAAGGTAGTGGAAATACGACCACTGGCTTCAATGAGCTTCGGCATAGACCCCACATCAGCAGCCCTGCTCTCTGCGCCACCCTCTCCTCTGTTAATTAGGCTGCCCTGGATGGAGACGCAATGCTGAGGAAGGGAGTTTTTGTGGCAAAAATTCCTCCTCCTTTGGCCCTAGGCTAAAGTCACTCTTTGATCCTGGGCTGCCTTTTGTAGTGGCGAGGCCTTATGCTGTCTGCAATTTAATGATCCTCTTTACACAACAGGTGTTCTAATGATTTGTTTTTCCTTTGCTAACTCATGGAGCCTGGCCTGGGCCATGTGCTCAGTGTAAGGATTTATAATCGCTGCAGCAGTTTGCACCTAGGACGAGGTCTGCTGAGGAATTTAAATGTTCAGATCTAATCTACAGCCAGGAAAGAGAGGTTCCGTGAGTCATCGGATAAACAGGCTAGGAACTCATGGGGGTCCTTGCTAGCATAATTGCACTTTGGAGATCCTTTGGCCGAAGGAGCTAGAAACGGACAAACACTTTGCCAGCAGCAATGAGTTAAGTTTCCCAACTGCCCTGTTTAGCAGGGATGTTGTCAGCCCATTTTACAGATGGGGCGACTTCGTGGAGTGCGGAAAGCTTGGGCAGAACTGGAGGAGGATTGCTCTCGTGAATATGACCTGTACAGGGATAGGACATGCCTATAGGCTCTTCCCAGTGATGGCAGCATGGTCATCCAAGCAATGGCAGGAAAAGGGTGGAGGGAAAAAGCGAGAAACAAAAAAACTACAGCTAAAAGGGGAGATGAAATGGGGATAAAAGCAAGCAATACACAAGGCAGAGACGAGGTGATTCAATCAGACGTTATTCTTTTCCATAGTTGAGGCGTTTTGAACCAATACTTTGTAAAGTGAAAGCTACTCTATAGTGCTAAGGGCCGGGGCCCAGGCCAGTACAGTATTTTAAGGGATATCCCAAAGAACGAACATGCCCAGTAGTGTAGTCTAACAGAAATTAGACAGAAGCTTTTACGCTTTACAGTGCTGGTTCTAGACCCAAATGCGCCACCCCTTGACACTCCGGCTCAGAATTCCTGTGAGTTATGGCAGGCCAAATCAAAGCCGTGGAAACACACAGCTACGGCGTTTAGCACAATCAAACTGTGCACCCAGCTATTGTGCCTACTCTGCACTATTACGCCTCACTACAGGAAATGAGGAAGGCTGGCGATTATATAACAATGATGAGGTGCTAGGAGGTGAGGATCCGGTGTCATACCCATGTGATTATTACTCTGCTACATGACTCATCAGCCGGTCATGGTGTCATTCACAAATAGTAGGAATAGCAACCATTCTCCTGGAGTTAATGTCGAGCCTTTTTCCCAGCCAATTACTGGTCAGGAGGCAATGTCCTAGGGCTTCTGTCATTCCTGCAAGCCTCTTCCAGCTATGGTGACCATTTAGGCCCTTGATGATGTACTGGTAGATTTCAGTCCTTAAAATGGCTTCAAACCACATTTCTACTGCTTTGGACTTCTTCAGTCCACCTTTATACTGTCCAGTTGCTTACACTGCTTGGCTTTATGGACTCATAGACTTTAAAGTCAGAAGGGGCCTTCGTGATCAAGTCTTACTAAAGTTCAGCAAAGCCACCAAGATCCCTGAAAGATGGGGGATTGTGTGTGTGTGGGGGGGTGTGCTGTTCCCTGGAATGTCTGCCATGAAGAACACAGATTCTGGGAGCGGCACTTGCACCAGAACCTTTGATAGAGGCAAACCTGAAATTGTTCCTGCTAGTAGATGTCCCCAAAGGCCCCAATGAATCAGCCCCCAGGATCAACAGAACACATCAGCCCTATCCTTGCTTTCTAAACTGGCTTCCCATAGACTATCAAGTCTATGGGAGGGATAGCTCAGTGGTTTGAGCATTGGCCTGCTAAACCCAGGGTTGTGAGCTCAATCCTTGAGGGGGCCACTTAGGGATCTGGGGCAAAATCTGTACTTGGTCCTGCTAGTGAAGGCAGGGGGCTGGACTCAATGATCTTTCAAGGTCCCTTCCAGTTCTAGGAGATGGGATATCTCCATTAATTATTATAAAAAAGTTCAAGATCATGGTCTTTCTCTTCCAGACACTCAGGATATCTGAAAGATCACCTAAAGCTCCAGGACGAATACTGTGGTCATCAGCTCTGCTCCTCTGGCACAATGGTTCTTTCTACTCGTCTATTCAGGAGACAGAGGCTTCTCAAGGGGCCAGTCCCAGACTGTGAAACAAACTGCGTCAGGAGATAAGGACAAAGCTTCTGCAGATGCTGGAGACATCTTGGGCCTGATCCGTCTCCAAACGAAGAGCTGGACTGGGGCACCGGCGATTAAGAAGCGCCAAGAGACTAACTTCTGCTTTGGTTGGTGTTACTTTAGTTGAGATTTACCGTTCATAAGTGATTCCAACTGAACATGGGACATAGCACCTGTTCGGCACATGGGAACCAAAATAATTACCGAGGAATGATCAGAATGTTCTCAGTCATGAACCAGCAAGACATTAGTGTCATTAGTGACAGCAACGGAATACACCCTGCAGCAGCTACAGTCATAGTCTCTTTCATGAGCAGAGGTTAACAGCAGGACTAATGGGGCAAGGTGGTGCTGACAACGAAAGCAAGTCTTAGAACAAGACCAATCAATTACCACAGTGCTATTTTCAATTGCCCTCGTGGCCGTTCTTTGAGAGACCAGCTTCCTTCTTCAGTGTTACTCACACCCCTGACCCATGTGGTCACAGTCTGAGCTTGGGAAATGGAATGTGGTGCCAGAGATAAGGAGTAAGGATTTTTGGTGATGCTCTATGTAGCTCCACTTACAACTGCTTATGTAATGAGCAACCTGCCATGCAAACTGTACAAATTCTTTTGAAATACACGTGCAGCTCCATTGAAGTCCATCACGTTGCATCGACACAACAGGAGAGTTTGGTCCAAAACTAAATATCATCCAAAATTGGGTAAAAATTACCATGAAACTTTGACAGCACAGCTATAGCTGATGGAATTTGCAAGAAAAAAATTGGAGTTGTTTGGGAGGAATTTCAACCAAAAATGTATATCTTCTTCTTGCCCCTAGACACTGCTGTAATGCAAATATTAATAAATGCGAAGGGAGGTGACACTGCAGCAAACTCATGTTAAATGCCCTTTACTGGGGAAGTCTGTATTTTGACCATGCTACTGGAGTATGGCGGGAGTGTACAATGTGCAGCGATAGATGGGTGATAACCTGGCAGGTGGCCTCAGAGGACGGTGTATCCTTCCCTGGGAAAATGCCATCCCAAATGGAAAAAATAGGAGCTTGTAGATGTTATATCAGGGGTCGGCAACCTCTCAGAAGTGCTGTCTTCATTTATTCACTCTGATTTAAGGTTTTGTGTGCCAGTAATACATTTTAACGTTTTTAGAAGGTATCTTTCTATAAATCTGTAATATATAACTAAACTATTGTTGCATGTAAAGTAAATAAGGTTTTTAAAATGTTTAAGAAGCTTCATTTAAAATTAAATTAAAATGCAGAGCCCCCCGGAGCAGGGCCAGGACCCGGGCAGTGTGAGTGCCACTGAAAATCAGCTCGCATGCCACCTTTGGCACACGTGCCATAGGTTGCCTACCCCTGTGTTATATGATCCCTCAGAGTGTCCCTGGCAAAACATTTTGAGCCATAGCCAGGGAGTGGGGGCGCTCTCGGAGGATGCGGGAAATGACTTCAACTGGCTGAATTTCGACAGGTGGCTTTTGAGAGCCCTGCCCATTTCATCTGAAATCCCGAAATTTGGACTCACTGCAGCGCTGATGCAGGACTGTGATAGCACATCTCACTCGCCTCCCTGAGGCAGTGGTATGAAGGATTTGATACGAAGGTGGGGTGTTGTTCTTGTATTAGAACCTTAAGTTCCGAGGAGGTTTTTCTCTGCAACAAAGGATTGTCGGGTAAGTGGCACCCCCTAGCCCTGGCGCCTCTGGTTTCCTTGGAAGTGCCATGAGGAACTGCTCTGGGGCGTCCAGCATTCCTTAAGCCGTTGACAAGCCTCTTTGTGCAGCCGCCACAATGCATGTTTTGTCCTGCTGAACAGGCTCTTTTCTTCCCGCACGTAAATACTGCAGCAGGTGTCCAACACAGACACAGGGTGGACACCAGTTGCAGAACTAGAAAAGCAGCCCTCTTACTAGAAGAGCGGGAGGGTTGGGCAGCACTTCTCTGCGTGTGAAATAAAGCACCGCTCCCCATCTTTTCTAGGGCGACTCCAGCGGCATTAACTCAAGGGAGGAGTTAAACACTCTCACTTCAGTCTGAAGCCCGTGGGCGCTGCCTGCACTCAGCACCTCCCAGAAGTGCTCAGAACTTCGCAGAATTGAACCTGGAGGTGTGCCTGCTCGGCAAAGCACTTCGGCCTGTGCCCGAGTGCATGGCTGAACTGGGACTAGGCATTCACAAGGGCTGGGCTCTGTTCCCCTCTGCAACAAGTCCCTTCATCTCTCTGTCAATGCTACTGACCCAGCTTTGGAAGGGGCTGTGAGATTCTAAGGTGAAAGGTGCCATACGAAGTCCTAAATCCTTCACCTCCTGCCTGCCCTGCCAGCTGCATTCCACTGAGTAACCCTGAGTTCTAATTCTAATATAGATCAGAGGCAGCACTGGCTATAACGAAGGTTGCCATACAGTCCACTTTCCATTACAAAACCCTGGAAAGGCCAGGGGATAGAAATAATAGTATGTGATCATGTAACTAAAGACTGCGCCATGATGCGTAGCGACAAGGGGGCTGAATTAAGGTTGCACAGGCAACCTTATCTCTGGCATTGCCTAATGTTTGAGTGCTTAACTTTGCAACCTCAATAGCGTTATTTTAACGTGGTGTTTTGGGTATAACATATATTCCAATGCCAACAGTATTAGCAGAAGCTTTTAAAAAAAAAAAACCCCCACAGCATCCTTTACATTCTTTAAACACACACACTCACATCCTTCTATATTACAGAATACGGCGCTTCCGCTGCCTTTTGCATTTAAAAAGACACCCAATCAGTAGATCCCATTACAAGAGGCCTTCCCTTAACAGGACATGGTTGGGCTCCTGAGGCTCGCTACAGCTAGGCAGTTAAAGTTTCAGACTTTGGCTGAGCTCTGCAGACCTCACTGGCCTTGTCTTCACTAGGAAAAAAGGTATGTTCTGCCCTCATGTTCGTTTCCATGTGTTTGCACACATAGGTGAATAATGCCCCTTCTTTTCTAGTGAGGATGCACCCTTAAAGTCTATGCAGCTGTAGTAGAGATCTCGTGAGAACAAGCTGTTTCCATCCGTCTTCCATATTGCTCCAGCTGGGGTGGCACTGGGTAACACAGAAACATAACTGCACAAAGTATAATTCCCTGGGGGGAAACTCCCCCTACGCTCAACCTACAGGGATTTCTCCCAAGATGATTTTTAACCAGGCGAGCTGGAAGAGATCAACACATCCCCAACCCTCTACAGAAAAGGAGTGAAACCTTATTGAGAGTGAGGTCTTGAGCAAAATGAAAACACCCAACCACGTGCCAGCCCTTTCCTGCTTACCAGCTGTGCAAGTGGGGAGTGACCCACTGTATTGCTTGCACTCCACCCTAAATACCTGGAAAGGAGAGCAAGGCACAAGTTACCAGGAGAGCGTAGCTGGTTCCTGCCCTTCTGCTGAGAGACCAGTCTGGATTCTGCAGCTCTGCAACAGGGTTTAGTTTTTATTCTCCCTTTAACCAGTTGTCTGATAGCCCCCCTCCCTTTCACTGCAACCCTCCAGCTGTTGGCGGTGGCAGTAGATAAGCAAGAGGGATAGTACTGACATGGGACAATGGCACATGTGAAGAAAGGCTACTTCACTGAGCTACAGTCATGGAGATGTTGGGATATGGACCATCTCAGACCGTGTTAGATGTCTTTCCCTTGGTATGATTGCTGAGAGCCTGGCGATACCTCATTTTTAAATCAAGCACAATAACTAAAAATGTAGTGTGAGAATGACATAGTTTCAAATTTCAGTGTCATGCTAGTAATAATTATATTCTTCTATGCCAGTTATTAGTGGCATAGGGCAGCTGAGCAGACTGAAGACGTGACCTTCATACTACCCCCTTCCCTTGGTCTGATTTGCACATATACACATGCAAGTGTGCATGTTAACACACATGGACTCTTTCCTACCTTCCAGGCATGTTGCCCTCATAGCCTGAGCATCTCAGTTCTGGATAGAACAGGATTTCACTGTAGCACGGCAGATTTTCTTGTTTCTGGGCTGGAAAGGGCTGGCTTTGTGTTTACCTGTATAACTCAAAGGTTATAAAGAACACGCTTATCGGTTCAAACCTTCGCTGTTAAAGCAAATCGACTCGGGAACTGATGCAATTTATATATATATTTTTAAAATATAACCAGCGATGAGTATCTCTGACAGGCTCATTCCTGGGTGTTCGCTGTAAACTTGTTTGCAAACTGATGTAGATCCTCAAAATTGATGAACGTTTTTCTTGAAGTGGAGCATAAGTGACAGCTGCTTTGAGGCTAGTAGCCCTATACTCTGAGCGCCTTGTTGTTTTTGCTGATACAGACTAACACGGCTACCACTCTGAAACTTATATCTCAAGGAAAGTCAAATGAGGTTTGCTCAAGCAGGCTGCTACGTGCCTCTAGGGGGTGCAGACACCCAGCCCCCCGCTTCATTCCTGGGGCCACGAATGGGAGTGGACAGTGCTCAGTATGTTGTAGGGTTAGATTCAAGGTTTGCTTCTCTTGCCTATATAACGATTAGCCATAATGGGTAGGTTAGAGATTAGGTGTCATTAATCTCTAGGCTAGGACTTCAGTGGAGTTTAGTATTGCCAGTTCCAAACATTCAAAAATTATGAGCCCGGCCCTTCAAAAATCATGAACTACTATTTTAAAAAAGATTAAAAAAAAAAAAGATGAATTTGACACTCTCTTCCTTTGCCTCCTGGTTTCCGAGCTATTATAGTACCGTTTGGGTCACATTTCCAACCTTTTGTCTGCATCCCCAAGGGCGAGAAACCTTTTCCAAAACTGAGGCCGAGACACACACGTAATTACTTATCTTTAGGAACTGGGGCTTTAAGTAACACATAAGGTGTTGTGAGAGTTGGCAACACCGGTTAGAGCAGGCATAAACTAGACCCTGCAGCCAAGAGTTTTTAAATTAGCCAGTGTTTGTGGGAGCCTCATGTTTTAAAACCAGGCCCCTTTTCAGAGGGTGGGTGCTCAGCACGGTGTGAAAATCAGGCCCCTTTAAGTAGTCTCAAAGCAGGACTCCACTATTTCTTTAAGGCTGTCTTATAAGAGGCAATGTGGCCTAAGGGGTAGAGCAATAGCACTAGACACAGGAGACTTGGGTTTTGTTTACAGCTCTGCCACTGGCCTGCTGGGTGACCTTAGGCAAGTCACTTCCCTGCCCTGTGCCTCTGTTTCCCCACCTGTAAAATGGGGACAATGTTAATGATCGCCTGGGTAAAGTGCTTTCAGATCTACGGCTAAGAGCTGGGTGGTATTATACATTTTAGAGGTAATAGTAACAGCCACCACCAGAGGATTTCATACCACCTTCCCCGCCTTCTTCCTCCCCACCCCCATGCTGCTGGACAGTGTGTGAAGCAGCAGGAACTGGCTGCCTCTCTTTGACTTATTAAAAATGCAGGACTTATTGACAGAAAGATCAGTGATTTACTGGTGAAATTCCTAAGGGGAGAGTGGGTGCTACCCAAGGCTGGCTTCCTGGACTTTGTGTCACGGGGCCATAAATGGCTCAGCTCTCTGCCTGGCATGCAGCACATGGTGTATCAGGATCTACCTTCTCCTCCAACAGGCTTTACTGGGATGTTGGTAAATACCAGAATAATCACACTGGCCCCACAGGTAATGCTGGGGGGGGTGGGGGGAGGGGAAACTGTATCACACAAGCGCATACGCGTGATGCGTCTCCCGTTCCATGTCAGAGGCCAGCAAACCGTGCCTCTAGCCGAGACAGTTGAAAGCCCTCAAACCAGCATAAGCCTCAGCCATTGTGGGTCCTGATTAGTCATATGGGAAAGTTTACCTCATGCGGAAGCAATAAGCCACTTGTTCTAGGCAGCAGATGCTAATGTAAGCCATAGGGAAATACAGACAATAGGGCCTATGTAATCCCGGGCTAGGCATTACTAAGGGGCAGATTGTCGAAGCCAGGAGGCCCGGGAGCTGCAGCTGGCAGTGGTGCTGGTCTGCTGCGGGGATGGAGGTCAAGGGGTGCAGAGAGCCAACACAAATGCGCTGCAGTCCCTGAGGCACGTTTGGGGTACAACTAATGGGTCTGCAACAGCATGGAGCCACCATTCTGTGCTCCTTCCCCCACCTGCGTGCGTGTGTGTACGGCTGGAGTGTGCAGAACTCCCGGATTGCAGCTGGATTGGGAGCAAGCAAAATTCGGTCACACTCCCCTGGGATTTCAAATGAGAGGTTTAGCGCCAGGGAACAGCTGGATTAGAAGGTGCTTTACCATCCTACAGATAAAGCCCCATGCAACAGCTAAAATTGCCTTGTCTAAACATCTTCCATAAGACCCAGTCAGGAACCAGCTTTATCCCCTCTTTCGGTCCAGGCATGCGGCTGAATTTGTGGGCGATTCGCTGGCCCGGACGCTGACCCCAGCTGGCATTTTGGAAGCACTGAAGTTGTTGAATGTTTAGCTTGAATCTCATCTATTGCACCCAACCCCTTTCAATCATACCGTACTACGGGTCACGGGGGTAGTGCCCTGAGCTTTCACTGTGCAGGAATCCTAGGGATTAGCACAGAACCTTTGGCCCTGTGCACAGTGAGAGAAGAACCCCTGTGACACTTTCTGACATACATACTCAGCTCAGACAATCCTGCTCCCGAGGTGCTAAACTGAGTCCTGGCCTTTATCTAACGTCAGCATAAGGCAATATTTACCCAAGCACTGGGCCCCCTTATCACTGGTTTCTGACAATAACTCTCATCACGCAGCAAATCGCGCACACGGTTACTCTGCACCAGCGCATCGCCTAGCTCAGGGAAACCTAGTGCGCCCTCCGTCAGAGATTAAAAAGGGCCCTCAGACAGCTCATGCCACAGTCGCTAAGCACATTCAGGCCTGATCTCGCTGCAGCTAGCGCTTGGCCGAGGGTTAATTCTAAATACAAATCTGTAGCCGTACTAGCCGTAGAAAGGTGAAGGCAGCTGCTGATCGGCACTTAAAAGCAGCTGCACTGACATTAAAGTTGGTTCTTTTTTTGTGCCTAGGGGAGCGATTGCTGTGTGTGGCAGAAGGCTGGTGATACTCCTACGAACAGGCGGAGAGGTGGTCTGCACCTAGTGACCGGGAGGGGAGGTGTCATTGGCTTATTAAGATGCTAGGCCCACTAGGAAAAAAAATATACCACAACCCCTGACATAGCTGCATGTGATTTCCCCCCACCCTTCTTCCCCCCACCCATACATAGGCACGTGCCAAGCACACCACAGGCAACGTTCAGGGGGATGAAAGGGAGACTTGTTTTTGGAATGCAGGAACTGCCAGGCCCCTGAGGGCCAGCTAGCTCATTAGCCTGTGGCCAACAATGGCTGGTACCAGCTACTTCAGGGCAGGTGCAAGAAACCCTGCAGTGGGGTATGGGTGAACCTGCCCTCAGAGAAAATGAGTCCGCCTAATCTTCTTTTAAGGCCAGAGGGACGATTAGCTCATCTAGTCTGACCTCTTGTATAACACAGGGCATTACATTAGCCATATAGCCTGAAGCAGGAGGGTTCAGAGCTTTCCAAAACGCTGACATGACGGTTGTGGAGGCAGCGGCTAGAGCACTGGACTGGGACGCAGAAGACCTGGCTTGTATTTCTGGTTCTGCCCAGGCCTGCTGGATGACCTTAGTAAAGTGTAAATTAATCAGTGTTTCTGTGGCTCGTAATTGAAGGGAGCTGAATCTGGGCTTTGCCGCTAGACTGAAGTCAATTTTATCATTATTGCTATTAATTAAACAGCAGAAACATTGAAAAGGGTTAAAGAACCAACAATCGAGCATTTTATACACTGCGGTGCAATGGGGAACCAGCTTGTACTTTATGGCTCATCTTGTGCTTTGCATTTAAATAGCAGCATTATGGGCACGGAAACTTCCGTGTGGCGGTGTGCGGCTCCTGTCCAGTAGTGGGCAAGCCGCTTGCACATGCTACCGTGACCAGGGACTGCTGCCAGCCTGGGGCCCTCCCCAGTAGGCAGGGCTGGAGGGGCGGGGGGGCAGTATAGCCACACCGGAGGAGATGCACAGGCTGGGCATTGGCTCCTACGAGTAGCGGCTGGACATGCTGCGGTTCCTGCCCCGGTCACTGGCCATGGCCCGGCTGGTCTTGCTCATGCCCGCTAGCGCTCTGCAGCAACTCCGCAGCTCGCTACAGCCGCGGCTGTAAACCGTGTATCTAGGCAGGGCTCTAGCCGCGTAATAGCTGAGCACCTCGCACTCTTGAATGTGTTAGTCCTCACAACACCCCTTGGCGCCAGGCCAGTGCTATGAACCCCATTGTGGGGACAGAGGCGCAAGGAGGCTAAATGGGTTACCCAAGGTCCCACCAGAAACCTGTGGCTGAGCAGCCCACGTTGGCACCCTAGCCACTAAACTATCCTTCTACGCCACCTTTGGGCTACGCCAGAGGTCCCCAAAGTGTGTGTGGGGGGTGCTGCCCCCCCCAAAGGGGAGTGGAGGACCGTCTGGGGGAGGTGCGGTGGGGCCAACCCCCACGGGAGTGGGGAGGGCATGCCACCCAGCCCCTCCCCACTCCCAGCTCTCCTTCTGTCCCGCTCCCAACAGTGGCCCCAGGTAAGGATGCCAGGTGTCTGGTTTTCAACCCTGGAGGCTCCTGTGCTAACCGGGCCACTAAAAGTCCGGTTGGCGGCAACTCCAGCAGGGCGAGCAGGCTCCGTGCCCGGCTCCTGGGAAGTGACTGGCATGTCCCTCCAGCTCCGCAGTGTCCATTGGCCAGGAACCATGGCCAATGGGAGCTGCAAGGGCACCGCCATCTGCTGGGGGGGGGGGGCGGGGGGCATGTGGAGCCCTCTGGCCGCCCCTCTGCCTAGGAGCTGGAAGGGCATGCTGCCACATCCTCCATCCCCAGGAAATGCTGGGACCACCTAAGGTCAGTGCTGCCCGGCTCCCACACCCTGCACCTAATCCTGCACCCCAACCGCCTGCCCCAATCCCGGAGCCCCCTCCCACAGCCTGAATCCCTCATTTCTGGCCCCACCCCAGAGCCCGTTCCACCTCCCCTACCCCAATGCCTGCCCAGAGCGCCCTCCCACACTCCAAACCCCTCGGCCCCCCAGCTCGGAGTCCCCCCTTTCCCCCCCAAGCCCCTTATCCCAAAGCCCACACCCCCAACTGGAGCCCTCACCCCCTCCTGCACCCCAACCCTTTTCCCAGTGAAAATGAGGGTGCGGAAGAGTGAGTTACAGAGGGAGGGGGATGGAGTGCGAGGGGGCCTGGGGGGAAGGGACGGGGCAGAAGCCAGGCACGGGTGTTCAGTTTTCTGCAATTAGCAAGTTGGCAACCCTAGCTCCAGGCCACAACCTTGCTCCCTGCCCCAGACGCACTCACAGCTGCTGAAAGGCACCACTCACCCATTCCCAGCCCCTTGGATGATTCGCAACAATGGGTAGATGCAGGCTGTAGATTTCCCTACTGCCTAAAGGCCTAGTTCCCAGAGCAGCAGAACCCCCAGTGCAGTGTGCGCCTGCATTCTCCCAGGTGCAGGAGCCTGGTTGGAGGAACGCCGAAGTAACACAGAGCCTGCCACCTATATCAAAATGAATCCGCTTGGCCAGAGGCCAAAACCAGGATGCCCGCACAAGGCAGCCGAGGGCTTTTTAATTACGGAGCATTTTTATCTTTGTCTTTAATTAAGCACCTCGCCGTCATCTAAGGGACTGACTGATGGCCATGGTGAGGCTAGGATATTAGACAGGCTCCCACTTGACTAGAATGAGGTATATTCCCTCTCTGCCCACCCCCTATCCCCCCATTTCAATGCAGCGTGGAGGAAAATGGCTTATCTAAACTATATAGTTGTCTATTTTGCAAGGGAAAGTACTTCCCTCTCAATTCCTTTGGCCACGCTCCAGTCATGTCAGTTCCACAGCTGAATAGATTCATCTAAGCACAGAGGTTTGTCATCAGTTTTAATGGATCAAACCTACACTCACACCAGCCGTATTGGCTACCTGAAGCAAAACTGTTATTAGCTATAGCTCTACTAAGCCAAGAGTTTTCTTCAGGAGAGAAGCCCCAAAGTGGAAATCCAGAGCCAGACACTGGCCCTGGATCCAAAGTTTTCACTAGAATGAGACCATCTTCCCCAGGCTACAGCTTTAGGGCAATAGAGGAATGGTGGAGACAGCCCGGACACCCTTCCAGAGTCAATGTGGTTATTCTAAGTAAACAGGGTTTGGCTGGGTTTTCAAATGGCCGCGTGTGCCTGCCTGGGATTAGAAATGAGCCCGGAGCCTTTGTCACTTGGAAACAGCTTTAAAGCCAAGAAATAATTCAGCCCAAATGCCCTACTAGGGAGACGAGCTGCATTAGTTGGAGGAAGCCTGATAGTGTCGTGAGCCTGGCACCAACACTACCTCAGACATTTTCAACCTCACCTGCGCGCACCACAGGCTGGACACGCAATTGCAATAAATTGTATTTCAACCCCTCAGGGAATCTCCTTTTATTTACCCCCCTCCTTTCCTTTTTTCAGCAAGCCAGCACTATGCTGCCAATGGGACCTCCACTTGCACATTCAATACTAAGTGTCTACACTCAGATACTTCCCTTGTCTTCAAAGGACTGTGGCTCCAACCCTAAGTGTGCTTCCCTTAACTTCAATGGGCTTTAAATCAGGTTGTTAAAAACACATCTAGACACCAGAGCGTCACACAGATAGTGCAACCAATCCACACTCACCAAGAGTGTGACACTTTCCCCTACTCCGCACACTGTGGCTACGTGATACTGCACAGAAACAATGGCGGGCGAACGCTTGCCCTTCTGTTCCAAAAGCCCAAACCACTGGAGAAGCTGTCCAGCAGAACATGGCCTATGACATACAGCTGAACAGTTCCAATTCCATGCAGCAGAGGGCAGTAGAACCAGCCCCCCCCAGCTTATTACAAGAGAAAAGCAATTAGGAGAAAATAAATGTGAATCATTAAAAAAAAATGCAAAAATACTACAGGTTCATGTACCTTGAGAAGGAGGCCAGTCCACCAAGAGGCCCTCAGGATCTCGGGGCCACTTATAGGGCTACTGTACAACTATCATGTCTCTTAGGGTCTGATCCAAAAACCCAATCAGAAGTTGAGGCTCCATTGACTTCAATGGGCTTTGGTTCAGGCTCTCTGGCTGCACGGGTTATACCAAATCTTTTCCATCCAATTCATATTAGACCCAGACCCTTTATTTGAATGCCCCTTGTTAAAATGGGGTGTAGGTATAGGACAGGGGAGGAACCTTAGCCAGCAACCGCCCATGGGTGTAGGTATCAAGGTCAGGCTGTTTGTTTTCAGAAGCACTGATCAGAGCCTCACAATGTGGGATTTGCTATGTGACAGGCTACAGCCTGACAGAGGTCTAGAGTACTGTGACTTCATGGGTTTAGGCAAGTCTATGCCACATTCAGCACACCGGGTTTCTGCATCATGTCTTCTTATCACATCCATCGCTAGCTGTCTGCGAATGGACTGCCGTGATAGGGACGAGCATGAGCAGAGGCTGCAGGCGTGGCTCATGGGGTGTTTTGCCTGACTACAGCCTGCAGGGTTTGGCATGAGGCATCTTATCATCTGGGTGCTGCAGGAGAGTACTGACAGCCTGTGGGTATGTGGTGGGAGACTGGCCAGTGCGTGAATACATTTCAGATTGATAGTCAGTATCGTTACCAAGTCTGTGCACAATCACTCAGGGGTTGTAACGTTCTTCATAAAGCACTTGGAGATCTAAAGGTGAAAAGTGCTATAGGAGAGCTAAGGATTATTATTAAGAATTAAGGTTTAGAATGACTTTTCCTTATTTCTCTATCTGTTGAAATCCTTCTGTCCCGTTTTTGGCCAACAAATATTTCCACTGTGCTTTTGCAACACTGGCCCCGTGTGAGATTCTTCATGGTCGGCGGAGCCCATGTCTGCGTCAGACAATGGCCTAGCAACCATTTGCATGAGACCTAAATTAGTGCTTTGCACATTTTCTATTCGCAGATCTGCCAATACACCTTCCTTAGCCTTGCTCGTCCAGTCCTGGACCTCTCCTGAGCTGAGCTGTCAATCATCCCCCATCCACTCACTGAGAGTTGTGGTTCTGAGAAGTGGAGCCCAGCTCTGACTAGGAGGAGCCTATCAAACCTTGAGAACTAAGCTGTGGGTGGAGCCTGAAGACTTTCTATCTGCCGAGGTGCTGGAAGCTCCATAAATCAAATAACTTGGGTTCCTAATTACTTTAGGCTCTTTTGACAATCCCAGCCTTAGAGTGAAGAACCAGAGCCTGAGTGATCATCTCTACACAACCCGGGTAGCCACACTAAACTCTTCAAGTCCTAGCTAAGCATGCACAAGCTCAGTCTAAAAATCTAGCGGCACTGCTGGTTTTTCCAAAGCCCTGATCAGGAATCTGGAAGGGAAAGACAGACCCATGCCATCAAAAGCCTCAGAAGCTTCAACTACAACTAATACCAAGCTGAAAAGGTATCTGCATGATACCCAAAAATGTATTGAGCAGTATGAGTGAGAAAACAAAATACAGGATGACACTGGCCAATGGACAATGACCACTGCCATGTGACAGGAGTCGTATGACTGGGGCCAGGATATAAAGAGTAATCTCTTACCAACTATCCAGTGTGTCACACCCTTATTATACCAAGGAAGTTGTTTGCCTTTATGGCACGAGCAATAGCAGTAGTGCTAGAATCCCATAGCTCTCCTGCTCTGGCTGGTTCTTTAGATAAGACATATGCAACAACAAGCAGTGTCATCTGATGTGCATGAGGTTCACTAATATTTAACCTTCTTGCAATTTTGCCAGCCATTCTCACTGCCACAATTACAAGCTGTCCCCCTTCTCTCCGAATCACGCGGCCTTCTGCTTCCTACTCACAGCAGTCATGAAACTTCTCATCAACCAAACCCCCCATCGCCAGCAATGGCGAGAACTAACTGAACGCAGATAACACAGGCTCAACCTGCCAGGCAGATTAGACTGCAGCTCACTTGCGCTTGGGTACGCTGGTTCAGCTGTAAGAACGAGGAGGACTTGTGGCACCTTCGAGACTAACAAATTTATCGTGGGTTTTAGCCCACGAAAGCTTATGCTCAAATAAATTGGTTAGTCTCTAAGGTGCCACAAGTACTCCTGTTCTTTTTGCGGATACAGACTAACACAGCTGCTACTCTGGTTCAGCAATGGGAGCTCCTTTGGGTCAATGGGCGCTACAGTAAAACAGGAGTGGTCTGATTTCAAATGGAAGCTGTGTCTTTGTAACTCTGGATAAAGCACCCAAGAGATTTGTGTCTGGAACAGTGTCGTGTGGGGACAGTGGGTTTTAGGTCCCCAAAAGTCTCCCATCTGGAATTTCAGTCGTTCCATGACTGGTGGCTTTTTTTTATTTTATTTTGTAAGGCTCTTTGTTAACCAGACATCATCCACATGCAGCTAGAGATAAATGACAGCTCCTTGCTCAACAAATCTGCCCCAGGGTGTTTGTGTCATTTCGTTTGGCTGACAAAACCAAGCTGTTATCTGGTCTGTAGGCTCAGCAGGGCCAGTATCATGGTGGGACAGCGATTCTGGGCTGCTGCGTTCAAATTGTCAGCTAAACGGCAATTGCAGAGTCTTTGTTACCAGGGTGCCCTCAGCCGTAGCTGGGTGGCCAGACCGAACCAGGGTGTGGGATAATAAACAAGTTGAAATCTCATCTTCTGACTTGTAAACTAGGCTAATTTGATCTGGAATCACAGGGAGAGAATAAATAGAGAACTGCGTCACGGCTGTAACCACACTTCAAATTGAACTTGTCAGACAGCCACAGTAGTAATTCAGTCTCTTTGGGGATTGCTTTTACAAACAATTGTACACTCCTAGCTCCATCACAGAGAAAGGCAAATCCTGCCGCTCATCTCTGAAAGCAGCAGCTGGAGTGTGATTCTGCTTGAGGAGAAGGAGGAAATTTGCCCCACTGAGATGCCTGCCACATAAGAGATTTTGAGAGCAGGATGGATGGCTCTGGAAATGTGTAGAATCACAGAGAATTCTCTGTGAAGTCAGTGGAGCTAGGCAGAGGATCTGGCCCAAAGCATTATAAGCCCCAATTCAGGAGAGCATTTAAGTGCGTTCCTGGACAAGGATTTGTGCCCAGACCAAAATCAAATGTAAATACAGCCAGTACATCCACATGCAGAACCAAATGCAGCTTATTTAGAAGTCATCAGGAATGTGCATCACGGGCTGGATAGCGCAAATATTGCTTACAATAGCTCCCCATAAACACTGAAACAGACCTTCCACCTGTTCCCTGGTGCATATCAGCTAGTGTTTCTTCGCTGGTGTTTGTTATATAATAACTTCACACTTCAGGCCTGTAAAGTGGGGAGGAGGGATGCTGATGACGTCTGTTTACATGATAAAAACAGTTTGCTGCCACTTATAAACCGGTTACAAGGAAGAAATCCATACAGCCCAAGCGAAGTTTATTGGCATTTCTGACATCAATCGGCTCTTTACTGGTATCCTTTGTGACTAAGTTCCTCCTCTATCTTGGTGGGTCCTGCGCTTATTGGCGGATTTTCTTGCCTCAGAGATTCACCATGTGGGTTGGGGAACAGCCCAGAGACCTTCCCCTCTGGAAGAACCCACAGCCCAGGTCAATTGGGAGGTTTGGGGGGAACCCGGGCCCGCCCTCTACTCCGGGTTCCAGACCGGGGCCCTGTGGACTGCAGCTGTCTATAGTCCCTCCTGTAACAGCTGCATGACAGCTACAACTCCTTGGGCTACTTCCCCATGGCCTCCTCCAAACACCTTCCTTAGTCTCACCACAGGACCTTCCTCCTGGTGTCTGATAACGCTTGTGCTCCTCAGTGCTCCTCCAGCGGCACACCCTCTCACTCTCAGCTCCTTGCGCCTCTTGCTCCCAGCTCCTCACACTCACACCACAAACTGAAGTGAGCTCCTTTTAAAACCCAGGTGCCCTGATTAGCCTGCCTTAACTGCTTCTAGCAGGTTCCTGATTACTCTAGTGCAGCCCTTGCTCTGGTCACTCAGGGAACAGAAAACTACTCATCCAGTGACCAGTATATTTGCCCTCTACCAGACTCCTGTACCCCACTGGTCTGGGTCTGTCACACCTTAAAATGGAATAGTATACAGGATGACATAGTAGACACTTTGAACTTGACTTCACATAACGCTTTATTATGACCGTTCAGCCAGATAAGATACTTATGCAAACTACAAGGTGTATCAGAAAAGGAAGGGGGAAGGCGATAGTGGAGTGTGTCAAAACAAGCTCTTACCGGCCCCCAAGAAATAAACACTATTGTCAAGCACGTGACCTTCCTTCAAGACAGGCAAGAGGAAGCAACTGAGACTGAGTATTACAGATGATAGTGGAATAACAGGCAATAAAATGAATGGGGCAACCTTCCTGGATGCTTAGAGTCCTTTATGGGCTAGCCCTGTTCTTGCTGGAAGTATCACAACTAGGAAACTTTCCTGGACACTAGATCAATAAGGAAGAACTGGGAGGATTTAGGCTGGGGTAGGGTTTAGTAGAGAGAGCTGCATTAGAGGCTTACCTGCAGTATATTATTCAACCACTAGTTGTCTGTGTGCTGGACAGAGTTTGAGTAAATAAAGGAGACAAAGATGGAATTTGAGCTGTGTGGAGGACTGAGGTCTAGCTTAAATGTCCGGTATAGTTGGCTCACATTGTTTGCTTCCTGCCTCTCTTCCAGAGTTTCAGTTCTTTCACATGCAGCCCTTCCACCTACCCCCCTGTAGGTGAGGAACAATCCATCGGCTTCTTTACAAATGATCTGCCATTGAGTCCCTCCCTGACTCCTTGGAGTAAGCTAAAATTCATCCTACAGTGCCATCAATTATTTATTAGTAACCACATGCTCACCAACATGTCTCACATCAAAATGGATGGGGAGGAAGAGTGCACTAGCTTTTCTCTTCTTTTGGCCATGAAAATAAAAAGACAAAGAGAGAGAAGGGGGGGGGGAAATAGGTGAAGAAATCATCTCTTTTCTCTTTGTCCTTTAGTGTCCCTCTCTCTTCTGTCCTTTTTTCTTCTCTTCTCCCTCTCAGCACCTCCTCTTCCCTTCCTCTATGATACTTTCTCCCTCTTTCCCCCAAATATTGGGAATGGAACTACAGAAAACACACAAGATACTTCATCCTGAGCCTAATCGCTGCTCAGAATGGAGAAGGGGTGCGATACCCGAACAACAGCCCTGCTAGTGGGGAGAATATACCGGTATCTAGCTGGGATGTTGGACCTGAATGCCATTGGGTACTTTTCCTTGAGATTTTTTTTTTTTTTTGGCCAATGGACACACCCCAAGTAAACTCCATTGTACAAGTCAGCTTGAGTTTCATTTTGGATTTCCTGTGTGCCAGAAGACAATCTGGCTAGCGAGAACTCATTATTTAAAACTCTAGGGTTGATCTTACCAATGTTTTGTAAAAGCTTCAGAGTCTGTATTACTTTCCGTTCATTATTAACTTGCGTTTGCCTTCCCTGTCCCTGTTTATCATTTTCAGCACCGTGGAGGTCAGCGAAGCAAGGATGGGAATTCCAAGAAATGACAAATAACCAAACCGTATCTTTTATGGTGTTGAGTCATTAAATTATGTTGCCCTTGTATAATTTTCATCTGATACAGCATTTTTAATATTACATCAGCTCTCAGGTCAGAGCACAGATGCAAAAATAATTGGTTACAAAACTAGTATGTAAAGTCTTTGGATTGCATGCAGCTTCTGATGAATACACATAGTACATAGGTTACTATGGGTTTAGATGCATTATCTCATCAGCCAGCGATGCTATTGGCAATCCACACCCGTGCCTTCTTGTGCCGTGCTGGTCACCTGACTATGAGTTATGTTTCAGGTTTCAGTATGCTCTCGCTGCAAATGGACCCTGGCTTACTTGAAAACAAAACAAAACCATGCACACACACAGTTGCTATACTGGTTTGGGGCACTTTATTTATAAAGCATTGGAGCTTTACAAGGCATAAAAAAGTGCTGAACAAATAGACCTCCTACCCCCCAAAATGTACAAACCTAAAGGCACAAGTTGATATAATAATGGATTGTGGATTTGTTTTAAAGTGTCCTTGCAACTTTAGTGGTTATGAAAGGGGCTGCATTGACAACTCTGGAACCTGTGGGCCAGAACCTCCTCTCCCATTATTACACTGGGGTAGCTTCACTGGTTTCCATTCTGTTATTCCTGATTTACACCAACATGAAAGAAAGTCAGTCCCTGAATTGATCTACTCAGTATCAGGCAGAGCAGAAGTTGCTCTGCCAGTTTCTCAACTCTGACCTTTAGCGATCGGAGGAAAGTTCTCTCTGTGTGCTCATTCATTCTTGGGCCTCTGTCAAGACTGCCAACCCGGCCAGTTAGTACCGGTTCTGATAGTGGTTTGTGACATGGCCACTTACTCATTGGGGAACTGACTCAAACTCATTTCGCACAGGCCAAAGTCATGGCATGGCAACAATTTGTGGTCATTAATGATTTGGGCTGGACTTGAATCAGCCGCCGATGCTAAGCAAGGCTCTGATTCTCATTAGCTGCCTTCAGCCAACTAGTGACCTGGGCTTTACTAATTACAGCTCATTTCCTAATACTTTACATGCTGGTAGCTTATTATATAACATGTAAAACGCCCATCAAACAAGAATTCCTTTCTTTGTACACTTATCCGCAAACTTTGGTGGTACTGGCATAGCCACTACTAGACACATTTTTGTATCACTTTAAGGCACTGATTAAAATAGTTTGTGTATCATTTAAATGGCTCACAAAGTGCTTAGGAAAATACAACTGGTTGGAATCAACAGTTCCCCCCAGTAGAGGGTTTGCATTTCACATCATAAGGCTGGGAATGCCTGTTCTACAAAAAAAGGTTCCACCTCCTGTCCTCTCCAGTCTATTTCTGAGGTATGTAGTGCTCTGATGCCCAAGAAACAATGTACATGATGGCTGGGGGTGCGATTGATTGTGGTGGAAAGTAGCATTAACTTTAGAAACAGGGCCATGGCCATGAAAGGACAGTGCAGTAGTGGTATATTTTAGAGAGGAAGTGATTGAAATGAAAACTTTATCGACACTGATGTCACCAGGATCGCAAGCTATGAGGTCATAGGAATTTGAAGAGCTGACAGATTGTACTGCAGTGTTCTGGATCAGCTATAGCCCTTTAGGAAGTAAATCCAAAGGATTACAGTCTTACACGGACTAAGGTTGTGAAACAGAGGGGAACATTTTAATTTGATGAGTATGATGGTATAGGGAAGAGAAGTTGCAATAAAGCCAATGCTCTATTTATAAACATTGCTCATTATACAATGAAACTGACAGGTCTACAGCCTAAACCCTCCTACATTAGTTCTATTACCAAAAAATAAAGCCAGGGTGATGATGAAATCCTAATCCTTTGTAGCAAATAACTTTGAGAGTTGCATTATATCATATTGAAAACTATTGTTTAAAACAGTTTTCTCTACATGCTTTGGGTAAAGATACACAATTGCATTTCGGTAATTCAGGGTTTTTCAGAGACTGGGATTTATCTGAATGCTGTTGCATCCAATCAGTTACCAATAAAAAATATGGCAAGGTACAGATTTACACCATTTCATTTCTTCTTCCCCAGGGAGCATTAAAAATAAATGACAAAGATGCAAAGTAGCTTTTATACATGCTAATAGACCTCACCGTGTCTTGTGGCAAGAGGAATGCAAGCAAAATTCAACCCAAAATTGAGCCTCTAGGCATGTTCCTTAAAATACACTTCTACCCACGGCAGTGCTAAGACAGGACTAAATCGTCCTCTGGTTTAAGCAGGTATGACTCCTACTGAAGCCAATGGACATTGTATCATTGCGGAGACGGTTTTGTTGCAGCACAAAAGGTGTACCTGTCTGGGGGTTCGCATTAGATGGCACTGTCACACAGGAGCGCCGCCAGCTTTTCTGCCGCCCTAGGCAGCGGAAGGTCCCGCCCCAAAATGCCACCCCCCACAGAGGCGGCGGAAGGTCCCGCTGCTGAAATACCGCCGCGGTCGCCACCCCCCAAATTGTAGTGCCCTAGGCGACCGCCTAGGTCGCCTAATGGGTTGCGCCGGCCCTGCTCTCACATGGTCACTCGGCTGGTTAAAACTCCCGGCACAGCTCTTACCTGGGTCTTAAATGGGATGGAGGGGTTTGGGCCATTCTGCATTGGCTTGGTGTCTCCTCACCCCATTCCTTGTAGCTGCGTAGAAGAATGAATGGGCAAGAGATAAGCCTTAGCTAAGCCATTTGCCTACAAAGAAACACTGTCTTATCTCCCTCCGCACACCCACACCACTTCTCTCGCACTCTATTGATTTCTTTTTCGTGATGACTTCCTCCTGTCCCTGAGTTTATCATAAGGAAGTTGTAGAATTCCCTTAAGACGCTGTGTACATTTCCAAGAGATACTCCCTGGGGAAACTTTCCCTGGAAGGAATGAGTGCAAGAAAGGCTCAAGAGGCAATCTCAGGACAGGTAGTTTCCCATAATCTAGGTCCAGCCTCACTTTGGGCTCCAATCCAAGTCATTTATGGCAGGGCCAAGAAGGGGAGGAGTCCTAACCATACAGTTAGCTGTCCAGAAAAATGTACAGACACTAGCCATACAGTGAAGAACTGCTGCTGTACTTGTCTAGCTGAGGGCAATGTCATTTCTGCATCAGTTACCCAGTCTAAAGCAGCAGGATGCCAGCACCAGCATTTTAGAAAGAGTATATAATTGGGTATCAGATTTTAGTAATCCAATGTTTTATATTTATTGTCCAAAAAGTGATTGTCCATCGTACTCTCCTCAATACAGTGTGCACTCACCTTCAGCTGATAGCCTGAATATCTTAGAAAAGAGACAGCCCCTCTCAGGTAGGCACTATACGCTGCCTCAAACTGTTCACTTACCTAGCGCCTACTCTCCTCAGTTCACTTCCTGTTCCATCTCTTGAATTCAATCAAGTGGCTAGCAGCTCGGGCACTGACCACTTCATCTTCAGGAAGGTTGTTCTGTTTTGGCATGTGCTTTGGCTCAGAGTCCAGTTAACTGACAAAACATTTTTCAAGCTTCCTCTCCCAGGGGATCATTTGCATTGCCTGTATCTTTTCATACATTGCACTCTTATCCTTGCTCTGACAACACTATTTGGGGATTTTCCCAGTGCCTATATAGTAGGTACAAAAGCTTTTGGCTTGTCCTTGCTCCTACACATACTTTGCTGAAAATAGCATATTTCCCATGTATAGGATCACTGCTCAACTCTTAGTTTTGCTGGCTTTCTGGAAGGGCAAATACCTTTGTATTTATTTAACCATCTGTAGTTCAGCTGTCGGATTGTGCTCAGCTCTCACTATTACCCTGAATATTTTACGAAGTAAATTTGAAGAACACAAAACACAGCTTTCTGTTTACAATAAAGAACATCCTATCTACTGCAGCAAACTCCTTTCAGAAAGAAACGCTTTACTATGAAGGGATTAGAGGTCTGTAAGAGTTTGATTATAGCTAAAGAGAACTTACTGTTCAGATTTACAAGTGTTACACTACACCACTTTCGTGTGCAGAAGGGTCTACTTTACCTTACAGCCTCATTGTGTTAGATTTCTTCACGCTACCCTCTTCTGTCTCTTTAGTACAAGATCCACATAGTCTTATGTCAACTTAGTGATGTGAAATTTAAACAACCATTTACTTCAGACCAAATTCTCATCTACCATAACTCCACTGACTTCAGTGGAGTTATTGCCAGTAGAAAATTTGGCCCATCACCTCTGAATTCAGGCATAAAGGGTGATATATTCCTTGCTTTAGATCCTTGTAAATGAGCATTTATAATGGTAAACAAGTTAAAGGGGACACGTTTAAGTGCTTCCAGAGGCAACAGATTCTCTGCAATCATCAAGGAATTCTGCTCCCCTCCCCTCTGATTGCCCTGCTATCATATTGCATAATTGGACAGGAGAATTATGGACATTTTTACTTTCTCCTGAAACCTGAGCTCTGGAAGAGGCAACACGCCAAGTGAGATGGATCAGTGATTAGTTTCTTGTGCTAAGTTTGCCCCTTTCTTCCTGTGCTTAGAAAGGAAATACATTCATGACCTCAACAATAGTTAAAAAAAGCTGAAAGGTGTTTATTTTGGCACAATTTAAAAATACCCCGGTACATTAAATATCAATCCTTTGTCCTTGAATTAACCATTTATAGCTCAAGACTCAGTCATCAAGTGTTCAATAAAGCTAGCTGTATGGGGGAGAAAACAACAACTCCACAGTATGCATTTAACGTGACAGTGCAAAAAAAACCCTAAGTAGGTTCTGTCGAGGGATCCAGTTGGGTCAGACAGCATTAATGTGATCTGAACAAACTACAAAGCCCATGGGAATAAAGTTCGCTGTGTTTGAAAAGTTTGACAGAAAGCGACGTTAGCACTGAGAAACCTGAACTCTGTCTTGGGGGTGGGGGGAGGGGGACGAAGCATCCGATACTTGGCACTAAACTGTTACAGTGATGCACTTGAGGGACAGACAGATACAGACATGCAGCAGTGACATGGGCCAGTGACAGTCCCCACACAGCAATGGAGAGAATGACCCATCAATGATTTATGTATGGAAAGAATTGATGAGCAGCTATGCCATGCACGGATGCAGTTTCATTGACAGATTCATAAGCAGAAACTCCCTCCCATTAAAGATGTAATATCTTTGCATTGTATCATTGCATAGTTACTTCTTTCTCCTATAAAGTTAAGTTGTTTCCGACACTTTGTCAGTTCATAGCCCCTATGTCTTCCTACCACCTCAAAATGTCATTTGTATCAGAGGTAAATCCTATTGATACATAGAGAACAGACATAAAAAGTAACTCTGGCAAAACTGCTACCTCCTGGTTTGGGAATAGACAAACTATACACATACAGTACTCAAGAATGGAAGCTTCCCCTCTCAAACGGCCTGACTTACTGTGGCTGTTAAGTTTTAGCAGACAGAAAAAACAGCAATTAAAACTAGGTTGGATTTAATCAAACAGGGGCGTCAAAGTTTTACATATAGTGATTCAATGTGTGTGGCTAGCAGGCCCTGCTCCTTCATAGTTTCCTCTTTAGCCCCACTGTCTTTGACCTCACTGGAGGAAAGCTGCAAAATTCTCCATTCTTCCATTCTCAGGAAAGAAATGCAAACAGTTTACACTGCATTAAAATGTGCATAAAATAGATATCCAATAAAAAAGACTAGTAGCTCCTCCCTGCCCCCATCCCAAACCTTACTCTATAGCTTTGAACAAGCCTCTGGCGGGAGGCAGAGAGGATATCTGAATCATGAGGTTTACACTCTCCACAGTGGCGTCACATTGGCCAGAGACAGCTACTTTAGCATTTTTAAAGATAAGAATCAATTGTTGTGTTCTTGAAATCATGATGGCTACCACTGGCTGGTGACAAAAATCCACCATGAGTCATTTCCTCTAAAGAATCCATTGTGGTAGTGAGGTTTAAACAAAGGCAGGTGGTGTGTGGGGGAACTCAAAGGCTAAGGTGCTGATCTGTAGGCCTTATGTGCATGGAGGATTAGATTGGGGAAACCCTTACTTGTGTTGGTGAGAATTCCCATGACAACTCCAGTTGAAATCAATGTGTGTAAGTGCTCAGGGTGGCTCAACCTAGCTTAGAGAGTGTGCTTTCCTTTAGACCGCAACAGCCAACCTCATGAAACGCTGGAATGAGGGAAGGCTGGGTGTCTCAGTGGGGCAGAAATAGCAGCTTATCAACCACAAAGCCACAGCAAATGGATCCTCACGTAGGGCCTGATCTAAAAGTCCATGAAATTCACTGGAGAAACTTCCATCAACTTCATGGGCTTTGGATCAGACCCATACTGACCACAGTCTTCAGCAGCACTTAGGATGACAATATCTGGAGACAGGTGGGTCTAAACCTACAGTTAAAAACCATGGTCCTCTATGACTAAGAAGCTGAAGAAGATGCTTCTGAAGGCATCAATTTTTGCATT
Source organism: Emys orbicularis (assembly GCF_028017835.1). NCBI lineage: Eukaryota > Metazoa > Chordata > Testudines > Emydidae > Emys > Emys orbicularis. The sequence continues at coordinate 15,352,807 of NC_088704.1, forward strand.
GAGATACTTCATGTAAAATACATTTGTATTTTCCTGCAGCATTAAAGCCATGGCACTTAGAGTTAACATTTACAAACGTGTCCTTTAAACAAGCCCACCTCCAAAACTCCGTGTTGGCATGCTGCACTGAGGGCTTCTCCTCCACAGCCAGACAGCTGACCACAATGAAGGAAAAAGGATCTTGCCAAAGCTGAAAGTGTTCCAAAAAAGGCAGATTCTTTGCAGATTTTAACATAGCTTCTGTTAGGAGACAAATGAAACCACAGAGCTGGAAAAGGGCTTTTCAAGCCCATCAAAGCAGTTCATAGAACTGGATATATCCTATAGTCATCATGTTTGCATTAGTTCAACTCCTCTGTCCATGTTTGGCACAAACCCATTTGACACAGTGGCTCGGCTTGTTTTTCGGTTAGCGGCTCCTGACATTTTCCTGGCATTCCAGTGGCTACAGAAAGTTTCCCCAACACTGTGCATATTTACTAAGTCCTCAGGTAAGTTTTGAAGGCTAAACATTGCTGACCCTGGTTTCTGCAGAAGGGATCATAGCGGAGGATGCAGACATCACTAACGATCGCTCTCGTCTGACGTAGCGTGGCTTTCGAACTGAAAGGGTGGGTACAGACACACAGTTAGCAACTGCTATCTAGTCACGGCTTCATAATTAATTCATAATTAAACAAGTCAGCCAATGATCCAAAAGTGGCTATTGTTGTTCTAGAATATAGAGAAGAAAATTTGACCGACGACTAAATATTAAGAAAGCCCACTAATACACCTCTTCTGAAGGAAGCACTTTAGTTACTTATTGAATTGGGTGCTCACTGGATACCAGTGTTTCCATTATTATTTCCATTTTCAGCCTTACAAAGATAAGCCACATATTATTCATGTTTTATGGCTATAAAAAACCAAGGCAGAGAGGCTAAGACACTTGCCCCCACTCAGGGTCTCAGGGTCAGAGCCAAGATTAGAATTCAGGAGTTCCTGGCTCTATCAGATTATATCTCCCTGAAGCCCAAAACAAATTCAGACAAGGGCTTTGTCTACACTGGCACTTCATTGGCAAAACTTTTGTTGTTCAGGGGTGTTAAAAAAAAAAACCATACACACACCCCCAAACGACAAAAGTTTTACCGACGAAAAGCGCTGGTGTGAACAGCGCTCTCCTGCCAACAACGCTGCTGCCGCTTGTGGGGCGGTGGAAGTTTTTTTGTCAGCAGAAGAGCTCTGGAGAGCTTTTTGTTGGCAGCAGCTACGCTACGAGCCTTTTAGCGGCATGGTTGTAGCAACACAGCCTTGTCGCTAAAAGCCTCGTAGTGTAGCCGTAGCCTTAGAGTCAACATGCTGCCTGCAGGAAGGCCTAAAATTAAGATTGTGGTAATAAAGATTTAAATCTTAATTCTTGCATCTTAGATTTAAAAATAATCCGCATACACCCACACAATGAAAGTAAACAGTTTGGCTTGTTTAAAAAAAATTGGCTTGTTTAACATCCTCCTCCCCCAACAACATTTTATCCAGTTCCTGGAAGGCTTGATTGGTCTTCCTTTAAAGTCAATAGGAGTTTTGTCATTGTCTTCAGAGTACACAGATCAGGCATATACAGTAGAATTGCAGAGTTACAAACACCAGAGTTACAAACTGACCAGTCAACCACACACCTCATTTGGAACCAGAAGTACACAATCAGGCAGCAGCAGACAACAACAAAAAACAAAAAAAGAGCAAATACAGTACAGTACTGCTAAACATAAACAACTAAAAAAAAAATAAAGGAAAGTTTAAAAAAATTGACAAGTTAAGGAAACCGTTTCTGTGCTTGTTTCATTTAAATGAACATGGTTAAAAGCAGCATTTTTTTTTTGCATAGTAAAGTTTCAAAGCTGTATTAAGTCAATGTTCAGTTGTAAACTTTTGAAAGAACAACCATAACATTTTGTTCAGAGTTACGAACTGTTCAGAGTTACGAACAACCTCCATTCCTGAGATGTGCGTAATTCTGAGGTTCTACTGTAAAGCATAGACTAGTTTTCAGTAGTGTCCTGATTAAATAATTGGATATACCCTATTAGGCAGTACAAGTTTCTTTGATACCTACGTGTGAAATAAGCAAATACCATTTTGTAATATTTGCAATGTTACGTATCACTGAATTTGCTTTTAACTGTGCATTGTTTTCAGAAATACTTGAAACTTGCTTACTTTTTTATTTGACAAAGAGTGATTGATTTCACCTTCTCCCATGTTCTGAATGGAGAAGTAGCCAATATGATTCTGTTTCATTAAGCTTTCTTGTTTGCACATCAGCATCACAGACAGCTACAGCTTTGAGAATAATATTTGTTAGCGTACTGATGCTTTTTTTGGTGGCCTCTGTGTCTGCTTTTTTCCTGCAATTCTCAGTAGAGGTTTCTTAAGAATAAATAAAGGCATCCCTAGAATGGATTATTTAATCATACACTCAGCACTACTTGAAAGAAGGTGCATTTAAAAAGAAAGAACGAAAAAGGACCGGTTAGATGAGCACCAATCCAGAGAACAGGTTACTGCCTGAACTTTTCATGCTTATTAAAACAACTCTGCCAACTCCTGCACAATTTTCATGTTCCAAATACCATGTAAGTGTCATTTGCTTCAAGAGGTGTGACATTCAATCCAGTGAGCCTGAAAACGAGCCACCCACGAATCCTCAAGATGTTCCAGCCCTCAAAACATGTCCCACTTTGAATAATTCATTTTTTGAACACCTCTGAAAACCTGAACACTCATCCATCTCTTTCTAAGTCATCTATCGCCTAGCTGCCAAAGATACCATTAAGGAAGCAGCATTTCTACTAGATAATGTAGTTGTCCATGTTAATTACTGAAATGACACCCGATTAACAAATGCTAATATTACAGACATTGTCACACTTCTGTCCCCTGAACAGACTTTGTAGTTTGAATTTTGGAGTTTGTTTATATATATACATATATCTGTACTTACTGGGTATTCCTGGCACTTCCACAATGAGATTCAGATTTTGGGGGATATTGCTAGGTAGTTTTGTATTTCTTAACTACAAGCTAACAAGGAGAAAGAAACAAAAAAGCTACCAGAGCAAGTTGTTAAGAGGTGAAAATATTCACAGGAAAGTTTAAGGATCCCTCAAACATGGAACAGATCCTTACCTGAAGAAGTAGGTGGAGGTATCATTGATGCCTGCAGAACAGAATAAGGATCAAGTCAAATATAAAAGATCTTTGCATTTTCTAATATTACAGAAATTAGAAGTGGACACTAAGGTTACAATTATTTTTAATAAGCAAAATGCCCTCACTTGTGCTACCAACTCCTTAAAAGAATCAAATCTAATATAAATTCTAAAAAATCTATTTTCTCATTATTAATGCTGTGTTTACTTTTGCATTTTTCTCAGGATGGACAACAAACTTGTGAGACTCGCTTAATTTTTTTAGTCAATTCTGCTGCCAATTTCTTGTATGCCAATACAATGCTGCAAAGTTTGGGCTATAAAAACTGCAGGGGAATATCTGTTTTAAATGGTTCTGATTAGAATTTTTAAAAGTAATTCAGGGACAGTTCTTTTTAGTTTAGGTTTTGTAACAGTTTCATTTCTACAAAATTCTAGTTTGGGCCAAAAATGTGACCTGACAGTATCCCTATAAATAATTAACACTATTTGAAAGATGTGTTTATGTCCCTTAGAAGGAATGATTTTACTTACTGTTTCACTGGGCTGCAGAACTGATGCTAAAGGGGAAAGAGACAGGCCGTTATTGTTCTAAAAGGTTGGAACTGTTTGCTTCAATTGCTTATGTATTGTAGAAATTCTTCACAATGAACAATCTGATAGGCCCAATATCCCAACCAACACTCGAGGGAGAATTCTCCCTCCAATGCTTTGGAGGAGACATCAGTCCAAGAGTATTTGGAAATCAGAGCACGTTGCCCAGAAGATGCTTTTGTGCATTAAGGGGACAGGATTCTCAAGCTCTCCAGGAAACAGTTATTTTTACAGGGTTAAATCAGTTCTTATTTTGCTCCCTGAGGAGGCCACCGGAGCATCACTTTGCTTTGAAGGAGCTGCCATGGAAGGAAAGCAGTAGAAGCTAGCAGTCAGTGCGTGAAGGCAGCAAATGGTGTGGAGATAGAAGGATATAGTAGTCAGAAGCAGCAGAAGAAACTGGGAGATACCAACCTTTACTGACAACAAAGCAAATAGCCAGGCAAAATGAAATTCAGCCTGGCAGAAATCCTAAGAGATTCCCTCCAGTAGGCTCTTAACTCTTCTCCCTCAGATAAAAACCTCGGTTTCAACATTGTGACATGTTAGCACAAAAGGGAACTAGCAGCACAAAAAGTGGAAATTCTAGTCTAGATGTTGTTAAACAGCACAAGTTTGGTGACCTGCCAGATTAGATGTCACAGCATGATAGCTCTTGACCCACTTATAAACACCCAAAGGGAGACCTGTGGTACCTAAACCTATTGAAAGAAACTTGTAAAAACAGGTTTCAATTTGTCAGTTTTCATGATACTAACAGTTTCTTTAGCACAAAATAGCTTAGCATCTAGGTGTCTATTATTGTACACTTTATATTAAGTGCGACCAAATTCACTGGAACTGTGCTACGCAATTAAGGTTACGTGTCACTTTGATCTCACGTTCCTCCTTGCTTGTGTATTGCTCTTATTTACTGATTTCTGTTGAGACTGTCTTGTTTTGAATTGGCTCTGTTAGAAGCTAAATGGAGGTGAGGGGGTACCCAGCTGATCAGTGGATGGATCTGACTAAGAGTAGCTCATTGTTAAACTGTTAGAACCTCTTAAATGGCAGCTATTACATGTGGGGTTGACAGAGAAGGGGTCGGGACAAGTAGAGAAATACAGATACATTTCTATATTATTTCAAAATTTACTGTGCAGAAGTTGAGCTACATTATATTTACACACTTGCTCCCTGACCAGGAAAGGTTAGAGTGCAATAATGTACACAGAATTGTTTTACACAGATTCTGCAACTGAAGAGAGAGAGTGAAAAATCCAGCTGACTCCATAAAAATTACATATTGGGCAAAATTTATACCTGCTATAATTCTACTGGCTTTCATGAGTTACCACAGGGATGAATTCAGCTCATTAGATTATAGCTACACAGCTGCATTTCAGATTTACATTTCTTTCCAATATTGTTCTACAAAAGCAGAAACCAATGGTGGGCAGGGGAGAGCTCGCAATAAAATGAAAGAATTCCTGTCATAAAATGTGTCATTCCTCTGTTTCTGGGGCTCCCAAATAATCCCACGTGAAACACAGAGGCAAGTGTAGTGGTTAGAGCAGAGGAATAACCAGGAATCTTTGGTTCTCTTCCTAATTCTGCTGCTGCTGCCGCATCTTGGGTAAATCCCTTGTCCTTCTGTGCATCAGTTTCCCTATCTGTAAAGCTGGTATAAAACAACAGTGTTGTGGGGCTTAATAAAACTTTCCAAAGTGCTTGGAGTGCCTTGGATGAAAAGTATTATTGTCAAATTCTCTAAAAATGCTGCCTGTCCACATAGCATTAGTGTGTACCCTAGATATAGACCATTTAGTACCATCTAATGCGAAGGGCTGGATTGTTGGACCCTTTGAAACCATAAAATAATTCAACTGGTGTTAGTCACTGATGCTGCACAAGAAGCATCCATGCAAAAACTAAACTGAAAATAGATAAGTTCTGTATTGCCACAAAAAATATACATAGAGTGCAGAGGAAGTGTTTACTCCATGTATAAGAACATAAGAATGACCATACTGGGTCACAACAATGGTCCATAAAATCATAGGACTGGAAGGGACCTTGAGAGGTCTTCTAGTCCAGTCCCCTGCATTCAAGGCAGGACTAAGTATTATCTTGACCTTCCCTGACAGGTGATTGTCTAACCTGCTCTTAAAAACCTCCAATGACGGAGATTCCAAAACCTTTCTAGCCCAGTATCCTGTCTTCTGACAGGGGACAATGTCAGATGATTCAAATGAAATTAACAGAATAGGGCAATCATCAAGTGATCCATCCCGTTATCCACTCCCAGCATCTGGCAGTCAGAGGCCTAGGGACACCCAGAGGAGTTGCATCCCTGACCATCTTGGCTAATAACCATTGATGGACCTATCCTCCTGATGAACTTACCTAATTATTTTTTTAATCTATTTGTGGTTTTGGCCTTCACAACATCCCCTGGCAACAAGTTTCACAGGTTGACTGTGCGTTGTGTGAAGATGTACTTCCTTTTGTTTGTTTTAAACCTGCTGCCTATTAATTTCATTGGGTGACCCCGGTTCTTGTGTTATGTGAAGGGGTAAATAACACTTCCCAAGTCACTTTTTCCACACCATTCATGATTTTATAGACCTCTATCATATCCTCCCTTCGTCATTCCTTTTCCAGGCTGAGCAGTCCTTGTCTTTTTAATCTCTCCTCATATGGAAGCTGTTCATAAGAACATAAGAATGGCCATATTGGGTCAGACCAAAGGTCCATGTAGCCCAGAATCCTGTCTTCCGACTGTAGCCAATACCAGGTGCCCCAAAGGGAATGAACAGAACAGGTAAGCATTAAGTGATCCATCCCCTGTCACCCATTCCCAGCTTCTGGCAAACAGAGGCTAGGGACACCATCCCTGTCCATCCTGGCTAATAGCCATTGATGGACCTATCCTACATGAACTTATCTAGTTCTTTTTTGAACGCTGTTATAGTCTTGGCCTTCACAACATCCTCTGGCAAGGAATTCCACAGGTTGACTGTGCAGCTTGCAGGGATTTCACTTTTTGCACTGTACCTTTTAATTTCTAACTTCTTCAATTTTGTGTACTCCCACACTCTGAAATTAAATGCTACAGTATTGCGCTGCTGTGGTGTTTTCCCCACCACAGGGATGTTAATATAATTAAATTTATGGTCACTGTTACCAAGAGGTCCAGCTATATTCACCTCTTGAACCAGATCCTGTGCTCCACTTAGGACTAAATCAAGAATTGCCTCTCCTCTTGTGGGTTCCAGAACTAGCTGCTCCAAGAAGCAGTCATTTAAGGTGTCAAGAAACTTTATCTCTGCATCTCGTCCTGAGGTGACATGTACCCAATCAATATGGGGGAAAGTTGAAATCCCTCATTATTATTGAGTTTTTTATTTTAATAGCCTCTCTACTCTCCCTGAGCATTTCGTAGTCATTATCACCATCCTGGTCAGGTGGTCGGTAATATATCCCTACTGTGATAGTCTTATTATTAGAGCATGGAATTACTATCCACAGAGATTCTATGGTACAGTTTGGTTAATTTAATATTTTAAAATTATTTGATTCTATGCTTTCTTTCACATATAGTGCCTCTCCCTGACCAGCACGACCTGTTCTGTCTTTCCAATATTAGTATTGGAAAGTATTATTGTGTCCCATTGATTATCCTCATTCCACCAAGTTTCTGTGATGCCTTTTATATCAGTATCATTTAATATGAGGCGCTCTAGTTCATCCATCTTATTATTTAGACTTCTAGCATTTGTATATAAGCACTTAAAAAGCCTGTCACTTTTTAGCTGTCTGCCATTACATGATGTAATTGAATGGGCCTTTCTTTTCATTTGACTGTTTCTCATCAGATCCTACCTTTATTTTATCATTTTCCACCCTCTCCTCCTTACTAGGACATAGAGAATCTCCATTCATAGATCCTCCCCCTAAGGGATGTGTCTGTTCGAACCACATGCTCCTCTGCACCTGTCGGCTTTCCCCCAGCCCTTAGTTTAAAAACTGCTCTGCGGTCTTTTTAATTTTAAGTGCCAGCAATCTGGTTCCATTTTGGGTTAGGTGGAGCCCATCCTTCCTATATAGGCTCCCACTTTCCCAAAAGTTTCCCCAGTTCCTAATAAATCGTAACCCCTCCTCCCTACACGATCATCTCATCCACGCATTGAGACCCTTCAGTTCTGCCTGTCTAACTCACCCTGCGCGTGGAACTGGAAGCATTTCAGAGAATGCTGCCATAGAGGTCCTGGACTTCAATCCCTTACCTGGCAGGCTAAATTTGGCCTCCAGGACCTCTCTCCTATCCTTCCCTATGTCATTGGTACCTACATGTACCACGACCACCGGCTCCTCCCACACATGACACATAAGTCTATCTAGAATCCATACCTTAATCATTTTTGTTGCCCTTCTCTGTACTTTTTCCATTTCTAATATATCTTTTTTGAGAAGGGTCAACCAGAACTGCATGCAGTGCTCAGTGTGTGGGCATACCATGGATTTATAGAGTGATATGATGATATTTATGGTCTTATCTATCCCTTTCCTAATGGTTCCTATCATTGTTAGCTTTTTTGATGGCCACTGCACATTGAGTGGATGTTTTCAGAGAACTATCCACAATGACTTCAAGATCTCTTTCTTCAGTGGTAATACCTAATTTAGACACCATTATTTTGTATGTATAGTTGAGATTATGTTTTCCAATGTGCATTACTTTGCATTTATCAACAATGAATTGCATCTGCCATTTTTGTAGCCCAGTCACCCAGTTTTGTGAGATCCCTTTGTAACTGTTCGCAATCTGCTTTGGACTTAACCATTTTGAGTAATTTTGTATCATCTGCAAATGTTGCCACCTCACTGTTTACCTCTTTTTCCAGTTCATTTACACATATGTAGGACTGCACTGGTTCCAGTACAGAAGTGCACAGAACAGATTACAATATGTACATTAAAAATAATGTAGAACATGGAACTCTAAAACATATGGAAAAGGTTTTGGCCTTCTCTCAAATTCCCAGCTAAACTGTAAATAAATGATGAAACGGAGAATGACTAAGAAACACTTTACCTTTATTTCTTCTGTAGAACATATTTGGAAGTTTATTGGCACGTTTGAGGTAGAAGAATGAAGCCACAGACAGTATCAGGAATAAACTGATGAAGAATGTCCCTAAAATGAGAGAGGCTGCCACTTCTGGGCCCCCTGTGAAATCAGAGGAAATAGCCGGTTATTTACTAGAAACCACTAAGATACAAGGGGCAAAGGGATTTATTCTCCCATCACTGCTATAGAGAATACAGAGTAAACTTGCTTACATTTAGATGAGAGAAGAACATTTCTTTTGTGTATCAAAATATCAAACAGAAAACCTCATCAAAATTATTAGGAAACATCCTCCAATACTAATTTTCCTGTGTTTTAGCCTCTACCTACACTATTTTAATTATGTTTTCCTGAAGATATCCACAGATTTTTGTCCCAAGTGTTTCCTTCTTTATCCTTTTCAAACCCGCGGTTGCCAGGCATTGAACAAAAGTGGATTAGTAACCAAAATAATAAGAATACTTAAGGTAAATTTAAATTGCCCAATACAGGATTGTGTCAGGCCATTGGTCATTAAATCTGGTATTCTGCCTTCAAAATGGCCAATCTGTAATACCTCAAAGGGAAGTTAGACACTAGCAAAAAAATTTCTCCAGAACATTTGCTCAATTTGCTTAACTTATTTTGTTTAAGGTCATGATCACATGAGGTGGCATAGATTTATTTTACGAAGCAGAGGAATGCTGAAATTCTTGTGTTCCGGACACAGAAACAGCAGATACACCACATCTCTGGTATTTACTGTAAATGGAATACAAAGATTTTACTTCAGTACAAATTCTGGCTTCATTCTGTTTTTAATTTGCTTCATTCAAGGTCAGGGACCTAAGATGTTTAATGAGATTTTAAACACTTGGCATAGTGAGATTTTTAGTATAACACTACATAGATTGTCTTAAGTTCCCAAAGCTATTCCCTAGATCTTGCAATTCCTTTTTTTTAAAAAGCTATATATTAGTCCTCAGTTTCCCTGGGCAGGATAGCTCTTCTTCTTTACCATTTGGGTACAAGTTTCACAGGGCCAGATGCAAAGGCGATTTACCTCTATTACATCACACGTAGTATAAAAGGAAATAAGCAGCACTTGTTTTATACTCATAAATGAATTAGAACTTGATTGAGAAACCAGAAATCATGAGGCTCACTCACATCCAAGAGCCCCCACTCCCCTTCTGTGCAGATCATAAAATAACACAACAGGGCATCTCCGGTGGGCTCTGCCAGAGAAGTACAGGAATACAATAGCAAGAGGTGCTGCAGGTCAAGATTTACGTGCACTGGCAGAGCTGTCTGGAAGGAGCTTGTATAGCACCCAACTATATATGAATCTTGTTAATGACTATACCATTTACGCTCTCACTTCATGAGCATTCACATTAAGTAGTTATTCTAGAGCAGATCACTGAATCACCTTGTCTGGGATCTTACCTCCAGTAGTGGGCCATACTTCAGCAATCTAATTATTTTCAATTTATATTTGCTTGCAGTACAAGTGAAACAATACATGTAAGGAGTCAAGTTGAAGTAACTGGTATAGTTTACAACCAGCTCCAGAAACAAAAAGTTTCAAGCCCTAGAAGAGCCAGTCAAAGTCATCAGGCATCAGGTCTAATTAGAATTGGCAACTGGCATACCAAAAAAATCCCACAACACTTGCTGCAGCACCATTTAAAAATCAGCTGGCAAGTAACTGGCATAACTGTTTCTCTCTGAGCAAAATGCATCATGACCAAACACCATCCTGCAGAAGAAGTTTATCTCAAAATTTGGCTTTTTAAAAAAAATCATAAAAACTCCTACAGTCTGGAATAATTAACAACTCTAAAATGGCTGCTACACTTAAAAATATGGGAGAAAACATCTCACCGAGATTGTATCAAATGCTATGTTGTCAAGCGTGTGCAGATGACAACAGGAAAAGCTCTAGAGTGGCTACCCCCCAATACAAGACAATTCCATTTACTTACCTATATTCTGTAGAAAGGGGGTTACGGTACTTATATTCATTTGAAAATTCATTCCTCTGGTACCAGCTATATGGGGAAAAATGCATTTTTATGAAGCATTAAATTCAGTGCCGCTTTAGAAAAGGTTTTGAGTGACATAAGCCATCATATCATATCTGATGCCTGGTTTCTCTCATGAGATAACAGCACCTCTACCACTTCCCGGGAGAAATAAAGAAGAGGCGCATGATCACCCTCTTCTGGCAAAAGTGTTCATTACTGCATTGCCCTTACAGGAAGCCTCTCAAGCTCTTCCGCTAGTTTTGCTAAACAATTTATTAATTAAATGAAAGGGACTGCTCAGAGGTAGGGTGACCAGATGTCCTGATTTTATAGGGACGGTCCCGATTTTGGGTCTTTTTCTTATATAGGCTCCTATTACCCCCCACCCCCATCCTGATTTTTCACTTTGCTGTCTGGTCACCCTACTCAGAGGAGAACAAAAATGAGAAATGAGGCCTCTTACATATGGGATAGTGCAGTCCAGCTTCCTGAATAAAAGAGCTATTTGAGGTCTGAAGGAATCCTTAGTATGTGCCTATGGTAAATGCCTGTTTCTGAAAATAGTGATTAAATCATTCAAGAAATTCAATGTTAATTATTTGTCTGATGCAAGTTTGTTTGTTCTTAAAAAACAACAACACATTTTGGTATTTGTTTGAGTTCTGCATGTTACGGATACTGAGAGTTCTTAAAAGCCACAGAAAGATATGGGTTGGATATTGCATTTGATTGTAAAGATCAGATATTCTAATACAGGGGTCGGCAACCTTTCAGAAGTGGTGTGCCAAGTCTTCATTTAGTCACTCTAATTTAAGGTTTCGCGTGCCAGTAATACATTTTAACGTTTTTAGAAGGGCTCTTTCTATAAATCTATAATATATAAACTATTGTTGTATTTAAAGTAAATAAGGTTTTTAAAATGTTCAAGAAGCTTCATTTAAAATTAAATTAAAATGCAGAACCCCCCTGGACCGGTGGCCAGGACCCGGGCAGTATGAGTGCCACTGAAAATCAGCTTGCATGCCATCTTTGGCACACGTGCCATAGGTTACCTACCCCTGTTCTAATGTGTAAAAAAAGGTGTCTAAAGAAGATTAGGAGACAAAAGATCATCGATTACGGGATGCTGTGCCTCACACTGCTCTACAGCAGTCTCTGCTGGTTGATTTCAGGAAAGTTCTGACGGGTTTTGAAGGGTTTGTCACCCAAAGGTACAGTAGGGCCTCTGAGAATGATGGAAATTTCAGAGAAGAAAACTAGGAATGGAAATCCTCAGAATCTTTTACGGGACAGTCTTGGTTGAACTGAATGTGTATAAAGAGGCCCCAGTGCAAAAAAACAAAACAAAAAAAAACTGGACCGGGGATGGCAGATGACTTACTATTTCTACAATCGGTCAGATTGTAAGTTGACGCAACAGAAGTGGTTTCATTCTTGCATTTAATGCAACTGCTACTCCCATCCTCATTCCACTCTCTGTAACAACCTGCACAAGAACAAAATGTACACTGAGCTGGAAATGGCATGAGAAATGTCAGGAACATCCTTCTAGTCTCCAGAATCAAGCATCTGAGAACACAGGCTTCCTGCATAAAATGTCTCTTACTTACTACCATACTACACCAAAAAAAGCTTTAATTTCTAATGTGCCTGCTGCAACAAGGAAACAAGGTGTTATCCTACATATAAAGGACATTAAGGAGAAATCAGTTACAAGCAAGCACATGCTAGGAGGTTATTTTCATGTAGCTCCATTCACCATTTAGTTTTTTAAATTATGAAAAACAGGAAAATTTTCCAATCCCTCCATGCCATCCCTTAAAAACTCCCAGAAAAGAAGGAACCTCCCTGCTTATATTTTTCCTGCCCTCTCCGGGTCCCCATCCGGCTAAAACAAGATTTAAGTCCACGTCTGTGTATTATATCACAAGCTAAGGTAGAGAGAGAGGCATAAAGATGCTAAGAACCAGTAAAGGAGCTCCTGCATCAGGATATATTGGACTCAACCCTGTCAGTCACTCGAGGGCTAGTAACGAACAATATGAAGTTGGCCTATAATACAGTATTTTTCTATTGCCCAAACTTCTTTGGTATTGTATAGTTTGCATCAGTTTACAAGGACTCAATCCTGTTTAAACTATTCCATGACAGGTAAGTGGGGTCTTTTATATCAGCCATCCTACCAATGAGGGCTGAAAACTGATTAAATTTGTGTCTTCAGTGATATCATGTGTCTCTCAATTTATGTTTAAAGGCACAAGTTTCTATCTTTGATAAGACAGGAAAAAAAGTTAAGGCACGTCTTCAGCACTAACTTTATTTAATAGAATAAAGCAGTAGTGGCTTCATTCTGTGTCTTATGACCCAGGAGCCGGATGATTAGAAGGATATTCCTGCTAAATCGTGTTACAGTCTAGATCAGGGGTTGGCAACGTTTGGCACGCGGCTCGCCAGGGTAAGCACCCTGGCGGGCCGGGCCAGTTTATTTACCTGCTGACGCGGCAGGTTCGGCCGATCGCGGCCCCCACTCGCCGCGGTTCGCCGTCCCGGGCCAATGGGGGCGGCGAGAAGCGGCGCGGGCAAGGGATGTGCTGGCCGCGGCTTCCCGCCACCCCCATTGGCCCGGGACGGCGAACCGCGGCCAGTGGGGGCCGCGATCGGCCGAACCTGCCGCGTCAGCAGGTAAATAAACGTCCCGGCCCGCCAGGGTGCTTACCCTGGCGAGCCGCGTGCCAAGCAAAAACTCACTATGTAGGCTAAAATCCAGTCCTCCACAGCCTTTAGCCAAACTGGAATCAATTATTCCATAAAGCACACTATTAGTAAAGCACTGATTGGAAAACAGCTCTGCTGGTAGGTTTTCCTCCGAGGGAAGCTGCACATTTGATGCCCTTAGTAATAAATTACACCTGACATTTAATCTAAACACAAACACACCCACTGTAAGGGCAAAGCCTTTCTATAGTAAATAAGAAGAAAGCAACAAAGTATTTTATCTGACACCAAGATTTCAGTAGTTTAACATTTATAGCATGATGCAAGAAGATGTGAATCTATAAGATTTATGGACAACAGCTTGTGCCACATCTCAGATCATTTAAGAACAGAAATGAATATAGTAATCATAGGTTTCAGAGTAGCAGCCGTGTTAGTCTGTATCCGCAAAAATAACAGGAGTACTTGTGGCACCTTAGAGACTAACAAATTTATTAGAGCATAAGCTTTCGTGGGCTACAACCCACTTCTTCGGATGCATAGTAATCATGTAATGTTTAAGTAACTGAGCAGCAAAGCATTTAGCTTAGAAAAATAATGAACCTTAAGATACCTTTTAATATTTAATATGAGGAAAAGACGGAACCCATGGTTTTAGTCATAAGAAAGAAAAAACGTGATTTTCAATTCTTTAGTTCTACAAAGAATCAGTAATATTGAAGCATATATGTTGTCTTACCGATCTTGAGTCTAGAAGAGTTTGGTTATTTTTTAAAGCTTTCCACTTCACCTTAAACAAAGGTGGATTTTTACAAACATTAGATCATCTTTTCTCCTGGCATTGTTGGAGAATGATAAAAGGAGGTGGAAAATCAACTAATATTTCTCTGAAAGTCTGCTTTAAGTGGCACAAAAGGGAACCCACATCATTTCCTGGTAATAAGAGATAGTACATTTGCATCATATTAGCCATGGCTTAAGTCTTTCTTCCCACCCCCTTAGCTGTATATTACTGTATTTTTGTATCACATGTGCTTGTAAATATTAATTTATAGTACACTTTGCATCATACCACTTTATGGTATGTGAAAACTGAAGAAAAAGTTCAGCAATGCCAGGCTACTATCCTCCCCATGTGAGCATACAGTTTCCATGAGAATTGATGAGAGTTACATGTGTTCATACAGAGAACATTCCTCAAGATGCATGTGTACGGTAACTTTTCTTTCCTTCCCTAATTAATTAGCTTCTGTGTTTTGCCACTGGCTACAGAAAAATGCTCTGGGAATTTCTCTTGGACAAAGACACTACCTGGACTGCACTGGTTAGTGACTGGGCAGGTGCTGTTAGCATCCAATACATCCATACAGCATTCTGGCTGTGAAACCTAAAAAGAAAACATTACAGCACATTTCCCACAGCTCTTGGCTTTATTAAAAACACAGCTCAATCTTACCCAGTACATACTAATGAAAAAGGAACAAATTACAGGGGCAGCTGAAACTGTATCAATGAACACTTCATTGTCAATTTTTAATAATCAGCAGCAGAGGATACAGAACAGGTTGGATTACATCAATGAGATCATTTTGACCAGTCAGCAACTGCCCAAATTAGGGCTTTGCGAACAAATGTAAAAGAAGGTACATGTCAGTGTTGATTTTGGATGGGACCTCATAGAACCACTTTGTAAAAGCACTTGCCAACTTTTCTAGAACAGTGTACAGTTCATCTCCATGGGCTGGATCACTCTCTCCTGAGGTAAAACCCTGGAGGAGGAGATCTCAGCATGGTTGCCATTTTCCCTAATCATTCTCTTTGGCCCTTACAGAACAGGCCATAGGACCACTCAAAAAGCTGCAGATTCCAGGGGGACAGGAGGCCAGGATCATCCATGGTGAGGGTCTGTGCTTCACAGCAGCTCTAACTCCTGGTAGCCCCAGGGACTCCCCAGGGACATAGCTGTCCCAGAAACCCCTCTACGAAAGAGAATCCCCACCAGAAAGGGGACTCCATAGTAAATGTGCGGGATGATGCATGTCTACCTTGTCTCACTTAGTCCTCACTGCTTTCACCTGCACAGATCTTAGACTAGCAGAGAGTGCTCTGTGGGCTCTAGGGGGGACTGCTGCAGAGACAGCTAAGCTAGGTCTCCTCTGTGCACAGATCTGAGGGTCCTCATTCCTCCCCCATACTCCAAAGTGAGGATCAGGCTGATTTTTGATTAAACTTCACATTTGCATTGGAGTTTCCTAATTTCATAGAGCACCTTTAGAAAAGGGAGATTTGTATTAATATTGTAGGTGAAAAATATAATGCATGTCAGAATCATGGCAAAAACCAATCTCCTGTGAAACAGCGCCCTGAATAAAACTGCTCTCTTTTTGACGTTTATATGCAGCGACAGTAGAACTCAGTTATAAAAAAAAAAAACCTCTCTCACTGTTAGGATGTCAGTACTATAAAGTGAAAGCACTCATTAGAGCACTTCATATTCATGTAAACAAGCCAAACACCAGATGCCAAATTTTAAAAATAAAAATGTGTGGTTTTGCAAAACAGATACTACTATCATAACTCCTCCCTTACAGAAAAGCCATTCTGTCTCTGGATATCCATGTTGCAATGCATGAGAGTGTCATTTAAGCTACACAACCTCTTCCTCATGGAGCTAAAAAAAAATGTTCTGAAACAATATGGGCTAGTGGACTGAGCACAGAGGTGGGAGCCAGGAAGTTTGCGGTTTTATTAAATCTGATTTTTTTTCTCAAAAATAACAAGGTGTTCAAGTCTCAAAACTCACAGATTCACTGAGCTTGGTGGAAAGTAACACAACATCAGGCTAGTATCCAAGCATATGGCTAAAGGGTCAAAGTCAGTCTAAACCAACCCAGCACAGTATTTGTTATTACAGGCAGTCATCAATTAATCAAGCAAGTGATGAGGTTCAAGGATATCAGGAAGAGTGTATCATTCATCCCTGACCTGATTGAGATAATCAAACTTGTAATGACTGCGGCAGACTTCACCCAGTTAGTCGAGTGTGGGAGGGGAAGTCAGGGAACACTAAAGAACCAGAAAGACTCACAGTCAATGAGAAAATAGGCAGCTTGGTACATACAAAGGCTTGTAGGTCAAACCGTCCTGGAGACAGGTTATAAATTTCTGCCCATTCACTGTGTAATAGGCAGCAGCAGTTTCCTGTAACCTTGGGCAGCTTTTTAAAGTTGATTTTAGGTTTCCATATTTTGGACTACTTTTGTAGCTATTGTACTGCCAAGCAGCTAGAAAGATTAAAAGCTTTCAAAATCATGATTATCTATGTTTTTCAGAGTGTGACCAGCTGCATGTCTTCTAGCCAGTGGGTTTGTGTCGGGGGGAGGGGGGGGGGAGTCAAAGCTTTGACAGGCAGTCTTCAGAACAAGTTCACCCTCACAAGTTGCCAAATTGTCTAGACAGAGCATGCAATCAATACTGCAATTTTGGGGGCTAGATCTTCATTCCTGTTGGGCACGATTTGCTCCGCCAACCTACCATATTGCTCATTGGCAGCAAACGCTGCTTGGAGGAAGGAAAAGCTGATATTAATTTTTACAGGCAAGTTCTGGATGTGCTGCTTTTCTTGTGATCAGAAAATCTTCTATAAACAGCATTTTAAGGGGGGAAACCCCCACTTCCTTCCTAAGATAATTTAGCATATCAACAGGCAATTTTAACTCCATTTCATTCATAGCAGAATGAAATTTCATGCAGAGCTATGACACATAATACATACCAAACTTTCAGTGGATTTGCTTGTAACTTCAGCTATGAGTCTAGTTAGGAGAAGGATATATGACATTGCCATGCCCAGGAATGAGAAATGTCTAAATAAAAAGAGAGAGAATGGAACACTATATTAAGGACAAAGAAGATAGAGAGAGAGAGATTCTCTGTCTGCATCCAAAACAAACTTCTGATTAAATGTTAATTTTAACTGAACACAAAGGCTTTTATATTCAGCGTCTCAGAGGAGAAAGACTTACCTTGTTTAAAGGTACAAATTTGAGACACTCAGAATTTTCACTCCAGCTGCAGAGGGGCAGGTTTCTGGATATGGCAGACTGTGTGGTTGCTAGGAAACAAGGAGCCTTATCAGTCTGCTCCAAACAGGGCTATGCAGAGACTATTCCACACCCATGATCTAAAAATCAATGGGATTGCAATACGAACAGTTACTGCCTGACACCATCGCTGATAAACCTGCCCACAACAACCACCGACTCCTCTGGCTGCAGCACTGAACTGCAAAGGATTCGTATCAGGATACAGAGTAACAGCCCTTCAGAAAGGTAATGCCATAGTTATTCTCCCCAGCACAGAGACCTGAAGTCTTCGTAAAGTTTACAAGTTAAGATGCAACATTAAAAGTTTAGCTAGTTAGGATTTCTGGCTGCAATAATTTAAATTGGATTATTTTGAAACTATCTCCATATAAAGCAGAATGTAGTTTTTCAAACTATTGTTACATACATGTGTCTTCTCTTCCCCACTTTTTCCAGCCAGGCCCAAAATGACCCTAATGGAAGTCAATCCCCTTCTCCCAGTCCTAATAAAGTTTAGCTAACCAAAAACCGTATCCTCAACTCCTTGATCTGACTGTGCTGTTCAAACACTTGCTATGTTATCACCATGTTATCGAAACACTCTACAGGCAATACAGTGTGTGGTAGCCAGACCCATTTTCCTCTGAAATACTATGAAAAAAATAAACTTTCAAAGCAGCCTACCTGCAGGGAAAGTATTTCAGAGGAAACATAAAAGACCTCCCGATTGAAGTTTAATAAGAAGAAAAAGTTAAAAATGATGACTGCAGGCTGAAAGCTCCAGATGGGCTTTCAGCGTCATTTAATAAACCGAAAGTAGTTATTGAAGTGTTGTTGCGTAAAAAGGATCCTGTGGGTGAATTTTAAAATAATTTATGATATTACCGAATTACTATGAGTCACGTAATGCAACGTCGACCAATTATAAAAAAAAAAAGCGAAAGGAACCCACATAAACCATGTTAAACAAATTTGACTTCTATATTGAGAGAAAACCTCCTTAAATCTTAACTTTCATAAGTCTTTCTGTTAATACCAAACGATAAAGTAGTCAGACATACTTCTTGTCCCTAACTCCAAAAATTGGACCAAACAGTTTGGTAGTCTTGGTAGGAAAAGGGTCCACCCCTCACAGTGACCACTACTATAATTAGCCCCCTTCACAGCTCTTTCAGACCTAGAGACTGAGGACTTGAATGGGCTATGGAGATCACACTCCTCTCTTCCTCCTAGAAGAGGTCCCTCCAGTCAGGGATGATTTAAGCACACGGGCAGAGCAAAGTGGGGAAAAGACTACACTGCATGCTACCTGGTACTGTGGACATCAAAGAACGTCAAGTCTCCAGTGGTGTCAATTCAACAACTTCCACAATTCCATTAGTTCAAATTTAAATTTACACACATGAATAAAGTGGCACCACTGCCAAATGATAAGCAGTCAGTTCAAATTCATTATGTACTTGGCACTATCTGACACTGATAATTGAAGACTCCAGGAAAAGATTGAGCACTTGATTAGACTTGCTGTTACTGGTGCAGATTACAGTATTTGGAGACAAAGTGTATGTATCCCCCATGAACAAGATGGTTCTCCAAAATGAGACATTTATAACAGAGAATTAATGAACCTCAGGAACGACAGTTACACACATCTTGCTTCTACATTATGAAGCGCATGCTGAATACACTGCATTAGGAAGGGAGATCTTTGGGTCACCTCAAACTATAAAATGGGCTATTGAGGGGAGATACGTCAGAAGAAAAAGTGCATTTGAAAGAATTGGAAAAGATTCAGATTTGGGGATTACAAAATTGGACATCTTTAGGGCAGGATGGAAATAAATTTGTAATTCACAAATAGGTCCCCAAACCACTGGTGAAAACAAGGTATATTATTCAACAGCATGTTTGAAACCTCAATCGCTAGTTTTAATCAAAACCTCAATTATCAACATTCTTCTGAGAGTACTTAAGAAGACAGCTTGTCTAGAGATTAGAGTATAGAAACAGGTGCCAACAAATCCTAAATGATGATACTGCCTCTGCCACTTATTTCTTGTACAGCCTTGGGCAAGACACTCAATTTCCCCCTCCTCAATTTACACATTTGTAAATAGAGATCACACTTACCTATCCTCATAGGGGTGTTCTGAAGATTAATCTTTGTTTGGTATTATCAACATGTAAAATGGTTATATAAATCCTAAGAATAATTCTACTTTGAGTATGTAGATGCAGCTTTGTTTCAAGTATAAAGCCTTTCAATAACAAGACTCCATAGGATTTAGTTTAATGTCCTCTTACTGTGACAAGAGTCTAGAAATTCAATTGTACCGGTGACAGGCAAAATAAAGTTCCAGTACACTAATACTATAGATGAGATGCATCCAGTGGTCAAGTCTGAGTGACAAAATTCCCTCTAGTAAGAAAATGGAATAATGGAGATTACACGGGTTTTATCATAAGGCAAGGGTAAACATTTCAAAATGACCTACCTTGTGGAAAAATATTCCAGTTTAAAATAGCCTATGTTTTCCATGTTTTTATAATAAACAAAAAGTTTTAAAGCCTTCGCTTGTAACTCACAGTGCAATTGACAAACAAGATCCAAAAATGTCATAAGATTAAAAAAAAAATAGTTTGGTCTATTGCCCAGACTGTTACCAAAACCAAATCCAAGTTCCTTGTGGGCTATAAGGAAGCATGTACCCTAGAATTTTCAGGTGGTGGTAGACCAGTTTCTCATTTTTAAACACTTGACTCAAAAATATATTCATCACATGGACTACTTATAGAGCTACATACAAAGGACACGTGCACTTTAGGCCAGATTTTCAGCTGCTATAAACAGACACAGTGGAGACAACACTACTCTTGGTACTTTTCGAGGCAGTTCAACACTGCAATCAATTGTATAGCTTTAAAAAGCATGTTGACAGTGTGTATAGCTTTAATATTTTGAGTTTCATTAATATATCCAACTCTCAGAAACAGAATTTGTCTATCTTCTATACCTCACGCTCCTCAAAAAGGTAAATATTGCCTCTTTGATTATATATGACTTCCACTGAGAAAATGGCCCCAGCTGTTATAGTCAGATGCTGATCAATTTTTCATCACTTTGGACTCTACACACAAATGTCTGTCAATACTTGCTTCATTAGTATACTAAAGTTAAATATTGGAGAGTCAGAGAAGAAAACTATTTATTTAAATAAGTATTTTCCTGTCATCTAAATATATTTATCTTTCAGGAAAGAACATTTTAATATCTTCTGCACAAGAAAACATCAGTAACTAGATGCTTTCAGAATGACTGGTACTCATTCTTGTTGGACACAAGTTTATGGTATAGGTTCCACACACCTCTTGTATTTCCATCCCTGAAATACATTAGAGTACTAATCAACAGTGAGACAATTACATTTACGGACAGCTACTTGTTCACAGCTGCTAATGATTGTAGTGAAATAGAACATCTTTCCTGCAGCTGTTCCAGCAGAAATAGGACATTGGATAAAAACGCCTTTGAATCTTTCCAGAGAATTGATCTTTCTCCCTCTCAAACTATAAAGGCATCTTTTATATTTTATTTGAACCAATATTTGCTCATAGAAATATCTATTAGCAAATAAATGCAGAAGAGTGGAAACCTGTAAATATATTAAGAATACTTGATCGGATTAGGCATAGGACATTCAGTGAAGCGATGCTGGTAACATCATATATTTTGTTTAAATGAAAAGTAACGCTCATGAAAGAAGTCAGACAGAATTAGAAACTCAAATTTGTTATTAATAAAACAGGTAAAACATATGCAAAGTTCCTTAAACTTTGCTGCCAGTGTTTGGGTCCCTTGTGCAAAGACAGCTTGTAGTAAGTAGTTCATTCTCCATGCTAATCAAAGTGCAAGACAGCCAAATAGGGCACCAACTTTGATGGTAGTTTGTGCTGTGGACATCCATCCACTAGAATATAAATCAAGACCATGCATCTCATTTTACATGGGCCTTTAGCTATCAAATACTAATAGGCTTATTACTAACACCATGGTCAGCACTTGACCAGAGGGAAAAGACTAGAGGGAAAAGACACTGCATCCCCTATGCAATCAGAAATGTAATACTGTTGACTTTAGAATGACATTATAACAGGAGGAGATAGCTTATTCAGAATATAATGCATAATGAAACAAATTACAAGCACCCTGATTGAATTGGCCCTGTCAACACTGGTTCTCCACTTGCGAAGTAACTCCCTTCTCTCCATGTTAGTCTTTAAGGTGCCACCATACTCCTTGTTGTTTAAGCAAATTAGAAAAACAGTTCTTTGGTGAGTACTACATTTGGCAGGACTTTCACTCTCTGTTTAAAAAAAAAAAGACAGGCAAATTGGAGCCCAGACCATAAGTGCCAACATCCTTTATTTTGAAAACACAGATATTACAATTAAACATTAGTAAGGGTAAGTTTCTGTCACAGTATTTTTAGTAAAAGTCAGGGACAGGTCGCAGGCAATAAGCAAAAATTCATGGAAGCCTGTGACCTGTCCCTGACTTTTCCTAAAATACCCGGGGGGGAGAAAGAGGGGAGGCAAACAGAGTGCTGCCGGGGTTTGCAGCTGCTCCAGCCCTGCCACTGCTCCTGGGGCAGGGGCTGACCACTGCTGCTCCAGCCCCCAGGGGGCTGACCCAACCTCAGCTGCTGCTCTGGCGGGCTGAGAACCGCTGCTCTGGCGGGCCTGAGGCTGACCCCTGGTCAGTTGTTTGGCAGCCCCAGGGCTGACCGCTGGCCAACTGTTGCAGTGGCTGGTCAGCTGTTTCAGTGGCCCCGGGGTTGACTGGGCAGCCACCGCTCTGCCCAGCGCTGACCACCGGCTAGCTGCTCTGGCTCTGCCCCAGAAGTAGTCCTGGAAAGCCACGGAATCCGTGACCTCAATGACAGAATCATATCCTTAAACATTAGATACTTCCTATCATAAAATGCTAAAAATAAAAACTAAAACCTTAAGTTATTGTCAGCTCTGATCTCATGTGCTCGAATAGGCATGAGCTACATGCTTTACATTTTTACTCAGCAGTATTTATTTGGCTCTTGTAACCTGACAACCAGAAAATTATCCCTTTCCTGGATGCAGGGGTGCTTCTGTAACTCAAGGTTTATTAAAAATAACAAAACTTAAATTAAGGATAGTCATTAGTTATACTAGCATAGGTGTATTTTTAGCATTGTGTCTTGTATTAGAATCATAGAATCAGAAGGGACCTCAAGAGGTCATCTAGGCCAGTCCCCTGCACTCACGGCAGGACTAAGTATTATGAAAGAATTGTATCCGCAAGTTTGTTTGTTTTTTTCCAGATTAGTCAAACAAAACAAAACAAAAAGAGTGGGTGGTAGAAATTTGGTGCATACATTTCAGGTGGATTCAGTTATCAGATAAGATTTTGAAATTTTATCATCTCCATTCTGCTGCCAAATGCATTTTTAGTTCTGACCTTTAGTTGCTTGTAACTGTCAGGATATCATACAGGCAAAATAAATTAGATCCCAGTTTCATAAACCACATACTTGCAAAGGCCAAAAAACTCTCACTTACCAAATTTTTCAGAGGTTCATACTGAAGTACTGGATCTTCCATAAACGCTTTTTATTCAGGAAGGAGGAATTTAACATGGTGTACTGCTAGGTTCTCATTCATATTGCAAATACATGTAGCAAGACACCTACACAGTAGAAGGACAGGCAATTATTTGGGCTGTGCTTATCACAATCCCTTACAAAGGAAAGCTTTCTTAAAAAAAGACTTGTTTTTCCAGCTTCTCTTACCTGTTTTTCCTGCTCTTCTAACACATACCCATGATAAGGACAGTGCTAGTTTAGTTGGGACCTACAGAGTTGACCTAAGTATATGTGAGGCCTCCTGTAAGCATTGAAACAGACCCTCATTCCATCTACAAGAGTGGAAAGTTACACTCACTTTAAGCCTTGTTTCTACTGAAAAGGAGTTAGTTACATGGTTCGAATGTGCCTAAAGCAGCCACTGGGTGACCCAAAACTGCCATCATTGTTCAGTCAGCCAGAAGTTTGCAATAACTGCTTCTACAACGACAATTGTTACTGCTACCTTCAAAGTTTGATGAGAGAAATTAATGTTGGCAGGGTTTTGTTGCCAAAGTATAGTTACATACTCCAGTTACAGGTGCTTTAGAAATGCTTTTAGATACTTACTAAGCCTGCTCTTGTGCAATTAAAGAGATTAAACTGGTAAACACACTTTAAAAAGTACTTCCTGAAAACAAAACCTAAAATCCAGGACTGCCAAACTATGATAATTTGAAAAAGTGGGGTTTTTTTTCTTAAGAAGAACATTACAAAAATTCTTTCATTGGAGAGAGATTCTGTACTGTCAAATCAGCCTAAAAATGTGGGCATTTCCTGGTCTTAGATTTGGTAGAAATCTGATTTTACATAATTTATTTGTAAGGATTGGGAAGAAAAGAGATTTCTATTTTCTTGGCTTCCCCTTGCATACAAAAATGCTGCAACCGCTCCCCGAGTTAAAATGTACAGTAGCTTCTTTGCCAGGGAATGTATTCTCCACACCCCCTATTTTTCTGTGGTTCACATTGCTTGCTAAATATATTACAACAAGCTATTTTCTGTCGGCAGCTTTGAAATCTTTGTGCAACTTCCCCTTCCCCTGGCAGGAATTTCACTAATGACTAGTGTTAAGACAGGCATTTGTTTTTATTAAGATTTTGTTTTTTTTAGAAGAATCCTAAGATGAATAATTTTTGCCGTGCCTGTTTTAATGCCAAATTTTAAGTCACATTCAAGCTTAGTTTACTTTTTAAGCCTTCTTCATTCTGATTAAACTAGGTTGAACAAAGCCCGGTAAAATGAATCCCAAAAATGTGAGCCCCCCCCCACCCCCAGAAAGGTGGGTGTATTGAGGGGGTTATGGGACAAGGCACCAGGGCCATTTGAATCCCAAATATGTGTCCCCCACTGTCCCCCTTAAAAAAGGTGAGTATATAGGGGGGGAGTTACAAGAAGAGACACTGGGGCATTTCTCCTCCTCACGCCTCATCCCACCAAAGGAAAAAAGGGACATTAGTCATTCCCCATCCTCTTGTTGTCTCCCCCAAGTATAGAAGATGGGGGCCCTTGGCCTTCACTCCGACTTGTCCCCCACAAAATATGGGGGCTTTGGTCTCCACCCCGTCCTCTTGATTCCCCTCCCCCCCGACTGCAGAGGGAGGCAGAGCCTTTGGCCCCCCCACCCCAGAGAATGTGGGGGGCCTGAGCCCTCATCGCCCCCTCTTTCTACACCCCAGGATGCGGGGGAGCCCGAGCTCTCTCCTTCGCCCCCCACGCTGGGGGACCCGGCAGGCCTGAGCCCCCAGAGCACGGGGCACAGGGACAACAGCGGAGTATCGCCCGGGCATCGGAGTGACTCTGCACCCCCGGGGAGGAGGGGTTCAAACCCTGCAGGCCCAGGAGGGATTCAAGCCCCTCTCCACAGCCACCCCCTCACCTGAGTGAGGAACCTCCAGAGCCACCACCAGCAGGTTCCCTTTCGTACCCCCCGCCCTCAGGCGGCGTCCAGCCCGCTCCCTCCTGCGCCTCCCTGGGACTTGTAGTCCTGCTCTGCCCTCCAGCCCACTGGCTCTGGAGAGTCTCTCCGGGTTCGAAACTACAATTCCCAGCGCCCTTCGCGCTTCCCCCACCTGTGTCCCCCCACTCCACAGGGAACCCCACCGCGGCGCCGCCTCGACGAGCTCCCTTCTCCGGCGCGCGATGCCTACTGGGAAATATAGTCCCTCTCTTCGGTAAAGGATGAGAGGCTCGGGGGTGCCAGGACTATAATTCCCAGAAATCGCCGCGCGGGCCAGCCATTTTGAGCGTTGCTAGGAGACAGAGACGCCCCTGGAAGAGGAGGGAGCAGGTGAGGGGAAGAGTTGCTGGGTAGGGAATAGCCCCTTATGTTGGGGAACCCCACGAGCCTTGTACTGGACCTTGGTGCCACTTGGGTTGGGGAGGAGTAGGGTGGTAAGTGTGTGTGTGTGTGGGACACAGAGTTGGACCCTCTTTCCCCACCCCATTAAGTCAGTTACAAAATGGGTGCAAAGAAATGGGGTTCAGACAGAAGTTTTCAGGATAAATGGGTGGGGGGAGAGGGAGATGGTCCTCCAGGATTTTTAGGGGCTGTCCCCATTTTGTAGGGAGCTCCCCCAAATGCTGCGGAAGTTACGCAAGTGTCTTGACCTGGTTGTGCCATGACATCTGCATCGCAACTCTCGTGAGCACCCTGATTTCAATGAAAGATGTGTGAAATATGGGATAAAGCTTATTTCCAAAAGGATGACACCCACCCTGCAGAGTTTATTTACACAGACCTACCCTGGTATCAGTGTCTGATCCTTCGACTGATTATTGCTGAAATATGAGACAAGGGGCATTCTCTCTTGACATACTGGACCAGGAGTCAAAATGGGCTTGAAAGGTGGCACTATTCTTTGGAGACTGCCATTTTGTGCTCCAGAACCTAAGCTTTTACTTTAAAAAAAAAAAACCCTTTAGATCTTATGGGTGCAAAGGGAAATCCAAGTGTAAACAGATATGGTGTCTGCAGACAGAGTACAACCATTATCTCTGAGAGATGTGAACATCTCAATGTGATGTTAACTCCGAAACATGATACATTACATGACATCACTTAACTATTTCACTGTTGACGTAAGCCAGCAAGAAGAGGGACAATCACATTATGAAGATGTACAGAATATTGTCGATGGCATCTCATTTTGTTCCAAGTTTCAGAGTAGCAGCCGTGTTAGTCTGTATCCGCAAAAAGAACAGGAGTACTTGTGGCACCTTAGAGACTAACAAATTTATTAGAGCATAAGCTTTCGTGGGCTACAACCCACTTCTTCGGATGCATATGCATTTGTTCCAATGAGATTGGGAAAGTATCATGATTTATTTTTCCCCCTCTCTGACCTGTGCCTAGGACATGGAGACATTATGTTCATTTATTCTGCAGGATAACAAATAATGGACATCTTTTAAAATAAGGGAAGAGCAATTACTCTCCCTATGACCAAGCAATGTCATTGTAACGGAACAAAAGTTGTCCTATAGGGAACAATCTTATAAAATCCTGTGTTCTCTGACAAGCCTAGATTATGGAAAATTAGATAGAGACACTGCCAGTTGGCTAATTAAGAAAATTCCAATGTCTGAAAACTTCTTTTAAATACTATGTCCAGTGTACATTTAAAAAAAATACTTTGAAAATTGCTCTCCTCTTGATATTTATAAAGGTCTTTTCAGCAAGGGAGAACCTAAGTAATTGACTAATAGAGAATAGTGAAACTGACTACACACAAAATATTGTCAAATACACACAGGTTCACTGTAATATTTAGATGGCTGTGTAGATGGAAAGCTGAATGGAGCTCCTAAGAAAATGTTCACAGTAAATTTCAGCTTTACTTTTTGAAAATTGACCTTTTTGAAATTTCTAAATTAGCAACTTTGAAAAGCAGTTAGAGAACTAGTTACAATGTCTAAAAAGCAAAACCAAAAATCAAACATGGAGGGCCTTTTTTTAATTACACTTCTTAGGAACAAGGCCAAAGAAACCTCAGCTCAAAAAAGTTGCTGCTGCTGAACTTTGAGACAGTACTCCTAGAGCTTCATTCACCCAGGGTGAACATACTGTACAAGCCATCCCACCTTGCTCTTGGGACGTGAGAAAAGATAAAATATTTTGAATTTAAGCTTTCTGCATTTTAATTTTGTTTGGCACTTAGACATCATAGTGAGAGATGATTTATAATAACAACTTCAGATAAACAGATGCACAAAGTAAATTGAAAAAAGCAAAAAAACCAAGTTTGCTTTTCTGCTAAGTTCTTGCATGTTTCACAAATAAATCACGTGTGAACATAAAGCACAAAAAAACCCAAACGGAACATCAAAATTAGTACAGATCCAGTGTATTTAAGAGGCAGTCCTTTAAAGCCTATGAATAGTTTTTACAGTTCCACAACTTACTACATTTTTCAATATATGAGGGCTTTGTAAAACTCAGCATCATTTCTGTGTAAGGCAAGATATGTCACTTACAAGTTTACAGATGGAGGGGAAAATTGTGTGCTGTTTAAACCTGGAATCAGTGAAACATATCAATAATTTACAAGGTAGAAGAAAATCCATGCACTGACAAACATACCCAGTTCTTTAAACTGTTCTGTTTGTATAACTCAGACCAGCACTGCTGTGAAATAAAATTGCTGGAAAAGAACTTTCTGGATGTTGACACTTCTGCAAATGAGTACACTAGATACCCCCTCTTTAATGCCATTCCCATATTCAGTACTACTGCAACATTTTAAAGTTAGAATAGGGTTCTCTCAAACTAGCTGTATGATCATGGACACAAATTTCATCAGCTAGCTAACTTTCAGTAGATTGAGTAGATAAACTGGGCATGCAGTCCAGTTAAATTTCTACAGTGATCTTTCCAAGTGAGGATGGTGGAAGATTACATCTTTTTGGGTGCAATATACAAGCTAATAGGCATACTGTGGCAATTAACTACATCTGGTTGCATGATTTCTATAAATTTGTTCTTGAAATATAGCCAATGCATTTATAATATTTATTTTTAAATAATTCTATAGTGGTGCTGTACTGACTCCGCAGCTCTGCCTATCAAGGTTTGTCCATGTAATGTGTCCAGACATCTCCCCAAGATGTTGGCAATCATTAAAATAGACAAAAGAATATCTACTAATATATGAGTACTTGAATGGAGAGGTGTTAGGAAGATAACAATCCCTTGAGTAGATATTAGGGAGAACTATAAATAAGTTTGTTTCTAAATTAAGGAAAACATATTTGTGGAAAGAAAACACCTATATTACTACATGTGAATTAGCTGGAAGATGAGATCCCAGATACTAAACTATATTTATTAGGCTATGAGAAAGGGAGCTTTGGCTACAGCAAGAAACTTTTCTGGACTATTTTATCTTCTGTCTGTCTCCCTATGGTATTTCTATACACCGTAACATCTAGATGCTTACTAAAAGAAAGTTTTCACTGTGAGAAGGGAAGATGGTAATATTTCAGTGTTCTGGAACTAAGTCTTGTATCACTTCTGCACTATTTTATTAAATAGGTCAATTTTTCCCTACTTTTTATGATTTGTCACTTTCTATACAGTTACCAATAAAGTATCCTTTCATTTATGACTTCTGTAATTGTGGCTCAGAACTGTTAATTGGACAGTCACTGACAGATGCCTGAGTTGTGGGGAGAAGGGGGAAGAAAGGAGGAGAGAGAGAGAGAGAGAGAATGAACTCTGACCTTGGTTGTGGCAGAGCCAGGAGAATGCAAGGCCTTAGTGTAAGGTCTCTGATGCAAAAGGAGCTGTCATGGACCACAGAAGGTCTGGGAAAGACAAGGAGACCCAAACAATGTACAATGCGCATGGTTGTACAATGCACACCCTCAATATTTAAGAAAAATCTTCACTGAGTTATTGTTAAGGGTCTGCAAAAGGACACATCAAACAATACCTGCCAGGTGGCAATGATAGTTTGTGTCTTGTAATGTATTTGCTCATCCTGTTATCTTCCCTCAAGATTACTTGGGTGACATATAGTTGGGCACCCAGGCAGAAAGCTATCACATTTTAGCAGGAGTGACCTACATACCCAAAGTAAAAACACTAAGGCTTGCAAGTCTTTATGTCTGGTCCAGAGAATCTGTCCTAAATTGCCATAATTTTGTGGTCCACTAAACCGGAAACAGAATTTTGGTATCTCAAACAGGTAAGCATCTCAACATTTCTGGCATATACAGATACCCTTGGGAGGACTAAATTACATATTGAATTTGATAGAACTGGTTAGATTTTTACCAGCAATATTATACAAATCAGACAGTTTCACAGTCAGATATAGCTTGAGTTTCCCACCTACACTGTGAGAATTGAGTCGTATGCAAGATGTTATCTTAGTTGACTTCTATTGTATGGTTTCAGAGGGGTAGCTGTGTTAGTCTGTATTGAATTGGCCTTGTTAGCACTGACCCCCCACTTGGTAAGGCATCTCCCATCTTTTCATATATGTCCTGCTTACTGTATTTTTCACTCCATGCATCGGATGAAGTGGGTTTTAGCCCACGAAAGCTTATGCCCAAATAAATTTGTTAGTCTCTAAGGTGCCACAAGGACTCCTAGTTGTTTCTACTGCATGGTACAGGAGGAATCAGAGAATTTCCTAAGAGCTCTTACTCTGCACTTTTCAATCAAGCCAAGGGCTGTTATTTACTCAATAGCCATTTGAATTAAAACTTGTGTGTTTATCTATTCATGTGGACTATGTTAGCAGAGTGTAGGCCAGCTCGTCTGAAAAGTGTCTAATGGCTGTTTTAAACAATTAATTTAGTCCTTCCAGTTGCTGGTTCTATTTTAGATACAATGAGAATATTTTTGGATCAGTTTTCATAAAACATCTGGATAGCTTGGATCTAATATTTCTCATATTTACTATACTGTTGAAGTGATGAGTTCCAACAGGATTTTTAATGCCATTGGGTGTCACATGCACACCACTTGGCTCAGCAACTGTATTTTAATTACAAGTTTACTTTTTCATAATTGCAGGTCCAAAATAGTTATCTAGAAAGAAGCATGGAATCAGGAAGGAAGAGAAACTGCTGTTTCATGGTGTATCTTGAAGGTTTAGATCAGGAGAAAACTGAAAAGGAAATGGAGACTGTGAGCATCCAGAAGGCATTTCAGAAGTTCAGAAGAAAACGACAGGTAGGCATGATTGATCGGTGTCTAATTTATGTTGGGGTTTGAGATCAGTAATCCAGATATTACCTCTAGTCTAACAAAGAAGAAAAGACATCTAACAAAAAAAGCGATTCCATAGTATGGAGATGCATGTGTGTCTGATGTTGGTATTAAGCAGAATAGCAGAACTCAAGTGCTTTTCCCCCCCAGGATGGAATTTCCTTGTATTTCTTTCTGGCAAATTTGTTAATTTTACAATGTAAAATGGGAAGTAGACATTATTTCTATTTGAAATATTTGTTTGTATTTTTAAGTAGTTACTATCAATACTATCTCAAACATACCGGAATAAAAATTTGGGCACTTGATCCTGCACAGTGCAGGTGGTGAAAGTTGAGTCTAGAAACACATCATAAAAATTAACGAGCAGTGCAGGAATCATGTGTTAATGAAAGCCACTACTTTACAACTGAAATAAGTCAAGCCTAGTAGCATGGGGAGCACATCATTGTGTGTCTGCTGATGGTTACACTTATGTCTCTTCAAATATGCCCATTGTCTGCCCATGTCCCATCTCTTTTTGGGTTATATATCTGCAACTAAGAGGACTGTTATGTAGGGGAAGTGAGACTTATTACTGCTCAGTGTAGAGGTCCGTGTCAACGGTTACCCTTACTT
Organism: Emys orbicularis; assembly: GCF_028017835.1. Lineage (NCBI taxonomy): Eukaryota > Metazoa > Chordata > Testudines > Emydidae > Emys > Emys orbicularis. Next base: position 15,384,011 of record NC_088704.1, read on the forward strand.
GTGCCTGTGTGTAGCCTCTGGTTGCAGGAGTGCAAGAACCTTGCACTTGCAGGGTCAAGGCCTCTAGGTTGCTGGATTGATGGGAATTTCCAGAAGCCATATGTTCTATTTACAATCAATTGTATTATCTGTAAAATATATTGACCCTATAAGCCTATCACTGCTGGTTTTCCACTGCACTTGCTGTACTATTGTATTCATAGATTCATATGAATCTATGAATACAATAGTACAGCAAGTGCAGTGGAAAACCAGCAGTGATAGGCTTATAGGGTCAATATATTATTCTATGGGTCTCAAGTTGCAGTGGGGGAGGTCTAGGTTGGATATTAGGAAACACTATTTCACTAGGAGGGTGGTGAAGCCCTGGAATGGGTTACCTAGGGAGGTGGTGGAATTTCCATCCTTAGAGGTTTTTAAGGCCCGACTTGACAAAACCTTGGCTGGGATGATTTAGTTGGTGTTGGTCCTGCTTTGAGCAGGTGATTGGACTAGATGACCTCCTGAGGTCTCTTCCAACCCTAATATTCTATGATTGATGTCAATGGAATGTTAGGACATACGCAGCGTACTCCACAGCATAGCAGGTTTATTTTACAACTGGTCAGTCACTGATAATAGTTCTATTTATCGCTTTTGCAGTTGTGTGTGCATATGCGGCATATTCAAGACTGAAATTACTCTGGTGCCACATGGGCATCTTGCCACATCATGGCACTTTTGTTTTTTAAATATGATATTTCTGGTATCTATCTTGGGACTTTTAACGAGGCCTCTTTGCAGCCCATTTGAGCATCTGTTATGATCAATGAATCACCATATTAACCATGGAAAATGAGTCAACTCTTCAGTTGCATCTGATGTTTTTTCATCATAGTTTCAGGCTGATTGCACCTGAGTAGTGATATGCAAATTTAAAATCTTTTAGATTCCACCCAGTGAAGGGGTTTCATTATGGGTAGTAAACTGGATTGCCTGCATTGCCTGGTACCCAAAGAGTGTTACTTGGCACATAAAGCTAACAGGAAAAATGACCACATGGGGATGAACCTGATAATGTCACATGAGCATCATGTCTAAATTTTACAGATAATTTATTCGAAAGTCACAGAAACCAGTTCCATATTCAGGTTGGTTTTGGACCATTCCTCACTGCAAGCAATAATCAAAATAAATCTTCCTAGCTGGCAATAAATCTTCAGCTTTGAATTTATTTACTTTTCTGGGTTTATGACATCACCTCTAAGTGTTCACATTTTATTTTAAATAATCTTATGGAAGACTGAGATTTTTTCATACTGTGGAATAACCTCTGGACATATTAGGCTGGACTGTGAGATACTAGCCTGGTTGTACAATTCCTAGGTCAATTTGATGACATATTGGATGGAAGCATATACCACGGCTCATGGCAGTGGCTATAAATGCTTAAAATCATTAGCATGCTAATAATTTTAGCTCATGAATGAGGAATATATGTGTTTCCTTAGAAAGGACCAGTAATTTCTGCCGGTGGGTGGAAAGATTTGAAAAACACACAAGTTACACAAATTGTTAAATTTCAATACTGATCTCCAGGTGTAACAGAGAAAAACATGACCCATAACTTCAATAACAGGAAAAAGAACAGGAGTACTTGTGGCACCTTAAAGACTAACAAATTTATTTGAGCATAAACTTTCGTGGGCTAAAACCCACTTCATCGGATGCATGCAGTGGTTTGCCTGTTGCTAAAAATCAAAGTCATTTCTTGCCTGGAAAAATACTGAACAAGATTAACCAATCAAAATAGATCTGAATAGATGGATACTACAATGAGTGGGAAATCCCACAGAGACCCATTGTTTAAGGAAAAAAATGGGAAAAACTGTTACATTAGTGGGCATACCATCAGCTGCATTTTAACCCCTGAAAAAGATGGCTTTCCTCTTAATATAATAAATTTGAACAGTATAGCCAAGGTGGAGAGTTAATTTCTTCATGTTGTCTCTAAATAAGCAATCTGTTTGTTTAATGCTGTGAACTGTTATTCCACACATTGTATTGTAATTACTGTTAAAATGATAGTGTTTTTTCCTTCTTATCTACTCCTGTGTTGTATTTCAGATTAAAGCTTTGTATATAATTGTACTGAGTTTTTGTACACAACCATTTGTGAATGTGCGCAATGGTAAAGTTCTAAAACCTGTAAGACCAATGAATCTGTTATTCTTATATTGCATTTGATGGTGTATTCAGCATTTATATATAAATTATATAAGTTACAGTTTAAATGCTTCAACACTGTAAAATGTTCATGGCAGTTTACATGACATATATAGCCCAGATGAGGGGGAAAAGAAAAATAGTGAGGGACAAATATGTAAATTTGTCTCTCCAAGCTCTTGCTACCAGTACAAAGATTAAGTACAAGTTATATAAAACATACTAGGGAGAGTATTAAAGTTTTAATATTTCTAGTAATATAAAGGTTTCATTATTAGTACCTGGGACAAGGATTTTCAGTTATATATTAGCAACTATTGGAGTGTTATTAAAATAAATTTCATTTTGTTTGGGTAGGATTTTGTTTTCATTTGAGCTGATGAGCACAAAAACTTGATACTAGTGAAAATACAGTTGGGTGTTTTAAGGAAATCAATTATAAAGGGCCTAAAAAGATATAGTATATACTGGTGTGCTTCATATGTCTTATAAAATTAAACAATGTACTTGCAAATGAATGAGCTGCAGCTGATCTTACAAGATAAGCAGCAATGTCTCTCTCCAAGCTGAGGGTGAGCTGAGCACATAACATTCTTGGGGCAATCCAAAAAGAATTTAGTTACTGAGGCTGAAATAATGTATCATCAAATTCTTACAGTACTGGAGTTAATTTTGTGGTGTATGGTTAATTTGCCAGAAAACTGCTTCACAGATCAGTACTTCTTGCAAGATACAGTGCAGTCTTAACATGGAAGACCTACAATTGCTTTTCACTATTTCACTAAGTGTATACCAAAGCAAAGTATATAGAGTCTACAGAGAACCGCCTGTAGGAAGCAAAGCATTGCATTTAGTTATATCTCCACCTAGTCTGAGAACCTGGCACATAACTTCTGTGCTCTGCTTTCCTTCCATGCCTTGCTACAACCGTCCTAGAGCAGAAGATTCCACCTTAACCTGGTATGCTTAGGCCTGGGGCTTCCCAGATTTCATTTGAAAAACTATTTTTGGCTACATGAAATTAGATGAACTCAAATACTTTCTCAATTGCATCATGGCAAGACTTATACTGAATGTTAGCCATTGTAAGGCATCGTTTGTAAAAGCAGCACAGACACAATACACAATTACAGTGACTACAGATTGGCAAGGAGAGTCTTGGCTGTTGAACTATATGGGAGCATTGAAGAACACTGCTTTATTGTAGAAATTTTGTTGTATACTTTGTAACAGGCTAGATGTTGAAAGAATTAAGGTCACACACCTATGCCTCCCCTCCAGTCTCCCTAGAAATTATTTTTTATCAGTTGAAATGTTCTCATTTTCAAGCTCTCCCTTCCCCCCCCCCCCCCCCCCAAAAAATATCATGGGCTTTTTCCTGGTGCGCACTGTAACGACACATGCACAGAAGCAAACTCAGCTTTCCTACCCTGCCAGAGGATAAAATCTCAACTACAACTCAAACAACTGTTCTGTCCCTGATACAGCCGTGAAATAATCAGAACAGCACATCTTAACGTTCTTTTGGGGATCAAAGCAAGTTCCCTTCAAGGATGTCTTTGGCACGTAAGCCACTGCAGTTTCACCATACCCTTCTGCGTTTATCACGATTCATCATCTTTCATCTCTCCTTATTCAGTGCCTCCTTAACAGAGCACTGAATGCTGTGAGGCACAGAAAGATCAGCTTGGAAGGTGAATACCTACAGATTTCCCTGACCCTGAATGAGCAAAAAGAATGTCTAGAAGAGAAGTTTGAATGGCCCTTGGATTTAAAAGAAGGAGGAAGGGTAGAAAACAAAATAAGAAAGTCTCTAAACCCTGCACAGCACTCATGGGATTGATTGTTTTTGGTGAAAAACACTAGAAAGGAAGTAACAGGGAAACAGATTTGCGCAACAGGATTTCCTTCCAAGGGGCTTCTAGCAGCTACTGAAGTTGGGTAATTTAATAGCTCTCCCGTCTGGGTTTATTAAGCATGAGGTTTCTACCATTTATCAACCTGTCTTGGGGTTTCACTTTTTCTTTTCCTGAGCAAACAGTTGATAATCTGTAAAAGCCTCTCTCACCTAGGAAATTCACAATGTATTTCAAATAGTATGTATGTAGCTATATACTGAGAGTTCTCTCTTAAAGGTGAAGGGCATTGTGTCCCTTTAGCACCCCTATAAAAATGGTTATTTCCCCGTTCCCTCCCAGTTTTCAGGAATATCACCATGTGACATCTGTCCTTCTCTAGTATACGTCTCTGCGGTGGATGCCACCAGCAAAGCAGAGGGCGACTTTAGTTCCTGATATTTCTAAGAGCAATTCACCTAAGAATTATGCCAGCTCCAGAATTTGAATTTTGATTTAAATGGTTCAGTTATAGCAAGGAAGGCTCTAGATGAGACCCATTCACTCAACTTAGATACGTAGGACCCTGGCCTAAATTAGAAATAGTAAAAAAAAAACCCAAAACATGAAACAGTCACAAGATTGGTGAAATCCTACAAAGGAGTTTGCTCAGTAGGATATAGCATCCATAAAATTGAATCCAATTTTTTTTCTGAAACAGAATTATGAGTCAGGCAGTCATCCCATTAGGGGACAGTATAATAGCAGAAATAGCTGAAGGATGGAAATACTAAGGAGGCAGAAGAATTTTAATGTGGTACATGGAGATACAGTTATAATTTGTGGAATCAAATTAAGCAAATGAAACTTTAGGCTGAGTTTCGGGGAAAGTTTTCTGACAGTGAGGCCTGTGAGGTGGCGGAATAGTCTCCGAAGGGAAGTGGTGACAGTTCTGTCACTTGGGATGTTTAAAGTCAGACTGGGAGAAAAAAAACGTATAAAGCACTGGAAGCACTCATAATCCTGCATCTGCTGGGAGATAAGCTGAGAATAGTTCTGTTATGTTTCTAACATCTATGATACTGTCCTTCTCTAGGGTCTTGCTATCATTCAGACAGCCAGAACTAAAGCACTTCAATAACCATTATCCCTGCCAAGAAGTGGAACATTTCCTTCCCCCCTTTTCAAGAAATAATTTTCATCTAGGCTGTTGGATGTCAGATGCCCACTGAAGCCAGTACGGTGCCATAGCTCATATCTTCAACATATTTGTCCATCACTAAAAGCCACAATGTGTAATCAGCAGTTTAATTACCCACTCTTTAAACAGTAAGCTACCCCTACCCAGGACCTGTGCTCTGAGTGAACAAACAGGACAATCTCACATTATTTTCTATATACAGGCTTTAGAAATGTGACACACCCAAGATACAATCCTAAAAGGCAATTTAGGAAACTGCATGTATCCACAGTGCAGACATCTTATGAGTGTTACACCTGGGGAAATTCTGCGCCACTGCGCAATGCAGAACTTTGCAGAAATTAACGTGTGCGCAGAATTTCCTTTCCCCCACAGAAATGGGCTGCAGGGCTTCTGGCTGCCACTAGGGGCCACTGGACCCAGCAGAGCCCAGCTTGCACATAGAAGATATTGCTGGGGGGAGGGGGAGGTAGCTAGAGGGTTCCTTGCAGCTGCAGTTCCCAGCATGCTCTAAGGGAAGGAGATGGTGGAATGCAGGAAACTCCATGCAAGCCCGGGACCAAGCATCAGGCTGTTTCTCTCTCTGGATCCCTGGGCTCTGAGAGGGAGGGGGCAGGTGTCTGGGCTTGGGGGGGGGGAGGTGCAGGTATCTGGGCTGGGGGGGCCCTGTGACTGGGCTCTGGAGAGAGGGGGTATGGGTATCTGGGTAAGGGGGGCACCATGGCTGGGCTCGGAGCAGGGGGAAGGGGGCAGAGAAACAGAAACTGTCATAGGGGTTTCTTTAACTCTCTACTCCTGGGGGAACTTTTGAATGTGTCTGTATTGTTACAGACATACTTGCTGACAGGTATTTTGAAATAAATTAACAAAATAAATGAAACTGATGTGATTATGTAGTGTTATTTTGACAAACAAAATTTGCAGAATTTTAAAATATTGTGCACAGAATTTTTAATTTTTTGGCACAGAATGCCCCCAGGAATAGAGTGTGATGGACCCACAGGTAAACTACAAGCTTTCGCAAGAGCCTGAGAGACCTTAGGTATGTAGCAGAAGCTTGTTTCTATTTTAGATCCACTCCCTGGCTACTTTAGATGTTTCATTCTAATAAAACTATCATAGGTCCCTACATTTACATAATCCACCTCTTGTCAACCAGTCTATTGTAGGCAGAAATACTGAATTTTTGACCTTTAAAGCCTTATAAGCATCACATGTAACAAAGACAGGAGTACAGAACTAAAACTGAGCTTTCTTTACTTCATTTTACCTGCATTGACCCTAGCCCTTGATCAACCCAAACAGAAAAAAATCCTGCTGGGCTTCCTATGTATGCTTACCTGCTACCCAATTAACATCCTCTAAAGGGGCACATCTGCATCACTTAAATATCAGATCACTGCACTGGAATTTTTAACCCTATACTTATCTTGCATTACACAAAAGATAAAGCTATTTCTCCCCTCCGCCCCCAAATGTTTCTCTTCTATTTTATAGCTAGTATATCTGGCCAAACAGCTTTTAACACAGTCCACTGTGTCATGCCATAAATCAAATTCCCTGTGTCCTTACACAAAGGTAATCCACCCACTAGGCCGTGTTCAAACACTTAAAGATGATTTTCTGGCCTAAGACTTTCTGAAAGTGAAGGATGATTAAACTAGAAAACAGTAAATCAGATCTATGAAAAGACTTAAACCAGAAAATGAGAGCATCAGTTAAAAAATATAAACTATAAATATAAAATGTATAGTTTTATAAATTTCCAATTTATAAAAATATGCTTGCTGTGTGGCATCATTGTGCATTTACAATTTAAAATCACAATCAATGAAACTGAATGCTGTCTACCAAAAACAACAGTTTACAGTCACCTAATAATTAGCACTATTCAGTCTTAGCAAAAACAACAACAACAACTAGGGTGACCAGATAGCAAGTGTGAAAAATCGGGACAGGGTGCGGGGAGTAATAGGAGCTCATATATAAAAAAGCCCCAAATATCAGGACTGTCCCTATAAAATTGGGACATCTGGTCACCCTAACAACAACACCAGGACCAAAACCTCTGTCCCCTAACCTCAGGCAAAAGCTTCGGTAAACACATAGGGTAACATTTTCAAAAGCAAACTCAGATTTTGCCTGCCTTGTTTTTGGAGTGCCCAGCTTGAGATACTGTGGGTCTGATTTTTAGCACGACTGTGCACCACAACTCCAGTAGAAGTCTGTGAGAGCTAGGGGTGTTCAGCCCCTCTGTAAATTAAGCCTCAAGGCCCAGACCGTCAAAAAGGTATTTAGGTGCATCCTCAAAAAGGTATTTAGATGCATAACTCCTATTGATTTCAATAGGACTTCAGCATCTACGTACTTTGAAGATCTCACTCCAAGTATCTCCGATTGGATACCCAAAACCTAAAGCAACTAAAATTAGAGGCTACTTTTGATTAATTTGGTCCTGGGAGGGACCCAATCCAACTCACTTTAAAGGCCATGGTAGTTTTTCCAGTCACTTTAATGGGAATTGGATGGGCTCACAGGTCTTGTGCTCTGCTCTGAAAGTTAACAGACATGGGGCTCTGTCACACACATAGAGGTAGCAAGTTCCAGAATTGAGGAAACTTCTGCCTCCCCAAGTTAAAATCTAGCTTCTGTCAAGAGAAGAATCTCAGGAGATCTCACGTGTTGGGATGGTGCATGTAGAGACAGAGAGAGGGCTGACTGTGCTGTATCTCTCAGGAGACTATTTGAACTTGTGGCTGCCCCTGAAATGTTACAGAGCACTTCCCTGCCCCTGTCTGCAACATGCCATGTCCCATCACACCCTTACACCCAAGAGGGAGTGGCATATATTAGTACTAAACTCCTCCTTTTCCAGGGGAATTTCCCCAGAAGGCCATTTTGCCCTGTTACACCATAGATGTGATCTAAGCCAAGTGCTCAATGGAATAGGAATAGAACATGCTCATGATTAGATCTGAGGCATGAAATGAACCTGTTTTGAACTGTGGTCTGTGTTTCAACTTTCTATACAGTAAATTCTGGGACCACCAGACTCACTGAGAGGCAGCTTTGCCTAGTGGACAGACAGCATGGGGCTGGCAGCCAGGAACTCTGAGTTCTCTTAATTCTCTATATGTACAATGTGGATAATAATCCTCCCCTACCTGATAGGGGTGTTTTGAAGATGAATTAATTAATGTGTGTATAGCACTTTTGAGAGCAAAGTGTTATATAAGAGCTAGGTCTTATTACTGAAGCTGTTGGAAACAGGAAATGAACAAGAGAGGCAGGAAGTAGTTTTGCACAGTCATGGGTTTTAAATCCATATTACATAACTATTATCACTAGAATGCTGTCTTCCCTGAGCCATATTTCAAATGAATGGAAAATATGTGTTGGAGAGTGGGATAAAGCACTGCTTTATACAAATGGTTACCTTCAAAACAAAATATAGCTGGAAACTACCACGTCTGTGAACACTTCGATTATATATTGCATGCCTTTTCCCTACCCTTCATCTGCCTTGGGTCTTTTTGCACTGTAGGCTCTTTGGGGGCAGGAACTGTATCTTCCTATATAGCTGTACAGGCCCAGATCTTCACAGGTATTTAGGCTCCTAACTTCCATTTAAATCTTTTCCCCTTCCTCCTCCAAAATATTCAGTTCAAACATGGCACAGCACGGGGCAGGCACCAAAATCCTACTTTATGACATTGCAGTTTGTTCCCAGATAAAGGATTCTATTACCAAGTCAGCATTGTCATCTCACTACCGTTGAAATATCCAGGAGAGAATATTTGAGGTGAGAGCTTGTATATCATTTGTATTGGTTCAAGAACATGTATCATAAACATGAACTATGTGAACAATAAGCATAACAATAAAACTAGGGTTTGTTACATTCCCTTTTGTTGCAGAATTCCCAACGGCAGAAACTGGTAAAACAGCAGGAAATGTACAACCAACTCTTTTCATGCCTTTCAACAGTTAAAACACCCACACCAAACCACTTTCTTCAAAGGTGCCAACCCTACAAACACTTATGCGTGTGCACAATTTTTCTTACGTAATTTCTCTTGAAATTAGTGGGAATACTCATATGCACAAAGTTAAGTGCATGGGTAAGTGTTTGCAGGATTGGATCTAAATTGTATACCTGAAAAGTTCCCAGATGGTATCATCCAGGTGCAATTCAGCAAATTCTTTCAGGCTACTGAGGAGGGAGTTCAGAATCAGTCTCCAGAACCTATAAAAATTCAGGGCCTCATTTCTGATCATAGCTGAATGTTTTACAGAGGAAGGAGTTCTGCCCCCTGCTCTCTAATGTGTGCTACTTCGCAGCCCAAATCTGCCCCCACACTGCAAGCTCTGATGCACAGAGCATGCCAGAAGTAAGATGGAGTGGGTCTATAAAACTGAGCGCTAAGAGGTATTGTGTGAAGCAGCATTCTGGAGTCTTCTGTAAATTAGACCACTCCTTAGTACTGCCCAGAATCCAAGAGTGAAAAGGTGACTTAAAAGCTCCTTTATATCCCTCCCCCATGGGCTGCACCTTCTCAAATGTACCTCAGCACAGAATTTTAGCCAAAATATTTAATAATGTAGATCTCTCTGAAGTCACTATATGATTGTCTTGAATTGAGACACTAAAGATACAATTCCTTGTTGTAAATGAGCACAGACTGGGACCTTTCTTTACCTCAGATCCTCCAGGGACAGAAAATGTCTTTAGTGTTAAAACAGATTGACAGGAAGGAGGGCACCTAATCTCAGAAAGGATCAGTGAGGGGTCAGAACCACTAGCAATGAACCCAAATTTACCAGGGTGCCTTATATGTGGGAGAGAATTCTGGGACACATTTATATCTTAGATCTGGGGATATTCAAAGCCTATGAATGATTTTGTACTGAGTCTCACATATCCCGAGCTTTAGACATATCTTTTATTCCCTTTCTTCTTCTTTTCCATTTGTCCCCGTCAATGGCACTACCCACAGAGACCTTCCCAGAGTTTTTTTCACCTGTTCTCCTACCACAATTTCTATTTTGATCAAAGGCCTTACATAATAGAGATTGCTCCCCTGCTGATGCCTGCCATATCTATTTATTTTCCTAAAAGAGACTGTGTTAAACCTAACTTATTAATCTGCTCACAAATCTGGAAACTTATCAAGTGTCATAGCTGAAAATGGGGGAGGAAGCGAGGGAAGAAGGACCTCAGGAGACCATGGGAAGCTTGAATCTCTTCAAAGGAAAATAATTTGTTTATCGCAAACATGGATCATTAGCAAAAGTGGCAAGATAGATTACAGAAAACCTGATTATTTATTGTGTGCCAACAGTGCGCTCTGCATTGTATAAACATGTAAGAAACCACTTAGGAAAAGCAGATAGATGTACAGTTAGTTTAACTGTTGTTATTGATATACACATTGCTAAAGCACCCATCATCTGGGCATACATTATGTACATTAGAGATACATCAAATTCCCATCAAGGGATCCCTGCTCTGCTTTTCTCCCTCCTCACTAAGAACTGTTTACTTGAAGAAAGAATAAATCCAGATGGTGGCCATCTAGGGGGACATAGCCAGGGCAATTGTGTAACTGCTAGGAGAAGGTCTGGACAAAGAGATAGGTCTTGCAACATGACCTAGTAGTGGTCAGGTTTGGTCTCAGTTGGATCTCTGACAGAAGGGAATTCCACAGTTGGCAGCCCTACTCTGAGGTTCCCCTTAAATATTTTAGTAGAGAATGATGTCTGATGTATCTGTATTGATGAGTTTGGGGGTGGAGGGCATGTGGAGGTGTCTCTGAAGTAGTCAATCAATTTAGGACTGTAAAGCATGCATGTATGTATATCAGATGTATGAAAAATGACTATTGAGTTCATGAATTTCTCTGTGACTTTGGGAGTTTTGCTGCTGCTGAACCAAGATCTAGAGCTTTATCTTCCTATCTGGTAACTAGCTGGAAATAAAATATGACTTACTGGTATCCATTCTCTGTATACACCAGAGGGATGATTTCTGTAATCACGTTGATTACAGCAATTATATTTTAGTTTCAGCAGAGCCACTCTTCTGTGGCAATATAGGTTGTCAGGTTTCAGACTGGTAGCCGTGTTAGTCTGTATCAGCAAAAACAATGAGGAGTCCTTGTGGCACCTTAGAGACTAACAAATATATTTGGGCATAAGCTTTCGTGGGCTAAAACCCACTTCATCAGATGCATGGAGTGAAAAATACAGTAAGCAGAACATATATTATAGCACATGAAAAGATGGGAGTTGCCTTACCAAGTGGGGGGTCAGTGCTAAGGAGCCAATTCAGGTGGAAGTGGCCTATTCTCAACAGTTGACAAGAAGGGGTGAATACTAAGGGAGGGAAAATTACTTTTGTAGTAACAAGGCCAATGCAATCAAGGTGGCCCATTTCAAACAGTTGACAAGAAGGTGTGAGTATCAGCAGAGGGGAAATTACTTTTTGTACTGACCCATCCACTCCCAGTCTTTATTCAGGCCTATTTCGATGGTGTCCAGTTTGCAAATTAATTCCAGTTCTGCAGTTTCTTGTTGGAGTCTATTTCTGAAGTTTTGTTGTTGAAGAATTGCCACTTTTAAGTCTGTTATTGAGTGTCCAGGGAGGTTGAAGTGTTCTCCTACTGGTTTTTGAATGTTACAATTCTTGATGTCTGATTTGTGTCCATTTATTCTTCTGCGTAGAGACTGTCTGGTTTGGCCAATGTACAGGCAGAGGGGCATTGCTGGCATACGATGGCATATATCACATTGGTAGATGTGCAGGTGAATGAGCCCCTGATGGTGTGGTTGATGTGGTTAGGTCCTATGATGGTGTCCCTTGAATAGATATGTGGACAGAGTTGGCAACAGGGTTTGTTGCAGGGATTGGTTCCTGGGTTAGTGTTTTTGATGTGTGGTATGTAGTTGCTGGTGAGTATTTGCTTCAGGTTGTGTTTTCTTCACAGTGAGTGACAGGAATTGATATACTGAACTCTCCTTAGCACCAGATGCTTAATCCTCTGAGCTGCTGAGTGCCCTTAACTTCCACTGATTGCAGTGGGAGTGGACAGTGCTTAGCACCTCTATGGATTAGGCCTTAAACCAGTTAGAGTAAATATCCAATGCATTTGGAGGGGACTAAACCTCATGGCAGTTACCTTTATTTAGAACGCTGCAGCCCTGGCATCTGCATTGCAGGAGGATCTCATTGTCTAAAGCAGTGTTTCTCAATGACTGGTTTGTGGACTGGCACCGGTCCCTGAGATCAACCTGACAGAGTTTAGGAAGGCAGCTGATATCAAAAAGGTTGAGAAACACTTGTCTAAAGTACAGTAGGAAAGATTGAATTTGCATTGGGTATGTAAACTAGTGTTCGTAAGTGCCTAAATCCAGATTGTAAAAGGTTTACACATCATATACAGACAATGCCATCTTCCGATTTACTTAGTTATATGGACATGGCATTACTATATTCCTTCATCCTGACCCAACAGATGCAGAAGGCTCTAAATGCAGTCAAACTGCTGTAATTCCACTGTGCATGGGGCAGATGGAAAGAGGCATTCCCTGAAGTTTGGTCTGTGGCATCTTTCTCCATGGTACCATGGAGGGAAGCTTGTGGGGTAGTGGATGTGCATAGCCAGTGGATTCTCAACTACCTGGATCTAATAGCTAATGCCAGACCCCCACCCCAAACTGTAGTAGCTGGTGCATTACTGCTTCATTTCTGTCCCTCCCAGACCCTAAAGAGCTTTCACAAGGCCCAGAAAACTTACCAGCAGCCGACTGCAATTCTTTGTGTAGCGGCACACTGGGGCCTCCCTGTCCTGTGCACTGTACAAAAACGTAAGAAAACGTGGTTCCTGCCATGAAGAGCTTACAGTCTAAAACATGCAATATACGAAGGGTGTGGCAGGAGGCTACAATCAAAATAAGAACAGTTCTTAAAAGAACAGTATATATTTGTATGTGGCTGCACGTGCAAATATATGAGACGCATCAACCCTGCCCAATTTTCCATCAGTCTGTTTTTCTCTGTAAATAAAGACAAAGATCCAGATCCTTGGCTAGTATACACAGGTGAAGCTCCATTGACTTAAATGGAGCTATGTTGATTTACAGCAGCTGAGGATCTGACCCAGCAAGTTCTTTGATTTTGTTCTTTCAGCTATCACTAGATTCCACAGTATGAAAACACTCCATCCTTTAAAGTACAACGCTAACCATTCTACAGTACATCTAGTCTAATAGAAGTTATTGAGCCGATTGAGAAATGCGAAGACAGCACGGGGACAATAGCCACAAAGAATTTTATTACATTAATCTACCAAAATAGCATAATAAATATGTATATGAAAGGTAGGAGAAATATATTAAAAGGGTGTCACTCGTGATCACTCTTCGCCCTTTGGCTCATTAACTGAACTGATGATTCTCACCAGTGCTCCGAGTGAGAGTGTGTTTCCCCAAAGTAGTTCTGCCTGTCAAAAAGCATTTGTGCGCAGAACCAGAGCTGAAGATTAAGATATAAATTAAGCATTTATGAAGGCTCAAAAAGCATCCTGATGTCCTTTTTTATAGCTTCGTATAAGGGTAATGGCGATAAATTATTTGACATGCTACAAGGACACTTCACCCTTGTGTGAACACTGATTGCTTTACTTTGCTGCATCTCATTGGGATTGAATTTATATCTCATCCCTATGTTTATATACTCCGATTAGGGCAAGATTTGCTTGTTTGTCCAGAATATATTCTTTAGAATTAAGGCAAACTGAGCTCTTCTCTCATAGACAGGTATATCACTGATATTTTCTTCTACTGTCCAGTATCACATCTAACTTAACTGGCATAGCCCTATCACACCTCTAAACAGCTGAATGATTCATTGTATATTATGATAAAACAAATTAATATCAAACTGCAGGTATAATTACAGGAACCAAAGCTATGAATTCTTTTGAGTTATGTACTGGCCATAACTGACCACTAAATAGCATCCAACCACTGTGCACAGAAGATCAACTCTGTGAGTATTTCAGACACTCAAGGAGTGCAAAACAAATCTATAGGCCATATATCCTAGGTATAAAAACAACAGTGGTGATATGTACACGGTAAGTATCTTTGTCCCATCCATCATTGTCCTGCAGGACTGGTGAGAGGCAGGGAAGGGACAATTTCCAAGTGAGATGTCTGGGCATTTGGGAAAAGCAAAAAAGACAAGGAGCACCTCCCTACTATAAAGTTTTAGGAGGCTGTTATGTCTCAAAGGGCTAGAGCCATGCTGCTGGGGGGTACACAGCCGGACCTGGAGGTATTAGGCTTGCTCAGTGCAGGAGGAGATGAATGCCACTAAGTGCTGACCAGTAGAGGTTACTATACATGTATAACAGGTGTAGTTTGTAGGGGATGTGTGAGAGAGGGGTTAGCATCAGGGTCACATCATTATCCAGTCAAACACTACCCACTAGTGTTCTCCATGGAAGTCCCAATCTGCACCCCCCTCTCCGTGCTCTAGGGGAGTGCAAGGCACCAAATAATGGCTGCTTCTTGTGAGAGCTGGGGGGGGGGGGGATAAAGGGGCTCCCTGTGCCCTCTCCCCTTCGAGGTGCCATAATCTGTCCCTGAGGGTTTTACATATAATCTGAGCCATTTCCAACAACGCATTTTTCTAGGCATCATAATAACTCTATATGAGAGATCTGGGAATGGTACTTCCCAATAATAGGATTGTAGAGCATGATTCTGTGTGCTACTCAGCACCATCCACTCCCATGAAGTCAGGAGGAGTTGAGGGCACTCTGCACTTTGAGGGATGCACTCAGCAGTTTTCAGGATCAAGTCCAGAGAGATTAGAAACAGGAAAGCACTACTACTAGTAGGTCATCTTGTCCAGATCTCTGCCAGTTGAGGATTTGTGCCTACAGTAGATTCTCAAATATCAAGTACTTTGTCCAATCTAGTAGTAAATGACTCAGGCAGTGAAGCTTCTATCATTTCTGCTGGGAAACAATTCCCCAGGCTAATAAAGCTCATTGTAAGGCAGACTATCTTGATAATCAGCCTAATATTTTAGCTGCAACCCATTACTCCGAATTATGCCCCCTCTGACCTCCCAAAACAATGTTAGGGGCTCATTTCAAATGCACTTTCAAATCATGACAGTTTTTTGTACTGCTCTCTTGTTTTTCCAGAAAATATGTATTGCTCCTCCAGACACAGGGCTAGATCAATTTACATCATGGGCAGGGTTGAGATGGCTTGACACACACCCTGCTTGGCTATTGATGGCTTTATTGTCAAAACATCTTTTGTGCTACTTTTAGTCCTGTAGAATGAACCTAGCGAAAGGGAAATTGAACTGTTCTCAGTGGCTAAAGTTCTCTCCCTACTGCACATTTTGAGCAACTCAGCTGGGCACTGGGTGGATGGTAGGGAAGAATCCTCTGTCCTCAGGCTACTGAACAGGAGAAGAACCACCCTGTGGCTGATATTCATGACAAATGGCTATAGTACAGCAATTCTCAAACTGGGTCGTGACCCCAAAGTGGATCGTGATCCCGTTTTAATGGGGTCACCAGGACTGGCGTTAGACTTGCTGGGGCCTGGGGCCAAAGCCTCACTACCCGGGGCCAAAGCCCAAGCCCTTGGGCTTCAGTCCTGGGTGGCGGAGCTCAGGTTACAGGCCCCCCCCCACCGGGGGCAGAAGTCCTTGGGCTTCAATTTTGGCCCCACCAGGCTTTGGAATTGCTGCCTCTCCTCCACCCGGGACAGTGAGGCTCAGGTGGGCTCAGGCTTCACTCCCCACCCCTGGGGTCATGTAGTAATTTTTGTTGTCAGAAGGGGGTCCCGGTGCAATGAAGTTAGAGAACCCCTGCTCTAGTAGCTTCCAAAGCACCTTTCAAGGGAAAGAAGAACCAGGGGTAGATCTCTCAGCTTTGTCTCTCCACCAAGTCCACACACTCCCTGCCCAAACCACAACACAGCACAAAGAGCCTCACAGAACTACAGTGGGGTGTGTACCCCTACATGGTCTCCTCAAATCATGCCCCAGGACCATGAAATTGCACTAGTTGTGCTGCCACAGCGGGACAGCTGCATCAGCAGTGGAGAGAAAAGGAAGATTTGCCTCCCTGTGTTTTGGGGATTATGACGAATAAATAACCAGATAACACATCGGTGTGAATTTGGGCTCTGATTGACAAAGGAAACTGTTAAGGAGTTCATCAAGGGACAGCTTGATTCTCCCCTAGCCTGCATGGCTTTCTGAAGAGTAGAGACTGCCAGAGTAAAGGATATATACAGTTTTGTTGTAGCCGTGTTGGTCCCAGCATATTAGAGAGACAAGGTGCGCGAGGTAATATCTTTAATTGGACCAACTTCTGTTGGTGAGAGAGATAACTTTGGACCTTACACAGAGCTCTTGTTTCTCTCACTAACAGAAGTTGGTCCAATCAAAGATTTTACCTCACCCACCTTGTCTCCCTGAATAAAGGATGTCAACAAACAATGCACTGTTTATAATCTGAAATGATAATACATATTATTAGTGTAACCAGAGATTTCATGGTTGTGGATGTTTAAACCAGAGACAACAGGGAAACAAGTCCCACAGACTGTCAAAACTTTCTGCCCAGCCACACTTTAAAGAGATGACTCATTCTGCAGAGGTATATTGGAATAGTGAACAGAACTTGAGTGACACCTAGTGGTGAACATTTGATTTACAGCCTAACATGCTAAAATTGTATCAGTTTTTTTATATTTTTCAGAATCAGATCGTCAATGTTTCTTTCTGCTGCTTGTTTTTCTGAATACTCACACACTATCCCAGTTTATTGTTGTTAGTCTAAAAAATCCCTGTTCCCGATTCTCCTATTACACCTAAATTAGGAGTAACTCCACTGAAATCAATAGTTACACCAGTATAAAATCTTTTGAGGAGAGAATCAGGCCCTTTGATCTTTTGGATGTTCTGGATATACATTATATTAGGGTTGTACTGCATCACTGCTGTGAAATGACAAGATGCGAGGTATCAGACGTCAAAAAGAAAATCAATCTTTTTGATTAGGTCTCTCCAGTCTATATTTATAGCAGATCAAGAATTAATTCAGCAAAACTGAGCATTTGAAATGTTAATTGGCTTGCTTGGTGAATAATTCCTAATATGTACTCTAGAGATATAAAATAACTGGGGTTGTTTTGTTTTGCTGTACAGATGGTCTCCTTCTTCTACAATGCAATTTCAGTAAGGAAATTTATTTGTGATTGAGAGCGAGTGTCATAAATAGAAACCTATTATCTGCAGTAATGATAGGAGAAGGGCCTCATGTTAGAATGATCAAGAATGAGGAGAGAAAAAAGCCTAATGTTGCAATTAACTCCAGTTTGCGACCTGTCAGAAACCTCCTACTTTATAAGAAATTCTGTGTTGGGAAAGGATGAAAAGGGGGGATAGAAGGAAAATATTCTTTGAAAATCTAATTTAAAGCACATGGTGCCCTCAGATAACACAGTAAAAGATAATCTGGTTCTACAGGTAAATATCCTGTCAAGAGATTCAGAACTGAACCATGATTAAGATGAACAGAGTGTATAATTTCATGAATAATACACATTTCCACTCAATATTCTATATGTCTGATTTCACAACCAAAGTTTAACGTCTGTGAACTTCTGTAATACAGATCCTTCAGCGTTTCATTTCCTATTTTTAAAGCAAATTTAGTGCTCAAGATTGGAGCTAGATCGGCAGCTTTGATGACTTCTAGTCATCCATAGAGCAGTGCAAGCTCCCCCCACACCACTTCACCGGTGTGTCTGAGTCTAGATCTGTGATACAGACACCAGTCCAGTAGGAACACAGAAACATCAAATCATTTAACACTGGCAACTGAGCAACCATTATAAAAATAATGCCATCTAGCTCTAATCTATATCACTTTTCATTGGTTAACCTCGGAGCGCTTTACATCATTATCTCCCTTTTACAGGTGGAGAAACTGAAGCATAGAGAAGTGATTTGCTCAAGGTCACCCAGCAGGCTAGTAGCAGAGCCAGGAATAGAACACATACCTCCTGAGTCCCAGGCCAGTGTGCTATCTACTAGTCCACCCTGCCTCCCTGTTACTTGGTAATGTTTTGTTGTTTCTGTACTGTCAGGGGCTAGATACAAACTGGTGACCTAGTGATTAAATGTTCCATATCACATTACCAATCCAACTGTGATCTATTCCTTTCACATATAGGATCTCCATATTGCCATCAAAAGTATAGCCAAAAATAATTGGCTAAAGTTACTAAAAATTGTTTCATAAACAATAATCCTTGATTTAGAATGTTGTTACCTATATTAAATGATGCTTTAATATGAAACAGCAATCTGTCAATAATAATAGATCTCAAAAGTAGATTTCAAAGAGCTTTGGAGAGGCAAGTAAACATGATCATTTTCATTTTGAAGATGGAGGAACTCAGGCAGTGAGTAGTTACAGTTCAAATTTTCATTCACCCCTGAAAATACAGGCCTGAGGTGTCTGAAGTAGAGCACTCAGAAACTGAGGTGCCCAAAATTATGGTCTAAATGGAAAGAATCACCATTCTGCAGGACATTGGATCAGGCCTATAGTGGCTATTTTGGAACATTTGGGCCTAAATGACTTGCACAAGGTCACACAACAGACCAGTGGCAGAGCTCAGATTAGATCCCAGATTTCCTGACTCCTCCTTTAGCGCCCTGCCCTCTAAACACATTGTCTCCCCATCTTCTTTTGTGACCTTATTCTATAAAGAGCCGCTTCTGTTGCGAAAAAGAGCTGGTGAGGAGAAATGGCTATTGAGCGTACTGACATGGTAAAAGGTTAGTCTGGCCCTTTGCTATTTAAAAGTTGACTACCATGAGAGGAAAACATAAAACCACCAGAGCTACCCAGGAAGATCTACAACATGCAGATTGTCTTAAATCAGTTCTCTGTATGCAGGTAATTACATTTTTATGAGGGAGTAAATGTTTAATATAATTGTTTGTGTGTCTTAGGCTGGTAAAACATACTTTAGAGTCTGCAATGCTCCTACTGCTATGGCAGTCCCTTCTAGCAATGATCAACACAGAGGGGTTTCTGCTGCAGTTCAGAGAGCTGCTTTTGCTGTCATTTGAAATTATCTCTGCATTAAGTATTTAATTCATATACCGGGCGGGGGGGGGGGGAGGGGGGCGGGGGGAAGAGACTTGCATGGAGGGATGCTGCAAGCCTGGTAGCTCCCAGATTTTCCCACCATTTCGCCGTCTGTCTGTTTGCAAAGTCCATGTAGCTCTTTAAGGTCATGATCCTGTGCCATTGATATCAATGGGAATTTTGTCACTGACTTCATTGGCATGGGATTGAGCTCTAAATCCATTTCTCCCCAAACAAATGTATCAGTGCTGCAGCACATTAACATCTGTGTTTTAGTCATAGTTTTTCCAATCCCTGAATACTGACTGCTGAAGGAGCCATCATGGGCCAGCTGAGCTGGTGAAACTGACGACAAACTGCTGGGCATCTGAAGCATCTGCCTAACCCCTGACCAAGCCTGACAACCTCCCCTCCTCTACAACTTAATCCAACATGAGTCCTTCAACTAGCATTCCCCCTTTGCCTGGAGTCAAGTTCACAGGAGAGCAGAAAGGAGGAGTGGTATTGTTAGGCTGAGGAAGAGGAGGAGGACTGGGTACCTTGTCTTTCATGCGTACTACCTAATATGCATCAAAACTGTCTCCTGACATCCTCAGCTACCGTTCCCATGACTGGTATTTGTGTTTCTGCTTTGAAAAGCCTACCACCCTACATTGCACTCATGAGCAACCTTACAGCAAAACCCAATCTCTGCTCAGCATGGGCCTGTGCTGCAAACTTTGGACCTGGATATCAAATGACCTATAGTTTGTGGTCATGTGGAGCTGGGGTTTTGGTGCAGGCCCACCTCTAGTGGGAGCATTTGGTAAGGAAACAAATTTCAGTATAATGCTTTCCAATGGGTCCTTACAAACAGGAAGGAAAAAGATTTTCAACTTGACTATGTGCCCTTAAATGATTGTCATAGAGAATTGTTCAAGAAAAAATAAACAAAACAACATCCCACATATTGTTCATACCAATATTTCAGGTTTATTTATGACTAGCTGACTAGTTAAAGAAATTGCATTGTCCGACTGGGTTAACCCTTTGAAAGAAATATGATGTGATAGGATAACAGAGCTCTACAAAATAGTACTATAGTACATCACTGCTTGTGTGATACAAAAGTGTTAAAAGAAATAATTTTCAGTACATCAAGGTTATTATGTACCTATAATAAAATGAAACAATTAACACATGCACATACATACACTACATCCAGAATAAACAGTTAACTAAGGGTATATAAAAGTGACGGATCAATGACATTTGAAGAGAAGCTTTTTGTGAATTCTCCCACCCTTTTAGCCTAGCAGAAGAATGTAAACTGCTCCTATCTTCTTTTTCTGCACAGTCATGCTGAACGGAGTACATCAAGCTGAGACCAACAAATCCATTGTATTCTTGGGCTCCAAGTGAAATCAAGTGCTGCCTTTTACTTCTTCATTTCAGTCTGGTGATGTGCCCAATGGTAGTATCCTCATTGCAGAGTACCCTTCCTCCAGAAGGATTATAAAGCACTTTACAAACTATACCATGAATATGGCCCACGTTTCAAGGTGAAACATAACAATTGTTCAAGAGCAATACCATGTAGCACTTTACAACAGGAGGTGAAGAATACTGTATCCTTTGAAGCTAGAGAAGAATATCTAGATAAGAATAGTGTAGCTACCCAGTTGTCCAGGAAACAAGGATGAACGTCCCTCCTGTTGCAAAAAGACCTTACATGGTCACATTTGGATAGGAGGACCTTCTTGCTGCACGTGGGTCTTCCTCAGAAGTTTCCCAACCATGTCTTGAGCATGCCAACCCCTGCCTAGGAGACCTAATGAGATCACAGGCCAAGGTAGTTTGGCTATTAAACCAAAGAAGGAAGAGGAAGAAGCATTTCTAAGCATTCTGGCTCAAATATGAGGAAAACAGAAGTGTTTCCATGAACCGATTTATGGCCTCATGGTCCTCATATAGTTTTATCCCAGGATATTTTCTTAGGTACTGTAACATTCCCATCTGTTTTATGAGACTTAGAGAACAAAATCACTAGAGTTTATGAAAACTTTATTTCTGCTTCTGGAACTCCCTGCATAAGCTTTATGCAGGGTAAAATGGATTTATCTGGGTTTAAACCCCCTTGGGAGCTGCCACCCAATGTGCAAAGACTACCCCTGCTTCTGTTTTCCCTGCCAGCTCAGGATTCCAGCACCCTGTCTTGCTGAGCGAGACACTCCAGTCTGGCTCCAACACAGACCCAGGGTCTGAATCACTTGTCCCAAAGCTGCAAGTTTACCTGAAACCAGCTCACAGGAGTGTGCTTGTCTTTAGCACTCAGATGCCCAACTCCCAATGGGGTCTAAACCCAGATAAATCCGTTTTACCCTGCATAAAGCTTATGCAGGGCAAACTCATAAATTGTTCGCCCTCTATAACACTGATAGAGAGATATGCACAGTTGTTTGCTCCCTCAGATATTAATACACACTCTGAGTAAATTACTAAATAAAAAGTGATTTTATTAAATACAGACAGTAGGATTTAAGTGGTTCCAAGTAGTAACAGACAGAACAAAGTAAGTCACCAAGCAAAATAAAATAAAATGCGCAAATCTATGTCTAATCAAACTAAATACAGATAATCTCACCCTCAGAGATGCTTCAGTAAGTTTTTCTCAGACTGGACACCTTCCAGGCCTGGGCACAATTCTTTCCCCTGGTACAGCTCTTTTTCCAGCTTAGGTGTTAGCTAGGGGATTCTCCATGATGGCTCCTCTCCCTCTCTGTTCTCTTCCACCCCTTTATATATCTTTTGCATAAGGCGGGAACCCTTTGTCCCTCTGGGTTTCCACCCCCCCTCACTGGAAAAGCACCAGGTTAAAGATGGATTCCAGTTCAGGTGACATGATCACATGTCACTGCAAGACTTCAATACTCACTTGCCAGCACACACATATACAGGAAGACTCACAGGTAAACACAGTCATCTGCAGACAATGGTCCTTGTTAATGGGAGTCATCAAGATTCCAAACCATCATTAATGGCCCACACTTTACATAATTACAATAGGCCCTCAGAGTTATGTTTTATATTTCTAGTTTTAGATACAAGAGTGGTACATTTATACAAATCGGATGATCACACTCAGTAGATTATAAGCTTTGTAATGATACCTTACAAGAGACCTTTTGCATGAAGCATATCCCAGTACGTTATATTCACTTTTTACCATATTTTTCTAAAACTATCCCAGTTACATTATATTCACTTATTATCATGTTTTTATAAAACCATATAGACTGCACAACATCACAACATTCCCATCTGTTTTATGAGACTTAGAGAACAAAATCACTAGAGTTTATGAAAACTTTATTTCTGCTTCTGGAACTCCTCTAGAGCCTACAAAATGTTTTGTAACAAAGGTGCTCTACATTTTAGTACCATGCCAATCGCATAGAAACCTTTTTTAGAAAAGACAATATGGCAAAACTACACCTTGTTGCCCTGGTCCTATTCCACGTGAGTGCCAAAAGTCCTATTGATTTCAATGGAACAGGATCAGGTCCTTAACCAGCAGTGAGACCCTATCCCACACTACTCATGTCATCTAAAGGCCATGTCATGGGTTAAAGACTACACCTGTAAAAATGAAGCCCAGAACCAATTATATTGTAACATGAACAATATAATATATGCCTCCTTAAATCCCTTTTATATCATTTTTACTTAACCCCCTCAATCCCGTTCTTTAAGTCTCCAAAAAAATCTAATACCATCTGCAGGGCATAATAAGGATAGCAATAAGAGTAAATGATCATAATGAACAGCCAGATGTGGTAGTGGGGGAACCCTAGAACTCAGCCTAATGAGCAGGGGAGGGGATTGTTGACTTTCTCCAAATAAACCCCAATGATTAGTCAAGGGCTGCAATAATGCCAGGCTTATAGCTCAGAGGGTGGTTCAATTATGCAGTACACAGTACAATTAACTGCCTGCAATTAGAATGAGTGCCTTAATTACTGTGTTTACACTTTGTAACCTCTTTGCTAAGATCAAATAATGTCTTCTCTGCATATTAAGTTGGGCATAAACATATTTTGTTTTCCACTCCTGATTTCTTACCATATGTTAGTTTGCAGAGCCGAGATGGAGTTTGGAGAATGATAGTTACAGTATTTGGGCTGGATGGAGTATAATGTAATAGAAATTGCAAAGTTTTGTTAAAGGCAAACACCAGACTGAAGTGATTTCATGCTTAATAAATATATATGATGATGGCTTTCTATGCCTTTCACACAACCGTTCATAACTACTCCTTCCGTTTCAAAGGTTCATAAAACAGACTTTTATCGTTTGAAGCCTCTTAAAATATGTTCTCTCTGGTGCCCTATTTCCATGTCCCTTTGCATTTTGGTTGGAAATATACTTTTGGCTGCTAAAGGAGCTCTGCCGATGCATGTAAAAATTGGTGTGTTTTTCCACTACTCCCAAGTGGCTGCTTTTTAAGATTTGTGATGTCACGTTGCAAAAATAATCAGGGGCGGCGCTATGTATTTTGCCACCCCAAGCACAGCAGTCAGGCGGCTTTCGGCGGCATGCCTGCGGGAGGTCTGCTGGTCCCGCGCCTTCGGCGTACCCGCCGCCGAAGCTGCGGGACCGGCGGACCTCCTGCAGGCATGCCACCGAAGGCAGCCTGACTGCCGCCCTCACAGCGACTGGCAGGCCGCCCCCCGCAGTTTGCCGCCCCAGGCACGCGCTTGGTGCGCTGGTGCCTGGAGCCGCCCCTGCAAATAATGATGCAATATTTCCAATTCATACGAGGCCCAGTCTAGCTGCCATTGAAGTCAATAGCAATGTTCCCACTGAGTTCAGTGATGCAGGCTCAGGTCCACTGTGATTATTCGATCATTTTGGCTCCAATTTCCAAATGTGGGCATTGAAAGCTGGCCCCTATACCACAGTTCAACACAAGGCGTTTAAATACCAGTTTTAGGTGTCCAATTTGGCACTTTAATGTAGAATTGCTTTAATTGCTTACATTTATGAACTCAAATTTCAAAATTTAGGCACATTTTTATTTGCTCAGAATTAATGTATGAACTAAAGGAATCCAACAGTTCAGAAAGTGCAGATTCCTGTCCCCATTAGTCAAGAGTGAGACAAACACGTGGTAGAGAAAACTTCATTTTAGGACCCAATCTGGCAAGATGCTGAGTACCTTTGATTCCCATTGGACACTCCAGAAGTTAGTTAGCACTTTGCAAGATCAAACCTTATAAAGAAAGTATTATAGTTTCAGATCACTGACTGACAATGGTTCATTTCCATTTTCGTCTACCCACCTGTGTACAAGGTCCTATTTTCTTGATACTAGCCTCCAAAGAGAGTTGCATTTTCCATTAGAACTTTTGCCAAACACAGAGTTTTAAATGGGAAACAGAACTTTTCAGTAAGGTAGGAACAAGACTAGGAACTGTCTCTGCGGAGTACACACCTGGGATTCATATACCTGACCACTAGATGTCACCAATTATCAATAAAGCCAGAGCCAAAATGGCTGTCCTGGAGCAGTGTAAAAGGCACCTATAAGATGTCGTATGAGGATAACCAAGGCATAGAGTGGTGATGTGAATTGCCCAAGGTCACACAAAACATCAGTGGAAGAATAGGGGGTGGAATGTAGGCCTCCTGACACATAGTTTTCTGCTCTAACCACTACATCCAGGGCTGTCCTTAGGATTTATGGGGCCCTACGCAGTATTATTAAACTGGTGCCCTTATGCCCGACTTGGTGCACAGCCACCACCTTTACCCGCAACCCCCCAGAAGACCTCCCCCACCCATTGCTGACACACACCGAGCTTTGTATGCAGCAGACGCTGCGGCAGCCTGGGCTCGCAGCCCGGGATGGGAGGGATGAAGCAGCAAAGGATACCGAGCTGTCTGTCCCGCCTCACGGCAGCGGAGAGTCACAGTTCCCCGCAGAGACCCCCATATCCTCTCCCTCATGCAGAATGTGCTGCGCCGGTGCATTCGGCTCTGTGAATATGGCCCCTGCCTAAGGAGACTGCAGCGCACTGGGTGTGCAGGAGCCAACCCACTCTTACCTGCTATCCCGGTGGTGCCCCAAATTTTCGGGTGCCCTACGCAGCCACATATGCTGCGTATTCCTAAGGATAGCCCTCTATATCTGACCCAAATTTTGGACTATTTTGGGAAGTTTTCTGAATATCCATAGAGTTGCCTTTTACTTTCTTCCATGTCTTCTATCTTTAAATGTTTTCTTAAAAGACATTAAACAAATGGCTGTGGTTTGCTTCCTATAAGGAAGTTGACCATGCCCTTGTGATTAGAAATGTGCTAATAACATTTCAGTTTTGTAAGAACACATAATGGATAATGGCAAATATATAAATCCACGTTCACTCAACTTCTCAGGCTTTGCTTTTAGTTAATGTGCAAATATATGCAAGACTTAGCTGGAAAAGCAGGACTTGGCTAAGAGGTTCACTCTTGTAAGAGGAAGTAGCCCAGTGGCTTGGCTTTCAGATCCACTCAGAAGTCTATGTCATCAGATGTCTTTGCAAGAAATGGTTTTACCCTGATGCTTTTGAATTAACTTATTACTTGGCTGTTTTCAAATCTTTAAAAAGCAGCATCTTTTCATGTTCCCGATCATCACATTTAACTTTCTCGTTGATAAAGAAACACCCACATATACCCTGATGGCTCCCTCTGCTGCAGTAGTTAAATGATAGATGGAGACTAAAATATTTGGGTCAGATCTTTAGCTGGTGTAAATTTGCATAGCTCCAATAAGGTCAATGAAGCTCTGCTTGCAATCTGTATAGACAAGACAGACAGAGAATGGGAAAGAATAAGTATTATTTTCATCCTCATTTTACAGCTGGGAACTGAGGAACAGAGAGATTAAGTGATTTACCCATGGTTTCCTTGGAAATTTGTGGAAGGGCCAGGAATTGAACCTAGATCTCCTAAATCACAATCTAGTAACTTAAATACAAGGCCGTCTACCTGGGAGGGATAAGTAAATTGTAGAGGATACATGTCCACCCCCAATCGGTCTTGCCTATGCAGTTTTATGTTCTAATGCTATCACTAGTCTTGGGCCCCAGAGATCAGATCTGGATCTGAACTTTCCTACAATTTAAGGGTGTTCATATCTGGGGTGATAGTTCAGGCCCATTTCTTGTTGTTACATATGGCTCCATGTCAGATGAGATGGCTTTATTTTTTCCTCTTCCCTTTGCTCTACAAATGACAGCAACCATTTACAGAAAAGATTATGCGATCAAAGAGAGGACCATTACCTCCCTGATCCATTCTTTGCCCTTGGCTGGCTGATGGGGACACATCAGAAGATCACAGGCTAGCCATACAGCAGAAGTTCAGTGGTACTTTGAGGTCTGTGGGAGAAAAGGTTAAGTGAGAGATGTCATGGCCCACAGTTGGTGCTTCAGGGCAACAGGAAATGAAAATCAGTACTGTTCCCATCAAAAGTTGACAAGTAACAAACCCAGATATGTTTCCTGAAGACTTATAGAGAACCAGGTTGAACACACCTTGTAGTTTGTTTGATTGGTTTCATACTTTTGTCGGTGTCTTGTCATGTAATCAGACATCCACCAGAAATATAAACAAGATTCAATTTCATTATTAACCTTTCCTCTCACATCAGACTGGGATCCATCTGATCTGCTACCTACATCAGCCGCCTTGTTGCTAGAATCTAGTGCTAACCCAAATAATATTGATTAATAGATTCATATATTTTAGGACCAGAAAGGACCATTCTGATCATCTAGTCTGACCTCCTGTAAAACACAGGCCAGAGAAATTCACCCAGTAATAGCTGCATCAAGCTTATAAATTCTGATTGAGCTATAGCATATCTTTTAGAAAGATATCCCATCTTGATTTAAAGACTTCAAGTGATGGAGAATCCCACTTCCTTAGGTAAGTTGCTCCAACATTTAATTACCTTCTGGTATCCTCTGAAGCATTCTAGCAAACCAATCTGAAATATCAGGAGGGCTGTTTCTTATTGCTATCCCTAATATGCATTCCCAAGACCTAACCCAGGGCAATGGGAGGTACCACTGGGCAAATATTTACTTTACAGATTGGGCTAAACAGGATGAAGATACAGAACTATTTCATGCTCTAATTGTAGTAAATTATCACATTATACAGGTAAATTGACATAGGAGAGGTTACTTATCTAGTTGCCTTATCTTAATGCATACTCACAAATGGGGTGAGGGCAGAGATAAGGATGAGATGGGAAGGGAGAGGAAGGCTGAGGGGGAAGAGGTCAGATAGCAAAGGGGATGAAAGTGAACCAGCTGATATCTGAATTTCTTGAGTCTTGAGGGTTGAACAGAGCATTCCATTAGCATAGAGATGGGCCCTGGTCTGAACACCTGCAAACTTTGGATCTGGAGCCAAACTTTGCACTCAGCTTCACCAAAAGTCATGGTAGATTCTCCATCACCGGCAATTGTAGTTGTTAAAGATATGGTGTAGTTCAAATGGAATTATTCTGGAAAAGTTGTATGGCCCGTATTATACAGGAGATAAGACTAGGTGATCACAAAGGACCCTTCTGACCTTGGAA
This sequence comes from Emys orbicularis, assembly GCF_028017835.1. Lineage (NCBI taxonomy): Eukaryota > Metazoa > Chordata > Testudines > Emydidae > Emys > Emys orbicularis. The sequence goes on from NC_088704.1 coordinate 15,412,070, forward strand.
TCTATGAATCTCTAATGAACACAGGCCTATTTTTTCAGAAATGACTAATGATTTGTGGCTGCCCAACTTGAGACATCTTAAATGAGCCGGATTTTCAGAAAGTGCTGAGCTCTTGTTTGTGAAAATTGAGCCCCGTTATGGTGTCTCAAATTAGGCACCCAAAAACTGAGGCACTAAACATCACTAATTACTTCTGAAACTGTAGGCTAGAGTTTATTTCATTGCTATAGCAGTGCAAACAATAGGAAGTGTATTGTCTTTCTCATGTTGTTTTCTTCCTCGCTGGAGATCTCTTTCTCCATAAAGGAGCTTTATATCACTGGACGTTAATTGCTCTCTAGTGAGAACACTGAAACTGGGCTCTATAGATGGATTTGTGACTGCGCTGATTGCTTCTGTGAGGTTTTTGTTTTATTCTTTAAATGGATGAGAGCAGGTCAGTGAACCGTGTCACAGTTCACATATACTTTTTTTCCCTTTGCTGAAGATGGGGTGACCTCTTGTGACTCTGGGCCAAACACATTACTGGTCTAACTCCATTGCATTCAGTGGAGTTACACCAGGGATAAACTTGCCCTTCTGCCTCTTAGCAGGATGGCTGTGATAAGAGATGGAAAATAAATACAAAGAATGTATAGTTGTTATAGCAATATGTTATTTATTATTTGTATTCTAGTAGTTCTAAATGGATCCCAACTGAGATCAGGACGCCATTGTGCTAGGCACTGTGAGAGACAGTCCCTGCTTCAAAGAGCCTGCAATCTAAATAGATAAAAAGTGGGAGGGGGAAAGAGAGGCAGCTAGCCCAGGCTCACAGTTGGTCAGTGGCAGAGTTGGGAACAGAACTCAGATCTCCTCAGTTCCAGTACAGTCTTAACCACTAGATGCGTCTGCCACCCTAAGTCATTTCCTTGGCATAGCTCTGAAATATCTTCTCTTTAAAAAATAAAACACTACAGCGCTTTTAAAAACCTTGGGTTGTCTGTTTCACAGCCTCTCTGCCTATGTGCCAATCATCTAAGGCACCTATCACAGTGGTATCTGAGCTACTCATCCTTTTTAAAGAACAAATTCTCAGAATAAATACATTTTAAGTCACAGACTCTCTCTTTTTATATTCCTCTCTCATTGGGCAGGTATTTACATGCATAACTTCTGCTAGCTCTGATGAAAGTTCAGGGGCGGTTCTAGTTTTTTTGCCGCCCCAAGCACGGCAGGCAGGCTGCCTTCGGCGGCTTGCCTGCGGGAGGTCCCTGGTCCCGCGGATTTGGCGTACCCACCGCCGAATTGCCGCCAAATCCGCGGGACCGGCGGACCTCCCGCAGGCAAGCCGCCGAAGGCTGCCTGACTTCCGCCCTCGCAGGGACCGGCACAGCGCCCCCCCGTGGCTTGCCGCCCCAGGCACGCACTTGGCGCGCTGGTGCCTGGAGCCGCCGCTGTGAGAGTTACAAGATGCACATACAGTCAATACCCATTTGTTCTGTTGGAAATACAGCGCCTCGCTTGAAAAGGGACTGGCCACGTGCTCAGGGATCAGAATAAGCTTTCTCACAGGGTCTCACACTACAATGAATGGGAGACGTGAACTCTTGCGTCTCCTGTTCCATGACATTTTGATGCTTTTTTCAGCCATTTGGTCACCCTGTTCTTCCAGTGGATGTAGAAATAATGGGCTATTTGCTCAGCTGGTGTAAGGCAACATCACTCCATTGAAGTCAATGGAACTACACAGATTGACACCAGCTGAGGATTTGGCCCAACTTGGTTTGTAGCTAAAGTCTATCCTCTGTAGTCTGCTTGAGTTCAGTTACAGATACTCTGAGCTGTTCAACTGTAGCTAGAAAATTGTAAAAAGTGTTCTGTAGCCATTTTGCATTGTGGTTGCATTGGGATTGTCCTGGTATCTTGGTTGCAGAGCAATGGTGTCACATACTTAACAGAATAAGAAACTACAGCCCACTGTAAAATTTCAGGGGACTTGCAGATTCAGTGTGGATTTCAGAAGGGTTCTTGATCGTTTGGATTTGCAGACATAATGAGATGCTCTAAGCTGGACTGTATACACAGAGACACAAAGAGCTCTGAAGTATCAATGACACATTTTCTAGCAAACTTGCTAATAAAATGGAGAAACAAGAAAAAGGTTTGTGTGTGAATGAGTATGCCAGCTGATCATAGCTAAGGAGGGAGTGATTGGTTTGCTGAGTGTAGTCTGCAATAGAGATGACTTAGGTCTGGTCTTCTCCAGTGAGGCATTTTTGTCCATTCGTTCCCTTGTTTCATTCGAATGCAAATTGCCAGCGATATCTGAGCCTGGCCTTCCCCACCACACTATCCATTCTCTAACAAGGCTTCCTTGAGACAGTGATTAAGCTAAAAGATAGGACTGTCAACACAGAGGACCTATGATTTTTGCATCCTTCCCCCCTTCCGTTTTGCCTGTCATCTCGCCCTTCTGCTCCCTCCTTTCTCAGCAGAAGCACAACTTTACCTTCCGCTTGAGCCTGTGCGGGCATACAGATTTAGGGTAGGCAGTGCCCTTCTTATGTTGGCCACTCAGGGGCACCAGAGTGCAAGGCACGTTGCCCTCTTTGTGTCCCGAAAAAGCCTGAAAACATGGGAGGTGCTAGATAAAATGGGGGAGAAGTTATGTGACATTTTATTTAGTATCTCGGCTTATTCAGCTCACTGCGTTTCTGAGAACTTTCTGGGTGAACACCTGACAAGTTGGTAGAGGCAATTTACAAAACAAAGTGGGCAAAATGTATCTCAAGAGCCATTCCAGTGAGATGAATTTAACCCATTGTCTTTTATCAGGATGGCTTTCCCCCCAAAGTCTTTATTGTCTGGCTTGCAGCATTAACTTTCTTTGATAACAAGAAACAAAAGACCCTGCTTGGACTGCAGCCAAAACAGCCCCTTTTCCTTTTGATGTCACACTCTGCTTCAGAGGATTCTTCCCTGTCTGAGGCCCAGGCAGATATTTTGTCTAATTATCCCATCATTCTACAACTGCCGGGAGTTGGGATTTAACACTTTGCCTGCTGCTGCCTGCATAAGGCATTTGCACCCTGTCAGGAATCATTATTATTTGCTTGAAAAGTGTTCCTTTATGAAGAAGAATGAATAAAGCTTCTTCCCTCAGAGCAAGTTAGGATCAGAGCTTGAGTGTTACTCTTAAAACTATGGGCCAAATCCTGAAAGGTGCTGAGCACCATCAACTGGAGTTCAGGGGGAACTGTGTGTGCTGAACTCATCAGAGGATCAAACTGGTATTTCTTGAGTAGTTTAGCATGTGTCATGTGTCAAGCCAGTCTTGGATTCCAATATGCAGATGAACCAGGGAGAGGCAGCTTGGCTGAGTGGATAAGGCACGGAGGCCTGGCAGTCAGGATGCCGGCCTTCTATTCTGGGCTCTGCCTCAGAGTCACTTCCCCATCCCTTGCACCCTTTGTCTTGTCTACTTAGATTGTAGATTCATAGTACCTATTTTTAAAAAGGGGAACAAAGAGGACTCAGAGAACTATAGACCAGCCAACCTAATGTCCATCAAGATACTGGAACAAATTATTAAGCAATCAGTTTGTAAGCACCTACAGGATAATAGGGTTATAAGGAATAACCAACATTGATTTGTCAAGAGCAAATGCCAGACCAACCTAATTTCCTTCTTTGACAGGGTTATTGGCCTAGTGGCTGGGGGGAAGCTGTAGACATGATGTATCTTGATTTTAGTAAGGCTTTTGACACAGTCCCATGTGACATTCTCATAAGAAAACTAGGGAAATGTGATCTAAATGAAATTACTATATGGTGGGTTCAAAACTGGTTGAAAGACTCAGAGTAATTATCAAACTGGGGGGTCATATCTCGTGGGGTCCTGCAGAGGTCTGTCCTGGGTCTGGTGCTATTCAATATTTTCATTAATAACTTGGATAATGGAGTGGAGAGTATGCTTATAAAATGTGTAGATGACACCAAGCTGCGAGGGGTTGCTAGCACATTGGAGGACAGGATTAGAATTCAAAATGACCTTGATAAATTGATCTGCAATCAACAAGATGAAATTCAATAAAGACAAATACAAAGTACTACATTTACAAAGGGAAAATCAAATGCACAGCAATAGGGACCAACTGGCTAGGTGGTAGTACTGCAGAAAAGGCTCAGGGGCTATAGTGGATCACAACTGAATGTGAGTTGACAAAGTGATGCAGGACAAGAAAGAAGTAATTGGCTTAGGTTTTCGTTAGATATTAAGAAAAACTTTCTAACTCTAAGCTCTGGAATAGGCTTCCAAGGGAAGTTGTAGAATCCCCATAATGGGAGGTTTTTAAGAACAGGTTAGACAAACACCTATCTGGGGTGATCTAGGTATACTTGGCCTCTCCTCAGCAGGGGAGGCTGGACTAGATGACCTCTTGAAGTCCCTTCCAGCCCTATGAATTTATGTGCATGTACAGTGCCTACCATAATGGGGCCCTCTTCTTGGTTGGGGCCACTAGGCGCTACCGGAATACAAATAATAATAATAATAATAATTAATAAATAAATAACCAGGTGGAACATTCCAAATGTAAAAGATATGGTTACATCTAAACTTCCGCTATAACAGCACCATCACTTACAGACATAACCCTGCCTCCACCACTGCTCCTTAGCACTGGCAGCTGTCACTTTATAACCGCCTCTTCTGTGCTAATAGGCTTTGGAAGGCAGGTTCGTTAACACACTGACTGCCAGGGTAGTGCTTTAACGAGCCTTTCTCAGCACTTCCTATCTTATCTGGAGCACGATAAGCACAAAACGTCCCCACAAAGTTGTTATAAATCATATTTTATTGATGCACCTTTTCATTTAAAACGGCTGCCTGCATTGCAATATGGTTGCCTTGGTTTGCTCTGGAGGAGGTGATATTGTATAATGAGCGTGCTGCAAGGTTATTTTGCACCCTCATAGGGGATTTGGGATTTGGTGATTCTTTGGGGATAGATTGTCCTCTTGAGAAAAATGGCTTTAGCATTGGTTGGAACTACCTGGCGATAACTTCACCAGCTCGTTGGTCCTGCCCCAAAGGGCATTTATTTCCATTTGTTGCAAATTTTAATGGATAACAGGAAGCAGGGTTTGGGAGGTTTGTGTTTTGGGGATTAAAGCTGACAATGTTAAAAGAAAGGTTTACTGTTTACATAGCTGGTTCTCACAATGAACATTTGTGTGCCTCTTTGTGTGGGTGGGTGTGTGACAGAGAGAGATTGTATTTTATTTGTTGTTATGCATGCTATGAGGAAACTCAAAGGCAATGACATCTAATGCAGTTCTAGGCTGCATCCGGCAAGGTATTTCCAGTAGAGATAGAGAAGTGTTATCCTCATTATACAAGGCACTGGTGAGACCTGTTCTGGAATACTGTGTGCAATTCTGTTCTCCCATGTTTAAGAAAGATGAATTCAAACTGGAACAGGTACAGAGAAAGGCTACTAGGGTGATCAGAGGAGAACCTATCTTATGACAGGAGACTTAAGGAGTTTGGCTTGTTTAGCCTAACAAAACGAAGGCTGAGGGGAGATATGATTGCTCTCTATAAATACATCAGAGGGGATAATCCCCAGGGAGGGAGAGGAGTTATTTAAGTTAAGGGCCAGTTTGGCACAAGAATAAGTGGATATAAACTGGCCATTAATAAGTTTAGGCTTGAAATTAGACAAAGGTTTCTAACCATCAGAGGAGTGAAGTTCTGGAACAGTCTTCCAAGGGGAGTCGGGGTGGGGGGGAAAAAACCTAACATGGTTTAAGACTGAGCTTGATAAGTTTATGGAAGTGGTGGTATGATGAGATTGCCTACGAGAGCATGTGGCCCATTCTTGACTGGAGATAGGACACTAGAAGGGGAGAGCTCTGAGTTACTAGAGAGAATTCTTTCCCAGGTGTCTGACTGGTGGGTATGACTCATATTCTCATGGTCTAAATGATCTCCATATTTGCAGTCGGGAAGGAATTTCCCCCCGGTCAGATTGGCAGAGACCCTGGCGGGCTTTCACCTTCCTCTGCAGCACAGGGCATGGTTTGAACTAGAATAAATGGTGGATTCTTTGTAACTTGAAATCTTTAAATCAAGATTTGAGGACTTCAGTAACTCAGGCAGCAGTTATGGGCCTTCTACGGGAATGGATGGGTGAGGTTTAGGGTTGCCAACCCTCCAGGATTGTCTTGGAGTCTCCAGGAATTTTGCCATGTAATGAAACCTCCAGGAATACATTCAACCAAAATTGGCAATCCTAGTGAGGTTCTGTGGCCTGCAATGTGCAGGAGGGCAGACCAGATGATCATGAAGGTTCCTTCTGGCCTTAAAGTTTTTAAGTACAGAGTTCTATGTATATAGAGATCAAGTTATGATGGTTCCATTAGTCCTATATTTGTGAGATTTTGTAAAAATGGTAAATTCTTGTATTCTCCTGTTTTATTTTGTAAACTCCTGCATCTTGATCAAATCTTGTTCTCCTGTGTACCTTAAACATTATAAGGAAAAAGTTATGTGTAGCTGTCACTGATGACATTTTCCAGGTATCAATATGGGCCTGTTTCTGACCTCCTTTAAGATGTGATCCAAAGCCCTTTGAAGACAATGGGAATCTTTCCATTGGCTTCAGTGGTGTTTGGATTATGTCCTCACATGCAGTTTACACTGATTGATTTCCCTGGAGTTAGTCCTGTTATACACTAGTGTCACTGAGATCAGAATCCAGCCCCATGTGTTTTATTGCCATTGCAAGAGCTATATGTTTGTCATGATATATAACAAATTCAATATCCATCCATTCCTAGCAGCATGCAACATTTAGAGCCATATTTTTGGCACCAGCCACCATTTTTGCTAACCTGCTTTTTGGCATGCAATTGATGGTGCCCACAAAAAATCTGTTTCCATTTGACATGCAAAAATACCTATTTGCATTTGTAAAATGGATATGTGCCTAATTTTGCAGGTGCAGTTATCTGTGTGCACAAATGTGGTGGGTATGTAGAAGTGGAGTTAAGTTTGGGTTTAAATTAATGGACAGGATCTCTTTAAGTTGGTCTGTTTCTCTTCTCATGCAGTATATCTGGCTACCTGATTCCCAGTTCACACATATACAAACTCATGAGGGAAGGCAGGTGCACCTCGTGTTTCATCCTACTAGACCGTGCATGTTGTATGGTCTTTGCACAAAGCCAGAGGGATTTTTGTTCGATTTCTTTCTGACAAACCCAAAAGCCCAATTAAATTGACTTTACTGATCTAGCATTATGTGATCATCATGAAGAGAGTAATTTTAAATGGATATTTTAATGGGGCTTTAATTGTAATTGTTGAGCACCTGCAGAGTACTAGCCCTAGAGCTTTCAGTGTGGAAAAAGCCAGGTGATAACTTGAATTTAAATAACAATGAAACATACACTAACAACAACATAATGCATTATGAAAAGTCCAAGATTTTGAAATCAGGCCCTGTTGGCATTTTTTACTGTGTCAGGTTTGTGGGGAGTGTGTATGTGTGTGTGTGTGTGTGCCTGTGCACATGCATTACAGGGTAAGGGTTAGTTTTTGAATCAGGTTTTGTTTTCAAAATAAGCTTAAATTAGCAAAAGGAATCATAAAAGTTATTTAGAGGCAAAGAAGTGTGGTGATGATTAAATAAGAAATTTAGAAATATGTGAATGAAATATTCTCTTGTTCTTTTGATGCAGACATTAGATTGTGTCTCATTCATCATCATAATAGGGAATTGATTGCTGTGTTGGAAAAGTGTAATTGAGGAGCAGCATGGGATAGGGAAATGAGCATGGGACTGGAAGTCAGGAGATCTGGGTTTTAGTTGATGCTCTCCCTCTGGCTTGCTGAGTGACCTAAAGAAACAATCACCTAACCTCTGTATCTCAGTATTCCTAGCTGTAAACCAGGATAATCTGATTTATCTACCTTACCTGAGGAAGATTTTTCAAGGCACAAACAGGAGTTAGGCATCTAATTCCTGTTGACTTTCAATGGGAATTGGGTACTTAGCTGTTTTTTGTGCCTCTGAAAATCTACTTTATAAATGCTTTTGTTTGTATAGTTAATGTTTGTAAATGTGCTTGGAAGATTAAATGTGTTATATACAGTAAGGACTTATTATTGCAATAATTTTACTATATTATTATTTATTTAGAGAGGCAGCATTGTCCAGTGGCTAGGACATTGGACTAGGATTTAGGGACCTGGGTTCTACATCAGGCTTTGCCGCTGACCTGACATGTAACCTTGGGCAAGTCACTTCACCTCTCTGTAACTTTTATTCTCCTCCCACACTTTGTATATTGTGTCCTCCTTAGGGCAGGGACTGTCTCTTACTAGGTGTTTGTACAGCACCTAGCACAGAGGGGCCCAGATCTCAGTACAAATAATAATAAACAAGTTAATTGTAAGTGCTAAGTGTTATTATCTTTTATAAATTCTAAGTGGGTAATTTATTAGCAACAAATCAGTGAAACCAATAACACTGAATGATGACTGAGAATTCCCACAATAATTTATATTTCTTGAAAAGCTAAAATATTTTATGTTATGTTTTTTCTATTTATTGTCCCTGCAAAGCAATCCTTCTGTGATAGCTACTTATTTCTGGGGGTTGTCAGGGAGGTGGGGAGTGATACATTTCCCCCTTTATTTTAGGAGTCCTCTTTGTGTGAAGCATCTAACTGAACGGACAATACGTGCAAGACCCTGTTTTTCCTCCCAGAGCTGAAGTTAAAAATTATTCAATGTAAAATTCCTGGCCTGTGAAACAGAGGCTCCGTACTGTACCAGGCAAAGATTTTCACCAGCATTCTCTTGCTTAGCCAAGGCTGAGATAACAGACACTGTAAAGCATTTGCTGGAATAAATCTACTCTTCTGAGATTCCATCGGGGTGTTCATCTCCCACCTTGTTTTTCCTTTGCTTAATAAGGTATTGCCTGAACTTACGGTTGATATTTGAATTGACTTTTTTATTAATATGATCAAGACTAAGTGAAACTCAATCTTATTTTTGTTTGCTTGCATTTAAATGTCAAGAAAGACTGCAAAGAACAAGTAAGTGGTAGATTGTTTTTTTTTTTATTAAAGCAAGGTTGCCTTTCCAGTCAAAGAGTAATTGTACTTTGCAGTGTATAGTGGGAGTTTTGAAAAATGTTTAGGGGCCGAAAGTGTGAAATTACTGCACTTTATGTACGACTCTCAGGAACAGTGAAATAAGGCTGAATTCTAAGGAAGTCTTTGTGATCCAAGACAATTTGCTTGATGCGGTGATCAGTGGTGTAGCGGTTCTGATCACTGGCCTTTTGTGTAAAAAAACCCAGCCAGAAGTTGCTTCCTGTGTTTCTGATCAGTTCTAGAAGGGGTCAGGGACTGTGACACTTTTCAGAAACAGCCGAGGAGTCACCAACGTGGGAAACAGAAGGAAAGGAGTGGAGTGGTTTTTACAACAAAATGTTTAAACTAGAATTGATCTGTAACAGGTATTGATTACAATCAAACCTTTGCTATTTACTTTGAAGTGACATGAACCTCCAGCATCGGCTTATTACCATAGTAATCAGTCACCTTGTGAAATCATCTCCTGTTCAGTGTGATCCTACATTTCTGGTATGAAAGTATTAACCGAGAACCCTTGAGTTTTCTATTGCTGCACATATTTTTGGATGGGGATATGCAGTGCATCCTACAACAGAAGCTAATTTAGCATCCACATTCTGTTCTCTTCATCTGAACGGTAATAAAACAAGAAACATAGTCGGATGGAGGGGTTTGGTACATTTCTAAGACAGGTGAGCAATAAAAATTTTGGAGCATCTAATCCTTATAGATGTTTCCAAGTTTCCATCTGGAAACCAAGCACTGTTACTGATTTACCAAACATTTCTCTTCTTTCTGGGACATTTTCATTTGGCTAGTCCAGTTATCATGGTGAGGTGAGGCCGACAAAGAGAAACATCAAAAACTAACAAATCCAAATAACTTTCTAGGTGGGCAAAACCCAGATAAAAATTATAACTTGATGGAAGAGATGTTAAAAATGTTTCCTAAAATTCTTGTGATCTTGGTACTTTCAGTAGCATTTCTAGACAGGCTGTGTCACAGCCTAGCATAGTGCTACATGACTTACCTTCCAGCATGCCATGTGCATGTTAATAGTGATTATCATGAGTAAAACAGGGACAGTAGCACCTAGGGTAGCACATCAGAGGTTTCATCTTCTTTGTTTCCACCAGGACCTTCTTAAGTTTGTTCAATAGGCCAGTTTCAGTGCTTGTGTATGTGATCAAAGCTTTATTAAAGACAAAGGAGTTGCACCTGTTCAGATCAAGACTGAATTTGATCAACTCTTTTTATTAAACACCTCCTAGTGTTCAGGACTCCTTATAATCATGTTAACATTTCAGCTAGGGCCTGCTCCAAAGCCCATTGAAGTCAATGGAAAGATCCCACCAATGTCCATGGGCTTTGGAGCAGGATTTAGCTGACTATCTGCAGCCTTTTCTTTTTCCAAAAAATGTGAGATATTTTGTTCCCTGCCTCCAGTGGGAAAGATATTTATAACAGTCATCTTATCCAGCGGTGACAGCTGAAATGAGCAAACATTTCATGAAAGGATTTTGCCGGTTCAGAAAAATGTTCTCAAATCACATATTGCAGCACTGCAACCTTGCTGTGCACTTGTTCTTGCTGTGAAAAGGAAATATACTCCTGTCAGATGCCTTTGTTGGACTGGTATGTGCACGTACATACTCTTAACATGGTAACTATACTGACATTAGTTATAGATTCCTTTCTTGAGGATGGGATGTTGATTATATGTCCTATAAATTTATGAGACAACCTGTCCCTCCCTCTCCCTCTCGTTCTCGGTCTCTTCTTAATCCATCATTGATGGTAGAATTTGGATGGTTTTCCAAACTCGAGGATTTGTACTGTTGCTAGATTTTTCTGATATATACCCTGAAAGTTTAATTAATTCTAGCCCAGAGTGATTGCCATCAGTTAAATTTTGTGCGTGTGTGTGTGTGTGAATCTCTAACACCATATATGCAACTATGACCCTATATGTGCAATTCTGCCCCCCTATTTCCATATGTACATCTCTCTCTCTCTCTTTCTCTTTGTCCTCAAAGAGGTACTCTTTCTTCTTGATCCTCAGTGCTGGACATCTCGCCACCTAACTCAGAAGGCCAAGGAAAGTTGGATCCCTTCAAAGCTCATCCGTGCTGCTCTTTCTTTGATTTCTTTGGCTTTCTGAGATGTAGCTCAAGGCATGACTCCTCTAGGGTATTAATATGCTGCCTTCATAGAGTTCCCTGGGCATCAACAGTTACATGTTATGAACATTTGATTTGGGGCTGTTGCTCAAATTAACACATTTCAAGCAGAGTATCAGCAGTGGAAGCAGAGACAGTGAATTTATCTTCCTATAAACCTAGTTTTAGTAGCAGTTGGTATAGAAATATAGGAAATATTGTCAAGTTCTTAGCGCATACAACTGTAAAACAAGTGTTCTGGATTCAATTCCTGGATCTGTAGCTGACTTGCAGTATGAGTATGTGCATGCAGTATGAGGAAATTTTCTAAGACTCAGTTTCCCCATCCATAAATTGGTCATAATACTCACTATACAAGGCTGTCATGAGGCTTATTAACAGTGTGCAAAATGCTTTGAGAAACCTGGATGGAAAGCTCAGTATAAATTCAATGTACTATTTTTAATCCTAGATTATGATTTTATTATACTATACAAGCACAGGATTAGAAAGAGTGCTGCCATTCAGTGGACACAATGTGTTAGATTCTGATCTCAGCTACACTGGTGTAATTTAGGAATAACTCCATCACATTACTTGGAATTACCCCTGGGTTGAATTTAGCCCAGTGGCACAATCTGAAGCACTGAAGGACCTGATCCTGAATTCCGTGGGAGTCTTTCTGTTGACTTCAGTGGGCTTTGGATCAAGCCCTAAATGAAGATTTTAAAAACTAGGATTTCTACGGCTAGGAAATCCACAGTTTGAGCCTTTGAGATGTCATCTGTGTGGGCCGAAAGGGAATGGAAGTTTTCCTGGGAATACGAGACATCTTGTTGTTAGCTTTTATCATGACCTTTGAACTTTCTTGGGGAAGCAGAAAGGGGTTGGTTATTAGAAGCAAATTTTGATGTTTCCTCCCAACAAAATCAGCCTGATTACACTTTAACTGACCAGGGTTTGCACTCAAAGCCAGAGAGACAATCTCTCATGATAACATCTGACACCCTGTCACTTAGGGTAGCTCAAATATGCACCATTAGGTGTTTGTATGTTTGTTTTGACAAGCAGCTCTTAAAGGTAGAGTGCCCTTGTTCGCTTGAGACAAGAATTGCTGCTTGTTATCCTAGATGCAGAGGATAGGAGTTTTTGATTCCATAATCATGTACAATTCATTAAATCTGTGGGCATTGGGTGCCTAATTCCCTTAGGCCCCTTTGATTATCCCAGCCTATTTTGCTCAGTCCTGCATAGTAACTGAGGCAGATCATTTTACTCTATAATCTTGAGCTGTATCTATGTGTGAGAAGTTAGCAGTGACTTCATTTACTCTTTTTGGGATAGTAGAGTGCATGTGTGTACGCACATTACAACCAGACTAACAGTTAGCCAAGCCCCAAACAAGAGAAGGGATCCAATCCCCCAGAGGTGGGGGAATAGCACAGGATCTGATCCCCACTGCAGTCTCATTGCCAGAGTGTAATAAGGGGTTTGGCAATGAGTTGTTTTCCCACCCCCTGAACCCACTGTTGGAAAGGCAGGTAGAGCCAGACCGTGTTTTGCAGAGCTTGCATGGCATGCGTGGCCCCCAGAAGAGCAAGGCTGGAGAAGTTACTTGCTTTGCTTGTGCTTAAAGCAGCCCTGTATGTGTGTGTTTGTGTGTGCGTGTTTGTGTGTGCGCACAAATATGGCACTTAACCTTTCCAGGTTAACCACTGGCTCTTGTGCCAGCAGGTGTCTTGGGGATTTCTGTCTGGTGGAATCAGGGATATATCTGGGAGCAGGGCCGCCGAGAGTGGGTTCGGGCCCCCCAGCAAGGGCAGACTGGCTAAACAGGGCCGACAAAGCCGGGCCCCGGGCCCCCTTCCGGCCTGCCGGGCCCCGGTAATTTGTACCGGCTCCCCCCCTCCCGTCGGCCCTGTCTGGGAGGAGGAAGGCATCACCCTCCAGAAATTGGGTGGGGATGTAGTGCAACTGGTACACAAAGCCGTAGAAACATTTGTATGCAGGGAGGGATGTGAGGTGAATGGCCGCCGGGATGCAAGTCACATGGAGGCAGCTCTATGAGGGATACAGAGAGTTGGAAGGCAGAGTAGGCTGGATGTCTGGTGGTTGGACAGACACAAAGTGCCAGTAACTGAGCCAAGGCTCTTGACCACAGAGCAACTGAATCAGCTCCCATCAGAAGGGGATGACTGGATGCTAGAGAAGAGTGGAAGAGCTCGCTATCAGCTGCATCTCAACTGCACTACACATGTGGTACATCTGTCTGAAGCAGTTAAAGGCTAAGGTGGTCCCCTTTCTAGCTGTCTGTAGAGAAAGTGGAGAGATCAGAAAAGACAGTGATCTGAAATGCCCCCCCCCCTTTATTCTTGAGCATTGTTGGGAAACCAAGCCCACTTGTACTATAGTGTCAAAATATGGGAGCACATTTCTGCTGCTTGCCCTTTAGGGGTTAATGAAATTACATTAGGAAACTCTGCCTTAAACCTAGTCTGCTCTCTGCCAGACATTCCTCCACCCCCTTGATAACTCACTGGCAGGGCTTGCGTTTCCCAGCTGACCAGCCAATAGGAGCAGAGTACGTGTTAGCTCTGAGTCAGCAAATATGTCGGTTTGAAACCTGATACCAGGTGTGCTTCAAGTAGCAACGGTTTTTGCTCTTTTAAGATTTATTTTCCCCTGATGAAAGAAACTCCATGTTTCTTCTTTGACTCATTCGTGACAAAGTTTTGCTTTTTAATAGTCAGTCTATTAGTACGCAGCAGTGCAAGAATTCAGCCTTGCAGTATTGGTTTAATTTGGAGGGTTGGGGGCATCTACCTGCAAAACTGACTTGCTTCCTGCCACTTAATGCAGGTGAGCAAAGTATTTAGCCCAGATCTTCAGCTGGTGCAAATCCATATAGCTCTGTTAGAGTCAATGGAGCTATGCTGATTTACACCAGCTGAGGATCTGGCCCATTATATTTATAGCACAAGTATGGCTCAGGAACTCCAGGCCCATCTCCCCTTCGTGCACAAATGACACGTTTGGTTCTTACCCTGATTTCAGTCCTCCATGTTCACTTTCCTTTGTTAATTCAAAGGGGTATGAAAGGACTTCTTTCTGTCATTGCCCATAACAATCTTCACCAAGAGCCAAGTGAAAGGGTTGCCCACATGGTCTGTACTCATGCATCAGATTATACCAGATTCTTTCCCTTGGGAACTGCCTTGCAGCAGGAGGCCACAAGGCTTCAGAACAAGCCCCAGAAAGAGACACAATTTGAAAAGAGCATTTATAGTGCCTGAACCTATGCTGGTCCTTTCAGTGTAATCCAGTCAGTGCCAGATCCTTGGCTGGTAAAAAATAGCGTTAATGGAGCTACACCAATTTACAGCAACTAAATGTATGGCCTTCATTTTCCTTTGGATTGTGTATGCATTTTTGAAGCATTCAAATGTGGTTGTATAAAAATGGTTACAAATCCCATGCCTTGCAGATGTCTTTGTATTGATATGTAGAACTGCAATCGATCTTCTCAGGAATCAACCACTTCAAATTTACCGTATCAACCTATTGCAACAAGAAGGTCTCGCAAGGAAGCTGGGTCATTCCTCAGAGTCCTGCTGCAAGTTGCCACAAAACAGGGCTGTTACTGGGCAACTGGGCAACATAAAACTTTCCTAGCAACCTTTTACTCTCCCTTCATGGGTCTAAAGGAGTACATTTACATACATATTTTAATTAATAGGGGGTTATGTTTCCCAAAGAGGTAAAATGACCCAACTTTGTCCAGATAATCACTTAAATTATGATGTGCAAATTAAAATAAACATATTTTGAAGCACAGCACTCTATGCAGCTCATCTGTAAATCATGAGACTAATCTAGCTGCAGATCAAAATAACCCATAACAAAATAGCCTTTTTGGCTTAATGTGCTGAATATAATGTAATGAGGAATAAAGATCTGATGGACTTTTGGTTTTCAGGCTTGGGGTTATATATTGTGGGAGGTATTGGTGTTATTTTTAAAAGCAATATCTGCTTGTTATATCTACATTACTAGCTCTTTAAAACCTCTCCTGTGCTCCAGGGAATTTCCTGCCCTGAAAGATAAATTCCAATGAATAACATTGAGTTCCTGTAAGAAAAAGACATTCCCTTTGTGTAGGACAGGAGGCATTGCAAAGGATCAAGATAGGCACAAACTATATCAGAGAGCTGACTTGGAGTTCACCTATGTGGTTCCTACTTCTGGATAGATTTGAAAGATGGGGAAAACTAAATATAGTGTAATGATATTGCACACCTTGCTGTAGTAACCACAGATTGAGGTGTCTGAGACAAAACACATTCATAGAGCCCAACTGGCCTCTTACATCAGTGCAACTCATTCTGACAAAACCAGCCTTTTGAGATGTCAGAAGCCAATAGGGTTTGCTGGTAACATCAATGGACTCGTATTTTAAACTTATTAGCTGGGCTCACAACAACCAGCCAGTCATAAAGGAATGTTTATTTTTAGTGGTAGCAATGGAACAGTATGGAAAATCCACCTCTAGCTTCAAAGCTTTCAGAATCAGGGCCTGCAGCCAGGCCTGAGACCAGCTAGTTGACCTACAGCTGAAGACCCTGATTGACCAGACACCCTGGTTGGTTGAGAGGTGTCACTAGGCTTGGTCGTAAACCCAGCAGCAGCACCAGGCCAGTGGCTGCTTAGTGCTTATGCCTGCAGCTGCAATTGCCCCTGTGACAACCTTGCTTGGTTCCTGACTCCAGCTGTGACCATTGGTGCTGTCCTTTGCCTCAGACTCTGAGCACTAGGCCTGACCACCACTGCCCTGGTCTGTGACAAAAGTCTATCACTAGGAACAAGGGACACCCCCATCTGAGTAACATTCTTTCTGTTATATTGTAAATCTGGGTCCATCGTGGGAAAATCAGGATAAGTAGCTAAGGTAGCTACCAAATTCATTCTCTGGTGATCCCCAACTCCCACCTTTTCATGTTCTCTGTATGCGTATATATATCTCCTCACTATATGTTCCATTCTATGCATCCGATGAACTGGGCTGTAGCCCACAGAAGCTTATGGTCAAATAAATGCCTTAGTCTCTAAGGTGCCACAAGTACTCCTGTTCTTTTTGCGGATACAGACTAACACGGCTGCTACTCTGAAATTTATAAAATCCAGAGATTAGTGTATTTTCCCACTTGGCTTCCTCTTTCCTCCTATTTACAAATGCACCATCATTCTGGGAGCAGGTTTGATACATTTAAAATGACTCCCACCCCACCCTGCTAGGACTCGCCTTATCTGGCAAATTGCAGGTGACTCAGACTAACTCTGTGTTGTTTGTTTTAGGCAACTTTGTTTTAAAATACTTTTATTTGCCATCTCTTTTCAAATCCATCCCACTCTCCAGATTCGGCCATGGTAATCTGACTTCAAGTTAGGTAAGCACTGAGTCATATAATTAATCCTTTCCCGCCTTTCACCTTTTGGGACTGCTTTGATTGTTGCCTTAGCTAAAGGGACTGAAACCTTGTTAACAAAAAGGCACCCTAGGTTTATCGCAGAGTCTGATTTTATGTGGAGCAGCCCCCAAATACTTGCTCTGTCTCCTGACAAGTATCTTTGAACCAGCTACACTAGTTCTGCATGGTAGTAAGGGACTTAATCATAAGAACAAGACAGTGCAAGCATTTTATTGACTCCCTGCAGGCCACTGTAGACTTGGTATGTTCTCTGAATTGCCCTTTCTCATCATCATACAAGGAAATCTGGCTTGGTTAATGCCTCTGGGCAAGGCCTGTTTATCCTTATTTTAGAGCCAAAACTGAAGAACTCACCCCGCCCCCGCACCCCCATTCTTCTTGTATCCAGTTATCTTGTCTAATAGAGACAGAACCTGCAAGTCCTTGGAATTGTAGAATTGTACAGAGAAGGCTAGGTTCTCTGTTATCTCCAGTTTCTGCTGAGTGCAGCAGAGATGGTAGGGGCAATCAGAGAATTGGGTGTGGCTCCAAAATTCTCTACCCAGCCCTGTCCACAGGCAGCATAGGTTAGAAAAGTCTGGGACTGCTCTAACCTGTACTGGCTTGGCCAGGTTCCCCAAGGGGCATCCTCCAGCTGGGGACTGCCAGGACACATCATGCTCTTGCACTTCTAATAAAACCAATAATCAGGATGATATATTGGGATTATATTTCCCAGAAAGTGGGACTATCCACTGAATAACTAATCGGGGCAGTATTGCCAACTCCAAATGTTCAAAAATCATGGTAGGTTCCTAAACATCATTGGATTTGGCTTAAAAATAATCAAATCCTCTTAAAAAACATAATAAATTTGGGGTGCTTGTTAAGTTCTTTTTTTCTGGGGGAGCCTTTAAGGTACACTTAGGTCACGTTTCAAGCTTTCTGTGTGACCATGAGGGCTAGGAACTGCTTTTTAAAAATGAAATCTGAGATTTTCATGCATTCACATGTTTCCATGAACTTTAAGAAAAACACTACATAGCAATAGAGTTGGCAACCATGTCCTGGCTTTACCAGTTTGCAGGATTAAGGGCTCTATGATATATTTGTTAACGACCATTTGGGACCTTTCAGCTTTCTCTGCAATATATATTTGCTCACTGCTTTGTGCTCTTTCCCTTTGACCTTTCAACAGTTTATAATTCCAGGCCTTAGCTGCAATCATTCAACAGATTTTGGCTGTTGAGAAAGTGGCCATGTAAACTTCTTATAGTTGCTGCTGTGCTCATATCACACAAGGAAAAATATTGCATCCAGTGCTCCTCTTGGGGAGGAGACGAGGGGAGCAAGACTCATCGAGGCAGAATTCTCATCAGATTGTTCCACAGGGGAGAGGCAGAGCAGGATTTCCTGTCTCTCCCCACCGTAGACCTGGTGGAGCTGTGCTGACAGAGCTTCCCCTGAGGGTCCTTTAGTCTCCACAGCAGGGAGGATTAAAGCACTTCACTAAACTGTGTTAATTTCTGAGTGGGTTCCTCCTGGGCATAGTGGGGAGATGATATGCCACTCCAGGCCATGCTCACAGTCCACCCCTTCTCTTTGTCCTTCCCATGCGTATGCTGGATTCTGTGGAGAGCTCTCTTATGAGACCCTCAGAAAACCAGGGAAAGGAAAATGTTAAAATGGAAAAAGGCCCACACAAAGTTCGCTCACTATATAGATCCCCACGGGGACATCTGGTCCGTAGTGATTAAATCTGAAAGGGATTAGAATGTAACTGATATGTAGTAAAATAACCATCCTGTTAAATGTCAGTTCAATGGGCTGGACAAACGCACAACCCCGCATGGAATTCATGCTTGTTCTTTCACTCCAGCGCCTGGCATAGAGAAGTAATGCACTCAGCCCTGGAGAGGAGCGATTCACCTCACACCACATGACTGATCTCGCTAGTTGTCTCAGAAGCATCAAAAAAACTCCTGGAGGAGTTGCATCCTACCCTGCTTAGCTGGGAAAACAGTTGGCCAATGCTGGTTTGAACATGGGTGGAGGTGGTTGGGGCATTACAAGGGGCTTGAGGAAAAAAACTCCTTACTTCTCCCAACCTCTACCACCCAGGAAAAATCTGAACTCTTTGCCTATTTGGGAAGCCTATGAATTATCTGAAATTCCAAAAGAATTAGATACTAAGATACTGAATGAATCCATCATATTTAAACTTCTTGCCCTTATTACTAAGAATCACTAATTAAAACTCATTTTCTGCTTAATGTAAAGAGCTGTTGAATGTTCAAAGGAGCAACTTGAATATAGTACAGAAATTATGATAAAGTATTTCAGATGGAAACTTTGATTTCTCAATAATTATTCCTTCTATTTCTTTTTAATATTGTAGTCTACTATGCATATATTTGCTTTTCGGGTTAATTGCTCTGTTTTGAATATGCCTGTTAATAATCTCACTTTGTGCGTTATGCTTTCATCATGAGTTAATCATTTTCGGGATTATACACTCATTGGGCAATAAACTGCAGCTTTTTTAGCATCATTCGTACAAAAAATCCTAAAATACATTACAGTGAACTTCGAGTTTTGTGTTTGGATCATTTTGGCAAGAGTTGTGTACACTGTACAGGAGCAAGTACTGTAAGAAAGGATGATGTTTGTATCTGTAATCTTGGAGGCATACATGTTGGAAATGGGGAACTAGTGCTTTAAAACAGAGGCATGTTATAAAAGGAGGGCTAAATTTTGAAATTGAACAATTGTGGACTTATATTTGCATGTGCCATAACCATGTCCATTAGTGCAGATCAGATATTTGTGTGTGTGTAAAAGGTTTATTAGAGCTCAAATGGCTATTTGCAAGCTCAAATATCTGATTTGCATGCACTATCATGGTAATTGTGCTCACAAATAATGTGTGTGCAATTATGAGCACATTTTGCATATGAACCTCTAGCCTCCCTTTCTAAAATGTTGAGAAATGCAAAAAATACATTTTCAAATAATAAGGACACTTGAGACTTCAAGGAGTCTACTCCTCTCTTGATGAACACACAGCTTCTAGCATACCCTTAAAGTTATTGAGCATAAAATTGATCCCTGCATGAGTACAAATTTGTTTTCTTATTCATTGCAGTAGGAATGATCATTGTAACCCTGAGCTGATACTTAGGTGGGGGTCATTGGTGCTTCCTTTCATTGTCTCTGTTTGTAAAAATTGGGATGATATTTTGATCATGAACGTGAATGATGGACTAATATAGTACTGGCTAGAACCAGATATAGATGAGGCAAGCACTGTGTTTGCTTCAGCTCACAGCTCTGCCAAATTCATTACAATCCTAGTCTATAACGCTTTTGGCTTTTCTATTCTTTGTCCCTGCCCCCATCCCCACAGCTGTCTGTATACCTCTGTCCTACTCTTCCACACCCTTACTATTCCAGTCCTGGCCCCTATACATTGCTCTACCAATGTACTTCAGTTCTGCCTACAACATACCTGCTATGTCTTTCCTGGCTCTTAACACAGCTCTGCCTATAAACCTCATTCTTGGTCTGCAAAACTCCTGTTATCCTATTGCTAAAGCCCCAGCACAGCTCTACCAATGCACCATATTCCTGGCCTCCAACACCTTGGTATTCCAGTCCAAGGCCTTTCCTTGACAAACATGCCAATCCTGTCCAAATGTGTGCTACTTTCATGATGTGAGCATAGATTAAAAGGAAAAGGAGAACAAAAGAAGCATACAAAACAAAGGAGTGTCTGTAAAGGGTTGAATCCCCAAGTCCATAGTATTTTTTCAGGGCAAACATCCATTGAAGTCAGTGGGAGATTTGGCTGAGTAAGGACTTCCAGACGTGGCCCAAATGAAATAATAATAAATTAACAAAATAATGACAGGGAATAAAGAAAATAGATTATAAGACCAATGATAAACCTGAAACAACTGTCTTATACCCCATTCTTCTTGCTAAAGCATTAGCTTTCGCAACTATTAAAAGTCAGATCACAAATGAAAATGAGTTTAGTTTGTGACATTTTAGTGGACTTTTGATCTTTGTATGTAACTTCTCAATCTAATTGACTAACTGAGACAGCAAAATCAACATTTCTGATCTCCTCATATTTGCTAGGTACTTTAGCTGTCTTTTAAGACAAATACGTCTTTTAAGCTATGGGCTTCTTATTGTGGAAAGGCATGTGAATGTCTTTTTACAATAAATTAATTGTTGATTGATTGATTAGGGATTAAGGATCTCATCCTTAATCTCTCTGTGTGGTTATTTCTGGTGTCTGTTTCTGTGTTATGTTCATTAAAAAACCCCACTTTTTAAAAAAAAAGAAAAAGCAATTAAAGCACACTTAAGGCCAATAAAAATAAGAACGTACAAACATAAGAATGGCCACACTGGGTCAGACCAATAGTCCATCTAGCCCAGTGTCCTTTCTTCCAACAGTGATGAATGCCAGATGCTTCAAAGGGAATGAACAGAACAGGGCAATTATCAAGTGATCCATCCTCTCAGCCAGTCCCAGCTTCTGGCAAACAGAGGCTTAGGGACACTCAGAGCATGGAATTGCATCCCTGACTATCTTGGCTAATAGCCATTGATGGACCAATCCCTCCATGAATTTACCTAATTTTTTTAACCCAATTATAGTTATATCCCTGGCAACTAATTCCACAGGTTGACTATGTGTTGTGTGAAGAAGTACTTCCTTTTGTTTGTTTTAAACCTGCTGCCTATTAATTTCATTGGGTGACCCCTGGTTCATGTGTTATGTGAAGAGGTAAATAACACATCCTTAGTCACTTTCTAGTCACACCATTCATGATTTTATAGACCTCTATCATATTCCTTCTTAGTTGTCTCTTTTACAGGTTGAACAGTCCCAGTCTTTTTAATCTCTCCTCATATGGAAGCTGTTCCATACCCTTGATCATTTTTGTTGTCCTTCTCTGTACCTTTTCCATTTCTAATGTATCTTTTTTGAGATGGGGCAACCAGAACATCATGCAGTATTCAAGGTGTGAGTGTACTATGGATTTTTGTAGTGGCACTATGGTATTTGCTGTCTTATTATGTATCCCTTTCCTAATGGGGCCTAACATTGTGTTAGCTTTTTTGACTGCCGATGTAGTGAATTATGTAGCATGAAGTCAATAACTGTTAGCCTGCGTCAGGAAATCATCACAGCAGATACTATGGGTTAAACATAGTACTTGATCACTTTATATCCATTAATAACATTGGTATCTAGGGAAACTTAGGTAATAAGACTGATCAAAACTTTAGTGAATAAAGTTGATCCCCTGCAGGGGCCAGGAAGATTTTTCCCTTCTCTCCCTACAGCATTGCACAATGGCTATGTACATTATATGTTTCTTGTCTCACTTGCTCTAAAGCAGGGGTCGGCAACCTTTGAGAAGTGGTGTGCCAAGTCTTCATTAATTTAAGGTTTCGTGTGCCAGTAATAAATTTTACATTTACAGGGGCCGGCAGACGGAACCCCAGACTGGCAGCAGGCTGAGCGGGGCCGGCGGACGGAACCCCAGACCAGGAGCGCAGGCGGCAGACGGAACCTCAGACCGGCAGTGGGCTGAGCCGCTCAGCCCGCTGCCAGTCTGGGGTTCTGTCTGCTGGCCCCTGCCAGGCGGGGTCCCGACCACCGGCCCCGCTCAGCCTGCTGCCGACCTGGGGTTCCATCTGCCGGCCCCTGTAAATGTAAAATTTATTATTGGCACACATAACGCCGGCTGGCAGCAGAATGTCACTAAAAATCAGCTCATGTGCTGCCTTTGGCACGCGTGCCGCAGGTTGCCGATCCCTGCTCTAAAGCATCAGCTACTGGCCCCTGCCTGAGGCAGAGTGCCAGACTTGACAGCCCAGTGATTGCATCCAGTATGGCAATTTCTGTTTCTTGTTTGTACACCATTGCACCTAACCCCCTTTCATGTATTTAGTTTAATTGCATTGGTCCACATTTTCAAAGGTGACCACTAAGTTTGTGTGCCCAACTTGAGATGTCTAGTGAAAGTATAAAGTCTAATGTATCTAAATCTCAGGCATCTTCGTGACTCCACTAGACGTTTTGCTATTTCAATGTTTCTAACAAAATGCTTCTATCTCAATAAGGACTATCTACACTCATTCCTGTTCTGGCACATGAAGCATTGACATCTGAGCTCATAAATAAAAAAAAAATTCCCCCTGTATTCTACTGTTCAGATATATCACACTCTGTTTGCATTTGATTTTGGAATGTCTCCGAAAAAAACATTGGGCCAGATCCTTAGCTGTGCCAAATTAGAATCGGGCCAGTGGGGAAGCATGGCTAATGGATCAGATTTATAAAGGAAGGTGCAACATTTCAAAGGGGAAAACCAGCAAGGTGAAGAGTTAACATGCTCTAGGGTAATGTTTTCCAGTTCAGCTCAAGCTGCCATTGGATCCGGTTCCAGGGCTTGCTTAAGTTCCTGTACAAACCCTGATTAAACAGGAAAAACCTGTGAATTGTTGGTTTTGAATCCTGGATTGGGGGCAGGGTGCACTCAGGTAACATATGAGTCATGTTTCATTTGAATTTCTAAAACCTCAGAGAGGAAAGGGAAAATCTGGAGGTTTCTATAGGAATAATAATAATAAAAAAGATTTAATCTGCGTTCTCCCTGCATTCTTTCCATTCTTTTGTTAGGGTAATACTAAAAAAGTCCTCCAGACTCACATACAGTATAAGCTTAACTTCTACAAAGTTAAACTTTTCTATAAGTGCAAAGCAGCATTTCTGTCTCTAAGGTCCATTTCTGTACTAGGCTGCAGTTCATCTAGTGATGAAAATGATGTCAGTACTTTCAGTAGATCTAATTTCTTCTCCAAAGGAGCCATGCATGTACCTGTCTCTTTTCCAAAAGATCTTTTCCCTGGTAAAATCTGTAACAATGTCCTAATACAGGAATGCCCTTTTTGGCATATCAGGCTCGTTTTCTTCTATTTGAACATGATGATTCAGAAAACTAGTACAAGACAAATAAAAGGTGCAGGCTTTCTATAGCTGGTTATAGTTAACCCCTGGAGATCCTGTGGATGTGAAGGGTACAGGCACACAAAGTTATATTCCCATGATATATACTCTACTTTCTTCCAATTGTCCCTTTGCAAAATCTTGTGGCCTGGACCTGTCTGGGCATGATGTTGAAGGAGTTAATTGGGACTAGTGAAACAAATCTTTGACTTTCAGGGCTGAATAAATGAGGACTATGACATAGAGGCTTCATAGAATCATATATATATATATGTATATTAGAAATGGAAAAGACCTATTACTTCATTGATCATAGAATCATAGAAATGGAGGGCTGGAAGGCCCTTGAGAGGTCATCAAGTCCAGGCCTTTGTGCTGAGGCAGGACCAAATAAACTTAGACCATCCCTGACAGGTGTTTGTCCAATGATAGGATTCCACAATCTCTCTTGGAAGTCTATTCCAGTGCTTAACTACTCTTATAGTCAGAAAGTTTTTTCTAATATCTAACCTAAGTCTCCCAGTTTAATCCCATTAAATCATCTAGTGCCTCTCTGGATACTGCCTACAGTATATTTGCTACTGCTTTGTCTCATCTCATTTTCAATACTCTAATTAACTGGTTAGTGTGCATGTGAAGCACTGCCCTCCTGCCCTCTACTGGGTGGAATAAGAACTGATCAACTGTGAGTCATAGGCCCTATACTGCTAACAGCCAATGAAGATTAGGCAACATGGTAGGGACCCGTGCTTTTGTGATTTCTATCCATTCTGTAAGTGAGGTGCATACACAAGTTGCCATGGGATGTAGTGTAGTGACAACTGACGTTCCTAGGAGATTGTTTATTGTAGTGATTTCAGTGCAAGTTTTATAGGGCAGCAGCACATTTTGTCTTTCATGATCTCCATGGAGCACAGAGATTACCTTTTACCCCCAGTGAAAAGACAGAAATCTCAGATACATTTTGTTTCACAGCCTGGGAGTATATTTTCTCATTTTCTAGGGGAAGTCATTACAGAAATCTAACAATTAATATTGGAAGTAAGGCTACACTTTGTATAACTAAACATTAATATCCTGCCAAGTGCCACTGAAACAAAACTAGTGAATGGCAAAAATGCCAGAAAAATATCAACAGCTTCCATCAGGCCTAATCTATGCTCAGTGATCAACATTTCGTGACCAAAAAGTGATTTGAATAGTGTAGCTTTGAATCACAGCTTCCTTCCCTGAATTATTGCTGCTCTGATTTTATTTGCAAATTAAGGCACAGACACAGAGGTAATTGTTATTTTAATATTAACATTTTTTGGAAAGCAGCCTGAGATGCTGTAAATCAGGATAGCTCCATTGACTTCAGTGGAGCCATTTTATACCAGCTATGGATCTGGCCCAATTTCTTTCTATTTCCAAAAATTAAAACAAGATGATTTCAGATTAATTTGCTTTGAGGTGCAGCTATTTTCCGCCTATTCATTTTGTGCAGACCACTGAACTGATACCAGTATAGCAGGTCAGATATAAGGCATTTGCGCTTTGGCACATAACAGCAGTTTCATATTATCTGGTATCGGAAGAAACTGAACAATATTACTTGTACTGTGAATGACAGTGAAACAACCACCCTACGCCTACACTTTATTTCCCAGTTGTCAGCCTTGAGAAATGAACTCACTGCTTAAAGGGCTGTGCAACCATCCCCAAATAAAGAATGCGGAGCTGATGTATTGATCACCACTAACTGCGAGGGGCACATTTTCACAGCAGTGGGCAGGGACTTACCGTACAACTCTCCTTGACTTTAAGGGTAGTCGTGCAATCACATTCCCACACCCTATACCATTGTCACTCCTCCAGTCTTGTACATTTTCAGAGAAGTTAAGATTGCCAGGCTCCCAAATGAACGTAGCCGTATGCTTGTTATTGTGGCATGTGTAATCCTGTCTTATAGATGAAATGTTTTTGTTTAAATAATCCTTCATTGCCTTCCTTAATAAAAATCACATTCTGGGCACTTACTGTGGGCCAGCTCCTCAGGTGCTGTAAATCAACGTAGTTCCACTAACATCCAGAAAGCTACGCTATTTAAACTTGGCCGTACAAGCCTAAGAATGAATAAACCTGGGTGACCTGTGCCCGTGGGGATAGATCATGTACCCCAATCCCTCCCAATGGAACTAGGCTGTTAGGGAAGCCATGAGGGTGGAGACCAGAGCTGGTGTGGAGGCACAGCACCTCCATCATGTTGCTGGCCATGGCTTCTCACAGATTGCTGGGGATCTGCCAGGGTTTGGAGTGAGGCTCTGCACACAACAGTATGGGGGAAATCTGTAGGAAGGGATCTTGGTGGAGATTTCCTCCCACAGGGCCACTCCAAGGTGTTTTAAGGTGGGAGTGGGCAGGGAGAGGACAATTGGGCCACGGTGTTTTGAGCGCCCTCTACTTGTAACTGTAATTATACCTTATCTTAGAACAGGTATTTACCTATTGGATTATGCTACACAGAAACATAACAGGCAAAGGCTGTGTTTGTGTTTGGAGAGCAGGGGTGCACTGGCAAGGCAGAAGTGGGAAACTTGCACTGTAGCTGACAGCTGTTATTCCTAGTGAGAGTCTGGTGTCAGAGTGAAAAGGTTCATTACAATCAGAGAAGAAGATGGTGTGTTCTCTTTCCTCCCTCTCAGGCCTTTAAATCTCTCCTTCATGGGATCAGATAACAGTTATCACTTTGGGTACCAAGTACCAGACTGGAATGTTTGGCAGGAGACAGACATGTGTTTTGGCTGCAGTATGCCTTATGGAGTAATATTTTGCTGCCCACATGTTTTCAGACATTAACCCCGGAGTCAAGAAAACTCAGATTTGTTGGATTTCACATTGAGGGTGGGTTCTGTCATCTGGATCACCATCTATCAGAAGCAAAGTAGTTCAGGAAACTCATACTCACTTGTCATCCCATCTAAATTTGGTCCTCAGAGAGGAAAAACCCCACTGAGCCATCCCATGTCCTCAGACCAGGGCTGCCGGGGGGGGGGGGGGGACGGCAAGTGGGGCAATTTGCCCCAGGCCCCGGGCCCCACAGGGGCCCCCACGAGAATATAGTATTCTATAGTATTGCAACTTTTTTTTATGGAAGGGGCCCCCGAAATTGCTTTGCCCCGGGCCCCCTGAATCCTCTGGGCAGCCCTGCCTCAGACTCCTTTTAGAGTCCATCAGAGATATTTACAGTCTTAATAAATGTACAGTATTCACAGTATCACCAGATAAGCTTCAGTTTTCACTTAGATTTAGCTGGTTAATGAGAAAAAGGGGACATATCTGAAATTCTGTCCAAGACTGATCAGAAACCATCTAAGCTTGAAACACTTACAATTAAGTCTGTTCCGGTATAGGTGTATGGAGCCCTTTCCCCCTCCCTAGCTTTCCACCACAGGACAAAGCAATAGTTTTGGCTCCCTGACCTCTCTAAGCACAAGGATGGGATGGGTGACAAACTAGCATTGGCATCAATGTTCAGTGCCCCAGAGTGTGCGTCTCTGGGCAGGATGGGGAGTGAGGGAGGGGTTCATCAGGGAGCTCCCGTATAAAGACACCATGGTAGAGCACGCTACATCACTGATGATGAGTCCATACTTTGCAATGCCCCACAAATATAATGCCTTCAACCACTGCCACTTGGGTGGTGCTCCATCTGACCCTGGTCAAGCAATATGTCAGTGCATGATATCTTGCTTAGGTCAGTGATGAGTTTGGTGGGCATCCATCGTCCACGTATCTCAGTTCAGAATGCTAATTCTAGTTGGTGCACTTCACAAAGCCACTGTGCTGCACGGTTCAGTACAATTGGCAGGGCACTTCTCAGGAGAGGCCCAGACCTGGACTAGTAGTGGTGTTGATGGGCAGGACTGAGATACATAGGCACCTCTGCATGGAAAAAGGTTTACAGGGTGCATGCCTGCATCATAGTACCCAGCTCCAGCCCTGATACTACTTGTTTCACTTTTATGAAAAGTAAATTAACTCAAAAATATAATGACTGAAATGATATATTTCTTTACAGTCTTTTGATTGCTTAATCTGGAAGGGTCTTGGCCAAGATGATAGTTAATTACTCACTAGCAAATGGAAAATGTGACTAGTGCAATATTAACCTTCAGCTGGCTCCAACGTGAAGTTTGGCAAATATAGTTAACTTTTTATCGGTTTTACTCAGAGTTGTTCATTGTGTAGCTTAAAAAAAAAAAAAAGATCTGGGATGGTGAGCAATTCCAGGAATTCCACAAGAACATCCCCCAGCAGACAGGCTGAGTTTTAGGTACTTTTTACTTGTATGAGGGTTTTTTCTTTGCCTGTTGTGCCTATAAAAATGCTGTTGCTTCTTCTTTGGACACCAGTGTCAACTCTCTGCCAAGCATGGCAGGTGGCCAGCCAAGGCCTCACAGGTCAGCTTCCCAGTGAAGGAGAAATCAGTGACGTGGAGTCCTGGGATATTCTAAATATAACTTGTTTTATTTACATATATACACCACTCCTTGATCAGAGGCGGGTCAGACACATGCAGGCAAGCTCTCCTTGCAGGAATCTAAGACCAAGACTAGCAGCCACTTCCCAAGGAGCAACCCTTCCTCAAGAACTGCTTCTAATCAAAGATCAAGGCTGAGAACAAACTGTCCTGCTGCTCACATGGTTCCCTCTCCAGGCGCTGTTGCCGCTACACAAAACCTTGCATAACAAAAACTAACAATGCAGCATGTCCCCCCAAGGCTGAACATTGGCTCAGACACTAAGAAAAAGAACTTGGAAGACTGTGTGTAACAGAGCCACCTGGTGACATCTGCCATAACAGATATTAACATTAAAGCAGGGTCAAATCCTAAAATCCTTACCGTGATTTTACTCAGGTGATTTCCTCAACTCTCACCCATTATATATCCCCCTCATTCCTGAGCAAGCTTGCCTCCAACTCCACCTAAAAGCTGCTAATATGATGGGCCCCTCCGAATCAGGCTTCATGCCAGGGCATGGAACAGAGATGGCACTGGGAACACTGATGGATGATTTCCATCATTTCTTTCAGGTCACACCCAAGAAAGTTGCGCTAAGCACCTCCAAGTCCAGGGATCCTTCACTCCCCCATCCCGTTCAATAATCCATGTGAAGCCACTAAAGGAGTCTGTGAAACAATATGGACTAAAATGCCAGCAAAACGCTCCCTATGCTCCACATAACCGTCTCACCAAACCATGTCCTTTGTCTCCTTCACTCGCTGCAGACGTCATGCCATCTTCCATGTCACCAACGTGCTTGAGACAGCCATCCAGGTAAAGTATCTCAAGTGCTCTTCTATGCCTCCTTCAGAAAATACTGAAGAGCTCACCATTTCTGCGAAACATGTTGGATGTCATGATCTTTCAGCAGTCTAGGTTTCTATCTTATTGTACCATAGGTTATTGAACCTTTAAACTTGATTCTCTTTAGGACAAGGACTCTGTCACTTGTTTGACACATTTTGCCTACTGTATATTGCCATTTTAGCTGATGGCACTATATAAATTAGTAATGATAATAATGATAACTGAATTTGCCCAGGGCTATCCCAAACCCACTTTGCAACATACTGCTTTCTGATCCCACATTTGCTTGCTTCTTAAAATACATTAAATTAGGACTAGTGTTGGAGCGCCCTCTGCCATTGTGTGCCACTGCATGCCGGCCTAAGAGCACAGGCATATTGGCATCTGTTGGGCCCTCCTGAGTGGTGCTTCTGATTAACAAAGCAATTGTGGAGCCGATTAATACACTTTGGCAGGCCCCCTTCTTCCCTCCCAACTATAGCTAAATGGGCAGAGAGGAGATACTATGTCCCTTCTAAAGGTTTTGTACACCCCTGCTCTCACTCGCCCCAAGCTTTTTGGTGGTGGCAACAGCTAATGAGCGGGAGAGGTAGGGGCACTGAGCATTGACAACGAGGGGTAAAGAATCAAAGAGGCTGGCCTTTTTTTGGTCATAACCTGTATTTGACAGGAGGTCTACAGCTTGGAATTGCTAACCAGCAAGGTCTCCTAAGTCGCTATGACTTCGCCCTATGGGAAAATATCATGAAGTTTAAAGACAGGTTACTAGAGGACTCCAGACAGGAGTTCACTCCGATAGTAGAGGAAGACAAGCTGGTGGCAAGGACAGCTCTCCAGGACAGCTTGGGTGCGGTGGACTCAGCAGATCCATCCATGGTGTCTGCAGCCACGAACACTGCCTCGGAGATATGGCAGTCATACAGTCTTCCTCCTGAATACAGAAGACCATCCAGGACTTGCCCTTTGAGGTTCCCTCCCTCTTTTTGAAAAGACAGATGATAGGCTGCATAGACTAGAGATTCCAGGGCAACACTGAAGTTGCTTGGAATCTACACACCAGTGACAAAGAGGAAGCAATTTCAGCTCACAGATCTCAGCCCCATGACCTGCTGAGAAAAAGGGGTGGGAATTACAGGACGCAACCTCCACCTCTCTCATCATCTGTGACAGCAGGTTCCTCTCAACCAGCGGCCCAGTAGAAACATGCATTTTGAAGGGTTTGTCGAGGGCAGGACACCAGTACTTACAGACCAATCTGTTCCTACCCATATCTTTGCCAATCATCTATCCCACTTCCTTCATGCTTGGACTCACATCACATCGGATTGCTGGGTCCTTAGCACACTGGATCTGGGATATTCCCTTCCCACTTCCTTTCCTCTACCTCTTCAGGGACCATTCTTATGAGACCGTTCCTCAGTGGGAAGTTCCTCTGTTCCTCAGGGAAAGGGTTTTTATTCCCATTATTTCCTTATTCCCAAAGCAAAAGGTGGTCTCAGACCTATTGTAGATCTAAGAGAGTTAAACAAGTATCTGAAGAAAATAAAGTTCAGCCTGGTTATCCGAGCTGCCACTATTCTTTCCCTGGAACAAGGTGACTGGTACGCAGCCCTTGACTTAAAGGACACCCACTTCCATATAGTGATCTATCCAGACCACTGGAAGTTTCTCACATTTGTAAAGAATGGAACCAACTACCAATTCATAGTACTTCCTTTTGGCCTATCAGCAGCCCCTCATGTTTTCACAAAGTGCCTGGCTCCAGTAGCTGCCTATCTGAGGCAATTGGGGATTCATGTGTTCCCCTACCTGGATGACGGGCTGGTGAGAGGCCGGTCCAAGTCTCAAGTACTGTACAGTGTCACCGTCATCCAGTCTACTTTCAGTGCACTGGGGCTGTTACTCAGTCAGGACAAATCAATTCTAAAAGCCTGTGCAAAGAATAGAGTTTATAAACCACAGTGTTTCTGTCCCAGTCAAGTTTCCAAACGCTCTGAGACTTGGTCTTGGCTCTAAAAGCATATCCCATTACTGCAGTGCACACTTACCTCAGACTTCTGGAGCACATGCCAGCATGTACCTACGTAGTACAACATAGCAGACTGTGCCTCAAAAGGCTTGAGAGATGGCTAGTGCCAGTGTACGTCCCCTCGCTGGACTGGCAGACCAACCCTTGGAATGTTTGTGTGGGAGTTCCCTTCGTTTCTCCACACCCAGTTCTCATGCTGGTCATGGATGCTGTGACCGGTTGGATCACCGAAACCCCCTTGGGGCTGCCAACTGATGTGTCAAGACTACTTCTGCCCCTGCTTTCCCTGCCAGCTTGGGACTCCAGCACCCTGTCTTGTTGAGCCAGACACGCCAGGCTGCTCCAACACAGGCCCAGGGTCTGACCACATGCCCCAAAGCTGCAGACTTAACTGAAAGCAACTTAAGAAGTGTTCCTGTCTTTAACACTCAGATGCCCAACTCCCAATGGGGTCCAAACCCCAAATACATCCGTTTTATCCTGTATAAAGCGTATACAGATATATATACAGGAAGACTTACATGTAAAACAGAGCCATCTACAGTCAATTGTTCTAGCTGATGGGAGCCATCAAGATTCCAAACCACCATTAATGGCCCACACTTTGCATAATTACAATAGGCCCTCAGAGTTATATTTCATATTTCTAGTTTCAGATACAAGAGTGATATATTTATACAAAAAGGATGACCACACTCAGTAGATTATAAGCTTTGTAATGATACCTTACAAGAGACCTTTTGCATGAAGCATATTTTAGTTACATTATATTCACAAAAATAACAGGAGTACTTGTGGCACCTTAGAGACTAACAAATTTATTAGAGCATAAGCTTTCGTGGGCTACAACCCACTTCTTCGGATGCATATAGAGTTCACTCTATATGCATCCGAAGATGAACTCTATATGCATCCGAAGAAGTGGGTTGTAGCCCACGAAAGCTTATGCTCTAATAAATTTGTTAGTCTCTAAGGTGCCACAAGTACTCCTGTTATTTTTGCGGATACAGACTAACACGGCTGCTACTCTGAAACCTGTCATTATATTCACACTCATCAGCATACTTTCATAAAATCATATAGAGTGCAACGTCACAGATGCCTCATCCTTGGGCTGGGGAGCACACACTGGAATCTTGCAAACTCTAGGGCTGTGGTCCTCACAGGATCTGAGGACTCATATAAACGTCAGCGAGCTACATTCTATCTGTCTAGCCAGTTTGGCCTTCCATTCACATGTTGTGGGGGGAAAATCTGCTAGTGTTAATGGACAACACAGCAACTATGTTCTATGTAAACAGACAGGGAGGGGTATGTTCATCCTAACTATGCCTGGAGGCAATTCTACTTTGGGAGCTCTGCATAACCAACTCCATTCACCTCAAAGCTGATTACCTCCCAGGAAAGCAGAGCACATTGGCAGATCTTTCTCCATTCACTGTTTGTACATCAAGACAGGGCCAGGTCCATCTTTCAGCGTGAGATCAAGCAACCCGCAAGCCTCTGACCTTCAGGAGTGTAGTCGAGCACCTTAACCACTTCACCACCACCACACCTCAGTATGTCTGCATTATGCAGTGGGATTATTTCTTTATTTTATTTTTAAAGTGACCCCTTGCTTAGGGTCCTTTCAACATTATTAAAACATAAGAAAACCGGATTAAAAAATCTAACTTTTAAAAAGAGAAATGAGTCAGGGAAGCAAACTCCAGACTGGGCTCCTCGTTCTGCTCTTTAGGGAACAGAGTTACCTTGGATTTACAACCACACAACAGAGAGAAGACTTTGGCCTGAAGAATTCAACTCAACATTCATTGTGGGGTAATCTATTATTATTTTTAACTTGCACCCCTGATATTTGGAAGCACAGATTCAGTGACTTGGGGGGATTAAATTGACTGTACCCTTAAAGGTAACAGGAATCAATCCTTTAATCTGCTGTTACGGTGATAATAACGTACTTTGGGTTGCTCCTTAAAGTGCTTAAGATAAAATTAAAGCATGAACATTTTTAACACTTAATTTAAGTTTCCCTTTTAGTGACATCATTGACAGTGTGACTGACATCAGATGGGATAGTTCTGCCTTTTGTTTCTCCTGCTGTGATTTACTCAGAACAACAAAGTAAAGTGAATGACAAGCTAATCTACAGTTGGGTGCTGCAGGATACTATTTTATTCTATTAATCATTTAAAGCATGACTGACTGTGTCCGAGAAGAATGGAAGACACCATCATTTTTTTTTAAATGTGCAAATTCATATCAAATGTGAATATTTGCTGTAGTATTTTGATCAGCATTTCTGAGAGTCACTGGTATATTCCTTGTGGCTGGAAGACTATTCAGATCATGCTGTCTATAACAAATACCAGTCCTTTAGCTAGAGTAACTGGCTAAGCAGAAATGGGGTTATTTCTTAAAACAAAATGTAGGATGGGATGTTCAAAGCATCCTAACAGATTTAGGTGCCCATTTCAATTGGATTTGGGTGCCTAACTGCCTTAGGCTCCAATGAAAATCCCACCCATAATGCCCCAGGGCTATCCTCTCCATACTCCTGACCAGGACTTTGGAACATCCAAAGAAGAGACACCTGCAGAGGAGCCATGCTTGGCCTTATATTGAGCCCAGTGCATGCTGGGTCAGGATTCTGGGAGATTAGCCAGCATTGCAAGGATGCCCATACAGAACAGACAGGATCAATAAAGCACATAATAAAGCTCATGATTGAGTATCAGCCCCTTGATTTAAGGGGCTCCCAGTCAACTGGGGCATAGCACAAGACATGAAAAAGAAATAAGATTTTCCTTTGTTAACTCTAGAATGCAAGAAACAAGGGCTCCTTCTCTTGCACAGATTATGTAAACCCAGTGTGTATGCTACAGTGCTCTAGCATTTGGGTCTAACCACATACAAACATTCATAAGGGGAAAATTATCTTATTTCAATTGAATTACAAGACAAATGGCATGCAAAGCAATTAAAAATAGAATTGCAATGCTTTGAATGGTCTTCCAGCAGAACCCTCTCTACTAATCAACTAAGCTACATGCTTGTTTTGGTTTTACGTAGGTTTATTTGTTCTAATCACTAAAGGTTTAAATTAGGTGGCGTGAAATCATTAGAATACACCCAACACAATTTAATCTAATTTGAGAACACCTGCCTTCTCAAATAGCTTTCACGTAGTTTTGAAATGCCAACATCATCTGGGTACTCAACCTACTTCTAATGGCAAAAGAGAAAACAGGTGCTTCAGTCTTTTAAGTAACCAATGGGACATGATTGTGTGTTGCTGAGCAACAGTTGTGTCATGGATTGTTCATTCATTGCACTAAAGTCAAAATCATCCCAGATAATTCATTTGGCACTGGATTATTTCTTTAATTGGAAGGTAGAAAATGCGTGACTTGAAAATAATCCTTAACCACCAGACACTTTTGCTGTTTCAAGACAGTCATTGTGTGTTAAACTGGTGTAACCTTTCCCACTCTCACATGGGCTCTGTGTGTGCACACAGCTGGGTCAAAGGGGATAGAATTTTGCCTAAGGAAGAAAGATACCCAATTTCTTTTGAAATTAAATAGGATTTAGTTTCCTAGCTCCCTTAACTTTTTGAAAATCCCACCCTTAATCCCTGGAGTTACACTGGAATTTTAGGAGTTTTAGGGTTAACATTTCAAAAGCATGTCTATATGGTGTCTATATGGTGTGGCAATGCGCACGATGGGGTGTGGTTTCTAATGCGCACAAATGTGTTGTGCACTAATTGGTCCATGTAGACCCTGCTGGTGCACACTTAAAGTTCCCTAGCATGCTTTAAAGTGCACAAGGGAACACTTAGTTCCATTGGCTTAAACCAGTGTTTTACAGGATGCAGCTTGGAGGTTCCTTGCGTTACTGCTAAGTAAAAAGAAGGCCAAGGTGGCTCTTAGGGGCTACACCAGCAAGGTCTACATAGATCAATTACTGCATAACACATTAGTGTGCTTTAGAAGTCACACCCCCATAGTGTACATTGCTTCACCGTGTAAACATGTCCTAAGTAATTTAGGAGCCTAAATACCATTGACTTTCAGTGAAATTTAGGCTCCTAAGTGCTTACGGTACTTTTAAAAATAGAACTTAGGCTACTAAGTAGAGCTGGGTGAATAATTGATTTTTCAGTTTGGTGGCCGAACTGAAAAATCGGGGGGGGGGGGGGCGAGAAACAAATGACAATTTCTCAGGTTTTTTTCACTGAAACGAAACCCCCCCAAAAATCCATTTTGGGTGTATTTTACCCTTTTTATTTTGTTTTTGTTTTTTTCAGTTAAATCTAGCTAAATTCCAAAACAAAAGGTTGTTTCAAGACAAAAAGTCAAAACGTTTCATTTTGAAAATGTCAAAACAAAATGTTTTGACTTGTTCAGACTTTTTTTTCCCGTCCATTTTTTTTTCCGGATTAAACTGTTCACCGAATTAGACCCAACAGTTTCAGTGAATCCAAACTTCATTTTTATTCACCTTTTTTTTTTTTTTGCCTAGCTCTACTCCTGAGTTGCTTAAATGCTTTTGCAATGCTTACCAAGTTTGTGGGATGAATTTGGTCCATTGTGTCCTTTGTGTAGGAGCTGCCTGCCTGTAACATTATCAACTCACTGATCCAAACAGCTACTCTGGGAGAAAAAGGAATTTCTGTGTTTTCAGAAAATAGGAGGTAAGAGCTCAGGGAAAGAGGCCATAAAACAAATTAGCATGGATCCTCTAGGCATTAGCTCAAAACATTTCATTCCTTAGAGATGAGGTACCTTCGGGGAAACAGGAGCAGCAAAACAAATTATAAATGGAAGTCAGAAGATGCAAATGATGAAATAAAAGAACAGAAACTGCAGGAAAGTGAATGGTGTCTGAGAGTTGCTTTTGGGCTGAAAAGGCCTATGCAGTTTCTCCTGCTTTTCTTACTAAAAAAGGATTCTGATATTGTTACTTAACCTGTTAGTCATTAAAAATACCCATAAGCAGGAAGTGCTGGTTTAATGAGTTAACTGCAGAGTTTTCTGGAGCCCATCCAAATTATCCACTGCTTTGTGGAGACCCCATCCTTGAAAAATGCACCTTGAATTAATATCTGAAATCAACAAACTGTTGTAACTAATCCAGAAATAGAAATAATTTATTTTCAAAGGTATCTTGACCTTCACAGTGCTTGCTGTGTTCTATTAATCTCTTGCCACTTTCTGCTATGTGTGTTATCACATCAGGCTGATTGTGCTGCGTCACACAATACAAACAATGCTTTGCAAGTCAAAATTGAATGGCAGTTACAGGTGGGCCCAGTCCTGCCCTGGTCAGTGCTATGAGTCTGATTCTGCACCATTGAATTCAGGGGGCAATTAAGCCATGAGAGTGACCAGGAGCACTGACCAATGCATCCTCTACTCCACAAGTCCTGCAGGATTCTTTGGGATGGGCTACAGGGATGCATAGTGGGACACATTTTTTAAGAAGGAACTGAGTGTATCCCTGGCATAGATAGTGCATAGGGCAGAATGCAAGTAAGGGGGCAATGGGGCTGGCCCCCTGACTTCTACAGATTGGTACTGAGGTGGGGGAACCAATTAGGTTACATAGCGTTTCCTTGAAGGCTACATTGAAATCCATCCACGTTGTTGCATTGAATGGGTCAGAGGGAATTGTTCCCCTACCCACTAAAACACCCATGCAGCACAGAGTAGGATCCTGCCCTGTAGTTGGATATTTCCTATGTGGTCAATGAATAGCTGTTTCTAATTCTGCCAACTGGCTGGTGGGAGCAGAATGGGGCTCCTTGTGACGAGTGTTGTGCACATGACTGAGAGTTTACTCAGCCCCAAATTTTGGACGACTAAGCAGTTGCTCAGGCCTTTTGGATGTTGGTTGGAGCAATGTTTACATCTGTGTTTCAACCAGCCTAAAAATGTGAGTTCATGATTGGAGCACAGGCTCATGCCATATAAATGTACCCTCACAGGGTGTGAGAAAGAAAGAAAGAAAGAAAGAAAGAAAGAAAGAAGCTTGTTTAGCTGCTACATCTTATATCTGAGAGGCAGAAACCAGAGAGAACAGTACTGACTCCCTTGGGGCATAGCTGTCCTCATCTCAGACTAGTGGAGGGAAAAGGCGTTAACTCAGAGCCCAATTAGGAGGCCTCCTTTGAGACAGTTGCGTTGCAACAGGTGACGTGACTCCAAAAAACAATCAAAAAGAGAATAGGAAAATACCAGACACACACCCTCTGGGTGTACCAGCGAGAAAATTTGGGGGGGGGGGGGGGACTGATTAGCTTCCCTCGTCATGGGAAGATACATCTGCTGACAGCTATACAGAAATCATGTTAGACAAGTGTCTACTGGTTTCTACCTAACTGCAACTCCTTGCCATTTTGATTTATTGGCTGTGCCCTCCCATGTCTCCCCACCTCTTTAAAAAAAAAAAGACTCTTATTTTGAAGTATTGAAATGAGTAGGGTCAGTTCATCCCTGGTAGATCTATTGTCTTCAGTATATTTGCTCCAGCAATGAATTTCAGACAGTGAACCTAATTCTGCACTGAGACACCATGAAAACTACTGACCACACCAGGTTGCACAGAATATAAATCAAAACTGAATTTGGTCCCATTTGCTTAAGGAGTTGCTTATTTTCATATCAACTGTTCAGGCTCTGCAAAATGTACACTAGAACCTATGTTCTTAATGTACTAGGACCTAGTGCACATTAAGAACATAGGGCCATTTTGATATGCAGGACCTGATTCTGACAGTGGCTTTATCACAGTGGAATTCCACTGACCAGTAAAGTTACTCCTGATTTATAGCAATCTGAGATAGAATCAGATTCCATATGGTGAGTTTCAAAGTAACTTGAGAGCGAC
This sequence comes from Emys orbicularis, assembly GCF_028017835.1. NCBI lineage: Eukaryota > Metazoa > Chordata > Testudines > Emydidae > Emys > Emys orbicularis. Next base: position 15,450,139 of record NC_088704.1, read on the forward strand.
GGCATTCATCCACTGAGTGCTGACTGATGTTCTCAACAGCCTCATGCAATACAGCACCTCTTTTAAAGAAGCCCTTCATTGCTCATCGTCAACTAAATTCAAGGGCTGAGAGTCTGCTACCCTTCCTTGCACTGAATAGTGCCTTTGGTTGCGGTTTTCAACGCTTACTAGAGCAGGGACTCTGAATCTGGGGGTCACAATCCCCAGATAGGGTAGCAAACAGGTGTCAGGTGGCACAACCATCTGGCCTTTCCATATTGCTAAATGGGATAGCATTTGGATAGCTCCTACTGGGTTGGAGGAGGATTATAAGGGGGTTCTGGTGGGAAGAAGGAGTCACTGCAGGGAAAACTTTGAGAACATCTGGACGAGGGGAGTTAACCACACAACTCCCATTAATTTCAGTGAGAGCTGTGTAGCTAAATTCCATAGTTGGCCATGAAAATTTCAACCTTACTGTGAAAGTAGTGTCATGGAAATCAAGCAAGTACTATTCAACTTGAGTGAAGATGGCAGAATCTGACCTTATATATTCAGGAAAAAAGAATTTGCTTTTTTTCCTGTGTACCTATTTCCTGATTTTCTATAAGCTGCACCTTTTATTAAAATGAGCCACCAACATTAAAATGAAACTGGGAATCTCTTTGCTTTCAATTTAAAGTCTATTCATTCAATTAGCTCAATGGCGTTCAAAAAAGAAATAAGACGGGAGGAGTAGCAGCACAGAGCCTGGCTTGTCTAATGAACTCAGCTAAACAAGGGCATACCAAGGTCATCTAGGTATCCTGTGTGATAATGACTCACTCAGGGAGCTTCCACGATGGCCAACACCCATCCTTATTGACTATTCTAAAGACAATGATTCAAACTGCATAATGCAGCCTGCTGCAGCTACAAAGGGAACTGATATTTCAGAGTGTCCATTGTATAGGGGTCATTTGGAGGTTGGCAACTGAGAAAAAACGGGCATGTTCTAACAAGCTGTATTTCATTAATGTAATTTCATTTATTAAGCACAAATTGCTTTGTTTAATTGACACTGAGGTTGGAAAATAAACCAACAAAAGCCAGGTAATTCAGGGTTAAGGGTGATTGCTTTCTCCTTAACCGCCGCTTCCAGATTTTTAGTGGATTGTATCAAAACATCAGGCCATTTGCAGCAGATCTCCTTTTTTACTTCAGTGGAGAATTATGCTTAAATATTAATAGCATAATATGGCCATCACATTTATGCAGTCGGATATTCCTTCAGATTTCAATTATAGAGAAAGAAGAAAACTGATCAGCAAAGGTGAAAATTCCTCTCTCACTCCCATCAGTGTAAATCTGGATTAATTTAGAGGAGTTACTCCAAATTTACACGGAGCAAACGTGTTCATTGTCTCACTCTGATCAAGCCTATTATCCCATCACAGGATACAAATTCCTCCCATTGAAGTCAATAGGAGTTATTCATATTTTCCAAGTTCACACAACCCTTATTCATCTCAGTTAACTAGAGTGGAGTTTTGTCTGAGGACTTCAGCATTGGACTCTATGGATGTCATTAGTGCAACAACACAATTGAAGAGACACAGGAAATTAATTGGAGGCAATATTTTAGAAATTAATTTACGTCTCATCAGAATGTTTTAGTGAAAAGTTGAAATTAAATGGTATAGATCCAGATGCCCCACTCCCTTGCTTCATTCCTTTTTGCTGATTTCATTTTTCTCAAATCATATTAAGCTTTTTCAGAAATTATTGGCACCGAAACATGGATTTTTATTCTCTTTTCTGGATTGTTAAGCATCTTGCTTCTGGTTCTCCTGTTTTGTTTGTCACATATTGTTTGGTCTTTTTTTTGTGGTTGTTGTGTTTGTTTCTTTGCAAAACCAGGTGACTAAAGCATTTGCAATAAATACATTTCTATGCAATTTACTAACACTATCTGCTATGCTGATGTGGCAAGTTGATGAAAACATGCTAAATATATTGGACTGGCATGCAAACAGATTGGGTTTACTGTACGTCATTGGTATTACTGGGTGAAGAATTTCTGCTATCTCAGAACTCTGTCTCAGATGCCAATAATGATACATTTCAGAGCCAAATTTTGCCCTCAGATATGTGCATGCACAACCCCACCCAAAGTCAGTGTGTGTGCATTGGAGGGCAGGATTTTGTCCTTATTGTGGACAATATTCTCTCACTTGTGAGAAAGGGAGAAATAACCACAATTATTAGTGTTAAAGACTCCATTATTACAAAGAGAGCTTTCAGAGTGACTGAAAAATCATCCTCTTAGCCTGGTCAGGGAGGGATGCTGAAATGGTTTATTGCCTAACTTATATTTGCATTGGCTGGACTCTAAAGACAAAGTAAAATCTATGAGTACAGAAGCCTACAAGTCATGCAAAGCTAATTTGATTCAAGGGTTGTTGTTTGCCATTGCGTGAATATGGGTGAGGGATGCAATGGCCAGAGCATAGTTTGCATAAAGAGTAAGTGGAAACGAAGGGCCTGATCCAACCCCACCAAAGTCAGTGGAGGCATTGACTTCAGTTGGTTTTGGATCAGGCCCCAAGAAAATGACCCAGGGAGAACAGAGAGCTCAATCAGTTTTAATCCCCTCCTCCCACCAAATAGCAGTTTAGAGAATTCAAGGTATTTATTTGTTACTAGTTCTTTTATTGCCCCTTTTGGCCCCTATGGCCTCACATCTTTGAAACCAACTGTTACACAATAAAGAATTTCCCATAAGCCACCACCACCACTTTGACTTAGCGGTTGCAGTCTTCTGCCAGTGGCCCCTCCTTAATCCCATATATTGCCAAAAGTATGTCAGGAGATGCTTTCTGCTGTGCTCCGAGTACCAGCTCTGGTGAGCCAAATTCCATTGGCATTCACTCTCTGCTGAGAATGCTTTGCTAGCAGTAAAGCCTGTGAAGAAGTAGGAGCCGTAGCAGTATCCCATGTAAACCAATTAAAGGACAAATTGTGTTTGACTTTTGCACAGGTTCATAAGAGAAGGAGAGTAAACAAAGAGGCTTTCCCCCTCTCATTTGCACCTGTGTCCAAGAACCAGACTTAATCCCAGTATTTGCCTTCCAGGAGTACAAGGAATGTTCAAGGCTAGCCATGACAGCCGTGCTAGCCTTCTGAAAGGAGATGGGTTGGCACATGATGGAGCACCATGACTCCTCTCCCCCCCCCCCCGCCCCTCCACTGCACCAGGCATGAGTCTACATCCTGGCCTCATTTGGGTTGGGCTGGCTTTTTTGCAATAAGATTTCTCATCAAAAAGTGCTGCAGATCTAAGGAAAACCTCATCTAAATAGTTGATCTATGCAAGCTGCCCAGGCAGTTATGTTTACACAGCGGAGGCTGCGAATGAACTGTCTTCCCATCTGTTTGTTTAAAAAAATAAAACCCATTTGACAGCTGATGTAAGGCTCAGTCTCTGTGCAACATTAAATTCATGACTGGAATGGAAAAAGAACTGGTGTTAATTTTCTCCATTCTCCACACCTTGCAGCCCAGGGCACGTTCATGCCATTTTCCTGTCCTTCAGAGACCAATTACCTCAGGTGAAGTCAGATATGGAGGCAGCGTTGCTAGGAGTGGGCAATGGGGACTTGGGGCTTTGAAGATCTTTTTAAGACTAGCAAGATGCAGAAATCTGGAATTAACCCTTTATCAGCCACAGGAGGTGTTCGTAGATTGTGAATCACTGAGCAGTCTGAGGAATGGAGCATACACCTCCGCTTCCATACTGTAGAAATGTACTGATCCAAACCTCCCTTAAATCCCACTGGTGTCCCAAGCATGGGCTTCTCTCCATGGGGATTGAGATGAATGACACCTGGATGCTGTTCTGAAATAGCCTATGCTCTATGGGGAGCTCAGGTCCTGTAGCGTGACTCTGGAGGGGGATGATCTGGTGGAGATGTGTGCTGTTGGAGTCCTTGATGCTTCACTCTTATGGAACTTGGAAGATTTGCAAGAGTTGCTCCAGTCCCTATGGCAGGCTCTTCCTCCAGCAGCAGGGGAGTATGGGTATGTGTTTGTCTGTCCAGTTGTCAGGGCACCCTGACCACAGGCTCCACAGCATGGTGGCCATCTCCCCAGATAATCTGAAGCTTCCAGGGTTTTGCTGCATATTAACGAGTGTCCAATGAAAGCCAGTATTACCCTTGGAGAAGCAACAAATTGAGCATGAGCTTTTCAGTGTAAAGACACAATCCTCATACATACTGGACCCAATTCTGCTCCCTTTGAAGTCAGTGCCACAACTTCCATTGTCTTTAATGGTGCAGGATTGGATCCATGCTAGGTCAGTGACAGCTAAGTGCCTTTTCTGATAGTGTTTTCTTAACCCTGAGACAGCTTTCTTGTTTCCACTTTATTAGGCAAATGAATAGTGCATGTTGAAAACCGCATTACTATAGTCTAATACTTCAAAGTATGTATAAGACAAAGATTCTGTGTTGACAGTAGAGGGGCCTATTTTTACCACTTGTTGCATCAGCAAAGGCTTCTCCTTTGGTCTAGTGGTGGCACTTAACACCGATCTCTTGGAGGGCACCGTTCAAATCACAGAGAAAACTCTGCTCTCACTTACATCGGTGCAAACCTCAAGTTACCCCATTGATACCAACGGAGCTGCACCTGCTTTGGTTTAGCCCAGGAGTGGCAATGAAGACCATCCAAGGCCAGCCCCTTCTTTGAGTTAGCAGAGTATCCAATCGGGAGACATAAGGAAATCCATTGACTTCAGTGGAGTTATGCCTGCTCACACCAGCATGGAAGTTGGGCCCTGGTTGCCTGTTCACACCAGCTGATAATGTTGCTAGTGTGCTCCATTTCACTCCCTCCTCTCCCCCACCTCTATTTCCTGAGGTGACAGATGTTACATATTTTCAGCTACATTAAAAACTGAATCCTATCTATGGCTTTGAAAAGATGTTGGAACCCCATGTGGCCATTTTTCTGTCTGCCTTATGGGGAAAAGAAAAGCAGCCGTGGTGAAGAAAGGAAAACACTGAGGGTACCAGTTCTGTGATCTCCTCCTCTTCCGATCACAGTCTTTTCTTGGTTTAGACAGTAAGGGCTTGTGATGAGCGTGCTGTTCTAGGCAGAGGCATCTCAGAGCAGAGTTTACTCCTGTGTATCTATATCACAACTTCTTTCCTGAGAAAAGGCCTCTTTTTTCTGCTTTGTTCCCTGTAATTATATGCAGCACAGAGTGGCTGGAGAGAGAAGAACCGTAATTAGGATGTTTCGACAATCATTTCCTGTGCTGACTACTAATCTCCTGCCAACCCTACCACTTCTGCCTTTTTTACACTACCTGCTCCCCCACTGAATTTAAAGCCATTGACTAGGCCAGCTGTCAACAAAACACAGGTTGCATCCTCTCACGACAATGCATATAGCAGATTTTCCTGCACCCCCTTTCTAACTGGGATGGTACTTTCAAATAAAGAGTGCTATTAGGAATTACAGCACTTTGCATTCCTGGAGTACTTGTTCACTAGAGTGTCTCAGAGTGCTGTGCAAACATCATTATGCCTTTGTGAAGCAGCTAAGTTTTATTATACTCATTTCACAGATGGGAAAACTGAGGCAGAGTGAGTTTCCAGGTGAGACCGGGACAAAGACAGTGAAAGAACCCAAGAGTCCTGTAGTTCATTCCCCTTGTCCAACCAAAGATCTCTAGGAATCTCCATGAGAGCCCTGCTGAAGTCAGTTAGGTTAGGTTAAAATAGATCTCCTGACAGGTTTTGCAATACCATGATGTGAAAGGGCACTTCTTCATTTCTTGCAAACAACAGCTACACCCTAAGAAAACATGCTGCATTTTTCAAAGACTATCAAAAGTTACTCCATTACCAGCCAGAAGAATAAAGAATAAGAGGTGGAAGCAACAAAGTTGCAATCCTCTTCTTTACTGTTGTTACAGAGCCCCAGTGGCTGGGGATTTCTGGACAGCATTGGTGCTCCAGCTGTGACCCCTTCCTTCCCAGGCATGACTCCAGCACCAGAGGCCAGGACTAGAGCTGGGGCTTAGTCACTAGGGCATCGCTATGTCACCCAGGGATTCTCCCTACACTGGGGGATTTCCCAGGTAGCTGCTTAAGCCATCACTGTGGCTCCTTTGCACCCTAGAGAGGCACAACGAGACTGTAGCAGAGCCCAGGAGCCAGCCTGCTCATTGTAATTAAACTCTTTATTTTTCCAATATATTCCAGATTTGAGAATGAGAGAGAGAGAGAGAGAGAAAGGAGGGTTATGCCATGGGGACTTTTCAGAATGTTGCAATAAGCAAAATGGGTGAAGTTTTCCTTGTTTGAAATGTCACTGGGACAAGCTGACATCTGGTCTTTATGAGTCTGATATGCAATTCCCCATGTCATTATAAATCATTTTAACAGGAAGGAACAATCAATGTCCATCCATTCCTGGTTGACTCAGGGATGTCTCCCTTTCTCTTACCCAGCGTGCCTCTCATGCAGAATGCTTGGTTTGAAAATCTATATTGATATATTTAGGAGCTATTTAAAAACCCAAATTAATTTCTAAAACACAAATAAATTTGAATGTTTCCTCTTGGATCCTAAGGCTAAGCAACTCCATCAGCTTCATTTTACTGTTCTCAAAGCCTAAGAAGGAAGAAGTCACTGCTCTAGAGAATACAATTTGGTTTTTTGTTATATCTTTCGTAACCCGGCTACTCCAAAGTGCTCTTTAAAGTACCGAGTTTGGCACTAGTGGTAACAGTGCAGCAAAACCAAGCCACTATCAGGTGCTTAACATATCTCACAGGCAGTCTTTGACATTATAACTTGATTTGCTGAGAGGAAACGTTAGTCAGTTCACTGTAGCTTTCTCCTGCACTTACCAGAAAGATCAATGGGATCTTTACATTCCACCTGGACAGAGAAAATCATCTCTGCTCAGGGACAATCAAGTTTAAGTTTCCAGATAGGTCATTAGTTCAGTGACCTGGTCAAAGTAACTGAGGTATAAGTGGGAGGAGACCCAGGCCCACAATTTCAGTTGAAATGAAGATGCGTCATCTTGGAGCAGAAAACAAAATTATCTTTTTGGAGAGGTTTGAATTGGATGAAACAAAAAACGAGCCTCTTGGTTTTTTTATTATTTACCTTTTTAGACTGAATTCTAGCATGAACACGTTGAAAAGGTCACTGTCCTTCAATTCTGATGCTGAATCCTACTCAGATGGCAAAGACTTGTGTTTTCTTTTCACTGTCATGGGATGTGTCTTTGTAATTGTTGTGTGTGTGTGCATTATTTGTCATTTAAATGCAGAGAGTCAGTGAGGCACCAGTTACTTTCCTCATTTGAATGATCCATGCAAACGGGATTTGTCCATTTGTATCTGAAAACTCATTTCACTGCCTTTGTTTTTGTTTTATTGGTTGCTGATCCATTGCATGTTGGAGAACATAGCATTCCCAGGGACACCATCCAAATACTCTTTCCCCAGGTATCAGAATATTATGGAGGGGGAAAGCCCTGAGATATAATTTTCCTTAGGTACAATAGCTGCTTCTGACATTCCAGCTTTTGAAGTTTTTATTTAGCCAAATGGCGATCTGCTAAAGATTCACTTTATTTGCATTTCTATTCACATCAAGGATACATGAGGCAAGTGAGCATTCATGAGCTACTCACCCTGCTGGTATGTCCCCACCACAAACAGGGCCGGCTCTGGCTTTTTTGCCGCCCCAGGCAAAAAAGCCTCCGGCCGCCCCCCCCCCCCCCCCCCCCCGCGGGGGCGGCGAGCCCGGGGGGGGGCGGCGAGCCCCGGCGGGGGCTCCGCTCTCCCGCCGGGGGGAGGGCGGCCGGAGCCCCGGGGCAAGGGTGGCGAGCCCCGGCGGGGGCTCCGCTCTCCCCCCGGCGGCCGGGGGGAGGGCGCCGGAGGGGAGGGCGGCCAGAGCGCCGGGGGGAGGGCGGCGAGCCCGGCTGTGGCCCCGCTCTCCCCGGCGGCCCGAGCGCCGCGCCGCCCCCCTCCAGGTGCCGCCCCAAGCACCAGCTTGGTTGCCTGGTGCCTGGAGCCGGCCCTGACCACAAACCATAAAAGGTGGAGTGAAGACTTAATACCCACATCCTGTTCCTTCGTGCACTAAACCTGTCATTGCAATATTTTGCTTAGCATAATACATCTCCTGGAGACTTTCATGGTGAGAAAGCGCCCTTCCTCCCCCATCATCTCCATACACTCTCTCTCTTTGTTGTTATTATTATTTATTATTTGTTTATTGCTGACTGTCCGCTCAGTGCTGCACAATGCACAAATTAAATCAGTCCTTGCCCTGAAGACTTGCATAGATAAGAGAACCACGGTTGAATTAAGGCAATTTGGGGACCTTATATGGGTCCCCCATGGTCCTTCCCCCATGTGGCTCTGCCCCCAGGATGTAGCCCCGCCTCTCCTAGGGGTGTCAGTAGGTTGCAGACTTAAAACAAATTGAATGGTTCATACCTCTTGAGCTATTTCTTCAGCCTTTCTGCACACCCAGGCAGGCATCATTTACCCCCAGGTTACATTTTCAAGCTGTTCTTTGCATCCCTATAAACATAATTTTGTTTTAAAATGAAAGATGAGATTCTGATCTCATCACATGACTCCAGGAGCTGGAGTCATGGCATGGCTCTATAGTGCCTATGCTGTAATCTATTCCTTAATGGAACACCCTGGGAAATTCAGAGGTGGAGATAACTTAGAGGGTTCCTTCTTCCCATAGTTGCCATAAATTCATTTCATATGGTCATTACACAAGAAGTGGGTCTCTATGAGGTATATAAATGAGGAAAGGATAGTGGTTTGACAAATTAGCCTTGGTAGGTCAGTGCACACATAGGGAACAGCATGGCAAAATACATGGAGATGAGATATTATTGATCTGTTTAGCAGCTCCTTGCTTTCCCTTATCAGAGGGGTAGCCGTGTTAGTCTGAATCTGTAAAAAGCAACAGAGGGTCCTGTGGCACCTTTAAGACTAACAGAAGTATTGGGAGCATAAGCTTTCGTGGGTAAGAACCTCACTTCTTCAGATGAAGAAGTGAGGTTCTTACCCACGAAAGCTTATGCTCCCAATACTTCTGTTAGTCTTAAAGGTGCCACAGGACCCTCTGTTGCTTTTTGCTTTCCCTTGTTTCCTGTTATTTCAGAGATTCATAGAGTTTAAGGGCAGAAGAGACCATTATGATCATCTAGTCTGGCCTCCTGTGCATCACAGGCCAGAGGATTTCATCAAGTGTTTCTTCGGTGCAGTGGGTCAAAGAGAAGAGAAACACTGACACATTTTTAATGTATTTGCATTATGAAATTGTCTTGTGTCTGATCGTGGTAGGCTGGTGGTTGTTGTGTCCCTAGTATTGGTGACCGTGATTTGGAAATAGGACATTAAGAGAAGTGGTGTTGGAGCACCACATCTGAATGGCTTGGAGAAAGGTCTCCTTCTGAATACAAGAAGTTCTGAAGGAGTTACTTATCAGGTAGTGTGCCATTTAAACATTAGTTGACCACTGAAGGACAAGAAGGCATGGCTGTGTGAACGACAGCACCATCCACAGTTGATGTACAATGACAATAAATAATAAAAATAATAATATAGGCAGGCAGTGTAAGTAATGCAAGGCAGGACTATGATGATCACAGTAGCACAAACCAAGGAGCAATTTTGCCTCAGAACAAGGAGCAAGCACTTGTCAATGCAGAGGATGTCCTTTAACATCAAAAGCTTCATATTATTGTGAGACGGGTGGGAGGAGAATTAGTTAACTTCCATGTAGTTTAGAGTCACCATACTATAGACTTTCATCAACTGCACCCTTACCATAGTCATCTTTGTGGGAAAGAAGTATGATACAGTAACACCGGCCTGATTGTTCCCTGCCTCACATTCTAGGCAGCCATTTACACTAGTGCAAAACAGATTGAAATGCTCCCATTCTGATCTGGTAGCATTTTAGTCCCACTTTGCAGTTGCTTTGCCTATGTGAAAATTATGACCCAATACGCAGTGCAGTGAGAACAAGGCCCTGTCAGTCTTTCAGAAAACCATTACCGAGTGATTTAGGGCCTGATCCAAAGCCATTGAAGTCCATGGGAATCTTTCCAAGGTTTTTAGTGGGCTTTGGATCAGGTGCTGTGTTTGCAGTTACAACAGCATGGAGATTTCAGATGGATTTTGAAGAGCAATGTTTAAGAAATTGAGACGTATGGGCCTGATTCTGATCTCACTCGTACTTTTTTTTTTGGTGCTGGGGTAATTCCATTTCCCTTTGTGGATTTACTCCTGATTTATACCAGCGTAACTGGATGCAGAATCAGAACCTAAGTATTTTTCATTTAATGACAATACCAATAGAAATACATTTGAATTAACTTCCCCATCCCACCCCAAAAAACTGCCCCCTCCTGCCAAAAAATAAACCATACAAACAAAAAAAATACAAACAATATACTTTGTGTCTGGGGGAGAGAGGGTTAAAGATGCAGTGAATGAACGTGACTTCCTTCTATTTGTTTTGTCATGTGTGCTTATGAGATTGTATGGGCTTGTCTAGGGAAGCCAGTGTATTTGTATTGTAAATGGAGATGGTTGAATAATCAAACAAGGGCTTCAGTTTTATTGTTTCCAGTACACCTGCAAAAAAAGAGTCTGTATTCTCCACCCCATCCAACTTCCTTTTACCTTTGCTCATGTAACTTTATAGTGACTTATTCATCTACTGCATCAGACTTTGTAACAAAAGCTCCTATTTGCTGCTGAAATAATACAAGCACTTGAGGAGCACCTGAAATCCATTTATTTGAGCTACCCTTGCCCAGTTAGTGACATCACTGACTGCATCCAGCTGGTTGGGGATGTTCATTCAAGCTATGAATTCTTGAGGTGGCTCTGTTCACAGGGATATATGAATCATTGAGACAGATGCAGTTGGGAACAATGCAAACGGCTGCAGGTGGACAGGTGCAAGGTATCCAGAGCCAGGAAACTTGTTTTAAGTTTAACAGCCAGGTAGTTGGTTGGAGCTGGAGCAAGCCCGTAGAAAATGGTCTTCCAGATATGGTTAGGTTCTTGAGCCTTCATTATATTGAGCTCTTGAAGTCAATAGAAATTGAGGGTGCTCAGCACCTTGGAAGATCAAGGCCCAATCCCTTGATGCATGCCTGCCTACTTCCTGTTTATACCACTGGGAGTTATCCTCATGCACTGTGGGAGAATAAACACCTGGGAGCAAAAACAATTACTACGAGCACTCTGGGCCCTCCCACCTGGAGCACTTTGATGGAGCCTTCCTTTGTTTTCCATAGTTTGGATATTCAGTTTGTTGGCATGAGGCAATGCTCTCATTTCCCTGTGCCATTTGCATAGAGTTTGTATTTTATAAGCTTATAATGAGTTTTTCTTTGTCTAGGTCTGGCATCTCGTTTGCAGTTGCATGTTCACCCTCACCCATGCCCTCCCTGCTTGCTGTGATTTGAATGAGTAATCCCTGACATTTTATTCTGAAGCAGGTGGCTCTTACACACCCTGACTTCCACATTCAAATGCCACAGGGAAATAGAGGAAGGCACCTGGGCTGTAACTCATTCCATGGAACTGAATAGAACCATCAGCCAGCCATTTAATATTAAAGGTAAATGTACTCATGGAAAGGTAACGTTTACTCTGAATAAATATGCCTCTTGTTCACAGTGGGCTGAAGGGACATTTGCTATTGAAAAGGTTGATTGCTACAGAACTAGTAGGTTCTCACCTGATCTTTATCTGCTTTACATTAAAGATGTGCTCAATAAAATAAAAACCCATTGGCCCTTGGATCTGAACTCCCTTGAACTTTGAGGACATCAAATTCTGAACCTGGAGTTGACCTGAATTTTGCACATGGATCCAAACCCAAACCCTAGATGTGGGCTGTACATTTGGGGATGTTCAAAAATCAGAAATGGAATTACGTGACACAGCTTGAACCTTTCTCTACTTTAGAGAAGCATTTAGGGTAGTAACTTAGGCTGAAGCTTTGAGAGGTCTTTGTCCTTCACAATCTTTCGAAAGCGTGTTATTATTGCGTTATTCCAAAATTACCTCTGAATTAGAGATTATCTCCTGAACGGTGCAAGCGGCTGGCTATATGATGGTGAAGCAAAGCTGAGCAGTTCTGTGCCAATGTCAGAACTGTGACCAAGACCCTCTGTAAGTCAAATACCGGTGAACTTCAGAGCAAAATGCTTCAATACGTTATAGAAATAGTCCCTCTCTGATGCACTCATAGAATCATAGACGTTTGAGATGGACAAAGCCCGTTAAGTCATCTAGTTCACTTATCTGTCAATGCTGGATGTTCTCTGTTGTACATTTGTTTGTGTTCCCAAGTCTGGTTCACATGGTTATACACTGCCCCGTTTCATAAGGAATCCTCCATTTAGAGGGCCAGATTCTAGCTTCCATTCCAGGAATTTTGCACAGCTCAGGTTTTCCCCTCTGTGCCCAGCTGGCATATGGCCACCATCGTGGCTGTTTGTTACCCCCTCACTTGTGCCTTGGGGTAAGGAACATGTCCAGGAAAATGGGTGTGGCTGAGGCATTTCCACACCCCAGTCACTTCTTGCTGTTGGAATGGATCCTAAAGGCCATGGGCAGCTGGGCATAAGATAGAACAGCTGTCAGGCTGTCCTAATTTACATCTAATTTGCACAAGACAGTCCCAGCTTGTGGCCAGCCCTGGGATCAGGAAAGTACAAAGGTGGCTAACCGCCACTTTTGCCCCCTTTTTCTCATTGGTCCTTCGCCAAGCCAAACTCAGCTAGACCAGAGAAGCTGGCTCAGAATTAGGAGGTTGCTCCTTAGTGCTTGAAGAATGGATTGCCCTAAAGTTAACTGGAGATTTGGGTGGAGAGCCCTCATGCCCCCAGCACACAAACCCCACCTACACCCTCACCTGGGCATGAAAATGCCTTTCTCCACTCCAGGCTAGGAATCAAATAATCTAGATGCATATTCAACACAACCCAAAGAAATAATTTGTGCTAATAAAATAGTAGCTGGGAATCCAGTAAGACAAACCCATTTTATTTCTGAGGTCCCTTTGCATAGTCGGTGCTAGGCATGCCAGACCCTTACTGCCATTGCTTTTGATCTCCTGCCTTTCCTACATAGCAGAGTCCCTGGCTCAAAGGTGGCTGTGCATATCAGACTCAGGTAAGAAGCCACCAGGAAACAGGATTTAAAAAAAAGCTGTTTAGGGAGGGGATCTTGTGTTTATTCAGTGCAGTATGGAATTGTACGTCAGGGCTTGGGTTAACAGCTGCATGCGCGCTTTCTGCCCTTTTAAAGAAGCCAGAAATGAAACTCTCTGCATGGTCATTTTGTATTCAAGTGAAGATGTTTCCGGGCCAGTGTTTGAATCTACTGAAACCATACGCTGCTTGGTCTCCCTTAATTAATTTATTTAGCAAGGGTTTGGGACGGGGGATATTTGATCAAGTGACATCCTTTGTTTCCGCCCCTTTGTAACATGGAGCATCATGTCTAGTGCAGCAGGACTTAAAAACAACTGCGTCTGCTACCCTGCTCACAGCATTTGGAAAGCAAATGTGACAAGTCATGTAGGCATTTCTGAAGCCACATGATGCTGCAGTGGTACGGCCACCTAATAAAAGATTATATGACCGGAATCCTTCTACCGTACTGCACAACCTTAGACCATACTTTTAATGTACATAGGAAAGCCCTGACTTTGAAAGAGGCCTCAACTCAGCCTCTCATTTTGCCTCTCCAGGGGAGAGTGCGGTGTACGAGTCCTTCAGTAACATGCTCTGTCAACTCTGTTCCTCAAAATGGCAGCTTCCCAGACAGGCAGAGCTTTTAGACATTAAAGTTGCAGTATATGGAAAACCAAGTAATAAAACTATATAAGGTACACTACAAGCTCCGTTAGGGTTAACTTGTTTCTGTCCTCAGTTCAGAGCTCACATTTGTGCTTGTGGGGTTAGAATTTTAAGAACGGCGCTGAATTAGCTCAAATAGTATACAGCTCCTTTCTTAGAATTCTAACTTGACTATTTAAATTAAACTTGACTGTTAATTAATTATCAGTTATTAATTAAAATTAACTTGACTATTTAAATACAGAGAGGGGATAAAAAAAATGCTGTATTATGCCAAGGGAGTCATGGTCTGTCTCCCAAAAGCAAACTTAAAGGGAAGGGAATGGTAGGCATAAATTGTAACAAAGCCAGGAGACTAAGGGCAGGTCTACACTACCCGCCTGAATCGGTGGGTAGAAATCGATCTCTCGGGGATCGAATTATCGCGTCTCGTTGGGACGCGGCAATCGATCCCCGAATCGACGCTTCTACTCCACCAGCGGAGGTAGGAGTAAGCGCCGTCGACGGAGGAGCCGCGGAGGTCGATTTGCCGCCGTCCTCACAGCGGGGTAAGTCGGCTCCGATACGTCGAATTCAGCTACGCTATTCGCGTAGCTGAATTTGCGTATCTTAAATTGACCCCCCCCTCCCGTAGTGAGGACGTAGCCTAAGTAGGCCTAAATCTGCTTCTCTTGAAGTCAGTGGCAAAATTCCTGTCAACTTTTATGGGAAAAGGATCGAGCCCAGTAGTGTGAACAAGACACATAAACTGAATACTGTCCACGGAGGATCAATGACCTCAAACCCTGCTTGATTTTGTGCCTTTCATGGTACATACTTAGGTTCTGCAGCTGACATTTTGTTACAAGAATTCTGTTCCCCCTAGCCAGTGCATCCCTAATTTTGATGCAACCTGGATGTAGTATGCTCTGGGGAGTAAAAGCTACATTCATTGTTGTAGTTTTATATGTGTTTACTTTGTAACTGGGTGACCTGAGCTGCTATGAACCTGTTTTAACTGCAGAGTTAATGGGGAAGATTTTTCAGAAGGTAAGGTGTGTCTTTACTGATTAGCTAAGATGAAAGCCACCTGACCCTGAGCAAACAGCTTCTCATCTGAATTTTACTTTAACCTTATTTACTTAATATAGAAGGTTAAATCAAGCAACAGCAAAATGTGTTTTTAACCCTATCCCCTCCGGTGTCTTTCATAGTTCTACCAAGTATCTAGCCCATGAATTTATGTTAAAACGTTAATCCTATTGTGGAATTGGCTTTTTGCTGTTCAGCAGATACATAGGTGCGGTATTCAGAGAAAGTGGGTACGTATAAAGTTAAGTTTCAACATGCAATGGAAGCGCAGAGGGATGTGGGGGGGACTTGTTCATTGTGGAATATTGTGTGCTAATGATTCAGACTTCTGTGCAAAACAAGTTGCAGCTTGGAGGCAGCTCAGTGGCAGAACTGGTATGGTGACTCTCTGATTAATTCTCACTCCTGGCACCCAATGCTGGTGAAGTCAGGGTAGTATTAACGGTGTCACGCAATGTGATCTGCTCTACCAGTGACTGATCCTTGAACCATTAAGTGTGCATAAGAGATTAAATCATCCATACGTGGGCAGAGATCTCAGCAGTACCAGCTTTGCTTCTACAAGTAGGTGTCTCCTTAGGGAATGCAGGCTCTGTTCCGTTCTCTGCCATTGGCTTCCTGTGTGATGTTGGCCAAGTCACTTCACTTCTCTGGGCCTCCCTTTCTTCATCCATAAAATGGGAACAATCAGTCTTACTTGATTCACAGGGAGTTGTGAGGTTTAACTCTGTAAAGTGCTTTGAGATCCTTGACTGGAAGGTACTAAAGAAATGTGCATCATTGTTATGATGCTAACATAATAACAAACATTGATGCCATGTGCTCTCATCTGGGGTATTGTGGTACATTTTGGGCTCTTCTCCACACTGCTGAGAACGACGAGGTCTTTGAGGTGTGGTGGATTGCCCATCACGTGACATCTTTACACTAAGGCCAGGTCTACACTACCGCGGTAGTTCGACAGCTGGCAATCGAAGTTCCGGGTTCGATTTATCGCGTCTGGTCTGGACGCGATAAATCGATCCCGGAAGCGCTCGCCGTCGACTGCGGTACTCCAGCTCGGCGAGAGGAGTACCGCGGAGTCGACGGGGAGCCTGCCTGCCGCGTGTGGACCGCGTCTGAACCGCGGTAAGTTCGAACTAAGGTATGTCGACTTCAGCTACGTTATTCACGTAGCTGAAGTTGCGTACCTTAGTTCGAATTTGGGGGTTAGTGTAGACCAGGCCTAAGACTGGATGTCTTTCAGAAGACACTGTGCTTTTGCTCAACCACAAGAATGGGCTTGGTACAGGAAATACTGGATGAAATTCTATGGCCTCTATTGTGCAAGAGGCCAGACTACATGATCATAAAAGTACCTTGAGGCCTTAGAATCTAAAGTCTGTGAATCAACAACATTTGCAATTACTTTAAGTTAAAATAGGGGTAATCAAATCTCGTGATTGAGAGTGTCAACATGATTTCTGCAGGACTGAAACCATCTACCTAAGTTGAAGCTGTGCAGGATACAATGGGTGGAAGGGGATAAAGTACAGAGTATATTAATTCAGTATCAAAGAGGAAGAGAAACCCCAACTGAACAAGAAAAGCTCATACTTATTAATAAAATGTCAGTTGCTTCGCGCTTCAGTTAGTTGTTAATCACAGAGACCCCTGTGCTCTCTGAGTCCTCATGGGAGGGGCCAGGGAATCCTCATGTAACCCTCCCTTCCCTTGAATTACAAGGAAGGTTCATCATGCATTACCTTGGCTCTGACAGTTCTCAGATCCTTACAGTACCCTAATTCCCTCTTCTCCCCTGCTGGGGGCTCCCTCCTTGGAATAGTCTGCTCACCTCTTCCAGCCTCGCTTACTCTCACTCCTGAACACTAAAGCTTTGCAAAATGTTTGAAACAAAACCTGAGCCAGCATGAAATGTGGGTGTGGTTCTTTACGAGCACAAAAAGCAGGCGAAGTTCATTGAAAGGTTTACTGAGCACATGGGGCAGATTCTCTGCTCATGTAAACGGGTGCACAGCTCCATTGGCTTCAGTGGAATTTTGCCTATTTACACCAGCAGAAAATGTGGCTAGGTATAAATGCTTGTCTAGCTGGATAGACGTACAGACAAACCAACCAACTGACCCTGGGCAAATCTATGGTTTTGAATCAAAATCCTTGCATGGCCCAGTTTAGAAGATTCAAATTCTGTTCTTAGTTACACTGGTGTAAATCCAGAGCAACTCCACTGATTTCAGCACAGTCACACTGGATTTATACTAGTGTATCTGAAAGCAGAAACTGGCCATATATCTTGAACAATATAACTATCAACCCCTAAAACGAAAACCTGTGTTAAATCAAGTGCTTATAGTAGGAAGTGCGTACAATTTATGCATTAACATGGATTTAATTCTAAATAACTACGGTGATATCATCAGGCACTCTCTCCAGCTTGTTCTGAGAGATGTATGTTTTGCTAATATGATAATATGCATGCTATGGACAGGAGAGTGACATTTAGAGCCAGATAATATCTAAGATTCTAAACCTATATAATGCATAGTCCAGCATGCAGTTTGGAGGAATTATATTCTGCCACACTCTCTGGATTTCTGACATCACGTATGTGTTGCTATTTGAAGAATCGTAAACTCCTGTTCTGTGAGGGACTTGATTGTTCTATAGGATTTAGAGCCTTCTAGGCCACTGGTTCAAATCCAGTTTAAGTTGAGTGGTGAAAAGTAATGTCAAATGGCTTGGGTGAATCTACCTATTTCCTAGTTACTTGTCCACACTTCTTCACCACAACTGGTCCTAATTGGCTGTTTCATTGTCAGGGTCAGCAGAGAGAGACTGAATTCCCCACTCACTGTAGAAAAGTCCCTCCAGAATAAGACTGTGGCATGACTGCAGGGAAAGCTTTCATGTGTACTTCTGTAGGACACCTGTTCTGTGGATAAGGGGAGGACTTGAGGGCAGCTTCGATGTCTTTAGTTACATAGAGGGCTCTCATCACCATAGTGTCAGAAATACCTTTTGCCAGCAATAAATTCACCCTCCCCTCCCCCCCCCAAAAACCCCTTTCAAACTAATTTAACCCCCCACTCCATAGCTTTTCCCTTAGTCCTGCTTCAGCTAGTGGAGGGCATAGGGCAGACCTTTTTTAAAAGGAGAAAATATAAAGGGAGGGAGTGGAGGAAGAGGGGTTGAAATTTCCCGCAAATTAAGGAGCATTCAGCATGGCTTGTGTGTGGAGCCAGAGAATTGCCTTCCATTGCAGCTAAATGTCTGGCTCCATTCACCTGTCCGGGACACAGGAGCAGTGGCTGGGACCATCTGAATGTACAAGAGATTAGCAGTGTAGGAAAACACCTGCTTCCACTTAAGTGATCAGAGAGGAAACAAAAGGCAAGAAAAGCTATAGCCTGAGCAACACGGGATTGGATGAAAACTAATATGAAGCCTGAGATTGGCAGTTGGCAGCCTTACCCATCAATTTAAAACAGTTGAGAACGCACCAAATCTTTGGATTTGAAGTCTTGCTGCTATGAAGATGAAAGACTTTTTCCTCCTCTTTTTCCACTTGACTGGGGGAAAAGAGGAGACAAACAGGAGTGGGCAGATGAGGTTAGGCAGACCAAGGTGCCAAACTGTTATGCTTTATAATAGTCTTCAGGGAAAGGCTGATAATGCAACAAGAGGGGAAGAGAGGAAACACTGAAATAGTGGTTTAAAAGTTCCAGCTAAGTTTCCCTTTCCTGCTTTGTAAAGAAGCATGCCTTGGATGCCTTAAGGGCTATCTGAGACTCAGTGCATTTGTAATGTAACCCTCCATGTCATGTACATGTATATGTAATGTAACCCTCCATTTTTAAGTGCCCAGTTCGAGACATGGGGAGCCTGATTTTCAAAGGTGCCAAACACTGAAAGATCCCATTGACTTTAGTTGGAGTTTTGGGTGCTCTTGAAATCAGGCCCAATGTAGGTATCTCATGCTGGATTCTGAAACATTAAGACACACCAAATCAAAGGCCACAAAAAATAAAATTATTTATATATACACACACACACACACCTATATATATATATAGGTTTTAACCTCTCTGTAGCTCAGTTTTCCTGTCTGTAAACTTGCAATAACAATGCTGACCTACTTTATGAGGTGTGAGTATGAAGCCTGATTCATAAAATGCTTTGAGATCCTTAGAAGGAAGCTGCTTTAGAAGCACAAAGTATTATTAAGCTTCATTATTCCGCTTGCTGTAAAGGCCTGAAAAGGAACAGCATGTGCTTCTAGCTTCTGACAAAAGCTGGTAGTCTCAGACACTCACCATAATACTTCAGACTGTGCCACTTTGGGGATGTTGTGCACGGACTACTAGCACATCAGCCAGTGGTCGCTCATAGTGCTCTCATTAATGCTAGAACAGGATCCTATCCTGCTGTATGAACAAAAGAAAAGAGGCTCTCTCTCTCCCTTCTTATCTCTCCCTTGTGCACCAGTACAGTACATGGCACAGTTTCTGCTCTCTGGAAGTATAATCCTATGCTCTGTCCAGTTGGATTGCCTGGCCTAACTCATCATCTAGGTGAGGGAGAGAGAAGAGGCTGTCCCCTTGTGTTTATCAGATTCAAAAATTCCTTTTTCCTTGTGCATTCAAACTGGTCCTCAGTCCAACTTTCCTTTTCTCTTCCCCACTGCTTGTGCTGCCTTAGAATCGACCCAAAATGTACCTCTGACCTTACACTACAGCTCAAGCAACATGTTCCAGCTACAGAGTGTTTATGTCCAAGCCTTCCCTCCGGGTTACTGCACCTCTCCAAACACGAGGAAGATCATTATGTCTCTCCTCTCCCTCTTTGCTTGCCTAACATGTTAAGACACAGAAACCTGTTGCTGCTATGACTCTGATTCCTGACCTGACAGGTGGTGCCGTGAGTTGAACTTTGCTCTCACAAACAGTCGGTTTCACGTATCACTCTCCCATTTAGTTGACTCGCCCATCTGTGTAGAATTTAGTAATTCTGCTAAAATGTACAGCTCCTGTGATCTCAGATGATGTTAAGGAACTTTGCTTGAGTATAGGGGCCTGCATGCATAGGCAGAGTGGGCTCAGGATTCCACCCACAATCTAATCTCATTACAAAGCTGCAGTAAAACTAAGTCTCGGATGTCACACTGGTAGCCTAGGAGTGTCCCCAAGAAATCCAGTGTTACAGGAAGTAGTACAAGTGACTATGTGCCTCTTTGCTGTAGGTCAGTACTAGGAAAAGAAATTGCCATACCAGTTCAGTGGTCCAACTAGTCCAGTAGCTTGTCATGAAGAGTGGCCAGAACAAGGTGCAAGAAACCTTGTAATGATGACTATGAAATACCCTGGCCAGAGGGGATATTTCTTCCCAAGCCATATTGTGTTTGACTTAGTGAGGCATGAAAGTTTATATATTTTATCCTATCTAATGTAACTGTGGGTGTTCTCATTATCCATCTAATGTCCAATTCTTTTTTGATTCCTACCAAGCTCTTGGTGTTGATGATGTGCTGAGGCAGGTAGTTCCATAGGTTAATTATGTACTGTGTAAAAAAAATCCTTTGAGCAGTTTTAAATGTTGCCTGTCCATTTCATTGGCTGTCCCCTTATTTTTGTATTATGAGAAAGGCTAGGATGTACTCTACTGCTGAAGGTGCCAAATGTGTTACGGGTTATTAAACAGACGCTCGGCAGTCATTAAAGATTCCAGAGCACTGTTTTTACAGAATGTGTTGGCTTGCTTTTACCCTAGTATTCTACCCATCTTTGACTTCAGATAGTGCACTGAGCCAAATCCTGCAATCTTTACTCAACCTCCACTCAGGCAAGACTCTCATTAATGCCAATTAGGGTTTTACCTGAATAAAGATTTATTAAGGATGTCAGGATTTGGCCCACTGTTGTTTAGTATTGGTGGCACAGATTAGATGATGTGTTTAATAATCTCAAAAATCACCGTGTTTCAGTAGCAGATGAAATAATCTATACGCTAAACACAGTGAGATCCTGTAAGGTCAAAAATGCAAAATACATATAAGGTTTTATCAGTGTGCTCTTATTATGGAGTTTTATGAGCCCGGAGCCAATGTCTTTAGAAGAAGTATATGAGAATTTGTACTTTGGGGGTAAAAAACAAACACAAAAAACCCTGTCAGAATGTTCCTCTTGTCCAATGCAGCATTCAGGTGATCTCTTGTTTCTTGCTGGTAGGTCAAGATAACAGCAGCTCTAAACTGGAATGCCCAAAAGCACATCAAAGTTTTTGTAGACACATAATTTGGATCTATATATACAAGCTGTTTTCTGTATGCACAAATGGCTGGTTAGGTGCTGAACCTTCACAGCCACCCTCCTTCAACTTTACCTGTGCAAAACCATAGGTGTACAATATTGAGTATGTACATAGCAGTGTTGAGGCCCTGGTGTTTCAAGTTTTTGCTATCATATCTTACAACCAGGTTCCAAGGATCTTGGGCTAAGAAGCTTAATATTTATCAGGAAACAGTTTGGAAATCAAAAGGATCTTCATGGAAGCTTAGAAACAGCATTTAAATCCTTCCCTTTTGAGTCTGATGCCTTCCTCTTTTGGGTCTGATGCCAAGCCATTACTCTGGCTATTAGCTAACCAATTTATTGTGGCATTGAATGACAGAGCTTTGTCAGAAACCTGATCTTTGGAGGTCATCAAGCCCGGAGGATATGCCTCACCTCATCAAAGAAAACAAAAGGATTTATTTACAGTTGTTGTTACCGTGAGTGTTAAAAGGCAACTTCAAAGAGGTTTAACCAAAATTAGATCATTATGATAATACATTAGTATGTTTCACCACTGTTGCAGACCTTTTCTGTGTTCCTTTGCTGTGTTACATAACAGCCCCAGGAATGTTACTACTGTTTGGTATTCCTTTTCCAGGATTCATTTCATGGACATTTGAACACTTTAGTAGAATGACGTCTAGCACCCTGGGATCCCCCAAGTCCATGACAAGGGACCTTTGTGCTATGATACTACGAATCATATGTAATAATAATAATTATTAATATTGATAATACAAATTAGAAAGATAAGAAATATAAAAAGCTTTTTAAAAAATTTCATACTCACATAATAATACCAAGCAGTATAATCTAGTGCAGTGTTTTTCAACCACTGTTCCGCGGCACACTAGTGTGCCGCGAGATGTTGCCTGGTGTGCCGTGGGAAAAAAATATTAAACCATGCTTGAATGTCGGAACTGGTTACTAAAATTTTTGAATCCCACCACTGATGTTAAGGACTATAAATAGCTCAGAATATCAGCTTTGTGTTCAGCCAAACAGGCCCAGGTTGCGCACTGAATAAAGTATTTTATAATTTTTCATATTTCTGTTTACTTACTATTTCATAATAAAGTAATTATAAAATACTTTCTTTGTGTTTATTTGATTCCTATTCAAGAGAATTACTTTATATATAGTCAATATAGGCACAGAGTTAAATTTTTTAACATTTTCTAATGGTGGTGTGCCTCGTGATTTTTTTCATGAAACAAGTGTGCCTTTGCCCAAAAAAAGGTTGAAAAACACTGATCTAGTGATTGGTAAACAACTATGTATATAGTATCGTGAAAAGGAGTGAGTGTTTAAAGAGAATGGTCATGTGGTTAAAGTAATGAAGAAGATCTAGGTTTCCTGTCTGCCACAGGCATCCTGTGTGACTTGGAGCATCACATAAATGTCTCTATGCTTCAGTTCCCCCATCTGTGAAAAGGGCATAATAATGCACCCTTATATGGGTGTTGTGAAGCTAAACTCATGAAAGGTTGGTGAGGTGCTCAGGTGCTATGATGATGAGCACCGCAGAAAAGCCACAGTATCTCTGAGTGATTTTGCATGGCTAATTATATGATTAACAAGCTTGTATTTCCTCCATCTCTAGTGCTTAGAGGAATCGATGTGGATTTCAAATGGAAACTTTGAGTCATAATTCTCATCAACCTCTAGCTGCCTCCTTCAAATAGGGCCCTCACTAGCCTTGTTTATTCCTTATGTTTTACAGCGTGTGATAGATGGATTGATATCCTTTTAAAGGTAAATGGCTCAAATATGGAATAATAATCAGCCTGAAAGTAGGATCAATATAACAGAGAAACGTGTACGAGAATCTGCCAAGAAGTTTGGCGTGTGTAAATACAGTTTATCTGCCATCAAATGGCTCCTGTTTATTAATAAAGAATGGGAACACAGTTTATTGACGATGATTCATTAGGAGTTTATTGCTGATAAAACCAAAGCATGATATTTACATTCGTGTAATCTTTCCTTTCCTAAGGAAAGAAATTATTATTTTATCTTGATGTGTCATTATGAGACTGAAACAGTCCTTTCTGTGGGTTCAACTTCTAAGCCCTAGAATGGCTAGACAGTCATCACATCAGGATGAATACAGGATATGCAACTGCAGCTGAAATTTATAAAAAAGAAAATGTGCACAGTGACTGGTTCTCCTTGGAATTGTACCTGTATGTTTAGAATATGTATAGTGAACCTTTTGTCTAAAGGGTCTGATCTTTTATCCCTAGGACAGTTCAATTGTGGATTCTTTAGCTGTGACCCCTCCCTATAACACACGCAGACAGTATACAGATAATGTTGCACATTCTTGTATACTTCACAAATGGATAGTGACGCTGGGCTAGATCCAGAGCTAGTGTAAATTGGTGTAGCTTTATTGACTTCACGATTGACTTCACTGAAGCTACGCCAATTTGCACCAGCTCAGGATCTGGCCTCCTATTTCTCTTGGTCAGTTATCCCTGTTGGTTCTAGCGTCTAGAACCTTATAAATGTATTTCTTCTACTAATTCAACCGGCTAGAAGCCTCTTTGCAATGCGTATGGATGATAGAAATCTTTCCAGCTCTATTTGATTATTTTTTAGTCCATGTAATTTGTCTTAATGATGGATTTATGTTGCCTGGGCTTGTCCAGATTAGGAAAATAAACTGCATTTAATAAATATGTTAACTAGCAAGTAAATTAACATGCTTTTAATCAGGATCAGCTTGTTGGTAAGGCCTACTGTCTTTGTCTGTATTAGGTGCTAAGTGTTAAAAAGTTGTTAATTAACACACCTTTGCTTTGAAGAGTTTATCTGCACACCTAGAATTAGGTGGTGCTTTATCCTCCCACCTTTTTAGCAAAGCCCTGATCTGGTCCTGGGAAGTTCTGCTTGCAGATCTGCACCCTCTGTGAAGATTAGAGGTGAGATTTGGCAATGAAACTGGCACTCTGGCAGGATTT
Organism: Emys orbicularis; assembly: GCF_028017835.1. Lineage (NCBI taxonomy): Eukaryota > Metazoa > Chordata > Testudines > Emydidae > Emys > Emys orbicularis. The sequence goes on from NC_088704.1 coordinate 15,474,413, forward strand.
TAGTTGGGTATTTGTCATGCAGAGTTTGAAGAGCAATCCTTATGAGCTATGTTTTTAAAAGCAGGTCTTTATACTTGTGCCTACAATTTTCACATGTACAAATTCAGATGTTGGATTGAGGCAGCTTCAAATATGAGGCTCTATATGTCCGTGAGATTTCAAATGTCATTGTCCCATGAAATGATCTGGCTTGGTTATCCTTTGGGGGGGGGGCAAATCCTGTTCCTGCCCACTAATACTCCTTGAACCTGTTTCTTCTTTGTTGTGGCACAAGGCCCAACAGACAGTAAAACTGGTGTCATTCAGCAGCACAGTGAGGCAGGATGAAAGGATTGGTACAGGTTTCTGCATCTCCTGCCTGTATGCAGAGCTGTGCTCTGCAGAGACACCCTTTGTCCTATTGTGCATGAGTGGGCAGAGTGAGGGATGGATCACCTGGCATGTGTGGATCTGCAGCTCCCCAGGTGGGAGGGGCTGCAGCAGTCACTAAGCCTACAGTGGCCCTGAGGCTGAAGTAGCAGCCAAGGAGTAGCTCTACTGCCTCTGCATGGCTTGTTGCAAGGATTTTGACCAATCTGTGACCTCCAGGAGAACACCCTTGTGTACAGCCCACGTACTGGAGCTGTGCCCTGGGAACAGGGTTTGTCTCTGTACACACTGAGAATTATTCATCATAGATCGGGTCAGACCATAGGCTTTAGTTACTATCATATTCCTGGGTACTAAGCTAATGGGTGCTCTGTTAATGCCCCAGATGACTGGACAGATAGAGCACAAGGCCATTAATTAATTATAGATAAAATAGCAATTTTCTAAGGAAACTGTAAAGGGAATCCATATGATTTCTCAATATTGTTGACAGGCTGGATTGTCTGTTAGAAGTGTATCTGTTTTGAACTAGCTCTTATGTACTCTCATGATCCGTGTTCTAGAGATACAAGAGAGAGAAAGATGGTTATAATCTTAGCTGGGCATCAAACCTGTGGTCCAGCCTGACATCTCAACCGAGCACCTTTGCCTGATTTTTATCAATTGGCCACTTGGGCAATCAAATGTAAGGGATACATTTTCAGGAGGGTGGTCATCTTATTTATTTTTAGGTGCCATTTGCAAATGAATTGCAGACAGAAATCAGGCACCTGGAAACCATCTCCTCAGATTTGCACCCACAAATCATTTTGCAGGCACAACAATTCAGATGCAGCTATTTCAGGCACATATTGCTTTGGTCAAAACTGGGGGTTGGGCTCAGCTCAAGTGAACATTTATCCCTTCGATTCCAGCTCCTGTGACTGGTGGAAGAGAAATAAAAAGCTGACTTGCTCAGAAGCAACATCCCTGTGCCGACATTATTACCACACTGCATGTTGTCCCTTGCTGGAGAAATCAGTCTTATGCAATTAAAGGTTTCCAAGGTTTCTGCCTGAGTTAGTTATTGAGGATAAGTTGTGTCTTAGGGGAATTTTTCTGCCAGTTGCACTAATTAGCACGATAATTTGTCATTTCATTAAACACATCTTCCATGGGAAACAACAGCATGTTTTCTTCACAACAAGGAGCAAACATTTTATTTATTGATTGATTTTTCTTTCTTTTTTGATTAAGTTGCTTAGAATTTCCTTGAACGTGGCTAATTGATGGTATTTTAAAAAGCCACAGCTTTCATTTTTTGTTTTGCCATCGCTTCTGATTGTGTGCTCGTATGTTACATGCTTTTATTTAAATGGTAGCGCTGAGTGTCATCCCAGTCTGGGCACAAATGTTCTTTTCATCCCACATCTTGCTCTATTTATTTCAAGTCAAATGCAGGATATATTTTTTTAAGAGTTGAAATGAAAGAGTTATTTAACAACTAAGAGTCCTGTGGCACCTTATAGACTAACAGAAGTATTGGAGCATAAGCTTTCGTGGGTGAATACCCACTTCGTCAGATCTGACGAAGTGGGTATTCACCCACGAAAGCTTATAAGGTGCCACAGGACTCTTTGTCGCTTTTTACAGATCCAGACTAACATGGCTCCCCCTCTGATATTTAACAACTAGTTACCAGCCTAAAAGCATGTACTGTGGGAGGGGAAAACATGGCTTGGTAGATGAGGCAAAAAAATTTAGCCAACATTTTTAAAAATAGTAGTCTAAAATTAGCCTCCTGAGTCCATACTTAGGCACCTAAGAATGGAATTTTCAAATGTGCCTGAGTAACGTAGGAGCAGAAGTCTCAAGAATTTATAGCCTCCAGTGTGCCTGTCATCCTAGTTCCACTCTTAGCTACCTAAATATGGACATAAGAACCTAATATTACATCCCTGTTTTTGAAAATATTGGCCTGAGTCTGGAGATGTGAGTTGTGGCTGGGATTTTGAAAGGCACTCAAGGAGTTTGGCTCATTAAAAGTAATTGGGAGTGGGACACCTAACTTCTCTTTGTGCCTTTGAAAATCAGCCCTTCTATGCCTGAGTCTACTAGCAAATTTCTGTGTGCCCAGTCCTTGGGCAAGTCATTGAATCTCTCCACTTGTGCCTTAATTTCCCCCTCTCTATGCTGTTTTGTTCAGTGAGAGTTATTTGAGACAGTTATGCAGCAAACACATCTATGTCAAATAAGTGGGATGGGACTACTCTGGGATAGGTGAATTCAGATAGCTCTAACGGAGCAGTTAAAGCAAATAGCAGCTAATCAATAGGTATCAGACTTGTACTGAATGAGCAGTTACTAGTACAGGACTCTTTTGACTTTTTTTTTTAGCTTCAGTTAAAACCAAACAGATGGGCAAAAAGGAGTAGAAATTGTTACCTTAGGGAATAGTGCACTAGCACATTTGGGACATCTAACAAGGCAAAATACTTTTCTTCTTCTTTCCTTTATATTTTAAAAGACACATTTTTAGTAATATATTTTAGTGAACACAATGCTCATAAAAAGCATGGGCCCGACAGTCATTGAGAACGAAATCCTCCATCCACTGAACAGGTACAGCAAGCTTCCCCTCCATGTCGCAACCCTCCCTTGCAGTGACCAATGCATGTGGGGAGGGAGGAGTTCATTTCCATTGCCCATTCAGTCCTTGTCTTGTCTGCTGAGATTACCAGCAAAGGCCAGAAGTTGTGGTTTGGGTGACCATTCCCTATCCTTGATGCTGAAGACTACTTGAACATGGCAGCACAATATAATGTTCTTATTAGAGATGAATATCTCCCTCTCTGGCACATGGTATTCATAGCAACAGGAGGATGGAAATTGTTTCCCAACAGAATTGTTTGTCTAAGATTATTCATTCCCTCATAAAACCTTAGTTGCCAGTTGGCCCACATTCTTAAGCAAATCTGAAGGCCAAGCAGTCATTTTAAGATAGAAAACTGCTAAGTTTTGTACAGCATGTTGAACCTGGATCTTCACCTTTCAGAGAAATTATTATTTATTAAACCATGGGGAGAGGTGGGGAGACTTGAATGCCTACTGCGGGTCCATTATCATGAAAAGCATGTCTGCGTCATGCACGTCAGTTTCACTACTGGCCTATCCCAAAACTTCAGAACACACCTGTTAATGGCTAGAGGCAAGCAGATTGGTTGGACATAAAGAATGCACCTGCGCAGGGAGGGGTGAAGAACTACATGTAAGCCGAGCCCTTAGACATTCTCTGTCTCTTCTCAATTCCAGCTTAAACAAGCAATATCGCTCTGGGCTGTGAAGACAATCATGCACATTTGAATCCTTTGCTTTACCTTTTTTTTTTTTTTTGCGGGTTTATTTTTATAGTTTAAAACAATTGTACAAGTATTTTGCTTCACTGTGTATGATTTTTTTTGTTTTGTTTTTTGTTTATTTTGTGAGCATCACACCAAGAAAACCATACGGTCCAAGTTCGTCTTTGCCAAGACGTGGAAAGATCTGAAGAAAAAATCCTCGCACGCACTTGCTTGATGATCATTACTTCCTTTTTGTTACCCACTTGAAGGTTGATGATCTTGGTTTGGGAAAAGGTTATTGTGCTTTCAGCACTGAAGTTACTTAAATGTATATGTTTTCATGGTCCTGTAAGCCATAGTGTCCTGGTATTGTGGTGTAGACAGATCAAACTAGCGCTAAGTATGATTTTGATACTATTTGCAACTGTGTAAATCAAAATTCTCCTTCCTTATGTTTTTTTTAGGAGACTGTCTTTTTTTCTTTTCTCTTTCTCCAAGTAGACTGAAGGGAGGGGGAGGTTGTGTTAAAACTGTATCAGGTTTTGTCTGTTCTAAGTTGGGGGGAGGGGTAAAAGGCACATGAATTCAAATGTTCATTTTACAAGTAGCCAAACCAGTTAGGGCAGGTAAATGAAGAAGCAGGAAATTCAATAGGAGGTAACCAATGGGAAAAAGCCAGTTTCACTGAGTAGTCATGGCGAACTTTGAAAAGAGACACATTTTGGAAAGGTTATTGTGACTGAAATGCAGCATTTAGTATGAACTGAAAAGGAAAATTCAAACATTTCTTGAGTGATCAGATACTGAAATTAATCAAACACAGTCAGCGTACGTATTGGTAGCTATCCCCATTTCTGGTATGAACTTATGTTATGGTCTCCCCCGCAATTTGTTTTATTCATTTACATTTTTCAGTTGGTTTTAATTGGTTTGTATTGTAATATATTTTTAATAATGTTGCAAAGAAACCCATGCTTTTTGTTTTAGACGTACAATTAATTGCTATTATTATTATTATTTGTTAATTGAAAATAATATTCAAATATTGTACAGGGGATGAAGGAAATTAATTTAGATTTTCCATATGTCATTGCTATTATTTAAACTAAATGGGGGTAAATGAAAGGCCTTTTGTTCCAGCTCAGAGTCATCAGTTTCAGCTTATGGGCTTGGAGGAGCCATTTTGGGTTCATTTGTTTATTCTTTTCTTTCCTCAGGCTTTTTTAGTACATGACAAAGTGAGCATAATTGAGTCTTTCTGCTTCTTTCTAATCTTTCACTAATTCACTCAAGTTGAAGTGGAGCGCCTGTGCCATTCCAGACTTGTCTTTACTTGTGCTGTCTAGTTGGACACTAAAAAAAACGAGACATCAGATAAAACAAAATTAGCTGCTTCAGTTTGAGGCATGAAGTCTAACTGTGGATCAAAATGGCATTGGATGGCTAGTCTGCTTTCTCAGTACATGAATGGGAGAATAGGGTAAGAGTGAGGCCCCATTTTTTGTCTCGGCTTTGGCCTGACGGCTGTTGGGTGCTGTTGTTGACACAATAAAGTGGGTGAGAGTTAGGTGTGTTTTGTAAGCATGGAGACTTTTCTCACAGTTCATTTGTCCACATGCAGGAAGACGCAGCTAGGCTTTGTGGACATTGAGGGAGTCAATGGAAAATGTTTGCTCAGCCTTCCCCTCCACCCCTTATTAAAACTGCCTTCTGGAATGTTCCAGGCCAGTATTAAGCCAGGCAGAAACCTTTTTAGACTGTTTAACCTTTTACAAATGCGGAACCTAAATTTGGCCTGATTTAAATGCTCCAAAACGCCCTGGATTTCAGCAGGGGCTGTAGAAGCTCACCTCCAAAAACTATTGTCCTGAAAGGCACAACTCAGGCAATATTACAGGGCTGCCCAGACCATTTTTCACGGAGTCCCATTAATTAAATTTCACCTACATTTTCCTCTCACAATTGGAGGCTTTGTAAATCCAGTTGAATGTAATTTTTTTAAATGATAAGAACAGTGATTTACAAATTATTTATTATATTATTATACAGCATTAATATGTAAGTGTTTGAGGGCCCATTTATTTGCAATAGTGTACAGGTGGAAATATTTACTCGTAAACTAAGTTAGCAGCAGTGCTTACTGGCCAGTTTATTTTGATTCGTGAATTTAGGGATGCTCTTAATCTTAACATAGTCTTGATAGTTCTGAAATGTATTTATTGGAAAGTCTGTGTTTCAAATTGCAAATTTTCACGAGTGCCTAAAGTTAGGGACCTAAATAGGGACATAGGTGCCTAATGGCAAGATTTTCAAAAGCGCCTAAGTGAAAGTCTGTGGGATTTAGCCAGTGCTTAAGTCACTTTTGAAAATGGGACTTAGGTGCATTTGAAAATTTTATTTTACATCAGAATTGAGGTCCCTTAAAACAGATATTTAGGTTGTTACAATCCAGATTCGAGTAGCTAACTTTGTGAAATGTGAAAATTTGACCCCTAGAAGATAGATGTAGTGAAAAAAATCTAATGGAAGCCAGGATCCTTCACAGATTTATGAACATGCTTAACTTTCCCCACTTGAGTAATCCCAGTAAAGGCAATAGGACTAATAACATGAGTAAAGTTAATTGCATTTGTAAGTGTTTGCAGGATCTAGGCTCGATAAACAAATCATGTTTTTTCCTGAAAGTAAAATTGAAAAAACTCTAAAGGCCCGATTTCCAGAGGTGCTGAGCCCTTCCAGCTCCCGTTGCAGTCAATGGGAACTGTGTCCGATTGGCATTTCTGAAAATCAGACTGTAAACTATAGATAAAATTATGCTATTCTAGATTTCAGATCCTGTGGAAGTTGGGAAGAAATTTGACATTAATTTCCCGTGAAGTCAATGAGTTTAAATGAGTATAACTGAGAGCAGAATTTGGCCTGGTGCGAGTATTTTGTTTGCACTGTTGAAGGTCCTATAAAGATTAAGAGGAGAGTTTTCATTTATTTTTTTAAACAAACAAACAATGCTGAGTGCTATTATTTTAGCCAGAGACTAGAGTGAATGAAATTCCAAATTAAAATATGCTTAATGATCCCACATAATATACTAATGAAGTGTCTGCAAATTGCTTCAATATCTTTTTCAGAAAGGAAGTAAATTTCCACTTCAGCATTGTTAGGATCCCTATGCCTTTGAAGGTTTACTCATCTCAGTAATGGTTGGGTTTTTCTTTAAAGCGCCCTTAGTCCAAGAGAAATGCAGAAAGGTCACCAAAATGACAATTTAGTCCATGTCTTATCGAAAGGCAAATAATGAGTTTTAAAATTACAAAAATGCAAATTGGGGATAAAATATGGATGCAATCACATGTTAATTTGTTAGACGTTTTGTTTGCTAAATTATACTGTCCTTTACATATTTTGGGCAGGTGGAAGTGGCCTGAGGAAATTACATGTTATAGGTGGGATACACATTTCACTTTAATTAGACTTTTTTTTTTAATGGCACTGTCATTAGAAAAAGATACGTTAGCTCACAGTTTTTTAGCCTGGATAAAAAAGAATCTTAAATAGTCAATATATAGACTGAACTTTAGAAACAGAACTTAGCCTGCATTCAAGCTTTTAGGCTTACAAACAAACCTGCCTGTCCTTTTAGACTCCAGGTATAGCTTATCTGATGAAGCTCAAAGATAAAGGCTTAAGTTTCACATGCTTTGTTCTTTTCATAGTCCCCGACTATTGATTAAGGCTCAACCATACAGGTTAACTAACAAGTTAGTTTTTCACGCTAGAGTCACATTCCTCTCCGAAGCTGCAACTACCTGGGTGAAAACTGGAGACTCTGCATTCTCCTTTGGAGGATAATTGATACCTGATTGTTTTAAAGCTGGTGGAACTTTGCCTGACTGTGTACTTCAGAAAAGAGGAGGGGGAAGGTGAGAGAGTGGAGGAGGGAGGAGAGAATAAAGGTAATGCAGGTACAATAGCTAAATACTAGTGCTGAAAAAAGGGAGGGGGGAAGGGATTCATTTAAGTTCCTTGTTTTCCGCTCCTCTTCAGCCATTCTTTCCTTTTTCTCAAGGCCTGAGCATTGGTAATAATGGTGATGATTAACTAAATGAAGTCGGTAACCTGGGCGACCATTAGGGTGGGTTTATATTTCATGGGTACCGAATGGCCAGAGAAAGCGCACTATTGAGGACTCCGAAAACTGAAAGATTTTTGGCGTTTTGTATGTTTTGAATTTTGCTTTGCATTCTTTGCCTTGATCTTTCGCCACGGTAAGGTTACAGCCACTTTCTTATTCCTTGAGGATCCCCTCCCTTTTCTCTTTCTCTCTCATTCCCTCCCTCCTTGCAACTCTGCTGCCTTCACTTCATTCAGAAGGGTCTTTCCTCTGCATGTGGGCCTACCTTAAGTGGTACCATGTTGGGGTGGATGAGTTGGGGAACAACGATGTATTTCTCCGTGTATTTCTCTTATGCTAGTTTAATCTGTTTTGAAGTTTTTCATTACATGGCTTGGATTTTTACTGCTTCCACCATAGCAATTTTGTGTTATCTTTCCAGGGAGAGTGTTTAATTTTTTGTTAGGACCATATTTGCATTTAGGACACTACAGGTGAGCTGTATGCTTTGTAGAACAAGAACTGCATCTTGCTTGTTAGGCCTTTGCTGGGCATGAATTGCTTATTTCACTGGCAATGGTGAGAATTGTAGTGGAACATTGGTTCAATATTATTTTTGTCCTTTTCAGGACTGATAACTTTATGTGTGCAGCGAGTATTAAATAATACTGGCTTAAAATAGAGGTACGTAAAAGTTTGGAGTGAATTCTGTTATCAGTCCAAATAGAAATAACTGTGCTAGCAGTTTTTAAAATGATAGTAAACTGGATACAAATAAATGCTTGTGGAATTGAATATTATAAAGCTAAAGCAATAGGGTTACTCTTGGGTGTGAAATAGGGATTCATCTCAGTAACGCATATATTAAAAGTGGTGGCTGCTTTCATTTTCTCTCTCCTGCGGGCTGAGTTGGTTAATGGAATCCATAATTCATGTGTATAGTGCTCCATGCCTTTTGGGAAGTTCTCTGTCTTTTACTTTGTCATTGCCATGTTGTGGCTTAGAGGACACTATAATATGTTGGTCAGTTAGTATTACCAATATCACTGAGTGACCTTCTTAGGGAACATTAAGAAGGGCAATATTTCAGTTTGTGTAATTCCTGGCAGCTCTTTTAACAAAGAAAAATGATTGTGACTGTTTAATACAAAAAGACCGTAGTGAGTTACAATAATAATTAAGATACGTTTAATTGTTCAAACAAATACAATAGCATGGCCAAAAAAAATTGCATTTATATATCCAATTTTAGCCAATAATAACAAAAAAATCAGCCAGTGGTTTATAATAATTGCCACGAAACTTGCATTAATTAGTAGATAGACCATGTATGATGAGAATGAAGACGTATCTCTTCAAAGAGGTGTGTGATAAACTTCTAGAGCCATCTTCTAATCTCAGATGCAGCAGCCTAAATCCCATGTAACCCCATTAACTTTATTGGAGTTACTCTGGATTAACAACAGTGCAGCTAAGATCAAAATGTGGCCTCCAGTCCTTTAACTGCCAACATAATTTAAAAATGGCCACATTTTCATAAGCGATGTACACGTCTTGCAAAACCATGCTAATGTTTTCCTTAAATTCAGTATTTATATTTCACTTTTCAAATCTGCTGTTCCCTATGTGGAATATCTTCTGCATGGTGATTACCAGAATAAGAGAAATTAGAGTAAACAGATATAGTTTTGTGTGGACAAAGACTCAAAAGGCTCTTTCTCTTGCCATGTGCGCTACTATTGTTTGCAGTTATGCAAGACCATGCAAGGATTATTATTTGAATGGATTTGTTGTAAAATGGCTACAGCAAGAGATCTGGGAAGAATTTAGGATTCCTCTGAAACCATATCATGCCTGTTGTCTCTTATAATAGCAGACTATGCAACAGAAATCAGTTTCCATTGCAGAACACTAATGTGCAGACTGTGAGGAACATAAAGAGAAGGAAATTCACCAGCCATTGTGGGGCTGAATAATCATTAACACCACAGCAAGGTGTAAGACACAGTATGCAGTTAAGAAATAAACACCGTTTTATAACTGCTTGGGCACACTGACATTTTCCAGCTTACCCTTGAAACTTCTTTGGAAACAGTTTTTTGTTTGTTTTTTTTGAAAGTACTAATGCATTCTACTGAATATAGCAGAGTTAGTTAAAGCTCCCCTTGTCTGGTTATATTATTGAGCCTACCAGGTGCTGAGTTTCCATTGAAGAGAATGCAGGACAAAGGGGGCCCAAAAGAAGGATTTTCCTTTGTTTTAGTGGGAATAAGAAAAATCATTGAAGCTCTGCTGTCTAACTTACCATTTTATGAAGTAAGAGTTTACATCTCTTTTGAAATGACAGAGGAGCTACAATGTGTTACATTTAACTTTGTTCCCTCTTACCTTACTACAGACTCAACTTAGCTCCCATGAACCAATGGGGACAGAATCAGGTCCTATAGTCAAACAAGAGAGAGGTTCCAGAGAAAGATATTTCACACTAAAGGTGATGGAGGCCGTCAGGGAGTATTTGTGGTAACCCCAATCTATATAAGTGACTCCTGTTCTTTCAATAGTATTGACACCAAGCACTAGAAAATGTGCTGTAGCTATAGTGAGGGAGGAACTGGATGACCTAACAGGACTTTTCCCCTAACTTCTCTGATTGCATGAGTTAATATTTTGGAAATGTACATAGAGTGCTGTAGTGTGCTTCCCTTTCATGGCAAATTCTGTTCCCTGTGGCAGACTTGCGCCCGGATATGCACCTTGTACATTTAATGGCTGTTTGAAGTGGGTATAGAGTGGCTATGTTTGGGTGTGGAGTATAATGAGTGGATATAATGATGAGGATGGATTGACCCTCATTTGGTGAGATTTAATGTTCAGGGAGTTTATGGTTCCAGTTCATATGATCCAACGGAGAAGGTCTCTTGGTCCCTTTCTTGTAGTGGGAGAATGATGTCGCTCCGGCTCACGCCTCCTGGTACTGTCGGTGGCTGGTGATGTGCTCGATGTAGATGTCCCTGGACCATCGGATGGTGTCTGAGACCATGAGGTGCCGCATGAGCCGTGTGTAGCGTCGACCAATCCCGCAGGTCCGCAGCACACGCTCGTTGCAGGGGTCCCAGGCGCCCAAGGCTCCAACAATCAGGGCGTCCATCTGCACCTTGTAGCCCTTCGCTCTCAGGGTGTCAGCCAGGGGGGCGTATTTTTCCAGCTTACGAGCTCTGGCTTCGCGAAATGCCGGGGTCCTGTTCTCAAAGGAGACCGTGACGTCAACGAGGATGATCTTTTTCTGGGCCTCGTTTAATACTACCAAGTCAAAATTCTCTCTCTGTTCAGATCAATGGAAGCGTTTTATACTCATTTCAGGCCCAATTAGCACCAGTGTGAATGACGACACAAGAGGCTGAGCTATGGAGAATCGGACTCAGAATCTTAAATATATACAGAAGGGTTTATGAAGTCTAGACATCCACAAATAAAAACAGAGCCCATGTTCTTTCTTTCTTTACTATGAGGAAGTATGGAAATCACAGGGGATTTGGTAGTGGGATATAGAGCCTTTCATCTCTGGCTAACTGTTATGACTCTAGTCTAGGTTGATAGTTAATTGAAATCATTACATTTGATGTCTCTTTGGTGGCCTGTGTGAAATGAGTTGGTGGATCTAATTTCAGCGCCTAAGAGACAAGTGTGTCCACCCCACCAAACCCATCAGCAATTAGCCTCTTGTTGGCAATTGAATGAGGGAGGGTAAGAAATGAATGGGCATTACATTTAAAATAGGCAGCTAAATTGTTTTCCATCTCCTTGAAATGGTGCCTCTGCATGTGAGGCATGTTGGCAGGATACACCCGTTATAGAAATAGAGAGCTGTAGTGCTGATGAAAAATGCCATATTGACCACACTGGAGACCAGATTCTCTGCCGTCATTGTAAAATGCACATAGCTAAAATACCTACAGTACCTCATGAAAAAAATCCTTGGACTCCTAAGCAGTGTTAGCTGAAGTGTATTTCAGATGAGAGGTGGAATTATGCTCAGCAGTTCATTTGAACTCAGATTTTTCCTATCAGGAAATGACGGTCTGAAATACAAAGCCTGCTCTGTTAGGCATTTAGGGCCAATTTCTGATCTTAGTAAAGAAAAGAACAGTGGAAATTTCATTAAATTTTGCCCTTTGGGTTTTACTTTTCTTTGTCTGCAGATCTGGCAAAGGACAGGGATTTCAACTTTGTGCCAGACAGAGCCTGTGCCCAATATTAGATGCTGTAGAAACCTTCTGTACCCTTTTCCTTATATGTCCACCTTATGTATATTGTTTGCTTTCAGATCTAGAAGGCATTTCCTGATTATTTCTTTATTGGACATAATAATATAACAGTGAATAATAGTTTATGAGGAATAAATTTTGGCTAAATTTTCAGGGCCCAAACATCTTAGTCAACATACATTATGTAAAGTATGACCCAGATATGCAAAATACTGTACAGGTTTGTAATAATCGGCCGCAATTTTCATATGTCATTCATTACTTTTAGAATCACAAAGTATACAGAATCCAGAAAAATGGCATATCTGACCAATATATATTGCAACACAATGAACCAAATTTATATATGATGTAACTTCTTTGAAGTCAATGGAGTTACGTCAAGCATCAGAGGCAGTGTTGCTGAACGGATAGAGCATTAGTCTGGGACTCTGGAGACTTGGGTTCCATTCCTAAGTCTTCCCCAGGCTTGTTGGGTAACCTTGAGCAAGTCACTTCCCCTGTCTGTGCCTCAGTTTCCCCATCTCTAAAATGGGGATAATGATACCGACTCCCTTCATAAAGCACTTTGAGATCAGCTGATAAACAGCACTATATAAGAGCTAAGTATTTTTAATTATTATTCTGAATTTGGGCCATTCTATTTACGCAATATTTTCAGCTGGTTATATTAGCTGGAACAGGGTATTTGGAGATATGAAGGATGAAGATTGATACATACTGTATCTATTACAGAGGAAAAAGCTGCACAGATAGTCGTGTAAGCCATTCACTGGTTGTACAGATACAAATATATCCTGGGAGTGATGTACACAGTGTACCTGAGATCTAGCTATAAACAAGAGAAGTGTATAAACAAATACTCAGTTATTGGATACACGCCTATGCAGGATTTTACAGAACAATTATCACAATTCTGAATTTCCACAGTAACTTGCATGTGTTAAATTTTTCTATATCTTTCAGATGGTGACACAGAAAAATCTTTTGAATTCCTAGTCTGATCCCCACTCTTATTGACACTGAAGTAAATGAGGAGTAACGCCATTAAAGTCAACAGGCCAGATACTGAATTGGTATAGAATGGCATAGCTATGTTGATTTCAATGGTGCTACATTGATTTACACCTGCTAAGGATCTGACCCAGCGATGTTACACTGGTAGAAACCAGTTTTAGTGAGATTAGAATCAGGTCTTTTCCTCTTTTGGCCAAAACATTCCTCATTCTGGGACCTCCCCCATCTCAAATGAGCAGATAATGTTTGGGAAATGGTAAAATACTGACAGATCAGTATTTGGGGCTTGTAATCTCTCAAACAGAGAAGTGTCTGGGTGAATCTAAGGGACCGTAGACCTCCAGTCATTCTCTTCATGATACAAGAATCGGAGTTAGTGCCAATGAAATTCAAACTGAAGAAAATGTTCATATGCATGTTACAGTTTTGACATGCCCTCTGCTTCAGTGTAGCAGTTGTGGCTATTTGAAAGTGTTCAAAGGTTTCAGAAGTAGAGATCTTTGCCTATAAAAAAGAACCATTGTGTAACAGATGAGCGGTCACTGACAGATGCCATAATATACTATAGTATATTGTTTGATTAGTTAAAGTGGTCTTGGATCTCTCCCTAGCATTGTTTTGCTGTCGCAGCCTCAACAGTTAAATTAGTTATCTTTCCGCTAGGCCACGATGCCACCAATTCAAATGTTTTTGTCCCAAAGTGAAGTGTTCCCTACAGAGCGAATGGGATTTGAAACAAGGTAGTGGGGCCTGGTGAACTGCCAAACTTGCTGGGCCCAGCCCTACACTATCTAAAAGAAAGTGTGGTTGACTTGGATTCCGCCTACTGTATCTTTGACATGGCATCAGAAGAAGCTTAGTGAGTCCAGAGGCCTTTTGGCTATACCCGTGTGTCTCTAGTTCCCTGGAGGTTGACGTGAACTTGTGATTTATGACAGCACGTTCAAATATGCATGTACAGCATTGGTGCACCTTGGGTTGTTGTTTCACTGATTAAGTGATTCAAACTAGGTAGTGCAATGTTATGGCTGAAAATGTACACAAATGAAAAGCAGGAGGCTGTTCTCAGCTACAGTGGTCATCTTTAAAAAGATCTCGACACTCGCCAACAGTTGTTATACCCCAGTTATTTCCTACTCTAAATTTAAGGGAAAACTGGTCTCTCAGATACCATTGTTTGAGAACTGTTGGCAAATCTCGACTAATGGTGATCTGTGTCATATATCAGCTCCCATTAACTGCAGTGGGGGCTGTGAAGTGTATCTAAGGGCAGGAGGTGGCCCTGGAAACTCCAAGTTACAGTCCCCACATCAGCTGTAGATTGATCACATTGCACATACGCTATTCAGTATATTTAGGGTCAAATCTTCATGTGCACAAAGCCCAAACTAATGGGTTTTTAGTGACTGACCTATATCAAGGCAGACATGGCTGCATTTTGCAGCTGTTACATCAGTCTGTAGGCTAGAGTGGAAGATGGGGCCCACTACACTTTTTACATGGGCCGTAGAGATTTTGGTGCTTCGTTTTGCATAGTTTGTGGACCCACAGACCTATCTTCTGTCTATAAGTATTTCTGAGATCCATCCCCGTATGTGGGTATCCAGGGATCAAGTCCTGCCCACAATCTCCACGCTTCTGTCTAAAGTGTCACTACACAGCCCAGCCCCTTGTGGGACTTGCCTATGGACTGCTTCTTGGTCATTGTAACGGTGGCAGTTGAGCTGCGTTTGGGCCTTTTATGTCAATGCAATAGAGGGACACCATTGACTATCAAAGAATTAAAGATAATACTATTTACAGCAATATACAATAGTGAAGTCAAGAAAGTGGCACCAGTTTACACCACCAGTTAATCTGGCCCATTATGCCTGAGTTATTTAATTTTGATCAGCGCTTCCTGTTCACATAGAGCATCGTCCGAATATTGCAAACAATATCAGTCACTGATTAGGATATAATTGACAAAGGCCCCCGTGTAAAAAAAATAAAAAAATCTATTGGCATTTAAGCATTGGGACAGTTCTGACTTAGTATTATGTAGACACATAGCCCTGATACAATCAATGGAAGGCTCATTTTCAATGCATCTATTTTATGCAGTCACACTGGAATCTTTGCAGTATCCCAGGAAAATGCTCAAACCCTACGGAGCTGTAATAACCGAGGAAATAAAGGAGAAAAATTGTGAAGCATTTCAGGTTCTAACTCAAAACCACAAACCTGAAGAAGTTCAGTCTTTGTGGTGCCACATCACCATTAACTTGCTCTGCTGGGCCTAGGTCAGCACGTGGATGAGTGAAATCATCCACAGTTCTCAGATCCTTGCAAGACATGGTGTGGTGTAGGCAAAACAGGGTGAAATATCCAAAATCTTAGCTCTTGTTTTTGCCAGTTTATTTAAAATATTTCCTTTTGATTTCAAGTGCAATAAACTGATGTTTATGGTCCAATTATAACAGTATTCCCTGTAATTATTTTAACTGTGGTCTTTCTAGCAAATAATTTTTCTAATAGTATTATGTGGGTAATAGTGCTAGATGCCATGTATCAAAACACTGTCCAGTATACTCTGTGGTTTTTATTATTTCTAAGCCCTCCATAAATATTACACTTTATTTCAGATGCAACTATCACATTTAAAACCTAGACTATTTTAGAGAGATCAACTATTGCCTAACGCTCCTTTCAGTTGTCTTTTTAATTCCATGAATTATTGATGTAAAAAAATGAAACCTCCGTTTGTAGAGGCTAAATGGAACATGTC
The DNA here is from genome assembly GCF_028017835.1 of Emys orbicularis. Classification (NCBI taxonomy): domain Eukaryota; kingdom Metazoa; phylum Chordata; order Testudines; family Emydidae; genus Emys; species Emys orbicularis. The sequence goes on from NC_088704.1 coordinate 15,490,262, forward strand.
TATCTGTCAGCAGCTTTTGCTATGCGTTATCTTTTTTGACAGTTACCTAATAGCTAGGATGAGATGGGGTGCACCATGTTCTAGTAAAAAAGCAGAAGTTCCTCTGCAGTGGACTAGTTAACCATTTGCTGAGTGTCAGCACAAAATGGTGAAAAGAAAACCCAGGCTGCTTTATATCCAAATGAGGATGGAGGGGCGTGCTACACAATTCCAGGCTTTAAAAGTTGCTGGGGAACAGGCACAGAAGTGCTATTTTTTAACGTCTCTTGTAGGGATCAGAATTTAGCGACTGGAATTTTTCCTAATTGAAAATCTTTGTGAATCTTTGAATTTAAATAAAAGGGTTTATTAATCTACCTGCAATATAACATAACCTACATACAGAACAGGTTAACTTACATACAGACTAGGTTAGCTTACATACAATACTGTGTACAGGAGTCTTTTTTTTTTTTTGTCTCCCCATCTTCTGTGGTTTGAGAGTTTAACTGAGATTAGTTGCAAAATGGTTTTGATCTTTGTGCCATGATTCCCCTTCGATGTGTCACTTTTGACTTTAGCTTGAGCATTCGTATTCAAAAAGGACACTGCCGTTGGGAGAGGTATGGTGGCTGGCTTTTGAATTTGGTACCTAAGCAGATTCTTTCAGGGTTTTGTTGTTGCTGTTGTAAATTAAACCTGTGGATCTTGCATTCACGAATTCACCAACTTTCTACTGATTTGAAGTCAGTTGGAAACAAGTACCGTTTCTTTTCCCTCCTCCTCCAGCTGCAGATTTGACATCCTTGAATGCTTCCTGAGTTAATCCTGGAGGCCATTTTACTGCTTCCGACACAGTCACCGATCAAAATGGTGGGGGCTTGGCAAAGGTCTTAGCAACAGAGCAGGCAACGAGAAAAACAAAAACAAACCCAAAAAACCCTACCACAGCCGGTAGGCTCTGGCAGTATTATCTGTCAGCAGTATCTGGCAAACCAGGATTTCCAGCTGGTTTCAGAATGCGATGGAAGGCATGTTTGTCATTTTACAGGCCTTTACTTTTCAAGAGTGTTAGGTGTCAATGTTTAGCCTCTTTGTGCTGAACAAATTGCACTAATTTGTTTAGCTGCTACACAGGTTTTTAAATAGTCCAGGTGACCCTGTGTTTTCTGTCTCTCTCTCTCGCTCGCTCTTTTTAACCTGGTGATACGACTCTAAAAATCCACATTTACAGAATCTTATGATGTTATAGTTGGGGATGTGGAGGGAGAAATACAGTGCTGACAGCTTCAGAATTCTAATCTAATTCCTTGGTATTAAGAATTCCTCTGAGATAAATTTGCACTCAAAGTTCTTCTCTTTGAAGTTAAAAGAAAAAATAAACCTGATTTAAAAGATGACTCAAGAAATCAGCAAATATCAGTTGCCTAATACAAGCACAGGTAAAGTTCATATGTAATTGCATGAACATACTTAAAGAGAGGTTGGATCTGTCAGTAGTTTACCTCTCGGAGTTGGGCCTTAGTGTACATTTAACCATAGCTTGAGATCCAATTGCTTACAGGGTTTAGCACTTTGCCTTGTTGCTGTTAATTTACGGCAGCAGTTAGGGTGCATTACATAGGCTGTGATGGTTGGCTGGGCTTAATTTACTATCTTGTTACCTCCATCAGTTCCAAAGACTTGTTGCATTAGGAGCTGTCGGATTAGATATATCCGACATGATCTATCAGTATGAGGGAACAGTAAGCTTCAGGGTAAAGGGAAAGCCCTGATCCAAAATGATCAGAAACCAAAGTAGGTATATTTTTTTCTGCTAAATTATTAGAAAGTTGTAATTTAATCCCTTCTCCCAAATAATTATCACGAAAGGTTGACGATTATATGGTGGCATTCTCCCTCTCTTTCTTTCTCTCTCTCTTTCTCTCTCTCTCTATTATTTTTTTCTTCTCCAAGTAATCAGGCTTTCTGGCTGGTGGTTTATCTGCTGCTTGTAGACTGCGACCCTGGGATGCCATTACCATCTTACTGGGCAGCATTGGATGTTTTCTGTGTTTCTAATACTGCCTGGTAATGATGATTATGGTGTCTCGCACACAACGTGGAAAAGTTCAACAGCGAATTTGGAACCAGAGGTTAGTGGCCAATATGGAAACTAATACAAAGAAAAATGGTGCTTGACTGAAGATAATTTTGAAGAACTCCCAAGCATGAGTAAAGCTAGAATAAAATGCTTTGGGTGTCTAGATTAGAAGCTAAAAACAAATGTGAGAAAACACTTTTTCTTAGATTATACTTTGAATATATTATTTAAATGAACATATAAATATAAAACCATGCATACTATATGAAGCTGAACACACTTTTAACAGAACAACGATATAATAATTAGTTCCAAACAAAAACGTGAAGTTTTGTAGCTGTGAGAATGCTGATTTAATCTTTTCTGTCCATTTTTAAACTTCCAGACAGTGTGTTGTAACTTTACAGAAAATATAATAAGAACAAGTAAATAAGGATTTATTAGCAGTAACATTTTGGATCCCTGCTTTCAAACTTTGCTTCATAATCAAAATGATTTTTTTCCAGCTAGTAAAAACTGATTTAAGAATTCTGACCAGTCATCTTGTTATGAAGTGTCAACTTAAACATCCTTAACTTTTTGAGTTTTGCTTTTTGTAGTTTGCTGTCCCTTCTCGCCGCAGCAAATTTCATAGATGGTACCTAGCTTCCTTTCTACATTAGTATGTTATAACAGTGGAAATTGTCCAAGAAGGTGTTTTTATTAGCTGTGGGCCAGAACCAAAATCTTGTATCTGGATCAAAACTCTCCCACTTAGGTCCATCCACAATGTTTAAAAGACACCCAAACATTTAAAAAACAATTTTCTCTAAATATTTCTCCATTATTTGGGAGATGTTTGTAATATAATACATTGGAGGGCAGAAAACATGAAGGGGCCTGATCTCATTTACCCTAAAACTCTTTTGCAGCAATCTGGCAGCATAGAGTAGCTTTAAAGTGGGAATTGATTACACAGCATTACACCTGCTTTAAACCCCCTTTTGCGCTGCTAAAGCAGTGTAAAGGGGTTTTAATGGAAATGAGAACCAGGCCTAAAGAAGTTCCCAGATGCCTTTTGTGTCTTTTGATTTTTTACTGAGAACTGAAACAATGCAGGAAATCTGTTCCTTCCTTCAGTTATCAGTTATTAAAGGCACCGTAAATAATGATTTACAAGGATATCCTTGAGAGGGTATAATTGCTGTTAGATATTTTTATCTTACACATGGCATTATGGACAGGTGTTTCAGCCCTCCTAGCAGGTGTTAAGCATTACAAAAAGTGGCAGCAACAACAACAAAAAACCATAAGGGTCTCTCACACATATACTGTGTGCTGTTCATTTTAACTATTTGAATTGAAATGTTTGGTTATTTCCAGGAAGTTATTCTAAGGTGAGACTGTGTAGATTTCATGCAATGCACAATGGGTGGCGGGTACCCTGCTGGACAGTCAAACATCTGTGGCTAGGTCTACACTACCAGCCTGAATCGGCGGGTAGAAATCGACCTCTCGGGGATCGAATTATCGCGTCTCGTCGGGACACGACAATCGATCCCTGAATCGATGCTCTTACTCCACCAGCGGAGGTGGGAGTAAGCACCGTCGACGGGAAGCCGCGGAGGTCGATTTTGCCACTGTCCTTACAGCGGGGTAAGTCGGCTGCAATACGTCGAATTCAGCTATGCTATTCGCGTAGCTGAATTTGCGTATCTTAAATCGACCCCCCCCCGTAGTGAAGACGTAGCCTGTGACAAGCTTTGTGTTGAAATTAATATTATTATTTATATTACAGTAGTGCCTAGAGACCCCACCTGAGATCAGAACCCTGTTGTGTTGGACATTGTACAGACATAGTGAGACAGCCCCTGCCCAAAGAGCTTGCAGTCTAAAGAGACAAAACAGACAAAGAACAGGAGGAGAAACAGAGGGAAATGATTCACCCAAGGTCACAGAACAGGTTAGTGGAAGAGCCAGGAATAGAATCTAGATCTTTTGAGTAATGGTCCAGTATCCTGTCCGCTAGTCCAGTGGTTTTCAGCCTGGGGTCCGCGGACCCCTGGGGGTCTGCAGACTATGTCTAAGAGGGGTCTGCACCTCCAGTCGAATATTTGTAGGGGTCCGCAAATGAAAAAAGGTTGAGAACGACAGCGCTAGCTCATTAAGAACTACATGAAGCTCTGGCCACTGATCAGGAAATGCATGATATGGAATAACTGTGGACTATAGTACGATCCACCTTGCATATGTTACACAGTATATGCTAATCTTTTATTATAAGGTGAATAAATACATGATCAGTAGGAGAGCTACTATCATCTTTGGCATTACTTAGCAGTACGTTAACTACGCTGGTGAGTCTACTGTCACTTTTGCCCTTGTTTAAGACCCAAATTTACCCTCATCCCATGATCTTAAATTTAGTCTTGTAAACTATTTACATCAGAAATGCCAGCTCAGAAGTTATAGAAAATGTTAAGCTAGCTCTCATTCTTTGAAGCTCCTTCTGTACTCGTTTCTTCGGTATGTCTTTCTACCAGATGGGAAGGTTGAAAACTAGGACTGTTTACTGACCTTCAGAGGATGGGAAAAATGTAACAAAAGCTGCAGTTATTGCTTTTACATCACCGCGAAGTAGCACAAAGAAACTGCCACGTGTTTCTATTTTAGACTATTATTATACCAACTTTTTATTTTTAGATCATCTCCTTGGATAAATATTTTTGTTTCCAAAAATACAGATTTTTTCCCTACTTTCCATTATTGCCAGAAGTTTTTTTCTTCAACTCATCAGCTATACAGTAAGCCATTAAAATGGTTGCTTATTTATTTAGGGCAATGTTTATTGAGCTATTTCCATTAGTTTTGATGAGAAGTGCGTTTTCTAAAGACTATGGAAACATTAATGGATGCTCCATTCCTCCAAGTGCTGGACAGACTATGGTCCTCTGTGGACATCTTACTAGACAGTGCTGGATTTTTTGGATCTACTCTAACACTGTCTGGTAACGATGTTTAAAGGGTGAACCAAACCACTACGTGCATCAGAAGAAATGCTTCAGAAACAAGTTTACACCATGATTTAGGCGAAAGTGGAACCTTTGGACAAGCGGGGTAAGACATTAGCATTGGTATTAGACTCTGGAAGGTTACAAGTCTTTGAAGATTCAGTAAAAGCCTAGTGAATGTCAACAACGGACACAACATCTCTGATTTCCGATTTGAAATAAATATTTCAAACGCTTTGTAGGAAATTATTCCATGCAACAAATTAGAGAAGTTTGTAAAAGAACAAAATTAAACTTCACACTGGCGTTTAGTGTAATAACCCACCAGTTAGAATTAGGGCTTCAGTAGTAGAATGAAAAAAAATGCAATTGTCTCCCACCGGAGACACTATAATGCATTCACAGCTCACAAAAGTGGCAAGGCCTGTTACACTACACTTTTCCTGTCCATCATGCTGAAGGGTTTGTTTGTAGCCTGCCATTCTTGACCAGTAACGGGGGGAAAAGGGCAGGATGCTGCTTGTAAAAGTCTGTCTACCCACAGTTATAGTTCAATGATCTCTGTGACTGAATCTGCCATGGAGTCCCCTTTGTTGCCACCTGCCCCTGTTAGAGGCCAGAAAAACTTCTGTTGCAGGTGGGTTAATTCCTCCTATCACACCATTTAGAAATGAGTCAGTTTAATCTAACTGAAGAACAATTATTAAACTCTCACATCCACTGTACACAACAAAGTAGAATATAAGGAGCCGCTCCCTCCCAGAAACTCATTTTAATTGTGTAGTGACTCGAACAGAAATATGTTATTGCATTCAACTCAGGGACAGATGAGGTTTCTGATTAGAAGCGGATTCTGGTTTTGTTTAACAAAGGGAACGACCGTTTTGAAATCTGGCTACCACCATGCTGCTTTATGAGAAAATCAGTTGGGGTTGGAGGGGAGGGGCGGGGGATGCAGGGGAATACTTCTCCTGCTGTAGGATTATACATTCTGAAGGATGACTCACGACACCCCACCTGAGCTGTGTCCTTGCTCACATCTGAAATGGGAGTGGCCCCTCTTTCACTCTCTCTCATGCCTGAGGGATTTGTTTGCTAGCCTATGAATAGACTGTGCCCTACCCAGGTGTAGCTGGAGAATGGCTGCTGTTGACAGTGCTTCAAGTTTGAGCACTGGCAGATCACTCCTGGGAACGTGAATAGCAGCTAAGGACCCTTTTGTCAGAATTCGGACCTCATTAGGTATGTCTACACAGCATTTTGGAGTGAGCGGGCCTTTTCCAAGGGTGAGTTCATTTGCATTTTCCAACTCTTGTTGCCTGCACGATATTTCTTTTGCTGAAAAGGAAAATAAAATGATTGGAGGTCTTCTCTGTGTGCGTCACTATAGCAATAAAGAGACTTTGAAAAACTCACTAGCCAGTGTAACTGGACAGTCAGTGATTCAAAGAGTCATCATAGCACCATGAAAATCCACTCCCTTTTCCCAGTGCAGGCCCATTGGCGTCAGTGGTAGATACACGGTCCAGAAAGTGAAAATATTGCTGAATACACTATGGCCCTGATCCTGGAAACACTCGCACGCGTAAAACACTGAACTAAATGGACCCACGCGCATATTTAAAGCCAAGGCATGTGCTTGCAGGACTGGGGTCTAATTAGGGACAACTAGCCTCAGATAGGGGTAAGCACAACTCTCACTGACTGCAATGGAATCTGCACACATGTAGCTCGAGGGAAAACGTTGGCCCTTCATCTTTATCTGCAACAGTTCCAGTCCCTGTCTGTCTCCCTGACTTTATTTTCTCCTCTATTCCTTGTAATGGAAGTCCATACTTCCTACACTTGTGTGCACAGCTCAGAGAGAGTAGAGATCATCACTTAATTACCAGGATTTATATTTCAGAATTCCATGTCACCAAATAGAAGCACTGAATTTATCGGCCAGATCCTCAGCTAGTGTAAGTCAGAAAGCACCACTGAAGTGAGATTTTTTTTACCCACGAAAGCTTATGCCCAAATAAATCTGTTAGTCTTTAAGGTGCCACTGGACTCCTGGTTGATTTTACTGAAGTCTGTGGAACTATGCCAATTTACCACAGCTGAGGATCTGGCCCTATCTATTAAAATTCGCCAATCCCCAGCATTTAGAGTTCCAGCTCACTCCAGTGTTCCACTGGAGCTGCGTACACACACTGAGAATAGACTCCATAGTTCACAGCAGAAACTCAAGATCTGGCACTTTCATTTTTAGTGCTTCAATAAACTGGGAAAAAATAAATTGAAACAGATGTTCTGCCTGAGTCTCTTCTTACACTGAAATGAATAGTTACACTGGTGTCAAATTGGTGTAATGGAGTGGGAAATTGGGCCCACTAAAGGCAGAAGGATACCTTATAACTCAGCACATGAAGTTTAGAGACGTGGCTGAATCAAAATCCCAGGTCTGCATAACCTGGGAATTTTGCTTTGGTTTGGCCCATCACAATTATGGAAATTTTGCCAATGGATGTTACCATCCCTAAACTCTGTTGCTGTTCAGTCTAAATGTGAACTTTGTGACTTAGGCCCACCTCTGTAGTGGGGGAGAGAGTTTAGGAGTAAGAAATTCTTATTTGAGGAGGCTCCCAGGCGCAGCTCTGCTCTGCCATTCGCCAAAAGGATGGAATTAACCCAGTATAGAGAGCCAGCCATGAGGCTTACATCCCTTCCCAATAGGTTTGGCACATGACTCCATGCCAAAAACAACCGTTATGGAACACAGGAGCAATGGAAAGTTTTTAATTAAACTTTCTGTTGCTTTTAAAAACATTTGCATGTGCGGCAACGTGAATTCAAACCGATCCAAATTATTATCTGCATAGCTTGAAAGCAGCCGATTATGCCTGCTTTAAGCACACCGGTTTAGTCAAGCTGAGGTCTCTTTGTGCTAGAATGAATACAGTTTGTGCACTGTTTGGTGAAAGGGGTTTCCTTTGCAGGTGTATCACTCTCAGTAAAATAAAATTAAGATGAAGGGGACGAGGGAGGGAGAAAGTATCTGTTGGTGATTAGCCATGGTGTTACTTATTAACCAGTTTGAAAGTGATTCAGGAAATGGTGTGAAATGCGAGTGACTCTGCAAATTGGCTTTTAACTAGCATTTAAACAAGATGAATTGTACAGCAAAGCCACTTTCAATATATCCTCTCTTTTGAAAACACACTCTGAAGGGTGCTGAGCTTGGATTGATGGGACAGTAAATCAAAATGGAGATAACTGTAATCAGGCACCCACTGGAGGTGCACAGAGATGTTCAATTTAAAAGAATGTATTTCTGCATATGACTCAGGTCAATTCCTCAAAGAGATTATTTATACCTAGGAAAGTGGCCATTCATTCTTCTCCTGGGGAGGCCAGTCGAATTTAGAGTGATTTATTGTGAAAGGCATGGAGAGCCTAAGAAAATTCCTCTCCCCCAAATGGTCTGGGCTTGATTTTTTTCTTGCTTACACCAGTGTATTTCCCTGGGCCTTACTGATTTATAATGGTGTGAAAGCTATCTATGCCCCTTGTCCACACTAGGCTTTTCTTCTGAAAAGATTCCCACCATTACTAGGACTGACAGGAGCACTAGACAAGATGAGGCAACGGCGACCAATGGGATTGCCGCCACCATGTTGTGAGAAGAATTATATCATTCAGGCCCAGATCCTCTGTTGAAATCAACTGGAGGTAGGAGCCTAAATACCTCTGAGGGTCTGGGCCGCAGTACTCCACAGTAGCACTCTGACTGTAGTTACTGACAGAAAACCTGCACAAGAGTCAGTCATAGTGGGAAATTTCCCAACCAAATGGTTGCTGTGGACACAGCTATTGTCTTGAGGTGGGTTCAAGTCCTTTACATTGTCTTGGGAGTGGTGAAGCCCACATCCCAGTAACCTGGAAGCAGTTGGCTTTTATTTAAAAAATGCTCTTTATCAGCAAACAAATCAAAGTTAAATATTTACAAGATAATTACAAACCTACCTGTGGGGCCCTCAGCCCCTCCTCCCTTTGCCTTTATAGTCCATGAATTCTGAAACAACCCCACTAATGTTGATTGCATTTCCTCTAGCCTGAGTGCCTGCTGATTGATGTCTTACCAGACAAAGTTAGATCTAGCTATTTTCGTCTAATACTGTCTGGTAATGCCGTCCATCGCATTGGCTAAATCTTCGCCTTGACAGAAATACAGAGAAAAAGTTTGATCATGGTTATTTCAGTGCAGCCAGCGAAGTCTGAGCTCTGGGCCTTTGCACTGGAGTTTGGGTGTGTTTTAAAAGCCCATTCAAGTGTATTGGTTCAACGTCTGCTTTTATTACACGTAGGCCTGTGCTGTAAAGCCTGCAGAGATATAAAAAGGCAATAAGGAAAAAGTACAAGTGAGTATGAACTTGCATGTCCCTATCACATAGGTATGGAAAGGTTATTTTGTTGATTGGATGTTCATCTGCATTGATCCTCAAGCCATTTCACTGCATCAAAGAGATAACTGAGATTTTAGTTGCTACCTGCAGCTCATGTAATTCTAGAAATGTGCACCACAGCCTGGAAAAATGGGCACGATAGACTGTAATTTTTTATTTTAAATTAGGATGAAAATAATCAGTGCAATAATTTGATTAAAGAATGTGAAACAAAGGAAGAAAATAACTCATGCTGAAAAAATGTTTGCCAAAGAGACCATTCAGGCCGTATTCTCAGCTAGTATAAATCAGCGTAGCATCATTGACTTCATTGGAGCTATGCCTGTTTACACGAGCTCAGGATCTGTCCTGAATTTGTACTGACCTTTTGGTAAAAAGCAAGGTTGGAAACTAAAACAGTCTCCTAAGACAACTACAGCACAGGAGGCTGTCCTCTCTGACCTTAAAATTTTTCCTCCTCTGAAGGACAGACCTGGTTAGACATTTAACAAAAAGAACTCTATTGAGGGCTTTTAAAAACAAGGGAAGCTGTGTTTCCATTTCATTGCCCTGCCTGGTCAAACAAAAATCACTTCTCTGAGTGAACTTGGGCCATTTTGTCATCCGAGATTGTTCATGGTTTCATGTAGCTGCCGTTATTTGGAAATTATTTGTTAAATCAGCAAAAAAACTTCAAGAGGCCAATGGATTTTGTTACCACACTGTAACTTTAAAGGAGGTATTTTATTTTTAAACTCAACTAGAAAGGTGGTTCAAAAGAACTGCAATTTTTCTTTTTTAAACAAGGGATGATCTTTGCAGCCTGCAGCTTAGCAGGTCGTATTGCTTTAAAAATCAACGGCGGGACTGTGGAATCTGAAGCCTCATAAAAGACTAGTGGCGCTGGTTAGAAAAGCATAGTTAGTTTCTCTATACGGTTCCTCGTGCAGCTCTTCTGAAGCAGACTTCTGACACCGAACTAATCTAATACATAACACCATCTTCTCCTGTCCACTCATCTCTGGTAACAAATAGGCTAGTTGTGCCAAGTTGTGTGGTACTTTTCTGATGCAACAATGAACTGCAGGCACAAAACTTTGCAGGTACCAACATATTTAGGTGTGCAACTACTATGATTTGTGCCGGGAATTTATTTTCAAGTGTATTTTGGGGATGCAAATTGCACGGCCAACTGAGAAAAACAACGTTAGCACTGGACTGAGATAATCAAGCTCTGTTTCACATGTGACCACAGAAATACTGAAGCTGGGTCCCTGTCTGTAAATGAAAAGAGAGTGCATTTACCCACTCTGCGGGCTAGTCTTCACTACCTGCTCGGATCGGCGGGTAGAAATCAATCTCTCGGGGATCGATTTATCGTGTCTCATGTAGACGGATAAATCGATCCCCGAATCGATGCGCGTACTCCCACCTCGTCAGGAGGAGTAAGCGCCGTTGACGGGGGAGCCGCGGTGGTCGATTTGCCGCCGTCCTCACAGCGGGGTAAGTCAGATCGGATACGTCGAATTCAGCTACTCTATTCGCGTAGCTGAATTTGCGTATCTTAAATCGATTCCCCCCCTCCCCCAGTGTAGACCTAGCCTGCCACAAGGCCCACTAGCAGTGATTATTGCTAATTGTTAAGGGTAGGCACATAGTAATTGCCATACAAAGAAAGGCAAATGGTCCACCTTATATGGTATCCTGCCTACAAGAGCCAATGCCAGATTATTAACCCCCTAAAACAATATACCCAATTGTGCAATATTATTCAGTGGGCAGGTATGAGGAGGAATTACTTCCTGACCACAGCAGTGGATCATCTTATGCCCTAAAGTATGAGAACTCTCAATTTTTATATTAATGCAAACTTGCTAAATTGTCATGAAAATTTGCCAGGTACAAAATCTATCTAGCCCACAATTGCCATGGTGGTGACAATGATACTGAAAAAAAATATGATATTTTATTTCTCCTTAAAGAATGACTCATTCTGGGTAAGTAGAATTTGCACAGATGTTTTTGTGTAATTGCTGATACTCTTCTTCTGCATATTCTAATCCTTTTTTTTAAATCTTAATAAACTGTTTCTCTCAGTAATATCCCACCAAGAGATTAATTATATGTTGCACAGACTGTTATTTATCCATTTTAAATGTGCTACCTTTGAACTTCAAGTGAACCCTTGTCTGCCCTCTATACACCCTGTCTGACCATTCAACCGTCCAGCACTTACCCACTGGATTTCACTCAAGCCAAACCTTCTTTTAATAGGATCCATTCTGTTTCTCTTTCCCTCCGGTCCTGATCTAGCTTCTCAACATGGCACTCAAGCTTCTTTGAAGTAGAAAATGTTCCTTGAATTGAAGCAAATTTGCCAGTTCACTGACACAGCTCTTTGCTAATTACCTGTAAGAAACTAACTTGTCTTTCAGCAAAATGTGTTCTTGGGTAAATTACTAGTGAAAATCTTGTTTGGTATCTTGACCAGCCAGTTTAAAGGGTGGGTGCGCAAGAGAAGTACCCTAAGGATTGTGATAAAAGAAGGAAAGGAGAGGGAAGGTTTAATTGCAGTCGTAAAAAACTTAGCTCACCCACTCCGTTACCATTCATTACCCTATTTGCTATGATGGGTTGAGTATTCTAACTGCCAATATTTAGTAACTGTTTTATCACCAAAAACCACATGCTTGGAATAAATGTGTTCTCACAAAGATTGTTTTTCCTGATTCTACCAAGAAAAAATGATTGCATTGGCTGCTATTGTACATGTGCATATTTATTATGTATTTACATTATTGACCTTGCTGTAATGCTGCCTTTTAATGTGGATCCTTATTTCAAAACCTCTCATTGCATATGTAATAAAAAAAACCAATTGACTCTCCAGCCAGTTCTGAGTTGTATTTATTTTTAAGCAACGTGGATTTTGTGCATGACTAAAAGGAAACTTTCTGAAGAAATCTGTGTTCCACTGATATGTAAATTCACTCTGATGAATCCAGACCAAAGGTGCTGATGGCTCTGTTGCTTTGACTTGCTGTATCAGGAGGTTCAAGAAGTTGAACAGATTCATACAGTTTAAGGCCAAAGGAGACCAGTAGATCATCTACTCTGACCTCCTCTATAAAACAGGCCAGTAACATTTCACCCAGTTATCCCTCTATTGAGCCCAATAACTTGTGTTTGACTAATGCATATCTTCCAGAAAGGCTGCCAGTTACTCATTTATGAAAACAAGGCTGAATCCTGGTCCCAGTAGCTGAGATGATACTGAAAATGACATTTCCTTGTCTACACTGAGCATAAAGTTGTGGTCTGCATTGTGTTTTACCTGATTCAGTTCTGTAGCGAAAACAGTGCCTATGAGGCCAGATCCAAAGCCGGCTGAGGTCGAGGGAGTATTTCATTGTCTTCAGTTGGCTTTGGATCAGTTCCATGAGGCAAAACATCTCCATACAGGACATAATGTCTGAGGTTCCAAAACCAAACTGATGTTTAACCACACCGCTTTGTGGCTTTGAGGTGGGAGAAAATCTGGAACCCTTAGCTTACTCCTTCAATAGGCAAAACTCCCTGTGAAGCCAGTATTTGTGACTTTAATGCTAGCGTGGAATGAGGAAGGACTGCAGGATTTGATCCACAGCTCCCCGATAGCAGTGAGTTTTAATGATGCCTTAGTGGCTGACTGTAGCCGGGGCAGGGCTTTAAGTGGCACAGAGCCAAGTGGTCAGAAACATTTGGGATTCAGAGGAGCGTTCCCTCTGCTTTGCTGAATCTTTCAGCACTGAGTCACAGATAACCCAGCTTCCTTCCCCGAAGCTGATGGTCCAACCCACAGAATTTACAAGCTCAGCCTTTTGCTCCTGATTGCTTCATGCTCCCTGTCTTTTGACAGCTACATGACGGGACACATACAAGTCCTACACGAACCCTCCTCTCCAACGGCAGCCTTCACCTCACCCAATCAGCAGGCTCAACCGAGTACAAGCACTTCCTGCTTAGGTGGGATTAAGGTACTGTGCAGAATGCAGGCCCATGACACAGGATAAGCACTTCTCCACTGATGACTGAGATAGACATTATTGCCCCAAGGAGTGATGGACCATATAGAAATGAATAGTGGTGTAATGTACAAAGGCAACTGAGTAAATAATCATGTCATTCAGGATTTAAAGAAATGGGACTGATTGAAAATTCCAGGTGAGCCAACAAATCCTTTCACAGACAAACAATGCTGTAATTCGATGCTCACTCGTGTGCATCTCAGCTTTATGATTGGTCCAATTAAGATGTCCCATTTGGAAAGCTTTTTAATAGAAGCTTTCATGGAAACAAATGTAACTTTGGTGCCATCTGCACTATGAAAAGCTACCAACTTGTATGAGCCAATTACACCACTGTAGCATCTGCCAGGGTTAAAACGTGGTTTTATAGTACAGATGGCTCAGAACTCTGTTTTAATTGTGTTCCCAAACAGAGCTTAAGAGTGGACTTTTCCAGGTCTTGAGCTTAAAGTAATAGTTCTGTCTTGAAGGGTTCATGGGGCTGAACGGTGCACCAAAATCATGCTAATTAGCTGCTTCTGTATTTTAACTGGCTTCTACAAGAAGACAGATTTTCAGAGTGTAGACAGCAACAAGGTACAAAGAAACAACAACATGGTCTTGACAAGCACAGGCAGAGAGATGTTAGGCCAGGTCTACACTACCTCGGTAGTTCGACGGCTGGCAATCGAACTTCCGGGTTCGATTTATCGCGTCTGGTCTGGACGCGATAAATCAATCCCGGAAGCGCTCGCCGTCGACTGCGGTACTCCAGCTCGGCGAGAGGAGTACCGCGGAGTCGACGGGGAGCCTGCCTGCCGCGTGTGGACCGCGTCTGAACCGCGGTAAGTTCGAACTAAGGTATGTCGACTTCAGCTACGTTATTCACGTAGCTGAAGTTGCGTACCTTAGTTCGAATTGGGGGGTTAGTGTAGACCAGGCCTTAGTTTATGCAGCTTTATCTGTTGAAAATCAAGTCTGTAGCAACATCGAAGTAATGTCACTTTGACTTGTAAATACAGCTTTACACCTGGAGGACCAACTTTTGTGTCGTCACTGCCAATCTGTGCCTCTTCCATTTTCACCTGGATTCATCAAATTCACATGACAGAGAAGGGTAGGACTGATGGGGGTGAGGTGTGGAGGGAGAGGATGCAAATAATACATTAACATTTAGTCTGTGTTGGGCTCTGGGGCTTTACAAGTTTATTTGCCTAAAGAGTAAAATCCCCTAGATTTTTTCTAATGAAATAGATACTGCAGTTTACAAGATGCAGATTTGTATAATAATTCCAGCAAAGAGAGAAAACCTTTGCACAGAAAAAACACCCCTAACACTCTTTACCAGGAGCATTTGAACACCACTGGCCACTCCCCTTATAACCTTCCAGCACATATTTTTTTCTTATACACTGCAGCATAATCATTATGGTTCCTGTTTCTGCAATCAGGAATAAGTCGAGGGCAGTGTTGCTTGAGTGATAAATGCAGTATCGTAGGAGATAAAAATATATTCGTCACTCAGTCCAGACAAGAGAGACTCAAAGAAATCTCCTTCTGAAAGAAAGGCTTTCCGCCTTTCAGCAAAACATCTAGTTTCCCTTGATTGATAGGTGAGACAGAGGAAGCAAACACAGTCCCACCAGATGGGTTATCTGAGTTTGAATAGCAGACGGTGGGAAGGTGGAGCTCCGGTAGAACAGCCTGTGCCCACACAAGGAACGAACTGAAGTCATCTGAGTTTCTCGCTGGTGTAATTATACCTTACATTGTTGCTCAAGGACTTATTGCAAGGAAACAGCAGGTAAAATAAGCTGCTGTTTATGCCCACGTTTTCCATCTCACTTAACAGGAGACAGAAACCATTCTGAAATGTGCAGCTGCATCAAAAGGGCTTGTTGTTTTGGAAGGAAAATCTTAAAGATCCTTCCTATTGAAAATCCCTTTGGCCCTGTTCATTGTTGCTGAAACTCACCTATGTTCAATGGGCATTATAGCAGGGATGGCTTTGCCCCCTAGCTTTGATTGCCTCTGTATTCTGGCTATGTTAGCAAATGTGATTCTTCTTTTTGAGCCAGCAAACATATAATAATCCACACACACTGGGGTCTAATAGGTCCTCGCTTCAAGCTTGTAGTTTTGAGTTGTATTTGTAGCTCCAATCCAAAGTGTCCTATTTTCTGCCTTGTCTCTTCTGACACCCCCCACTCCAAGGCCTAGCACAGCTGTAAACATTTCTGCATCTGATGTACTCAGAATCCTGTGACAGTCAGAAAACAACCTCCTGTAATGCTTCTTGCTATAAACTCTCCAGATGCATTACAGGCCTTCAGAAACAAGCTGCAGTTAGCAGGTTAATCTGTAAAAAGCAACAAAGAATCCTGTGGCGCCTTATAGACTAACAGATGTAATGCTATTTTAAACCCCCTATCGTCAAATGCATCCTCCTATATAACTTCTAACAGACCTAGGGTTTGGCCCCATTGAAGTCAAAAGTCTCATTAACTTCAATGGGGCCAGGATTTCACTTCTAATGTTTTCAGATCATAAACCATAACCTGCTGGAGACATCCTACCTGTGACATTTGTCCTGCCAATTTATAGGGGCCTCTCCTGAGGTGAATTGAGCATCTCAACTCCTAGTGACAGAGACGGGGCAGAGTAGATATGGCAAAGATAAATTGTTTGGCTACAGTGAAAGTTGTAGGTGCAGGATCTCAAGTTCTATCAGGATGTCAAATTCTTAGTTGCAGGGTAAAAATTCTTGCTTCCTGATTGCAGTCTTTGAGCGCACTAGTGGAAATTGTTTTTTTATTAAAATATTTTTTTCAACAAAAAATAGCTTTCCTCACCAAGATGACATTTTTGTGGAATATTTTCATTTTGATCAAAGGTTTTGTTTTGCTGGGTTTTTTTTGCTTTTTTGACAATAAACTGAAACCTGAACATTTGTCAGTAAAAAAAATTCATGTTTTAGTCAAATTGTCAGGGTTTTTTTTGGTTTTTTTTACTGAACATGTTTGTGTCCCCGTCCCCCTCAAAAGTTTTGCTGGAAATTTTGAAAAAAAATTGGATATTTTGCAAATTTCTCTACAACAAATAGTTGACATTTCTCTGATAGCTCCAGTGTTTGACTTCTTCCACTGGACATCTTTAGGGGATGTTTGAATGTCCTAAAATAAAATTCAATAATTAAAACAGAAGACAGGTTTCAGAGTAGCAGCTGTGTTAGTCTGTATCCACAAAAAGAACAGGAGTACTTGTGGCACCTTAGAGACTAACAAATTTATTAGATGCATCCGAAGAAGTGGGTTGTAGCCCACGAAAGCTTATGCTCTAATAAATTTGTTAGTCTCTAAGGTGCCACAAGTACTCCTGTTCTTAAAACAGAAGAAATAGTATTATGGCTGGTAACTGATATATGCGCTAGGGATGCTGGGAGAATTCCTAACTCTCTTGTACAATTGAAAATCTTTGGCTCACTTAATGTTCCATGATTCACATAAGGGAAACGATTAGCTACATCCTGTGGAATTACGTGATTGTGATTCCATAATGTTCTTTGCATAACTGAGGACAGCATTATACTGAACATAGCCACTAAAGAATTCCTGTTCCCTGACCTATCTTGAGTGCAGTGACCAACTCATGGGTCTGCCAAATCTACCCTGAACAGCGGTTCAAAATTGACTTTATTTGCAGTCATAATGTTTTACAGTAATGACATGGTGCACTTCATACAGCTTCTTTCACCTGTGGTACTCCAAGCACTTTGCAAATATTAATTATGACTCACACCAACCTTGGGAAATAAGTTGCTTTATTACTATCCTTGTTTTACAAATCGGGAAACTGATACAGAGAGGGGCAGGACTTGTCCTGGATCTCACAGGAAATAAGTGGCAGACTCAGGCATAGAACCCATATGTCCAGTCTCCTAGTCTTTTGTTTTAACTTCCTAATAGTTTCAACATTTTGGAGATAGCATGTCTTTCTTGAAATTCAGCACTTCCCACCCTTACAATGTAAGTGTTAGAACTCACAATAAGCATGCTCTGAGATTCCTAAGAGGTCATCAGCAAAATCAGGGAAGAGCAGACTTGACACACCTAAGATTTAAATGGTAAAAAGCAAGTAGGAAAAAACACCCTCAACTCCTCCAAACGTCCGGGCCTTCTTTATATATATCATAAGGAAACAATAAAGGAGACAAGCCTACTATATTAAAACCCGTTCAGAGCACCATCAGGTGGGCAAGACAACACATTCAACAAAAGATTAGGGCTTTTTTCACTGCCGTCCATGTGATTTCCCGCCCCCCCCCCCCTCCTTGAATCCTCATGACGTCAACCCGAAGTCTGTGCTGAAGCTTCTTAATTAACCTTCCTCTGGGGAAAAGTCCTTTTATTTTCCCTTTATCAATTTATTTTGGGTGAGGCGGGAAGAGGTGGAGTCAGCTCCCAAGCCAGTACATTTAACAAGCTGCTCCTGGCACCGCTGCTGTAATCTAAATTGACTCAAGCACAAAGTTCAGGACATTTAGATTCGGTGGGAACTCTGAATATATGTTTTGGCTCATGGAATGGGTTTAAATGTAGGAGAAACTACTTAATGAATTATACCCCCTTTTCTCAGCTGTATTTCTCTGCTTTCCAGATAAAGAGGCACACATCTCTACTGATGGCCCAAGCTAGGGGAGGATGTGTGTATATTTCATGGGTGGCGGGATATCTAAATCTTATTGCCAAGCCAGGATGAAGTGGGAGGATGCAGGTATGTCAGTATAACATCTGGAAGAGGCAATGTTTCTATGGTGATTTCTGCCGGTTGAGCTTTTGGGAAATCAACGCTTTTAAAGGAACCTGAATTCCTGTCTTCAGTGGGTTGTTAAGGGGAGGTTGAGGGATACTTCTTCAGGAGAGATAAAAGTGAAATTCATTGGCGGGACCAAGGGTGGGTTGTTTATTACGCCCCAAGGACCTATGCTATGTCAGCTGGAGGGTGTATTCTCTCCCATTGGACTGGAAAAAGGTATTTTGTGTGTGCGTGTGCAAGAGACTGTGTGTGTGTGTGTGTGTGCAGAACGCACAGGGAGACAGCTGAACAGTGGCTGGAGCACAGCAAGGCAGAGGCCTAGCAGAGGCCAGCCTCCTGTATTAAAAGGAGAGGAGAAGGGAGGAACCTGTGATGTGCCCAACGAGAGATGTAATCAAGGGAGAGAAGTCATGATCCCACAGCATGCTCAGGCTGCCAGCACAAAGGGGTTCACGCGCCATCCAACGCAACATGTGAGTATCAGAAGTAGCCATCACACAAGCAATCCATCCCCGCCCTAGGCTGGTTGATGATCCCATCATCACCTGGGAGTCCCTAGGCTGCAGATTCAGCAGTGTTCTATTGAACTGACCTGGTGAGCGGTATATGCCTTGTATGTACAATCCGTTGGAGGATACACTGATGATAGGGCCCGAATGCAGTTTGGGAGGACATACAGGCCAAACTGTGATATAAAGTAGTAGTAATAAATAGACCCCTGGACAACAGGGAGAACAGAACCCAGGAAAGATATTCAGAAGTGCTTGAAGGATTTAGGTGCACAAATCCCACCAACTTTCATGAAGACTTGTGCTCCTAAATCCGTTAGGCACTTTTGAAAATCTCTCCCTCTAATATTAAATTGTATACATTATAATATAATATATAAAGATATAAATTATATACAAACCCTGTGGGGCTTGGCTGAGACCAAAGCATCTCACTTGAGATCAAAGCCATATTTGAACCCACATCTCCAAAGGTAAATGGTTTAATGGACTCTATTAACCCATTACATCAGGCCAGGGCAAGGGAGAGGCTAAGCAAACACTCCAGGGAGGAATAGCTTCATTTGGATTGCTAATTCTATTTGCACACCAAACATCCACTTTAAACACACCCATTCCTGTTGCTAGCCCAATTCATTATACACTATCTGTGTGCGGCTCCTCCCAAATGCTGGATAAACAAATGGAAAGGGAGAAAGAAGGGTTTACCGCCCCTGGAATAAGGTAACCCTAGAACACTAGGATGAGTTAATGACTTGTGATTCTTTGGACTCTGTTGACTTTTCTCTGGCCTTTTTCTCTTTTAGAATAAGTCCTAAAAAAGTGATTTTAGAAGCATTCATTTCAACAACACAGGAATTGTATGTAGATTACAGTATTTAAAAACAACATTACAAGCAAATAGTCTGGAAGCCTCTAAGCCAGCTGTGTTTGTATGGTAAACAAAGTCAGTAACATGCAGCCCTGTTTTTAAACTCTGTTATTGCAGTTTTCTTCCACTACTGAACAGCACAGGGGCCTAGTAACTTGTGTCTGGACTAGAGCACACAGGTGTTAATGGGTTCACAGCTCAAGGCCTTTCCTGAGGCTAGGTCTACACTACAGCGGGGGGGTCCGACCTAAGATACGCAACTTCAGCTACGTGAATACCGTAGCTGAAGTTGCGTATTTTAGGGCGGCTTACCTAGCGGTGAGGACGCGGGAAAGTCGACCGCTGCCGCGCTGCCGCCGACTCCGCTGCCGCCTCCTGCCGAGGTGGATTTCTGGAGTCGACGGCAGAGCGATCAGGGATCGATTTTACCGCGTCTTCACTAGACGCGGTAAGTCGATCCCCGATAGACCGATTGCTACCCGCCGGATCGGCGGGTAGTGAAGACAAAGCCTCAGACATTCGATCTCATTACCCTACCCTGGGTCTGTCTTGTCTAATTAGGGCATGGCTGCATTTGCAAATGTAGAGTGCTTTGAATTAAACCAGCCTTCGTAGAGCGCAGTAGGGAAATCGCTGCAGTCTGTCCACACTGACAGCTGCAAGCGCCCTGGCGTGTCCACATTTGCGGCACTTGCAGTGGCATTGGGAGTGGTGCATTGTGGGCAGCTATTCCACAGAGCACCTCTTCCCATTCTGGCACTGTGGCTTGTTGGAAGGGTGCGGGGGATGCGGGGCATTCTGGGTCCTGTCCCAACGCCCTGTGATGCAGCGGTTCGCATCCCAGCAATCCCTCTGCTTCCGTCCACAATTGGCGCCATCTTTCAACGTTGTTTGTACTGCGCGCTCTGTCTTCCCTTTCGGTCTGTGGGAATGGAGCTGCTGAGGAACACGCTGACGAGTCTCGCCAGCACATCATGTTTGGCAGTCAAGTTATTCCTTAAGATCCAAAGTGACAGTGAGGACTCCGACGATGATATCGACTCGAGTAACGCATACGACACGAGATTGCTTGTGGCATTCACGGACATGCTCAGCACCGTGGAACGGCGCTTTTGGGCTCGGGAAACAAGCACCGAGTGGTGGGATCACATCGTCATGGAAGTCTGGGATGATGAGCAGTGGCTGCAGAACTTTCGGATGAGAAAAGCCACTTTCATGGGACTGTGTGAGGAGCTCGCCCCCACCCTGCGGCGCAAGGACACGCGATTGAGAGCTGCCCTGCCGGTGGAGAAGCGGGTGGCTATTGCAGTCTGGAAGCTGGCAACTCCAGACAGCTACCGATCGGTCGCTAGCCAGTTTGGAGTGGAGAAGTCGACCGTTGGAATCATGTTGATGCAAGTTTGCAGGGCCATTAATTGCATCCTGCTCAGAAGAACCGTGACTCTGGGTAACATGCATGACATTGTGGCTGGCTTTATACAAATGGGTTTCCCTAGCTGTGGAGGGGTGATAGATGGGACGCATATTCCAAGTCTGGCACCAGCCCACCTAGCCTCCGAGTACATTAATCGGAAGGGCTATTTCTCTATGGTTCTCCAGGCACTTGTGGATCACCATGGACGTTTCATTGACATTAACGTAGGCTGGCCCGGAAGAGTGCATGACACACGCATCTTTCGTAACACTGGCCTGTTCAGGAAGCTGCAGGCTGGGACTTTTTTCCCAGACCAGAAGATCACCGTAGGGGAAGTCGAAATGCCCACTGTGATCCTTGGAGACCCCACTTACCCTTTAATGCCGTGGCCTATGAAACCTTACACAGGGAGCCTTGACAGCAGCAAGGAGTGGTTCAACAGCAGGCTGAGCCGGTGCAGAATGACTGTGGAGTGTGCTTTTAGCTGTTTAAAGGGCCGCTGGTACTCTCTGTATGGGAAGCTGGACCTGGCCGATAACAGCATCCCCGCGGTTATATCCGCGTGCTGTACCCTCCATAATAGTTGTGAAGGGAAGGGTGAAAGATTCACTCAGGCATGGAACTTGGAGGTTCAAAACCTGGAGGCTGAATTTGAACAGCCAGAGAGCAGGGCTATTAGAGGGGCCCAGCGCGGGGCTGCAAGGATTAGGGATGCCTTGAGGGGGCAATTAGAGGCTGAAAGCTACCAGTATTGTCTGGTGTCCCATTGTACCTCAAAAAGCTTGCAATCTAAGGGCATGGCTACACTTGCGAGTTAGAGCGCATTAAAGCAGCCCACTGTGCTCTAACTCACAACCCGTCCACACTGGCAAGGCACGTAGAGCGCTCTGACTCCGTGACTAGAGCGCTCCTGGTACTCCACCTCGGCGAGTGGAATAACGTTTGATGCACCCCCGCTGGAGCGCTGCAGCACCAGTGTGGACGCCCTGGTCTATTAATGCGCTCTGATCGGCCTCCAGAAGTGTCCCACAATGCTTGTTCTAGCCACTCTGGTCATCGGTTTGAACTCTACTGTCCTGCCCTCAGGTGACCAACCGTCAGACCCACCCTTTAAATTCTCTGGGAATTTTGAAAATCCCCTTCCTGTTTGCTCAGCCAGGCGTGGAATGCTCTCAGTGCATCTTTCCAGGTGACCATGCCTCCACGTGCCAGGCGATCCCCAGTATGGAGCAATGGCGAGTTGCTGGACCTCATCAGTGTTTGGGGGAGGAAGCTGTCCAGTCCCAGCTGCGCTCCAGCCGTAGGAATTACGATACCTTCGGGCATATATCAAGGGACATGATGGAAAGGGGCCGTGACCGGGACGCTCTGCAGTGCTGCACACAGGCAAGCTGCTTATAGACCAGGGCGGAAGCCGCATTGTAGTAGAAGACCCTCCCTTGCACAATAGGGCCCTGTTCTTGGTTGGTCCCTAGGCATTACTGTAATAAACATGATTAATAATAATCAGTATGGCCACATAACTAGAGCCTTGCAAAACATCTGCAATGAAACCCAAAGCTGGGTGAACTCTCTCAGCTTTAAACTTCGTTGAGAACACAAAATTCGAACCAGCATCACTGAGGCTTGCAAAACGTTCGGCAAACACAGGCCCAGGCTTGGAATGAACCAGAGCTTATTTATGGTTTCAAGCACAAATGTAGGGTGAAACTTTCCCTTGCGCAGCGCAACGGGTCAGAGTTTAAGTCCCATTTGAACCATACTTTGAGGACTTAAGTAGAATTTGAGTCTCTCAATCTCGCTTAAGTACTTATATGGTGCTCATCGCTGTAGTATCTGAGTTCCTCACAGTCTTAAATATATTTATCCTTACAACATCCCCATCAGGTAGGGAAGTGCTGATAGCCCCATTTTACTGATGGGGAGCTGAGACAGAGAGAAAGTCTAAGTGACTTGCCCAAGGTCACACTGAAAGTCTGTGGCAGAGCGGGAAATTGAACCTGCTCTGCCGAGTCCCAGGCTAGCACCTGAGCTGCTGGGCCATCTTTCCAATCCTGAACCAGCTGAGACTCACTGCATCTGGATGGGGGTTGAGTCGAATTTTGGTGGTTCAGCTCTGATGAGAACAGCCTTCCTTGAGCTAGTTCAGCACCTGCATTTCCAGTTTCAATCAGAACAAGAAGTACAGGGGTGCAGAAAAAATGGGGAGGGGGCAGAAAATGATCAGAACTTTACTGGCTCTCAAAACAGATTCAATTTGAGGGGTCAACTCAAGTTCTTACTGGAGCTGAACAGCTTTGCCCATCCCTGTTTATACTGCTAGGCACAAGCCACTGAGAAATACCGCACAGAAAGCAACCAGGCCCCACCTTTATGAACACAGACTCTGAAGTTAATCATTGTCCCAGCGCTGCCTGCGTTGGTCTTGGCGAGGACATTCAAGGCCACAGTTGTAACTGTCAGAGGTTTAGTGAGAACTAACCAGCTCTTTGGGTGTTCCCCTGTATGAGATGCAGAAGCATCAAGCACAAATCCTTCCGTTTTAATCTGTAGCGAACAGACCATGTGTGAGATTAACACGATTCGAGTCAGGAATGATTCACAGCATGTGCATGCACCTTTCCAGGAAGTGACTGATCTCCCGTGCCTGGGAGCTGAGAGTAGTAAAAATAGGCCCTCTCTGGAAAAGCTCACAAGGACAAGGAATATTTTAAAATGAGGATTTATAAGATTTGACCCCATGGAGGAATCGGTGGCTCATGGATGCAGAGCTTTCACCCCTGGGTCGTTGGTTCAAATCCACCCCAGGTTGACTGTGATTGAATCATTGTTCTCGCTTATGCATGGCTAGTGTCCTGTGACACATTAGTTTCTGATCAGTCTAGTTCCCAGTGGGCATTCACTTTACAAAGGGGGCCTCCCACAAGTGATGCTAATTGATGCCGTAATTAGCGGTCTGACAGACAAGAAGCCATAGATTGACTCGGGCACTAGAAGTGGTCCCTCCGGGTCAGGGTTAAGGTGCAAACCGGAGGCAGTGCAGAGACGCTCCCATTGCTACTGGCTATGCTGGATAAATAGAGCACTTCAGTTTGCAGGACTTCACTCCACTCACGTAAGAAAAGTGAGAGCAGCGTGGTTCAGATTTTCAAAGGCTGGTCTCTGTGGTCAGTGTGGTGTATGGAAATGTGGTTGCAAAACTGAATCCACCACTATTTGGAGCCATAACCAATGTCAGATGGGTTTCTGTTACCTGATGGTGCCTGCGTCTCAGGTGTGTCGACATTAAATGACCTTAACTGAGGCCAGAAAGGACTGTGGGAGCCATTTTGTGTCTGCAACTATTTGTGCTGGCAAAAATGCAACTGCAAAAATGGCAGCTTATTTAAGACTAGGAAAATGTGGCCCCGTGTGTCATTCTGAAGTGTCTTATTTTTCAACCATGGCATGTTCTGTGCGTACCTCGCAATCCCAAGATGGGGTCCATGTCGGAACTGCTCAGAAGTTACAGCACTAACTTTGGAGTGATATCTATCCAATACCAATCTGTTTGCCTCTGGCAGCCTCCTGAAAGGATTGCACTGGGATATCTGTAAGACGGCTATCAGGAAATTGGCGCTAATCAAAAGCTTGATACCGAAAGCATTTGAATGTTTCTCTTTCCTGCCCTGAAACTGCAAGCAGCCAAGCCAGGGGAGAAGCCTCCTGACTTACTCTACCTGTTGCTGACATCACTCCAGATTCCATCAGGCATCCAAGAAACAGGTTCAGACTTGAACAGCTCTGGATTCCGAAGTGAGCTAAGGGCATTTTTAAGGAGGACGCAAGATTTGTTAGCCTAAATGGTGGAGCTACAGGAAAAGCTGGCAAGTGTTGAACAAGAATGCTGTCAGTCAGTGAATTGTACCTATAAACGCTCCCAAAGCACTTTACAAAATGGGAAGCCAGGAAAAGAGATGACTAAATGAGCCGCAAGATTTTGCTAGGGATGCAGAGGGTTATGATCCAGTGTGAAGAATGCTGGATTTATGTAACTAATATTAATGCAAGGAATCAAACACAGAGGTCTCAAACCTGAGAATCCGCCACTAGGCGACCACTAGTGATTACAGGATTTATGCTCATAAATTCGCCAAATATCAGATTGAGAACAATATCTCAGCTGATCTCAGTTACACCAGAGTAAATCAGGGGGATGTTCACTGACTTCAGTGGAGCTATTCTAGATTTATATGGATGCAATGGAGTTCAGAATCAGGACCAGAAAGTTTAAGGCTGGCATAGTGAAAGGAGCTTAAGGCAATTAGGTGCCCAAATCCCATTGACATGCAGTAGGAACTGGGTGCCTAACTTCCCTAGGTTCATTTTAAAATGCCAGCCTAATTTGCAATGGGGGCAAGTTCCACAACTGATTAGGAAGCCTGCACCATATTGCTGGTGCGTAAATCCAGCTGATTATTTTATTACAGGCCCATTCCAGGAGCCTCACTCTTCCACTGGAGTTTGACCTTATTAAAGAAATTGTTGTTAAACTCCTAAACAATCAAAGGCAGGTGCACAGAATCTGTATAGCAGGGGTCGGCAACGTTTGGCACGCGGCTCGCCAGGGTGCTTACCCTGGCGGGCCGGGCCAGTTTTATTTACCTGCTGACGCGGCAGGTTCAGCCGATCGCGGCCCCCACTGGCTGCGGTTCGCCGTCCCGGGCCAATGGGGGCGGCGGGAAGCGGCGCGGGCGAGCGATGTGCTGGCCGCGGCTTCTCGCCGCCCCCATTGGCCCGGGACGGCGAACCGCGGCCAGTGGGGGCCGCGATCAGCCGAACCTGCTGCGTCAGCAGGTAAATAAAACTGGCCCGGCCCGCCAGGGTGCTTACCCTGGCGAGCCGCATGCCAAACATTGCCGACCCCTGCTGTATAGCATGGCAGCTCTACAACAGTCACAGACAAGACCAGCGTCTTGACAATCAATAAAATAAGCTTTTTAAAAAGGACGTGTCCCAGGTCACATCTGATCCTTCTTCTATCCCTCTTGAATTGCTTGGGTCAGATTCCGAATTCAGCTACCCTGGTATAAATCCCAAGTAAATCCACCAAACTCAATAGAATTACTCTTGGCTTGCACTGGTGTAATTGAGATAAGAACCTGTCCCCTTGTGTCTTTTGCTTCATTCTTCCTTTTCGCACCCTGCTATTTATTAAATCATGTTGCTATAGTGCCCAAATCCCTCCCGTTCTGCAGCCTGCCAATTCTCTAGGCTCCAGGGTTCTTAAGGTGCAATATTAAATTCCTGTGTGCATGTAACTGGTACATTGCCCAGTTCATGTGAGAAGGGCATTCATAAAACAGACAATGTCTACACTGGAAAATCTCATGTGGGCTGCAGTAATCAGCCAGGGTATTGTCCATTCTGTCGTCCAGGGTTAATGGTTTTCTTGAGGGGGAGTTGAGGGCTCAGCAACCTATATGATCAGGTTCCTTCTTCCCAGCCCTTTGGACACTTTTGGAAGAAAGCTACCCTATAGTTCCCTGAAAGCACAATCAGGGGCCAATCCTTGGAGGCACTGAGCACTAGCAACTTCCACGGCATTGGGAGTTCCAGGTTCTCAGCCTATCTCAGGACTAGACCCACGGAGAGAAGCATTTCTCTCAGAAAAATATTAAATTAACATCAGCAGTTCTGAGCCAGCTCCCCATCTCAGAGCCCTATGGTCTCAAAACTGGCTTTGCAATCAAAAGTAGAACTGTTGTCAAGGAGGAGCTGGCTTTTAAACTTATTGCCCGGAGTGGGTGTGCTACCGGGAATGAGGCTAGAGGAACAGGTAAGAGAGGACCCCTAGACCCTAGTCAGGAGAGCAGAGCTGTGAGCAGAGCCATGGGAGAGTGACAAATGTTTTAAATGAAATTTCAGGCAAAAGTTTTTGGCATTTTTGTCCCAGGCCAAATTTAAATTTTTCATGAAATTTCTGTCCAATGGTCCTTTTCAGAATGGAGCCCGCTGATATTTGCCGTGTGGCACATTTCTGGTCGCCCATCTCAGTAGCCAGGTGACATGCACCCCTGTACAGAGTCTCAGCACAAGGTCAGTACACTACTTCAATTCCACTAATGCTCAGCCCTGTTCTGAGCATGCAAGTGGGACTTAAATGGGACATAGCCCTTGTGGTATGATGGGTGGAACTGGAGAAAGAAGGTCAGATTTCAGTGGGGACTTAGTTTGGTGCATCACCAGAGACTCAAGAGTGCAACCTGGGCCAAGCTGCTCCCAGACATGAACTGGCCTCTCAGTGTGTAACACTGGCCTCTAGGCATGCTTAATAAAGATCTCTTTTCTGCAACTCTGTCTGCTTGCTGCATCGCTTATTGTTCATAAACCAGGGCTTGTGCTGGCCCTCTGTGCAGGGCTGAATTTCACCCCAGTGATGGGTAGAAACGGACTCTCATCAGCCCATGTCTTTGGACACAAAAGTGGCCCGTAAGCAGAGCTATGATTTTTCAGCTGAACATCTGCTTTTTTCCTTATTGAAAAGGAGACTTGCTGGCGCTGATAATTAAACATTCCCTCTCTCCCCTTGAGAGCATCAACATCCGGATTGCTCCCATCCCTGGATGGCCTTGGTATGGAAAGGCCGGGAGTGATATTCAGACTTGGATCCTGCGTATGGCAGTGCAATGCTCCACAGCTGTGCCAGCCAACGTTACTGTTTAAACATTAAACATTCTGTGTCAATATTAAAGTTCTTGCTCAGGTTGTTAAGCCTGTATCAAGGCAGGAAGGAGACGGGTTTACAATTCCCAACGCTGGCACCGGTTGTAAAAGATGAGGCCCTCTGTCTGCATGGGGACGTGTTACAAAATGGTCTGATTCAAAGATGACACAACGTGTGAGCACATGCAGCAAACCCAACTGTGAGGTGCTCTCGGAGTTCCCACAGGGGCACCAGAAAATGTGCCCACTTGGTTTAGAAGGAGAAATTCTTACCCTGCCATCCTAGTATAGACAAAAGGTAGACTGCATGGAAGCGCAGCTTTGCCGTAAATCTCTCCGATATCACATGGTGCTGCTGCAGTTTGGCTTCCATCTTTCTGGGCTTCATTCAAAGCCTGCTGAACTCAATGGAGGATGTGGCAGATTCCTTCTTACTAACATGCACCTCCCCAGCAAACTCAAAATCTTGGCTCCATAAGAACGGCCAGACTGGGTCAGACCAAAGATCCGTCTAGCCCAGTATCCTCTCTTCCGACAGTGGCCAATTGCTTCAGATTGAATGAACAGAGCAGGGAATCATCCAGTGATCCATCCCCTGTTACCCATTCCCAGCTTCTGGCAAACAGAGGGTAGGGACACCATCCCTGCCCATCCTGGCTAATAGCCATTGATGGACCTATCCTCCATGAACTTATCTAGTTCTTTTTTGAACCCTGTTATAGTCTTGACCTGCACAACATCCTCTGGCAGACCTTACAGTCCATAAAAATAACAATCTTGATCCAAAGCCCTCTGAAGTCAATGGAGCAACTTGGATTGATTTCACTGAGGTGTGCTTGTTTTCATTGGCGGGGGAGAGCAAGACATGCTTGGAACAGACTTTCTTTTCCTTGGCTTTCCGACCCACCCTAGCACAGAAGAGGAGGAATGTGTCAGGGAATTTGTCCCACGGAGACAACAAACTGCATGTTAGAGGGCCGTTCACA
This sequence comes from Emys orbicularis, assembly GCF_028017835.1. Lineage (NCBI taxonomy): Eukaryota > Metazoa > Chordata > Testudines > Emydidae > Emys > Emys orbicularis. The sequence goes on from NC_088704.1 coordinate 15,519,087, forward strand.
GTGGAGAAATGTATCAAATCTAGTTGTTTTAAATAGACATCCATTTGCTTTCACATTTTCCTCACAATTCTGACCTCCCCGCCCCTGCTTAGTGCATCCCCCTCCTCTGTGTGTGTGTGTGTGTGTGTGTGTGTGTGTGTGTGTGTGTGTGTGTAAAATAGGCGGCAGTGTTTTCCAAAGCAGTTTGATTTTAAGAAGGGCTCTACAGTATAAAATCAAAGATGTCTCCCCAGATATTCATCCATGTGCCTGTTAGTCAGAGACAAGGAAAGGCCCCCTTGTGTCAAAGCAAATCCCTACGGTGTTTGCAACTGTCAAACTGTAATGCTGTTTCCCCCCCATGTTCTTTACCTTCAAATTTCCAAGAACATTCCCTGTGCGTAGCGTCCAGAGTCTGCAGATTGCCATGGTTTACAGAATCCTTTATGTCTCTGTCTGATCAAAATGACCACATCATATTTTTTTAAAGCAGGGAGCTTGATTCTGACTGTTATTTCTTTATCCCAGGCCAGTAACCACCTCATTAAATTCCTTAGGAACATCTTTTCCATCCTGTTCTGTAGAGAGTATGCACCCGTTTGATCATCTGCATTCACTCACTAGCATGCGAATAAGCCCATCTGTTAACTGTTCAGCTCCACATGCCAACCTTTATTACATAGGCCTGGGACAGAATAGTCCATGATCTTACCTGGCAGCTGGTTTCTTCTAAGAGAATGTGCCTTTCCCCACAGGACATTCTTATGTGGATCATAGCATTCTTGACATTTCAAAATGACTTTATCCAGTAGTTTGCAGCCCCTGTCAGACACACACCGTCCCGCCCCAGAGATGCAGACCTGTGGGCCTACTCCATGTAGCAGAATGGAGGATTTCATCCTCTCCAAGTTCTCTGCAATACCTCTTGATTAAAGGAAAATTGAGAAGTGCTGCAACCACCCCCTCCAGTCGTTTGCCAGTTTCCCTGAGTGATTCAGGTCCCTTCCTTCGCATCACTTTTGCCAAAGATTTAATTTTCCTCTGGCACTATGTAATAAGGGGCAGACAAACAGGATGGCTGGGAAGAGATTTAATTTTATTTTTTGGTCTCAATCAAATAGCACATGTCGCAGTTACAAACAATTATACTCCTTTCACATGGCAGGAATCACTAGCTACAGAGGCTGATGCTCCTTTTCCAGGGGAGGCAGGTGGAGCAGAGCTCAAACACTGTCCTTTCATCTCTGGGGTCATGTATCAATTGGTCTCCTGCACCAATGACAAAGTGGACGATACCACGTCTCACGTACTTTGCTGGGCAATAGCATGAAAGGGCTCCCTGCTTGAAAAACTAATTTAGCTCTTTATTAAAAGAACTGTGCACGGAAATTCTGCAACGGCAGCTAGCATTCAAGCCATGTGCACACAGACTGACTTTCTGGTGCCTCCTTCAAACTCTTCCCTCCTGCAATCTGGGCTCCTCCGTCCAGGTTCCATGCAGGTTGCCTCACACCAGTTGGTCCACTTTGGCTGAAGGTATGAAATACTAAAATCAAAACAGTTATTCAGTGTTTCACTGCAGGCTCACCAAGGCCAAGCAAGGCTGGGGTTGTGACAGTCCTGTATTGAATCAGCTACATCAGTGTTTCCCAAACTTGGGACGCCACTTGTTTAGAGAAAGCCCCATGTGGGCCAGGCCGGTTTGTTTACCTGCCGTGTCTGCAGGTCCGGCCAATCACGGCTCCCACTGGCCACGGTTCGCTGCTCCAGGCCAATGGGGGCTGCTGGAAGTGGCGGCCAGTACGTCCCTCGGCCCACGCCGCTTCCAGCATTGGCCCATTGGCCTGGAGCAGCAAACCGCGGCCAGTGGGAGCTGCGATCGGCCGGACCTGCAGACGCGGCAGGTAAACAAACCGGCCCGGCCCGCCAGGGGCTTTCCCTAAACAAGCGGCGTCCCAAGTTTGGGAAACACTGAGCTACATAATAATATTTACCCACTCCTACAAATTGCTTCTCAGTGGCACCTCTACATGCTCCTTTCACCTAGAGCACTTTCAGATGGCACCAGTATCCCCATGAAGAGCTGCTCTGAGGAAGTGGGCACTTACTGTCATGCAAGCAAATGGGGCCGAGAGGAGATCTAGGAATGCAATAGCAAGGGGTGTTGCAAGTAGAAACTGTATTGCATTCGTAAGGCTGTGGAGTGGGAAGACAAGGAGGGCATGAGTGTTGCAGGCTTGGACTCAGGAGCATGGAAGATTTTGCAAGTCAGGATTGAGGTGCACTGTCAGAGCCATGTGCGCTGTTTGAGGCTGCAATCTCAAGTGCAAATCAGGAATAGCAGAGATTAGACTGGGGAGACAGAGAGGTAGAGGTGGGTACAATATTCCTGATTTTAGTTAGTGTTAAATAAGCATTCAAATCTAGCAGATTCAGCCCAGATTCACCTCTCCCCAAAAGATCCCAAGATGGAGGTTCTGCATCAGTAGCAGTGGGTTCTCCTTGACTAGCAAACACCATTCAGCGTTCATCAAACGTGCACTCCTCTGCTGTTAAAACGTCCCTGCCCTTTATTTTTTCCAAAGCCATCTGTTCCGCAGCCAGCCAGCCCCAGACGGGAAAGGTGGATTGAGTGCTCTCGAAAAGGCTCCGCATTTCACTCGCCGCTTGCCAAAAACGCCCCTGCAACAAAGAAGAGGCCCCCAGAGCCCTGCCAACTGCAGATTGTGTTAAATCACCTGAAACAGTGCAATGGGCTCCTGGCAGTCCAGGCACAAACAAAGGGCCTGGCAAGCCTTTTCCCAACCCTTAGGACTGGGGCAGGGGAGGGTATCGAGCTTAAACACAATGACTGGCCCAGGGCATTTCTTTTCTGGAAGGAAAATAGTCGATCAAGTGGGAAGGAACGGGTGGGAAAGAGAGAGGAGAGCTGTTTGAAAGCAGCCTGAATGGTGGGGTTTGGACAAGTCCTTATTGAAACTTCAAAGGCAGGCAAGTGTTGTGCCAGCTTCCCCCCACTCAGTTCTCTGCCAACACACCTCGGTCCTGACCTACGGCACTTCCCGTTAGTCCAGTACTGATGCCCTGACACTGGCTGCTAATCCTGGTGGTCAGCCCCTGCTGCTAGTTCAGCCCTTACCACAGCGGCCAATGCACTGTAGCACTGAGCTACCACAGCCTCTCCTCTGCCTACCCTCACGGCAGCCTGGGCTCCTCAGTCTTGACAATTCCAAATAGTCCTTCGTCTTGCAAACCTGAGCCTGCCCCCTGCTGTGCTTTAATGCACTCCCAGTCGTCCGTCTGTCCACGTGTTCACAAAGCGTTCATCGCCACCACGGCATTCAACCTGACTCAGAGTTCTCCCTGGTATGCCAGTCCTGGGCTTTGCCAAAAGTCTCCGGCCTTGCAATAGCCCTTTAATTCTATTTTTGGCCCTCTTCATAGCACTCCCAAATATTTAGATGCTTATTCATACTGAGCCTCCAAACCTTTTGAGAGGCACCCATCACTGGTCTGGAGGAACTGTGATTTTAATCTCCCTCCCCAGCATATCGCCTTGTGGGCAGAGGGAGTTAGAGTGAAGAAGTAAATATGGAAAAACAGCTGAGATCATCCCTCTGCTGCTGCTACTGAGTTGAGTGGGGTGAATCCAGGAGGAAGTTAATCCGCTATCACTGGATCTGTGAGCCAAATGATTCATCACTGTGCTGCCCAGTACCCAAGTCTGTACAGAGACCATGGGGAGCAGTCTGGGAATGGTCAACACCCTTGAAAAAAACCACAGGGCTTGCTTGCCAAAAGTTGTTAGATTTTTTTTTACTGCTCTGCCACACCTACTGCCTGAAACTGCGTTTTGGTTCCTGTAACTTCCAGCCTGGCAGAACCTAGTCCGTGGAATCACAGAAGCCAAGCACCTGTGGCCCAGTTCTGGTCTCAGTTACACTGGTGTAAATCTGCAGTAACTCCTGCAATGGAGTTATTCCAGATTTACTCCAGCACCAAGGAAATCCGAATTTGGCCCTGCAGTTTGAAGAGGAGAGAGGCTCCCAGTCCCACTTATCTCTACTCAGTGAGAGCCACCAGGAAGTCCCGGGGAGGGAGGCTAAAGTGTGATAAAAACAAAACAATTTTGCATGGCTGAATATGAAACACCGTCGACCAAAGTCCAGACCCAAATTCCACTGAGGCAGAGCTTCCATACATATCAATGGAGCAAGACCAAGGACTCGGGGATTTGCCCCTCCAATAATACTTGGCATCTCTATAGCACCTGTTGTCCAAAGGGCTCTCCAAACATTTATTAAGCCTCGCCCGCCGATACAGTAGGCTCTCTAAGAACTAGCATGCTCATTTCACAGGTGGGCACAGAGGGGCACAGAGTCGAGGGCCTGATTAATATAAGGGCTGAATCCAGCTCCCAGGGAAGTCGGTGGGAACTGTGGGTGCTCAGCACCTCTGAAAACCAGGCTCCGAAGCCTTGCTTCAACTCTCCCTGAAGTCCATTGGGAGTCTTTCTATTGACTTCAATGAGAGGAAGGTGGATCGGATGCTGGTTGCCTTGCCAGAGGTCAGGCAGCGCGTCAGTATCAGAGTTTTAGGACTAGGACCCAGGTGGTTCTGTCTCATCACTTAATAATGTCCTGCCAGCTGCACCTCCCTGAAAAGACCACAGCAGGATGTGGAAGGCCCCTGGCAGTTAGTGATGTATTTTGTGCAAACCATTTTCATTTTGATAGAAAAATATATGTACCTTTTCCTGTTTCATAGGCCTTGTGCTGGCTCATGAAACAGTAACACACAAACCACTCAGTAACACACAAACCACTGTGCTTTTCTATAATCTGGGAATTTTCATGGTTGGAAAATGGCTTGAGTTTCATTTCAGCTCTGCTCTGCTGGTGTGTTTTTTGGTTCACCCCTAGTAACTTTGTATCTGGTTCTACCCTTCCCACCTTCATCAGACGAGATGAAAACTGTGCTCCCTGCAATGTGACATCCCTAAGGTTATACGCAGCCCCACCTTTGACTAGTGGGGGTTACAAGGAAACAGGGATTGGGGCCAAATTATCCCATAACTGCCTACTGCAGAGGTTCGTGCACCTTCCTCAGAAGCATCTGACTTTAGCCACTGTCAGAAACAGGACACTGGAGTAAATGGACCATAGGTCTGATCCACTCTGGCAATTCCTGTGTTCCTGCAGGCCGAGAGGTTAGTGAGATGCTGAGAGGCAGATATGCTCAGTTACCACTGGAGAAATCTCCCTTGGCCCGTTTCTGCAGGAGAAGGGCAGTTCAGCGCATTCATTATCCGGTGTATTGGAGGGAGGGGGCTGTAATGAGATCTTGTCTTAGCTGATGTAGGGGGGAGAGCTCAAGGGTGTATGGAATCATGCTAGAAATTAACCTTGTTTTCGGACAGACACCAGCCTCGCTTCCTGGGTGCTGAGCCCTGGCTCGGTGATTATGAGCATTAGATGACGTAGGTCAGTTGCTGTGAATTTACACCACACAGGAACGCAGGCATGAAAGTGTATCTGCCAGGACACTCTCAGGCAGGGCAGGTGACTCCCACATAAATAATGCTACTGGGATTTTAACCTCTGGCTGCCAGAAACCCAAGCGGTGGGAAAGGCAGTACACAATAGCTGTTTGCTTTGCTTTTCCCTGCTTCCACGCCTCACACGCTGATTCTCATTTTGCTTAAGCTGGTCTGCCTGACTGAAAGTGACGTTACTTCACTGATTTGGTGGGTCATAAGTTGCAGCTGAAAATCCAGAAGCTCAGATTCTTCTGAGCCTTAAACATAGTTCAGAAGAAACAGAGAGAGGTAAAAAAGGGGGGGGGGGGATAGCTCAGTGGTTTGAGCATTGGCTTGCTAAACCCAGGGTTGTGAATTCAATCCTTGAGGGGGCCACTTAGGGGTCTGAGGCAAAATCAGTACTTGGTCCTGCTAGTGAAGGCAGGGGGCTGGACTCAATGACCTTTCAAGGTACCTTCCAGTTCTAGGAGACAGGATATCTCCATTTATTATTATAATTTCCAAGTTAAAGGATTTGTGCATCTCAAGGGAATGATCCAAAGCTCATTGAAGCTAATGGGAGTCTTTCCATTGACTTCACTGGGTTTTGGACCGGGCTGCGATGGTGCAAGGACATACACACTTGTTCAGACAGCTTTTGCCCTGAACAACAATGGCTCTACCCACAAAAGACTTGATTTTCAGTGGTGCAGAGCCCCTACAGCTCCCATTGATCTCAAGCAGAATTCAGGGTGCTCAATGCTTTGGCAAATGCCGCCCATTGTGATAATGATGGTTTGATGAAATTGTGAACAGTGACTTCAGTTCTAGGTGCCCTTGTACAATGTTCTGACCTTCTTATTTATCTGACCCAGACAAGAGGGGGTTGTATTTCCCCAAAGACTTGAATTTCAAGATCATTTTATAGCCAAAGCACCTTATATACAAGCAAAGCACTGTAAGATGAATTTCCCATATCTTTCCTTCACGTGCAGGAAAGAGGTGGTGCTGGTTTCATTAGCAGATCGGAACAGAACTTCCCCAAAGTTCTAAGGTGTTCAGATCTGAGGTTGTGGTTTGACCCATTATAAAGCTACCCTAAAAGCCAGCCCCAAGGCATGAAACCAGACTTGAGGCCTCTCCTTTCTCTACCTCCAACACTTTGTTCCAGAGGTTTGGTTTGGGCCCATCACTAATTTTGGGCCCATCACCAAGTTTGCGAGGGATGCAGTTGTCCAATCACAGAATCATAGAAATGTCGGGCTGGACGTGACCTTGAGAGGTCAACTAGTCCAGCCCCCGGCGCTGAGGCAGGACCAATGAGAAGGGGGAGTGGCCTGTTTCCTCAATGAGAGGCACTCTTGCTTTCTCTGACAATCGCAAGATGTGTAGGACGCAGTAGATCAAGTAGGAATCTTTTTTCCAGGACCAGTACTAGCAACACAACACATGTAAGCAGCGGCATGATGGTTTCTTTGCCTTTGGCTTTCTCTGGCTGCAGATAGCCTTATTCAGGAGGATATTTAGGACCCAATCTTTGACTCTGGCCAAATCAGGCCGCTCCCTTTATATGTTGCACTTGAGACTAATGCTAGAGCTATACCAGAAAGGGACACTTTGCTAAGCACATATGTACTGCTTGCTGTACTCCCTGGCTATCGACTATCTCAAATCTTGAATCCAGAATATTGAGAAGCCTCTGCTGAAAACCTGCTACCCATAATCTATAGGAAGAAAATCCCCATTAGAATGTAATATAAACATCTCACAACAGTTGTGGATGCAGCTTGCTTCTGGGTGTCAACTGCATTCCTCATTACTGGGAGGCACAAGAGTAAAGTCTGCATTAATTACTAAGTGTCTCAAAGTGCTTTATAGGCATTAATTAAATCCTGGGAGGATTTTACAGATGGGGAAATTGAGGCACGGAGGAGCAAAGTGACTTTCCCCCGGTCACACAGTGTGCCAGTGGCAGAGCTAGAGGAGGCCTTCCTCACTCTCTATCCCCTGTTTTAACCACACAAACACTCATCTTCCTCCAAGAGGTTGGCTTCATCCACCCAAAGAGTGCTTAACCCCATAAAAAAGGCATCATCTGGGAAGATTGCTGCTGTCAGAAAGTGCAAATGCCATGCTAGAAAAAAATAAAATATAATAAATGGTTACAGTGCCAGCTACATCTTGGCTGGTAAAGCTGGCCACAAATGCAGAGTATTAAAACATTGTTTCTTGAGAAACACGCTGTACTGACCGAGCAAGAAAACAGGGCAATCAGAATGTATGAGCTGCCATCACAAGTCACTAATAAAACTATCTTTGAATGAAAGAGATTCTCTGGATAGTCCAACTCTCCCACAGCCAGTATCAGGAGAAAACGCCATACTGTCACCCAATGGCTGAGGCTGGTATTCCATCATTAAGTGCATTTCTATCAGCCCTAAGTGTTCGTTTCAGTACAGTTCCTGTTGAATGGAGCATTGCTATTCATCTAAACACAAGGATGATCTGTATCATATGGAAACAGTCCAGACTTCTCACATAAGCTACCCAGATAGTAGTTGTCCGTCCCAGCACTGTATCTTTCTATAGTGGGAAGCAATAATATTTCCAGGGGAGATTTAACACAAAAAAGCAACGTTGCTCATAGACAGGCATCATCTTTCCCAGCAGAAAAAATTACCATAGGATGCTCACGCTGCCTGCTGCCTTCATTAATCTATTTAATGAAGTCAGTCCATCAAACGGTTAGAGCAGAAGGCAGAGAATCGAGATGCCTGGCTCCTATTTCTGTCTCTGCAACTTACTCGCTGTCTCAGCTTGAGCAAATTTGTTGATCTCTCTCTGTATCTTTGTCTCTGTGTTTAATGGGGAAGCTCATTTCTATACAAAATGTTGAGTCCCCCGCATGAATAGTGCCGTGTAAGTGCAAAGCAGTATTAGTTCATCAGTCCTATTTTAATTTTTTAAGGAATCCTTCAAATAATTATGAAGTTTAATATTTTTATTAATATTAATTTTATCTGTTTCGATTTTTTCTTTGTATTTGGTACGGTGCTCTTAGCTTATGGCAAGTGAAAATACTGAAAGAGAAGGATAACCTTATTATATATGCTGGGGTGGGCATGTTATTCCTTACATAAATCTGGATACATTTTATAGTCTGGAACTAGAGTATAATACTTCTCTTTCATGCTGTCATTGCATCAATAGATCTTGTAAGACTTTTTGGGGGAACATAGACAAACATTTTAGTAGAAACATTCCAACCATAAACTTCTTAAGCAACAATGTAACACCAGGCAACCACAATACAGTCAGTGTTCTGAAAACAAATGACTCAAATTTGGTTTTTGCAGCTTTTCGTGTCACCGAGAACTTTTTGATGGTGCAATTTCCTGCTGTTTTCATTGTATCTATACACAGTAGCCTACATCTGGATAGGATAGGATAGGATAGAACAGTACTTGCACTTCTATAGCATGTTTTAGTACAGGGTCTCTAAGTACCTTACAGACAGTTAATTCAACCTGCCTTCATAACTCTGGGAGGAAGGTATATATTCCCCTTCATTTTACATATGAGAAAACAGAGGCACAGGGTGTTAAAGTGAATTTCAAGTCAGAACCCAGAAATCCTGACCCCTCAGTCCTTCCTGTGCTCTAACAATTAGGCATCACTTCCTAGAAGGAGTAGCACCTATCGGAAGTATTTGCAATCTCACAGGTTGCTGTCCTCCCACCCTGGGTTTTCCTATATGACTGTAAAATGTGGGTGGCTTGACCATGAGATGTGTAAACCAGGAAGTTGGAAGGTAAGCAAGGGCGAGGTTCTGGCTTGGTCTGTATGAGCCACGCATTGGAGCTAATCAGGCACATCGAGCACGAGCACGAAGGTCACTGTGACCTCCAGGAAGAAATGCCAGAGTATTCACACTGGCTTGGCACCTCCTCGTTCGGGGATGCTGGCCGAAGCCAGAGCTAGAATGGAGTTTGGGCCAGACTCCGGCTTTCACTGACTTTGCTCACTCCCCTCTCTAGAAAAAAAGTTTTGTCTTGAGAAAAAACAGATAGGGCTTGCTGCCGGATTTTCCTCCTTTCCCCCTTGTATTTTGATCCAGGAGGAGCTGCAGATGCTCCAAGGGAAGAAACTGTCCATACAGAGCAGACTTCAGGATCCCGACTACCGGTGGCAGCTGCGGATGAAGTTTCTAGAGCAGGCAAAGAGTTACATAGGTGTGCCCTACGCCAAGAAGTATCACGAACCGGGCAGTAAGTGCAGACCCTTTCAGCCCATTCACCTTTTCCCTGATGAAGCAGGTGTTGTCACCACTGTCCCTGGTGATAGCCTACTGACGGTTCATGCCTTCCTTAGGCCACAAATGAATGGCAACTTCTCTTCTTTGGCAGTTAACATAAAAAATATAAAGGACATAGAGTCATAATCAGGAGTGAGATTAAGGGTGTCTAATTTGGCCTGTCTATATTCATGTTACCCCAACTTAGACTCCATTATTATCATCATCCTCATTATGGTAGCACCTAGAAGCCCCATCAGAGATCAGAGGGCCATTGTGTTAGGAGTTGTACATACAGCTGGTTAGAGAAAGAAGTTAGAATCTAAATAAACAAAAGGTGGAAGGGGAAACTGAGGCACGGAGCAGTGACGTGATTTGCCCAGGATCAGTGGCAGGGTTGGGAATAAAGCCTAGGTCTCCTGACTCACACCCCAGTGCATTATCCATTGACACATGCTCCCTTAGATGTCCCTAGACTAACATCTACTTACTATCAGGCACCCCATCTAGGAACTTTGATTCCTTTGGACTCAATGGACCAAATTCTCCTCTTTCACCCCAAGCAGTTCTACTGACCAGACCTTGGCTGGTACGACACATCTCTCAGAGGGACACAAAAGAGGAGTGGAGCAAAAAAAGTAGCCAGCAAGATGTTTAGAGTTCCTAAATGTTTTTCAAAATGTTTAAATGTAAATGAAAGGGGCATTTTTCATTAAAAACATTAAATGAAAAATTTCCAGCCATCTCCAAAGCTTCAATTCCACATAATCCACGTTACATCTGAAACATCTACATAGATCCTGTGGATTTGATGAGGCCATGGAACTAGCAACGAGTGAACCTTTTTTGTCTAGAAGTTAAGTTTGAATAAGCATCCAACAGTTGAGGTGATTTTGCCGAACCTAATCCAGCATATCCAAACTTCTTAGATCTGCAAAACTGGGCTGGAAATCTCACGGGATTCCTGCTATTTCCAATTTCCAGTCAAACTGGAAATATCATGAAAAAAGACATCCTTGTAGTATTTTGGCACTTCACATTCCAGTTGAAAGTGCCATCCAGAAATGCAGAGGCAGCACAAATCAGAAACGATGGAGGGGAAAAAAATACCGAAACTGCGAAAAGGTCCAGTTCAGGTTTGGTTCTAGAAATGGGTGGAGATTCTAGGACATGGCATTCAGGCCTGTAGCTGGGAATTATGGTTTTGTCCACATTAAGAACATAAGAATGTAAGAATGGCCCTACTGGGTCAGACCAAAGGTCTATCTAGCCCAGTATCCTGTCTTCTGACAGTGGCCAATGCCAGGTGCCCCAGAGGGAATGAACAGAACAGGTAATCAAGTGATCCATCCCGTCGCTCATTCCCAGCTTCTGGCAAACAGAAGAACAATATACATTGGTGTGCCTGCCCCTAGACAAAGCTGAATTATTGTGCAAAGCTTCCTCTCGCTGCATCTTTTCTCACCAAAGCGACTCTCCTGTCCTCCTGCGGGATAAAAATAGAGGTTCCTTTGTCATCTTGCTGACCTACTGGTGATGTGCTTGCCTTGCTCCCCAGCTCCAGAGTACGAATCCCCACTCTTCCTGGATTGCTGCGGACTAATTCGGAGGGTGGTGCATGACTTAAAATCAGAATTTGGCTTTTGCATCGGTCCAGGAAACCAGGCGTATCAGTACGACACACTCCCCATCACTCTGCCCAGTGAGGAGCACATGAAGCCGGGAGACCTCATCTTCATTTCAGGAACGTACTTCGACCCAGACCGTAATGTCGACAAAGATATCTATCCGTCCACCCATCCTCTATGTACCTCTATCTATCCATTTCTCCATCCATCCTCATATGTACTCCCACCCCCTTTCGTATCTGTTCATCCATCCTTACCCATACATACCACCTCTATCTATCCATCCTCATATGTACCCCACATGTGTATCCCCCATCCATCTAATCTCAGAAAGAAGCATACAACACAGCTCGGGGGGAGGGATAGCTCAGTGGTTTGAGCATTGGTCTACTAAACCCAGGGTTGTGAGTTCACTCCTGGGGGGGGGGGGGCATTAAGGGATCTGGGGCAAAAATCTGTCTGGGGATTGGTCCTGCTTTGAGCAGGGGGTTGGACTAGATGACCTCCTTGGGTCCCTTCCAACCCTGATATTCTATGATACTGTTACAGTAGCTATGAGCCACCACACAGGGCTGTGAATTTGGATTTGAATGATCCAGGTTAAATGAAGTAATAACCCTCCCAAATTTTTACACCTTTCTGGAATTAAACTTAAAACAAACGTTTTGTGAATTCTGAAGATGTGGGTTGGGCTGGTTTTGGCCATTCTCATGACTACCTTTGCAATTCCTGATGGAACCAGACCAGAAAGGCGCTTTTTTGGTGTGGAGATTTTCAGCCATATCTTTCCAAATTTTCAGTGCAATTGTGAGAATTTCACAAAAAGTTGCCAGTTGAAGTTGTTATTACTGGACGGCTGTTTGGTGGCCTGTATGCCATGAGTTTGCTGAGCCTGTTGGACAGGTTTTCACATCACAGACAGCCCCAATCCATTTGGATTTCCTCCTGGGAGTTCTTGGTGGGGGCAGTCTCTGAGGAGGGATGGATGACTGAATGGATATGGAGACTAAACTGCCCTCTCAGCAGCAAGGGTAATCCTTTCTGGTCAGGGCAAGACACACTGATTGAACAGTGACACCGTCTGTCAGTGCCAGTTCTATGGATAGACAGTCTCCAAGGCTGTTAGCCCATCACTTCCCAGAATGCAGTTTTAAAGGCAACTTTGAAAAATGCACAGTCACTTCCTTGTCATTGCAGGAAGGAGGCAATTCCATGACATTGTCCACGTGGAGATCTGGCTGGGGTCTGGTGAGCGCAGCCTCGGGGCCAGGTGGAAAAGGAGCAGACTGCAGATCTTTGATTCCTACAGGTTTGTCTCTCCCTCCTACGGAGACATGGAATATCACTTCAAGTCCATTGAAACTTGGCTCCAAGGCATCTGTGTCAGGCAAGCATCACTGGCTTTCTTAATATATACAGTACATATCAGCCTGGGATGCCTGAGGCTGGCAATCTCATGATCAAAGGGTGTCCCGAGATATTTTCCATGTCACTTGCCAGGGTTTTTGGTGTGGTTCTGTTCTAAAATGTGACAGGAGAAAATGGCCCCTTCCTATACCAGGGGCCTGCTTCCTGGGCCAATTTCTTTCTTACACTGCAACCCCTTTATTCCACTCTAGAATTGCAAAGAGGTAATAATCACACTACAGTCAGCGTTCTGAAAACAAATGACTCAAATTTGGTTTTTGCAGCTTTTCGTGTCACCGAGAACTTTTTGATGGTGCAATTTCCTGCTGTTTTCATTGTATCTATACACAGTAGCCTACATCTGTATAGTATAGTATAGTATAGAACAGTACTTGCACTTCTATAGCATGTTTTAGTACAGGGTCTCTAAGTACCTTACAGACAGTTAATTCAACCTGCCTTCATAACTCTGGGAGGAAGGTATATATTCCCCTTCATTTTACATATGAGAAAACAGAGGCACAGGGTGTTAAAGTGAATTTCAAGTCAGAACCCAGAAATCCTGACCCCTCAGTCCTTCCTGTGCTCTAACAATTAGGCATCACTTCCTAGAAGGAGTAGCACCTATCGGAAGTATTTGCAATCTCACAGGTTGCTGCCCTCCCACCCTGTGGTTTTCCTATATGACTCTGTAAAATGTGGGTGGCTTGACCATGAGATGTGTAAACCAGGAAGTTGGAAGGTAAGCAAGGGCGAGGTTCTGGGAGGTCATTGTGTGGCTTAGAACTTCCAGAACATCTCTGCCCTGCTCCCCCTCAAAGCACCCGGGTAAGGGTCATGCCAGAGTAAGGAGATAGAGGGAGGGAGCCTGCTGCTCTCTGGCTTTTCTTGGCTGGCATACCAGCACCTAGGGGAGTGTGACAAACTGGCGCAGCTTAGAGCAGCCTTGAGGCTACTTGTAGGCAGTCTGGAGAAGGAATTGTCCCATTTAGAATCAGGTTATGCAGCCCGGCCCCTCCTTTCCACTAGAACATTGCTCCCTAGAGGCCCCAGAAAACCCCAAGAAACTGTTAGTCCTGGCCAGTGCCCTAAGGACTTTTCCGAATCCTAGCCCAGTCTCTCCTCCTGTTTGATCATGCAGTGAAGCTACAGGGCCCAATTCACAAGTGAGCACAATGCCATTGACTTTCCCCTTTGCACTCCAGTGAACTTGCCCTCAGTGTTAAACTGGGGACATCACATTCACCTTTACAGCAGCAGAGAGGTTATAAACACGGGTTCCTTCAATCCAGGATCAAGCCAGCACTGACCAAACACTAGATCAGAAAGGACTCATGCAGAATGACGTGGCCAGTAGATTTAGTTTTTGTATAAAAGCTTCTTCCCACCCTCCCCCATCACCCAATATATTCCTGTCTCTAAATCTCTCCCTCTTTTTGTGCTAGCCGGGGGTTTCCTTAGCTTCCCACAAAGTGTGGAATTGGCTCCCACCTAATAGCAGAAGTGCAAGTGCTACCTCGGTTAGTTAACTCATTCCAGTCTATCCGGGAGGCCAACTTGTGACCGCAGTTCTGTTGAATTCTGCTTGTGGTCCAGTGCTTTTTGATCACGTTCATCAGTCGGGGTTTGGTGCTATGTTATAAGCAGCATTTGATAAACCAAAAAGCGATTGTTACTGTTCTGCTGGCATCTGCTGTATAATTTTACAAAACCGCCAAGAGAGTGCATTGGCCCCTTTCTGATGTCTCACCCTGCAGTATCTTGAGCTTTATCTGGGGATTCAAATTCAAAGATGTTATTATGACTTCAAAGACCTTGGTTGCATCGAAAGATGCAACTTAGCTGTTGCCGCACAAATAGGCCACAAATTAGGATTTGAAATTCAATGGAAATTCATTCAGAAATGCCAGATAACTGCATAACAACCACCACATATTTAATCCTAACCCAGAATGTTTCATAGCACAGTTAGAAGACCAGGGTTGGAGGCTTTCATTATTTTTAATCCTAATTTTCTGTGGGAAAAGAGTATGTTATGATGATTTTTTTTTAAATGTAAATGCTTAATTTTTCTCCAAGAACCTTTAATTTCTACCAATTGTTCATTTCACCAGCATTTCATTGCATTTTGCAAAGTCACTAATTCTGGTCTTCAATTGGCAATCTCATGATCAAAGGGTGTCCCGAGATGAGATGAACTACCTGCTTCTGCTTGGACAACGATAGAGTATAATATCCTCAGATGGGGTCAACTGGTGTAGCACCATTGACTCCAGTGGAGATATGAGGATTTATAGCAGCTGAGGACCCAGTCCTCTTGATATAAATATTATCCTCGAGATTTTATTCGCCTTACTGAGGCAAAACTCCCCCGTGCCACTGTAAAGGAGAAGCCACTGTTATTATGCGTCTACATGTACAGGTAGAACTTCTAACTTCCAAAACACTCTATAGATCGGATCCTTGAATAGGTCCAAGGGGCACATCGTGCAGGGTAGAAGGGTGTGCGTGTAAAGGTGATGTAAAGCTCGTTTTTGCACTTCCCCAGCCCTGGGGCTGCCACATGCCAGGTCAGCCCCCCAGCATGTTAGAGCAGCCTGAAGAAGGTTGTAAATGACATCAGCTGACAACGCCCCCGAGTGACCAAAAGAGCAGCGTTGGATCAGCTAATTGGAGGGAAGCCCTGGCCACTTCCCTTTTACGTTGGCCATGCCCCAACGCTAGCTGCAGGGATTGAGGCAGTCTAGTCCCCACTACACTGGCTGTAAACTACTGGAGGATTCCCCTAAATTGGGGTGATTCTACAGAGCTCAGTTACACCAGCTCCGTGGCTAGGTTCCACAGGCAGTAAGGCATAAAACACCCACCCTGCACCCAACCATCTGAGCCTCCTTGTTCTCCTACCTGTTATTTGTACCGAAAGAAAGAACCAGCCATGAGCCAAAGAACCACCAATGACCTCCACTATACACAGTTTAGAAACCCCCAGTATTTTAGTGCTGTACATTATTCTACTAATTTGTGGATAAACATTTTGGGACAGATGACTACACGGTGATCCAAAGGCCTTGCATATACACATATGCACAGGCAAGTCTAATGACTGCCTACACAAGCAGGTACTAAGCATACAGTTACATAATCTGAATTTGCCTATGTTAGTCGTTTGTCCGGGCGGTGCCCGTTTTGAACTGTACCTACTGCAACATACTGAAAGGCATCAGCATAGAGATGTGAACAAAGTCAGGAGAGATGAAGCGTTGAGCAATGAGATCAGTGACTGCACTTGAAGGACAGGTACACCACGATCAAAATTCATATTGGCAGCCACTCTGAGTCTAATTTTATCAGGTGACGAGTGAGTGGTGGTGCAGGGGGAAGGAAAGGAATTAGCTTTTACTGTTTGCTTCTGTGTGACATCGAAAGTGGGCGTAGTGTCTGTCAACACAGGTGAAGCCTGACCTTTCGAAGACTTGAAGATGACCATGGACGACTGAGTTGAAACAAGCCAGGCAACAGGAGTTCCAACCACCAAACTGGTTTCCCTATCTCTCTGCTACACACGCTCACTCTGATGCACGCATGTGCGCCCACTCCAACAGCAGCCCTCCCATGACTCTTTATCACTGCAGAGCTTTATCTAAAAACACACACACCCTTGTAGAAGTCACTCTGCATGTTAATGCTGGAACCCCTTCCACAATTAGCAACAGTCACTAGGCAGCTGTTGCTAGGAGACCGGCCCTTGTTTATAGTGCTGAGGGTTTTCTGAACCTGCCAAACAACTTCTTTGGAACCTGTGTAGATAAAGCAGAGGCAGGTTTGATTTCAGAGCCACCACTTGCTGTTGTGAAGCTATCCTTCTCCACTCAGTGAGATAAGCAATCCACACTCTACAGCAGTGTGCCTGCTGCTCCATAACGCGATGGTTTGGTTCCTTTAGAAGCTCTCTTTATGGCCCTGCTAGAAGCCAAGTTTTCCAAGCAGAAGGAAGGACAGGGGACAGTGAAAGCTTTGCTGCGGCATTTAGTATCTGCTGAGCAAAGGTTAGAATTTCCATTACTTTACTTCACGTTAAGATGCGTTTGTTTTCTTTGAAAGAAACAAAACAAAGCGGAAGTTCTGGTTGGAGCAATTCTAAAATCAAGGTGGAGATAAAGATACTGACTTATATTGCACTGATTGGCTTTTCAATCAGCTGTACATGTGATCCAATGGCAGAGTAATAGGGTCAAACTATGAACCTACTAGAAACGATCTTCAATATTTTAATGTTCAAAATGAATGCTCTAAGAACTGATCTAAAACACACTGTGGCAACGTCCTTCTGTGCCTATTCTCTGGGCTGAGTCAAAGCTCACAAGCTTAGCAGCCTGCTTTCACAAGCTAGTCTTCCTCACCTCCTGTCTTAAAAACTGTTGTGTAGTGTTGCAAGCTGCTGTGCCTCACACCCCACAAAGGGGCTGAAGTGATCTTTAAATCTAGTTTGTAAAGTGGTGTGAAGTCCTTTGGGATGAAAGACACTAAATAAATGCTGGCTGGAGTATTATGGTAGCATCACTTTTTCTTATGGCTAACGTTCATTGTACTTATTAGAATCTGTTATAGAGAACCAGAGATTTGTATATTGCTGTATAGACAAACTCGATGAAATTCTCATTTACACCAAGTCCCTTTTATACCCCTTGATATGTAAATGTAAAGACTGAGGCCACAAAATAGGAGAAATTACACTACCAGAGTGGTAGAGTAGTACTTTTAGGGTAGGGTGATCAGACAGCAAGTGTGAAAAATCGGGACAGGGGATAGGGGGTAATAGGAGCCTATATAAGACAAACCCCCAAATATCGGGACTGTCCATATAAAATCGGGACATCTGGTCACCCATTTTA
Source organism: Emys orbicularis (assembly GCF_028017835.1). Classification (NCBI taxonomy): domain Eukaryota; kingdom Metazoa; phylum Chordata; order Testudines; family Emydidae; genus Emys; species Emys orbicularis. Next base: position 15,536,805 of record NC_088704.1, read on the forward strand.
GGGTAAATATTCAAACTGAGGCAAGGGGATTTGCTCAAGTGATTCCCCTGACCCCTGAGGACACTTGTGAAGACAATTTGTCTCCCAGAAGGCTATGCCGGTGACTGAAGTTAAACCCTGGGCATAATGCTGAGAAGAGAACATACCACCCTGTTTCTCTCTCTCCATCCAAAATTTCATGAAATTAGAATGCACTTTAGACTAGGGATAGGCTCAAGGCCTAAAATCTGAGTTCTGATTTTGAACACCGCACAACAGTGATGTTTCAGACCTGGGGTTTTGGTTCAAACCCGCTACTGAATAGCCACTCGTGAAATAATAATAATAAATACCTGTTATTTAGACAGCACATTTCCATCCTGAGAGCTAATAGCTTTTGGCAAACGTTGGTGAGCGTTATTAGGAGAGCGGGTCGGAACATTTTCAGCTGAACAGTTTTCCATTGGAAAACATGATTTTGTTGACATTGAAACATTTTGCAGGAACATGTTGATTTCAACAAAATTTTGTTATGGAAATGAAGCATTTTGAGGATGTGGAAATGGAATGTTTTGACATTGTCGACATGGCATGTTTCAGTTTTTCATTCTGAAATGACTTTTAGTTTCCATTTTTTTAAAGTTGAAATTGGAGTGAACCAGTCTGATTTTATCAACATGAAATGTTTTGATTGACCCCAAGTGAATTTTCTTTTACATTTTATTTCACGGGAGATTTCAAAAAGGTTTGTTTTCATTCCAATTCAACGCGAAAACAAATGTCAAAATAATGGAATTTCCCATGAAACAAAAATTCTGGTTCCTGCCCAGCTCTGATTGTTTCCCCCCATTTATAAAGGGGGAGACTGAAGCATAACAAGGCACTGTGATGTGGCCAAGAACACCCAGTGAATCAGTGGCAGTAACTTAACATTCACCTGCTTCTCCCGCCCACTCACTCCAATAAATCACAGCTTTCCTTTAAGAAGGAACAAGTTTTAGGTAGGTCCATTTTGATGCCTTATTAACTTGGCATTGTCATTCAACCTATCGTATATACTCGTTCATTAGCCTGTTCATTTATAAGCCGACCCCCCAAGATGGTTAGGTAAAAATAGCAAAAACTGTATGACCCTTTCATAAGCCGACCCTATATTTCAGGGGTTGGCAAACTTTGGCTCCCAAGCTGCTGGTGGGTCAGGACGTTTTGTTTACTTGGAGCGTCTTCAGGCATGGAGCCCCTCAGCTCCCTGTGGCCGTGGTTCGCCGTTCCCAGCCAATGGGGCTCCATGCCTGCAGACGCTCCAGGTAAACAAAACGACAAGGTATTAGATATTCAATTCAATGATTCCATAGAGTTTAAAATCATCAAATTTTGGTGTAGACCCGTTTATAAGCTGACCCCCGCTCTGTGATGCGTCACTTTTTTACCAGAAATATTTGGCTTATGAATGAGTATATACGGTATGTTATGTCTAGCTCTATGGGAGCACATAACACAATACACTTCTGTAATTTCCCATTGGTCCTGCCTCTACAATAGAGATTACACAGTATACTGTATTTAGCCATGACATTTATAAGTTTCCTGAAGGAATTGTCTAACACAGTGGTCTCTAAAGTGGGGTGTGTGCACGCCAGGGGGTGCGCAAGAGGATCCTTGGGGGTGCGCGGCAGGAGGAGCGCTTTTATTTATTTATTTTTTTGCTTCGTCAGTTCGGGCAGGAGTCCGAACGGCTTTTTTTTTTTTTTTTGCTTCGGCAAAAATGGTAGAGCACGATCAAAAAAATTTGGAGACCACTGGTCTAACATTTGCTATTAATCATAGACTATTACCCTAGCTTGGAAAACCTATTTCCACACCTCACCCCTTGCTCTAATCAGTGTTTCAGTTCCTCAAGCCTTGTGAATTAAGCATCCTTTTCTTAAACAGACTCTTTGCTTGCTGCTTTTACTGTAAACCCTTCCTTCTCAAAGATTGGTTACAGGCCTGTCTCACTAAGGTTATTTGGTGTCCGTGCCCTAAGGGAAGGTCTCATTTGTTGTCTTCACAGCCATTGCCCAGAACACAAGTGGGCTTCCGTTAGAGAGCTTCCCGGCAGGAAGTCTGTCTTCTATCCTGATGCTGAACAGCAGGAGCCTGCTGCCGATGATGGAGGTGGCATGGAAAAGGAAGGCGAGATGCAACTGAAAAATGAAGACACAGCTCCCAGATCCCAAAGCATGGCTCAGGACATAATGAGCAGGACCAGATTGAGGGAGAGCACCCATATAATTGCTGTGGATTTACAGGGCATCCCAAGAACTGGGTCTAATGTTACCAGAGAGGATGAAGTAGAAAGGGGGTTAGATACAGAAGCTAGTAAAAACAGAGGACTGTCACCAGCGAGCATGCTGCTGGAGAGTAACCTTACTAAACCGGACTTGGAAAGCAGTAACTGTGCACACTCAGTTGGAAATTTGGGTCAGGATAAAGGTTCTGAGAAAGCCCAAGAACCAAAGACAGCGACAAAAGTCGCATCTGAGGCCAGCCAAGCAAACGATAGCAAGGAGAACAGTATAGATCTCAAGCCTTCCCAGATCATCCATGATTCTGGTGTAATTGCTGAAAATGCCCCTTCAAGCTCCAAATTAAATTCCAAGGGGAAAAAGGGAACCAAGTCGATGACAAAAGAAGGAGCTAAGCAGCTGGTTGGATCCTCATCAGCTGATACAGGTGAATCTTGGCGCCTTGGCTCTTAAATGTCAATATCTAGTCATCAGGCCACCTCCTCAGTTGGCATAAAAACCAATGGAGTTACAGCAATTTACATCAGCTAAAGATCTGATCCATAATCTTGTATGCAAGGTTGTATACAGTTGGTTGCAACTGTATTGTATACAATTGCTACCTCTTATTAACAACACGGAAAACATGGGCGTGTGCCTTGCCTCTAAAACAAATGAAGTTAGAATGTACTGTCAGTGGCAAACCTCTAGTGAAACTGAGATAATTTAAATTAAGCTTTTAAGTTGCAAATTGGAAACATGGAGAGAAAAATAACTTCTCCATTAGCAGAAAATTTGTGTGAAGAAAAAATAAATCTCTTCATTAATAGGCAATTTGGCTGAAGTGCCACAACATTTTCAGTGATAAATACAACAAACAGCTTTATCTTCTGATGTTTGCATTGTTAAAAATCACAGATGTATGTATATTAGTTCATTTCAAAGGGAAAAATTTTAATAAGGAGATAATCTTCAGGAATATTTTGATCTTTAAGAAAGATGCTTTGACAATTTAGATTGAGTGAATGAGAATTTCAGGTAGGTTTAGGCTCTGGCTCCACAGACAGGGTAGTTAGATAGCAATCTGTTAGACCACCCTTTCTATGACAGTAGAAAAAAGCAGACCCTATGTTGTCAACTGCTGATGCTTTTTGTTTCTTCTGATAATAAATTTTCAAGAGTACAGAGTGGCAGCATTGTGTGTGTGTCAAGAGCAGAAGCTAAGCTTCGTTATGAGGCGCTTATGCATGGACCTCATCTTGATAGACACAGTTTTAGGTGCCTAGATACTTTGAAAATCCCACTAGGTGCTTAAATACCTTTAAAAACCTGGCCCTGAGTGACCACAAATTCCCAATTAAGCCAATTAAGCGAAATTCAGAGATGAGTCTAATGATGTCTCAGATTCAGATGGAGTAATTTACTAGGCCCAATTACTCCATTTTAGGCTCCCTTAGTCTTCACTCCCGCTTAACTGACAAGTATCTTTTAACCCCTCCTTCACGTCTCCTTTGAATCTGCCCCACTGACTCTGAATCTAAGTTACTATAACTCATAGGATGAAGGGCCAAAAGAAGGGGTGCATAGACTCACCTCTCCGTATAGACTCACCTCTCAGTGTGTCAGCCAGTCAGCACTGTTCATTGCCAGGATGTCCTGAAGATGACACTTCAGTGGTGGTTCTTTCTGGGAAGGACAATGTAATGTCCCCATACCAATCAGCGCCCTCCAGGTTGGAGATAGGTTGGGTAGAGCAAATTACTAGCTTTATTCCAGTGTTGCCCCTATTCTGGCACCCATGGTTCTGTATCTTGGAGCTGACATAGAATCATAGAAGATCAGGGTTGGAAGAGACCTCAGAAGGTCACCTAGTCCAACCTCCTGCTCAAAGCGGGACCACCCAACATGCATGAATCTGTCAGAGGAGCTTGCCTGAATACTCCTGGATCACCATAGTGGTCTAATGGTTGGAGGAGGATGGGATGAACCAGTACATTAAGGGCCTGATACAAAACCCATTGAAGTCAATGGAAGTCTTTCCACTGACTTTCAGTGGGCTTTGGATCAGGTTCTAGTGCAGGGGAGTAAGAGATCCGGATTCTAGTCCCTGCACTCTATGACATCTATGACACTCTATGACACTGGACAAATTACTTTACCTCTCTGTGCCTCAGTTTCTCATGTGCCAGTATTAGTATTACTATGAGTCATCCCAAAATATACATTAGACACTTTGAGGCCTCCTAAACTGTAGACAAAATTTGTGCAGCTATTTGTTTATGCTCACTTTTAAATTCACTTTTGCACAGGATTCTGTGTGTTCAAAGTGGGTAACTGCAGGCAAAGTATCATTTTAGATGCACAAATATGGGATTCGGCGCATGCAGATAGATGCCCATGAAGATTTGCAAGGCACAATTTAGAAGACTCATTTGGTATTTTGGTTCCAGTGGGGTTGCATGGGGGAAAGCAAGACCTGAATTTGGCCCCTCTGCTGTGGATGAGGTTTTTAATTAATAACTTGGATAGACTGGAGGATCTGTTTCATTATCCTCTCTTTAATAATTAGCTATCCAGAGATGCAAAACACACAAATAAATGCAAGGTAAAAGGATGCATAAACGTTATGTGTCAAAAGATTCAAAGAGCAGGAGAGTTCATCTGTAATCTTTGTACGGAGACCCGGGGGATGGGCCACTTTGATCTTCTTTCTCTGTGTAATTATGGAATCTCCCAGTATTAAACAGAGACAGGTACGTGTTCAGACTAATGGAAGAGTCTCCTTATCAACACGTCAATCGCTGCAGTTTATTTCATGAGTTCATGTCTCAGGATAAATGGGATTGTTTAAAATTGGTTAATTTCTTAGCAACCCTGGCAAGGAGGATAAAAGAGCAAACAGGTCTAGAGAGAGCAGGAGTGAATAACTGAATGTTAAAAATAGACCTATAAATATTTAGATCCCCATTTCAAAGTGTAACAGTAACCGTGCTATAAAACTGCAGAGAGAAGAGACCAGCTTTCGTGCTGGACGCCATTGCTAACTAGCTGTGAAAACAGATGTGTCTTGCTATGAACATCTTTTCACTCACTCCTCATCAGCACTACTGACTAGCTCCCCATATTACTCCTGCTGATAATGCTTCCCCTCCCCCTGCTCTTGACCCATACTACCAGTCATGCTCTGCACACCCACGCTGCTCAGGTAACGCTCCCCACATGGACTCAGGTCCTGTGGTGAGGGGTATCATAGAAAGATAAGAAAGATTAAATATATAGCTAAGAGTGAGAAGATGCCACAGACTTTCTGTGTGACCTTGGGCAAGTCCCTTTAACCTCTCTGGGCCTCAGTTCCCCATTGTAAAATGAAGATAACAGCATTGCCTATCTCACAGAGGTGTTGTGAGGATAAACACATTAAAGACTGCGAGGCTCTGGTATGAGAGCCAGATACAATTGTTGTATCCATCTCTCTCCGTTATTTACTTCTCTATTGATCACATTCCCCACCTCACGGCAGCCATTTTAGCCCTTCTCAGGTTTCTATACTTTTGGTCATATTTTCACACTCGGATGTAAAGAAATCTTCCTTTCTCTATGTTATCCAGGGAGCATGAGGCTTGTAAGAGATAGGTACAGCTAGGTCCACATAGAGGCTATATTGATATAGTACCTCAGGACATGTTTGGCAACAAGGAGGAGATACAGCCTTGCAGCCATTATATGCTCACGTCCCAGAATTTGGTATTTTTGGTGTTATTAGCTGAAATAATAAAGGGCTGGGGAAAACAGGTCCCCTCCCCCCCCGTCTTACCCCCACTCCACTGTGAACACCTATAGATATCCTGGATATCAGAGACTGGGTGCTAGAGATGACCTCATTTGAGCTTCATAGACTTAATTATTAGACTAAATTTAATTCCCTGTGGTAACAGTTTATTCGCTTCACTAAGGAGGAAGAAAATTGACATCTTAGAGGTGTCTACATTTAGAGAGTGTTCTGCAGTCGTTGTTGCAGTATTTTTGTATTATGTAGTGTTCTGTCATTGCATATGTGTTTGTATTTTTGAAAAACGAAATGAAATTAATTTTTTTGAAAAAGGGAAGAACGCGAAGAGAGTTTTAGGCAGAAAGCCAGGAAACGCACGGTGTACGGTTGTTATAGTCCCAATCACGGGCCAGGGTTCCATGGTGGAAGGGGCTGTATAAACAAGCAATACAAATAAGGGTAAATAAAAAAGACAGTCCCTGCCCCATAGAGTTTATACTGAGGAAGTAACACACTTTGCTAAGTGGGCGAAGGTAGCAGGGAAACAAACACAATTTATTGTAGACTGAATGTGTAGATGACGCCTATGACACGCACATTACAATGCAGGTAAATACTTATAAAATATTTCAATGAGCAAAATCTTGGCCCCATAGAAGTCAATGTCAAACTGCCATTGGCTTCACTGGAGTTAGGATTTCACCTGTGAACACAAATAAATTGTATTGCACCATAAATTAGAAATACGGTAGAATAGGTTAGCATGGGAGAACAGTCCAAATGGCTGACAGAGAATCTGGGGTCTCCGTAGTCTGCCTGCTTCCTGCTTCGTTTTTCACTTTGGGGCCCATTCCTGCTTCCACTTAAGACAATGGGAGTTTTGCTTCTGGCTTCCATAGGGGTGGAATTATGTCTCTCTGCTCCTTTGCCCTTGTACTATCTAGGCCAGATCCTGAGTGAGTGTCAACTGATATAACTTGGTTGGCTTCAGTGGAGCTCCTCTAATTACCCTCGCCCAGGATCTGGCCCTCTGTATTTGATTTTTACTCTGCCCAATTCTCAGTTCTGTTTTTTCCATCGCATTTTTCCTGCAGATGCTTTTCTTCTTCTCTCTTCTGCTCCTTTGTTCATAGCAAAACATGAACCCCTGAGATCAAGTTGAACTTTCCAACCCACCATGACCAAGGGAGTTTGAAATTTGGCCAAACGAGTTTGCCCATGCTCATTGATGATACATTTCAGGAAGTGCCAATTAAACAGAGTTTCATCCAACTTCCATTAATGTCAACTAGAATTTTTCCATCAACTCCAGTGAGAGTTGGATCAGACCCAAAGACGGCAGCAGTTCTAGCATTGTCTGAAAGCACATGATCTTTGGCCTCATGAATCATCAGAAATAATGTGAAGGGATACAGTGCAGCCGAACACCTCTTGCTTTACAGTAAACGGAAGCAATGTCCACTCAGTCAGAGCATGTTATTGGCTGAGAACCTCATATCTGTTTTGTTTATTGGAAGCTTCGTTAGTATAACTTTTTCACAAAATCATCTCTTCTTCTGTTTAAAAAATGCTACTGATTAATCAGGAACTTTGTAGTCAAATAATGCAGCGTGGGTTAATTGGTGGGTATCCACGTTCCACTTGGTATTGCAAGAAGATGAAAAGGTATGTTCAGGGCCTCTTACTCAAAATAATTTTTGCACACATATTGATTTGTATTTATCTGTAGATTAGAACTGCATAAACATGACAAAAACTTCTGCACGGACATTTTCCCTTTTCAATTTGGGCCGTTTCATGACCCAGGAATTTTGCTAGTCACAGAATCTCAAATGTTGCTCTGAACATTCAGTGGAAAAAACTCTGCTACAGATGTAATAGCCCGTCTGCACCCATAGATTATACCTCTTGCCCTGCTGACTTATTTCAACCAATGGGGTTGCAGCATGCAAATGAGAGGAATGGGGTGTTGAAAGGGAAGCAAGAAGAAGGTGGTCAGTGTCATAATACAAGCATTCAGCAGTGAGTGGAGCTGTGCTGTTTAGACGCAGCAGTGGGAGAAAAAGGTGTAACTGTGGATGTGACTTTCCCACCATTCCACAATGGGCCGTGGGTGGAGAAAAAGGATTAGGGAGACAAGGAGGAAAGGCCGGGAGAGCCACCAAGACATAGAATGCTCACAGGGCAGAGAATCCAAAAGATATGGAATCCGTGTAACTTTCACAGGTATCAAATAGATCAGGAAATCCTACACTGGTGAGCAGCATCTTCCAGCAACATTACAACTGGATTTTAACTGCTAGCAAATGCCACAACTCCCCTGCCTCCTTCCCCTCCCACACACACATACCAAATGGTTAGTGGATGATGTAATGGCTCATTTTAACAGCCTGGTATGTGAGGCTAAGGTGCTTCGGTGTATTATACAAACAGAGTCACAGTCCCACATGGAACAGAGCTGAAGGGCCAGAAGTACCAAGTCAGCATCACTAAACCCTGTTATGAAGCTAGATGGGTGTGTGTGGTGTAGTGGATAGAATAGGGGCGTATAAATCAGGCCCTTTAGGGTTCTGTGCCTGGCTCTGTAACCTGGGATAAAACATCTCTCCGAACCTGTTTCCTTATCTGTGAAATGGGAATAATACTTCCCTACCTCACCCAGGGGGGTTGTGAGGGTTAATTAACTTAAACAGAATAGTAGCATGTAATTATAATAAACAAATTTTGCCATTAACAGCTTGACGGGGGGCTAGAAGAAGTTCTGTTGTGAAATACAATGGGTCGGGGGTGGGGGCGGACTGGAGAACTTTTGGCAGAAGGAGGCAACCCAGCAAGAAAAAAAATCATAAAAATACCAAATCAGAGAGGAGAGCCTGGAGTATTTTGGAGAAGAATTTAGGGGGAGCAGGTCCTCATGGGGGCTTATAAGAATATAAGAACGGCCATACTGGGTCAGAACAATGGTCTGCCTAGCCCAGCATCCAGTGCCAGGTGCTTCAGAGACAATGAAGAAGGAATGATCCATCCCCGGCATCCACTCCCAGCTTCTGGCAATCAGAGGCCAGGGACACCCTGACCATCTTGGCTAATATCCATTGATGGACCTCTCCTGTATGAACTTATCTCATTCTTTTTTTAATCCCATTATATTTTCAGCCTTCACAATGTCCCCTGGCAATGAGTTCCACAGGTTGACTGCGTTGTGGTGTTTCTCTCTCTCTCTCTTCTGCCCAGTACACTCTATTCTATCCATGGCGAAAGCATATTCATTAGAGATCCTTCTGTAAACTGACACTGTAAAACACAGAGTTAAAAATGTGGATAAATTTCAAAGGGTGAAATCCTGGCCCCATTGAAGTCAATAGCAAAACTCCCATTGATTTCACCCAAACATATTAGCACCGTCAGGGTATCAGATATCACAGGTTCTATTATAACGTGATATTGTGTGAGTGCAGTGGAGTCATAGTAATTATCATCTGCCTTGTAAACACACCTAGTCCTTTTCCCCAGCACAATTTATCGCTGTATTAAGCTGTGAAACTCTTTAGGAAACAACATACTGATTGGTCCCCCACCTCCAATACATTATACCCCTGGCAGTTAACCCAATTCTAAGTTTCTAGGCCATGTCTGACTGATGTTGATAGTTGAGGGAATTATTCATATATAGATTATGTAACGCTGCATGCTGCAGAAAGGCTTTCAAGTGGCAGCTTTCAAATAAATGATCTGAGAGAATATCTTTGGATTTTTACTTTTTCATTCTTTATTCAAGCTTTTTGGATCTGATTTTCAAAGGCAATGAGCACACACGACTTCAACCGAAGCCAACAGAGTGGCAAATTCTCAGCCCTTCTGAAACGGAAGCCTTTTATATTTTATGGCCTATGTTTTTATTGCACTGGAGGCAAGAAGAGAGCAGGGTGGGTGAGCTGACACCCAGATCCTAGTTTAAGGATGGAGCAGTGGTCTCAACTTTTTAAAACTCAGTGAAAAGGAGTTTGGGTCTGATGGGAGGGGCAGGAACAATTTGTATAGTGGGGGTCCTGAGAGCCATTGAGCCAAACTCTCAATCCTGTATATGATGGAAACCACTTCAAGCCAGGGGTGTGGCAGCTCCCCAGCATCTCCAGCTCCAGCACCTGAGAGGGGGTAGCCAGCTGCAGTGAAGGCAGTAAGACCCTGATGCTCTTTAGACAGGGAAAATAAACACAGGCTGGGTGTCCAGTCCAGGTTTTGGATAGAGATAGATGAAAGCTACTGGATAGGAGTGAGGACACACAAGTTCTGGGAAATTTCCACTCTGAATCCAGAGCCTAACTTCATAACTGGCCCCACACTCTTCGGAAACCTCATCTCTCAACACCCCATCACTTTGGATAAGTCCAAGTCCCGAGCTGAACTTTGCAGTTCAGGCAACTGTCTATTTTGATACTGACCTGGTTGTTCATATGAAGTTCAGTCTCCATGGCCCATTCACTCCTTGGTCTTTTCGGCTGAGACAGCAGATAAGAGGGACAAACGCAGTGGTGGCTTTTTGTGATGTGGACACCTGGGCACAGGGAATGGTACTGGACAGAGACCACCAACTCTTTTCACATAAAATAGATCACCACTGGGGAAAGGCCTTTGGACAAGATTCACAGGCCTGGTCAAGATTCAGCCTCCCCAGAGATGAAAGGATCCAGGTCCTAAGCCAATAAATTCCTTTGCGTCAATTAATTGCTTCTCCTGATAACCCGTTTTGGAGAGTGTGTTTGTACAAGGGGAAGGTTAATCAGCTAGAAATTGTCCACCGAAAAGTTGTTAGTTTGTATTCAAGTTGGTTGATTGCTTTTTTTTGTTGAAAGTGACAATATGGTATGTGGCATTCGAGTGTTCTGTTTTGTTAGGGCTACACACAAATGCTGCATCATTAACTGGTATTGTTAAAGTCGTACAAACCTCCCCCCAAGACATGGACACAGGTATATCAGTCTAAATGTGCTTCCACTGCAATCGTTTATTCCCATATTGGAAGGGAAATGAGATATACTGGTATAAGTCACCTTTATGCAAGTATAACTGATTTCACCCTAGGGGTTGTACCAGTATAACTATATTGGTTAAAAATCACATCCCTTTGGTGACATATTTATACTGGTACATGATCTGCATGCAGATCCAATTCTATTCGAGATCTGGAAATATGAAGACGAACCTTTCAGAGTTACTATCCACCTAACAACCCCTTCCCATCTTCTTCAGCCTAAATCAGAGTCACAGATGACATCACACTAACATTATGATCACTAAACCCAACTTTTAGATGTTATGGCTTCAGAGCAAGATGCACATGCACCATCGATTGCCTCAACAAAAAATGTCTGCAAGAAAAGGTTGCTTTGCTTCCCACCCTTCTTAACAATCAAAAGGCCCCCATACTTTTCAGGTAGGAGAGATGGAATACCTATTGTTTTAGAGTATAATGCTACAAGTGCAGTGCAGATGAAACACCAAGGGCTTGATTCACCATTGTGTTTCTTCTGTAATACAGCTGAATAATTTCACTGAAGTCAAAGAGGTTTCAGCAGCACAAAACTGGAGTAAAACGGTAGTAAATCAAGCCCTGTTTGCACAATAAATGGTGGGACCTTAATGTTTGAGGTTTAGAAAAGATTTCCTTTTTTCTCTTTTGTTAGCCAATGCTTGTTAAAGAAACTGCATGCTCTCTGACCAGGAAGCTCCTCAGAACTACCTAATGAAAACCTTCCTGGTCAGATAATGTTCTCCTAGAGATCCGTGATTAGATTACTTGGCACATAGTGTTTGGAGATTTCACCACATCAGTGACAATTGCTCCTTAACAGGAGACAGGATTTCCATTACTGACAGCAGAGAGAGAGAGAGAGAGAGAGAGAGAGAGAGAGAATGAATGTGTGTGTATGACCTGATTTTGAAAAACCAGTGTCAATGTGTCACTTCCCCTTTGTTTTCACCAGCAAAATTAAAGGCACGATCAATGCCAGTTAGACATATAAATACTTGATTTCCATTAACTGTGTACACAAATATTTGTGTGTGCTAGAGGGGAGGAGAGAACCAGATGTTAAAGCTTTGGACCATATCATGAAAATTCTTAGTACACCAATATTGAATGCCACCCATTCCCCTGGGAGTTTTATATTAGCAATACACAATATAAACCCAAATATAACTGATCTCACAGAAAACACAATATAGTCAGAGCAGAGCGTATTTGAAGAAGTGAGTCCTGTGAGTCCTTGGTGGTTTCCCCAGGATTCACCCCTGTTTTACAACTTTAACCCTCCTCGTCTCCACCATTTACCTAGCCAAGAATCCAAAGATCCCTTTGGAAGCATAGAAATGATGCATGCAACTCATTCCGTTTCTCTTCTGAGCAACACATGTTATTTCTTTCATCCGCTAAAGCTGTGTACTGCTTCTGCAGTACCCTCAGTCCGTGCTCCTGCAAATTCCACCATCCCTGTCTGCCAGGAGAGACCATCACTATGAACTGACTTAAGGTCTCACACCACCATTTTCGTAGGCCACTTGGTCTATGTATGCCAAACCCCAAACCCTTGTCACGATGCACATTGCACTTCATGGGCTCCTCACAAGCAGCCCTTACACTCAGCCAAAGCACCCAGTGAAATTTTCCCCTGAGTGAGGACTTCAGGACCTGGTTCTTAGACTTTTAACAACTGCAAGAAACCTGCACCTCCTGTGTCACTTGGCTGACAGAGAATCACTTCGGTTGGTGCTGGGATCTTCCATACACAAAGCTACAATTCTGATTAGTTCAAAGACACAGAGGAGAACCTGCTGGGAGTGCAGTGGGCTGCATCCGAGCCAGGTTTTACTGTAGGGTGGCAGGGCATGAGATTCAAAATCCTTGCTGGGAAGATGGGCTTTTTGAATGGTCTCCAGCTCTTAATCTCAATTGCCTGACTGCTTCCCCAGCACACACAGGAAGAGCTCCCACCCATTTAGCCAGAAAATCTGCCTGTGAGAAAAAAGGAGTAGCGGCTTAGGATGTATTCTACACACCCACACGTAGCCCTCTGCACAAACCACCGCTGAGAGGAACGTGAATAATTGGTGCAGCAGGACGGGTGTGCATATGTGATGGCCGCCCTCCGGGCCAGTACACCAGGGATTTCCAGAGCTAAATGCAGGAGCTGCTACAGCTTGAGCTAAAGGGTCAAGGCGCTGTAGCTGGGGGCTGTAACGACTCATCTCCTCCGTGGATCAGCACAGAGGGGGACCAATCACACACCAGTGAGTGACACTTGGAAGCCACTGATGGGGCAATAGGGTCTCTATATAAACATCATTCCTGCTCCTCAAATGCCCCACACAACTCTTGGCATAGGGGGCCCGAGGCAAGCATTGGCCTTTTCATGGATTATTTTTTTAGGGGGGGAGTCAGGTGGACAACTCAGCCCCTTCTCTCTGCACTGCACACAGGTTTTTTTTTTTTGGTGAGTGTGTATGTTCTGCACCGTGGCAGAATTAAGCCCTACATGTGCTGTAAAGTATACACAGAAAAAAGGATAGCAATAGTAGAGATGGCTTTTATCTGGAAGAATGAATTGAGTGGGAGAGCTGTGGGCACAGTCTCACACCTCTATAATAATGCCTTTCCCATAAGCTGTATCCTTCAGCCAGCAAATGGCAAATATTTGAAAACAAATATGTTTAATGTGTCAGGAGACTGTCCAGCGGCCACAAAACAAACAGTATGAACCCAGGACTGGGCCAGGCACTTAGGTCTTCCGCCTTCGGAGGCAAGAGTTTGACTTCTAATAAAAACATCAGCCAAAAATTCACTTTGTGATCGCGCTGGTCCCTTGTGGCCACCAGCGTCTGGAGGTTTTGCAGGGCTGACCAAGTGCCATGCCCACCTATGACCCAGCCTAACTGAGAATGAGAGAGTCATAATGCTAATTCCAAACTCTTTACCCGGGATTTATTCAGTCCTTGCTTTGGCAAAACTCCCAGTGGGCTTAATTCTGAAAATCTTCATTCACAGCAGTCATTCCTTGCTCGGGTAAATTCCATTACATCAAGTAAGGAGACGGATTAAGGACTAAATTACAACCTGCATCTCTGGGCCACACCTGTCCCAGGGTTGGTCCTCACCTGTCCCAGGGTTGGTCCTCACCTGTCCCAGGGTTGGACCTCTTTCCTGTCCATCCCATTGTATTGTCTCTGGCTACTGACCATTTGCTTGCCTGCCCTTTCTGTCTCTGTCCCCCTCCTCTTTCTGCGCCTAGCCACTCATGGCAACAGAAGGAGCAAGTGGGTGCTGTTAATGGCATTCCTGGACAACACACCCACCCTGCTGCTGTGCAAGGGGTCACAGATGTGAACTTTTTGACTGCAAAGTGTTATCCTGTATCGAAGAACTAGAGATGGGCCAAACCCAGGATCTGAACGCTCTTGGACTTTGGGGAAATTCTGCTCTGGGTCCTGATCTGAATGATGGAGCTAATCTCCAAGGAAGGTATCAGGTGTGGCTTACTCCCATAATGCTGCGTCACCAGTGGTAAGTGACATTTAGCATTAACAGGTTCATCTCTGTCTTCTTTTTTGTTCACAGATTCCACATATTTAGGAAGCAGCAAGTTCAGGTGTATTTTCGGAAAGGAATTGCTGAAAATCATGGGCATTAAGAACAAACGCAGTAGGCAACCCTCCCCTTTCCCTCCTTCTGTTCTATCTTTGTACTTATTAGATGGCATAATAAATAAATAATAATAATAATAATAATAACAACAAATTGTGATTGTTAGATGCACGTATAAGATACCCATCACCATAGTATCTGGGTGCAATTTATAAGGTTCAAAGCTCAGTGTCTTAACATTTCCAAATTAAGGAGATAATAAACATAGGAACTTATTTTTCCAAATCCTTGGCTAGAAAACTCTGCTCTTCAAGAATTTTGTAACAAGATCCAGTCATAAGAGTAAAAAATAACAATAATAGATAGTTTCTATCCAAGTAATTTTTAAAAGTACTTTCGAGGGTCTATAGATTGTGGATCCAATTTTCAAACGTGGGCATCCCATACTGAGACACAAATTATCACTGGGTAATTTACCCTATTACCGTACAAATTACTATATAAAATGGGCATTTACTTGCCTAATTGCTGATGTGAGCATCCAAATGAAGGCAACTACATTTGAAAACTGGGCTCTGTCCTTTTTCAGCTACCTCCGATTCCAGGGAAAGATGGAGGTTTTAATGTCAAAATTTGTGATTTTATTTAGGTTCTCATCTTTAGACAATTTAGACTATTCATTCGTATTATGGCTGAAGACCTTCCAAGCGGCCCAGTACTTTTATTTATGGTTTGATTCAGATTGTGATTGTTTTAATTTGATAATCTCTTAGAATCAGCCCTTCAACTGGCATAAATCAGTGAAATTCCAGTGGCGTTACATGGATTTACTCCAGTGGAAGAGCTCTCCATCCATCTTTTTTCTGATTTACTGGAAAACACAGAGGATATTATCCCACAGCTGCATTGTGGCTGTGCTCTGGTCCCACTGAAGTCAATATCAAAATTCCCATTGACAGGATCAGGCACTATATGAATAATGCCAAGAGACTCCAGGTTCTCAGAGTATCAGACATCTTTGCATTTATTAGGTTGCCTGGCAGCAGGGTTCTGGAACAATGAGTGATTGGGTTTGGAAACTGTCATTGCATCAAGGTTCTATATCTGGTCTGTACAAAGAAGTAACTGGCAAACAGCCTTAGGTATGGTAGCTGAAATGCCAGGGCATTATTTCCCAGCGTTTTCTAATTATTCAACACAATGATCCACCCTCGGTTATTATCTATTGGTACTATAATAGCACCTAGAGGCCTCCATTGAGCTCAAAACCCCATTCCACTAAGTGCAGTACAAACACATAAGAGACAGTCCTGTTACAAAGACCTTACAGTCTAGAACAACAATACACACAGTAGAGGGGATCAAAATCATTATCCCCATTGTCGAGATGGAGAACTTATGCACAGAGAGAATAAGTGACTCACCCAGGGTCACACAGAAAATCTGTGGCAGAGGCAGGAATGGAACCTAGCTCTCCTGAGTCCTAGTATAGTGCCTCACCCACAAGACTGTCCTTCCCAAAAGGGCCCAAAGTTAGAATTATGCCTGCTGATTGCTGGCACTAGATACCAGCCTCATTCTCTTCAGGAAATCACACTGCAGCTCTTGAAGACGGGGCCAATCTCATCAGCTTTGTTCTGAAAATCATTATTATCCCCTGCCAGTTCATCAGCATCTGAGCCTTAGCATCTGAGAATAAGTAACAGAACCATGGCAAGCCCTGACCTGATTAGTTACCAGTCTGAAGCTGGCTGAACGTTTCTCATTCCCACCCACACAACTCCTACAGTCATGTCACCGCAATTAATTCGTGCCGTTCCATTTCCTGGCCGCCTATCACTGAGAACGGGACCTGAGAGCTGTCACTTTCTGCATGCGCAGCGAAATTCTATAGGCTTCAAATAGACTCATGATCATCTGCTTCAAAGCGTGGTTAGCCTAGTTAGAGTCAATGTCGTAATGTAGTGGCTTATTCTTCACTCCCGACCTGTGCAAAACTCCCGCCAACTCTGTGGTCCTGCATTTCTGATATGAATAATTGAGTTACAGGCATTTTTATGGTCCCATCGCTAGAATACCTGGGAACCTTACAAGCATTAACAAATCTATTCTTGCAACACCTGCTAAAATAGGGAGGTGCCATTCTCCATTTTATAGCTAGGGAAACTGAGGCATAGAGGGATGAAGTGACTTGCCCAAGATCATATAGGGACTCTGTGGCAAATCTAGGAATTGAACTCAGATCTCCTGAGTCCCAGCTGAGTGTTTTAACCATAAAACCTTGCATCTACTCTAATCCCTGTGAATACTGAGTAAGACTGTTACCATAGGCCAATGCAGATTTACAAGAAGTTTTTCCTGTAAATCTCTGCCCTGTTCCAGTTTTTTTTTATTTTGTTCACACACCCAAATATCTGCCAACGGTTTAATATCCGACCCCTCTTCTATCTAGGGACCATGCCCTGCACTGGCCATTGAATAGACTAGACGATCGAACAGCATATGTGCTTTTCCATTGCTAGCTTCTGCTGAGATAGTGCTTTTGATAGAGAAGACCTCGCTAACCTGGCTCAAGTCTCCCTCTTTCTAATTCTTGCAGTGGCTTCCAGTGCATCTGAAGTGGAGCTGGTGGATGAAGCCAAGTCCAAAGGGAATAAAACAAATCAAAAAACAGTCCCTGAAGTAGATCAGCTGGAAGACAAGAAGCTGGAGGAGCTTCAGTCGTCAGGGCCGTTCTTTTACATTGGCGGTGCTAATGGGGCTGGACTGTAAGTCATTCTTCTCCCCAGAGACTTCTGTGTAGTTAGATTAATAGATTTTAAGGCCAATAGGGACTGTTATGATCATGTAGTTTGATCTTCTGCAAAGCATAGGCCTTAGCCCCTCCCCTCACTAATCCCTGCAGTATCAAGCCCATAATTTCCGTTTAGCAATAGCACGTCTTGTCGAAAGACATCCAGTCTTGATTTCAATACTGCAAGTGATGGACAATCCACCCTGGCACTCGGTAGTTTGTTCCAATGGTTAATTATCCTCACTGTTTATAAACTGAGCCTCTCTCTAGTCTGACTTTGTCTTGCTTCAACTTCCAGCCACTGGATGTTGTTACACCTTTTCCTGCCAGCTTCAAGAGCTGACTACTATCAGAAATCTATTCCCCTGCAGGTATTTGATCACAGCCTACAAATCACCTCTTAATCTTCTCTTTGATAAACTAAATAGATTGAGCGGCTTAAGCCTCTCACTAGAAGACATTTCCACACACCCCACCTCAAGTCATTCTTGTAACTTTCCAATTTGCCAACATCCTTTTTGAGTTGCAGTCACCGGAACCTGACACAGAATAGGAGCAAACTCTGGGGCCCTGTCCCGCTCCTTGCTACAGTTCCATGGGCTTTCCTCATTAACTCTTCAGGTGCCACCACACTGGGTTTACAAACACATTCAGTTTTTCCAGTGGCTACTTAGCTGTTCTCTCTTCCCCCTCATTTCTGAAGTCTTAGGCTGAGAGATTTCTTGCCAAGCCACCCACTACACAGGGCTCTCACAGGTACCATTTCCCTCCTAATTGAAATAGCCCCATTTGATCAGCTCAGCCTTCATTAACGAGGTCTGTACCACCACCATCATCACCACCTCTCAAAAACCCCAGTACAGTCCCACAAGGGTACACTCTAATGAACTAGAGAGGGGAGAAACCCCCTCTCCTCCACCTCAGGGCTTGTAGGTGTTGTTGAGTCAGCCCTCTAGGGACAATCTCAGGGAATTGAAGGACTCTGAGCTAATTAACTCTTCATTAAAAGCAGGGGCTGCTTTGCTATTTTGTTCTCCACACAGGGTGAGCGTCTACTGCAGGAGCAAAGGCTGGCAGCGTATCCATGACAACAAAAGGGAGGATTACAAACTGAAATGGTGCGAGACCAAGAGCCGAGAGACCTATTACAACTTCAAAGAAGGTAAGAGGTCAAAGTGGTGGCGGGGAGAGCGAGGGAATACTGGACTCGCAGAGCTACAAGGAGGAGGAGGAGGGTTTGGGTTCCCCGGCAGGGCACCGCTACAGGAGCAACGGACACATAGAGCTGAACGCGAGCTGTTTTGCAGCAGCTGGGTAAAGAGAACATTAGCGCTGCCTTTCAACCAAGTGGGTGAAGCCTTGGTGGAGAAGATGCCGCTGTGATTGCTCAGATGCCATGGTGTAGCACCAGGGACACTGAGGCACAGAGGAGCTAAGTTGGAACCTTCTAAAATCGTGTGTGCTTTGTCCTCTATGAAGTAAATTGCTAAATTTGCTTTTCATTTCACTGCTCCCTCTCCGATCTACTCTTCTCTCTCACCCCCTGCCTACGCTTCTCTTATGCCTGATCTCCACTGCCCAGCTACCGGGTCCTCTTCCCACCACTCATGGCTGGTAGATCCAGGCCGGCTGGTAGCTCTAGTCCCCAAGAACTTCTGTTCCTCTCATTTAGCAGTGGCCCCTCCTCATTCCCAGCGGCACTGATGAGTTTGAACACATGTGCTAGCAGCTGGGAAATGAAATCAGACAGTTCTCCACAGCCCATCAAGTGCTCTGCAAATCACAGATTGATACCACTGGCCTAGGAGACTTGCCTAAGCTAGCACAGGGGGCAACTCAGACCTGCTGCCTCCCAGTCTCTTGCTCTTACTAAGAGACAATCCTACACCTGAACTCTTTTCAAAGCCACACTGTGCTGTAGGGGGCAGGGGGGCTGGGAGTGCAGCTCCACATTGAGACCAGGGGACAAGTTGTTTTCTAGTATAACTTGGTTTACCTCCCCTGAGGTCAAGGGAGCTGCTCTACTTCATGCCAACTGAGAAACTGACCCTCAGGAGGGATGGATGCTTTAGAAGGGGGAGCATTGCATACACGCTCGCTATCCTTAAATGGGACTTGAATAATCAGAAAGAAAAGAAGCCCCTTTACAAGGGTTTAGATCCCAAGGAGCCCTGAAAACTCTAAACCTCCATGTAAAAGGTCAGGCTGAGCATTCTGTGGATCTCCCTGGCCTAGAGATAAATCTAATCAGCATAACCAGGCTTCTTGGGGCCCAGCCAAACTCCCCACAGGAAGAGCCTGAAACTAAGAATTCACAAAGGCCTCCTTTAACCTGGTGCCTTATCAGATTTCACCCCAAAGAGAGGGGCTTTGTACAGCCAAAATGTAAACTAGTGGCTGGAGGGCTTTTCCCATACCCTCCCTCCTAGGAGCCCTGGGGCCTAAGTGCACCCAACCCCTCCCTCTTAAAGTCTGGGTGCTGGGGAATTAATACACTACAGCTGGCCCAGCAATCCCTCTACTTAGGATATGCAGCTGTGCTTATTCCTTCAGGCAGCGCCAGAGTGGGTTAACCCTTTCCCTGCCAATCCATGGGCAGGGTCCGGACATGCCACTGCAGTTACAGCGGGGACGTGTGCCAGCTATTTGGCCGGATTATGCCATTAAAGCACAGCCCTGCGGCAGGGGATGTGGGAGGGGGCCACACTGCAGGGGGGAGCCTTTGCAGGCTAGAATTCCTCCTGGCCCCTGGACAGCAGTTCCACCAGGCTTTGGCAGGGGCAGAGTGCATGTTCTGGGATGCCACATCTCTGCTGGTGCATGGATAAGAGGGCAGGAGACATTGTGCCACCTTCACCCTGGCCCTCCCCACGTGCACCGCAGCCCAGCACGCTACCTGCATTATCTAGTCACCCTCTGGCTGTCCCCTGAAGGGGGGTACCAGGGAGGAAGGGAGGGGACAGGAAAGCTCCCATATTGGGCACCTACACAGGACCAGAGACAACCTGGCCCTGTGTATATAACAGTGTCACCATTGCACTGTAAGTGGCAAGCCGGGCAGCTGCTACCGTGGCAGAGCAAACTCACTCAGGAACAAGAGGTGCTTTGAGGGAGAAGGAGAGTGTGGTCCCTCCCCTCTGGTTTCAGGGCAGATCTCAGCTCCTCGGCAAGCCTTTTGGCAGATGGGGAATTTTACTCTGCAGGCAGGATTTACCTCCACATCCCAGACCAGGCTGTGTGGCCCATGAAGGATATGTTTTGTTTTCTAATGCAGGCGAACAGCTTCTCTACCAGATCCCCAACAATAAGGTCTTCACTACTAAGATTGGCCTTTTGAGCAACCTGAGGGAGTATGAGCGGGTGATGAACAAGATCAGCAAGAACTTGAATGCCAAGTAAGGACTGCACATCCCTTTGGGCATTACACAGCCAGAATATAGAAACCTGTGCCACTTGGGGAGGTACCATATAAAGGAGAAGTTGGACAGATGGTCACCTCGTTGATGGGATGAGAAATCATCTGGTAGAGATGGGCTTGTGAGTCCCATCCTGGAAATCCTTGGTTTCTCCACCCTGTGACTAAAACTGATTTCTGATTAAGCTCTGATGAAACTCCACCCTCTACTTTGATCTTAAAACTTTTCAGAATCATTAAGCTAGCCAACCAATCCTGTTTGTATAGCTCCACTGATGATGGACAAAACAAAGATTGTTTTAAAACGCCATCGTGTGCCACTATATTCAACTTTGACTTCACTAGCTGTCACACTAACTCATGCAAAGTCTCATATCAAGTAACCCAGCATGGTACAGCACAATCAGCTCTCGGGACACCATGCTTTCTCTTCTTTTCTAAAGTCTTGTATGCTCTTCTTTCTTCTCCTCCCTCCACTCATCTTTTGGCCTTATGTTTTGATCGAAAGCCCACTGGGAGTTAATGGAAGTCTTTCCACTGATTTCAGTGGATTCTGGACCATGCCCTGGGTGGCTGATCAGAGTGAAGTAGCTTTTCTCCTGTACTCAGCTGTAGTTAAGTTCAATGGTCCATGTTTTCTGCTTCAACCTTCTAAAGATCTTAGTCTTCACTTCAAATGATCTAAGCTTACATGGATACTGAGTGCTACATTTTTAGTAGGCTTTAACTTGGTGCATCGTTTTGGGGGGTTCAGTGTTGCTCCTCCAACTAACTGTGTCTGCATTTTTGTCTCTTCACTGGCATTAATATTGGGCTGCAGTCACCCACCTATTCTGGGGGTTTAATCTCTTTTGTTATTTTGAGTATGAAAGGTTGTTGTTGTTGTTGTTGTTTTTTGAGCCTTGAAGGAGTAAATTATAAAAATGAATCCATCTTTTATCTATACCTGGGACGGTAGAACTGCCTGATCCCCAAAGGTACCAGTTGTAATGAATCCCCCCGTGAAAGATGAGGTGGGAACTTCCGAAGCTCTAGAGCATTTTGTAAATATCAGATACAGCACATTACCACCTCTGCTGCAGTGTTATCTGTACCGCAAAGAACCTCTGCCATGCTTCCCTGAGGCCCTGTCTGTTAGTTTGCAGCAAACCTAGTGTGCAGAGGACATCATCAAGGCCAACAGAAATTCTGTAGAGCTTAAGGAAACATTTGGCCATATCTTAGCATATATTCTCCAGCATTCCCTCCTCGGACTTCTTCCATTATTCAGATTTGGAGGAGAAGCTCTAGTTTTGCCCAAATCCTTGTCTACCTCTGATAAATAGTCAATATTGATTTACAAGCTGCTGCATGTCCCACAGTCTTGAAGTGCTTGATGCAATATTATTAGGGATGGGCTCAAGACCCAAAAGTCAGATCCAGATTCCAACTTTCCCAAAAGTTGGAGTCTGGGGTTGAGAGTCAGGCTCGCCTCTAGAGGTGATCAAGAAAAACATTGTTATTGTGAGTAAAAAGCCTTCCCCAATGGAAATAAAAGAGTGCAGGGGAAGAGACAAGGGGAAAAAATCCATAACCCAAGTCTACAGTAAGATGTGCCCCCTACCTCTTGTCTGATGGGAACTCAAAAAGGTCTGTATGGCTCAGGAAAGGTTTTTTGGCTTATGGTCGGTTCTCCCATAGGATACTGAAGATGGAAGACTTCTTCCCAGAATCCTTTCGGCTGGACATAAAAGATGAGAGAGAAGCTTTCTTTGAACTTTACAAAGGTGACTAGTCTTTGCACATTAGTGGCCAATGATGAGGTCAAGTGTTCTGGGAGAAACATTGTTTTTTAGATGGCGTAGTGATCCCAAAGTAATTATGAAAATCAAACAATAAATGAGGGGCTTCCCTGCCCCGCTTTGCTCCCCAGTACCTGCCCACCCCTTCAATTACCCCAGAAATCCCTGGAGTGTTAGCAAGGTGCCTATGGCGTCTCTGACCTGCCCAAGAATCAGTCACGCTACAGCTCCCAGCAGTCATTTCAGCCGCTCTTCTGGAATATCACTAGGGCTAGAGAGTGAACAGTAAATGTCCTGAATCCCAATGAATATCAGCAACATGTGGGATAGTCATCTAGACCCGAATACTGCTGACAAGTGGGCTACTCAGAGAACGTGACTCACCCGACCCCAGTTTCTCTGACACGTAGCCCAAATATGCCCCTTCAACATTCCGATTGTTTTGATTGGCCCAGAAGTTGCCCACCCCACTGTCTCTAGCGATCTGTCAGCTGCCTTGTAGGTATCTCCTTGCACAACATCCCCTCCTCCAAGCTGTCCAAACCCTGGAGACAGACTCTTGCCTTGGGCAGTGTCAGACAGAGGCTCCCACCAACTTTCTCCCTTCAGCTGTTCCCTTGGCCATCATCACTAGACATCATCACCAGCGCTTTTGTTTGCCCGCTCGCTTCTCCAACACACCAGCAAACGCATCCCGGAGGCCGGCTGCAAATGCACTTGAAGGCCCCGTCATTCAGGAGGTGGAATCAGAGTCCAGTCTCCAAAGCTAGTGCTATCATGGTAGAGCTGAGACCAACTGGCAAAACCCAGCTCCAGATCTTAAATGACACCAAAGCTTGGGAGTGTGCAGATCTTAGGTTAGCCCCAGGGCCCTCTTTATTTGTGAGATACGATATTTAAATATATATATTCAAATGAGCATGTTTCAGCGCCCATTCATTGAGCATGGTGTCTCGGGATAACATGCTAGAGGGAATGTACAGTATCCATAACTACGCTGTAATCTAATAGACTCTTTCTTGTCTGCAGACACACAGATTTGGATCTGCAAACCCACCTGCTCCAACCAAGGGCGAGGAATTTTCCTGCTTAAAAATCAAGCAGGTGTCAACTCGCTTCAGGCCAAGCTCCAGAGCATTGAGGAAGATCCTCTGTACAAGAAGGTGCCGTACAAAGCTCCCCAGGCAAGAATAGTGCAAAGGTAGAGAATGCAGCAGGCGGGCACTCCATTGCATCCATTTGCAGTCCAGCTATTGCTGGTGACAAAGGGGAAGAAGGGTGTTCCCATGATGTTGGTGCAGAACTGGAAGAGCTGGGTTCCCCTCCTGAATCTGCCCCAGACATGCTCTGTCAGCTTGGGTATATTGCTTTGCTTCACGTCACTTCTCTTGGCCAAATCCAGAGCCCCTTGCTCATTTCCCACTCAGACCTTTGTAAGGGAAACTCCCTCTGACTTCAGCTTGGAAACTGAAAAAGAACTGGGCCTGGCGCTCTCCGCCCCTGTGTCATCCAGTCCCCTGAAGGTTAATGTTTCCGAAAGCATCTGCCTGAGCACTGACATGTTTGGGATCACCTCTATGGGCCTGATCCAGTGCTCCAAGAATTCAGTGGAAAGGTGCCAGCTGACCTCCATGGGCACTCAGTCAGGCCTTATTGACCTTAATGACTTGAATTCCTTCATAGCTGTTTGATGGCTCACACCATCTCTTCTCAGTGGCCTAGGACTCACTATGCTTTGTGGGTAGAGGGCTATTTCTCAGCTGAGCCTGTTTCAACACCTTCATTTCTGACATTTGGAGATAGATCATCGCCATCAAACAGGAGATTTGAGATGATCTCTATCTAACAATGTAAGAATGACTTCCAAAGGCCAAATGCTATAGCTTCATACATGACAAAAGCCTTGTATAGAGCCATTTGAATTAGGTATTATCCCAGCTTGTTACACCATGCCAAGATTTCACACACCATACAGCTGCAGCATCTGTGCCACCCATTCTATGCCTCCTATATATCTGTTGTAGTCTGCCTGGTAGCTGTGAGCTTCTTGACCTCAAACAGGAACTGCTCTTGTAGATACTCATGGCCGGTAGTCAAAAGAGACACATGCTTTCTTTGTAAGAACTTCACAGCTAACTATATTTTTTAAGCCGAAGCCCAGAGAGTCTCTGGCTACCAAATGTTATTGCTGTCTCCTTCTGATGTCTCTGCAAGTGTCATACTCCAGGGGACTGCAATAACACCATACAGCTTTCTTTTGTCTAGTATCTCTCTTATCAGCTGCATCCCAGAATGCTTTGCAGAGTTGAATAACACAGCCGTGGCAGAAAGAGAGTGAAGTTAGACTAGCAGAAGCAAGGGAGAAAGTTTTCAGCTGAGATTTGAAAAGCAATGGCAAGCTGATGAGGTGGACAGGTGCAAGAAGGAACACAAACAGGAGCAGTGGAGGAGCAAGCTCTCCCCCAGTCTTTGTGTAGGGACATAAGGAATAAGAACCCAAATAAAGAGATCCCAGTCCACTAACTGCCCACATACAAACAGCAGCCACCAAGGTGTGAGTTAGATTTCAAACTATCAGTACAGTGAACCCCATACAAGAGGCCCTTCCTTGGTAATCTCCCATTCTAAGGCACTGCCCCAAACTGTCCCCAAAAATAAAGGGGTGTGTGTTTCAAAAGCACTCAGCAGTGGCTTAGCACCTATGTTCCCACAGAAGTCAATGGGAGTCATTTTAATAGGAGCAGAAACAAAGCCAACCCTGAGAGCCTGTGAAAATCCACACCCATAATACACAACTCAGCCCCTCTTTATTAGACACCTCCTTATCCAACCAATATTTGTTGGTCCCTTGAGTGGTCACATAAGACAGGGTTCATTCCATTTTGCTGGTGGTGCTCGAGAATTATTGTTATTATTAATTATTTGCATTACCATAACTCTTATGAGCCCTAGTCTTGACCCTGGACTCCATTGTGCTAGGCACAGTACAAACGCAGAACAAAATATGATCCCTGCCACAAAGAATCCAGAATGGGCATGTGCCCAGACGGATCCAGATAAGAGTTCTTCACTGCATAATCTTTCTACTGACTCACCCTGTGTCCTTAGGCAACTCACTAAGCTGCTCTCAGTTCCCCATCTTTGAAATAAGGATAGGAAATACTCAGCTCCCAAGTGAGAGCTGGGTTGATTAATTCATTGATTTTTCTAGAGTGCCTTGAGCTTCGTGAATGAGATGCACTACAGAGGTGCAAAGTATTGTCATTATTTCTATAATGAGCTGCAAGTCACAGACACCCCTCCTGGCTTTCATGGGACAGCCTGGATTCTAAGTGGTTGTTTGGTTCAGTAATCTTGAAGCTAGGCTTCCAGGGCACTGACCAATACTACATTATCATGACATAATATAGTGTGATCAAGGTGTGACATGCCACATGGCATGCCAACATCATAGTGCGATATACTAAGGGCATGACAAATTTATCATAATGTGACATTAGCGTGTTCCATCATGGTGCTGTTTGCATCACCCCACCATGCCACTGGGTCACAACTCAAACATTCTGATATTACAACTTAGCAACTTTATCCCAGAAAGTCGAGAACACAAAACTCCAACCTTCCCAGCCAACTCAAGCAATTAGTCCATTTTATCTTTGTCAGACTATTACGATAAATCTCTCTATAAGGAAGGTATTAGCCGGTCTAGTTGGGGTGGACAGGAGAGCCTTGTAAGAGGGCAAGTCTGAACTGCCAGCCCTTCTGTGGTAGGACAGGTATGTGTATGTAGTAGCTGGCACATAGAAGCAGAGGAATTGATAGCCTGGATCAAACCCAAGGTCCATTTGTCCGGTATCCTGTTTCCAACAGTGACCAATATCACATGATTCAGCGGAAGCTGTAAGAACCCTAAAGTAGCACATGGGGGTAATCTGCCCCCCACATTAGGTCTCATCCTCATAGACTTTAAGGCCAGAAGGGACCACCATGATCATCTAGTCTGACCTCTTGGACATCTCAGATCACAGAACCTCCCCCACCCTCTCCTGTAACAGACCTATGACTTCTGGCTCAGTTACTGAAGTCCTCAAAGCTTGGTTTAAAGACTTGAAGTTACAGAGAACCCACTATTTTACTCTAGTTCAAACCAGTGTGTGATTGGTCCCAATGCTGCAGAGAAAGGTCCTCTGCCAACCTGACCTGAGGGAAAATTCTTTCCCGACCCCAAATCCTGATCTCCAATAGTGAGAGACAGGCTTAGGGATGAGGTTTACCATCCCGTCCAAAAATGTTGTTAGTTTTAACTCTTAGAACTCTGGGTATTCTTGTTATCCACATAAATGTCCACCCCCCTTTCGTGAGAAGGGACGGCGTACTGTTCCTAAATGATATCACTCCGGCGATGGCTGTGTGTGACGGGTTCTTTGTATTCAAATGCAAACTCTGTATACTCTCCAGTAAATATTAGTCACTCTTTAATTCCATCCCACTCTACAAATGTGGCATAAGCTTTTATTCCTTTAGTGTTCAAATGCTCAGCTTCTCTTCCTGCCATTTCACTTTGCGTCCTAACAGTGCCCTCTGCTGTCAGTGTCCACAAAGAAATGTTGGTTTAGACCATAAGATGAATGGGTTTGTTTTGTCGTGTGTAATGAGACTATAGAGTTTTTAAACCAACTAGAAAACGCAGCATGAACTGGAGAGCTGTGCTGCCAGTGGGGAGTGGGAGGGCAAGCTGATTTATCTGGAGGTGTCAAGAAATTTAATCTTTCACTTTCTACCTTCTGCAATGTGTCCCTTGTTTTCAGGCAGGCAGAAAAGAAACTCTCCAGTATGACATGCTGCCCGAAATTCCCCTTCTGGGAACTGCCCCGAGTCCTACAGCAGAAGGGGGCGGGGGGCTACCCCGTTATTCTGGCTATATTAATTCCATTGATTCAGTGGTCTGTCCTTGTCTAGTCTGCCTTCCTCTATAGCACAAGCCATAGAACTTCCCCAAAATAATTCCTAGAGAAGATAGTACAGAAAAAACATCCCAGCTTGATTTAAAAATTCCAGTGATGCTGAATCCATCACAACCTTTGATAACTTGTTCCAACGGTTAATTATTCTCACTGTTAAAAATGTATGTCTTATTTCCAATCTAAATCTGACTAGCTTCAGTTTTCAGCCACTGGATCATGTCATACCTTTCTCTGCGAGACGGAAGAGCCATTATTAAATCTTTGTTCCCCGCGTAGATATTTATGGACTGTAATCAAGTCACCCCTTAACCTTCTTCTCTGTTAAGCTAAATAGACTGAGCTTTTGGAGTCTATCACTATAAGGCAGGTTTTCTAATCCGTTAACCATTCTTGGGGCTCTTCTCTGAACCCTTTCCAATGGGAGTTAGCCACGTAAATACTTTATTGAATCTGGGCCTTAGTTTTTAATGGGACAGCATCTCTCAAGATTTGTCCCAGGGTAGCTATAATGTTAGTGTACCTTAGTTATTTGAGTAACTCAGTGAGAACTCGAGTTTGTAGCAACACGGCCACTTCCATGGTAGGACTGAATTATGACATCGCTATCAACGAATGTTAATGTCACTGCTAAAAGCAATCAGAGCTGGGGGACATGAATAGGATGAGAGTTGAAGTGTTGTCTGTTATGGAAAATGACTTTCTATAATTGCCCCCGAACTTTTTTAACCAACCTGCTCTATTTACAAGTTAAAAGATGGGTGTTTTTCTAACTGCCTACCTCGCAAACGCAACCTCACAGCTAAAAGTCTAGAGGGTTTCTTTCTAGCTCAAACCTGGTCAGCCTATTTGACAGGTCTGTTGATGACGCATGAGCTAGAAAAGAATCCATGTCACTTGCACTGTGGTGGCTCAACACAGTTGAGAGATGCTAAAGTGCTAATATATTTTAGTGAGTAAAGTCAGCAGCTCTGATATGACGCTGAATACACACACAAGCCATAGATCTGATGAGTGAAATGTTGCCGCTTTAACACGGTTGCTTTTCAGAGCAGAACTACACTTTAAGGGACAGAGAGAGAGAAGGTGGGTGAGGTAGTATGTTTTATAGAACCAAATTCTGTTGGTCGGAAGCTTGTCTCTCTCATCAACAGAAGTTCATCCAATCAAAGATATTAGCTCACCCACCTTGTCTCTTTAATATCCTGGGGCTGACATGGCTACAACTACACTGAATACTTTAAGGGACATTGTTATTTACACACAGAGGGACCTGCATCTGCACTCCTCACTCAAACCACTCTCCCATTTGACTCCACTGGGAGTTTTGCCTGAGCACGGATGACTGGATCGGGCCCAAATGTCAACAGAAGTGAGGGGAAGGGAAAGATAGGACAAGAAAGTAGCAGTTTAGTGGGTCATTTGGTTTTGTTCATCAGCTTTCAGCTTCTGTTAAACTTAATCTGTTTGGGTAGCCTCTCACTCCCATTGATCTAAATCCGAACTTATGGAGTAAAGTGATCAGAGGCTGATCCTGGGTCAACTGAAATCAATGGCAACAGGAGTGAGCTGTTAGCTCCCCATGCTACAGCCCTTCAAGCCCTTTCTTGATGTCACAGCTTGCACTTTCGCTCTGGCAGGTATATCCAAAAGCCTCTGCTCCTAGAGGGGAAGAAGTTTGATGTCCGTTCTTACCTCCTCATTGCCTGCACGGTGCCTTATGTATTATTTTTCGGCCATGGCTATGTCCGACTTACCTGCACCCACTACGATGCCACTTCCGATGATCTCACTGCTCATCTGACCAATCAGGTAAACTGAAACTATATCCATCTGTCCATCCTGTGTGATCTGATTGGATAGTGCCAGGAGATCCCTTTTGTGCCCATAGTTCGGTAAAATGATGGACTAGAGGTGTCACTATTAGCAAGTGGGGAAGTTGATTTAGGTGCATGCTGAGAGGCAGTTCTGACAGACGGGACTCCCAAAAGCAGGAGGTGAGAGGCTACTGATGTGGTTCATGAGTATGTGACCCTAGCACTTTGGCTGGTATGGGAGTGATTGGATCAGGATCACAAATGCATTATGGCCAAATGGACAGAATACTGAATTTGGATTCTGTTCTCTGCCACTGATCTGTTGCGTGATCTTAGGTGAGACAGTTCCCCTCTCTGGGTCTCTTTTCCCTTAGTCTGTCTTGGGTATGCAGATCGTAAGCTCTTTGGGACAGGGACAATATGTCCCTTGACCGATATGGGGCTACCATAATTCAAATAACTAATAATCATGCAGCATGCAAAAGTGTCTTTAATAAAGCATGTCTCTGGCTAGCTCTTGGAATTAAACCTTGATCTTTGCCAGCTTTGCTACCTCCAAGTGAGATCCTTGCACTGGGCCTGTTATCTGCCGAACGCCCATCCCACCCTCTCTCCCGCTAGTAACAACCCCTAAGGAGAGCAGAAGCTTCCTGTGAATGAGGAGGCAGAGGGATAGGAGGGGGAACAAGGCAAGCTATTGAGACTCTCGGGGGAGGGGAAGAATTGGATCCAGGCTGTGAAGGGGCATCCTGGTAGGTCCTACGGCCATTCCTATGGCATTTCGATAGCAGCTGGTGCCCAGTGCCCGGTGACGGGCACCCTGACCTCTGCCCAGGTTTTGGTGCCCTCTCCTGTCCCCCACCTGCCCTGGTGGTTGGTGCATTTACTCCTGCCCCTCCCCCAGGATGAGTGTCTGTGCCAGGACCCATGGCAGCTAGAAGGCAGGACCTGGGCTGGGCCAGGGAGTCCTACTTGCTCCCCAGTGGCTGGCCCAGTCTCACGTGCTGCGGTGGCTGCTCCAGTCCCTCCTCCAGGTCCTGCTCTCCTCTCTGCCCCCACTTCCCTCCCGTGCACGTGGGGCCAGAATGCAGCTGGATGCCGCTCGAACCCCCACAATGTATTGTGAGGGTGCAAACCAGTGGGTGGGGTGGGGGGTGGAGACATTGATCCGCCACCCCCAATATTTCCACACACACCTGCCCACCCCCCCTCAGTTCCACGGCCCCTGGTGATCCCACTGCTCAACGTATGCTAAGCAGGTGACCAAAGTCTGCTGGAGGTTTTGCTTCACAACAGCTAGGGCTGACCCCGGCGGTAGAGGGTAAACGGGCACTTAGGAAAGAAACCACAGGGAAGAAAACCATTTTGCCTGTAATGCATTTGCTCCCTCCAGCGGAATGGTGTGTTCCAAAGAGACAGGTAGGGAGATCTCCCAGGCTCACCCACTTTGGTTCTTGCAGGAGTTTTATTGTTATTGCAGAAGGGTAACTCAGGACACGGATTATAGCCACTTTCTGCAATATACGCTATTATCAACTTGTTTTCCTGGAACAGAGTTGTTTGCTCAACTCGAGGGCTGTGCACAGGGGATTTCAAGTGCTCAGGTGAGACCCTCTGGCACAACTGACATCAAACAAGGGACAGGTGCTTATTAGCAGAGCATAAATTACCTAGAAACCTGTCGGGAAGAGGGGGGGAAGATAACTCACCTGAGCAGCTGGCAACATGTAGGACTTTTTTTCAAACTACACTTGATTCTGTCCATGTTGTCCTGCCTCCCCCACGCAAGGAAGCCAGCCATTTTTCTCTGGTATGTTTCAAATGTCAAGCAGAACCATTTCCCACAGAGCACCTCTACGAAAACACCCTGCAGTTGGATAACAAGGTAGCTTGCTCCTCTTGCTGCAGTGAACTTTGCTTTGCTAAACACCAGCCCTGTTTGGGGTTAAATGCACAATCATCTATAGCTGGACACAGAAAGTGTAGAATCAAAGCTTTGTTCCAAATGTATTTATTTGTAAACTTACACAGAGCCTATGACTAATTTGGCATCCAGTTTCAATGATTAATTCATTATTATTATTATTGTATGTGTTATTGTATTACCCTAGCACCTAGGAGCCCCAGTCATGGACAGGACCCCACTGTGCCAGGCGCTGTACAAACACAGAACAAAAAGCCAGTCCCTCCCTCAAAGAGCTTACAGTCTATGTACGGGCCAAATTCATATCTGATTTCGGTCCATTGAAGTATATGAACCAACGTTAGCACATTTGATCCACTTTGTTTGCAGATGTACTCAAACCAAAACCCTGATTCATGTTCGAAATTCTGGCCCAGATCCCAGTTTTGCTGCTGGTCCCTGTCTTAGTTTTGCATTTTACCTTCATCTAATCCCAGCTAAGGACACATCTGGGGGAGCCGACGTCTTGCACCGAGGACAAACACTCCCTTTCTCCCACGCCACCTCATTAATACACCCCTGCCAGCCATTCAGTGGCTTTCCGTCCCAGGAGTCAGGCAACAGCTCATCAACAGAGCGGGGCTGATTTTGTTTCCCAAGCAAGCACAAGGGAATCTGAAACTGGATCATGAAACCTTGGAAGGAAAGCTGCTGTTGTGTGTGTTTCCATCGCCAACCCCCCCCGCTTTTTTTAAAGAGCTTTGCCGTGTTTTATAAACCATCTGTGAAAGGTTCTCTCAGCCCAAATCAAATTTGTAGTTATTGGGCCAGACCCTCGGCTGGTGTAAATCAGTGCACCCCATTGAAATGAATGGAGCTCCATTGATTTACACCAACTGAGGATTTGTCCCATTATTTTTTAGAAACTTGTCTTTTTCCTTTGACAAGATGAAGTTTGTCCCGTCCAGGGCCGGGTCCTTGTGGGGAGCTGCTGCAGATGCTCAGCACCTCGCAGGATCAGGCCCTCTGTTTTCAGGGGGCACACGCTGGCAGGAGCCCATCTGCACTTATCTTATGAGGACAGGTGGGTGTGGGAAGACAAAGGACCCCTCTGCTGACACGTCATGGGGATCAACAAGTGCGAGGCCTCGTTTGCCTCGTGCCCCGCCCAGGGGACAGTGCATTCAGCTGAAACCAGGGTGAGCCGCGTGGCAGACAGCTCCACTAATCAGAAGTTTTGCAGCTTAGCAGCGATTGCATGGCAGATACGTTTGCAATCCTGCCCAGCTGTTGCATAAGGAGAGGGGATTTATCTCTCCCTGGCCGATGCAAACACCCAGGGCTTGATAAGGCTCCACCTTACCCAAGGATTAATGAGCCAGCGGAATTGAAACTCCCTCTCCCTGGTTTCCTCTGGAGATACACACATGTGCATGTTTCCCAGGCGCTCCCTCGCCAGCAGAGAGATGCTCTCCGGAAGTGGGTTTATTCCTGGTCGTGTCGAGGAGGGTTACACTAGGCCGGGAGCATGGTGAGCAGCGGGCTCTGTGCTCACAAAGAGAAATGCCTTTTTAAAAACAACACTGCTGCTGCTGCTTTAACACAGTTGCTGGGTAATGGGGTCTGCTGTAAGCATGCATCACAGGCTGCCTGCCCCTCAGCTGGTATCATCTAGGCAGCAGCCAGGGGAGGGGAAGGAAAAGGATAATATAGAGCAGGGGACTGGGGGAGTATGGGACTCCCAGTCCCAGGGTCTGATTCTCAGTGACTTCATTCCAGGACTTGGGCAGGGAATGGGGAAGGGGGTTAATGTAGTTTTAAGCCACCTTTGGAGCATTCAGTATATTCTGGGGCCATACAGGGTCCTGCCCTCCATGAGGCTGTTTCTCATGGCTCCGCATGGGTCCCCGGGAAGCCGAGAATAGCTGCAGTACAGTGCCATGTTCCCAGCAGGCCTCCAATCCAACCCTTAGTCCTGGGGCTGCAAGCAGGGCTGGGGTAGAGTGCTGGGAGGGGCTGGGGAAGGCTTGTGCAGCGAGTGTTCTCGTGGCTGTTTATCCCCACTCCAAGCAGCATCACAGGGCCTTAATGCAACTGAGAATCAGGCCTCTGGACTCTGTTCCCAGCTCTGTCACTGACTCGCTGTGTCTCCTTGGCCAAGTCACTTCACCTCCAGGCTGGGAAGCAAATGGACTTTCAGGCTTGGCTATGTGGCACTTTCTAGCAGGTCCTCTCTGCACTGTGACCGCTAGGTAGGACACAGGGTGTGCGCAGACTATCCTTGTGTCCACACTGCACCCCTAGTTCTGATTGCATTCGGGCTGCCTGAAACTTGCGCATCAAGGGATCGATGCTTCAAGGCACTGAGCGCCCTTAACGCCCACTGACTTCAATGGACATTGAGGGCACTCAGCACGACTTAGTAACATCCTGCAGGATCAAGCTCTAGGACTCCAGGTCTCATCTCACCCACCCCCATATTTCCCAGGGTGTCAGCGAACTCACGCATCTTAGCAATTCAAGGGGCCGACCTGCACCCTGACCTCCAAGAGGCCAATGGGGATTGTGGGTACCCAGCACCTTCCTGAGCAGGGTCCCAAAGCAAAACAAGTCTGGATCTTCCAGCCGGGAATTCTGACATGGGAGCCAGAGCCCTAAAGCCATCAGAGCTAAACCCTCTGAGCAAGGGTGCTTGGGAAGAACAGACTGGCCACAAATCCCAGCCCATAGCCTTCCTTCTGCAGTGCTTACTTTGGATCCGCTTGTTTTCCCATCTTTTGGGACAGATGGCAAGTCAGAATATGGCTTGAATCTGGTTCCTTTATAACCATTCCTCTCTTCCCCTCCCCATTCCTCAGGGCAGGGAGGGGGAAATCTAAGCCTTTTAACTCACCATCCCTTTGCTTTCTCCATCCCCCCTTTCCCCTCCAGTACATGCAGAAGAAAAACCCCCTGTACAGTCAGCTGAAGGAGGAGACGGTGTGGCGGATGGAGCGCTTTAACAGCTACGTTAATGATAAATTCAGGCAAGCCAAGGGCCTCCCCAAGGACTGGGTCTTCACCGTGTTCACTGTGAGTGTACGGGGAGCCCGAGTGCATGCGCAGCATTAATTAGGCTTCCTGGAACAGGAGGGAGGGCAAATCTGCTTGCTTCTCAGGTGCCTGAGGGGAAACAGAGGTGCATCAAGTGAGGAGAAGGGATTGGCAGCACCATAGTAACCGTTTATCAGCAGATGCTGAATGCGGCAGCATTTTACTGTTAAAAACCACCCTAAAATATGCATCAAAAACTACTGGAGTCTTTCGTCTTGTTCATGTCAATGTAGATTTTATTTTTACATCACACTTTGAGGTGACTTGTCATGAAAGAGGGTGATGGGCAGCAATTACCTGGAGGAGTGCTCTAGTGTTATCCACAAAAAGAACAGGAGTACTTGTGGCACCTTAGAGACTTTTTGCAGATACAGACTAACACGGCTGCTACTCTGAAACCTAGTGTTATCCAGGCTTTCAATCCAATGCCACGGTACTACAGTGACAAGTCAAGGGGTGTCAAAGAGATGTCCAGCTTGATAGGACTCAAGCCGAAGTGTGACCGCACTTTGTATAAGCCCGTTCATTTATGGCCGGATCCCTTCACATACACGCTGTTCTTAACATAAGAACATAAGAACGGCTGTACCGGGTCAGACCAAAGGTCCATCTAGCCCAGTATCCTGTCTACCGACAGTGGCCAATGCCAGGTGCCCCAGAGGGAGTGAACCTAACAGGCAATGATCAAGTGATCTCTCTCCTGCCATCCATCTCCAACCTTTGACAAACAGAGGCTAGGGACACCATTCCTTACCCTTGCAGTGGGACTCATAGACTTTAAGGTCAGAAGGGACCATTATGATCTTCTGGTCTGACCTCCTGCACAACGCAGGCCACAGAATCTCACCCACCCAGTCCTGTAACAACCCGCTGACCTATGTCTGAGCTATTGAAGTCCTCAACATGTGGTTTAAAGACTTCAAGGTGCAGAGAATCCTCCAGATTGTGGCTGGATAACCCCTCCTATCATGAAGAGTGGGACAGACCTAAAAGGCTTGATTTCCACCCCGCACTCCCATCTTGCACAGGCCGAGAGGGGAAGGAAGTTAGGGATGGAGTCTCTGGGGCCAGCCGGTTCATCAGCGTGACCCGGATGGTGCCGTAAGGTTCCACGCAGCTTGAAACATACGCGGTGGATGGAAATGAAGGGAGCAGAGCTCAGAAAGGACAAGGGCTGTTAAGCTTTGTTGTGGTTCTGCTGCTGTTTAAAACGAAACCCAAAGGAAATTAAATGCTAAAAACATTAAGAGAGCATTAGGTTTTTCACCCAAAACCTTAGGGAACCAGCTAGGACGCAACTCGGGCTAAGTTTGCCAAAAGTTTCACTGCCGTTCTGAAACCTTTTCACCAGCCTGGGCTCAGGTTATTGGACAGAAACCATAAAACACAATCAGTTCAACTCAAAACCAAGCAAAACCTGGAAGCGGCTGCTCCGTTTTGCCCTACGTTTTTGGCTTCTTGAACACAAAACTCAGGGAGTCTGTGAATTGTCAATTACCACATTTGACCCCAAGTCTGGTTGTCCCTTTTAAAAGAGTAAATGAAGAAGTATTTCTAGGAAATAAACACTCGTTCTGAGTGAGGATCCAGGCTCAGTTCCATGGTGCAGTCAGTGTGATAGCTGTGGAGTAGTGGGTTCAAAAGCAGCCCCCAAGGAGGATGTCAGAGAGATGGGTGAAGGTCGCATATTATGTTATCCGGTAAGCAGTATTTGGCCTCAAGCTTCCAACCGGAGAAGGAGCACAGGGGGTGGCTGTCTGCTTGAAGAAGGGAAGGCTTGTGAGGAAATGTTGTTCACAAGCCAACAGGGTCCGTGGGTCTTATGATCTCAGCTGGAATGGCTCCATGGCCCGCCTAATATGAGAAAATCCACTCTGGAGATAGTGGGTGTCTCTGGAAATAACACTTAGATGGGAAAATCCTGCCCTGAGATGTGGGTTTTGTGCCCCGTTTCACATGTGATTTGGCTCTCAAATCCTCTCACTTTACAAACCTGGGAAGCCGTCTCTATAGAGACAGGGAAGGGGAAAGTTTGCTGGGTCGGTTGTCCGTGTCGCGACTAAGACGCTGTGCTCCTGTGTGTTTGGACTGACCCTACGATGCCGTTATTGTGTGTCTTTCAGAAGAGAATGCAGCAAATCATGATGCAGTGCTTCCTGGCTGTCAAGTCCAAGCTGGAATGTAAACTGGGCTACTTTGATCTCATTGGCTGTGATTTCTTGATTGACGAAAACTTTAAGGTATTTAGCAAAATCTTGTTCCCTTTATGCATGCAGCCACTTCTGAGGAGGAAGGAGCCAAATGTTTAACAGCGCATAGCAACCCTTCCATAACAGTTTAGGGTGGGAAGTGAATACTTTATCCAGTTAAAACTGTGATTGGAATTTGGGCAGGAATGTGGATTTAATAGCAAAAAATAGCATGGGATCTTTAGTGACCAGAAGCCCCCGGTCTCAATTTTACATCGCCTCTGAAAGATGGCGGGCCGGATACTCAGCTTGTATCAATCAATGCATCTGCCTTGACTTCGAAGGAGCTATCCTGATTTACACCAGCTGAGTAGCATCGAAACTCCAACAACACAGAGACCCTTTCAAGGCTATGCTGTGGCACTGGATCGTTTACTGATCAGCCAGTCACCAGCAGAACTTTCTAGATGTTCCTCGTAGGTTTGCCATCCACGTATTGATCCATCCCAACACGACTTAGCTGGGGAGAACTGACAGAATCACAGAATAAAGTGGTAA
Organism: Emys orbicularis; assembly: GCF_028017835.1. Classification (NCBI taxonomy): domain Eukaryota; kingdom Metazoa; phylum Chordata; order Testudines; family Emydidae; genus Emys; species Emys orbicularis. The sequence goes on from NC_088704.1 coordinate 15,573,969, forward strand.
ATTGGGAAGTACAAACAGAGAAAGAAAGAGAAGAGAGGGGAAGGGACTGGCTATAACCATCACGTTGCCTCAAAGCATCAAAGTCCTATAGAACCACCTGTCCTGAACACAACAGAAAGCCATCTGGTTCACTTTGCTTTTGTAGACCGGTTGCTAACACAGACGCTAACTCAAACATATTCCAGCAAACCCTACTACAGAATGGCAGTCATGTATGCAGCACAGGGCACGGTGCCCACACAATAGTGTCCTTTGTGCAGGAAATCAATGGCAAGAGAGAGTTAATGGCAAAGACATAGAAACTGGCACGTCTCAAATTTCGGTGGCAATTGTCTTTTTGCAATGTTGGCATGCAAAGCCCTGGCTGTGTAAACCTGAAATAGAAAGGGAGATCCAATATCACTCTAGTCTGGCAATCCCTCTGTGGTTAATTAAAAGCGTTAGCTCCACTTCAGTGCAAACATGGCCCCTGGAGACTATTACGTCTCTATGTATTTTGTATATGGACAGATAAACAGATCGGTTACTTTAGAATGGTTTGATCTATAGCCGTGGGGGGGGGGGGGGATTTCAGTGCTGAGAAACTGGAGACCCAGCAGTGATGAGCGGGTTTGGAAGTCTGTTAAAGTGGGTAAAGGGAGTAAAGCAGGAATTTATGTCTGTATTTGTTTATCGCAGGCTCTTCCCGGTTCTCTTGTCCTGTAGGGAGACAATGAACCTGATTCTCCGTTCACGTACACCACTGTCAATTAGAAAAAACTTCACTGAAGTCAGTGGAGATACCTCAGGGTAGAAGTGGTAGAAGAGAGAGGAGACTCAGGCCCAGCGCCTTTAACCCAGTGTTAACGTCTGTATGAATACCATGGTTGCTGGGGTGATTGTGTAGTTCCTGGCTGGGCTTCCTGTTGTGTAGGGATCTGCACCCATCACACACAATGGGCCTGGTTCTCCTCTTCACCATACACCAGTGACTTCAGTGGAGTCTGATTCACATCAGAGGAAATGAGATGCATGAATGTGCTGTGTTCTGCACCAGAGCAGGGCTCCCCTTCTAAAGGGGTGCGGCTGTGATGTTCATGTTTCTCATTCCCCAACGGCCCACGTGGAAGGGCGTGGCTGTAAAACAGGGTGGAGGGACAGGCTGGATGGCTGAAGGGCTTTATAGTGTCAGGCATCACTTTTGAGTTCCGTTACGTCTTCAGCTCCGGTCCAGGATGAAAGGGATTGAAAGACGTTGCCATCTGATGGATTTCCAGTGGCCTAGATGATACAAACCTTGGAGGGTGGGGGTGTCTTTAGGGCAGTGTGGCATGTCCCCTTGGTTGTCAGTCTAAGCCGGGAAACTGAGGGCTAACTGGGTCACATGGATGGAGCTCTTCTCTCACACCTGGAACTCCCTCCAGAATGAGGAACGTAGGTGGGACGGGGGAAGCTTGCATCAACAATGCTTGTGCTGGAGCTGTGCTATAGGTACAGGTGGTCTCCCCCAGAGCTGTGCGTCCAGCACCAAATTCATATACACACAGTTAAAGGCGTGAATTGACGGGAGGGAAAGTGCCGGTAGAAAGGGCTAATTTGAGCTTTCTCCCATCCACGCCCTTCCTTCCTCCTTGTTCCAAATGTCTAAACACCCCTGAATCTCTCCCCAGGAGGGCTCCAGGGTCCCGCATTTGCCTGGCGCAGTCTTTGAAAGGCATTTCTGTCCCAGAGCATGGACTGCAGCACATTGGTTGCCGCGTGCATGCAAACAAGGCCCGTGGAAAGGACCCACAACCCCTCTGCAGCGCCGACCACTCTTGTCTCAGCTGCGAGGAGGAGGGCATGGGAGGGGAGCGCTTGTTTGGCACAGCTGTTCTGTCTCCTCAAATAGTTTTGCCAAGACCCAGGGCACAAGACCCAGGGCTTAGGGTGAGTTCATTTAAATGGTCTCCAGTCAGGGAAGCAGCTGACAGGAAGGGCCGCTCTCCTCAGGGAGACAGGCGTGTGGATCTTTTAGTAGCAATAAATGGATTCAGCCATCCAGCCACGGAAGAGCAGACTCCAGCTTTGCCTGCCAATTTGTGAAAGCCAAACACGTTGGGGATAAAGGGCCAAAGTCACCCCTGCTGTGAACAGGTGCAATTCCATTCATTTCAATGGCCCTGCTGCCCACTCGCTCCTGAGATTGTTGGGGCCCTGGAGTGGTGCGACAGAGAGTTCCAGGCCAATTTCAGGAGCTCCGGATAAAACCTGCTTTGGGTGCGGGGGAGAATCTGCCAGCTAACTTTGTGACCTTTGGCAGCGCTAATTGGTTCCCTTGTGGGGAGTTCAACAGAGACTGAAAGCCCCTCTCACTACTCCAGTGCGCTCAGGATTTCAGCCTCATCCACACTGTAACCTGAGACCAGGCCTCTTTAGTATTATTATTAATTGGCTGCAGTGCGGTGATTATGGATCAGGACCCCATCGCGGCTAGGTGCTGTACAAACGTGGGCCCCACAGAGCTCTGGGCTTGGGACCACACTCAGCACCAGCCCTGCAAAGCTGCTTCTGAGCTGGGGATTCACATGCAAAATAAGCACAAATCTCTGCACCCCCCCCAGCCCCCCAAAGGGGTGAAGGAGTTTGTATCTGAGGTTGCAGCTGTAGCCAGTATCTTCTTAATTAGTTATGGAGGCTAAATCTTTTAAATGTTACTTTCCTGGCAAGAACGCACGCTCCAAGGTAACCCACACAGATCACTGTTTGTGTGTATAAGCACATGCATCCCCCCCCCCCCCAAGGTGTATGCATTGATGGAACCATATTTACTCCACAACTAGTTTCAAAGGCAACACAAGAGATAACACATAACAAGCCCGGGGGGGGGGGGGGGGGGGAGGCAAGAGCAGCAGAATAACCACTACCCATTGTAGCTTTTATAAGGGCTGCCTTTTGTTGACAAAGCCGCTGGCTAAAAGACGTAACATGGCAGGAGTTATACGTGCCACGGGAAAACTAAACTGCCCTAGGGAGAGTAAATGGCCTCACCCAACGGGTATGCCCTGCAGAGACTAGAGAACAGGACTGGAGGAAAACAGTGTGGAAGCACAGCTTCCCTTTTTTATGTCCAGAGAGTAAAAAGGGTAATTTAGTTATTTTATTTTTAAGCATGACCTTTGTTTGGTGTTGGGATTTTGCTTCTTCTGCAGTTCATAGTATTAAATCGTTCATAGTATTAAACAGCTCTTTAGATCTTCAAGGCACTGTACCAACATTAACTAGTGAATCTGCACAACACCTTTCCTAGGCAGGTAAGTTGCAGTATTCCTATTTTGTACATAAGGAAACAGACACAGAAGTCAGAAAGTTAAACAAACAAAGCCCCACCAGCACCCATCCAGGCACCAAAATAAATACTCAGGTTTTCAAACAAGTTGAGCACAGTGGGTGCTAGGCCCTTTTGAAAATCTCACCGGAGGTGCCCCAATGGGGGCTGTTGGGGGCTGAGTACGTCTGAACATCTGACCCTTATTTAGGTGGCTAAATGCAAGCTGAGCTTTTTTGAAAATCTGTCCCAGAGAGGTCAAGGGTATGTAGGCCCCTGAAAATGCAGCTAGGAGTCTAATGGGATTCTCAAGAGCACCTAGCGCCAGCTCACATAGATTTCAATGGGAATAGGGTGACCAGATAGCAACTGTGAAAAACGGGACAGGAGGTGGGGGGTAACAGATGCCTATATAAGAAAAAAGTCCCCAAAAACCGGGACTGTCCCTATAAAAACGGGACATCTGGTGACCCTAAATGGGAATTAGGCACCTAACTTGCTTAGGGGCATTTGAAAACCCCACTAGGAACCTATTTACATCTTTAGGTACCTAAGTCCCTTTGAAAAACTGGCCCTAAATGTGTTGTTCAGAGCCACAAAGAAAATCAGTTTCAGAGAGACGCAGAAGCTCATGGATTCTGGCCAGGCACTCAGGTCCCACCTGGTTTTTTCTGTGAACAAGCTAAGATAAGGCACCTTTGGAACAAAACAAAAGGGGAAAATGCCGCTTTCACTCCAGTTCTGTGCATCTCAAAGGACTTAAAGCAATGGGACAAAGAACTGAGGCCTAGTTTGGATCTCACTGGCGCTGGCGTAAAGCAGGAGTAATTCCATTGAAGTCAATAGAGTGTGACACCGGGTGTGAGTGAGAACAACCCCATTTATATCATATGTTGCGATGAGGTGTATCGAATGCAGCCATTATTACAGACCCAGCAATAAATTCCATGTGGTCTTGAATATTAGAGTCCCCTGGGAGATGGGCTGCTAAGTAAGACACCAGCACTATCCCCTATTATTTTCAGAGACCCCAAAGAAATCTTTACTTTCCACTTGGCCAGCTGCTACAATTAAGCAGCGCACAAAGGACCACACCATTTATAGGACGTCACTTCTCGAGGTCAAAATTCTTGGGAAAAAGAATCACTCTCACCCAAACCTGCATTTCTTCTGAGCCCCAATGCTCAGACCCCTGAGGCCAGGGCCGGCTCCAGGCACCAGCTGAGCAAGGGGAAGGGGCGGCACGTCAGGCTCTTCAGCGGCAATTCGGCGGAGGGTCCCTGTCCCTCTCGGAGGGAAGGACCTGCCGCCGAATTGCCGCCGAAGAAGAAAGCGGTGCGGTGGAGCTGCCGCCGATCGCGACTTTTTTTTTGTTTTTTTCCGCCGCTTGGGGTGGCAAAAACCCTGGAGCCGGCCCTGCCTGAGGCAGTAGGAGTGGTGGGTGCAGAAGTAACACAGAATCAGGTCCATTGGTAGCCATTAGCTGCAAAGTACCATGGGATAGATTCTAGCCACAGGTGCTCAGATGCTACAATGATGAGAGCTGTATAAGAACCAAACAGAATAGAAAAAAAGAAATTAAGTAGTTGATAATAAAAGGTCATTTGTCAAATGCTGACTGTATCCAGTGCTATTTAAAGAATGAAAGAAGGCATGTGCCCAGCCTTGAGGAACTTGCAGTTTACCAGTTCCCTTTCATAGGTTAGAAAGCCAGGAGAGGAGGGATGGTCCAGTGGTTATGGACACAGGAACCCAGGGTTCAATTCACTGATCTGGAGAGGCAGGGGCGGCTCTATGTTTTTTGCTGCCCCAAGCGTGGCAGGCAGGCGGCTTTTGGTGGCGCGCCTGCGGGCGGTCCGCCTGTACCGCGCCATCGGCGTCCCCGCCGCCGAATTGCCGCCGAAGCCATGGGACCGGCGGGCCTCCCGCAGGCGCGTAGCTGAAACCCGCCTGCCTGCCGCCCTCACAGCGACCGGCTTGCTGCGCTGGTACCTGGATCCACCCCTGTGTAGAGATTTGGTTTCCTGCCTGACCTTGGGCAAGTCACTTTGTCTCTCTGTCCATCTGCAAAACAGGAATAAAAGTACGTCCCTACATCACAGGGTTGTTGTGAGGATCAATACATTGAAAACATACAAGACACTCAGAAGCTGTACCAGTGGTTCTCAACTTATTTTCTATTGTGGGTCATAGAGGCAGCTCTCTAGGTGTTATGTGGGCCGCATCCACACAATATATATACTGCCTGGATGGCCCTGAGGATGTCACATGGGCTGCAGCTGTGTGCTGATTGGGCCACAAGCAGCCCACATGCCGTGAGCTGAGAACCACTGACCTATACTGATGGAGGCCATATAAGAGAGGTAGCATGGAGAGCTTTGCTCCTTCTGTTTGTCTGTTTCACTTGAAAGCATGAAAGGGAAACAAGACACTAACCCAGACATTTGTAAAGGTTCATCTGTCAGGACAAAATCTTATGATCTTGTATTGGGGGCGCTGAGCAAAGTTTTCAAAGATGGGGAAAGAATATTTGCCAGAAGCTATCAATGGAGCTTAGGTGCCCTCTAGTGGTACCGATAAAATATTTCCATTTCAATGAGAGCTGCCTTTGCTTTCATTTCTACTCTTCTGAAGGAGACAATCCACGTTTCAAAGCCCCTTTTTGTGTCTTTTCATTTCCCTAAACAAATGGAGAATTGAGAGTTTTATTTTTCCTCTCAGTAAAAGAGGGGGAGAGGTGAAGGGAAAATTACTAATTCAAGTGATTTATTTCTAGGGGAGAAGGCAGGAACGCTTGTTGAGGAAGACACACTGGCTGCTTCTAATGATGGGCTCTTTCTCCACAGCATTTCAACATCAGAGCACTAGTCAGTCTTAGGACAATTATGTGCGTACACCTCCTTTTCTGCCTCCCTGCAAACGGCTGAATGCTCTGAATCTCCTAGCAAGTTCTCAGCATGAGTTGGAGAACCTGTGCTGGACGCAGAGGCTGAATAGAGGGGTTTAGCTCACTGGGCTTTAAATTTGTTGGGGTTTTAATGGAACCGTGCACGACTCAGTTGCTTTGTTGTGTACAGATTTGTGTGAGCATTTGCTCTGGTTTCATCACTGCTGTGTCTCACTTGCACCCTCGGATTTGAAAGAGCCTGAGAATTCAAAGGAAACCAAGCTGAATTTAACCCAGACATGCAAAGTCAATGTTTCACGTGGTTTCCAGCTGAAACCAAAACTTGGCCCTAGTCTTGCTTAGAACTCAAGCCCTGGAATCAAGGCCCTGGGTTCATTTGAAACCAGGCCCTCATGGTGCTTAATCTTGATCTCAGGCTCACTTGAAATCAGGCTTGTCAAAGCTTCGACCCTAACTACCTGTACAACTTTGCCACAGGTTCATTCCAAACTCACTTGACAGATGTTATGGAAGGACTATATAAAAAAGACATAGGTAGATATACACATGTATGTGTAGATAGTTAATATAAAGAGCACAAAAGAATATGTAGCGTTGTTCCTAACTTAGTAGGCTCAATAAAGCTGGTGTTGTTAAGCCCTGCAAATGGCTACCTCTTAACAACAGATTCACAAATTTCAGCAAACCTCACGAGTGTCTGTTTTTTAATGAAACCACAAGCTTGGTGAACGTCACCTGACTGCAGGGCTCATTATGAAAGTTTTGCACAGCGCTAGTCAGGTCACAGTCAGACTGGAGACGTGGTTAGCCCCTTGCTTATATTTTGGCATGTGTTGGCTTGATTTCGCGCAGCCTGTTCTCACGTTCATGAATCAGCATCGGTGCAAACTGTGGGGGAATAAATGTAGCTTTCAGGCTCTTGTCTGTGCTCATCTCTTTTTAGGTCTGGCTCCTGGAGATGAACGCAAACCCTGCGTTGCACACCAACTGTGCAGTGCTGCAGGACATCATCCCCACCGTGGTTAATGGGACTCTGGGTAAGTAAAGAGCCCTGCAGTCCATGTCTCAGCTTCCCCAATGCTCTCCATGAGACATGCCCACCTGCAGCAAAGGCACAACAACATGGCTTTGGGCATTATACAGAATAGGAGTCAAGTCAGGTTCTGTTTGCATAAGGGTTTTCATGGATCTCAAACTCTGGATGGGTCTAATGCCCATTGCAATCAATGGACAGACCTGCTGGCAAAACTGGCGTGGGCCCCTTTGTGCACTAAGGCTGGGACTCTCAAAAGCACTTATGGGACTTAGTCCTATTGACTTTCAGTGGGACTTGTGCTCCAACATCACTTAGGTGCTTTTGAAAATCCTACCCAAGACTGTTTAGGATTGTTGCTGTTTTTAGCCACCTGCTCATTCAGGGCAGAACATGTGTCTGAAGATGTTTTCTCTTACTTTTATGTAAAATGTGTGGGCTGCGTTTTTATAAACAGCCCTTCAAATTGTACCCAGACATTCCTGCAAGTGCAGCTTTCACATGCACATTCTTTTGCAGGCACAGGGATTAGCAACACGCATGCACGGTCTATCCGACTTGGGCATTTATATGGCCCCCATTAGCATAGTATTTAATGTAGTTATCCTCACAGCAGCCCTGTAAGGTAGGGCAAAGCCATTGTCCCCATTTTACCAATGGGGAACTGAGGCACAGAGGGACTTGTGAGTTGCACAAGAGGTTTATGACAGACGTGAGAGTGTGCAGTATAGTTTGGTGTGTGTGTGTGTAGAGGTGTTTAGCCATGTCATGATTATGTCTTCTGTCACAGATTTGGCTCTTGAGATTTTCAACAAGAGCTTGAAAGGCCAGAGGATTTTACCTTTGCGGACACAGAGCCATTTTGTGCTGCTCCATAACCGGGGTACGTCTGAAGCTGGACCGAGATCCTCAAAGACCAGGAACGCCCTGGGTATCTCTAGGAACCAAAGGTCATTGACGGAAAGCACCAGCCACCTTGCTCGGCATTCTCCCAAAGCGGCAGAGAAGCCTCCAAAGAAACCAAGTGACTCTGGGGAAAACACCATCTCCCCTCCTCAGAAGGTTTCCCAGAGAACTGTCTTAACTATGCCACAGGTGCAGGTCACTGACATACACAGCATCTACGCCTGCCATCCTTTCAAACCCACAGCCCGAAGCGGCCAGGTGAGCAGTACGTGCAGCCAGTACATTATTAGGCCTCTGACATTCTCAGCGGAAGGTAGCCTGGCAAAGCACCGCACGGACGATGGCTCAGAGAAGGACACGGCCAGCACTATCGTTCCCACAGCTGCTGCTTTAAAAGAGACCGCTTATGGCGTGTGGTTACAGCAGACCTTCGGGATTAAATCTCCCACATCCACTAAAGAAGACCTGGCCTTCACCAGCTCCCAGATGGTCTCTCTGCACCTCCAGTCCAAGGTCTCAGGTAGCTTGCCTTGCTTGGGAGGCCACTCCAAGCCGCTCTGCCAACCCCTGACCCACCCCACAGCCAAGGAAACACCATCGACCAGTGACAGCAAAGCAGTGGCTGTATCCCAGGGTGCCGAGCCGCCTCCAGATGATCAGAAAAAGGTGTCCCATCGCGGGTCTTAGACTGAGATCGCTGTGTGTTGAATACATGATGCTTTCCTATAAGGAACATAAAAAAACCCCAAACATTCTATATATCTGTGACGTATCTAAGCATTTTTTGGAAACAGTCACTGATTTTTAAAAGCTGTTTTGTTATTTTAAAAGAAAGAGAGAGATGATTGTGCAATACACTGACTACTGACCACCAATGTAACCCCCCCCCCCATAATCAATATGGTTCACTCCCCTCCTCCTGCACACAGCTGTCAATTTAGAAAGACCATTGCACTTTGATTTTTGTTTTTTAAATAATAGCATCATCCTATAAATCCATGGAATGAGACTGAAACCACAGAGTGTGATGTCCTCTTCCAGAGTGTATCTTTTCATGGCAGCTGAGCAGACTCAGTTATACCCATGTATGCCATTGTGTGTCCTGTGCAATTATGTATGTAATGTGCACTCCTAATCATGTATTATTCCAGATATATGTGCACGTGTTCTTGTTTATGCACCAGGCACTCATGTTCCAGGGATCTATTATTCACAATTCTATTAGCATGATCGTATAGAGCCGTGGTTCTCAACCTATTTACCGTCGTGGGCTGCATATGCAGCTCTCTCTGTGTTAAATCAGGCCACATCGACACAATATTTATACTACCTGCATGGCCCTGAGGCTGTCACATGGGCCGCAGCTATGTGCTGTTTGGGCCGCAAGAGGCCCACGGGCTGCGGGTTAAGCACCACTGGTATAGAGGTCTGGTGTCCCTAGCCTCTGTTTGCCAGAAGTTGGGGTTGGGCAACAGGGGATGGATCACTTGATGATTCCCTGTTCTGTTCATTCCCTCTGGGGCACCTGGCATTGGCCACTGTCGGCAGACAGGATACTGGGCTAGATGGACCTTTGGTCTGACCCAGTATGGCAGTTTTTATGTTCTTCTGTCAGTTAAGCTAGTGAGATTTCCCAGCCCTCTCTTGCATGGTCTGCAGAGAGATGGTTAATGGCATAATACTTTCTATAGTGGTACATTCCACTTCCACCTGGGATGAATCATTCCCACCCCCATCCTGCTGCACTTTGTTCTGCTGCCTCTCCCCCAGCTACAAGGGCCCACCCTCTTTTCTGGACACCACACTATGGCAGGGAACAAGGCACAGGTCCTCCAGCTCTGACCACTCAGAGGTGTGGTCTTTTCCAAGCCCCTCTTTGCTCTGCAGAAGGGTCAGCGGGAGGGCCCCATGCAACAAACTAGTCCCAAGTGAGTCACCTTCGTGATGCTTGGAACCATAGCGGCTCGAAGGCAGGACTCCTGAACAGCATTCCTGTTTGCACTGAAACACGAGTGGGCTTTTCTGTAAAATCCTGCCTGTACACATTTAATAATCGTACTTAAATAGCATCGTATCAGTCTGAACAGAGCCGCACAAGGCCCTTTCCCCCCACACGCGCTTCCCGTGCAGTAAGCCCCCATTTTATAGAGAGGGAAACTAAGGCACCAGGAGTCAAAGTGACTGGCCCAGAGTCACAGAGGGAGTCAGTGGCAGAGTGTGCAATCCAATCCTATTTTCAGCCCGTGACCTCTCTCATTGCAGAGGATCATGGGAAAGGCAGCAGTTCCTAATCTGATTTAGGCCACATCTACACTATGAGCTAGGGGTATGTTCTCAGCATGGCTCAGCCGTACCTCCGCTGCCGTTCTTGCGTGCTACGGTGGCTGCCCTGCCCTTCGCACTCACACGAGCTTGATGAGAAGTAGTGCGAGGCCGTGTACACGAGCAGCAGAGTCACAGCTCTAGCTGGTAGTGGCGATGTAGCCTTAGGGACTATCTGTGTGCCAGGCCCGTGTAAAAAACACCGTCCCCACCCCGCCCCGCACGGCCCTGGCCAGAGCAGGACTCGTTCCAAATGAGGTGCGAGGCTGAAGGGCGAAGGAGACCTAATGTCCCAGGTTGTGCCTGATCGTCTCATCCTACCATAGCATGTCATTCAGGGCTTGTGAGTCTTCCCTTCCCTGGCTCTCAGCGCTCAATAATTCCCCTCCCAGGGTACATCCCCCGGATCTGTGTGAGCATAAGGTGGTCCCATGACCAGACGCTATCTGCTGGGGCCTGCACTTTCCCAACCACCATGTGTGGCTCCCTCCAATCCCCGCACATCCCCAGTAAATCACGGGTAAGCCCCTCGTGTCGTCAGAAGAGGGCACAGGACCCACCCTTTGCGTTCTCCTCCCCTCGCTGGCGGCAAAGAGTCTCTGCACAAGGTGCCCACGCAGAGGGAGGGGATTTCCTTGGCTTCCCCCACCCCACACAAACCAACCACTGTTTGCAGCGCTCATGCTTTTCTGAGCATGGTGAAGACAGACCTGGAAAGCCAGTGCTCGGCTAGCTCCAGCTGAGCCGAGGCAGCAGTCTGTCTTTAGAACCATCAAACACATCAGAGGTTGCGAAATGAGCTTCCCTGACTATTCCAGAGCCAGCCTGCCTCTCCAGCGGTGCTTAAATCACTAGTGCGGACAAGGTGCCAGCAGTCACGTTCTTGCCTGGGCCTGCTCTGAGCCACTGTAGTTAAAACACCAGCAGCTGGTCTACGGTACCGGTCCCACTGGTGGACATAAAGAAAGGCTCATATGGCCGCCCTGATTAGCAAGGGCCTTGCAGTGAGGGACAGGGCTAATGCAAACATTCATTTCCCCTGGACCTAGGATGTTTTTTTCTGCTGATAACTGGCCTGGCCCAAATCAAATATCTTGGGCTAAATTCCTCTCCGGTGTGTTTCCATAGAACTCAATGGCGTTACATCACGGAGGAATGTGTCACTTTGGTGGCTGATGGTTTTATTGCTTGAAAATCCCTGATGGCTTATGGCCGCAGATCAGTTACACTGGGGGACAGAGGTAGGTAAAACACCTAAAACTGGGGCCCCGAGCCCCTTCAAATGTAGAGACTGAGGGTTATTGGATTTGGAGATCCCCCTCCAAGGTTGGATCCTAAACCAGAAGCAACCTGCCTTCTGGTTCTGATTTGGAAGAGATTTTTCCCATGAGATTTTGGCCCAAGATGGCAGAAATCTTGCAAAAACCAGCTAGCTCGCATGGCTTCAGCTCATGAGATTTCTGCTCTGTCAGTTCCAAACCTTCACCCCAGCCTTGATCTGGAACCAAACTCTCATTCTTGAGCTCAGTTCTGCTGGTGGTGAGGGCTGAGTAAAGATTGATCTTCCCCAATGAATACCACTGGGCTAATTAATGCAAATCAGGGCAGGCCTGATTCCACAGACTGTAGTAATGCTACTGCACGCTGTAGAGTTCTTCAGTTTCGCTGTCATAACGTTATTATAAAGGGACTGTGTGCACCCTCGGCCCACCCAGCAACTCTTGAAGCTCAGTTCAGCTTCAGCGGAGCATTTCTCATACATCACTCATTCAGGAAGTGTTATGAAACTCAGCAGCGAGCACCGGTTGCTGCTTTCCGAGAGTGGGGAGGAGTCAGACGTACGGTTTGCTGCTCTGTAGGCTGGTGACACCACCTCAGAGCATCACTAGACAGGCCTCCACAGCTGCTTCCGGTCCTTTCAGTTCCGTTCGTGCCTGTGCATTAAAAAAAAACAAAACCACCCACCGTTTGTGTTAACCCTTTCATGTCCATGGGATGCAGGACATGAGGTACATCTAACAAAGTCGATTACTGCTCCGACTGCCAGTGAGCCCTGACCAAAACCCAGCTCCGCTCCTAAGATCCTCCAAACTTTGGGGAAGTTCAGATCCAAGTCCAAATTTTACAGCTGACTCCCTGCCTCTAAAATGGGCAAAACCAAATCCCAGATCCTCGCACTCCTGAGCGTTGAGGAAGTTCAGATTTGGGTAAAATCTTCACAGCTCGGGCCTATTTCTGCTTAGAACCCTGAGCCCGTTGACTTATCCTCAGCATCCCAAGAGGCAGGACAAGGACCAAGTCAGTTCAGTTCGCATCTCTAGCTAGGGAGGTGGTGGAATCTCCATCCTTAGAGGTTATTAAGGCCCGGCTTGACAAAGCCCTGGCTAGGATGATTTAGTTGGGGTTGGTCCTGCTTTGAGCAGGGGGTTGGACTAGATGACTTCCTGAGGTCTCTTCCAACCCTAATCTTCTATGATTCTCTCTCCTTTCCCCCCTTCCTTCAGCAGCGCCTCTTTCCCTTTCCTCTTCCTCTCCCTCCACTGTCTTGAAAGAGACCCCTCCTGCTTTGTCCACCAATCCCTCAGGTACTAGCAGAGTCACTACCTGACTGGCCAGCATTCAAGTAAAACCAAACCCTTTGTTTCATAGAATCCCAGAAACACAAAGAGGAAAAGGACCTTTATTCAGGCCCATCTTCCCCACCCACCCTGGCCCTGCGCAGCCCCATTCTCAGTCCAGTTTCAAATTGGTTTGGTAATAGGGTTCTCCCCCCTAGGGAGACTATTCCATACCAAGCCCTGTGGCAGAACAATGTCCTATTCCCATCGACTGCGCTGTCTACACAGACTGTTCAGAGCCCATCCATGGCTAAGCACCCACCATAGCGTTTACTTACATGGCTGTTCCCACCACCTTACTCATCCATACATCACCTGTACCAGTTGCTCTTCAGCCCTTTGCTGAGGAGAGGGAAGAGATCTCTCCACCCAGAGATCCTTCTTGGTTCTGGCTCTGCTAGCCAGCACCTCCTTCCTGTGCCTTCTTCTACCCTCTGTGCTAGTGGGCTACTTAACTCTTTTGTCCTCCCCCAGCCCATTCTTATGCACTAATTAGGCACAGTCAGGTCCACCTGGGTAGGTGGGGTGTGGGGGGAATAACTGGTGTTTACGTGATCAGCTGGCTCCGCTGTTGGTTCCCAGTACTCTCCCACAGCCTCATTAGTTGGAAATTTGTCCCCAAATCCTGCTCTTGGCATCCCTCCGGGTGTGTATTAAAGATGGCTTTCATTCTTTATTGTGGTTGGGTTTGACAGTCAAACTGTCACATTTGCTTATCCCCCCTGCCCTCCCCCACCATCTCCTTAGCCGGAAGCTGTGACACTGGGGGATGGTAGAGGAAAGGTTTTCAGACCAACAGGAAACACTTTTACATCTCAGATCTTCCTGCCTCTAACCCAAGCATGTTCTTAATGAGCAAGTAAGCGGACGGGCACGGCACGTTCTCCTCCCGCCATCTGGGCTTTCGCCTCATGCTTACAGACCATTTGTTAGAGACCACGTCGGCACGTCAGCCTGCGATTTCGGACTCGACCCCGGGGGCTGAAGCGGCTGAGGGCAGGTGTCTTGCCTGGGGGAGTTGGTGAGAAGAGATGGGGTGCTGCAGCATGAGTGCCCGGCAAGCTGCGTCAGCGGGGACATGCCAGGATGAGATGGAGCTGCTGGAAATAGGTGGTAGCAGGTAGGCAGCATGTCTTTGAATCTGGATGTTTGGAAGAGCTTGATGGCCTTGCTGGATACACAGAGGTTACCTTCCCTCTAGAGCAGTGGTACAAGCTTTTGTACTGGTGACCCCTTTCACATAGCAAGCATCTGAGTGTGACCTCCCCTTATAAATTAAAAACACATTTTCATATATTGAACACCATTATAAATGGTGGAGGAAAAGCGGGGTTTGGGGTGGAGACTGACAGCTCACGACCCCCCATGTAATAACCTCACGACCCCCTGAGGGGCCCTGACCCCCCGTTTGAGAACCTCTGATCTAGAGCCCATTGGAATATTCCTAGCAATCAAGCAGTTAAAAGCTGAAACAGCCATGTCAGAATTTAATCTCCTGCCTGAACATGACATTAACTTTCCTGTCCATGTCACAACCTAGATAAACCCCATAGGACAAGTGAATAAAGGAACTTCTCCTATTCATCTTCCGTTTCCTGTCCCTTCCTCTCCCATGACAGAAAATGGTCCATTTCAGAAGCGCAGAGTGAAGGCTCCCTCCATCTCAGGGACCCCGTGACCACAACAGAGACAGGAGGTGTGAGTATAAGCAGAACCTCACAAGCCAAGAATCACGTGTAGAGTCAGGTAGGAGAGTCCGGGCCTGTTTATTTCAATGGGGCATGATGTCATCATCACCGCTTAGGCTTTTCCACTCCAGTAAGGCACCTGACACCATTACATGGATAGGCCCTGAGCCCCAAACAATGATGAATGGTTCTCATTATCGCAGGGTGCGGGGAGGTCTTTTCCCCTCCAGTTTTACACAGTCATACAAATCCACACACTGTTTCTCACAGAACCTGAGGCTAGCTGAAGAGGAAGATTTTCAGGGGAGGATCAGCGAGCTGAACCCACAGGTGAGTCTAACGCCATTATGATTTGTGTCAGGGTAGCTCCTAGAGGCCACAAACAGGCTCAGATGCTGGGTGTTGTCCCCAGAAGCACCTCACAATGCTCTTCGCCCCATTGTACACAGAGACATCTCACAGTAGATTAATGGCAGGAGCTGGGCGCTGAGTCCAGGTCTCCTGAGTCTCAGTTCAAGCCAAGACCATCCCTTCCTCTCTGAGCCTTACATCCAAACACCAGAGCAATGTCTAGGAGTTTGCACCTAGATTCCATTGGTTCCACCTCCAGTTTCCATGTTTTTCAGGACACTTCCCACCAGGCTAATAAAGAGACGTTGTTTTTGCTTCCAGGCAGAAGTGCTGTGGGGGAGAACACGGGAGGAACTAAGGAACTTCCTAGTCACACAGCCCATCACTGGCTGGGAAGGGAGGAGCATCCACTCCCTTGGGGAAATAGTATGGTCCTCACTGGTTCTTATGCGCAGCTGTCACATGCAGGTAACCATCCTCATTCTGTTTGCACCTTCTGTCTCTTTAGCAAGGGATTTCCCAAATGCATGGGGGGAAAGCAATGTATTTTTAAATGGTAGGAGCAGAACGACTGGGGTAATTTGGGCCTCGGGCCCACAACAGGATCTGCTATCATGCTATTGTGGAAAACAGATCCTGTCAAATTAACTTGATAACTTTTATTTTTTGATGAGCTTACAAGTTTGGTTGATGAAAGTAGTAGTGCTGATGTAATATACTTAGACTTCTGTAAGGCATGTGACCTGGTACTGCACGACCTTGTGATTAAAAAACTAGAACCATATAAAATTAACATGGCACACATTAAATGGATTAAAAACTGGCTAACTGATAGATCTGAAAATGTAATTATAAATGGGGATTTGTCATTGAGCGGGTCTGTTTTCAGTGGGGACCCGCAGGGCTAGGTTCTTGGTCCTACGCTATTTATCATTTTTTATCCATGACCTGGAACAAAACATACGATTATCACTGATAAAGTTTGCAGATGACACAAAAATTGGGGAAGTGGTAAAAAATGAAGAGGACAGGTCACTGATTTAGAGTGATCCAGATCGTGTGGTAAAGTGGGGACAGCAAAGAATATGCATTTTAATATGGTTAAATATAAATGTATATGTCTGGAAACAAAGAATCTGAGCCATACTTACAGAATGGGGGACTCTATCCTGAGAAGCAGTGACTCTGAAAAAGATGTAGGTGTCATGGTGGATAATCAGCCGAACATGAGCTTCCAATGCAATGCTGTGGCCAAAAGAGTTAATGGGATCCTGGGATGTCTAAACAGGGGAATCTCAAGTAAGAGAAAAGAGGTTATTTCTCCTCTATATTTGGCACTGGCGCAACTGCTGCTGGAATCTTGTGTCCCGTTCTGGTGACTACAATTCAAGAAGGATGATGATAAATAGGAGAGGATTCAGAGAAGAGCCATGAGAATGATTAAAGGAATAGAAAACACCTGCCTTATAGTGACAAACTCAAAGAACTCAATCTATTGAGAAGGTTAAGGGGTGACTTGATTACAATCTATAAGTACCTACATGGGGAACAAATATTTAATCATGAGCTCTTCAATCTAGCAGACAAAGATATAACACAATCCAATGTCTGGAAGTTGAAGCTAGACAAATTCCAACAGGAAACAAGGTACATTTTTAACAGCAAGGGTTATTAACCACTGGAATAATTTACCAATGGGCATGGTAGATTCTCCATCACTGACCATTTTTAAATCAAGATTGGATGTTTTTCTAAAAGATACACTCTGGGACTTATTTTGGGGACATTCTCTGTCCTGTATCATACAGGAAGTCAGACTACATGATCACCACAGTCCCTTCTGGCCTTGGAATCTATAAATCCCAGTGCAGAATTGGAGCCATACTTTGTTAGGAGGGAATTTGGGACTGAGGGTGAAAGATAAAAATTCAGCTTTTTTCACCGAAGTCAGCTAAAGGTGGACAGGTCTCACACGAGCTTCTTAGAACTGGTTGACGTTTTTCATTCAAAATGTTGTGTTGATGACATTTCGTTTGTTTAAATGGAAATGTGCATGTCCAAAGAATTTTGAGATGTTTTAATCAAAAAGCAAAAAAAAAGAAAAGAAAAAAAAAACTTTTTTTTTTAAAATCTAGTTTTCTGGCACCAAAAAAGAAAAAAAAGTCTTTGGATTTCATTGTTTCAGGGGGAAAAAAACATTTCCAGACCAACCCTAGAGCTTCCCCCTTGTTACTGTCTCCAATAACATGACAAATAAAAACAACAAGGAGTCTGGTGGCACCTTAAAGACTAACAGATTTATTTGGGCATAAGCTTTCGTGGGTAAAAACTTCACTTCTTCAGATGCAACATGACAAATAAATTGTCTCTCTGTAAGATCTGCATGGGATCACAACTGAATGAATTCCAGCTGAGAAAAACTCAGCCTGATGTCTCAGGTCATGTCTACACAGGAGCTCTCAGGGAAGTTAAGGCGAACAGAGGCAGCTAAAATGGGGATAAATAATATCTAAACTCCTTGTCTCGCAGCAGCGTTGTGGTTAGTTCATTCGTGTTTGAGATCCTCAGAGGAAAGGTGCTATAGAATGGCCATGTATTCAGAGTAGCGATTTGCTTGAATTTTGGCTCATCCCGGGCCATCTGCTACATTACACAGCACAGCGCATAGCTCTCTTCTACGGCCCTTAAACAACCTGCCCTATTGGAACCGGGAGCACGTATAGATGTACGAAATACGGCAGTGATGAAGAATGGGTACAGCAAGGAGCTTGGGGAAATTTAATCTCGATCATATTTTATTTTAAATATGTCTTAACATTTTAGGACGATGATGATAATAAAACCTTATTTCCACAGGAGATGTCCGAACGGTACATTGTGCTGTTCCCCTTCCAGCTGTTGATTCTATCAGTGGATCACATGAAGAAGGCGTTTGTCTACCAGGTAAAACACAGGGTTCCCTTTGTACCTTGTAGAGCCCCTGTTCACTGGAGCACTGGGCTTCATCCATCATGGCCCCAAGCTATCCCTTTGCTGTACGTCTGTGGCACAAATACAGTAACTAAATATCAGAACAGGGGCTCAACTAGAAAACTCTCTAGCTACAAAAGGAGCGTCCCGATCTGTGGGACTCCAAAGCAGAGGAAACCAGAGGGAGTTCCGGCCTGACCATCATCGGGGCGTGATGAGGAGGGAACAGACAACAGAAGGGAGAGAAAGAAATCACAGATGTATAGAATTATGAGCTGCAGGAGCAAATCAAAGAGTAAGGCATGTTGTCCAAAGCTTGGGGTGTGCCAACCTGGCAGGGTGATGGGGGGAGGGGCACAGTAGGTGTATGAATTAGCATGGGGAGCACTTTAACACCACATGGCAGGGTTGAATAATAGCAATACACACTCCTCCAATCACTTTCCATCCCTAGAGCTCAAAGCAGAACTAGATTTCATCCATAGATTCTTTACAAAGGATGTCAGTATCATTATCTCCATTTTACAGATGGGGAAACTGAGGCACAGAGCGGGGCAATTACTTGCCCAAGGTCATCGGCAGAGCCAGAAATCTGTCTCCTGAGTTCCAGTCCAGTGCTCTAGCAACTAGGTGATGCTGCCTCCCTTGAAAGAGCTGGGCCCAAGTGGCATTTCATTTTCCTGAAGTAGGGGACCAGCTTTCAGGAGGCAGGGAAACACTGGATGTGGGGGAAGTAGAGCCTGGCGTTATGGGAGAGGGCATGACTGAAAGAGCGCGGAGAGGAGGGCGTCACAATGATTGCTTTCTAACAGTAATTCCCCACTGCTGCAGGGCTTGCTTCCGCTGGCGGGGATGAGTGTGAGGGATGTGCCGAGTGACACCAGCTGCATGTTTGAAATGATGGGTAAGCCTTCTTTCTAGACGCCTGTGAAAGGCTTAAACAGGTGGAAGATCCTCTTGTGATGACAGGGGAAAGAGGGCCACTTGTCTCTGTGTTCATTCCAGGCACCTCCTCATCCCTCTTCCCGTGAACAGGGGTGTCCATGTGCCAAGCGCATGCAACAGGGATAAGGCCCAGGCAGGGCTAGGGGCATTGGGATTCCCAATCTTCACATGTAAATGCGGCAGCCACTGATTCTCAAGCCAGCAAAGCTTCATTGTTAACTGTGACCCTTCGTGCTCAAGTCACCCTAAATGATAGATCCTCCTGAATCTGCTCCCTCAAAGTGCTGAGCCCACCTCTTAGAGGCCAGTGTCTTTTCAAGCAGAGCAGGACAACTGTCTAATTCTGATGGGGACTAGCCCAGAACCCACCATCACGGACCACAAGATGTGGAGGAGCTTGTCTCAGCATCAGGAATAGAACGGGTCCCAAAGGAGATGCCTGCAAGGCTGGTTACCAGCTTGTGAAGTCTTGGGGTGGTGGGAGGAATTCACCCATCAGACCCAGAGGCAGTTCTGTCTTCTTCCTGGGATGCCAGAGCTGTGTGTTTCCTTCCATAGGGCCCATGATAGAATCCAGGATCATCTCATGCCCGAGTCCAGCTGAATTCCACATCTGGGTTCTCAGCATCCAGCAGCACATCAAGATGGCAAATGCTCACTGTCCAGCCCACCCCAGCAATATCATTCCTTTCCTGGTAAGCCTGCCCTGCTGCTGGTGGTGGGTAAAGCCCGGAGTAGATGCGGAGTGAATGGGATGGGGGCAGGAAACATTAGTGGCTCCAGAGTGCGGAGAGACTGAAGTCCTCTGTGCATTCCCAGGTGGGGGTATGATGCACCGAGGCCAGAAACAAAATACCAGAGCGATGGACACCAGGCCCATCAGCTGCAGTGAGCCCAGCCACCCCAAGCACAACCCTGTGCTACCTGAACTGACAATTAACAACCTGTTCTAGTGGCTGGAGGCAGACTCTAGACGGAGATGTGACCCCTTCCTCCAAGCCAGTGTACACCCTGAGGACACCACAGATCCATCATAGGCTGTAGAGAGCAAGTCTGCTAAAAACACTGTGAACTTTCATACCACTGGCATTTAGTTTTTCTAACTGGCTGAGACACATTCAGCCGAACGACTGGTTTTCTGAGGCACAGAACGGGGCTGTGATTGACAGACCATAGGGAAATAGTTAGTCAGGCCAGACATTCAACCTTCCTGTTAGTTACTGTCCCAAAAAGGAAGATTTGGTCTGAAGTGTCTACTGGCCTGTACCATACAGAGCCTCATAAGACACAACGCAATGTCATGAAGTGCTACCAGAGAACAGGCGTACACTGAAGTTGAGAATAGTCATGCATTTGGATGCTACTGAGGGATGGCATATTTTAATGCAGTGAATATTCTTAAGGTTTTTCATCCAGTTCTCCCCTTCAAATTCTGTCTTCATTCTTTCTAACTAGGAAAGGTTCAGATAAGCCCAGACCCAGCCTAGTCCGTCACTCCTCTCTCGAGCCTGACCACCTGAAAGTTCAATTAAGGGTCCTCTTCTTCCAATCACCTACGTAGTGTAAGGATGTTTCAGGACCAATTCGAACAGGCCCACGGGTTACCTCACAAACCCAAGGAAAGCCGACAAACCCACCGCTCACACCGAGTTCTTAGATCTTATTCCCCTTTTTAGCAATAACATACCTAGCAGTCCTGTTACATGACAGGGACTTTCCTTGTTTTCCCTAAGCACCCCCAAAAATACAATAACAGGGTGTTCAGATCTTAATATTCTTTGCCAGGAACCTTTGTTCACACTTTTCCATCTCTAAAAGATTATACAGATGTTATAACACCCACACAGGCCTACAAAACCTACATCTCCATTGCTTATACATCTACTAATGCATTGCTAATCAATGGTCCACTAGATACAGATTAGGCCTTTATTGTGTGATATGGGGTAAGCCCACCTAACCAATGCGTAACTCCCTTACCCTTAGCAGTTCATCCCCCTTCCAGCAATGCCTGCTTCACCCAACCTGTCCATCACTAAGTCTCCCTTTCAGAGAAAGGCCCACTCCACTCCAGTGCAGCAAGACCAAGGCACCGCTTGATTGTCCCCGCTGCTCCTATGTGCTAAAACGTAGCTGTGCTGTAGGGTTTACAGACTGCACAGGGGACTGAACAACCTGAAGTGTGTAAAATCTCAGGGACGGGGAGAGAATAGGCCACGGTGGTTGGTTGGTGAGAAAGGCCTTGACTAAATATTTTTCTCAAATCTTCCAACAAGGGGAAAGGGTGTTCAGGCTTATTCTTATGCCATTTAGAGACAGGCCTGATTAAAAACTCCAGGCCCAAACAGCTTTGAATTGGGGGGAAATTCTCATTTGGATCAGGCCCATTTCTATAACTGGGCCAAAACAGAACCTCACATCACACGAAATGTCCCCTCCCAAACCTGGGGGAAGTTTAGCTTCAGATGCAAATTTATCTAAGGTACTTATATGGACCCCATTCCTGTAGTATCTAAGCACTTCACACTCTGTAATATCTTTAGCCTCACAACATCTCTGTGAGGCAAAGCAGTGCTAATATCCCCATTTTACAGATGGGAAACTGAGGCACAGAATGGCTACGTGACTTGCCCAATGTCACACAGGAAGTCTGGGGCAGAGAAGGAACTCGAGCCCAGCTCTCTTAAATCCTATGCTACTGCCATAACCAGTGGAACATTCATCTAACACCTTCAAACCTCCAACAAACATCACACTTCTATTTTTATTCTCTTCTGTATTGCATTCTGATCTGTCTCGGAAAAGGTTCCATGTGATGAGCAGTGGAAGAAACGGAAGCTGATGAAGCATCTGTTTTACACCACCATTCTGAAGTGGGAAGGGAAACCCATCCAGCACCTAGGACGGATACACTACCTGGCCATGGTGCAGGTGGCTTATGCCAGCATGGGGGTAACGTACAGCATCTATTGCTCTAAAACATGTGAATCACCTTAGAAGGACTGGAAGCCCCTGGAGCTTGGGTTCACATGGAGTCACTGGACTGAGATAGCCTGGGGTCCTAGCTAGATGAGTGCATATGGGAACTACAGCTGGACAGGAATTTTTCAACCTATCAGTTTTTCACCATAAAATGCCGATGCCTCAAAACTAAAACTGTCTGAGAAACATACATTTCTGAAATGAAAAGTGTTGGGGTTTTTTTTGAGGCTAGATGACTTTTCATTTCAAAATTTTAGTAAATTTAGAGTCAAACAAAAGTTAGAAGGGTGGAAATGTCAAAATTAAAATAAAACATTTCAAAATTGTCAAAACCAAATGATCTGATTAACCCAAACTGGAATTTTGTCACGGTTTGTTGGTTCACAAGAAATTTCAAGATTACAATGTTTCTTCCCAATTTAAAATGGCAGAACTTTTCTAAATCTCAAGAATTCTCATGGGCTGGGAAACCCTAAATGGATCATCAATGACTTTTGGCTTGTGCGACATTATTATTCCATAAGCAATCTAAAAGAAATCAAGTGTCAGCCAAATAGTCTAGTGAAAAAGGATACCACAGTATCAAAGAGACAGACACAGATGATTTGTGGGTATGTAAAATATCCCTCATAAGTAGGGTGTGAAAAACAAGCAAGTGTGAAAAATTGGGACGGGGGTGGGGGGTAATAGACACCTATAGAAGAAAATGCCCCAAATATCGGGACTGTCCCTATAAAATAGGGACATCTGGTCACCTTACTCATAAGGTATCAAATACCTGTGTATTGTGATGTAGAGTGAGGTACATACCTATACAAACACACAGACACATTGCATTTACATGCAGCTATCTGTGAGGGGGGAAATAACACAGATTCTAAACTGATCAGTTTCGTAAGCCTTGTGTATTCTCTCTCATATATACTGTAGAGGATGTTGTCATGTATTTCTGTCCCAGATATGGACTGGCTACAAAGCTTGCTTATACACCCCAGATGTGTTCATCATAAGATCCTTTAATGCTCTGCCAGGTATGACTAAAAAGGCTAGCTTTAATACGGTATTTTGCACATCATGACACCTAGTGGCTGAACAGTATAATGCAGCCTAGCATTCCATGACAGATGACCTGTCAATATTTTATATTGTAGCTATAGCAAACAAAGGGGAAATACCTGCTTGTGGGGTGTGTGATGATGATGACTGAATGCTTGAAAGTGACCCTGTGATTTAGGATCTCTCTCCACACCCATTTTACACCACTACACATTCTGCTGTCAAGCTAAGACTGCCCTATTAAGTACAAGTTAGTGACTTTGCTATGTACCTCTCTCTGCAGGACTTTAAAGAGCGGCTATTGGTGCTGTTTCCAGAGGATCTGGTTTTCCTCTCCGTCGACAGAGAGAGAACCAGCATTGCGTATGAGGTAAATAAGGAAGCAGGTGTGGGGACTGTCTTGGGAAGAAAGGTTACCGAGCCTGTAGCGCGTGGTTAAAGGAGAGCTAAGGGGGGAATCCAAGAACCACCCTACAGGTGTTGGAAGGGAGAGGGGTTGATTAGGGTGGCCCAGGGAGGAATAACGAGGAGAGATGGGATGAAGCTGAGCTAAGGAAAACTTGAACTGAATATCAGGAAACGTGTCCTAACAATGAGAGCGGTGGAATCTTCTCCCAGCTGTGGAAACCACCATGCTTGGGATATTTAATACTAGCCTGGGCAATCCTGCACTAGTCTGAGGAGACGCACTTGGTGACTTCATACCCCTTCTCATTTCCCCCACCTCTTCTCTGGCAATTCCTCGTAAGGCTCTGTTAGAGTCCTTAAAAATCAGTGGGGTGGTGTATCAAATGGCCTCTGATCTCCATTTCTGCCCTAGCTCAGAGCTAACTCCCAGGATGCTCAAGGTAACTTCAGCTCCTAAACTTCAAAGCAGTCGCCACATGGGCTGACATCTGTACTGCTGAGTAACAGAAACTGAGCATGACAAGGTGGGTGAGCAAATATCTTTTACTGGACCAACTTCTCACCCACCTTGTCTCTCTAATATCCTGGGACTGACACCGCTACAATAGCACTGCAGAAACAGAGGCAGTTACTTTCCAAGGAACTGCAATTATAAGAACATTGCATCTAGAGCAAAAGATGCAGCAACAAAAATAACACGAAGGAACCACAGGGACAGAGCTGGGTCCTAAATATCCGTATTTGCTAAATAGACACATACATCCTGCCGCTCTTACTGGATGCTAGCAGCTTCTATAACGTAGCACACCAGGAGCACTATTAGAGGGAGGCTACCCTGTGCCTGTACACTGCAGGCATTTTCTCTTTCCTTTTCTCTTTGAAGGGAAAACTCCCTCTAGCTGGGATCCAGGCAAAGGAGAAATCTGCTGTGCTGGGGCGGCTGGAATTTGAAATCACAGGTATGCCTGGGATTGATGATCGTGGTGAGAACTGATTGTGCCATGAGGATTTTTGCATTGCAATGGAATCAGCTGTCCCTTCCGTAACTGTTTAGTCCAGGCCTGTGGTAAGGTGGCCCCAGGTGAGGACACTAGACTAGACAGGCCGTGTTTAGCTAATAGGGCTACAGGCTCTGCCTGTATCCAGCAGCCTCACTGAAGGATCCTCTTCCCAGCCATTATCTGAGCCCTGCCTTTTCTCTACCACAAGAGACTCTAGCTACATAAAATCAGCCTCCTCTCCCATTCACACCCCTCCGCTCAGGCTACACCTAACCCAGGCCGGAGCACTCACCCCCCAATGCACTCGCCTTGCTGCTGGCTATCAGGCTTTTATGGTCTTCTGTGTTCCCTGATTGGCCCATCTGCTCCAGCCCTGTCTCATTACTCCACCCTGTACACCTGTGAGAGATCTGAGCCGGTGTAGGGAGGGGAGGAGGCGGGGGGGGGGGTTAACTCTTTGCCTGCTGGGACGCAGCTGGAATACCTGTGCCCTCTCCCAGTGTATGCTGATAACACATGGGCCAAGAAGGATGCGTGGACTATTCCTGCACCAAAACGTTCCCACATGCCTCACTGTTCTCTTGGCAGGAAGCCTGACGGAACCGATCCTGGTCACCTGCTCCACCGCTGAAGATTATGAAAAATGCCTCTTCTACCTACAAAAGGTCCTCGTCAGACATGACCCCCATACACTTTCTTTGCTCTGTGGCTGTTGTGGCTTCTGCTTTTCCAACCTGGGACTTTCCCAACCTTACGCACAACTGCTTATCCGCCTCCTACTCCTCCCTCTCACCCCCCCCACCCCCCCGATAAGGGTCCTCCATGATTCAAAACCAGTTAGCACTCAGAGTGACCATTCAGCTTCCTTGGAACTCATCCTCCCACCTAAAGGGTTCATCATGGGGGACCACAGTACTTTTTCCTAATCAGAATGTAAGTGTGTATCACATACAATCACCCTGGAGGTTTGAACACCTCACCTCCACTGCAGAAAGCATAAGCCACTACAGCTTGACCTAAAGGGCAGAGACCGCTAGCTAGTCACTTTTAGTAGAGTCATATGCTCTGTGGATCATGCACAGAGGGAGACACATGGCATATACTGAACATTTGATTGCCTCTGCACCATACTTGGGGTTCACAAAAAGGTGATGGTGAACTGGGCTGCAAGTTTTTAAAAGTAGAAAAGCTCTGAGCCCCTTGAGAACTTGGATTGAGAAAGGCTGCACCTTTTCTGAATGCTTAAAATCTTTAAAGCGCTTAAAGTCTTTCCAGCAGCATGGCTGTATTAGTGCATTAATCTGCTGACATCAATCTGTTCCAGCCTGAGCAAAACCTTGACACTGTGACTGTCCAGCCACCACCAATAGTGCCGAAGAAATCGCTGCAGCGTTAGAACTATGGAGCCTATGGAAAAGGCCCAGTGAAAGCGCTAACTGGAGGGGCCAAACTGATGGCTAAGGATGCTGGAGGAAGGAGCCCACCACTGGCAAAACTAGAGATGGACCAGAAACAACTTGAATCCAAACCCCTTCAGACTGAGAAGGTTGAATTGTGAGTCCTCGATCTGAACCTACCCTGTGGGGTATGGTCCGCGGCTGGACTCATTCATTTGTGCCCAGATTAGCTGCTGTTCCCGATGGCCTGTTGGAACCCCCTGGATATAATCCCGGTTGATCAGACTCCTTGGGGAGGAATCCTTCCTGGTTTGATCACTTTATTTATTGGCTGCTGCTTCTTGGAGAGAGAAATAACCTAAGGTAGTGTGTAAATAGGATGAATAAAAGTCCAAGCCTTGTGCAGAAAGGACCATTCCTGTGACAGAGTTTAAGGCCAGACGGGACCGCCCAATCATCAAGGCTGACCTCCCGTATAGCACGGGCCACCAACACCCGCACACGAAACCCAGCACCCAGAATGAGACCAAAGTATCACAGCCCAGAGGAGACTAGACCAGTATGTGCCACAGGCAGAGACTAGGAGGGATGGAGGTGCACCAGTGCCTGAGGCCCATGAAGGAGCAGGGAAGTAATCAAGTGTGATATACCCAGATAATCCTGACTAGTGACCTGCACCCACCTGCTGCAGAGGAAGGTGACCCCCACCCCACCCACCGTCACTGCCAATCTGAGTTGGGGGCAAATTCCTTCCTGACCCGACATATGGCGATCAGCTAGACCCTGGGCCTGTGAGCGAGAACCAGCCAGCCAAGCATCTGAGAGAGAGACTGCTTGGTGTCATGTCACAGGCCTGGCCCTCCCCATCCAATGGCCCCTGTCTGCCCGTGGCCATCCCGTACACTTCCAAGGAAGGAGATTGATAAAAAGAAAACCGGGATGCATTGGGAAGTGAAGGGAATCCCTTCCTGACCCCTGCAGGTGGCTGGCTGAAGCTCTGTGCATGAGCTTTTAGATGTAAATCAGAAGCGACCCCAAGGGCTGCCCAGCCCTGCCCCCCACCCTCACAAGGAACCCCATCACACTCTCTCTCAAAACTAATTAAGTTGTTTGCTTCCCAGCTCCTACTGGGAGGCTGTCCCAGGACCTCCCTCCTTGGATGGTTAGAAACCCTCTTCTAATTCCCAGCCTGAAGTGGTTTAGGGCCAGTTTACCCCCATTTGTTCTTATGCTAACGTTGTCCTTTAGCTTAAATAGCTCTTCTCCCTCCCTGGTGTTTACCCTTCCCCCCGCCCCCTGGATGTATTTAAAGAGCGTAATTGGGTCACTTCCCCGGGGGTCCCAGGTTCTGAGGCACCTCACTACCACCTGCCCTTAGCATGAGGCAGTGGTCCGTGCTTGCAGTGGATCAGCTCCCTGAAACCACCAGCCTCTGGCAACACAAGCACTCCCTTCCAAGTGTCCACTGGCCTCATGCTCCCTCTGTGGGCGTTAGCAATGAGCACACACTGACCCCTGAGTCCTCCGAGCAGCCCTCTGGAGCATGCACCCCTGGTCCACTGAGGACTCCCAGAACTCTCAGATCCGCTATTCCCAAAGCTGGCAAAAGTCAAATCAGGAGCCCCACTTTACTGAACCCACCACACTTAGATTTGTAGAGAGAGAGAGAGAGAGAGAGAGAGAGAGAGAGAGAGAGAAAACAAGAATACGTTTATTATTAAAAACAGAGATTCAAGTGATCGTGAGTAAGAATATTGGACATAAATGGTTACACAGAAAACAAAATCATACCATACTTCCTAGAGCCTAAACTTAAAACAAGGCATTCCCCTGTCTCCTACAAGATAGCTTATCCCGAGTCCTTTTCCCAGTGTTTTCAACCAGATGGCTCGAGATCCCCTTTTCACAAAATCAAGCCAGATGGCAGCTTGTCTTCATGGAAGGAGCCAAGGGTGTCTTTCTGCTCCCCCAAATATACCAGTACAAACCTTTGATGTTCACCTTCAAATAGGGTCCTCCCACCCCCACTGTTTACCTCTTCCTGTTAATTTCCTTCTGAAGTCTCTGCCAGCACTTCAACAGCATTTGACTCAGCATGCTAATAGATTGTATTGTATGACACACAATACCCTGTGATCCACCAGGGAGGTAAGTGTCTCCCGCCCCATGTCTGGAGAAATCGGTCTCAAGACACCCGACCTTTCACTGGCCTGCTTTTACCTACAGACCTAGCAAACATATTCTTAGTATATATACACAATTCCTCACTTATTCTCTGTCCATACATCTCACAACGGTTAGGATGACCAGTGCAAAACAGGCTTTCAGTAGAGAACTACACGATCCCTTTTGGTGAACCCACGGGATCCCTGTGCCCGTGCCCTGTGCCAGTTGGCATCAAGAGCATCCTTGATTCACAGTAATCATATCGCCTTCTTTTTGCTAGGCCAAACAAGCCAAGCTCTCATAAGATAGGCCCTCCATCCCCCTGATCATCCTAGTAGCTTTTCTCTGCACCTCTTCCAGTTTGAATTTATCTGCCATGAACATAGACCTGTCTCTTCCTTGTGTTGGTATGAATCTGTTTTATGTCCTGCAGGGCCGGCTCCAGGCACCAGGCAACCAAGCTGGTGCTTGGGGCGGCACCTGGAGGGGGGCGGCGCGGCGCTCGGGCCGACGGGGAGAGCGGGGCCACAGCCGGGGCTCGCCGCCCTCTCGCCGCCCTGCCCCCGCCGGGGCTCGCCGCCCTCCTCCCAGGGCTCCGGCCGCCCTCCCCTCCGGCGCCCTCGCCCCGGCCGCCGGGGGGAGAGCGGAGCCCCCGCCGGGGCTCGCCGCCCTCCCCCCCCGGCGCCCTGCCCCCGGCCGCCGGGGGGAGAGCGGAGCCCCCGCCGGGGCTCGCCGCCCCCCCCCGGGCTCCGCCCCCCCCCGCGGGGGGGGGGGGGGGCAGCCGGAGGCTTTTTTGCCTGGGGCGGCAAAAAAGCCAGAGCCGGCCCTGATGTCCTGTCTTGCAGTTCTCTATACTTCATCCTCATTTTTCCTTAGGCTCTGGTCCCTGGCAATCTCTATCATCTCTTACTCTCTTCTGCAGGGACTGGCTTCCCTTCTTTCCTTCCTCACCACCCCATTGTCTGCCTCCTTCTCCTGCTCATACCCCAGTGCAGCAAACCTGTTACTCGGCCACCACTAGCTGTTCTTTTCCTCTGCCTTGTTCTCATGGTCATGTTCTCCCATGGATCACCCTCCTCTTCTGGCATTTCACCCTCCGGGTCCTTTTGTTCAGCAGGTATCCGCAATTCTCGAGTTGTCTGTGTCACCTGCTCTCTCCTCTCCTGCATTATACCTTCAAATCCTTGTCTGAATTCCATCATCTCCAGGGGCATCTCTAAGCCTTGGATCTTCTCTGCCATGAGCTCTGTCAAGCGAATTTCATGCATAAGTAGCTTCCCGCAGATACCCACTCAAGGATGCTGTACATCCTGCAGCTTCTGTATC
The DNA here is from genome assembly GCF_028017835.1 of Emys orbicularis. NCBI lineage: Eukaryota > Metazoa > Chordata > Testudines > Emydidae > Emys > Emys orbicularis. The sequence continues at coordinate 15,603,332 of NC_088704.1, forward strand.
CGACCATCTTCTTTGTCTTCTCACCTCCTCAGGTCACTTCTAGTGCTGCCTCAGTAGCCATCGTCTTCCTTTCCTAGACCCTATTCCTAGAAAAAAAGAAATGGGGGGCAACCCAAACTGCCACAGAAATGCTGATCTCCACTGTTACCTGCTACCTGTTTGCATTCAAGTTCGCTAGTGACTGGCTTTTAAACCTAACCAAGCGAGGTCAGCACCTCCCTTTCCATATTACATCCATATTTAGGAGCCTAAAGCAATGGCCTGATTTTTAAAGGTGCTAAATAAATTAATGGAGATATCCTATCTCTTAGAACTGGAAGGGACCTTGAAAAGTCATTGAGTCCAGCCCCCTGCCTTCACTAGCAGGACTGAATACGGATTTTGCCCCAGATCCCTAAGTGGCCCCCTCAAGGATTGAATTCACAACCCTAGGTTTAGCAGGCCAATGCTCAAACCACTGAGCTATCCCTCCCCCCACAGTTCCCATTGGACAACTCACATTACTCATGTAAGAGCTGCAGGATTGGGCCCTTAATTTTTGTTTCAAGCGCTACTCATGGTGTTTCCAGAACTCAACATGAATTCTCCATCCATAAGCCACTGGTCTGGGCTATCATCTATAATGTTAACTGACCGCCCACAGTTTTGTTTCTTATCATAAACAACCAAAAGAGCATCAGGTAACTCAGGAAATGGTGTCCATTTCTAAGAAATCTGCCTTTGGGTCATAGCTTAATCAGACTTCTGGTCTGTTAATGACATCTTGTGTATTTTCCATAAACAGTAAAATCTGCCTTGAGAGAGGCTTGAGGAATTGACAAATAACAGGTGCTAGACGGAGGTGGCTCTTCTGATAAAAAGAGAAGAAGAACTGAACACAATATGCTTGAGACATTCTAGGGGTCACTCTCTTAGGGTCAAGATAGTTTCCAGGAAGGATGGTGTCTTGTTTAGAATCACAGAACTGGAAGAGACCTCGAGAGGTTATCTAGTCCAGTCCCCTGCACTCAAGGCAGGACTAAGTATTATCTAGACCATCCCTGACAGGTGTTTGTCTAACCTGCTCTTAAATATCCCCAATGATGGAGATTCCACCACCTCCCTGAGCAATTTATTCCAGTGCTTAACCACCCTGACAGTTAGGAAGTTTTTCCTAATATTCAACCTAAACCACCCTTGCTGCAATTTAAGCCCACTGCTTCTTGTCCTGTCCTTAGAGGTTAAGAACAACAATTTTTATCCTTCCTCCTTGTAACAACCTTTTATATACTTGAAAATACTATACATATACTTTTGAATAGGTTTCATTGTATATTGGAGAGAGAGAGAGAGAGAAAGTGTGTGTGTGTGTGTGTGTGTGTGTGTGTGTGTGTGTGTGTGTGTGTGTGTGTGTGTGTGTGTGTGTGTGCGTGTGCGCACACACGCGTGCTTTTGGGATTGGGACTGAAATTTAGACCTGAACTGAGATTCAAATTTTGCAGTGACACAAACACAGATCCAAATAAAGATACAGAGCTCTCTGAACGGAAACTGTAATGTATGAAGATTTCTTTGCCTAGGGACTCTGAACGGGTAACTTTTGTTTTCTTTGAACCACGTCTCAATCATCTGTTGCTGAAATGCCCCAGGAGTTACAATCATGCACAGTTAGGGGTTTCCCCCCTGAATCAGAACCATGAGACGCCAAGAACTGAACTGACTTTTCCGTCCATAATAAGTCCTTGGCAAGCAGTTAGATAGGTAGGAAGTAGAAATGTTTCTTTAGCCAGGCATAAAGTGGATGGGCCACTCTGCAAACTTCCCCCATGGACTATAGCTGTGTTCAATGCATCAGTACTAACAGACAGCGCCACCTGCTAGTCCATCAAGAGTTGAAACTGTTCTGCTAGTCCCCGGCCTATCAAACAGTTTTGCTTCTCCTTCTTGACCATGTTAGCATTATCTAAGCACTGTTCTCCAGCTCCGATGATACTAAGTAGCTGGAAAACTGGCTTACCCGGCTGTCTGGAAATCCCCAGTTCCTACAGCAGAGGAGGTGTTGAGAGGGGAGGGAGGATTAAAATAGATGATACTGCTGGTTTGGACTGTGGGCAGAGCCGTTGGAGGGCACAGGCAGGGCCAGATTAAGGTTATGAGGGGCCTAAGGCTAATGGGAGGGAAAGGCCTAAGTATGAATGACATATTGTAAAAAAAAAACCCGATGAAGTCATCAAACATTTCTCTACATACATATTTGCATATTATTTATTTATGTAAAATTAACATGTTTATTCTACTCTCGCGACACGCAATTCTTCAAACAGATACTTCTGAGTGAGAGGTAGCACAAGGGCTGCTACGCTCTCCTTCTCTTAGGCCGCCTTCCTCCTAGGTGGTGGAGTGCTCATTTGTCTGAGGATGAACACTGCAACATTCCCCATCCTGCTCACCTCTTTCCACCTTGTGCTTCTACCCTCAGCTCTTCACGGGGCACAGTGCAAAGCCAAGCCCTGTAGGTGTTTCCCGCAAGCTATGGACTCTACACCAGAGGTTCTCAAACTGTGGTCTGTGGACCACCGGTGGTCCATGAGCTCCATTCAGGTGGTCCATGGATAGTTCCCGCTAAGGTACACGCCTGGGCGGTGGCACACAAGAGAATGAAGGACCACCCACCTAATTAGTGGAGCCACGCAGGCGTGGCTCCACTAATTAGGTGCCTGGACCCTGGAGAAGACGCACATGTACGGTGAGGTGGTGGCCTTGGGGGAATTAAGGGGTAGGTGGGAGGAGGCAGTGGGGTGAGAAGAGGGGGTGGGGGGAATTTGGGACATACAGGGCTGCGGCGGCCAAAGAGGTGACTTTCCCCAGCTCCAGGGCTGCGGCTGCTGGGGAGAAACGTCCCTCCTTCCCAGCCTCAGCTCTGTGGCTGCTGTGGCAGGGGAGTGACCCCTCCTCCTACTCACATCCATTGCATTAGAAAGGTAAGACTACTGATATTAAAATATGAGTTGTGTGCTTTTATTTGTAGAACAAATTTTTTTTAATTATGGTTTTTTTTTATATAGCGCTTTTATCCAAAATGCTTTACAATAGTTAGCTAACGGTACAAATAATGTTTGGAAAGATAATTAAGTGGTCCACCGAGACCCTCAGCAATTTTCAAGTGGTCCATGAAAAAAAAAGTTTGAGAACCACTGCTCTACACCACACACCCTATCTCACTCTGGGAGGCAGCCAGCTTTTATTATGTAAAAGAAAACCACTCAGGAGTAAAATCCAGTGAAGTAGAGGAAATAGCAGTGGGAAAATGACATTGGGTGGCATTGTATTTTAGGCAGTCTTGCTCTGAAAGCTGCCTCCCAGTGTTGCACTGGCTGAGGACAATGAATTACTGTTTTCATATTGAACCCAAATATAGTTTGTGGGATGATACCCAATTTGTGTAGTTAATCTCCAGTGATTCACCACATCAGGCCACTTGGTCACCAAGCTCTTCCACAATTAGAATCATAGAATAGAATCATAGGACTGGAAGGGACCTCGAGAGGTCATCTAGTCCGGTCCCCTGTACTTATGGCAGGACTAAGTATTGTCTATTCTAGAATGTGTGATCAGCAGCTCTGACACGAGGTTTTTTAAGCATGAGTTCTGTGTGCACCAGCCCCCTACAGTTTGCATTTGTTTGTTTTAAGCTTTCTGTAAGAAAAAGGTAACAGCTAGAAGGGACACAGATCTTTAGATGGTTGCCCAGTCATAATATTTAGTACTTCTGTACCATGTTAGCTCCTCAGAATCACTGTACAAACATTAAACAAACTTAATCTAAAGCCTTTCAGCTTTTGAATGACCAGGAGTTGACAAAACAGAGCTATTCCCTGTTGTGTTCTCTGCCGCGCTGAACAAAAAGACTTCATTGAAAATCAGCATCTTAAAAGAACCATTAAGGATCTTTCAAAAGAACAGTCCAACCAAGACTGCTGTAGTGACACCCTTGTTACATCAGGTCTGTTTTTCGTTTCAGGCTGGTGTAGAATGAAGGGAGAGCTTCCTGTTTCGTTTGCCTGTGTAAACCAAGCAGACCTTGCTTAATCTTTTCCCCTTAAAGTGCTCAGAGGTTAAGGGAGGAAAGTGAATGAGATTCTGCCTATACCAGGTGTGAAAAAACAGAAGGGACCAAAATCTAGTCTTGTGCAAAAATCTGTTCTCCCTGAAGTCAATAAGGCTACCAGGTGTAATTGTCAGCAGGAATTGGCCTGTGTTCTCATTCCCGTCTCGAATCACATTCCAGGTTTACCCAACATTTTCCACTTGGGAAAGAAGTTAGTTTGAGTTGGGGCAGAAAAATGAGGACTAACTTTAGGTTTATTTAGCTTTAAATTTTTGGAATGAAACTCAAAAGAAATCAAATGTGAGGTATTTTTATGATGGATTGAACTGCTAGAGAACCAGCAAATGGACAGAACCTGCCTTTAGCCTATTCAGCCAGTCTTTCTATCATAGCCTCCTAAGAAGTGGATTTAGAATCCTTGCGGGAGAGGGGAGGGAGAAACCTACAACATTGTATGTTGAGCTTCCTCCAGCGCTTTTGCAACCCCTTAAAAGTACAGAGATGCGTTGGCCTGTGGAACTGGGCTGAGCATAATGGAAGAACTTGGTGGCCTGTGCATCCTAGTACAGAAAAACACACCAAAGAAAAAAATTGGATGTCTTTGATTTTTAGTACAGTTCAATACAGTATTGAACCCAGTGCATCATAAAACTGAAGCCCCTCGATGGAAGGTTCTGTAAAAGTTAAAGGATTGGGATCCAGAATGGGATGGTTTGGTTTGGTTTTCCTACAAATGGGTGGGAATTCGTTCCTTATACCTGGGAGGGGCAGCAGTTCTGGCTGGAGCTGGATAGAGTGTGGGCAGGTTCTGTGCAAGCTTCCCACCCTACCGCTGTGGTACTGCCGCTTCCCCCCGCCACTCACCAGTTGTCCAGAAACAGGACCCAGCACACACGGAAGATGATGGTGACAAGCACTAGGACCCAGCGTCCTGGAGCTGCCAGCCAGCCTCAGCAGAGGAGAGGGACAGAGGGAGCTTCTTCCTCCCCCACCCCCCCCCCACCCCGACAGCTAAGCAAAGCTCTGGAGAAATGGGGGGGCAATGCCTGCTCAAACTACACCCACGGCTGGCACGGGTTCCTGTGGTAACCGGATTTTTAGCGTCCGGTCACCAGTGTTAACCAGATCCCCGGCAACGTGTTCCTGCAGCGCGGGGAGGCTGCTGGCTGAGCTCCTGCCAAGCCAGGGGGGCTGCTTTGCCTTCCCTGCTGGCAGGAGCGCTCCAGCAGGGCTGAGTGAGCAAGGCCTCCCCCCTCATCCAGCCGCGCCCCCTGCTCGACCAGTAGAGCCTAAAAATAGGAGGGCCTAAAGCGATAGCCTTATTAGCCTAATGGTTAATCCGGCCCTGGGCACAGGAGTGGAATAGCAGGGGTGTGCAAGGGTAAGAGCCAGGTGTCTATGGAAGAGCTGAGTGGAGAAAACTTCCTCAGTCCAGTCAAAGGCAGGGAGATAAATCCGCCAAAAGAAGAGAATTTAAAAACAAACAGAAAACAGCCACCCAAACCCCCACAATTGTTCTGAATCTCGGCTCACTTCAGATCAGCTCCATTGATATACGAGTCAGATCTAATGTTTATTTTGCCTTTACAAAAGGTCACAAGAAGATTTTTTTTTTAAAACATACATAATAAACAAAATGGCTGTCTAAAGCAATGCACAGAATGACAGCTTCCAAACACTCACACCTGGGGCAGCAGCAACAGCCTTTGCTTAGCTGGCAAGTTGGAACAAGGAGGACATTCACTTTAACAGTAGCAAGGGAACCCCTGGGATAGCGCAAAGCAGCATAAGTGCACCAGAACATAAACTCTTTGACAAAGCCATCCTTTGGGGTCCGTTCCCTCTGGGTCCTCCCGTTCACCCCAGCTGTGGATCTGTACATTCCACAGCTGGAGCAGAACAAACCCCGTTCTCTTCCTCGTTTTTATCATTTGGCTGATGTGATTTAGCCGCACCCGTGAGAGTCATGGTAAATGTTGAAGAATTAATGGGGAACTGGTCAAATTTCACAAGGTGGTGGGTGGAGGACGCAGGAGTAAATATTGCTTTTCCCGAGTAAGAATTATACTTTGAAATCTGTGGCTGAAAGGCATTGGAGAAGCATCAAAGGCTTTACAAACACCAGTTATGTGACACAATGCCTCTACTACAGATAGGGAAACTGAGACACAAACAGGTTAAGTGACTTGCCCAAGGCCAGATACCAAGACAGTGGCAACATTAGGAGTCCAGACTTCTCATCCTGTGCTATAACTCACAATCCTTCCCACCTGATCTCACCCTTACAGTTACTGCACTAAAATCACAACATTTGGTAATACACACAAAAGGAAGCAAGCAAAACAATGTTAGAACAATAAATCCCCATGGAACCCTGCTCTGGCAGTACGAGGGTGACACATTGAAATTACGGGAACGTGTCAGTGTGAGGAATCCAACAGTCAGCCCAAATGATTATAGAATGTGCGATCAGGAATTGTAGAGACATACCGAATTGCTTTCAAAATACTTCCGAGCTGATGAGATTCCTCTGTTGAGCAGGCCTTATCAATGGGACTGCATTACATTCTTTTTACATGTCTGTACAGCTAAGGGTAACATAGTTTATTATCATTTAATAGAAAAATGCTATTTCTATTCACCACGCATTAATATTTCCAGTGCTTGCCTTAACTTATAGGCGTCACTTCATTATCTCGCCAGAAATCAGAGGAGGAAATTGACGTCCTGGTTTGAGGTAGGTGGTATTTGCATGTTCTTTATATGAACTCTGACTCAAAACCTCATCCTGGTTCAGGGAGCTTTTAGTCATCAAGAGATTTCTCTCCAAAGTTATCAGTCTTTCCTGGAACGGGGGGGAGGGCAGAGCTGGGAAACTACATAGCAGTCAGACGGTGTCAAAGAAAGACACTGAGTCTTAGCCAAAAGGCCACATCATCCTTTGATGCAAAGTAGCTCCGTTGAAGGAGATTGACCCCAAAGATGAATCAGAATATCAGGGACCTCAGGAGATCATGTAGTCCAATCCCCTGCTCAAAGCAAGACCAATCCCCAACTAAATCCCCAAATGGCCCCCTCAAGGATTGAACTCACAACCCAGGGGTTTAACAGACCAATGCTCAAACCACTGAGCTATCCCTCCCCCTAACATGAAGGAGGATGTGCCTTTTGAAGTTCTTGGGAGATCCCACAGGAGGATGGACTCTCTGTGCCTGACCAGGGACTTGAACCCTGGCCCCTCAGATTAAAAGTCTGATGCGCTACCAACTGAGCTAGCCAGGCCAATTTGAGGAGTTAGCCTTTTAAATTAAGGCAGAAGGGATTCATTCTACCAGTGGTGGTACATCAGCATAGCCCCACTGAAGTTGCTGGTCACGTCCATTGCACTTCGGCAATTTATACCAGCTGAGGAGCTAGGACTTGGGGGCACGATTTTCCCTCGGCCCTGCCCAAAAATGTGAGTCGTAGCCTTTGTTTTGTTTAGAAGCTGGGTGGGGATTATTTACAAAGCAGATTATTTATGGTTTGTAAATAGGCCTCAGGTTGGGTTGCTGATTGTTTGTATTTTTAATTGACTATTCCTCAAACAAAAATGGCTCCCGGGGCAAAAATTCTCCATGTAAATGTTCTCTGAGGTGTCATGGAACCCAAAATACCCCCATGTTCTCCTATCGCTAAGCCAAGGCTCTTGATCTGCTGCAAGAATCTCTGCAAACACACACAAGGGCCTTTGATTGTCTCCAGAGCAGGGCTCACAGACGCGTTAAGTGACGTAGCCTCAGACTGGAAACTATATAGGGACAAGAGCTGTGCACTGAGATTTGCGCCATCAGCAAAAGCGTCAAGGAAATCCTGTTTCCACCTGAGAGCAAAACTATTTCACAGATTCAGAGAGCGCTCCCCTTTTTCACCTACAAACGGAAGGCAATGCGGGGCAAGTAGAATGCAATATGGTTGACTGCAGACTTGCATATTGTATATGGTCCTTTAGCCACACTTTGCCCCCCCGCCCCCCACTCCCTTCATATATGCCCAGCAGACACATGCGCCACCTTGGCAAAACAACTGATGAAAACTACAGTTGAGTTCCCCAGGGACATACTCACATGGCCAGGAGAGAGGCATCAGTAGGCCCTCATGGAGAGACCCTGACACTCCATGGAAATGCCACGCAGTAAGGGAGATACCTCAGGGTCATGAGCATGTGACGCTCAGGGGAAAATCAGATCTGGTTATTCTAGTCCCAGACTGAGTTCAGAAGGGCTGGACTCAGAGAAGGAGGAACATGCAGCAGGGATTCTGGCTGCACTAAATGTCAGCTTGAGTTAGTTGTTCCTCAATTTCTAACACGAACTCTGTTACAAAAGCCCACTTCTTGCTGCTATGTTTAAAATTGCACCTTTGCCCCTCCTCCACTCTACGTTTGAAAAGACAAGCCCAGCCCTGCTCCTCTGGCAGCGGCTTGCACTCCATCTGCAACTTCAGTGTGACCCCACAAAAGGGCAATAAGAGAGTTTTCCTTCAGCGGTTTTGCCTCCATGTTCTTCCTCTGGGAACTGGCAGCTGTAAGTATCTTCGACCAGGCGGCACACAGGCGGCAGCAGAGAGCTGGGATGGTCAGGCTCTGTAGGGAGCACACCAAGGGAACGAGCAGACGTTAGATTTGCGGTTGTAAGGAACAATGCTGTGCACTGGGGAAGCAGCGTTTCACGGGTGTCTGACAGGTGCACCATATACGGCGATGAATGAGCCCACTCTTGCTGTCTACCCAGAGATGTTAGGGTATCGTATCGCCTCAGAACTTGGAATGAGTCCAGGTGAGGCCCACAAATATCTCAAGTGCTGCAACCCACGTGGAAAACATATACTGTGCACTATACACCTCAACACAATGGCTAGTACCTCCTGTTTTGGAGTGTCTGCCAGAAAGTAGGATGCTTAGGGGGGGACCTCCATGATAGGCCCTCAGCCAGGGATTGCCTCATTTCTGCCTTCAAGTGGATGGATCATGAGCCTGAAAGGATATGACTGGATCTTTGCCCATAACACTGGGACAGATTCTCATTGACGCTAAGAGTGCGTCTACACTGCAGCGAGTCTCAGAGCCTGGGCGAAAAAGAGCAGGGTGTACGTTCGGGCTCTGACTCGCTGCCCCAACACCGGGTTTCGGAGCCCAGCATCCAGCCCAAGCCCGAACTCCACACTGCTATGGTTAGCCCCGCGGCGTGAGCCCCACGAGCCCGAGTCAGTGGACCTGGGCTCTGAGACTCGCTGCCAAGGGCCTTTTTTCGCAGTGTAGACATACCTTAAGGCCCCTTTGCATTGCTCAGACGGGGAAGGGGTCCTTGGACTGTGTGTGAATGTATTTACTGCCACTTAACAGGCCCATTGCACTGCTACAGCACTGTCAAGTACCTTAGTGCAAACGAAAATCTGACCCTCGGTGTTGGGAGGGGCCTGTTATAGATTAAGCCCAACTACGGCTCAAGATTCTGAACTACATTATACTTTTAGAAGAGCGGGCAGTATAATCTTTGCTTGTCCATTCCTCGCACACTCGCACCCCCGGCAGGCCACAAATACTTGTGCACGCAGCATAGACACACAAAACCAGCCCTCCCCCACTGGTTGCTGCTGTGTAAGTAAACCGGGAAACGGTGCCTATACATTCAGAGTGTCTGCTTCGTGATACACATCACTTCTGTAGCTACACGGTCCCCATGCAGCTCTCTGTCCTAGCAATGAAGACTCGACAGCACGAGCTAGCAATGTGAGTACATATCCACTGTCCCAAGAGGGTTTGCACAGTTCGCGCTGAAGCCTGGACTGCCACCTCTCGACTGCTATTTTAAGCCTTGCTAGCTAGATTAAGGATAGCGTGAGTGTGCCGACCTAAGCTGCAATCACATCTCTGATTGCAGCGTAGACATAAACTGAAGTGGCTTACCCAAGGTCACATAAGAAGTCAATGGTGGAGCAGGGAACTGACCCAAGTCTACCAAGTCCGCAGGGCCTTAACCACTGACCCATGCCTTCCTCCCTTCAGTTACCATGGAATAGTCCATACAGATGCACTGACCTTCAACGATGTGCAGTTTCTCTTTCTTCAGTGTCCATAAGCAAAGGTGCAGGAAGAAAGTCATCAGGATGAGAATGAATACGCCCATTGCAGTCAATATCGCCAGGATGGTGGTATACTTGGAATCTGATGAGGAGGGGGGATGAAATGAAATATATGACCATAGATAACCTGACCACAGCCCAGCCCTATGCTACAGTGAAGCCAATGCTTCCAAGGAAATGAGGGAGAAGTGCGTTAATCCATGCCTGAGTCAGATGGGGAACTGTGAAACTAGGAAAGGGAAAACCATAGTCCAGGTTATTAATCACAAAGGTCAGAACTGGCCTGGGAACATGTGTGCAGGAGATCATTGTTTGTGGATAGCATGCACGATGTCTGCATTGCTTAAACAGGGATAGCATGCACGATATCTGCATTGCTTAAACAGGGATAGCATGCACGATCTCTGCATTGCTTAAACACGAGCATCCACCTCTCTCTGTGTTGTAATGAGGACCTAGTATGTCTATGGCACTATCTTTTCATCCATTTACCTTTGACTTCAATGGAGTGTCACATGGTGCAAGTCAAACCCAGCCCAGGGTTTCCCTGAAGCAACATAAAACGCAATGGACCAAATGTTTACCCTTACTGCAGCTCCAGTGACCTGGCCCAGTAGAAATAAAGATATCTGCATACAAAGGGCCTGAGGCTGCTGAGTTCCCTCAACTCCAATGATCTCTGAGCCCCATCAGAGATGCTTGGTACCTGTCAGGATGGGGCCCAATATTTTTTTCCATCAGTAACTTGAGTTTCCAGGTTCTGCTGCTAATTGACACCTGGGTGAGTGGCACATGGTGAGTGACACCAACTGGCACATGGTGGGGGAGTCAGAGACAGAAGGAAATTTGAATGTGGGTGATTAACGGCTAAATTGTGTCTCTTGAGAGAGCCCTGGTAAAGAGCAGCAGATGCCGGATGGAAAACTCTGATAATCTGTTTGCTAAGGAACAGTTCTATTACCACCCCTACATTTCTCCTCCTGACCCTTTGATGGTTTTTATTATTAGTAGTAATGTTTCATGATGTTCAAATCTGCGCTTCTCAGCAATTCATGTTGCTTCATAAATACCGCAGGGAACTCAAGGGTTATTTCTTCCATGCCAAGCAACCATGATGGCACAAACCCAGGATTGTGCCTTTGCCTGGAATCTGAAATGCCTTGAGGAAAGGAAGAGTCTGAAGTAAATGATCTGCCATCCAGGACGTACCTTGCTGCTGAACTGGGGTCAGATCTCCAAAAATGCCACATTCCACATTATGGGTACGATTTCCTGGCCTGATTGTTCGTAATCCAGAACTCTCACAGCTAAGAAAAAGGGAAAGCATCATTAAGAACATCTCTCTCTGTTTCTGTCCCCCGCTTCCTCCTTCTCTCCCACTCCACCTGTTTCTCTTTCCTCTATTTTTTATTCGTTTAGAGCACAGCTGGCCAAATTATGGCTGCTCCCGCTGGATACACTGGACCAGTTCTGCTGAGAAGGTGGTTAAGATTCAATCCCACCCAGACCCAATTTCAAACTGTATCCACGCTTGTGTCAATTTGTGGCTTTGACCTGAAAGTAGGTGGAAAACGTGGGGTTTTTTTGGTTTCACCGAGTTTCACTTTAAGATTTGTTGGGTACGAAACCAAAGAAAAGATTCATGTGATATCCTGCCAAGCAAAAACACCTGTAATAGTAACCCAGCTGACTTTTGGATAATTAATTGCTGTGGCTTTAATTTTTTACAAAAATTTAAAATTAGCCACTTGAGTTGTGTATCATGAACATTGCCAAAGAAGAGATCTATCCATAAATACGTACTTAGTCCAAGGCCTACAACAGCTGTTCAGAGTGTCAGAATAGGTTCCAGTTTTACAGGGTTCACAGGTGAATTTGAAGTGATCGGTGCCTAGGAGAGAAAAGAAAGGGGATTACTTCTGGGCAGCAGCATTGCTCCATAGGAAGACAAGTATGGTCCATTTTCAAGTATTTGAGAGTAAACATGGAGAATGGAGAGAAGAGCTAATAACTGATGACATCAAGAAAGGGAGGGGTTTAATGTCTATTTTGTTTCAGTCTTCACTAAAAAGGTTAATGGAGATCAGATACTCAACACAATTAATATTAACAACAAAGGGGAAGGAATGCAAGTCAAAATAGGGAAAGAACCGGTAAAATATTTACATAAGTTAGATGTATTCAAGTTGGCAGGACCTGATGAAAATTCGTCCTAGGTTATTTAAAGAACTAACTGAAGCAATCTCAGAACCATTAGCCATTATCTTTGAGAACTCCTGGAGGACAGGTGAGGTCCCAGAAGACTGGAAAAGGGCAAAGACAGTGCCTGCCTTTAGAAAGGGGAACAAAGAGGACCTGGGAAATTATAGACTGGTCATCCTAACTTCAATACCTGGAAAGACACTGGAACAAATCAATAAACAATCAATCTGCAGATACCTGGAGGATAGTATGGTTAGAAGGAATGGCCAGCATAGATTTGTCATGAACAAATCATGCCAAATCAATTTAATTTTCTTCTTTGACAGGGTTACTGGGCTAGCGGACAGGTGGGAAGCAATAGACGTGATATATCTTGATTTTAGTAAGGCTTTTGGCACAGTCCCACATAACATTCTCATAAGCAAACTTGGGAAATGTGGTCTAGAGGAAATTACTATAAGGTGGGTGCACAATTGGTTGAAAGACCGTACTCAAAGAGTAGTTATCACTGCTAAATTGGAAGGGCATCCTACAGAGATCAATCCTAGGTCCAGTAATATTCAATATTTTCATTAATGGCTCAGATAATGGAGTGGATAGTATGCTTATAAGATATGCAGATGACACCAAACTAGGAGAGGTTGAAAGTACTTTGGAGGACAGGATTAGAATTCAAAATGACCGTGACAAATTGGAGAATTGATCTGAAATCAACAAGATGAAATTCAATAAAGACAAGGGCAAAGTACTTCACTTAGGAAGGAAAAATCAAATGCACAACTACAAAATGGGGAATAACTGGCTAGGTTTTAGCTCTGCTGAAAAGGATCTGGGGATTATAGGGGTCACAAACTGAATATGAGTCAACAACGTGATGCAACTGTGAAAAAGGCCAATGTTCTGGGGTGTATTAAGAGGAGCGTAGTATGTAAGACACAGGAGGTAATTGTCCATGTTTGGAAAGATGTGGACAAATTGGAAAGAGTCCAGAGGAGAGCAACAGACATGAGAAAAGGTCAACCCACCCTGTGAGATAGGGAAGTATCATTCTCTCTTTTTTATCCATAAAAAAATAAGGCAGTGAGAGATTAAATGTTTTTCCTGCCAAGGTCTCCCAAGAAGCCTGCGTGTTGCTGAGCTGGGATTTGAGTCCACATCTTCTAGGTCTCAGGCGAGTGCCTCAACCACAACACCACCCTATCTCCCCATTGTTAAACTATGAGTCACAGGTAAATTAAAACCTGCTATTCCAACTTCTTGTCATCTATTCTGGTTTTTTAGTTCCCTTTTCATTTCCCTTCTTTGAATATTCGCTGTTATGCCCCAGAGCTGTGCAAAATATTAGCAATTAGATTTGAAACCTGATACTTCATGAAATTGGATCAATTTAATGACCCCTCCCCCCCTCCAACCCTATGCATTTGGTTGGTTTACACTTAGAAAGAGGACTCTTTTGGAGTGAAATTTGGCCTAATTTTCACTCTGTCCATCCATCGTTTTTATATTACGCTCCTCAATGTAATTTCTGAATACACAAAGATGATCTTATTATAGAGTAAAATACTAGAGAAGAGTTTTTGCAGTGAAATGTGAAGAATTTTGACATTTTGCCTGTTTGGCTGCAAAAAACCACATCTTTTGAGGTAACATTTTTACAACTCCCCTCCCGCCCCGCCACCACCATCATTTTAGAGCTGCAAAATAGCCCAGAAAGAGCTAGCAAATGTTTGTTTTTTCAGGATCTGAACTGTTTTCTTCATGGACTTCAGCCACTTCAAAGCTGATGTGTGGCTTGCTGGGCCGTCTCCTCCTTACCACCAGAAGGCTTCCAGAATGCACCCATGTAGAGAATGTATGTACAATGTCTGCTGACCCTCCCCACCTTTATGGAGCTCAACTTGGCAGACTCATTTGCGTTCCTATAGTTACCTGATTTGTTCAGTTCCGTCCCCGCCTCGCACTGAGGGAGTGGACTGCAGGTCGTACATGGAAGATTACTACACTGGTACCCAGGACTACACTTACAGGTCGGTTTCAGGATGTCAGGGCATGGATCCGAAAGGCCGCGTGTCACTAGGAAAGCAAAGAGTTAGACTTGGTATAACAGAGACCAGAAACTGACTCTTGTTATTTAACCATGGGCATTACTGGGTGATGCTAGAGAACCTCCTTCTAGGCAGGAGGGTACCTCTGGGAAGGATATATAGACATGGGGACAAACACGCTCTCAGTTATGCGGGTGGAAATCCGGAAGGGCTCTGTTTCAGTCAGTGGGGTGGCACTGAGGTAAAATGTGGAGAATCTGACCCACTGTGTCTTTCCAGCACATTGGGATTCCTAGAGCCAAGTATGTTGTCAGGGTGGGTGAACCCTGGGGCCAAAGATAGCGCCCAGAAGTCCGTGGCTGTCCCAACTGTTAATAGGAAAATGCAGCCAGTATGTCCCAGCATGCAATGCTTCATATTAAAAATGCGGGCAGTTGCAGCCCACTGGTACTTAATGGAAATTTCAGGCCTTGGTACTGTGAGGTGATGGGTGCTGAGTGACCAAAGGGAGCACCGCATAGGAACGGGCTCTGCATTCAGCCCTCGGGCTTCCTGTCTGTTGGCAATACCCTGTGTAGTCGGGCAAAGCCCCTGTGTCAGAGGGCTGCCCACAGGATTCCAGACCACCAGTGCCACAGTTCTCATTCCCTGCCCCTCCCTGGCATTCAGACATTTGCTTCCAAAATAAATTGGCACAGAGTCAAAACCAGAGAGCCGACCCCCTCCCGCTTCCAAACCAGGAGCAGCTCAGCTCCAAACCCAGATCTGAACTCTGCAACTCGCGCCCATCTCTAATTTCTGACACCCTTTAAAACAAAACAGAACAGCAAAGCGAATGGTGAGAGACTCCGGAGGTCATGAAAATTAAGGACTGATCACATTCGCCAGGGCCAGGGCTTGTGACACCAGGCCCAAGGGGGCTATTTAGAGGAAAGAGAATTGCATGTTTTCCCAGCAGTTGGGTAACATTGAGGGCGAAACCGGGAAAGTACAGATTAGTGCAACAGGACATCAAACAAAAAGGTATGTGGCAGTGGTCAGGCAACAGCGATTTCCTGAGCTGATGCTGGGGAATTCACCTGATACTCGCCAATTCACCTGTCACTCATTGGCCCCTTTTATTTTTTCCATTCTTGGATGGTTTGGAGCAAAACTAATGGAATGACTTTGGCATGTAAAGAAAGTGAGCTGCAGGAACAAAGAGAGATTAGAATTCTTTGCTCTGTGCATAAAAAGCCTGTGAATTACAGGCTAATAATGAACCACTCCTGATCACCCTCAATTTGCAGCCAACTCGAGTCACTCAGCACCTTATAGGATAAAGGCCCTGGGGTTTGCTGAGCTGCCATTGGCTGGCATGAGATTACCTACCTTTTTCTTCTGGTGAATTTTAGTTTTGGTGAACGAGGCTGGGTTGGCAGGGGGACCTGAAACCCTCCATGCACAGAACAGGAGCCGCATGGACAGCAAAACAATCTCCCCACACGCTGCCCCACTTGTGTGTCTCAGCGCTGCCCCGGGGCTGAAGGGGAATTCAGTCCCCTTGGCCCATTCATCCTATGGCCTCTCTGCTGAGACAGCCAGCTCAAAGGTGTGACTGGCTGAGGTAGATGTGCGAGACGGGGAAAGTGGAATGAGACCCACTCACTCACTTAAGTCTAGGGTGGGAGGGGACAGGGGACTTCACTGTGTGCAAGCATCACACTGACGTCACCTTCACGTAATGCAACAAAACCCTTGTCTAGGCAGCAAAACTGCCTGCGAGAAAAATGGAACACCACAGCTGATAATGTTGCCATTTCTGTATGAGAAAAGCATTTGCTGTTACACCATCCAGGGTAAAATTTACAATGGCTTCCAAGCATCAGCTGATCATCAGTTGCGGGGTCAGGAAGGTACATCCCTACTAGCTGTATAGTGCACAATTAACTGTTTGCTCTGAAGCATCCAACATTGGCCACTGTCATAGACATGATAACAGACCAGAAGAACCTTAGATCTATGCTGGTGTGGCAATTTATAGATATTAAAGGTAGAAGGGACCATTATGATCATCTGGTCTGACCTTCTGCATAAGACAGGCCATAGAACCTCACCCAGTAATTTCAGCATCAAGCCCATAACTTCTGAGTGAGCTACAGCATATCATTTAGAAAGACATCCCATCTTGACTTCAAGACTGCAAGTGATGGAGATTCCACCACGTCCCAGTTGCATTTTCCCATGAACATCCTAAGACCTGCACACAGTTTGGAATGACCCTGAGCCTCTGGGCCTGGGTCCCTATTACCTTGCACCTTTGGTTGTCATTTAGGCCTGTGCAAAGCATTAGGATTTAGTGGCATTTGATACCCATTTTGCAAGGCTGGGGGAGAATCCAGCGCTCCTCTTTTGGTCCCACACATTAGAGCATTTCTAGCCCAAATGCAGAGGATGTGACTACCCTGCTGGCTGAGAGATCTGGCAGCGAATCCTAAGGAGAGCTGGGCGTGGCCCAACATGCTGGAAACAAACCACCCCTCAGCTTCGGGATGGTTCTGCATCCAAAGCCAGATCCAGATTTTTCAGCCTGCTCCTTCCTATCCCTGCAAAGAGACAACCCAAAACCAGAGAGCCCCACACTGCACTTGGGTCTGAATGTTGCAGCTTAGGCCCCTCTCTGATAACAAGAAGGGGGAAGCCCGGGCTTCTTCTTTCCTTTGCACGTACTGCTGCTCCTGTCACACTGAAATTTCCCTTCCCCATGTTTATTGATTCTATGGTCAACATGCAACGTGGACAAGACAGAAGGAACCTTCCCTCACCCCCTTACCTGAGCTGCACTTGAGACAGTTTGTAATACCCTCCTTGGTCACCACTTTGAATTCATCATTGGAGCACTCGGTCGCCAGAGCCAGCTCCACCCTCAGCCACAGGTCCATCAACAAAACCAAGCAGATCCCCTGCTTGGGGAGACGGAGTCTTCTTTGCTCGGCCATGTCTCAAGCTGCTCTCCCTGTGGGTTGCTGCAGCTCAGGTACCTCGGCTGGGCTTATTTCAGCTCTGCCTCTACCAAGTGCTGCCTGTCTCTCTGATGCTTTCTGAACTGGCAGAGCACTTTTTGTAGCGTGTGGCTACCGCCTACGTGTGGTTTTCTTCCTCTACGCAGTTTCTGTTTCGAAGGGGAGGGGGCAGGGAGAAAATTGACCTATCCTCAAGGCTTCGTTATTTGAACGCAGTACAAAGTGGCTGGAATTGCTACTAAGGACAGGGTTAAGGGGCCACTCACAAAGGAAATCAGTGAGGATGGCGCATCCTGGAAGCAGCAGGAGGAAATTTTCAAAGGGGTTTGTCTACACTTGCAAGTTAATTTGGATAAAAGAAGGGTTTGAATGTTGAGCTATTCCGGAATCCCTCCTTGTGTAGACAATCCCGGGGAGTCCAGGTTTTCAACCTCTGTTGCATTCAGCGGTTGATGTTTTGGGGATCATCCAGACCAGTAAGAGGTTCTGTCAGCGCCTGCCTGGTAACTTTGGGTGCCTTAGTGCCGTATTGCCGTGCTGTGTATGGCTTAGAGCCTTGACCCCAGTAGCCAGCCTACAAGCCTAAAGGTCTCATCCTGGCTCCAACAGCCTAGTTACTCCTTGAATGGTGACCTCAAAAGCCCCTCCGGTCCTGAGTCTCCCCAAATCCATTTCCCGGAGGTCTTCACTACTGGACACTGGGATTTTACTCCTCTGGTTTTTCCCCCCCAAGGAGTGAAATCTGCTCCCCAGTTTTCCGTTCACTTTGGGACACACAGACCATGCAGCACAACAGAGGCCTGTCTGGAGCAAAACTAAACCAAAGGTTTATTTTAATAGAAAAAACACCAATCCAAAGAGGAACTAGTAAGGGGAAGCAAGCACATCCAAGTTACACAGAAAAGCAATGTAAAGACACAACCTCAGGTTTTACAATTATACATTAAAAATGCCTCTTCTAGTGCAAGTTACCTATTGCCTTTGCTCAGTTTCCCAGCGTGCCCCTTAGCCCTAAGTGGGGATCCAGTCTTCACAGACAGCCCCCCACCTTCGAGACGGTCCCTCGGTTCTAGGTACCCTTCACTTCAAACCCCTTTCCTTTTAACTGGGTTCGCAAATTTTTCTGAAAGAAAGAAAGAAAGACAAAGTGGGAGAAGTTCCCTCCTTTCTTAGTTTTCCAAGACTGGGATTTTCTTTTCAGTTTCAAGTTGTTTCAATGTTTTCCCAATAACTTGAGTGGTCCTTCACTTGTCTTTTTCTAGGTTCTACAGTGCTAGGTGCTCGGAGCTAGTCTTCTCTGGCTGGGGAGTTCAGGCTGACCACCTTCCTGCCTGGCTGAGCATCTCCCTGTTGTGAGGTGGAGCTGCAGGTAGCAGCATGAATTATGAGCACAGTTTTATCCCTACACAAATACATCAATTCACAACCACCGTCTGTCTATGCATCCCATAAGGACCATCACATTCAGAATATTACGAGCTTTACTAAAAGGCCTTACTTGACATTGTTTTACACATAATAATATTGTATTTAACCAGTTGGTTCAATTGTTTACTCTCTGGGGTGCAGACCCCCTGTTCTCCCCTTGGGGTGTCTGGACCCTGACTGTCACACCAGGGTAGCAGGGAGGGGGCAGCATACCAGGACAGATGGGACCATTGATCTGATCTGGGTGAAGGGTGATACTGGGCTAGATGGACTCAGGGGTCTGATATGGCCCATCATGTGTTGTGTCCCATCATTTAATTCCAACAGAGCTTGATGTCTCTCTGAACCCCAACATGGATTTCTCTTGGGGAAGGTAACCCAAACTTTGGGCTCTCTCTCCCCTGCCCATCTCCACAAGGGAATCACTCATGTGTGAATCCCTCTGTATTATCCAGAGAGAGAATTTCTAGCTGCTCAGAGTCAGACACTCTCTGTGGCAACGGAGTCCTCCTTGGGGCCCCAGGACAGTTTGGGGCCAGAGTTCTCTGGGCCCGGGCTGTCACCACTGCCCCATCCCTTCCTCCAGGCAGTGGCTAATCAGTAGATCCTATGGGTCTGTGGACTAGGTTCCCTGAGCCTGTGAAGTTTTATATTCATAGAATAAAGAGGGATGGAGGATGTATTGAATCACTTGTTTGACTAATATGTTTTTGGACTTGTCAGGTAGCTCTAACTTGGGAATTTATTTATTTATTGCAAAGAGAGACAGGCTACAAATCCCCAAGTTTGATAAATAAATGTAAATGCATTGAGCAAAGTTATACCAAAACATTCTCAGTATAGGAATTCCCTTCTGTTTCACAAAATCTCTAATTCATTATCATACCTGCTTCTAAGTTCACATAAAAGCGTCCAGAGACTTTCTAACCACTGCATTCCTAATCATTGCAGACCAAGCTCAATAATGCAGTTTTTCTGATTCAGTTTGTGCTTAGCGTTACAACCGTCTCCGAACTCTGGACTAGAAAAATCTTGAATTACTGTCCACTTCCTTAACCACCAATGGCCAGGTCCTGAGCTGGTGCAAATCAGTGTAGCTCCAGTGAACTCAAGGAAGTTGAGTCCATTTACAATTGCTGAGGATCTGGCCCCAAAGTTGTAACTTTCAACCCAGCAGCTGATCAGGGAAGTGTCTGTGAGATGCTCTCTCTCTTAAAAAGTGCTCCACTATATGCTATAGTATAGGGAGTGCTCCAGAGAAGCATGAAACAACTTTTTGTTTCAAAGGTGGCGGAAGTTACCAGGGGGACAGCCAATTTAGACTTGATTCTGACCAGCAGGGAGGAATTGGTTGTGAATCTGAAGGTGGAAGGCAATTTGGGGGAAAGTGATTATGAAATCTATTCAATTCTAGTTCATTCTAAGGAAAGGAGTGAGGACAGCAGAATACGGACAATGGACTTCAAAAAAGCAGACTTTAGCTAACAGACTACTGGTAGGTAAGGTCCCATGGGAAGAAAATCTAAGGGAAAAAGGAGTTCAGGAGAGCTGGCAGTTTCTCAAGGAGATAATATTAAAGGCATAACTACAAACTATCCCATTACAAAGGGAAGACAGGAAGAATAGTAAGAGGCCAATATAGCTCCAACAGGAGCTCTTTAAGGACCTGAATATCAAAAAGGAATTAAAAAAAAAAAGTGGAAACATGGACAAATTGCAAAGGGGAAATGCAAAAGACTAGCACAAGCATGTAGGAACAAAATCAGAAAGGCTAAAGGTATGTCTACACCCAGCCGCTAGTTCGGCGGCTGGGAATCGAAGTTCTGGGTTCGACTTATCGCGTCTTGTCTGGACGCGATAAGTCAAACCAGGAAGTGATCGCCGTCGACTGCGGTACTCCAGCTAGACGAGAGGAGTACCGCAGCGTCGACGGGGGAACCGCAGCGTCGACGGGGGAGCCTGCCTGCCGCGTGTGGACCGAGGTAAGTTCGAACTAAGGTACTTCGAACTTCAGCTACGTTATTCACGTAGCTGAAGTTGCGTACCTTAGTTCGAATTGGGGGGTAAGTGTAGACCAAGCCTTAGTCACAAAATGAGTTATAACTAGTAAGGGACATAAAAGGCAATAAGAGGAGGTTCTTTAGGGGCAAGTAGGCACTCTACTTAGCAGGGAAGGAGAACTAATAGCTGATGGCATCAAGCAGGCTCAAGTGTTTAATGACTATTTTGCTTCAATCTTCACTAAAAAGGTTAATGGGGCCCAGGTAATATTAACAAAGGGGGAGGAACACAAGACAAAATAGGGAAAGAACAGGTTAAAGACTATTTAGATTAGTTAGACATATTTAGGTCAGCAGGGCCTTGTTGGTGACTCATCCTAAGGTATTTAAGGAACAAGCTGAAGCAATCTCAGAACCATTAGCAATTATCTTCAAGAAATCCTGGAGGATGGGTGAGGATTACATAACAAACATAGTACTTATCTTTAAAAGGGGAACAAATTGGCCCCAGGGGATTATAGACCAGTCAGCCTAACTTTGATATCTGGAAAGATATTGGAATAAATTATTAAACAATCAATTTGTAAGCACCAGAAGATAATAGGGTTATAAGGAATAGCCAGCATGGATCTGTCAAGAACAAATCATGCCAAACCAATTTCCATCTTTGACAGGGTTACTGGCCTAGTGGAGAGGGGAAGCAATGGACGTGATGGATCTTGAGTTTAGTAAAGCTTTTGACACAGTCCCACATAACGTTCTCATAAGCAAACTAGGGAAATGTGGTCTAGAAGATGAAATTACTATAAGGTGGATGCACAATTGTGAGGCCTCAGCTGGAGTACAGTGTCCAATTCTCGGTGCCGTACCTTAGGAAAGATGTGGATAAATTGGAGAGAGTCCATAGAAGAACAACAAAGATGATAAAAGGCTTAGAAAACCTGACCTTCAAGGAAAGGTTAAAAAAACTGGACATGGTTAGTCTTGAGAAAAGAATGGTGAGGGAGCAACTCAGGACGGTGATCAATTGTTCCCCATGTCCACTGAAGGTAGGACAAGAATTAAAGGGCTGCAGTAATCTGCAGCAAGGAAGATTTAGATTAGATATTAGGAAAAGCTTTCCAACCCTAAGGGTAGTTAAGCTCTGGCATCAGCTTCCAAGGGAAATGTAGAACCCCCATCATTGGCAGTTTTTAAGAAGAGGCTTGAAAAACACCTGTCAGGGATGGTCTAGGTTTATTATGCCCTGCCTCAGCACAGGGACTGGACTTGATGACTTCTTGAAGTCCTTTCCAGCCTCTATTTCCATGATTTTATGTTCTACTCAGATGCCATCGTGATGGACATGGCATGAAAACAGATACAATGGAGCAAAGTGTCTCCCTAGGATACTTACAGAGCCCCATTATCTCAGCACCTCACAGTCTTTCCTGTATTTATCCTTGCAACCGCACTGTGAGGTAGGGAAGTTCTATATCCTCATTTTACAGATGCGGAGCTGAGGTCCAGAGAGACTAAGGAAAAGAGACTTGCTCAGAATTACACAGGAAGTCTGTGGCAGAGCAGGGAATTGAACTTGTGTTTAGCCTCAACCACTGGCCCATCCATCCTCTGCTAAGAGCATTAATCTTAGCTGTCTCTTGAAGAACCACAGCTTTGCAGCACCAGCACTGGGAAGTCATGCAGAGAAGTGGCAGCGCGCTAACCACAGGCCCACGCGGTTTCGATTCCAAATGTTATCGGGAAGCATAAACATGCGCTCCTTTTGTCATCTGCTTCCTTTCTCTTCCTCTGCCTTTCTCTTCCCATTGTAGCTTCTCTCTTGGGCTTTAGTGTCCTCTGCCTTGCACTTTGTGTGGTCACGTTATAGGTGCAAACTGGGGTAAGGTGGCTTTAAAATGCTTTCCCCAGACAAGTGAGAGGAGAATTCTGAGGCAGTAGCATTTCACACCCACTGCTTTGCAGGGGTGTCAGTGACGACACCAACATCAGGGCCCAAAGGGGGAGTTTGGTGTTAGTGAAAGGTGCCAGGTTGACAGCCCTCGAGACTGACGTCATCTTCACCAGAGAGCAGACAAACGGCAGGTAACATGAGGCAAACGCCCCAGGTGTACAGCAATGTGTTCTCCCCATCTTCCAGGGGGACTCACTGAGAGAGGTAATCTTTTGCTTCGCTGCTGTCACTGCAGAGAGGAAGTTAGCTGGGCCGTTGCCCTAAGTCGACAACATCATTTATTATTCCTATTAGCACCAGAATACCTAGCAGGCACAGAATCCCATTGTGCTCGGCACTGCACAAACACAGAACAGAAACAGTCCCTGCTCTAGGGAGCCTACAATCTAAATAATATTCAGGAAAGTCCGATGACCTGTCAGACAGACTAGTGGTCTCTTCTGGACTTATAATCGCTGAATCTATGAGTCTAGATGGGAGGCTAGAGTGTAGCTGGCTTGCTCAGCTGCCCTGGGTGTAGGGGAGAGAGTGGGGATTTCCTTTGTCCCCTAGTCCGCCAAACAGTTAGCCACAATGCTTGTGCTACATGAGTGTAAGGATAGCTAGAGCCGAGCCGGGCACTCCACCTCCCACGGTGGGCACGGTGCACTGGGTGTGCGGCCAAAACCTCGGGTCGCTCTCTCCAGGGCATCTCTAGGATGCCGCGACCGGGGCAGCGGGTCTGTGCAAGTCTGCCGCCCCAAATGATCCCTTCAGCGAAGGCCCAGGGACCCCCCCAGCGAGGTGCTGTGCAAACATCGCCGCTTTCCTGATCCTCCGGGCACTGCACTGGTATCCACAGAACCCTGCCCAAACGCCATGCCCAATGTACTCTAAATCCCGGGACGGATCATCTGGAGAGGGTTGAGGAGGGGGAGTCTCCTCTTGGGTTGTTCCAAAGTCCTGGTCAGGAGCCTCATGGGGATCAGAGCAGGGCTCAGTCAGTGCTGCTCCCGAAGAAGGCATTTTGACTCCCATCGGCACTCCCCCGCTCCGCTCCCTCCGAGAGCTGCAGTGGCTGCGATAACCCATCATTTAACTCTGCGTCCGTAACAGAGAAGCACACACCTGCACTAACAATGTGCACCACTGCCGCCGCGCTGGGCAGGGTGCTCCCGAACAACCCCCCCGCCCAGTCGATGCCACGTCGGCACCGGGAGCAGCCGCACCGTTGTCCTTTTGACTCAGCTCGGTGGCTTTGTGGTGGGGGAGCGAGCAGGGACCGACCCCTGGCAGAGGCCCTGCCTTCCCCTCCCCTTGCAGCCATGAGCTATGTCTCGGCCTGCATACCTGGGATTCCTCTTTGCCCGCTGCTCAGAAGGCGTCTCTAGCCACTGGTCAGGGGGCGGGGGCAAAGTCCTGTCACGGAAAGTAAAATGTTTTCCTGCAAACTAGACGCCCTCATCCGTCCCAGCAGCGCAGTGCCCCAGGGAAGTGAAACTGAGAGCAGCAGACTTCAAGAGGCAGCCTGTGGACTGGATGTGAGTTCAAAGGCAGGCAAGCACCCTAGCAACAAGCCACATCACCGGCAACACTGCAGGCTGACGTCAGCGATGGGCTTCATGCTGGGGAGTCACGTGTGGGTGGGGGGGGGGGGCACGTGGGGAAAAGCCACAGAGAGGAGAGAACCTTTTCTGAGAGCCGGGATGAGTGGCTTGCTGCCGGCCTCCCAGCCATGCCGCTCTGGCTTTGCTCTGCATTCCGAGAGCCACTCTACCCACGCGGACACGCTGCTTAACAGTCCCTAGAGGAGCCCTGACGGCTATTCTGATCCCAAGAGGTGCTGAGCCAAGGGGAAGTCCACTGGAGTTGCAAGTGCTCGACACCTTCACATTTGGGGACAATGTGTACCTTCAAATCAGCGGCACTGCTATGGGTACCCGCATGGCCCCACAGTATGCTAACATTTTTATGGCTGACTTAGAACAACGCTTCCTCAGCTCTCATCCCCTAATGCCCCTACTCTACTTGCGCTACATTGATGACATCTTCATCATCTGGACCCATGGGAAGGAGGCCCAGGAGGAATTCCATCATGATTTCAACAATTTCCATCCCACCATCAACCTCAGCCTGAACCAGTCCACACAAGAGATCCACTTCCTGGACACTACAGTACTAATAAATGATGGCCACATAAACACCACCCTATACCGGAAACCTACTGACCGCTATACTTACCTACATGACTCCAGCTTTCATCCAGACCACACCACTCGATCCATTGTCTACAGCCAAGCTCTACGATACAATTGCATTTGCTCCAACCCCTCAGACAGAGACAAACACCTACAAGATCTCTATCAAGCGTTCTTACAACTACAATACCCACCTGCTGAAGTGAAGAAACAGATTGACAGAGCCAGAAGAGTACCCAGAAGTCACCTACTACAGGACAGGCCCAACAAAGAAAGTAACAGAACGCCACTAGCCATCACCTTCAGCCCCCAACTAAAACCTCTCCAGCGCATCATCAAGGATCTACAACCTATCCTGAAGGACGATCCATCACTCTCACAGATCTTGGGAGGCAGGCCAGTCCTTGCTTACAGACAGCCCCCAAACCTGAAGCAAATACTCACCAGCAACCACACACCACACAACAAAAACACTAACCCAGGAACCAAACCCTTCTACAAACCCCAGTGCCAACTCTGTCCACATATCTATTCAGGGGACACCATCATAGGACCTAATCACATCAGCCACACCATCAGAGGCTCATTCACCTGCACATTTACCAATGTGATATATGCCATCGTGTGCCAGCAATGCCCCTCTGCCATGTACACTGGCCAAACTGGACAGTCTCTACGTAAAAGAATAAATGGACACAAATCAGACATCAAGAATTATAACATTCAAAAACCAGTTGGAGAACACTTCAATCTCCCTGGCCACTCGATTACAGACCTAAAAGTCGCAATATTACAACAAAAAAATGTCAAAAACAGACTCCAACGAGAGACTGCTGAATTGGAATTAATTTGCAAATTGGACACCATTAAATTAGGCTTGAATAAAGACTGGGAGTGAATGGGCCATTACACAAAGTAAAACTATTTCCCCATGCTTCCCTCCCCCGCTACAGTTCCTCGCAACTTCTTGTCAATTGCTGGAAATGGGCCATTTTCATTACCACTACAAACAGTTCTTTTTCTCTCCTGCTGATAAAAGCTCACCTTAACTGATCACTCTCCTTATAGTGTGTATGGTAACACCCATTGTTTCATGTTCTCTGTGTATATATATATCTTCCTACTGTATTTTCCACTGCATGCATCTGATGAAGTGGGCTGTAGCCCACGAAAGCTTATGCTCAAATAAATTTGTTAGTCTCTAAGGTGCCACAAGTACTCCTGTTCTTTTTGCGGCTACAGACTAACACGGCTGCTACTCTGAAACAAGGCCACTGTCCTTCTGGACTAGATGGGACTCCCCCCAATGCTGCTTTGTAATCTGCCGGAGGGGCAACAAGCTAGGACAGATGCTCTCATGGCTAAGCCACAGAACTAGGAGTCAGGAGACATGGGCTCTATTCCAAGTTCTGACACTTAGGCAAGGCCTCAGTTTCCCCATGTGTAAAAAGGGGGATAATAATAATTCTAGCCAGTCTCCAGTAGAACCAAACAGACAGGAACTAGGGAGGGGTTAAAGGTTCCCAGTTAAATTAGAACAGACCAGGACTTTCACTCAAAACTCAAACCAAAGATGGACCCTTGAACCATGTCTAGTTTGCCCATTTCTTATAGGAACCGTAACCACTCTTCTTCCCTGAGGGGTGAGCAGCACCCTATCTCATTCTTCTCCTCAGTGCACTAAGGATTCCGCATCCCACAAGCTGAGCATGCAGGACATGGAACAGACCCAGGAGAGTTGGGGCTGTGTTTTCCTGCTAGCCCTAGAACGACCAGCTCAGGCTGTGACCTGACCCTGCAGAACAGCAATAGACTTGCAAAAGCAGGATAGTACTGAAGGCTACACGGCAATAATAATGCTACAGCACATGCTGGCTAATGACTGGAGTTGGCCCCAAGCGCCGATGTTCAAGGGGTGCTTGCCTCTGGGGTTACAGTTCAGTCCGGTATAGATGCATAGATTTTAAAGTCCAAAGAAACCACAGTCCAGAGGTTCTCAGCCATTGATGTACCAATCCCATGTCACTACAGAAAGCAGCCTCAGGACTACTTCTCCCATCTAACAAGTCAAGTTCAGTCTTTGGATGCTGGGCCATGAATCTAATCTCTCACTGCAGCGCACCCTAGAGTCGTAATGTCATACACGGATCCACGTAGGGACCTGATGGGTCTGAGGAGAAATGGTCTCAAATGAGAGAGGTGAGAAAGAGGGCGAGTAGCTACTTGTGATGCACTGGGAGTGGCAGACCTAATCCAAGGTTGTGTTAATCATTGGGGCTTTATGGCCTTTTACATTCAACATGGAAGTTTACCTGCTGTATTATCAATTCATGGTATCACCCATAATGTAGTAAACCAGTACCACCTTAGCGCCCGCCACACATGTTCTCAACATACACAACACAACACCTACCGAGGTCAATGGGAATTATGGGTCTGAGCCAAAGCCCAATGAAATCAACGGGAGTCTTTCCATAGACTCCAAGAGGCTTTGGATCACGCCCCACGTATACAAAGTGTTTGCAAGCCTGGGCCCTAATGCTGCGAACCCGAAGAGGAGTTCGCAGTGTTGTACATTGGCAGCTTCTTAAAGAAAAACATGGTCCTGCTCTTTCCCAGTGGAAATTGATTCCCCAGTATGTTGCAAACATCCGATATGCAGGGTTGCCAACTCGCCATTTTATCCCAAGTCTCATGATATTTGGCATGTTTTTTAACGCCTCGGCTCCAGGAGCCATGTGCCTTACATGAGACTTGCAGCTTTCAGTCAAACAAAGGGGTGAGTGTTCTAGCCCTCCAGGCAGATGTTAAGTAAAAAGAACCCCAAATGTGTCATTTAAAAAAAAAATCTCATGATTTTTGCACGCTTGAGGTTGGCAATCCTGTATTTACACCAAATGCAGACCAAACCCATCGACCCAGTCTCTCTCACACACACAAGTATACACTTAACACCGGGGAACTGCAGCTCGTCCAGACTTTGCAGCTCCTGCGCGTCCCCAAATTCCTTGCTCCTAATTAGCACTTCTAGAAGCCGGCAGCCCCCTGGGAGAAAGTGCAGCCCCCAGGGGCACACACAAACCGTATGCCATTGTGCCAGGAAAGCAGAGACAGCACGGCCAGCGGGGAGAACTCTTGGAATGATGCCGCGTCACTCTGAACCTGGGAGCAGAGCACAGATGGGCGGGAATGACAGGTGAGCGGAGCTGAAGAGCGGAGCATGGCTGAGCGCTGCTGGTGCCTGAGGAGAATGAGATGGGGAAGGCAGAGAAGGGGCGTGGGTGTGCAGAGGAGAGGAAGAAGAGGAGAGAGCAGTGGGAGTTGCAGTCTAGGTCTGAGCCAGGAAACAGAGACTGGGCAGGTGTGGGAGGAGGCATTGAGGGTGGAAAGCTCCTGTAATGCCCAAAGGAAGGGCTGAGCTGGGGAGCGGAGCACAGGGGAAGTTGGGTTGCTCGGGTGGTGCTTCAGGGCAGGCCTGCATAGGGGACACTTGGCAGTGACAATACCTGTGGGACAGGTCTGAGATGGAGAGCAGCAGCTAGAGGGTCACAGGTGTTGCTGAACGGGCGCGATCGGACCCTGCCATTAACTATTTCCCTGCCGTGCGCCATTTTTGTCAACTTCGTTTCCTTCTGATTTAGTCTCTTCATCATTGTGGCAGGTTTTGCTTCAAGTGATGCCCTCATGCGCCGATACCCTCTGATAGTGGAACACCTACAAGAAAAGACCAATGAGCAGCAGCAGCACATCTGGGCCTAAACCACAATAGTCAGCAGTGACCTTTCAGTGCCGGTATCTGGGCGTGAGATCTATGGGGCTTTTTTCAAAGTGTTCTTATTGATCTCAGAACTAATGACATTTCACCCTTCAGCATCCTGATTTGGCCTCATGCCTCGCTCACCCCAGCCTGAGACAGCTGACGGTGTCATCGCATGCCAGCGAGGCTGCTCCTGACCCCACATGGTGCTGCCAAACACCCTCAAATTCCATTATCCCCCAAAGTGCCATTATCAGACAATACCGTGTGTTCATCACTACCTAGGCCGCACTGTCAGGAGTAATATGCTGGGTATATTCGGCAGCAGTCAAGGGGTTAAATAGGCCCTCATTTGACGGGGAATTAGCCATTGCACGCTAAGGATCTTAAAAATAAAATCTAGCCTGCTTTCATCGCGAAATTATAAAGCAACAACAAGGAAGAGGGGAATACCTGGGGTTGAATACTGGCTCTGCCTGTCTCCTTTCAGTAAGTCATGTCGGACCAGTTCCAAAGCCAGGTGACTAACATCAGGCACCGTGGCCTGATTTTCAGAGGCACTCGAACACTTGCAGTTCCCAGAGACTTCTCCTTTGCCTAAAGAGTAAAACCCAACAATTCCCAGACCAAGCCAAAGAAAGCAATAGGAGCAGAGTTCTTAAAAGATGCCTATGGGATTTGAATGCTCAGCTCCTATTAAAATGAATGGGTGGGTCAGGCACCCAAATCCCCTAATCAGCTCTGAAAATCTCAACCAGGGCTTTTAATGGAACCTTAACTGCAGCGCCATGAGTCTGGCCTAATGCGCTGGTTCAGTTGCTATACCATGCCCATGGCTCTCTGTTTCTACTTGTTTGATGTTGTTTTGCCCTGTCTTGCTTCATTTCCAGATGGGGAGCCCTCTGGCTACTGCATGCCAGTAACTCCAGGGATGATGTGATTTCTTCTACTTCTTTTCATGCAGAACTGGGGGGTGATGGAATCGCCACGCGTACCCACTCACAGGACAGATTATCCTTCTGATGTCTGCCCCACCCCACTCAGTTCTCTGAGAGCGGTATCTTCCCCAGCCATCCTTGCTCATGCTTCTTATAGACGCATATCTACAGGCTCAAGAAGTGGGATTGACCTAAGATTGAAGCCATGCATTGGGCTGTGTGGTTGGAAATGGACTATAGAAGAACACACATTATTAGGGCATCTTCTCCATCCTCCCTCAAAGCGGTGCTGGGACCTGTGAGGTGCTCCTAGCATTGGGATGGATGTGGTATAGAATCCAAGATAAAATAGTTAGATTGGGCGGATAGTCTTTGGTGCAGAGCGAACAGCTTTCCTATCTCTTACTCATTTGCACGCACATCACCAGATGCAGAGTTCACAGAAAACTTCTCACCTGGGGTCACCAGAACTACCAATTTGCTGAGGTGTTCAAATATTTTTTGTGCGTATTGGAAATGAGCACAGCATGATTAGTTCCTGCAAATGGCACCGCTTACACCTGGTGTGGTTACTAGGCTAGAAATGAACACCAAGTGGTAAAATTGTGACCATCATGGTAAAAATTGTGATGATGATGATGACTCATGATAACACAAGAGAGAAGCCTCTGTTCAAACTTGCTGATGTGGAGATGTGTTCTGATTGCTGACAGCGTACGATCAAAGAAGCAACCCTGGTACATTTCCTAGAGGTAGGTAAGGGGCGTGTTAAATCACAAGCGATGCTCAGAAATGCTGAAGGACTAATAAACCTGGCTAGATTCAGTCACCAGGCAGCTGGCCTTGCCACACAGCTCTGCAAGTGCATCTTAGTGCCGATGCACAGAACCCCCTGGGAGTGTAGTCTAAAGAGTCACATACAGTTCTGCCCAGGTACCCGATCCCTGATGCACACCACCCGCTGCGATTCCAGTCCCGGGGATCTTTCCACACCTGCACGCAGCTCTGCCATTGTGCCTCATTCCTGACCAGGAGAATGTCCTCCTAGTCCAGTTGTAGGCTTTGACACAACTTTACCCATCACCTCAGTCCTGACCTGCTCTTCCAATCCCGGACCTCACACAGCTCTTTCACTGCACCTCTGTTCCGACCTGCAACACATGCTATTCCCAGCCTAGACCTCTCCCACATAGACAGCGCTGCAGGAGCAGATGAATCATGTACAGCAATTTTATTCAAACCCAGGTCTCCAGTAGTAAAGAGTTGTTGCATTAGAGAGCTAGGGTAAAATCTTGGTTCTATTAACGTGAATGGCCAAAATCCCTTTAACTTCAATGAAGCCAGGCTTTCAACCCTACTTTCTTTCACAGGGTGAGAAGAAGCTAGGAGATCCAAGTTAACTGGACCAGCCAATAAGAATGGGGTTGGCTGCTATTAAGGTATCTCTCCAGCAGATGTATCTATCAACAGGAGCAGGATATTAAATTGGAAGGGCCATTGACCAGTCTGGGAGAGTAAGTTGTATGTCCTCATGTCTGTTGATTTCTGCTGTGCTAAACTGATACAAGAAACAAACAACAAAACAATAAAAGAGAAAGGCCTCTAGATCTTACCAATTTGGCACCGGTGAAACCAACAGTGGAATACTGCATCCAGTTGTGACCTCCCCACATTAAAAAAAGATGCTGAAAAATTGGAGACGATACAGAAAAGAGCCACACAAATTATTCAAAGGCTGGGAAAAAATGACTTACCCTAAGAGAGGGAATTCAGCTCAATACTTAGCTTGTCAAAAAGATGGAGCAGTGACTTGATTACTGTGTGTAAGTACCTTCAGGGAGAGAAATACCGGGTACTAAAGGGCTTTAATTTAGCAGAAAAAGGCATAAGACTTTCCAGTGACGAGGTTAAAGCCCTACAAATTCAAATTAGAAACGAAAGACATTTTTTGCAGTGAGGGTGGAGAACCAATGGAACAAACTACTAAGGGAAGTGGTAGAATCTTCATATTTTGAAGTCGTCAGATCAAGACTAGATGCCTCTCTGGAAACTGCGTTAGCCAGACACGTTATTGGGCTCAACACAGGGATAACTGCGTGAAAATCTTGAGCCTGTGTCAAGCAGGAAGTCTCACTTCTGGCCTAAAAATCTACTAATTTTACCCGTATGATTTACCCACCCACTCTTTCTCTTCAGTACTTATATGAGCCCCAGCACCATAGCACCTCACAATCTCAACACATTTATCTTTGCAACCCCCCCGTACTATTATCTCCATTTTACGGATGAGGAACTAAGGCAACAAGAGACTAAGTGACTTGCCTAAGGGCACGCAGAAAGTCTGTAGCAGAGCCAGGAACTGAACCCAGGTGTTGCAAGTCCCAGGCTAGCACTCAAACCATTGAACCATCCTCCCTCTTGCCACTAGTTTCCAGAGTTTCCCTACATCCCCCATAGGATTCTGTCCTCCTTATTTGGCTCACAGCTGCTCCAGGAATAAGCCTGGTCTTCAGACTTACTAATATTGTCCAAACTCCACACTGCTGCTATGTCCTGTCATTGGGGAGAACACTTAACTTGCTGAAGTTTAACAGAAGGATAGAGGGGTCCCTCTACTGGTGCTATTGGGAACTATCTATAATATAAACCTGAACATTTAAAAAAACCCAATGAGCCAATGCTATAATACATAAGTATGTGAGCTAATCACCCTTTCTCCCTGCTTGTATGCTAATCATAAAACATGTGCAGAATGTTTAAAAAATACCAAGATTTCCACTGACAGTTGAGTGAGCTAAGAGGGGTTTTTAATGTAAATACTGCAGTGTTGCCAACTCCTGTGATTTTATTGAGAGTCTCATGCTAGTTAAAAGAACAGGAGTACTTGTGGCACCTTAGAGACTAACAAATTTATTTGAGCATAAGCTTTTGTGGGCTACAGCCCACTTCATTGGATGCATGTAGTGGAAAATACAGTAGAAACAGGAGCGGTGACAGGGTTTTTGGCGCCCTAGGCAGGGGTCCTTTCGCGCTCCCGGTCGTCGTCGGCAATTCTGCAGCGGGGGGGTCCTTTCGCGCTCCCAGTCTTTGGGGCACTTCGGCGGCAGGTCCCGGAGCGAGTGAAGGACCCGCCGCAGAATTGCCACCTTAGACCCAGAGCGCGGAAGGACCCCCCGCCGCTGAATTGCCGCCAATGGCGGCAAAATGCCGCCCCCCCAAATCCTGGCGCACTAGGCAACCGCCTAGGTCGCCTAAATGGAAGCGCCGGCCCTGAGTAGGAAGATATATATATATACACAGAGAACATGAAACAATGGGTGTTACCATACACACTATAAGGAGAGTGATCAGTTAAGGTGAGCTATTATCAGCAGGAGAGAAAAAGAACTGTTTGCAGTGGTAATGAAAATGGCCCATTTCCAGCAATTTTCATTACCATTTCATTACCACTACAAACAGTTCTTTTTCTCTTCTGCTGATAATAGCTCACCTTAACTGATCACTCTCCTTATAGTGTGTATGGTAACACCCATTGTTTCATGTTCTCTGTGTGTGTGTATATATCTTCCTACTGTATTTTCCACTACATGCATCCGATGAAGTGGGCTGTAGCCCACAAAAGCTTATGCTCAAATAAATTTGTTAGTCTCTAAGGTGCCACAAGTACTCCTGTTCTTTTTGCGGATACAGACTAACAGGGCTGCTACTCTGAAATCTGTCATGCTAGTTAGTGTTTTTTCTTAAATCCCCAACTCCTAGAGTCGTGGGATTATGTGCAGATCTCCACTTTTTAGCCCTCTTGGTTTTGGAGAAAATCTTTAAAAAGGGACTTGAATGTAAACCGAAAAGCTAAGAAACCAGAAGGCAATTTTTTAAAAATTGTTATTATTTTAAAATCTCATTACGTTTAAGCCAATCTCATAATTTTTAAATGTTTTGGGTTGGCCATGCTGAACATTTCTTAGCTCCCTTCCATTTCATTGGGTGCATTTGCTAAACTGAAGGATGCCATGGCTAAGCGAGTCAGACTTATAACCTGGTCAGAATCTGCCCTCCATTCGCCCAGAAGGGGAATTACTGTTTTATGGTAGATTGGGGGAAATATGCCAGGCAGGACTGAAGTTTGCACTGGTAGAACAGTGCAGGCTGACCCAAGCGTGGAATATAAGTGGGGTGGCTGCAGATCAGAATCGAGTGCATAGTCAGAACCATGTAAGGGCCCTGGACTGAAATAGCAGTGATACTGCAGGTCTTGAATAAGGAAATTTGGCAGAGCGGTACATGGGAAGTATGCAGAACACTTGCTTTGCCTGCACTATGGATGTCTTGGCAGTTTAAGACCTTCCTCCCTTTAAAACAATTAAAGCTGGAGGCTTTGCAAAGACACGGTTCCTCTCCTGTCGGGAGTGCTAACGAACCTCCAGCATGCTGTCATCACCAGAGTTCTGCCTTAGCCCATAAACCTGGAGTCTCTTTCCTTGTTCGTTTGCATGTTCCAGCAACCAAGGTGTGAATCACCACACAGAGCATCCTTTACACTGGAAAAATGCCATTAAAGGAGGGGAAAAAAAGAGGGAGGGGAGAACCAACCTGCAAGCCATCCCTTTCCTGTTTGGCTCACCACATCCCTCGGAAGTGAACAACTGCCAAGTCTGTCTTGGCCGTTTGATGGGCTAGAGAATGCAGCAGATGAAAGGAGCTGGGAGCAGCAATAACATCAGGTTCTTGTCATCACAGATCCATGGAGCAAAGCCAGAGGAGCCAGTGAGAAAAGAGAAGAACGTTATGGCCAAATTTTTCAACAGTGTAACTAACAAATGCAGCATGAATGTTGACTATTACAGTCGAATATGCAGTCTGAAATTAGCTCTAAGGGACAGCTACCCCAGGTGCGCCTTGCTAACGCTGGTCATTCAAATATTTTAAAGAGATAGCCCGTAAGCCTGAGCAGATCTTTTTCAAGGTCTGAACAGAGCAAAATACTAAGCATGGGCTTAACTATCAGCACATGAGTTGTCCTGTTGAGATCACTCAACCTATCAGGTGTGACGAAATGAGGGCCAAAAGAAAAGAAAAAAAAGAAAGAAAAAACTTCAGGCAGGAAACAGAGTGCTGTAGATTTCTCTCCTTTCATGTAAGAAGTTCTTTGAGAACCTTAGTTACATGAATAACAGGAGTACTTGTGGCACCTTAGAGACTAACAAATTTATTAGAGCATAAGCTTTCGTGGGCTACAACCCACTTCTTCGGATGCATATAGAGTGAATCATCTCTTGATTCACTCTATATGCATCCGAAGAAGTGGGTTGTAGCCCACGAAAGCTTATGCTCTAATAAATTTGTTAGTCTCTAAGGTGCCACAAGTACTCCTGTTATTTTTGCGGATACAGACTAACACGGCTGCTACTCTGAAACCTGTCATTAGTTACATGATTCTGCCTTTCTGGTTTCAGAGTAGCAGCCGTGTTAGTCTGTATCCGCAAAAATAACAGGAGTACTTGTGGCACCTTAGAGACTAACAAATTTATTAGAGCATAAGCTTTCGTGGGCTACAACCCACTTCTTCGGATGCATATAGAGTGAACCATATATTGAGGAGATATATATACACACACATACAGAGAGCATGAACAGGTGGGAGTTGTCTTACCAACTCTGAGAGGCCAATTAAGTAAGAGGGAAAAAAAAAAAAAAACTTTTGAAGTGATAATCAAGATGGCTCAGTACAGACAGTTTGATAAGAAGCAAGTGTGAAAATACTTACAAGGGGAGATAGATTCAATGTTTGTAATGGCTCAGCCATTCCCAATCCCTATTTAGCCCTGAGTTGATTGTGTCTAGTTTGCATATCAATTCCAGCTCAGCAGTCTCTCTTTGGAGTCTGTTTTTGAAGTTTTTCTGTTTTAAGATAGCCACCCGCAGGTCTGCCAAAGAATGGCCAGACAGGTTAAAGTGTTCTCCCACTGGTTTTTGAGTATTATGATTCCTGATGTCAGATTTGTGTCCATTAATTCTTTTGCGTAGAGACTGTCCGGTTTGGCCAATGTACATGGCAGAGGGGCATTGCTGGCACATGATGGCATATATCACATTGGTAGATGTGCAGGTGAACGAGCCACCGATGGTATGGCTGATGTGATTAGGCCCTATGATGGTGTCACTTGAATAGATATGTGGACAGAGTTGGCATCGGGCTTTGTTACAAGGATAGGTTCCTGGGTCAGTGTTTTTGTTCAGTGATGTGTGGTTGCTGGTGAGTATTTGCTTTAGGTTGGGGGGTTGTCTGTAAGCGAGGACAGGTCTGTCTCCCAAGATCTGTGAGAGTAAAGGATCATCTTTCAGGATAGGTTGTAGATCTCTGATGATGCGCTGGAGAGGTTTTAGTTGGGGGCTGAAGGTGACAGCTAGTGGTGTTCTGTTATTTTCTTTGTTGGCCCTGTCTTGTAGGAGGTGACTTCTGGGTACTCGTCTGGCTCTGTCAATCTGTTTTTTCACTTCAGCAGGTGGGTATTGTAGTTTTAAGAATGCTTGATAGAGATCTTGTAGGTGCTTGTCTCTATCTGAGGGATTGGAGCAAATGCGGTTATATCTTAGAGCTTGGCTGTAGACAATGGATCGTGTGGTGTGTCCTGGATGGAAGCTGGAGGCATGTAGGTAAGTGTAGCGGTCAGTAGGTTTCCGGTACAGGGTGGTATTTATGTGACCATCGCTTATTAACACAGTAGTGTCCAGGAAATGGACCGCTTGTGTGGATTGATCTAGGCTGAGGTTGATGGTGGGATGGAAATTATTGAAATCATGGTGGAATTCCTCAAGGGCTTCTTTTCCATGGGTCCAGATGATGAAGATGTCATCAATGTAGCGCAAGTAGAGTAGGGGCGTTAGGGGACGAGAGCTAAGGAAGCGTTGTTCTAAGTCAGCCATAAAAATGTTGGCATACTGCGGGGCCATGCGGGTACCCATAGCAGTGCCGCTGACTTGAAGGTATATATTGTCCCCAAATGTCTGGTTATGTGGACTCTCTCCTCAGACCCTACGCTACCAGCACTCCTACCAGCACTCCTAGCTATCTTCGAGATACTACTGACTTCCTGAGGAAACTAGAATCCATCGGTGATCTTCCAGAAAACACCATCCTGGCCACTATGGACGTAGAAGCCCTCTACACCAATATTCCACACACAGATGGACTACAAGCTATCAGGAACAGTATCCCCGATAATGTCACAGCTAACCTGGTGGCTGAACTCTGTGACTTTGTCCTCACCCACAACTATTTCACATTTGGGGACAATATATACCTTCAAGTCAGCGGCACTGCTATGGGTACCCGCATGGCCCCGCAGTATGCCAACATTTTTATGGCTGACTTAGAACAACGCTTCCTTAGCTCTCGTCCCCTAACGCCCCTACTCTACTTGCGCTACATTGATGACATCTTCATCATCTGGACCCATGGAAAAGAAGCCCTTGAGGAATTCCACCATGATTTCAATAATTTCCATCCCACCATCAACCTCAGCCTAGATCAATCCACACAAGCGGTCCATTTCCTGGACACTACTGTGTTAATAAGCGATGGTCACATAAATACCACCCTGTACCGGAAACCTACTGACCGCTACACTTACCTACATGCCTCCAGCTTCCATCCAGGACACACCACACGATCCATTGTCTACAGCCAAGCTCTAAGATATAACCGCATTTGCTCCAATCCCTCAGATAGAGACAAGCACCTACAAGATCTCTATCAAGCATTCTTAAAACTACAATACCCACCTGCTGAAGTGAAAAAACAGATTGACAGAGCCAGACGAGTACCCAGAAGTCACCTCCTACAAGACAGGGCCAACAAAGAAAATAACAGAACACCACTAGCTGTCACCTTCAGCCCCCAACTAAAACCTCTCCAGCGCATCATCAGAGATCTACAACCTATCCTGAAAGATGATCCTTTACTCTCACAGATCTTGGGAGACAGACCTGTCCTCGCTTACAGACAACCCCCCAACCTAAAGCAAATACTCACCAGCAACCACACATCACTGAACAAAAACACTGACCCAGGAACCTATCCTTGTAACAAAGCCCGATGCCAACTCTGTCCACATATCTATTCAAGTGACACCATCATAGGGCCTAATCACATCAGCCATACCATCGGTGGCTCGTTCACCTGCACATCTACCAATGTGATATATGCCATCATGTGCCAGCAATGCCCCTCTGCCATGTACATTGGCCAAACCGGACAGTCTCTACGCAAAAGAATTAATGGACACAAATCTGACATCAGGAATCATAATACTCAAAAACCAGTGGGAGAACACTTTAACCTGTCTGGCCATTCTTTGGCAGACCTGCGGGTGGCTATCTTAAAACAGAAAAACTTCAAAAACAGACTCCAAAGAGAGACTGCTGAGCTGGAATTGATATGCAAACTAGACACAATCAACTCAGGGCTAAATAGGGATTGGGAATGGCTGAGCCATTACAAACATTGAATCTATCTCCCCTTGTAAGTATTTTCACACTTGCTTCTTATCAAACTGTCTGTACTGAGCCATCTTGATTATCACTTCAAAAGTTTTTTTTTTTTTTTCCCTCTTACTTAATTGGCCTCTCAGAGTTGGTAAGACAACTCCCACCTGTTCATGCTCTCTGTATGTGTGTGTATATATATCTCCTCAATATATGGTTCACTCTATATGCATCCGAAGAAGTGGGTTGTAGCCCACGAAAGCTTATGCTCTAATAAATTTGTTAGTCTCTAAGGTGCCACAAGTACTCCTGTTATTTTTGCCTTTCTGGTGTAAGTAATGGCCAACAATTAAAGTGAGGGGATGCCAGATTTGCATAGAACATAGGTAACTTTGGGAATTATTAGCAGTGTCTAGAGCTGGTTGAAAAACAAGAACATTTTGGGGGGGAAATGTTGACCCTTTTTTCATCAAAAAAATTAGAATGTTTTTGACCAGTGCTGGTGACAGCCTTGAAATGAGGGACAATTGAGAGGTTTCAATGGGAGTGCTTGAGCGGAAAGTTAAGCGTACTTAAATACTTTGCTGGAAGGGGCCTGACTTGACTTTGTTTTACTTGTGAATTAAAGGCCTGGCTTCCAGAGGTATAAATCTCATTACTTAGATTATAAACTCTCTGGGGCAGGAAGCCTTGTGTCTGAAGCCCTTCCAACTCAG
The DNA here is from genome assembly GCF_028017835.1 of Emys orbicularis. Lineage (NCBI taxonomy): Eukaryota > Metazoa > Chordata > Testudines > Emydidae > Emys > Emys orbicularis. The sequence goes on from NC_088704.1 coordinate 15,642,245, forward strand.
CCCTGAAATGCAAGAAGCCAACAGGCCAAGCTAGTTGAAAAACGGTAAGCATGTTTTATGAAAATAAATAAATAAATAAATAAATAAATAAAATAAAATTAAAAAAAAGAGGAAAATATTTCAATTTTTCATGAGTTTTCCCCCCTCTTCCCCCCTCCCTGACTAAATGAGAAAAGGGGGGAAAGGGGGGAGAAGAGGTAAAAAAGAAAAAGGGGGAATAAACCAAAAATCCAAAACAGTTTTGACTATCAGTTTTGAAAATCCAAACACTCAGAGGTTTTTTGCTTTTCACCTTTTTTTGTAATTTATTGTGAAAAAATGAAAATCGTCCACAAACCTATTTGTTACAAATAAATCTCTCTACAAGACAGTAAAGATGGGCCCGTGGCTGCAGTGTCTGATGTCTAGAGAGGACTAGCCAGTACAGTACAACTATACCAACAACCTCCCTACTGGAGCTACAGCTCATACCAGCAGAGTTTTCTTTTGCTGGTACAGCTTATACCAGTTCCCCCAATAAAACAAGCTGTAGTGGCAATAGGACTTTTTTGCTGGGATACCAGAGTCTACTCTAGGGCTTTTGCCAGTATAAAGAATCAGACCCCTGCCATTATTGTACCAGCAATTGTTTCCAGTATAGACCTAGCATCACTGGCTGAGACAAAGCCGCATGAGCTAGAAAGCATCTCTGGGTCTTCTTGCTAGAAGCCGTCTCAAAAACGGGGAAATCTAAAAAGGTTTAAAAACAGGAACTGGCTCTGTCATGCAAGTACCCACCTCAGAGAAGGGAAAGTTTCTCGCTGTCATGTGGGCAGGCTCGGTAAGAGCAGTGTGGGTACAAAAGCACGGAGCACTTAGGTATTTTCAGATTCTGTGCTCCCCTCCGCGTAATTGCCTATCAGCGTTTTGGGTACAGTTGGGGTTTTACCATATGCAGGCTCTGCAATTTTCTACCCGGTGAAGAGGAAGGGGTTAAAGTTCATCTGGGCCATCTCTTTTTTTTTAAGGTTAAACCTTAAAAAAAAAAAAAAAAAAAAAAGAGCTGAACTTTACCAGCGCCAACCTTCAAAATCAAATCAATAAATTTGTTAAATTCTATAGAATGCAAGGGCCTGATTTTCAGCTTTGTCGTTCTCAGTGAAATCAATGCTCAGCCCACCTCAGAAAATGAAGCCCAAAAGGTCTAGATTCAGGTCTATTTTAGACCGTTTGAGGCTGATCCAAAGCCCCTTGAAATTAATGGGAATCTTTCCCTTGATTTCAATGGGTTTTAGATCAGATCAGGACCTGTGTGTGTTATTTGATTAAGTACATAGGAATTCAGTGGGAATTCTCCCAGTTGACTAGGGAAACCAGAGACAAAGCTATGAGATTCTGTCTCCAGTCTGCTCTCTCTCTCTTTCTTTCACTCTAACAGGAACTTTGTGCTCCTTCTGTTGACTGTGCTTTAATTCAGTTGGTTAGATCAGTGGTTCTCAACCAGGAGTACATGTACCCTGGGGCTGGGGGTACGCAGAGGTCTTCCAGGGGTAAATCAATTCAGCTAGATATTAGCCTAGTTTTACAACAGGCTACATAAAAAGCACTAGCAAAGTCAGTACAAACTACAATTTCATACAGACAATGACTTCTTTATACTGCTCTATAGACTATACACTGAAATGCAAGTTCATTTATATTTGATTTATTTTATAATTATATGGTGTAGTCCATAGGATTATTTTGCTAGCTATTATATCCTACTAATTCAGCCAGCAGTATTAATTAATATGTTTCTTTTTTCTGATATTAATCCATTTTATTCTTATATTTTATCAGTATTAATTCCTTGGAATTTAGGATGTGTTGAGACATGTAGTTCCTAAAATAAGTCTGAAATGCAAGAAGCCTACCAGCTTGTAAGATCCGGTAAGATCTGCTATATAGCAAAAAGTATAATCAGTTATAAATATGTTAGCATAAAAGCTAGCAACCTTTGGCACCGTTAAGAATGGTCCCTGAACTTTGGGGAACCAAGGGGAGGAACTATCCACATCACATCACAGGTTTATCCGGCTCCTACAACCGGTTGGTAACCGCAGGGTACACCACAACTCGAGGTCATCAAGAGAGCCTAGGTTGGCAGTTTTGGAGTGAGATAATTCTTATCAATATATTTAGAAAGTAAGTGTCATAATCCACTAACCTATAGGAGAAGGGTACCCATAAATTTCTTAGGGTACAGAAACAAGATTTGGGTATAGTAGGTTGGGCCTGAATTACATAGATCAGGATTCTATAAAATACCCTGTAAGGGTTGGTTAGTTAGTTAGTCTTTTAGGCCTTGGCTACACTCGCGGATTCACAGCGCGAGTGTAGTCTCGCAGCGCTGTATGTACTCCACCTCTCCGAGGGGAGTAGCTTGCAGTGCTGCGAGGGAGCGTGCAGCGCTGCAGGCACTGATTACACTGGCGCTTTGCAGCGCTGCACTCGCTGCGCTCGGGTGGGGGGTGTTTTTTCACACCCCTGAGCGCAGCAAGTGCAGCGCTGTGAATTGCCAGTGTAGCCAAGACCTTAGGGATAGGCTCTCGCTCCTCTCAATTCTAAGTTCTGGTTCTAAGCTCTATACTCTTCTAACTCCTGAAGCTTCGGTTTCTTGGGGTACGTCTTCACTACCCGCCGAATCGGCGGATAGTAATCGATCTATCGGGGATCGATTTATCGCGTCTTGTCTAGACGCGATAAATTGATCCCTGAACGCGCTCCCCGTCGACTCCAGAACTCCACCAGAGCGAGAGGCCGAGTCAACGGGGGAGCCGCGGCCGTGAGGACCTGAGGTAAATCGATCTAAGATACGTCGACTTCAGCTACGCTATTCTCATAGCTGAAGTTGCGTATCTTAGATCGATTCCCCCCGCCCCCAGTGTAGACCAGCCCTTGGAGTACTTTATCTATCTATCTATTCTATCTTCTATCACGCTATCAGCTCAGTTTATGCAGTATAGTATAACTACTCAACATTCCTAACCATCAGGGAAGCCAGCACCATCGTGTAATCGGGCATGCCGGGAGTGAGGCTGGTCCTTCACCTCCTATTACTGGGCTCCCAAGGAAGGGTGTGAGTATGTTAGGTTAAGGTACTTATAATAGAAATGTTACCGGCAGGAGTTTTGGAATTCTTTTACTGTTTTGCAATTAAGTTCCATTGCATTCCTTGTTTTTATGTTAATGGCAATAAAGATTTTATCAATTTGCTATTGTCCTCAGTGTATGCGTTCTTGCCAAGCACCCCGAGAATCCTCTCCCATTAGAGAACTCTCTGAGTTCTTAAACTCTGGAGTCTGAATTGGATAAGAACCTACAAATCTTCTGGTCGGATGCAATCCGTGGCGAGCCATAAAAATTCACTCATCAAATTCAGGTCAACAATGGTAAAAATGAGAAAGGGGGCAATTTTTCAGGAACAGTGTGGCTGTGACACTTGTATTTTTGTCTGATTTCGTAAGCATGTAGTTTTTAAGCGAGGTGAAACTTGTGGGCACACAGGACAAATCAGACTCCTGCAAGGGGTACAGTCAGCTGGAAAGGTTGAGAGTCACTGGGTTAGATTATCATTCTGATATGGTTGCTTTTGGTAGAACCCAGGTGCAATCCAAGTCAGTCATTGCTGAGCCAATTCCCCACTGTTTTGCCAATGTCCCTCAGTCATGGCGCTGCTGATGCACCTCATTCCAGCACCCTTTGTTATTCCAATCCTGATCCACCAGCAAGCTGGGCCAGGACAGTGAAGGATGAGATGCACCAGTCTTGGAAAGCTGCACAAACCCCTCCCCTTGCCTGCAATGTACATATGCACAACTCTGACCACCAGGAGAACATTTCTCTTGCAGGAACCCAGCTCCCTAGAACACAAGATTCTCATTGTGATATGCAGAGAAAGACTGCTCAGAAGTGCAAGGTCTTATAATAAACACGTTGCCTTCAATGGAACTAGTACAATGTACATCAGCCGAGGATCTGGCTTGCATGTGAATCTGTCTCCAAAGAGGGTATTTGATTCCTTTTCTCTTTCACAATTTTATGACTGCCCAGGAAGAGGGATGGAAATAAATGTCACTGCTGTTATACCCTAAGGTGCTTGAATCCTTTTTCTCATCTAATTTTTAACTGTCCCTTCTAAATTCCCTAAAAGAAACAGGAAAGCTCAAAAAAAAAAAAAATCACCCACAGAATCCTTGACTTATGTCAGAGCATGAAGATATTGCTCTTATTTTTTTTAAAAATGTTTAAATCCGTTCCTTATTCGCTGCTGGCAAGGTGATTAGTCCTGGGCAGTTGTATACATTTACCAGCATTTCAGGGCTGTAGTCTCTAGAGGACGTAATGATTAAAATGCAGAATGTGGGTTAACAAGAGCCCAGAGAGAGATGGCACCCTATGGAGTTAAATCACTCCACCCTTTCCCTAAATTCCATGGCCCAGAGACAATCCTTCCCAGCAACCAGCCTCCCGAGATTCCTGCCTCCTCTGATAAAGCCATTAGAGGGAGGGTGATGCAGCTGTTCATCAGTTCTTTTGTATTCGCTGCACTATTCAAATGAGGATGGTATTTGCCAGTTGTGTTGTTGCAGCTCTGTGGCCTACGGGGCTGACCATCGTTTCTGGGTGTACATGGATGTGTTTTATGTTTTACATGTTAAATGGTGCAACATTTAAGGTTCATTCGTGATATGTCAATGGCCCACTCGCTGCCAAACTCAGCACGTACAGAAACGTCTATTGCGAAATGCCTTTGGAAATGATGGGCTTTCGGTTACGTTGCCTACGCATCTCAGGCCTGACTGCAATGGCATCGTTTCATGACGTTTCAATGGGCATTGCCCAGCTCCTCACCAGGACCCCTTATTATGGGGAAGTGAGGCCCCGAGAGGCTAAGTAACTTGCACAAGGTCACACAGGAAGTCAGTGGCAAAGCAGGAAATCAAGCCCAGGTCTCCCACATCATAAGAACATAAGAATGGCCCTTCTGGGTCAGACCAAAGGTCCATCTAGCCCAGTATCCTGTCTTCAGACAGTGGCCAGTGCCAGGTGCCCCAGAGGGAATGAACAGAACAGGTAATCATCAAGTGATCCATCCCCTGTCACCCACTCCCAGCTCCTGGCAAACAGAGGTTAGGGACACCATCCCTGCCCATCCTGGCTAATAGCCATTGATGGACCTATCCTCCATAAACTTATCTAGTTCTTTTTTGAACCCTGTTATGGTCTTGGCCTTCACAACATCCTCTGGCAAGGAGTTCCACAGGTTGACTGTGCGTTGTGTGAAGAAATACTTCCTTTTGTTTGTTTTACACCTGCTGCCTGTTCATTTCATTTGGTGACATCCAGGCACAACACCCCAACCACCAGGTCATCCTTCCTTGGACCAAATCAATAATACCTGGTACATTCACAGATCCCAATCTCTGCTTTTGGGTGCAAGGACAGAAAAGTAACATCTCAACCAATTGCTGATTATCTCTCTTAGGTACTTACATGGCCCCCCATTGCCATGGTAGCTGAGCACCTCACAATCATCATTGGATTTATCCTCACAACATCCCTGTCTGGTAGAGAAGTGCTATTATCCCCAGTGAAACTAAAGTGCAACAAGACTTAGGCTCCCAAGTCACGTAGGAACTTTTGAAAAATGTTATCCTGTGCGACTTCAGAGCACAAATCCCATTCAAAGTCAATGCTCCTAACTCTCTAGGGCCCAGGTCCTCAAAGGTAATTACATGCCTAGCTCCCACTGGAGTTAGGTGCCTAAATACCTTTGAGGACCTGGGCCAAATCTTCTTTGAAAATCCTGCCCTTGGCCTTCACCTTCATCGTAATGCCTTGTACAAGGCTACGCCAGGCATGTTGAAACACCCTACTCCCCTTATTTTGTCTCTCCAATTATACAGATTACACACACACCACATTTTAGACAAATGTTTTATTTTAAAAACAATTCCTCCATTTAATACAAAATTTGTATACAATTTGTCAGTATTTCACTTTAGGAAATAATTAATTACACTATATGTATAACATATAACAATACATATACCTCTACCCCGATATAACACGACCTGATATAATGTGGTAAAGCAGCGCTCTGGGGGGGGGGGGGGGGGGGGCGGGGCTGCGCACTCCGGTGCATCAAAGCAAGTTCGATATAACGCGGTTTCACCTATAACGCGGTAAGATTTTTTGGCTCCCGAGGACAGCGTTATATTGGGGTAGAGGTGTATTTTTAAAAAACATGTTTTCAGGCAGCTGTTGTGTTCTGGAAGACATGTGCCATATTTTGGCACATGTGGTGGCTATTTTGTATACAAAATAAATATTTAACTACATATTGAAGAGGCATTTAAAATGAAAAAAAGACTTCTCAGCTCTGCTATAGCACTTGGATTTTTTCCCCCTTCCTCTATTTTATACATTAAGGCACATGAAATTACATCCAAAGCTATTTACAGGAAAATATATTGCAGAATCGTGTAACATATTACAGGTAAGCCAAACTCACTCAAGATAGGTCTACACTGCAATTAAAAATCCATGGCTGGCCTGTGCCAGCTGACTAGGGCTTGGGCTAAGGGGCTGTTTAACTGTGGCGTAGACATTCAGGCTCTGGCTGGAGCCTGGGCTCTAGGACCCTGGGCAGTGGGAAGGTCTCAGAACCCAGGCTGCAGCCTGAGCTGCACCACAATTAAACAGCCACTTAGCCTGTGTCAGCTGGCACAGGTCAGCTGCAAGTGTCGAATTGCAGTGTGGACATACTCTTACAGGCATGTTAAATATTGTGATCTATATCATATATATAAAATAATAATCACGCTTTGCATGATTGTGAGTATACATGTAAAATATATTATAATATATACACATAAGTACACACACAGTAAGGTCCTGATCCTGCAAACAGTGATGCACATGATTAGCTTTAAGCCCAGAAGTAGTCTCTCTGGAGGCTAGTTTGTATATGTTTGCAGAGCTAGGACCATAGGGTATGTAATAAACTATACCCATTTATATTAGACAAACCAAAATATGTAGGTGATAATTAACTTATTCATTTGTACAGTGCAAAGGCTAATCCTTTGCTTTTGTCGCTGTTGGATGCCAATCCAACTTGCCACCCCTCAGTTTTCAAAGAGCTCTGAAAGAGTACTTCACATTAAACCTCACCCACACGGCCAGGAAGGAGGTAAATATCATCACTCCGGTTTTTACAGACGCGCAGACTGAGGAACAGAGGGATTCAGTGATTTGCCCAAGACCCGTTTCACAGCTTGTATTTAACAGGGCACTTCCCATTAACTTTAAAACTCATTCAGCCCCTTGAAAATATATGAGCCAACAAGAAGACATGCAGCACCTCCATTACAGATACAGTGTAGCATTTGTTCATAGAGCATGTTCCTGCTCCAACTGAATTTAATTGCCAAACTCCTATTTATTTCAACCGGGAGCAGGAGCAGGAGCAGGTCCAGTGCTTGTTCAGTTCTTGAGTGTGAACTGCCCCAGAGTGTTCAAATACAGAATGGCAGCCTGGGTCTGGATTGTCTATCCATTACCGGCAGGATTCTGCAGAGCTGTACTATAATGCTAGCTGCAGAAAGTGTCACTGGGTGTCACTACTGGAATATCAAACTATTGGCTGCTTCCAGCCAATGCCTCATTTCAAGAAGAAGAAATATTGTATCTAGGGGGCCTCGTGTTTTTTTAATTGTTTACATTGTCGTGTTCTGCCAAGCGAACAAGACAACAGCTGCATTCAGAGTGGGGTTTGCTGAGGTTACTTAGCGAACAATGATAATCCTGTGGGCACAGAAAGGGGTTCAAAAGCAACAGCGGAAAGGGTCAAGAACCAGCAGCAGGGGAGCCTGACGGGTTGTGAACCTCCAACTATTTGGGGCTTTGCATAGTTAGCTGGAGTTTGATTGGAATTTCGTTCCACGGGGTGATTCAGTTTAATTGTGATGTCAGGGCCAGAAGAATCCTCGAAAGCTACGCTCGTCCACATGGGGGCCAAACACACAACGTAGATGGAGACAGTAGGCCAGATCCCCAGTGGCACACACGTAGTTCCACTGAAGTCAGTGGGTGAGGATCTGGCCCAATAAATACTATTTATGCTTTCATTGGAAGTTCTCTTTTCCTCCGCTCCCCTCCCTTTTTTCATAGTCTCTGCATTTGCTTTTCATGCAGCCTGTTCCCACCCTTCACCTTCTTTTTCCCCTCTGCAAACACCCCTCTTAACAGGATGTTCATTGTGATGCACATGAACGCAAACAGGAAGCACAAGAGTGGGGGTGTGTTGGGCATGCAGGGTTTGCAGGTGAAGTAGCAGTGCAAATGCTGAGTGCTAAAGTCTGCAGTCGGGACAAGTTGCATGCTTGTTCGCTTTGAGTGGCCGTTCTTAATCTTCTCCCCACGTATCTGAATTTGCTTTCTCTCAAGGCTGTGAATATAAAGACTCTGCCCTTATACACAGACACCCGGATTTGGACTACCCTCTAATAAGAGTTATTGGGATGGTATGAATACACTGGTTTAGCTTAACAGGAGTCTGACAGGCAGAAAGAAGCAGAATGGCTCCAGATTACCACCTCTCAACAAACGCTTAAAAACTGTTAAGAGGCAGTACTGGAGTTATTACCGTCCACGATTCTGTTTCCATGTCTCCAGACAACCTACAAAACTGTTTTGACCAGGAAAAGCCAAGGCCCACAAAACACAAGACAACAAAGGATCCTAGCAAGGTTTAAAGGGGGTCACTCTCTCAGGGGGAGGGAGAGCCAAAAGGGAAACCAGATTGGCATGAGACTCGGAAAGAGGAGCCACTTGGGGGTCTGGAGAAGCTAGGCCTCCCTAGGTCGCCAAAGGATGGTAGGACTAGATTTGTTTTGAAATCCTCTCTCTAATGCATTCTACTATTGCTAAATACAATATTTTGGGTTCAAAAAGGTCTGCTCACCATATACCGCTGGTCACAAACTCCCAAAGGGAAGAACGGTAGGTGCCCAAACTCAGTTGGACCTGCTCGGTAAGCTCAGTTGATACCCATGGTTCTATAGCCCACATCTCAGTCTAAGAGTGGGAGAATCACATGATTCCACCCCAAGAGAGGAACAGGCATGAGGCCTAAGACCTGAGGGGGAGCACTCAGAGAGACCAGAAAGGAGACCGGAGGTGCAGCCAGCCCTGGAACGAACACCAACGCATACGGAATATTCCTTTACACGGGGAGTAGTCAGGGCGGCTCTAGCTTTTTTGCCGCCCCAACCATGGCTGTCAGGCAGCTTTCCGCAGCACGCCTGCGGGAGGTCCACCGGTCCCGCGCCTTCGGCGTACCTGCCGCCAAATTACCGCCGAAGCCACGGACCTCCTGCAGGCAAGCCGCTGAAGGCGGCCTGACTGCCGCCCTCGCAGCGACCGCCAGGCCACCCTCCCGTGGCTTGCCGCCCCAGGCACGCGCTTGGGGCGCTGGTGCCTGGAGCCACCGCCGGGAGTAGTTATTGCATTGCTAGGTTCCTACTGTTTGGCTCAGATCAGGGGCGGCTCTAGCTTTTTTGCCGCCCCAAGCACGGCAGGCAGGCTGCCTTCGGCGGCATGCCTGCGGGAGGTCCCCGGTCCCGCGGCTTCAGTGTACCCGCCGCCAAATCCACGGACCTCCCGCAGGCATGCCGCCGAAGGCTGCCTGACTGCCGCCCTTGCAGAACCCGGCAGGGCGCCCCCCGTGGCTTGCCGCCCCAGGCACACGCTTGGAGCCGCTACTGGCTCAGATGACAGTACACTGTAGTATAAAAGGGAATCAGTTTTTGATGAGGCTGGAATTGGAGTCGATTTGCTCTTCCTGGATAGGAATTCGAAAGCTCCTTCCATCTGAAAAACACAGAGTACAGAAACTTTGTATAGAGCAGGAGGGGAAAGAGAAGCAAATGGCTCTTCTGGTTCCATGCACACATGGGCGCACAGAACAACTAAGGCAGGGAGCGACTTCTAGATTACTGCTTGCTGGTCTAGCCGATACGGGGTATGTAGTAGAAGTGGGATGGGTTTAGGGAACAATGGGAACATATTTTATTGCTGCTGTGTAACGAGAAGAGCAGGCAGCAGTGGGCTGACCCAGAACCATGCGTCTAATTGGCTTTGAATGGAGTGCCCGCCCCCTTGTCAGTCAAACAATTCATTCATTTGGAAAAGGTGAATGAAAGACCCTGCGGCAGCTCATTTGTACATGGATAGAAAAGGGTCACAACTTCAGCAGGCATCTTACAAGGTTGCCCGACAGAGTAGCAATTTTTTTTTTTAATTATTTGTATATTATTGATTCCCCTCTCCCCAAGTAAGGGGAAAAACAGAAAAGAGATAAAGAAAAAAGGAAGGAAAGTACAAAATTGCAAATAGAGGGGGAAGTACAAGTTCTGATGACATAGGCAGATACAGTATATTTCAGCCAGGCTGGTCCTGTGTCACAGATTCACTCAATGGGTATATGATGCACTATTATTTTTTTCAGCATGCTGTATAAATTCAATCCTCCTCCTCGGTGAACTGATCTCAGCGGTGCGTGTGTGTGTCAAATATTTTGGTAGCTATAAAGCCACACAGAAAAGAGAGTAATGAAGTAAAGAGAAAAGGGAAGAAGGGGGAACAGTAAGCAAGGCAGGAGGGAGAAAAGATAAAGGACTGGGAAGAGAAGGAAGGGAGCAGAGAGGGGAAAGGAGAACATCTCAGTTCCCATCCACTTAGGGTTAATTAAAGCCTTCTAAAAAGTTAGACCAAATCTTTTCAGATTTGTCTGAGGCCCCTCCTCTCTGAAATACTGCCTGCTCTTTAGCTACCAGGTCATCCAGATCGCTAAGTCAAGCTTCTACCCCTGGAGGCAATTTTCTCTTCCATCTAAGCAAGCCATGCAGCTACAGGCACCGCTCTAGAGAGCCAAGCTTTCTGTGAGCTGGAGAGTTTCCAGGGTGATCAGATATATCCCCCAAAACAGTGCTCAGCTCTGGCAGACCCGCACCTCCAGCAACAGTCTGCATCAGCCAGACCCATGCACTCTAACTTACGCAGGGACCAATATAAATGAAAAATCTGGATCAGCCTTAAACCCAGACCACAAGCAGAGTTTTTAATGTTTTTCAAGGCACTTTCCCATTGGCAAAGGGCCAGGGATGTATGCAAATCTTTGTTCAAGGCCCACCACAGATCATTTAAATTAGGGAGTCATGCAGCGTGAAAAACTTGACTGTCCAGAGGACAAACAAAGTTGGCCAGGGGGATTGCGGAATATTTTTGGTAGACTCCAAAAGCATGATTCCAGTGGGGCTGTGTCTACACTGCAAAACAATAGGGGTGGAAGCCTGGGTCCCGGCTTGACTCAGGCTCGGACCTTCTACCCCATAGGGTCCTAGGCCCTTGGATCTAAGTCCTGGGTTAGCACAATGTCTGTTTAGTAGGAAGGGGAATTAGGCTTGAGTCTGAGTTTGAACCCTGGGCCTACACTGCAGTGTAGCCATACCCTGAGAGACTCAGATTATCCACCCATTCGCTCCAAATTAATTGTGTAGAACAGCAAGCTTTTAAACAGAGACTCACCAAGTTGTCCATTCACAGGAGGCCTCTTTGGCTTCTCCTTTTTGGTCGTCTGGATAATCAAGAGGAGGATGGACATTCCAGATACCATGAGCAACGTTAAGCAAATCAAAATGAGCGATAAAGACCCTAGGAGAAAAATAAAGGAAGAACATTACACACGAGAGAGAGAGAGTATCAGAGGGGTAGCCGTGTTAGTCTGAATCTGTAAAAAGCAACAGAGGGTCCTGTGGCACCTTTAAGACTAACAGAAGTATTGGGAGCATAAGCTTTCGTGGGTAAGAACCTCACTTCTTCAGATGCAAGTAATGCCATTACTTGCATCTGAAGAAGTGAGGTTCTTACCCACGAAAGTAATGCCATTACTTGCATCTGAAGAAGTGAGGTTCTTACCCACGAAAGTAATGCCATTACTTGCATCTGAAGAAGTGAGGTTCTTACCCACGAAAGCTTATGCTCCCAATACTTCTGTTAGTCTTAGAGAGAGAGAGAGTGCAAGAGCACGCACTGCTGGGCCCCTGCATGATTACCATCCCGAGTTACATACGACGTAGGCACTCCAATGCCATGATGATGAGCATCACACAAAAACTTGTTAAATCAAACAAGATGATGATGAGCATGAAACCTGGGAGATTGAATGCATGAGAAAGTGATGACGATTCCAGTAAGGATAATGACATAACGGTGGCAACCTCAGAACCATGAAGTGAACATGTCGCCCTACAATTAAGGCTACATTTATGTCACAGGAGTCAGGGTGTCCACGTTTCCCATAGTTTTTAAAAGCTAACCATGACTGCAAGTGGGTAGGTGGCTACGATGGCAAGAGATTAAATGGTTTCACGGAGTTGGCAGGTCATGAGAGCTGCCAAATTCAAATCTAGCATGTACATGAGGCTAAGGAAGAGCAGGAACCAAATAAACTGGGGAAGTGGAAATGAGTCATTCCTCCTGTTTGAGGAGGGAATACACCCGAGAGGTTATGGGATGCCTGGGTTGGTACAATCACCTTGTTAATGCCTTGAGTTATTTTTTTAAAGATATAATTATTTTTGTGTATATACAGGATGAGAGGAATGCTCATTGTGGGGCTGTGGGAAAATAGGTCTGAGAAGGAGAGGGAGGCTGCATGGCATATAGGATTAGGAGAAGGCACCCCAATGCTTGGGGAAGGGACAGAGATGCTTGTGGAAAGAGGTAACAAAGGGGCCATGGAGGCATGCAGAGGAAAAGAGGAGGCAGGCAGGCAACAAGTGATGAGATGTTGACAGTAACAGAGCTGTGCGGGGAGTTTGAAACTGCTAAGGAAGGGGATGTGAAATCTGAAGTGACTGGTTACAAAGGGGGCTGATATAGTTGAAGGAAGAGGAGTTTGGCAGAGGCATTTTTGATAGACTGAAGGGGAACAAAAGAGTTGTTCAGAAGAGCAGGCAAAAGGAGGCAACTACTAGAAGACAAGACTCAGCCTTCCCTTACCCCAGTTAGTCTCCTTTATAACGGGAGTGGTGGAAAGGGTGTCTTTGGACGTGAAGGGGGTGGGTGCTGTAGTAGATCCATTGCTTCTGCGGCTGATGATAGAGAGGTATGAGGTGGATGTTTGGAGTGTGGTGGCCTGTTTGTCCTGGTCATCACAGATGGCATCTTCTATTTTTGTCCCAGCTCTCAGAGTCTTTTTACCATAAGCGGTGCAGCTGCCAGTGTAAATAAACAAATGGAATTATTTAAATAGCTTCGGTGCTGAATATAAAGATGACCTGTACAGGAAAAAAGATGGAGCATATGCAAATTTTTTGGGGCGTGTGTGTGTGTGTGGTGGGGGAGGAGCTTCTTTATGTTGTATAAAGGAGGCCTGGATTTTTTTTTTTTTAATTAAAAAACAAACAAACAACAAATCTTTTCCTGCTTGCTTGAACATTGGAAATTCAGATGATCCCTCCACAGCAACACTCAGTAGCCACTCCAAAGTGGAGCATGGGTTGCAGCTGTATTCCCAACTTCTGCTCAACTAGAGAGAACACCATGGGATGAGACAAAAAGAAGAGGGGTGTAGAATTGCTCCCAGGGAAGAAAACATCATAGTTTCAGGCAATGCATGCTGGGTTAACAACATGAAAAGACCCCATGCTCGTAAAACTAAACTGGCTCTTTATGGAGAAAACCGTTTACAGGGATGTCGCGACATCAGCTAGCGTTCTCTAGTCATGTGCACACAGGCCAATTTCCTGGAGCCTCCTCCAAACTCTTCCCTCTTGCAAACTGTGGTCCTCCCTTCAGGTTCCATGTGGTTTGCTACAATCACGAATAGCTTCCCTGTGTGAGATGGTGCAGCCCTTTCCAGATATGTGAAATTTCCACTTGGCCAGCTTTCTACTGAAGCCATCATGGTGGAAAAGGGAAAATGCAGGATGCCAATGCATCCCATGAGCTGGCACATAGCCCTCTTGCAGGCATCCTAAGAGTCATCATGAATACAAGTCTTACTGAAATTAATTGCTGGCTTACCTTTGGGAATTCCATACACTGACTTTAGGGAAGGAGATAGAAGGGTCTGCTGTGAGCAACCCTTAACTACTGTGCAAGAAACAAAAAGTTTAAGCCCAGTTTGTTTGGATGAGGGATACGTACTTGGTCCAGGGCCAACATCTGTCATTGTTTCCATTGGAAAAATGCCCATCAGGACAAGGGAAGCATTCTGAAAAAAGAGACAATATTTTAAAACTATGGTTGCTTGATACAGATTTGGAGTAGCTGTGAACATCTTTTGGATAAACCTGGAGCAAGAATGATACATGAGCATTACAATGTATAAAACAGCTTCCATTCCAGAGTGTCACGCAAAACCAGAGTACATACAACAGCACCATTGAAATTGCAGTCAACATTTGGGTCGGTACAAAGGGAAGGTAGCATATTGAACAAGTACAACACCCTTTTTATTCTGTTTCCTGGTGAGGTACCTTGCATTTCCTGCAGAGTGTTTATGGAGGTTAAAGAGGAGAAGTCCTGTGGCAACATTTTGCACACCACCCTGTTAGCAATGGTTGTCTTGCAGACGGAGATAATTTACAAAACAGCCAGCAGGTGCTTTTCACTGGGAGGAATACTGTTATAATTAAAAAAAAAAAAAAAAAAAAAAGCGCTAATTACTCACCGTTTCCTGATGGAGATTCCTCTGACGATCCGCTGTCGTATGGAGTGTAACCCTTCATGCACACGCAAACTGTATCTGTGATCTTATCGCACTTCTTCACCTCAATGCTTCCCCTATCTAGGAGCAACAGAGTTGTGGAGGTGGAAGGGAAGAAAGGAAATTAATTGGCCTAACGCTCATTGTTCTGCATTGGCAAACGAGAGACATGGAGGTCAAGTCTAGTCTCTTGAACCCGTTTGCAGGCAATGGATCCCCTTGTGCCACTTAACCAGGTCATTAAAGAGCAGAATGAATGGGTTCAAGTTAGAGTCTTATCCAGTTCCTCTTTGACTTGAAACATGGGGGGAAAAAAAAATGTACAATTAAACCACCATTTTCCCCCCCGTCAAAATCTTGTCAAAATTTAAAAAAATTCCACCAGCTCTTATAATGGCTTGAAAAACTGGGCAATTTTTGTCTGTGCAAAAACTTTATCTGCCAGCCCTTTGGGGAGTAGGAAAGAGAAGAGGCCTGAGAAGAGCACCTAAGGACTTTAGGGGGATATTCTGGGGACCCCTGGTAAAGAAGTGGCCACTGCGTAGCTGACTTACCTGTGTCACAGATGGTGCAGCTTTTGCACGAATAGTAATTATGCTTTGAGTTATAGTATCCATCTTGGCAGGGGACGCACTCGGTTCCTGATGATGGCGAGCAGCGGTTTCTCATTCCCTCACCTAGGACAAAGAGCACGTATGGGAGAGGAATCCTTTGGGTCACTGTCTGTGCATTAATAGCCACGACCCACTTCTAGACATCTACTAGCATTCTGAAAATGTGGACAGTAACATCCATCCCCTTCACCAATGCATCCCAAACAGCATTTTTCTACAATAGAACCTTTTGAATGTCAGGGTACGCAGCTGAGGTCACTGCCAAGGGTCAATTTGCCACTGCAACTGTGATACAAGGGGCGGATATCTGTACAATACTGCGGCTTTCCCACAGTACCTCCACCAAGATAAAGTCATTTGAACTGCCTTAGTAGGGACCAAGAAGCAAACATATGCAATGGATGGTATAGCAGGTAGGTTGGATAGACCTATTATGACACGCAGCAATTAAATAGTTAATAACGTGCATGTCTGTAGCATCTTTCTCTAGGGGGATCTCAAAGCACATTAAAGATCAATTAATTAAGCCTGACAGCCTCCCATCTGAGGTATCTATGCATCCATCCAAGCTCTTATATTGGCACTCATCACAGTAGCAGATATTGTTGTCCCCTTTTTAGAAACAGGAAAATAGACCCAGAGAGCGCAAGTGACAAGGTCGCGTAGTGAGGCCGTGGCAGATCCAGGAATAGATCCCAGGAATACTGCTGCTGTTTAACAGAGGCTTGCAGAAGGTGGATGAAAGTAAAGATTCTCCAGGCAGGAATTCACAACGCAAGGAGTATTTACATTGACTCATGGGGGAGAGGGGGATCTTGAGTCAATACAGGGCTCCTATTTGAAACAGGGAGGTTGCTACAAAATTGTAAAATAAGTTTCAGTAAATGGATAAGCACCTTCAGTTGAGCAACATTGTGCAAAAGGAAATGTTTATAAACCCAATCCTGCATATTCCCCTTGACTTCTGAGCTTGTAGGATCAGCCACTATAGCCCAGATCCTCAAAGTTATTTAGGCACCTGACTTCCATTGAAATCAATAGACCATACGAGTCTATATACCTTTGAGGATCTGGACATACTTCACTCAGTCTTCTTTTCAGAGCACTTCCCCATGGCCCAAACTGAAAATACATTGACGGATACATAGAACTGGGGGGGGGGGGGGGGGAGAAGGTGGGGGGACGCAGAGGATGTGGGTCTTCACACAAATGTATCGGTTTTGTTTTGTACCCAAATCAGTATTAGCTCTGCCTTTCAGATTTGTGGTTTGATAGCACTGAAGTCCTTCCTGGCATCATCCAAATGTGGACCACCTGTAGGAGTTGGAAATTGATTCAGCCTCTCTCCTTGGACACAGGTGCCAACTATGATAGCAGTGTCTAATATGAACACCTATTTATTTCTAACATGCTTAATTAGCATGGCGTCTGTCCACTAAGAACTTGATTAACGCCACCAAAATCATTTCACTTTCGCCAAAACAGCTGTCAGAGGAGTCTGAATTCAAATCACTAATTCAGAAGTGATGTAAGATGGCATAACTGAGATCAGAGGAGTGGAGTGGTACAGGTTCAAGCATTGGTCCCGAGTTCTAATTCTGGTTCTGATGCTCATTTTTTCTGTGGCACTGAGCTTAAATGTTCTGTTTCCCCATCTGCACTATCCCACTGTTATTTAGCCCACTCAGAGGTATGTCAGGAAATAATCAAATCACGTTTGTAAAGTGACATATAAAACACTACAGCACACGTCTCTCCTTCTATTCTAGAGATTGCTGCTATCTGCTTTACTCACAGCTGTTACAGGCAGCTAAGTAACATATCCCATGTGTCTCTCTCAGAATTTGAATTCCCCCTTCGAGGAGTACTTGTTTTAGATACACACAGCATTATACTAAAGGAATGCCTGAATGGACAGAAAGTTCCCCCTGTTAAATGTTGGTCAGTTGTGCCCTGATCTCAAGCCCCGAAACTCTCCTCAGAGAACTTGCATATAATGGGTAGGTTTTTTTGCAAGAAATGAGGCATACTTATGTTGCTGCAACAGATAATGCAACAATACTGTACTTTGTACTTTCAGCTGAGTTCAGAATGCTTTTCAAACATTAATTACGTTTCACAACTTTTGAAGTAGGTAACAATTCAATCTAGTTTCTGTTTCGTAGACTGATAATTAGGTACAGGGATTAAATGACTTGTCCAAGGGTCAAACAGCAAGTCAGTGGCAGAGCCAGGAATAGTATCAAGAGGTTCTGAGTCATCTTATGCTCTAGTTATCGAGGCACATTTCCTATATCTCGCTAATGGCCTAACATACAGTACAGGGGTTTTCAAACTTTTTGTATGGGTGACCGCTTTCACACAGCATGTCTTTGAGTGCGACACCCCCTTATAAATTAAA
Source organism: Emys orbicularis (assembly GCF_028017835.1). Taxonomy (NCBI): domain Eukaryota; kingdom Metazoa; phylum Chordata; order Testudines; family Emydidae; genus Emys; species Emys orbicularis. The sequence continues at coordinate 15,660,060 of NC_088704.1, forward strand.
AATGGGGGGGGTTAATTTAATGGGGGCTCGGGACTGTCAGCCCCATGAAGCTGACAGCTTGCGACTCCCACGTAACCACCTTGCAACCCCCTGAGGGGTCACGACTCCCAGCTTGAGAACCCTGGTATAGGCTACTTGAAAATAAGGAGCAATCATTTTTATGCTCAGTACTTTTAAAATCCAGCTGTAATTAATTTTTTTATTCTCACCCTTGCTCTTGGAAAATGAGGATCACACTGTACTTTTTTCCACCCCACTCATTCATTTTCTCTAAGTTTCACTGGGTGCTAACAGCAAACAGTTCTGAGAAAGGATAACTCATTATTCTCACAGCACTAAAACCCATTAACTCACTATCTATTGCACATCCTACACTCTCAGGAAACAGACTACTCTCCTGAATGCAGAATGTTCCAAGAACTGGCAGGCAAAATTCGGGGCATTTTCCGAGTAGCTGGGAAAGAATTCATTTGAACAAAACCATACCAACCCACAACACCCACAATTAAATGACCTTGTACCACAGAAGATATTGTCTAAATCAACTATCTTGACTGCTGCATTTTCATATGGCCATTACCAAAGACTATATGTATCCGCTGCTTTACCTCAGTAATTAATTGCAAGACATAGTAATATATTCACCCGCGGGGACAGGAGGGAGACATGTTTTCCCAGTCTAGCACTTACTCAGTAGCTTCTAACTAAGCGACAGCCCATGGAAACTCCCTCACCACATTAAGGAGAAAGAAAGTAGCATGTGACACATGAGGTATTGTCTGTACCCACTTACCAGGAATGGGATGTGTCCCAGAATGAGGAACTCAAAACCCCTCATAATTCAGTAGCTTTGGGAATACCCTGAGGGCTCGTGCGGCAAGCCAAGTCTCAAAAATGGGGATCTGTTACAACCAGTATCTTTGGAAAACACTGATTTCAGTTTTCGCTGCAGTAGCTAATGCAGTACAGATTTTACATGGACGGGTGGAATGGAATTGTGAATAAAGAAAGAGCTCTAATTTGAAGATGCATAGACAACTCTGTACAGGATTTTTTTTTTAAAACAAAAACCTCTTGCAAAAAGGTGCAAGCACACAATCTAACCATCTTGCAGAGATGAGAATATACCTTCCCTTCCTGTCAGCCCTGAACTCTACATGCCACTTTCTATTAACAGACTGCCCATTGTACAGTGTGGTGTCACATGCCAGTTGTGGTTACTCTGGGTTGTCAAGCAATTTCTATAATCATATCCAACTAATAGAGCCTGTGTATTTTTTGCACTTTTCCACTTCCTCAGCTCTGATTGCAGAACTGTCATTCCGCTCTAACAGCAGCTGTGAGAAAGAAAAAACAGACAGAGCAAAATTCATTCAGTTTCTACCAAAAAGGAGAAAGTGGGAGGAAACAAGTACTCCGTTTGCTGCCGCCTATGGTCTTGTCAAATCATGCTCATGAATTACGTGAAGCAAAGAGAACTAGCTCTCTTCACAGGGAGGCGTCCACATGGCATGTGGATCATGCCTGCAGAGCAATTTAAAAATCCAAAGATGCCGGCCATCCATAAATCTTGATTTTTCCAGTGATGTTTGGCATGCCCTGTTCTCTTCAATAGGAGAGCATATGGTCAATCGACACTTTAAAAAAAAAATATATATATATATAAGCTTTAGCTACAGTAAACGCTGTTTCAATGGAAGCAGCTTTAAAGACATCTTGCAGTGTCTTACCCTTAACTATACTAGACCTAGTTTCTTAAGATGACCCACCATTGCAGCTACAACGTAAGTACTAGCACCAACAAGTCTCCTGTGTCCACCAGCATTTTAACCAGTATGCCATTTCCTGCTAATCTGAGTCAGGCTAGACAATATGTTAGTTAAGATTTCGGCAGTCAGTCCTTGCTAGTGCTCCCATCATGGACCTGCACCAGTGGGAAATTTTAGGAAAAATAAGCCAGTGTAGACAAGTCTCTGAAGATTTCATTCCGTAGAGTGACGCATAGGCTTTCTCAAGGTTACCCGCTTAAGTTACGGAAAGAGTTTATTCCAAACTAGACATCTTATAAAACAGTATTTTATAGTTCAGACTTTGTTTCCGACATGTCAGTAACATTTTGGGTTCACAAGATTACTTCCCCCACCCCCCTACCTCATTAAGTGCTGGACTTTACATCTAACAAGGACTGTCAATATTGAGTTGATGACGAGGACTTACCAGGAGCACACTCTTTGCAGCATCTTTTATGTAAGGGATATTCAAATTGTCCACAAATCAGTCCTGAACACTGCATAGCAGAGAGCAACAGGAAGAACAAAACAGCAGTAAAAGAAGAGACGACAAATTTGGCTAATACTCGCCCAGCCATGCTGACTCTCCACTTCCCCTGCAAAAAAAAGTAAACTCTAGGAGAGGTTGAACCTAGACTGCTGAAGAACAGGAAGGCAATTCATATGCCTGCAATGGGGAAATTCCCACCATGTACCACCTCTTTTCAGCTCCTCCTCCTTTCAGCTTTCGGGTTCCTTCAAGGAAGAAGGGAAAATAAAGTTTTCTGAATCAATTCTATGAAAGAATTATTTTAGGCCCTAAAAAAAAGACCACATGCCATTTCTTAGCTTAAGGTTTTATTAGGAACGAACCACGTCCTTTGTGAGAAACACGAGCCTTAGCCTCCCGTTATCTGAACTGAAGCGCTGTCACTCATTTCGAAAGCCAGAAGGGGAACATACTGAATAGTTTTGCAAGAATTCTGGCTAGCAGTTTTCAGGGATAGTGGTTAAATGTCACATATTAGCCTCTTGCTATGCAAGTATCACTCCAGCTTGCGTAAATGGGCAGAGCTTTAATGGAGGGAGAAATAGGAGACAGTGTCCACCATTATGACGACAAAATTAACTCCTAAGTATTAAAATTAAGAGTGTGGTGCATCATATATAGCTCAGGGAATGGTACGTGTGAAATATGGACTGTGTACACGCTAATTCCACGGGGGCTAGGTGCACATGGAATCTGCCCCTTTGCCCTTAGTACAACAGTGGGGCTACTGCATTGGAGCCACAGTAGTTTCCACAGCAGCTGCATTGCTCTAGCCAGGGGAGTGTGGCCTATACGCCAACCAGCCATTCTAACCCTTCTCTCAAAGCCTTTCTGTGCTCTATGGGAAATGAAGCACCCTGCAGAACTGTTTCCCTTAGGGCACAGGGGATGAGGAACCCACATGGATGTCCCTTAGTATTGTTGGTGTCCTTCTGTACAGCAAAATCACATCAGTTCTGTTCTCTTCGTGCCTGAGAAGGAGGACCTGAAGAAGGAGTGCCTGGGATGTGGGAGGGGGACGCCAGCAGTAGTGAGAAGGGGACAGGGCATCATCTTGTTCTCCTTCATGAACAAGTTAGTACAGCACAGAAGGGGAGAATGAGACTCATGACAGAAGCAGCGAGGTTTCACCGACATTCATCATTCAAGTTTTATCAACAGGAGTTAGACACACAGGTTTTGGGATTCCCCGAATCTGCTTAGCTACCCTAGTGAAAATGGCCTTTAAAAGTGTTCAAGCCAAGGCCCAAATTAAAAGACAATAGTCAAAAAGGGATTTTATTTGATTTTTATTTAAATTTGTCAAGTTTTTTAGAACCAGACTTCTAAGACTCAGCATTTCTGATGTCAATTTACAGTTCACTTGCAAGAAACCACCACCAGGTCTGTATTGGAGGGAAGTAAATTTGGACCGGAAATGAATGACATCCTTTATAATCTGATACAGTTGAGAGGATTGCAGAGCAATTCTATTGCTGTATTTTATTTATGCTGTTCCCCTCTCCCCCAGTGTCTCTGAATTTTTAAAGACATACCCCAATTTTTTTTTCCATTCCACAGTCCTCTCAAAATCATTGGAAAGTTACAGCTTTAGTAAAGCCGTTCCTTTCAAAAGAAACCAGAGCTGATGTTTTTTTCACTCCAAATTATCTTTTGCTCTATCTGCAATGAAAAAAGAACACAACCCACACTGGTCTGCACATAGGAAATTAAGTGGCATAAGTCTTGCTACGTAGCATCACTATAAAAAAAAAAATCAGGTAAATATAATTTTATATCGTACTGACTTATTTCTTCCCTTTGCAACTTTTGATCAACTTAAATGGTCTTCCTCTCCCTTTCATCGCAAGTAGCAGGATCTGTTTATTCATTTGGAAGGGAATCAGAACAAAAGACTTTGATGTGGATGAAATTTACAAACAACATAAGGTTGGAAATGTGCTAAACGCATTTAAAGCAAAAACAATGTAAACATTGATGACTATATATTCAGATTCTACTTCATTACAATTGAATGCTGGGAAAGTATCATTCAGTTGATAAATACTGCTAATGTACACACTTTACATTGCAGTACTGGAAGTTGTAACTATATGCACATATCCCAAGTTATATCACACAAGGAATAACTCAACATTAGTCTACTAAAGACCAAATAGGTTTAATTTAATTCCCCCCACCTTTCTCTAAAATACAAACCCTCCCACCTGCCATGTGCCGGTGATAGCTTGGCTACCAAGCACTTTATAGCAGTAGGCAGACTGCTTTTATGTTATGAACAGTGGTAAGTGACCATGGACGAAGTTAAACAATCAACTACTGTAAGTAGTGCTAAATGGAAGAACTGGATCAACAGTAGATTACTGGCAGATGAAAACTGCCCTGTGGCTAAGAATCTGACAGATGCAGAAATTGGGAAAGGCAAGATTGGAAGTAGAACACTAAAGAACCATAGGATGATTAAACAGAACTGTATCTGAACTTAGTTTCCTTCTTTCTAAAATGTAGAGAGAGGAATCATCTGAGTGTCTCCACACAGCCCAGTTGCCCCTTCCTCAAAATGCAAGCCCCCCCGGTCCCCCCAAAAAGGGGTACTAGTTCCTGAAGAGGGGGAGGAGACAGACAGAGTAGATTAAGTCTCGGTTTCTAATCCTCATGATGGCAAATGAACAGATTAATCCACAATGAAAGAGATAACAGTGATGCCAGGGTAACATCATGTGTGTGATAAAAATCACATCAGAGGTATTGTTTCAGGCCCTGTCTACACTACAATCCAACCATGTTTAAACAAACCCAGAAGTTGGTTGCAAGTCAGAGTAGTTGGGGTCCAAATCAGTCTCTGTAGACGCATTATAGAAGGAACATCCAGCTACTTTTGGTTACAAGTAGAACATGAGTAGACTATCACAATTTCCCCACTCTTTCCCCCCTCCTATTTGACTTATGTTCACTTCATGATTCAATTTCTTTAATCTGAGGTCTTAAATAGTTTGTCTTAATGAAGAATCTCAATGCTGGAGCATTGCCAAAGCACAGAGAAATATATTTAATGCAAAAAAGATAAATGTATATAAAAAGACTTTGATACAAGCCATTTAACAAAAAAAGGGGACATTTTAAATCAAAACAAACAGCAATCCCTGTATTTACATTATATTAAGAGAATAAACTTGATTAGATATAACACACCTTAATTGGAATTTCAAGCAAGCCCCCAAAAGATGTTTTTTTTACAGCAAGGGTAAGGCTAGAAAAAAGTGAAGCATTTTTTATTTTAAACATTAGTGGATATGACCCTTGTGTTGCAAGATTCTCCATAGAGATTACCGCCAAAACAGATTAAACCAAAAAGCTCAAGGAACCTTAAGAAGTTCTGAACTGCCTCTGCTAGACCACAGTACAGCTAGAGAAGAGTGGGACATAAATTAAACCAATGGAGGTTGAAACCAATCCTACTTGTAGGGATTAGCTTGTGAGACCTAACCAAACAGCTCTACAAATTTCTAGTTTTAACAAATTTAACCAGATTGAGACAGAGTGAATTCTAATTAGTTGCAACACAATTCATGATTCTAAAAGTTGAATCCATTTTTGCTCCCTGCAGCTCCCTGAACATTCACAGGTTAAGGCATTCCTCTCTCTGTATTTAGAAATGTGAGCTCTTTTGAAATGAAAGTGATTAAAATGAGCTTCTCATTCCCACTGCTGCAGAACAGCACAAGGGCGGGATTTCTGTGACACTGTAGATCAGTTTCCATTCTGCTTTAAATCAAAAAAAGGATTTCACTTGTAAAATTTCGAACACTCCTGTTTAAAATGGAAAGTAATTTTTCAGATTGCGAAAGCAGTGTTGGAAAAGCAGTTATTTAATAATAGTCTCCAACACTGGACACCCAATACCCAGACTAAAAGGTATTGTGAAAAATGCAGGAAGAGGAGGAAGATGAACCAAAAAAAGTACAGATCGGGCTGGACAGCCTTTAAAGCAATGTGGCTGCCATTTCCTTTCTCCTGGCTGTCTGTTCTTTCCAGCCATATTGTTCCTGTCAGCAGAGTGCTAAAAGAAAATACTTACTCTGTTCAAAAACTTTAACAGACTCAGATGCAGCCGGCTTCTCATTCGTATAATGGAATGCAATGAAAACCAGGCCTGTCCAGCCAAAAGCAACGGCGAATATAAATAAGCTCCTCAGCAGTCATAGTTCGTCTGATGGAGCCTTTCACTTATAGTGAATATTGTAAGAGTGTTCACATTTTTCTTTTCTTCACCCTGCTAGTGGCCACTCTAGTACAATTAGAAGTGAGTGAGGTGAATATACACTTGATTTTGGCAGCTGAAAACACAACCTAATCAGCCCACCTGCATTGAGACAGTGTGCACCTCTGATGCAATTTACAGCTGACGTTCATGAGCTGAAAAGTACATATCCACACCCCTAAATATAAAGGATCCTGTGCTGAGCAAAACCAACGCACCTTATACGCCAATTAATCCCTTGCTGGATTCTCCTAGAACGCTGTCAGAAAAGAAATATCCAAAACGATCTCCTTTAAAAAAAAAAAAAGCTAAGATCCTCCAATGTTAATGATGATTTTCATAGATCAGCAGCTTTGTAGGCAACAGAAGTTGGATATTTAAAGATGCCTTCACAAGGCCGAAGCTGAACTTTCAGCTACAATAACTGCACAAGGTAGTATGAACTGGTTAGTCCAGATCCTGCCTTGTTACTTACAGCCCTTTCCTTCTTTATACTGAAGGTTAAAGGAGAACTGCAGTTCTTCTATATGGACGGGTTTTTTTGTTTTGTTTTTTTTTAAGTCTAGGACAACACATCATACACACACAACACATATAGCAGCAAGGTAACTTTCTTTTTGTTTTTGGAAAGCAAGAAGGTGCTTCAGAGCTCTGCAGAGATGAGCATGATCAGAACTCCTCGTGAACATTACGTGCATAGTCCATAAGCTTGCTGCCAGTGAAGTATTCGCTGTATTTCAGGATCTCCTCCAGCTCCAAGTGATGGTTCTGATTCTCATCTGCCACAGCTATCATCTGCTTGGCTTCATTTAGGGCATTGTACTCATTCATAGGATCCATGTATTCCTACAATAGATAAGAAAGGTCATCAATTTCTGCCATAGGGTGCAGTATAGCACATGCCTCCAAGCCAAAATTTGGAATCCTCAGCCCTTGACTGTTTGAGAAAATACCGAGGCCTCCATTACTTGACCCAAAAATGAACATAAACAATAGAAAGCACTAAAATATGTCAGTCTGCCAGGTCAATAACTTTCTTCTCAAAAGGTCCTTCCAAACATCATCCCCTCCTTGGTTCTACCAAACGTCCAAAACTTCTCTGATGTTAGCTGGTGGCTGATTGCAACTGGTATTTCAACAATTTGTTTGATGGGGAAATTGGCCTCCAGCAGTCTTAGTCAGTGACAGAAGGCAAAAGAGATCTGCAAGTTTCCAGACACCAGATTAGACCTAGAATCAGGCAAGAATAGATCCCATACAAAATAAAAGTAGTGGTTGCTTAAGCCCCACTAGACAACTTTGGAGATCGTTTTTATTTTTGTTTCCTCCCAATTTCTTTTTCGGAGGAAAATTACACCTGCAAGTAGAGAGGCCGAGCTAGGGTCCCCCTTTGATAGTCTAACCCTCAATCTTTTGGATTAACACTTTTCTGCATAGGCATTTATTACAAGACCTCTTTCACAAGTAAAGCTCATATAACTGTGAGAGAAGTTATCTGAAATCCACTCTGCATCATGCTTTATTCACAAAATTGCCAAGAGATGCAGATGCCTGCTACCTCGTTGTTCATGCACTGTAAGAGACATTAAGAGCACAGCTTGATTTTCAGAAAGCAGGTTGAGCCTGCAGTGCTGATAACAAACAATATCTTTGATCTTGTAACCTGAGCAAATATGATCAGGAAGTCTCTGATGGAAGCCCTGGATCCATTTTAAAGTCACTTCACTTACCCAATTCTAACAAATTCAATGAGCATGTGCATGAGAGAGAGACAGACAGACAGACAATATGTATTCTGGTGATACCGGTTTAAAGGAATCTGTGCTCTGACAAAATAACCAAACCTCAGACAAAGGGCATCAGTGGCCTCTTCATTTAAACTTTCTTAAACAAAGTAGATTTTCATGATAAAGGAAGGTTTTTCTTTCAAAAGACAAAACCTGATTTTTTCAGTTTAAGCTATTATTGAATAGAATTTATCAGTCAGACACCACCCCTGTGGAAAGTAAAAATACAAGGCATTTGTAAGGACTCTCCCCCATTCTGAACTCAAAATATTCCACTCTGGAGAGAAAAAAAGGATTCCATTCATGATATATGTAAAGCTCTTCAAGTCAGATAAAACAGCAACAAGTTCTACCAGAGTAATTTCAAGGTGCCAATGGTTTCTATGACTTACTGTCTGCCTGGCACATTTTTGTAAAATGGAAACTAGAAAGATCCAAATTAAACTCTCTCACAATGACTAACCCAGAAACAAAAACACATCAAGCAAATGTGATCACCTGTTTTGATAAGATTGCTAAGAATGCCCCATTTTCTGTGATGACTTAGTTTCACACAAAAATTGACACTACTAAACTTTTGGCTCTATTGAACATTAAAACGGAAACAAATTACAGAAGTTTCCGCGACACCAGGCGTTGAGTAAATGAAAAAAATATAAATTAAAGTTGTAAGAGGTCTGTTTTCTTGCACGATTTATGGGTGTGGGCATTGTTGGGTACTTTTAGGAGGAGGCATTGCTTTACACGCACTGGGATAGGTGAATTGAACAAATCACAGTATTTAAAATTTGAAATATATTTGTAACTATCAGATAACCAGGATTTCTGAAGGAAACTTTTGATCTAGAAAGCCTCCTCCAAACCCGCCGTCAAAAAACTGACATGCAATACTGTGACACTAGCAAATCAGATTCCAACTTACACCAAGATCCCCATGCTCACTTGGATACTGACAAATACATAGCTGGAATCAGTCTGGCTCACCTGTGTATTAGTACTGTTAAAATAGGTATCCAAGTTATAAAAATGTCTTTAGTGTTTAGACTTTATTGAATGCTTGTAAGCTGCTGCATGCATTAATCTCACATATAACATCTGCATCCCATGTTATGAGGCAGGGGTGGGCAAAACTTTTGGCCCGAGGGCCACATCTGGGAATAGAAATTGTACGGCGGGCCACGAATGCTCACAAAATTGCGGTTGGAGTGTGGGAGTGGGTAAGGGCTCTGGTTGGGGGTGCGGGCTCTGGGGTGGGGCCAGAAATTAGGAGTTCAGGGAGCGGGAGGGGGCTCCGGGCTGGGGTGCAGGGTGTGTGTGAGAGGGCTCTGGGGTGGGGATGAGGAGTTTGGGGTGTAGGAGGGTGCTCCAGGCTGGGACCAAGGGGTTTGGAGGGTGGGAGGAGGATCAGGGCTGGGACGGGGTGCAGGCTCTGGCTGCGGGTGAACGCTCTGGGGTGGAGCTGGGGATAAGGAATTTGGGATGCAGGAAGGTGCTCGGAGCTGGGATCGAGGGGTTCGGAGGACTGGAGGGGGATCAGGGCTGGGGGCAGGGGCATGGGGAGAGGCTCAGGGGTGCAGGCTCCAGGCGGCGCTTATCTCAAGCGGCTCCCGGAAGCAGTGGCATGTCCCTTCTCCAGCTCCTATGCAGCGGCGCGACAAGGCGGCTCTGCATGCTGCCCCATCTGCAAGCGCCATCCCTGCAGCTCCCATTGGCTGCAGTTCTCAGCCAATGGGAGCTGCGGGGACGGCACTTGGGGCGGGGGCAGCACGCAGAGTGGAGCCCCCTGGCTTCCCCTACACGTAGGAGCTGGAGTGGGGCCATGCCGCTGCTTCCAGGAGCTGTGTGGAGCAGCCACCAACCCTGCTCCCCAGCTGGAGCGCCAGAGTGGGACAAGTCCCAGACTCCGCTCCCCAGCGGGAGCTCGAGGGCTGGATTAAAATGGCTGGCAGGCCGTAGTTTGCCCACCTCTGTTATAAGGTAATATTTAAGTGTTTGTATTGTAAACCTCTGTACCTGTGTAAATCAGACAGGAAAGAAACATGAATTAGTGTGAAATGCTAGCTTCCAAAAGAAGGTGTTAGCTCCTGCCCAAAAGAGAAGGCCCATCAACACCAGACACTATTGTGCAACCTCAGAGGACAAAAGACTTTGTTGATTGCTCTTCCCACCCCACCCCCGGGGTTCCCCAATGAAGAAGAGACATGCAAGTAAGTGATTTCCTTCCCTCAGCTAAGTTTGCAACTCGAAACAGAAGGGTGGGAAGGAATAAAAAACCCTAACAAGGAGGAACTGTATCTTTTTGTTGCTCAGACTCTGAGGGCAAGAATTACCAAGCATAAGCAAAAGATACCCAAGTGCTTAGCCTGGGTTAGCCTTAAAGGGCATATAGAGCTTGCTTTTCATAGAAGCTTGTATTACTTTTTGAAACATCAGACTGGAATTCATCTGTGTGTATATATGTGTACCTGTTAACCTTGTAAATAACTTATTTCCTTTTACTATATAATAAATCTTCAGATAGTTGATCATCGGATTGGTTACAAGTGTGGTCTTTGGTGTGAAACCTAAGGGGCAGTTGACCTGGGGTAAGTGACTGGTCCTTTCGGACTGTGAGTAATCTGAATAATGTTGTGATTTTGGTGTAAGGGACCATCTATCACAAAGGCAAGCTTTCCTGGGTGGTGAGGCAGATTGAAGTACCCAAGGGGACTACCTGTGACTCCATATTAACGCTGTTATAGTGCCTGAGGAGTTTACACTTGATAATTGGTTAGAGAAAGCTAAGTTTAGAACTATCAACTAATGTGGATTTTGTGCCCTACTTCTTAATGCTCTGCCCAGTTTCTTCTCAATCACAAAAGTCCAGCGAAAGATTCCAAGGCAGAGGGGAAAAGAGGATGGGTAATGGAGCACCCACTGGGGGACACATCTTGAAGAACTCCAGTTACTGTACAAGGTAAGCAACCTCTCCTCCTTCAAGCAGTATCCCTATGAATGCTCCATGTCAGGAGATTCCCAAGCAGTATGAAAGAGGGTGCTGAAGAGACGGATTCAGTATGGATTATAGAACAGCGTCATCGAAAGCTGCGTCAGCTCTGGAAGCAGGAAGGAGAGCATAGTTCTGGGAAAATGTATGCACTAAAGACCAGGTGGCTGCCCTGCAGATGTCTGAAATAGGTATGTTTTTCAGTAGGGTTACAGAAGTAGATTGCTTATTCCACCAGGGCTCAATCACCCCCAAAGGGGGACAAACCATCAAGGCTTCATCATAGGTTAAGATGTACCCTGCAACCCATCTGGACAGTCTTTGGGTGGAAGTCAGATGTCCTTTCATTGGTTCTGCAAACAAGATGTAAAGCCTGGGCAAAGCCTTAAAGGCCCTACTCTGATCTAGATAAAAGGCCCTTTTTTATGTTCAGTACATGGAGATTTGTTTTTTCTCTCAAAGAGTGAGGCCTGGAATAAAACACTGGTAAGTGAAACTCCTGATTAAGGTGGAATTAGGAGGGAAAAAAACTTTAGGTAGGCTCCAAGCTCCCCTTCCCTCGTGGCCAAGTTGATGACTATGAGGAATGAGGGACAAATGAAGGAGGGAACAGTTCCCCAAAGGTTCAATGAAGGTTTCCTCAGCACACTGAGGAAACCTTCAAGTTGAAGTCCCATGGTTGAGCTGACTTCTTGACAGGAGGGAAGAGGTTGAACAGGCCTTTGATAAACCTTGTAGTGGTCAGGTAGGAGAAGACTGAAAACACTTTGACGAAAATGACAAGGTGTGATGGCAGCTAAATGAACCTTAACAGAGCTCAGTAATAAGCCTGTAGTTTTTAAATTCAGCAGGTAATAGAGAATATGTCTCAGACAAGACTTGAGAGAAGGCACAGATTGGTGACTGCATCAAGTCTGGAAGCGTTTTAATTTCTGGAGGCAAGTTTTCCTTGTTGTGGGTTTTCTACTTTTAAGCAGCACTGTTTGTAGCTCTGGGGAACAGACCTGTTCTATACCATAGAGTAAATCAGTAGCCACGCCTTGAGGTGAAGTGACGAGAGGCGGGGGTGAGTGATGGCTCCTGACTCCTGGGTGAGGAGATTCGCTGTCATGGGGAGAGAGAGAGAGGGTTGCAGAGAAATGTGAACCAGCTCTGGAAACCACACCTGTCTCAACCACAACGGTGCTATGAGGATGGCTACTCATTTTTCCTGTTTCAATTTGTTTAGGATCTTGAGCAGTAAAGGCTGAGAAGGAACTGGAGTGGTGGCAGGTCTGCCCCCTCCCTTTATACTCTTGTGCCAGAGCATGAGGGTGTCTAGGGTGCAGGTGCAGACAGGCTGACAAATCAATGATCAAGAGTACATGGGGGCACATGCATCCTGATGGGGAGCACTCAGAGACACTACTTGAAGAAGCACTAGAGGTATTAATCCCACCATCCAGGACACATTCTAACTCAGGCACTATGATGAACTCAACACTTAGGTAGTGGTGCTCAGCACTGTTAAAGAGAAACCATGTTCCACTCCATAGGAGATTTCATTCCATTATCTTTATATAACTCTTACTTACTTACCTCACAACACACTAACTCAACACAATTTCTCAGTCCACCCACTTTCCTCCCTACTACTCCAAATTTAGATTTTGGAACTCAGAACCTTTTGCACATGTTACTGATTACTCCTTTAATAAGCCATCTAAAAAAGCATCTACTTTCTGGAATTTTGTTCTCTTATTTCTCACTAATCTTACTCCTCTCCCTCCTCCCCCCACCCACCCACCCACAAGTGTCCTCCCTTAGACAGGAGAACCAGTGAGAAAAGACTCATTAACTCTAGGACTCCTTCACATAACAAGACAGATCATAGTCTGCCTAATCTGATTCATCTCTAGTTTTCATGTTTTTAACAATCCAATCTTTTCAGAATCAAAATCTCTTAACAAAAAACAAGTGCATGTTGTGCAGTCGATGGCACACCTACTTGGCAACTCTTACAGATAAATGATTTTTGAAAAAAGAGAGTATGTTCACAAATCATGGTTCTCACTTATTTTTTTTTAATGAAATTGAATACATAGGTTGCCAGGAACTCACTTTCAGATCGGAAGTGTGATTCATTCTCCCAATACGTTGTGCTTCTACTCCTATGGTTTTGTGCACTACACATTTAAAAATCCCTATGCAAGGCAATATGCAAAAAAAAAAAAAAAAAAAAAAAACCACACACCCAAGCGACTGGTATGTAGCCTAAAGTTACTCTAGCATCCTTCTATATTTGTACCTGGCTATATTATGGTCCAAAATGTAAGCATAAGAACGGCATCTTTTCCATCACCCTTCATCTGAGGCCAGGTTTGGGCTTCCTCTGGGTTTGGAAAGTGCGGTCATATTTTCAACAATGATATACATAAATAAAATAATGATTTCAGAGTCACCCACCTCCAGCTCTTCCATGGTGACAATGCCATCGTGGTTGGCATCAATCACTTCCTCAAATTCCTTCTTTCTATCTTTCACCCAATCGTCATCAATATCCTGAGCTTGCTGGTTCTCTACTGTACCAACAGGCAAGGAAATGAACTCTGAAAGGGTGAGTTTCTTATCTCCATCTTGATCTGTAATGCAAGCCAAAACACAACTGGAGTGAGGAGTCTATTTACTTACAAGTGTCCATTGAGAAGCAAGACATGAACAATTCCTAGAGTTCAAAGCTCTTGGTGGTACAGGCCCTGTGGTTTCCGCACAAGTGTAAGTGAGGAAATTATAAAACTGATTCCATTTGTTCCTAAGTTGTTTCCAGCTAAAGTAGAAAACGATCAGTTAAGAAAATGGCTGGCTAAGTGAGATAAACCCTGTCTTTCAGTGTTCAGCTTCTGGTTATAAGCACAAACCCAACTCCCTAGGTGAGATAAATTCTGTAGTTCATACTGCTCAAACTGCTTATGCCTTGGGGTGCTCCATGCCATCTCTGATCTGAAGCAGAGCAGCAGAGAAAAATGAACCATATACTGCTTACACTACACCTCACCTGCAGATAAAATGATCAACAGGAACCAGTTATTTTTGAAAGGATACTCAAAGGATATTAGGCCAAAAAAACTAACATGCTTTAAGAATGATCCAACTGAGAAATCTTGATTTGCAAGTTACTTCATTTTTCCAACCAAAGTTAAAAAAAAGAGAGACATGCAATGTACTGTCAGATTAACAGCTCACTATTGCATGCACAGTAGAGGGCTTTGTGCATCAGTTGGTCAGTTAGTCTGGCTATATGTAGAACACAACTGGTTCCCTCCACTCCACCGCCACTTTCATAAACCATGCGTGTCCTTTCAAATCAGTTTCTGGTTTATGAATGATGATAGCATGTTTTTAACCCTCATGAGCATGAACACAAACCATATATAACCGTGTAATTAGCGGGAAAAGCTCTTCCGTACAGATTATATTGGCTACAGTGTTTTAACCTGTTTTTAAAATAGTCTTCACGATGTACACTTTTCCATAGTCTGTAAAGGTTTATACTATAAATTCCCATACATAACTTAAGGCTTTACTTGTACTTATTTGAAAATTATTCCAGTAAGTCCCTTACTGAAAGGCATACAAGTTGAATTTCTTCTTGAACACGCAATTTGGAAAAATGAGAACCCTGGCCGTCTCCAGAACCCTGGCCTTGTGACATTTTAACAACATTAATTGAATGCTGTAGGGATGCTTAATATATGTGGCAGGTGTTTCCTTATCAATGTATGAAATGATCTTTTCTTGATATTGTAATCGTTGAAGTGTGCTATGTGCATTAGAAGAAACCTACAGAAGGATCTGCAGTAATATTTTGTAAGACTTACTACTGATTATTATGAATTTGTTTTTAAAATAATGAATTGTTCTAGCACTATTATAAAAATACATCAATCATTCTAATTAAAATGATGACAGAGGAAAGTTAAATATTTGAACCAGACTCTATTAGTAGTCCAATGAGAGGTATCACAATTTTATTTTATGATTTGATGTTTGCCTGTGAACGGTATAATTAAGGCTACGTTTTAGTCACGGATATTTTTAGTAAAAGTCATGGACAGGTCACAGGCTGTAAACAAAAATTCATGGCCTGTGACCTGGCCATGACTTGTACTATATATACCTGACTAAAACCTGTGTGCGCGCGGCGGCCATGGGAGGTGCAGCCTGGGGGGCGCCGTGGGTGCTCGGGGGGGTGGGTGTGGCTGGGGCAGGTTCCCTACCCAGCTCCTGAGAAGCCGCAACCTCCAGCTCCTAGCTCCACGTGGTGCCTCTGCTCCACCCCAAGCCCCAGTTCTGCAGCTCCCATTGGCTGGGTGCCTGTGGACAGAGGCAGCATGTGGAGCTAGGAGCTGAGGGAAGGGAGTTCCTGTCACCCCTCTGGGAAGTCCCCCAAGGTAAGCACTGCCCTGCACCCCAATCCCCAGTCCTGAGCCCCCCCACACCCAAACTCCTGCTGCTGGGGAGTGAGGGGGGCCGACTGCCCCAGCAGCAGCCAGTGCGACTGGCCTAGGGGCTTCCCGAGCTGCTCAGGCAGCTCCCGGGGACCAGCCGCACGGGCTGCTGCAGAAGTCACGGAGGTCACAGAAAGTCACGGAATCCATGACCTCCGTGACACACACAGAGCCTCAGGAATAACTGATAACGTTTAAAGCTCATTTGTTTTGATATGACTGTCAGAAGCATTGACAACCATCGAATCTGGGCATGCCTATCCCAGATAAACAGGAACATCCATCATGCTTTCAAGATCTATTCCAGAACCGACACAAACTCTTGCACTTATAAACGGTTTTTACATTCCAACAAGCAGAGAAGTTATTTTGCTGAACTATTAACAAGTTAAAAAAAAGCAGCGATGATTTTGTGGCAATGAGCACTTGATGAGGTATTAAATTCTTAGAAATATCGACTATTTCCTACTTTAACATGCGTAAAAGGTATGATTCTGGACAGTCTACTAGTGGTACCTGGAAAGGACAAAGCAATTAGTTTCCACAGTGTCCTCGTCATAGGGCAACCGAGCCCAGAGCACCTCAGTTTTCCTCCTTCAGACTCTCCAGTAACTCCACATGAACTTTCTTGACTCACTAATACCCTTTTGGGGCTGGTTTATTACTAAAACATAGTTCAAATAATCCATAAGGAAAGTCCCAGACACAGTCCATTTCTCACACCCAGTGCATACAGTCCTCAGTCTCAGATCCTCTAGTTCAGGCACAGCACATACTATGTTTAGTGCCTTCCACCACACCCAGGCTCTTTGTCAGTCCTCTCCTGTCCTTGAACCAGGACCGCCACCCCAGCCCTTCAGCTGGAGTGCGACCCCGGCTTCCTAGCAGAGCATTCCCCCACCCCAGCTTCTCTAATGGAAGTTAATCCTCCTCATGGGAGCATCTGTCATGCCCCCTGTTCTGTTAACCGTTTTGTCTAAGACAGGCCAAGAGGTAGGCCCTTCCACTGTTCCCCTGGCTCCAGCTCTCTAGCATGGAGTCATCAGTGGATAAGGCTGTCTGCTGCACCTCTGCTTCAACCCTCTCTGGCCCTCAGCTTTGATTCTTAGGTTTAAAAGTCAGCAGACAACTCCCTCTGCTGCTCTCTTGCTTTCAGCCTTCCCCCAGGAGCCACCACAGCTTCCTTTGGGAAATTCCTCCAGTCTCCTGGTCTCTCCTGCTGCTGTCTACCGCTTTAGGGCCCAGTGCCCTCTTTTAAGACCAACTGGAGTCAGCTGACCAATCATGGGTGCACAAGCATCTTCCCTCTTATAGGGCCAGCATCACCCTGTGACAGTCCTTCATGCCACTGAATCACAAAATGATGAGAACACACATCAAGTCCATCTATGCTACAATCTACCAGATTGAGTGACCTTGTAGTAACACAGCAGTATCCAAACATACTGTAGTACAGTGGACCAAAACCTGTAACACCCTTAGAGTTAGTATTGTGTTACAGGCAGAGTTCACCACTGATATAAGCAGGAGCAACTCCATTGAGTTGCCTCCACTTACACCAGTAGTGTATTTGCCTTCAGAGCCGTACCCTGATGATAGCGGTTTGGTCCCAGCCACACATACAAGATCAAACCATGTTTCAGTTTGTTCCAGGATGCTACCATGATGTAACATGTCCCCAAACAGTAAGTTTTGTAGGGTACACAGGCCCCAAGGAACTGGCATACCTAGATCACGGATGATTTCTTTGACCATAAACTTCAGCATCCCCCTACTATGCTCCGGATGAAGAAAAGACAAGAACTCTTCCTCATTCAGTAACAGGTCAGCAGGTGGATTGTCAGCTTGGTACCAACGGTCTTTCAGATTATCTAAAACTTCCTGTGCTAAAAAAAAAAAAAAAATTGTAATAATCAGCCCTGTAACCTTAATAGTAGTATAATATTCTGTATTTGGATAATATAGATTTTATTTACAGCTCTTAAAATACAACACAATTTTTCATGAATTAATTTATGTAAAATAGACTAACCTGTTAGCTGGAACCTGGTTTAATACTTCAGGGTACTAAATAAGTAATAATCTCTTACAATGATGGAATGTTAGTACTTGTGGCACCTTAGAGACTAACAAATTTATTTCAGCATAAGCTTTTGTGGGCTGCAGCTCACTTCTTCAGATGCATAGGTGGAATGTTTCACTCCAAAACATCCCAAACTATACAAAGAAATCATTTCATCTGCCACTGAAGTATAGCTACCTTTGGGACAAAAAGAACTTTTAGCAAACACTAATACTACAAAACAATTTAGTACAGGACATGGAGAGTATTGAGAGGGCCAAAACAATGGGATTAACACTTCTTTGTTTGGGAAAAAAAGTGCCATGGTATTTTTAATGGCAACAAGTTGTCAGACTCAATATTTTGGTTTTATGGCTTATCTAAAAGATAATCTTTAGCAGCACAATACCCCCTGCTACTATGCTGGTAAATGGTTCAGAAAAGACAAAAGACTGTCACCTACTAAATCACAAAAACACTACACCGCTTAAGTGTTCACTGAATGTCCCCGATCCAAACAGACTTCTCTGAACTTGATTTGCTCTTATAGATTTTTCAGAGTATCTACTGAGTTAAGTTATTGTTATTGGTACTCTGCTGGTACTTTGTGCAATCTTTACATCAAGATTTGAGGACTTCAGTAACTCAGCCAGAGGCTATGGGCCTATTACAAGAGTGGGTAGGTAAGATTCTGTGGCCTGCGATGTGCAGGAGGTCAGGCTAGATGATCATGATGGTCCCTTCTGACCTTAAAGTCTATGAGTTTATGGAGAGAGTCAAAAGCACTCTCAATGGAGATCTGTTCCTTGCAAGTTTCTATATTCGATCAATTTCGAACAGCTAGAGCCATACTTAAAGTTCGATTAAAAAAAAAAAAACAAAAAAAACAGGGACTGTTCCACTCCACCTCCCCATATGTCTGAATCATTTTTGACTCAGACTTCAAAAACGAAAACAAGAACTCTCCAAAGACCTTGGTCAAAGACTAAACCTGTGAGATTTCAGCCCAATAGATGATAGTTTTGGAAACTTATAAAAGAGACTTAAAGTAACAGCTTAGAATGGAAATGCTGTGGCAACCTTAACCATAGTTATCACTGCAGCTGCACAGTAAAACTAAATTTACATTTCAATGAGTTTGGAACTCCTCTCAGTAACCCAAGTGTTCTATATTAGAATTGGAGTATTTCAGAATGTTTTATTTAAAAAAACGATTGTATTCTAGAGGCAAACCTTGCAAATTCTTCAGTTATGGTTAGAATCTAATAAATGGAACATTTTTGCTGCAAGGAGCGGATGCAAATTTAACCACACATGCACAGAGTTACATCGGAACAAAAAAAAAACCCACCTTACACTTTCCTTTCATTTTTTTGCACGTGTCATATGTCTGACAAGCATTTTTTTTTTTAAATGCGGATGTTTGCCTGAATTTGACTGACTGAAAAAATTACAATAGTTTCCACTGAAAGTACACTACAGAGTTGTTTTTTAAATCTGCAATATAATTTACAATACACATCTAGGCAATCTGGGACTGAAACTGAACTTGAAGGGATTAAATACATAAAGTTTCCCTCCTATTTTGGGCATTTTTTAATGACAGAAACACTGGAAGTCCAGCCTTTCACACACACACACACACACACACACACACACCACCCATCAGCTATGCCAACAAACATTTAGCAAGACCCAACAACATTCTATATAATCCTGTGATGCAAGTACAAAATTAATGTGTAAATTCCTTGTGACAGGGATCATGTTTTATCTGTTTTGGGAGGTGTCTAACACACTTTCCTGTTAAATTATAAATAAGGAAGAAAGCATCAGTTGCCTCTATAGTTCTATAGCCATTTCATAATTATCTTTCCCCAGAATTTAGAAAAGGGTTTGTGTTGCAATGTGGGACTCACCCCTGCCTGCCTCCTGCTGGTCTCTTCTGGGAATTAGTTCTCCAGCCGTTGGAGCGCCCTCTGCAGCCCGGTATCCCGCTGCCTCTTGGCCCCCGTGTCCCTCCCAGGACCCAGTGCCCCTTTATCTGGGGTGCTGCCCCCTGACAGTAACCCCTTTCTCTTTGGGTCTCCCCTCCCCCGGGAACCCCCACCCAGCCTCACTATAAGGCTACTGACAGTCACTGTCTAGCCCCCACGCCTTGGGGCAGACTGCAGTATCAGCCCACTCATCACCGGCAAGGTTGGGTTTGGACCTGCTGCCTTTGCCTACCCTTGGGCTGCCCTCTGCAACCCCCAATACCTATTTGCCTTCTGCTAGGCCGCAGCCTGGGGCTTTCCAGGCTAGAGCTCCCTGGCTCCTCTGCCTTTCCCCAGCCCTGCTCCACTCAGGTACCCTGTCTCTAGCCCCCTGCACCCAGGCCCATCTCCCTCTACAAACAGAGAGAGACACTGAGCTCCTGGCTCCCAGCCTCTTTATACAGGCCAGCTGGGGCCTGATTGGGGCGTGGCCCAGGTCCGGCTGTTTCCCCAATCAGACTAGGGTTTTCTCTCTCAACCCCAACCCTCTCCAAGGGCTGTCTTTAAACCCCTCAGAGGAGGAACGGGTGACCACCCCGTTACAGTTTGTTATAGAGGGCGGGAGGAATCCTTCAAGTGGTCTTAGTGTGTGCTCCAACTATGGGGCAAGTTTGGAAACAAACACAAACTACACTTTACACTGTTTATTTTTTAACTGAGGTTCCCTCTGCCCATTTCTTACAACAAGTTCTCCTTCCATCTTTAGAACATGCTAGTCTAAGGAATAACAGGAGCCAGCCAGAAAGGAGTTAAAATACCCAATGTATATTTTGAAAAGGAGAACTAGACAAACCAAGTTTCCTGGGCAACATTCTCGCTCTCAGTACGGGCCTGATCCAATGACCATTGAAGTGAATGGAAAGACTCCCCACTGACTTCAATGAACTTTGGATCAGGCTCCTAAAATAGATTCTGATGTGCACGTGGCTGCTCATAAGCATCACTGAGCATATAGTAGTTGCAAGGTTTGCTTACACGGTCTTAGCATTGTCAGCCCTAAATATTCAAAAATCATGAGTCAGGCTCCCTCAAAATTGCCCTTTTCCTCTGTGGATTTTTGTCACAAGTGAAGTGAAATTATAGTTTCAACCTAGTCTGCTGCACCAAACTACCACCCAGTGCCCTTACACTTTGTATGTCCCAGTATTAGAACGGCAGGGATGTTGCAGGTCAGCCTTAAGTTACATTTGCACAATTACTGAGAGTAAGAGTGCCCCATCCTTACACATAGCTTGGACCTTGAGAGCAACATGATGAATATTTTATCTAGACTATCTAATCAAGATGAGTTTCAGAGTAGCAGCCGTGTTAGTCTGTATCCTCAAAAATAACAGGAGTACTTGTGGCACCTTAGAGACTAACAAATTTATTAGAGCATAAGCTTTCGTGGGCTACAACCCACTTCTTCGGATGCATAATCAAGATGAGATATTGTATCGAGAGTAAACGAAGAGTAATTCTGCCTGTCCTCATCCTCAGGAAGTGGTAGACAATTAGTTTAATTTTCCCAAACAAAGCTCAGTTGTCTGTTGCCCAGGTACTAAAATTAACTGTACATACAATTTCCTTATTCAGCAAATCTTAAAACATTTTTATCTGATCAGCATTCCTGTAAACTGTAGTTAACCACAATGCCATAAGATATGGCAGGGAAAACACCTGTATTGCATAAAATTCAAAGGCCTATTTGCATTTTAGTTGCCTTTTGATGAGTGGAAACATAACCCACTTTCAAATGACTAATTCCTGCAAGGAAGGACTAACAGTAAATTTTATTACTTTTGAGACAGGAAAAGAAATTACTCCTTAATAGTAACCATGTTTAGAAGAACAACAGGTGTGGTTCAACACAAAACTGCAGAGTGGCACAGAGCAATGTTCAATCTCACTAACTTGAAGAATCTCTTTTTGCACAATATGGAAATGAGAAGGCTGTGAATTGATCTGATTTTCCTGCTATATTTGTAGTACACCTCTACCCCGATATAGCGCTGTCCTCTGGAGCCAAAAAATCTTACCGCATTATAGGTGAAACCGCGTTATATCGAACTTGCTTTCATCCGCCGGAGCGCGCAGCCCCGCCCTCCGGGAGCGCTGCTTTACTGCGTTATATCCGAATTCATGTTATATTGGGTTGCGTTATATCGGAGTAGAGGTGTATTCGTTGAGTGCTAGGCAGACAGTACATACTTCAGATAGTTTCTTGCATGTATTTTGTGTTTATATATAAGAGAAAGTTCTGCAAATTGCAAATTCCTCCTTGTCATTTTAATAAACATAAAATATTCAACAAAAATATTGCACTAGAACTGAAATTGTACAGTTTTACTAACTAATCAGCTTGCTATGTTATATATTTGTCCACAAGAACAGAAGAGCAATGGAGGCATTCAGCACCAAGATGGAGAATATTTTCTTGATTTAGTCCTCATGAGAGTAAGAGACTCAAAACCGCTGGCTAGTAACAGGGCCAGTGTTAGTTCCAACCCACCATTATCCTAACAGCTTTGACAGATCTTCTGTTATTCAAGTCTTAAGTATCACCTAAGAAAAGACCACCCACTATGCAAAAACTGCGGTGGTACTTTTTTTTTTTTTTTTTTTGAGGGAGGAGGGGCATGTCACACTGTCTGGAGTGGTTCATGACTTTGAGTGCCAACCTGTCAGTTAAACTTGGCTAGTTGGAAAATACCTGTCTGTGATGCTTTAAAGGGGCTAACATTTCTTGCTTTGGGGCTTTTCAGACCCTCCCACATCTCAGTGTTCTCCAGAGGAGTCTCTTCCTTACTCTCCCTGACCAAATCAATTAAAGGGTCAGTAAACGTTCCCTTATCAGCACAACAAACCATATTCACTCCCATCTCCGTTT
The DNA here is from genome assembly GCF_028017835.1 of Emys orbicularis. Classification (NCBI taxonomy): domain Eukaryota; kingdom Metazoa; phylum Chordata; order Testudines; family Emydidae; genus Emys; species Emys orbicularis. Next base: position 15,682,867 of record NC_088704.1, read on the forward strand.
TGTGGTAAACTTTCAATCTATTGACACATACAGTTTGTACAGCTTCCCTGCCATGAGGCTTCTTGACAATCCTTCCCAACAATCATGCATTTTGTTTTTCCTCACTAGAATCAGCACTAACACCAAATCACCAATATCACATGATCTTTCTTCAGCATGCCTACCATACCAAGCCTTCTGCGATTCCTGACTTCTTTCCAGGTTCTGTTGCAACAGATCCATCACAACTTGTAAATTCTCTTTAAAACGAGTGACATACTCCCCTACAGGTTGTCTTAGCTCCTCAGTACTATGCTCCCAAGAGCCTCGAATTAAATCTAGGGGTCCCCTAACCTGTCTCCCATACAGGAGATCAAAGGGGGCAAGGCCAGAAGATTCTAGGGGGACACTTCTGTATGCAAAGAAGTGGGAGGAGGGATAGCTCAGTGGTTTGAGCGTTGGCCTGCTAAACCCGGGGTTGTGAGTTCAATCCTTGAGGGGGCCATTTGGGGATTTAGTTGGGGATTGATCCTGCTTTGAGCAGGGGGTTGGACTAGATGATCTCCTGAGGTCCCTTCCAACCCTATTAATCTATGATTAAATAGCAAATGAGGGAATAACACATCCCACTCCTTCTCTCACCTGGTGCCATACATTTTCAGTACAGCTTTCAAAGTTCCATTAAATCTCTCCACCAGACCATTAGTTTCTGGATGATAGGAGGCAGCCTTTGAATGATTCACTTCAAACAACTCCCACAACTTTTTAAAGACAACAGACATGAAGTTGGCACCATGGTCTGACAAGATGAAATTCAATAAGGACAAATGTAAAGTACTCCACTTAGGAAGGAACAATCAATTGAACACATACAAAATGGGAAACGACTGCCTAGGAAGGAGTACTGCAGAAGGATTATAGTGGATAACAAGCTAAATGTAAGTCAACAATGTAATACTATTGCAAAAAAAAAAAAAGGGGGGGGGGCTTCGTTCTGGGATTGTTGTAAGCAAGACACAAGGAGTAATTCTTCCACTCTATTCTGTGCTAAGGCTCAACTGCAGTATTGTGTCCAGTTCTGGGTGACACACTTCAGGAAAGATGTGGACAAATTTTAGGAAGTCCAGAGGAAAGCAACAAAAATGATTAAATGGTCTAAAAAACATAACCTATGAGGAAAGATTGAAAAAACTGGGTTTGTGTATTCTGGAGAAGACTGAGGGGGGACATAACAGTTTTCAAGTACATAAATGGTTGTTACAAAGAGGAAAATGAAATATTGTTCTCCTTAACCTCTGAGGATAGGACAAGTAGCAATGCGCTTAAATTGCAGGAAGGGAGGTTTAGGTTGGACATTAGGAAAAAGCTTCCTGTCAGGGTAGTTAAGCACTGGAACAAATTGCCTAGGGAGGTTGTGGAGTCTCCATCATTGGAAGTTTTTAAGAACATGTTAGACAAACACCACAGAAGTGGTCTAGTTATTACTTAGTCTTGCCTTGAGTGCAGAGGACTGGACTAGATAACCTAGTGAAGTCCCTTTCAGTCCTACACTTCTTGGATTCTATGACAATTTCCCTGGGAAAACCCACTTGCTAAAAATGGTGAATAGGCAGTGGCTACCATCTCAGCTTTTATATTAGATAATACTGTGGCTTCAGGGTACCTGGTGGCAGAATCCACCACACCAAGTATATATTTCTTTCCAGTCCTGGAAGGTTTAGTGAGCGATACTACAATATCTACAGACACTCTGGCAAACACCTGTTTGATTATGGGCAATGGCTGTATAGCAGCCTTGCAGGGTCCCTTTAATCTCTTATGCTTCTGACCATAAGTCACAACTCTTACAGTAATTTTTTATTGTCTCAAACATGTGAGGGCAACAAATTCCGTTTAAGCCTGTTACAGGTTCTTTCCATTCTTAAGTGTCTTGTAAATGGACAATCATGAGCTAGCTGCAGCAACTCTCCTCTGTATTTCTCAGGCACAACTACCTGCTTGCAAACCTCACCAGCACATCTTTCTACAAAAATCTCTCTTTTCCTTCCCCAGCTGGGGTATTATTCTGAGTCGCAACCCTCTCTTGGTCGAGAGAAGGGTCGGCTTGTTCAGCCTTCATAAACTCATTTTGAGCCTCACAAGTTCAGAGCAGATTCTGGCCAAAGCAATGGCATTTTCAAATTTCTCCTCTGAAGACAAGTTATTACTCTCAACAGACAAAGAACTGAGGGCATTCCTTCAGCCCCTTCCCAGTCCTCCCTGCTTTGTCTGTGGACAGAGGAACACTCTTTCTGGCTGCGGGTTATAACCTTAACCTGCTTAGACATGGCTAAAATGTTACTACCTATTAAAATATCAGCAGGAAACAAATTCCTGATGCTACCATGACCTCAACCTTAAAATTCCCCTGCTCAAGGTGGATCTTAGCCAGAGGCACAGACACAGAGAACTCAGCCAAAGCATTACATTTAAACTCTTACAGGGAGTTTTGTCTTCCTCTCACCAAACTCTCCTTAACCAAAGTGACTTGGGGATGCTGTGTCCCTCCAGCCCTTACAATCTGACATTTACCTTAGCATCCTTGGTACCTAGCATTTTTCGCTACCTTCCCAAGACTCAATTCTAAAATAGTTCACTGGCTCTTCCTCCTCCTCGACTGCTGTCCTTGGGACAACAGTCATGACATTAACACCAAGGATTGGGAGTGTAAATTGGGGGGGGGAGGGTCTTTAAATTTTCTGTAACTTAGTTTTATATGGCTGGAGTGGCAAGGCACCTCCTCCACTTTGCCAGGCTCAGTGCTTCCCTCTCTGATGGGGGGTGCGGGAGGAGGAGGCCTGGAGTAAATCAGCCCCACTCTGGATGGTGTTTATTTCACCACTTGGGGTTTATTTTTCAATATTTTCCAGGTAGGTCTCGGGGCAGGCCCAAGTACTCCTCCGCCAAACAAAAGAAAGAAATTCATAACACAAAACAAAGGGGAATATCTTTTATTACCCCCTTTCTGGGGGTGGGGTTGCCTTGTTATTGGCCCCAAGGTGCCGGTCCTTCCTAAACAGGCAGTTAGGGTAGCTTTCCTTGTAGGGAGGAGAGCAGCCTCCTACCCTGGAGAAGTCTTTCTCCCTATGCCCACTAGCCCTTCAGCAGCTTGCCTCTCCTCCTCTCTCACAAGTGCAGGGGTTTTTAAAGGTCTCAGGCAGCCCTTAACTGGACTCAGATGTTCCTAGTTGACCAGAGGTAACCCCTTTTCAGCTTATAGGGAAAAGTGCTTTTATCATTCTAGAGCTAGTATACCTGCCTTCCACCATTCTCTTTATAACTGTCCAGCCTAACTTCATCACATTGGGAGCCAAGCAGTGTGGCAGACTACCTGCCTTGCCTTAGGGTAAGGGCAGGGGTGAAAGTAACTTAAAGAACTTACTGGTACACTGGAGTCGTGAGCAGAGGGCGGGGCTTCAACTGGAAGGGGTGGGGCCTCAACCGAAAGAGGAGGGACCTTTAAATCCCTGGACCCTTTACATCAAGATTTAAAGGGCCCAGGGCTCCGGCTGCGGTAGCTGGGAGCCCTGGGCCCTTTAAATCACCCCTAGAGTCCCGGGACTTGGGGGCAATTTAAAGGGCCCGGGGCTCTAGCCACTACCCTGGCACTCAGGGCTCTGGGGAGATTTAAAGGACCCGGAACTCCGCTGCGGTAGGGGCAGCTGGGAGCCCCTGGCCCTTTAAATCACTGCCAGAGCTCCACTGCCACTACCTCAGGGCTCCTGCAGCGGGGCTCAGGTGGCGATTTAAAGGGCCTGGGGCTCCCCACAGCGGCCGGAGCCCTGGGCCCTTTAAATCACGGCCCAAGCCCCAGTGCCGGAGCCCCTGGGGTAGCGGCAGCAGCCGGGGGCTCCAGCAGTGATTTAAAGGGCCCTTTAAATCACTGCCCGAGCCGCCTCCACTACCCCAGGGCTCTGGTGGCAATTTAAAGGGCCCGGGGCTCCAGCCGCTTCCGGGAGCCCCAGGCCCTTTAAATCGCCAGCCTGGGAAAGCCGGTCCGGTCCGGCGTACCAGCTCTTGCCGGTGTGCCATACCAGACCGGCTTACTTTCACCTCTGGGTACGGAGCTTTAAATCTGGGCTCCCTTGAGGATTTTTTGTAATAAAGTTGGGGTTAGGTTTATTTCTAGACTCCTCCACCCCCCTTTTAACCTGGGGGACAAGGGGATTTCCCTTCCCTTGGGATTTGCCCCTACCCCTCTTGAAAAGTTCTGTAAAGATAGCTGCAGATCAGCAACGGAGAGCTTTGCGCATAAGTTTTGACCAGGCAGCAGGGAAGGGAATAAAGGTGGGGCACGAATACCTTCTGCCCCAGATGCCACAGCCACTGACTGGTACAGCTGAAGCTCCGGGCAACCCAGGAAGAATGCGAACACTAGAGACGGATGGTGGAATTGCAGATCAAGGAGAAGAAAGACACTTAAGAGGTGGAGGAGGAAGCTCACCAAAGATGCATGGAACTAGAAGCTGAGGAGAGAGCACACCAGAAACAGGACGCTCGCACGTTGCAGCTCCAAGTACTGGAGCAGCAAAAGCAGCATCCCCAGCTAGTGAGTATACCCCCGCACAAGGAGAAAGCCTGCCCAATTTATCAAGAGACTGACTGTACAGAGGAGTTCCTGTTCATTTCTGAGCGACTGTATGGTATCAACAAGATTCCAGAGGATAAGTGGATACCAATCCTCTTGACCAGAATAACTGGGGAGGAAAGACACATTTTTAATGATACAGAGGAGGGTGATGCTAAGATGTATAAGAAATTTAAAGAAAATATAATGAGAAGGTTTAAGACTACACCTGAGTCCCATCGATTTGAAGTATAGGAATCTTAAAATGTTTGACAGTATCACTCATGTTGAATATGTGCATAAAATGTGTAATTTTATGAAAAATGGATAATAGGGTTAGGGCTGAAGGTGACTATGAAAAACTCATCTGATGGTACAGGAGTAGTTATGGGTAGTTACAGATAAGGTGAAGGTAGACACCTGTCACAACCTTTCACAGTTTTGGAGGCTGCAGTAATTGCTGATGAATATGTTGAGTCAAGGGGTGGAGCATGGCAACATATAGGTGATCTGGTCTGGTTTCCAGCTATGAATTTATCAGTACTCAGCTGACACCTACAGACTTGGAAAGAGCTGGCCCCTGGTTTGCCAGCATCACAAGGCACATTGGATGAAGGAGGACAAAGTTGAGACTGCCTAACTAACCTTCACTTTGGACAAAGAATTTGACCTTAAGTCTTCAGAAATGAAAAGCTATTGTACCAACCCAGCACTCAACCCAGCCCAGGATAGAGATAAAGAATTTACAGTAGAACCCCGTTTATCCAGTCCTCCATTATCCAGCTCTCGCAGAGGTCCAGAAGCAGGCACTCTCTCCTGTGACTGCTAGATGGCGCTGCAGCGTTGCATGTTCCCATTCTCCAGATTATCCAATCTGGTCCCGGTCCCAATTAGATTGGATAAATGGGGCTTTGCTGTATTTCTTTTTTCACATGACCATTCCTACTTCTCAAAGTAAACAATGAGCTGGGCTAATCTGCATTTGCTGTAGAACGTATTGGGCACAATAACTAATTTATTCTGCCTTTTCTTTTTTCCCCCATCTTGCCATTCTATTGAGAAGTGAATTTCCCAGTTTATAAATCACAGCTAAAAAGGTGATAATTGCAAAACTGAAATCCAGTGATCCTAAAAATTTAGGGCCCAACCTTTATAGGATTAGAGAGCTCTCAAGGACCTGATCATGCAAGGTGGTGTTTAATGTTCAGCTCCTTTCCTCTCTTCATTCTTGGCAGCAGCTACTGTGGCATTTCACCTCTGTCTCATTTCAAAGCCAAAGTAGATGCAGTCATACAGCTGGAACAACAGTCCTGTACTGAGTCTTGATTTCTAAGCTGCCAATTCAGCCAATTTACTACTGGTCAAAGGACTGGAGCAGTACAATGCTTTTCTTAGGCAAAGTATGCCGGTATCAGCAACTGAAAATACTTACTTTCTTCATCAATTTTTAGCTCTTCGTTGTTTTTGATCTTCTCTGCAATCTCTTTTTCATTAAAGCCCTTGCTTGCCAAAAACTTTATTTTATACTCGTCCCAAGACACATGGCCTGTAAGACAGAGACATATCTCAGACATGACAAATAGTCTAACATTTTAAAATCCAAACTTCTGGTCTTGTTTCTTTTGAAATCATCTGTTAAAACCCTTTACACAACTGCAATCTGTAAGAACCACATCCATTCACATTTACTCAACCACCCAACACTTGTAAATTTCATTGGGAGCAGTGATGTGGCAAAAATACCTCCCAACCAATCCTCCTCAAAGTGGACTAAGGTTCCTTTCCACAAAGGTAACGCCTGAAATATTCCTATGGTTGTCCACTCTAAGGGTCAAAATTATGTCTTTAGATGTCAATGAGAGCTCAAATGCATTATCAAGGGCAGAATTTGATCCCTACGTTATTTTTAATGGGTAGGGCTGCCTAAGGATTCAATCTGACTCAATGACAACCATTTTAAATTTCTTGTTCCTTTTAAGTCTTTTCTATTACAAAACTAAGCAGCTTCCCAGAGAGTGATCAAAGATCTAATAGCTACATTTGTCTGGTTAACTATACTGCTTTTGCCTTACAGTGTTATCATTGAATCTGCTCTCTTTAAAGAAATCAAAGTAAATAAAACACCAACTCTAAGGCCCTGACAACCCTGGGGAATTTTTTTTAAAATTTCCGACCGTTGCCAACACCAGCACATCTCAGCCAGCATTAGTAATGTTGGAAGCCCCAATACTGATATGCATTTTTAAATACAGTCAATTAGACCTGCCCTGAGCAGGGTTACATGATATACATGACGTTAAAAGTAACTGTGGGAGCAAACGAGAGCTCCCAATATTACTAATGTTGGTAAAGCTGAACCAGAGACAGCAATCATAGAAAATATTCAGAAAGTTTCTCCTAGTGTAGTCAAGTCTTCAGAGAAAAAAAATCCTCTTTTGTCCTCCCCAATGAATGATACAAATGTAAGGATGAAACTGGTCTCATGGACTTCAAAGGGACTAGGTCTAGGGTTTGGCCTACGATGAGTGCTTCAGAGCCACTAAATGTGCAGCCCATAGTCAGTTTGACCTCTAGCTATAATGTTTTGAGATGCCCTAGAATGACTATTTCACAAGATAAATGTTGTTCTCCTACCATCGCCATCAGGGTCCACAGCTCGGAAATGCATTTTGTTCTCTTCCACAGCTTCCTGGAAATGCTCTTCTGTCTTCTCCATGATCCAACGCTGCATCTCTTTAGCGCTTATTTTTTTGTCCCTATTAATATCTACCCTGCAGAGGAAGATATGAGAACAGTTAAGAGTCCAAAAATAACTCAAAACACTAGACATGTCACTTCACTGCCCACTAACAAGAACAGAAGACAGTTAAAACAGAAGTGAGATGGTTCAGTTTAATTACAGAAAAAAATTATATTGCTCACTACTTGAGTAATGTATTATTTAACACTGAGCCACTGACTAAAGAGTAAACATTTCAGAGACAGCTATAAAGTTACCTGGGAAGTTAAAAATGGCTAAATGTGAAGTCTGAATAGATGAGTGGGCAGAATGAGACAAACTCCCTTAATAGGATCAGTTATTTTCATTTTAAGATTGTTTCTTTCACTGTTCAGGACGGCCATCATGTTTTAAGTACGCCACGCTGTTTTCCTTCAGTTGCAGCAGTCAGCCTTTTTGCTCTTCTCAAATGAAGAACAATGTTAGTGGGACTGCCCAGTGAAGTAAGGTGCTTAATTATCTTTCATTATCCTGTAAGTGGGCAACATCTACCCAAATTTAAAAACAGCAAAGTTTGTTTTTTTTAATAAAGAAATCACAGACAGTAATACACTGCATGGTCCATGCTATGTTAACTCTACCTTTCCTAAACTTAAGGTTTAATTATTGTTTCTGATTTTTCAACTTGCTTGCTACTGTAGACTCTCACTAGTGCAGATGTCTCAGCATCTTTTACTTCTTGCTTCCTTCTAGACCCTTTCTTCCTCTGAGTTCACCTCAATATCTCAATTCAGTGTACTTCCAAACTTGTCTCCTGCTGGCTTTCAGGATCTAGCACTCTGCCCCCCCCCCCCTTTTTTTATTATTAAATACATTAACTCTCCCTCATTTACTGGGAAGATGAGATTCCCCTTATGTTTAACCATTTATTAGAAAAAACTATAGTCATTAAGAGAAAGAAAATAAAGTGAAAAACCTTGGTGCATGGGCCTCCAGAAAGGTTTCTCAATTCCTTTAATGCTATTGTTGTAACCTTAAAAGATATCCAGAAGGTCTTCTAACGATTATTTTTATCCCTTGATCTGTGAAGAAGACCTTTGTTTCTACATGTTTATAGGATGGTTGACTGAAAAGTGATCTTACAAAAGTTTAAGCTGAGGTAATGGACATCTGCGCCCTGTGAGTCTCGCCAGTCAGATCTGCTTTCCTTTTTTAGGACAAAGACGAGATATTTCTATGTTCAGTACTGCTCAGGTGCAGAACCATAACCTATATTACATTCTGTCTCATTGACCAAATTGCAAGATATGTGCTAATTGTAAAGTCTGTTGGCAATGATGGATAAAAGAGCAAGAAGTTTGCTCAACTTTTAGAGAACAGATGAGACTTCACCATTGACAGTTAAAATAAATCATATTTCAGTTGAGCAAATTTAATATATCATGAAATGAAAATAAGTATGATCACCCAAATGTCATTTTTAGAGTCCCTTTTCTGAACACAACATCAATAATCCAAATGTAAGTGAGCATCAAAAACAGAAAAGACATTTTGTTGACATTTAAGAACCTATTTAAAGTATACCAAAACCACCCATGTTAAAATTTTAAGAAGCGCATACAGGCACAGGCTTCACTTCATCTTTTTATCCGTTTGCATCACTATCTTAAGACTTCCGAAATTTTATCATTGAAACTTAGGTTATTTAATACGTTCCTCCACCTTTAAATGTCAACTCAAATGTTACAGTTAGAACAACCCAAACATCTGATCTTTTTAAATGTTCATCTGTATTAAAAAGTGCAACATTAAAGTTTTTAAATACTGTATTATTTTCTCACAATGTAAGTACATGCACACATGGAATATCAGACTCACTGTGGCAAGCAGTAATTTACAGCAGACAATAGTAAAATATGTTCATCACACTTGTCCATACATTATAGTTAAGCTATCCAAGTAATGATGTGTGTGATATTTTGGTTCTGAATAAGTAACAAAATGGCAACAGAAAATGTTATCCTTAACTTTGACACCTCTCAATTGCAGTAGACCAGATCAGATGAGAAGCCTACAGTCACCTCACATGACCTCTATCCACTACAGAAATTTAATAATGGCTCCCAAATAAGACTGCCCATTTAGTGATTGTAAAAAGGCAGTCTTCTTGCATTTGCCTCTATCTAATGGTCCATTGACCCATTCCTCAGTTTTCTATATGTTATTGCGTTTATTCACCACTGTGTTCCCAAGAATCATCCAGATGTATTGATTGATTCAATGAATTGGTACGCCCAGTGGTAAGGCTGGCCATATTCCTTTGACATCTATAAAGCATCATATTTTTTAGGCAAACAGTGCACTTACCACTGTACAGAACAAGACATGGTCTTTGCTCTGACCTTATAATCTAAGAGGCAGAATGGACCATCAAAATAATAGTGTGTAGAGATATCTTATTTAGAATGGACTATTGAAAAAGATTTCCAGTAATAGTAATGAAAGGTTAGCTACTGGGTAACATGGGGCTAAAGCTGTACAAACAAAGCTGACAAATGAAGCTAGTACAGCCTACAATTCATGAATATTTAAGTAATAGGGAAAGTTTTGCTAAGAGCTCTGAGAAGACAGCAAAGTGGTCAGCTAAAGGGGAAAAAAACCAGATGTTAGTTCAGAAATACTGTATATTCCACAGAACTGTAGCCTACATGATCTTAGAGAATTTAAGCTTCCATGTAAAGTGAACAAAATATACAGAAGAAATACAGCTCAGCGTAGACATTCCTCAGTTATCTCTGGGTAGAAAATGCCTGATGCAGGATGATAATCTTTCAACACTTTGCCATGTATCAGCTCTGATAAGTACATTGGTTCCTCTTGTTCAAGAAATACCATTAATATTACAGCAAAAATTAATGTAGCATTTCATAAATTCTGTAGAAATCTCTCCAAGGAATTGTTTCCAGAATAAGTCGTCAGACTGAAACAGCCTTCCTCTGACAATAATCCTTTCTGAGTTCTCAACAACATAAAATACAAGATAAAAGATCTTACATTATAGTTCACTAAACTGTGTGCTTTTTCCACAAGAAAATTACAGATTTCCAAAAATAGATGGTAGCTGCTGCAATATGTGACAACTGTGCCATGGTCTGAATGCATTTTAGTGACATCCAGAGTAATTCACAAAAACTGTTACAAAATACCATTACACTTAATAAGCAAGTAAATCCAGTCAAGGTTAGCACTCTTAACTGGTGGCAATAAGTTTAGGTATAATAGGGATATTCAGGGAGTACACCTGTATCATATTTCATTATCTATGCACAGCAAAAATAGTTAAGAAATATTAGTATTAATGTTTATATCAGGCCTTTAAAGATAAACACAGTATTTCTGTTAAAAGGAACAAGTGTGGCCTTATTATAGGTGTCCCATAGGAGAAGGCTTACTTACAGAAATCCAGTTTATTTGTAGTAAATCAAGCACAGTATTGACCAAAGTAACATAAACCAGCCACCCAACTGACAGTTATCCAATGGCCTACATGAAATGAGCTATTTTCCACCCGGTAGGAGTCCACATCACAAACCACCACAACTGGACCTTTGTGGCAACCTCAGCAGACAGGTCAATGACTGAAAGGAGATTGAACTCCCTTCTCGGAACTAGAGTCCATTCCCCACATCAGGTTTCCAGGCACACTGACATAGCCATTTGGGGAAGACTGTACTGCTCCTGCTGTATATATTAAGATTGTCAGGCTAGCAATTTCCATTAGCTCTAAATATACAATTTGTTTAAGAACAAGACTATTCCCGTTGCATACAGATAATGAAAACCAGATTCAAAAGGTAATATTTAATAATGAGAACAATGTAATTTATTTACAGTTAAAGTGACATACAAGAGTTTGCTAGACTACTTTTTTAAAATCACTAGATGCAGCACACTTTAAAAAGACACAGATCATGACAAATAGGACACAACTATCAAGGTAGGTAAGGTTTTTTGCTAAACAACCCATCAAATCTAAAAGTCCAACTTTATAACAACAAGCAAGCTAACATCCCCTGAGCTTCATTCCACTTTCAGTATAATTGTCCAAATCTACCACTGCATGGCTATAGTCTCATCATCTGCCTTCCCCCACAAAAGGATAGGTGATGGCATTATAAATGAAAATTGGGCATAGGTATACCAGATGTACTTCAACATTATCCCCAAATTATGCCCTTTTTAACTACTACATTAAAATACTCCAGTGGTTTTGGCAATCCCCAACATAACCACTCCCCTACTTCTATTCTGAGCGATAAGAATAACGGACCTCAAATGCTATGAGAGCTTACAAGCATCACTAAAGTTCAACCTCTTCGCTTTCAGTGCTTGTTAAGAACCTCACATGCTCTGCCTCAAGAAGGACTGAGCTCAGGAGTTCCACAGGAGAAAAAGGGAAACAACCTTACCCCTACACATACTGGAAGCAGACAGGATGTAAGTTTTCTGGCTAGGGACCCCATGAATGACATTCAATTCCCAAATGTGTGTGCTTATAAGGGGCAGGAGATATTAGCAAAATATGAGCAATTAAAAGCTGAATACTCACTTTCCAGACGTGCACAGTGGTAGGTCCATTACCACATACACATCCTGACAGGAAACCACATGTACCTACATTACTGAAATGGAATTACTAAATTCAAACTACAAAACAGATTTAATTAACCAAGAAAGCCCACCCTTTACAACTGAGATTTGTGGTTTGAATTCTTTTAGAGCGGTAGCCATGTTAGTCTGTATCAGCAAAAAGAATGAGGAGTACTTGTGGCACCTTAGAGACTAACACATTTATTTGGGCATGCATCCGATGAAGTGGATTTTAGCCCACAAAAGCTTATGCCCAAATAAATTTGTTAGTCTCTCTAAGGTGCAACAAGTACTCATACTTTTTGGTTTGAATTCTGGCATCCAGTCTAGTCTATGGTAATTCATGGTATGGCCACACATTGAACACTGAACATCTTAACACACTTCTTGGCCCACCAAGTGCCCAAATACTCACCTTCTTACATAAAGATAAAAAGATAAGCAGATATGTTTATATGTTATGATGAGCTTATGTTATGTTCTTATGATATGCATCAGGAATTTCTGCACAAAGTGATCATTTTTGGCCAAGACTTCAATGACAGACGTCTTGTCAAAATTAGCCCTTATCTCAGTATACTTCCACCAGGAAACAATTCAGGGGACTTTTTATTGTTGTTTTTCGTTTTAGAGACAGATAAATATGGAGGTTTTTTGCGTTGACCCAGAAATTCAATTTAGCATGCTTTTCCCATAACAAGAATAAAAAAATATTAAAAAGTAGTTTGCAAAAAAAAAAAAAAAGACTTCATTTAACATCCAGGTTTCAGACTTTATGAAAATACCTCAAGTCTTTACAACAGGCAAGTTACTGTTTAAATCAATTAGCCGATTGGCATGTCTGAATCTTGAAGATCATACCCTCTCAGTTAATTCCCCTGTGGAACCTGACAATTCTTTAACTTTCTTTTGAAACATAATTAAAAATAAATTTGCTCTTATCACAGGGAGAAATTGAAGTTTGCTGTATCTTTCCCAATCTTTCTCAGTAACTGGACAGAGAATGAAAAGTCTTTAATACTTTAGTATCAGATTCACTTTTTTTTATGTCCCCATACACCCAAAAAAACCCCAGAAAACGCCACCGCCCCCCGATGACTCCACCAAAAGTACTGGAACAGTCTGTTTTTAATACATATTTAGTCACTACATTTAGAATGACTTTGTGCTAGCGGGACATCTTGTCTCCACTAAGTGAGAGTAGCCTCACAAACAGAAGCCAACACTGTTATGACAAGTACCTTACTCTCTTCAGTTACACAATCTTATCTATTCCAGGCTTTCTATAATCTCTGAAAAGAAAAAAAAGTTTATGAATATAATTCAAAGAAACCTAAACTGAATAGCAAGGAACACAGTCTTAGAAAACTGTATAAGCTAATATGAGCACAGGACTAGTTAAAATGCAATGGGACAAAAAGGGCTGTGCTGCATTGAACACAGAACTTATCACCATATTTTGTCTAGCACCCTGGTGGGCCGGGCCGGTTTGTTTACCTGTCGCGTCCGCAGGTTCGGCCGATCGCGGCTCCCACTGGCCGCAGTTCGCCGCTCCAGGCCAATGGGGGCGGCAGGAAGCGACACGGGCTGAGGGATGTGCTGGCCACCACTTCCTGCCGTCCCCGTTGGCCTGGAGCGGCGAACTGCGGCCAGTGGGAGCCGCGATCGGCCGAACCTGCGGACCTGGTGGGCCGCGTGCCAAAGGTTGCTGATCCCTGATCTAATACATTATAGTTTTGTTTACCTGGAGCATCTGCAGGCATGGAGCCCCTCAGCAGCCTGTGGCCGCGGTTCGCCTTCCCGCAGTTCCCATTGGCTGGGAACGGCGAACTGCGGTCACAGGGAGCTGAGGGGCTCCATGCCTGCAGATGCTCCAAGTAAACCAAACGTCCCGACCTGCCAGCGGCTTACCCTGACGGCCCGGGAGCCAAAGTTTTCCAACCCCTGAAATATAGGTTCGGCTTATGAAAGGGTCATACAGTTTTTGCTATTTTTATCTATCCATTTTGGGTATAAACGAACGGGCTAATGAACGAGTATATACGGTAATTACTGACCACAAAAATGGCAGCTACTATTTTGTATGAAAGAAAGGCTGCGTCCCTAATTAACTTGATCAAAGCACACTTTGTCTGATAAGAGTGACACCAGAGAATAACTGAAACAAGGCTAACCAAATCTTCTGGTATGGGAAAAATCATGAAAAGAACATGAAAATATAACCAATGTTTATTTTAATATATTTAAGAAGAGTTGGCTGCAGAACACAGCTGACAGATCTACTTCGGGCACAGTTTACTCTAAACACCAGTCCATTAAAGGTGCTTTAGTTGTACTTTGCTAAATATAAAAAATTCCAGGCTCAAAATTAAAGAAAAAAAAATTCTAGTCCCCTGAACTCTAGTCACTTCAGCCCTGTTGTTGGTTCAAAGACAGCATCAGTTAAATATCTAACTATTGGGTCAAGTTATCCATTTAAAAAGACAGGACCCCCCAATTGTACAAGAGATGGGAGGATGGGGGGAACTGTCTCATCACAGTTTCCCTAATCTCAATGTAAGACTAGAACTATATAAGATTACTCCCTCATACAGCAACTATTGCTTTTACCCACTTGTCTCAGAGTTTCAAATCTCTGCCTCAGTGTTTAGGTTTGAAAACATGCCTGTTTTGATAAGCGCCTAAAAGATCCAATAGTTACTAATTTATCTAAAAGAATGAGGATAGGATAAAAACTCTACCTCTGAGTTGCCTTTTCCAGAAAAGGAATAGTGTCTCACCTTGTTCCTTAATCACCCCATTAGATAACATGCTACACTTTGAGGGTACCATTCCAAGTGCAGTATAAACAGGTCCAGGAACCTTAGCTGCTGCTCATTAAAAAAGAAAAGTAATTTTTTTTTAAAGTCTTTAACAGAGGCATTTTTCTTTTCCCAAAGACTCCTTACCACTGGTCAAAGGAAGGTCATTTTTCATCTCCTAACTCAATCTTTAGGAGTACATCTGGAAAACAAGCTTCTTCTAATTCCCCGAAGAATTTGGCGAACCTTCTAATCTGATCTCATGATGGAACACAATGTGGAAAAGCACTTGAAGTAGGTCGATAATCATTTCTAAGGTCAGGACAGAGGCGGCCAAACTGCTTTTGACCTGCCAAGGCAGCCTCCATCACAACAAATAGATAAAAGCAAAGGGAGACTGAAATTTCTGATTTACAAAAGTCCCTAATCAACATCTGAATGTGCTAATCAGCTTTCAGTTTCATTATTGCCAGATGTTTATTTGATACAGTCTTAACAATAAATCCTTAATTTGTAAATAAACTGTCAGTGGAGTGACTGGTTGAACAGCAGATCAGCAATAAATGATTTTAGTTTTCAGTATAGAAGGGTAAGCCAAGATAACTATACACATTGGTTAGCATTTGAAAAATAAGCTTTGTGTTAACCCTTTCAGACATCCGCTGTTGAGAATACAGCACAGATACACCAGTGTTTTTCATTAGTAAGTTATGTTTTTAGAGCTGGGTTTGTTGCAGTGGCTAAAGAGACAAAAAGTTTTGCAAGGTTCAAGTCTACGATAAAAAAGAGCCATGATCCAAGCAAACAATTAGTTGCCAGGAACTCCCCAGTCTGATACAAACTCTCTTTAGCCTTGAGCAATCCTCTTAACATCTGTGCTTCAGTTCTTCCCAGGTTTAAAAGTAGAATAATAAGTGACCATCTCACAGGAGTGCTGTAAAGTTTAGTTAGTGATACTTAATATTGCACCTTTAAAATGCTGTATTACAAAATGTATTCCTTGTAATGATAATTAGAGTCCTGTAAATCCACAGATATTTGCTTTATATCCATTGATGCAGATATCTGCAGACCATTTTTGCAGATTGGATGCAGATACAAATTTTGTATCTGCGCAGGGCTCTAATGACAGGGGTGGTGTCATTACAACACACCACAGAACTATCCTGCTCCCAGGAATTACAAATCAGACATTTCATGGAGTAGATTGCTTTGTTTGGCAGGGAGAACGGAGTGCTAAATGAGTACCTTAAAAAAACAACAACCCTCAATGGAGCTGCATTGACAGAAGAAGCAACACCCTGTTTTCCAAGTTAAAGAACAGAATTGCTGCAGAGAAATATCTGGGGAAATTAGCAGTCTTCAAAATTGCAAATGCATAGTCACCTCCATCCTTGCCAGATACTCAATTATAAACTGTTCCAATAAAAATGGATTTCAAAGCCTCCCTGCCAATTCCAGCACAATTAAACAAAATGAAAAAACGTCACATATTCAAGATCTTTTTTTTACTGCCACCAGAATTACCTACAAATATTAGAAGTACCAACTCAGTCTACACTGTTATAACAAATAAACCCACAGTTGCAAAACACAAAGAGAAGCAACTCTGCCATCTAGTGGTAGTGACAATTCACTGTGTTTTTATTCTTCATATGTTCTAGTCTTAAAACTTACACAAGTGCACTTTAGTGCACTGATTTACATGTCTGCTAACATAGGAATTGATCTAGTTATTGATTTAAGCCTCTCCTAATAGAATGAAAGGTGCTTTATAAACATACAAAAAGTGGGCATATTTTTATGCTTAAATAGGATTTAATTTTGTTTTTGTTACATTAGAATAAAAGCCCATCTATTCTGAGGAACTTCAAGTAATGATGTTTAGCATGATGTCATAATTTAAATATTATACCTTATCTTTCATTATACTTCCCTTTCTAAGCTCTGGGGAGTTGCCTACATATGTTTAACTGCAGCAGTAACAGAATTTTGTAAGCTCTTCAGGAACACATGAAGAAAGGGAGAGAAATTATTTCAGTTTATAAATACTTGGGATGGACCAAAATACCAAGGTGACAGGAGTTATTTAAGCGTTTAAACATGTAAAATACAAAAAAAAAAAAAAAAAAAAAGAGTCAGACATAGTATCAACTTCAAGGGGCTTTTGAACAAAAAGTGACTATGTGCTGTGAGAAAGTGAGCTTTTTGCTGAGTTTGTCCTTTTTCTTTAGTCCTGATTCTCTCCACAATATTTTCTTTTCCCCTGCTAGTATTTCTGTGGATCATACCAGAAGGGAAGTAAGTGCAGGCCCAACAGCAGCCCTAAACAACATATACTTACTCATCGATTAAAACTGAGTAACAGAGAAATGAAGTGACTTGCCCAAGGTCACAGTGCAGTCCCGTGGCAGCGTCTGGAACAGAACCCATGTTTTCCCATTCACAGTGCAGTGCCCTATCCTTTGGAAAATTCTACTGCACTAATGCATGAGACTAGAAAATGAGCCTGACTATACCCAAAGCACTCAAAATCCAAAAAGTAAATAAGCTGGGAGGGGGGGGGGGGAACTCCTAAATCTTTCAATTTTAGTAATCCAAGAAGTTACTTAACAGTAAGTTTTTTCATGTGGGAATTTCATTTTCTGTGGTGGATTTTACCAACAATCTAAGGCCCAATCCTGAAAGCTGATTAAAGTGGTTCTGCCTGGACACTGGAGGTGGGGAGAACCGCACACATTAAGCCCCACTGATTAATTTAAAGGATCAGAGCCTAAGTTAGTTGAATACTTCACTAACATAAATGTAATGCTTTGGTCAAGATTGCTCATTCCTCTCATTGTAATCACCCTTCAAAAAGCCTTTCAATCTTGTTTTTCAAAGAAGTTTAATGAATTGAACATCGAGGAAGGAGAGAAAGAAATATAAACGCAGCAGGATTGGCTGCATATTTTTCTTGATACACTATAACATAACTTACTTTGAAAATATGGCCATAAGCTTCCTTCTGTTCCTTCTTGGTTCAGAATCTTCATCAAACTCTTCCATCTCTTTTCCTAGAAAAACCTCTTGATGAAACTCCTTGTTAAGATGTCCATCCATCTCCATTTTGACCCCATTCAGGTGGTCTGGCGGCAGGATCTCATTCTCATCTTTGCTGTCAACCGCTTTCTCTTTTAAGGCAGAATTGTTTGCAGGCCTGGCATAGACATCCATCAGCAGAAACACAAACAGGAGGGACAAATAGAGAGAGCCCAAACTGCAGAGGAAGGCTTGTTTTGACATCATTGTTGTTCTTCTTGTCCAAAATATTAACAAATTAAATTATGGTGAAAGAGATTAAATGACCTGGAGGTGGGGGGGAAAAAAGCAGAAATAAGGAACCTAAAATTGTAAAGCTACAATTTTATTTTAAGCTCCAAATCTAAAAGTAAAAACCCAGCATATTCTGTTGGTCAACATTAAAAAGCTTATCTTAAATGACAGAAACCTGTTTTGCAATTATAATAAATGAATATTGTATAAGTAACTAGAGTAAGAAACAGGTTTAGCAAAAAAGTTTAGTGCAGTTGCAAAAGCAGTTCCAGCTACCAAAAGAAAAAAAGGGAGAGCAGTAAAATCTGAGTGTAGGGAATGTTGTGAAGTTCAATGTACATCTGTTTCATAAGAGCACATGCACAGATCAGATGACAAAGGCTGAGGCAAAATGTTACATTACTGGCATAATTCTAGCATACATCAGGCAAGTTTAAGAGATATGAAGCTACATTCCACAACCAACAGAGAAACATGGGGCTTTGCTCTGAAAAGTGTCTTATTTAACAGATTTCCTCCCTTTATAGCAGAGGTTCTTAAGCTGGGGTGCAAGATGCCCTTTCTGGGGGTGTGAGACATGCCAGATTTTTTTTTATAAGGTAGATCATCAAAAACACAAATTAAGCACAGGCATGTAAGTACAACTACTTTGTTTCATCAAACCTATGTATTTATTAACATTATACATTTTTTAACGATTACTGTAATATACAAATAAAAAATATATCTAGGTTTAAGTGGTGTGAGAATATATTTTGATTTTTGATAAGGGGTGCGAGAACATATTTTGAGAACCAAAGAGGTGCAGGCTGCAGTAAAGGTTAAGAACCACTGTTTTATAGAGTCAGAGTCACATCAGCTTGCTGCTCAGACCCTCATCCTGCATTGGGCACCATATAGGCCAGGGGTGGGCAAACTACAGCCCACGGGCCAGATCCGGCCCGCCAGCCGTTTTAATCCGATCCTTGAGCTCCTGCTGGGGAGCAGGGTCTGGGGCTTGCCCCGCTCCGGCACTCCAGCTGGGAAGCAGAGAGGCTCCCGGAAGCAGCGGCATGGCCCCCCTCCAGCTTCCCACACCCCAACCCCCTGCCCCAGCCCTGATCCCCCTCCTGCCCTCCCAACCCCTCAGTCCCAGCCTGGAGCACCTTCCTACACCCCAACTCCTCATCCTCAGCCCCACCCCAAAGCCTGGACCCCTAGCCGGAGCCTCCTCCCACACCCTGAACTCCTCATTTCTGGCTCCACTCCAGAGCCCGCACCCCCAACCAGAGACCTCACCCCCTCCCGCACCCCATCCCCAATTTTGTGAGCATTCATGGCCCACCCCTGATGTAGGCAGATGCTTGTGCCTATACAGAGTATCACTTGTGGTCAATGAAGCACTGCATAGGCATAAAACTCACTGAAGAACTCGGACCTAAGGCCCCAATCTTGCAAACACACATATACGTACATAAGAAGGGCCAATGGTCCAGTGTCCGGTCTTCCAACAGTGGCAGATGCCTGGTACTTCAGAGGGAATGAACAGAACAAGCAATCATCAAGTGATCCATTCCCTGTCATCCACTCCCAGCTTCTGACAATCAGAAGTGCTTCACTGGACAAGTATTTGCAAAATCACGACCTGAATTAAGTTTTTACTCCTTTTACTAACTTTATTTCAGTTAGCACTCCAAATCCAGTTCAACTCGGAAAGAGAGAGCTGATTCTAACCTAGAATGTGTGCCAACAACAGACTGTTTCAAGACTCTTTGTGGGCAGCACATGACCAAGTTCCCAAGAAATGTTTCTAGGGCTGGCAGGTAGGAAAGAATCTTTACTTAGAACTGAGCAAATCTGATGTGGAATCAGTGAGAAACAAACATGGAACATCACAATGCTTCTTTTTTTGTTTCTTTAAGTCATTTTTCAGACTAAAACATTTTAAATCTCAAGAGATAAAGTTATTATCAAAAGTGCATTTACTAAAACATCCTGGTAAAAGGAGATTTCGCCAATTACAGAAGTAAGTTTCAGACAGAATCCTGGTAGAGTCATAACAGTATTACAAGTTTATAATTACAACAGACAAGCTTAAGACGTTTGCTCATAGTTTTGAGGAATATCAACCATAATGTTTCAGAACTTAATACGATCACATTTAAGATCAGAAGACGACATTTTTCCTCCCATGCTCAAGAACTACACAATTAAAATCAACCTTGTAAGTTTCTGTTTGCACACCTACCTGGACAGAACTATTATTTTGACATGTGAGAAAATCCCCACCACCACCATGATACCAGACAATAATATCAATTTCAAGCATCACTTCTCCATCTGAAAATTTTGTACCTACTGTTACCAATAATCCCTAAAATTACTGTAACTGAAAGAAATTGAAAAAAGAAAATATTTTCTCTAGTTTGTTTGGCTTGTGCATTTGACATAACTTTGTGTCTAGTGAGTTTCACTATTTGTTGATAGTGGATGCCATTATCCAGCCACTGCAAGAGTGTTTACAAGTAATCACTGCAAGGAAGCCGAAACTGAAAGTAAATATCAGAGGGGTAGCCGTGTTAGTTTGAATCTGTAAAAAGCAACAGAGGGTCCTGTGGCACCTTTAAGACTAACAGAAGTATTGGGAGCATAAGCTTTCGTGGGTAAGAACCTCACTTCTTCATCTGAAGAAGTGAGGTTCTTACCCACGAAAGCTTATGCTCCCAATACTTCTGTTAGTCTTAAAGGTGCCACAGGACCCTCTGAAAGTAAATAGATAGCTATGCATCAAGAAGAAGGAGGGGAACAAGAGCCCAACAACATTTATTATTGTTATTACTCTCAGGCCCAGCCAAAAGATCTTTCTAAACATGGGGTGGGGGGCGAGAGTGAATGTTTTAATGATTTTGTTTTTAATTAAGGGAAAGCTGTTTAGAGGGCACTCTATTTTTTTAGTCAATTAAAGCTACCAGAGTCCCATCATCATGGTAAATTTAAGCAGATTCTGTTAAGGCTGATGTATTTTCATGACCATTTTTACAAGGCTGAATTGAACACGTCCATCTCGAGTTTCCCTTTTTGCAGGCTAACCCCACTTTCTACCAAACTTTGTTATTGAATCTTCACCTGCCCCATCCCACCCAATAGCTCAGATATACAGCAACAACTTGAGGAAAAGCTGTCAGCATGCACAGACTGTACATACTGTATACAGCCACTTACTCCTGGGGGAATTCTGCACCACTGTGCAGTGCAGAATTTGTGCAAAAATCAATGCTCTGTGCAGAATTTCCTTTTTCCCCTGCAGAATTGGCATTGCATAGCTGCTGGCCACCAGTAGGGGCTGCTGGACCCGGCAGATCCCAGCTCGCAAACAGCAGACACTGCTGAAGGGGGAGCCAGAGGGTTCCAGGCACTCCCTGAAGGAAGGAAGTGGTGTGCAGGGAACAAGCCTCGGATCCAGCATCAGGCTGTTTCTCCATCTGTATCCCTGAGTAAGAGTGTCTGGGCTGGGGTGCGCAGCTGGGCTCTGGGGGAAGGGGGGAAGGGGGGTACGGGTGTCTGGGCTGGGGGGGCACCTCCCAGCTGGGCTAACATAAGAACGGCCATACTGGATCAGACTAAGGGTCCATCCAGCCCAGCATCCTTTCTGCCCAGGTTCCCCACAGGGAGTGAACCTAACCGGCAACGATCAAGTGATCTCTCTCCTGCCGTCCATCTCCACCCTCTGACAAACAGAGGCTAGGGACACCATTCCTTACCCATCCTGGCTAATAGCCATTAATGGACTTAACCTCCATGAATTTATCTAGTTCTCTTTTAAACCCTCCTATAGTCCTAGCCTTCACAACCTCCTCAGACAAGGAGTTCCACAGGTTGACTGTGCGCTGTGTGAAGAACTACTTCCTTTTATTTGTTTTAAACGTGCTGCCCATTAATTTCATTTGGTGACCCCTAGTTCTTATATTAGGCTATGTTTAATTTGTGCCAGGGCTGAGCCCTGGCATCTCTAGGCTTGGCAGTTCATAGCCCTGGCACTTCTGGGCTTACTGCATCAGTTATGAAAGTAAAAAAAAATTTTGAGCCCCTCTTTCATTACAAATGAAGCACTGGGGAGGGGGTGTGGGTCCCCCTCCTCCCAAGTTGGACTCTGGGGGAGAGAGGGCACAGAAACAGGAACTGGGTTGGCATAGAGGTTTCTTTAACTCTCTATTCCTAGGGGAATTTTGTCATCTGTATTGTTACAGGTATTTTGAAATAAATTACCAAAACAATTGAAACCGGCATGATTATATAGTGTCATTCTGACAAATGAAATAGGCAGATTTTAAAATATTGTGCACGGATTTTTTTTATTTTATTTTATTTTTATTTTTTTGGTTTGGCACAGAATTCCCCCAGGAATAAGAGCCACGTGCACTAACACACAACTAGTGACAGAAGGGAGCTGGGGGAAAGGGAGCTGAAAGGAACGGACGAGAGTCGTCGAGCGACAAGGGGAGAAAGGAACCCGCTGACACCTCCAGGTCCCAGTGTTGCCCCTCCCGCCCCCTAACCCACACGGCCATCTCCAGACCCCAAGTCTCCATCCACCCTCTCCTCCCACCAGCTGCCTCAGGGTCCCAGCGCAGCTCCCCGCCCCGCCCCGCCGCGGTGGGTAGGCTCCCCCGCCCCAAACCCAGGTGAGTACAGAGAGACTCAGCTCCCTTCCCCAGCCCCTCAGAGCTCCCAACCCCAAGCGCCGCGGGGGAAGGGGGGGCTCCGCGGCAGGCAGCCCACGCCAACGCCGGTACCTGTGCGGGATGCGGCCAGGCTCCTCATGCCCAGCCCGGCCGGGCCCCTCGGTTCCGCTCCCCTGCCGACCCTCCGCCGAAACCCCCTCAGGCAGCGATTGCTGAGGGGGGGGGAGACAGGAAACCGGAAGCGTCACTCAACACTAACGCAAGGACCCCGGGGTTTCCCACCCCGCCTGAGTGGCGGGAAGGAGCCACAGCACAGGGGTGGGGTCCGGGGGCTATACACACGGAGACTTCTCTCTCCAGAGAGGAACGGACACCTGAGCAGTGCCAAGAAAGAGCGAGTTCAAAGCAGGCACCGCCAGAGTCCCCTATAAAAAAAGGACCGCAGAGTGAGCGACCATCTTGGCTCAGGGGAGAGAGCGGCCATCTTTGTTTGGGGCAGGGAGCCCCAGTAGCTATTCTTTCACTGGCAGTGGGCGGCCATCTTTGATTGGGGCAGAGAAGCAAATGTTATCTGGATACCGTTGGCAACCATCTTTGATTGGGGCCAGAGGACCCTCTATGCTGCTACCAGATGACACTGGTCAAGCTGAGATGATAATATAACATAGAAATATTAAGAAATGGAATTTACCAGCTCCCTTACTCTTCCTAACTTCCCCATTCCTACTGCTTCTCAGCCTTCCTCTACTCCAAAGTAACAACAAATAAAACAGCAAAGTGTAACTTACAAAACTCCTCATGTTCATTTACTTCTATGCCATAACCTTACCCTCTACCTCTTGTCTGTTCTGTTTCTTTCAGATGTAAGCCCTGATTGTCAATTATTTATGTGCCGTGCAACCGGACCTCAAACTACTAATGATAATCATTTTAAAAAGTAAATCTAGGAGGGGAATCTCAATAGATCCCACAAATATAATAAGAACAGGAGTACTTGTGGCACCTTAGAGACTAACAAATTTATTAGAGCATAAGCTTTCGTGGGCTACAACCCACTTCTTCGGATGCATCCGAAGAAGTGGGTTGTAGCCCACGAAAGCTTATGCTCTAATAAATTTGTTAGTCTCTAAGGTGCCACAAGTACTCCTGTTCTTTTTGCGGATACAGACTAACACGGCTGCTACTCTGAAACAAATATAATATAATCAATTTTTTTGTTTTGCAAGAGGGTGGTAACTTTTCTACCAAACCGGTACCTTAACGCCATTCTGCAGGCCTTGGTCCCCTCACCTCTGAGTTATTGCATAAGGTTGTCTCCTGACTCAGGCAGACATCACTGTGTCATGCTTAGTTCACAATGTGCAGGTTATCTTTGCCAGCATACAAGCAAGAGGGTTACTTTTAAAAAAAAAAAGTTTAGTTTCCAAAGTACAACATGGAAGTCTCCAAAAAAAATTGCCATTCCATTATAAAGCCTTCCAATTCAACCCCTGACTGGGAAGCCCAAGCTGATCGTTTCTAACTTATTTCAGAGTAGCAGCCGTGTTAGTCTGTATCCGCAAAAAGAACAGGAGTACTTGTGGCACCTTAGAGACTACCAAATTGATTAGAGCATAAGCTCGAAGAAGTGGGCTGTAGCCCACGAAAGCTTATGCTCTAATAAATTTGCTAGTCTCTAAGGTGCCACAAGTACTCCTGTTTCTAACTTAGTTCACATGGGTACTAAAGTGCCTAATTTCCATTGATTTCTATGGGAGTTAGGTACCTCAATACCTTTGAGGATCTGGGCGTTGGCGTTCAGATTAATTTGTCCAAAGGCCCCATGTCAGCCCCCAGCTGCACACCCTCCACCTCCTTCCCACAAGAGAGCCCCGGGCACCAGAGTCTTTGAGTTTTTACACTGGCCTCTTATGGGAAGGGCCCAGAAGCAGACTCAGTTAGCGTGACCCGATCAAATCGGGACTGCCCCGATATTTAACTCTTTGTTCCGCTATGTAGGGTTGCCAGGCGTCCGGTTGGCGCGGGGCTAGCAGGCTCCCTAGCTGGCTCCCCGGAAGCGGCGACATCTCCCTGCTCTGCCCCCGCCATCCGCGCCGGCTCCGCAGCTCCCATTGGTCGGGAACTGTGGCCAATGGGAGCTGCGGGGGCGGTGCCTGCGGGCGGAAGCAGCAGCAGCGCGCAGAGCCACCTGGCCTTCCCTCCGCCTAGGACCCGGAGGGAGATTTCTCCGCTTCGGGGGAGCTGCCCGAGGTAAGTACCGCCCGGCCCGGAGCCCACACTTCCTCCCGCGCCCAACCGTGCTTACCCCAGCCCTGAGCCCTCCCCTTGCAGCGGGGACTGGAGCCGGAGCGGTGCGTCCCCGACCCGTGGCGCTGGGGCGGCGGGGGGGAGCGGCTCGGGATTCCGGAGGGGAGGGGAGAAGACAGAGGGGCTCGGGGTTCCGGGGGGAAGAGAGAGGGGCTTGGGGTTTCGGGGAGGGGGGAAGAGAGAGCGGCTCGGGGTTCCAAGGGGGGGAAGAGAGAGCGGTTATGGGGGGGAGGGGGGAAGAGAGAGTGTCTCGGGGTTCCTGGCGGGAGGGGGGAAGAGAGAGCGGTTACGGGGGGGAGGGGGGAAGAGAGAGCGGCTCGGGGTTCCAGCCGGGGGGCGGGAGGGGGGAAGAGAGAGCGGTTACGGGGGGGAGGGGGGAAGAGAGAGTGTCTCGGGGTTCCAGCCTGGGGGGGGAGAAAGGGGGGAAGGGGTCTCGGGTTCCAGCCCCGGGGAGGAGAGGGGGGCTCTGGGTTCTAGCCTGGGGGGGGGAGGGGGCAAGAGAGAGGGGCTTGAGGTTCCAGCTGGGGGGGGGGAAGGGGGTAAGAGAGAGGGGCTCGGGGTTTGAGCTGGGGCAAGAGAGAGGGGTTTGGGGTTCCAGCCTGGGGAAGGGAGGGAGGAAGGGGCTCGGGGTTCCAGCCCACAGGGGGGAGAGAGGAAGGTTCCGGATTCTAGGCTGGGGGGGGGAAGAGGGGGAGCTCAGGGTTCCAGCCGGTGGGGGAAGAGCAGTTCGGGGGGGGGTCCACCCGCTGCCCATCTCACCCCCCCCCCCCAACCATGTGTTCCAATATTTTATTCTTGCATCTGGTCACCCTAGGATCTCAGCCCCGCCCCCTGTCCGAGTGTCTCCCCCTTGCACAGGGGCAGCCGGCCCAGCAGCAGGTGCTGCTAACGCTGACTCGGCAGCGACGGAGCTGCTCTACCGACACGGCTCCTTGAACGAAGAGAAAGAGGTGGAGGGACCAGGGCATGAAGCCGCTGCTGAGGGGACTTGTGGCGCCCTCACTGTGCTTGGAGAGGAAGAGTCTCCCAGCCCGCTACCCGTACCAGTCTCCATCCAGGACATTCTGCAGGAAGGAGGCGGGGCTGCTGCGATTCCCACCTAATCCTCAGGGCCGTGCAAGGTGCTGAGGGGCAGGATCCATTGTGGGGGCCGAGGTTTGCGCTGCCCTCGTCCTGCCTGCCCAGGAGGAGGGAGGTGTGAGGGTTGGGCCTGGCCTGGTGCTGTCCTAAGAAGGGGCTGCCCATAGCATCCTTGGGCCTGGTTCTCGCCTCGGCCCCCGAGGCGGCGTCGGTGTCTCTCCCTGCCACAATGAAGCTGCTGCGGCTCCTGTGCCGCCACAAGACAGCGCTGGGCCTGGGTGGCCTGGCGCTCTTCGCTGTGGTCCTGCTCTACCTGGCCAAGTGCACCTCAGAGAGCCTCAGGCCCTTGCCAGGTCGGGGTCTGCCCCACAACCAGGCACCGCAGCCGCCCCGCGGTGGAGTGGGAGCCGGGCCGCCCTTACCGGCAGCCCCGCTACCCCCTGAGGAGACGGCTTTCCTGGCTGTCCTCATCGCCAGCGGCCCCAAGTATACGGAGCGCCGCAGTATCATCCGCAGCACCTGGCTCTCGATGGCTGGCCGGCCCCCTCAGGACGACATCTGGTGTCGTTTCGTGATAGGCACAGGCAGCCTGGCTGGGGAGGAGCTTCACAGCTTAGAGTTGGAGCAGAGCCGTCACCGGGACCTGCTGTTGCTGCCTGAGCTTCGTGATTCCTATGAGAACCTGACTGCCAAGGTCCTGGCAATGTATGTCTGGCTTGATCTGCACTTGGATTTCCACTTTGTCCTCAAGGCTGATGATGACACCTTTGTACGCCTGGACGTACTCGTGGAAGAGCTGAGGGCCAAGGAGCCACGTCGTCTCTACTGGGGTTTCTTTTCTGGCCGTGGTCGAGTGAAGTCGGGTGGCAAATGGAAAGAGAGCACCTGGCTCCTATGTGACTACTACCTGCCTTACGCCCTGGGTGGTGGCTATGTGCTCTCTGCAGACCTGGTGCATTACCTGCGACTCAGCCAAGACTATTTCAACATGTGGCAGAGTGAAGATGTGTCTCTGGGTGCTTGGCTGGCTCCTGTTGATGTGAAGAGGGTGCATGACCCACGTTTTGACACTGAATATAAGTCCCGGGGCTGCAACAATAAGTATATTGTCACTCACAAGCAGAGCATTGAGGACATGTTAGAGAAGCATCAGACTTTGGCCAAAGAAGGGAAGCTCTGCAAGGAGGAGGTTAAGCTCAGGCTATCCTACATGTATGACTGGGGAGTGCCTCCTTCACAGTGTTGCCAAAGGAAAGATGGCATCCCCTGAAAGTTTTGGAAAAAGGAAGGGCAAAGTATCAAAGGGGAACTCTCTGGGCTGGATCAGTGTCATGTGGGGACACCCCCTGTATGTAAGGCTTAAAAATTATTCTCAGATTTTGCACGATTCATGTATCAAGACTGTGTGCAGGACCAACATAGCACCATAATTCATAAAAGCTACTGAAGTGCTGTGATTTGTCTACAGATACACAAAACACAGGAATAAAGGGGAAAAGTGTGGAAAAGGTTATGTGATGGAACTTAGTGCAAAGGGGGGGAAAAGCAAACTTTTTTTTAAATAACTTGGATGCAGAGCAGGTTGGAAGATGTGTCCCAGATTCCAAAATTTGTTTGTTAAGAACATGTCATGCCTTCACACCATCCCCGAGATTGTGAAAATAATGTCTGCTGTTTAATTTTTGCAAGGAAAAAGTCATTTTGGCCAACCATATTGGCAAGTTTTGAAGACTAATAAAGAGAGAGCAAATCAGTTGCTAGTGCCAGTGGAAGCAGGTGGCTGGTTAGAACCACTGGCCTGGCATCTAAATGAAGGGAAGCGTTTGTCAGATATTTGCACTGGTTACTTTATACTCTCGCTGAGGGAGGGGAGGGTGTGTCCAGTCTTTAGAAAGTGTTCTGATTTAATTATAATAGGTCTTGGGTAATATCCCTGAATTTAAATCTTCAATCTTTTTTTTTTTTTAAATGGTTTATGATATACTATGTAATCTGGATTATCTGGCAGCTACTAAATTGGTCTGTATTTGGAAAAGCGTATGTGTTATGCCATATTGCAGTATTAGGATAGGTTCTCAACTATCTTGATTTGGAAGTAAACATTTATGCTACAAACCTAGCACTCAGTTATTGGGATTAGAAGCTGTGCTTGTATTCTCCAAGTGCATTGTGTACAAAGAAATCTTAATTTCCTAATTTTTACAAAAAAGATCACACTGAAAAGTATATGATCTAATTATGCAAACAATAGGACTACTTACATCAGTAAGGATTACCTATGTGAGTAAGAGTTAGCAGGATTGGACCTATAACGTCTCAAATTGGAAGTACAAAACTTTATCTCTATCCGGACTGGATTTTTAAAGTAATAATTCTGTGTTCAAAAAAAAAAATCTGAAGAATAGGTTACTTTAGTTGCTAATATGGTATGTAAATGACTGGGATTTATTTTTTCACTTCTCTATAGTCCTGTCTACACTACAAATGAATCCATTGCTGACAAGGGTTATCGGGCATGTTTGGTGTTTAACTGAGAGTATAAATGGGCTACTTTTAGCACAGTGACAGAATGCATTACACTCTCAAATAATTCTAGCACATTTTCTGTGCAGACTTTTAGTTGTGTGACTCTGAATAATCCTGACATCCCGTAATGGTGTTGAAAATGGTTCCATCTGTGCACACAATTACACCTTTGTCCACACTGGTTTGGGGGACTCCCTTCTGAAAACCCTTGTCAGCAACAGATCTCTTGTCTAGTAAAGACACCGCTTTAAAGTTGATGCCTAAAGGGCATGTTCACAGTCTTCAGTCTTTCTTACGGTTTGTTGCACAGGGCATTTCATACTATTATTATTTCTTTCTCTCACTGGACGGTACACCTCTTTCTCTTACCTGTGGAGGGAGACTTCAACTTTAAATAATAAGAGTTGGTGCTGACATCATAACATTTTTGCTTTTCAGACCCGATTTAGTAATTTATTCCAAAGGAATCAAGTGTATTTATTTTCTCTTCATTAAAATCCACTTCTTCTATCTAGTTTTAAACAATTGCTTGAGAGGATTAAGTGGAAAAAAACTCTTTTGGAAACAGGGCTTTGGAGCTCCGCTCCAGCTCCAGGCAAAAACCTGCAGCTCCACTGCTCCGGAGCTGCTCCGCTCTCCAGTTCCATGCTCCGCTCCAAAGCCCAGTTGGAAAGGAAAATAACTCCTTATTTACATTGTGTTTCAACAATACATTCTGTAACTTTCCTTTTAAAAACAAAATTAATTAACGAAGACCTTGAAAAAGTAACTTATTTACTCTGATGCATCCAGTCTTTTGTACTTTGACATAGTGACACTTACTGAAGATGTGCCCTTCAGGGGAATATATTCCCGCAGAACAAAAAGTTTAAGACTTCACCTGGTTGCAAGAAATTAAATTGGTTTCAGTAATACTTTTAAAGTCTGTATGTCTCTTTGGTCTTTGGGCTAAATTAGTATTGTACACATATAATTCAGTGTTTGTAATTGTGATAATTTATTTATAAATATTATAAATGTACTATGTATTGTTAAAAGCTCAAGATAGCTAAGTATCATCTTATTTTATAATTATTTAAGAAAGTGTGTTAAGTTTCACAAGTATTATTCGTGAAATGCTTTAATTTATTGATGTACAGTTCCTAATTTAAATAGTCAGGGTCTGAGTTGTAGATCCAAAAATCTGCTGCATGACTCTCTTAACCTGGTAAGATTGTACTGATCACCCATTTGTCTAAATATCAATGTTTATGTAAGTCACGGGCATTGTCGCTTCTTTGTTGTTGCTTTGTTTTGTTTTGCTTTTTGAAAGGTTCTCCTTTCAGAGCTTTCATGTGAGGATGAGAATTTTGAGCTTCAGAAGAATGGAAAATTAATTGTCAAATCCCATGTGACAGCTGGCCCATAGAAAAATATACAAATGCGAACACCCACACACTGGTTAACTTTTTTGTAGAATACTGAGTTCTTGCTGTGCCTCTGAGTTCCAAGAATATGGAGCTTCCTCTTGCAAAGCACTTACTTAAACATATGAGTAGTCCTCTTGATTTCACTGGGACTATTCACATACTTAAATTAAAATCAAGACCAGAGTGCTCAGCACCTTGCAGAATTAAGTCCATAAATTATTGTGGTGAATATAGTTCTATTTGAAATCTTGTTCTAGTCTAACAACAAATTTGAGTAACAAAGTCCTTCTGGTCTGGAATTACCTATGTTTTACCTCAGCTCAAAAATTAATTGTTTTGGAAGGTCTGACTTACGTAAGTTGATCTATTTTTTTTATGTTCTGGAATATAGAAAAAAACATTTTCCCATATGTTCTGATCAGAATATTTATGCTTGGAAAAACTTTAAAGTGCCTCAAGATAAAAAAATTTCAAACCTGTCTAACTTTGTAGATCTGATTGACACTTTAAAAATTCCAAAGTTGAATTTTTAATGACTGCTATTTTGCATGTTGGATGTTCAGTAGAACTGGCAAAGTTTTCAAGATCTGCAAGCCAAATAAATTGCAGTTCAGTGAGTTTAAAAAGTGTTTTAAGGTTGGTTCTGTTAGTCACTGAGGCAGAGAGTCTGCTGAGTTAATAAGCAAAGAGAATTGGTGACCCGGAAGTCATTATTATAAATCCAGGATCATTATCCGCTTCACAAGCCAAATAACTCAAGAGCTGTATTTCTTTAATTAGGAAGTCACAGGTAAAAAACCTACTGCTAATGCAATGTTAAGGTTAAATATCAAGTAACTTTACCCAGGCAATGTTTTATATTGCTTGACTTTCAAGTGCTTGATATTTCAAACTTAATTGTTGCACTAAAACATTTTGTTTGCATTTAATTATGAAACTATATTTTAAAAATAGCATTTAACATCCCAGATCCGGAACAGCACATGCGCATGCCTACACACACACACACAGGTATATAAAATACAGGGTTAAAGGACAAATATATTTTAAAACAAAATAGCTGAAAATTGTTTTTCTGACCTTATGACTGAGTTCTGTATTTCTTTTACAAGGGATGGTGACATCACAAAAATTTAATGCACTGTAAGGATTTCATAATTTAGGTGATTAGACGTCCTGTACTGCTGTTTGAAAAACAAAGTGAAATCCTGGCCCCTTTGAAGCTAATGGGAAAGTCCATTATCTTCACTGGGGCCAGGATTTCACCCACAATGCCTAACATCTGATCCTAACAAGTAAAAAGTATTTTGGCCTATCCTTAAAGATCCTTGTATTGAAGTTAGTGGGAGTTTTGCCACTGATTTTAATAGAAGCAAGATCAGGCCCAAAATATATTCATTTGTAATTTTTTTATGTCGGTGTTAAATTAATGATATGGAATCAAACTTCTATTAAATAACATTTCAGCTGACTTCTAAGGGAGTTCCTCATTTAAAAAAAAATGTGACTGCCATTTATACTTGTTACTATTATGGTGTTATAGAAAACGTCCACAGGACGCTTCCCTGGAAGACAA
Source organism: Emys orbicularis (assembly GCF_028017835.1). NCBI lineage: Eukaryota > Metazoa > Chordata > Testudines > Emydidae > Emys > Emys orbicularis. The sequence goes on from NC_088704.1 coordinate 15,714,496, forward strand.
GAGGAAGATGGCTCACCTCAGTTGACCTAAACAATTTTCTAAATATCAGTTGATGTGGGCTGCAAGTCACTGTTTATTTGAAGTATTATATTAATATTACACTTGTGTTCTTTGCAGGGCTATAGTAAAACTATGCTATTTGACAGAACATTAAAAGCATTTTTAACCTTTTTTTTTTTTGTTATTCACTAGATGATTTCTTTAATAGTTTTCAAATTGTACATCTAGAATTGTCTATCATCCATATTAGAAGTTGCATGCTTTAAATTAGGTCCTTCATAAAATCCTATTACCATGATAGTGTTTCAAGTGCAAGACCGAAAGATTTTGGTGCACCGATTGAATTCCTCTTGAAGTGGTCGCTCTGATGTAAATTCAAATAGAAAAACAGAGAAATGTTGCTTTCCTTTTGAGTGATTTTTAAAATGGCATGCAGAATGATTAGTGATCTTGTTTAAGGTGTAAAAGTGAACTAGCTGAGTCGTCCTATATTAAAAATTTAACAACTCAATTAAAAATAGTTTTGCTATTTTAAAAAAATATTGCCCAGTAAGGCCTGCAACGATTTTAAGTAAATAGGTAACTGACTTCTAAATACTCTTCTTGGAGCTGTCAGAAACAGCTACCAGGAAAACAAATACCTGTGCTTTTAAGCATTTGATTTCCCTGCTGTCTAATCTTGTCTGTATAAAGAATGCAGAAGTTCGGCTTTAAAATGTGCTAATTGTGGCAGATATTTCCTTTAATATACTTTACATCAATTTATTTTGGCCTTTGAACTACTGGAGGAACTATTTCATGCCACAACTGCATTGAATTTTTCCTGGCATTAAGGTTATTCTTTTTGTAACTTGGATTAAGAAAAACATTAGGAGTATTGGAAGGTGATTATGCTTTGCACTTCCACGAATTTCCGATCAACTCCAGAATCATAGTTGAAGTAGAATTTAATGTTGCTGGATACTTGACGTAAGCTGGCAATAGAGCATGTATAGAAATGGTCATTTAGGACATGCTATCCAGAGTATTCCTGCAGATGTTGCTTTGTATACCTCTGTGAAATATCTTAAAACTATTTCATTCCTGGTATGCTACTTTGCTAGTTAATTCTTATCTTCTAATACAGACCACCCTCCGTTTTTATCAAATATCTAGTCAGCTGTAGGAGTGCATTAGTTTATTTACTGGACTTTCTTGAAGCTGAAAGTTGCCGGTTATAAAGTGTGCCTTTAGAAACAAGAAAATAGTTGAGGTTTTGTGCCCAATATAGTCTAAACCAGGGGTAGGCAACCTATGGCACGCGTGCCGAAGGCAGCACGCAAGCTGATTTTCAGTGGCACTCACACTGCCTGGGTTCTGGCCACCGGTCCGGGGGGGCTCTGCATTTTAATTTAAATTTTAAATGAAGCTGCTTAAACATTTTAAAAACCTTATTTACTTTACATACAACAATAGTTTAGTTATATATTATAGACTTATAGAAAGAGACTTTCTAAAAACGTTAAAATGTATTACTGGCACGCAAAACCTTAAATTAGAGTGAATAAATGAAGACTCGGCACACCACTTCTGAAAGGTTGCCGACCCCTGGTCTAAACAATTGACTGAAGTTGCCTGTTTTCAGCTACAAAGCATTGCCAGTTAGAGGTCTCAGTTGTCTCTTCTTTCAGCCTTTATATAGAGAAGAATGGTAAGAAACTAAAAGTACTCATGATAAGCATCTTGTATACTGCATGTTATAGCTATCCATCTCCTTAGTTTTATGCCTTTATTGGCCAATAAATGTCTGTGTGCTAGAACTTTTATTAAAATGACTGTTGCTGTAGTGGTCACTTCTTGTATAGTATGGGAAACAAAAGTCAACTTCACTATGACCTGTGGTTATATTTAATTTTTTTCTATACCATTGTGTAGTAGAGGTATAGGCAGTTGGCTCAATCATGCAGTCCTTTCATGTGCAATATTTCCATTGATTTCCATTTCCATAAATTATGTAATGTTACCATCGTGCCCAGAATCCCAAATCAGCATCCAGGCTCCATTTATTAAACACAATGCAAACAAGTCCAAAACATATCTCAGTGCTTACATCAACCTTCTCCCTAGGTTGTCTTTTTTTCTGCTTTAGCACTGCAAGATCAGGTCCAATGATATGGATACATTTATACAATAAATAATGTACATAATTTACAGAAAATACTAAAAATAGTGTTTGGGTAAATGCTGCACATATTTACCTTCATTTTTAATTGTTAGCAGCTATGAAAGGGCTTGATCCCAGTACAATGAAGTCAGTAGAACGACTCCCATTGATTTAATGGGCTTGGGGTCCTATCCTAACTGAGAACTTCTCCAAACCCATTAAACAAACATTCCATGTCTAATCTGATATACGAATCCTATAGACAGTGGTTTTAAAAATTCTGGCAAAACATAAGACACTTCACTTTAATATCTGCAGGTGATTTTCAGATGTCAGTGGAATAATTTGGTCAACTGAAAGCACATGTTCAAAACATCTTTCCTGTTTGCTGAGTTCTGCTCTTATTGAAAAGTGACTATATTCTTACCCATCTTCTCTCTTACTGCTAAATCGGTATTAAAAGAAACAGATCAGAAAACTAGCACTGACAAAGTCTTGTCTTTATTAGAATAATCCTATGTGTTTAACATTTTGCAAGTGAATTAGTTACAGGTCCAAGATGAGTTTGACTTATAACCGGTTATTACTCCCAACTATCTACAAATTTTATATTTTGGTTGTGAAAGGTTACCAGTTTTCATTGGCAGCTCTGTGAATACCCGTTAGTTTTTCCTTGACAGGAAAAAGCATTAATAAATTCTACCTGGAGTACCAATACTTAATGTCTCCTTTTTAATATTTTAATCTTCCTATAAAAACAATGCAGTTATCCCTGGTATTCAGCATTTGGAAAGGTTTAGCAAATGTAAGGCATCACTAGTCATATTGGTTGATTTCTAGCGTGGTATAAAAAGAACAGCTCTGACCTAACTATGAACAGCTCTGACCTAATTAGAAGAGATGACTCAGATGCTCAGCACAGTGTGACATCTGTATTAAGTATATTACTGCATTTGCTGATGTACAATCATGGGGAAGTAGTGACTGGATAAATAAAGACAGTGCTTCTGAAATGCATACATTAATCATTTATAACTACTTCTGTGTTTGGGATCAGACAAACCTGTGTTACCACTTTAATGACAGCCAAAGCTAAAGTTAAGATTGCAGTGTGACGTTCCTTATAACACACTGCTTTCACTCATGCCTTATTTCAGTATCTAGTTTCAGCCCTTTTTTATGTAAGTTAAGAAATCAACTGAACTCTAAAATGACAATATCCTATGTGGCTAGATCTCAAGAAAAATGAGTATGTAAGTTTTTTTAAAATGACAAAATTGTGTGATGACACAATGTGAGCCAATCAACCTTGCTATAGAGACTTTAACGTTCATTATGTAACTTGTGTGCTAAGGCTTTGAGCCAGAAAAGCATTTAAGCATGTTTAAATTTAGACACATAAGTAGTCCCTTTGACTTCATTGAGATTACTCGGGTGCTTAAGTGCTTTGCTAGATCAGGGTCTATATTTGCAGATTTAATATTATATTAACGTAGGATTTTACTTTTTGTTTAATGAATATCTGCAAAAGCAAATTTAGACTGGAATAGAGGTTTCACTGGCCATCTGGCTCCCGATCCCAAAAAATAGGGGCACTAGGTCAACAGAGGCTTCTCCAGACCTGAGGATGAAGTAGCTCTGTAGCTTGGGAAGGAGGATTCTTTGAATAATGTGTTGTGAAGTTCTTTAAGAATTTAAAGGTTGCTACCTGCCCAGTTTTCTGGGGTGGTCTTAAACTGAGGACTAGTTTAAATACTAGTAACACTATTGTCACACCTGCTTGTATGTAGCACGCGAGCTACATTCAATGCAGTGGAAAGCAGATAAGACTTTCAACACTCAAGTTGTTGTATTTTGTTGTTGTTTTTTCTTAAACACCAGGGGAAGCGGAAGCAGACTTTGCTAAAAGACACCTACCATAACTTCTTTTGAGCATGTTTGGCTTGTTCATTTGTCATGTTTATTTGGAACCTTGAGCAGATATAGAACCATAGACATGTGGGGTTGGAAGGGACCTCAGTAGGTCATCTAGTCCGGTCCCCTGTGTTGAGGCAGGACTAACTGTCATCTAGACCATTGCTGACAGGTGTGTGTTTGTCTAACCTGTTCTTAAAAACATCCAATATGGGAGATTCCACAACCTTCCTAGGTAACTTGTTCCAGTGCTTAATTACCCTGACAGCAAGTTTTTCCTAACGTCTAACCGAAATCTCCCTTGCTGCAATTTAAGCTCGTTACTTCTTTTCCTGACCTCAGTGGTTAAGAGGAACAATTTATCACCCTCCTTTATAACAATAGCAGTCTTCAAGTACGTAAAAAATTATGTCCCCACTCAGTCTTCTCTTATCCAGACTAAACAAACCCACTTTTTCCCATCTTTCCTCATAGGTCATGTTTTCTAGATCTTTAATCATTTTTGTTGCTCTCCTCTGGACTTTCTTCAATTTGTCCTTACTCCTGAAGTGTGGTGCCCAGAACTGGATACAGTACTCCAACTGAGGTCTTATCAGTGCAGAGTAGAGCCAAATTACTTCTTGTGACTTGCTTACAACACTCCTGCTAATACATCCCAGAATGTTCACTTTTTTTGCAACACTATTATATTGTTGACTCCTATTTAGTTTGTGATCCACTATAACCCGCAGATCCTTTTCTTCAGTACTCCTTCCCAGGCAGCCATTTACCATTTTCTATTTGTGCAATTGATTATTCCTTCCTAAATGCCTTGCATTTGTCCTTATTGAATTTAATCCTGTCTATTTCAGACCATTTCTCCAGGTTGTCAAGATTGTTTTGAATTCTAAGCTTGTCCTCCAAAGTGCTTGCAACCCCTCTCAGCTTTGTATCATCCACAAACTTTGTAAGCGTACTCTCTATAAGTGTGTCTCCATGCCAGTATCCAAATCATTTATGAATATATTGATATCTTGCCATTTCAAATAGAACTCCCAATGTAAAGTTGGATGTGGACCATATTCATTGTGACCACAAAACTTGCTCCACTTTGATGTGGAGAAGTATTGACACTCATCCTGGAAAGGGGAAAGGTTGACCCACACTTTGTACTACATATGGCTGTACTGATATTTTTGCAGAACTAGCTTCAGAAATACGTAGATCACAGCTGGTTTTCCCTATTGTCATATAATTGTGAATGATAGAATTACAGCTGTTGATTTCCCCCTCAATAAACAGTCAGTAAACTTGTCTGGCTATATAGTCTTCACTTGCCCCCAACTACTTTCATGAGTGGAGGGCAGAGGTGGATGTGGGGAGAGAGGCTCCTGAATAGTTTGGTGGGTAGGGTAGCTGCTTCAGCATTGTCACCCTAGTCCTGAACCCCTGTAGGGGAACCAAGATCCTCCTTTGTGATGTGAAACAATCCCACCAAGAGGGTTTGGGAAATAGTGGCCGCAGGGAAACCATGCTGCCATCGGCTTAGAAGCAGCACAGAGGTGGGTCTGTTGCGGGATCTGCAGATTTCAGGGGTCAAACTCCCTTGTTCTGCAGTGAGGAAACCTTCCTCATGACTACAACTGGGTGGAATTTAAGTTCAAATTCCAGAGGTTCAAGCCCACTATTCAGGAATCACCTTGTATAAAGCCCAATCCAACTGAGCGCACAACCACATGCTTAAATTTAATGAAATCATCCTTGTCAGTCAATGAGACTCCTCAGGTGCTTAACTTTAAGCATCAGCTTAAATCTTGTGCTGGACTCAGGTCTAAGAGACAATTTGGCCCATTGATATTACTGTGGAGGTGTAAAACATTGAAGTACACCCTCTCCCCAGCATATTTTAAACAAAATGACAATAATAAGTCACAATTACACTATTGTCAGCTCCATTTATTTATTTTAACTTAGCAAATCTACATGTTTGTTCTCATATCCTTGTCGTTCAACTACTCCATCAATTGACTTACCAGTCAGTTAAATTCTCAGGGCTGGCTAGCAATTTTTTTTATGCTCTAAATTCTGATTTCAGAAATGTCAGGTCTGTCAAGATGTTAATTAGATTATTTTAAGATAAATATACAAGGAAAAGGGGTATTAGTAATGCCCTAAGGCATGTTAACACTGTTGTTGTACATCCTGACCTATACCAATCTTGTTTCAGTGGTGAACTTCATTAAAGTGCAGTTGTAGATGTGCAATCACATGGGGCTGCGATTAGCATCTGGTCCTCTGCATTTATCCTGTAATTTGTAGTATATTAATATAATACCTTTGGGATCTGATCCTCTACCATTAAAGTCAATGGGAGGTCTGCCATTGCCTTTAATGGGAATTCCAGATGCTAAGGAACTCTGAAAATCAGGGTATAACTAACTTGTCACAATTGAAATGCAATTATTATTTATTTATTTATTTTGGTCTGGCAGGCTTGCCAGTTTTTACCTCATATTCACACTTGTATTTATCCTTCTCCAACTAGAAAAAATGTTCAGGGGAAAGAAATCCATTAAACATTCAACGCTGCATTACGTCAAGAAAAATATCTGGCACCAAAGTGAACTGTGAAGTGGGACTGCAGTTTTGGGATCCTGATAACACAAAGTCAAGCCATGTGCTTAATGGTCTTGGTTTGTCTTTAATCTCTCAAATGTGGCAGCTCGTTGTAGAGAATGGTTGAAAGCGATAGTGCCAGTGAATAATTAATGGCAAACGTGTATGATAATTCCTCTGTGAAATGCCCATTTCCAGTAGAATAGGCTGCCCACTTGTAAGAAGTTTCTACTTCAGATCTCTTGAATGTCATCATGACCATACAGAACCCCACAATATGTGTCCTAGGCATGTAAAAGGAACCGAAAAAGCCTGCACCAATTGAAGGTGGCCCTGCATTACGTGATCATAACTATGACCCCAATCCTGCAATCTGATCCGGACAAGCAGGATCTCTTGCCCCAAAGTGGAGCCCCATTGGCTCTACTGAGACTCTGAGAACCAGGGTTCATCCATGGAGAGCCAGTTGCTGGATCAGGGCTTCATATAAACCAACGCTCTGTTGTGTTTTCATGAACTGAAATAGCTTGAATGTATTGCTCTTAAGCACATGCTACAAAAGCCATCTCTTTTCTCCAGCTTTTAGAGACAGAGGACAACTTTCTAAGTTGATTGTGGTGGCAGACGGGGAGACTTTTCGGTTTGTATTGCATGGCTTTGCTGGTTAACTGTTGGATGGGAATGCTGGAGTTGTAATAAGGGAGCTATTTGAATATTTGTACTATATTATGCCGTGGGCGCCTACAACAAGCTATTGAATTTTCAACTGATAACATAAATCTGTATGTTTTGCCTAATAGCTGCGCTTGGAGCTGAGGGCATCTAGTAAAAGGCCATCACTAAACCTGCTTTCACTGCATTTATGTGCATTTGCTTTAGGGGGGACTTGCCTGCAGCCTGAATTGAGCCCTGTATTTGTGACTAGGCAAAGAGGTGTTTGTTTGCATTTGTCCTTATAAGTGTTGGATGAATTGTTAATGCGAGTATGTGAAAATTAATTAGGGCTGGGCTTTTCAAAGGCATCTATCGCAGTGTTTCGCAATCTTTTTGATACCAGGGACCGGCTTGCTGCCTTCCTAAACTGTGTCAGGGAGATCTCAGGGACCGGGACCAGTCCATGGACCATTCATTGAGAAATACTCATCTATGGGAACTGGACACCTGGTTCCTATAGACTTTCAGTGGGACTTGTGTGCCTAATTCCTTCCAGCCCTTTTGGAAACTATCGCTTTGTTCTGTGGGTACTGTAGTGCACTGCTGACCATGTGGTCATACCAATATATCAGGTCTGGCCCAAGGGCTAAATGTTTGGCACTCTATCTCTACAGCCATGCCTTGTTCTCTGTCCACAACAAATCACAGACAAGCAAGAGTTGTTCTGTACTGCGATTTGCGCATAACCCCACGGGGAATGCTGCAAAGCCAGGAAGAAAGTAAACTTCCATGAAAAGTTCTGCTCAACAGACAACAGCTATAAGTGATGGAAGATCACTGCTAATGTTGGGTCAAGCAGCCTGAACAATAAAATAAAATGTGGCGGGGAGGGGATGTATGCTTTTATGCATCTTGCTGTTGCATTGCACAAGAAAGTGCTTATGGGAAGATGTATCCTGTGGTGCACTCTCTCTTTATGGCATACAACGTATCCACAGTGTGGCAGTTGGCAATATATATACTAGCTTTAGAGCCATAAAGCAAGTGATGTGCACTTAGGTAATGATTTCCCTTCATGTCTTTGGAGCAATTGATTGTAGGGCTGTACTGTAGTTAAAAAGACCTTGCATTCAAAATACATTTCATAATAAGAGGAAAGATTATTCTTTGGTGAATGAAAGCAGTAGCAGATGTTGGGGCATTGCTGGTTGGCTTTCAGTTAGAGGAGAAATTAGTGACGGGGAGTCTGGGTATATTCTTAATTCAATTTGTTTATTTACATTATACAAACAAGTCCTGGAATGGAGATGGTCAAACAGCATGGAGGTAATCTCCTTTTATAAGAATCTCAGTTAAAATATTAATCCCTGGTTCCCAGGGAGTATAGGATGTTTGGTAGAATAAAGCTATCCTGCCAGAGAGGAAGGTTAGAACTACAAAAATTAGGCCGTACCTTTCTGTGTTTATGTTTCTCTCTTTGTAAAATGGGTATCCTAAACCTTATCACCGAGGAGTGGTGTTGAGCTTAATTTATATTTGTAAAGCACTTTGCAATTATCAGATTATGAACGCAATCTATTCTTTCACTAGCATGAAGTCAAAGTATCTCTCATTTGTTGGTTATGAATCCAGTGGAGTATTTAAACTTTAATAACACATTTAACCTGATTGCTCACCCATTCTCATTAATACCCTTAGATTATGTTATGCAGAGTGGGAAACAAAAAAAAATAAATCAAGAAATCCATTATTATTTTTATCCAGGGCAGCAATTATGTGCTGGAAAACTCTCCAGTTATTCATTTCAATTGGTTACTTTTGTGTAGCTTGCCACCTTGCAAGTTCAAAGACATAAAAGAGCAGAATGTTAGTAATAGTTTGTCCAAGGATCATAAGTATTTGCATATTACATGGCTTGGAAAAATGATTTTGAACCTAAAATGCTACATGTTCAGAACTCTAATGCACTTTGAAAATTATAGATAGGGCTCCTGACTGCAGCAGAAGAATTGACCCAAACTCACCTAAAATTATCAGGGGGTAGCCGTGTTAGTCTGTATCCACAAAAACAACAAGGAGTCCGGTGGCACCTTTAAAGACTAACAGATTTATTTGGGCATAAGCTTTCATGGGTAAAAAACATCACTTCTTCAGAGATGTATGGCTAAAATTGGAAGCAAACCTGAACTGAATCTGTTTTTGAAGTCTGCAAAAGCCCAGTGAATTTTCTCCATGTTATTTTTCATCTAGAAGCCTGGAGTCTTTGTTTAAGGACCCTTTCTAATTCCTGTTAAAGACAATGGGAATGGTCCCTTTGACTTAAATGGGAGTTGGATCAGGGGTTTGCTTGTTCTGACCAGGAATAGAAGTAGAAGTGTCTTGAAGACAGGCTGGTTTTGCAAAAGTTGCATTTCAATATGCAGGCCCAAGAGGTTTGCATAGTCCAGACTGATACTCAGATTTTGGAGGTTCATCCAATTCAATCCTCAGAACTTTTTGTTGTTCACACAATAAAATCTTGCCTCAAATGAAGGGAAGGAATTCCTATTACATTAAAAAACCAAACAAAACACATTTCCCTTCTCAACTGACCTTCACCGCTCAATGCAGGCATCAGCCTTTACTTCCGTTATTCAGCTTCACCCTGGAAGTGATGTAGGTTCATTGGGCTGAATTTATGTCTCTGCCACAGATTCCTTTTGTGATCTCAGGTAAGTCATTTAATCTTTCTGTATCTCTGAGCCCCTTCTGTGCAATGGAGCTGACAGTACTGTCCATTCACCCACACGTTGTCTGTCTTGCCTTGCTAGATTGTAAACTCTTCAGGACCGGGAGTGTGTCTTACTGTCCATGCGTATAGCACCATCGGGTCCTCTAGGTATTACAATAATACAACCAATTATACTCTCTTCTAGTAATTTGTCCTAGATTTGCTTCATGGTCTCACGGTTGCCATGTGACCTCAGTGGCATGAGGTATTAATGCTCTTCAGAAGGGCCATATACAAACAAATAGGATTTCCTGGGTTAGTTTTCATTTCTAAGGGCAAATGGAAGTAGCAGGATTCATTAATTTAACTTATTTACACTGCCTGCACCTCTTCTTCCGACAGAGAGCCTTGCTAATCATTTTCCCGCAGCCAATGTTGACTGTGACCGCGGTTTAAAATTCCACTAGGAAATGTTTAGCTGTCGACATCATTTACAGATGGATTATTGCCTGGAATGAAAGCAAATACTAATAAAAGCAAAGCACCAACATTAAATTGAAAAGATGAAATCAATCTCAAAACTTGTATTCATGGGCACAAAAATGAACACTGAGCAGGTTACCGGCTCCCTGGGGAGAGTTCCCGAGCAATTGTTTCTGTGTCTCATTTGCTAGGCAGGCAGCCAAGAGTGAGGGACAGATTTTTAAAGGTATTTAGACTCCTAAGGATGTAGATAAGTGCCTGGTGGGATTTTCAAAAGCGCTTAGGGGCCCAATGGGAGTTAGGTGCCTAGGCGCTTTTGAAAATCCTACTAGGTGCCTAGATAGCTTTAAAAAACTGGCCATAAGTGGCTCAGGAGACTGGCATGAGATTTTTGTGAGGCCTTCAGTGCTCAAATCCAGCCCAGGTCAGTGGAGTAGAATTCCAGGTGGGTGTGTTGGTCACAGAGTGACCTGGATAGCTGGCGCACTAGAAAGGGGCTGTAAAGGTGAGTCCTGCTCCCTCTCCTCTGCTAAAATCAGAGTCTTGGTGAGTTCCCCCTCCTCTCCCTGGTCTGGATTACAGCAGCGCTCTGCCATAGCTCCCCCTCCTCCTTAGCCCATGCAGTGAGAGGGCCCTTTTCTAGCTACGTAGGGGGAGGGATAGCTCAGTGGTTTGAGCATTGGCCTGCTATACCCAGGGTTGTGAGTTCAATCCTGGAGTGGGCCATTTAGGGATCTGGGGCAAAAATCTGTCTGGGGATTGGTCCTGCTTTGAGCAGAGGGTTGGACTAGATGACCTCCTGAGGTCCCTTCCAACCCTGATATTCTATGATTCTATATCAATTTAACCCACTGCCAATAGCATTTCTAAAGCCCCTACCACCGTTGTGTCCAAGCTCCAGCTATGGCGTACAAAACAGAGCTGAATCCTCGTTCCTAGCTCACTGTGAGATGTACATTCACATCTATATCCCTTTTCACCCAAATGGGGATCAGCGCCTGATTTTGGTGCCTTGACTTATCCATCACTAAGAGTGGGCTAATGATACCTAGGGTATAAAGGGGTGTAAATCGCTGTGAGCTCCTTAGCTGACAGCTAAACACCATAGGGAGGGGCAGGATCAGCAATGCCTAGATTACTTGAGAGCTAGCAAGAAGGCTAATGCATCCTTATCAAGAAGAGGAAACTCATGTGGCTCTTTCTGTGCTGGCTGGTGCTCTGGTACTCAGGGGAGGAGAGGAAACTTGGGTATTGAGGGGAAGAAGAGGGGTTCCACATCGGGGTGAGTTGTAAACCCAAGATTGCTTTTCCAGTCACTGGAGAGGCCAAGTGCCTGGCAATAAACAATAGCCGGGCTCATGCCCTAGAGCCCTGCTTTGCCATTGCACAGAGATGCAAATGTAACAGACTCCAGAACACTCAGGAGAAGAGCTTCAAACCACCACCATTTCTGCAACCCATCTTCATTATCCCAGACCTGGCGGAGGAGTGAAAAAAGATGTGCTGCCTTTCACCCCTGCTCAGCATCTGGCTACAGTTTAGAGGCCTCAGCTTTCCCCCTCTCTCCTCGAGGGCTCCATGCAACCTTATGGTTGCTAGGGTTAGAGTAAGGGTGGTGGGAATGAGCTTTTGCAGTCACACTCTCACATCTTCATAGTTTTAATCTCAGTGGTTCCTGAGGAAACTGAGAGCAAATGGCTTGGATTGTGTATGGCTTTTGCATAGTTCGCTGGGAGGCACTGTGAATTATGCATGAGTTATGTTTTATGTCGGCCCTGACTATGTTACATCTTTAATTTATTGTCTCTTTGGGACACGGCGTGTCTTCATTGCTGGATTAGCTCTGGTGTCTATGGACTTGGATGATTGAGTTTAGAGCACTTCAGAAATTATTCCAAGCCCATGCAATCAAATAGAAATAAGCAGTCGCAGCCATAAAGCATTGAGCCTAAACTCAGGTAAGGTTTCCTGCTATCCTTCTGGCATACATGAATGCAGTTTGATATATCAAAGTAAAAAGGGATAAGAAGAGGGAAGAATACAGATAATAAAGTAACAATGGCAACAACAAAACTTTCATTCATAACAGGCTAGTCTGGCCATGAACAACTGGAGCATATTTCAGTGGGCCGCTTATAAGCTAAAGACAATTATTATGTAGTTATTTGTATTAGAGTAACACGTAAAAGCCCCAAACTGAGAATGAGCCCCTTTGTGCTAAGCACTGTCCGTACACATAGTAAGAGACAGTTTCTGCCCCAAAAAGCTTACAGTCTAAATAGACAAGATGGACAAAGGAAATATTATTGTGCCCATTTTATGGATGAGAAACTAAAGCACAGAGAGGTGCCTGTGGCAGAGCCAGCAGATGAACCCAATCTCTGGGGTCCCAGTCTAAACTGTCCTCTCAACAAAATTAAAAGCAAGACTCACATTATCTGAAAGAGAGACTGATTTTAAGACACTAGCAATATAACAAATCACAATTTAAAATAAGTCCTTTACCTCTCTTACTATTAATGGCAAGAATTTTTAACCCCCAGCATTTTTGCTATTTGTTTAATTTTTGCATTTCCCCATTTGCGACTAGTCTGTTCAGTTTCATTTTTGTTTATAGTGAATTTCACTTTCCAATTCTCATGCAAAACCTCAGCTATAATGTATTTTGCTTTCACACGATTGTAGGAGGACATGTGAATAGAAAGGTCTTTTAATTGGACTTCTAAACAAATCGCAGAACACCAATGTTCATGTTTGATTTGTAAACACACCCGCACATCTTGTTTGTATTTGCTAATAGATCCAGTTAAGCCAGAAGCTAGCCTATACTTAAGGCAATACATTTTCAAAAGTGGCTGGTGATTTTAGGGGCTCCAACTCAGACACCTGATAGAGGGTCTCATTTTCAAAAAGTGTTGAGCACTTGTCCTCTGAGTATCAGGTCCCTTTAAGGTGTCTCAATTTAGGTACAAATCACTAGTCAAATTTAAAAATGTGGGGTTTGCAATCTAGCTGTTGTACTACTATACAAGCCCTATCATCCTGTTATCTGAGCACCTGTCACTGCTCTGGGTGCGTGCGCTCTCTCTCTCCTGGAGAGAAGAGCAAGCATAGTCTTCCATGGTTCTTCATTGTCTGCATAGCATAGAATTCCCTTGGTAGACAAATGTTGTTAATTAACTCTGCCTTGAAACCAAACCCAGCCTTCACTTATAGGAAGTGGGGGAAATGGTTATACAAATTGGGAACTTGCTTTGCAAGTTTGCATAATAGTAAAAGGTCTGAGGAGCTCTCCAAATTGCCAACTCCTATGTCCAAGCCCTGGTGATTCTTAAGAGTATGTCTACACTGCAATTAAAAACCCGCCGCTGGCCTGGGCGTGCAGGGCTCAGGATAAGGGGCCATTTAATTGCAGTGTGGACAGTCGGACTCAGGCTGGAGCCAAGGCTCTAGGCCCCTGTGTGGTGGGAGAGAATGTCTACATCACAATTAAACAGCCCCTTAGCCCAGCTAGCATAGGCCAGCCATGGGGATCTAATTGCAGGTTCTCTGGCTTGAGTTTTCTTGCCCTGATGCGCTCTTGCGTACAAAGTGTGCACAAAGCCAGAAACCACAAAGGATGTGGTCTGCCAAAAGCATGCTGGGAAATGTCCTCCCAGTCATCTTTTGGCTGCCTATGAATTCCCATTTACTACAGTCTCAAGGTAAGCACTCTATTTGATTTAATAATTCAGCACAAGATTAAATTTTAATTCCTTCGCCTGCAGCTGCCTTGAGTCATAGAAGTTTTATTTTGTTTCTTTTCAAAATTATTATTGGCTTAATTAAACATACAGCAGAGACCCTCTATAGCAAAGGGAATTGGAACATCTGGTGTATATCAAAGTGTTTTGATTAATCAAATGATCCTAAATGATCATGGAATTAGTGTGCAACTAAGAGAAAACAAAAAACATGGCACTAGTGAAATCTCATTGGCTTTGGCAAAGCAAGGGCCAGATCCAGCCTGTTTGTCCGGAAGTGCTTCTGCGATGAGGAGACTGGAGTTGCCTCCTTGTAGAATAAGCCTGGGCCTTTGAACCCAACCATCTGTCCCAAGTTCTACAGGAAAATCCCACATGTCTCAGGACGCCTGCAGAAGACTGGAGTGTTGACACAAAGGGCTGGTCATTCTGCGTTGCTACCAGGGACCCTCCATCTCCTCTGGGAGAGTGGTTCTAGATATCCTCAAGCAAGCCAAGGGGGCTAACTCACTGGCCCCTGCACCAAAGAACACTTTCCAGCTACAGGATTCCAGTCACCTTTTCTTCAGGGCTTCCCTGTTATTTCTTCAAAATAACACAAGCTAAACACCTCAGTCGAGTTCCTTCTTCCCCTTGGGTTTGTAGGGACCTATCTGCATCCTACAGGATTACACTCCCCAGGGCACCTGCTTGGAAGTCCCAGCAAGCTCCCATCTCTTCCTGGATAACACTCTGCAGGTTGTTTGCCTAGAAGTCAAGTGTAAACTAAGTTTGCTTGCCTGCCTCTGCTGGTTTTTATGAGGACCAAGTAATCTTCAAGCTATCACATGATCCCTGACCGCACAGCCTCAGCTGGGAGGCAGCTGATCAATTACATATGGGAGCTAAACCCAGTTCCCTTATTGGGCCAGCTACCCTGTGACTTTGTCCCTACCTGCTTTCTCTGGACTGTGTGAGACTAGCTGAAAGGTTTAGACTGACTTTTTTCTTTAAAAAATGCCTTTTTGTTGAAGTAGCATGAACATTTGGTGAAACATTTTGATATCAATGACATTTTTTAAACTTGTAGATGAAAAAATTGAAACAAAAATGAAACTTTCTCTTTAGTTTCAAATTGAAATTGTCAGTTGGTTTTTGAAAATGAAATGAAATTTTTATTTTCTTTTTCTTTGCCATTAGAAAAACTGAAATTTTCTGTAATGCTCTAAGAATGAAATTTTCATTTGAAATTTTTCATGGAAATCAAATTGGATTTTTCAACCGGCTGTATGATATATTTACCTGCAGTATATCATGTAGCCACTAGATGTCACTATGTGTTTATAGAGTGCCACACAGGGCTTGGTCTCTGGTTAGCAAAGGACAAAGCTGAAACCCAAGCTGGTGGAATCATGTTTGTGGCTAGAATTGTAGTTATGTTTCTTAATAAATGCTGCCTTTTAAGATAGATTCTGGGGTTGCCAGCACAGAGAGGGGAGCCCACAGGAATGAATGGGGACTGAGCCAGTATTATTAGCTCCCAGGTATATTCCTCCATGGAACTGAGGATAGATAACAGGAGCTTGCTCTCATCTCAGCCATGTTCCATCCCCACCTAGATAACCCCCTGCTTAAACCAATGGAGCTTCCAAATATACATAAATATGCTCTTAATGTCTCAAAGTCCAGCATGAAGAATATTTCATGCAGGCCACATGGCGAAGCTGGAAATGAGATCTCTGTGTGACTGGTCCCCATCTGATGCCCAAGTGCCTGGGCTTTGCACTATTGAAGTAATTATGGAATCCAGTGACATACCGGGGCTAAAAGGTTACAGGAGAATAGCGAGCTTTGCCCTGTTTGAGAAATGAAACCAGTGCTTGTCAAAGCTTTTGGAGGAGAAAGAGAGAGAGAGAGTGTGTGTGTGTGTGTGTGTGTGGTTAGAGCTGATGGAAAAATTTCCATCGAAGTATTTTTTGACAGGAAATAACGTTTTAAAGGAAATGGACATTTTTGCAAAAAATATTTTCCATTTCAGTCAAAATTTTCTGGGTTTATGTAAAAAAAAAAAAAAAAAAAAAGCACCTGAAAACAATTGGGCTTTGGGCTGTCAGTTTTTCAACAAAACCCGCAAAATTTTCAAAGAAAAAAAATTTCCTGACTAGGTGTATGTGTGGATCTTTTTGGCCTGCTTTGTTTAGTTAATTAGCAAGCGGGAACGTGACTGATGGAGTTTTTAAAATTAATATCGATGTGCTGAACTACTCCAGGAGTCAATCAAAGGACTCCTCTCTGAGGGTATGTCTACACTACGAGAGTAGTTCGATTTTACTTAAATCGAATATGTGGAATCGATATTGCAAAGTCGAACGTGTGTGTCCACACTAAGGACAGTAATTCGACTTTGTGAGTCCACACTAACGGGGCAAGCGTCGACATTGGAAGCGGTGCACTGTGGGCAGCTATCCCACAGTTCCCGCAGTCCCCGCTGCCCATTGGAATTCTGGGTCGAGCCCCCAATGCCTTCTGGGGAAAAAAATGTGTCGAGGGTGGTTTTGGGTAACTGTCGTCATCCAACCGTCACTCCCGCCCTCCCTCCCTGAAAGCGCCGGCGGGAAATCAGTTCGCTCACTTTTCTGGTCAGTGACAGCGCGGACGCCACAGCACTGCGAGCATGGATCCCTCTGCGACCATCGCTGCAGTTGTGGCCGTTGTCAACACCTCGCAGCTTATCATCCACCTTTCCCAGAGGCAGATGCAGATAAATCAGGCGAGGAGGCTACGGCACCGCGGTGAGGGCCTGAAGTCTGAGAGTAGCACAGACCTGTCAGAAAGCACGGGACCCAGCGCCGAGGACATCACGGTGGCAATGGGTCATGTGGATGTTGTGGAACGGCGATTCTGGGCCCGGGAAACAAGCACGGACTGGTGGGACCGCATAGTGCTGCAGGTCTGGGATGAATCCCAGTGGCTGCGAAACTTTCGCATGCGGAAGGGGACTTTCCTTGAACTTTGTGAGTTGCTGTCCCCTGCCCTGAAGCGCAATGACACCCGGATGCGAGCAGCCCTGACTGTCCAGAAGCGAGTGGCCATAGCCCTCTGGAAGCTTGCAACGCCAGACAGCTACCGGTCAGTCGCGAACCACTTTGGCGTGGGCAAATCTACCGTGGGGGTTGTTGTGATGCAAGTAGCCAACACAATCGTTGAGGTACTGCTCTCAAAGGTAGTGACCCTGGGAAACGCGCAGGCCATCATAGATGGCTTCGCCGCGATGGGATTCCCAAACTGCGGTGGGGCTATAGATGGAACTCACATCCCTATCCTGGGACCGGACCACCAGGCCAGCCAGTACATCAACCGAAAGGGCTACTTTTCAATGGTGCTGCAAGCACTGGTGGACCATAGGGGATGTTTTACAAACATCAACGTCGGATGGCCGGGCAAGGTTCATGATGCTCGTGTTTTCAGGAACTCAGGTCTGTTTAGACGGGTGCAGGAAGGTATTTACTTCCCGGACCACAAAATAACTCTTGGGGATGTGGAGATGCCTATAGTCATCCTCGGGGACCCAGCCTACCCGCTAATGCCCTGGCTCATGAAGCCCTATACTGGCGCCCTGGACACTGAAAAAGAACTCTTCAACTACCGGCTGAGCAAGTGCAGAATGGTGGTGGAGTGTGCTTTTGGACGTCTCAAGGGGAGATGGAGAACCTTACTGACTCGCTGTGATCTCAGCGAAACCAATATCCCCATTGTTATTGCAGCTTGCTGTGTGCTCCACAATCTCTGTGAGAGCAAGGGGGAGACCTTTATGGCGGGGTGGGAGGTTGAGGCAGGTAGCCTGGCTTCTGATTACGCCCAGCCAGACAGCCGGGCGATTAGAAGAGCCCAGCGGGACACGCTGTGCATCTGGGAGGCTTTGAAAGCTAGGTTCCTGAGTGAGCAG
Organism: Emys orbicularis; assembly: GCF_028017835.1. Classification (NCBI taxonomy): domain Eukaryota; kingdom Metazoa; phylum Chordata; order Testudines; family Emydidae; genus Emys; species Emys orbicularis. The sequence continues at coordinate 15,732,663 of NC_088704.1, forward strand.
GGTAACCAGTGACTTTTCAGTTTGTGTACAGAGAAGCTGAACCTGCCCCCGTTTCTTTACCCACTAAATGTTCAGTATCCTCTCCAGTTACATACCCCGTTCCCCCCCTTCCAACACACGTTTAAAAATAAAATCACTTGAATTTTGTTAATGAACACCGTTTTCTTTATTACTGTTTTCGTGGGAAAGTGTTGAACCTGGGACGCAGACTGTGGTGGGGAGCGGGTGTAGTGTAGTGATGCAAATGACGCTTCCAAACTCCAGGAATGACAGGCTCCGCAGTGGTGGACTGGTGGTTTCAACGGACCCTGCCACCCCTCCTATTCGGGACTCTGTGTGTGTGGGGGCTATGTGACTTTGTGGCAGGGGGAGGACGGTTACAGATCCCCTGCTGCGTGGCTCTGTGATCCAGGATAAGGACCGCTGCATAAGATCTGTAACTGCCCTCCCCCGCCACAAAGTCACAGAGCACCCCCCACCCCCCACAGAACACTAAAACCACCTCCCAGACTGACCAGGGTAACTAGTGACTGCAATGTGTGTGTGCCCTGCTGCTGAACCTGCCCTCGCCTCTGTACCCTGGTAAAGGTGACTGTTCTGTCCAATTACCAACCCCCTCCCCCCCCTTCAGACAGAGTCTCCTCTAAAGAACATGATGGAAACAGTAATTAACAGAAACGTATTTTTTATTAGCAACTACACATGAAACTGGGGGGTGAAACTTGGACGGGGGCTTGGGTGAGGCGGGAAGGAAAGGACTTGTCAAATTTTGGGGAATGAGAGCCTTCTAGTAGTAGAGCAGTCTGCAGGGGTGGAGTGAGAGTTTTCACGGACTCTGCCGCCCCTCCTTCTTTGGACTTTGGGTGAGGGGGGTATGGGACTTGGTGGCGGGGGAGGGCGGTTACAGATAGACTGCAGCGGGGCTCTGTCCTCCTGCCTCCGGTCCTGCAGAACATCCACAAGGCGCCGGAGCGTGTCCGTTTGCTCCCTCATTAGTCCAAGCAGCGTTTGAGTCGCCTGCTGGTCTTCCTGCCGCCACCTCTCCTCCCGTTCCATGTGTGAACGGTGCATTTGGGACAAGTTCTCCCTCCACTGGGTCTGCTGTGCTGCCTGGGCTCGGGAGCAGCCCATAAGTTCCGAGAACATGTCCTCCCGTGTCCTCTTCTTCCTACGCCTAATCTGCGCTAGCCTCTGGGAGTGTGATGCCAGGCTGGGTTGGGAGACAGTCGCAGATGTGGCTGTGGGAATGGGAAAAAGGGAGTGAATTCCTCAGAAAGATAAATTTAGTTGTGAACAAAGAACATAGTCTTTCTCTGTAAAGAAGACCATGCACAGCACCTATCACATGCGCACTCAGGACAAGGTCGAATTTTCGGCCTTCGCATTCAGTGCCTGGGGTCTTGCAGTGCAGATCAGAGAAGCGGGGCAGGACACCGGAATTTGTGTAGCAGGCTGACATGGTAAGCCGTAGACTTGTGGCTGCTTAAAACTTTAATAGTTGCACTGGCCTCCTTTCACATTGAAAGCAATGCCAGTCCCTGCTGCCAGCAATCCGGCAAGCATGAGCTCTGCCCCTGTCCCACCCCCTCGCGGCTGTCCCAGGGAAAGATCCCTGTATGCTGCCCCTCTCCCGCCTCCACCGCGTGGCTGTAAACCGCCGGTTACAGTTCTGTAAAGGAACGGGCAAGCAGTCCCAATACTAACATTCCCCTACCTAATTCAAAGCAGGTCACCATGAGCGACATCACCCTGATGAGGATCTCAGACACGGAAAAACAAAGAATGCTTCGGGAAAGCCTGCAAAGACCAGGGCCGTATGCCACCATGCTCTGCAGGGCAATGATCCCGGAGTACTTGCTTGTCTCCTGGCGCGGAAATGTCTGCTATTACGGAGGACCTAATAAGGCCGCTCTCCCCAGGAACCTGATGCAAAGGCTTTCCAATTACCTCCAGGAGAGCTTCGTGGAGATGTCCATTGAGGATTTCAGCTCTATCCCCGGACATATAGACCGCATTTTACTGTAGCTGCACTGGCAGGGACTAAACAGTAGAGCGGCTTGGGCAGAACAATCATGCAAAACTGGACATTGTTAGATTTTTTTTCAATAGTTGCACTGCCCAGGACTGAAACGTTAAGCGCCTAGGGCACACTAATCATGAGAAACCCATTGTTGTTATTGTTAATATTCCTGTTCTGTTAAAAATAAATGTTTAGATGTTTAAAACACTTACTGGATGATCCTTCCCCTGATTCTGTGTCCGGGTTAACGGCTGGGGACGGTTGGTAGGGGATCTCTGTAAGGGTGATGAAGAGATCCTGGCTGTCGGGGAAATCAGTGTTGTAAGCGCTGTCGACTGCCTCGTCCTCCTCATCTCCTTCCTCATCTTCCCCGTCCGCTAACATGTCCGAGGAACCGGCCGTTGACAATATCCCATCCTCAGAGTCCACGGTCAGTGGTGGGGTAGTGGTGGCGGCCGCACCTAGGATGGAATGCAGTGCCTCGTAGAAACGGGATGTCTGTGGCTGGGATCCGGAGCGTCCGTTTGCCACTTTGGTCTTCTGGTAGCCTTGTCTCAGCTCCTTGATTTTCACGCGGCACTGCGTTGCATCCCGGCTGTATCCTCTCTCTGCCATGGCTTTAGAGATCTTCTCGTAGATCTTTGCATTCCGTCTTTTGGAGCGCAGCTCAGAAAGCACGGACTCATCGCCCCACACAGAGATCAGATCCAAGACTTCCTGATCAGTCCATGCTGGGGCCCTCTTTCTATTCTGAGATTGCACGGCCATCTCGGCTGGAGAGCTCTGCATCGTTGCCAGTGCTGCTGAGCTCGCCACGATGTCCAAACAGGAAATGAGATTCAAACTGCCCAGACAGGAAAAGGAATTCAAATTTTCCCGGGGCTTTTCCTGTGTGGCTGGTCAGAGCATCCGAGCTCGGACTGCTGTCCAGAGCGTCAACAGAGTGGTGCACTGTGGGATAGCTCCCGGAGCTATTAGCGTCGATTTCCATCCACACCTAGCCTAATTCGACATGGCCATGTCGAATTTAGCGCTACTCCCCTCATTGGGGAGGAGTACAGAAGTCGAATTTAAGAGACCTCTATGTCGAACTAAATAGCTTCGTGGTGTGGACGGGTGCAGGGTTAATTCGATGTAACGGCGCTAAATTCGACATAAACGCCTAGTGTAGACCAGGCCTGAGAGAGAGTAAATAATCACTGAGCACTCAAATCAGTTACCTGAAAGAAAAAATCCATTGGCATTGCAATGCTGACATTCGGGAAGGAAGGGAGGGAGGGGTTGAATGAAGGATTTTTTTTTAAAGCAGGGTGAGGGGAGGGGGTGATGTTACCGTTGTTAGGGCGATGCTTCTATTTATTCTGAGCCTGATTCTGTGTGATCCTCACTAATTCTGAGGAATCTCTTCCCATGCACTGTGCCATCGTGATCAATGACACCACTCCCATGAGTAAGTACCACTCCCTCTGAGAAAAGCTCACCGAATCAGGCCTTCTCTGCACAAGTACTTACACCTTCACTCGGAGAGTTAGAAGAGATGTGAGATTGTTTAAAACGTGACAAAAGAGGCCCGCATTAATGCCCTGGTGTTAAAGCAGACGGTGCCGTGGCACAATGTGTTCAATCCCCACCCTCGGGTTTGCAGGTCCAGCTCCCACTGAAACCAGCACGTGTTGCACCAACTTATCTGAGGACAGAATTGACTGCAATATTGACTGCACAGCAGAGAACCTGATCACATGTAAATGGCTGGTAGGGGTTTCTTTGGTGCTTTTCCTCCAAGTGTTGAGACACCCACAGGTCAGCTGGTAAAAATGCTCAGCTTTGGGTGGAATTCCCTTTGGCCACTGCACATTCCCAGGGCTGACAGGAGCATCCTTCACTCTTGCCCAACACAAAGCATTTTTCTTGTGAAATCAGGTTTCCACAAGTCAGTTACCAAGCCTGGGAACCCTGTACTAGATCAGACAATTGGTCCTTTTAATCAGGCCTGCTGACTACCTGATGTTTCAGAGGAAAACAAGAATAAGTCCTGGATTGCAAGGAGCCTCATTCCCCTTGACTCTGATAGGTATCAGATCAGGTGCACCCGGCCAATTGTGCAATACGATACATGGGGGAGAAACCCCTTCCTGAACACTGCAGGGATTAGCTTACATCCTGGAAGAATGAGGGTTGGTTACACTTGTCATATCACAGCAGGTTGCACAGTGTCACTGTAAGTGCTTCAGAGAGGGACAAAGTCTTCCTCATTATATCTAAATGTGCTGTAAGTGGGCCCCGGTCCTGCCATCTGACCAGCATGCTGGGACTTATGTATTTGCAGAGAGTCCAATTAAAGTCTCTGTGGGTTTCTGCCCATGCAGTTCAGATTGTAGAATTGGGGTCACCGCTATTCATAATAATAAAGATGCAAATGTTGTCCAGTGGCTATGCAATTATCTGGCCCTGGTTTAGGTCCAGCCCTGTTATCTGACTTAATGATCTCTGGCAGCCGTGTACATTTACAGATGGACTCTGCACAAGCAAATGTGCAACTGCTAAAATATTATGGTTTTCATCCATCTTTTCTTTTTGTTCCCTCTCTCGCTCGCTCTCTTTCTCGTTCTTTGCTGTTGATTTTGGTGAGAAATATGGAGAAACTTAGAAAATATTTAGAGTTTTTATGAAAATTCAAAAGGCCACAATTATCCCATCTGCCTTCTATTTGCTTATCACTCCAGCCCTGATTTCCGGAAGCCACCACCTAAACACCGCCTCCTAATATGTGGCAGCATATTGTAGCCAAGATGTCACCACAGGAGGGTTAATGAAGCCACAGGCCCCCACCTTGTGGCAGCTCAGTGCGTTTCCCTGTTTCTGTTTGCCACACAAGAGCTGAGGAAGCTGAACTATTCTGCAGAATCTATTTATTTTTCAAGCAGTTTAGTAATTCCAGCATAAAAATCAATCGTGATTGATTCTAGCACAAACCAAGAAACCATTTCAAGAACTGAAAGGACCATATTTAAACAATAGAGAGGAGCTAGATGGAAGTAAAAACAATAACCCGACCATTTTAAGCACGTGGAATTATAATTATTATTATTAGTTTATCATTTATTGATGTGGTTCTTTGGCGTAGTGTTTAAGAGTTCCAGTCGGGGTTGAGACCTCATTGCGCTAGGTCCTTTTAAACACTTACTAAAAGACAGTCCCTTCCCTAAGTTGAAAATATTGGACTGCCGCTGTAGATATCAGATCTAGATTCCAAACTCCCCGAAGTTTGGGGGCGTTGAGAACTGTCGTTTTGGTTTTGGTCTGTCTGATCTATCTGGCCCTCCTTTCATCCTGTGACCCCCCAAGACAAAGAACGTCCTTTGCTCCGGGAAACCAGCTAAAAAAATCACCCCATGCTAAACTTCCAGGGCGAAATCCTAGCTCCACTGAATGCAATGGGAGTTTTGCCATTGACTTCAAGGGGATCAGGATTTCATCCTAAGTGTAGATCAATTTCTTTACCTTCAGTAGCAAGGAGCCCTTACCCGACAGTGAGTCTAGGGGAACAACTCGCTCAGCTGTCTGTATCTAGGCCTGGTAGCACAGGAGTAATAACCACTCCACGTAGGCTATAGTGTGTTCTTAATATGAATATGATCCCTTTGCATTTGACTGGAGAGAATTGCAGGGGTAAGACCCTGGCTGGCAGTGGGATATTTTGGCTGCAGTGTGATGCTGATTACAATGAGTTAGTTGGGCAATAACCTCTCTATCCGGCTCTCTTTGTCATTCCTGCCATATTCCCTTCTGCAGGGACAGTTATGGTACCTAAAGGGTCTTCCTGCATCTCCCTCTGACCTGACCTGCCTTTGCTCTAGGAGCAAGAAGTTCCTTAATCTAATAAGCCACCTATCTGATTTGATGGGAACCCCAGCAGCAAAGCTCTAGGGAAAGGAACAACGGGTCTCTCGCCAGCTTTTCTAGCATGTTAGTGGGGAGCCGTTGAGGTGGACTCTAACGGGGACGAGGTAAAGAGGAGGGTGCCCCAGGCTGCAGTTGTGAGAGGGAAATGAAGTGCAGAGGCTGCCAGGGCACCCTCCTCGAGTGAGCTGGGGTTGGGGAAAGAGGGGAAGGCCCCTGGAATTCGGCATGAGCCTGTGGAACCTCCTGCTCTGGCTTCCGTCTTAACAGCCCAGTGTCGCCAGTTTTTTTAGTTCGATTCCAGGATATTTAGTTAATTCTGGGATCTCCTCCCCATTCAAAGGCTGCTCCCAAATACTGCATCTGGAAAACATCAGTGTCCTATCCTGGCAGCCATTTGCTGCCTGGCTAACTGCCTGGCCTTTAACAGGGGAGGGCACTGCCCAGAGGTTATAGCAGGGGACTGGGAATCAGGACAATTGGGGGTCCACTCCTGGCTTTGACACTGACCCACCATGTGGCCTCGAGCGAGTCACCCAGGGCCTGATGTTCAGAGGTGCTGAGCACCCACAACTCCAAGTGAAGCCACTGAAAGCCCCTCTCAAAATTAGGCCGTAGCCCCTCCATGCCTCAGTTTCCCCATCAGTAGAATGAGGATGACAATGCCTCGTGCAAGGCTGTGGTGAGGCTTAATTCACAAAAGGCAGTTGGAAGCCTTCCATGGAAGGGGCTATGGAAGTGCAAAGCATTATTACATTATTGTTATAAAAACCCAATCTGGCTTCTGAAACGCTGCACCGAAGGCAGATCCCGAGCCTGGAAGGTTTATGAGGACAAGCAAAGGGGTAAGAAAACAACAACCAAGATCTAATTTCTTAGAAGTAACAGATAGTCCAAGGAGGATATAATTGAAGTCTATAATAGCTGCAGATAAGATCAGCCTGGGTTACTATTTTCAGCTAGTCCCAGACGCTAGGACTGGAGGCACCGAAATAAATTCTAAAACCTGAGACAAATTAAGTGCAGTGGTCAGGAAGCTGAAGGATCCCAGAGAGCGAGCACAAGAGCAAGAAGTAAATAAATATTGCAGCAGGGTGGAACCAGCTACCAGGCAGGCTCCCATCCCGAATGCTGAGGTCACTGGAGAAGACAGAGAGACGCCAGTCTGAGGGGGAATCCGGAACACAGGCAAGGGGTGAAATGACCTCCGTTTTATTCCCAACATGTCTCTTCCGTAAGAAAAGGGACTTTATCCACATAACAATGCACTAGAGCCTGAAAAATGAACAGGAGGACTTGTGGCACCTTAGAGACTAACAAATTTATTTGAGCATAAGTTTCGTGGGCTACAGCCCACTTCATCAGGTGCATAGAATGGAACATACAGTAAGAAGATATATATACAGAGAACATGAAAAGGTGGAAGTTGCCCTACCAACTCTAAGAGGCTAATTAATTAAGATGAGCTATTAACAGCAGGAGAAAAAAAACATTTGTAGTGATAATCAAGATGGCCCATTTCAGACCAGTTGACAAAAAGGTGTGAGGACACTTAACATGGGGAAATAGATTCAATTTGTGTAATGATCCAGCCACTCCCAGTCTCTATTCAAGCCAAAGTTAATGGTATCTAGTTTGCATATTAATTCAAGTTCAGCAGTTTCTCATTGGAGTCGGTTTTTGAAGCTTTTCTGTTGCAAAATTGCCACCTTTAAGTCTGTTACTGAGTGACCAGGGAAATTGAAGTGTTCTCCTACTGGTTTTTGAATGTTATGATTCCTGATGTCAGATTTGTGTCCATTTATTCTTTTGCATAGAGACTGTTCGGTTTGGCCAATGTACCTGGCAGAGGGGCATTGCTGAGTTCTCCTGCAACTGAGAGCTCTGTTTGCTGGTAGGAACAGAGCCTGGTGCACGAGCAAAAGAATCAGAGTATTGCTTAGCCCATATACATCACTTTAAGGCCAGATCCTCAGCTAGTGCAAAGGGGCATTGATGACAGTGAAGTTGGTTTCAACCAGCTAAGGAGCTGGCCCAAGGCATATATTCCAAGTGGACAGTGCTGTGCGAATAGTAGCCCTTGCCGTTTATAATGAGGTAGTGGCCACAATGTGTTACTGTAGGTGTCTTCCAAACATAGAATCATAGAATCATAGAATATCAGGGTTGGAAGGGACCTCAGAAGGTCATCACGTCCAATCCCCTGCTCAAAGCAGGACCAATCCCCAATGCTCATGCTCATGGCCAAACAACCAATGAGGATTGCGGGGGGGGAAGGGCAAGGATACAACATCCAAACAGAATGAACAGGTTGATGGCAGGCGCCCGCACTGTGAGTTCCAGAGGGTTTTTGGGTGGTGGGGACGAGGTCATTGGCTGTTTCGTTGTGTGCTTAAACGTGTGCAATTAACTGGCAAATGCAGTTTTTATGAATGCAGGCAACCTGGGTATTTGCATATGCCAAAGGTCACAGAGGAGTCTCACTTGCCCATTGTGGCCATCGCAGAAAATATGTGGACTAACTGTGCAGTTATGCCTATGGCCTCCGGCTTCTGACAGACAAGTTGTGTATATCTGCAGTAAAGGTTATATACACAAATTGTATATATATATATAAATGATTTACTGCATATATATATAAATTCTCTCTATCTAGATCTATATATAAAATATTTGTATGGTATATTTACTGTGGGCTTACAGTGGAGAGCAGAAAATCTAAAATACCATGTGCAAACCTATTCCTCTGAGACATCAGGCTTACATTTGCAGTCCCAAGAAGTTCAGATAATCCAAGTAAGCATAATAAAATTGTGCCACATATGTACAGACACCACGGTTAGCAACAGAAATCAAACTTGGGAATTTCAGCAGCGGAAACGCAAACCTTTACCATCTGGGCTTAATGAGCACCTCCCATAGGTGAAAGAAAGTAGTAATCTGTTATAGTCACTAAGGACAGCCACTAGAGGGTGACATGATCCCAGACACTCATCTACTGTATTACACAAGCCTCTAGATTTCTGGATGCTTTATTGGAGCCAAACTAATCCTCCAACTTTTTTGAGATTCATCCAAGCAGCTGTGCTGGCTTCAGGCCTCATCGGTTTAGATCCTTGCACTCCATTTTGATTTGCCTTATGTTGGCCATTGTTCTATAAATGAATCCAGAGCCCCCAAAGGGCTCCCAAGCCGTCTGCAGAGGACAGACACACACACACAGAATTGATTGAACACGAAGGAAGCATGATGGGCACTTCTCTACCTGCCTTTTCCCAAATCAAAGCGGCGGTGCGGCATGAAGCATGAGGCTGCCTCCACACACCATTCGTGCTGAAAGATGAGAAGCGAGCAAAGCCGATGACAAATGAGAGATGGCATAATCAGGGGTGGCGGAACATTTGGGAGGCGTTCTGTCACTTGTCTCACCTCCCGTTCCGTTCTGCCCTGTGTGGAGAACACCCCACCCAATGCATGTGGAGCCCTTCACTCCCTACCCCTGACAGCTTGTTTATTATGTTGCATTTAGCTTTCGAATGTCTTGCAGATGATGTAAAAGATCAAAGACCCTGGCTTTATATTCCTTTCCACCCACTGATTTTCCCTTCCTTCAGTCAACCTTGAGTTTGCATAGACCCAGGGGGTTCCTCTGGGTGCTGGAAATCCATCCAGTAAAACCAGCTAGATAATTAACAGAGTCCCGGCATGGGAGGAGCTGTGTCCGGCAATGAGGAAGGTGTACACACAGGTGACATGGCTGCAGGTTTACATGGGTTCTTTGGGAAATATTTGGGAGTGTGATCATTCAAAGCCAAATTAAAATGATGGGCTCAGAGTCTGCTGGGCAGAAGATCTTGTGGTCCTTTTCTGGAGGCATTAGAACTAGTAGTGCTGGGCAAATTCTTCTATGAAAACCTCGGGAACATGGGCACCATTTCATTTTGGGTGGTCATGCACCCCCAAAGAGATACCTTCCTTTTACAGCTAGGGAACACAGAGGCGGAGTGACTTGTCCAAGGCCATTCAAGAAGCCTTTGGCAGAGCCTGGAGCTGCCCCTATGTCTGCTGCACCCGAGGCAATGGAGCATCCTTCCTCTCTATGAAATGCTAAAGACGGTGAGCTCGTATGACCATTTCTACAAGCAGCTTGGTCCAGCGACTAAGTCCTGGGACAGGGCATCACCACACCTCACGTCTATCCCTGGCTCTACCACTGACTCACTGTGTGACCTTGGGCCAAGTCACTTAGTCATTCTGTGCCTCAGTTTGCTGTACAATGTAGCTAGTTCTGCTTTCCCACCCTCATTTTGCATCCAGAACAATCACATACAGTCTGCAGTAATGGTGTAATCCAGGGCAGCTTTGGCAGAGGCAGGATTTGAACCCAGCCCTCCTGAGTCCAGTCTAGACCAGCCTGTTTCGCTCGATGGAAGCCGGTTAGCCTCAGGGGGAGAGCACCAGAATAAAAGATGTTGGTGACCACAGTGAACAGAACAGTGTTGATAATATTTTTAAAATTATCTTAAGATTTAAGCTATATCAAAGCCACCCAATGCCATCACAAGGCCCCATCCTCTGACACGCTGTGGCGATGAGTAACTCTTTGGAGACACTTATTGATCTTAGTTACTTACATGGCCCCCATTCCCACAGCAGCTGAGCCCCTCACCATCTTTAATGTATGTATCCTCCCAATAGCCCTGTGAGGTAGGGCAGTGCCATTATGCCCATTTTCTAGAGGGGAACTGAGGCACAGCCAAACTCCAAGATCACCTAAGTCCCAGGTTAGCGCACTAACCACTGAGCCAGCCTTCCTGTCTTAGAGCCCTGAGCAGGAGAATCGCGCGTGTGATGCGTGTAAATCGGGGTAGGTGGACCACGGGCCAAATCCTAGGGTGACCAGATGTCCTGATTTTATAGGGACAGTCCCGCTATTTGGGGCTTTTTCTTATATAGGCACCTATTACCCCCCACCCCCATCCCAATTTTTCACACTTGCTATCTGGCCAGCCTACCAAATCCAGACCGCCAGACACTTTCAAACGGACTGCAACATCTTTTTATTTACTTATTATCATCATTATTGTTATTATTTTTATATCATTTTCTCTGGACTCTGGACCTTGACTGTACCTTGACCAAGAAATGTGGCTCTTGACAAAAAATAATTGACTACCCCTGGTGTAAATGTTCCCACTGGGAGAATTATTCAGGATGTGCTCTTTCCCTTCCCCTCCTCCATGGCAAACAACCGGCTGTGATTCACTGATCTCTTTCTAAGCAAACACACAACTCCTTCCATGTAATCAGAGTTTGTTTATTCCGCTGCCTTCCCTTTCATGTGGGGCCTATGGCTTTTCATTTCTTTGCAGCCATCAAATGCTGATTTCGCTTGGCTTTTGTCAGCTAAATGGGCTGTAACAGCGAGTCATAAACAACTAGATCAGAAACGTCCGTGTTTATTTGAAGAGCAGTTATGATTTGCGCTTTTTTTAAAAACTATCATTCGTGATTCTGGAAAGCCGGCATCTTTTTCAGATTTGTTGCTCACTCTGCTTCTGCTGAAAGAAAATGAAGGAGGGAAAGAGAGAAGGAAAAAGGAAAAGAAAGAGAAATCAAGGTGAGGCTCTCACTCAGAATCCACTTTGATACAGGTCTTGATCCTGCTAACTCTAAAGCGTGTGCCTTCGACTTCACTGGGGTTACTCCTGCTTAAAATTAATCACATGCTCAAGTGTTTGCAAGACCAGGGCCTTAACAAACGAGCATCATAGTGACAGGTGCCATAGAGGCTAAGTCCGGGGGTCATCTTCATCCACCACTGCAGCGCAGGAGGAGGGAACACAGCTCGATGGCAGAGCTGCTCAGGAAAAATATAATTCTTGTGAAATTTTTCAAAGAAAATTTTTATTTTATTTTTTTGCTTTGTTTTTTTGTCTAAGTTTTTCCATGACATTTTTCAGTTTTTGGAAACTGAAAAATTTGGAGGCTGGGAGTTTTTCTTTTTCCCCACCCCCTAAAAAAATGTTGAGAGACACTGAAATTTTCCAGTGAAAGTTTCCGTTTTTAACCCTTTTTTTTAGCAGCTCTCGTCAGTGGGGTTTTAGTAGATGGGAAATGCAGAATATGGCGTACGGTTTGAAGCTCTGTTTTCCAAGATGAGCATGCATCAGTCACTGAAGTCAGTGGGAGCTGCCGACCTGTAGAATGGACCTGGGGATCTGGATAGGCCTAAGGTAAAGGCCTGCGTTGGAAGCTAGGGAATAATCAGGAGGAACAGACAGACGTCTAAGGCCTGGTCCACACTAACCCCCCCACTTCGGACTAAGGTACGCAAATTCAGCTACGTTAATAACGTAGCTGAATTCGAAGTACCTTAGTCCGAACTTACCGCGGGTCCAGACGCGGCAGGCAGGCTCCCCCGTCGACTCCACGTACTCCTCTCATGGAGCAGGAGTACTGGCGTCGATGGCGAGCACTTCCGGGATCGATCCGGGATCGATTTATCGCGTCTAGACAAGACGCGATAAATCGATCCCAGAAGATCGATCGCTTACATCCGGACCAGGAAGTAAGTATAGACGTACCCTAAGATAAATACAGGACAAGTACTGCCTGGGAAGCATAGTCTAGTTCAGTCTTCATGGCCCATTCAGTCACTGGCTCCTGCTGTCTGCCGGCAGGGGGCCAGTGAGTGCCAGTTGCTCACATGGGTCTGTTGATGTGGACATCATGCTCACTAGGAATGGGCTGAGACCATCAAATTCATGTCACCTGGCCACGTAATGAGATTCAAGCATTACAATTACATAACCACTGACTGGCTCCAACTCTCACCCAGAGACCGACAGGTTAAAAAGCTCAATGTCACCTTGACAACTGGCCTCCCTGAGCCTTCAGCTCAAGGTGCCTCCCACAGACCATTTTCTTGTCCTTGGGGAATGTTGGAAAGAAACCAGGGTTGTCGAGAGCTGTGAACGGGGTGCGCTAATTGAGATATTTAATACTCGGCTGTGAGAGCACCAGTGCTGAAACCATCGTAACTTGGCTATAAAAGACTCTAGTGTCAGAGCTACAGTAGCGTTTTTCATGCCAGCAGCTGTTCTGGGTTATGGCTCCAGGCTGGCTGCATTGCTCTGTGGAATACGTTATTAGAAAATTAAACCAACAAATACTAGTTTAAAGCAATGCTCAGAGTCTGAGTCCAGCCCTCAAAAGGCCAGGGCATGCATTGCGGAGGCTGGAATCGCATCCTTCACCTGCCCTCTTCTGCCTAGATGGTTCAGTTCATACAGGGTTTAATTCTGCGAGGCTGAGCGTTCCCAACTCCCCTTGACCTCAGTGGAAGTTGAGGGTGCTCAGTGCCTCACAGGTATACAAGAGACGCCCCTGCGTGCTAGGCCCAGTGGGATGGTTGGCAGGGGCCAGAGAGTACTGAGAAGTTCACCTGTCATCTTTGCTCTCAAAGGTGCTTTGCCTGGCTAAGGGACACAGGAGGCTTCTTATGTCTCCACTCAGATACTGGACAGCTCCACTCACAAGGGTGTGAGCAGGTTCCCATAGTCCCCCCGTCCTGGTGTGGGAGGAAGAGATAATTCCCATTTCCCTCCTCTCTTCCCTGCCCCTAGGATCCAAGAATTATGAGTCAACATAATGCTGGTGCAAGGTCCCAAGCTGGCAGAGGTCTCTGTGCCACAGAACAGGAATAGCTTGGGCAGCAGGGGTGCCAACTTCCCACATGCTCTGCTCTGCCAAAAGGCCCTCCCAGTCCCGCCGCCCATGGATGGGACCCCTGTGAAGACGAGAAGGCAGGCAGTCCTTCCTTCAATGCCCATTCCATAGTAGGTCTCTCTGCTCAGGGAGTGATGTTCCAGTCGTGACGGTGCTTTGTTTTGATGTGGACATTTGTCAGCTGACTGAGACAGCTAGCTCCTTTCATGCTGGCTGCCCAACGGCCATCAAATGCTAGCAACATTAGGTCACAGGACCAACCTAGGCAGGATTTGAACTGGTGACCTAGAGGCAGAAGGCTCCATAGTCCATTGGGACCCTAGGGCTTTTGATCGAATAAATACTAGTTGTCTCTTTATGCTCCTACATGTCTACAGCCTACATGTGGGGCTATATTGCATTTGGCCACAATCCCCTTGGAACGGGCTTCATTTGGGAATGATGACCACCACAAGGGGAGTTTTTGTTATCACACGCACTGCACAGAACTGACCCACTAAGGAAGAATCCTAGGGATGGGAAATCCTTGATGGAGAAATAATCTGTTAACAAAGCGGGCTCCAGGGCCGTGGGAATAAATCAATATTTGATTTCATTTTTCCTCCGCCGAGTGGCAGATGCAATTGATCCACTTTGCAAGCTGACTCGTGCATTTATTGCCAGTGCAATAAATGAAGCCCATAGAATTTTGTTTTTCTCCACAGTGGCAGGAGCTTAAAAAAAAACCCAGGGCCCTGCAATCTCCAAACCGCTAAGTTTCCTTCCTTTTACTCCTGGAACTTCACCATGGCCAACCCGATCCCAGCAATGAAGGGGAGGGACAGGAAAAGGGAATGGATTCCTATAGCTGTATCCTAAACCCCTAAAAGTAGGGGGTTTACGGGAGAGACAATGAGAGGCAGCGTCTCTCTGGTATGGCAGTGCTAGCGGGCGCCATGGTAATACTCTGATTTATACATTCATTTCCTACTTTCATATGTGGTTTCAGGTCCCAGGCGCTGCAGCAGCATGCTCTGTGCACAACACAGGCTCCCAGCGAAGGAAAGGAATAACTCTGCCACACGGGATTAGGCTGATAAAATCCCACCAAAAAATAAACGGATTCTCTTAATTTTTTTGCAAGGGCTTTAATCAAAGGGGGATGGGATTAGACCCACTCGGCCATTCCAAAGCAAACCTCTGTGGGGAGGAGAGAGGGGCTGCAGGAAGGGGAGCTGAGGGCTGCATTGTCCCCGGGAGCCTTTTGGGAGGCATGGGATGAAGTGATGCCGCAGGGGGAGCACTGGGATAACCCCTAAGCTCTGCAAACACACAACCTGCTTGTCAAAGGGCTGCTTTGCCCTCTGGTGTGGGCTCATGTGGGATGCTAAGAGTTTCCACCCCAGCTCAGGAAGGGTGCTGCACTGACTTTTAAAGCGTCTTTAACTTTCTACAGAATCTGATGGCATTGCCAGTTTGCCGGTTACCTGCGGCCAAGGCTCCCCTCTGCACAGCACCCAAGAACGCTCGGCAGAACTCATCGCTCAGTAAGCTCAAGCCTCTGACAACCCTTGGCTAGCGCCTTCTCCTTGGGTCACTCCACAGCTCTGCTAGTAGATCTGAATACGGACACCTCCCTGCCATGCCAACCCTGGGCTCTCCATACAGCTCTGGGGCAGAGCTCCGTATCTATGAAACCTTTGTGCTGTTCAGTGCAGGTGAATCCTGATACACTCTACGCTTTCTTCCGTATGCTAGGCTTGGGCCCCTTACTGGTACCGCTCTGCCAAGGACCCACAAGGAGGCAGTATGGTCTAGTGGAGAGTGCACCGGACTGCGGGCCAGGACACTCGGATTCTATTCCTGGCTTTGTGACCCTGTCCAAATTGCTTCTCTTTCCTCTCCTATCTTTCGCCTTGTCCGTTTGCATTATAAGCTGTTTTGGACAGACACTATCTATCACTATGTGCATGCAGCTGCTCTCAGCTGGGGCAGCCAGGAGCTACTTTGCTGATAACGCTCCTGCTATTCCACAGCTTCCTTCCACCTGCACCTATTCAGAGGTCTGGGTCCTGATCTGCAACCCACCCTCTATTATCCCAGTCCTAAACCCAAGCCTTCTGCTCGGGCTTCTCAACCCTGACCTGCAACATCCTGCTTGTGGTGCAGCATTGGGCCTCTCTTGATATACAGAGAGGCAGTCCCGCCTGGACTCCTGTGGGTTTTTAAGCTGGATTTGCCCCATGTCTCCAGGCAATTAAAGATGACTGTATTACTCCCCTGCCTGTTCTCATGGCTGACGGCGCTTTTCAGCAGAGTTTGGGAGTGGGCATCAGGTGGACTTTGGCCCCATCTCTGTGATTCGCATCAGCACTCAGTCGTGTTCCACTCGAAGATTCCAAACAAAGGCTGCTCAGGGCAGTTGAGGCGGGTTGCGCCCAATCCCAAGGAGGATTTTCATGCCTCAGATCTGCCCCACGAGGCTGCAATTTAGTACGTTCCATCGATGATGAAGGAGGCGCCATCAGGATAAAGACAACTGATGGGAGGAAGGACACACTTTTTACGCGTCTTGTGGTGAAGCTGCAACACATGCACACAGCTTCTTTTATTGGCATAAGCCCATCCGCAGTGAGCAGAAACCGGATCTTAGGCTGTCAAAATAAAGGAGACAAAATGAAATCAGGAAAATAGGGTGCTTCCTTTCTGGGCTCTGATCACGTGACCAAATTGCCAGCGAGGGTGGGACGGTGAAAAACTGGAGGAGCCCTGTGTTTTCATCGGAAAAAAGTCCTATCGGGAGGGTTCCCCTGAGTGATGGGTGGTGCACACTTTGTACAAAAGAGGGCGCTAGAGTGTTTTTAATTGGTAACACATGTTTCTCCGTGGGAGGCTGCTCAAGTCAGTTCCAGCTCATAACTAAAAGCAAAGGAATAAAAAAAAATGGAGGCTTAAATTTGACCGCAGTACATAAATTATGTTTGCAAAGCCTTCCCCCATTACAGACGAGAGGGATTTTTTTCCAGCATAGGGGGACAATATTTCACCTCTAAGGAGAAGCTGAAGGGTCAAATTCTCGTTTCAGTTCTATCAGTGTGCACCGGGAGTTACCGTACGAAAGCCAGTGGAGTTGTTTCATATTTATGCCAGTGTTGCTGAAAACTGCAGTTGGGTTAATATGTCGACCTGAGCTAACCCAAAGGAATATGTTGCTACCTTGATTGTGATCCAGATTGAGTTTGAGTTTGTGTCCAAATCTTGTTTTGGGTTCCAGTTCGTCAGCATTGAAACTGTACAGGCTTCTCGATGGGACGATGTCAGTCCCACAATGGCAGACGTTTCACAAAATTATCTCAGCGGGCAAGATTTCTGCCATCTTGAATGGTGCAAATGGAACGAGATGAGCTGCTCTCATGAGATTTCCACTATTTTACAGCTGAAAACTTTGCCTGAGATTTTGGCCCTACCCGAACCAGAAAATAGCACCCCCTTCTGGCTTTGGATTCTCTCCAGAACCAAAAATCATAGTTCCCAGGCTCTATGTCAGAAGCCGCTCTGAAAAACAAAGAGACTTTAGATTTGAAGTTCTGGGTCGGGCTCTCTCTGGTTCTGAAAGGGACTGATTATTTTAACTCAGAGTGCTACTTTGGGGGGGCTTTTCGCATATCTGTTGCAAGAAAAATCCTCTCCGATGAGGAAATTGCAGGCCCCAGGGCTTGACGAAACACGCCGCGCTGCGACAGGCAATGAAACCCAACAATGCAGTGATACATGCGTGCACAGCGAGGTTCCATAGTGCAGTGATGCATGATGCACAGCTGTGCAGCGACAAGTCCCTTCTCCAACAGCTGCCTGTGCAGTGACATTTGGAAAATGGAGACTGACATTTTGGGATCATGCACAATGGTCCAAATCAACTCATCTACGGCATAGCCAGCCCCAGGAATGCCAGGGCCACCGCCCAGGACCCGGGCAGGCTTGACATTGCTGGTAGCCCCCCATCACATGCAGCTGTTTGGCAGAAATTTAGCAGCTAGGACAGTGATCAGAACCCCCGGCCTGCTGGAACCAGTTAGAGCTGGTCAGAAAATGGTGAATCTTTTCCATGAACATTTTCAAAAGAAACATACAATTTGGGGTGGGGGGAGAGGGGATCTGTCGAAAACAAACACTTTCCGGTTTTTCTACCAACAATCAAAACTTTCCCATTCTTCCAAAAAAAACTCATAACAATTTAGAAACTGACATTTTTGTTTCCAAAAAAGGCCATTTTCCATCCAGGTTTTTCCTTTGATTAGCTCTAGAACTAAGTCAGCAGGTGCAGGTGAATGGGCGAGATTGGACATCGGTCCTGGTCTCGGGGTGGCGGTCATGGCAGAGGATGTACTGGACTTTTCCATCTCTAACATAATCTGATTCCACGGTTCTCTTTGGG
Source organism: Emys orbicularis (assembly GCF_028017835.1). Lineage (NCBI taxonomy): Eukaryota > Metazoa > Chordata > Testudines > Emydidae > Emys > Emys orbicularis. Next base: position 15,750,728 of record NC_088704.1, read on the forward strand.
TCTGGGTCTCGTTCCTCTTCACAGTCCTGTAGTTACTGGCCTGTTGTCAGATATTTTCATCATAACCCTGTCCCCAAAGACACCCTATCAGCCTGATCCTGGTCATGCTCCAAACGCACTTCTCGCTGGGGTCTCTGCTATTCAGCGCTCATGCACTAGAGGGTGATACACTCCTGGCTGAAGGCAAGCGTAGCTCAGAAACAACTTGGATGGATCTTGGGAGTGATTCTAACCCAAGTAAATGGGCTCACGCTCTAAATGGGAAGGCTCTGAGCAGAGCCAGCTGCCCAGGACAGCACTGGTGCCAGATGAGGTCTGGGTGCAGCGGGTATTGGCAGCAAAGTTTGGGTGGATTCTGAGCAGTGAGATGTCACAATGGAACTGCAGGTGATTAGCTCTTCTCGCCCATGGTTCACTAAACCAGCTCTCTTTCTGTGCAAATACTGGAGGCTATTAGCAGCAGCAGCAATAAGAACCTCATTCACTTTACTCCCAGTTACTTTGCTCTCTGTAAGTGAAATTCACCCCATGCGGAGGAGCCAGCATGAGGCCTAGACACCAATTAAGTACCACTCACCCCTCTTCGCAGTGCTTAATTGGTGTCTCCTCCTTGTGCTGTGTGTGTGTGTGTGTGTGTGTTTCAGAGGAGACCCAGAAACTGAGGTCCTATCAGCTCTTGAGCCCCTGGCACTTTTCACAAAAGCAGGGGTTTGTTCTGTTGTTCCTGGCCCTCCTCTCAGCATGATTCAGCGTGTTGTGCCTCATCGGTCTGCAGTGCTCCACCCCAGACAGGGCCAGCTCTAACTTTTTTGCTGCCCCAAGCAGCAAAAAAAAGCACCGCCCCCGCGCCACCCCCCCGTCGAGCGCCGCGCCGCCGGAACCCCCCCCCAGCGCCGCGCCCCGCGCCACCCCCCGCCGAGCGCCGCGCCGCCAGAGCGCCCCCCCCCAATGCCGTGCTGCGCCGCGCTGCCCCCCGCCACCCCAAGATTGGCCACCCCTTACCAGGTGCCGCCCCAAGCATGTGCTTGGTTGCCTGGTGCCTGGAGCCGGCCCTGACCCCAGAGGTGGCTGCACATCAGTGGGATGTATAAATTCTGATGTTCTTACTCTGGCAAAATTTCTTTTGCCTCTAATGGGCGTTTTGCCTGTGTAAGGAATGTAGGATTCAGACCATAATTTGCAAAGTGCTTTGGGATGTTTCGGGCTGAAAGGCACCCTGTAAATACAAGATGTTAAAGCAATTAAAATCACTATTACTTTGCATTTCTAGAGCAAATTTTACTACTCATCTGGGGAACATGAGCTTTGCTGTAGCAAGAGGATATGATCTGATGTTGCAGTTCAGATTCCAGGGGACAGGAGACACTCTTCCAGTCTAGACAGCTCTAGGACCCAGCTGTCATCACATATCTAATCACCTCTTCTGAAGCTGAATGGTAGACTCAAAGACTCCTTGACTCTAAGGTCAAGAGGGACCATCATAATCATCTAGTCTGACCTCCTGTAGACAAGTGCTGGGGCCGAGCCGAGCCTGGGAGAGGTTCCATACGTTAACAGTGCAGAAGAGCCAGGTCTTGTTTTTGTTAGGTAAAAGAGCTGTGCAAAATGCCCTCCTATTCTCAGCTCAGAACTGCCCCCCATGCCCTGCAGGTTGACAGCTCTCTCTCCATTTAGTTTGCTCTCTCTGGTGGAGTTGCACTGCAATGGATAATAACCATGAAGAGGTTAACTAAATGCAGTAGAAAGCCAATAAACATATTCCTCCACATTCCCTACGGAAGCAATCAGGGTTGTTGCACTTGGGTAAATAAAGCATAGTGAGGGTGGGTGGCCAGATCTCATACAATCCATTATAAAGCATGAACCTTCTGGGCCTGGATAAACTCCCCTCCTGTTGCTCTGATCTGAGGGCTGTTAATGCTGTAGCTAATGCATAAATCTCTGATCTCCATCATTAGCACGGATTGCCCAAGCTGGGCAGCAACAATTCTCTGTCACCCATTGAAATGAACAAAAAGGCTCCATCTGACTTCAATGTGCTTTGGATCAGGGTTTAAAGACCTAATATTAGGCAAAAGATCAGTGTAAGGGTGGGTTATAAAGAACTAGATTTCAACGCACTTGTTGAAATAGGTTTCCTTTATATTCTCGTATTATTATTTATGATTTGTAGCACAGTAGCACTTAGGAGCCCCAATCATGGAACAGGACCCCTTTGTGCTAGGCGCTGTACAGACACAGGTCACAAAGACAATCTCTACCCCAAAGTGTAAGACAAGAGGCAATAGCTGGGTACAGACAGAGGGGAAATGCAAGGAAACAATGAGACAATATTGGTCAGCCTGCTAGACCATGGTTTCAGCACACCACCTCCCTAAACCACTGTTGAGTATTTTGTAGTTGAGTTTTAAAGAGGGATTGGAAGCAAGACAACGAGCTGGCTTTGCTTCTTTTCAGTCACGAGCGCACGTCCCCACCTAAAAAGACCTCCAATCACTGAGCTAATCTTCAGAGCCCCTTAAAAAACAAGGGCCAGAGATCTATAACATGCCAGGCCAAGCTGAAAACAGAGCTGCCCCAAGAATGAGGCATCTGCTCAGTGTGAGGATCAAATAAACAGGAAGGGTTGGATTTGGTTTTTGGATGCTTTTGAAAGGTCCCAGATTGACAATGGTGGTAGCCAAAGCTCTCTGTTTCTCCATAGCATGTGTGCAGCCAATAATGTGGAAGGTGTTAGCTGCCCCTTGCTAATGTACCTCAGTCCTGTCCGCTTTGGAGTTGGACAACATAGTTCAGTCTCCATCCAGTCCTTGGCCTCTCAGCTAAGATTGCCGGTTAGTACCAGCTGCGCTGTTCACTAGAGATCACCGACTCAGTTCAGATAGGCCCCCAAACGTAGTTTGTATTTGTATTACAGTAGCACATAGGGTCCCACTCCCAACCAAGATCAGGGTCCCACTGTGCTTGGTGCTGTACAGCCGCATTGTGAGAAACCCTCCCTGCCCTGACGAGTTTATAATCTAAATAGACAAAAGGTGGGATGGGAAGCAGAGGAAATGGCATGTCCAAAGTCAGGCAGCAGAGCCACGAAGAGGACCAGTCTAGCATTGTGCTCTTATCCACTAACACGCTGCCTGCCGTAAGCAGCTACAATGTTGGGCCACCCCTTAGCTGAGCTAGATGGATTCAAATACGCAGCATTGAAGAGAAAGGCTCCAGGTTCCATTCCCAGGCCCCAGGCCCTGATCTAAAGAACCCCTGAGACTCTGAGGTGAAATGAGAGTGTCTGTAGCTTCTGTCCAAGATGCGTTTCCTTTACATCTGGGCACTGGACAAAACAGAAGAGAAAAATATTCATTTAAATATATGGAGATATACCTATCTCCTAGAACTGGAAGGGACCCTGAAAGGTCATTGAGTCCAGCCCCCCTGCCTTTACTCGCAGGACCAAGTACTGATTTTGCCCCAGATCCCTAAATGGCCCCCTCAAGGACTGAGCTCACAACCCTGGATTTAGCAGGCCCGTGCTCAAACCACTGAGCTATCCCTCAGGTTTCTCCCTCAGTTGCTCTTTGACATGCACAAATCCTGCAGTCTTGGAGCCGAGTGTAACTCATGAATGCTGTCCCTCTCCAGTGGCTGGTGCACATAAGACATTCTGGGTCAGACCTTCAGCTGTGGTAAAATCAGCATAATTCCCCCGGCTTCAATGGAGTTACAACAATTTACACCAGTTGCGGTTCTGACCCTAAGAGTCTATTACAGCTGCCAGCCAATAGAATCATTTCTTTAGCTCCAGTGGTAAAGGCTTGTGCTTTTACCAGTGTAGGTCTTGGGTTCAAACCCCAGTGTCGGTCCAAGCAGACAGACCTATCTTCTTCCAATGATAAGAACAGGAAGAATTATAAATACTTAAGAATCGCCTGAGTTAAATTCTGTATTCAAAGGCAATCATTCAAACTAGGTGTAATTGCCCCCGGAATCCTTTAGTCTGACACTTCAGTGTCCCTGAAAACTGTGACTTTTTATCCTTCTACAAACTGATATCTACAACAGGCAAAATACAGTACGCTTGTCTGGCTGAATATGTCAATAGCACAAAATAGGGCAAAAAAACACTCAACTGAAACTGATCATTGCTTTGTGTTCCACACTCAACAGCTTTGTGGATTAGCCCTTTGTTCACATTTAGCTCAGGCTTTCCTAAAGTCTGGGAAGATTAAGAATAATGGGCCAAATCCTCAGTGATGTAAACCGACACAGTTCCTTTGAGTTTGATGGCCTGTTACATCGCAGCACTCGGTGTATTGTTGCCCTTCTGTGGAGCAGTAGCAGATTTCAGGGCCTTGTAGGTCAGTTTCATCCTTTGGAGGATGAATCAACTACACAGATCCTGTGTGTTTTCTTGGTGCAACTTGTTTACTTATTCTATATACAGATATACACACCTGTCCTTGAACAGAGGTGGTCACAAAGAGCAAGCACACAATCCCCTCTTTCAGAAATCTCAGCCCAAACACTAGTGCTGGGTTGCCAGGGAGCAACTGCACCAAGAATTGACTGTTGTTAGAGAGATCAAGGCAGAGTGCAAGCTCTTCTGTTGTTTGCAGAAAGGTCCCTCAAATAAATAAATAAAATCCAGCATCAGAAACTAACAATACTGCATTTCTTTGAGGACTGAACACTGATCATATACTAAGAACAAAAGCTTGTAAGACTATATGCGATAGCTCCATCTGGGGACGCCTGCTGTAACAGTATATCCAAAGGGATCCCATCACCCACTATTGACATGCAGCCAACTGGACAGACAGAGAGGAATCCAGTTGGGATTGGAGAAAGAATTTAGATAGGTGGAGTGTAAAACAACCCAAATTAGGATTTAGCCAGGCCACCAGAGTTAATTTACCACCATGACTCATACAAGAAGGTCATGGGCTTTCCAGTGAGCACCAGAGCTCAGCACGATGGTATTACAATCATTTGCCAGCCCCAAGAATGTACAGTGCAGTATTGATTTGTACCATGGCAGAAATGTCTGGGGGTGCTCGTTGTTGTCGACACTATCCAGGGCATCCACCACGCCAGTGAAAGAGCCAGGAACAGACCCCAGAAGTCCTAACTCCCAGGGCCTCCCTGTGATTTTCCCGTCGGTCAAAATAATCCCACTCTATTGAGGGAATAAGCTGTTCTGTGCTGTGTGAGGTGGCCTGTCCACTTTCCTATTCCCTCACACCTCCATTCCATAAGAGGTACATTGTGCATTTGGCCAGTTAACCAGCACGTGGAATATCTGTCTATTAACAAACAAAGGAAGAAAGACAAACAGACGACCAGCATTCCTCGAGGAGCAATGCTGGGGAAATTGCTAGTGGATAAATCAGTTGCAAACATACCACAGCCTATTCTTTTTTTTTAGCGGTGTGAGGTTTCGGAGTGTGGCTACCAAGTGTGTACTTGCTGGCAAGGCCAGGCACTGTGCTCATGGGAAATACCCCGTTTTCAAAAAAAGCAAGCATTTAGATCTACTAAATACATCCCTTTGTAGCTCAGATGATCCCAAAATTGCCTCAGCCTCCACTGTTTACTTTAGAAACAACAGAAAAAGAATGTGGCTCTCAGTCACGTGTATTCTGGGCTTCTTTTTTTTTTTTTTTTAGAAGGGTAATTAGAGCTCCTTTCATGGCTAATTAAATTCTCCAGTGAATGAAAGCATTTTCTGGAATGAAAGTCAGCTTGTTTCACTTTGTGCGAAGCACGGCTCTTGTGCATCTACTACTCCAGTTTTCTGCGGACGTTGGCTGTATTTCTTAAGTGCCTTCGTGTCATCACCACATAGTCCTTTATGAGTGATTGTCTAATGTACGTGGCTGGTGTCTCTGGGCACCACTGGATGGAATCAGACTTGTCCACGTGTGAGAATCTGTCGCCCCCTTGTGTTTGGTTCACAAAGCGGGGGTGAACTTTAATAATATTGCCAAAACATCATGTATCCCGTGTCAACCTTCTGCCGTAGGCATGTTCCTTTAACTGAGCTGGCCGAGACCTGGTCCTGAGTTCTAGTCCCTATGTTGCATGTTTGCAGTTTTGCTGGTGACCTACCTGTAGCCAATTAGGGATACATGAGATCACGTCCATGTGATTTGATTTTTTTTCTGTGCCTTCTGTTTCTACTGCTTCCTTTTGTAAGAGAAAATAGGCACATTTTCCTGTTATTTTTTATTGCTGACATGATGCCTACCTGGACAATGTGTGGCAGGCACAGCAAGGTCTGCTAGCAATCAAGAAGGATGTACTAGAGACATTCGCAATGAAGTCCACTGGATACAGGCCTGTTCCCACTTCCATTGAAGTCGGTGGCATCTCCCGTTGTCTTTGATGGATGCAGCCATAGGCCCTCACTGTGTGCAGGGCTGGATGGAAGGCAGAGCTGATGGAATGCTGATCAAATACATTTTTCGGTGAATTTCAGCCAATTCTACTATTGATCAGCTGATCAACAACTATTAATTGCATCCGAAGAAGTGGGTTGTAGCCCACGAAAGCTTATGCTCTAATAAATTTGTTAGTCTCTAAGGTGCCACAAGTACTCCTGTTATTTTTGCGGATACAGACTAACACGGCTGCTACTCTGAAACCTGAACAAAGTAAAAATTCCTTCTGCGCAGAACAAACTCCCAGTCCCAGTTCACTAAGACACCTCTTCCCCTCATTCAAATCCCCATATCTTCCAGAGTGCCCTCAAGAAGGGAGCATATGGCAATGAACAAGAAAGGGGGGGGGAAACCAAGAAGGACCCAGTTCTGTCACCCTTAGTCATGCTGCATAGATCAGCGAGTAGCCCCTGGTGTCTAACTTTTGGAGTAAGGCATGACTAAGGACTTATGGACATGAGAGAGTGGTACCAGTTTACCCAATTTAGTTCTAGTGGTGCAAACCCCTTTGTGAATGCTCTGATTTCTATTTAACAGTGACTTATTTCAGTTTCGCTTAAATTGGTTTAAAAACCAACTGAGGTTAAGCTAGTGCAAACTTTCTAATGGGGTTGACAAATCCTAAGAGCAGAAGACTCAGCCCCGAAGTTATCCCCTGCTCTGGGTTCCCATTGCATCCTCGCAGCTGGGTGATTATGTTTTATACTGTACATTCTTTGGGGCAGGGTAGGTCTTTCCTGTGTGTTCTGCAGCAGGCTGGGCTTACCGGCCGTGCTAAGCATGTAATAAATCATCCTCACGGTGAGAACGTCAGCAGATGCCTTTGGAGAGAGTCCATTTCAAAGGCAGATTCTTTCCCTCTCGGACGCTGGCTTTCCTGTTTATTCCTCTCCAAACCCCAGTAGACGGCACTAGGCTCTTCATCATCTTTTGACATGTAAAGTATTCATCTACAATTTGCTTCCCATCCTTTCCCAGTGGTGAATACCATCATGTTTCCTCGCCCACTGGAATGCTTCGCACTCAGACAAGCTTCCAGCTTGGCATTCTCTCGTCCATTATGTCGTTGTCCCACCGGTGGGTGGGGAGGAAATTTGGCCCATACACTTGAAGAGAAACCAGAAACCAGGTGCCACTTCACGGATGATCAGAAGCAGGTTGCCCTAGGAATCAGCTGCATCCCACAGATTACTTATGATATTGTATTGGGCAGCCAAGCAAGGGAAGACATCCCAGGGTGTTTGTGGTGGTGGTGGTGGTGGTCCCCTGGGTCTGATCATGGGATAAAATCCTGGAGCAACTCCAGTAGATTCGGGTACATGTGGAAAAGGGACGGGGTCTGAGCAATTGCAATGAGGGGGGAGATCAGCGGTTACGTCTTTCTTGTTTCACCCGTGCTGCTCCAGTTGCCAGTTAGTTCCTGAAATATGAGCAGCGACAGACAGTGAGCTGAGCAACAGCTCTGCAAATCCTAGCAGGCTTCTGCTGTTAGCAGGGACCTTGGCTTGTATGTGCCCAGGGTCCAATGGGAGATGAACTGACTCTCAAGGAGAATGCTTTTCCTCCATCCTCTCCACACCCAGAGAAGGGACTCCCCCTTGCACATTCTACCCACACCCCAGTAGAGGAGCTCCCTGGTTCTGTCAGTGGCATGGAGCTGGGATGTCAGGGGAAGGCAGAGATACATTTAGTATTAAAGCCATTTTACCATAGTTAGGTGCTGGGGACCTTTGATATTCTTCCCTCATTCCCATGCTACGTTTCACAGGTGCCATTTACCACAGGTTCTTAGATCATATCCTAGGTGCTCAGATACTGTGTTGATACAGGTATAGGTAGAGTAATCCTCTAATGGTGGGTCTGAGACCCAGACGCTTCGAATATGTAATACACACACACACACACACACAGACCCTGTGATGTGCACCATAGGTTGAGTGCTACGTTGTTGTGGGGAAAATGGCCTCATCTGTGGGTAACTAAGCCATAAGGCCTTGATTGTGGTAGGAAAACTTCTGCAGTTTCATTGGAGCTACCAGTGCTGAAGGCCTGTCTACCAGCAATCTTATCCACGTGTTATCTGACCCTCTTCAGTTCAGGGTAAAATTCCCAGGTCCGGTCTCTAATCCAGCTTCCACCCATGCTAAATTTAAAGTTAAAAAACGCTTACAGAGTTTCCTATGTAGATGGACCCTTAGAAGCTGTTTGCCACTTCCACCAATCTTCTGAGGTGCTACAAAGAAAGGAATATGCTTCCCATAAAGGTCCTTATGTAGCAGGCATGGTCAGCAGAACCAGAAGTCAGTGACCATATGGGGACCAGGCTTAGTGGCAGTGGACACTGGTGATTTTCCATAGTGTCTCATTCCTGCTAGGAAAGTTGATGAAACTTTCCCCTGGCCTTTCTGAGTGCAGAGGGGAGAGAATAATCCTGTCCTGAAAGGTTTAATATTTACTGCTGAATGTACCAGGAACAGCTTCCCATTCTATTGATGTCAATGACATGTGCCTGGTAGCACAGAAGGGCTGTGGGTGAAGAGCAGCAAAGCAATCACACACGTTTCCCTATTTCCCTTCTACTGTTTCCTTCTTTCTTTCTTTTTCCCAAATATGGGGCCAGATCCTCAACTGGTATAAACAGGTGCAGCTCCATTGAAATCAATTTACACCCCTGGAGAACCTGCCCAATGCTATTCATTAGGGCCAGCCCAGCAGCCCGTAGAAGCGGATCTGAAGAACATGATATTTTCTGCCTTAACCAGCATGTGCAAGGATGGCTTTACTCTGCTTGCGTTTCCCTCCACTGTCTGACACCCTGAGAGCAAACCAGCACTGTTTCACTCAAGCACATCTCCCTCCCCACTCCCCAGCCCCTCTAAGAAGTCTGGCTTAACAGATGACTGCTAATGATCAAATAAGCATGCCAGACCTCGCTAGGCAGTCATCTTTTCTGAGCAAACACAATAAAGAGCCCGGTCTTCTCTTGTCAAAATGTGTTAGGTGCCTGCAGCTGGTAGAATAGCCCCAGGTTGTGATGTGACACATTTGCTGTTGTAAAATTGATGTTATCACTCCACGGGGGCGTTGCATTCAAAGCAAACAGACCCCACTCTAAAGGGATATTGGTAGTGACTCATTTCACTAAATGTGTCTTAGCTCAGGGCTGTAATATTTTCTTCGAATGTAATCATTAAAGCACCATTCTCATGGCCATGGGGCACTTTCCATGCCGAGCCCATCTGTGCACGCTGTACATACAGACAGAGGCATCCCACCTCTCATGATGGGATGGGGCAGTAGGTCCCGTCCCTCTGATATGTTTGATGGAGGGCCCAGAGAGAACAGAACAGAAGCAAAAGCAGCATTAAGGGAAGAGACACCAGTCAGTTAACAAAGCAACTGAAAGAGAAACCCTCAGCCAGTTAACATCACTGTATCCCATGTCAGCAGCGCTGTTGTGTCGTCTGTTTCACACTATGTTGAATGTGTCCTTCAGACACATCCATAGTGAGGTGGCAACAGCTCCCACCTAGGGTGACCAGATGTCCTGATTTTATAGGGACAGTCCCGATTTTCAGAGCTTTTTCTTATATGGGTACCTATTACTCCCCACACTCTGTCCCGATTTTTCATACTTGCTGTCTCGTCACCCAACTCCCACCAGAACTATGGAATTTTATCTATTGGATCAACAGCTTGAAAGGGGATAAGATCTAATTTAGATGGGCAGGTTGAATACTGCAGGAGGCTGTCTTTCATTCTCTGTAGAAGTGGGTCTTCAGATGGGAGCTGAATGCAGAGGAGATGGTGGCTTTGCAGACCAATGTTCCATTCCTGGGAGCAGGGAGTTTGATTGTGGGAGAAACTGAGCTGGGTTAGGTTTTGTTTTGCAAAACTGAAATACATGCTCTTCGGCCAGCTAGGAAACTGACCTCTCCTCTCTGTTACTAATTGATCAATGAAATTTTCCTCCCCCTGCAACTCCCCTGCAGGAGGCCAGCACCCCCCCATGCATTCAAAAATCCTGACTCCGGCCTCCCAAAATCATAAAATGGCCTTTAAAAACCATGAGATTATTAAACATAATCTATGCAGGGTTCTTCGTATTGGCCTTCTAGAATTGGAGGCTTTTTGGGGTTCACAATTTCAGGCTTTTCTCTGCAGCCACAAAAACCATATTTATTTCTTTTAAAGGAAAGCTGAGATGCTCACATCATCACAGGAATCCGGAAGCTGGAGCTTTAAGAACACCCCAGAGTCTCAGCCTCGCGATAAAATGGTGAGCATTGACCACGCTGCAGTCCCACTTAAATTGCATTTCAAAGACTTAAATAGTGCCTATGTCTTTTGCTAGTCCTCTGATTTTAACTCAATATGAACAATTTTAAAGGCGCTATGCAAAGGTAGGTCAAGATTTAGGGTTAAATGCCTTCACTCTGAGTGTTCTTGGAAATATGTCGCTTTCAAAACTGAGCTCTAGTCATTCCCAGCCCCCTGCACACACACACACCTCCGAACACTGTGTAAGACAAGTAGAGTTTTTATCCAGGCGTCAGGCCAGCATAAAACAAAAATACTGTGTTAGAGTCAGAACGGACATGATCTCATGTTGAGAGAACTGGAGCTACCAAACTACACTTGTTTGTTTAGTAAAGTGTGAGCCGTTATGTGTGAAATTGCAGGTCGACCGAGTCAATTAACTTCATTCTGCCATGAAATATCAGAGATCCTGACAGTAAAATGCTGATTTCATACATTGGCTGGCTCAGCCAAGAAGTTAGCTCATGCATCTCCTCAGATACAAGATGGAGGAACTCCAGAGGACTAAGAACCAGGATATTCCTATCCCAGATCTGCCACTGACTCTTGTGATGGCTCTGGATATATCATTTGACTGTTCTCTGCCTCAGTTTTCCCATCTGTAAAATAGGGATAATGATTCTGACCAGTCTCGTGGGACAGTTATGAGAATTAATTGGTTAGTGTTTGCAGAACGTGTAGATTTTAAAGCCTGAATGGAACCATTGTGACCATCTACACAACGCAGGCCATTGCAATTCACTGTAGTCAATTCTTGCTTTGCAGATGAAAAGTGCTATGGACGCGCATTCTCTGTTTGGCTTCAGACTCCACTGCCTGTGCTTGTGGCTTTAGGTTGTAAATTTGTTGGTATGTTCTTTGGCGGTCTGCTGTATTCTTACTACGGATCACCCATGATACAAGAGTTCTGTGCATTTACGGCTCAATAAATAACGTTCATATGGCTAGCTTGTAATTGGGCACTCTGTCCATTCAGGGAAGTAAGAGCTGGGCATACAGGAATGTGCAAAGCAAGTGGGTGAGGAGGAATGAAATGGGTGTAGATTTGGTTTCTTCCCCTCCAATGTGCCAGTCAACAAACCTAAACCAGCACAAGGGATATTGTAATTTGCTGCTGAGAACATACCGAAAGGTCCCATTATTTATTAATTTCTATTGGACTTTCCACACAGGTCCTTTGTGTGTATTAAAAAAAAAAATGTATTGTAAAACAAACTGATGAAACACCAGGCTATCAGGGGCTCTCTCCATCCTTAACACATCCATAAGGTAGGTTAAGGAGTACAGTCCCCATTTTAACGTGGGGAAACTGAGGCCCGGAGCAGTGATGTGACTTACCCAAGGCCATGTGTTGAGTCAGCGGCAGTGGGGCTGCTGTGGAAACAATGGGGATAATCATGATGTGAGTTAAGGATGAAATTCACCCCTGTGCAGATGCCCAGGACAAGACCTATGTGTCATTTAGATCCTTATGGGCCCTAAAGTGGGATGTACGTGGTGCTTAGATAGTGCTGGCCTTCTGCACAGGGGCGAATTTCACCATCAGAGCCGAGACTCGGCTTTTTTTGATCACGAATGTCCTGCCTTTTTGTGAGTTTATGTTTATACCATTTCTCTTCATGGAGCCTGATATAACTCATCAGAGAGACAAGCTGGGTGAGGTAATACCTCTTATGGGACCAACTCCTGCGGGTGAAAGAAACAAGCTATTGAGCGACACAGAGTGCTCCTTCAGGTCGAAAGCGTGTCTCTTTCACCAATAGAAGTTGGTCCAATAAAAGTTATTACCTCACCCACCTTGTCTCGCTAATATACTGGGGCCAGCATGGCTACAACAACACGGCAAATAACTCACTCGAGTTTGATCATTTTCTTTTTCAAACCTCAGTCCAGATAAGCCCTCCTGGAGTCAGGGTGACCTATAGAATATTGCGAGCTAATATACTTTTAAATCCGCCTTAGTTCAGCAATGCAGAATGGCTCCACATTGATTAAATCAGCAGCAGCCGCAGCTGCTTAATCAAGCACCACAGAACGTAGTCTGCATAGCTGAGGTAACCAGTGCATCTTCTCCACTGGGGCTTCAGCCCGTATCAGCCTCCATCTGGGTCACCGTGGCAGCAGCTCCTGCTTTAGCTTAAACCCAGTTTGCATCTTTTGCAAAATGATGTTGAGTGGGATCCTCCGTTGCCATGAAGTGGCCTAACCCCATTGACCTGACTGGGTTACACCATCTGACTGTCTGTCCTGTTGGAGTGAAGGGCCTTCAGATACATTCTGAAATGAGAGAAGGCTCCTCTGCCCTGCTTTCCACAGGTCACAGCTCCCTTTTTCTTTGTACCTTCCCCCGCCAGCTTCACAGACAAAATGGCAGAGTACATGTTGCTCTTGCTTAGCCCTCTTAGAGAGCTAATTATGAGAAGCGTGGTAACTGCCAAGAATAATCTACTAACAGGAAGGCAGGCATACATCTGCTTGGGTAGGGTACACCACACAAGTCGTGAAGGATGGAGCCAGGGGAGGTAATGAAGGCAATGGACAGGGCAGACTCAAAGCGGTGTTTGCTGAAAGACTGGCCTCTGATTCTCCCAAGGAGCGGCAACCCAGGGCTGTGCTGTTTGTCTCCACAACTCAATCCAACCCCCTGGGACCATGAGCCTACTTTATCACAGCACTGTGTTGCATGACCATAGCACTGCTGGCTGGTCCCCTAGCTCCTGGACGTTACCTCCAGCTATGCTCGCCACGCTGGGGTGTCTTATCACAAGCCGGCATCCCGAATCCCCACCGCGGCTCGTGGCAAGTTCTCTCTGTGTGAGTGTTCACGCGGACAGACCCATGGAGTTTACCCAGACACCCCTTGGAGAAATGAATAAACAAACCACCAACACGGAACCCAAACACGCTCTCGGTGTGGGGCCTTTGACAGAGCGCCAAAGGGCCTGGCAAGCCACAGGCCCACCGGTGGCGCCGTCACGGCGATGCTATACCCAGGCACAGCTCATCGTGTTCATGCTCCGTCTCTGTGCCTCATGCTACTGAGGGCTAGAGGAGATGGAAATTTCCATCAAAGAAAGCCACTCATGGTCTGCTGCTGTTGGTTTTCAATAAAAGATGCAGTCTCTGTTTAAAAATAAAATTTGTAAGACAGGGGAAGACAGCAGCAGCTGCTACAGCAGCTCTAGACAGGGATCTCAGTTTATTCCAGGATGAATCCTGTTTTGCAGTAGCTTATAGGCATGATCTGGTGGTCTGGACACAGGATGGGATCAGGAGCTCTAATCCTGTCCATCCATCTATCCATCCTCTTATGAATCCACCCAGCCATCCATTCAGATATCCTTCACCCCATTATGGGGCAAATGGCCTTTCAATGGGCTTAGTTTGCCCATGACAACCCTAGTCTGTACTCCACCTTGGAGCAACTGGCTATTCCAGGGGGTGGTTTATTGGCAAATCAGGACTGGAGCATAGTAAAGGGGATTCACCAGGCGGGCAGGAAGGAAGGATCTCTAGACTCAGAAGAAGCCTGTGATGGAAAAAATAGTGCTCAGGGAGGGAGAAGGGAATTGGAAAGACCCGCCAAAGGAATACACTCTCAGCAGACAACTCTGAAGAAGAGATTGGTAACCCCCAGCTTGTGGGGGCTGGGGGAGGGTGTGTATAACTGCTTTCGAGGAGAGAAGAGTCAGAGTATGGAAGCACACACTAGAGACTAAAGGAAAAGCCTGTTTGGGCTAGTTTACATGGAGTACAAAGGAAACTGAGTCATGAAGCCTAGGAAGGATCCTGCACCTGTGGTACCAGAAATGGGATGTGGTACCAGAAGTGGGATGTCAGGACGCCATGTTTCTGGCAGCAGAATTAACAGAAACTGGAATAGAAGCAGATAGGTCGGCGGCCTGCTACGTGTTGAGGCAGCATCAAGACAGGGGTTTTGAAGACCTCCAGAGCTGGTGGACGCAGTTTTCAGGGGCAGCGTACTGAGACACAGAGGGTTATTGGCTATTGGGGGTGGATGGAAGGAGAAACCCAGGAGGGCAAATGTCCACATGGGAGAACTGGATGGGGCTCACCCCTAGGCTGTTTGGCTGGGGAGTTCATAAGGAAGGCAGAGGCGAGGGGGACTCATTGGAGGAACCCCACTGCATAAGAACGGGGGCACCTTCCCCAGCAGAGGAGCCCATCAGGGTTTGCTCTGGGGCAGGGGCGCAGGAGGGGAAGGGTGGCAGGTTCCCAGGGAAAGCCTGCTAGGGAGGGTGGTAACTGAAAGGGATGGCCCGTGAGTAGAAGTTGTGGCACCACAGGGAGGACTTGGGGGGCTATAGAGAATACTATGCAGGTAGATAAAATGTCCCTAATCCCGAGTTAGCAAGGGCAGTGGTTGCAGCATGACTGCCCAAGAAGCCAGAGGTAGAGTCCTGAGGAGAAAGGGGCAGGATGGGTCTCTAGGGCCAGGGCCAGTGAAGAGAACGTTCAGGGAAGGAAAAGAGGAGTCCTTAGATTTAAAGGGTAGTTAGGAAAGGAACGTCTGACCGGCTGGCAGGGGCGGTTAGACGAAGGGCTTCCCCCCACCCCTATCCCCCCAGTGCATTTAGGATACTCGGTTCTATGGAATCCCGAACCCCACCAGTACCAAGGGGGAAAGGCCCTACATTTTGTGCTCTGTTTTTACTGCTCTCCAGGCCTCCTGTTAATGTCTCAGCCCTGCATTCCTGCTGGCCTGAGGACATCTTGAAGTAGCTGGGATTAAATAAATGAGTGTAAACATTACTCATCCTGAGCAGAAAGACAGAGGAGGAACCTTGCAGATTGGCAGTCTAGACTGCCAGGCGGGTGGGTGGCTGGGGGCAGGGAGAGAAATAGCAACTAACAAAGGGGGGGGGGCATTGCTGGGGGAGGGGCATCTTCAGAAAGTGAGAGGATGAATTACAGCTACAGTAGCTGCAATGTCACCCCCTCACTGTAATGTCATCCCCTCACTTTCTGCATCCCCCGCCCCGCAGCGGTAGTAGCCAGTCCTCATGGGGAGCAGATCTGTTTGGAGGAATCCAAAGGAGCCTGAAGTTTTCCACTTCCAAACCCTTTAGGAGCTCTCATCGAGTTAATGAAGATCTGACTAGTCCTGGGTGTGGAGTTCCTGTGGCAGATAATGATTTAAGCATTGGCAGTGCCAGGACTCTGTAAGGAACACGAGGCAGCTGTTAGACACTCAGCAATAGCTTGCACACAGCCCAGACTGATGTGAGAACATGTCATGGTGGGAACAGGAATGCTGGCTAGGATAAGAGGGTTATCTCATTTAATTGCCACCTGGAACCACGCTAGGAGCAGGTGGAAGGCACCTTTGCGTTAACACTGCACCTGACGGATGGCAATTGCAATAATTTCTCTAGTTCTCAAGTGTAATTATTCCAGTCCAGCACTCGAGACCAATACCCCCTGGCAGCTGGGTGGGGAAAGTCCTGATGTGGAAGCTGACTCTAGGGGGGACCGAAGATAAGCTGTAAACTGAAGCGTCTTTATTGAAATGAATTGAGTTGCACCTGTTTATACCATTGACATTCAGCCTAGAGCTAGGAGTGTAACAACTGAGTTAGCGGCGGACACCATTAGCTACACTTTGCCATCCGGGATGGGATTTGTCCAACTAGAATGTTTTATCCTCCGTTTGCATACTGGAAAAGTTAGGCTCCTTTTTGGAAACCCAGCATTGGTCTAAATATGCTTCACCACCAACCATAGGCCTTCTGAGGTCTTCTCCTCCTTTCCCTCTCTTTGTCGATATTCAGAATTTGAGCTGTGCTGGTTAGTTCTGTTTGGACACGTGTTTTTACTTCTTTTACAGTCTTCTGTTTTTGTTGGATGAACATAACTCATAACATCTGTTTTTTGGTGCAAATTCTCACATTTATAAACTCAGCATCTATTTTCCCGTGAATAATTTCTAATATTTATTTCAAATTTATTAGCATTTCACACACACACACACACACACACACACACACACACACACGAGATCAGGAAAAAAAATGCAAAATGATTTCCTTTTTTTTTCTTCCAAATTTGAAATTAAAAAAATAAAATTAAAATTAGCAGTTCTGTAATTGGGCCAGGGTGACATTTTAAAATTCAAAATTTGATCACGATTGTTTTTTAATTTGAAAAATTTCAACTAGCCTTAAAAATGACTACTTCTGCAAACATCCTAGATGGTAGATTCATTCCCTTGTATAGATCCATGGAAAACAAATGCTCACAAAGGTATAAAAAAAACAGGTGAAGTGAATTTATTTCTATTAGAGTAAATAGTTGTGAAAATTGTTTGAGATATTTGTTCATCTCTAAAAAAAGTCCAACCCCCCGACCCCAATAAATTGTTGTGTTCTTGTCTTAAACATACTAAGAAAATATCCCTTGTATGTAGATTGGTGCAGAGGAAAATATCATGGAGTTCAGAGTGATGAAACTTGGTTGGTTGATAATAATTCTTATACACAAGAAAGCTGTGTGGCCAAGTGTGTGATAATTGTAGATCTAGTGTTGATCACAGTTTGAAACCAGAAGGACTTAAACATGTTGCATGATACACCACTCTTCCCAAACACATAGCATTTGAGCTGCCCATTAACATATTTCCTTTTTTTTCCTCATAAATTTAATAATGATGCACTATATAATATCTGGCCAATGCCGGGAGTGCGTTACACCTTCATAGTGGATTTCTCACACAGATGGTGGGAGATTCCTAAAGTACAATTGCTTGGGGATCATGGTTTTGAACATTCTTCTGAAATGGTGGGTCGACAGCTGGTTTTAGACCTTCCCCATTAAGTACCCCCAGCTCTGGATGAATCTTATGTGCCAGAATTCCACTAATTACTCAATGGCTTGAAATTCTATCCCATGATTATTTGGGCTGTTGGTAGAGTTGCCAAGCCTCCAGGATTGTCCTGGAGTCTCCAGGAATTAAAGATCAATCTTTAATTAAAGATTATGTCATGGGATGACATGGGATGTCATGGCACTACATCCAACCCAAATTGGCAACCCTAGCAATTGGTGGAGAAAAGAGGTGTCTAATTCTGGATCTTAATTCAAATTTTGCAACTCTGGCCCAGTTTTGGATTGGATTGTGCAGTTACGACAAGTCCTAGGTAAAGGACAGTGCATAGTTGTGTTGGCCTAAGAGCAGACCAGAGACCAAATTGCAACAAAAAAAGTTGCAATTCAGTCCTTGATTCCGCCCTTGCTCCAGGCAGGAAGTAAACTATGCCATGCCTAAACCTGGTACAAATTACTGCCCCCTATGTACCAGTTCAGCTCTACTGGCCAGCCCATTTGGCAAACTGAGCCTTGGCTCCACCCACTTCTTGCCCTCTCATTCCTGCATTGGGGGAGGGGAGCAGATTGCACAGATTGCTGGTGTGGGTAGCTCACTCAGCGTTGTGCAGCCACTCATGACCAAGCTCTCTGTGATCAGTGTATCATGATCAGTGGAACTAGAGTCCGAGGGGACAGCCGGGGAATAGGGAAGGCGGGGAGTTAGGCTGGAAGCAACTGAGGCCCATGGACAGAGCAGTCCCTAGGGTTCAATCACGTGCTACTTGTTCAACTTAACCTGCATCCAGCTTTACTTTTTGCAAATGAAACAGACTCGGGAAAGGTACCAAGACAAAGCAATGCCCGTGGCCAAATGAGAAGCTAATCCAGAGCTGAAGAAATCTATTTGAACCCCCTCAAAGGGGGGGGGGGAGAGGAGCAAGGGGTTCAGGCCACGCCTATCCCACAGCGGGACTATACTCCCCGATGGTGAGCACCTTTCCTGCCCACAGCATTAGAAACAGACTCAACCATCTAGCCGGGTGGGCACGGGAGGCAGGCTCCGGCATGGTCTGTCCCTTCTTCAAGTCCCCTTTGCCATGACGCCGAGGTCTCTGTTATCTGAGGGGTGAGGGGAAGCAGGGTATAAGGAGGGGAGGGGGTTGTTCTAGACTCTTGTGAAGGCCCAGAAGCCCTTTCCGGCTGCAGCATGGCTCTTCCCTGGCCAGCTTTGGCAGGCTGCGCGCAGACAGAGCCGAGGCCGTGATGGAAACAGTCAGAAATACAACTTAAGCAATTTTCCGAAATGCGATGTACAAATAAACGCATTAGCCATCTTTTCCTCCGCGACCACAGAACCTGCTCCCAAAAGCAACACAGCCAGGCACTTATTACAGGCTTAATGAGCTGTCGAAAAAACCCACTATTCATGCTCAGCTACTTATTTTCTCCCCCCCCCCCCTTCTGAAGTCATAACTCACACCACCTCTACAGGCTCATGGGCAGAGGCACAAGCAGACTTTAGTGCCCACGCCTCCGAATAGCCATGTGCTGCCTTGTGGGCCTGGCTCTGATCTGATTTGACTCTGACCCCAGCTGCGTTAGCCCTAATTCTAGTTTGGGTTTGGGCTTTCAAACCAGAAATTGTACAAAAGGGTTGGTAGGGGGTTGTTATCCTTTCTCAGTCTATCAGCCACCTTCTCCTCTTAGTTAGTAAAAATCAGCCACCGGTAGCACTTTTTCATGCAAAGATTCAAAGTGCATCCCACACGTGGGTACGTATCGTTATTCCTATTTTATAGATGGGGCCACTGAGGCACAGAGCAATGAAATGTCTTGCTCAAGATTGCAAAACAAGTCAGTAGCAGAGCTGGGAACACAACCCCGGACTGCCACCTTCCCAGACCAGCACGCTCCTAGCTAGACCTCAATGCCTTCACCTGGCTAGCTTTATTGCCAAGACAAAGGGGCGTTTTCCCTCCTATCCTCTGCGTCTCACCATTACGCATTACCGTTGGTGCTAAGCAATGTCTCTGCCTCCAGAACCTACTCGCCAGCCTACTCTGCTCCTGTGCTGGCAAGTCACAGTATCACCGAGTATTTGTGTGTGCAAGCACACGCTTGCTACTTGTGTTTTCTGTACCTTTTCCTTTATCCACAACTCCTGGACTGCCAATCCCAGTCTGTTCCTCAGCTCCAGATTCACTTTCCAAAATAAAATAAGCAGCCATAATAAAGCACACTCTACCCTGTCTCTTTGTCCCTTTATTGTGAGCTAAACTGCCAAGAGGCAGATCCTGAAGTGCCTTTCCTTCCTCCAGCCTGGCGCCGTCTGCTATATGCCTGAATTCTTTCCAGTCACAGAATGGTCTTTAGATTGCAGCTGAATGGCTAGTATTAGCAACATCATCTGCAAATGGGATATGGGATTTGGCCTACCCACTTTTCAAGAAGTTAACGGACCTGACTAGCTCCCCCAGGTCAGTTGCAGTGAGTCCTTATCTTTCTATCACCAAACACACTTCCCGAACCATCTCTTATTATGATTTATTTGTGTTACAGCAGTACCCAGTGCCCAGCTGTTCTAAGCCCCTTACATACATATCGCTCCTGCCCTAAGGAACTATCTACAGAAGCCACGTTGGGGGATTAATTGTAGATCTCTCTCTCCCCCCCTCTTTAATTTCTTTTTAAAAAGGAGAACGACAAAATGGATTTTATTTATTTTTGAGGGTTTTTTTTTTTTCTTATTTCAAGGTGATGAATGTTTGCACTAAAGGTTTTCAAAATGATAAAAAACAAATGTCTTGACAGAATTTGCACAATGGCAGAATTGAAAAAAAATTCTCTCCCATTGATCCTTTTCCCAGAATTTCATAGATTCAGACATTTTGAATGAAACCTTTTGGGAGGCTGAGGAAAAATCATTTACTCTCTCCACTCCCAATATTGTTCCGTTTCATGCTCTGCGTGTGTTGCCAGGCTTCAGGCAGGACTAGAAGCTGACATTCAGAAATACTACAGGAAAAGCTAATCTCCTAATATTTTGTTTTCCAAACAATTTTTGCCATCTGGAGAAGTTCTGAGACGCTTCAAATAAAAATTTTGTCTCCTACCCACAGCTGATCCCAAACTTGGACCTTTTTCCTGAAGTTCACCGCCTGTTACAGCATTCCCGAGAGACTGAGCTGAGCTGCAAAGTTTGTATTTTGAACACACCAAATTTGTGTGTGTTGAGATCTGGAGATTTAGTGTGAGCCTATCTCTAACCTACACGGTTATAAAGATGAGGGAACAAGCTGAAACCAATATCGACTGCTTGCTTTCCACAAAAAGCCTATTAAAAAAGAAAGTTGTTTGAAAACCACAAACTTTACGCAAAAGTTGGTCCTGCTCCATCGTCTAAGTCTACAAAGCTCAGGGCATCTTCAGACACTGTTGCTAATAGTGGGATCCAATTTATAAAGAGCTTCTAAGGAGACATCTCCCATTTCCTTGTGATTATCCCCTCCTAGCCCTTTATAAATTAGATCCAGATATCCCTGGCAGATGCACGCTTGTTCCCCTCTAGATGCTCTGGGTTTTTGCATACTGAAATGGTGAGCTCGGCGCAAGTTTTATTGCTTGTTTTCCTTTTTGTGATAAGCAAAAAGAGTTTATTTATTATTAAGAAATCTTTGCACTTATATGGAATACATGCAAGGAGCTCAAAGCACTTCACATACATGGGCTAATGCTTACAAAATCCCTGTGAGGTAAACACATTTTTACTGCCATTTCACAGGTAGCGGAAGGCCCGAAAATCTCACAGTCATGTCTGGTTCAGCTCCCTCTGACGTCAAGGAGAATTGGATCTAGCCCCAAGTTAGTAGCAGAGCTGGAATACAGCCCTGCAGTCCTGCCTCTGAGCCCCTTTCTTCAACCATTAGACCACATCCCCTGCTCTGCACCGCCCTTTCCCTCCAGGACAATAACAAACCCACTATTCTATGGAAAAAGGCCGAACGCCAGGACTGCACTATTCTAGCTTTCAGGATCACAGGAGCCAGGATGACATCCCAGACTTGTCCATCACAACCTCAGGCTGTTTTGGTTTTTTTTAAAAAAATAGCCCAGGCTAAATTTTGCTGCAGACTCTGCCAGCTGAAAAGTCCCCCTATAGCCAACATAAGCTAGAGTATAACCAAGATGCTTGGGCAGAATCATCAGCAAGCAAATATCAGCCTGTGGGTTCAAGCTTCTCTGTTCAGAAGAAACACCGCAAACTTCACACTAGGGACGGACAAACCTGCTTGGATGAAATAAGAACTGGCCTGCACCTTGACCCACCACTCACATGGAGAGTTGGGCAAATACAGACAAAACTTATTTGTGAAAATTCGCCCCTTTGCTGCTATTCGCAACTCCTTTTACAGCAACCAGTTCAAAGGGATCTTGGTTGGAGCCTCTGGGTGCTATTGTAATACAAGTGCTAAATAACAAGAATTCTTAATAGCGAGACAAGGTGGATGAGGGAATAGCTTTTATTGGACCAACTTCTGCCGGGGAGAGAGAGAAGCTTTCGCACTTACACAGCCCTGAAAAAGAACTCCGTGTAAGGTCGAAAGCTTGTCTCTCTCGCCAACAGAAGCTGGTCCAATAAGAGCAATTCCCTCACCCCAGGCCCACCGACAACAATTCCGGACCCCACGGCCAGGGCCGTCCCTCGCGGGGGGCGGGGCCCAGAGCGGAATTGATGAGTCCGTCACTTCCGGGACCGACTGCGCTGGCCAATCGCGCCGGCCCGCGGGGACCCCCAAAGCACACGGCCCGGAGCAGTCGCATGTGCCTAGGAGCCCTGCGGCCTGCCCAGGTGATTTAAAAGGGCCCGGGGCTCCCAGGCTCTTTTAAATTTCCTGGGGCCCCTGGGCAATTGGCCCCCCATCGGCAGGCCTGCCTCACCCACCTTGTCTCTCTCATATCCTGGGACCCACACGACATGGCATGCAGTAATTCTTAACAGTATTTCAGAGCCTCATGCTCCAGCATATATGGTTTCCCCAGTGTCCCTTCGTTTGCATTATTGATGGCGTGTCTCATTCACAGCTCATCAAGGAAACAAGCCCTCATCTCTTCCCTGGGGGGATTCCCCATCCTGCAACATCCTGAGTGGGCTGGCCCTGATCCAGCCAAATACTTAAGCACATGCTCACCTCTAAGCATGGGAGTAGGCCCCTAATGCCAGGCCATCATATATTTGGTGAACGGCTGAAGGGCTGCTGCATCCTTTCACCCCTATGTTATCAAGAGAGGCCCAGGGTTGTATGTTTCCTGGTGACGAAGGTTGCTACAGCAACACAAGACATTTTTGTGATATTTTGGATCTTTGAATATAAACCAAACCAAAAGACCTCCCTCCCTCCCAGCATACCCACCCGCTTTGTTCTATAAACCAACATATTTCTGGAATCTCGGTTCCCGTAAGCACGGCCGTGCTTCATGAATACCACAGAGTTCACAGCAGGGACTACAGAGAGCTTTATTCTGCACTTTCGGAATGGTCCGGGCTCTAGCTAAGAGAGACTGCCCACTCAGCAGCCTAAAAGCTGGTGGCGTGGGATGTCAGCGTTCCTCATGCCACCACTCCAGAAAGTGGCTTACAGCGGATTAGCCTGAATTTTAGGCTGAGGGGAGCTGAAGGGAGCGCCGGAGGGATTTGATCTTTTAGTTTTGTATTTTGTTAAGCCAGGCATCATTATATTAATTATTATTTGTACTGTGGTAGCATCTAGCAGCCCAAGTCACACACCACGGCCCCAGTGTGCTAGGGGCTGTACATACGCTGTTCACTTAGATTGTGAGCTCTTCGGGTCTTGTTGGTCTGTGTCTGTGCAGTACCCAGCCCCATGGGGTCCTGGTCCATGACTAGGATCAAAACAATAATAACAACAACATTTTATATGACCAGACCTGGAGCCCCGTGATCTATTTAAAATGAATGTAATGCCAGCCAGTTTGAAATCCCAGAAGTGCGGGTGGAGCCCACCAGAACTTAATTTGTGCCAGGATTAAGCCCTGGAACCTCTAGGCTCGGCAGTTCAGAGCCCCGGCACCTCTGGACTTGCTGCATCAGTTATGAATGTAATAAAATTGCTTGAGCCCCGGCACCTCTTTCATTACAAACTAAGCACTGCCCATGGCCCACCCCCTGAAACACAGGAGGGGCCGGAGAGCCAGGAATGGACTAAACCCAGGGGATAACAAATGCTAAAACATGAACTTGGAGCCAGCCCGGGAGACTGGAATCCTTTTCTTATCCATGGAATAGGAACAACGTGGACGGGGCAGAGGGAGCTTCTCAGACATCTGACCCTCTGCCAGTGTGTCGCAGATTTGACCTGCAGAAACAACCATGCCCCGAGCATCTAGGATCTATTCACTCTGGGGCTTCTCCGCAGAGGATGACAACAAAGGGCTCAATAAGGGAAACTGTGGTGATTGTAATGCAATGCGGATATTTGTCCTGCTCCCAGCTCATTTAATTCAGGCCAGCTGTCGTGTGTTGTTTCCTAGGTATTGGTCCATCTCCAACGACACTAGTAACTACGCAGTGTAAAGGATCACCAAAAATTCACGCCTGGGATTGGATAACTAACAACATCTCAATGCACCAGCTCACCCCTTAGCAATTTGACAATAACTGCCGCTCCGGAGACACCTTGGGATGGAGCTCTGGGGGGGACCCAGAGGTGGACTAGCAGGGGGTGCAGGTCAGGACTAAATGTGCATGAGCAGAGATGCTCACCTACATTCTGCCTGGTTGCTGTCACCGCTATCAGTCTTTCAGTTTCACAAGCCCCAATGTGAACAAAGAAAACAAAATCTTTGAGATCATTTGAAAAACAAGCCGCATCATCTGTCAAACCCAGTGGAAGCTTTTGGCAATTACACAAGAAACACATTGAATAGTTCAGTTCATCTGGCCACTGCCTTCCCCTCCACCTCACACACATTTCATTTCATCTCAATCTTTCTATTCCTCTTCTGGTTCCAACTTTGAACGTAGCTCCTTGGACAGAGGGAGCCTGGCGCAGAGTACTCGCCACCCGCTGTTCAGACGTGTGGGATATTTGTGGATTTTGTACCCATATTTATTTAGCGAGGGACTCTGATAATTCTCCCTTTCCAGCAATGAAATATTTCCTGAAAGATGAGAGCTGCAAAGCATTCTCCACAAGCCAGAGGACAAAGCCAGGTGGCTTCCTTCCAAATGCATCGTAGAGATGGTGACTGGCTGTCTCTGCAGAGATCTAAAAGCATTGTACCCTCAACTCCTCCTTTCCCTTAAAGAAATCCCAACCAATGGCATTAACATTGAATGTTCATTTTATTTCATCCCCAGTGCTACTGGTTACCTAGTTAACAACTGGTTATTCACATGAAACTTCTGCCCAGCTGTACTGAGGTCAAACAAACAGAAGAAGCCCAGAGAGTAGAGTGTGCTGTGCATCATGGAGTAGGTGAGCAGTGTTTGCATGTTATAAATCATTCACTCTGCTTTATGCAGAGATAATATTCTGTGCTATAATTTGTTCAATTATATAAGTAGCACCCATGCTTGCCAAGTTGGCTGTTACAATGGGATTTCCATCAATGGGGGGGAGGGGGAGAACAACTAGATTTATGCCTGAGATAGCACTCCTGGCAAATCACACCTAAGGCCAACCGAACTGAGCAGGGGTGAAAACCTACATTGCAGTATACAATGGAGAACACCTGAGGGTGCTAGAGGAGGGCGGAGAAAGACAAGATGGCAGGCAGTATGGCTTTTACGTTTGCCCGAATAAAGTCTCCAGTTTAATCTCTCCGATTGCTGCTGGTTGATTTCAGTCTGAATCTGAGTGCATCAGAACTCTGGGCTCCTGTATGTTACAGCCTCTTGCTGGCACCAGATGGAAGGGAAAGCAAAATAGGGCTCATGTCCCATGCACCCACGGAGACCAACTCAGCCCTACCGCTCTTCTTACTGGATCACGCAGATTTCAGATTTCAGCAGCCAATCTGCAGGCCTGATTTGGGAGGGATGGATAAATTGTTCTCTATTAGGAAACAGATCCCAAACTAAACTAGGGGTTGGATTTTAGGCATGTCAACCTTGCCAGTAACCCTCAGATGAAAGAAATACCTGAGACGAAATATTTATTTTAAGGCACATTCCAGGCGATCACATTTCTGGCAGCTTGACTCCAGCACTCTAGGAATCGAGAGTCTTGGGCCCAGGCCAAACGTGACACTATCTCTGTGCACGCTTAATCCGGCTTCACATGGATTTGCGGCTGGCCGCAGGCACTCTTCAGAGACTTGACTCTCCTCATACCTTTGCCTCCTGTCACCTCAGCAGCGTCTGACATTCCAGATGAACTTTCCAGTGCTGGAACTGGATTCACTGGAGGGAATGGGATCTAATGGGTCGAGCAAGACATTGGGGATCAAGACACCCAACTTCTATTCCCAACTCTGACACTTATGATGGCATCAAATGTCTTGCTCTGGACAGACAGCAATGGGAGAAATGGTCATCGCTAAGCACAGGAGGAGTCTAAAGCTAAAGCACTTGCTTGCTTTGGCACCTTGGGAGAGTCACATCACTTCAATTAACTACGACACCGAGGTCAGCAAAATGGGCTTGTGCAGTGTGGCACACTCCCCACCCGCAGCATCCCCTTGTGTCAGGGTGCGATGCTGCAAGGGGTCCTCACCCCCGGCACCTCCTGCTGGGCAGCTGCCTCTCACCAGATCTTCAGTCCTCCGGCCAAGTCGCACAAAGTTCGGTCCCCTTCCAGGGTAACAACAGGATCCAACTGACAATCCAAGCTAAACAGCCCAATAATAATTCTTGCACCCTTCTCAGGCTCCACTGAAGTGTTTTCACTGGCCTGGCCCTGCCCTGCAGGAGCCGAACCTAGTGCTCCTGGATGGAGCTTGCATGCCCCTTTCTCAGGGCTGGTAGGGGAACCCAGACCCACCCTCTACTCCAGCCCAGGGACCCTGAATTAAGCAGCTAAGGGCTTGTCTACACTTGCAACGCTGCAGCTATAGCACGTCGCGAAGACACTACCCACGCTGCGGGAGAGCTTCTCTCGCCTGCCTAGTTAATCCACCTCCCCCAGAGGCAGTAGCTATGTTGATGGGAGAAGCCCCCCCTACATAGCACCATCTACACTGGGAGTTCGGTCGGTATAAGTACGTCACTCAGGGGTGTGGATTTCCCCCCAAGCAATGTAGTTGTACCGACATACGTTTGTACCGTAGACCAGGGCTAAGTCTGCTTCTTCAGACATGCTGCTGTTTCCTTAGGCCACTTCCTGCCTCTCCTTGTGCTTAACACAGCCTCCCTTGGGTGCTCCAGCCTCTGGCTTCTCCCTTCTCTGCTGAACTAATGAGTCTTCTGCCCTTCTTGGGTTTCACTGAAGTGCTTTTACTGACCTTGCTCCCTGTGGGGTCGCCTGCCTGCAGGACAGCCCTAACTTCTCTGCAGTCTCTGGCTCCACACTGCAGTCCTAGTTCTATTTAAGTAGTCCTTTCGGATTCCCTGCAGCTGGGGTCACTAATTATCATTAAGTTTACCATATTACCATCAGCTGAGGGCTAGCTACTAGGTCACAGGCCAGGCTGAGGGCCAGCCAACCTGCTACAGACTAAAATACACTGCCTAATTTATCATTATTTATTTATATTACAATATCAAGAGCCTACAGGCTCTGGTCAAGATGATCGCTGTCCATTATGTTTCTCACTGTATAAACACATAGTAAGAGGCAGCCCCTGCGCTGGAGAGCTTACAATCTAAATAGACAAGGGAAGGGGAGAGGGAAAACAATCATCCTCTCTATTATATTTTTAAGTGCTTTAAGATCTTTAGATAAAAGTTGCTAAATACTTGCAAAATATTATGATTGGACATTGGCAGTTTGGCACCTCTCCTTAAAGAGAAACCGTCAAGATACAAATAAACATATTTTTCCATAAGCAAATTTCCTCATTATGTTACTCACAAATAGAATTCGTGGAAAAAAATTTTGTTTTAAATTTATTTTGATGAAAAATGGCTCTTTTTCTAAACAAGCATTTCCAGGGGGTTATTTTCTAAATTTTCCATTGTTTCAATGAACGACAGAATTGAAAAGTGTGCAGGTTTTTGCTTTTTGCTGAAAAAACAGAATTTTTTTTTTGTTTCTTTTAAATTTTTGTTTCTTTTAATTTTTTTTTCACAGAAATACTGTCCAGTTTCAGATCAGCTGTGCTCATAATACCATACCTTATTAAAGCTGAAAAGTTTCACTTACATTTTCTTTTTCATGATGTCAGTTTGCTTTTTATGTTTGTTTTTTCTCTCTCATAAAGTAGGCAATGAAATAGACAGGACAGTTCCACTTCTGTGTATGGTTAATTTCACTTTTATTGTTATTAATTATTTGTTTCATTTGCATTATAGTAGCACCCAGGGGTGCTGGAACAATTTGTATAGTGGAGATGCTGAGAGCCATTGACCAAACTGTAAACCCTCTATATAATGGAGTCCACTTCAAGCCAGGGGCTGCAGCAGCTCCCCCAGCACCACTACGTCCAGCCCCTATGGTAGCACATAGATGTCGGACTGAGATCAGGGCCTCATTGTGGTGGGCAGTGTGGAACAAGCGTAAAGCTGTCTGTGCAGGAGACAGGTCCAAGACTGTGGAACAAACTCCCATAAGAACTAATGGTCATCACAAACCTCACCATCTTCCACTTCAAATGCAAGGTGCACTTCTCTGACCTGCCTTCTCCGATATAAACACATTAGCAGCGTGTACATACAAAAAAATTGCCCCAAACGAAATCCTATCTAAACAAAACAAACCATTGCACAGAATTCTCCCCCTGGAGATCAGAGAAAGAATGAACCGCAAGTGACAGATGTTAGTAATGCCGCTTAATACAATCTTGGAAGGTGATCAGATTCTACCATGATGAGGCAATATAAGAACCTCTATAGAATAGACAGGAAATGTGTAGGCTCCTCGGAACTACCAAAAAAAAGCTTACCAATGTTTTCCCTACCTTGGCTGCATTGCCTGCAGCAAACAAGGCCATAAAGCAATTTATTGGGCTGATACGCTGCCCACATCCTGTCAGGAGAAAGATTAAGCAGAAGACCTATCAGTGATACGCTGGAACCTCATCTTGCTCCAACACTTGGTGGCATGGAGCTTTGTGTGTATTGGCAGGAGTCAGCGGAAGAAACAAACAACAGAAAGGTGAGCACTGCCTCCCCGCCTGAAATCATTGTTTCTCCTCAGCATGGGTGCAATATTTAGTTATTTAAATGTATAACAATGTCCCACCGCCAATGAAAATAGTACCTCTGGGTTAGCGGGGGAAGCCCACAGGTCAAATGTGGCTCACAGAGCTCTAACAGAGCACTCATGGGGAGGAAAGCTCTGCTTGTGGTTATGGCACTGGAGTAGGACACAAACTCTAGACTTTGCCACATATTGGCTGCGTGACCTTGGGCCTATCACTGGATCGCCAATTGTGCCCCAATTGCCCATCTGTAAAAAGGGAATAATGGCACTCCCCAGCCACATCAGGGGGTTGTAAGAGTAGATCCCATCCGAGTGAGGCCCAGATGTCAAGGTGATGGCGGCCATCTACGTACCGAGCTAGACAGACAGCCTCATTTCCAACATGGCAGGTTCAGTCTATTGAGACTGCAGGTCCCAGCATGCCAAGCATCATCTGGATCTGAGAAGCCTCATGATTGCAACCCAGCTTTGGACACAGCTTGGTATTTCTGGCTGAGTTTCACTGTGAGATTGTTTCTCCCAAGGGGGCGGAACTGACACAAAACGAAGATAAAAACTGTCAGTGGACTGACAGATCCCCTGTGGACTGGAGATCTGCAGAAGACTCGAGTAAGCCACAAACATTTAATGCTGGCAGTGACCTTCCTTCTGTCTTCTCATTTATATTAAACCGATCCACTCATTATTAACCAGAGGGCTTGTGCTCATCCCATCCCTCCTCAGACCAAGCTGTGAATGAGTGGGTGGGTGACTGTATCTGTATAAGATTGCAGGATTATCAGGCTCTGTGTGTGTCATTCTGAAGCCTAGAATGTCTGCTGAGTTTGTGTGACGTGATGGAAACAGCTCTGAACATGGTTATGAGCTCGTTTTGTTTAGACTATCACCAGGTTCAATGATCACTGGGATTCACAGCCTGTTGCTAGCCAATTTTAAAGTTGTCAGCCGTTTGGACTTTATGAATTACACTGGTGCAGCATACAGCTACAGTAAGGGACGCACTGATATCGTGCCAAGAGTCCTAGACCATTGTGATATCAGAGGTAACTCAACCAGTCAACACCCTTACTCTACAGCTAATTTGCATGCAACAGTTTCATTGGTTGTATGAGGGAGACTCCACAGATGGTGGATGATGATTTGCTCCAACCGCCACGCCCTGCAGCAGCACAGGCTTTCAACTATTAGTTTACAATAATAATACCTAGCTCTTATATAGCACTGTTCATCCGTAGATCTCAAAGCATTTTACAAAAGCATGTCAATATCATTAGCTCCATTTTAAAGATGGGGAAACTGAGGCACAGAGGGGTGTTATGACCGTGTAGCGCAATGGCAAAGCCAGGAATCCAGGTCTTCTGAGTCCCAGTCCAGTGCTCTATCCACAGGGTCATCCTGCTATATTTTGCCACATAGCAGCTAAGGGTGTGTTTTAATAGGAAAAAAAATCATAGCAGTTCAGAAATCAACTCCTGGCCAAATCCTAGTGAAGTCTGAGTGGTTATCTCCATGGAAAATGTTCTAAGCTTTAAAACTTTTTTTCATTTTCTTTTAATATTAAACCCTCTGTCAACGAAAACAGCATAAAAATTAAACTGCAGCAGAGACGCGTTAAACTGGTAAAGCTGGTAAATCCCCCATGTATCAAATTGTGAAATTCAAAGAGTGTTTGAAGTGTTTCTAATACGTTGCAGGATTCATTCAGTCCCGTGGGGCAAAGGAGAGATCCGATGCTGCTGTCGGGTTTCCTATAGAATTCTGATATAAGGGCAGAGGGAAGGATGAGATACAGTAGAAAGATCATAGCACAGACTCTGCTGGGAAGAGACATAGGCCAGGTGAGTCAGAGATTTGCACACACTGGTTTTTGTGAGCATGTGCATCCCTACTTTGCACACACATGTGCAGACTGGCCATTTGGAGCACACATCTCAGCCACGCACAAAAGGGCAGACACACTTTTGCCTGCTTGGGGCATGTTTTCTCTCTTGCTTATGCCCTTTTTACACAGATGGAAGCCAGTGAATTCAAAAGAGCTCCTCTCTCGATTTATTCGGCTGTGAGACAAGCATCAGGCAGAAGCTTCTTAAAATGTAGGCCCTCTCTGCATGGCTGTCTCCAGTGGGGATGACGAAAATGAGTCTGAAAAGGCTGTTAATCCCCCAGAGTCTCTTCCCATCCCAACTCCCCTAATATCTTTACTCATGTTTAGAAACAATCCCTTTTGAAGACTCTGACACTTTCAGCCACACTCTGTCTTATTGTTCTGGAGATCTATGCACTCCGGCGTGCTGGAAATGGAAAGTTGCTGCTTGTGGTATTATCTATTATCTGTAGCGCCAAGAAGCCCCAGTCAGAAACCGGTGCCATACAAACACAGAACAAAAAAGATGGCCCCTGCCTGGTATTTCCAGCTGGAGCAGAAAGGAGAAATACTGGAAATCTTGCAGGAAAGCCTCTTCTTGAGATAATTGTGGCCCAGTTTTACAAACTCACCAGGTGCTAGTTCAGAGAAGCAGCCATGTTTCTGGGGTGCTTCCCTAAACCCCAAACATTTTGCAGTTCTCCCATCTCTAGCTCCAAAGCTCAGCTCCTTCGGACCCAATTGGCCTGGGAGAAGAGAGCTCCACGTCTCTCCATTCTGGCTGTGGGAGCAGCCATCTGCCAGGGAGTTAGACCCAAGAGTCTGCAAAGTGATAAAAGCAGATAGACCTGGATCTCAGAGGGAGCAGGTTTGCTTTGTAGCTGTGCCAGTGCTGGCTCTTGGAGCTCATTTCATGAGCAGTGAGTTGGCTGGAACCTCACAGGCCCAGGTTCATTAACTTGTGCCTCTAAAGCCAAATTCAGTCTGCCCAGGTGCTTGTTAGCTCAGCAGCCGTAATTAAAACCACCTGTGCGAAGTGTGGGCAAGGCCAGGATGACATATTGACGAATGTCCCTCGGGGGCACGGCAGGGTGCACAGATTTGGGGAAGTCCAGGTTCTGCCTCTGAGCCCTAAGCAGGGGAAGGTACTTCAATATTCTTTCTGCTCTAAGGACATGCAGCCCGGGAAGACAGATTCATCACCTTTGGATGCTGACATTTGGCTTGGTCCCGTCTTCCCTAGGGAGATTTCCCCAGCCTAGGTACAGGGATGCTTCATGCCTGCCTGAAGCAGCCATACAAAAAATGAACACATGCAACAACAAACCATGGGCTGTTTCAAGAAATGTTCATATGGCTGCCAGCATCAGACCTCAACTGCTTCGCTGGCTGGGGCCCAAAATTGTGGGACTTACCACTAGTAAGACAGGAACATACCAAGGGGCTGGGCACGGAAGGAAGGTCAGACACAGATCTATAGACTGTGTCTTCTAAGTACATTTCTTGGGGCCTGGCTGGGGTTGAGGGGGGTGCTGGAGCTTGTGATGGGGGGTGTGGTTCAGGCTGGGACTCAGAAGACATGGATTCTCTTCCCAGCTTTCCTGCCGTGTCATCTGGAGCGAGTCACTTTGTCCCTGAGTCTCCCCTCCCCACCCTTTGTTTCTGCTGTACGAAGTTCAGGGAAGTGACTGTCTCTCGTTATGGGGTAGGACATGCACGAGGCCCTGATCCAGGTTGCAGTCTCCAGTTGTTCAGGCAAGATCAATAATAATGAAAGCAAAGCCCAAAACTCAAAGCAAATTTCCCAGTAGTGGACCCTATGTGAGCCGGAACCAACACCAAAGAGAAGGGATGAACACATGAACCCCGACTGCGGGAACAGCTGAGGACTGGGAAGGTATCAATCCTTTAGTAAGGCTGGTTTGCACTGAGCATCCGACCTGAAGCGTGTGAGCAATTTACTCAAGCTCTGGCCACGTAGCCACAGTAGCTGGATGTTAAAAACGGTCAATAGCAAAATAGTTAATTATGATAGTTAAACCACCATGGTTATGCTTCAGAGCCAATGCCCCACTGAGGGGAACAGGGACACTTCACACCTCTCCTGGAAGCAGGGTCAGATTTAGGGGCAGGCGAGTCAGGTGACCGCCTGGGGTGCCGGACTTGGGAGGCGTAGAAAGGTATTCAAAAGTTTAACCAATGGAGTAGGGGCGGGGCGCTGAAAACACTCCTCACCTGGGGTGCCATTTGGTCTAGGGCCGGCCCTGCCTGGAAGTGTCATTTCAGGCAGGCTTATCAGCAGACTGAGTAAGACTAGGTCTACACTTAAACCGCTGCAGCAGCCCAGCTGCAGTGGTGGTGTGTGGCCACTCACTAGCCCGACAGAAGGGGTTCTCCCGACCCTGTAATGAACCCACCTCCCCGACGCAATTCTTCCGTCGCCACAGCGCTGTCTACACCAGGGGTTAGGTCATCTTAACGACATCACACAGAGGGGTGGATTTTTCACACCCCTGAGCAACGTAGCTGGGTCAACTGAACTTTTTAGTGTAGACCTGGCCTAAAACAGCGCTGCCCTGGGTCACAGTCAGAACAGTTTCCTTCGCGCCTTAGGGTGTTTTGTTCTGTGTTTATACAGCGCCTGGCGTAATATACAGCGTCATGGTCCATGACTAGGTCTCCCGTGCGCCATGATAATACAAACAATAAATAATCATAAATACAAGGGCTAGAAATTTAATATTTTTTTAAATGAAATCTTAAATTCTGCGGAAACAGAGGGGAAGAAGTGTCAGTGCCATAAACCACCCAGTCTCAGCACCATTTGAACCTCGACTGGCACGGAGGCCTTCCTTCGAAGGCTTACAATGGGCATTTCACTGAACGGCTCAGATCCGACCGAAACCTGAGCAGAGCGATAAAACTGAACGAGGGCTGTGTTTGTTTCTCCAATAAGTTCCACACGGCTGGAGAGGCACCACCAGACCACACAGTTCTGTTAGTCAGGTATTTTTTAAAAAGGGAGACAACTTCATTTTTGTTTCTTTAGTGCATAAATAGAGCCTGTGCCGTGGGTGGTCTCCAAAGGAACCCACGTGCCTGTTCTCTAACATCTCCTGCTTTCTTCTGAACCGCTGTCAAGCAATGCTAATACCTGCTGGTAATGTATTTAATGTATTTATGCAGGCGAAACAAAAAACAAAAACCCCACTCCACATGGAATGACATTAAGGGCCTCAGCTTTCA
Organism: Emys orbicularis; assembly: GCF_028017835.1. Lineage (NCBI taxonomy): Eukaryota > Metazoa > Chordata > Testudines > Emydidae > Emys > Emys orbicularis. Next base: position 15,784,738 of record NC_088704.1, read on the forward strand.
AGGGATACCAACCCAGAGTCTCTTCTTGTTGTTGTTTTTGCAGCCACATATATTTGTGCCAGCAGTTCTGGGCCTGCAGTTAAATCTGCAGGCATCAGTGCTAGCTTTGAAATCTCCAGCTAGCTGATTGGTGAGCAGTGAAGACATTCTATGCTTTCATGCCAGTGTTGGCCCCGGCGGTTAATCGTGGGTGCAAAAGTGTGGAGACAATTAAAAATCAGACGCGCTGGGTTCTGTACTGGAAAGCAGCAATCGCAAGGGAATGCAATGCTATGCATCATGATCTCAGAGGTTGTGTCTGTGTAACAACCACCCTCGCGATCATCATCAGTGATTGAACTGAGGATCTGCAGAGCTAAGAGCCTGACCCTCTACCACTTGAAATAAAAGACTGAGGGTTTGGTGCTACAGTCCTTGAAATTAATGGGAAGACTCCCATTGACTTCATCTGGCATTGGGGTGGGTCCTCAGACCCCTAGCAAGGAGCTCTAACAGACTCATAGCCTCTGTGGATCAGATACAGAGGGACACACGTAATATACACTGAACAGCAGTTTACTCCAAGGGCACTGGGGTGCTGAAGGATGGCTCAGTGGTTAGGGCACTATTCTATGACTTGTGACATCTTGGGTTAAGTCCCTGCTCTGCCACAGAGTCCCTGTGTGACCTTGGGAAAGTCACTTAGCCTGTCTGGGCCTCAGTTTCCCCCTCTGTTACTGGAGACAACAGCACTGCCCTACTTTGCAAAAGCGTTGTGGGGACAAGTTGTGAGGCATTCAGATACCATGGTGATGGGGGCCATATAAGCAACTAATGCTATGTCTACACTTACAGTGGCATCTAATATAGGCGCTACATGCCGCAGTGAAAGGCTCTGGCAAGGGGGAAGGCAGCAGGACATTACCCTGCTAAAACTGGCAGTGTAGATATGGGAGGCACTGCTTGGCCCGTAGAGAGCCTGGGGTTCAGGCGTAGGGCATTGTACTCACCTAAGCTGTGCCTCGCCATCTACACAGCTATTTATACCCATGACAGGTGGGCATGCCGTGTCTGTACTCTATGCATTGCTGTAAATGTACACGTACCTTTAGATAGCTTTTAGCACCCAAAATATGCCTACGTTATGCACCCAAATTTGGAAACTGGGCATGACGAGAGAAAAAGTCATCATCCCCCCCTCTCCCTCCAACAGGGTCTTTTCCAAAGCCTGTTGGAGTTAATAGCAAGAATGACTCCCACTGATTTCAGCAGTGTTTGACTCAGACCCTTCGTCTCCCTGGAGAAATCCACAAGTGTTCCTAAAACACCTGAGGGGGAACATCTGTAGAAATAAGCATCTGAACATGAGAGGACGATTCACCTGGCTCAGCAGGAAATTAACAAGTAGCAGAGAGGAGGAGGAGGACTCAGGGAAGGACTTACCAGAAATCTCTCCCTATGCAAGAGTAGCCACAAATGCTAATCTAAACTGGGCCTCTGTACCACATTAAAACAACGAGGAGTCCAGTGGCACCTTAAAGACCAACAGATTTATCTCTCCATGCATCTGAAGAAGTGGGTTTTTTACCCACGAAAGCTTATGCCCGAATAAATCTGTTAGTCTTTAAGGTGCCACCGGATGCCTCATTGTTTTTGTGGATACAGATTAACACGGTTCCCTCTCTGATATTTTGTACCAAATTAACAGATCTTGGTTAACCAGACATTTCCCCTCCTCAGCTCCCCACCCCCTTGCTTGAGAAATCATGCTAGTGTGCGTGTTTCCACCTCATTCACATGACTTTCCTTCTAGCCCTACCGATCGCTGTTCTACTCCAATTTTCATCCTTAATGCAAAGCAGACCAGTCTCACGCTCCTTTCGGCGAGCTGATGGGATCACTCCCTCCTCCCATCTTTTAAATATAAAAAACATGCGGCATAATCTTCCCTTCAGTCATGAAAAATACAATATAATCTTAAGTAAATATTAGCGTTCCACTTACGTAAATACAAACTGCAGTTGAGGGCTGGAGTGCTGAGCCTTTTCAAAACCCCCGGCTGAAAATATTTCTTTGGAAAGGACAGTAAAGGTCAGGACTGAAAGATATTTTGATGTTTGTGATTAAATTAGGGGGAGAGCTGTGCTTGAGAACGCAAGGAATGAGCAAGACCTGCACCGTGAAGCGCTTGGAAAATGTGAGACTGCTTTGAATAACGCTTTCTTCTCTTGCTCCTGAATAAATTTCCCGGTGACTAGTGATCTGCCCCATTTGTTGTTGGCTACTGGGCATGATTATGTAACAAACCATGATGGCCTACCCCCCTAGCACCATGGTTATCGGTGGTGTGGGGATTGAACTCATGACCTTCAACACTTGGTACAAACTGAACAAAGGGAGAACTCCTCTAGCTATGACAAAGTAGTAGGATGTCATCGTTTCTTGGGCCAGCCTCCAGAGGGAGACATCCTCTCTCTTTCTCTCTCTCTCCCTCCCTCCAATGTATTTACAGCCATTTGGATAAAGTCTCTCAACAGAAGAATCACATGCAGCTAAGGTCACAAATGACAATGAATTGGGTGGTCTCTGAATATTCGTGTGGCCGAAAGCAAACCAGATCAAGCCCTGCTCGAACACTGTTTGCTCTTCCCAGCTGGAAAGGTAATTCCCCATTGGGAGCAGGTCAAAAAGGTGGGGGAGAGATGGGGCTGCTATAGCAGGGAGGAAAACTGGGCCTGATTTAGGACTTGGGCTGCAGGTGGCATTAGCCATGTATCAGGCATAGTCAGGTATCTCCAATGCCTGGGCAAGACTCATATCCATAGCTAGGCTGTGTATTTTTGCTACACACCCACAGCCTGATGTCCCTTGTCAAGTCCCCCCCCCCCCACTTCTGGAAAGACAGTCACTGCTGGAGCTGAAGCCCTGTTCCTGGAACCAATGCCTGACGTTAATGAGGGAGGCAAGCATGCGCCTCCCCTTATGCGCCTGTCCTCTTCAAACAGAGGTGTACCCCTAACGGTGACCAGGCAGAAAGGCTAGGGCACAAAATGCTACAGAGAAAGCACGCATGACTCATGGGGCATGACAATGACCTACGGTTTGCCAGCTTGAATCCTTTACAGGGCAGTGGCTGGAAATGGTTCTCACAGGATGGGCGCTCCAGTGGAACGAGCGAGCGGCCTCAGTCCGGGTCCTAAGGGACAATCAAGCACCTGGAAACAAGCCTCGTGCCATTTGGAAGCTCCGTCGGCAGGCTCAGCAAAGAATCACCTCATCGTGCCCCTGAGAGGCTCCCGTTGGTAGGTGTGCGGAGAGCTGGCACCTTACCTAGAAGGCTTCGTTCTCCGGCACCTTAAATCCAGTGCCTTTTACGAGCAGTAAGCTCATTTCAACTGATTTATTTAGGGTGGGTGTGACAGGGTGCATAACACTGACAGGGACTGTGCGCAAGGCACCCCTGCCCCTCCGGCCCTGCCAGTCAATCATGGTAGGGAGAAGGGCTAGAAAAGGAGAACGTTGTGGTCAGCCAGGGAGAAGCTCTGAGGAGGGAGTGGCTGGTGCCAGAGACTTGCCAACTTTGCAAAGAGTCCAGCGAACCCCGGGGCAAGCCCAGAAAGGAGAGACTGATTCGGCTGCCTGGCTGGAAGCACTCCAGCATAGCGACCCCTGGAATCAGTGGCGCCACTGACCTTTTCCCTTTGTGCGGAACCTGGGAAGGGCTTTTTCTCTTCTGAGTTTGAACTTTTGCTTTTCCCCACCTGTAAACAAAGGAAGACGGCCTGCAAGGGTGGGGCCCACTTCCAGGGCTAAGAGGCTGGGGCCTGGGGCCACCCTGTGTTGGTAACTGGGGCAGGGCAAGGGGCCCTGACACAGCTAGGGAGGCACCCCAGAAAGACTTTTTTTGGTGGGATTTTCAAAAACATTTTAACATACTTTAGGAGCACAAGTCCCTTTGGCTTGCAGTGCAGCACATGCTGCTTTTGAAAATTAATGTAAAATTCCCAGAGACTGTTAACCTGTTCAGCTCCATTCAGAGACCAGCAAACGACCCGTTCACCCTCACGCTTATATATATATATATATATTTCACTCTGGATAAATGTAGCTGGTTTTTTTAGTCATTAAAACATGAGAGTCCTCCTACATTCAGCATCTGTCTGAATTTTCCTCTCTGATTACTTTCGTCTAACATAAATGTCACACTCTTTCCTTTGTTTGGTGCTCTATTTTTCTCTCTCCTGCTCTGAGCCAGATTCCCATGTGTTTTACAACTGCCACGTCTTTGATGCTGACGTTAACTGTAAGAGGGGAGCTTTGTCAAAACCCATTTCTCCTCATAGCTGGCATCAGAAAAAGAAATTGAGGGTGTGTTTGATATCTCTGCCCTGGAGGGTGATGGTTAGCAGAAGTTCCTTGGGGGAAAGGACTCTCTTTTTATTATACAGTTGTACAGTGCCTAGCCCAAAGGGGCTCTGGTCTCAAATAGGGACTCTAATGATTAATAATATGCACCAGAGCTGGGATCTTCTGAGTCCCCCCAGCTCTCAGAACTTTAAGGGTTGGAATAAAATGGAATCCTGATCTCCACCACCTGGTTCGGGCTTTATAAACCCTAAACCAAGCAAAACCAAAACCGTGGCCTCCTTGTGCATCTCCTGCTGCACATTGTATCATGTGCAAAGAGGGTCAGGCTGCATCATTCCCTGTGTGAGTTGTTTCCCCAAAGCTCAGTTTGGTTAGCGGTTTTGATCTGGGGGCAATCTCCAGTTTAAATGTAGCTAAATTATACCCAAGGCCTCCAGGTAAGAGGAGAAAATTCTCAGCTCCTGGCTTCCCCTTCTTTACCTCTAGCAGGAACGTGGCTTCAGCACACCACTGCTCAGTGGGGCAGACCCAGGGAGGAGCCATGTATTTATTACTAGAATTGGGAAGGACTTAAAGGCTTTGCTTTGCAAGGATTTGTGTGAATATCGCCTTTGGCGTCAGTCTCCACCAAGCTCACATCCCCTCCTCTGAGTTTTGCTGCGGGTTGCAGGTTCAAACGCCTCAGAGCAAAACTCAGTGAATGTCATGTATTTATTCTGTTGCCATAGTGCCTGGGGGAGCCCTAGTGCTGGACCAGGTCACCATGCTGTACAAACACAGAACAAAAAGGCAGTCCCCGCCCCAGAGAGCTTGCAGTCTGAGTACTAAATGCATCAGGGTGTTTTGGAGACCAAAACTATGTGAAAGAGCAAATTTCACAGGGATTCTGAAGCAAAACCATAAATCCTCCCAGATTTGCTTGGGTTTGTGAACATTTCTTTGAACCTGGGCTGAATTTGGAGCTGGTTTTGGAGCAAACATTTTGCATGGCTCTGTTTAACACAAGGATTTCCATCAGCAATTCTGTTCCTCCGGCGTTATCCAGCAGGGGATGTCAGAGATCAAAATGCGGTTTATCACATAGCCTGAATGTGGCTTTGACTCCCACTGCCCCGAGAGGTCTCCTCTCCCCTTTGCATGGTAGCACAGCTAGAGCATCTCTACGAGGTTTTTTAAAAGAAAAGAGGGAATTAGGACCAAATCCTGGAAATATGGGCAAATGCTCAGCCAGCAAACCCGGACAAACCGTGCAGAGCATCCGGTACAAGCAACTCTGCTCACCAGGTTGTAGCACCTGGAGCAGGGCACTGTAGCACACAGGAGCTGCCGGAGTTACTGCTTCAGGGGTGAGCCACTGACACAGAAAAAAGTCCCAGACAAATGTTATCCGTGACATTTTTCACACTAGGACAAACCTGCAGCAATGTTTGGAGCTTCCCAGCAGCCTCTACGCGTGGGCCCCTGTGCCTCCGCACTGGCTTTTCAGCTGCCACAGCCAGCCAGCCAGCCAGCCAGCATGTGCTGAGGATGGCTTGGCAGCAGAGCGCTAGCCCAGGCATGCAAAAATTCTACTCACCAACTTCTAGGGTGACCAGATGTCCCGGTTTTATAGGGACAGTCCCGATTTTTGTGTCTTTTTCTTATATAGGGTCCTATTACCCCCCACCCTCTGTCCCGATTTTTCACACTTGCTGTCTGGTCACCCTACCGAGTTCCCCGGGGTGAGTCATTTATTTGACAGGGAAGAAAACCTTTGTGGGTTTATTCCCATTATTAGGAAGCACTGCAATAAAGGGAGGTCTGGGAAATTTCGTAGCTGGGCTAGTAGATCTTCACAATGGGTCTGCAAGGCCACATAGCCAAATCCTGAACTAACAACGCCTCCCTAGGATCTGGATACCCAGCCCGCCAGCATTAGACTGGCACAGACCTTAGGTGCAGATGCACAATGGCTCAGTGGCTTCTGCTCGCTCATACAACATGTATGAGGATCTTTTTGCCGCTTCCACTTACTGTTTCACCTGTGGGCAGGTGATATACCCTGTGGGCAGGGTATACCCTTTATTTGTAAGCCTTTGGCGGCCTGACAAAAATAAATGCCAGCTGCCACTGATGGCAGAAAGAGAGAATTTGTGAGCTAAAACTCCTGGCTTTGCAGTGTAACTTTGAAAGAGCCAACCTGCCCTAGACTCCGAGGCTCACGTCACCCCATCGAGCGCCTGCGAGCGCCGGAGACTAATCACCTAAATCCAGGTCTCTTTGTGAAGTTCTCTCTCCTCAGTGCCTCTGATTCTGCTTTATGATGCTGCAAGCGTGCACAGCCCATTTTAACATTTTCCAGCCCGAGAGCTGTAGTCCAACTGGGGTGGGCAAACAAACGGCTTGTCACCGCCAAGTATGGACCAACCTTGGCTCCGGCAAGAAATTTCCAGCCACGATGGAGCCAGACACATTTACATTCCTCTATTTGAAGTAAAACCCTAATCCTCTGGAAGATTTGCTGTCTGAGTGGGGGCTCTGCTCTAGAGTTTCCATCTGTCTTACAGCACGGGGCAGCAGTGGGCTTTCAAAGAAAGAAGGGACTATGGAAAAAAATAGGCTGGGGGCATAATACTACTTAGAGGAGTCCAGAGTTCACGTTAAATGCAGAGTTACTGCGCTCTAATGAATTGTGTTGTGTGCCCTTAGGCATTTTCACTCCGAACTAACTGCGGATTAAACACCCCCCATGTGTAAAAGCCTGTGCTTTCATCTTCAAAGTGCATTACAAACATTCCCTAATTAGCCCTCACGCTCTCCTCACTCTGAAGTGGGACAACATCATTATTATCCCCATTTTGCAGATGGGTAAACCAAGGCACAGGGAGATCAAGTGTCTTACCCCCAAATCAAACAGCAGTCAGGATTGGTGCCTGGCTTCATATCCCCTGTTTAGCCTATGCTGCCTAGATACACAGGAGTATATATTGCTGATGAGTCCAAAGAGCATTCACTCCCCCAAATGGTTTCCCCCACACATGTTTTTTTTCAGAGGATCACTTCCAATTTTATCAAGGTGCAATTCACTGTGTGTTTACTACTCACTCCTCTTTCTTCCCCATGGGTAATGGGGGATTCCTTCTAAAGAGAGGCTGCGTGCCTCCAGAAGTCAGAAGGGCTGTTCCAGGCTGACTGCAGCAGGAAAGGGTCCCGCCCACCTGCAGAGAGTGGGGACATTTTGCCAGTGGACTCATTGGGGAATGGAAGGGTAAATCTAACAAGCCTTGCAGTGTCATTCACACCTGTATAAAGTGAGCACTCAGGATACTCCCCTCTGAGAGCAGTGGTGTCTTTTGTTCTGTTTGTACAGCTCCTAGCACCGCAGGGTCCTGGGCTATGACTGGGGGTCCCTATGTGCTACCACAATCCAACTAATACCTACTACTATTGCATGCATTTTGCCCAAGTGGAAATGGTGGCAGAATGTAAAAGGCAGCAGAGAACCTGGCCCAAAGGGTTTATTAAGGACTGGGATTTCTTTTAGCCTAAGCCCAAAGTGAAGGGACAATGCACAGCCTGTCTCAGCCAAAACAAAGGCCTAACGTGTGATTCCTGTCAGCCAGATTCCAGAAGAAAAAACCCACCCAACCAGCCCCCTACACTCAGCTTCAGCCTTCCTTCTAGCCACACTAACATTCCCCCACCAAAACCAGCTGCTAATGCCACCTCACCGCTTCCTCTTATCTTATACTGGGCAGTGGGGGTGGGAGAGAGGAGGCGAATTAACAAATTTCCCACAGCTGGTCCAGTCCCCGCTGCCCTCATGGCTAGCAACCATGCTCCTTCTTCCAGGATGAAGGAGAGGGTGCCAGGATGGCCCAGCTTCCAAACCAGATCCTGCTGTTCAGGAAAATTAAAAAGGGAGAAAGGGGGGGAAAAATCTTGACAACAGCTTCCCTAGTTTGGTACCTCTACCTTTGAGATACATCAGGCACAGAATGGCTGTCAGCACCAGCACTGGAGACAAACAGAAGGCCATGAAAGGAAACAGGTGCATTTTTAAAAAAAAAACAAAAACAAACAAACAAAAAAACACCTGCAGAAAGAGCAGCTACTGGTGTCAAGGGAGTGTTGAATTTATAGCTGCAGATGCATGTTTGTTATTTAGAGCAGCCAGGTCTGTTTGCAAGTCTAGCTGAGCCTATTTGGATGGAGATACCTAGGGTAAATTAGCACAGTGATGAGCCTCCAGTAAATGGAAGTGATGTGGAGCTGTTCGCCATCACTCTAACGGGAGCTGTTTTGTTCCTGATTTAGTTGGGAATTGGTCCTGCTTTGAGCAGGGGGTTGGACTAGATGACCTCCTGAGGTCCCTTCCAACCCTGATATTCTATTCTATGGCCTACCCCACAATCTCCTTTGAAGGAAGCATTTGGTGTGGGGGGAAACCACTTCCTCTGCTTGGTTTTGGCTTCAATAGTTTTTAAAGCTGCTGCACTGAATCCTGCAGATGGTAAATCCTCTGTGTCTCCTCAGAAGAGAGATTATTAGGAGTAGCATTGCAATAGTGCCCAACTGAGGTCCGGTTCCCATTGTTTTAGGTGCTGTACAAATAGTAGGACAGTGTCCCTGCCCCGAGGAGATTACAGTCTAAATAGACAATATAAGGAATGAAAGTGACTCGCCCACGCTTGCATAGCAAGGCAGGATTAGAACCTGGGTCTTTAGAGTCCTAGACCAAGGCCCTAGTCACTAGACCACATTACTCCCAAACATACCCTTATTCCAGAATAAGACGGCCTTATCCCAAATAAATGTAATCCACTTTGGCCATGACTTAAGCTAATTCAGAATAAGGCAGTCTTATTTCAGAATAAGGGTGTCCACACATGGAGTTAATCAGGAAGAGTTAACCCACTTTAAATTCACACTCTACTTTATTCCAGATTAACTTTCATGTGTGTAGACAAACCCAAACACAGCCATCACCATGCGGGGTCTCCTAGAGTCCAAGCTTGGACTAAAGCAGTCACATCCACACTCCTGTTGTGCTACATAAATAACAAGAATATCAAGGAATCGGTTGGGCATTTTCCTGCCTCCCCGGCATTAGCCAAGTGCTACGTTGCCTTTTTAAAGCACTGCACGTTATGTGGGCTGTTCCCTGAAAGGGCTAAGAGTAAATTCCCGTATTTCATAGCTAAATATGTGGTGGCTATTTGTGGGTCTAATAGCACTGACTTGAGCCAGGCATCCCGCTGGCAGGTGCTATGCAAGGTTCCTATGTGCAGAACTGCCAACATGCCAGGTGCACTGGCAGCCCCAGACATGCACCTTTCTGAGGACATCCAACACCCTCTACTATTTCAGGCATGGGCAGAGATTGCTGGTGGCACCACATTGTGCCCAGCAGCTGAGATCAACAGGCTTGTTTTGCTTTTAGCCAGAGCTGGGTTTGAACCCAAGCCTCCAGGCTTTAGGCTTGTTAATAGCAGGCCCCTCGCTTCCTTATGGTCCAAGTACTGGGGCTAAATGCACAGAGAACAGTCTGAGAACCTGTCAGTTGATGTCATTTTACTACTGCACTCTCATAAAGATCACCTAGCAAGCCATAAATTAGTCCTGCTCTGGATTTCCAGTTAAGGGCTTGGACTTGCTGCCCCAGGCTCTCATTTCTTTCAATCCAGACATTGTGAAACTCTGATTTTCCTGTTTTCTCCCTTGATCCCCTTAAAGGTCCTATGGCTGGCTCAGATCACCTGTCCGTTTTCCAAGCCACACTTAGCCCACTCCACGACAGCTCGGCCTATGGGTATATTGCAACGGGCTCTCTTCGAATGTCAGACCTCAACGCTCATGCCTGTGACATTTGCAGATGGCTCAATTGCCCTTTGCAGTAGGATTTGGGATCATCTAGTTGTGGGGCCAGAATAGAATAAAAAGGGGGAAACTACATTTGTCCCACAATCTGCCTCAGAAGCAAAGCGTGGTTCTGCTGATGCTCTTTCCCTCCAGCCAGCTCACCCACCAGCGGCCAAAGTAGCTGTGAAAAAGCAAAACAAAGAAACCTCTGAGACAAAGCTCACACATACAGCGCTGTGATTAACATAAGCCCTGGCCAGCTGCAGTTACATGTAGGTAATAGCACTACGCCTTCCCAATAGCCATCAAACCAGAGCAGGAATGTTTAACCAATTTCCTGCTATAAATACCCTGTCATGTTTGCGGGTAAGAAATCCTTTTAGCAGAGCACCCCACGTAGGGCTGTTTTATTTTATGTGATCAGAGAATCTGGATTCCTTATTTGGTGTAACAGCTTTTCCCCTCCCCAGCATGTAGAAATGCAACACTACATCTTTGGCACCTGGATTAAAGCCCTTCCTTACTGATCAGAAATCGGAACCTCTGAATTATTGGATACCACATGCAAAACAACCTGCAAATGTGGCTCGTCGGAGAGAGAGGGTTTAAGATGGTCACATGCAAAATAGCCAGGATCTGGCTCCTAAACCTGCTTAATTATCCTACCCACCATAGAAACAAAACCACTCGGGACTTCTTACCTCTGCCTCTAGGCTGGTGATAGTGTCCACAGTTCAATTCAATGCGGGATTTGTGTGCATGCATTGGCTCTGTGCCCCCCTCCCCTCCCCGCTAGATCCCTTGAGATTAGCACAGGGCTCAGGGGGTCCACAAGGTTTTAGAGCTGGATTTCCTACTTCTCCCAGGGTCGGGGGAGGTAAGCTGTAGTGGCACCAGAGAAAATTCCAGGAAGCCTCAGGGTCTGATCCAAAGCCAGTGGAAAAACTTGCATTGGCTTCAGTGGGCTTGGTTCAGGGCTTCAGTGAGAAATGCCTTGCAGAGATTCCATCTCATGATTCTCTCCTGAGGACTTCACCCATGGGAGGGTATAATCCAGGAGATCATGGCTAAACTTGTAACTTTTTGCACATGTGTACAAATGGAGAGTCCAAGAAATCAGGGACAGAATAGATGTGTTGGGCCTGTGACCCATTCTCCAGCCCAGCCAAGCTAGTTCCAGGCAGTGTAATCTCTCGTCTACAGCTTTAAGTGCCTTGAGAAATGGAGCTTCCTCTGCTTCCCTGGTGAGACCATTCCACAATATCATCGCTCCCCACCCCACGAGGCAATTCTCCTGGAAATGCCGCCTCAGTTGTCCTCGTTATACCCCCCTGCTGCCACCCTCGACAACGCCTCTGCCTCCATTGTGCCTGCTTTGACGTTTCTCTCCCTCTGCCATCGCCGCTAGCTAGACATGTTCTTTTCATTTCCCCCTCGTAAATCAGCCCCTCCCTCCAGCCCCTTTTGATCATTTTCATCACCCTTCTCTCAACCCCCTCCGAGTCTGGGCCCTGCGTGACTCAGGGCTGGCAGGCCTCCCCAGGTTCCTACAAACACAAGGGTCAGCGCCGAGCTGCTGGCCCTTGGCTCCCATGCCCGCTTTTGAAGTCCCGCCACAACCAGTCTCCAGGCTGAAATCCTTGCGCGCTCATTTGCATAACAAAGAGCTAAAAGGAAGAGACATTGGGAAAGAAAAACGTTTCTTTGTAACAAATCCCCAAAGCATGTCAGAGCCCCCGTTCTCCCATCACAACATAACTTTTCCATTTCCCCTCCCCAAAACCTTCCTTTGAAGCCCTCACATTAAATAACGTCCACACATTACCATGCTTGTGGTCAAGTATTAATCACGCCTGTTAGCGTCTCCTGCTCATAAATAACTTGTGCCTCCAAATGCCCTTGTAGCATAGGCCTGTCCGGGTGAGCCGAAAAATACCGCAAACCCCTACAGCCTCTCTCGCTGCGGCTCAGATCGCTGGATATCAAATGCTCTTGAATAAATTAATGATTTAAGATTCAGATCTTGTAGCCTGTCGGGGGACTCGTTCTGGAGACAGGGACATTCCAGCGGCATTACAGCTAAGTGGTTAATAACCTGCGATTAGGATGGTTACAATCTGGAGGGGGAAGGGGAAAAGATTCGCGGGCACTAGTGCCGTAATCATATAGCGTCTGCTGCTGAACAGCCATTAGTACTCGGCCGGTTAAAAGGCTGCAAAAATGGTTCAAGCTCCCTGCATTTTCCAGTCACTTTAAGGCCAAGGGTTATGGGTTCATTTCAGACTCTAACTAGTATTTCTAACTCCTTGATTGCCATCTGAGCTGGGCCACTCCCAGGGCACAAGCGCTGAAATCCAGCCCAGCTTCTATCTCCTCTTCCTTCACTGGGAGTCATCTACCTACCTGAGATGGCCAGGACATCTTGCCAGTGCCAGCCGGGCGTAAATTCCCAATCAGGATGAATGTGCATTGGCACAGTTCCAGGATATGTTCCTGTTAAAGAACAGCAAGGAGAGATGGCCGGATGCCATTGGGCTTGGACGTACATATGGCTGCTGTGTGGGCCAGTTGGCTCCCACAGGTCACAAATGCCGTTCTGTTCTCATTTCTTTCTGAGGAGAAAGGGTAGCTGCAGAATGGAGACATTTCCACACTGCCTGCTCTTTAACTCTTTCACCCCCAGAGCTGCTCGCTGCCACCTCTAATGGTCAATCCCTTAGGACACACTCACAACCCTTTACATCCATTCAGACACCCAAGAGCAACCACCTCTTAATGCCACCACACGGATGTGGCGCTGGCCTATAGACCTCTGTCTTCCATCCTGCAATGGTTTTACTTACCTTTGCGTTGTACATCTCCGGTGCCATGATGCCTACAAAAAAACTGACCATGGTTAGAGAGCTGGTGTGCTGAGTCATTGGTGTCCCTGCACTCCCGCATCTGTCTGTGGCATCCACTTGTTGTCTCTTGTCTTGTACTTCAATTGTAAGCTCTTTGGGGCAGGGACTGTCTTTTAATCATGGTTTGTGCAGCACCTGGCACGGTGGGGCCCTTATCCATGACCGGAGCGCCTCAGTGCTACCACACTATACATGATTCATAATCAATATGGTATTGAGAAGAAATGGTTGACATTTTTCTCACATTATTTATTGTGGAGAAAATGGCCTGCTGCCTTTCAAAATCTGCTAAACAGAAAACAGATTAGGCATTTTTCACACAATCATTTGCCTGGGTTTTGACCAGCTTTAAGATGGCATCTGCGCAGAAGAGAGGCCCAAACCCTGCTGGCTTTAGTGACACAGATAGTATCAATTTCATCGTGGCTGATCCCAGAAGGCAAGCAGAATTTCACCCCTGAATTGGAAAATCTTCCAAGCAGAGATCTCGGTAAGGGGTTGATTTTCAAATCTGCTGAGCACCGGCAGCTCCCATTGGAGTAGATTCTCCCCTGTTCCCAGCGGGGATGTCAGAGAGACAATTCCAGCTGTGATCGTCTGGGCAGACCTATGCGGCTCCTGGTATTAGCATGAGTTAGCAGGCATTGGGCTGCCCTAGTACACTTCTTCCTGCCTCAGCGCAGGGAGCTTGGAGACTTCTCAAGGTTTCTCCAGCCCTACGATTCTATAATTTAGACAAAAAGGCTTTTTTGGGGGGTCCAAAATGATCATTTTCTGGGGGTTTTTTTTTCCAGTGAATCATTTTTTCCCAGTAAATATATCCAGTTAGAAACAGAAAAGTTTTACTGAGGTTTTTTTTTTTTTTATGCCAAAACCAGTTTTTGAAAACTAACAAAGCCCCAAAACAATACACACCCAACCAAACCAAGCCCCAATTTTCAGTTTGGGCTCTTCCGTGAAAAGTTTTCCATTTTTCAAATAAATATTTCAAATAAAATAAATAAAAATAAAATATTTGTATGGGAAATGTCAATGAAAATAAAAAAAAAAATTTTTGTTTTCAAAATTTCCCACATAAAAAAGAATGGGCATTTTCCAACCAGCTCTCCTTGGTGGTGTTCAGAACCTCAGAAAATCAGGCCCTACCTGTCTATGCAACACCTTGATTGGAAACTCTTTGAGGCAGAGACCATCTTTTTGTTCTGTGTTTATACAGCACTGAGTCCTGGTTCATAACTGTGGCTCCTAGGTGCTTCTGCAATACACAGTCATAAATGTCCAGCTACTGTGCTGCGTAAGTAGCTTGGTAAATGACCACGAGACGCTCACACTCCATCGGTGCAGATGGCAAATAAAAGGTCGGTAAAATTGGCAGACCTGTGCCAAGACTGAAATGGAACATTTGTGCTAAAACAAACAGTCATGAGCTTCTCCAAAACTCTGGGAAAGTTCCTCTCCGATGTGCTATGCCTCTTCCGGTAAGGAGACTGACAGAGAGTGAGAATGTGTCTATCACAGAGCGCCAGTGATCGGGAATCAAATGGGAAATAAGCAGAAATGGAAGCATTGCACTGAATCACAGAAGTGGAGGGCTGAAAGAGCCCTCGAGAGGTCATCTAGTCCAGCCCCCTGCACTGAGGCAGGATCAAATAAACCTAAACATCCCTGACCGGTGTTTGTTCAACCTGCTCTGAAAAACCTGCAATGATGGTGATTCCACCACCTCCTTTGGAAGCCTATTCCAGAGTGTAACTATCCTTAGAGTTAGAAAAGATTTGGGCAGATTAAGCAGTGATGCAGAACTGCTGCTGCCTGTTAAAAAGCGCACGTGCACCCACGCTATGCTGTGTCAAAGGGACTTTATATTTGTTCCTTCTTGTTTTATTTCCCTTTTGCTAAATTAATACATCCTTCAGGTTGGAAGTACGGAGTATCTTTCTGTGTGGCAAATATAATAAATAACAGCGAGATAGATCAGAGTACCCACCATCGTTGCTAGTGCTACCCTGGGGCTCCGGCCCTTTAAATCGCTGCCGGAGCCCCAGGGCTCCTGGCCACTGCCACTTGCATGGGGCTCCAGCAGCGATTTAAAGGGCCCGGAGTTCCAGCTACTGGCACGGTAGCGGTAGTGGCGGCCGGAGCCCCGGGCCCTTTAAATCGCCACCGGGGCCCCAGGGCTCCCGGCCGCCGCCATTACGGTCGGCTGTGTGCCAGCTCTTACCGGTACACCGTACCAGACCAGACCGGCTTACTTTCACCTCTGCTGCCAACGCTGCATAAAGTTCCAGTTGTGTGGAGCAGGAGTGGATAGGGTAGGGAAGCAGGCTGGGCTCCTCCGGATTCTCTCTCATAGACACATCATCAGCCAGATCCTCAGTGCAAACTGGCGTAGCCCCACTGACTTCAGCAGAGCTAGGTCGATTTGCACCAGCTGTGGATCTGGCCCATAAAGAGTAATTATTTTGTAACCCTCGGTCAAAGACCCAACTTATAGTAACATAGAACTGGGTTGGCAGGGACCTCGGGAGGTCATCAAGTCCAGCCCTCCAGCATTGTGGCAGGAACAAATACACCTAGGCCATCCCTGACAGGTGTTTGGCCAACCTGTTCTTAAAAACCTCCAATGACAGGGCCACAACCTCCCTTGCAAGCCTATTCCAGAGCTTAACTACTCTTAGAGTTAGAAAGTTTTTCCTAATATCTTACCTAAATCTCCCTTGCTGCAGATTAAGCCCATTATCCCTTTCCAAAGCACCTTTTATGAATGAAAGGTTATAAATAATAAAAATAACAATAAAAAGCAAAGCTGGGTGAAGAGTGGGGGAGGAGGAATACTTTGAAGGTTTAAAAAAAAAAAAGCATGTTGAAAAAAAAATTGCATAAACAATTTTGACGGCTCTTTTAAGGCATTTTCCAAAAGGCTGAAATGGGATTCGAGTGACAAGCCTTCGGATTCCTCCCAAATACCTCAGCACGCTGTTGCAAATTAGGAATTTGCTGCCCAAACCACACTTGCTTAGCTGGCCCAGATCCCACTGCATTGACATTTTGATGTTCTTTCCTTTCAGTCCATTTAATTCCCTTCCTCCAACCCCAGTTTTTACTCAGCACTGAATCATGGCTTCCCATTCCTGGGTTTTGACCCACTGGTTCTCTCGTCAGTTGCACCTTGAGGCCCCAACCAAGTTTGGGGTCCCATTGTGCTAGGTGCTGTACAGACATATAGTAGAAGCCAGTCCCTCCCTGGTGATAACTGTTATTGTTATTATGCCTAAAGACCAGCTAGGTTTGGGCCCTATCTTACAGATGGGAACTCAGAGATTAAGTGATTCATCCAATGCCCCATAAGAGGTCTGTGCCAGAGCTGAGAACCAAATCTTCTTCTCCCCAGCCCATGGCAGTGTCTCGATCACAAGTCCCCTCGGGTACTCTGATCTATCTCGCCTCCCCTGTAAGCTTGCTTTTGTGATAGATGGTCCCTTACACCAAAAATCACAATATTCAGGTTACTCCAAGTCCCAAAGGACCAGTCACTTATCCCAGGTCAATTGCACCTCAAATCTCAAACCAAAGACAACGCTTGTAGCCAATCCTCTAATAAGCTACCTAAAGATTTATTGACTAGGGAAAGGAAGTAAGCGAATTATTTACAAGGTTAAAGCAGGTAAATATACCCACACAAATGAGTTACAGTCTTAAGTTTCAAAAGATAATAAAAGCTTCTATAATAAGCAAGCTCTAAATATCCTTTAGGGTTAACCCAGGCCAAGCACTGGGTATCTTTTGCTTATGCTTAGTAATTCTTGCCCCTTAGAGTCCAAACAGCGTAAAAGATACAGTTCTTCCTTGTTAGGGCTTTGTATGTCTTCCCCTCTTCTGCTTCAAGTTGCAAATTCAGCTGTTGGGAGGAATTCACTTGCACATCTCCTCTTCATGGGGCAGGGGGGGAATGGAGGGGACAGAGAGCAACCAACCAGGGCCGGCTCCAGCATTTCTGCCGCCCCAAGCAAAAAAAAAAAAAAAAAAAAGCCGCGATCGCAATTGTGACCGCAACCGGCGGCGGCAATTGGGAAAAAAAAAAAAAAGCCGCTAGTGGCGGCGGCAGTTCGGCGGCATGTCCTTCGCTCCTAGCGGGAGTGAGGGACCTGCCGCCCCCGAATTGCCGCAGGTGCCGCCCCTCTCCCTTGGCCGCCCCAAGCACCTGCTTGTTAAGCTGGTGCCTGGAGCCGGCCCTGCAACCAACAAAGTATTTTGTCCTCTGATGTTCCACAATAGTTCTTCTGACAGGTTTCAGAGTAGCAGCCGTGTTAGTCTGTATCCGCAAAAATAACAGGAGTACTTGTGGCACCTTAGAGACTAACAAATTTATTAGAGCATAAGCTTTCGTGGGCTACAACCCACTTCTTCGGATGCATATCAGCTGTTCTTCTGGTGTTGATGGGCCTTCTTTGTTGGGCAGGAGATAACACCTCCTGTTATTAACACTTGTTAATGCTTCTCTTCTGTCTGGTGATTTACAGTTACAGAGCAAACACTATTACCTTATAACCCGGGTTACAGATATAGATGAGATTAATGCCTGAAGAAATGTACGAGCATTTCATAAAGTCGAAACATGACACACGCTCTTAGCATTTGAATACCTATTTTAACAGTACCAACGCGTGGGAGCTAGACTGGGTCCAGCTGTGCATTTGTCAGTGTTCACTTGAGCCCTAGGAGCTTTGGCATGAGCTGGCACCTGGTCTGCCAGCATCACAAGGAGGTAAACAGCACATGTCAGATTGATAGATCTTCATTTGGTTTTGAATGAATGGTTTAGCCCGGGCCGGGGCAGCACCATCAGCAGTTAATGAGTTTATCTTTTATTTAAAAAAAACGAGAGAATATTTTTATGTGCTACATTCAGCATCCAAAACACTACATCTAACTGTGCAGTGCATGCAGTGTGTTGGGCCATCACGGTAGACTCCTGTAGGGCTCTAATAAGAGATAGGTAAAGCCAAACTAACAAACTCCATGACTTTTCAACACATGTTGGCATCCTCGCTTGGGCAGATTACTTCCTGCTAAGAGCAAAGTCATTCAGTTTGCAGAAAATCTGAAAATCCACATCTATCCATCCATCCACTGATCCAGCAGTGTAGCCAAGGGTTAACTTGGATGAACTGAATTTACTCACGTCCCATTTATGGAATATGGAGTTTATAATAGGTTAGGTTATCCTCTTCCTTTTTTACCACTACATCAGTCTATTTATCTGTCTAGATTTTTATTCTTTGCCCATCACCATGAGGACTCCACAACATTTAAACAATCTATGAGCCAGACTCTGGTTATCTTTACTCCCATTAAGTACTGTCTTACTCCACTGATGTCAATGATATACTACTCATGGAATGCTACATAATGAGAGTAAATGCACCACAATCTGGCCCTGTGTGAGTAGTCTATGCAGAGACCCACTTCTCTCTCCTTGGCCAGGGATAAGTAGGATTCATCAGAATCGCTCTCTTCTTGTGCTTCGCCTCTGGACTGAGAGCAGGCAGGGCAATTCTGCTGTTGTCTGTATCAGCGAGGGTGTGACGGGTATGTCTGAGAGTGAGTAGGCGTGTCATGTGTATGTTCTGTTTCCCTTGTGAGGAGGAGACCACCACCTCTAACTCTTGCATTCATATATGTGTTTGGTCAATCACAGGGCACTCAGCAGACTGGTTTCCACACAGCACTTCTCCCCCTACCAGCCCTAGAGTGCAGGAATGGGGAGAGGCTCTCAAACTGATATGCAAAACATTTATAAACTTTCAGGCCCCATCTACCACTACACCTTCTTAGTTTATTTACACTGCTATCTGGATAGCCTTGATAATGGCTTCTCTTTAACATCAAGTGCTGATGGACAACATGGTTTGCAGAGCCCAGGCCTGAGCATTGTATTGAGTGTCACATCTTTCTCACGCCTTCTCTTCCCCCTCCTCTCTCTGTCACACACACACACACACACACACACACACACACACACACAAATTGTGTATCCAAATCCCGTAGGCAGCCTTGAAAATCCCAGACTAAGTGCCTAAATCATGTGTCTCTCACACTGGTGTAAATCAGGATCAGTTCCAATGAAGCCCATAGAATGAGAGTGGTGTAAAAGCATTTTAAGTTTCAGCAGTATCAGGCCCCATTCCAAGCTGCAGTGCCATATATGGCATTTTAGTTAATACCTATCACATTTATATTATGCATGTGCATAGTGACCAGGAGGTATTACTAATATATCACTTTGCTGGGTGCAGCGTTGGTATAATCATGTTGATCCCAGGATATTAGAGAGACATGGTGGGTGAGGAAATTAATATCTGTTATTGGACCAACTTCTGTTGGTGAGAGAGACGAGCTTTCCAGCTCCATGCAGCTCTTCTTCAGGTCTGGGGACCATTTGCTGGGTGCCATTTGTAGCGGGAGGGTAAGTGGTTAAAAAATAAATTATATTCTTTAAATGTAACGTTTACTCTACTGAAATTTGGCACCAGTGGCCTGTTGGCCAGTAGATGGAGCTAGGATACCTCCAACCATTGGCAACAAGATTCAAGTGATTTTCTATCATCTCTTAGCCCCTGTCGTGCGCTGGTTAAGGAGACATCCCCATACACACAAAGCACTGGCTACAGAGGGTTAATGCAGAATTAGAGAGAGTCTGTGGCAGATTTTTCAGTACAGAGATGTTGGTGAGTTTCAAGGGTCTGATGCAGACATGGTACAGAGAAATGATAGCTAGACTCCAGGAAACCTGCCTTTTGTCTCTCTCTCTTGTGTATGTTCCCAAACAGTGTGCAGTTAGTTGTGCAAAGGGCTTATTTTTTATTTTTACAATTTTTTAGTGAATGTATTGCTCGGGAAAGGTGTAGGAGCAACCCCCCTGGAGACTCAAGGCCTCTGTTTATCCATGGAAAAAACATAGCAGGGGTAGTGGTGGCAGGGCAAGCTTCTTCTACCCTGCTCTGCAGATGAGCCTTAACTCTGCCCTGGAGGTGATGCGAAGTTCAGTCTGTCTGGACTATTCACTTCTTGTACTCACCCTGGAAAACAACACGGGGGCTAATTATGGTGGGATTTTCATTGTGATGAAGACGCCAATTCACTGGGAACCACCAACTTACTGTAGGCTCCCAACAAGTTTCACCCACCACCATGGATTCTAACAGACGAGTGTTATGACCTACAATCAGATTGTGCTGTAATCCTATTACCAATCCCCTGACCCATTCAGCCTGCTAAGAAATGTTGACATTGCCAATAAATTTAAAAAAGCAGTAGAAAATACTTTTCAGAATACGACTATGTAGAGTAGACTGTAGCAAGGGACAGCTCCTATTCAGCCAGGCATGTGAGATTTAGCTAGAGCTGATTAAATTGCAACCCATCAAATGTTATATTCCAGAGCGTACACACTTCCCCATTGTGGTCTTTTAAGATCTGAAGGTACATTTATCCTTTTGAAAATAACATTTAAATTTGGAAGAATTTGGAGTGAGTAGGGGTGAGGGGGACAGGGTTTTCCAAGGTTATTTCTTTTTGTAAGATTTTGGGGATAATAAAATAACAAATAATATAATAATAAAATAATAATCAATAGCTCTTATATAGTAGTTTTCGTCAGTAGATCTTGAAGTAATTTACAATGGAAGTTAGTATCATTATCCCCATTTCACAAATGGGGAAACTAATGCACAGATAGATGAAGCAAAGTGATCCAGCAGGCCAGCAGCAGAGCTGGCAGTAGAAGCTAGGTCTCCTCAGTTCTGTGTGTGAGGTGTATGTATAAAATTTATCCCCTAGGGTAGCCAGAGAGTCTTTCTCATTACAATTGAGTAAATCGTTTGCAATGGAAAACATTTTCAATGAGGATGAAAATCACCCATTTGCAGAGGACTAGCACAATGCTTATGCATCATTTGAATCCCATTTACACTCTATTTTGAGGGCTTAATTGAATATTAAGCAGAGCACAGGAAGTCTGTTGGCACAATGCACAGGGGTGAATTTCATTATAAAAGACCAGATCATGATTTCCTCAAACTTGATCATTATTTGTATTTATTTGATTAATATGTTTTACTATATAGACTGATAGTCAATATTCCAGACGTGTCCTAATTGTGATTGGTTACATCAGTCACATGGTATGACTTCTGTTCCCAGATTGAATGAATGTGCAAGTTTGTGAATATTTATGCATGCAAATTTAATGTTGGTTGTCATGCATATTCACATATGGGATTTCAAATGTTGCTTCCCCTGAATATTTGTGATGGTAAAATTTAATTGTTTGGATGTTCATGAACATTAATGATAAAAATCTTTCAATTTTTGTTAAAAAAAACCTTTCCGTTGCTGCAAAACAATCTCTCTAGATTTTTACAGAAAGGGGGGAATTTGTGTTTTTGTCAAACATCCAGAAAATTTTGATCAAAAAACATTTTCTGCAAAAACATTTGATTTGGTTGGCAAGCCATTTTTTGGTCAAAAAATTGTTAAAATGAAAAAAAAATTCAGCAGCACTATTAAATTTAACTTAACTCTGTGCAATGTTGCCCTTGACAACACTGCTGAATGGCATATAATAATCCTGATAACTTACATTTCCACAGTGCCGTTCACCTCTAAAATAACTAAAACCAGAGTTGGTGCAAATTTTCCACTTTTCAAAATTCCAACAACATTTGAAAATTGAAGAGAAATTCAGAATTGTTTAAAGTGAAATTTCACAAGTTTCCTACCCCACTCCCATTTTTGACCCACTGAAGAGTGGGTTAAAAATGCTTCAAATTCTGAATTTTTGAAATTTGACATTTCAAAAAGATGGGTAACAGGCTGTTCCTTTGCTTCACTCAGCTCTGTTGAAGCCTATTTTACTAATGTAGCTAAGGAGGAGGCACTCCAACCAGCAATGAGATGGAACTATTGCGCTTTGAGATCTACTGATGAAAAGTGCAAACCTGATTCGCTGCCCACATTAACCAATGAACAGCGACAGTGATTCACCATTGGAACCAACTACCAAAGGAAGGGGCAGATCAAGACTGGTTGCCTTTGGAAGATACGCTTTGGTCAAACACAAGTTATTGGGCTCAATGTAGGGTAACAGGGCCTGTGATATACAAGAAGTCAAATTAGATGAGCTAATGATGCCTTCTGGCCTT
This sequence comes from Emys orbicularis, assembly GCF_028017835.1. NCBI lineage: Eukaryota > Metazoa > Chordata > Testudines > Emydidae > Emys > Emys orbicularis. The sequence continues at coordinate 15,807,032 of NC_088704.1, forward strand.
AAACTTTATGCCTCCAAAAATTTTTGACAACAGCGAGGCGGCTGGGGTGCTGAGACCAGAGCCTAGCGTGCTGACCAATATTGTTGCATTGTTTCCTTGTAGTCCCCCATCTGTCTGTATCCATCTGTTGTCTCTTGTCTTACACTTATATTGTAAGCTCATTAGGGCAGAAAGTGTCTCTTTGTTCGGTATTTGTACAGCGCCTAGCACAACGGGGTCCTGCTCCATGACTGGGGTTCCCATGTGCTACTATAATACAAATTAGTAACAACAATCATCAGGATCATGTGACTCTATGATCCACCCTCGAAAGCACGGATCCCTGAGCATATTTTAAAATCTACAGACCGAGATTCTTCCTGGCACCAAGTTGTACAGGGCCTGGTGCACCTGTTCGGCTGCCCATTCCCTCTGCCTTCCCTGCCCTGCCCTGAAGCCATGCATGGTTTTCCTCGGGAAGGTAAAACACACCCCAGAAACCTGATGGTTGTTGTCTGGTGGTAGCCCCTGACGCCGCCTCTTGCGGCCAATTGGTTAACATTGCACACATCCTGGAACCAAAAGGGGTATGTTTCTCTCTGGCAGGCTGCAGAGATTTGCTGAACTGGAGCCAAGAAAAGAGAAGAGGCAGGGGGTGTTAAAAGCTACTGTCTCGCCTCTTCATACACATTACACGCACGAGTGCCTTCAGCAGCAAGGGCCTGGAGCCCAGACAATGCGCTGAAAGTCTAATGTGTTTCAGATAAGGCCTTTGACTATTACCTGGATTGACAGCCAGAGAATGGGAGGGAAAATCCTGGCTCCGGCCTACTCAGCCGAGCAGAAAGCATCCCAGCTCACAGGCGAACCTAGGTCAAGTGATTTGGCGCCTCGGGTGTATTAAAGCTATTTACAAGCGGAGAGAGGGATTTATAGGACTTTAAGAAGGGGAACAAACTCTCAGAGTGGGGATTTTTTTTTTTAAATTCATGATATGTCCTGGCGCGGTGCCATTAATCACGTTTGGGAAGGGCGCTGTCGTTATTAAAGAGTAATAAAATACAAAAAAAATTCTCAATGCTGCTGGCCGAGCCCACCTGACTCTCATGCTATGGACTCTCACTAGAGAACAAGGCATTTCAGCAGACAATGGAGAGAACTGAATGGACAGGGCACATAGACACACACATGCCCGCTCTTTGTGATGAAAGCGTCAAAGCAGGACTGTACAACGGTGGATAAGGGACTGCCCTGTATTTGTGCGCGCGCGCGCACACACACACACACACACACACACACACACACACACACACACACACATCCCCGCTCTTTGTGATGAAAGCGTGAAAGCAGGACTGGTGGATAAGGGACTGCCCTGTATTTGTGCCCTGAGGCCTCACCCCCAACTCACAGAGGACAGGAATAAATCCAACGGGCAGTTCCTCGGTACATAATTGTGTCACAGTAGTGGGCCCCAAACAAGAACATAGCCTCATTGTGCTAGTGCTCTGCAAACACATAGTAAGAGATCGTCCTTGCCCTGAAAGGCCAAAGGATAAATCTAAGGCAGAGAGACATGGAGTCAACTCAAGTCCCCACGGTTACACAGTAGGTCACTCGCCGAGCTAGAAAGAGGACCAGGTCTCCTGCACTACATTGCCTCTCTTCATACCCAGCCTGTGGGCCCCTGGAATGCCTGGGCAAACCAGAGTACCCACGTGCTACTCTTGGGTAAGTTGAACTAAAAGTCATTTCACAAGTTGCGATGGGTGAACCACAGGTGGTTCGGAGTTAGGGTTCACTACAGAAAAGCACCCCAAAATTCGGATGCTTCCAACCCTCCCGAGTGAGCAAAAACCAGGCTGGGAGAGCTGCAGAGACGTCTTCTCCTGTGAGATTTCTAGGGTGACCAGACAGCAAGTGTGAAAAATTGGGACAGAGGGTGGGGGGTAATAGGAGCCTATATAAGAAAAAAACCCAAATATCGGGACTGCCCCTATAAAATCGGGACATCTGGTCACCCTAGAGATTTCTGACCTCTCCAGCCACTGTTTGGGCTGCTGCAGCATCTCTCTCAGTACTTCCGTGTGGTCAGTTCTGGCCTCGTCTGGCACGAGGCTGCCGCGTAAATAAAAAGCAATGGCAAGAGTGTAACCGATCATTGCCGAGCCTTCCCAAGATTTCATTTCAAAAACTGGGCCTGAGGGCAGGGGAGGTCTGGCTCTTGCCAAAGAGGTTCATCGGCCCCTGAGTTGTGAGGCCTTTGCTTGAAGTAAAGGACTAGCTCACACACCCACTTCTAGAAATCCTATTGACATGAATGAGAGTCCCTCCTATACAGCAGCGGCAGCCTCAGGCCCAGAACCAGACACATTTGAGATGGAAGTGACCCATGGGGTTGTCTAGTCCATCTTTCTTTGGTCGAAGGCCCCTGGTGCTCTGCAGCGGATTTACGCAGTTGCCATTTGTCCAATCCAGTGTTAAATCACCCATTAAATGGGGCTTCTACCATCTCCCTTGCGAGACCGTTCCACAGCTCAACAGAGCTGGCCATCGGGATAGTCTGCCTGATCTTCAGATCATCCTTTCCTTAACTTCATCACAGCTTTACCCCTCGGGGCTGGGGACTGTTAAAGGACAGGCTTGTTCCTTGCAAACCTTAACTGATGAATCCAGCCAAGACCCCCAGGAGGAAGATAAAGCACACTATCCTCATTTTACAGTGGGGAAACTGAGGCAGAGAGCGGGCAACGTGACCTGGCAGACTGGGATTGGAACTCAGCTCCCTGAGGTGAGGGGAGGTCACTGGCTCCCCAGTGTTCAGGCACTAGGGCAGTTTCTGACTCCTCCAGTATCCAAGCCAGGAAACACTCATCCAATGGGAAAGCTACGGGGGGAATTGCCCCTTCAAAAGAGACTGGCCGGACAGCCCCTTGGGAGGTTTAGAGAGCAGCCTTTCCCACCGCTTGTTATCTCTCTTGTCACCATTGTGTGCCACCATAAATAACACTAGCAATAAATTCATTGATACTTCTGCCAGGTCTCACTGTTCAGAGCCCTGCTTATGAGACGCTTATTTTATTTCCTCTAAGCTGAGTCACTGATCCTGGGGGATTTGGTCACATGCCAGGATGGGTGCTGCATGCCATATGACATGTGACCGGCTTGACCCCCTCTGACCCTGCTGCAGCACTGACTGTTGCGGGCTCTGGATGAATTACATGCAGGAGACTGGAACCAGCACCAGTTCAGTGACCATGACAGGCCTGTTGGCCTCTCCAGTTTGAGCGAAGCACAGAGACACTGCGGCGGGGTGATGTGTTATCAGTCTCTCTACCTTCTTTGCAAGTCTCTCTCTCTCTTTTTTTTCTGCTGTCATTTAAACCTGCCTCCCATCTGAGCAGCCCAGACCACTTCACTCATCGTTTCTGAAGCTTGGGCTCCACGGGGCAAAACACAACAAGGGAAACTGATCCAGCCCACCCCAGGAAGATTGTAAGAGGAGAGAAGGAAGGGTTGGCTGTTCGGACAACCCTCATTTGAAGCCCTCTCCTCTGCCATCCCCAGGAATGTAAAACAGAATGGCAGCTCATCAATAGAGTTTGCATATGATAAACCGAGCCCCCAGAGTTTAGATGTCCAAGCGTGTGTGCGTCTACAGATGCCTCGCTGGAGATGCTTTCAACAGAAATCACAATACGGTTGTCTAATAACATCACTACCCTGTTTCTGAAAAGTTCCCAGCTGCACTGGTTGTATTTTTTCTGCCTAGAAAAATTGCTCGGAGCAAGTTACTTGCTTCCAAGTTACTAACAATAACAACAAACTGTTAAAAGAACCTGTCTGTGTGGAGACACACACCCACACGTAATTCGAAAACATTTGGCATGTTCACACGTCTCATTCCCAAGGTATTTCCCTCATTTTCAATGGCACTTGGGGACACACTGCACAATGTACATCCCTTAACCTTGCAAATGCCTAGTAGGTACCCAAAGGACCCAGCCAGTCTTTTGCCACAGACAGTAGGTCCATGTGCTGATTGATTGGTCTGACAAGTTCAGGAAATCGGAGGAACAAACGGAGCTGGAGCTGGAGGTAGGTCAGGCGAGGAGCCATGGTGATTATTATTCATTCGTAATAACGAGGTGTTTTCTTTTTCCTCTGAGGCGCGTGTTGGTTTCTCCACTGTCATCAACCTGAGCTCTTTTTGCACTTTGATCTTCAGATCAAAGAGCAGGGTGGGGGCGGGGGAAGAGCTGGTCACAGAATATTAGATTTCTCCAACAAACCGCCCAGGAGAACAAAAACAAAACAGACTGACAAATGCCATTGGCCAAGGATATCAACACACAACCTCTGAGGTGCTTCATTTGGGAAATTCCTGGATGCAAAGTGCCAGCCATTTTCTACCTCCAGTTCTGTCAGCTACCTATAGCACCCTTGTATCTAATCACATCTCAGGGATATGAGATCAGCTTTCCATCACACCTGAGAGACGGCAGCTCCAGCAGCCCCTAACACCACACTGGGTCATTGGGTGAGCGCGGATTTAGAAGGGAAGAGCACCACGGGCTAAATCACCAACCCCAAAACACCTTCTGCAGCCACCTGGGTTTTTCCCTTGGAAGTGTTTCATCAAACTACCAACCAGGTCTCACTTTGCTTAGCTTAGGAGGACAAACAAAGTCATAGCTTGAGGTGGCATAGCTGCGTCCTCTCAGTACATAGCACTCAATGCAGGCCAGTAGTGACTGAGAGCAGTTACCTTCCTGATGGCCGATATGTGTAGGGCTGGTGGTCTCAGTTCCCAGTCTCCAAGGAGTGCTAGTCCCTATCCCAAAATCACCACCATTGGCACTAATGAGTACAATTGTCTGTTTCAACAGGGAGGCCAAAGACTGAATGGGTCAGTGACTGTCCTCCAGGCTGATCCAGGTGAGGGGTGAGGCATGCTGGAGAGGTGCTGCAGGTGAAGCCTGCATTCCTGCTGCTCAGACGCTGCTCAGCAGATAAGCAGGGAGGCCTGGGTCTCCAAGGGTGGGCAGCCCAGCATCTTGCTCAGAAATGTAACACAAATTCTAGAAGGGCTGGATAAGACATAATGAAAAAATTAGGACAAAACAAATCCCCTTCAACCCCCGGGACTGGTAACAGCCTACGGCTGTCAGCCTGTCACTCATCATGGGAAAGCAGATAGTCAGGCACTGGTAAATCACATGGAACCAAAGGGTTAATTATTATTATACGATAATCAATCTAGAGCAAGCCTGGGGTTAAATTATCCTGTAACACAGAGATTCTCAACTAGGGTGACCAGATATTATCAGGACCATTCCTATTAGGGTCTTTGACTCATATATGCAACTATACCCTCCCCCAAAAAAGAAAGTGTCCCTATTTTTCACACTTGCTGTCCGGTCACCCTATTCTCCACCTTGCAGAGCCGAAGAAGCACGTCATGCAGCAAAGTCACAGAGAATCCCAAAGACACCCCGGAGCTACCCCCCAGAGCCTGCACTGGGGTGTTTGCATCCGTGGCTGAGATGCAATGCCGCATTGCAAACATCCCAGCGCACTGTCGCAGAACCATGTCACGAGGGTCTCCATGATGCACCGTCCATTCTCTCTACCACCCCCCGGCTCTGGCAAAGAATGAGGGGGGGGCGTAGTGGGGGGGGGAAGGGGGAGCTTCTCTCTGACCCTAGAGCAGGGGTCGGCAACCTTTCAGAAGTGCTGTGCCGAGTCTTTATTTATTCACTCTATGTTAAGGTTTTGCGTGCCAGTAATACATTTTAACGTTTTTAGAAGGTCTCTTTCTATACGTCTATAATATATAACTAAACTATTGTTGTATGTAAAGTAAATAAGGTTTTAAAAATGTTTAAGAAGCTTCATTTAAAATTAAATTGAAATGCAGAGCCCCCGGGACCGGTGGCCAGGACCCGGGCAGTGCGAGTGCCACTGAAACTCAGCTCGCGTGCCGCCTTCGGCACCCGTGCCATAGGTTGCCTACCCCTGCCTTAGAGTATGAGAGGAATCAGGATATTGTGCTGCATGCAGGTATAGGTTGCAAATCAAGCTGTTTGCCAGCCCCTGCTCCCTTGGCTACGGGCAGTTGTGACTTTGTTAGTATTAGGGATTTCATTTACAAAACAATCACCCCGCGTGGCTTCCCCTTTCAGAGCAGCCTTCCCCGGCCGCCTGCAGCAGCAGCACCCCTCAGCTCTCGCCCTGCTTGGCCCGGCACCTGGCTGGCAGAGGGCCAGAGCTGTCACTCAGCATCAGACAGATGTCTTGTCAGCACGCTCTTTACCCGTCACAACACTGTCAGCCCTGGCGTCTAGGCAACAGGGAGAGGATGCTTAACAAGGCCCAATTTGTCTGGCTGCGCAAGGGAGGAGAAGCTGGGGGATCATGTCTGAAGGAGAACCCAGCACTTGAAGAAAGAGTTTTGGGACAAGATGGAAGATCCCGTGGGCTGAAGCAAATAAATATTTCCCCATATTATATAAGCCATTCATTAGACACAAGCCTTTCTATTTCCATTCGCCCTTCCACAGCCATCCAACTCCTTCCTTGATGCCTTTTTTCCACCTTTGCTAGGAGCAGCCTCCCACTCCCTGTGTGCTAAGCATGGGGGAAGCTTGCCCGTATGCACATGGAGATAGCACGGCACCCTGAGGCGCTGTCTCCTCACCTCTTGTTCCCCCCCTACCCCCGCCGTGAAGGAAGCTACCAGTTGACTGGTGCTTGCCCTCCCAGAGGCACCGCACACCACAAAGGAGCAGAGCTGGGTGGGAGTGTGGCCAGAATCTCTCCCCACTTCTTGCTCACTAGAGGTTAGCAGGACGGGGACCCCCTACTCTGTGCATGGAGAAGAGCCCCTAAAGCTGGCCTGGCACAAGTAGGCATTTTATGGGATATCCGCAGGATGCCTTTTTTCACCGGGTTTTCCTCTGTTCTTCACCCTCTGCTCTTTGACTCACCGTCTCGCTCTGCTTTTCGCTCTGCACCGCCAGCGGCTTCAATGCTCGGCCTGGTTTTCGTTGGGTCTTTTCTCAACCCCTTTCTCGGCTCCGTCTCTCTCTCGCCCTTAAGCAGACAGTGAGCCACAACATTGAAGTGCTTCCACAATCAAGCACAACAGGGCAAATGCAACCCTGCTGTGAACTCCACGGCAGTCAGTGGAGATACACCGTGCCAATGGGGGTACAGTAGGGTGACCAGACAGCAAGTGTGAAAAATCGGGACAGGGGGTGGGGGGGGGGGTAATAGGAGCCTATATAAGAAAAAGCCCCAAATATTGGGACTGTCCCTATAAAATTGGGACATCTGGTCACCCTAGGGTACAAAGGGGATTCATTTGGCCCAGTGAGTTCAGCCAGGCTTATCTGGTGTAAAATGACTCCCATTGACTTCACCGGTTCCACTAAATCACTACTGATCTACCCAGCTGAGGATCTGAACTGACGTGTCTAAAGTCAGCATATGCTACAGAGGGAGAAGAGGGTCATGTTAAAAGTCCTTGACAATGCGCCGTTTTATTTCATTTTCTTTTAAACGGTTACTTTTAGAGCCTAACCAGGCACAAGAGCAAGTTAACTCAGCCTGTCTGGAATTCACTGTCCTAAGTTCCAATTTTGACATAAAACCATGGGCCAGATCTTTGGACCCCACAGCGGAAAGCAGCAGTGGGGGTGTACGGCGATCCCCAAACAGCATGAACAGAAATAGACTGCACTCTACCACCGGCACCCTCCTCAGTAACGTAGGGGACATAACATGAGCAGGAGGGAGCAGGGACAGAGCATACTTCTCTCCTGGCTGAGTCTGGCTGCATAATGGTCCGCACCTGCCCATAATGCCTTCGGTTCTCTGCTGCAAAGATTCTGCTTGAGAACATCACTAGACACTGGGCTTGTTATTTTATTTGGTGTGTATACAAGGCTCCAGGCGCCCTAACACCTAATTAGTATTACAGCGTAACCCCAGCAACGTCACACATCTTTCTTTCTATCTGGCTTTATATAATAACAGCCCAGCAAAGCTTGCCTCGGCCTCACCCTCTGTTTTGTTCCCTGAGGCGGCTGCTTTCCACTCAGATTTCCACCTGGACTAACCAAGGCACAAAACGATCACGTGACTTGCCTCACAGTGACAAAGAGACACGCCCAGGTAGGATTTGAACCCAGGGCCAATAGGAATCTTCAGTTCTTTGCTGTAATCACCGGATCAGCAATAAGCCAAAGTTCAACCCTAGCACGGAGAATTTGTATGACCCATCCTCAACTTTAAGACAGCGGTGCAGCCCAGGGAGGCTCGTGGGCTTTGTGGAGAGCTCATGTGTGTGTCAAAAACCCTGTACTTGCTGACAGCGAATGGGGATTCCCCTTTAGCTCAAGTGGGTGGGGACTGTGGTTTTGGAGGTTGCAAATCTGACTGGTCTCTCCACTGTCATCATGACACTCTGTGTGGTCATTATGTGCATCTTCGTGACAACTGTGAAGTTCTCGCTAGTCACAGAATTGTTACAGTACTATAGGCAACATTACCCTAGCGCAATAATTCACCTGCCTCTCCATATTCCATGCAGCGATCTCCATATAAGCCTCACTGTACTTGTAGCTAAACAACATCCTGCTTAATAACATCAAAGGTCTCCTTCTGTGTGCTTAACACATCAAGGGGTTTCACGCAGTGCTGTGTCTGGATAACAGAAAACAAAACAAAAATTGCTCCTGGCATAAAGAAACATTCCTTTAATATTTTATAATCCATATCTTCGCGTCACATCTAAAATCATGCTTTCAAGGCACTGACTAAGAACACACTGGACCTTTAAGTAAGAGCATGATAACCTGGATTTTCCATGTGCTCATACGTACTCTCAGTCTGGAGTGGACTTACCATTAAGTGGGGCAGGAGGGACGTGTTCAGGTGGAAATGACTAGCTGTAACTTTCCCTTGACACGTCGGCACATCATTAACATAACGGACATGCACCATTTCATAGAAGAAAATGCTTTACTGCAGCATAATGGATTTATAGCACATCATTGTTATATTACACGACTAATCAGTTTAACTTAGTGCCTCTACTACAAGTGCCTTGTACTCTTAGCATGGGCAGCGGCAAAGGCTAGCTGCCCTAAGTGCAAACTCGCCTGAAGCCGTGGGTATGTACTCGAGGCAGCTAGCTCATGCTAGCACAGCTACGCTACTATTTTTAGCTAGCTTGATGCGAGCTAACACAAGTATGTTTGCGCAAGCTGGGAATCACTCCCCTAGCTCTGAATGCAGACATCGCCCCAGGGTATGTCTACACTGCAATCGGGCGGTGAGATGGTAGCACGTGTAGGCCCCTTGGGACCCTAGGTATGTTCTCGATCAGCTCACCTGTGTCACCACCTACACCACCACAGCAATTCTGCAAATTTCAGCCGAGGCTAGCTCGGATATGCCTATACATGTGTCCCGACTGCAGTGTGGACACACCTTCATTAGAAAGGGATGTCACAACAACTATTACAGCAAGGAAGCTTGTTTCCAGACTCGGTGGATTTTTTTTCATCAAAACTTCTTTTTTTCCCCCAACAAAAACTGGGCTTTTCAACCAAAACAAAAATGTTCCTGGAAATGTTTAGTTTTCCTTGAAGTTTTCCAGTTTTTCAACCAATAAAAAAAATGAAAACTGAATTTTTGTTAAGCCACAAAACAACTTTGTTCACGAGAAATTTTAAAACCATTTTTTTCAAAATTTCCTACCTCCCCTCCTCTCCCCCGAAAAAAAAGTAAAAAAAAACCCCATTTTCCCACCAGCTCTATTTCTTTCATCTCTTTGCTATTGATTTGATGTGGAAAGAATTCAGATCCTACCGGGAGGGGTGGTAGTATCGGATAGATCCCAGTGGCCAAGGAAGAGATGCTTTCCTACTCACATATAATGTGTGCTGTGACGCTATGCTTTCCTAGAGCCAATTCGTCAAACACCAATTGGTAGCATGAAATCTTAAATAAAAGTAGCCAGATACTGAAAGGTGCTGAGTGTTTGGCACCAATCGGCTTCTGACAAGAACACATCCACAGCTCCCAGTTTGTCTTCACTGGAAACTGCCGGGTACTCAGCGCCCTTTGAAAACCAGGCCATTTATTTAGGTGCCTAGAGATGGATTTATTTATTTTCAGTTATTCTACTTCCGGACCTAAAGGCCCAAATCCCAGTTGGAGCCCCTAGTGCTGGGCATTCTACAAACCCATAATGAGAGAAAGGCTCAAATAGACAAAACAGACAAAAGGTGGGAGGGGAAACAGAAGGACAAAGAGGGGAGGTGACTTGCCCAGAAGATGAATGACAGAGCCAGATATAGACTGCAAATCTCCCAGTTTCCAGTGCAGCACCCTATCCCCTGCCTTCACCGCCCTTAGCTGCATAAACTTTGAATAGTTTTTGGGTGGGAGCCTTCGCCTGGCAAATGGGCGTTTGTACAGGCTCAGCACTCAGAAAGGCTCACTTTGGAGTGGGGGATAGATGTATGGATATCACGGTTACAGGGGCAATTATCCTGGAGCAGGCAACAGACAGGGACATGGGCTAGAGTCCTGTTAACGAGGCCTTCATGTTGCAGTTGATTTTTGGATGGGAGAGTGGAGTCGGCTCTGCAGAGGCCTTCACCCGGTGGTGGACTCAGAATGAGGACAGAAACACAGCCCTTGTGGAGAAGACAAAATTTACACCCCCTCAAGCTAGGGTGCGACCCAGAGCCATTCACTCTAATTCACTCTAATGGCCTGGAAATGGATCCTTCCTAATCAAGGATCACATTCTAAAAGGAGAGTGTCAAAAACAGAGACAGGAGAGCTCTCCAGCAATAAAAACGGGGGTGTGCGCACTGGGGAGTTGTGGTGTGGAAAGCAAACAGCCCCTTAGCCGCTGCTTGTGGTCTAATTATTTAATCCAGCTGTGTTAAAAGGTTATTGTATTACCAGAGTTTGCAGCTAAATACCATTGATTTACACAACCTGAGATGTGTTTTTCTCCCTCTTTTCAAACTTCTTGCTTCCTACTTCATTTGCAAAGGAATTTGAAAGGGCATCTCTTGTCTGCACAGAAAAACCCTCCTTATAAATGGCTGTCAATTACTGTCACCTTGAATTAATTGGTTCACGGGTTGCATCAGCTCACACTGAGGCCTTGGCTACACTGGCAATTCACAGCACTGCACTTGCTGCGCTCAGGGGTGTGAAAAAACACCCCCCCCCCGAGCGCAGCGAGTGCAGCGCTGTAAAGCGCCAGTGTAATCAGCGCCTGCAGCGCTGCACGCTCCCTCGCAGCGCTGCAAGCTACTCCCCTCGGCAGCGCTGTGAATCCGCGAGTGTAGCCAAGGCGGGTGATCTGGCTGTTACCTTAGCATAAGGCCCCTGTTGAACCAGATGTTCATGCAGGGATGATTTTTTCCACTCCTCTTCATCTGGGGGAGAATAGTGTGAAGTGGGAGCCTGGCAGTGAGGCAAGATCCTTGCTCTACAGTGAAAAGAATTTTAATTTAATCTCTCAACTATTAATGACTAGAGGTAGGCTTGAGCCAGAGCGTTTGGGTCAGGAATCAGACACAAACTTCTCTCCACGGTCTGAGGAGTTGTTGGGGTCCAAGGTTTCGATTCTGGCCCCTCTCTGATAATTACTGATTAATCTAAACCATTCTAAGGCATCAGTTCAGAAAAACACCCCCAAAAGAGTCCCCTGAGTGGGGAAGGCATGGAGTGGGGGTGGGGCCTGGGGTGGAGAGTAGATTGAGCACCCCCTCGGGTAGAGAGGAAGTCGGCGCCTATGGTCAGACTAAATGATCTCATGGTCCCTTCCTGCCTTAAACTCAATGAATTTATCCAAAGGGAACCACTGAACTTTCTGAGGTTTGCCCAGTGCTTGTCTCAAGTGGACCCTGATCACAGTAATGTGGAAATGATGTTATCTTTAATCTCTGCAAAGCTCCATGCAAGGTGCCATGTGAGGGCAGATCCCCAGAGCCTTACCAGAGGTGGGCAGGAGACGTTTTTCCCATCCTGCAAAAGTTTGTGAGGTTTCACATTTTTTCCCCTTCCGGAATAGGGATGAAAAGTCGAAATCTCAAAAATGTTCATGGCCCGATAACAAAATAACCCACATTGGATTCTGTGTAGTTGTAGCCATGTTGTGTCTCTTTCACCAACAGAAAAGCTCTTACCTCTCCCACCTTGTCTCTCCAACATTGAATTCTGTCAATCAAAACATTTTGCTTTAATTTTGACCTTTTAAAAAAATGTTAACCTACTTTTTAGTCTAAATTAGCTAAGCTTTCAAAACAGAGTCATTTTGAACCCGAAAATGAAAGTGTCGGGTTAGAAAATGTCAAATTGGGATGTTTTGACAATTTCAAGACTTGTTTTTTTTCCTTTCAAAACTTTTTCAAATCAGAAAGTTCATCAAAACCGACCCATTCCCACAAACAGCTTCCGTGTTGAGGAAATGGCATTTTCGGATAAAAAAAACATTTAGTTGGGAAATTCCCAACGAGCTCTACTCCCTATCTCTGTTACACCTTCCTCACCCCATGGAGAAAAACACTACACCCCACAGATAAGACTAGCGCTGCTGTTAAATGGTTAGTGCTTGATTCTGCAACCCCTACTCACCCTGGGTAGCGTTTACTCATTTGCATAATCCCAGCGAAGTCAATGTGATTACTCACAAGAACGGGTACTACTTAACGCGTGGAGGAGTTGCAGAATCGGCCCTTAATAAATAATAATAATTCATAAATATTGATTTATTCAGATCAGAGTGGATGAGGCTGGGGCAGGGAACATACCTGCTTTTGCTACAACAGACATTTCCAGCCCCGGCAGCAGAGGAGCGGTATTTGAGGACTGTATCCAGGCTAGCTGAGAGGTGTTGGTGTGGATGACATGCAAGCCGTGTGTTTAGTTCATATCGCTCCAGCAGATGTTTGTTTGTGTTATACCTACGTGCCTCTGATCACTGCCGGAAGCACCTGCTGTTGAGGTGCCAGACAGAGATGATATCGAATGAAACTTTGGCACCAAAATTGACATACTTCTGCAAAGCCAATTTACATTCCTTGCTCTGGACTTCTGGAGCCAAAAAAAATGTTCCTTGGATCCAAATCTGACTTTGTGGCTCCAGATCGCCTAGCGCAGTCTCACTGGCATTAAGCTAAAATGACGTTCTGGCTCCCCGCTGTATCCTGGATGGATCCCTGGTGGGTTTTGCAAAGTATCTCAGGACGGGTGCAAGACGGCAGTTATGAGATGGTGATGAAAAGTGGCTCTAGTTGCTACGTTGCCCAACCTTGTTTCCATCTTTGTCCTGAAAGGCTTCTTCTCAGACACTGTGATTTGCTCTTGTCGGTTTGGAAAAGGGAGTCTCTTTCCCTCCCCCACCCCATTCACCATCCCTCCTTCTCCTCCCTTCCCAACTGCTGCTAAAGAACACACACAAAGTAAGCCATGCTAGGACCCCAGCTGGAGGAAATTGGCGGCGTTCCATTGAATTCAATGGCACTGCGATGATTTACACCAGCCGAGATTCCGTCCCAGTGATCACACAGAACAAACCCGTTGCTTGGAGCTGTCCCATTATAACCCTCTGGTCTTCTGGCTGCTGGTGGAACAGCCTCTGTGAGGCCCAGAACCCAGAGCAAGACAGATTCTTATACCTTGTGTCACAATTCAGACCTGTGCAAAATGCTCCCACTTCTGTAAGTGATTTGGCAGCATTCCACACCCCTGCTAGCCAGGTGTAATTGACTAGCTGGGGTGCCCTGCAATGGAGAATCAGGCCCCATTGTGTCTCTAGTCTGTGATCTGCTCTCAATCCCCATTATGGCTTGAACACTGAACTCATAAATTGCCCCTTTGCTGATCAGTGACAAATTTTCAGGGCCGCCCAAGTCAGTTTCCAGTAGGGTGACCAGATGTTCCGATTTTATAAGGACAGTCCTGGTTTTCGTGTCTCTTTCTTATATAGGCTCCTATTACCCCCCACCCTCACCCCTGTCCCGATTTTTCACACTTGCTGTCTGGTCACCCTACTTTCCAGATCGGACCTGAAATCGGTGACACAGCATCGGGGTCCTTACTTGATGAAATATATCTAGTCACACATTTGCTTTCTGTTTTCTGCCCCAGGAGTGGTAATAAACAGCACACAGGCAAGCCCCTTTGGAAGAAACCTCAGGCACGGCACAGCACCACTGCCCTGTCCCAAAACACAGCTCTGGTGCCCTTATCTCTCCGAGGGACCCACAAAGACCCAAGCCAAAACTGTCTGCTTCAGCTTCTCTCCCTCTTCTGCTGACTCACTCCAACTACTTCAACACACATGGAAACAGCCCCAAGCTTCCCTGGCCTGAGCCAGGTACTACAGACCTATATTGATATAACTACATCGCTCAGGGGTGTGAAAAATCCACACTCCTGAGTAACATAGTTATATCAGCCTAGCGTCCTGTGTAGACAGCGAGAGAGCCCGCTGACTTACCCACTGCCTCTCCGGGAGGTGGATTAACCACACAGACAGGAGAGCTCCCTCCCGGTGGCGTAGGGCGTCTTCATTAATGCGCTAATGCAGGGTTTAAAATGTAGACGTGCCTCCACTTCCCAGCATTTGCATTCTGCCCATATAGCTCAGCCCTGACCAGCCCATGTGTGAGGCCTGTGTTTTCGTGACTGCTGTTGTTTCAGCTACCTCATTACTTCAGTGAGTTTAATAGCTTCTTATATTTATTCTGAGTGTTACGGCTACCAGGTTCCGCCCATCCCCCGCCATAACACTCCTAATCTATTCTGCTCTTTGGGAGTTGTATAAGCTTTTAAAAAGGTACTTAAGAAATCAGACTTCTGTTTTTATTGGAGCTCGGATAAGCCAAAAAGAGCCTCATGAAATTTAGTTTTGAAAAAGTTCCTCCTTGTCTACCGTAGTTTCTGTCCAAAGTAAATGTGCCCAAGCTTTAAAGTTAAATAGAAGTCAAGGTAACAATCATGGTTTGCGGTGTTTTATTTTTTTCTGTATTAGTAATAAAACTTGAGATTATTAACACTGAAATGATTATTTTAACAAAAATATATAATTTGCTCCTTACCTTTCAGCACGTGATGCTGCCACTGGCTGAATTGTTTACAGGCTTGGAGCCTTATTTCTGCATTTTGCTCGGTTTGCACAGTGACAATGCCTGAGCAAGCCGAGTAATGAAAACATTTGCAAATCTATTGGTGAATAAACAGCTCACGTTTGATTCACTGCCTTGTATCTCTCTCTGTGCTTTAGGGTTTTGTACTGCCACCCATCACCACAGGATCTCCTCACCGTGCAGTGGCAATAGAGAAGTCCCTGTAGACTTCATGGAACCTCCGGTCCTTCTTTTTGGGGGTAAACACCCTGCTTGGGGCAGGATTTTAGATTTGGTTGGTTGGGATTTCAGGGTGGAAAGGGGTGTTAATGCTCTTGTCAATACTCTGAGGGTCTCTCTTCACTGCAGAGTTAACTTGAGTTATACCCACTCGAGTGATTCTTCTTAGAATCATAGAATCAGAGAATATCAGGGTTGGAAGGGACCTCAGGAGGTTCTAGTCCAACCCCCTGCTCAAAGCAGGACCAACACCAACTAAATCAACCAATCCCCAACTAAATCTTGAGTTAGTTTAGAGAATAACCCTCAAGCTGCTGTGTCCACACTGGTGCTGCATTTACCCATGTGTCACTAAGACGTCCAGAGGTACATCCCATGGTTCTTTGGACTGCAGTATGCGGAGCCGCTCTATGAATGCTTTCCCAGTGAAACGTGGGAGAACTTGTCTGTCCTTTCTGGGCACATGGGAAGGTGTTGGAGGACCAGCAGCACTCAAGAACATAATATTCTTATGAGTTAGGGGGGCAACGCTCAAGTGATAACTCGAGGTCACTTTTATAGTGGAAAGGCCTATTTCTAGAAGTGCTATGCTTAGCCTCATGCTAATCTTTATGTGCAGTTGGATTTCTTAAGTGCCTTTTTAAAAGCAATCAAAAGCAACACAGTAGATGAGACCCATTTTATTTTTGCTTATGTCAGCCGGGCTTGAGAGTCTGACAGCCAATAAAACACAGGCCTGAAAGAAAAAGGCACCAAACAGAGAGAAAATACAACGCAAGGAGGAACCATTTTAGTTCTCCTGTTGTGCCTGGAGATTCCAAGGTTCTTATTCTGTATTCTGCTCCTTAGTCACGGTTTAAAAACAACTGGCTCTCGGGATTAGTAGTAAATAAACCTGAAGACTGAACAAGCCCCGCCAAAAAAAGAAAGATGTGTTTTGTTCAGAAACATCGTAACCCCGGGGCTTAACAGGAGTTTCTTTTATGCCTGTGCTCTCTCGTGTGACGTGTGTATCCAACTTCTGTGCCGGGAGCCCGGTGCCTTGAATAATTGCCGAATGAGCGGCGTTTAATTCTGGCGCTCAGAGGCAGAAAGAGTTCACAAGAGCAGGGTATTCAGAAGGGCCAACACTCACAGGAGGTGACCACCAGTGTGCCGCTTAGAGGGAGCGAGACCTCGACGAGGGCTCCGAGCTCAAAGGAGCTGAACTTTGGCATAAAAGGGAGAAGAGCTACGTTCCCCGACCCAGCCCAGCATCACAGGGGCCTCCTTGCATTTCCATCTCCCCACTGCAGCCAGCTCCTTGATACAGCCCTGACCTGCAGCTCACTGTGCCCATCTGCCCCCATTCTTTGCTCCCCAGCTCAGCCCTGTGCTGCAGAATTGTAGACTCCAGGTTCCAAGGCCAGAAGCGACTGCTGTGATCATCCAGGCTGAATTCCTTGTCCAGCATAAGCCATTCCCCCAGATAATTACAGCAGGCATCTCTGCTCTTTAGCGATGTCTCTCCTCTCACGTTGAATCTGAAATAAAAGGAGGGAGCCTGGGTCCTTCCTGCATTTCAGACTCACCTTTCTTCAGCCCTGCTCCGGCGAATCGTTCTCATTCGCACCTCATCGGAAGAGCCCAGAACTAACTCTTGGAGGGGAGGGATAGCTCAGTGGTTTGAGCATTGGCCTGCTAAACCCAAGGTTGTGAGTTCAATCCTTGAGGGGGCCACTTAAGGGTCTAGAGCAAACATCAGTACTTGGTCCTGCTAGTGAAGGCAGGGGGCTGGACTTGATGACCTTTCAAGGTCCCTTCCAGTTCTAGAAGATAGGACATCTCCAAAATAAAACAAACAGCTGGCAGGGGAGATTTAGGGTGTTGCTTTGAAAGAACTCTCTTTTCAGGAGGGTTGGATTTGAGGGGGTACAAGGACGTCCCACAGCAAAAGGGAAAAGCAGCTCTAGGTAAATATCAGGTTTGATAACGGGATTCCCCGGCTGTCCCCAACCCCCATTTTCAAGGCCTCATCAAAGGACCTTGAGCAGAAGGGATCATTTTATCTATATTTCTCTCAGGTCAACCCCAAGCCCTCCTAGGGTCAGCAATAACTTAGATATTAGCACTGAGAGATTACTTCCCTCTTGCCTCTGTTTCAGACACTCCCTTTGAGCTAGCTGGTCCCGCTCATGGGACCCCAGCAGTCCCTCCTCCCTCCCCACCCCTTTTCAGGCTGCCAGAGCAAGCATCCTTTCAGACAAAGATTTACTAGTTACTAGATATTAGCTAGTTGTTTGCCCCCCAAAGGGACAGGGCAATGTTCTCTCCGGCCTGGAAGTATCTTTGCCTCGATAAAATCAGGTCATCTTCAGGCCCCCTTGCTCTTTATTGTGGCTCTGAGCCCCAGATGCCAGTGCCCACTGCGTGACCTTTTGGGGGATGTACAGTATCCTCTTTCAAGCCCTCGCCTTCTTCCCTGTGAGGGAAGGCTCCGGGGTTTACACATGCCCCACTAATCTTCATGCTGCCAAGTTCAAAGATCAGGAAAGGTGTGATAAGCCTCTAGGCTCAGAGCTGGTTGAGTAATGATGCTTCACTTCCTCCCTTCAGTGGCTTTTCCTGGCAACTCCTTCGCTGGAGTCCTTCTTGGATTGCATCACCTAGTAGCTAGGTTCCCCTGCAGACAGACACCTGCATTTCTGTAGGTCTCACCAAGGCCAGCAAAATGTTCTTTCCTTCTCCTCTGCTGCTGCTCCAGCCCTCTTTGGGGACATGGGGACATTTGAGGGCAGGGGACTGGACTAGATGACCTCTCAAGGTCCCTTCCAGTTCTATGAGTCTATGGCCGCCTCGCCCCTCTCCATCTGGCATGAAGCTAATACCATTGTGAGCTGTGATAATCCTATCAGAATGAAGCACCTCTGAGGGAACAGCCAGGGCACTGCTGGAAGTGGTGGTGGAGATACATCAAGAGGTGCTGTTACCTCTAAATTATAAACCCTAGAGCTTTTGCAGAGCTGGGGGCTACTGTGCTGCAGGAGGGGCCATGTTTTGGAAGAAAGGTACAAAAACATTTCTGACCCCTGCTGCTCATTAATGGCCCCATGGCACTTATTGTAAGAACAGCGGTGCTGACCCTGGGTCCTTGCCATACCCCAAACCAGCTAACTGCACTCTACTTCCCTACATTTCCTGGCAGTTTGAAGTGGATATAGTGCTCTCTTCACTTCCTCTTCTACCTTGCCTTGTAAGCTGTTACCAGCTGTCTGTGTTACACCCCAAAGGTGGCTGCATTTTAGCGGTGAGTGAATGAATGAACCCAGAAAAACTGAGAGGGAGCTGGAATATCTGCTGAGGGGAGAGGAGGAGAGATGACGTATTGCAGATGATATCCTTGTCTTTAGCTCTGCGATGATACTAATGATAAATAACTAGTTCTCAATACTTTAAGGTTGGATATTCCTGGTATTTTCAGGGCACTGGGATTATTGTGGCTGTTTTCATAACAGTGTAGGTATTTTCACAGCACTGTGGATATTGTCGTGGAAATGTGAGTGTTTTTATGCCAGTGTGAATGTTTTGACAAGATAGGGAGTATTTTCACAACAGTGAGTGTTTTCACAGTAGCGTGAGTACTTTTAGAACAGGTGGAGTATTTGCACAATACTTTGAAGATTTTCCTGGTGCTGTATTTTCAAAATATGGTGAAGATGCTGTGGGAGTAATTCCATGGGGTATTTTTATGATACGATTGGTATTTTCACAGCACTATTTTTTCCATAGCCCTGTGGGTTCTTTTGTGGTTCTCTGAGTATGTTCCTGTTAGTGTATAACACCACGGGTATTTGGAACCATGGATATTTTTTTCTTCTATGCCAAACTCTTTCAGCGTATAGCTGTTGGAGTCTATTTCCTCTCCTTCAGTCCCCAGACACCAAAAACCTTTTCTGATTTTTCTGATCCATTTCTCCACTGATTGATTTCTCCATACCGTGACACAGGGGGCTTTACTCTGCAGCTTAGCATTCTGATTCCAGCACGTATTAAATTGCCCGTTGAAGTGCTCACAAATTCCAAAAAGGATTTGCAAGTGTGTGTGTTGCAATAAAGTTGATGGAGAAAAAGGTACAGCCTCGGGACGCAGCCCAAGCGCTCATGGCGTATATCAAAAAGCAGCATTTCATTATGTAACAGCTTATTCCAGAAAGTGTCGACTTACTGCTAGAAAGCAAAAGAAAAGTGTCTGTGCATGTGTAGGTTTGCGCAATTTAGAGCACATGATGTCCCGCGTGTCTGATTGACATAGAAACACTTAACACTTGCATAGACGCATAGGTACACACATGCCTCTGCAGAACACACCGTGCCCTTGTGCAGTTAAACTTAGGCACTGTTATATGGCGTGCATTGGGGGCTGGTGGGACAGAAGTGAAGAACCAATTAAAACGCTAACTGAAGAGCCATGGGAAATGGTTTAGAACAAACAAACAAAATCAAGATTTGCAGAAATTGAGGGTGGTTTTCAGTGCTGGTGCACCTGCAAAATACACATACACCAGATGAACCAGCAGAACACCTGCAAGGCAATATGTGTGCATACAAAATGGGTAACTGAGTGTGCCCCACCACTTATTTGCACGCAGTACATTAGTTCCATGCCCACGTGCTGGACTGTGTGCAAATATGACACCCTGCAAGTATCCTAGGGAGAAATGCCCCATCTACTGTAAAAACAACTCTGTGTGTTCTAACAATCACCACTGATAGAAAGTAACGCATCAGCCACTTTGAAGACTGCACGAAATCACAACGCCTGGAGGATTTCTTCTGTGCTCTAGGTGGATTACACTTTTCAGTGCCTGGGCCCGACCTGCAGAATAAAAGGTTTGATGCCCAGCACCCCCAACCTGTCAACCGCATCTTGGCTTGAAGTGAAACCAAGCAAACCCACGGGGATTGCACTGAGGAATGCACGAAAGAAAGTGATTGTGAAGAAAGGAATCGCGCTGGGGAAACATCGGCTTCTTAGACGTTGGGCAGGAATCGATATGTAGCCAAATGCCCAATTAACTGAAAAACGATAAGGGTTCTTAAAAAATACGCAGCCAGATTTGTCACATGCCAGAGTCCCAGGGCCTGGGACTCAGCCACAAAATAAGAAGGTTGAAATATCGGAGAACGAACCCAGCAGACATGTAGTAATAAGAGATGGGTCCTGACCCTGAGCTAGACACAGGGATTTTTCTCACCACTGGCCCTTTGGGGGAAGTTCAGAGCTGGCTCGGAGTAGCACAACTCAGGTCCCTCTCTGTGCAATGAGCCGGAAAGGGAATCCCAGATGCCCGACTTTGAGACAGCACAGATCTGGAGATGGATTGCAAAATGTGTGTCTTGCTTGGGCCAGCTCTGCATAACTCAGGCCTGTTTCTGTGGCTATAATATGACCCTCACTGTGGGCCTGTGTCAGATACCTTTGCTCATGAGTAACTGCACTGATTTCAGTGGGACAGCTTGTGAAGTCAGGCACTAGCCAACCGGAGGAACAGCACTGTATCCAGATCTGGCCCTGTGCTGAGAACTATATGGTATGGCCCTGAATGGCAGCGCTTTGCTACATCACTGTAATCTTCTCCATCGTTGCTGGTAAACTGATAGCACAAATAAGTCTCGATCCACAGCTCCTTTCAACGGAGACTAAGCATTTCTAAAGGAAAATAACCATGGAATTCCCTTGATTTTTGATGGGGTTTTTCATAGGCATTTTTTACACGGAAGTCAATACGTCTGAGCTCCGAAACTCAGAGTTTGTGGATTTAATCCTCAGATTGGAAACCGAGTTTATGCCGCGTGGTCTTGAGGCTAGAACTGGCCTGGGACTGGGGTGACCTTGGTTCCATTCCTGACTTGTCTACAGGGTGATCTTGGGCAAGTCAGTTCCCCCCCATCTGTGAAAATAGGGCTATTGATGCTGCCCTCCTTTGTAAAGTGCTTGGAGATCTGTGGCTGAAGAGTGCTGTATACAAGCGAGGCATTACTATGCTCCGTACTGAGTCACAGCATGGTTTAGTGAGTGCAGCGCTGGCCTGGCGATGCGAAATCAAGGGTGCAAGAGATAAGGCAAACTCCCTTTGGGCTGATGGGCTCTTCGCAATTTGATCAGTAAAGATCCTGGACCCATTATCAGCCAGGGGAGGTGATAGCCAGCATTCCTTCTCACTGAATGTTTTCACCTACCAGGCCTTTGGGATCTCTCTCCTCATCTGAGCTCTGGTCTCTTATTCCCCACAGTTTCTTGCTACAACCCCACGCCGCTCTGCTCACATTTAGTGCTGTTTTGGTCACCTCCTCTGCCTCTTGGCTTTGTGCTTCCTCTCACAGAGCCCCCTACAATGCCTGCCCTCCCCATCCCCCGTGTGGCTTCTCTCTCCTCCATCAACTCCCTTCTTAAAACACATCTGTTTAAGCCAGGCCTCACCCCTCCTACATACACACATCCCCTCTTTTCTCTCTCTCTTTCCCTCCGACTGGAGACTAGATCCTCGGCTGGCATTATTTGCCGTAGCACCATTGAACTGAATGCACCTGCTCCTCAGCTGGGACAGATCCCCCCAGCTTAACTCCAGTAAGATCACTAGGCCAGCACCTCACAGCTCCACTGACTGACGTGATTGGGCCAGATCTCTCGCTGGTGTTCATTGGAAAGCTAGGCCGATGAGCATCAGCTGAAGAGCTGGAATGCCGGGCAGAGCACGTGTCTCTTTTTATGTAGGCAAAGGGCTGCGTATTCTCTCTTTATGCAGCATCTTACATTTAAAGACCAAACTGCTCGTGAACCCTGCTGAGAGCTGAGTGGTTGCTTCATTTGCCTGCACAGGCCCTGCTCTGCCAACATCCAGTTCATTGCCCTTTGGTATTTGAGGCTGGAAGGTGCTGCAGAAAAGCACATTCCATTTGGTTGGTATTTTATTTCCACATATCTATGAGCCTCTCGCCTATGGCCAAGATTTGCTCCCACAGTCACCCCCCCCCTCCCCACACACACACACACACACACACAAGTGCTACAGAAACTGGCTAGGAAATGAAATGGAAGGTCAGGGTGCTTAGTTTGGCTGGTGGTTTTGAAGTGAGTGATGGCTCGTGCCAAGAAGCCAAGAGAGTTGGAGACACTCCGCTCAAGAAATCAGATAGCTGATTGTCTCTCTCACACACACACCGAGAGGCAGAGATATTCCTATGTCACACACACACACACACACACACACATAGAGGCAGAGATACTCCCATCTCTCTGCATCCTCAGAGTCATTTTACCTTTGAATACTCTGGGAAGATTCTTTTCATCCTTTAGCCACCCCCATCAAGTCCAGGAGACGATGAGGGAACTCGTTATGTTAGGTAATAGCTGACTTGTTTGTATAATAGTTTTGGCCTAAGCTTGCATAGGTCAGTTCAGAGCCTGATCCAAACTCCATTGAAGTCAATGAGGAGTCTTTTCCTTTGAGTCTTTCCATCTTTACTTTGAATCAGGCCCTCAGTTCCCATGGAAGCAAAGAATGCTAGCCCCTTGCAGGATCTGGGTTTCTAGATGTAGAATTCAAATAATTCCCTGGGGACTGTGGGGCTTAATCATCTGAAAAGTATTTCATGGAGGCCAAAGACCATTTTACCCATCCACAGGCAATTCACATCCAGGAACAGAGATAAGAGACATCAAAGTCACCGGGGAGCATAAGGCAGAGCTCGTTGGAAAATATTGTTGAGTCAAAAAGTCATTTCTGGTCCCCCCACCCCCAATAAAAGTTTTGACGCAAAATGTTCAGCCATTTAAAGGGTTTATTGACCCCATGAGAAGGTAAAAAGTCTTGCCCTGCCCCACAAACTAAGCCAACTGGCTGGGAAAAGAACCCAGACATCCTGAGTCCAGATGAGGCTGAATATTTGAGGATTTTGTTGAATCCCCCAATTACTTACCTACATGCCTCCAGCTTCCATCCAGGACACACCACACGATCCATTGTCTACAGCCAAACTCTAAGATACAACCGCATTTGCTCCAATCCCTCAGACAGAGATAAACACCTACAAGATCTCTATCAAGCATTCTTAAAACTACAATACCCACCTGCTGAAGTGAAAAAACAGATTGACAGAGCCAGAAGAGTACCCAGAAGCCACCTACTACAGGACAGGCCCAACAAAGAAAATAACAGAACGCCACTAGCCGCCACCTTCAGCCCCCAACTAAAACCTCTCCAGCGCATCATCAAAATCCTGAAAGATGATCCCTCACTCTCACAGATCTTGGGAGACAGACCAGTCCTCGCTTACAGACAACTCCCCAACCTAAAGCAAATACTCACCAGCAACCACACATCACTGAACAAAAACACTGACCCAGGAACCTATCCTTGCAACAAAGCCCGATGCCAGCTCTGTCCACATATCTATTCAAGTGACATCATCATAGGACCTAACCACATCAGCCACACCATCAGGGGCTCGTTCACCTGCACATCTACCAACGTGATATATGCCATCATGTGCCAGCAATGCCCCTCTGCCATGTACATTGGCCAAACTGGACAGTCTCTACGCAAAAGAATAAATGGACACAAATCTGACATCAGGAATCATAACATTCAAAAACCAGTGGGAGAACACTTCAACCTCTCTAATCACTCAGTGACAGACTTGAAGGTGTCAGTTTTGCAACAAAAAAACTTCAAAAACAGACTCCAAAGAGAGACTGCTGAACTCAAATTAATATGCAAATTAGACACAATTAACTTAGGTCTAAACAGAGACTGGGAATGGTTGGGTCATTACACTAATTGAATTTTTTTCCCCCCATGTTAAGTTCTCCTCACACCTTCTATGGGTCATCTCGATTATCACTTCAAAGTTTTTTCTTCTGCTGCTACTGATAGCTCATCTCAATTGATTGGCCTCTTACAATTGGTATGCGTACTTCCACCTTTTCATGTTCTCTGTATGTATAAATATCTTCTGTCTTTATGTTTCACTCTATGCATCTGAAGAAGTGGGCTGTAGCCCACAAAAGCTTATGCTGAAATAAATTGTAACCCCCCCACTTCGGACTAAGGTACGCAAATTCAGCTACGTTAATAACGTAGCTGAATTCGAAGTACCTTAGTCCGAAGTTACCGCGGTCCAGACGCGGCAGGAAGGCTCCCCCGTCGATGCTGCGTACTCCGCTCGCCGAGCTGGAGTACCAGCGTCGAAGGCGAGCACTTCCGGGATCGATCCGGGGCACTTCCGGGATCGATCCGGGATCGATTTATCGCGTCTTAACCAGACGCGATAAATCGAACTCAGAAAACCGATTGCTTGCATCCGGACCCGGATGTAAGTGAAGACGTACCCTAAGGTGCCACAAGGACTCCTGTTCTTTTTGCGGATACAGACTAACACGGCTGCTACTTTGAAACCAATTCAAGTGTTAACCCCACACAAAGTGAAATGGGAAAGCAGGCTTCCCGCAAACCCCACAGTGGACATCGGGGGCTCCCCTCTGCAGAGCCATGCGCTCCATTTCCAGGGGAGAGAGTCACGGCAACAGAAGGGAGGGAACTCAAGGACTTTTTGCTCCCAAAGCTCAGGAGCCCGTCCCTTGAGCTAAAAAGAATCGCTGTTAGCTAGGAAGAATATAGTGTCTATGACACACAGCTGAGGGATTTTGATTCAATCCAGTAAAGGGCAGTGAGACATAGATACACACACACACACACACACACACACACACACACACAAGCTAGTTCATCAGCATGATTAACCCTTGGTGGTGTTCACTGAGCCAGCCTGCAATCCAGGGATACCGCAAGCAGGAATCTGCTCATAATTGGAAACAGCAAATTTGTGGGTTTTTTTCCATTGCCTTTTTTTTTTTTTTTTGGGTTCTTGTACAACTTATGCTGAGAACTGTGATGCTGCGGCTTTAAAAAAGCTCCCGCAGTCATTCCCCCCTCCCTCCCACCCGCTATCAGAGTCAAAACAGAACATTCCTTGTGACCCCAAACGCCTGTGTGATTCCACTGGGCAATAAAGGAGGACTACGGGAGGAGGAGGGGGAAGAGACTAATCCTTAAAGTTAGCTAGGACAGCTGATGGGAGGAAGTCGTCTCGATAGTCCGCTGGAATCAGAGCCAGTTTGGAACTCTCTGTCTTGGAGATGATCCCGACAACAGCTTCCAATCTGTCAGTTCTGGAAACCACAATCCTGAGCCTTGCTTGTGTAGCACATGAAGTACAGTAGCTTCCTCTCACTGTCAACTGGCTGATTATGCCAGACAAGGGCTGGGGTTCCACCAGGAACCAATTCTTCCCCTTCCTCCATTTCTTCTAGGCATCACATGCGAATGTCTCGCGTGTTCATTCTTTAAACTTTGCAGATCGACCGGACTCAGCAAGGGGGTTGGTTTTTGGATGGCATCTTGTTTTCATAGGGGGAGTTCATCGTGTCGCCTCGAGAAATGCTTGGCTCTCTGTTTTACCACTAGCGATGAAAGCGACAAGAAACAAAACAAATGTTTGGACAGATTTAATCTGATTAGCAGTGGCTTGGAAAAGAGGGGAGGAGAGAGAGAGAAAGCAAAGGAGTGTTGGACCCTTTCGGAAGAATACGATAAACCAGCTGTGTAGTATCGTCAAGACTGGATAAGAGAAATGGTCTGTGAGGATTCCCCTCTCTGCCTGAGGAGTCCATTCATTTCCATGTGGCAGACACTAGGAAGGAGTTTTTCAGTAGTCTGGAGTAGTTATTTTGGTACAACCCCCCCGTGTGGACAATGATGCTGGAATAGCCATTTGGTAAATTTCCAAATGTAGACAAGCCCGAGTGCTGTTTGTAAGGGTGAGCCTGGGCAGCGATGAAGAAGGCTCCCATCACCACTGGTGGCACGTCTACCCACGCATAGCTTAGCAGCCTTCATCCACCCCCTTACTGGGATTGGCATGAGTGCCTTAGACAGCTGGGTTTCCGGCTCCCCTCAGGGGCTCATGGAGTCGATGCTTCTGAGCAGGGTGCCAAAAAAACCCCACCCCAACACTACAGCAAAGCCACAAAATCCAGGCTACCTGTTCAGATTGGCAGATGCATCCCCTATATACACATGTTCAGGGAATGCCTACGGAGGAGACTGACAGAGGAAACGTACAGGAATAAACCATACCAATATAAGCCGGTCAATCCTGGTGTAACTGCATCGGTTGTACCGATTGAACTATTTTGATTTCGAAGGCAAAATAATTAAAGCAGTATGAAAACTGTGCCTAGATCAGGTCTGCGCACCTCTGCTTCCCTAACTATGAACAGCGATAATACTGACCCACCTCCCACGGTTAGTCAGCCTCCATGCAGTTGTGAAAAGTGTTTTGAGCTACGTGAGCGAGAGGTGCCAGAGAAGTGCAAAGTATTTGAGTATTTCAAATACAGTTGCAGGGTATAGGAACAGGGCAGCAGCCCTTCAAATAGCTTGAGAGTCTTCTTATAGCGCTCACCATGCTCTGGGTTTTAGAAGCCACCAGAAGCCAACTGTAGCAACCTTGTGTGGTGTGTCTATTCAGGAAACATGGTTCTTTGGACCTAACCCTGCCTGGGTGGTTTCTTCAGCCTATTATTATTGTGCAAGGGTAAGAGACATAAGAACAATCATATTTGTTTGAGCTCGGCCCAGGCACTGCTCCATGACTACAGGGCCATTCGGTGTGTTTATTGTAAAGCTTTCTGAGAGGCGGCTATGAAATGCGCTCCCTAAAATAATGCACCGCTGTTCCCAGGTTTATGTTTAGGTGAGATCATGGGGTCTAGGGGCTGGGGCATTGCCCTGGGAGTGAGAGGACCTGGTTCTATTCCCAGCTGACTTGCTGGGACCTTGAACAAGTCACTTCCCCTTTTTGGGGCCCCGGTTTTCCCTCCCAACCTTTGTCTGTCTTGTCTAGAGCATTAGCTCTTCGGGACAGGGACTCCCTCCCACTATGTGTATGTACAGCACCTAGCACAGTGGGGCCCTGAGTGTGGTGGGGAGCTCCATGTATTACTGTAATGTAAATAATACTGAGAGCAGAGACAGATTCCTTTCTCCGCCCACAAGGAAGAAAGGGGGAAGGGGAGAACGGAGAAGAGGAGGATCTAGCCAGGGCCCTGGCTGTGAGAAGGTTTGCATTGGCCGCTTTTCTCACAACGCCTAAAGGTGTCTACTGAAAAGCAGAAGGGGGGGGAGGAATCCCCACCTGTTCGCTAAGTGAGCTCATGCTTTTTAATTAGTCTGTAAGTCTCCCCTGACAACTCAAGCATGAACAAGCCTAATGAGGTTCCACCTTACATGAGAACCTTACACTCATTGGACTCTGGTGGGGTGAAAGACAGAGAGAGAGCGAGCGCAAGAGACACAGACACAGTTCGATGTGTGTTAAGAGCAAGCCATGCAACCATTCCAGCTGTCTCTCTCTCTCACACCCACAATGCTCACTTCACTGCAGAGTTAACACAAGTTTTCTACGCTTGAGTTAACACCCCTCACGTTAGCCTAGGCCAGGGGGTCGCGAGGTTATTACATGGGGAGTCGTGAGCTGTCAGCCTCCACCCTAAACCCCGCTTTGCCTCCAGCATTTATAATAGTGTTAAATATACAAAAAAGTGTTTTAAATGTATAAGGGGGGTCGCACTCAAAGACTTGCTGTGTGAAAGGGGTCACCAGTACAAAAGTTTGAGAACCACTGGCCTAGATCCAGGTGAGAGCACCTACACCATGAAATAATCACACTGCAGAGTGCTTACATGAGCAGCTGATGAGCTGTGCTCCTTGGAGGGGTAGGGGCTAGCCCTGAGCATGTGTCTGCACTGCAGCTGGGAGGTAGGTTCCCAGGTAGACTTGTGCTAGTTTCACCCAAGCTAGTGTGCTAAAAATAGCCGTGTGGACATCAGAACCAGGGTGGCTAGACCTAGCCACTGCCACTCCCTGGTGGGACTCGCCCCTCCCAGCTGTGGCATGGACATAGCCCGACAGGCCAGCCAACTTGCATTAAAAGCACCCAGGCATTCAAGTCACAGGGCTTTGTGTGCAGACAGGATTAGAGTTAGGGACCAGACTTGAGCTAATGCTGTAGCGAAGACAAGCCCACAAAGTCCAACAGACGTTAGGGTGAGTGTCTCTCTTGTGCATGCGCACACCTGCTTCAGGCAGCTGCTGGCCACATGTTCTCCCTGCTGCCATCCCCTCATGCCCAGACCTGAAGGACCCCCTCGCTCTATAGGGCTTTGATGTGGAATGAATATCTGGACTGCTGCTTCCCATTCCCTGGCACAGCTCTAAATCAACTCTTCTCTCCTCCCCCCATCCCACCTGACCAA
The DNA here is from genome assembly GCF_028017835.1 of Emys orbicularis. Classification (NCBI taxonomy): domain Eukaryota; kingdom Metazoa; phylum Chordata; order Testudines; family Emydidae; genus Emys; species Emys orbicularis. Next base: position 15,835,775 of record NC_088704.1, read on the forward strand.
TCAGATTTTGTTCATTGTGAGGTTTAAGCTAATGGCTTCCTCATGCAGAGCCCAGCACAGCATTATCAGCAAAGATCCCTATCGCTCCTTAATATACCTTAAGGCTCCAGCTCCTATTTGTTAAAATAGGCGGGAAGGGGCAGAAGAATGTAAATCATTGAGACGGAGGGGAACAGTTGGAGATCCGGCACTGAGATGTCTAGCAGGACAGTGTCTCACTGGCATTTTTCTTTAAAAAAAGAAAAGAAAAGAAACGGAGCTTGTGCCTAAGTACAAATCAATTCCACAAATACCTGCTCGCAGGGAGCCAGCCTGGCTGCAGTCCTCTCTTGCTGTTGGTCTTGGCCATCCACACTGGCTCTTCTGCTGCCAGAGGCCCAGTGATAATAAACAGCAGCAGCAGGTTTTCCGAGGGTAACAGTCACCCCATGCACAGAGCCTGCACAAGGTGCAGGCCCCTCTGAAGAGGGGCTTACCTAGGCCCTTTGCACGGGGGTGAATCTCCCTGCCCCCTTTTTCAATATACCCGAGAGAAAGCTTTTCCAAAAGCTCACCCGGCTCTATGGAGGGGAGTCCCAGTTTATTTCTGGTGCTTAGCCATTTACTTCAATTGAGATCCACCACTGTAGAAAGAGAAGACTCCAAAACACCTGCACTTCTGCTCTCTGGAGGAAGGCGGGGCTGGTGTGTCTGTCTATTACAGAAACACCCTGCCGAAGAATTCTCTGTAGCAGAAGAACTGAGCAGCAACTTCTGCTGTGAGATGAACAACTAGGATACATCTGTGAGTGTGGAATTAGCCCATAGAATTCTCTCCACAAGGCATTAGGCAGGTCAAGGCTTTAGCAAGCTTTAAAAAGATCAGTTGGACAGCTGCCACCTTAAATTAGCTATCTAGTTCAGCGGGCACTCCCCCTGTGAGGCAAGCAGACATGCTGTTCACACCTGTGATTCAATTAATGAGCCAGTGGGTATCAACATTGCATGATTAAAAGGTAGAACCACATCCACCCTAGAGGAGACCAAAAACCCTTTCACTGAGAATCCCTTTAGTGGCTCTGGGTGTATCAGATAGACCCTCTTGTTCCCTGCCATCCATTTCAAGCACCCTCACTGGCCAGGGTAGATGCATAGTTTAGCAACAGTGATTAAGGTCAAAGGAACCTGAAGTCATCACACCCAGAGGCAGATTAGGGGTTTGTGGGGCCCTGGGCCACAGCAAGTGGGGCCCCTCCCTACCCCTTCTGCCTGCAATTCCCCTCCCACCTCCATACTCCTGCCAGGAAGCAGGGTTGGGGTGCAGGGGCTTCCCCTGTCCACCTGGCACTCCTGCTGGGGAGTGGGATAGGGGTGTGGGGCCTTCCCATGCTCCCCGGCAGGAGCAGGTCGGGGTGTGGGGTGCCCATTTTCAGGGGCCTCCCAAATGGCCAGGGCCCCTGGGCACAGGCCCCATTGGCCCAGTGGCTCATCCACCACTGATTACACCTGTGATCCTCCCTCCTGCGAGCCTGTCTCATAAGCTAAGTAACAACAGGTCAGGTCAATATATGGATGGGTCCCAGGCCAGTTTCTTAACCATAAGACATCCTTAGTTCTTCCTTGCGGGGGGTATAACACTGCACCACTTTTTAAAGGAGGCCCACTTGTAGAATTGGCTTGCTATTTTCTCTCTCATTCAAAATGAACTTCTTTGACAAATACTAGCCACACCTCAGGAGAGATAGGAGAGCTTTGAGGATATGGACAAATGCCAAAGGATTAAGGTTCTCCATGTAGGTTTTGCTGGTTTCTGCAGAACATCAGCATCTCTGTCAGTAAGTTCCTATATGCAAGACACCAATGCCCCATGGAGGCTACCAAGAGAAAGAAACAAAGAGCACCATCTTGTGAGTCTACCATGGAAAATTCAATAGGTTTCCTGCATTCACTTTGTCAAATAACTCCACTGCCCATCTCTCTTCACACCATGTTTGCAACTGGTTTTAAGTGCCCCTGTGAGAACACACTTTGAAGGGTGAAGACCTCACAGCTCATGGCTTTCTTTAGATAATTTCAGATATGGCCAACTCACACCCACCAAGCTGTGTGCTAAGAAGTTGAGACACTAGCTAATTAAGGTGCTTTAGTATTGCTGACTAGCCTCCAGAAAAATAACCTAAGATATTCAGTTACCATGAGATGGGATTTAATGTGCAGAATTCGGGTGTCACACACATTTTGTTCATGGAAGAAATTAAACTGATTGGTAAAACTAACTGCTTTCAACATAGCATAAAATATTAACCCTCTTTGCCCCAGGCACTCGGACGTTCTGACAAAATTGGGTGACAATAAAACCAACCAGCCATCAGAGGGGAAGAAGAGGGAGAGAATAAGCAGCTATGCATACCTCTCAGATTTCATTTGTCAGACACCACCACCTTTTTAAAGTAGCATTTGGCTTTAATCATGCAAATATAAAAGGGCAAAAATAAGATCATAAAAGACTCAGAGGTCAGAAGTCTGAAAATCCCGGTTTTGGATCTAGATTCATTGCAGTTAAAGGGGACGACAGGAGTAGAAATGAACGATAGGCCCAGCTGAACAGCGCACGGTTCAGAACTTCAGGCTAGATAAGCAGCCCACCCTTGTTTTTTGGCAGCGAGAGACCTTTGAGACACAAGGACTGATTCTGCTCTCAGCCCGGTGTCAGCGAGGAACTCCAGCCACGTGAACAGAGCGACACCGGTGTGAGCGAGACAGAACGATGCCCCAGAGCGACACTGAGTTATGTGGTGGTTGTGTTAAGGTTTCATAAACTCCACCAACATTAGCATGAGCCTCTGCATGTCACACACACGGGCGCCTGGCTGTTATGGACACACATCTTGAACTGATTTCAATAATACCGAGACACCACAAGTGAGACTGTGGCTCCCTCATGTCAGGCCCTGCATGCAGACAGCCCCTGCCCCAAAGAGGTTACAGGCTAAGGACACAAGACAGACTGTCAGGGCCAGGGCATGAGTGTTCCTGGACAAGGTGTTAGCATCAGGTATGGACCGAGGGCCAGTTACCAGGCCGGGTTGGAACATGAGATCAGAATCGAGACACAGACCAGAGGGCAGGAACCAGTTACCAAGTATCAGGATATCAGAAGGCAGGACCAGGTTAGCACCAGACCAGCAAGGTGAAGCCCACTTGTAGAGACAACTTCTTCTGGCCTCCTCTGGGTTAAATAGAGGCTGCAGCCCAATCAGGAGCCTTGGAGGTCTCCCAGTCATGGCATAGGGGTGGGGCTTGTGCCCCAGATGGGCTTCATGGATCTAGGTCCCAGTGACAGTCTGGGAGCTGCTGTGTGGAGGACTGCTGTGTGCTGGCTTCAGAACTCCATAGGGCTGGGTTCAAGATCTAGGAGGCCTGATACAGACAAAGGGTGGGAGGGAAAACAGACATGACATGACTTTTAAGGTCCTACAGCAGGTCAGTGGCAGAGCTCCAAACAGCACACTGGTCTCCTGGCTCCCAGTCCCGTGCCAGTGAGCCATGCTGCCGGGATTTCACCAGATCACCAGGGTGCCCTATAAGGATGTTCCATCCATGGCATTACCTCTGCCTTTCGGGCTTCCACTCCAAAAGGTCATAGCCCAGCCGCCATCCCCCCTTCCCCCTCTCCCTCCAGCTGAAAACATCTCTAGAATTTCCATTACTCTTTGTAAAGCTGCAAGACTAAAACCAGTTGGGGGATATTTATACTATTTGAGATCATTTCCCCGAGATTGACGGTTGCTCCTGGTTTTTAGATTACTGGCAGCGTGCCGCACCCTTTGCTGGGAAAGCAAGGCTTTGAGAATTACAACAGCCCACGAGAACTTTGATTTAAAAAAAAATGATTCCATCGGGCTGTACAGTTTTATTAGATTCCAAGTCCAAAACGCACACCTCTCCACCAGCCCTGCCGTAGCCTGTCTGTCAAAGGAGACACCTGAGACAGTGTTAGGAGCCTGATCCTCAGCTGCTGTAACTTGGCCATTCTACCAGGCAAGCCAATGGGGCTACGCTGATTTACCCCAGATAAAGGATGTTCTCTCTTGTATTGAAACTTGTAGCATGGCCCAGCCAAGGATCCTACAGAAAGTGCCCTACAAACATTAATTAATAAAGCCTCAAAACACTTCCATGAGGCAGGTGGGCATTGTTATACCCATTTTGCAGTGGGTAAACTGAGGCAGACATGTTCAGCCAGCAAACTGATGGCACAGGTGGCACTACAATCCTAGATAGAGGCCCAACTTTCAGATCCTTACTCTAAGCACTAGGCTATACTGCCTCAGTGTAAGCGGCCGGGAGCTTTCTCCCATCTGCTTTAGATGCAGGTAGATATGTTAGTTTGGCTGAATTGAGACATTTTCCTCAGTTTTCCTTGTACCTCTCAGATGGAGAGTGTGACCGCTGGGCCTTTAAGAAAAGTGCTAGAAGGTGTTATGATGCATTTATAAACAAATGGGGTGTCATTGGCCACGGAGTGAGAGACAGCGCCGTTACCAGGAATTTAGGACTGAGTTCTTTTCTTTCTTTCTTTCAGCCATGAGCACTGACTCAGCATCCCTGCCTCCCTGCTGAATGCTTCATTTATTTTATTACCTTCCAGTGTGGATCCAGCTCACCAGTGCTAGCGTCCTAAATGTTTCTTCTCGTCTCTTTCAGGAAAACTAGTTCCAAGAAATTGAACTGCGAAGAACATCCATGAAAATGAGCAAGAGAGAGAGAGAGAGACAATAATTTCTTGTCCTGATTTGTAGGGTCAGATTCTGCTCCGGTTATAAGCATCATGTATTTCCCAGTAAACCAGGGTCATCATAATGCTAATATTTTACCTTTTTATAGAACTTTTCTATCCAAAGAACTTTCCAGGCTACATATGCTGCATGCAGCCACCTCTGGGGTGGAGAGCAAATGTCAGATGGACAAGGAACAAAGACAGAATGCTGGACCTGCTGTTACAAAAACAAAAACAAAGCCGCACATTTTATTTGCCAGAAACACGCTCCACAGTAATGAATTAAAATAAAAAATAAATGTGCCTAATAAATAAACAGGTTCCTTGTAAAAGAGTTTAACAGCCTGATTTATTGCCCAACAAAAGCAGCAAGAAAATGTGTGGCAATGCCTGGAAATACAAGCCAATGCTCTGTGCTTGGCTGAAGACGTGGTGCTATTTTTTCCTTGTTTTCCACAGGAGTATGAGCTAAAGCCCAAGCTGATCTGAAGTTGGATTTCATTATTATTTATCTGTGCTACTGAGATCAGGGCCCCGTCATGCAAGGCATTGCATCGTGACACAGTGCGAGGCAGTCTTTATTATTTGCATTATGGCAGAGCCTAGGAGCTCTGGTCACAGACCAGGACCCTCTTTTGCTAGATGGTGTATGTACAAAGAACCAAAAGAGGGTTCTGGCCCCCAGAGACTTTACAATCCAAGTTTGCTACTCCTTGCTGCAAGGTCCCTTGCTTTTGAGGCTTTAAGTCACATCCATGTATTTTAAATATCTATGATTTTTTTTCTTTCTTGCCTTCGTGGTAGTTGACTATTTTCTAGGCTTTTGTGCTAACTTGAAGCTAAGCACACAAGTTATTTAGGCAAGCAAGAGCCCCAGAAGGAAATAGCCAGGCTGGTCATCACAAAGACAAAAATATTCTTATGTTAAACCAAAACCCAGTAGTAGCTGGAATATTTTGTTTGTTTTACTAACATTTCCATTCATATCAATGCGGAGAAAAATGCAACAAGCTTCTAAAAGTGCCTCCCTGGTAGGAGACTGGAGGATCTCTTGGGGAGGCTGTCCGAACACCAAATGCACCCACTTCTGCACAAATATCTCCATGGCATCTTCTGGGTGTGGGGTGGGGGGTCCATTTAGGGTCATATTTAACTGAGGGAATGGGGAGATAATTTGTCTCACTGCTATGTGGGAGGCACAAGTAGTTAGTTAAAACCCAGAGGCAGCATTGGGTTGGTAGTAACCAACTATTGTAACTTTAAGTTACAGGGCACAGCTAGTAACCTCAGAAAATCCATTGTGTACTCAAAGTATAGATGCTGTTACATCTGGGGAAGGGACCCTGCGTCCTTTATATGCACCCAAGTGATTAAATATCTGCCCTAAATGCAAAGCTCAATTCAGCCTTAACTATGGAACTGTCAGTGGCACTTCCATAATGGTATCAGGCCAGACTGACTATGTCAACATTGCACCCTGTGCCGGGGCTCTGACTCAGGTTTGGGCCCAAGCCCCCATTCCATCCACACAGAGATCAGTCTGATTTGGATCAGCAAGCACTCAAGACCTGTGTCCTAGGACTCTGCTAAGGGGATGGGTCAGAGCCTGAATCCTGCTGAGACTGGGGTCCAAGCCCTGTCATTTTGCAGTGTGGACGCAGCTCAAGCCACAGACCTGAGTCAGAAGGTCTACATAGCGCAGTGTGAATGCATTAGCACGGCTGTGCGCCCTGGGTCCAGCAACTGTATGCAGTGTGGACGCTCAAGTGAAGATTAAGGCTTGCAAAATCCAAATCCACAAGCACAGGTCCCACAGACCCAGGTTTACACTGCAGTGTAGAGAATCGCCCCCATGGAGCTCAACGCCTTAGCAAAAGGAGATCCCAATCGCCACGGCTCACCGCATTGTCCCCTGGGACACACAAGAGCTTTGGGGAACTGAGGAAAAATAACGTCAAACTTTTGGGATTCCTATCAAGTTTCAACCTGGCGAGCTCACATGCAAAATAGTTGCATCCAGTCACTGTCCAAATCTGCAGAGGCTGAGGAAAGGGGGTGAAGCTCAAGGGGGCTACTTGCGGGGGAGTCATGTGCGGGAAGAAGAGAGTTAGGGAAGAACATATGACGTTGAAGCCTTTTAAAGTGGAGAATGCATGGTGCTCGGGCAGACGTGTGGGACAGAGATAAATCCATCCTGGGCTTTGCTTCCACATTGTTTATCCCAGCATGTTCCAAATTGCCTTTTTGGATGCTTTGTTCTGAGATTTATGCTGGTTTTATTCTACTTATGTCAGGAATTTTCCTTTCCTTATAAACAGTAAGCGGGTGACTGCCTCCCCGCCCCCATACACCCTCACAGTTACAGAGACCCGTGCAGCAGATACATGAAGTGATGCAGCCGCACATACCTGCAGGTGCTCACAGCCAGTCACGCAGAACCACACACATCCATGACACACACACAGTCCCCACAGTGACACAGAACCACATGCCTCTATGACACACACACAGTCACCTGCTCACCCAAAGCCACAGACAGACACCCACAGCAGGATCTCAGTTACACACATATGCCTGTACAAAAATGCATGCACACACATGTTCTTGTAGGCAGCCACACAGATGCACAAACACACTTACATCCATGGCATGCACCCCCACCCACCCCCATACAGCCACACAAATATGTCAATTGGAATCTCTCCAGGGATTGTTACTTAACTAAACAATTACAGATATATTAGTTATTTATGGGGGCAGAACAAAGCCGTGTTCTGCCGTCCAGAGCAGAGGAGCTGGCTGGGTTGGCATAATTCATAAGGACAGCCAGATGAAAGGGCCTGGGTAAAGTATTTTCACTCTGCGATCACACAGCAGCAAGAAGCTGGGGAGGGGACACTAGACAGAAATGGTTTCAGACACAGAAATAGTTTGACAAGCAGATTGGGTGACCCCACAAGGTTAATCTCTCAGCATTGCTAGCCTCCCGTTTCATGGACCTTGTGATGGGCTACAGTAACAAGAGATGCCTACATTTCCCCCCCACCCCTCCTTTCCCCAGGATAATTGTCATCGTGGCTGGCCTGTCACAACCGGGAACGCGGTGCTGCTGGCGCTAGGAGAAATAATCCTGTCTGAGCTCAAACCTCATCTAGGCCAAGATTTCCTAAAGTGACTCGTGTCTCTGGGGCCTAGATCTCAGGAAGTGCTGAGCACCTGCCCGCTGAAAACCAGGCCTCTTCAAGGTGCCTCAGGCTGGGCTCCAAAAATCACTCCGCACTTTAGAAAAATCTTGCCCTTAGTGAACGGGGGCCAAAATTGTTCACCCAGCTGGAAAACCTCCTCCTCTCCTGCAGCCAGCTCCCAGAGCCCCGGAGAAAGACAGACGGTAAAGAGAGGGCATTACCCCTAGCTGGGGATAAGGGGTTCCCCCCCACCCCCTATAGGAATCTGAGCTTGTTTTAAAACAGAGCTTCCCAGGAAAGGCACAGGGGACGACTTATTTCTGCCTCTCCCTGCCCTCTCTAGCTACCTGGGGGCACCTGTGCAGGTTATTTTACAACAGTTGGCTGCAGAGGAGAAAGGGAAAATGTTTTGCCCTTTTAAGGCCCTAACAAAGGCAGACCACTCATTGAGCTGCAGGAACAGAGCGGGGCGGGGGGGAGGGGGGGCTGGCTCCTTCAGACACCAAGCAGGCTGAAGGGGCATACACATTTCCCCAGGTGACCAGCACCCTGCAGATTTAAATACCCCTCCCCCAGGGCCTCCACTGCCCACTCATCAGCCTTCCTGTTGGGAACCCCCTGCACAGCCAGCCAGTTGAGGACACTGGCTTAATGGGGAAGGATCTTAACCCCTTCCTTGCTGGAACTTGTCCAGATCTGATTCTCCATTGAATTCTACGCCCCTGACTTGTGCCTTGCGTTCTCCTTTCCATCCATGCTGCATGAGTGTTTAACAAACAACACCACCACAATGCTACCAGCTTGGAATGGTAGCGCTTTGCACTTCCTTTGGACAGGTGTAAAGGATGGCACAAAGCAGCGCCCGCTAGGTTTTTAAGAGCTATTTGTATAGAATCCGTGCCCAGTCTTTAATGTCCATAGAGCCCTCTGAAATCCCATCCATCGGACTTGTCCATGAAGATAGTTACAATGCCAAAGTACATTCATTCTATTATCTTCCCCATGTCATTCTCAAATGTCACACAAGAGGAGATGTCTAAAGCACATCTCGGGCTGATTCACCCACTTTTTCATTCACGTCTCAGTCTCAGAAGAGCTTTCGTATTTCCCAACAGACTCCCTAGCTAACCCTTTCACTAACCATCTTTCCCTCCTTCTGTGTGCCGCCTTCCCCCACGGTATACACTCCATTTCTGTGCGATTTCATCATGGGCCCCGGGAGTGATTTATAGTCCGTCAGAGTTTTATAAGACAAACGAATCATTTTGCTTGAAGGTTAATAGCACGCCATTCAAGGGGAGTTTACATATGCTGGGCTTTCCTCTATCAAGTGAGGAAAGGCAGGCAATCTGCTGCTAATCCAACATAAATACCCGTGGAGTCAGTCTGAAGTGTGGCATCAAAATCATTTACAAAACCTGAAATTTGAATAGGGCTTAAAACCCCATAACCTGTCAGCTCCCAGCCAGGGAAAATATTCACAGCCTGCCCGAAATTGGAGTCGTGTACTGTCTAGGTGCCAAGGAGATTGCTTTTTTCCCTTTCCTTCTAAGCAGCTAGTAAGGGAGGGGGATGGGGACAGGACAGCCTAGGGGTTACACTGCCGGTTCTAACACAGCTCAAGCTGGTGGGGTTACCATCCAAGGGCTGCTCTGTGTCAAATTAGGGGCTAGTGCAGCTCCCCCATTGCAAAAGGCCCGATTCAGCATTGCGGGCCCAATGCAAAGGGACAGCAAGGCAGGGGTTACCAGCCCCCCCATACACATCCGCTGGGGAGTACCCCGCTGCAGGGAGCCACTGTCTCACTTCTGCAGAAGATAGATAGATAGAGCCATTGAGTTCAGTGGAGTTATGTATGCTGCCCCTTGGGTGTGTGACCCATTAGCATTGATATGTTAATTGTCTTTAGAGCACAATGCACGGTGCATTTTATTGCAAAGGCGGGGGCAGACGATTAGCCTTACAGGAGGGCATGAAAAAGAAAGAAAATCTCTTTAAGTAATAGCTAAACCATGTAGGAGATAGGGGAGTCCTTTCCGGAACATTTCTGAGACTAGTGTCTGGAGCCTAGACACTATCATGATTGGTGCTGGGTAGAATAGCTAGCTATATAGAGCATTTAATCTTCAAAACATTTTAAAAGCATCAACCGATTCATTCTCTCAAGCCCCGTTGTGAAGCAAGTAAGTAATCCCCCCCCACATTTTACAGATGGGGAAACTGAGGCACAGGCCATTCCAGTGACTTGACCAAGGCCATAGGGCGAGCCAGTGTCAGAGCTGGGATTGAGACCATGCCTGTCTCAAGGGACAGTACACCCTCAGGAGGCCTTGCTACTAGGAAAAGGTAAACTCATGCAGAAAAAGCACAAACAGCCCCTGCCCCCTGCTGCTTCCCTGAAATTTTATCCAGAACTCAACCCAAGACTTTTCACAGGTTTCAAAATATACAATGAATGGTTCCCATCCTCCCTCATTCTGCTAACGCCTCCTAGCCGGGATGGTCATGCAACAAGCACATCTCTTTCAATCTGCCACAGCTTGAATGTAAAATATACAGAATATAGAGCAAAGCTACAGAAAAAGGAAGGGGCACAAGAAAAAGACCAGAGCAGGGAGCTTAAATAATTATATATCAGATTTTATATAGGGCCTCTCGTCTTGTAGGCTCTTATAGCGTACAGCACCAGTGCAATGCAGTGTGGGGAAATGTTACCCACAGACATTAGGACAAACCCTTATTCGTATGGCAAGTTTCAGGGGCTCTCTAATGACAGGATCTGAGATGTTCAGAGCTGGGCGCAATGACTTTAGCTGAAAAGACAAGTTTTTGCCCAATCATCTGCTTATAACGACCCCGCACCCCACACCCCCCTACACACATTAGAGTAACTTTCAGTAATGCCCCCAAACACTGGTAACACAGCATGGCACGCTGCTAAATGCAGAATATGCTTTGCATAAAACGAGAAGCAGCATTCAAGCCAGCTGTGCGCAATATGCAAGTAAATGGATGTCTAAAATGAAGACCCTTTGAGAGGGATAGATATGTGTGTCCTGGGAGTGTGGGGAGCAACGGCACAGCACATTGGCTGCTGTGGTGCCAGTGGTAGAGAGAGAGGAAAGCATTCACGGATGTTGGGGCGAAGGGCCTGGGACTTCCTGTGTGATGCTGGACAAATCACTTAATCTTGCTGTAGCTCAGATTCCCAGCTCTGAAATGGGGACGACGATTCCTTTGTCAGTCTCGTCTATTCAGACCGTGAGCTCTTCCGGTCCGTCTACACTGCCGTGCAGCACCCAGCACAATGGGGCCCGGATCTGGGTTGGGGTTTCTGGGTGCTACCCTGATACAAAGAGCAGTAAGTGGCATCATTCACCGGTGAAGAGGAGGTTAGTGTCTCTGACTTTATGCCTAGCACAACTTTGCTCCACCATTCAACTGGCTGTCAAAGTGTCACTCTGAATGGGATGAGTTCATGGGGCTGCCTGCCATAGGAGGTCTCAATGGCCTATCAGCCCCCTTCCTGTCCTATGTTCCATCACTGGAATAAAACTGTTCCTTTGCATTGATAAATCCCACTTCCACTCAGTCCAGTGGTTTAAGCCTTTCCTCTCTAAGGACCCGTGAGTGAGTCCTGCACATAAGGGACAGCCTGCAAATGTTGACATCTCCACAGGTCTGAGGAGAAAAACAAAGCCTTTTCGGTTGTGCCTGTTTCAGTTTTTCCTTCGGTCCTGCCATGATTCTACTCCCCTCGGGGGCTGTTTGGGTGGGATTTACACTCTTGGCCATTAAACCAAAGGCTCAGGCGCTCGGGTTTTGTTATAAACAACGTCTCCTTCACACTGAACTCGGGTTCTCCCAAGCGCTCGCGTTTTTCCTTGGACTATAAATTTTGTGGCTACAGACAGAGAAGCACCGAGACTTTGCTTCTCACACCATCAATCTCCACAGCATCCAAACAGCGGTCAGGCCGTTCAACGCATTCGCCTCCTCAGCCCCCCCAAGCCATGTCCTGCTTTGGAGTCTTCTGTTTTCACTTCAGTGGCTATTATTCCAGAGCCTGGTACACACCCAGCTCACTGCTAGTCCCCTTGTGTATTGACTCTTTGCCACCAACATGCCTCACAGCCTGTCCCCTTTCGTCTTACCATTGGACTGATTATTTCTCTCTAAGGTGTCTAATCAGATTGATGGCCAAGGCCCTTGAGGCACGGAGTAGCAGCCTTCCAGTGACATTCAGGGCTGACACACCAATAGGGCAATGCGTGGGGAAGCTTCCACCGTGGCTTGTCCTGTAGATATAGGACTTGATCCAAAGCCCATTGAAGTCAAGGAGAAAGGTTCCCATTGACTTCAGTGGCCATAGGGATCAGGCTCCCGGAGAGAACTTTAATCCCCCCGGGGCTGCCAGTTGGAGCCATTTCACCAGCACTAAATTCATACCACACATTATTTACTTATTGGAGAGGCACTGTGGTCTAGTGCAGGATTTCTCAACGACCGGTCCGTGGATTGGCTCTGGTCCCGGAGATCTGCCTGACACAGTTTAGGAAGGCAGCAAGCAGGTCCCTGGTACCAAAGAGGTTGAGAAACACTGGTCTAGTGGATGGCATGTCAGCCTGGGAGACAAGACCATGGCTCTATTCCTGGCTTTACTGCGTGACAAGTCACTTTCCTCTCCCTTCACACTTCCAACCCTTTGTATATTTAGACTGTAAGCTCCTGGGGGACAGGGACTGTCTCTTGCTATGTGTTTGTACAGCGCCCACTATAATGGGCCCAGATCTCAGCTAGGTCCTTTAGATCTTGTCGTAATACCAATAAATACGGGGGGGTGTTCCCTTCCAGGCCCTGCAGGTAGGTAAAATCCAACCCAGGGTGAATATCGGGGGGAAACCACCAACCCAATAAAACAAACAAACAAAAAGCCAAGTCAAACAAGCATTTTAGTTCTACGACAAAATAAATATTTCAACTCCAATTTGCCAAGATCAGTGAGACGACGGTTCACGATTCATAGGTATAACACCACTTTGTACGGCACAACACTCAGTGACTATGCTGCAGCATGAAAAAGCCCTGATGAGTACAAGTATTCACACAATATAAAATATGGTCTAGGGATATATGCTGGCTTATAGGCTACTTGCCTGGGCTACCTGTACTCTGTAATCACGCAGTGTCAATAGTCTGTCTTCACCGCTTGACTGATTCATTTCCATCAAGGCCTGGGCTGCCACCAGTTGCCTGATCCCAGGGACCAGCGTGCACTGAGAGGATAACAGTGTACAACACACCTCGGCAGCTGATATCTGTCATAGAGATTGTCTCATACGTCTGTAGCCAGGCCTGGGACAGACTCCTCCCCCCATGGAACTCTGCTGACTACAGGGATGAATATGGCCTGTGTTTAAAGGACCCGGGTTTTCCAATTCTTTATTGCTTTTTAATATACTCCTAGCAAACCGAAAATACTATCTCCCCCCCTCCCCGCCGCCTCTGCGCTGGATATTTTTCTCCCTGGGTTTAGAAAGTAGCTGATACAAAAGAATCCATTTCTGTTCTACTGCAACTTTTCCCACAGTGCCTTAAATCGATCAGCTGTGTGGGGCAGTGTCACTGGAGCATGGAGGCTCATTGATTATCTCCTCCCAGAGAGCCAGCAGAGGGAGGAGTGGGCAGCGTTTCTGTGGGTATCACAAAAATGGCATCGGTGGGTTCATTGCTTGGTGAGGAGGGTGGTAGATTAGACAAGTACAAGACCCCTAAACTAAGTATTTGGAATCTCTCATTTATTTTCTTATCAGTTTAGATCAATATTAAAAGGCCCATCGATCCCATTCTTTACCTTGCCAGTGTCTCTTTAGAGTCATCTGACAGGGTCATTTCTCTATGGAGTTTGCATTAGCAAAACATCCAAGTCCCATCTACTGATGCTGGAATCAACACCCAGGTGCATCCAATGAGCTTTTATGTGCCTCAGAGGTTATCTGAGTCTCCAGATCATGGGTGAAATCCTGGCCCCACTGAAGTCAAAACTCCTATTGATTTCACATGCATCAGGGTTTCACACCTTAGCGCCAGGGAATACCGGAATTTGGGAGGTGCAGGACCTATTAAGGCACCTACCTTTGCAAACTGGGGTCTGGACAAGCCCCGATCCTGTGACCTTCTCGTTTGGTGCCTTCCAGGTGACATTTACAAGGCCTTTGAAGCACTTAACACCTAAAAGTAGGGAATAGGTGGGTCCTAAATGATGCCTTCTATAGGGAGGGGAGTTGCACTCCTTCTTGTTGCTCAGATATTTTCATCAATTCCGCCACCAAATTAGCACCATACAAAAAGACAACTTTCACATTGCCAGTCTGGGGCCTCCGGTCCCCAGCCTTTTCCAGGCCTGTTGGCAATCAGCAACTGTGCGCCTGCCATGTTTACAACTTAATATGTGGGGCCCAGGGGATGCTGCATATATGGATGTGACTAAAAATACATATATATCTTACTAAAACATAAGAATATAAGGGAAGCAGAGAGTTGGCTAGAACTGTTGCCCTTGCTTGTTTGTCTTACCCTAACATAAAAAAGTAATCACGCAGCCAACATGAAATGCTCAGCTTTGGCATGATATTAAGGAACTATTTGGAAATAAAGTAACAATGTCGCTTCAGTCCTTGGGCCCCCAGAATTACACTGGGCAACACTCAGGCTTGATGTTAGATAAAGCAGTCAGCATGCTGTGTATCAGTCATCCAGGAGGCAGGCCGGAAAGTGGGGGCTTTCAACTTGTCCAGAGCGTGACATCAGCAGAGTTTGCTGGCAAATCCCTAACTTCTTCCTCCCAAATAAAGAGAATTCATCCATATATATATTTTTTTTTTGCTTTGTTAGCTAGTTTGCAAAGAAACTCAAACGAAACCCATCGATCCCCAAGACACGCCGGATACAAGCTCAATCGTGTTATACAGATAGTTACAATGTAACCCTTCCAGACCTTGGTATATTGCGCTGTGAGCTTTTGGTGAAGCACAGACAATTTAAATAATATACAGTTCTTTTTTTAATTATTATTATTATTTAAAATATATTTGTAGGCAGAACTGATGTAGACATTTAAAAGCAACAGCCTTTGAAAAGCAAGTTGAGTGTCTGCAAAAGGAAAGGCTCTTTACTTCACTGTATTAAAAATAGACGCCAATGGGTAACGGAGCAGTCCTCTAGGGTCAGAGTAAAGGGTTGTTCAGTCAGATGTATGTTGCAAGGCTCCTTGAGTCATGTCCTTCCCCACCCAACCTGTGGTGGGGATCCAGGTTAGACGCCCATAAACATGCCCATGAAATCCGATCCATTCTGAATGGTGATGGGGGCTCCTGCGCTGTTGTCGACAAATATAGAGGTGTATTGCCCAGCCTGTATGTTCAAAACAAAAAGGGGGAAAGGAATCGGATACGGCTATCCAGTGTGTAAGGGAAAGCGAAAAGCAGCAAAGGCTACTGTGAGGGTGGACTCGGGACACCAGAACGTGGTGGTTTCAGGGAGCTGCTCAAATATTTTCACTGCAGCACTGTGTTTCTAGCTTGTTACTATTCAGTTCTATTTACATCCGTGTCTGGGCTTGACATGATTAGAGTGTGGAAGCAGTGCGGTCTAGTGGTTACAGCAGCCAACGAGGGATAGCTCAGTGGTTTGAGCATTGACCTGCTAAACCCAGGGTTCTGAGTTCAATCCTTGAGGGGGCCACTTAGGGATCTGGGGCAAAATCAGTAACTTGGTCCTGCTAGTGAAGGCAGGGGACTGGACTTGATGACCTTTCAGGGTCTCTTCCAGTTCTATGAGATATATATATATGGAGATATACCTATATAAAATCAGATGACTATTCCTTACTCTGCCACTGTCTTGCTGGGTGACCTGGGGCAATTGGTGCTCTCTGCCTCAGTCTCCCTTCTATGAAATTGGGATGATACTTACCCACTTTGGTAAAGCCCTGGGAGATGGCTGGATGAAGAGTTTATGTATTTACTATTATTAATATCACAGTTTTGTAGGAGGAAGATTAATTGTGTGGTTAAAGTTAGGAACTTGGACCCAGGAGATCAGGTTTCGGTTTCTAGCCCTGACACAGACTCCCTGGGTGACCATTTAATTTCATGGTACTTTAATCCTAAAATGGAGTTAAGAACGCTTCCCTACTACATAGGGGGTGGAAGGGAGGGGAAGGGAGCTGGGCTGAGAATCTTAATTCAATAATGTCTATAAAGCATAGGCGCCGACTCCGTGGGTGCTCCAGGGCTGGAGCACCCACGGGGTGGCGGGGGGGGAGAATTAGTGGGTGCTTAGCACCCACTGTCAACTAAGCTCCCCCCACCTCCTCTCAGCACCTCTCACCTGACACCAGCCCCACTGATCAACTCCTCCCCCTCCCTGTTCCGCAGTGTGCAGGAGGAGCTGGGAGGGAGGGGGAGGAGCGGGGACGGTGCACGCTCAGAGGAGGGGACAGAACTGGGCGGGAAGAGGCGAGGTGGGGGTGGGGACTTGGGGGAAGGGGTGGGGCCAGGGCTGGGGGAGGAGAGGGGGCAGGAATAGGCAGGGTGAGGGTGGGGACCTGGGGGAAGGGGTGGAGGGGGCTGGGCCTGGGGCAGAACTGGGGCGGGAAGAGGTGGGGAGGAAGTGGGCGCTTGGAGGAAGGGGTGGAGTGGGGATGAACCTGGGGCGGGAGGGGGTCAAAACACCCCCACCCACCCCCGGGTAGAGATGAAGCCAGTGCCTACGCTATAAAGCACTCTTGCCCAACTCCACAAAGGAAGCTAGGAGTCTCAATACCTTTGTGGATTTGGGTCTCTGTGATCCCACCACACTCAGAGAGAAAAGTGTGCGTGCGTGTGCGTGTGTGAAATAAGCTCCATGTAAGCTCGAAAGCTTGTCGCTCTCAGCAACAGAAGTTGGCCCAGTAAAAGGTATCACCTCCCCCACCTTGTCCCTCTAATATCCTGGGACCAACACAACTACAACTGCACTGGGCACTGAATGAGTGCAGACTGTATCATCATCATCTTCCATGCCCCCTTACCTGTAGCTGTAGCAACCCATGCACATAAACAGTGAAGATCTTGCTGTTACTTTCCAGACCAGCAATAACTTCCAAAGATCTAAACAGCAGCCAGAGAAGAACAGAATATGCACATTAACTCAGCCAGCTAGTCACATCAGCTACACACCTAAGCAGAAACAAAGACATCCAGATTAAGTCACAGTCCTCCCCTTCTCAAAGAGCTTCCACACTCCCGGGGGGAAACCAGTGTTGCCGTAGGCATTGCTATGTTGGATCAAACCAGTGGTCCCCATCTAGTCCAGGTGCCTCAGAGGGAGGTGCAAGAAACCCTGGAGTGACAGTTAGGTGATAGGTTTCAGAGTAGCAGCCGTGTTAGTCTGTATCCGCAAAAATAACAGGAGTACTTGTGGCACCTTAGAGACTAACACATTTAACTGCTCCCAGGGAAATCGCCTCCAACCCCCTTCTTCCCCCCATTAGTTAGTGGCAGACATCTACAACAGGCCACTTGAGGAGTCCTACACAGGTGTGAAAAGTAGCAGCAGGAGAAGAGGAACTGATTAGCTACCTCCCAGCTGAGACCTACCAAGCCATTATAAAAGCCAGCAAGTGGCTCAGCGTGGGGAGCAGATAACTGCCTTTCTGGACACTGAAAAAGCATATGATCTGGTGTGCAGGGAGGGTTTGTTCTATATGTCGGCCAAGATAGGGGTAAAAGGAAAAATGTGTAAGTAGACAAGAGATTTTTTTGAGGACTAAACAGGTTACAGTAGGGAAAGTCTTAACAGATATCTATAATATCGCCTATGGCACTCCACAGGGAAGTGTTATCAGCCCAACCACATTTAATATTATGATAAACAATCGCCCAAAAAATGTCAGGGCAGGAATAGGTATCACCTTAGTTGCAATATGGGTCAAACGCAGGAGAATTAAAGTGGCTGGAGAAAGAAGCAATGAAGCATTCAGGGAGGTCTCACACTGGGGAGCTGATTGAGGATCTAAAACAAATGGAGTGATCTTCACCAGGAAAAAGACTAAAGATGAGTGTAATTGATTTCTTTATGGAGAACAGGTGTGTGTAGTTAATAGTTTTAAATTTCTGGGTGTAGTGTTTGATAATAAACTCACTTGGAAGGGCTATATAAAAAGTATTACAAACAAATGTAAAGGTAGGATTCATCTGCTTAAAAGTATTGCTGGGATTAATTGGGGAGCAGGAGCGCCGCCAGCTTTTCTGCCGCCCTAGGAGGCGGAAGGTCCCGCCCCGAAATGCCACCCCCCACAGAGGCGGCGGAAGGTCCCACCGCCAAAATACCGCCGCGGTCGCCGCCCCCCAAATTGTAGCGCCCTAGGCGACCGCCTAGATCACCTAATGGGTTGCGCCGGCCCTGTTGGGGAGCAGATAAGAAAGTGCAAATGATGCTACATAGAGAGTTAATAAGATCAATCATAGATTATGGTGTCAAGCCTTTAGTTCTGTGACCAGATCGGAGCTTAAAAAGTTAGTCAATTCAGGCTCAAACGCTACAAATTGCATGTGGTGCGTTTCTTATGACACCACTGTGTGCAATGCAGGTAGCTACTGGAGAAATGCCTATCAATTTGAGAATGAAAAAGTTAGATCTGATATTTTGGGCTCAAGTTAAGGGAAACGGTGCAGATAAGAATATTGGACAAATTTATATGAGGAATGTTGGGAATAAAGCAGATGAAATGTAGCCTAACACAGTAAACTCCTTCATGCTCAGAGGGTTAAAATGTAGGTAAAAGAGTTATGTGAAAAGGAAGGACTAGAAGAGATTCAAATCTATAATTATGGGGCAGTAAATTATACCTGGAAAATTGTCTTTCCGGACGTGAGTTTAGAATTATATAATATAATAAAGGGAAAGAAAGCGTCATTCTATATGACAGATAAAGTTTATCCATTTATATACGGTAAATGAAGTCACCATTGCTAAATATTATATATATAGGCGAAGCTTAAGTTGAAAAAAATAAGTTGAATGGGAGCAACCTTTTGCATCCCTGAGATTGGAGTTAAGAAATCTAAAAGAATATCTAATTTTGTAGCCATGATGATAGCTGACTTGGTGGGACTAATGTTAGCACTGAACTAGATAAGAGATGTACAGCCTACCACAGCTGTTATCTTTTCAGATTCATTATCAGGAATTCTGGCCATTCCCAGGAGACCTCAAATCGAATAAATGAAATATTGTTTTTGACAACAGAGTTAGGATGTTTGGACATTGAAATCATGCAAACCGGGTGAACATATTACTACCAAGGATTCCAGCACGTGTAGGGATACCTGGCAAAAAAGCGGCAGATAAAGAAGTGAAAAATGCTTTAAAACATGGAGACACTGATATAAAAAGATTCCTTTGACTAAGCAGGAATTTAGAAGTTTAGTTTAAAAAACAAAACAAAACCAAAACAAACATTAAGAAGGAATTACATGAATTGTGGACCAAGGAGAAGAGAGGAAGAAGATTCCCCGAAGCAGAGGATAATGTGCAACTCCAAAGTTCGGAAAGGATCGGTGAAGTGCTCATATTTAGACTAACTGGTCACTATGGTCTGAATGATCATTTATATTTATCGACTAGACACAAAGTTGGGTGATGGAACATGGGTAAGGTTAAGAAGCAGCTGATCCCCTGAATGCAGGGCGTGTTTCCAGGAAAGCCTCTTTGGGAAGAATGGAGACACTTTGAAGGTGACAGAACATACTGTCTGAGGCTACAGAAGGTAACATTAGAAAGCTGGACTACGGTGTTTTTAAGGGTATAGAGGAGGGTAAGAGTGCAGTGGCATGAATGTCTGAGGAATACATTATTTGGTGGCAGTTACAGACTTAGTAGACGAGTCTGCTTCACCCTGGGGCATGAGAAGTAGAAAACAACATTTGGGGAGCGGGAGTTGGGAAGCTGGTATCTGTAGCTGGCCCTGGAGCAGTGGGGAAGGGCCTCTGGGCCCTGCAGCTTGCTTTGCTCAGGGGAATAGCTTTGCTTTGGCATTGCTTTGTGAGTTCTGTGTTTAAAGAATCCAACTGTGCCCTGACGGAAGTGCCTGAACAGACTTGGGGCACAGCGTTCCTTCTTCCTGGGCTGGGGAGTCAAGTCAGCAGCCCTACACAGGCTCTTGCTCTATAATTGCCAAGCAAATGGACTGAAATCACTATTTCCGGCCCTCTAAATGACTCTCAAGAATGTCCAATTCTGTCCTACAGGGGGCACTCTGCAGCAGTCAGTACGATAGCTACTCTCTCAATAGCCATGCCTACATGACTCCTTGCACTAAGTGCACATTTGTTTTCAGGGCGTAAAAAAATTATTTGAACGTTTCACAAACGACACAAGAATTCTGACTGCTGTAGGTAGCGAGGGAAAATCTACCACTTGCTATGGGACACGTTGCTAGTACTGTTCTAGTATTCACATACTCATGGAGGTCCATTGATCTCACAGCAAGTAGCTGTTTTATAGCTGAGGAAAGTGAGGCCCGGAGAAGGAAAGTGACTTGCTCACGGTCACTCAGCAGGTTAGTGGCAGTGCTAGGAACAGACCCCGATCTCCGGAGTCCCACTTCCATGCCCTACCCACCTGACCAAATGCTCCATGGAAGTGGTGACTCAGAAATAACAACAACTAGCTTCTATATAGCCTTTTTCAGCTGTACAGCTCAAAGTGCTTTCCAAAAGAGGTAAGTATTATTCTCTCCATTGTATAGGGCGTTACTTGTTCAAGATTACAAAGCAGGTCAGCACCACAGCCAGGAATAAACAACCCAGCTCTCCTGAATCCCTGTCCAGGACTGCACTGTCTCCCCCAGGTCAGAGCTGAACCAATAACTAAGTATAGTGTTAGAGCAGCAGAGAAAGAGGTGAGCTGCAGGTGCTGTCCTCCAGATGAAATCTGAAAACACCCCCTGTGGTTTCCACTGGAAACACTATTGTTCCTCTCTCTTGAACGGTCATGCAGTGTTGCTGTTTGCTCTTAAACCGCTGCCTCCTTCCGCCCAAGAACCAGCTGCATTTCAGTGATGAGTGAAATGACTCTGCTTCCAATCAGCTTGTCAAGTTTGCCAAGCACTATGGGTGGGAGGTTCTATAGCATCCTTTTATTGCTCATTGTTTATTAATTGCTTTGTAGGTGTGATGGTCACAAAGAAAGTATGTTCATGGAAAAGACAGTGCTCTGTATGGGAGCCTGCTCTTTGGATGGGAGGAGTGTGTTGGCCTGGGGTTTTTATCAGGCCCATACGTAATGGACAGAAAATCATTTTCAAGGGCCAGACCATCCTCTGAGTGCCAATAAGTCAGAGCCTGTTTGGAAAGCTCTGTATCACCTAGCCAGCATTGTCCCTCCATGTCACCCTGCATGCTCTAAAACTCTCCCTGAGGGGAAGTTACAGGGATAACAGGTCAACCCATGGGAGCACAGCTCCATCCCAACGGCATGTCACGGAGGTAGGAAGCAGGACAGAGGCACATGGCCTCCGCCTGGCTGGATCCTCCCAGATCTGCCCTATTCAGTGGGTAGCACCTCTGGCTTCTTCCCCCAGGAGGCCAACGCCACCCCGCTCCTTTCCACAGTGAGGTGAAGAAACACAGCGAGTGCCAACACATGGCGTTTCCAGCCCCCCGACATGGAGATAACCTGCGTAGGGGGGACTATTTGGCCCAGAGAGCACAAATCACTTGGCACCAAGAGCCAACTAGGGAGTTACTTGTGTGTGTCATATACTACCAAATGCCAAACCTGGGAGGGAACTTTCCTTCATTCATCTCTCTCACACTCCCTCTCTCCTTCCCTCCAAGTGTCTGCCTCCCTCTCTCTCCCAGTCACAGCTGGAAGCCTCGAGGCTCTTTCAGCTCCCTAAAACAAATGACTGCATAAGCAGACATCCCTAGCAAATTCCACAGGCTGGCTCCGGTAGCAGTGCACCCAGTGCCAGCAGAATGCTCGTCCGAACAGGTCCCATAATGACAGAAAAGTTCCTGTGCCCCTCCTCCCATTCTCTCACCACTCCAAGGGACAGTCAGGTCCTCACCCATTGTCAGAGAGCGAGAACAGCCTCTGCTAGAACCTGGCGCTTGCCAGGCTTTGTCCCCATGGCTGTAGAACTACGCTGACGGGACAATAGTTTTCAACACCATTTGAAGAGGGCCATGGTAGACACCCAGTGGAAACACAGCTCTGTCTCCTAGTGGGCATGGCCCTGCAGGAGCTTAATCTAATCTACTGAGTGGTGATTAAGCCTTCCATCAGTTCTGACTAAGCAAGAACAAGGCAGGGGTCATGGCAGCTGCTCCTCAGAGCCAAAGGCCCTCACCATGTTATGGCTCCAGTCTTGTAAAAAGGACCCTTATGCTACGCAAGGCATCCCACCAGCCTGAGGGAGGGAGGGAGGGAGGGAAAGAGAGAGAGAGAGAGAGAGAGAGAGAGAGGGGGAAAGGGAGAGAGAGAGTGTATGTGTGTGTGTGGCTCCCCTTTGCAGAATCAGGGCTTGTGGCCATAAATTACAGCTGAAGACAGCTGCGATATATCCTAGAAGGTTGCAGTGCTCTCGATGACATCTGGCCTAGCTTCCTAGCTGGGGGAAGGATTAGTCTGTGGCATGGTTTGGCTAAGTTCTCAGAAAAAAAACACCCACGAAAACAAGGTAGCCATGCGCCAGCCTTGCTAGCTACAGCCATGTCAGAAGAGATCTGCTGTTGACAGACATTTTCAATACCTGATTGCTCCTCGCATGGCTGACGCTGTAGTGTGGAGAGACAGACAGACAAGGTCCTTGAGGGAGGTGAGTAAGCCTCCCCGATGAAAAACACTTTGTTTTCCCTCAAGACAAGTGCCTTCATCAAAGCAGTCAGGAGTATGGAGAACCTGATAAGGGAGGAGAGCTCCCCACCCCTCTTTATTTTTACAAATGGTTATCTGTCTTCCCCTCTCTAAAAGGCATTAAGTGACAATCAGGCCCAAGTGCCCATGGCTCTGAAACTATCAAGCCTTTTAAATAAACAAGGATAATTGCCTCATGGGCCTAATAAATCCAAAAGGGACATTGAGTAAGGAGAAATAACAGGAGTACTTGTGGCACCTTAGAGACTAACAAATTTATTAGTGCATAAGCTTTCGTGGGCTACAACCCACTTCTTCGGATGCATAAAGAGTGAACCATATATTGAGGAGATATATATACACATACATACAGAGAGCATGAACAGGTGGGAGTTGTCTTACCAACTCTGAGAGGCCAATTAAGTAAGAGAAAAAAAACTTTTGAAGTGATAATCAAGATGGTTCAGTACAGACAGTTTGATAAGTATACTTGTAAGTATTTTCACACTTGCTTCTTATCAAACTGTCTGTACTGAACCATCTTGATTATCACTTCAAAAGTTTTTTTTCTCTTACTTAATTGGCCTCTCAGAGTTGGTAAGACAACTCCCACCTGTTCATGCTCTCTGTATGTATGTGTATATATATCTCCTCAATATATGGTTCACTCTTTATGCATCCGAAGAAGTGGGTTGTAGCCCACGAAAGCTTATGCTCTAATAAATTTGTTAGTCTCTAAGGTGCCACAAGTACTCCTGTTATTTTTGCGGATACAGACTAACACGGCTGCTACTCTGAAACCTGAGTAAGGAGAGCTCAGTTTAAAATAGGGTGACCAGAGGTCCTGATTTTATAGGGACAGTCCCGATATTTGGGACTTTGTCTTATATAGGCGCCTAATACCCCCCACCCCCGTCCCGATTTTTCACACTTGCTGTCTGGTCACTCTAGTTTAAAAACAACTGAATACATGACGGGGGAAATCCAGGACAGCCCCATGTGCACTAGGAACTGGAACTCGGCTGTTCCAAGACAGGCAGGATGGTCCAGCGGTCAGGGTGCTGATGTGGGGCTCAGGAGACGTGGGTTCAATTTCCTGCCCCACTACAGACGTCCTGCACGACCTAGAGCAAGCCACTGCGCCAGAGATGAAAAGATGGAGATAGTCCTATTTCCATACCTTACCGAGGTACTGTGAGGGTAAACGTAAGAAAAATTGCGAGGCTCAGATACCATCCGGGGCGCCGGATAAAGTCCTTAGATCCATCTTCTGCAACACTATTAAGAAAGCAACTGGCACCCCAGCACTGTAGTGGAAGTAAAAATAGCTTTTCACCCTCAGAGAGCAACACGAATAGGCTAAGAGTTTCAAATCTCTGAAATCTCAGCCATTGATACACACTGGCTGAGGGCTCCACTGAAAAATACCTTGGCCACCACTCTGGTTCGTCCATCAGGGACATTTTCCCACCTAATATGTGAGATACAGCATGATGGGCAGTCTCTGCTCAAAAGAGTTTCAGGGCTAAGGGGATCAGCCCTGCTTCCAATAGGATCAGTAGGGAGGGGACTGTAATGAGACAGCAAGGAGAGGCCAGGCTGCAGGCCGGGAGAGAGATGCACTTAGCAGAGCTGTATGAAGGAAGCTTGCTCAGATGCCTGATTCTAGCTGGTACCACTCACACAATCACATACAAAAAGGTGTGGGATGTGGGTCCAGGAGCAGGAGGCTCCGAGTCCTGCAGCTGCCCAGAGTGGGCCAGTAAAACATTTGGGGGAGACATTTCCCCTCATCCCTCATTTAGGCCCCGTCAACTCCTCACTTTTCTGAGCCCTGAAATCATAAAGGACCACTCTAAAGCAGACTGCAGAACAACGCTGCCCTGGTTAGCAAGATCCTCACCTTCCCAACAGGCCAGCAGGTGTTCTGCACTCATTGTTACCTTGGTTACTAATGGGTACTTGGGCACCAACCCAGTCTTTTCCACAAGCCAATGAAACACAGGAGCGAGACCTGGTATTTATGGTACGAGGCTTCATTTCAATTTAATTCTCTAATAAAGCTGAGGTGAGGTCGATCCCATTTACGACCATCCCAGGCACAGGGCAGGGAAAGTGGAGGTTCCACCTCGGCAACACATTTAACGGCATTAGTGGCTTTAAGTCACGCCCGTAAAGTTGTTTTATTGACACATTTTCAGTGCTCTAATTGCTCAAGTCTCACTACAATTTGGGCGAATAGTGGGGGTGAGCTGGGGTGGGTCTCTTGACCCTGGAGAGTTCTAAACAGGAATCCTCCGGCCGGGAAAAGCGACCAGAGCGAGCCCTGAAGGGGACTGGCTGCCCTAGGGGAGAAGCACTGCCCTCTGCTGGGTGAAATGCCAGGCCTGCCCGTATGTTTGTCAGGTCCCTCTGCCGAGCTCCCTAGGGAGAAGCCTGCCTTTTCAGAGACAAAGGTTGTCAGGGCCTTGGTGACTCGTTAAGCTGGTGAGAGCGGTGCCTGTGTCTGTGCGCACGCTTTGGGTGCCCTTCCTTAAGGCCCTGATCCTGCAAAGAGAACAGTGCAGATGCACTTCCCCCACCCCCAAGAATCTATTAATTGTTTTTCCGATGCTGTTCATTAGGGGCGATGTAGACTCTTAGGAGTCCATTGACTTTCTGAGAGACGTGGGCTCCTAAGTCACTTTTGACAATGGAACTTGGACTCCTAAATCACTCAGGCACGTTAGAAAATTCTACCCCCAAGTCTTTTTATTGTATGGCTTTTTATTTCCGTCGCTGAGGAACAGTATGACATCTCTCCTAAGTCCTCCCTGGTCTGGCATATACTAAGGGGCCGCTGAATTTAACAATCCTTGGCACCACACCAAGACTCAATGCTCACCCTGAGTTATGGGTGGTGGGGTTCAGTATGCAAAACGGGGTCTCTCTGTGTCTTTATCCCAGTGACCATGGGTGCCTGGGGGGGGGGGGGGTGCACGACATGCTTGTATATAGGTCCTGGCACATTTAGCATCAGGAACTATCTACACTCACCCACCCTCCTGATCGGTCCAGCATTTTGAAGGACAGCATCAGTGAGATGCTAAGCTCTATCCAGATGGGATGCAAGTGAAATAACAAAAACATAGCTTCCATAGTCTCCCCTGACCCCGAATTAACATGCTAGCACCACTAGGCACGTGTGCAGTGAAGTCTGAGGGATGGGTTTGTGGGAGGCTTTCCTCGGGAAGATTGATAGGCCCGTGGGTCGGGTCGGTTACCATCATGACAACTTGTACATCCCCAGGGTTTAGCAGGGCACTTACGTGATTACATTTAGGAAGCCGTTCGTGGGTGTGGGTTGTCTGATGGCAGGGCAGGGAAGGAACGCTGTTCACAGCTAATAAAAATGGTAAAAGCCACAGCAGTGCCTGTATTTCAGACCCAGAATCTCATTCCTGCCTCCTGGAACCACAGTGTCTTTCTGACACTTTTATATCATTCTCTCTACTCAGCACCCTCGGCCAAATTCAATTCTAGCCCATTTTGTCTATGACGCTTTGAATATTTACTTAGGTATACACCGTGGATAGCACCATCCATTGACAAGCAGGGAGAGCTCATGGGAAAATTTACACAAAGCTCAAGAGCCTGACCAAGTTTCTGTTCAAAGACGGATCCTGTTTCCCAGGGGGTTCTTTGGGCACAGAATTGATCCCTGGTGAAGTCTAGTTCACAAGGATTTCCAGACCAGGTCAGATCATTAGTCCATCAAATCCATTATCCTGCCTCCAGGAGTGTCCCGTACCCAAGGACACAGATGAAGATGAATGGACCTCTCCGTGTGCATGGCGGGGAAAGAGGAAACATGCTTTCATGTCAGCTAATCACCCAGGATTCATCGATTTTAAGGCCAGAAGGAAACATGTTGATCATCTAGTCTGACATCCAGTGATTCCTACATCAAGGGCATGGCTTCTGGTTGAACTAGAGCATCTCTAATTCATATGAAATGTACCCCTCTGCAGAGGATCAGTCCTCAAAATAGGACTTAAGTGGGGCATAGCCCTTGTGCTGACCTGCCCAGGGATGAATTTCACCCCAAGCGATTAGTCTTAAAGATCAAAGCCACTTTTTCTCGGCTGAAGATCACAAGCTTCTGATTGGTGCCGGGCACCTCAATCCAATAGGAAAAAAGTTTGTTTGAGGGTTTTTTTTGGTAAGGATCTCTCATAGGGTGGAGCATGCATTTTTTCAGCAATTATGGAATGGCAAAAAGCCTTCCTGGAGCTAGCAAAGCTGGGGATCATTGGGAAAAGGCACCAGCCCAGTAATTCTCTCTCAGTTCTGAGGAAACAAAAACCAGCTCTGTCTCTGCCACAACAAACAACACCCATGAATGTACTGACTGGGGCATATTTATGCGTATGTGCTTATATAACCCACACTAGAAGATCACGGATCTTTGTCCTTCTTTAGTGACTAGTCCACAGAAGAAGAAAAGAGTCTACTAGCGCTGCCAGCTAGTGGCTCAAGTGGTAGAAAATCATGTTTTTAAAGCTGAAGGGGAAGTTCCTCTACTGGATGGACTTAGTACTGCGTGCCTGTGCTTCAGCCCTTATGCTACTGACAGAGGTTCTCTGCAGGGGCGGCTCCAGGCACCAGCGCAGCAAGCGCATGCCTGATGCGGCAAGCCGCGGGGGGGCGGCCTGCCGGTTGCTGTGGGGCAGCAGGCAGGCTGCCTTCTGCGGCGTTTCTGCGCGAGGTTCGTGAGGTTCGCCATCAGCGGCGGCTCCAGGCACCAGCGCTCCAAGCGCGTGCCTGGGGCAGCAAGCCGCGGGGGGCACCCTGCCGGTCCCTGCAAGGGCGGCAGTCAGGCAGCTTTCGGCGGCATGCCTGCGGGAAGTCCGCCGGTCCCGCAGATTCAGCGGCAATTCAGCGGCGGCTACGCTGAAGCCGCGGGACCGGCGGACCTCCCGCAGGCAAGCCGCCGAAGGCAGCCTGCCTGCCGTGCTTGGGGCGGCAAAAAAGCTAGAGCCGCCCCTGTCGCCGGTTCCGCGGTTTCGGCAGTAATTCGGTGGCGGGTACGCTGAAGGCGCGGGACCGGCGGACCTCCCGCAGAACCGCCACTGAATCCACGTGACCGGGGTGGACCTCCCGCAGAAACGCCACCAAAGGCTGCCTGACTGCCGTGCTTGGGGCGGCAAAAAACATAGAGCCGTCCCTGATTCTCTGCTTGTTCATGTAGTAGGGGACTCAATATTTGGAGCAGGAGGATCTGAGTTCTAGCTGTGCTGATAAGTTCTGAGTGACTATAATGTAGAGCCTAGAGATACTCATGAATTCCTAGGTGACCTTGGATTCAGAGCTTTCACAGAAGGGCAACCCTAGCATTATCAAATGACCAGTGATCTCGCTTTGCATAGCAGAGTTCTGCAGCCCCAGGTCGCTGCTGGAATGCTGCCTTTCTGACTGAGTGAGAGGTTGGTGAGCAGTATCCCACGGCTTTAATAACACACCCCTCAGCCATCCCAAGCGAGAGTGCCATTCAGTAACAGAGGCAACATGTTAGATCGATGAGCTCATCTGGTAGGGCACCAAGGCTGCTGCTTCTTACAGGCAAGTACAAAATATATTACGGTGTCCACCTGCCAAGTTTACCTGGGCCGAAGTTCCCCGTTAAATTTCCTGTCACTGTTTTTATTAGGGCCAATTCAAGAAACCCATCTCACACTCTTTTTCATCAAAGTCTGAAATGTCTTTTGGTGACATTTCTTGAGGGCTTGTAAAGGTCCCACATGGGCAGTGATGAAAAGCAAAGGCCGTTATTGTCTAACGTGCAGATCAGGTAATAAGTCAGGCCGCTCCAGTGAAAACTGCCACATGGATGGAGTCACCCCAGCCCTGAAGAGAAGCTAAAAGCTCTAGGGCTAAGGAGAAGGTCAGTTTCCTTTGTCTCTTCTCACTCAGCAGCAATATGGAAACCCTGGCCCCATTGCCATGGCAAAACTCCCACCGACTTGAAAATCCTGGCCCCATTGCTCATGGAGTCCATGCATCCAAATTCATTAACTAGCCCACAAAGGTTCCCAGGGTTGCTCTGAGGAAAGGAAAGATAGTTACTCCCTTCTGGGCACAGGGAACTGGAGTGACTTGCCCAGGGCCAGGTAGCACATCAGTGGCATACCCAGGAGAAAAGCCAGGGATTAAATTCAACCCAGGTGTGATTCTATTGACTTCAGCAGTGTTACACTAGGGATGTATTTGACCTCAGGAATCCTGCTTTGAAGACCCCTCTCCCTGCCACTAGACAACACTGCCATAGCTCAGGATAGCCTTGAACCCTGACAGCACCAAGGACGGATGAGTGCTTTATTCGCTAGGAGATCCAGGGGTAATAGCCATTCTGTTTATTGAATTTGAAAGGATGAACACCCTGGGCCTTTCGAGATGCTTGGTCCAGTAGGTTTTTGATTTGTCCCTCATTCACAGAGGGTATCCGTGGCATTTGCCAAAAGTAGCTGAGAAAGGAGCAGTTTGTGACAGGTTAAGAACCGCATTGCAGTGACTCACGTGTATCGATGACAGAGGGATTCGATGCAGATCAGCACACGGACATTGTCTCTGGCCCGGAGCTGCACCTTGCTCTTCAGCTCACTGTGATCTTGGAAAGAAGCAAACCATGAAAATAAAGAAAGAAGGAAACTCCCTCTACAACAGGACAAATCATCAACCACGTTAGGCTGTAAGCAGCACGTCATGGCTCCATTAGAGAAGTACCCCGCTGGTTTCTCATTGAAATGCCCTTTACCACTGTTGAGTGAATAGGAGGAAAAAGCATCAGTGAACATTGTGGTGGGTTCTGAATGTCCTTTCAATTTAGCCGTGTTTGCCTCCGTTCCCACATGCCCACCCCATGCTTTTCATAATCATTCGTGGAAGGCAAGTTTTCTTCATATGAAAGTGAATTTAGGGCCCATAACAGAGATTTGGCTGATTAAGAAATGAGATTTATTTTGGCCAGCAGCAGGACAGCTGATAAAGAATCAGAGCCACCCAGGCCGAGAAAGTACTGTGCCATTCAGACAGTGAATTCACACAGCTATTCTCAGAGAAGAGTTCTCAAGGGCAAAACACATTAATACGAAAGCCCTGCCAGCAAATTCCAACTGGCAAACAAATGAATCAAAGTCGTGATCTGCTGTCCATGGACATTGTGCTTTCTGGAGAGTCAGCTGGGAAATCTGACGAAGTGGGTTTTCCCCCACGAAAGCTTATGCTCCAATACATCTGTTAGTCTATAAGGTGCCATAGGACTCTTTGTCGCTCTTAACTGGGAAATTGTTCACTATGAATAATTCATCCAGCTCTAGCCAGCACCAAAACCCACGTAAAGGTCTGATGCACTGTTATCTATAGACAGGCAGGAAAAGCAATGAAATGTCTGTAGAGTTATAAAATGCCATCCCTTTATCAGACTGCACCATCCTATGGTAGCAGAGAGGACTGTCTGTAACCCTGTGTAATACAGTGGCAAAGTGCATGCCATGCCTCCATTAGTGGCTGGTCTGCTAGAGCAGAGGTGGCAAACTACAGCCCGCGGGCCACATCCGGCCCGCGGGACCATCCTGCCCGGCCCTTGAGCTCCCGGCCGGGGAGGCTAGCCCCTGGCCCCTCCCCTGCTGTCCCCCCTCCCCTGCAGCCTCAGCTCACCGTGCCGCCAGCGCTCTGGGCGGTGGGGCTGCGAGCTCCTGCCAGGCAGCGCGGTCCTGCCAGGCAGGGCACCGGCGTGGCTGGCTCCAGCCAGGCAACACAGCTGCCAGTCCTGGTGCTCTGAGCGGCATGGTAAGGGGATGGGGCGCGGGGGGATTGGATAAGGGGCAGGTGGTCCCGGGGGGCAGGCAGGGGACAAGGAGCAGGGGGGATTGGATAGGGGGTGGGGTCCCGGGGGGCAGTTAGGGGCAGGGGTTCCCGGGAGGGGGCAATCAGGGGACAAGGAGCAGGGGGGGTTGGATGGGTTGGGGGTTCTGAGGGGGGCAGTCAGGGGGCAGGAAGTGGGAGGGGACAGATAGGGGGCGGGGGCCAGGCTGTTTGGGGAGGCACAGCCTTCCCTACCCGGCCCTCCATACAGTTTCAGAAGCCTGATGTTTGCCCACCCCTGCGCTAGAGGATAACAACCTACTGCTGCTGCCACCTAATGGAGTTACTCTGCTAGCTCAAGTGGTAGAGGCCTGTATGCTACTGACGACTCATGCCAATGGGTGGTCGTTACACATGTTTCAGATGGAATAGCCTCCATGAAGCAGTCAGTGGAGTTCCAGAGTCCCTCACCATGCTAAACTGGAAGAGGCTCCAGTGGACAACACTCACCGATGTGGACGTTGGCTGAAAACTGGTAGATGCCCGACACAGTTGCGGTGAAGCGCCCAGTCACCAGGTTCAAGCCTGATCCCCGGAGGAAAGCTCCTTTGGCCAAAGGCTATGGGGGGGGAAAGAACAGCAAACCTTGAACTGTTGAACAAACCCCCCCAGCAATCTGAACCATCGTTATCTCTACCCATCGCAGGGAGAAAAAGAGTGTGTGAGCGAGGAGCAGATGAGTGTGAAGGTTGGGAAGGGTTTGCCAGGCCTCTCCTTCCCTAGAAACTTATCCTATCATGGGCAGGGCTCTCCCTCGGTGTGGCTTTAACGCCCAGGAAAGGGGAGGATTTAACAGAACCAGTCAGTATCAGGTTTAGGGCGGCTGAGCTCTGTGCAGGTTTCCCCCATGCAGCTCTGTTAATGCACCTTGGTCCGGACTCTCAAAACGCCTGCTATTCTAGTACTGTATCCCGCCTTCCAACACCAGCTTTGCCAATGCATCTCAGTCCTTACCTACTGCCACCCCCTCTTCCAGTCCTTGGGGCCCCTTCGCTCTGCCAAGGACTGACGTCTTGAACTTGTAGCACCCCCTACTGTTCCAGTCCTGGGACTCCCTAGTTCTCCCAAGTCTCCTGACCAGCCTTACCCCTGCTACGGCAGTCCTGGGTCTCTGCAGTGCCAAGCTGTGTGTGTGGGTTTTGTGATGCAGACACAGAGGAGACAATAACACAGGGCCTCCAGAGGTTTCCTACCACTCTAGGCTTTGATAAGACAGGACTGATTCTCTTGTGCCAGCAGCGCTGCACAGCCTTGCTGAGTTCTTACGGAATCTATATTTAGCTTCATTTTCTTCTGAGTTTGGATCCGAGAGGAAAATAGCGGGCAAAACTCGAGCAAAGCACAGCGTCTCCCGGTACAAGGAAGTGGTCTCAAGTCAGACTCACAGCGGATTATCTGATTTAAGCTAAAATAAACTCAATGCGACGTGTTTATTGTTAGTTTTGGCCCACTCAAGATCGGTTTGGCTGGAGTCAGGGAGAATCAGAAACAGCTTTGATGGGCCAACAAAGCAAATTACTCAGAGACTCTGCCTCCACCACAAGGGCATTATGTGAAACTTAAATGCGTCGGGACAAGCGCTATCACCATTGCCCCTGCAAGGTTTATATAGCACCATTCTAGCTGGCAGAACAGCTGCTGGAGTGTCCTGGTGCTTATATATGTAAATACATGCACCACATCTAAGTTATCTGTACACACATCCGGACCCAGAGAACTAAGGAACCCTGACAGAACTGAATTGCCTGGTATTTGTGCTTATGACTTTACACTAGTAGACCTCTGTTAGAGAAAGTCTCTCTCCCCATGATACACTGCCAGAGTTGCCGTCACAGCACTGATTCTAGATCCCCTTCAGTATAACAAGGAAGAGCTGTCCAACAGAGGATGTTCTGTAAACACCCTAAGGACCTCAAATGCCCTCCCGCCCCTAACCAAAACAGCCGGGAAAGGAACGCCAGCTTTCCCAGTGCACTACAAGGCCTGTTTGTTTGGCCTTATCTTTGAGGCGACATAGCAGTGGCAAACGTATGGGCATGCTGGTATTTGTATGAAGAACTGCCGTGTGGTAGAAGGGTTGACCCGATTGAAACATGCATTGGAGTTGGTCATTTTAAATCCCTGGCGGAGCATACAGAGCCTGCGAGGTCTTCTTATTGTTTCTAAAGAAAAAGAAAATAAAAACCGATTGAAACAAAAATCATTCACCGCATTTCTCTAGTGCGAGTCACTTGTATTTCCTAGATCTCAAAGCGCTTTACTCTCTCTGATGCTGGTTTTATATCAACGCTGCCCTGGAGTCTTTGACAGAGTGACACCTGAACTATAGTGCTGTAAGTGAGAGGAGAGTCAGCCCCCGTGTGTGTAGGTAGAACTGTGCCTGGGAGTTTCTCCATTCCTTTCTCATTAAAGCAATTAAACTAACAGAAGAAGCAACTTAATTCCAAAACCACTGGCTGAATTTGGAAGGCAATTGCAGGCACCAGTAAATTACTGCTGTTAAAACATTCCTGTTTTTTCATGTCCTCTGCGGCTTTGTTACTCTTTGTGAGGGGAAACAGACAATATGGAATGTTGGGAAGGAAGAGGACTCATTGGACAGTATGCTTCAGCAAACGCCACACCAATTATAACTCCCTGCTGAGTTCGCTGCCTGACATTAGCACGACTCATTTCACAGCTGCCATAATTGCTGCCAGGAGTAATCCGCGAGAAATTTGCAACTTGCTCTCAGTTAATTTCAACAAGCAGCCCCAAAGCATGTAAATAACAAGCTAGTGCCAGCCCTCCTCTGCAATCCAAGCTCAGGTTCTCTTTCCCCCTGTCCACACCCACTGTGTAATTTACTTGCTGGTGGGAACAGGGAATCAAGCATCGTAGGATTAAGGCGTGGGCTGGGTGCTGCCCGATGGAAAGATTTTATTTTTAAAAATTAAATTGACGGATACTTAGAATAAGAACAAGAAACTAGTGTGTGAAGCAGTCACAGCAAAGCACTGCGAGCCCTCTGACCGCCTAGCCAGTGTTAAGATTCAGCTGTCAGAATGAGTTTAGCCTGACCGCAAAACATGAGAGATACCAGGATTCCTCCTGGATCTACCCAAGGCTTCTCATCACAGGGAGCACCCTCTTAGCCTTGGTGAGTCTGGCATCACTCCAGCGATGTTCCCTGGACCTCAGTCAAACCAGATGTAAAGCCGGAATTTCACTGCACACTACAAGCTGTGCCTGATCTAAGCTTCCCTGTGCAAAATACATTACCCAGCAACGCATCCAGAGGAGGCAATGGTCTTGGGAGAGCAGAGTGCTTGGAGCATTGTAGACAGGATGCTCAGAGGGAGGGGAAGAAAAACCACCCGCTCATCTCAGATGCTGTAGGACTGAGGGCACTGTAAGAGCACCAGCAGGTGTGTGTGTGTGTGTGTGTGTGTGTGTGTGTGTGAGGGGAGATATCACTGGGGAATAACTATAGTACAGAGGGATGGGACTTATGAAGTCTCTGCCTCGGGGAGAAGAAAGCTCTGCTGCCCTTTGAACGCACCCCAGGTCAGGAGAATGGAGGCTCCAGTCTTGGAGACTTTAGAACAGCTAGGTCCTGATCCAACGCCCAGTGAAACCAATGGGAGCCTTTCCATGACCTTCAAAGGGCTTTGGGTCAGGAGCTGAGTTGCTACCTCCCCATTTTAATTGGGGAAGCATCAAACCCTTGAGATCTTAGCTCTATGAAATCAGTGACAATGGGCTTCCTTCCTCTCACCCCGATTGCCCCAGAGATGATGCTCTCCTCACAGCAGGAGTGTCCGCCACCACCAAGAGCCGTACCTTAGAGCCGTGGCTCTCAGCCTTTCCAGACAGCTGTACCCCTTTCAGGCGTCTGATTTGTCTTGCGTACCCCCAAGTTTCATCGAACTTAAAAACCACTTGCTTACAAAAATCAGACATAAAAATACAAAAAGTGTCACAGCCACATTGTTCCTGACAAATTGCTCCCTTTCTCATTTGACCATATAATTTAAAATAAATCAATTGGAATATAAATATTGTACTTACATTTCAGTGTATAGTCTATAGAGCCGTATAAACAAGTCATTGTCTGTATAAAATTTTAGTTTGTACTGACTTCGCTAGTGCTTTTTATGTAGCCTGTTGTAAAACTAGGCAAATATCTACACGAGTTGATGTACCCCCATCTGCATACCTCAGGGGTGCACGTACCACTGGTTGAGAGACACGGCCTTAGAGCACAAGCTAAAACCAGGCACTTCTTGTCCAGAAGCTGAAATGAAGCGTTGGCACACAGAGGCCCATCTGACCTGCCAGCCCTCCCACATCAGCTCTGGGGCCAGGAGTAATCAGACTTGATGATAATAAGGCTTGGGAAGCCCCAGCCCACACACTGATTGCTAAGAAGTCTATTCACATTCTCACTCCTAATTAACGAGGCAGCACATCTCTCCCGCTGCTTCAAGTACAACCTTGCTCCTGTGCCAGCACCTGCAGAAAATCTGGGCAGCTGTCTCACCCTGCCTCAGAAATCACCACTGCAGGTCTGCAAACTGTGTCCCTAACCCTGAAGCCTTGAAGAGTCTCATTAGCTATGGGACTACTCAACTGAATAAGATCTGTTGGATAGGCCCCTTCATAGACAGGAGTCTGTACAGCTGCCATGGAAATGCAGCCACTTCTGGGGTGCAGCACAGTCGCTAATTAACAGCATGAACACACCTGACTGTTGATGGCAACCAGCAGCCCTACTTGGTGCCAGTTAAGACACTTTAAGATCTCGGTCGGGCTCTGGAAAATGACTCTAAAAATGGCGTCATGGAACTGCATGTCCATTGTGCCTGCATCAAGTTTGCCCAATAGTAATAATGAGAATAATTAGCACTCACTCCCCCCTTTGCAGCTAACATGTACGCTTTACATTACCCTTCCATTTACAAATAATTTATAAAGGATTCATAGATGTTTTAATACATGGGTAATCATTGCCAACAGGTTGCTTATAACCATGGTTTAAAACCATTAATAGCACCTCCTACTGACATCGATAACATGCTGCTCATATCTGTACTATCCTTATAACACTGATTAACCCTTTAGTGACCCGTTCTAAGCCATTTATAAATGGGAGCTTAGTCTAAAGTGTGACCCATCTAACAGACAACGTCAAATGCTGATTTTTGTAACTGCTGGAGCCATATATTCACACCAGGGGCCTGGAAGGGCCAGGAGGGTCCTTGCTGCCATTTTGGGCTTGCCTACACATGAAAATTATTCCAGGATAGGGTAAAATGTGAATATAAAATGGAACAGCTATTCCTGATTAACTAATTTGGAAAAAGGCACTTTCATTCTGAAATAAGAGTGTCCACACATGGAGTTATTTAAGACTAGCTATTCCAGACTAACTCCATGTGCAGACAAACCCTTATAACAACTACTGGAAGGCAATCAAAGACTACAGTGATGAGCATGGTATAAGAACTTAGATACAATAGAACAGAACAGAATTAGCTGTAATGAAGATTCTACAATGGGGACTGTGACGTTGTGCAGTCTATATGGTTTTATAAAAATATAAGTGAGTATAATGTAACTGGGATATGCTTCATGCAAAAGGTCTCTTGTAAGGTATCATTACAAAGCTTATAATCTACTGAGTGTGATCATCCGATTTGTATAAATGTACCACTCTTGTATCTAAAACTAGAAATATAAAACATAACTCTGAGGGCCTATTGTAATTATGTAAAGTGTGGGCCATTAATGATGGTTTGGAATCTTGATGACTCCCATTAACAAGGACCATTGTCTGCAGATAACTGTTTACCTGTGAGTCTTCCTGTATATGTGTGTGCTGGCAAGTGAGTAATGAAGTCTTGCAGTGACATGTGATCATGTCACCTGAACTGGAATACATCTTTAACCTGGTGCTTTTCCAGTGAGGGGGGGTGGAAACCCAGAGAGACAAAGGGTTCCCGCCTTATGCAAAAGATATATAAAGGGGTGGAAGAGAACAGAGAGGGGGAGGAGCCATCATGGAGAATCCCCTAGATAACACCTAAGCTGGAACAAAAGCTGTACCAGGGGAAAGAATTGTGCCCAGGCCTGGAAGGTGTCCAGTCTGAGAAAAACTTACTGAAGCATCTCTGAGGGTGAGATTATCTGTATTTAGTTTGATTAGGCATAGATTTGCGCATTTTATTTTATTTTGCTTGTGACTTACTTTGTTCTGTCTGTTACTACTTTAAACCACTTAAATCCTACTGTCTGTATTTAATAAAATCACTTTTTATTTAGTAATTTACTCAGAGTATGTATTAATACCTGGGGGAGCAAACAACTGTGCATATCTCTCTATCAGTGTTATAGAGGGCGAACAATTTATGAGTTTGCCCTGCATAAGCTTTATGCAGGGTAAAACGGATTTATCTGGGTTTGGACCCCATTGGGAGTTGGGCATCTGAGTGCTAAAGACAAGCACACTCCTGTGAGCTGGTTTTCAGGTAAACTTGCAGCTTTGGGACAAGTGATTCAGACCCTGAGTCTTTGTTAGAGCAGACTGGAGTGTCTGGCTCAGCAAGACAGGGTGCTGGAATCCTGAGCTGGCAGGGAAAACAGAAGCAGGGGTAGTCTTGGTACATTGGGTGGCAGCTCCCAAGGGGGTTTCTGTGATCCAACCCGTCACAGTGGCGTAGTCGGCAGGATCTGTGCACAGCTGATTGCTTTGAGATACTGGTAGTGATTTTAAGTGAGTTTTAAGTGTGGTGGCTGAAGAACAGACAAAGTGGTTACTGGTTTGTTATTTTCTGTTTGCTTATTTCGGGAAAGGGAAGTAGGGACAGAAAAGGAAGCAAAATAAGTAAGAATGAAGATCAAAAGAAGCTAAAACTACACAAGTTTCAAATTGCCCAAAAAGACTGAACAATGGGTGCTGGGAATGTCTCTGTTAACTAAGAAGCCCCTGAGCTGAGTGATCTCAGTTTCAGTGAACTGCAGATGGGTGTGGCCCAACCTCTGTCTGTGCTGAAGCTGACTGAAGTGTCTAATTTAGCAAGACAGGAGTGGAGGGGTGCCTGTTCTGGCAGGAGGGTGTTCTCTGTGGTATCCCAGCTCATCAAGTGGTGGTCTCAAGGGAAGACAAATGAAAACTAATGTACAATTTGCCTGGGAAAAGGCTGACCTGGAAAAAGAAAAGGCTGCCCACCAGCCTGAACTTAAAAGACAAAGCAATTAAGACCCAGAAGCATGACCTGGCTGTAATGGAGTGGAAGAGGTGCACAGAGACATGTATCCTGGAGCTGGAAGTTGGGGTCCTGGTGACTGCTGCGGTGGGAACAAACCCCAAGGACTCTAGCTGGAAGCAAACCCAACCTGAGTGAAAGGGGGGGGATTTTGCTGGCCAGCGAAAGGTCTCTCATAGCTGGTAGCTGTGAGCCTACAGCTGGATCAGGGTCTCTTTCCCTTTTGGGGGACACAGGAGTGTCTGCCCCATAGGGGAGCCCAAAAACGAATTTTAGGTATACTGCCTCCGCCATGGTCAGTGTCCAAGTCTCTGGCAGTAAGTTCAGGAGGAGGGTGTGACGTTGTGCAGTCTATATGGTTTTATAAAAATATAAGTGAGTATAATGTAACTGGGATATGCTTCATGCAAAAGGTCTCTTGTAAGGTATCATTACAAAGCTTATAATCTACTGAGTGTGATCATCCGATTTGTATAAATGTACCACTCTTGTATCTAAAACTAGAAATATAAAACATAACTCTGAGGGCCTATTGTAATTATGTAAAGTGTGGGCCATTAATGATGGTTTGGAATCTTGATGACTCCCATTAACAAGGACCATTGTCTGCAGATAACTGTTTACCTGTGAGTCTTCCTGTATATGTGTGTGCTGGCAAGTGAGTAATGAAGTCTTGCAGTGACATGTGATCATGTCACCTGAACTGGAATACATCTTTAACCTGGTGCTTTTCCAGTGAGGGGGGGTGGAAACCCAGAGAGACAAAGGGTTCCCGCCTTATGCAAAAGATATATAAAGGGGTGGAAGAGAACAGAGAGGGGGAGGAGCCATCATGGAGAATCCCCTAGATAACACCTAAGCTGGAACAAAAGCTGTACCAGGGGAAAGAATTGTGCCCAGGCCTGGAAGGTGTCCAGTCTGAGAAAAACTTACTGAAGCATCTCTGAGGGTGAGATTATCTGTATTTAGTTTGATTAGGCATAGATTTGCGCATTTTATTTTATTTTGCTTGTGACTTACTTTGTTCTGTCTGTTACTACTTTAAACCACTTAAATCCTACTGTCTGTATTTAATAAAATCACTTTTTATTTAGTAATTTACTCAGAGTATGTATTAATACCTGGGGGAGCAAACAACTGTGCATATCTCTCTATCAGTGTTATAGAGGGCGAACAATTTATGAGTTTGCCCTGCATAAGCTTTATGCAGGGTAAAACGGATTTATCTGGGTTTGGACCCCATTGGGAGTTGGGCATCTGAGTGCTAAAGACAAGCACACTCCTGTGAGCTGGTTTTCAGGTAAACTTGCAGCTTTGGGACAAGTGATTCAGACCCTGAGTCTTTGTTAGAGCAGACTGGAGTGTCTGGCTCAGCAAGACAGGGTGCTGGAATCCTGAGCTGGCAGGGAAAACAGAAGCAGGGGTAGTCTTGGTACATTGGGTGGCAGCTCCCAAGGGGGTTTCTGTGATCCAACCCGTCACAGGGACCTAACTGACAACTGTTTGGACGTAGGAGGTGAGGAAGGGGAGGAGTTTTAGGATCAAAGTAGGCACTCGGGAAGCAGATATAGTGCTCGCTCTTGTTCGCTATGAAGTCAATGACAAAAGTCCCCATTAATTTCAATAGGGGTAGAATTGGCCATGGTGGGTGAGAAGATGCCACTTCTCCCAACCATGACCAGCTGTTAATAAGGCAAGTGCTCACTTCCAGCAGCCAGACCGGAGATGGGTTCCTGGGATCAGCTCTCCCTTTCTCCTTAAGAGCCCTATGGGTGAAAGGCATCACAGAAGAGCTCAGCAGGACAGAGCAAGTGCAGGCTGTGACATTGGCTCACCGACTGGAAGTTCTGAAGTTCGACCAGGGTCTTCTTGTCCACAATGACCTGCCCTTTCAGTTTGCAGTGGAATGCTTCCTCCACCCGTTTGTAGGGCGAGGTCTCCTCCAGTGACAGCAGGAGCGGGGGCAGTTGGCTGGGATGGGCTGAGATAGCCAGAGATGCCCGCCGTTCAATGGTTTCTGAAGAGAAAAGAGATCGCATGGGAGGCCAGCTTGGATTTGGACAGAACAATCCGAGCAGCAGCGGGGGAGCATTTTTCTAATTTACACAATTTTAATAAAAACTTGTTTTTTTAATATTTATTTACACTGAAGCACTTTTATGCTGGCAGCCAATGATATTCAGACATATCTGCAAAGCCATCTCATTGTCCCTCCTTCGAATCCCCCCTTAAAACTCTCCTTTATCATGATGCCTACAAAAAAAAATTGACAACGGCTAGGAAGCTGGTTTGCTGAGACCACTGCCTGGCATGGGCTTATTTCCTTGTGCTCCCCCACCAATCCTGTCTTATACTTCGATTATAAACTCTTTGGAGCAGGACTATCTTTTTGTTCTGTACAGCATCTACCACAATGGGGTCTTAGGTGTTACTGCAATACAAATAATAAATAAGAAGAGGAGGCCCTAACGTGGCCAGTATAAACAGACCTGCTACGTCCTCTAGTCCATACATTGTTCCCTACACGTGTTCTCCAAAACTTTCTCCAGTCCTAATTTAAATGACCCAGTTGAAGGAACTCCCACCACTCTCCTTGGAACAGACCATTTCAGTCTAAAAGATCTCACTCGGGAACTTTATTGCAGTTGCTCTGCCTAAAAAGGTACATACTTAGCTCTGTGTTGCCAACTCTCATGAGTCTATCGCCAATCTCGCAATGTTTGGGGTTGTTCCTGAAGCGCCAGTTCCTGGCCTTCTTGGAATCATGGGGAAATCTGCGCCTTCCTTTTTGATAAACAAGTATGTTTCTAGCCCTCATGGTTGCAGGGATAAAACTTGAAAATGTGACCCCACTGCACCCTGATGCTTCCAAATCCAGAAGGTGAATAAAAAATGTCCACAATCTTCCCACTGCCCCCGCCTTATGATGTTTACACCTGTCTCCTGATTTCTGAATACTTGTCATTGGCAATATTGTTCATTCCGTCCTGTTACACTTAACTGGACCATCCTAAGCCATTCCTCTCCCCAGTATCATTGATGGGAAGAGGGGGAAAGGGTGACCGACTTAGGCCCAGATCCTGCAACCTTCTGCACACAAGCTGAGCCGGGCACCTGCCCAGAGCCCCATTGGCTTCGTGAACTCAAATCAATGGGATTTAAGCACATGCTTAAGCACTGTGCTGAAACAGGGCCTTAACGAGAGGAGCTCCCGCTAACCTGGGACTCGGCTGTAGGTGCCACATTTGTGAGGAAGAAGGAGAGACAGACATGCGGCTCCAAGCGCCTTTACCTTTTAGTATCTCCTTGAACTCCTGCAGCAGGACTTCCTGGGTGACTTCGGCCCCTGGTGCTCCTGGAGGTCCCTGGGGGCCCGGCGGCCCTGGGGGCCCAACAAGGCCACGCTAAGGAAGGAGCCAAAAGAAGACAATGGGAATCAGATCCAGGCAGTAACTCAGCAACACTCCAAAGGCCCCCTTGAAATGAAGAGCTGCATCCTGCAAAGCTATCAGTCACGTGAGTAGACCTTCACCACAGGTTCAACAAAAGGTCTGGTGTGACACCTAGGTCTCGTGCTGGCTTTCTGCCCAGCAGGTAATGCCACCCAGGGGTCTATTCACCTGAGTAGCAATGTGAGTAAGAGGTTGCAAGGCCAGGCCCTTACTTTGGGTCTCTGGGGACCGGGGGGAACTTGGGTTTGCTGCTTCTGTTTTACCTTCCAGCATCACAGATGGTAGCATGTCACCAGCCTTTTGGGGGCTGGGTTTGTTAATTTCCATGTGCGCCACCTGCTGGCTCCCCGGAGCAGCAGCAGAGCCACCCTATTACATAGTTTAATAAAATCAATTAGGCTTGGCAGAATTTTTAATCTATTTCAATGTTTGCAGTTGTGGGAAATTATGGAGAGGGTCCGACCATAATTATTTAATGGCAGGATATGTTGAGATCAAAAAGTCAAAGCTACCTAACGGGCACCCCTGCTCCACTAACACCAGCACTACGATACGTTTCATCCACGTTAAGGTGGGGCTGGTTCTCAAGTGGCATTTTTCTGACGGTGCCTATTTTGGTCACTATCGATGGAAATATTTTTTTCCTCAATCTGTGTGTGGATGGTGAAATTGATGTTTACCGGCATTTACTGATAAAAATCGAATCCTTCCAAGCCTAAGACTATTGCAATGACATAAGGATGGCATAAGTACGTGAGGCTGTGTGTTTGGTGTGACTGTTGAGGATGTCAACTAGGGCTCCTGGAAAGGAGAAATAGCTACTCTGTACCCCGGAAGTGGGTCTCCATGTGAGACCTGGGTCCTAAACTGATTAACACATCAACCTTCCGAAATAAGAAGAATACCCATCTCTTATCCAGCGCTTTTCATCAGTAGATCTCAAAACACTTTACCAAGGAGGTCAGTATCGTTATCCCCGTTTTACAGATGGGGAAACTGAGGCACTGAACAGTAAAGACACTTGCCCAAGCTCCCAAGAAGAGCAGTGGCCAAACCAGGAATAGAACCTAGGTCTCCTGACTGCCAGTCCAGTGCTCTATCCACTAGGTCATACTGCAATATCTTGTGCCTGTGGAGGCTAAAACACTTTGTTATGGATCCTTAATACCTGTCAGTTAAAGGGAAAGTCTCAGCACAAGAAATAGTTGATTTTAAAAGATTTGTTGAGAATATCAGAACACATATATGGATACACAAACACACGCTCATGCATACAGACACAACTTTCACTTTACATTTATATAGCACATTTTGTCCTAGTTTCCCAAAACGCTTTACAAACTATAAATACATATAGCACCACTAAAATGCAGCCATCTCTGGGGTGGGAAGGCACACAGAAGCACCTTTTACAACAGCCGTATGAGGGGAAATTTTGGGCCCAGGACACAGATATTTGTGATCCAGTGTTATATCTAGTGGTAACCTACTAATTTCTTGTCTCTCCCTTTGCATTTCCTTTTGGAGTTGTTGCCATCGTCCGGGCGATGTACAAATGAGATCCAGGTGCGCCGCGGATCTGTGATTCGAGGATCTGGAGATTCTAGAATCTAAAGAGAAACGAGAACAAAGATTGGATGTCATTGTGTGTCTTCATCCACTGACAAGAATCCTAAACTCAGACTGCACGACTGTCTGGTATCCAACAGGAGCCCTAACGAATAAAGGGGGCCTGAACCAACCCCCTGGATCCAAACACCCTGAAGTTTGTGGGACATTTATTTCGGAGATGGAGCTGAACTTGGCAGTTCAAGGCCTAGCTCCAATAAAGAGCAAGTCAGAACTTGAAGCTGGGATGGGTGAGGGGACAGTTTTCGTTGTGGAAGGATGTAGGGCTGGCTGCAGAGGTCAAGAGGGAGGGTGGGGAAATGACTCCAGACCAGATCATAAGAGCAGAGAGGGAGCCTGCAGGCTGCAGCTTGCAGAAGCTGCGTTACGAAATGTTGGAATAAAAAAAAAATGTTAAACACAAGAAATTCCATTGCTTTAATGCAAAGAACAACGTGGGAGGAAGGTACAGAGTGTTGAGAGGCAGTGTGGTCCAGTGGTTAGGGCTGGACTGAGTCTCCAGAACCCTGGGTTAGCAGGAAAGGGTGCTGACCTTGGCTGGGTCCTTCTAGGATGGAGATGAGAAGAAGAGTCCATTGGGACACCTGAAATAATTCTGACCACCAAGGCATGAATATTTCCTACTGAACTAGCACTTGTGGGGACTCCATGTGGTGTAGTGAATCTCTAACATTGGCTTCTCTCTTAACCTCTTGAGACGGGGCTTCTCTGCTGTCTACACCTCACACCCACTGCACAATGAAGCAACTCGGGGAAGGCCCATTGCCACAAAAGCAACGTCAGGAGCAAACTGTATTGGCAGAGCTGGAAATGAGGAGCAGTCTGCATAGCACCGGCCTGCAAGACACTCTCCCTTCTAGTCCTGGCTCAACATCCCTTTACATTCATGCACATCCACTGTGGAATCCGCATAGAGTTTCCCATATCAGGATCAAATCCCCCTGGGCCATAACGTGTCTAAAAATCAACACTGGACATCAGAAAAGATAAAATCCCAAAGCCAGAGCCCCTTGCTATTTAAAATAGCAACGATAGTTTGGGTTCATAAAGGGCATTTCCCCCATCAGTCTCCAAACACTGGGAGAGAGAGGTGACGTGACCTGACGAAAGTCACCCACCAGTCAGTGATGGCGATGGAACAACAACATCCTTCTGCCCCACAGTAACTGCGAGAAATCAAACACTCACTGCCAAGCCCATAGTGACCCACACCT
The DNA here is from genome assembly GCF_028017835.1 of Emys orbicularis. Classification (NCBI taxonomy): domain Eukaryota; kingdom Metazoa; phylum Chordata; order Testudines; family Emydidae; genus Emys; species Emys orbicularis. The sequence goes on from NC_088704.1 coordinate 15,880,067, forward strand.
AAGTAATCCACGTGTGCATGGATACAAAAGCCATGTCGCCTGTTCACATGTATACATACACACATGCACAAATGTACATATATGCATGTGATATATATGCCTGCACAAATATGTATATGCACACACTGTGACAAAGTTCCTCCTCTATCTTGGTGGGTACTGTGCTTATTGGCGGATTTTCTTGCCTCAGAGATTCACCATCTGGGTTGGGGAACAGCCCAGAAACCTTTCCCTCTGGAAGAACCCACAGTCCAGGTCAATTGGGAGGTTTGGGGGGAACCCAAGCCCGCCCTCTACACCGGGTTCCAGCCCAGGGCCCTGTGGACTGTAGCTGTCTATAGTGCCTCCTGTAACAGCTGCGTGACAGCTACAACTCCCTGGGCTACTTCCCCATGGCCTCCTCCAAACACCTTCCTTGTTCTCACCACAGGACCTTCCTCCTGGTGTCTGATAACGCTTGTGCTCCTCAGTCCTCCAGCAGCACACCCTCACCCTCTCACTCTCACTCTCAGCTCCTTGCGCCTCTTGCTCCCAGCTCCTCACACTCCCACCACAAACTGAAGTGAGCGCCTTTTTAAAACCCAGGTGCCCTGATTAGCCTGCCTTGATTCTAGAAGCTTCTTCTTAATTGGCTCCAGGTGTCCTAATTAGCCTGCCTGCCTTAACTGGTTCTAGCAGGTTCCTGATTACTCTAGTGCAGCCCCTGCTCTGGTCACTCAGGGAACAGAAAACTACTCATCCAGTGACCAGTATATTTGCCCTCTACCAGACTCCAGTACCCCACTGGTCTGGGTCTGTCACAACACGTATGCAGAGGAATATGCATATACATGTAATGCGCACACACGCAATACAATACAAACGACATTTCACATTCCAATTGAATTTTCACTGGTGCCGTCACAGGATCTTCTCCCTAAACTTTCCAACCAGCAGTAAAGCTGGCTAGACCTGGCCCCTTGCCAGTCAAGCAGCCAGATAGGAGTCCAATAAAAGCCCACAGGTTTATTCAAGAATGACTGACCTGACCCCAATTTCCACCCATGTTTTACCAGTCCGTTGGTTTTGCTTTATTTCACGGAGTCAAAGATGGCCTCGATGGATTGGCTTCAAAGAAACACAACAGCACATGGGGCCACGTACAGCCAGCTGCGTCACTTTCCCCCCCTCTCGTCTGGCTGGGAAGCTGTGGCACTGCAGTAACACCAGAGATTTCAGCAATATGCAAATCATTTGTACTTGGCACCAAGTGACAAAGCTGAATGTTTATGGCTTTACCTGGTGCTGATAAGTAAATGGGCTTGGGGGAAATCACTGCTACTGTCCACCCCCAGGCAAGCCCAATTACACATGTGCATTCTTTTAGTGCCAACAAGGCTGAATTTAAAGAGACAGGGTCAGGCCTATAATCTGACTACAAAATTGTCCTGGTGCAGAATGTCTTCTGGATTCCAAATAGCGCATGCATGTGTATATATGTGTATATTTATCATTCTGTCATTGGGAAATTTTGTCAACCTTGCCACTGTTCAGACAGGAGCTACACTGAAACAATGTTTTGTGCTACCTCTGCAGAAGCAGTTGTTAATCCTTGGCGTCTGATCCTCCACTGCCATCCCCCTTGTGTCATCATTGAGACTGCACCAAGTGAGCATGAAGTAGGTGTGAAATGCTACCGCTCTGATTTAGCAGCCACTTTGCCCAGGTGCAAATGTCCACACAAGAGGCCAAGTGGGGAAAATAAGGCCGTTAGCGTTTATATAGGGCTTTGTTGCAACCGTTTGCTAATTAATTCTCAGAAGACTTCTGTGAGATAGGCAGGTGGGGAAACAGGTTCATATTCTAGCCCCTGTTCTCCAGACTAAAACAAACACTAATCCCTCCTAAACACTAGTGCCCATGCCATGTTCTTTCTGGGATGTGCTAGAATGCAGTGTCAAAAAGGAGAGGGCAAATTGATTGGGATGTGTTAATGTCTAGGTCCCTTACTAATCTGGGCTGGAGTGGGGAAGGGGACTCACCCCATTGTTTGGGACAGAAAGCTAACAGCAGGCTTCCAAGAACACACACAACATTTTTGAAAGTCCAATACAAATAAAAAGCAATCAAAGACCTACCGGACAAGTCTCATTCTAGCCATATCACTAGAGGATTCATTGATGTCCGACCTGTCAGTAGCATTACAGGAGTGGCTCTGTATCTGTACATAATTAGTTAACAGATACAGTGCCAGTAGATGGTGCTCAAGAACAAGTAGAAAAACAATGAGGAGTCCGGTGGCACCTTAAAGACTAACAGATTTATTTGGGCATAAGCTTTCATGGGTAAAAAACCCACTTCTTCAGATGCATGGAGAAGAAGAAGATGCAGACTAACACGGCTACCCCTCTGATACTAAGAACATGTAGCTCAGTTCCTGGGTTTTATAGGACCAATAGAATAAGTTGTGCATTGCAAATTGAGTTCCACCAAGCAGCTGTTTGCATGGCGCTCTTAACAAGCGGCGGATACAGTTTCCACCTTCTGGGCCACGGTTGGCATTTTGATCCTGGGCTAAAAATCACCCTCACAAGCCATAAATGTCATGCTGATGAGGATGAGGTTACTATGTGAAAGTTCTGAGGAGCACCCCAGGATGGTTGTTCTGTGTGCTATGGTTCTGAGCCCCAGGATGGTATCCTACTCGGCCTTCCTATGGCAGGATATGACATTCTGGTGGGAGTGGTTGGTTCCATGCAGAGTTATGGAGAGGTAGATTCTATGGCCTTATTTGAAACGGTCCATCATCTTTTTTAACTTAAAAACCCCCCAGCAATGGTGTTTTGTAAGGAAAGATGCCAGGACTGACAGCCATGAACAACGAAGCCCGTTTATACGGCACAGAACATATACACTATGAGAAGTGACATAAGACTTCTCAGCAACATAATACTCCCTGCCAACATGCCTCAGTCATGAATGGGAGGGATCACTCTGAGAGGCTAAAAGGGATCTTATCCATTGCCAGTTCCAATCCTGGATCCTCTTTATTCTAGGAAATGGGGTCTATCCTGGTGGAGGGTTTTGCCATTTGGCCCCTTGACTCCTGGGAGCTAGAGTAAGACTTCCGCGTTCATCTTGCAAAGGCTGCCTGCCCAACAGCCCTCAGATGGCCTCACCTGTTGGTTGACATTCAGCTGACTTGGGATTGAACTTTTAGCTGCATTGTGAAAGGCTGGCCCGGGGGCCCATTTGTTACAAGTTTTCTAAGCTATCCAATCCCCCGTCAAGAACAACTGGACGTTGACTTTCGAGGTCCCAATCCCTTCGCCTATCAGTCTGGCAAATTTCCATCACAGCGAGGAGGAGAAAATACAAGTCCATCTCGAGCCCCAATAGTCTCAGCCCCCATCAGAGCAAACTGACAACCCAGAGGTTAATGAGTCATGCCTTGGCATTTAGACTTGTTAATGAAAGAGCTGAAGAGAGGAAGTACGGGAAAGAATGCATCAAATCTGAAAAAAGTGCCTATTGTCGATCCTGGGAATTCATCCAAGAAGCGAGTGGTTTTGCGCTTTGGTTCCCCCTTCCAACAAGGTGGAAGCCGGGGTGTGGACAAGGAAACCAGTAAAACACAGCAGTGAATTTAAAAGATATTAGACAGGACTCCTAGACCTGTAAGAGTCCATTTGAGTTTGAAACAAGTAAATAGCTATTTACTGTATCTAGTAGCAGATCGGACAACATAATGGAGAGTGGGAAAGGGACAAATGGGAACTGGGAACAGGGGGTGGGGGGGAGAGGAAAGCAGAAGTGTCTCAATGTTTCAGAGTTAAAATCTTCCATTCAGGAAATGTTGCTTAGGGCAGGTCTACACTAGAAATGTACATCGGCAGAGTTGCACCAATGCAGCTGCGCCACTGTATTTGTCTGGTGTGGACGCTCTAAGCTGATGGGAGACAATTCTTCCATTGGCTTAACAACTCCACCTCCATCAGAGGCAGTAGCAATGTCGCTGGGAAACGCTCTCCCGCCAACACAGCGCTGTCTACGCGGGTGTGTAGGTCAGTATAGTATTGATTATTCACACCCCTGAGCAACATAGTTACACTGAAGTAATTTTGTAGTGTAGATCAGGGCTCAGTCTATGTCTGCTAAGCACTGTGTACATTTGCGATGCTATATGCAGGGGTGGTACTGATCAAACATGCCAGCTTTACCCAGGGTAAATAGATATGGGTGCTTCAGTATCTGCAGTGTTCTTGCTCCCTATAGGAAATAGCTTGACCTTGGCAAAACATCCAGCTTTGCTCACTTCGCCATCTCATTTAGCTGCCTAAAACCCGAAGAAGAGCTCTGTGGAGCTCGAAACCTTGTCTCTTTCACCAACAGATGTTGGTGCAATAAAAGATATTACCTCACCCACCTTGTCTAACGCAACAAGCACTTTCTGGAGTACTAGCCCTGTGCATTCTTTTTAATAAGACTGTACATAACTGTCTTACATGTACAGATTGTTTTTCACCCTGAAGAATCCAGAAACACGTTGCCAAGAATGCAGCCACCTCTGAGGAGGACAGCATTAGATGATTGGAATCCAGCACGCTGCACAACAGCAGTAGAAGAGGGAAGCAGGGGATGGAAATTTTTGACTAAAGACATCAGGGCAAATCCTATCTTTATGTCCACCCTGAGAGAAGACCACATTTTGTAAGGTCTCATCTGAAAGACCCCTGAAAAGTAAACTGTCTGGAACTCAATTCATCTCCTTCGGAAGGATGACAGGTTGAGTCGAGTCTGATGGAATTCCATCTTGTGGTTATTAAGACTGGTGTTTCAAACCTGATGCATATCCAGAAAGCTATTCCCTCCAGGCATGAATCCTGGCACCCGGGTGCATCCATCCATTGATCAGAGGGATGATGTCACCACCACTCTTTTTATTTCAACATCATGAGTCAATAGAAGATTTACAAACTGCTAGACAGCAATCAATCAGAAAGTGACAAATGTTTTGTGGAATTGAGGGGGGGGGGGGAGGGCAGTGTCTCAGAAAACCTTGGCACCAAATCTGTGTTTCTATCTTCTCAACGAACGATTGCAGGTGATTGTCTGCTGGGGCATGATCTACAGACAGAATTCACTCCCACAGAATTGCTATATTCCGGCAGCCCCCCTTCCCTCCAGGTAGACACTTGTAAAATAGCTGGTGTCTGTACTGTCAGCCAAAGTGTGGGCATCCGGCATCATTTTTCCATATTGTTCATGCATTCCACTGTCATCAGGTAATTAGTGTGAGAGTCACGGCTGCCAGGTACACTCCCCCGCACACTCAGGTTTAGCAGCCATCTTTGAAATGAGAGCAGGACTAACTATTCATAAGAGCTTGTTTATTCAGTGAACTTAGTCCTTTTCTCTGTTCGCAAATTATATATGAGCAGACTCTGATTTTTCAACCTGGCTTGCAGTTCAGTGGCATGCTGTATTTTAAGCCTATTAGCTCCTAGCAAACTGTTCATTCCAGCTACGTCTTCCACTATTTGCTATCGTGGCTGGAATGTTCAAAGAAGCCCAAGGGATTTAGGCACCAATCGGCCACTGAAAGTCAATGGGAGCTGGGTAGCTACCTTATGTAGCCCCTTTTGAAACAGGAGGAAGGAAAGCAGAGAGGCCCCGTGAAAACTTCTGGTCCATATCTTTTCACCAACTTCTATCTGCACAAGTAGTTGCCAAATTTTAACTTTCTGAGCCCAGGACCAAACAAACAATTTGCAATGGTACAAAGGAGCAGCTGCACTTTCCACGGACTTTGCTGGGTATTGCAGGCTCTTGGCTGGGGCTCAGCTCTTTTCAGGAACGAATCAGGCCCACTAAAACCACAGGTCAGCCCAAGCGGCAATGATCCAGATGCAAATTTCCCTAATGTTTGGGGGCAGCGTTTAGACCGGAGCTTGTGCTTCCATCTTGTCTAAGAATAGGGACAAAGGTTGTATCTGAACTTCACGGCGTGGAAGGGGGTTCAGAGCGGAGATTCCAGTTCAAGCCCATCTCAGACACTGAGTGGAGGCAGCATCTCTGAATCTTACTCTAGGCCGTGCCCAGCTGTTGTGTGTTTATTAATTTTCTGGAGGTTAAAGTCTCCCAATGAAAGGGCTGGCAAGTGTCTGCCTGACATTCGGCCAAGGGAAACTGGTGCCTTTCTTCCCCCAGTGAGTGGGATTTGTGGGTCTGTGGTGCAGCTCATGCAGCAGAAGGAAATGGCCTATTAATAATTGTGCCTGGCTCAGATGGTATGGTACATTCCCTCAAGCCCGCATCAGAATAAAACAAGAGAGCGCCTGGATTCCAGCGGAAAGGAAGGCAGGATTATTTGGTCCCTGGTGGAAAGGGCCGGCTCTTGTGGCAGAAGCTCAACTGTGTCACCTACGGGCTGGATCCTTAGGGATCAGAATACACTGGGCCATGCTAGCAAATAAGGGACCGACCCAAGGATGCCCATTGAGTTCGTTGGGCTGCAGATCAGGTGCAAAGCCCTCTCCCTGCTGCTTAAATAATCAGCAGACAGGCAGATGGTCCTGGGCTGACCCATCCATTTACAGTGAAGATGGATGACTGTCTTCAGCCCTCCACGTGCTGAATGGAAGTCAGCCAGAAAGCAGACACCCCACTGGAAAAAAAGCCCAGATGGCACATCCCAGCGAAAGAAACGACAAAGAAACCCTCCTGAAGTAAAAAACCATCGCGCCAGCAGCTTCCTTGAATTACAAATCCCTCTGCGAGGCAGCCATGGCACTCCCCAATTTCTCCAGCGCGCGGGTGATTGACGGTTAAAATGAATGTTCCATCCTTGTGGTATTATTATTTAATTACTATGGCATGCATGAGCAATCCTCGGAATAAGCATGCAAGCCTCTTTATTTTTCTTGGCAGAGGCAGGCTCCAGCAGCCAGAAGGAGCTTGCAGCCAACTCAGGTATCGCCCAGGACTGAGAGCGCTCTCTCTCAAAATCCAGGCAAAGCAAAGGCTGCTGCAGGAGATGGTTCCTGCATCATGGTTTGCTGTTTATAGGCCCAAAGCTGCCCCACTGGAGGTGGTGGGAGTTTTCTCGTTGACTTGGATGAAAATCAGGTCCTAGGGGCCTGATCCAAAAGGTCTGTGGAAGTGTTTAGTGGACTTTGGATCAGACCTTTTGACATTACCTTGCAACCCAGATACAAAAGCGTTTCTGCTAGTGCATGAGAACCAGACTGTGAAACAGACAAGAAAGTAAAGCTCCGTCGTGGCCCTCATGGTAGATAAGAAACAGACTGGGCTGTAATTGGGTGACGGGATTCCCACTGGCTCTCTACCTCTGGGACTGACTAATATAACCTGAGTAGCCCACTGTCACCACACAGGCCTTAAACTCTGGCCTGGCCTCACCTATCATGGAATGAACTGTCGTTAGCACTGCAGGTTGAATCACAGAATCATAGAAATGTAGGACTAGAAGGGACCTCAAAGCGGCAAAGGTTGTATCCTGAGCAAGATATTCATAGATTCATAGATTCTAGGACTGGAAGGGACCTCGAGAGGTCATCGAGTCCAGTCCCCTGCCCGCATGGCAGGACCAAATACTGTCTAGACCATCCCTGATAGACATTTATCTAACCTACTCTTAAATATCTCCAGAGATGGAGATTCCACAACCTCCCTAGGCAATTTATTCCAGTGTTTAACCACCCTGACAGTTAGGAACTTTTTCCTAATGTTCAACCTAGACCTCCCTTGCTGCAGTTTAAGCCCATTGCTTCTTGTTCTATCCTCAGAGGCTAAGGTGAACAAGTTTTCTCCCTCCTCCTTATGACACCCTTTTAGATACCTGAAAACTGCTATCATGTCCCCTCTCAGTCTTCTCTTTTCCAAACTAAACAAACCCAATTCTTTCAGCCTTCCTTCATAGGTCATGTTCTCAAGACCATGACTGGATATGAACTTCCTGGAAGCTAAAGTGCATTTGGGATCCAGCTGGTTGGTGCAACTCTATTGGAAACTAAAATGAAACCGACGAGTGTCATTTCGGTGTCTGTGCTGAGTGAGTAAAATGAAAAAAGTAAACCAACTACTTTACACAGTAGACAAATCAACGGCATTAAATACATTCCCGCTCTGTTAATAACTTCACGTATCATTAGTAGCACAGGAAAGGATTGTGAGGGGTGGGAGAGACAATGTTTGTACAGTGGCAGTTCCCCTTTACTTTTGAACAGGCTAATGAACTTATATCCCACCAGGAATCACACTGGTCAAAATTCTTCACTCCTTTGTCCCACTCGTCACTGCAGTCAAGTGTTTTGCTCAATGAAGAACCACAGTATCATAGAATACCAGGGTTGGGAGGGACCTCAGGAGGTCATCTAGTCCAAGCCCCTGCTCAAAGCAGGACCAATCCCCAGACAGATTTTTACCCCAGATCCCTAAATGGCCCCCTCAAGGATTGAACTCACAACCCTGGGTTTAGCAGGCCAATGCTCAAACCACTGAGCTAGCCCTCCCCCTGTACCTATGTATCTATCCTGCACACTCCCCTCTATCTATGGTTTGTGTCACTCTTGTGATAAACTGAAGTACATTTAACATTCTTGGTTTAGGAAAACAACCCCTGCTCTCTTAATAAATTAACTAACCTTTGACTAGCCACAAATTGGGCTTGATCCTGCTATCGATGACACCCGTTTTACAGCGGTGTGAAGCCCCTGGACAGCAGTGGAGTTACTCCTGATTTACACTAGCAAGAGCATAATCAGGCCCATTGTATAATTAGTAACAAATGACTTACCCCAGTAATGTATTTGGTTTGGAACTAGTTAAAAATGACATATCGCTATTTTTTAGCCTGAAAAATCCCATGGCAGCTACTAATAACTCATGGTTACACACACTCTTGGTTATTAACGAGACATAAAACCAAGGACCTGACCACATGTGGTTTTTAAGGATCTCATGAGAATTTTCACTACAGCAGAGGTGTTAAGCTCAGCCTCCTAGCCAAATCCCAACTGGAATTCCTCTCTAAAACGGCCCTCTGCTTTTAATTGGAGGAATTCGTCTTCATTCCCCCGCTCCAAAACTGTTGTGTCGCTCAGAAAGTTGCCTTAATCCACTTCGAGGGCATGCACCTGTCACCGTTACTCCCACAAGGAATCCCATTGAAGTCAGTAGGCCTACGCGCAGGAGTAAGTGCTACTCCAGGTGAAAAAAGGTGGCAGAGTTGGACTCTGAGCTAACTGTATTGAAGTGGCAGGTGACGCGATCCCTGAACTTGCAGGCAGAGCACGGGTTGGGAAAGGCGCTGTAGAAAGGGAAGAATTAGACAGTTTTGACAGAGCCGTACTACACTGTGCTCATAGGATTCCAGCTCCTGAACAGAAATCCAAGTGAGGTCCTTTGGGAAATAAATCATATTAGCTCAAGAAAATCTTGCAGGCTGCTTGCAGACCGAAAGACCAAGTAAATCGAACTATTTCGTTGCTCTGAATTACTTGCTGAGGGCTGGGCTATGCTGGTGACACCATTCTAAGCGGACCTCGACTGGGTGAAGAACAACATGTATCCTCTTCTCTGTCACAGCTCCCAGCACACTGGGTCAGGCCTGGACAGTAATGAGTGGGTTCTACCCATCTCTGACAGACAGCTTTGGTTATACCCGTAGAGCTTGTCATGCCAATAAAGTCCGCTTGAATTGAGTGCACAATCTCCCAAGTGAGGCCAACATGCAGATCTCATAACCAGAGGTGGTATGTGCTTTGTGCTACCCCAATGGACTGGCTATATGGAAGGACTGTTGGTTTTTGGTCAGGATTCAAACAGAAAGGAAAGTGGCATAGAAGAAGTTTGGAGGGGGAGATTAAATGAGGTAAAGCCCAGGTAGACCTAGTTATTTTTCAGGAATGGTTGAATCTGTTCAGCAAGACAAGAACTGAACCAAACCTTCAACCAGAAACATTGAAAAAAATAAAAATTGGTGAGTCTAGCGTCGGAAATCCCAAGTTCAGACCCTGCTAGCGGCCCCATGATGTCGGTCGCTACATTTGCTTTTGCTGGCTGCTGTGAAAGCTTGACTTGGGTTCTGCCATCAAAAGGTTCCCCTGGATTCTTTTCTTCAGATGGATCAAAATGAGGCTCCAGTAGCTAACAGTGTCCATGGGAAGGATCAAGGTCTAGTTTCTCACTAGACCTAGTGCCTGGAGCAGACTTTACATAGTTCATGAACCAATGGGTTCACTGGTTGTTCAGGGGATGGGGGAGAATGACCCATTACACACAAACCCCTCAGACCTTTGGAATTACCATCCATGTGAATCCTATTAATTTGCCATGGACAAACTAAGCTCCAAAGACTACTAGGAAGCTGGACAGCGTAACACAGCTGCCCTTCAGCTTACATCTGCCCGTTCACTTTGGGCTGCAGCCAGTTCCGATTCCTATGGCTGATGGAAGAAAAACTCCATTAGCTCCAACCTCCATCCTTTTCCCACTCTTGGCTTCCCAAACATCCTTTAAGGGGAGCTGAGTGCAATGATAATTAGCTTTCTACCTGCAGCACTGATCTTATCAGTTCTCACAAGATAAGCAGGTTCACGCCTAGGCGCTACCTCATTGGGGGACTGCCAAGGAAAGACCAAAGTGGTGAAGGAAGTGGTGCTGGTGGTGTTGAATGAGTGCCCAAAATAGCACTCAGGGGAGATTTAAAACCAGGTACCTCCTGCGCACTTCATGACTATTACAAAGATACATGGACACTTCTGGTACCGACTCCAACCAGGGTAAAAGTCTGCTTACCTCAAATCCTTCTCACAATTTCAGTGGGATACACAATATTCTCCTCATCCTACACTGCTGCTGCTGAACAGCAGAGGTGTTCAACCCCAGAGGTGGCTGCATCACAGTGATGAGCAGAATGAGACTCCTGCATGGGCCAAATCTGTAAAGCGCTCCCATCTGAAAGGCCCTATTAGAAACGACCCCTTTCCTAGCCAGCTTGCTTCATGCACTCAGGGCAGTGCTTTAGCTGGATGCCAATGAGGGCAAAAAGAAGATGACTGATTGAAAACTAACCTCTGTCAGGTAACATGCAGCCCAATGTCATTATTCTTCACATGCATTGTGTGTGAAAATAACCTAGTCTGCTTTTAGTATAACCTGTTATTCTTGAGGTGGTCAGAATAGGCAGAAATTAGCTCACAAAAGGCTTCCGTTGCACCTAGCCCAATTGCCCAAGGAGATTTTTAAAACCATCAGATGGGACAACACGCCTAGCCTGGAGGTTGTGGTTTCAAGCCCAGTCATACCCGAGTGCTGCAATATTGCTACAATTCTTGTTTCCAGCAGTTGAATCTAATTACAAAACCAGTTGTGTTCAGGTATTTTTTTTAAAACCTTTTACAATAGATCCTGCCTAGAATAAAGGATTTAATAACGGATTCCTTCTGGGGGGAAAAATAGATCAGTTACTTGTTCTAATGTAAAGCCGTTATCTTGGGTCAGGAGCTAGGAGAGGGGCACTAGAAGTTTCAATGGCTTGGTAATAGGATAAAAAGCATTAACTTCCCTTGGCAGCCAGTTCAGATCCAGCCCAGAGCAGCACTGATCAATAAACTACCCCTTGATGTCTGTTTTGGCATTGGCAGGCTAGCTTCCCATCAGACACGTGACTATTCCTGAACCCCTTCATTGCTGGACTTGGGTGGATCAACAGTAGGGATTGAACTTGGGGCCTCTGGGGATCTTAAAGCATGAGCCTCTTCTAGCTGAGCTGAAAGAGCCAGTTCTGTTAGCCAAAGCTCCTTGATCTCAGGCCCAGCCTTCCCTGGAAGGGGACAGCGCACCATACTGAGTGGGTGGGGAAACTCAACAGTGAAGCTAAGGGCTGAATGGGCTGTGGAGACAGAATTCCCCTTCTGTTCCTGGAGGTGGTCCCTGCACATCAGGGTGAAGGAGCCTTGCACTGCCTTTGGAAAGGAGGATATAAGCCTGGCTGGTGGACGATGTGGGGGTGGCCAAAGCACCAAACCAAACTGAAACGGGACTGCCTTGCAGACAAGTTTCCCCAACCATCTCTATCAATTTATCATGCCCTTGGCTTGGAAAGTCCATCCTTGGGCTAAAGACAAGAGCTCTTTGCATGTGCTTAGCAAGACAACAAGGAGTCCAGTGGCATCTTAAAGACTAACAGATTTATTTGGGCATAAGCTTTCATGGGTAAAAAACCTCACTTCTTCAGATGCATGGAGCGAAAATTACAGATGCAGGCATTATATAATGACACATGAAGAGACGGGAGTTACCTCACAAGTGGAGAACCAGTGTTGACAGGGCCAATTCAATCAGGGTGGATGTAGTCCACTCCCAATAATAGATGAGGAGGTTTCAATTCCAGGAGAGCAAGACAATCACTTTAAAAATGACCCAGCAAGGGGGGGAAAAAAATGGGATTTTGCCTTTTAGTATAATGGCTATGATCAAGTGTCTGATGTGTTTGGTCTTTTGGCCCCGAGATGAAAACCTTGTCTGTGTCTCTGAGACCATGAAGCACAAACATTTCCTCCTTAGGAATATCAGAAGTGTCAAGTGCTCCACTTCCCAGTTTTAGTTAGAGGTCTCCTTGGATGACTCAAGAGAGCTGTGTATGTTCAGAAGCCATGTATGTTCAGAGGCTCTCTCAGCCCCTAATTGAAAAGGCCAGGGTGTGGCCTCACCACAAAGATGGACCTCCCAGATATCTAGTTAAACACATGAAAACAAACACTTGAGTTTTAAGCAGCCTAGATAAAAATCACTTCCCCTCTCAGCTAATCAGATTTCACTTCCTTGAGCCTTCTCCAGGTGATCACAGAGTCTTCAAGGGTAAACACGATTTTTCTTAATTTGTATGGTAAAAGACCACAGATTTTCAAAACGCAACAACAAAAACAAACGGTTAAGCATTTTTTATACACAATACCAAAGGGAAAAAAGCACACTGTCAGATTTTTTTCTTTTCTTTGGCAGGTCACCTTTACCAAATGAGACTCCTCAGAGGTAATATCTTCAAATCCTAGTGGTGGCCAGAGAGGCTAAGTCAGTCTTCATGGAAAAGCAGCTCCCAGCAAGTGATCAAGCTAAATGAGTGAGATCTGGAAGCTCTGATTTCTGACACCCCACTCCAGGAGGTAGGGATATTATCACCCAGCATATGAGAAGGGATACTTCCGAAGTGGGTTTTAGTATGTTGACTTATAAACAATACAGAAAAAAATCATGCAGTCCTTTACATGCTGCTTGATCTCTACACTCAACTAGCTAAGGAGACAGGTTTCAGAGTGGTAGCCGTGTTACCTCTTCAAACCATGCCAGTTACCATTCACCGTAAGGTATGAATTACAAGTACTGGCTACTCATCTCATATATTCTTTATAGGGTATTTAAACAGCTGTCTTTCAACAGTCAATCACTTTGAAGAACCAGGGGCCTGTTACTTCATCTTGACATTTTCTGCTGAGTGGGTGCTGGGATCTGCATTTCCATGGCTAAGGGGAAAGTAAACTTTTGCAAATTCTCCATAAAAAGCAAACTTCTTCTGGGATCAAACACTTAGGCAGCACCAGATTTTAAAGGCAGATTTAAACAAAAGCTTTGGCAATTTAACCAGGCTGTAAAATACGGTAATATTATTTTCAACTAATGGATACTTAGTCCTCATTGCATTGAGCTGCTCATGCATACAGATAGATGCAATTGTACTAAGCTGCCTAGTTCACAGTCTGTATTAACACATGTACCATATACCTCATGCAGCAAGCTGTGCACTGGTTGGCTAGAGCCTTCCACTCCAGAGGTGGAGATACTCATTTCAATGGCACTGCACACACAGTGCACCTTGTAAAGCATTTTGTGATCTCGAGATCAGGTATGAAACCTCTAGACTCCTTGGGCCCACAGATTCAGGGTCAGCTTCAGAAGTAGATATGTAAAGTTCAAACTGTTTATTGTGTTGGGGTCTTTCAGATAAGACCTTAAAAACTCAGCTCCTGTGTGGCCCTGTGGCCATTTACTTAATTGCTTGCCCTGGTGTCCCTGATCAAAGCGCTCATTGTTATAGATGGCAGTTGACATTCACCCCAGAGGTGGCTGCAGCTCAGTGGTGCTCTATGTTTATAGTTTGTCTAAAACCCCTTGGCTCGGAAGGTGCTATATAAATGTAAAGACAATACACTCTAGCCACAGTCTGGATATATTTCGAAACAATCCTTAACTAGTAACTGAGCATTCTTCACCTTATAAGATCTCACCACATGAGAAGTTCAAGTTGCAAACTTTGGATCTGGGTATCAAACAAGGTCAGGAGCGTTTGAATTTTGTTTCGGCACTATCGTTATTTCAGAGGTTCTGTCTTCATTGCACCATCAACCTGTTCAAGTAGCCAAAAGGTTTGCCATGGAAGCAGCAAGGTAGTTTAGCTTCTGAACAATGTACATTACTATGTATGTGTGATGCCTCGAAACAGCTACACTACTTCTAGCAATAATGCATACGTTGCTATATCCATTTCAACCCGGACTAGATTTTGTTTAAGTTTGAAATTAAGACACACGCTGCTAACGGTCTGATAAATTACTCAGCAGGCCAAATTCATTCCTGAATGGACTGCTGCAGTTACACCCGGGATGAATTTGGCCCAGCATGCAGAAAGAGGACACTTTTAAAGAGGTGACAGGGAGAAGTGACTGAGATCAGGAGCATGAGCCGACCAAGAATTAACACAGTCACACAGTTTGTGATGACAAAGTCTGCAATAAGCAGTGCAAGGTTAACAGAAGAAATACAGCCTATATTCCCCTAATGATCACTTAAGAGCAGCCGCCAGCTTTTTAATATAGAAGACAGTTTCCCAGACTTGCCCAACCTTAACCAATTATTCTCACAATGGCTTTGAATGGGATATTTAGAATGTCAGCCCGATTGTTCTAATTCACCCTCCCAGCCATCCCCCAGTTTTTGACAGGTTTGTTCCTCTATTGCTATAGTGACTGCCGCCCCTAATGCTTGTGATCAAAGAAGTCACATTTTAGAGGTCATCTACATTTGAAACAAGGGACATTTTTGTGTGTCAGAGAGAAAGGGACTGCGTGATGGAGGAGGTTACACCCTCCTTTCTCACCGCTGCAGTTTCCTTTCATTCTGTCCTGCTCCTAATCCCAGGCCCTGCTTTTAATTCCCCCCCCCCCCCCCCCCCGCCGTCACTCAATGCGAATTCTCAGTGGCTGTATCTTAAAGGGTTTCTGGGATCCCTGAACAATTGACCTGCAACTTTTTGCAGCCTTCAGACTGGAATGATTCTCACTGACACTTCCTGGAAAGGGTCTACCCTGCAGGACTGGTTCACTTGCTATGCCTGGTAATACAGCATTAGACAGTCTATGCTGTTCTTTCACACAAGGATCCTACTATATACATCTGCCTTCAGGCATTATTACTACAGTCTCAAATCCTTCAAGACAACACACACAGCTATTCCTGACAGAGATTGTCTAGCTACACTAGGACTTTTCTGACCTGTAATTCCCAATGTGTGCAGTTTCCCCGGTGGAAGCTGTAGTGCAGATAGGGCTCAGACATACTCAGGTGCTCAGACCACTGTGTCATCTAAGCCTGCTTTGGCATCGTATCCCATGCTCAAAAAGTGTGCGTGCAACAGACGCACACTAATGATATTGGAATGTTCGTATCAGGATGGCCAATTGACTCGGGGCTACCCGGATATCCCTTTGGAAGCTAACAGCTGTTTTTGAGCAAGGATAATTTGTACACTTAAAATAAACTTCCTGCCAACCAGGTGCCTTAATAAATGATCAGAGGCTACCAGGATGGGCACATTAGTAATGCAAGTAAATAAAACAATCAGTCAACATCATCCCTAGCATTCTGGTCATTTGAGGGGGCGGGAGGATGAGAAATCATGCCACAGAAAGAAGATTTTAACCCCTCTCTCTTGCAAGAGGAAGGGAATTTGTTAAACGACTGGTTGGATCAATGAAAAAATAATCCAACCACACATATCCAGAAACTACTCAGTGCAATGACTACACGTGGGTTACTTTAATACATACCTTGGGATGCCCATGCAGTTCTTCACTGTTGGACAGGGTTGCATTGAAGGGCTCTGTATATTGATTGGGCTCTTTCATCTTCTTTCTCTCTCTCTTTGCTGCCATCACTCGAAAGAGAGAGAGCTGCTGGCACAGTAAAGTTGCCACAAGTAGCCAGATCCAGCCCCTCATTTTGGCTTCTTTTTAGAAGGGGGCGTTAAGTCAAGGCTGAATACTCTCCAGGAGCAAAACGAAATAATAAATACGGATGGCTCTTTCCGTCCCCCTTTCTCTTTCTTTCTTATTGAAGTTACTGCTGTTGAAGATGATCCACTCTGGTAGACGATGTCAAATCATCAGCATGCGCCAACGCGCTTGTCTCTGGAGAGATCCTCTGTTCAAGTTGGATACATTGAACCGACATGGATCTATTTGTTTGCAAATTCTGATCCACAGCCGCAGTTTGATCAGGCAAAGCGGGGGAAGAGGGAAGTCAGTCTGCTCAGCCCCGCAGAGCTTTCATAAATGGAAACTGACTAGGAGATTTCCCCCCAACTCTGCCTTTAAAATTTTACCCCACCCCCACCAAGTCTTCAGATCTCAATTAAAATTCACTCAACTATGAAACCTAGAAAGTCAAATGGCTCAGGGCAACTGTAGCTCAGGCCAGAGCTGACAGCACACAAGCCCAGGAGGGGGGTTGTGAGTTTGTTCCTTTTCAATGGGAGATTTTACCTTCTGTCATTTAAACCCTTGTGCACAATTCAAAGGGTGCTCAATGGGGTCTGCCCATCCTCAGCTTAGTGATGGGACCCCTTCCTTAATGACCAGCCCCCATCAGTTCTCTTTTCCTTCATCAATGCTGGACGACGAAAACCCAAAGCTGCTACAATCGCTCTTCCCCTGGAGAAGCAGAACGTGGCAGAATCCAACCAAGGGCTCAGTCCTCTAGGGAGAGAATTGATCTCTCGCACGCATCAAGAGTTAAAATTGGGAGAGACAAGGAATCCGAGGAGGTACCTAGGTCTATTAGGAGCAGACAAACTTGTCCCAAGCCAAACCCTGTCTGGCTTTATCTTTCCTTGGCTTTAATAAGAGGACGAGCAATCAGTTCCAGTGTTGTAAACAGCTGTCAGGATGTGGAGTCTTGTGTCTCCCATCCTAGCTCCTTTCCACACTATGCAAGATTTCAGGTACCTCTCTCTCTAAGTTTCGATCATCTCGGATTTCTCTCGGTGCTCCTTTTCCCAGCTGCAAATTGGCAAAGCCTTCCTCAGCCTTTGCTCTACCTCAGCAAATAAGTACTTCTTTCCTGAGAGTGTTTCCATCAACTTGAAGAAAGAAAAAAAAAAAAAAGAGGGAGGGATCATTCTAATGAGCTGTCAAGCCTATTCTCTTCACATTCCTATTAGAGACGCCCTGTAAGTGGACCTGGCCCTTGTGCCAGGAAGATTTAAATCAGCACCCCCCACCACACTCCCCTTCATTATCTCAGGAATCGCAAAACTGCCCCTGGGAATGTGGCAGCGTTAGAAGTATGTGGCTTTGAATGTGCACTCAGCATCACAACACACACACACATCCAGATGTCAGGGCTCAACTTTTACTCTCTATTCAACTTCGCTCCATGCAAACGTTTTTCTCCAGACCCCCTCGGATTCACTGTGTCTTTAATAAAGGCCGTGTTGCCATTCCCCATTGCCCTCCTGAGGAAGATCTCAAAGCACTTGGCATACGGGTGTGGGCATGTTGTGTTAACCAATGCCGTGCGAGCTAGGGAATAACCGCCCTATTTTTTACGGATAGGGAAACTGAGGGAAGGACCAGTGAAGTGGCACAAAGTCGCACAGCGAGGCAGCAGCAGAGTTAAGAATAAAACTGCCAGTCCTCTGCTCTATCCACTAGACCATAAGGCACTTCCATTTTCCCGAGTCTGACTCCCTTTTCATGACTGGGATTATCCCCCAAGTAATATACTACTCAGCACTTGCACCGCACATTTAATCACAGATATTAAAGAGCTTTACCAAGGTTGGCCAGGATCCATACTCACCACTTTGCAGATGGGGAAACGGAGGCATAGAGCATCAAAGCAACATTCTCCTCCCCACCCCAAATCAGATGGTGAGTCAGTGCCAGAGCTGGGAGCACAAACCCAGATCTTTGAAACACAGAGATAGAGAAGCTAAACAGTTAACAACCTATCACCTATCCCCCTCACCCCCCCCCCCCCACTGGCTCACATTCCATCAAAACTATGTCGCAGTCTTTATTTGTTAATAATATTTAACTTTCTTTGGCGCCTTCTCATACTTAAGCCCCCTTTTCAGGTTAGTTGTAGACAAGCCATGAATTTGTAAAAGTGCACTTGATGACACATTAATAGGACAATCTGTCATATTGCAGCTAAACAGCCCTGACAGATCCACACACCATGGCAAGAAATGACATTCTCAAGGCTGGAGCGGGGCGATTTCTTTTTTGGTCTGCCGGTGCAGGCTGTGCTGGGCTGCATGCAGTGTCCCCTTTCTCATCCCAAGAGCCAGATGCTGAGGGCACCCTATGCCCATGGGAAATCTGCTAGGGGCTTGGAGAAGGAATCCTACCCTCCCACCCCAAATCATCAGCAGATGCTACTAATCCCCTATGTGCCCTTCTCTACAATGGACTGACCCCACCCCCCCCAACCAACCTCTCTTGCTGCTGCAGAGAGAGACACAAGCAGCCTGCCCCACTCAGTATAAGAGCACCCCAGCAGTTCTATGGCATGAACCTTGTGCACCCAGACTGACACAGCGTCCACTCAAAGCAGCACCATGCCACTCACCCAAACAGAACCGCTTTGCATTTCGCAGCACCTTCCAGCCAAGGATCTCAAAGCGCTTGAAAACACAAAGCCTCATACCCATGAGGTAGGCAGCATTATACCAACGTTACACTGGGGGAAAACACACACGCAAGAGTGAAGGAAGCCACCCACTGGTACGTAGCGAGTGAATGGCAGAGCCAGGAATAGAAGCCAGGAGTCCTGGCTCCTACTCCCCAGCCATTATCTATGGGATTTCTAATGGTGAGGATTTGGAGCGAGCCACATTAGCTTCTCAAATGTTGGGGAACTTAGAAATAGTATAGCTAAACATAGCTAGCGACAAGCTAAGAACGTGCATTGTCAGACGAGTAGGTTACTGAATATTAAACTAG
Organism: Emys orbicularis; assembly: GCF_028017835.1. NCBI lineage: Eukaryota > Metazoa > Chordata > Testudines > Emydidae > Emys > Emys orbicularis. The sequence goes on from NC_088704.1 coordinate 15,899,353, forward strand.
TTGAGAGGGAGAATTTTTCCCAGCTTGACCCCCTTCAGAAATCGGACAGTCACGTGCTCTGGTCACCACACCCCTCTCCCTGAACCATATGAATCTTTACCTCTGTGATTCAGCTTTACTTTCAAAGTGACTTTATCTTGCCAACAATAACAGGGTGGCAATTTCCAAATCTCAAAACGTATGAAGACATTTGGAATCCCCCAGGCACTGCTTGCTCCAGATACAGTCAATGAGGCCTAGACACTAGGCCTGGGTGCTAATGATCATGTTTTCCATAGGCTAATGCGCTAGTGGGCCCCATCCATACACTTCTGCAGGTGCCAGGTTACACTGTTGCTGCATGGACTATATAGATCTAGAGGAGAACAACTTGAATCAGCCCTGAAAGCAGTGCTCAGGTCTTTGGCTGACCAATGCCCATATCCCCTTGTTTAAACCCAGTCACAATTTGGGTGCTTACACAAACAGCTTCACAGTCCTAGGTCAAAGGGTTATAGAAAGTCAGAAACAAACAGCAGCTTTAAAGAAAGGTCAAGGGTTTGGGTTGCTGCAATTGCCTTTCATAACATACTTTAGCATGACAGAATACGCCACGTTCAATATTTCGGGAAGTCTCCTTCCATGGACCCTTTGTACACTTCTAACGTAACACCCTAATATTCTCCAGTCATCTGGTTCCAGATCTCATTTAGAAAGACCTAGATGGTGTTACAGCGCCACCCGCTGACAAAGCGCCACAATTCAAAAGGCACATCTAAGCCAAGACTGGTATTACTCTAGAGTTTCCTTATTCTGTTCCCTTAAAATCTGATCAGGAATGTGGCATAGGGAGAAGGACTGACTTAGAGAATCTCAGTGAAGGGCTCCACATTTTTATTTTATTACTAATTTTGAAGCCAACAAAATCAGATGGGATGTTTTTAAAGGTTATAGGAGCAGTAGGGAAAGGTGGGCTGTGATCGCTTTTGTTTGTTCCCAAGTAACTTTAAAAACAAGCTGATTTAAATAAAAGAAATAAAGGGACCATTTGCAAGCAATTAATGAATAGCAGAGTCTGATGGCTTTTATCATGTTACAAGAAAGAATCTGGCAATTTCTCAATTTCAAAGCTACTGTAAGATCAAGAAAAAAAATTCAATATATAGTACAATTATGTACTAAATACATAATTACACACCAGGTCAGAATTGTTCATTATGGAAATGGGACATACTGGGGGGGATATTTAGGGCCCAATCCAACTCCCATTGTCTTTCCATCTTCACTGAACCATTAACCAAAACTGGAACAATCCTGTGATACGAGGGGAGGGAGTTAAAAACCCTGTGTAAACATTTACTCATTAAACCAGAATAGCATCAAAAGATCTGTTCCCATCTCCTGGATGTATTACACATTAAAATTTTTTTTTACCTAAGCAGAGATTTCTCTGATAAACGGGAACAGTTTCAGCATCTGGTGAATGTTATTTTTATGACTTTTTATGACTTTTTTAAAATTCCAGCCTTTTGATGGGAGCACGCACAACCTACGAACAAGGAATTTACAGTGAGGCACTTTTCCTTCCATACCAGTTCCTTTGCTATTGTTTGGTTCCATAGATGCCAACAGGTGAAAGCAATTAGCAGGGCTAATTGGAAGGTAGAAGATGGACACACTTTTAGCCCCTCTGAAATGCAATGAAATAGATGGATTTTCCAGTGTGACTACAGGAAACCATTATGTCTTTCTTAAAATGGAGACTGTCCTTACCAAGCAGGAACAATTCGGTGGCATCTGCAGCATCCTTATCCTAACAGTTTTCTTCCTCTCTGCAGCAGGCAGGTGGGTGAAGATCAGTTTCTCACATCCTCTACTTCCTGCAACTGAAACTTGCCATGTTATGTTGTAGTTGTGTGTCACCAGTGCCCCCTACTGGCTAGATTCACATCTAAGCATTCATACAGCTGCAGCAAAAGGAAAATTATTCCCCCCCATTTGTGGCAAGGAGGGGTACAGTTTTGAAGAATGACATGAGGGGTTATCCTCACACAAGACCACAAAATTCTGGGAGGCTACAGCAAGTGATATAGTTATGACTATCCATTTCACCCCAGAAGCAGGCCTTATGTTTTGGCATGTGGGTATTGGACTCAATGACCCGTTGGATGCATTAATTTATCTATTTAATTCACAAGTACCGGCAGGCTCTGGATCCTTTGTTTAGGGCAGCTAAAATGCTTCTGTCCTTCTAAACAACCAAGTTCAGAAGCGCTCCAGTGCTAAGAGCTCTGCGCACACACACATGCTGTTGTATTCTTTACACAATTCTTTGGACAAAAGTTACGAATGCAGATTGGCTTCCATGGATTTTCCTTGAGTCAGCAATGTAACATATTAGAATTAGCCCATTATTACAAATAGCTAAATTCTATAGAGTAGAATTAAAAGATAAGTGACAGGATACCATTAACCTGTTTTACCCAGCACTCAACTCGGGGATGGAAATAGCCATCTACTATAGATGCAGAAGGGAATACTGGGAACACGAAATATTTTCTATTTCAGACAGTTGTGTTTGTGTTAATGAGACAGTTGTGTTTTCAGAGACAAGATGGGTGAGGTAGCGTCTTTTATTGGACCAACGTCTGTGGGTGAGAAAAACAAGCTTTCAAGTTTTATTTTTAGACACCTAGGACCACTCCGCTCAGCATCTAATGCTATGCTACCCCTCACTGAACAGAATTGCCTCAGACAAAAGACAAATTAGAACTCATTGTCCTTTTTCTTAGTGCACCATTTGATTAATTTCTCAGATGGAAGACTGATGGGTATGTCTAGCTGGATGCTGTGCTCCAACCACAGCGGTGGCTGCATTACAGTGGTGAAAGGATAGTGATATATATATAGGTTGCAGAGGAATTGAGGCACCTCCAGGCATAAATGGACTAGAGGAACAAGGTATTAGCTGGACTTGGAAAGTATATGGTTTATTAGAAGTTTTCATATGGAAGTGTTCGGGCTGACGTTAATTGACTAAACATGAATGAAACACAAAGCTGAAATGCTGTTCTCTCCCAAACCCAGCCTAAATAAAAGACATTTCTTCCTTACCTTTACAAAGCTACATACCGTTGACATTCAAAGATGCAGCCGCGACACCAGTTTGCGCAATCTTACGTTCATTTGTGGTTATTCCCCTTCAGGGTTTAAACGTGCATCAGCAATATGAGCTAGCGCATCTGTATTTTAAAACCAGATTGTTGTTCTTCATGCTCTACTGTAACTAAATAAGAGATGCTCTACCTAATGTACAGAAGAAAGCAATAATTTGAGATGCCAGCCACACACATTACTTTTGACAGAGTGATTCAGCGAACTAAAGTAGCTGCTAAACATTAATTCCTCTACTTCATAGAAGCTAATACACCTGAACAGCCTATGTCAAATAAACCACCAGATTGAAGCCAAGCACCTGCCATTTCTAAATTGGTTCATTGAACATCTTTTCTTCCAAAGTCATCATTAAAAATAGTATGCCAGATGTTTTGTCATTATATTTAAGTGGGGATGTTCTCGTCAGCACCTGTTTCCTCAGTAGCAAAAGGTCAGCCGTCTTTGCCTTAGTAATAGTTTTCCTGTCCATCCAACATCTCTAGCTTTGATTTCTCCCAACGTTCCCTTTCCCAAAAAAAGTCCCATAGAAAAACATGCATTTTAAACACGAGTAGTTTTGTTTTTATTATGAATGGATAACTTTACAATGCAGTCATTTCTACTCCTCAAAACATGCTCAAAGTTCGCAGCTGAGGCATCAAGAATAGGTGGCGATGTAACTTCCTTCAACTGAAGATTGGCGAAAAATGTAACTACACACAAGTCCAAAAACTAATTCTGAAAAATTTAAGAAGGCTACAGTTGAGATGTCTCATGATCCAAGAGAGGTGCAAATCTTTTCCACCAACTGTGCACTGCAATCTTACAGAACTAAGGAAATGCAGCATAGAAGTGAAGGGTCAAGACACCATTTGTTCCAGTATGACGCACAAAAGGACAACTTTCAGTTTTATTATGTCATTAAGATAACATACTGCCTCAGGGCATGATATCAACATTTTTGCATGGCAAAGAATGATTAATTCCATCTACTGACTTTGGTAACAAAATCAAAGTTCGGATACTGCATACCATAGTAAATACTATTTAAATTCACTAAAACCTACACAGGAAGGGATAAATATTCTGCTACCAAAGGCAAGGAGCAAGGACATGTACCAAAATGTTGGGAGGGTGCAGCAATTCTGCTAGCTTTTCACAGATGGCCCCCCAAATCACTGCCAAGTCTTTTCATCCGTCTTCAGGGCGTTAAAGAAAAATCACTAACTGAAGATGAGCTCCACCTTTTTAAAAAAATCAACAATTAATCTTTCAAAAAAAATGCAGCATATTCAGGGTTCTATAAATAGTATCAATTTTGCATTCCCAATTGAGGCACTTTTTTAATAAAAAGGGACTCCACCTTCAGATACCCAGGGCTAACTGCAAGGCCAACTTACTGCCATGCAATAAAAGTGGTGGATTTTTGAACAATGACCTCCTGAGGTTATTAATCCTTTCCCCTCCAGTACATACATTCACAGAGGGCATGAATGTACCACAGCCAAGGTCTCCTTGCCTTCATCTTCATTCCTGTGGCCCAAAGAGCCTTCATGAGAGAAAGATACACAATGCTGGGTAGCAGTCTGCTTAAACATCTGCCTATAGGGAATGACAATGGTAGCAAAAGAAGGCATAATGAGAAGCCTGAAACGCATTTCAATGTTATGATGATATAAGAGGCAGCTCAACCTTTGCTACAGATCTGTATATTTTGCAAACCAGTCTTTAAATCCCATAATTGCAGAAGAGACAAGACATTTCTTTTCCCCAAGACTGACAGTTTCTAGAAACAAAAGATACAACCGGGGCTTCTCTTTACAAGAACAGATTAAGCACATACAAGAGGCAAATTAAAGAGCAATTATAAATAAAATTTGATCAAAAACAAAACCAATTTTTAAACAGTTTATAAATACGTTTTAAATCAAGCCCAGCACACGCTCCCCTCCCACCCCCAAATAAGGTCTGTTTTAAGATGTCTTTAGTCTGGAGCTATTCTGTTAGTTCTGCTAATCCATACCTATTTCAGAGAATTGGTCACAGCACATATTTTCTGATTATCTAAGCTACATGGCTCATGGGTTTAACACTTTTTTTTTGGGGGGGGGGGGGGGGGTAATCCAGTAATTTCAAAATACCAAACAGAAGCAGAAAAATCAAACATTAAAAACCTGCCAAAGGAAATAAAACAAACAGCCCAAATAAAACACATTCTTAAATACATGAGGTAACATTTATTGGGCTCTTTAGAACATTTAACACAATATGAGGTTAGGTGCAGAGCTTTCCATTCTGCCAACTTCTTTTACAGTCTTTGTTAGATCATAACAGGGAATATTTCATTTGCTGGGTGACTAAAAGTCATTGCCAATTATGAAAGGCACAGTAAGATTGCCTTTATGACAAGTCAAAGCATTTGGATAAAGTCATAAGGATTTTCTCTTAATTACAATTTTTAATAAGATATGAGCTGTACAAGTAGCATTTCTGACTGTAAACTACGCTAATAGTTTTAGTGCATATCCATGCTATCATAACCTTGTTACCGCCCACTGGAATGAAATCCTCATTCAGTGATCATATGCATGGGACCATGGCTAAGAATTTAATTTAATAGAAGCAGAGGGCTTCCATAATTCAAGCAAAATAAAAAAAAAAGAATAAGCTCTTTTTGTAATGGAGTTTGAAAACAGGGTCAAGTAATTTAAATGGAACTGATGCAAATAAATGGCTTAAGTTTACTGTAATTACAGCACTTCAGAGGAATCCACTAGTCTTCTGAAAAGCTGGCTCGGTATTCAGTCTTCTTTTTCTTTCCTCATTAGGCCCTGAAGAGGCAATGTCATTTCACTCAGCGAAAAACCCAGAATCCAAGGATCTTTCTTCTGAAAAATATACTACATTCTTCATTGTTCTTTGCAGATATTTTAAACAGAACAGTGGCAAACATGTTTTCTTTTTGAGCACAAGTTGTTTCACTTTTAAATCACACTAATTTCCAAAATGGAAAATTGTAATTAAGCAAACAAAAACCAAAAAGTTTTCAAAAAAAAATTGCTTTTGAGCACCACCACTAAACCCATTTTAAATGCTTTTTGCGTGCAAATGGTTTTCGAAGGCTGGCAACTGCACTTCTTGTAGCCAAACTAAACCTTCTTAAATGTTACTGTGACAATTTAGACCAACACACATTGTGTTACTTTCCAACTCATCTAATCATTGTTATTAACATTCATTCTCTATTACAAAGTGAACTAGCCTCTTTCTGTAACACCAACATTCACATTAACCAGGCCTTTCAGAAGTAAAGTCAGTGAGGAAACTTGCATTTTACTCATTCCAAACTTGTACAATTGACTCTTCGCAAATGAAATTCTCAGCTGAAAATGTATGCTGAACATATGATATGCATCTTCAAGTGTCATATTTTAAAAATTGTTCAATCTGGTAAAAAGCCTCATTTACTTAAAATATTTTTAATTTCAGAAAACAAGGGGTAAGTGCTATAAAAATCAAAGCATTCAAAATGCCAGTTTCACATCAATAATGCTTTGACTTGCTAGTGAATCACTTAAAACTGTAGTGAGGACAAAGGAACTGTGAGCAGAACACCTTTTGCTTCCCTAACAAATCACACCTGCTTCATTTTCCAAACTAAACCCATGAGCCAACCAATATATTACCTGCATCATGGTAGCACAAATATTTATCCCAGTGTCAAAGTCTGATGCCCAGAGTCCCACTCATTCTGCAACTACCACTAATTTGGTCTTGGACTTCTGTTATGTTCCTCATTCTTGCGCTATGCTTCTCAGTACATACTTGACTGTGTAGGCAAAGGCTGCAAAACCAACTATAACAAACAAGTTCGCCAACGCTCCTCCTAAGAGTCCATGGTTACGATTGGCCTGCTGAAGACCTGGGTGATTGGCAGCTGCCAGTGGTACGTGCCCATTAAGGAGCGGTATCCCATTTTGACCATGGTGTGCTTCCCCATCTGGGACAACATCTGGTAACGGAAGGGATGGAGGTCTGTTATTGAGCTCTTCTTGTGCTTTCTGTTTTTGTTTGATCTCCTGGAGGGAAAAAAATGAAAGGAATCATTGAAAGCGAAGTGGATTAAGCTTTCTGCCAAGTCACCTTGTGTCTTATCAAAAAGTCTATCCATGCAAAGAAGTGAGACTGATGCAGAAGATATTCCTTCTCAATGTATATCCAGGTGCAGCTCCACAGAGACAGCTTCTTGGTCATTTTTTATCCATAATGAAGTTATAAAAGTTAAGAGATGGAAGGTCATATAGTCTACAGGTCCCATCTAGTCCTGGATTGTTGTTCCATATACTATATTTTCCAATGCTCTGTATCACTCTAAATGTCCTAAACAATGGGATTTGCACAATTTCTCTTGAGGTAACTATTTCACAGAGTAATGAACTTCACTATTAGCAACCTTTCCATAATATTCACCCTAAATGCTTTTCTCTTAATATAACCCCATTATTTATTTATATCCATTTGAAAAGACCTAAAAAAAATTCTTCACATTCTTTGGAGGTTTACACCTTCAAATATTTGCAGACAGTAACTACGACACCTTCTTGTGGTCGTCATTTAGCCAAACTATGTTTAGTTTTTAAATGTTCACTTGTACATTTTCTATACCTGGTTTAAAATTTGAATTTTTTCTGAGAATTGGGACACTTTTTTCAGAAAATGTCTTTTAAGACTGCCTCTATATTTGCCACTACGAAGACCCTTGAGTGGGATAATGTAATTCAAGTACTTTAAGAGTTATGAATAACCCAACAATTCTCAAAGAACTGAAATGGAAGAAACAGGAATCCTCAGAGCATCATCTCATGGTTAGAGCCCCAAGTAAATCTCTTACAAGTTAAATGTATAGATACTCAGGTTCTGACAAGAATATCATTACCACTATAGGGTATCAAACTGCACATCTTAATCATTTTGGGGCTATCGGGAAGAGAGCACTGTGAAGGATGGAGGATCTCATGTTCTCTGGTAACTCTGCTAGCTGATTATAGGGAAAGCAGATTCCAATGCTCCAGTCCAAGACTAATTATGACGGGAGGAGGAAGTGGAGATGAGACCCCAGATCTCAGAAGGCCCCAAGGGGAGAAAAAAAAAAGGCTAAAACTGCACTATGTAACGTATTCAGATGTGTAATGGAGAATGTAGGTAATCAAACTCTGAAGTCTAGATGGATTTGATGCACTGTGTTTTAAAAGCCCTGATGGGAGGTCTGGACCTACTGACTGATTACTCGGCCCAGAAATTCCCTTTGTGCCTATGAATACTGCGAACAGCATTAGCCAGGCTCGCTTTGTGCTTCCCCATGCTTGCATCCAAATTATGGCTGCCTCCCCTGTATGAGTCCAATGGGAGGAAGTGCTTTCTGTAGATTCTCTCCCTTCTCTAGCACATCCACATTGGACTGCTGGAATCTGTCCCTAAATGTACAACTTTTGATTCTCCAAGCAACAGATCTTGGTATTTAAATACAGAATTTTCTACCCAGAGAACCATGTTTCTAATTTTTATACACTGAAAAATCAGGCTGCTTTAGAGGGGTCTCCAATTGGACACCCAAAATTGAGGAACCTAAAAGTGACTAGTCTCTTGAAAATCTTGGCCAATTTGCATAATCTGCATATTTACACAGCGATAAAACATGAAAGCCAGAAATAATCAAATGAACTTTCTTACCTCCACCACTTCAGGGAACAGCTCACAGAAGACTTTATCTTTTAAATTAAATGCTAAGCTTTGTGCAGCAAGCTGTCTTTTCTATCAAGGAAACCAGAAAGGAACGTCAGCTTGAAAATTAAATTTTAAAATAGACATTAAGCATTAAAGCATCTGGAGGATATTTCACATAAGAACGCTAAAAAGGTGCTAACCTACTACTTTATATTTGTAGCTACTTCACATCTGTGACTACAGACTCATTGGTAATGACTTTCTATAAACCCCCACTCTTCAGAAGTTCTTAACTGCATTTTATTTGAATGCTTTTCCATTCTGTGTATGCCCAATGGTAACTGGGGGGTGAGTGGGGGAAGCAGAGGGGAGAAATAGTCCAATAATGTAGCTACATTTCATGGAGAACCTTCACTTCAAAACAGTCAAAAGGTCTTGTCCAGAAGGGTGAGAAGAAAAGGTTACAAAATCCCTCCCTTGGATTTGAAAGACTGACCTATTCAGCCCAATGTTGAATTCCAACTAACCTATTAATAAAACAAATATTTCAATGTAAAAAATTAGCTTTGTAGTCAGAAGCTGTGGCACTTAAGTTACATTTCCCACCCGTGATCCAAACCCTTGACTCTATGCTCCTTTAAACACCCTCATTTTCTCATCTGCCCATTGACTAAATTCAAAGGCAGAGCCAGGTCTAGAACCCACGACTGCTGGATTCCAGTCTCGTGCCTAACCACTGGGACGTGCTCAACATACCCTGACCTCAACAACAACAACAAAAATTAAATTAAATAAAAGATATGATATTAGGAGCTTACCTTGAATTCTGAGGTTTCTATGCTGCCCAATGTAGGGCCCTTTTCCACCATAAAACTAAGGAGGCCTGTCAAGATTGTTGAGACTGACCACGCTGGATTCCATGTATCAGGGTGGAAATCAGTGATTGAAAGACACAACCTTCAAAAAGCAAAACAAGCAGTGCACTTTATTCCTTGCCATTAGTAAAAAGGGAAAATAATACTACGTGTGATACAAGTTTCAAAACAGATGTTAATTAAATCCTTACCTTGTATTGCATTTAAATCTTCCATTAGGAGTTATCATATAAATACTAGGAGGTTTAAAAGGAAATTCTCTGGGGAAAATTAATTTCCCATGGTAATAGCCACCTGTATTGTATATAAAAAAAAGGAAAGATTTGTTCTGCACTAAGGAAATGCTTTCCTCAAATACTCATAATGTTGCAGCAAATAAGATTTAAAGCAACGTTTACTATAAACACACTCCAAACATTTAAAAACTAATCAACTTAGGCCCTTCACTGATACAAATGATGGTCAGTACCTTTGGGAAAGACATATTTTGGAGGTACTATTATTCTGTCATCTGCATAAAGCAAGCAATGTTTTCCAATTGTCAAGTCCTTATTTCATCTACTCAGGGTTCTCCCTTTAAACACACATCTGCACAAATGGCAGGGTCTTGCCTGCTATCATCATGCTGGACATTTTAAGTCCACTGAAAAATCCAATTTCAGAAGCAGATCCTTTGGGTGAGGCTGGAATATACAGCGAATTATTATATTTAGGCAAATTAATTCGATATGATACTCAGCCTCTCCAGGGATGACATTTACAAAAAAAGGGTGTATGCCTCAACTCTAGTAAGAGCAGAGTATGTGATAAGCCAGAAATAAGTTTTATTAGCACTTTCAGTTTGTTTTTTAAAGTAAAATCGGACAAAACTGGCTATTTTTAACACTGTTCGTCTTGGCTACCAACCAACTGGGCTCCCTGTGTTTTCCGGAAGATCTGTGGCAATCGCTAAAAATCAGACTTCGTTAAACAAAGAACTAAGGGTGCCATATTAAAAAAAGATCAGAGAGAACTGTGCTAAGACTTTGAGGAACACTAAGGGATTTGCTAGAATTACTTGGTGCTAGAGGGAATCATTAGAGGACAATGCTAACACTATCTCATTTCAAGAGGCTATTACACAAGTCAAAGGCAAGTATTACAGTTTTATGATTGAAGTAAATCGTTGTGCTCATACACTTAAAACCACTTCTGTTACATAAGAAAGACCCATTCATACAATTATGAACTACTACTCATCAAATATAGATAGCAATATACAGCATGTGCATGCTTTGGCAACAAGCTAATGTTTACCTTCATATGGAGTCATTTCAGGTCCTCGTACAACATAGTGCCTAAAGGAACAAAGGAATTTTGTATTAGAGGTGGGAAACCCAACACCTTACGTGCATCAAATTTCCAAAGGGAACACAAAGTATAAATGGGTTTATCACCTCAGCTCAACAGCTTCATATTAGTCTCCTTTTACTACTCCCTCATAAAAGATTCCAATACAAAAATGAAGGTGTATATGAAGCTCAGACTTGACAACCCAGATGGTCTGGGTCTCTATGATCGTAAGAACGATTCATTCGGATTCTTACCATTCAAGGATATTAGATGGGAGGGGTTCAGCACAGATATAAGGCACTGGATCTTTTTTAATTCGAAGGTAGTCCTGCTTAAGTCTCTGTGTTGCTGTTGTTGGTGCTCTCTTATTACTGTTGTTGCTCATCTAGTTTTTTAAAAAAAATTATAAACAGACATGACCTCAATATAATCTTACCGATAACATGGTTAATGAAAGCAATCCCCCTCAAATAAACAGGGTCACAACTGGTTCTTACTGACCCACCAACAAGACAGACTGCAGGCAGCAAACTCAATTGCTGTCAACTAGTACTAGACTTTCTGATCCTGAGGACTCAATGCAGTTAGTTCTGTTTAAACAGATTAATGGATACAAAGGCTGGTTTGAACAATGTATCAGAAATGCCAGAGCACTATGTTACAACAAATACACCTGAACATCAAGTCTGACCCTGATTTTATGTGATTGTTTCCAGTACCGAGAAATAATTTGCTTTGTATGTTTATTTTTTCAAAGAGGGGGGGAAAACACTCCTCTTAATGGTTTTGAATTCTGAGCCAAGGACTACTTTGCACAAACCAATTTTATATTCTGGTAGCACCAAAAGGCTCCAACCCCATTGTGCTAGGCACCACACAAATATAGAATAAAAAAAGGACCTAACTCAAAGACAGATATAGACAAAAAAGTAACTTGTCAAAAGTACAATACATTTTCTTCCCAGTTTTCCCTTTGCATAACAACCCCACCCCCCCAAACTCATTTCCAGCTGCCAGTCAACCTGCCTCACAGTCCCTCATGTCCTCCTTGCATCCTCCAAGTAGGAAAACACTCAGCCGACTTCAAACCACCTTCCTTTCTGAATAGCTAGTTCTCCAGTGATTTTCCACTTCTCAGACCTAAAAGCTTTTTAAAAGAAGTTCCACTCAAACCTCTACATATGGTGGATTCTTAAATATCATCACCACCACACTGTATGTATAAATGGCAAATTTAGAACATCCTGTTAGCCAGCCAGTTTCCAGAGATAATGCATTCATGGCTCAGAGGTTTCTCTAAACATTAAAATCAACCAGAGAAGACTGTTACCCGAGAGTAGCAGTTACTGTTAAGACAAACAAAAATACATAACATGAATGGCTCTGCATTATGCAAGGCACCTTGAAAAATCAATCTGGTTTTGTGCCAGAGCACAAACTGAACAGATTGTGATGGCTGATACTCTTGACATGCTAAGCACAAGATCCGCACAGCAGGGCCACTAGAAAGACTACTAAGGGACACTGTGCACATGAATTTTAAGACTTTTTTTATACACTCAAGCTCTTGCATACCTTTTTGTACTTTGATTTTTAAAATAATGTCCCCAATGGAGAGAAAAAGACAGTCATTTACTTTCATAAAAACCAATTAGTGTGACAATATATTAACACAGACCTATTTTCTCTCCACATTCAATGTTATCTAAAAATTAGAAATGGAAAAACAAAACCTACATTTTTACTGAACACAGTTTTGTAAAGTTGAACCTCCAGCCATCTGGAGCAGGGTTTTTAGCAGCTAAATTCCTCAAGAGTTGAATTCATTTCTTGATTCAATATGTGTTTAAAGCAAAATTAATTTTTATCTGTGCTACTTTTGACTCTAAAAACTTTGAGAAACCCATTATGAAGCATACTGACTTTTGGGTGAAAGATGCTAAAATAAGAATCATGTTGTCTGCTTTGAGACCCATTAAATCAACAGAAAAGGCATTTTCAAACCGAGTTATGTGCCCTCAGATGCACACGCAGCTCCTACTGAAATCAAAGCTGTCAGTAACAAAGGGAAGTCTCATGTCTCTCCTGGGAAGAAGGGAAGCAACACCCCTTCTCAACTAACATCTCTAGAATATACACCGATTAAAAGCCTGCCATTCAACTTTTTTCATACAATAAATCACAGAATCAAGAAAGTCACTTGGCCTTATTCTTGGAAGTTTGACAACTTTTATAAAGGTATGAGACAGTGCTCATTTAATGCTGTGGGAGACACTGAAGTAAAAAAAGATCCCATAGACAACTTTCAGATTTTATTAGGACCATATTATTACATGGTGTCCCTTGAAATCTGACTAGTGTACAAATGGATGTATTCTCCCCAAAAAACTAGTTTTATGTGCCTTAGGATAAAGAAAAAAGAAATACAGAGAAAATAACTGTGGGGTGTGGTGGGTTTTGTTTGCTTGTGTCTTTTTTAAAAAGGAGACTAAAGTTATACTACAGGTTGGACATGAAGCCCCAATTTTGGGAACATCTCATTAAAATAATGAGCAGAGAAATTTACAGCTGACTGATGCTAAGGATGAACAAATCAGTACTCAAGGATATATCACTGTTAGGCTGCATTCCACGGGTGGTTAACAAAGCTTGCTAAAATTTCTGTTCTACCTAAAAAACTGTTATTGCTGGTAAGGATGTAGGCTACCAGAGTTAGCTTTTACTAAGCTTTCTTTATCTGTGAATGCCAATTACAGTACAGCCCAGAGAGAAATACTGGTCAAATTAGTAAACTTGTTTTGGGGTTATACCTCATGTATGAAATGAGCAGTTAGATCCCAGCTTTAAACAGAGAAATTTTCCTCCAGGTCGGAAGACAGCCAATATGGATATTAATTATGAATTTTATTAATCTACAACAAGTGGTAACACACTATTTTTGACAGGAGTTAGGGGGAGGCAAATGAAGTTTTGGAGGAAAGAAATTAAAGAAAGATATTAACATCTCAGACTTTAATTCAAAATCTTATTCAACATAGGAGGAAAAAAGCTCCAAAGCCTCTGTTTGATCCATATTTGCTAAAAAACTGACTTTCACACTGTGGATTTTTGTTTTGTCTTTATTCCTGCAACTTCCCCCCAGTAACCACATGAGATTTCTGATCCTGCAAACTGTTCTACATGGGCAGACCTCTGTGCCCCCAGGAAGCCCCAGTGTAAGTCAATGGGGGTTCACCCACACAGAGGAACTTGCATGAAGCTGGCTAAGTGAGGTATTTTAATTGTTATAATTGTACTGTGTCTGGCAGTCAGAAGTCTTTGAGAATGGTGTGCCTTACTTCTTATAGGCTGCATGAAAAATACAAAAATTATATTGTAACAACAAATATATTTGTATACCGTATTGTTGTCCTCCCTCACAAATAGAGACACTTGTAATACCCTTAAGTTAAAAGGAAAACATTTACAAAACTGAAAAGAAATGTATTTGGGATGTTTTAAAACACATTCAATGAGAACAGCTTTTGTTTGTAATCAGATTTTTCTTTGTAGCATTTCTAGATAACTTGCATAGACATTTGTGTTTCTAAGCACCAAAAGCAGGACTCAATCCTGAAAACCCTTACTTCCTTGGATATGGGTCTGCAGGGTCGTACCTGATGAATGCAGATAACCAAGGAGAGGGTGACTAATGCTAGCCAACAGGTCTTCAAAAGACCTTTGCTAACAAATACAACTGTTTTTTTTAAATTAATATTTCTAACCTGACAGTTTTCCTTGGAAAACAGCTTCCACCCCATCCCCGTAAGAAATTCCCTGATAATAAACTGCTCCCCCACAAAGATTAAACAGCCAGGAGGAAATGATACCACAAGACCGGGGGGAAGTAAATGAACACGTCCCAGCGAGGAGCATCCGTGCTGCGGCTAGCTTAACCCCTCTCATCTTCTACCTAGAGACCCGGGGGGGCCTCACCACCAGCCAAATCCTGCCAGCGGAAATAAATCACTGCTCCCCTACAGCCACTCCCAGGGACCGACTCCCCGATCCCGCCAAGGACCCAGCAGAATCTGTGGGGGGGACTCAGCCCCGCACTCCCCGGTGACACTGAGAGAAAGCCCCGAAAGCCCAGACACCCCCCGGGAGAGGCCCTGGGAGAACAGGCCGCCCCTAGCCCGGAGGGGGCTCTGCTGGGGAAGGGCGCAGCTCGTCGGTGTCGGGACCTCCCCAGCTGCCCCCTGCGCCTCCCCCCGCGAGGGGCTCCGTTCCCCCCCAGCCGGCCCCACACTCCCGCCAAGCGCCGGCAGCTCCCCGATCCCTCCCCGGCGAGCCGCCCTAGGCCCCTGGGGCCCGGCCTGGAGCCCGCGTACCTCTCGCTGCTCAGGCGGGAGCCTCGGCCGCTCGGTCCCTCGGGGAAGCTCCGTCCGGCTGCAGACGCCGGGGAGGGGGGAGAAGGAACTTCAGGCGGGACACAGCAAGCGCCGGGATACGGGTCCGTCCGCTGCCCCCCTCCACCGCCGCTACTATCCAAGATGGCCGCCAGAGGGAGGCGGAGCCGGGCCAGAGCCGGCTTCCCCTTCCGAGAGGCGGGACCGAAACGCGCCTCTGGTCGTTCTAGTGGAGGGAGAGGAGAGAGAGCCTTCCAACTGCCGCCACCCCATCGACTTCCGCTTCCGGCCTATAGCTAACTTCCGCTTCCGCTTCCGTTTGAACTAAGACGCTGGTTGCGGCGGGGCTGGGTTGTGGTTGAGGGACGGTGGTGTAGGCCCGGCTCTGTGGCGCGGAGAGCCCGGCCCGGTCCGGGCAGTCTTCGGGCTTCCTCCTCTTTACGACATAGGGATCTGCCGCAGAGCAGCGTTCCCCATTCCCAGCCCGAGCCAGGCCCCCGCAGCGGGGGTGTGACTGACCAGTACCCAATGGCCGGGGGGGGGGGGTCTCTTGTTAGTTTGCCTTCGGGTTTCTGAGCCCGTAGGGCCCCGTCTGTCATCTCCCAGCACAAAAACTAGGATCTTAGCAATTTTTTAAGAAAAGGTGCTAATCTCACTTAACGTGACTCCAGGGGCTGGGGCTTTAAGAAAAGCTCCAGACGTGGCAAGACTTGCAAGCAAATCAGAATCCTGGCAGTGCCGCCATATTTGCATGATCCTGTTACATGGTGATGTCATCGTCCTGTGCGGCATCATTTGTGCTGTGGCCCAGTGGCGTTGCATTAGGCTGGCCTTGGTATCAGAACGTTAACAGATGCCTTTGCCTCGTTGTGCATTACATGGCCATCATTGCTCTGTGGCATGATGCTGCTGTAGATATAGATGTTTAAGAGAAGAGGTTTTAGTGCTTCTGTAACTGAATAGCTTCTAAAATACCTTTTATTTTATAATTACCACCTGAAATTATGCATAACTTCAAGCCATAATTTGTACTAGTGCATCAGAGCAGAAAACACTTCAAAACACTTTTTTTTAAATTTTTTAGTGTGTTACTTTATTTTGCACGTGCAGTAACTCCTCTTACACAAACTTCTCAGGACAGCCACATTTCCAAATAAAGGATAGATATGTAAAGAGCCACAATACTAGACTTCTTAGAACATGTAAATGGAAACTTGGAACAAATGCTTCAATAAAGCATATACAAACAACTCCTCTTGTCAACAGGAAAAGAAGCCAACCAAGAATTGAAATCTCTCTTAATCCAAGGAAGATTTAAATATTTATTTAAGATTTTGTGCAATCGGATCATCTCACAAGAGGCGCTTCTCATGTGAAATGCTCCTTCTGTTGAAATCAATATCAAAACTGCCACTGACTTCAATAGGGCGAGGATTTCACCCATAATTTCTGCCAAGACAAGGACAGATATACATTCTTACTCTAGTTTTCTTCCCTATAGTAAAACCAATAAGCCTAACCCTGGAAATGAACCAAATGCAACTTCCCCCATGTATGCTGTATTTTGTCAGGTAGCAATATGACAGACACCTCCAATGCCAGTGCACCTGAACCTTGCTAGGAGCAAATATTTAATGTCACAAAGAGATCCAATATGCCTACAATCATAAAACAATAGCTTTCTTAAGGAAAAACACATGCTTAAACTTAACCAAAGGTTTAAATGTAATAGAAACCTTAAATCTACTTAACTTTAATGAGCAATGTTACATTTTTTAAACATTATTTTTA
Organism: Emys orbicularis; assembly: GCF_028017835.1. NCBI lineage: Eukaryota > Metazoa > Chordata > Testudines > Emydidae > Emys > Emys orbicularis. Next base: position 15,916,598 of record NC_088704.1, read on the forward strand.
TTAAGATTTTAAATACGTACGCAGCAGCACTCCACTGTTGAAGCCTGAGATTTAAAGAAGAGCAAAGATAGTTTGTGTCCTGTAGTGAAAATCTCCTTGCTCTTCAGAATAAAGTGCCTTATCTCACAACACATGACTAAGAAAAGGCGCTAAGTAACATGTTTAAAGCCACAGAATCCATTATTTGGGTAAATTCTTCAGGAGACATAAGGAATAAAATATAGTATTGTCCCACCCTCTATAAGCCATAAAACAGAAAATTCTGGAAAGAATGGGATATGTTTGCTATCTTTTGTATTTCTCATAGTAAATACAGTTCCAAGTGAAATGCAAAACCAGAGTTATTATATTAATACAATTAAATATTTCTGGATCCAAGAAGTACAATTCTGCAGCTTTTTGTGTTCAGGAGAGTGAAGTGAAAAATGGGGAATAATTCTTATCCCAAGCTGAGCAGCTACTTAATTTGAGAGTATTTTGGTAGTTCATTTCAGCTCTTCAGGCTAGCTATTTTTCCATTTTACTGTATACTTATTAACTTCTTGCATCTTTACCTTTCCTTTCATCTTCCTGAGATAAGTGCAGCTTGAATGATAGTTCTTTGTTACTAAAGATATGAGGTTTGCCAAGCCTTGAGAAATTTCAGCTCAGTATATATTACATGACATGTTTTGAATGTGTATATTTATTTCACAACTCAGGTTAGTAGTAGTCATTTATCCTTTTCATGTGACAGAATTACTCATTCTGTGTTTTTAAAATAGTATAGCTGTTGTGGGCCACTGTCCTTCTACCTGTTTTGAAAGCTTGAGGGTGAGGCTGGGTATCATGCTATATGTACTTTGTAGATATCTTTTTACTATCTTAGAAATGTCATTCCGCTTTGCTCTTTGGAAAACAGATGTGGAAATGTTTCTAATCTGCCTTATCGCCTAGATATCCAGCACTGATTCATGTAATACTCACTTTTCAAGTGTTCTACAGAAGTTGATTCAGAGATAGCTATTATTTCATGTTAAGCATCCTTTTAGCATCTCACTTATTGTTTGGTAGATTTTATATTAGTTGGAAATAGGTATGGAAATGCTGTTAATGTGCCGGAGGACTCTGCAGCACTGATCTGTCTCCTTTTTTCATACACAGCTCAGCTCTGGATTCCTTATTACTGGCATTTTGCCTGGTGCATGTCAGCGTAGTATCTGGGCACACCCCAAATGGCTCAGATAGCCCTAAAGAGACTACTCACATATAGGAAGCTAATACTGTAGCTCAGCACCAAGATAGGTTCTTTTTTTTAAAAAGAACAGAGAAAAGGGAGACATTGATGATAGGTGAAACTGATCTGTCATAAATGGGAAAACCTGAACATAGAGACGATTCTTAGTGTTTTCTGAGCATTGCTAGGTTTAGGGTTAGCTCAGTTTTTGACAGCAAGGAATTTCAGAGAGAAGAGTTGCCTGAGACTTGTCATGGAGAACTCCCTGGCTCTAGCTATCTGTAGCCTCACCCTTGGCACAATGAGCATGTTTATGCAATTCTCTGTTCCAAAGACCTTGATTAACAGATCATGTTCATCCAAAGTTTGGTCATTTATATCTTACTAATCCTGAAATCTTATAGTATATCTCACTCTGAGTAAGATAGTATTTAACTGGCATAACTGTCCTTGTCTAATTTGGTCTCTTATACACATGCCGCTGCCGTCTGACACCTCTGCTTCCTAATTTATTCCTCGTTATCTGACATTGCATCTAATGATCATATCCCTCCTCATCTTACCAACATCTTACTACTAAGTATTATTTGTATTACAGTAGCAACCTAAATGAGCTTGGTATTGTACAGACATATATGAAGACAGAGCCCCTGCCTCAAATTGCTCACTTTCTATAGAAACAAAAACATGAAGGGTTGGGGGGACAGGGAAACAAAATAGAAGCTGAGTGGCCAGGGTAAAGATTGGCAAATGTCATGTTAGCTGAATGGTCACATAAGCTTGCTATCAAGTGCTTTTGCTGATTTTCTTTCAGAGAAAATGTCACCTACGTATGATACTTAATGATAGGCCAAGACAACTGTTAGAAGATTGTTCTATCATTCCTTAACCAGCACTATATCTGACCACGCTATCACCTAATTTAGCCAATGTAGTGCCCAATTACATTCTCAAGAGGAGACAAATGAGGCCTAGGGTTTGGTTTGGTTTTTTGTGGTGTTTTGCTTTTACTGCTCATCTCTGGAGACTTGAGTTCCAGTCCTGGTTGAGGTCTTTTAGGTAGAGTGAATCTGAGAGTCTCATCCTATCTCTCATGTTACAATTTGTTAATACACAAAATCACTACACATTTAGAAGCAGCTACTCAAGAAAGGCCCCGAAATAAACTACTAATGGGGTGGGATCATTGAGAGGTTGGGATTGAATTGACAGGAACTGGCAGGACTGGAGTAACAGGTTGTTACAGTTCAGGTTTTGAGGTGTGTGAGAAGAGAAGTAAATGCCAAAACATCTGCCTACACTACGTCTGGCTCACTTACATAAGCACCAAACCTACACAAACCCGTGGAAATAAAGACAAAAAAGGTAACTTTCAAGTACTTTTGCTCAGGTTCTGAGAGAGGATTAACATTTCACTATCACCTCCGTACTGAGTTACATCTCAGAGATCTAATGAGCAATCTTTTGCTAGCTGGTTTCACATGCTGTTCTTTCAAGGCACTTGAGATTTGCTACTCAAAACAGATAATGGTTTTGAAAGTGAAATCAAGGGGCTAAATTTCCAATAGGATTTTTTTTAAGTGTTTGCCTCCTAATTTGCATATTCTATTATATCTGTATCTAGCACAGTCTTCAGCTCATAGCCACAATGGTGTATTCATTTTTGGTGATTGTTAATATGTGGCCTAGCTGCAGGAGATGTCCTCGTGCAGTCTTCTCTGCCAGAACTAATAATAAATATTCAAGAATACAAGCCTGCTTTACCCCCTTGAACAGAATTACAAGCTGGAAGCAAAAGCGAATGAGTTGCCCAAAAAGTTTGCAATGGATTCATAGCCACAGAGGACTTTGTGATCACACCAGGCACAGAACCTTAGTCTTTCTGTTCCAAAAAACACTGGCACCTTCTGAAGTACAGGTAATAGTCAAAACAGTACTTGAGCACTTTTGCAGTTATATCCAACAGGGGGCAGCGGTGGCACGTACAAATTATCCAGTGCATTCAAAGTCGATTGTTAGATGTCCTCATAGGAATGTATCTGAGTCAGCAGATTTTCCAAGACATTGTGATAAGGTTAAGTTGTTTCAATAATACATTCTAAGGATACTAAACAGACTGAAATTACCCAAAGGGATTAACATGGACATCACAGTCCATCCTCCTTATCTTTGTGGTTAAGTAGGTACACTATTCTAGTTTGCATCTCAGTCTTGCGTTGCTGTGATCTCATCAGAATTCATATGCTAAACAAGGTCAAGCCAGCCAATACCAAGATAGGAATTTCCCAGGAAAATCAAGGAAGTGGTGATGGTGTCTCAGAAGATGTCAGGATGTGATGGAAAACCAAAGTTCTGACCACATGTGGTCATTAAAACCCCATGTTGGCTTTACAAACTAGGGATTGTTAAACCCCAATGTCCTTATAAAAAGTCTAACTTGGGCATATATGTTCTGTTTCCTTGTAGTTTCAACAGGAGTAGTTATTTATCACTTCTCTCCCAAAACACTAAAGTGAGCACTGTACACTTTGTATTCTGCGTTGTTATTGAAATCAGCATATTTGAAAATGTAGAAAACATCCAAAAATATTTAAATAAATGGTATTATATTATTATTTAACAGTGCGATTAATCATGATTAATTTTATTAATCACTTGACAGCTCTAGTAATTTTGAAATATTTCAGTTTTGACCTTTCAAAAATGTTTCAATTATAATTTGTTCAAATTGTGAAATGAAATGTCATTTCAAATGGGAAACCTGGAATTTTTCATTTAGAAAATGTCAAAATAGCATGTTTCAACAATTTTGAAACTTTTGAGTCAAGAAATTCATCAAAACCATCCCTTTCCTGCAAGCATCTTTGGTGTTGACAAATTGATATTTTTTGATGGAAAGATGGTTTGCCAAAAAATTCCTGACCAGTTGTCACAGTTCAGGGCCACTACACCTGTATTTCCACTTGTGGTCCACCAAAGGCACCCGGCTTCTCAGCTGTTACTTCCCCTGGGTGGAGACTCAGATCTTTCTCCCTCCTGACTGGGTTTTTTCCGGGTTGCACAATTTCCTATCTACACTGTGATATTCCCAGGAAGTCAGACTGCCTAAACAGGACAGCATCTATACTTTGCTTTCTCTCCAAGGTATGACTAGGTAATTGTTCACGGTTGTATGTTACCACACAACTGTTTCTAAGCAAGCACATGTATTCTTAAGGTGAAAGCACTACAGGGAAAACATATTAAAAACAATAAAGAAACCACACATGCCAATAAGCTTACCAGAGATCACCCTCCCCCCCAATCCAACAAGGGCCCTGGTAGGAGTCAGTCCTTCAGACCCAACACAGCAGTCGTTTTTGTGGTTACAACTTCATAACAGCCTTAGTTCAGAACTAACACCCCCCATAAATCGATTAGTCTTTCCTTTATGCCGCTTGGGCCTTTGATCTTGCATCTCCGGGAACAGGTAATCAGTAGACAGTAGTCCTCTTCTCAGGCATAGCTTCAAAAGGCTGGGGTTTTTCACAGCTGGAAGTGGGAATTTGTATTCACCTTTCCCTAGAGAATCCCCAGGTAAGCCACTCGATCCTGTTTGTCCACAAGTCTATTCTTGTCTGGCCCATTGTTCAGTCTAGTCCTTTGAAGGCCATAGCACTTCTCGGGGTTCACATCTCCCCACTAGAAAGCTTACATACAATACTGGCCCTCATTAATTTGTAAATTTTGCATTTAACACAATGGACTCCAAAGATACTTAAACATAATTCAGTAAGGTTTTCCAAGGATATTGCAGGAAATTGCCATATCTGTCACACCAGCTCTATTATGCTCCCCAGCGCTTGAGTCTGAAATTGGCTCACAGTTTATAAAGTGCTCTAGGGTTCTTCAGGATAGAAGGAGTTTTATGATGGTAAGTTGTTATAACGCTTCAGGATGAAAGACACCGTATAAATGTAAGGTGTTATTATAATGTATGGGTTTTTAACCTAGATATATCTGACTAATAAATTCCCTATGACAACTCATAATATGTACCTAGTTTTATACCTTTTAACCGGAGGGAAGCTACCTGGTACTTTTCCTACTGTACCATGTCATCTTTTTCTTATTTATCACACTGGAATTCCTCAATAAACTTCTAAGTATGGAGAAGAAAGAAGAACCCTGTTGAACCAGATGAGCATGGAGAGGGTAATGAGGCACTCAAAACACTGAAGGATTCTTCTGGATATTCACATTTACCTTTTGAATGTTCCTCAAGCACAATGTATTTCGTGCATATTATATATGAGCCATAGTTAACATACTGGACATATGACTGGAACCTTAATCTAAACACTAATGACAGTGTATTATGAGCACTGGTATCATAAAGTTGTTTAAATGTTTCTTCCCAGTTGTTTTCCAAAATACAAATGAATCACACCACTATGGCATTGCTCTTAGTTTAGAAGTAATTTTGGTTTCCTGTGGTCATGTGTGGACAGGTTTTTGGGGGCCCAGGACAAAATCTGAAACTGAGACTCCCACACACACACATCCTACCCAAAAAATTACCGCTAAGGGGAGGGTGGTGTCCATGTGTGTGTTTAGAGAATGAGCCCACCCTGACTCAACCCATGGCGGCAGGGCCCATGCAGGGCAAGTCACTAAGGTTTTCAATTTATGTTCTTGGGGGATTAATGTGGGCAAGGAGACTTTGACTAAAGCTTTGAGTGCAACAAGTAAATAGTAAGTACATGTCTCAGATAGGGAGGAATTTGGAAAGTGTCAAAGTCCTCAGCAAAAACAACGAGGAGTCCGGAGGCACCTTAAAGACTAACAGATTTATTTGGGCATAAGCTTTCATGGGTAAAACCCCCTACTTCTTCAGATGCATGGGGTGAAAATTACAGATGCAGGCATTATTATACTGACACATGAAGAGAAGGGAGTTACCTTACAAGTGGAGAACCAGTGTTGAAGGTCAATTCAGTCATGGTGGATGTGGTACACTCCCAATAATTGATGAGGAGGTGTCAATACCAAGAGAGGGGAAATTGCTTTTGTAGTAAGTCGACTCCCAGTCTCTATTCAAGCCCAAATTAATGGTGTTAAGTTTCCAAATGAATTGTAGCTCTGCAGTTTCTGTTTGAAGTCCATTTTTTGAAGTTTTATTTGTTGAAGGATGGCTACTTTTAAATCTGTTATTGAATGTCCAGGGAGATTGAAGTGTTCTCCTACTGGCTTTTGTACGTTACCATTCCTGATGTCTGATTTGTGTCCATTTATTCTTTTACGTAGAGACTGTCCAGTTTGGCCAATGTACATGGCAGAGGGGCATTGCTGGCACATGATGGCATATTTCACATTAATAGATGTGCAGGTGAATGAGCCCCTGCTGGTGAGGCTGATGATGTTGGGTCCTCTGATGGTGTCGCTAGAGTAGATATGGGGACAGAGTAGGCAACGGGGTTTGTTACAGGGATTGGTTCCTGGGTTAGTGTTTCTGTGGTGTGGTGTGTGGTTGCTGGTGAGTATTTGCTTCAGGTTAGGGGGCTGTCTGTAAGCGAGGACTGGCCTGTCCCCCAAGGTCTGTGAGAGTGAGGGATCCTTTTCCAGGATAATTTGTAGATCGTTGATGATGTGCTGGAGAGGTTTTAGCTGGGGGCTGTACGAGATGGCCAGTGGTGTTCTGTTATTTTCCTTGTTGTGCCTGTCCTGTAGTAGGTGACTTCTGGGTACCCGTCTCGCTCTGTCAATCTGTTTCCTCACTTCCCCAGGTGGGTATTGTAGTTTTAAGAATGCTTGATAAAGATCTTGTAGGTGTTTGTCTCTGTCTGAGGGATTGGAGCAAATGTGGTTATCCTCAGCATGGAGTAAACTGATGGAACACAGGGCACCCTGTGTGGCAACATCTCATTTGTGGACATGTACGCTATTGTTGTTATAAAGGTTGGAATCACCTGGCAAGTGATATGATCTCCTGAAAGGATCGGGAAACCTCTCTTCTTTCTGTAGATATTATGCCCTCATGATGACCGAGATCAACTTGAATCACATTAGCTGACCCTCCCTAGATGCACACTGACTTGTAAACAGGGCACATTCAGTGGAAGCAGTTGAACTTGTTCTCTCTGGTGGTCTGTTAGAACCTGAGTCTACTGACCTTCAAGCAAGACAGATCTTGATGGTCCAGAATTTGTTTGACTAGGGATCACTGATGTGTCTCTATTGATGTTGTGGAAATTTAAAGGGGGTGGCTGAAAATTGAAGGCTGCTTAGTTGAATGTATTGCTTGTTTTTTCAAATTTATTTCATGCATCAGGATGCCAGAACAGTGAGGGCACTACAATGATTTTTGCTCATTAATTAATATAATCCCTGGATGGATATTGGTAGAGTACGGGGTGAGGATTGGACTGTTGGATGGTGGTTTGAGGTTCAGTTCTATTTAGAAGCATCATCTGGAAGGTTAGTGTGGAACTGTGGAGCTCTGCAATCAAGGGGACCCATGGAAGAATGCGTAGTGCTTGTTGAATGAATGCCTACGTTTTACAGTGTGTCTTGTGCACTTTTATGTTATGGGCAATAGACATCCAGTCTGGGATCCAGTTTAAGGAAAATAAACATTTAAAACTTTTTAAAAAAAATGTGTGCACCATGTTTTTTTACAGGGCACAGGAAGATATTTCTAATAAGATGACAGAAATATGTGGGAGCCAGCATCTTAGGTTTATTAATTTTAACTCATCGCTCCATGGTTTTAAAAACCCATTGCCATGGCAACTGTTTGAAATTTTAGAGAACACAGACCTTTTGTATCAGTTCTGAAAGATAGTTGTTGCTTTCTTTTTTTTTTTTACTTTGCAAAAAGTATTCGTTAATATCTATCTATCTTGTCCTGGCATGTGGTTAATTATTTAGCAGTATTGCAAGTTTTCAAATTGAATGCAAACAAATGGGAGTTTAGTTCTCTGCTCTATTCTTGGATGATGTTGGGAAACACACTAATACCTTGGTTTCTCCTTTTGTAATATGGGGTGTCGCAGCAGGCCTTGCTCACAGCTACTCATTCACAGAATCCACCTACAATGGACTATACAGAATGTGGACACCAAAATTCAAAACATTCTCTGTGGGTCATTGGTAAAATATTTTCTCCGGAGGAAGTGAACTCCCCAGGGCAAGTTGATGAAAAGGGCAAATCTTGTCCACTTATAATACCATAAGTTTGCTGATATTCCCTTCCCTCATGCTGCATATGTGGAAATTCAGGAAGAAGATGCATCACATTTCTGAAACTCTCTGTCACTGTTATCCCTAATGCCTTAGTTAATCACCAGTATCTATATCTTGACCTGAGCCTGCACCCACATATAAACAATGACAAAATATGGCTCGAAGTAAATATCCAAAAATCTCCCTTTCCCTCTCTTCCAAAGCTATGTCTTGATTCAGCATAAATGCCAGGTGGCTCCTTTTGCAGCCACTGGATGTTACTTTAAGGGGCATATATGTAATATAACTAGCTCCTTATCATTTCTTAGGTAGTTAGTCTTGAGAGATAGGGATATTCACAGCAGTGGGGGGGCAAGAGCTGAATTTTATTCATGATTCTGCCACTGATTTGTTGAGTGACATCGGGAAAGTCACTTAAACTCTCTGGGCTTGATTCTCAATTGTCCTTCCCCTTATATAGTCACTAAACCCAGTGCAAGATGGGTGTAAAATGCTAACATGGTAGCAATTAGCACTGATGTAAATGATTGCATGGTGCAGGGAAACCAGTCCTCTCTGTTCAGATTCACCATCAGTAAAATGAGGATAATATTATCTATCCACTTTCCCATGGTTGTGAGGTTTACAACCCCTCAAGCAGTATGCTGTAAACTACGTGTCTGATGGGTCATCTTCAACATATGATAAAATAACTCTATAGAGAAAGTGTACCTGGGGGAATGTTGTGAGGGTTAATTAGTCCTCATCCATATTCAGGTGTCTCTTTCCTGAGTAGATGTGCTGACGCTCTGGCCAGTTGGCCATCCCCCTCTCCTTAGACATCTTGACCGCAGAGAGAGAGAGAGAGAGTACCTACAGAACAAGAGCCCAGCCAGTGGGGGAGGAGTGAATATGCTATTATGAGGATGTTGCTTAAGCACAATGTTCCTACGCCCTCCCCTTGGTTGTGTCCAATAAGTGCTGAGAGGGAAACCACAAAGGAGCCGTTTGTGTCTTCCTAATTCTAGGGCCAGCCCTGTACCCCACGTAAGGCTGATGTAACTTATGCCATCTCGGTGATGGCCCCAAGGGGCTAGTACGTCAGCTGGCATAATCCTAATATGGTGCTCCCCACCTATGCCAGGGGCTGGGAGGGGGTGGCATAGGACCTGGTTATGCAAGCTACACCTACTCCGTGTGGTGCTCTGTCTCCTTCCAGTGGTGAGTGGGCCACGTATAGAGGTTGATGAGCCTGCTACAGCTTCAGCTAAGGAAGCTGGGTCTTTTAGCTCAGGTGGGTTCCTCATTGCTAATGACCTTCCCAGAGGTGCAGCGATACAGTTACGTTTGCTCTATGCCACCTAGGATTCCTTCCCATCTGGGGAATCTCCAGTTTGGACAGTCTCACTGGTTTTTCTGGACCCTTAGCTTGAGACCAAAGATTTGGCCCTTTGTGTTTGGTGTCAAGATCCTACAGTAATTGGCACTATATGAATGCATACATAGTGCTCTACAAAGGTAGAATGTGCCAGATGCATCATGGAATCTCTGCTACAAAGAGCATACAGCCTAAAGGCTTGAGTAGCAATAAAACCGGGCAGTACAAAGTTAATAAACCCAGAGTGGAGTGCAATCGCTTTAGCTCAGAAGTTTCCCCCAAGAGGTGGGGCTCAGGGAGAGGCTGGTCCATGCATCAGGGATGGCACCAATTGAGATCAAGGTCAGGAGTGAGCACAAACAACAACTGGGATTGGAAAAGAAAGAAAATGGGGTGGATCATAGGAAGTGGGAGGGAGGTGTAGGAGGAGATTAAGAAACCAATGTAGGTGGGGGCGGAGTTGTGCCAAGCCTTGGACATGATTTGGAAGAGGATGGGGAACCTGGGAAGGGGCTCCATAAATGGAGAGAAATAATCAGAGCTCCAAGAGAGGAAGGTGATCGTGGCTGGCAGTATTTTCGATGCGCTGGAGGAGGAAGAGGTGAGGAGGTCACTGCGGTCAGGGCATGGGGCCAGGGATTTTCAGGAGCGATGGGCAGGAAGGGATGGATCTTTGAGATGTTGTAGAAGAAGGAATGATCAAGGCTTAGCAATAACCTTGATATGGGGGGAAAATTCCTATCATCATTATATGTGATACAAGACTCAGGAAGCCACAGGGCCGGTTCATCTCTTGGTGCATGAAGGAGAGAGGTACTGGCATCATTGACTAGCATGATTATTTGTTATCGGTGTTCTCCGGTCCCTGAACATGTCATTATGTGTCCCTAGGATCCTGGAGGAGCCATCTTTTGGTAACCTAGATCCTGACCACTTATTGGCCCTCCTTTTCTAATAGGTCTTAAAGTCAATGGGAGATCTGCTCTTCTGTCTCGATAAAATACTTCTATGATCTCTTCGCCATGGTCTCAGAGCGCCTCACAATCTTTAATGTGTTTACCCCCCCCCCCCACAGCACCCGCTATGAAGTAGGGCAGTGCTATCATCCCCATGCCACATTTGAGTTACTGTGGCACAGAACATCTAAGTGACTTGCCCAGGGTCGCACAGGATGTTTGTGGCACAACAAGAATTGATCCTGAATTTCCCACAGCCCAGGGTAGTGCTCTAACCACTGGACTATCCTTCTTCTGACTTCAGTAGGGCCAGGATTTCACCTACGGTCTTGAAAAGATCCCAAGGCACGTTTTGTAAGAGTCTGGGTGTTAACCCTAATAGCCTGGCTGGATTCCAAAGCAAGTAATTACATTCTGCCTCCCTAATTTCCCCTGAAGTTTCAAATGTATGTAGTGTGTGTTACTTGCAGACCTGCACTATTGGGCAACGTTGTTTGCTTTTAAACAGCTTGCTGCTTTACAACCCAGAAGTGGTTGGATTTCGGCAATGAGTAATGGGATCCCTTTCTGAACTCATCGGGTGTTGCCAAGCTTAATTAGTGTTTGTAAATCCAGGGCTGAAAGGTGCTATAGATTTGCCAGGTGAGATCTTTCTTCTCTCACCTCCGAGACAGGAGCATTACAGTGTAACTTGAGGCCCTGCTACCTGTATCAAGGAGAGTTCTTCCTTATAATTCAGCCTGAGATGCCCTTTTGTGTGCAATGGGAATAAATCACTTTTTCTTTCAGTGTAATTCTTTCTACTTTATTACAGAGCATATTCATCTCAGACTTCAGACAGCAGCTCTAGATCAGCTCTCTGGCAGTTTTCATCGCATTTCCCTTACAGACTTTCTGTACGTCAAGTCCCCAGTCTCCCATTATTCTCAGTGTAGAAACAGGCAGAGTGAGAAAGGTAGGAGATCACTGGGAGACAGGAATGGGCGGACATTTAAACTTAGGCTCCTAGGCATTTGAGGTCTCTCTGGGCACTGGCACATTGCCACACAGAAGAATATTTCTATAACAGATGCGTCTTGATGCTTTTCACTGATAGTTTCTTGGACTTCCTGGAGTTGGGGGTGGTGACGAGCATCATGCCTTCCTCGTAACACATTTTTAGGTGGATTGCAGTCAATCTTTGTAGAGTTCTCAGCACTCCGTTGTTCCTCAGGTAGTTGGTCCTCAGGGTTTCTTTCCAGTGAGAACCGATGCTGAGACTTCTTGGGTGCTGGTGAACAGCCTCAACATTGACTATGATCTAGAGCAGGGTTTCTCAACCCGTGGGTCAGGACTCAAAATTGGCTGACTAGAATGTTTCAAAGGGTTGTGCGGCAGCTCCTGTCCCACAGGGCTGCCTGGGCTCGCCTCCTTGCTCCACACACTGCAACCTCTGGGGTCCCAGCACCGCTCAGGTTTGGCCCAGGGTAGGCCAAATTTGAATGAGTGGCACTGCAACCCCATGAGCCAGGTCACAACTCCACTCACACAAATTTGGTCCAGTCAGGGAGGCGGAGTCAAACCTGAGCATCACTGCCACCCCGGAGGTTACAACGCCCAGAGCAGACAGCCAAGCCCAGCCAGTCCCACCAGCACTGGAGCTGCAGGAGCCACCACTGTGGGGTGAATGCTGGGCAGGACCCAACCCCCCTGGGGGCAAAATCCAACCAAACTTACCCCAGGGCCTTCACCTCCAGATTATTTACTGGGTTGCGACAGGCCATAAACATTTACAAATGGGTCCTGAGCCCCAAAAGGTTGAGAACCAGGGATCTAGCATTTCCAGTCACAGACCAGACTCTCTTCCTGGCTCACTGTGACTTGGGGCAAATCACTGAACCTTTCTGGGCCTCCGTTTTCCCCATCTATAAAATAGGGCTAATAATGAGTTTTACCTACCTCATCCAGGGGCTCGCAAGGCTTAATTAATAATTATCATGAGTTTCAAGGTCTCTCGTTGACAAGTTCCACATCAAGAGCCGAGCATGAATTATATTCTTAATTGTTCATAATTATTGCTATTATTAAACTCATGATCAACATCACATATATCTGGGTCGGACTCATCAGCCTTTCCAGGCATCATGGTGCCGGGTTTTTTCTTTCTTTCCTTAATTGTAAGTTCGCTAAGAGTGATCAGGCAGCCATTCTTGATTTCCCATGATGTCTGAAATCAGAAAGGTTTTGGTGGCCTTCTCGCCACTCAGAAAAGCAGAGGCTATTTAGACTGAGGCGGACTACTAGCAGAACCCATTAGAACCTGCTGAAAGCAAAGCCCCATCCTGCAGGTTAGGTTGTCTTTTTCACAGGAACTCAGTGTTCTTCATTGGAACCCGTCCTGCGGGGTGGGAAATCCTTTAAGGTCAAGGGGGATTTTCTAAAGACCAGGACTCTAAGTGTTAAGATTTTCTTCTTCTTCAGAGAGTCAGTTCTTACTGAGAATACGCCCCTTTTTCATCTCCTCCTCCTGCCTGCCCACAGTCAGTAGGGACTCCTTGGTGATGGTTGGCATGGGGACCATCTTATTCAGAAAGTTGGTTTAGTGTCCACCAAAGCCTGAAAAAAAAGAAGGGCTCTCAGTCAGGAGCCCGGACACCTGAGTTGTGTTCCTAGCTCTGTCACTGACTCAGCGCCGGGTCATTGGTAAGTCACACCACGTGTCTTTCACATTACCACTCTTTTTCCCCTTCTGTACAATGGAGATAGTGATACTTGTCTTCTAAGCAAACCGCTCTGAGATCCTAAGATGAAAAGCACCATGTAACGATTTATGATTATTGTTATTCATTGATTAGTGCCTTCGATTTGTAGATTACAAGGCCATTGTGATCATCTAGTCTGACCTCCTGTGTAACAGGGGCAATAGGACTTCCCTGAACAGAGTTTTTGTTTGAACTAGAACATCTCTTTTAGGAAACCATGTAATTTGGATGTAAAAATTGCCCGTGCTGGGGGATCCACTACAACTCTTAATAAGTGGTTCCAGGGGTTAATTATCCCCCCTGTGAAAAAATTGCACCTTATTGAAACAGCACCCTGCTGAAGCAAGTCAAATAATGAATCAGCAGGATTTGGGCCGTTCATGAGGTGGCTGGTGTTTGGATATTTGTAACTGCTAGAGGCCAGTGAGGAAAACAGCACTGTGGACAGCTAGTGCACCAGCTATACAGCAATCCCGATTGAAATACATCAGGGTGGCAGAGCCAGCAGAGGTCAGTGGAGGACTTCTGGAGCTTTTTAAGGAAGCAGGATGAATTTGTTCCCAGAAGTGTTAGCAAAAATGTTACTTATTAAAGAATTCACTACAGACTGCGCTAGTGATTAGGAAGGGGACATTTCCTTTGTGGAGTTATTGTTTCACATGTGGAAAGTGACTTGTAGATATGCAGTTCACAGCCTGTCACTTTTGAGAATGAATTCCCTTAAGCCATATGCACAGTCTTTCCAAAATATTTTTTTTTCATTTGATATGCCAGATCTGATCCCAAAGGAGTGAAACTGGAGCTGGGCTCTTCTAAATAACTCTTTGACAAGTTTCTCTACTCACATTTTAAGTTTCCCAGGAGCCCATTGGCAGCATTTCACTGAACCAGCACAGATCAGGAGGTTGCTTTTGGTCATAGCATCAAAAGGAGTAAATGGGAATAATGCTGGGATTGTGGATTGTGATTATATAGCCTTGCATACTTGAATCAGGCTTCTTCCTCCTGACTGGTCAGAACATAAATTTGATGTGCTCATTGGTTGCCCATTTAGCAACAACAGGTATCATGCTAGCGGTCTTTTCTTTCATCACCCCCCAGCCAATGAACTTAGGGCAATTGTGAATATATGAGAGCGAGGCTTCAAAATTCTTTCCATTGGAACCCTTTATGGTTAAAAAGACATTGGTTACAATGTTCACATGTGACTTCTGAGCCAATCATAACCATCAGGAACTGATGGTGATTGTTACCTTGGCCATCCCCTGGATAGTTCAGCTGGTATGTTAGACAGAATCTTATTCCAACCATATAAATAATTTCTTCAAACCATTTCCTTGTATATAAACATTCTGCGGGAAGGCAGGGGAGGGGTCTGTTCATACCACCAGGAGGTGAGAGAGGGGTCTAATCCTGTTTGGTCTTACTGAGATGTGTTTATTCCTTCAGTTCAGTTCTGGTAAACATGTATCATTGATGTGCGGGTCTCGCATTTCCATGACTGAAAAATCACTCTTGTGGGGCTGGTCAGTGTGTTGCCATATGGAGCATGGCTGGTTGCAGTTGGTGATGGGCAGAACGATGTTTTTAAAGGCAGCAGTCTGGGCTGTGATTTCTGCTTTGAACGATGATCAGAGAGAGTGAATGCTGTCCTCTTGCAAACCTGTTTAATCTCGTAGCTGAGGCCATGGAGGCCCCAAAGCTTTCATTGAAGGTGCTTGCGATGAGGCAGGGCTTTTGTGCCTGAGATCACAGCAGCTAGGAATCTCAACCGTTACTATGGTGACTTGTCACATGCATCCAGAGAAGACGTTGTCTAAACCCTCTAGACACCTGGGACTGTCATCAACATGCATGAAAGTGGCCTACCTCCCCCCTTGACCTTAAAGGCCTACCTGTGTCTCAGTCATTTACTCACACGGGAGTCCAGATAAACTGAACTGACTGGCAGGTTGGCAAAGGGTAGATTGGCGAAGCTCCCTGAATTCAGTTTCATCATGAAGACCAAGCTGTTCCGATTACTCCTAGGCGTGATGGTTTTGCAAAGAAACGGCTTCCCGTGGCCATGTCAGCACATGAGGAAGGTACAGAAGTTACATCTCCGGAATTGGGAGTGCTTAGCATGTAAAAAATCAGGCCAGTCCCATCGGCCCTCTTGAATAGAGCCCAAACATCCAGAGTGCTGCAAGGAAGCCTCCTTTCAAATCCCTCAGAGACGGGGCACTTCGTAGAGAAGCTGGGTCATGCACTCAGCATTTCAGTCAGTCCAGGGGAAAGGAGAGTAGTGTAAATTCTCCAGAGTCCCCCCCCCCCCCATGGCAGCAAGAAGTACTGCAGCTAATTGGGTTTGGGGCAGGTCCTGCCCGACCCAGACTTCCCTAGCGGCATCAGGTGGTTCTGCATCCTGTAACGCTGTAGCCGCACTGTTACAGCAGGCAGTGGTAGTAGGGAATTACTGTGGGGGATTATCCCCACCATCCTGTGGTGCCATGGAGTCCTGCCTTAGAATAGCAGGTTTTCCTCCTGTCTGACAATATTGTACCTCAACAAACAGGCAAAAAGCAGGTCTTTTCAGTCAGACCACTGTTATAGCAGGAAGCCTGAATTTAGCCACCTGGCTAGCCTGCCTTACTTACAGGGTACTGAACACTCTGCTTTCCTCTGGGAAGAAACCTACCTCTCAGACACTGGAGGCCAGGGGGTCATACTTCAAGACCTGGTATGACTCAAGACATTTAAACCCAAAGAAACCAGAGGCATGTAATAGAACTGAATTCTTATACGATGGTGTTTCCTGAGCTGTGAGTGAACACACCCTTTAGCTTTTTCCTCAAATCTGTCAGACAGCTTGAGACCAAGCTCAGCCCACCTGCATATTTCAAGCTTTCTAGAGGCAGCAAGCCTCCTTAACCCTCCTAGGATCAAGACCTGTTTGTTTATTTTGCATGACTCGCTTGCGCACTAATTTCCTCCCCAAGGGACATGGTGCAAAGCCATTGCTTGGCACTTTTAAAACTAAACTGGACAAGACACTAGTTAACCATCCAGCAATGGCAGGGGGAGAGATCAGATGACCCAAAAGCTCTGTTCTCTCTTTAGAGCCTGTTATTCCTTAGCAAAGCTAAAGATGGCAACAAGTGATGTTTAGCAAAGAGATCATATTGACTCCCCTGCAAACATCAGGGGGACCTCTGACCTGTGATATAATGAAAAATACCCTGAATTCCTTTTAAGCTTTGCTTCCCTTGATCCTAAAACCCTGTCATCACCATGACCACAGATGACCATTCTGCTCATGCCCTCATTCCATTTCCTTCCTTTGAAGGAAAGGTACAACAAGAAAGGAATGTAAACATTGTCATATCTTTGACACCGCAATGTGGACATAAGATTTGAAATGCAGAATAACCACAGCTGGTACGGGATTACACCCTATCGTGTGATACAGCCTCAAGTAGATAAGAGGTAGTGAAGTGACTTCTGCTGTTTCCTGTCCAAGATAAGTCTAGGCAACCCTTTCAATTCATACATGGACAATGACAACATTGGGAGAACTGGTTTCCAGTGGTGAAAGAGAGTTACTGCACTTACAATAGATAGTTGAAGATACACCTCTACCCCGATATAACGCGACCCGATATAACACGAATTCGGATATAACGCAGTAAAGCAGCGCTCCGGGGGGGCTGCACGCTCCGGCGGATCAAAGCAAGTTCGATATAACGCGGTTTCACCTATAACGCGGTACGATTTTTTGGCTCCCGAGGACAGCGTTATATCAAGGTAGAGATGTATTAGAAAATGAGAAGTCAATGGGATGCCACCTGTGCTTTTAAAGTCCAGCATGTCCAATGTGCTTTGCTAGGTCAGGGCTTTGGCAAGGGCCGAGATGCTAAATAGAAAAGTAATTGTGAAGCTGAAAACTATGCCCCTGCAAATGTTCAGAATGAGTTCACTTACTCAGATCCAAATCTGTTGCCTATTCAGCAGATAGCTATGCATGGCCTGATTACCAGATTTTATTTACTGTGGCTGATGAGAGATTCCAAAGAATTGAAGATTTTAGAGGGGACTTACTTATGCAAAATTTGCAAGGATATAGTGAAAACAAATCAGTCTTTTGTATCCTGTTCTGCAATAAAAGAAGATGGCAGACACGTGGTGAAATTAAATGGCAGCAACCTTAGAAGCAACAAAAGGAAAATATGTCTTTGTTCACAGTATAGTCAGTCTGGGGAATTCACTGCGGCAGGGGGTCATCAAGACAAATACGGTAGCTGTAAACAGGCTCTAATATCATATGTACAATTGTTTTGCAAGCCAAGACTATGATAAAGATACTAATATTTCATGTTTTAAGGCTGTAAGCAGAGCACTTGCAAAACCAGGAAGAAATTTTCCCCCGTATATAGCATTGCTCAGTTGTCTAGGTTTCTTATCTTTCTCACTGCCTCATGCCTAATCATGTATCAGCCACTGGTAGAGGCAGGATATTGAGCTAGATCAACCAATTGCCTGATGCGATGTGGCAGTTCCTATCTACACACATTTCTCTATTCAGAGTCTATTTCTTCACACATACCCACCAATTCACAACTGCACAGTCTAATACCCCAAACATTCATGCCCAATATGTCGAATGTGCTTACTATTATTATTGCTGCTTCTATGGCCTCGCAGTTACGCGTGACCCTTTACAGGCATGCAAGAAGATAAGGTCCCCTTCCAAAGGCGATTCCAGTGTAAGTTAGACAGAAAACACACTATGTAATAACAGGACATGATGAGTTGTGATGAGTTTAGGGAGACAGCACCTCAGAGAAACAACAGTAACAATAGAAGGGTAACCATTCTTGGAAGAGCAATATTTAGTTTAGGTTACACAGCTACTGCATGTTCATGCATTAACAATGAAACACATGTCTTCATGCAATAACACTAATATCCTCCAAAGGCCACACTGGTTTTCTAGTTACTTGCAGGTGTAATTAAAGGTGTTAACTCATCTATAATGCGTATGTGATTTGGGTCCTAGGTATTTAAGAACCAATTTCCTATGTCCATCCAAGACTCTCTGGGTATGTCTAAACTGCAGCTGGCAGCAAGCCTCCAAGCCTGGGGAGGCAGACTTGTGATAGCAGGGCTCATGCTAACATGATAAAAATAGCAGTATGCACATTGGTGCTTGGGCTCTCAAGCCTACCCGGCCCCTGGGGTCCGAGCTCAGGTTGCTAGCCCGAGTCCGCAATGTCCATAGTCAGTTAACATCGGCATTCAGAGGCCCCAGGTACCCTCTTCCTGGACCTCACTTCTCTTTCCTTCCTTCCTTCCTTCTTTCTGCTCAATGTTGCCATCTTGGTCTGCTTGGAGAGCAAACTATTAAGAGCAGACCATACCCTTTTATAACTTCCAGTTCCTTCTGTCATGTGACCCTCTTGGTCATCCTCAAAGTCCCCATCAGGTGATCTGTTACTATCCAGCTGAAGTCCAGACTGAAAAAAAAGGTTTCTTGAAGCTTTGGCCATATTCTTTAGCATATCCATTGTATTGCCAGTGCAAAGTTATTCATTGTTAATGACCCTTAACTGCTCCCCACTGTTTGTCTTGTTTCAACATCTCTTGGAATTTCAGTCTAAGATGGAGGCAAAAAGACAACAAAGGAGGCACAGTACTGTCTTATGGTCAACTTGTACTCCTACAACAAAGTGGAATTTGTAATTTGATATAGACAAATACTAAATCTTCAACCCCCCCCACCCCCAGATACATTGGTATCTCCCTGTGTATTAAGGCCAGAGACAAATCAAGAGAGGAGACCGTAGTGCATCATGGGAGATGTAGTCTGACCAGGGAGCCCAGCCTATAAAGAAGAATGAGATACCTGGACTACAACTCCCATGAGGTACGATGGTGGTATTTCTGAATCAAAATATTTCAGTTTTAAATTTTTTGCCAAAAGTCAAATTTTTCTGTGCAGGGACCCTCCTCCCCACCATTTTCCAGCCTGCTCTCTTATTAACTGATAAGTGAAGCTATATGGGAGGCACCTGAAACCCACCGATTAAAGAGCTGTTCCAGCCAGAAGTGTACATTGGTAACAGATATCATCAGCTTGTGGAACTCCTCACAGCAAGAGGTCATAGAGTTAAATACACTGACTAGATAATTTAATCACCATGAGTAACACTTGTAGTTTACACATGGTGAGATAAGGTTAATCCAGCTTTATGCCCCTTGGTATTAGCTGACACCTGCCTGGATCAAGAAAGCACTGAACACAATTGGCTTGTGTTGCTATGTTTTCTTTCCTCACCTTTCTCTGAATTACCAGCTTTTCACTGCAGACAGAAGAGAAGATAAAATAGATTCTAAGGCCAGACGCAGAGACAACCCAATAGTGGGAAAGCCGAGCGAGGGCAACCAGCTTCAGCAGTGTTACTGAACATGCTCAGTACAAGCCAAGTAGCAAATCTGGGATGTGTGTGTGTGTGTGGAGGGGCATGTGACCCCGCATGCCCCCCACACGTGTCACCTCTGGCTGGAAGGGACAGCTGTGATCATCTAAGCTGACCTCTTGTATAACATAGGCCAGAGAACTTATCTGAAATAATTTGTTTGAACTAGACCATATTGTTTAGAAAAACATCCAATCTTGATTGAAAAATTGCCAGTGATGGAGAATGCACCCCAATCCTTGGTAAATTGCTGACTACAGAGCGCCTCAGAAGTATGGTAGCACCCTACAAAACAGGAACACAGAGTTGGTCCTACCAGATCACACACACCATTAGTCTTTGAGTAATTAATAATTGGAATAATTTACTAAAACACATTCCTGTCTGCTATTTAATATTTCCATCACTGCCTCGACATGCTCCTCTTTGGTATTTAATATTTCCATGATTACATTTCTGTTGACATCCATAGTACAGTGTGGTAGAACGTTATTAAACTCTACTGGCTTACCAGATAGGTGTATGCCACGCAGAGCATTATAATGTCTCTGATTTCATTACAGCGTAACGCCTGCAAAATTAGGTTATTTCTGTATGGAGCTCCACAAATGATCACTGGAAAGAAAATTATTTGCATTTTGTAATGAAGTTTTATGTGTACATCTTTTTTCTCTAATTGCTCTGTTTAGCATTAATTTAGTACTGGTGGAAGGTGTTGGATTGACAATCCTGCCGACTTCCAGACCTCTATTGAGAGACAAAATAAATACGGGCCATGTAGCTACATTGCCCCACAAATGTGTCTCAACCCTAACCAGGGGGAACTGTCTTGAGTGATGGAAGAGGAGTTCAGTTTTCATGGCCCTTTCAGTCTCTGCTAAGATTTCAACAGTGTTAATTGAAGTGGTGTTTGATTTTATGATGTGGACACGTGTTCACTAAGAACTGCACTAAGACCACTAAATTCACTTCACAAGGACCGCGGAGCAACCATCAGCTGGTCCCAACTTACAATTATTATGTGCCTTGCATAGATCTGAACTGGTGAAATAAGTAGAAAGCTGTTTTATCCTATTACCAATGCCCCGAGCCACCTTGTTATTCCTATCCTCGATTTCTACTTTTCCTAACTTAAGTTTGTGGAGTTTGACGCTACATATACATACACAACACGTATACAATACGTACTGAGTCGCCGTAACTCTTTGTCCTAGGGCCATTTACTTCACTAATAACATTAGTAGAGCTGGTCACATAATTTAAATAAATAAATAAAACCCGCAATTAATAAATATTTTTAGAAATAAAAGCACTATGTTTGGTTAGCTCAAATGTATGGGGTCATATCTTTTTTTTATTATTTCTTATTTATATTATGGTAGCACCTGAAGGCCCAAACCAGGGTTGGGCCGCATTGTGCTAAGCACTGTATCTATCCATCTATTGTAGTGTTGTATACTGTCACCCATCACCATGGTACCAGAGCTCTGCACACCCACAGACCAGGAGACAGGCCCCTATCCTGAAGAGTTACCATCTAAAAGACAAGACAGACCCATAGAAACAGACAAACAACACAATTTGCCAGAAATACAGTGCAATGCATTAAATATTAATACATGTGTTTAATTAAAATGAGTATTAGCTATTACATATTTATGATTTATTAATTATCATTTATGATTGATAAGTATTCAGTCAACTGGTAGGTGGTCATAGAAATGACTGTGAATCCTGAAAATTACTATCAGTTTTGACATAGTGGTTCATC
The DNA here is from genome assembly GCF_028017835.1 of Emys orbicularis. Lineage (NCBI taxonomy): Eukaryota > Metazoa > Chordata > Testudines > Emydidae > Emys > Emys orbicularis. Next base: position 15,938,318 of record NC_088704.1, read on the forward strand.
CAAAAATTTGTACCTGAAGCTCATTATTATTATTCATTATTTATATCACTGTAGCGCCGAGGGACCCTCGTCATGGACCAGGACCCCAATGTGCTAGGTGCAGTACAAACAGAACAAACCAGCAGTTCCCATTATTTGTTATTCTTTATTTTTAAAGATGAAGTAATCCAGCTAGGGGAGAAGAAACCATACCATGTGACACAAGTGGTCAGCCACACCATATGACTAGCAATTAGTCAAAGCAAACAGTTTCTGAATGATCTGTAGGCTAGAAATGGTTGATTCCAAACTATTGGGCACTTACAAACAATGACCATGTTTACAGAAATCAGGATCAGTTCCTAAACAATTTGAGGCTCTGGCTTCCTAATGAATTTTATTCATACTTCTGATCATTAGCACGTGAAGCAAAACTGCTGCTCAGATTTCACTTGCTGACAAGCAGTTTCAGAAGTATAATCTTTCAGTGATGAACGACTTCTTGCTTTACTGACTTGACACTGAGCAATGCAGAGGGTACACTGAGCTCTGGCTTGAGTTGTGAATCCTTCTGTGACAGATGTGGCAATTTCCTGCAATATCTTTGGGAGATCTCACTGTATCACGTTTAGGTATCATTCTGGGTCGGGATTGGTCTGTGATTCCATGGGGGAGGATGACCTCAGCCCATCATGAGCTAAGAACAATGTGAGGTGATTAGTTACATTCACTCAAGTTGTAACACCTCTGGAGAGGTATTGCCGCCTGGAGAGGCTCGCACATATTGGTTCACACTGGATTCTTCAGAGACCAACAAAGAAAGGATTTTTTAATGAATAGCCTCGGTTTAAACTGACTCAGGGCCTTCTTTGTGATCCAGCAAATGGACAGAACCTTCTGTTCAAGGGTGGGGGTGGGGGACAATCCTTGGAAGGACTGAAACCTACAAGAGTCCAAGGTTGGAGTTGGGTTGATCCCTGGTAGGCTTATTAGCACAGGTTCTTTTATTGTTTTTAATACGTTTTCTCTGTAATGCTTTCATTTTAAGCAGAAATGGGCTTGCTTAGAAAGAGCTGTGTGGTAACTCATAACTGTGGGCAATTACAACTGTTCATAGCCTCTGAGGAGAAAGCAAAGCACAGACACAGGCCTGTTTAGGCAGTCTGGCTTGCTGGGGCACTCACTGTGCAGACAGGGAACTGTGCAGCTTGGGAGAACCCCAGTCAGGAGGGAAAGAGACATGGGTCTCCGCCCAAGAGAGGTGATGGCTGAGGAGTTTGAGCTTAGTGGTGCCCTTACTGGACCACAGAGAGGTGAATACGGGTGCAGTGGCCCTGAACTATGACACCTTCCTGTTCCACTGCACTCTTTCAGCCACCATGGTCTTTGCCGCTGCTAAGACAAAAAATAACTGACTATTTAATATGGACTGAGTGCTAATAGGGTGCTTGATTTTATAGGAATATAGACGTTCACACAGTCCTTGCTCCCAAGAAGATGACGATCCAGTATAGACATAGGCAAAACATTGCCGAGACATATAACACCCCAGATGATGGCACAGGCCCTAAAAGGTGCTGAAACCTTGCAGACGTCATGGTGGAAGAGAGGGAGATTGTTTGGAGCTAGCCTATGAATAATACTTTGAACTTGTTGATGCTCACAAGGCTTCTGGGCATCTTAAAAATAAATGTATGCAGCACAAATGACGAAAAACAGGCCAGTATGCCCTAAAACCTTGCCATAGCATCCGAAATCACATAATGAAAACTGTGTCCCATCCTCCAACTTGCATTAAACAGACACAACAACATGTAATGAAGAGTCTGATGCCCGTAGCATATGGTGGTGTCTCACATGGGGAAGAGAATTCTGGAGCTGTTGCTCCTAACAGCAAAGAACCATCTGTCCCCTTCGGGACCGGTCTTTGGCACAGTGAGCGGATCAATCTGGTGTTGACCTCTTTGGGCATCGCTGGTTATAGGGCAGTGGAGAATCCCTCAAACAGAGAAGTCCTATATTATTTTGGGGAGGGGGGGTTAAATGCTACCAGTACAAGATGTGTAGCCAGTCCAGGTCACAGAGTGTTATTGATTCTCATGGGCTGAGGCCCTTGTGCGGTTGGCATTGTGGCATTATGTCAAAGACAATAATAATATTAGATAATACCCACGCTTTAAGTCAGAGGCAACGTGTGCTTGGTAATTGCATATAACTAATTGCTGCCAAAATTAACTGGAAGGCTCTGATGAGGAATACCCGGGGTGGGGGGCGGGGGGAAACAGAGTGCTCCAAGATCCATGCAGCTGTATCGTGCATGGCATCACCCACGTGCCGTTTATCCCAAGACACTTTTCAGAATGAAAGAACACAAGATGTGGCATAAGTGACAGCACACAGCAGCGTAATGCCTTGGTGTGAGGAGGGAATGACAGCCTCCTGCCAATGGCGAGGGGGAAATTAGAAGGCACAGGTAAGGGAGAAAAGACCCTTGAGTCTTATTTACACACAGGCTTCTTTGCACCCCTCTGGCAATGTAAAGGGAGGGTAAGTTACAGTTGCACCAATTTTAAGGCGTCCGAGCAGAAGCACTGCAGCTGGAGCAGTGTAAAAGGGCCCTCGTGTGGAATCAGGCTGAGGATCACACTGATCTTGATTTACACCAGTACAAGGACAATGACACGTGGAAAGAGGTTGAGTGTCCATGAGACTGAGAGATTTACACCAGCTAAGGATTTGTCCCGGGGACTCTTGCAGGTGGTGGAAGAAGCCAACAGCGGTGTGATGGTGAAGGGTTCAGTAGTGTTTAACCAGCTGTTTGAATGTATGCAGAATTCTAAGCACCGGGCCTTTAGCACAGGAGTTAATAGAGATGAATTGCTGGGTATATCTTTTAAAAAAAACCAGCCTTATATTTATTTCAATGTTTTACAGTGGCAGTTATTCACATTGAAGCAATTAACCAGCAACACCGAAACAGCAATAATAACAATACTTACATAGCACCTTACATCTGCAAAGCACTGTACAAATATTGACTAATTAATCTTCACAACAACACTCCTGCAAAGTAGGTGTCATTATCCTATGTTAGTGATGGAGAAAAAGAGATAAAAAGAGATGAAATGACTTGCTCAAGATTTCACAGCGAGCGAATATAAGAATTGATTCGTTCTCAGGCCTTTGTTTAGTTCGTTTGACTATGCTGCCAGTCATGCCGCAGACTCTGCCCGTGTCCCCCTGTGTGTATATTTTCAAGTGTTTTTTTTCCCCCTCCTCATTGCTTCTTCTCATGCAACTCTGGCGGACAGGGAAAACACTTTGCTCATTATTGTAATAGACTTTATCTCTCTCAAGTACGTATATGCCCCCCATCACCATAGTATCTGTGCACCTCACAGTTTTTAATGTATTTATCCTCACAACACCCTATGAGGCAGCACAGTGCTATTATGCCCATTTTGCAGGTGAGGAACTGAGACCCAGAGAGACTAAGGGCAGGTCTACACTAACCCCCCAATTCGAACTAAGGTACGCAACTTCAGCTACGTGAATAACGTAGCTGAAGTTCGAAGTACCTTAGTTCGAACTTACCTCCGTCCAGACGCGGCAGGCAGGCTCCCCCGTCGACTTCGCGTACTCCTCTCGCCGAGCTGGAGTACCGCAGTCGACGGCGAGCACTTCCGGGTTCGACTTATCGCGTCCAGACAAGACGCGATAAGTCGAACCCAGAAGTTTGATTTGCTTGCCGCTGAACTAACGGGTAAGTGTAGACCTACCCTAAGTGACTTTCCCAGGAAGTCCGTGGCAAAGTAAGGAATGGAAGCCAGGTCTTCCAAGCCCAAAGCCAGTGCCCTAACCACCAGACCTTCCTTCCTACTCCAGCTCAGATGAAATGTTTTTCGAAGCAGAGTCATTTCTGCAGAGCATCAAGATACTTTTTGGACAACAGATGCTTAGCCCTTAAATTCACAATTTTAGAGAGCTTTAAATTTCCTGCCTTTGCTTGGTTTTGTATTGAGCTGGTTGAATGAATTTGATGTGAAAACATCACCAGACCAATATAGCCCTGTTGGATTAAAAACCACTCCTGATTTTTTTGTTTGCTAGCACTCATCAACTAGGATATTAAAAAAAATTAAAGTTGCTCATGAACTGTTCACATGGAATATTCAATGCGCCTTACTCATGGCGTGGGATTAGTCAATGAAGTCACATGGTGTTGTTTTTGTTTCTTGATTGGTTAACACTTTTCAAGCATGAGAATAATGACCAGCAAATGACTAAGAGCAAATCCTCTTGTTTACTCATGAACACCCTGCTTTACATGTGAACAAGCATTCCCCAGACATCCCTGAGAACAAACCTCATGTGGACAACCACTCATGACTAACCCAAACACCTTCGGGATTTGAATAAACCTTGGCAAACACTCTGTGCGGTATTCACACAGCTCTAGAGTTTTGGGTCATATAAGTTTTGTACATATAAGGTTTTGGATTGAATTGATTGTTTTTTTAAACAGAGAGATCCAGGGTACAGAATGACCTCCTCCGATTCAAGACATTTGCTAAACCAGGATGCTCTCTTTTGGGGATGTCCTAATTAAGAGGATTATTATTAGTATGCTTGAAAAGGTTTGAGTGCCAAAGTGTGCCCAGTGCTGTCCAAACATATAGGACAGTATGGTTCCAGACTCCAGGACTTTACAAATTATAGATGCATATAGGGCATCTTGTGATGGGGAAAGTTCGGGGATGGTGCTGCTGGAATCTTGTGAAGGTCATTGATGAAAGTTGAATGTCCCCATTGAACATAAACAGGTCACCCTGTGAATCAAAAGCATTAGTCTGTGGTGTCTGTGCACACGACACAACCCTTTATGTAATAGTTAGTCCCTTTAGTGCTTTGCTAATTACTGTGTTTTTCCCCTACACCCTTAGTACCTAGTTTCCTCATTCTCCTCCTCCATGGTAGCTGCACTGTAGAATCTCTTCCTCTTATTGACATCTGCTGTAAGAACATAATCATGGCCATAATGGGTGAGACCAAAGGTCCATCTAGCCCAGTATCCTGTCTTCTGACAGTGGCCAATGCTAGATGCCCCAGAGGAAATGAACAGAACAGGTAATCATCAAGTGATCCATCCCTGTCACCCATTCCCAGCTTTTGGCAAACAGAGACCAGGGAGACCATCTCTGCCCATCCTGGCTAATAGTCATTGATGGACCTATCCTCCATGAATTTATCGTGTTCTTTTTTGAACCCTGTTATAATCTTGGCCTTCACAACATCCTCTGGCAAACAGTTCCACAGGTTGACTGTACAGTGTGTGAAAAATACTTCCTTTTGTTTGTTTTAAACCTGCTGCCTATTAATTTCATTTGGTGACCCCTAGTTCGTGTGTTATGAAAAGGAGTAAATAACACTTCCTTATTTGCTTTCTCCACTCCAGTCATGATTTTATAGACCTCTAAAATATCCTCCCTGAGTCATCAATTTTCCAAGCTGAAAAGTCCTAGTCTTATTAATCTCTCCTCATATGGCAGACGTTCCAAACCCCTAATAATTTTTGTTGCCCTTTTCTGAACCTTCCAATATATCTTTTTTGAGCTGGGGTGACCACATCTGCACGCAAGATGTGAGCGTACCATGGATTTATATGATATTTTCTGTCTTATTATCTATCCCTTTCTTAATGACTCCCAACACTGTGTTCACTTTTTTGACTGCCGCTGCACATTGAGTGGATGTTTTCAGAGAACTGTCCACAATGACTCCAAGTTCTCTTTCTTGAGTGGTAACAGCTAATTTAGACCCCCTCATTGTATATGTATAGTTGGGATTATGTTTTCCAATGTGCATTACTTCCCATTTATCAACATTGAATTTCATCTGCCATTTTGTTTCCCAGTCACCCAGTTTTGTGAGCTCCTTTTGTAGTTCTTCACAGTCTGCCTGGGACTTAATTATCTTGAGTAGTTTTGTATCATCTGCAAATTTTGCCACCTGTAGTTCCTAAGGAATGAGCTGTAGGTTGCTGGTATCACATGCTTGAATAATTCCAGTGACTCCTTATCACTTGTGACACTCAGGTTCCTCTCCTATATGTGTCTGATGTTTGTTCCCCCAGCTTGGAGATGGGGCAGCCATGAGGAGAGTCTTTCACTCCTGTCCCCCGCAGAGAGAGCCATAGGACATCTCAATTCCTTCCCCTGGAGGCTAGGAGAAGGTTGCTGCTGGGATAATTAGTTCAGTAGGAGGGAGACAGAGTTGATGACTGAAAGGCTGCTGGCTGGGTCTTGCAGGCTGGGAGCACTGATCAGCATTCTTCTCGCTCTGCCAGACCAGGTAACAAAGATTACAGTAACTGCTGCAGATACTGTACTTGAGCATGGCTGGAGAGGATATCTGGTTGGGGTGGTGACCCAATACTTGTAATGACTGGGTGGAGGTGAGGCAGGTATAAAGGCCTGTGAGAAAGGAACATAGGGTGCAGAGAACAGGAAGAGGGGAAATAACAGCTGTTGCCCTGAAGGGATGAGAGGAGCAACTGCCGAGATCTTATTCAGACAGGTGAGTGTGTGCAGATGAGTGTCAGGTGAGCTGGGGTTTGTTTGTCTATGGCTGTGTTTCTCCACTGGAAACTTCTGTGTGGGGGCTGAGTGAAGGGAAGGGATTGTGACCTGTTGATCATAAGGGAGTGGAAGCAAGGCAGGTTCAAACACCTTGTGTTCTCAGAGCACCAAACCAGCACAGGCGCAACAATCGCTGGAGTTCCCAAAGGAAATTCTGGGAAGCAGACAGTCTGGAACCCTGAGAGATTCCAGCATCGGAGGAAGGCACGCGAAATACATCAGCCAGGATAGGGAAGGGCTGCGGAAGGATCAAAGGCAGCCCTGTGGAAGTTGGACAATGTCTGAAAGCTCATCAGGACAGGGACTGTCTTCATTTTGTCTCACGCCCAGCACTGAGCTTGCTGTGAGCACCTCAGTAAGATGTACGTGTGAATAAGGCTCCTCTGTCCAATGGAGGAGCAGGCGTATGAAGCGCAAGTCTGTTTCCTCTCTGGAAAAGAAGGTGGAGGGGTTCCAATGGCAGTAGTACTCACTGGGAGACAACACATCAAGCAAGGCTTAGCGGGTGACAGACGGCGTCCAAGCATGGGATAGCCAATCAGCAAGAGCCGAGAGGAAATATCCATGGAGGCTTTCATCCTAGCTGCCCAGGGAAGGTCTTTGGCTGAGGAGGAGGGGGAACACACCGGCGCAACCAGTGACCAAGAAGCCAGCACTGTAAAGGGAGTATCTGCAAAAACAGAAGAGGCAATTCATGCTGATTTCACTGTGAGGAAACCTGGCTCCAGACAACCATGTTGGTATGCTGCCTTCCACAATCTAGGAGCAAAGATGTGGGGAGAAGGGTGGAAAGTAGCTTGGAGCATTCTGAGGAATAACCACTCAGTAATGTCCACCGCATGGAATCGAGCGACGTAAGTAAAGCAAGTCATGGTAAAATCAAGGATTATTTCATGGGCCCACAAGCGGGAGGGAGGACATGTCAGAACTTTTGGGGGTAATTTGCAGCAAACTAGATAGGAGTTTTCAATGTGACATGGCAGCAAAAAAAAGCCAATGAATGTGATCTTGGATAATGCAAGTTCAGTCTGATACCTTGCACTGGGCTCCTCAATGCAAGGAAGATCTTGGAACTGGAGGGTGAGCAGAAAAAGGGTTACTAAAGGGGCCCAGTCTATACTGAAGTCAACAGCAAAATTCCCTACGGAGCTGCAAGATTAAGCCCAAAATGCTTTGTGGGCAAGAGGGATTGATTTAGGTGGGGAAAAAACCCAATCTGATCTGCTCTACATCAACTTTACTTTCTCTGTTCTTTGTGGCATCTCTTGTTCTGTATATTTTAAAACTAGACTGGATGAAACATTAGTAAATGAGCTGTAGAGAACCCTCCAGTCTTGGCCAGCGGGATGGGCTAAATGACATTACAGATGCACAATTCTATGCTGGGTTCTCTCAGCTCCAGCCTGCTGCTGATAGCAAACGGTTATTAGGACTAGGCAAGCAAAATATTCAATATGCTGACTATTGTCTGGTATTGTTTAGCTGAGTTGGAGCTAATATGGCTGAATATGAGGGTAATTTCCTCTCTGGAGGGCTGTGACGGGGGGTGGGCTCCACTCACTGCTAGTTGGGCACCTCCTCCTGGCCGCTCTGGGGATTCGCTCATCAGGTTGACGCCCCTTCCCGTGGTTGCACGCCATCACTCTGTCTTTCTCAGCCTCTCACTCCAGGAACCGCAGCATCCTCTTCATGACTCAGCCCTCCGGCCAGGTCACTCAGAGTCCCCCGCCCTTCTGGGGTACAGTCTTTCAATTCTCTGCCACTCCCAGGCAGTTTTCCTGTTCACTGCCACGCCAGTCTCTTCCACACCATCGCTGGCTGCTAGGGAAATCCAGACCCGGCCACTGCTCTGGGTTCCGCCCACTTCTCCCAAAATTCTGGGCTTTCCTCTCCCAGTCCTCACTACTCCTTCCCTGGACTGCTTCCTACCCCTCCTGATTCTCCTCCTTAGTACCAGCCCAAACTCCTTCCCTGGACTGCTTCCTACCCCTCCTGATTCTCCTCCTTAGTACCAACCCAAACCCTCCTCCTCCTTCCCAGGGCGTGACTGCCCTTTTCCCTGCAGCCCCTGTCTGTTCTCGGCTTCCTGGCTTTATAGGCCCTACCTGTTCCTGCATAGCTGAACCAGCTTGCAATCAATTCCCTGCTCCCCAGTTCTCCTTTCCAGGTTCAGCCTGTGGAGTTAATAGGCCTACCTGGCCACTTTCACCCTTTCCAGTCCTGTGCGGGGGTAGACACCCCATCACAAGGACGTAGCCAATTTCCATCTGACATGCACCGTCTAGAAAGGAAAGTTAGAGAATGAAAAATGATCATTTGAGGGCTGCTTTCCCTAAGTGCCTGAGCCCCTTGGAAAGAGCATTGATTGCAAAGGATAGGATTAAAATTCGAAATGATCTGGACAAACTGGAGAAATGGTCTGAAGTAAATAGGATGTAATTCAATAAGGACAAATGCAAAGTACTCCATTTAGGAAGGAACAATCAGTTGCACACGTACAAAATGGGAAATGACTGCCTAGGAAGGAGTACTGCGGAAAGGGATCTGGGGGTCATAGTGGACCACAAGCTAAATATGCGTCAACAGTGTAACGCTGTTGCAAAAAAAGCGAACGTCATTCTGGGATGTATTATCAGGAGTGTTGTAAGCAAGACACGAGAAGTAATTCTTCTGCTCTACTCCGCGCTGATTAGGCCTTGTATTGTATTGTATCCAGTTCTGGGCTCCACATTTCAGGAAAGATGTGGACAAATTGGAGAAAGTCCAGAGAAGAGCAACAAAAATGATTAAAGGTCTAGAAAACATGACCTATGAGGGAAGATTGAAAAAAATTGGGTTTGTTTAGTCTGGAGAAGAGAAGACTGAGAGGGGACATGATAACAGTTTTCAAGTACATAAAAGGTTGTTACAAGGAGGAGGGAGAAAAATTATTTTTCTTAACCTCTGAGGATAGGACAAGAAGCAATGGGCTTAAATTGCAGCAAGGGAGGTTTAGGTTGGACATTGGGAAAAACTTCCTAACTGTCAGGGTGGTTAAGCACTGGAATAAATTGCCTAGGGAGGTTGTAGAATCTCCATCATTGGAGATTTTTAAGAGCAGGTTAGACAAACACCTGTCAAGAATGGTCTAGATAATACTTAGTCCTGCCATGAGTGTAGGGCTCTAGACTAGATGACCTCTCGAGGTTCCTTCCAGTCCTATGATTCTATGATTCACTTTAACCTACATGGCCACCTGCAAGGAGCTTAGGGACCCGCAGCTTACAGTTTTAGTCTCTGTAGCCAGGCAGTGATCTTAGTACGGGACTAGTGTCAGTTCCAGATCTGAGTCTGCACCGATATTAACATAGATGTGTATTCAGCTCTGTGTTCTTCTTGTGGTATAATTTTACCAAATCATTATGCTTTAGCTCGCTTTCATAAGGCTGAATTATGTTAATAAGCAAGCCAGTGCTGAGCCCATGCAATGCTCAAGGCTAGTGATCAGCAAGGGGCAGAGGTGGGGTATGGACGGATCCCTTCAATATTTGGTAGTAATGCAAAGGCTTGAATATTTTAAAGGCCAAAGGTCAGAGATTCCCTTTGTTTTGCTAGTGGGCATTGTCCTGTTCAGTTAAATGTGGGATCTGTTTGCATCCAGCCAAACTGGGGGCTAAATTCTGTCCAATGGAGCCCCCCCCCCCCCGCTAAAGAATAGTATAGAGGAAACATGTATTGGAGTGCCACTGCAAGCAGCAGTGGGTGGCGGCTCTTACTGCATCTGTTCGGGATGTACAACCTGCTTTTCCCAGTGCAATAGCTAGTATGCAGGGAAGGTGAGGCCTTGTCCAGTCCAGTCCCTCTTTGAGGATTGAAGCACTACCAGCAGCTCTAACAAGCCTTCCTTGATGGCACGTTCATGTGGGCTGCACCCATAGTTTGTCTCCAACGTTCAAACAGGCTGTAACTTGTTTGAACCGTCCAAGCGGTTTGGATTTCCCCGAGACATGGCGTGCCATGTGAGCTGTGCGCAAATGGAGAGACATCACCCTCTTGCATGATGACACCTTGCTCAAGGGGCAGCATTGCTTGCATATCCTGTTCCACTCATTTGCTTCCTACAGGAAATGTTCTTAGCCAGTTCAGAAGTTTTCGCTCTGATGTCTTGCCAGAGACGGAGCCTCACAATGGCAAGGCCTGCAGCCAGAGTGAAGCAACACAAAGTGTGTCTCATGCATAGTCATTGTGCAATTTTTGCATCGTCCAGGATTTATTGTTGTCCTTTTCTATTGCACAATGCACGTATCATGGAGAGAGGGGACCAGGTCTTCAGATGGTGTAAATTGGCGTAATACCACTGACTTCAATGGGATTGTGCTGATTGATAAGAACATAAGAACATAAGAAAGGCCGTACTGGGTCAGACCAAAGGTCCATCTAGCCCAGTATCTGTCTACCGACAGTGGCCAATGCCAGGTGCCCCAGAGGGAGTGAACCTAACAGGCAATGATCAAGTGATCTCTCTCCTGCCATCCATCTCCATCCTCTGACGAACAGAGGCTAGGGACACCATTCTTACCCGTCCTGGCTAATAGCCATTTATGGACTTAGCCACCATGAATTTATCCAGTCCCCTTTTAAACATTGTTATAGTCCTAGCCTTCACAACCTCCTCAGGCAAGGAGTTCCACAAGTTGACTGTTAGCAGAGGAACTGGCCCAGAGAGCCATGTAAATTCTAGATCTTTGTTCCAGAACAAAAGCTTCCATTTCTATTTTCTATAACACTGCTACCAAGGCCCCAGCGCTCAGGAACAACCTTACAAAAACAAATGCACAAATGGGATGGAATTAGATTTTATTTCCTGGGAATTTAACAAGTCGATCACCTTTTGGTCCATGGCAGAATGGCTGCAGCCCTGTAGCTGCTGCAAGCGACTGTAGGGGGATGATGCTCTGCTGGCCAAACCTGCGGCTCCTCAAGTGGACCAGTGTATTCTTCGCATCCAGAGAACCAAACCTTTTCATATGCAGCACTCTGTGCTTTAATAAGCTTCCTTGGCAACGCTTTGCAGAGCTACTACGCTCCATCTAGCCTCAAGGGCTGAAAGACCTTTGTGAGCAGGCCAAGGCATGAAGGCATAATCAGGATGGTCGAAGCTGTTTCTGCATTATTCATCCTATAAAAGGCTCTTGATCTTGGAAAGGGAGCTAAAAGGGGAGGGTCACAAAAGCAGGTGCTCTAATTGGTTGAAGGAGGCAATCCAAAGTTAGCAGGCTCACAAGCTCAGCTACCATGCCCCCACTCCCCTAAAGATCTGTTCCTAAAGTTAGTAGAATTCTTGCCAAGTGAGGGTTTTTGCTCGCACAGATGAGGAATGATTCACTAGCCTTTAAGTAAATAAATACTCCCCTCTTCTCCCCTCCCCCTCCCCGCAGCCTCTCAGTACCCTAATGAGCAACCCTACAAAATCAACCCAGTGTCTTGGAGGAAAAATACGCAGAGCACAATTTCAAACTTCCAAATGGTTATCGCGTGTGAAACTTCTCAAGCACAGCCATGGGTATGTCCCACGAAGGCCATAACAGATTTAATAATCAGTGATAAAGCAAGCCACAGAAAATAATAGACAGGCGAAAAGGACATGTCTGGGGTGGGACATTATTGATTGTTTAGAGTTTTGTTCAGCTTTGCGGGGAATAGGAAGGGATTTTCTAGGCTCCTATTACAAATACATCGATGACTTTGTAAAAACACGTGTCTGAAAAAAATCAGTGTAGCCCTAAGAAACACGTATCGTTTTATTTAAGCCCAGTATAACCGTGGGTGTTAACTTGTTCATCCAGTTCATTCACTCCCTATTTCCTTGGAAAATGAGTTGAATAATTTCCCACATCTCTGTGCCCTAAGAAGTCCCAGCCCCTTTTGATGTCATCACCTTTATCTACATAGGCCAGACAGCTCCCAGTTTATGTTCAGTTATAAAGGAAAAACTGAAAGCTTTGGACTAAGATTTGCCTTCTGCTCAGGACAAAGCTGAAGGCCGTCTAGTGTCTACTGCAAATACTGCTCTACAAAGACATAGCTACGACCAAGGTACAGTAATGAAGTCTTTGCCAGTGAGTCTTAATTTTTTAAATGTCTAAATATATCATATAATAATTGAAATATGTACAGCTATATCTATTACTCTCTCTATATATATGACTGTATATGTTTTCAAGGTATATGTTTGAACATTGAATTAATATATTTTGGCAGTCATGACAATACATGGGCACATATCACTGTACATTTTTTTTTAATTTACAAGGAACGTTATTTCTTCTGGGAACTGGCATCTTCTTCCCAACTTGTCACTTTTGATGATTGCTATTGCAAAGATTGACAGCTCTTCATCATTCTTATTAAACACGCTGCTAGGTCTCTGTCTAACTGTAACTGCTATGTTAATAACAAGGCAAGACAACCTGGGAACATTAAGAAAATACAACAGGCAACAGATTCTATTCTATATAGGTTCTTATACCACATTCATCACCATAGTAGCTAAGCGCATGTGTGTGTATATATATATATATGGAATAATCCCTATATAGCTTTATTTGTGTTTTTTCATTAGTTATTTAAAAACTAATTATATGAAATCATCAGCCATTTCTCAGAAAGCAAAGTAAGAATCTTTTATAACTTGTCAGTGACAACCGTGAAATTCATTATTCTGAAGCTTCATACTTGTGTTTCATATGCATAGCTGCGTATGTGAAATGAGTGTGTTTAACACAGGGGCACTTGAATGATCTCTTGTCTCTGCTGTGTATTATGTGTTTCTCTGTTCTATTTTAAACTCAAGTTGACTGTATAACATGCATGAGAATTTTCTGACACTTGAGCAAATAATAGACTGTTGCTTTACTGAAAGTAACCATCATGAGCAAGACTTTCTTAAACGACCATTAATGTTTACTGGAATAATTCCATGTTATTTTCAATATGCTATGCAGCCTCTCTTTGTATTTTTTCCACATTCCGGAGAAAACATCATGTTTAAAAATACAGGGAAATAAAGGATTGAATCTGAGGAGGGGGAACAATAAGATGAAATGCAAAAGCTCACTGTTTAACCAGAACAAGTAGCAATGCACAACAGTGCTAATGCTGATTTATTTCTAGAGTCTTGTCATGTGCAATATTTTTTGTCTTGAAAAGCATTCAAGCGTAAACAGCAACATGTAATGATTAAGACTTCTGCAGTAATGTCAAGAGATAAAGCTTTGTAGCCACTAGCATTCTTTAGCTGACAGTGCTGCAATTGGGTATGCTTGTATATCTCCAGAGATAACAGATATACTATACACACAGAATGAGGTATGTGTCAGTAGCAAACGTTGTTAAAGGTGAAATTTCAATTTTTGTGCTAATCCCTCCCCCACCCCCTTTTTTCAGAGGCTCATACTTTTCTTTAATAAATTCCTTCTAGACTGGAACATTCAGACTTTTGCTTGCCCTAAGTCCAAAGGTGAATTTGTTTAGGAAGTTTGAGCAAAGTCATTTCAGTCATTTTTTAAAAAATTCGGGTTTCCCTTTCTGTACCAATTGAATGTTTTGCTTGTATACCTCAACAGCCAGAAATGTCAAACTTGGCTTGTGTTACAGGCTTTGTGGAGATAGGAAAAGTAATCCAAGTTGGAAAAAAAGAGACCTGGTATCTTTAAAGTTGTTTAATAATAGAGTGTTCAGACATGCCTCTTAGATCAATTTCTCTTTGTTTTTTCTTGCTGCCCTAAAACTAAGCCCCTTTAGATGGTGTGTGTGACGGTGTACCCCATAAGGCTTTATGGGGAGGGGGTGCTTATAAATGTATGTATGACATAACTGGAATATGTTTTGTGCTGCCTGTGCCAGGTAACATATCTCCGTAAAGGTTATGGTCTACTATATCTATTCATCCTATTTGTACATATATATATATCATTTTCTACTCGAGGTTAAGAATATGGGCTGTATGCTTGCTTGGTTTCTAAGTAAGCTTTGGGAGGCATTTGGTCAGCTTCTTTAGGAAAGAATTCGCCAGGTTAAGTACCTGATCAGGAAACACTTGGGGATTTTCTACTTGAGGTTAAAAATATGGGCTGTATGCTTGCTTGGTTTCTAAGTAAGCTTTGGGAGGCATTTGGTCAGCTTCTTTAGGAAAGAATTCGCCAGGTTAAGTACCTGATCAGGAAACACTTGGGCTCCCCAAGTGTTTCCTGATCAGGTACTTAACCTGGCGAATTCTTTCCTAAAGAAGCTGACCAAATGCCTCCCAAAGCTTACTTAGAAACCAAGCAAGCATACAGCCCATATTCTTAACCTCAAGTAGAAAATGATATATATATGTACAAATAGGATGAATAGATATAGTAGACCATAACCTTTACGGAGATATGTTACCTGGCACAGGCAGCACAAAACATATTCCAGTTATGTCATACATACATTTATAAGCACCCCCTCCCCATAAAGCCTTATGGGGTACACCGTCACAGTGTGTGTGCTCTGAACTGCTTGAGGGTGTGTGTATGTGTGCTCCTGTTCCTACTGAAATCAACTGAAGTACTTTGAGGCAGCAGTAACCCCTTCTGGCTTCTGGAGTGAAGGTCAATGTACTTAAGACCACCTCACTTGAAGCCTTCTGAGCAAAGGGTACCCCAGATAAGGATGTGCTTCTAAATGTATTTTGTAGTGCTCTGGTTGTTTTAAAGAGACTTGGGAGAACTGATCAACATGAAAGTGCTTCCAACCGTCCTTTTTTAATAAAAAAAACACCCCTCGTTTTTGTGTGCTTGGTGTGTCAACGTCAAAATTGCTGTAATGTTTGTATTTGTAAATAAAGTGACACTTGTAGTATCACCTCCAGCAACCTCTTATCTTACTAGCATAATAGATACTGATTCCAGGAGGGGATGTAACATTGGGAACGCTGGCTCCTACAGAAAGTGATGCTGATGTTGGTTCAGTAGATGGCACTCATTCCACTAGGTTGGTATTAGGCCAGTGCCCCAGCTTGGTGTTAAAAGTGGTGGAGGGGTGTGATGAGGCTTAACCTCCAAGGCAGTGGAAAGCACCCAATTAATCACGCTCTGCACCTGGAGGGTGAGTAGCTAATTGTCTCCTGGCCAGAGGAGGAGGAGCTAAGCTGTATCAGTAGACTGAGGGGGAACTCAGTTGTAGACTGCAAAGGAGACAGGTCGCTGAGGGATGGAAGCCCTGGATTAGGGCTGAACACGTAGACTCCAATAAGGGAGCTTTAGTGAAGCCTGAAGGGATGGAAGGGCTTTTAATTGGAAGACCTGCGTGAATCTTTATTTGGACTTGGTCATGCTACACCAGAAGGGGTTAGACTTTTACATGATCGGCAGGTTAGGCCACAGATTACCCCGAGGAGGAGTCAGGAGTGGTCACTGGAGCTGTAAAAGTCCAGAGGGGATCTGAGCAAAGTCCCCTGCAATGCCATGTCTGTGCAGGAGGGGGCAACCTAGAGGTGAGGATGAGTGTCCATTAAGGGACTATCTCTTGGAGGACACCTACAAGCGGAGATATTAGTGACGTGCTCATGAGCATGAAGCCTGATGTCCATCTGTGGACATTTCAAGATTCCAAGGCACTTTTGTTATGAGCAGGTTGTTAGCCTTAGTGTTGTAGCCAAACTCCAGTTTGCATAATTGCGTTTTAACAAGGGAAATTCCCTCTGTGGTGTTGTGCAAGGTGCGGGTGCTTTGCTTCACTGCCTTTTCTAGACTGCTGGGTTCCGCTGCTGCATGCTGTGAAACAGTTGCCCTGTTCCGGAGCCCACCTTGTCCATTTTTTCTATTGCCAATCCTAAAGGGCACGGGGCTTCTTTTGGGGGAGAGGGCTTAAAATATATTTGGCAGAAAAAGCGTTATAGGCTATTGGCTGGCTTAGGGGATTGATAATGGGCTGCAAATCAATCCAGCCCTTGGTACTAGGGATCAAAAGTTGCTTCCATTTTATGGTGATTTGGTGGCTTGCGTGGAATAAGTTCCCAATGAATGGTCAGAAGCTACTGTTACAGCTAGCCCTGACTGGGGCCCTGCGTGGGCAATCTCAGCAGCAAAACCTAGGACTGAATCAGCCCCAGAGACCGAACTTTCTCTCTTCCCACTGGGAGTGGTGCCTTCAGGTCTGGGGTGGAGCCACGCTGTCCCTGGCCTGTGTATAAATGGAGCATGTTGTTCTCCAGGGCCGTTCACCAGCATTCTCGTCACTTTAAAATTTACTTTAATAAAGAAACAGTTGCGGGGGGGGGAAAGAGTTCCAATGGGATACCACCCAGTCCTCTGCGAACACATCCAAAGTCGTTCGCTGGGGCAGGCCTCTTCCCACTGCTAATTCTTCAGGGGACCAGCTCAGCACCACTTCCAGAATAATACAAAGCATGAGAATTGAGCAAGCTCAAGGTCATGTGTGACCCTAAACCACCCAATGCCTCAAAGTCTGTATTAATTATTATTCATTTATTTATGTCGCTCCATCGATGTGCATGGCACGTCAGGATTAACCCCGACCCTCTAATATGTACTGGGACAACGGGGATTCTCCCCACCCTTTAGTGTTAACATTGCTTTATGTATATCGGAGGCTTGAGTTTTATTGAGAAAGAGGAAAAGTTCTCGTTTAGTTCTGTCTGCAGCACCAGATGTATTTGCACACACCCATCCTGAGAGCTTTGTAACAGTTCCCAATGTCCTTGCGGGAATGTCAGTATCCAGCTGAGGCCATCTGGGTTTTTATTCATCTGCGTGGCGCTCCCCAGAACACTTGACCTCTCAGCTAAGTAGTTCCCAGTGTCCAAGTTCTGGGAACAAAGAGCACTTTGGGTGTTACCTGTGTGAGCGCCAAGCCCTTTCACCTATGTGGCGGTGGTGAAACCCATTTTCTGCATGGCATGGAGCGATGGGGAGCTAGCCTGCACCTGTTGGTTCTGATGGGCTGACAAGAGCCTTTTGTTTTCTTTTTGAATTGAAACAGACTTAGAGGATGGAGCAAGAGTGGGTGAATGAGGAGAGGGGGGACGAAGGCCTCATTGAGTTCTACAGCTCCTTCAAGGACATGTTTGAGTTCTTCTGCAAGAACACTACCATCCATGGGACTGTCCGCCTAGTGTGTTCGAGCAGCAACCGGATGAAGACGGCTTTCTGGACCCTGCTCTTCCTTGCCAGCTTCGGGATGCTCTATTGGCAGTTTGCTCTTCTCTTCAGCCAATACTGGACCTATCCCGTCATCATGACCATGTCCGTGCACTCAGAGCCCAAGATGTTTCCAGCCATTACTCTCTGCAATCTGGACCCATACAGGTAGAGCAGCATTTGGGGAGGGCTGCCATGGTTTCGTCACAGATTTGGGGTTGGACCTTGATTGAGTTAGGATGAGAAACTTTATCAGTGCAGATGTGGGTGGGGATTGAACCCCGGATTGAATTGGGGTGCACCAACTTTATTTTCGGTGTGGATTTGGAGTCAGACCTTAGTTTGTCATGAAGGATGGTGCATAGAAACTTACTTACTTACTTTAAGTCCAGATTCAAGAGTAGAGGAGCTGGGTCCCTGGGGCTGCTTTGACTTCACTAATTGATTTTCTGTACCAGTAGAAGTACTTTTCCCCTGAAATATGTAGCTTCTGTAAAGTCTTTCGTATCTAATCAACAGATCACTGCCGCTGGACACATAGTGATATCTAATTGCTAGTTAAAACCTGCTCCTGCAAGACCACTTATGTATGCAAGTAACTCTGTGTAGGGATAGTCCTATTGACATCCCTGGGACTGTTCACATACCGTCTGGGGCCCAGACTTTCAGGGCCAAATATTCATTCAATTAAATTCAAATTACGTAATGTGCAATTACCTAATTTGCCTGCAGCCGTTACCTAACTTGGCTGCATAAATTGGCATTTCTGCAAGCAAGAGCAGGATGGCTGCAAATCTGAACATTCAATCTGAGGGCTAAGATTTGGAACTTCAGCCACTGATAGCAACATCAGACTATTTCTGTCACCGTTCCATCTGTATTTCCCTCTCTGTGGTCCACCCAGAGCACCCACTCTAGGCTCACAGATCCTCAGCCATCACCTCTCTTGTGCAGAGACCTGTGACTCTTTCCCTCCAGACCAGGGTTTTTCCAGGCTGCACAGTTCCCGGCTTATGCTGTGATATTCCCAGCAAGCCAGACTGCCGAAACAGACCAGTGTCCAAGCTTTGCTTTCTCTTCGAAGGCTATGAACAGCTGTAATTACCAGCAGTTACAAATCCCCATCCAGCTCTTTATAAGCAAGCACCTTTATTCTTAAGGTGAAAGTATTACAGAGAAAACATATTAAAAACAATAAAAGAACACATGAATACACCCCGACGTCAGCTTCGGGCTCTGGAAGGTGTTAGCCCTTCAAAATCCACAGCTTGGTTTTCCCCATGGTTACAAGTTCACAACTGTTTCAGATTCAGAACCAGAACAGCCATGAATAGCTCAGTCTTTTGTTTATAAGCCTGGGCCTTTGATCTTGCCCTCATGTGACAGGTGATCAGCTGACAAAGGCCCATTCTTCAGGGCATAGTTTCAAATGGCTGGGTTTTGCATAACCGGAGGTGGGGAATTTTGCATTCACCTCCCTGTGGATATTTCCCAGAAAATCCGCTTCACACGGATTATCCCAAAAGTCTATTTTTGTCTAGCACATTGTTCCATATAGTCCTTTGATCATCCAGGTCTTACATCACCTCTCCCCCCTAGAGAAGCTATATACAATCCTGGCCCAGAATAATACATAAACTTTGCATTAGGATAATTAAACTTAATACAGTAAGGATTTGTAAAGATCTTGCAGGAAATTGCAATATCTGTCATAATGTCTGAACATTTTGGATGCATTCTACTCACCACCATGATTGGCCTTTCCAACAGAGATGCCAGGAACTGAAGTGGACTAGAGGTTGAACTTTTACCAATGTTAAAAGAAACCACGTGTGTGTACAAATAGACAATTATGCACTCCTATTATTTCTGTCCCCTATAGGTTTGACCTAGTCAGTGAGAGACTGGCCCAGTTGGACCAAATGGCAGAGGAAGCAATAGCTAATTTGTATGGCTACAAAACTTCAATCTTTTCCTCCCGTTATAAAAAGGATATCAGCGTGAAGGGAGGGTCTGCCAATCTGAGTAGCTCCAGCTTCCAACTGAACCGCCACATTTCACTGGTGATGCTGAAGGAACCTGATACCGGGTCCAAGAAGAAACATTTCAAAGTGGGCTTTAAATTGGTAAGTGTAACCAAGCAACTGCAGCTTGTTAGGTAATCCATCCAATCCATGCGACAAGTTTAACTGAACCTGTTCTGCGCGAAAGATTAAATAGAACATAGGTGCATTTAAACAATAGAGCCTAATGAAGGGTCTGAGGATCTCTGGGGAGATCCCAGCCCTACCATAATCCTTTACTTGTTATCCTATCTTCTGAGACTCTTGTAGAGAGAGGGGATAATAGGGGTTCCTCAACAACAACCAACATTCAAGGAATGTCAATAGATAGAGCTTGTATAATTAGCTAGCAACTGGGTTACATCCCACATTGTTTTGCAGCCTTTCATAGTCCATGTTTTTGCAAGATCCTTCCAGCAATACCAGAAATGAGAGAACAAACAACTGTAAATGTGTGTGTGTGTACAGGGAAGGAGAGAGAGAATGGGTGTGTTAAAAATGATCAACTCAACACATAGATAGAAAAGATCTGTGACCTTGGAAAAGTCAGTTAATCTCACTGTGCCTCGGTTTCTTCATCTATAACATGGGGATATAGTAGACATGGAATTCAAAACCAACGAGGAAGTGAAGCTGACAAGGCGTGAGATGCCCAAACAATTTTATTTTGACTTATTTATTATCACCATGCCATATCTTGAGGTCCTTACTCAGGCTGACGTTCATTGCCGACAGTGGGTGTTCCCCCGGCTAAGGACTCAGTAAGAAGTGAGAGCACTTCAGAGTTTGGCCCAAAATTCATTAGTTGTAAGAGTGCCTCCACCAACTTTACCCTTTCTTCTGGCAAGGTAATTTAAAAACAATGCTTCTCTTCCTTCTCCTGTCCAAGGAGTGACCCCAGCAAGAGTCCTGGGGACACGTCTAACACGGTCTTGTGTGGCTGAGCTGTATTCTCACTCCCCACACATTAGACTGCCCCCGCGGCTCATGTACTGCCAGGACAGAAATCCACCTCACACCTCACCTCCGTTGCTCTTAACGACACCATCTTGCATCTTCTATAGCCGGAGTCCCTTAGACTGCTCCTGTACGTGGGCTCTGATTTCCTCTCTCCTTTTCTTTTCTCCCCAGTGCAATGCCACAGGTGGGAATTGTTTCTACAAGGCCTACTCGTCTGGGGTAGACACCATTCAAGAGTGGTACAGGTTTCACTATATGAATATCATGTCCCAGCTACCCGTTATAATCAACATTTCTTCTCATGAAGAGCACATACAAAACTTGGTCTACTCTTGCCAGTATGACGGGGAGCCCTGCAGAGAGAGGTAAATACCTGCCAAGGGGGTAATTGTGGGTTAGCAAAGGACAAAGGGATCCGTTCCCATCCACCTTGGAATTATGCCAGAGCTTGCGAGGAGAAAGCTGAGTGGAGGAAGTTCAGCACCTCTCATGATGGGCAGACGGACGAAATGTGAGAGCCCTTGTTAGGGGTCAAACTAAAGAGGACAGTTTCCTCTCTTCTCCCCCCACCAGAAGCAGTAGCTGCTTGTTCTCTTTGAAGTTGATTTAATGCCTTGCTGACACTTCTGCCTGGCACACCTGCTGCAATTAACTGCAGGAATCAGCTGCTTTGATGCTTGTGTGATCAGCCAGCTCCTAGCATGAGTAAGAACCTCACTAGGGAGGAAGGATATGGAGGCTGATTTGACTAGAGAAGTTTCACATAATTATAATAAAAGGTGTAATCTTTTCTCAGGATGATAATTGGTCTCGTGGTTAGAGCAGTGGACTGGTCTCATAGTTTAACTGGCCTAGTGGCTGGAGCACAGGGTTGGGAGCCAGTTCCTGGCTTCTATTCCCAATTCGTCCACCACCTTGCTATGTGATCTTTGGGCAAGTCGCTTAACTTCTCTGTAGCTCCATTTACAAAGGGGATACCAATATACACCTGCCTCGCAGAGGGGGTTTGAGGCTAGGGGAGTGAATGGCTAATAGACCCTGGTAAGCCGAAGATTCTTCGGAGGGGATTCTCCAGACCTGTCCTTGTTTGGTGTCTGGCTTTGCGGTAGTTTCTCATGGCTTGTAGTAAAACAAAAGACCCTGGGAGTTGCCTCTTTGCTCCTAAGAATGCACCGATCTTTGGAACAGATCTTCAGCTGGAGCAAGCTGATGTAGCTTGACTTCAACAGAGCTATGACAGTTGACCCCAGCTGAGCATCTGACCCTCCGGATATAGTCCAGGGTTGGCTTTATTGATAATTCATAACAACCAAAATATCAACCTCGGCTTGAGTTTTCTCCCAAGTTTGGCACATCCTGGAGTTTTCCTGGCAGAACCTTCTCTGTCACAGTTCAGAGTTTCTTCTGCCCCGGGGAAAGGCTCCCAACCCCTTTGATCAACCTGGCAGGAGCTAGTGGAATTCCACTGCACCTTCATGCATGGCTAAGGGATGGGATACCTCAACAGAAGAACCCTGTGCAAGGGCCTCATGTCTGCCACCCTTTAGCAAGAGTTGCAGAAATGCCACCTGTTGTTGCTGTTATTAAATATTGGAAATTCATCTTTTTGATTGGAAACTGCTTTGTGTGCATGCTTGGGGAACTCTGATTTATCGATACGCCCCCCCTTCCCCCACCCCTTTGAATAGGACAGGTCTCAGATGAATAGTTATTTGTACTGCAGTCGCTGAACAGACTAATGGAGCAAGGGGGACAAGATAAAGGATCATATTTGACGTAGAAAACAGCAATTGTGGATTTTCCCCTTTTGTTAGTGTTGAGGGGATTCTCCAGACCTGTCCTTGTTTGGTGTCTGGCTTTGCGGTAGTTTCTCATGGCTTGTAGTAAAACAAGCTTAGACACAAGAATTTAAATGTCCTCCCACCGTGCATCTGAGGGACAACTGGGCTGACCTCAAAACAAAAACCACAGACATCCAAAACAGCAGCAAATGCCTGTGGTTTTGCAGCTTTTTATTAGAGACAAGTTTGGCTCCTGCCTTCAAAGGCCGTTGGAGTCAGAGAAGATCTATTTTCTGCTGGAGGGAGGAAAATATCACATGTTCCAAAAGCTGGCACAACAAAGCTCAAAGCCTGACCGCCCCCAGGACTGAGATATAACAGGAGAGGCAAGAGAACAGCATAAAAAGCTCTGCTTCAGCAGAGCCGGAAGAGTGGGGCAGCATTTTGTTCAGCCAGACTGGTCCAGTGACAAGCATAAGCGCCAGGTGAAATCAACAGCGGGTGTCTGAAACTGTGCCCTTGTGCCTGAGGAAACCAGTCCACTGGGGCTTAAGAACATAAGAACATAAGAAAGGCCGTACCGGGTCAGACCAAAGGTCCATCTAGCCCAGTATCCTGTCTACCGACAGTGGCCAATGCCAGGTGCCCCAGAGGGAGTGAACCTAACAGGCAATGATCAAGTGATCTCTCTCCTGCCATCCATCTCCACCCTCTGACAGACAGAGGCTAGGGACACCATTCCTTACCCATCCTGGCTAATAGCCATTAATGGACTTAACCACCATGAATTTATCCAGTTCTCTTTTATATCCAGTTCTCTTTTATTTGGGGCTTAAACAAGACGCGAAATGAGGGTGCTCAGGCATTAGTCTGAGTTGAACCGTCCATGTCGGTATTTCCATGAATTGCAGGAATTTTTGATGGAGATGGGTCAGAACATCTCTGAACAACACCACTGAGATGTGGTCTTCGGAAGGATGACCAACCAATTCGAAACTCTGCCCCAGCAGAGAGCAGGGGGTGGTCCCCAGGCTGGGTGGTGGTTTTACCATTGGACTCATTGCAAAATGTCCCTTGTGTGACGTATTGATCCCTGTGTCTGCAGGGGTAAAAGCTAAAGTAAACCAACCCACGGTGCCACCCAGAGGCTGCACCACAATGCAAGAACAGTCCAATAAACCCAAAGCAAACCTGCCCAAGTCCAGTAAATAACTTCATTGAGCTGCCCATGAGCTCTCCAGCATTGCCCTGTGCAGGAACGTACAAACCAGTGGGGTGGTAAATCCCAGAGCATGGAAAGCACCAACTCTCAAGTCTGAGCTAGGGAAGCAAATCCCCTACCACTCAGCTGCAAACATGCCCCCAAAACAAATGAGCCCCAGCACTTTCATGGAAAGTGTTGATCCAGGGTTATTTCTGTAAAGCAGCGAACAGTTTTGAACAAAGGCCTGTGTGGCTCTGGCTGTTGTCTAGTAATACTACTTTGTGCTTTATATATAGTACCATTCATGCCAGGCTCTCAAAGTGCTTTCCAAAGGTGGGAAGGGACTATTGCCCCTGCTTTACAGAGGGGGAAAGTGAGCACAGAGAGGTGAACTGACTTGGCCAAGGTCGCCTAGCAAGGTGATGGCCATCATGAAAAGGACCCCAGTCTCCTGAATCTCCGTTCTGGGGTGTTACCAGCAGCCGGCACTGCCTCCCTGAAATACAGATGACTGAATTGCAAACAGACAGCTCATTATGAATGATCTAACCTAACTAAACTTCTCCAGTGGCCAGGGGAGTATGAGGATAATTGCCACAATGTCAAGCATGCTGACTGTCGCTCTGTTGGCTTTGCTCTGGACAGTCCTGCCCTTCAGAAGCTGACACTTCTGCCACACCACCAAGCCAGCTCTTGGGTAGTTACCCACACAGGGCAGCCTACTGTAACTGAATGAGATCAAATCGAGGAGGATATTGGTTACTGGAAACCCACCCACCAGCTCCCTGTTGACAAAGGGATGCCTCAGCAGAAGGCCTTCCACCCTTCATCTGCAGCGTGGGGTGTGCTACGCCTGCTGGGATCATCTGGATGTATTTCCCCTAAGCAATTCCCTGCTAGGGTATTAATCAGGGCAGCTTGGTCGCTCTTGTTCTTTGCCTTAGACCAAGACATTCGAGTCCTCAGGAGACTACAGTCATTTGGCTCAGTACAGGGCTATCGGAGTGAAATGTAATGGCCTGTGATAGACAGGAGGTCAGGACTGCATGATCTAATAGTCCGTTCTGGCCATAAACTCTGTGACACTGAAGAAGCTATGCAGGGTTATCACCATTCCCTTTGCAGCTGATTGCGGTCTCTGTAATTAAGTGCTACTGCGCTGGCTGTTCCTGTTGCATAGCCAAGGCTGTAGATGCCAGCGTGTGCTTGGATCCAGTTGTGTCCTAACAATAAAGCATATTAAATGCTCATACACAAAAAAAAAAAACCAGCAAGGAAATGTTTGCCTAAGTGCTCTCAGAGAAAGTCTTGTGTACCCAATAAATCACTGGAGGGAAGTCTCAAGGGCTAAATTCAGTCTTGGAGTTAATACATTGACCGGAATTAGGTCCCAGGCAATGAGAGAGATGAAATTAACAAAGGCAGTCCACCTCAAACTTCTTTGTGTATATGAAAAATATGTCTCGTAAAGTTACACGGTGTGAGATCTGAGTCTGACTGGCACTGGTATTCAAGGCATTGTGTGGGGTCCCATCACCTGATGCACTATTATAGCATAAGAGAAATGAAGGAAGGCGGTTGGAGAAGCCAAATCTTTGCTTTAAATCTGAGCTAAAAATGCCTAGCCTGCACCCTGGACCTTGGAGACAGTGGTTACAGCAGGGAAAAGGCAGTCAGAACTCCTGGTTCTACTCCTGCCTTTAACGCTCACTTGCTATTCAATTAATCACTCCATGCCTTGGTTTTCCTGTCTGTATAATGGAGATAATGCTTTCCCAGCTTTGCGAAGACTCAGAGATCCTCAGATGGCAAGCATGATATAAGTACAAATATATTTGATTAGTTGTTATTAGTGTAAACAACACTGAGCTAGTTAAGCATAAGATGGGGATTGACGTGTGCCTGTTACTTGGTAGCTATCTGTTGGCTGGCCGCTAATTAGTGTATTCTTTTGTTTTGGGTTGTATGAAAGTATCCTAGGAAGAGTTTGTTAGGAGACCGTAGCTCTTCTTAGATTGTAAACTCTTTGGGGCAGGGCCTGTCTTTTCATTCTATGTTTGTGCAGTATCTGGCACAATGGGATCCCGCGGCCACATAACAATACTAACGTGGCAGGGAGGTTCAGCCATAACAAATAATATTTGAACTCTTTTGCTTCCAGCGACTACATTCACTTTCACCACCAGGTCTATGGAAGCTGCTACACTTTCAACAGCGAGGGGACAGACCTCTTCTGGAAAGCAACGAAACCTGGAATTTCCTATGGTACGTTATTTGGCCAGGACCAGGGGAAGGAGACAAAGAAAATACCAGTCCACACATCCAGTTTGTAAACACCTCTAACGATGCTCCCTTCCAACACCTACAGGCACACGGGGGATGGAAGAAATGACGTCACTTCCTAGGGCTTGCCCTGCTGAGTTGCAGTTTAAAGAGATGCTTTCCTTTCCTTGTGTCTCCAGGACTCTCCCTGATCCTGAAAGCCGAGCAGAACGATCGCCTCCCGCTGTTGTCTACGGTGGCAGGCGTGCAAGTGATGATCCACAACCACAATCAGACGCCATTCCTCGAGCATGAGTGGTTCGACATCAGACCGGGGATCGCGACTAACATCGGAATCAGACAGGTGGGCAGGCCAGGCACAGCGGCACTGTTTCTCCTCCGTGCGTTTTCCTTTTCGGCCGGTGCTGGGCGGGCCCGAGGGGAAGGATGGCCTTGTGGTGGGAGCACAGGACTGAACGCTAGGACTCCTGGGTTCTAGGCCTGACTCTTCCATTCATGTTTGTAAGGTGCTTTGAGAGTGTCAGGTGGAAGTTACTAAGGGAGGGCAAAGTATTAGTATTGTAGCCAAACCTTCTGAATCAGGGTGTGCAGCCATTTGCTTCCCTTTGGCAGTTCAACCTGTGGGACGGGAGGGTCCTCCACTTGATGACATAATAAATAAGAGCCCTATTAGAAATGCACATCACTGACACAAAATGTGCTAGAGGGCATGGGGGATGGGAAGAAGACACCGTTTTCACCCCCCCCCTCAGCTGTGATGTCCTGTCAGTGGAGCCGGGCCTGCCTCCGCTTTCCCTGCTGTGACTCGGACCGCGATCGAGCTATGAGCTGGCTCTGAGCCTGCCGCCGCTGGTAACCCACGGCATAGCGTCAAGGCTGAGAACTGTGGTAAGCCCATGACATTCGCTGGCCCGGCAGAGAAAATCCCGTCACCTGCTGTCAGCGTGTAAGAGGGTAGCTCCCCACTTCACCTTGAATGTCAGTCGTGTCTCACCTACACCTCCAGTCTTATGCTCTCCTCCTCCTCTCCTCTCATGGCCTCTGCTCCACCCAGTTCTTTCTCCTTGCTGCCCCTTTGTCTTCTGCCCTTAGCTTCACACCTGCACTTGGAACATCCCTCTGCTCTCCTTCTTCAAACCCACTCCTCCCTGGAATCCCTGGTCTGCTGATCACTGATCCCTCCACGCCAGGGGTAGGCAGTAGGCAGACTGCGGTCCAAATCCAGACCACCAGATGCGTTTGAATGGACTGTGGAATCTTTTTATTTATTATTTATTATTATTTTATTTATTGGTTTTGTAGTATTTTCTCTGGAGTCTGGACCTTGACCAAGAAATTTGGACCTTGACAAAAAATAATTGCTTACCACTGCTCCACAGTCTCCTTTACCTGAACGCTTGCTTTGCTGTCTGTCTTGTGTGTGTTAGGTTTGAAGCTCGTCAGGGCAGGGACTGGGCGTTATTCTGCACTATTCTATGTAAAGTGGCAGCTGCGTTTGGAGCTCCGTATTAATGCTCCATAATTGTATACGCCTCTTTTCTGTGTCCACAGGACGAGGTGCATCGCTTGGGTGGGAATTATGGAAAATGCACAGTCGACGGAGAAGATGTGGATGTAAAACTCCTGTACAACAGTTCCTACACACTGCAGGTACTGTCCGAGCAGATGGTTGGACTTGTAGCACCGTTCAGACCTTGCTTGACAAAGCAATGAGTTAGAGGCTGGCAGTGCAGTAGCTTGCACACTGTGGGACATGACAACTTCCAGAAGTAACTTGCACACTGTGGGACATGACAACTTCTTTTATTGAGTGGTGGAGGTTGTACCCAGAACACTGGAGTTGTCACCTCCTTGTAGCACTGCACCGGAAGCCGGATACTAAGCTAGATGGACCGCTGTGGTTATTCTTGTGCCCTCAAATAGGTTGTGTGGTTATGATGTTTGTTAGACCCCCATCCGTTGGAAGTCTGCAATATTTATTATAGGCCCTGCAAAGTTCTCAAGAGCACACCCACGGGGTGAATGTATTTGAAACCCTTTTGCCCCATCCGGCCATGGCAATACGCTGTGTATTCTTGCAAGGCAAAGAGCGGCAGCTCTTCTCCAGCGACCACACACTGTTAGTGTAGGGTGACTAGATGTCCCGATTTTATAGGGACAGTCCTGATTTTGGGGTCTTTTTCTTATATAGGCTCCTATTACCCCCCATCCCCGTCCCGATTTTTCACACTTGCTGTCTAGTCACCCTATGTTAATGGGCAAAGTTTAGGACCCAAAGGACCTCAGACTTACCCAGCGTTCTGTTTTTCCAGGCTTGTTTGCATTCCTGCTTCCAGGACAAAATGGTTGAAAGATGTGGCTGTGGCTACTATTACTACCCACTGCCTCCTGGCGCCGAATACTGTAACTACAACAAGCATCCTGCCTGGGGTAATGGCGCAAGGCCTGTAATCTCAGGCTGGGCCTGGTAGGAATAGTTCTTGCTAGAACAGGGGGCCTCTCAGATTATTGCTGGACTACCATGTACTTGGACTGATGCTGCCTAGAGTCAGCTGGTAATTGGCAGCCCAATGAGATAATTCGCTGGCCTTTTGCCATAGAAAAATGTTGCTGCTTAAATTACAAATGGGGCTGGGGAAGCGTTTAGTTCTAGTCTGGAACTTTACCTGACATTTGTCTATCTTTCAAAAGGTTCGGGGGGTTGGAGGGGTGTTTCCTTCCCAAAGAGACTTAAAGGGCTGTATCCTGCCACCTATTCTTCTGCCAGGGGCAGCTCCAGCTGTACACGGATGGCAGGCTATTTAAGTATCCTAATGCCAGTAAGCATCACCTTCCCCAGAGATTAGCAGCGCAAAACAAAAAAGGACATGCGTTGCCAAAGCCAACCCTGCAGCCGAGCTATTTTACCTAACTAGTCCAAGTAATACGGGTTGTCTATGCAGTTTCCATTCATAGAAGGGCAATCGATCTCTTTCTCCTTTTTCTGGTTGATGTCTCTCCAAGTAACTCATGCAGTAGTCCTCAAATTAAAGTCTAAGCCCTCAGTGGAGAGAGACCCTGGCACTCAGGCAGGAAATTAACCAAGCCATCTGCAGCCGTTTGTAAGGGGGAGGGATAGCTCAGTGGTTTGAGCATTGGCCTGCTAAACCCAGGGTTGCGAGTTCAATCCTTGAGGGGGCCATTTAGGGATCGGGGCAAAAATCTGTCTGGGGATTGGTCCTGCTTTGAGCAGGGGGTTGGACTAGATGACCTCCTGAGGTCCCTCCCAACCCTGATATTCTATGATTCTATGAAGTGGGGGCAGGACAGAGCAGAGCACGAGAGAACATGGTGTGCCGGACCATCCCGGGGTTGGGATAGCATATTTCCTGGGGGAGCTCTGTCTGAGTCTGTTCCTTCCCATCTCCTCCTCCAGGGCACTGCTTCTATCAGCTGTACAACAGGCTGGCTGATCACCACCTCAGCTGTTTCGCCAAGTGTCCCAAACCGTGCTGGTGAGTCACTGGCCAGAGGGGAAGGATTCTGATAAGGGTGGAGCTAGTTGGCGGGCCCTGTGCACTCTGTGCTATCCCTAGAATCAGAGACTGTCACTCATGATCTGAGCAGAGTCCAGGCCTGTATCTCCTGTCAAGTGGGGGCCCCCAGCTCTGACTGGCATCAGTTGGAGTTGAGAGCACTCAGCACTATGCAGGATCGAGCCTTAGTACAGTAAGATACAGGGGCCTGCCATGAGAGATGCTGCTGATGCCGCGGGGAAACACAATTCCCTGCATTATGGTGCACGTAGCAAACACTTGCTCATGCCCTGGGAGTGTCAAGTGCAAGCCACCAAAACCGCATGTGGCGAAAGAGTTCACTGGGCTTGCACACATCCACGTTTCTATCGCAGTGACTGTAATTTCCCTTGTGCCTTCCCAGGGAGTCGTGGTACAAGCTGTCTGTGGGGACTGCGAAATGGCCCTCGACAAAGTCTCAGGTAGAGTACAGAGCGAATATGGATACACCGTGTTTGGAAACGTTTGCCATATTTACTATATAGCAGAGGTGGCCAACCTGAGCCTGAGAGGAGCCAGAATTTACCAATGGACATTGCCAAAGAGCCACAGTAATACATCAGTAATACATCAGCAGCCCCTCATCAGCTCCCCCGTCCCCGCCGTTCCCAGCGCCTCCCACCCACCAGCAGCCCCACCGATCAGCACCTCCCCCTCCCTCCCCGCACCTCCTGATCAGCTGTTTCATGGCGTGCAGGAGGCTCTGCGGGGGAGGGGGGAGGAGCGAGGGCACTACAGGCTATGGGGAGGGGGCAGGGCCTGTGGCAGAGCCAGGGGTTGATCAGTGAGCACCCCCCGGCACATTGGAAAGTTGGCGCCTGTAGCTCCAGCCCCAGAGTCATTGCCTATACAAGGAGCCGCATGTGGCTCCGGAGCCCCAGGTTGGCCACCCCTGCTATATAGGTTGTTGGAGTCAAGGATATAAGTGGGTTCTGCAGACCCATGCCTCAGGACCTGGGAGATATTGAGAGCTCTGGGGGAAAGACAAGACAGAACGTTGGGATTGCAATAAACCAAAATGGCCAATGTGTTTGGGTAGATTGTCTTGTAGTTAAGGAACTCTACTGGGGCTCAAGAGGTCTAGATTCAATTCCAGTTCCACTCCAGACTCCTTGTGTGATCTTGGACATATCACTAAACCTCTCTGGGCCCCGGTGCCCTATAAAATGGGGTTAATGATAGTCTAACTCACAGGGATGTTGTGGTGGTAAATCCGTTACTGTTTGTGAGATGCTCAGATTTCGTGATGTATATAGATGACGTCTTCCTATTTCTCATCATCTAACGTCAACCGGCCACTAGAGACATATCTCCTGGTGATAAGTGTATGTGAAATGGAGGCATATGTAGGTACAAATGCATTACACAATAGCTGATATCCGTGTGTTTTCGAAAGACTCAATTAGTTGAGTGGTTGCCCTCTAAGAACGCTGTCCACACATATCTGAGATACTACCATGTGGCTATTTCCCCGTCCTTAGAGGGGGCAATGATCCATGATACTCCTGTGCTGTTGGCTTGTTTTACTGGTGATCACTATATTTAAATCCCATGCCTTCAAATGTCCTACTAGATCTCTTTGGGGATCTAACCATACTTGTGTTATCAGAGGTGAAATGTGCCTTATGTTCAGTATGCCTCAGGAGGGAAGCACAGTGGCTAACCCCACAAGGCAGAAGGAATATGGAAAATTACTGAACCTGAGGCATAAAAATGACAACGGTGGTTACCTGGTGCCTGTTCCAAGCAGCAACATGCCAGTAACATAGAAATACCTTGTTGCAGGACTGGATCCGCCAGATTCTGAGTCGGCAGAAGGGATATAATTCTACCCACAACAGGTTAGTCACCAAGAGAAGGTATCGGAGCATGATTTTTCACCCAGAGGTACCTGAACTAGGAACAGATCCTGAACTATTTGTCCTCATGGAATTGTAGAAGTCAAAGATGGAAAAAGACCTGTGAGGACATCCCATCCCTTCTCCCCACTTCACTATGTCCCAGGTGGTGAAGTTTCCTTCACTTCCCTTGAGACAGTTCCAGAGCCTAACAGCATGCAAAGAAAACAACTATGCCAATGCAGAGCAAACCTTGTCCCCAGAACCTGTGGGCTGCAGCCTGCCAGCCAGACCATTAGCACAACGACCTCAATGATATAGGGGTTCAATCTGACATCCCAGTTACGCAGGCTAATGGTTTAGCAACAAAACATTGCATTGGTAGGCTTTCTGGACATGCTCCAGAGCCCATTGAAATTGATTGGAAAGACTCCCACTGATTTGACCGGGGTTTGAATCAGGCTTTTTATCCTCCTTTTGTTTAGCCATTTAAATCTGTTGTTAGACACCCTTTGGCCCAGTTTAAAGGCCTACTTGTAGGGTTTCTCTGTTTTAAAAAAATCGAACTTGGAAGCAAAACTTAGACTTGGTGGAATGCCGTGCAGGGAACCTATCTCTGACTGTTCCCCATTTTCCATTGAAGGAGAGACATCGCCAAGGTGAATATCTTCTACCAGCAATTGAACTACCAGTCTGTGGATGAATCTCCAGTGTACACAGTAAGTTGTACTGGATCAGCTCATTGCTTTAGTCTTCATTCCTGACTCTCATAATGGCCAACATCTGATGCTTCTGAGGGAAGATGCAAATGGATGGGGAGAATTTCCTTCCTGACCCTAACATGGGATCAGATTATGCCCTGAAGCATGGGGTTAAATAAAATCACAAGATATTATCAAATACACAGTGCCACACTAACTTTGTCCCCTACCAACATCTACCCTGAGATTAATCTTTATAGGGAAAATCTTGTTTAATAAGGCTTTTGCTACCAAGGAATTGGTATGACACAGAGCAGATGTTGCCATGCACTCGGGCTGGGGTGGAAAAATCTGTCACACTCTGCTGTGCCTTGTGCATGGACTTTCAGGATCCAGGCCAGAGGGTTTGCACTGAGGACAGGCACAGGCATTGCAATAGGTTTAATTGTCTGGGGGAAAGAACCCTGCAGAGCGCTGGGTGTCACAATTCCCGCTGCGTTTGGAAAAGTTTTGGAAAACGGTTAGGATTAAAAGCAAAGTACTGCAGCGAACCAAGGTGATCAGTAATCAGGGGCGGAGTCTTCTACCTCTAGCTCACTGGTCTGAAGCTGACCTGGGTTGTCAGAGACTGGAACCTCTTAGCGTCTGCTGGTGTTTCATCCCAGGTGAAATGGGTTAGTGTTCTCCGTCCAGCCCCATGTCCGGGGACTCCCTCCTGAAAAAAAATGACAGTGCAGCTTGGGAAGCCTGCATCTCTGCTGCCAGTGCTGTATTTGCCCTTTGGATTTCATTCCCTGGGGCTGTTGATTTGGTACCTATGTTATTGGCATGGACTGCACTAAGCAACTAAACTTCTAATAAAAGCAAAATCAAATAATCTCTTTCTCTCTCTTCCCCCAAATTAAAAAAACCTCTAAGGAGCCAAGATTTCGAGCTAGAGAACACATGAAGCGCTGAGTTGTCCCACCCCTAGCTAATTCACCTGCTGGGGAAATGCAATAAGTTCATATTTCATGAGTTGCACCATGTATCCTGTCAATATAACCATTCAATCCTTATATGTCCCATTCACAGGTGAATTTGCTCTTGTCCAACATGGGAAGTCAGTGGAGTCTGTGGTTTGGGTCCTCGGTGTTGTCCGTGGTTGAAATGTTTGAGTTGCTCTTGGATATAATGGTCTTGTCTCTCATATTCTGCTATCGACGGTTCAAGGCAAAGAAGACGCTGAAGATGGCCCAACCCCTTGCCATCTCCAGTGTAACTTTGACCCTAGAGAATTATAGAGCCGTGCATGAGGACCTCGCTGCCGATTGGAATTCCATCTGGACTAACCAGAATGTTGGGACCGTAGCCAAAACCAAGAACGGCGACTTACCTTTCCACTCAATTTGTAACAAGACCCCGAGACCAGAGCTGAACCCAGACGTTGTGCTTAATGGATTCCGGCATATCAAGGATCACAGCATAAAGATAGACCTAAACAGCTAATACCGTGTGTGTGGAACTGAGAGACATATGTAAAGATTCTGAGATCTATTCCACAGACATGGCTTTAGGAGCTCACCGACACACTGGATGCAGTTGGCATTTCTGTCTGCTACTTCTCTAGTGGCATCTAGGTATCTGACCTGTGCAGTGGTCTCAGGAATCGTGCAATGCCCTGATGTAATTCAGAAGTGTTTTTCTTTGGACTATATTCTGAGTATCCCTGGCAGTTGCCCAGTCCTCATAAAAGCTTATCATAACTTCTAGATTAAACTCTCCTGAGGAAACCAGATCTGACTGGACATCTCCTGGCTTCAGACAGGCCCATCTGCATTTCATAACTGTACTTGAGTTAAAAGTTAACCTAGCCATAAATAAAAACATCTCCAGTCAGCATTTTACAAGCATATGTTCTATCAGTTAACACCACTTTGGGACAGCAAAGGATGTGATAACACGAGGCTGCTGTAATCCTAACATCACTTCCAAGGCAGCGCTTCTCTTCTTAGTAATCCTGCTGTTTCACTGTGAGCATGATACACGGGAATCCATGGTGGGGCCACAATTGTGCTGAACCTAGATTCTTTCATGTGACGTTCAATTTTTTGGGGAGGGATTGGAACAAATGAGGGAATAACATTTTTTCTCATAACTGGTGTCTGAGTTGCTTAGAACTTTAAAACATGCTGCATTTTTGCTGCAGCATGTTTATATTATTAAGAGATATTTATACAATCTTAATGTTAATATTTGACAGTTATTTATGTGTCTATACAAAGGAATATACAGACTTATTTTTAACGTTGATGTTTGGAAGAATATATTTCATTCAGCTCCAGTTGTTAGCCTTGATTTCTACTGAAAACGAGAATTAACAAGGAACTAATGAGTCATGCACTGATGTTTTTTGTAACTTTTTAAATAAATAAAATGTTCTGAATTCAGACTGTGACCACCTTGTGCCTTCAAATCAATGTTTCATCTTCCCCTGCCTCTGAAGTAAAACTGAAAATTGGTTTCACTGACGCTTCTGTAAGTGCATCTTTATCCTCACCTGAAATGTTAGGGCCTGATCCAGGCAATTCGGACCATATTCGTAAATGTATTTAAGCCCCTAGCGGTGCCTAGATACCATTTGAAAACCTTGGCGCTCACTCCCCGCAGCACCTCTCCCCAGACCTACCCCAGAAAATGGCAGGATGTTGTGTTTTTTCCATCAACAAGGAGCATCCACAGAGAGAGCACAGTGTATGCCTCTCCTCCACAGCTGGTGGCATTAGGGCCCTGTCAAGGCTGATTCCCCCCTCTGGCACTTTGAGTGCAGAAGTGGGTGGGCCCACAAGGATTCTAAAAATTAATACTGGCCACTCCAGACTTGTATTAAACTCCCAAGGTTACAGCTTTTTTCTAACCTTGGATGGGTAGCTGCTGCCATCACCCAAGTGGAAAAACCCCTTTGAGAGTCCAGTAAGGCACACTTGGGAATTCCTTCCCGTGGGGTACCCTCAAGCCCTTTCACCCCCCTCCGGGGAAGAGCTGAGAAAGAAAACAAAGGAAATCAGCTGTTGCCACCAACTAATTGAACAACATGTGCACAACCTCTTAGGACACAAAATCCAATCCTGTTCTTTAAAAAAGGTAAATTTTATTAAAAACAAAAAGAAAGGAAATACATTTGAAAACTCAGGCTATTGCTAGATTTAAAAAAACCCACTTACAAAAATTAAGCATCAAGAATAACCTTCTTGAGGTCTAGCTTAAAAGTTACAAGCAAAACAAAAGCATTTGGGGTTAGCACAGAGGAGTCCACAAGCCATAAAGAAATAAACAGAAATAAACCTAATTGCATCTTCCTAGACATTTCCTGAACTACCTACATATCTGGGGGGTTTCAAGTGAGTAGTTTCTAGGTATGATTCAGATGATTTTTCATACCTGGCCCCAAGCTTCTGACAGCATAGTTCCAGGCTTGTCTCTGCTTCTCCCCCGTGAACAACAGACAGACAAGGGGAAATTTTTTTCCCAATTTTAAAAGGTTCTAGCCTTTCCATTGGCTCTTTTGGTCAGGTGCCCACTCCCTTCCTTTTACCTATGCAGGGAGACTTTTTAACCCTTTACAGGTAAAGCAAGTAGAGAACAACTACTAAGAGGGTTTTAAAGCTAACTGGCTGGCTGGGTGTGCGTAAAAGGGAGCAACCCTCCCCCTTTCATTTATCACAGGCCCAAAATGGCGGCTGCCCTCTGCAGCAGGGCAGAGGAGTGCCTCCATTTGGAAGTGTGGTGACAGTTCGTAATAGATACACACTGTATATACCAGCCGTAGGTATCTTCCTCTTCCTTTAGTGGCACAGATGATGGTGTTATTAATACCTGCAGGTCCCTTGCTCCAGGAGCAAGTCTAATGCACCAAAGGAAAATCTAAGCACAAACACCGGATTCTCCTTCCTAATGACTATGACCACAGATCTTTCTAATCCTCAGATTGATGTGCACTGGTTTCTTTTGTTAGTGCTGCAGCATACACAGTGGAGTTATTTAATCCCAATGCTAGCACTGTGCAAACAGTATCTAGTTAATCCTCCCAACACCCTGGAGAGAGGACAGGGTAAAGTTATTATCTGTGTTTTATAGGTGGGGAAAGAGAGGCAGGGAGTTTATGTGAATTGGCCAAGGCTATACAGCAAATCAGTGTGAGATCTTGGCACAGAACCCCAGCTCCCAGCCCCTCTTAGTCCACTAGAGCACACCCCTCTCTCTGCTAACCAAACAGGCTGTGGATTTAGCAGTCTATAGGGTCTGCTGAGTTTACTTGCCAGGTTGCCAAGGGCAGAGAGTACTGCAGAGGCAGCGTGCTGAGCTGGGCCTGGAGAGATGCGACTTGCACTGTTCGTGTGCAACTGGCACGCTGAGCCAGAGAAGGGTTGCCGTGACGTAGCGCCTCAGGGACATGAGAGGAGAGGAAGAAAGGAGACTCCTAAGCAGAGCTACCCAATACATCCAGAGTACGGCAAACTGCAGAGGACATTGGAATGTGTGTCTGTATCGTGTGTTTGCTACCACTGCCCTAGCATTATATAGCACCACGTGCGTATACACAGATACTCTTATATACCCTACCCGCAGTGGAAAACCCAGGCTGCTAAACTCAGGCTTTGATGGACCATGAGGCAGAGCAGATGCTACAGTCCTTGGGAAGCCACAGCCCGGGAGGCTCTGCAGTGAAGAAGAAAGCCCTGGCTGTGATCCCAGCTTCTGTGACAGGATCGTGGGGCTTTGAAATAACTAAAGATGGCCCCAAGCCACCAAGTCAAGGGTGTTCGGATCCCAGCCTTTAGTCGGGGGGCCCCCCTCTAGTAATTAACTAGAGCACTGAAGAGCAGCGTGAGCCCGTGACTCTGCTAGATCCGAACAATAACGTGAACAGAGGGCTGGGCATCGGGAGCTCCGGAGTTCTGACATTGCCTCATTGCGTGGCAAGTCGCTTAATCACGCTGCGTCATCATTTCCCTCCGTCTGTAAGAATGGGGAAAATGAACCTCTAGTTGCCTCACCGGGATGCTGGGAGGATTAATTAGTTACTGTGTGTACAGAACATTGACATATAAAATGTTGTGTTAGTGCCAATATTATTTGCAATAGGTGTGGCAGTGCATTGCTGTCCATTAATGTGAACTCCTAACCCTGTAGAGCGAGGTTTGGAAGGATTATGGGGTTTTTTTATTGGTAAATGTCGATTTCACGGTACACCCACAAAGCAACAAAAATAGGTCTATTGATAATAATCAAAAGTTACAGACAGGCAAAGTAAGAAAAATGCTGCTTGAGAACTTCTTAGAGTTTAAATTAAGGATATTGCCCTTGTATATTTTAATATGTGGACAATTTGTGTTTTAAGGGGGAGAAAGCTTTGCCTCTTTGAATCTCAGCATCTGTTATCCTTGAGTTACTGTCTCATCCCCAATTGTCTGCTTCCCGCCATCGTTTCCCACAACTGAGAACATTTAAATAGGTAAAAGTTGAAGGAAAAAAAGCTTAAAATGCAGAATTTTGCACAACTGTTGAAATTTAACATGATAAAATTTGGGCAAAATTCTATAAAACAATTGAATTCTCCCAACCCTACGTATAGGGGTTGTGTGGGACCAGTAGGTTCATGCCCTGGTTTTTCCCCTCTGGGGACCCTGATTGGGATACTGGATTAGATCAGAAGTGAAACTTAGTTGAGTGGTTTGGTCCTAGTCCCAATGTTTGCGTAACCTGTATTCCAGCCAAAGAACAGCAGCCGTCTATGAGGCGCGGCCTACTGTTGGGCTAAGCAGCTGCCACCTCATTACAGAATGTTCTCTTAATCAGCTGTAGTTGAGAAATCAGTCATGTTTACACGCCTCTGATATCATCATTAGACCATCCGCACCATGCCGAGTTCCTTTGTCCATTACATGGCCGCTGGAAACATGCTATGTGATTAATAGTGAATTTCAAGTGCAGGGGGCTTTTCACTGAGTTCTCCTGAAGCATCAGGTGTTTGGCTACTCTTGGGGTATGTCTACACTGCACACTAAGCCTGGGCTCTGATTCAGATCTGAGCCTGAACCCACCTTCTGTCCACACACAACTCTGTCCAACTCGAGTCAGCAAGTGTAACGCCGACAGACCCCAGTCGTCGGCGGGCAGGATCAAACCTGGGAACCTCTGGTGCGAAATGCATGAGCCTCTACTGCATGAGCGAAAAGCCACATGGCCCTTAGCTAAGGCTGTAGCAGACTCATTCATCTCTAAGTGGTCTCAGTGCCACTAGAGGGGACAGAGCACCACACCCAGGAGGTGGGTGGGTTACACAAGCACTTGGGGCCCAGGTTCTAGAGCCATGCTGTGAGGGGGTTGGTCAGAGCCCAGGTCTCCCTGTGACTGGGGCCCAAGCCCTGTCATTCTGCAGTGTGCACGCAGGGCAAGTCACAGGCCCAAGTCAGAAAGTCTTCATGGTGCACTATGGACCCATTAGCGTAGCTGTGAGACTTGGGTCCAGCAAATGTAAACCCAGGTTTACGATTCAGGTGGGCGTTCTGTCACCTCCGGCTAGGGCTGCCAACGTTGTGTTTAAAATACGGGACTGTTTTCTTAGCACCCCTAGGGGTGAGGAGCACCCTGTGCCACTGGGGGCCAAGGGTGGGGTGCCTAGTGTACCCCAGGGAGCAAGGGGTACTAACCCCGCCTGCTTTCCCCGCGAAGGCTCTGTCTGGCAGGGGGGTGCCCTGGAGCTGCACAGAAGGGCCAGGGTCTGGAAGGGGCTCTGTCTGGCAGGGGGGTCAGTACTCTCAGGGGGTCGCCTTCTATTCCCTGCTCGCAGAGTTTCTGCCAACGTCCCCAGCAGAGGAGAATCACTGCTGGCCGGTGGCTGCTGCAGCTGCAGCAGTGGGGGAGCAAGGCAGGCAGGGAGCCTGTCCTGGCAGCCAAGACCACCTGCACAGAGTCCCGTCCACTTCCCCTGCCAGACAGAGCCCCCCCACGACTCCAGCAAGGCCCCATGAGGCCTTCGTGCCCCCAGATAGTTTGGGAACCTCTGCGCTAGAGGTAAATTGATTCAGTAAATAATGGGGCTGATTCTGCAGTACTACATTGTCCAATTTTACAAACTTTCCATCATGGGACAGGAAGGGAATAATAAAACTGGCTTTGCATCATAATAATATTTTTAATCTGTTGAAATACGGGATAAAAGGCGTCCCGGGCTGATTTAGTACAGGGCAGGCAATTTCCTATTTAAATAAGAGGCGTCCCTGGTAGCATGTTGGCAACCCTACCTCTAGCATGAGCCTGTGAAACAGGGTGTGCTGAGTCAGGATCTGATGCGGTGCCCTGGCACGCCCATCCCCACCAGGATACACTAATTGGGACCAGGGCGAAAGACAGAGGGGGCCAATTAACTGAGTGGGGCTCAGAGTTGCCAACTTTCACGTGGTAAATAAGCCCCCCGACTTTCACAATAAGCCAAAAATCAAGCTGATCCCATTTCAAAACAAGGCCAAAATAAGCCAATCCCTAAGAACCCCAACACTCTATGTGACTCGATCCCCCCGGCGTGCATCTGGGACTGGGGTGGGCCCGCTGAGCACCCTGACTCTCCCCCCCCCTTGCCCCTGCTTGCCAGCAGCCAATCAAAAAAAAGAAGCAACAAGCTACAAGCCAAACAAGCAACAAGCTGCAAGCCAAAAACTAGCCAACAAGCAACTCACAAACCAATTCAGCCAAAACCAAGCCCAATTTCTGCGGTTTTGGCATGTCTGGTGGGGATACAGCTGAGGGGCTAACTGCGTGGAGGTAGTCCCAGCAGCTGGGACTATATAAACAGACGGGAAGGCAGTGGGAGGGAGGGCAGTGGGAGCCTGAGGAAGCCAGGCGTAGGCTGGACAGGGTGCTGTTAGGGAGTGAAAATAGGAGGCAGGTTATTTCCTTGCTGCCCGGAGGTGGAATGGCTGGGAGGGAAACACATTTTTCATGCTGCCCCAAAACAACAGACGGGGTTAGATCGTCGTTGCTCCTAACAGAGGGGTTCTCAAACGTCATTGCACCAGGACCCCCTTCTGACAACAAAATTACTACACGACCCCAGGACGGGGGACCGAAGCCTGAGTCCGCCTGATTCCCACTGCCCCGGGTCGAGGAGCCCGAGCCAAAGCCCGAGCCCCACTGCCCTGGGCAGGGAAGGGGTCAAAGCTGAAGCCCAAGAGCTTCGGGCCCAGCCAGGGGACTTGTTATCTGAGCCCTGCCGCCTAGGGCTGAATCCCTCAGGCTTTGGCTCAGGGGGGTGGGGCTTGAGCTTCAGCCCTGAGCCCCAGTAAGTCTAAGCCAGCCCTGGCGACCTCGTTAAAATGGGGTCATGATCCACAGTTTGAGAACTGCTGTACCTAACACCACCTCTGCGAGGAGCAGCCACTCCCGGAGCATCTGTGCTGCGTGGTGGTGGCTGCGCTTTGCTTCTGCCTATCAGCCACAGGGGCACGGTCACCCCAGGCCTTGCCATCTCGCATCCCAGCTGCGCCGGTGCCAATGGTTAGCTCAGAACTCCCGAGGGAGCCAGTTGGGAATGTCCCAGATGCCTCCTCCTCCCACTGGAGCTGCTGCAATTGATAGCAAGAAGCATCCAACAAGTTACCCAATCATTAAAACGCTCTTTTGTCAGAGCCTTGGCAGCCCGGCCTCTTTTGTTCCCTCAGGTGCTGTCAAACCCACGCACGTTGCTTCAAAGGGCTGGTGGCCCAGGGCTGCTCCCTGTGAAGTTTAGCTTCAGTAGAGGCTACATTAATTGCATTAAATAGTCATTAGGGATCTCCTTAAAGCTTAACTTCACTGGCTTGGAATCCAGCGCACCGCTGGAGCATGGGGGCCTCTTTCCCCTTCAGGAGTTGTCTGTCATGCCTCTCCTTGTAATAGGAAAGTTCATTCCTTTAATCACTGGATTCCTAAGTCAGGCTCCTTCACGTCCATAATGGCCCGTGTGGGCTAAAGGTCTGCAGAAGAAAAGCACGTGCTTGCACAACTTCCAAGCCTTAAAGTGCTGACTGGCTGGAGGCTGAATGTAGGCGATTAAGCACTATGGAGCAAGACTCCCTGAAGCAAACCGGGTTCATCTTCTCTTGTCAATTGCAGTGACCAACTATCATCACCGTAGTTGGTCAGGAGCCTTCGACTGACGTCTCATCTGAAAAGCTGCACCTCCCACAGCACAGATCCCCCTAGCAGCACGCTGGGGAATGACACAATAATGAGTTGGGGGGAAGGAGGAGGATCTGACTGCTGACTTAACAGCGTAAGGACTGGAGCTCCCAGACCACAAATACCGTATTCTTCCCTGGTGTGGTCTTTGGTGAAATTCCCTCTAAGGACATATTCCAATAATAATAACCATACTTCTACAGCACATTGCGTTGTCATAGCACTCATACTGAATCTTCACAATGTACCTGGCAGGAACAGTAGTAAAGATTCTCCTCAGCTTTGACCCCTTCCCTGCCCAGGGCAGTGGGGCTCGGGCTCCCCGACCCAGGGCAGTGGGAATCAGGAGGACTCAGGCTTCGGTCCCCCCGCCTGGGGTCGTGTAGTAATTTTTGTTGGCAGAAGGGGGGGCCTGGTGCAATGACGTTTGAGAACCCCTGTGTTAGGAGCAACGACGATCTAACCCCTTCTCCTCCTCCTTTTGCAGAGATGGAAACTGACTTGCTTAGAGCCGCCCACAGCAACTCAGAGCTGGGATCAGATCTCAGACTTCTGAGCTGGACACCAGGCAGTGCTGCCTGTCATTACTGCTGAAGGTTATCAGTAATCACACAGGGTAGGCCCTAATGTAATTACCTCGTAACCTGCACTTTAGATTAGGAGACAGAAATGACCATACATTGACCCTGCAGGTACGCTGCATGTTTAGTGACGCTGCTTTGCGTTTCTACACTACCTTCCATCTCACAGTCTTAAAGTCGTTTACAAAAACAAATGAATTAAACCTCACCCCCGCTCTCTCTGCTGCAGATATTAGTGTTTTTCTGATGGAAACAGGAGGTGAAATGGCTTGCAAAGGACATATAGCCCTGTGAGAGGCAAGCAGCATGAGAGCATACAGAGGATGGCTTGACACCAAGATGGTGGGCACGGTAGAAATGATACCTAGAAATGTGTCTAGTATATATCAGGAGTACACCACATGGCCCAATCAAAATCTCAGATCCAAACACCCGGAACTTCAGCAGTGTTCAGAATCCAGATGTGTATCTGAATGCGGCGACTAGTACCCGGTCTCTGCTTATAGGGGTTTTCCCCTGTTTCCAAATCTCAGTTATAATTGATCTCTGTAATTGACTAGAGAAGATGAACCCATTTGCTTAAGGGACTCTTGCTCCATAGTGCTTGATTACCTACATTCACCCTCCAGCCTGTCAGGACTTTACAGCTTGGAATTTCCTCGTGGGTGCTTTTTCTTTAGGTCTCAAGCCCACAAAAGCTAATGATCGCATCAGATAAATACATGGCAAGTTGCTCATTTTCCATTGTCATTTATTTACCTTCCAGACTGTGGTCACCAATCAGACAAAATGGAATAAGAGGCAGGTAGAAGCAGGCCTATCATCAGCCTATGTATAATAATTGTCCCACTATCCCCTCAAAACCAAAGTCACTGTTAGTGTGACCTGTCATGGGGGAGAGAGAGAGATATCCATTTGATGCAGGAGTTAAAAGCCTACAGTGACCTTTTCTTTAGAAGGAATTTGTGCCTTTATGCAATTCTGCTAAAGCAATAGAAGGAGTGCAGGGAAAAGACTCATTAGAAATAGTCCTGGAGAAATGGAGAGGTCCAGTAGCCAGGATCTAGATAGCCCCAAATTTCACACCTCAGGCCTCCCTTCACTTTTGACACACTGACTGAGATTTAAGGCCAGAAAAGAGTAAGATGTATATATGGGGTGGGATGGAGCGGGGTGTTATTATGGGGGAATTGTTTATATTGCTGAGTGTGTATCTAATAAACAGCTACATTGCTAGTGTCTTTTGGTTGCTTTAGTGCTGCTTAAATGCCACATTTGTTTCTTGCAGTGTTGTTGTAACTGTGTTGGTCTCCATATATGAGAGAGACAAGATAGGTGAGGCAACGTCTTGATTGGACCAACTTGTGTTGGAGGAAGGGACAAGCTTTCGAGCCGAGGTCTGGAGGAACCAGAGTGTCCACGCTAAATCTGAGGTGGGGCAGACAGAAGGGGCTCACACATGGAGTAGGAGACCACTTAAAATGAAAATACCCCTTATGATTAACAATCTCTTTCATCTCATATTTAGCCTGGACACTCTGGTGACTTTCTCCAGACCTGAGGAAGAGCTCTGTCAAACTCAAAAAAGTGTCCCTTCCACCAACAGAAGTTGTTCCGCTCACAGATATTGCCTCACCCACCTTGCCTCTCTCACCCTTGTTTCTGTCATTACACTAGATAAGAGAAAATGGTACTGAATAGTTCAGCAATAGCCCAGGTCAGGAGGCACATAAAGTTGTTACCCATTTGTTGCCTGTTTGGTAACCTACATTAAATGAGCTTGTGGTCTTTGTCCAGTCATTGATGTTATTGCAACAGCACTGAGTAACCTCAACCATGGCCCAGGACCACATTGTGCTAGACACTGAACAAACTCAGAGCAAACGGACAGTCCCAAGAGAGCTTATAGTCTTAGTTCTTAGTAGACATCTATCTATCTATCTAGGTTTTGCCTGAATCTGAATCAAACGTGCCAGCTACCCGAAACAGTTGGGTGCCCCGCATCTCCTCGGAGGAAAATTCATTTGGCCCCCTGACTTCCAGCCATAAACGAGTGCCTAATAAATCTCACGTTATATAAACTGTCTCCAACTGAAATGCTCCGTTGGTTCCAACTGAAATGCTCCGTTGGTTTGCAGAGGCCTAGACTGGAAAGAATGAGGAAATGCACCTGGTTTTCGAAACAAAAAATCTCATATTTTACTTTCAATTAATAGGCATCACTTGCATGTGACACTTTTCCATTCCCCCTTATTTAAAAAATACATTTCTTCTGCCATATGATATATTACATTTCAGCATGTAAACATGGTTTATATACATCATTCTGACAATACACTTTAATATGTCATGGTGCCTATACCTGTATAGTCCACTCATAACCCTTTTTATAGCTATGAAATAATATTACAGGTAAAAAAATAGGAACGAAAGCCATGCCTTACAAAAAGAGTTCTGCTCTCCTAGTGTTGAGCCGCACAGTAAGCATGAGTTACAAAACTCTTCAAGGGGGAAAGGGCCAGGTTCTGGTTTCAGATCTGCATGCATAGCTCCCATGGTATAATTATAATAATAGTACACAGGACTTTTCACCCAAGAGTCTCAAGGCACTTAACATATGAGGCACACACAGAACTGAAGTGATTTGCCATTGGCCACCCCGCAGGCCAGGAACAGAATCCAGGTCTGTTAAATCCGAGTCTGGGTCTCTATCCATTGAACCACATGGCCACTAAAGGCCTGGGAAGCTGCATG
The DNA here is from genome assembly GCF_028017835.1 of Emys orbicularis. NCBI lineage: Eukaryota > Metazoa > Chordata > Testudines > Emydidae > Emys > Emys orbicularis. The sequence continues at coordinate 15,983,020 of NC_088704.1, forward strand.
TGGGTGGCATTCAGCCTAAAGTGAATTATAGTTTGTGGGTGTGATGGAAAACCAGCCGTGTGAAGTAGTGCAACAGGCCATTGGTGCTGTGCGATTCTTAGCCTAGTGGAGCTGACTAAACTCACTTCATTTGCAAATCTGGTTCAGCAGCATAAGACATCAGCGTCTTTGGCAGTGTGTTGGCCCAGGAACGTTCAAGCTCAGTTGGAAAAGTTGTGGTTTTTTCCAGTGAGGTCCCTGCATGCTGAAGTTTTTACTCCAGACAGGCCGGTACTGACAACCCGGATCCAAACACCGCACACACCCCTCAATATTCAGGTGTTTGAAACCAAATGCACAGCTGAATAATCCATCATGAACCCCTCTTTGGTTTCTCCTGTGCCCTGGGTTACCCCTCTATAATGGAGGGTGGAATATGCCCCAACAACACACTGCCCGTGGAGTTCACAAATGTTTATCTTCTGATTTGGGTTTGGTACCGTGACAAACGAACCCCTTAGCCACACATGGCTACACCTCAGTCAGCTGATAATATTACCCAGCATCCTTTGCTGGTTGTACTTGTTACTGCCTCTCCGATAACTTGTGTTGCTGGCCAGAAACGTTCACACTAAGGGTAGCAATTTAAGTCAAACCCTTACGGTTTTCATAGAGTCTAACACGAACTGTTCCCAAGGGGGAAGGGCTCAGAAGCTACATTCACTCCTACATTTGGCAGGAAGGAGCTCAGAGGATCTTCACACCCTATTCTCCAAGGGAACGTCCCAAAATCCCTCTGTGCAGAAACCAAATACACAAGCAGCACAAGTGAGACACTCCAGGTCCCCAGAACAGGCGCAACCTCAACAGAAAGTCGCTTGGCGTGGCTTTAAACTCTTTGCGGCTGGGGTCTGCTGCGGCCTCACAGCCGATATTCCATGTTTCCGAGGTGGCTGCCAGACTCTATCAACTTTGGGATGTTTAGACTTTTGTCCTCGATGGGTTATTCTGCGTCCTTTGGGTTTCTAAACCAAAAAGGATAAAATCTGAGAATGAACCTATCCAAATACTAACCACAAATCAGCAGGAATATCATCCCTGGAATGCGTCCCTCTGTAACGCAGAAAGTCACTTCTCTTCCTCTGGCATTTGCCCCGGATTGACGTAAAAGATGAACCATTATGCTGCTGCCCCGGGCAAACCATTTTGCTGGTGTCTGTGTCGAAACGTTTCTCCATTCCTGCCCCATACACCTGTACCATACACCTGGTGCAGCAAAAATCAGCATTGCAGGGATTAACATAATCTGCAGAAACAGTGCTTGGTTCCCCCTTTGCTACCCCATATTTTTAGTGATGGGATGTGTGGCCCCAACCTTTTAGTAATTAACACATCGAAGGTCAAATCTCATTGATTTAAGCAGGCGTTTGGCCCGAGGGAGGCCCGGGGGCTGAGGGAGTGAATTGCAAAGAAGCAGGGATCTCTTTTCGCAGTTGGTTCAGCCCTGTGTGGATACACTGGCTGGTTAGTCATGTCACCACGGGTCATTGGTCTGGGATGTGGATACGAAAGCAGGCCCTGGAATAAACACGGTGTGCTCCGTAAGTGTGTGTTTGGTCAGGGAACAGATCGCTGGGTCTTCCTCCAGTAGATGAGCCCAGCGGATCCATTCCGCCTTGCCAAGCCGCTCCAGCAGAAGGCCTCAGAAGAGGCAGGACGGGGCTATCTGCAGGAGTGGCTGAAGTGCAGGCTCCGCCGGTTGAGTTTTTCAGGGTTGTTCGACGCCATGTGGGAAAACTCCCGGAAGATGTCGAGGTATGTCGCATCTCCTGCAGAAATACAGGGCAAGACAAGTTAATCCCAACATTCTCCTTCCATGGAACAGGTGCTCAGCATCTCGGAAAACCCAGCTCTATGCACCCCCTCCCAAAAAAGGCACCCAGGATTAGAGGACACTTGAAAGTTTTGGCCTGAGTGACTTGCTCAAAGCCACACAGGAAAGTCCCTGACAGAGACATGAATAGAGCCCAGGAGCCCTGCACTGTTATTTAGCCACGAGATCATGTTCTGACTTTGAACTCCTTGTACATGTGAATTGGTTTGTTTCTAAACTTTGATAGACCTACCCTTTATCACGACTCTTGCTTTGGGATCCCGATTTGTGATCATTCCCCCCCCCCCCCCATCCATCTCTGATCGTTGCTTTCTCATTACGTATCCAGGCACATGAGCCAGCAAGGTTTGTTAAGGAGCCAACCTGGCAGTCCTGTACCCCTATACTTCTCCCCAGCCCAGCACAGCCAGCCATGAAAGCTTCCCCCAATGGGCCCTGTCACTGCACCTCCCTGTGACCTGCAAGGACCACGGATAAGATGGTAGTTGGTTTGTAGTCCCTGCCCTTTCTGCTGGCTGCCAGGCCGGATGATGGGTAGTGACAGAGGATCAGGAGGGGGGCACCTGTCCACCCATGCTGGAGGGAAACAACGTCTCATTGCACATAGACCACAGAACAGCCTTCAAACAGCAACAACTTTCTGCTACCGCCACGCTGGGGCTGGCTTGAAATGTCTGACCTAGGCATGAAAGGCCTGGTGTCCCGGCACCAATGCCCAGAGCCATCACACCTCCCTTGGCGTGTGCAAGGCTTCAGTGCAGAGCCCCGCAGAGATCACTAGACGCCTGCATCCCATTCATAATCCCAGTGCTTGCATAGCTGTCGCTGCGGGTGGGTGGGAGGGGGGGACTATTTCAGTTTAGGACGAGGCCTCTAAGCTAAATTCCTCTTGTGACCACATCAGCATGTGAACACTCAAGGGCAGGGGGCCCCACCTCGCCGTCTCCTTCCTGGGGTGGTGGTGCCAGAGACAGAGTCAAGAGGGCTTGGTGCGACCTGCCTGACCGGAAGCCTACTCTCACCAAGACAGCGAGATGGAAGCATCCAGTGCGTCTTCATTTCCTCCTCCCCAGGCCCCCGGTGGGACCACCAGACATGGTCACCATGCCAGGGAGCTGTGTGCACTCGGTCTGGTTTGTCACGAGCAACGTTCTCCCTGCAAGGTGTGTTTAATTGTATTTATTTAATGCACGGCTCACTTGTGCCTTCCAGCCACTGGGCTGCATTGGGCAGCGGTGTCATGCTGCACTCCGCTCCTTGCCAGGCCAGTCCACTGGCCAGTGGGTGGGTCATCAGCTCCTCTCGGCCCCCTGAGGGGCGCATGCACCACTGCCTGCACGAGCACTTGGGAGAGCACACAGACAGCCATTGTACAGGAGGTAAATGGAGGCAGGAGGTGTCCTGCTTCCAGGCTGCTCCCTTGTGCACCTGCGCAGTGTCTTGGGGGACAGTCTCTTGGCTTGTATTTAGGTAAAGCCCAAACTGAAGGTGCCCTTTTCATCTGAGTAGGCACTCCAGTTCTAGGCAGGATTTAAAACCAGCGCATGTTACCGAAGCCCTGAGGTGTCAAGGACCCGGGTCTGTTCCCCTCCCAGTCCGTGCAAGGAGCAGCCATCTGCTGACCTGTTCCCACTGAGTGCTGGTAGGTCGGGAGTGACACCATCTGATAGCTCAATATAGCCTTGGTCCCGGGTTGTGTCTTTCTCCCATGGAGCTTTGTTCCCTGTGGCAAGGTTTCTGGCCTTTTTCAATGTAATCTGAATTGCTCTCCCAGAGATGGCTGGAGATACGGGCATGAGCATATGCCACGGCCAGCAGTGAGTAAACTGAATCCTTATGTGAACATGAAGTCCCCACTCATTACTCCACAAATGGAGTTTCTTCTTTTAACGTTCTGGACTTAGCTCGTAAGCTCTCTGGGGTAGGGGGTTACGTCATGCGTCCGTACATCCCCTAGCACAATGGACTCCTGCTGCTCCTGCCATACAAATATAATAACAATATGGAGCTTGTTCCAACCAAGCCTTCGCTGGGCTTGCGCTCACACTGATTGACAGGTGCAAGTGGGAATGCCTGTATTCGTGTGCCTGGTTCCCAACCAGCCGCGTGGGCTGCACTAAATCTCGAAACAATCTAGGGGCCAGATCCATCGCTGGTGTAACTCGGCATAGCCCCCTTGAAGTCACTCCAGTGCTGCCCTAGATGTCCAGGTAACAGAGTGGGCTGCATTCTCTTCTACCCTCAATTCTCCAGGACTACTGTCCCCAGACCCAGCTGCAGTGGCTCCACTGGCTTGAACAGCTGGGTGAGCACCAATTGTGGCTAGGACGACCCCCAAACCAATAGCCTTTTACGTATATCCCACCCTTGGAGAAGAGTTTGCTTTTGTGCCTGCCTGCTCCCTCTCTGAATGAAAGATGTCACCCTCCTTTCTTATAGAGTACATAGAAGAGCGAGCGAAGAAAAGAAAAGATTAACTCTTTAGAGGCTGGAGTCACGGTGTTCAGAACGAATGTGCTAATGCACTGTGCACAGGTGACCACAACAGGGGAGGCTTTGGATTGATTGAGCCCTTGCAGCTAAAATGGACGGAAGCAACTTCAGGGGAATCATAACGCTCACGGACAAATCCACTTGCATTCAGAATATCCATCAGTTACTCGGAAGGGCCCAGCGCCTCAATATTATGGTGATGGTTGCGATGGCCGATAGATAGATAGATAGATAGATAGATAGATAGATAGATAGATAGATAGATAGATAGATAGATATGGGGGGAGAGACATCTGGCCAGATGTAATGCCTCAGGATCAGGGTATTGCCAGGGATGGGATGGGTTGCAGAGTATCACCCCTTCGGCAGGACTGTATGAAGAGTTCATTCCAGAAAGGCACCGGAATCCGATTCAGGCTCCTCTCTCTCTCTCTGTCTCTTTCTAGCATTCACGTTTATTCTTTATTTGTCAGGTTAAGAAAAGGGCAGCACTGCAGCAAATGCACAGAGACACTGAACACAAGAGATTCGAACACGTTAGTAGCTGATGCAACGAGCCAGTTTCCCAGGTCCCTTCCAGTTCCTTTGCACCGCCTGAGCAGCACTAGATCTGACTAACACTAGTACCTGAGCAGCCCGATTTCACGTGCTGAGAGTCCCCCAGCGTGGGGCGTTCTCAGCTGACACAGAGCCATTGTAACTGGCTCCTTCACCACCTCGCCAAGCCCCACTCTGCACTGGCATGGGGAGAAGATATGGCTGGAGTACACACTTCTCAGGCTACGCTCAGCTGGCCTATGGTCCCTGAGGGATCATAGCCAGCTGGTGTAAGTTAGAACAGCTCCCAGGCTGTCCTTACCTCTGCCAGGGCTCAGAAGAGTGCAGGCCCTCCCTGGGAATCATAACTATCTCACTGAAAGGCCCCTTTCTTTGCAATGTCCAGGGGTAACTGAATATGAGCAAGTAATCCTACAACCCACGTGGAGCCCAAAATAATCAGATCGAAATCCCCCCAAAGCAACAGTTCATTCACTCTCGCAAATCCTGAGCTGGCTGAGGAGCGTCCGGTCTCCTTAACTCACTTAGGGTGAGTTTCACTAGCTGACGCTGCCTATTTTTGGCGCTCACAAGTGCAGTGTTGGGCCAGATTTTCTTCTGCCGTGCACCTTTGTGTCGCACCATTTACACTTGTGCAAAGTACGTGTAAAAATGCTGCCAGCTGACGAGGGTAGCTTTTCAAACCCATTTTGCACAGCTGTAAACGGCAACACGAGCTGCAAGGCTAGGAGGGTGACTTCACATCAGAGCACCCTCTGGTACATAGCTTAGAAAGAGAACGTGCTGTGATTTCTAACGTAGGGGTTGCTGGAGGGGTTGGGATCCTGTCTCTGACAGGAGTACTTGTGGCACCTTAGAGACTAACAAATTTGTTAGTCTCTAAGGTGCCACAAGTACTCCTGTTCTTTTTGCGGATACAGACTAACACGGCTGCTACTCTGAAACCTGTCTCTGACAGTAGCCCAAACTGGATTCATCTGCAGGAGGCACGGAACTGCCATAATGCACTTGAGTTTGCAGGTTTTTACATCATCGGAGCACATTTCTTCTAGATCCTGGCAAGTGAATCATGCAGTGGAGATTTCCAGCACATTTAGGTCTATGTCAAGACATCCTGTCACTAAGCTCACAGGTGCTGCCACATTGGAAAAGACCCCGCCCCAGTGGTCCATCTATTCCAGTATCCTGTCTCCAACAGCTAATGATAAAATGATCAGAAGAAGGCGTGAAGCTGCCATAATGCAATTTGATATACCATGGTAGGAAATTGCACTCCGTTGGTGATCAACTCATATAATCAAACAAGAAGCTCGAAAACTCATAGGTTTTGTTATTGTTCACATAAAGCCCCATTCAACTCCCAGTGAAGTCACTAGAAACACTCCTATTGACCCCAGTAGTAGCTGAATCATGCCCACAAGCCCTGATGTAATCTTATTCAGATAGATAGCTAATACTTTTGAAAATTGCTCAGTTATCTGTTTCAGTAATATCCTGCGGCATCCAGTTCCACAGATTAATTTTATCTCAGCTACCTGGCCCCCATTATTGTAGAAATGTCTTAGTCATTACCTGAGTATCTCACAATCTTTAATGTATTTATCCTCACAATACCCCTTTGAGGGCAGGGCTGTGCTGTTATCCCCATTGCACAGATGGGGAACTGAGGCCTAGTGAGATCAAGTGATTTGACCAAGGTCACAAAAGAAATCTGTGGCAGAGCAGGGATTTGCCTGCAGGTCTCCAAAGTCCTAGGCTAGTGCCCCTAATCTTTCCTTTCTATATGCAATGGCCTTGCCATTTTTTCGGGGGGAGGAAGGGGGACACAACCAAGGATGAGGACAGGGGAGATAATTGTAAGATCTTTCCCATATTAAACTGTTCTGACTGTCCAATCCCTCCTCATAACTCCACAAACCCAACCTGATTTAAAAAATAGAAAAGTGGAGCTAATAATTCAACTTAGTTTCTGCGTTTCTCTGCCGCTCTGAGAGTGATGGAAACCTTGAGGTAGGAGACATCTTCCAAAAGGCACCTGCAGTTAGAAAGGCACCTGCGCTTAGATTATCTGATGGTAAGCAAAGGACAGCTACCTTGCAACTGAAGTGGTTTTAAAGTGCTCAGCCTGAGGGTGGGAATGTAGGATTTTAGCTGTGTTGCAAGGCCTTCTTTTCCAAGACTGATCGTATGCTGGATACGTTAAATAAGTATTTTTAAAAGACACAGTAGGAGATATTTTGAACCTGCCACCTTTGACCCGGTGTTCCTTTCAAGTTGTTTGAAATCATGTTATCACAGGATAGTGCGATGGACACCTAACCAGCCACTCAAAAAATGCAGAATATTTATGTGCCATTCCACTCTGTTTGCGGACACAGTTCAGCACGTGGGTTGCAGTGGAAGAATAACAGGTCAAAAGGGGATAATATCTTAGCTACAGTTAATACAGAAAACAAGGCAAGAGACCCTCCGTAAATAAAACAAGCCAAAGCAGAAGGAGGTAAGGAGTTTATCTAGATTTTTATTAACAGTGTTTCAAGAGACAATAGAGGGTGGAAGGGGGGAGGGAAAAGCTGACACCATGGCAACTGCTGTAAAATTGTACAAAGATACTAACATATAGAATAGTCAGTTCCATAGTTATACTCAGTACAGATTGTAGAGGCAAAGGGGAAATAAAAAAAAAGTGTCACAAAGTTGTACTGAAAGCAGGCAAGTGAAGGAGGTTAATATGCGCTAGCGTATTTACAGCAAGTCCCTTGTACCCAGCCATTAGTGCGTCCGGAGCCTATTCAACAAACCACACCTGGCAGCTTTGACTTGGCTGAAAGATCCTCTTTCTTTCCGTGCTGTCTAGGTAGGAAGTGATGGAGTTTCAGGTCAGGCAAGAAGCCGGTTGGGCTTTGCTCCCCAATGGCTCGAAGGCCTTCATTCAGGGCGGCCAGTTAACATAACCTTGCACTGAGCCAAGCTTCTCCCTCTGGGATCTATCCTTCCTCGGCTCCAGCCGTGGGTCTGACCCAGAGGGGTCACATGTCACAGGACTGACACACCCTGACATTCATGTGCTGTTTGATGGACGCTGAGATGGTTTTATACAAACGGGGGTCGGTGCAGCGGAAGGGAGCTGCCTGGTTCTTCCGAAAATGCACCTTACTGGAGCACACGGATGTACAAACTAAACAATTCCCGAGCTATTGGGGAGGTGCTAAGAGCTGAGACCGCATCTAGGGAGCCCCGTGCTCCTTGCCTGGCTGACCCTTCTCTGCCATCTTACTCCTGCACTAGAAACCGATGGGCTCTATTTGCGCCCTGCAAACTGACATTCATGACTCGGATACATTTAGGAACCGTGTGACTGCCCCCCACCCTTTCCCCTCCCACACATATCTGGCTGCCTGAAAGCCCCATCTTCCCACCGACTCCTTGTCTTTCAGCTTGAGAGCCTTATTCCCATACTCAGCGACTGCAGACTTCAGGGCTTGGACTGTTACACATCACATTCCTATGGAAACAGCACTCGGTATTTGGTATCTTTATTATTTTTTCTCTTGTCCTTTCAAACACCCATTCCCCCTCTCCCTTCTCACCCAGTGCCCTTCCCCTCACACACCTTCATCATCACATCACTCCGCGTGCACACACACTCACACACACACACACACACGCACAAGTTTGTCATCAGCTGATCAGTTGTTTAATATAACATTTAGTCTGTTCATGCTTTTTTGCCTTTGGATGAAAGCAGTGATACCCCGGGGTTTAACAGACAGGACCGCAGCAGAATGGCACCACACAGCATTCCTGGCAGTCTGGAAGGAGACAGCAATAGCTGTGTCCATTAATCTGAGGCTATTGGAGGCCTCTCAGTGCATTTCTTTAGGAGTATCCATTTTTCATCGTGTGTAAATAACACTCAAATTTGCCAGTCTGAGATGTTGCAAATGTCAGAGAAATTCATGCTCAGCGCAGTCTCCGTTTGTCGAATCTCATGCTTTACAAGCATCAATATTTCTCCCCTTGACAGAATTATTGGAAGGAATAGCAAGGCACACAGACTCAGATTATCATGATTAATAATATTAAAATAATGTGTGTGCGTGCGGAGGGGGGTAGTTAGATGGCAATTTGCTAGTTTGTACACATGTTGAACAGGGAGTATAATCTCAATCTGCAAGTCTTTTGTACCCATCCAATCTAGAATTGAAGATGTGCTTAAAATGCAAAATTCGGATCCTCCAATTCAAGTATTTGGATCCTGGATGTTGGGTTGGCCCATAATATAGTTGGAACAAATATTCAAAGCTTGGCCCAGATCTCAAGCACCCCAAAAGCATGAGAATCTTCAATTTGGAGATCATCTTTTGGGCCCATCTATGTTGAGGTAATACCCAGGGTGTTGCTTTCTAGACAAAGGCAAATCTGTTAATGTTAATCGCAGTTGCAACCAAGTTACTGTCATGTATGTAATGTACAAACTCTTTGAAAAGAAGAGTTATAAAGGAGGAATGACAGAAATTTTGGCATTAGAAATTTCAGCGAGGATTGTACAACACTCAGAGAAATGTAACCATATTTAAAGAGAAAAAAAATAACCCAGCGACTTTATGTCTAGACTCCCCTGTAGACGTACTGGCTCTTTGCTTTGCCGAAAACAAACTTTATGTACAATTTCCCCAATATCCCTCCCTCCCAAGCCCCAAAACACGCGCGCACACACATTTCTCATTCCAAAAAAAAAGAAAAACAGAGAAAACATTGATCAATGCCTCTGAGGCATAGTTTTTTCCCTGGAGAAAAACATTTTGTTTTAGAACCTGCCGGATTTGTGAAGTGTTCTATCTCAAGCTGTGAGGCATCGGATGCCTTGCAGTCTCTTTACACACAAAAAGAAGAGGAAAAGCAAAAAAGAAAGGGAAGCGGGGAGACGGGGAAAAAAAAGTCAAGTTTAAAAAAATAGGCCCTAGTAATGTTACAAAAAAATCCTGACATTAAATACAGCCAAACTGTATTGAATGAAAATTGCACTAGTCCTTGGGGCATCTCAATAATAAATTAAATACTTAACAATTTCACCGATTAAAAAAGACAGCACAAAATCCATAACAAAAGAACATAAAAAACCCAATACTGTAAGTAGGAAAAGTGCACAAAGTTGCTTTATACATTGACTCTAAATAAAGTACCGATACATTTTAAATAGATAAATTGTCTTGCCAGACATACTGCTTTTTGTGTCAGTATTTACATATTCTTTCACTACGTTTACTGGGGCAGTGAGTGGTTCCAAGCTTGTATGTGCCAAACCGTACACTGTTGTTTTGTATTGTTCTCATGAGTCACTAATGTCGACTGTGAAATAAAATGGCCTGGAGTGGACAAGCTACGCCTTCAGATCTCACTGGTTTATAGAAAAGATCAGTCAAATTTCTAACTCCTCTTCAGAGTCAGAAAACTGATTGGAGCCGATTAACAGGCAACGCATGAGGAAAAACGTTTCCAGCAACCACCAGGCTGGGTATCGTTAATGCAGAGTAAGAGCAGGATGTTTAATGATCAACATGTTGCTTTTTCTCTTTGGAGTGTCCTGAAATTTTCTAGTTTTAATTCAATCTTGTCTTTTTCTAGAGGAGGACATGGCTTGAAGGGAACCACACGCGGGAGAGCAAATGTTTTGTGCAGATTAGCCTTTCTATATAAAATGGGACAGGCTGGGATAATCAACGAGTCTTAATTACAGAGAAGCCGCCTCGTTCCTAAGCCAAGATAAGCAGCAGATATTCAGCTGCACGTTGGTTGGTTCCTGCGTAGTCCTGAGCCCAATCTAGCAAAGCACAGAAGTACAGGCTGAAGTTTAAGCAGGTGAGTATTCCTGTGTCGCTGGACTGAAGGCAGAGTGCTCAGCACTATATATATATATATAATAGTTTCACGGTAAATTGAGGAGGGCAAGGGAGTTTCACTGTCAGGCAGCTTCTTAAACCATCACAGATCTGCGCAGATGGCAATACCATCAAGCAGAAAATTTCACACCAAGGAGTTGTGAGTCCAGGGTTTTGCTCAACAGGTTTCTGATCTTACTCACACTGAAGTCAACAGCAAAATTCCCATTGACCTCAGTGGGAGCACGCTCAGGCTGTAACTCAATCGGAGGTGTCAAAGGAAAAGGTGATGCATAGAAGAGGCCAGTCAGTTTTCAGGAGGAAGCTGTTTACACCTAACGTGATTTGGACAGGTGAGAAGGCAACAGTGTGGAGTGCAGCGAAATGAAAGGTTACGAGGTCAGGCACCAAGAGAACCATATACTGTTAGTGGTTCTATGCTGAAAACGCCGAAGCTGAAGTGGATGAGGGAAGTGGAGAAGTGCTGGATCAAACCCGATAGCCTTCAGCACCCCGCTTAACAGAAAACAAGAACCTTAACGGAGGGCACTGTACGTGCAAATCAAAGGGAAACATTCCAACTCCACAGGAGGCCACCTCTGCCATACTGTGTGCACTTCTAGCTACAGAAGACATGATTGATACTGGTGTAAATCTGGCATCACTCCACTGACTTCAAATGAAGTGACTCCAGATTTACACTAAGATCAGAATCTAGTCACCAGGAAGTTATCCCCTGAATTACAGGGACTAAATATCAATGTCCATTCTCTGTACTTAAAAGGTAACAAGTGACCATTTCACTACAAAGGGCACAATTCTGCAGGCTTTATTCATGAAGTCTATGGGCGTTTTGCCTGAGTATGGCACGAGCAAAGACTGCAGTGTTTAGCCTCTAGTAAGTACCACCATAGGCATCCTAAAGCCTTTCCTCAGCACTCACTCAGAGGAGGGAGGACTGCCTGAGTATGGATTGCATAACGGTGTCTGAACCAGGTGCTGTGTGCTTAAAGGGGATAGTGCAGGTGGCCTGAGGTTTACTGTGGGCCCCACCAAGTGTACAGGGCAGGAAGACAGCACGACTACGTAAATGCTGAAGACTCACATAATCCAGCTTTGGTAATGGCATGTTATATAAAGAGCACTGGCGTGATCTCTGTACTCAACAGGAGGGAGTGTAGATGGAGAAGGGACAGTGAAGGGCTGGAGAGAATAGGTTTTTATACTGGGGGGTGGAGCGGGGAAGCCATCCAGAGTCTGCTCCAGTGGTAATCTGGAGCAACTCCAGCAAACTCAGTAGGGTTATTCCAGATTTACAGCACATGGGTGTAACTGAGATGGGATCTTGGCGTTCCGGGAGTGGCCGTCCCACAGTTTCGAAGGGAGCAGACAGGAAAGAAACCATAAGGGAAGACAGGAAGTGGGTGGCACACCTTCAGGACATACTCTGCCCTACTGACGTCAGTGGCAACGCTTTCCTTGACTTCCAAAGGAGCAGGATCTGGCCCTTTAGCTGAGAAAGGAACTAAAGGAATTGAGTGGCGTTTCTTTACTGTTCTAGCCCTGGATGAGTGCACAGATTTGAGTGGAACCTGCTTGCTCGTGCTGCACCTAAGGACAGAAATATGCCCCCAGAGCGCAACCAGCAGATGTATAACTTACCAAGGGCAGCAGCTGGTATGCGGAGCAGAACTTTTATTAAAGGAATCGGACAAGTATTTGATGGAAAGAAATATTACGTTGTATCACTGCTAGCTTAACAGAGGGGATAGGGCATGGGGAAGTCTTCCTGGTCTCTTGTGTTCCTGATTAAGAATTTCATCCTTCAAGATCCTGAGCTTCTCCTGTTAGGCACCGAGCGCCCCCAAATCCCATTGACTTGAATGGCATTTGGGGGGTTCAGCACTCAGTGGGACTGGACTCTTAAAGGAGCCCAGTGAGGCTTTCCATGGTCATGCACAGTCACAGGTTGGGCTTCCAATTTTATACATGATCTCCAAGCCCTCTGCAGAAATGACAGCACGGTGATGGTATCTCTGCCGAGACACCGGGAGCACGTCAGAAACACAGACCATAAAATCCAAAGTGGCTCTGAGTAAAAACAGGTCCCCCCACACTCCCGCAAAAAAAGAAAAACCAAAATAGTCTTGCCAGTAAATGGAAATGGAGCAATCCGGATTCCCTGGACCTGCTGCAGAAACGCCCTGCTCGCATGCATCAGCATGAGGGACGACAGCATTTAGGGACACGCATACAAATAGAAATCCCCTTCCCAGAAAGGGGCGAAGTAGGAAATCTGAGCAGGGAAAAAACCCAGCTGCTTGAGTTAGCCACTCAGGCTGTGGGCGTCTGATTTTAGTTTTCTTCCCTGGCACAAAGCCCATCGCCGGCGACGAGCCTCTCCTGGCCACAAAAAATTAGCCTCACTGCGTCAGTAACACTAAACACATCGCACCCTAGTCCGGGAAGCAGCTAAGCTATGGCTTTGACCAGCTAGCTACTGTTGGCTTAAAAAAGGGAGCTTTGCTGGTTTAAACCTGAGAGCATGTAAGGTGGGCGGCCATGTCTCTCCTTCCTACCCCGTCCCGTGTGCCTTTTGCAGCAGAGGATCTCGACCTGCAGCTTGCCTCCTCCAGACTTAAGAGGCCCCCGCGTTAGCATTTGAAACCAGATCTGACAACTTCCAAACCTTGCAGTCACCCCATTTGCTAATGAGTACTTCAAGTTGCTGAGCACCGTTGATAAGAGAGTGCTCCAGCAACAGCACGCCGTCCAAACCAACTTTGTTCAGACGATAATTCGGTGTAGGGCCGATCTATAGCGCTACAAATACACAGCAGCTTCCAAGCATATCATCCAGCTGTATCGTTGGTGATTTTCTTCTGCCGATAAAGGGTTTTCTTTTCTTTTTTACACTAAACTCGTGCGCTCCCCGCACACTCAAACCCACGAGCCACGGTCTGTGGTGTGCCCTGAATCTCCTCCTGTGTGAAATTGACCGTCTCTAGTCAAGCATGAGAATTACACACTAACAGGAAAGTCCCTCTCCTTCCTCTGTGGCTCTTGGCCTATCTGCCGTAGGCATCAGAATCAGGCCAATCTGCAAGAAACACCAATATACACCAAAGGTGGGGCTCAGGCGGCATTCTTGAATTCAGCCCACTCAAGACAGCAAAGGAGAGGCAGGTGGGGAGTTGTCACTAACACTCATCTATATTAAGGCTGATGAACTCCTGTATACACTTCCTGTACTGGAGCTCAGTGGGGCTGTTGCTGGGATATTGACCTGGTTGTCCGAAGGGGCCCTCGGCTTCTCGCATCTCCTCGTTCATTCGAGCCAGACGCAGCCTAGAGGGAGAAAGAGGGAAAAATAGAGAAGAGGTTTTATTATCCTTTCCTGACTAGCCTGGAGATTGCTCGCAAAGCAAGGCCTAGCTCCAGCCGCAATATCCCCGAAGGTAGACCACACTTACAAGGTGACTATGTCTGCATTGGCTGCCTGGACTGCAATGCTGAGGGGGTCTTGGCCATCCTCGTCCACTGCGTGCTGGTTGGCGCCTCGCTTTAGGAACAAGCAGACCTGGCTGAAAACGGGAAATGAAAGACGTCAGAGCAGGAATACAGGCTCCTGGGCCGGGGTCCGAACCACAACAGCGGCACTGGGGGGCGCTGTGCTTCTCATGGCTAGCCTGCTCTCCTGACGGGGAAGAGCTCCCGCTCAGGCCAGTGCACAGTAGCCAAGGGGGTCAGAGCGGCAGCCCGTGTGGGTCTCTGCACAAGTGACAGTGAGTGAATGGGGGACCCAAACTCCATCGCCCACTCAGATGGCTCTAGTGGCTAGTGACACCAGATCATATGCGGTATGGCCGTTATGCCCCGTGCTGGCCCTCGGCACAGGGGTGAATTTCACCCCAAAGGGATGCGTCCTCAGAAGCAGGGGTGGTGATCACACTTTTTACCTGACTTCAAACCCACCCAATCACTGCATGACCGAACCGAACGTTCAACTCGAACTTTAACATTAGAGGATTCGTCCAGGACACGCTCATAGAGCACTCGGGGGAGCAGGGAAATGGGAGCAGAGAAGCGGGAAGAGGACAATCCACAGGGTGAAAAACAGAGCTGAGACTGGAGAGAATTTGGGGCAGGGACTGTCTCTATTTGTACAGCACCTTGCACAACTGGGGTCCATGACTAGGGCTCCTACACAAACAATAATAATAATAAATGCACCGAGCAGCTATTAAGAGCAGAAAGAGGAGAAAGAAATAGTCTAATAAAAATAAATCTATGCTGGGCCTGGCTCTCCTTTCATTTATACTGGTGTAAATCAGAAGTAACTCCACTGAAGTCAATGGAGAGAGACAGATCAGAGTCAGACCTACAGCATATAGGGCTCCATTTATGCCAGCCTGGCTTTATACAGGGGAATTGGGTTCTTCTATCCTCAACACACCAAACAGGTTGTTATCCAGTAGCTAGAAAAACGGGTGATTTTCAAATAACTGATTCACCAAAACCCACCATCCCACCGGGACTCTTGGGTCGACCCAACCTGTGGGCTCAGGGGTGTGTTTGGAGAGTGAGGGAGGGACTTACCCAGTGTGTCCCAGGTACGTGGCGTGGTGCAGGGGAGCCCGGCCCCGGATATCTCTTTGGTTAACATCTGCTCCGTTCTGGAGTAAGAATTCGCAGGCTATCAAGGAGCCCTGTTTAGAAGAGGGAGAGAGTTTTGTTAGGTCCCGTTGCACTGCTGGATTGCTGATAAAAGCCCAGGCTGCTCCGGGGAAGAGTCAATCCCATCCCGGGGCTGCCCCACCAATGTCAGGCATAGCAAGAAAGGGAAAACCCCAGAATAATCCATTACAATCGGAGAGAGAGACACACAAGAATCAATGTCCCCAAAGGAGCTCCAGAAGGGTCTCCCTCCTTGTCTAAGCAGGCCAGACTCTCTGAATCCTCATCTGATCCCTTCCCCGAGAAGGAAAAGCTTCATTTCAGAGGGGGGAGTTTCTAATTAGAAACAGCCAGCACTGGGGTTGGTACCGGGTGACGTGCACACAGGTGATGTGCAGGCCTCCCTCTGCCAATGCACCTTGATCTGGACTTCTGCACCCCCCTGCTATCCCAGTGCTGGCCCTCACCTGCCACTCTGCCAGTGCACCTGAGTCCTGGGCTGCAGCACCCGCTTTGATTCCAGTCCCAGCACTAGCCGCTTTGCAGTGTGAACAAACAGCCTCTAGTGCCCCCAAACAAGGCACTTGGCATCTGAGACCGATTTAAACATAGGACTCTAGGGCATTAACCAGCTGTATTATCAGCTTTGCTGAACCAGCCCCCCAGCCTCCCCCAAGGTCTGCGTAGTCAGTGCTGCCAATCCTACCTACCCCCATCACAGCTTGAATCAGAGGAGTTTTGTTTTCATCTTCATCATTCACCCAGTTGACCTCAGCCCCATGTGCCAGAGCCTCTGCCATGACAGGCAAGTTCCTGGCCTGTGCGGCCTTGTAAATCAGCAGGCCAGGGTGCAGCTCCCGCAGGTCCTCCAGGTCCGAGGCCTCCTGCTCTATCTCCGCCTCACCGCTGGACTCCTCCGACACTTCGCACTCTGGTGGGGGGGCAGGGAGGGGACGGAGAGAGAGGAGGGATGAGCCAGCGACACAGACACCATGTTGAGCTTTGCCAAGGGGGCTCCCACTTTCCCATTTCTTATGCTCCCTCCTGGCCTTAGTGCCATGTTTACTGATGGGGCTCATGCCCCAAGTGCACTGGGTGAAGGGATGATCTCTTCCCCTCCTGGGGACCCCTGGCAGGAATGGAGCAACTGCCCCCACCAGGGAAGAACCCGGGCAAGGCGTGGGCAACTCTTTGGAGAACCTCCGGGAGGACTAGGGGGTAACATCTTCCCTCTCTAGAGAGCCCGGGTATAAAGGGTGGGAACTGCTCCTTGCTCTGGGGCTCAGGGCATGACACACGGGGCCACTCCCCTTGGCCACGCTGTGGGGAGATTACCACCCCCCTGGAGAGCTGACGGCCCCTCAGGGATTGTTATGGAGGTGCGTTGCTTGGCGAACCCGTTCACGCAAGTGCCCACACCCCAACGTTCTGGTCAGGCGTCCCTTAGCATGATGCAATGCGGCGTGTGCCGACGAGGCGATGCTGAGGCCTGTCTGCCATGGCGCCAGGCCTGCTGCGTCACTGTCGCTGGCTGCGTGTCACACTCACCTTCCTCCGTGACGCTGTCCACCACCGAGCCGAACACCAGGACATCGGTGCTTCCGTCCGTGCTGCCGCCCAGCCCGCTGTCGCTACTCAGACCTGCGGGGCCAACAGAAGACAAACCAAGATCGTTTTAATATGAGGGCAAACTGCAAAGCCTGCTCGTGGTGTAGCAGGGCACCCATCTCCCCGGGCTGCCCCGCGTTCACGGAATGCTCCAGCCTTCTCCGTTGCATCTCCTTCAGGCAGGAGCCCCAGGAGGGGGGCCTGGAGGCTGTGAGGAGAATGGCAGGCAAGGAGCAGCAGCAGAAAGCGCTTTACAGCAGGACATGCGGTGTCAGAAGCCAATAATGACAATGCTCTGCTTTTACCCTTAGCTGCCCCAGCGTCGCCCTCCTGCGTGCTTTCCCACCACCCTGCAGGAGTCACTGGCATGTGCTGACCCGTCACTGCCTGTGGTGGGTTCATTGGCCAGCTCCCCGGGCCATTAGTTTATATTGTGCTTCACATCTGCCAGGAGCCGCCCCTCCGCTAATGAACCCCTGGGGCTGCTAAATATCCCAGGGTGGGCAAACACGTCACAGAAACTGAGGTGCAACGAGATGAAGCGACTTGACCAAGGACACACAGCACCTCCATGGAAGAGCCCTTTTGCACCCTGCCCCCACTTCTGCAGAGGTGGCAGCTGAGAAAATGCCAAGGGGGCAACCACCGTGGCCGGGAAGAAAGGTCTCCAAAGGGATGCTGTCCCCACCAGGGTGGGACTGAGCAAACATTGGCATGTTGCACTTGTTCTGTAGCGCACTGCACCCCGTCAGGAACCCACACCAGGCTCCAGCCGAATTTCATTATCATATCATTACAATGATTCAATATTACAATGAATGGTTTCTGCTTGTTGCTTTGCTGGGGGTGGGGGTGGGGGTGGGGGTCTGAACTAGCACCCCCTGCTGGTCACAGAGAGGGGAATCTACCTCTGCAAAAGCTGTACATCCCCCTCCAGCGCTGGGAGGAAGAGCAGCAGCAGGGGCTGGAACTAAGGTGCAGGTCCCCAAGAAAGACTCCCCTCATCCCCATCCACACCTCAGAACTCATCATGACCCCTGCAAGGCTCCCTTCCCCCTCCAAACCCCATACCCCTTCACTCGCCCATTACTGGCTCCAGGCGTGTACAGTGGTAAAGAAGAATCGCCTCCCCGAGTTTGTCATGAAACTCGCAGCTCAGGGGCCTAACCCAGCTGGCGGGGGCACTGCTGCAGCCCCCGAAGGGTCACATGCCAGTCAGCCTGACCCTCCCCACTAAGCCAAGCCCAATCTCTTGTGTTTAGACAGGATTCAATCAGACAGTCTCCGACACTTTACCCCTTACACACAGCCCCCAAAACAATATCCAGCGAACCCCGCAAGGACCATGGCTAATGTACGAAGGAGACACCAGCTAGCATGGAATGCCAGGGCAGAGCGAGGCACTCGACTTTTAAGGAGAAGAATCCCTGTCTTCGAGCGCACTGAAGTCTATGTTTGTAGTGCCTTGTATAATGACTGGTTTCAGAGTAGTTAGTCTGTGTTAGTCTGTATCCGCAAAAAGAACAGGAGTACTTGTGGCACCTTAGAGACTAACCAATTGATTTGAGCGTAAGCTTTCGTGGGCTACAGCCCACTTCATCGGATGCATAGAATGGAACATACAGTAAGAAGATATATATACATACTGAGAACATGAAAAGGTGGAAGTAGCCATACCACCTGTAAGAGGCTAATTCATTAAGATGAGCTATTATCAGCAGGAGAAAAAAAACCAAAACTTTTGTAGTGATAATCAAGATGGCCCATTTCAGACAGTTGACAAGAAGGTGTGAGGATACTTAACATGGGGAAATAGATTCAATATGTGTAATGACCCAGCCACTCCCAGTCTCTATTCAAACCCAAGTTAATGGTATCTAGTTTGCATATTAATTCAAGCTCAGCAGTTTCTCGTTGGAGTCTGTTTTTGAAGCTTTTCTGTTGCAAAATTGCCACCTTTAAGTCTGTTACTGAGTGACCAGAGAGGTTGAAATGTTCTCCTACTGGTTTTTGAATGTTATGATTCCTGATGTCAGATTTGCTGATAATAGCTCATCTTAATTAATTAGCCTCTTACAGTTGGTATGGCTACTTCCACCTTTTCATGTTCTCTGTGTGTATATATATCTTCTTACTATATGTTCCATTCTATGCATCCGATGAAGTGGGCTGTAGCCCACGAAAGCTTACACTCAAATAAATGTGTTAGTCTCTAAGGTGCCACAAGTACTCCTGTTCTTTTTATGTTTGTAGTAAGTGCTCTCCTCCCCTCCTGGAAAGGGTAGAACCTTCCGCTCCAGGCCCTACTGGAGTTACAGCTGCAGCCAAACCAAAGGAGAACCTTCCAGCAACATAGGAACCCGCCAGACTGGATCAGATCTGAGGCCCATCTAATCCAGCGGCCAGCACCAGACGCAGCAGAGGGAGGTGTAAAAAGATGTGGGATAATCTGCCCCTCACATTAGGTCTCATCCTCATTGCAAATAATCCCTGAAATATGAGGTTTAATATCCCGTCCAAAAATTTGTTGTCATTAATTATATTCTTGTGATAGACACAAAAACATCCCATCCCTTTGTGAATCGCTAGCAGAATGGGATGGTCCCGTGGAGATATGGGCCCAAACCAAAATCTCCAGGGCTTGGATATACCTGAATTTAGGATCCAGATCCAAATCAAGATGCAAACTGGGCAACTTGGGCCCATCGTGACTTCCAATGATAGGAGTCAGTTACTTCCACTGAGTTAACCCACAACCTCTCACTTCAGGATTTGGGGGTTGGAACAACTGTTTAAAGATGCAAACAGGACACAGAGACCTCTCAGTGATGTCCTGCTGCTGGCTTGGCTTCCCTTTAAATGCAACTGCATAAGCAATTTTTCATTCTGAATAAAGAATTGGCCAGTTTAAAAGCAGGCTTCTGATCTTGCAATTCCCTTTCAATAGAAAATTATACTAAGACTTGGCAGTGTAACCAATAAAAAACAATTGCAAGAAAAATAAAGAGAAAAATCAACCACCGTTAATTTATAAATGAAGTCATCTTGTGTTAAACATTTTGTTCCAGCTGTTGACCTGTTACATCAGTGTAAAACCAATGATGTAAGTGGAATCACTCCAAACTTAAACTGGGGTAACGGAACAGAATCTAGTCCAAATCCGTAGACATCAGGCACTTTATTCTTCGTCAGTGCTCTTGATATGCCACTGGGAAATTAGTAATAAATCGCTTTTAAGAGTGACACATATATTTTTCATGGAGAGATGAACAATTTTGTCAAGCGTTTCTGTTTAGTATGCACAGCAGAAGAGTAAGGTTTGATTTCGTACTTGTTTAACATAAAGAACAAGTATTTACAGGGGTGGCTGATTGATTGTCAATCCACTGTCACTTTCTTGTACACTAATGGTGGAAGGCTGTAAGAGCTGCTAAGCGCTTCCCACAGGGCACTTTGCATCTTGCAGGATCAAGTCCCAAGTCCTTTTCCTGTATAAAAAAATGACGTACTCATAAAAGTGATGGTGTAATAGCATCATCCAGAGCCAGGAACGACAGGGGCAAGATCTTGCCATGACACACACAAAAATATTCCAGTGCTGGCGCTCCCCTGAGCACAGGGTGCCACTTAGGTTGAATAGTGCTGCATGGCAGATTTGTTATAGGGACAATGCACCCTTAGACACAAGAGCGAGAACATCAGATTCATTTCACTTGTGACCTTGAAGCAGGATTTGAGTCCTAGTTGTCAGAGGTGCCCAAAGGCCTGGGAACTCCTGGGCCATAACTACAGCAGGGAGGGAAATTCTTAGCATATAGTTTATTTGGTGAATTTTGCTTCTTTTCCTTTTTTTTCCAAACTGTCCCTGAATAGGCCCCAAGTTTCTCAAATTTCTTCATTATTCAAAATAATTTCTTGAAAAATGTCAGTGACTAATCCTTGGTCCCTGGATTGCTTTGGATTAGTTCCCTGCAGGTAATGGATATCCAAAAGGCAAGCTGTTTGGATTGGATTAGGTCCCAGAGGCTGTTTCTGTCTCTTTACTCTTTGGATCAGGTCTCCAGTGTAAGAATTAAAATGTCACCTTGTGTGAATATTCTGCAATGTGTCATTTTCAATGTGCTGCTTTGACAAATGTTCCTGCCAGCAAACTCCTCGCCGTGTTTTGTAGAAAGCGAACGCAAAAGAGAAGCGAATGCAGCCAACCTAGGCTAGTTTATTAAAAATGTGAACCAATATTTGAGGAAAACTGTTTACAGTATTCGCCAGCTCTGGCCAATAAAATCCCAGGTTCTGCAATCGGATACACACCTGTGCCCGTGTGCAATCTCTTTGGCTTCAGCAGGATTCTGGATATGTGCCGGGGCAGAGGTCTGCCTCCATAGATATGAGTGGGGGATTAGGACCATGTGCACTAAGGGGTGGACTTCGTTCTCAATAACATCAGTGCAAATAAAGTGCAACTCCAACGAGGACAATGGAATTACTCCAGATTTACCCCAACGGAGTGAGCGGCCTATGGCATGTGCACAGAATCTGCCAAAGCTCTCAGCACTAACCTGACTCGGCTCCCCCGGAAGCCAGTGGTAAAACTCCCATTGCCTTCAACGGGAGCAATGTTAGGACAACGGTGAGTGCTTTGGAAGAGACCAGCGCTAACCATGCTGGTAAAAGGATCGTTTCAGTTTAGCTAAAAATTCTGAAGCCAGGAGTTCTCTGAAAAGTAGCTTTTCCTGCTAGTTGCTCTGGCATCTTTAAAGCCCGGACTCAGCAAAGCACTAAAGCTGGTGCTTAACTGATGTCAGTGAGACTTAACGTGTACTTTAAATTAAGCGTGTGCTTTGCTGAATCAGAACCTAAAAAACTTCAGCTTTTTGTCTTAGTAGAATGTCTACCTATCTATCTCTGATCTTCCTAAGGTATCTATCACAGTGCTATCTGAGTTCCAGTGATGGGATTGCGAAAAATACATCTAAGTTTTGGTTGGAACAAGTCATATCTTTGGGGCTCTTTTGCTGCTAGCTGCTATGGTGTCACCTTACCTCCGTCCAGGAGGAACGGCATACCGCTCCCACCGGGACCAATGCCACTCCAGGGGCCAGCTGCCAGCGGGTGCTGCATAGAGATGTAGCTGGCACCTAAGAGGAAGGTGGACGGAATGTGAGGGGAGTTAATCGTCACAAACACACACAAAAAAGTTAGCAGTAAGACTTGCTAAAAAAAAAAAAAAAAAAAAGAAACAGCTGGTGAAATGCACAGGTTGGGGGTAAAGAGCGCGAAAAAAATCCCATTCACCAAAATACAAACGCCTGGGATTGACTGGAAAGAGATTAAAAAAAACAACCAGTGGAATAAAAAGGGCAGTGGGTCGGGGTTTGTGCAAGTAACTCCCCATCACTCTCTTGAAACATTTCCCCCAGTGTGTGTGTGATTTGGTCACTTCTCCGGTGAGACAGATACCTGGCCGTTGGTCGGGTGCAATGCACATGCCCTAGAAGAGGTGGGAGGCAAAGACGTGCCAAGAGGAGAGCTGTGTTATTTGTACTTACTGCGGGGTCCTGAGCCAGCGCCGGTGTCAAAGTACGAGAAGAGGGAATCCAGCTCGTCGGGGCAGAAGAGAGAGTCCCGCCGGAATTTCCTCTCCAGAGTGGCAGCTGTTTGCAAGGAGGGATTTTTAAATATGGTGGAGGAAAAAAGACAATCCCATGGTCACATTTGTACAATATGAGCCTGCACGTTGAGCGTGCTTCAGAAGTGTGCAAATCTATCCAGATAACAAACAGGGAGCATGGAAGAGGTGGTAAAATCACCACCATCCCATGACATTTTGGGCAGTTGGTAACCCTAGGACTGTATTCTGGGCTAGCTGAGTAAAAACAATAAAGGAGGCTTGAACCTAATGAATGAACAGAAAGTTGTGGTATAAAGGAAGCAGAATAAGGGGCCTGCTGGTCACCTCAGTGCAATGGTCCCATCCTCTACTATTAAGAAGGTATGTTAGGAAGATACAGCTTGTTAGGAAATTCCATGGGTAACCTGTGCAAAGGACATGCTTGTGCAGTAGCATTAGGTCTTATAGCCTCTGCAGGCTGCAGCCACTAGGGGGAGACAGGAGCACAGACACTTTATCAAATCTACCTACAGTAGAGGAATAAATCTGTTAAGTCTTTAAGGTGCCACCAGACTCCTTGTTGTTTTTACAGTAGAGGATGGCGTTGTGCCCACACACACACACACACACACACACACACAAACACACACACAAAGGTGGGGGTGGAAAGGCAGCTGCAGCACAGTATATAGGAAAGAAAGGAGGGGAATGGGTTCCCACCTGATGAGAGCGGGGCCGGCGATGCATTTCCTGCCTCATGCCGGTACTTCCGACGAGCCGTAGGTGCTTTTGTGGTGCTGTTGTGCCGCTGGCATTTCTTCACGCTCCAGCGCCGGGGTTTCCTCTCGTTCTCCGCCAGGGCCTCCCCAGTAGGCAACTTCTTGAGGAACTTCTTCTCCACGTACTTGACCTTGATCCAGGCTTCCTTGTCTTGCCTGAGGGGCAGTGCAGGAAAAGGCATTTACTGTGCCACAGGTGGCTCATTTAAACCTACCAACGAGAGAGCCTGGCAACTGCAGGCTCTTCTCACACCGCGAACCCTGAGAGCACATGGGGAGGGGCTGGCCTCCCACGGCGCTGGGACAGTTCATGCCCCTGATGCTCAGGCCAGTGAAAAATGTAACACCAGGCTTGTTTCCTAGGGTGGGGCACAGCAGGGATGCTGCTAAGCTCGGGTGATCAGGGCAGAGCATCCTGGGCCCGGCTCCCCAGTGCCTTGGACCTTGTGAGGCCGGATTTTACACCCACTTTGTAAATGACTACGGGAGAGGTGAGGCCAGGAAGAACCAGGCGCGAAGAGTCAGGATACCGGGGTTCTGTTGCTAGCTCTGCCACTGACTCACTCTGTAGCCTTGGGCGTGTCACTAAAGGCTAGGGTGACCAGACAGCAAATGTGAAAAATCAGGACGGGGGTGGGGGAGCCTATATAAGAAAAAGACCCAAAAATCAGGACTGTCCCTATAAAATCGGGACATCTGGTCACCCTACTAAAGGCAGGTTTCAAAGTAGCAGCCGTGTTAGTCTGTAGCCGCAAAAAGAACAGGAGTACTTGTGGCACCTTAGAGACTAACAAATTTATTTCAGCATAAGCTTTCGTGGGCTACAGCCCACTTCTTCAGATGCATAGAGTGAAACACACAAACAGAAGATATTTATACATACAGAGAACATGAAAAGGTGGAAGTACGCATACCAATTGTAAGAGGCCAATCTACAATTGGTATGCGTACTTCCACCTTTTCATGTTCTCTGTATGTATAAATATCTTCTGTTTGTGTGTTCCACTCTATGCATCTGAAGAAGTGGGCTGTAGCCCACGAAAGCTTATGCTGAAATAAATTTGTTAGTCTCGGGTGCCACAAGTACTCCTGTTCTTTTCACTAAAGGCAGAATCCTCCAACCTAGGGGACGAAAGTCAGGCTTCTAAACAAATGGCCTGGTTTTCAGAGACGCTGAGCAGCCGCAGCTCCCAGTGACTTGCAGGTCTAGGCTGAAGGACATGCTCTGGAGCAGCAGTGCTCTGAAAGGGGCTGAAGGCCGAGGCCAGGGCATGGCTGGGCCAACGGGAGTGCCTTCAAGGAGGCCAGAACTGTGGAGGGAGCAAAAGCTGAGGGGGATGGGAGAACAGGATCTGTCATAAAGACCTAAAAATAGGCCTTCTTTCCAAGAAGCAAAACTAACAGGAGGTGAGAACGGATCAGAGCCGCTCATTTTCTGGGTCAGTCAGCAGCAGGCCATGCTGTGTAGCTGGCTGGGGTAGGGCAAAGCTGATCTCCCTTTCCATTTGCTACAACACTTCCATACAGATCTGCTGACTCCCTGCTGGCCTGCACCTCAAAGACAGATCTGGGGGGAGTCATTCCCAAACCGGACTGAGGGCTGGGTGGGCTCCGACTTACCTGGAGCTCCCCGGTGTGGGCTTCTTAAGTCCCAGTGCTTCGCACTGTGCCTCGTAAATCTGGTTCATGGTGCTGTTCCCCAGCTCGCACATTAGCTGCGATACACCAAGTGAGGGACAAAGCAGTCAGGAGAGCAGCCGCCTTCCGGCTCCCCCTCAGCCCCCCACCAAGGACTCCCTCCCCACTTCCTCAGCCTGAAAATCAGCACTCACTTTCAGTAACTCCGGCTCCCAGGAATCCAGCGTGAGAGAGCGGACTTTGGAACAGTGAACGCCCAGACTCCTAGAGAACCAAAGGGGAGACAGAGACGGGTTATAGGCTGCCAAACAGACTCTATACAACAAGGCAGAACGGGGAGCGAATCACAGGGTGAATGAGGGCAAACCCAGGTCTTACGTATGCAGCAAAAGGAATCGATTTAGAGAGGGAGAGAATTCCACACACACAGAACTGCCCCCTCTCCTGGAGGGGTTCCCAGTGAATTCCTCAAACGAAAGAGGCGCCCGGTTGAGTTATTTGGCACTGAATTATTTTTATTTTTATTCTCCTTACTTACAGTCCGTCCTAGGAAACCTGGAATGGAACGAGGTTGTGCTGGATCCTCTATATAGAGGGTGACCAGATGTCCCATTTTTAAAGGGACAGTCCCGTTTTTTGGGACTTTTTCTTATATAGGCGCCTATTACCCCCCCCCCATCTCATTTTTTCACAGTTGCTATCTGGTTGCCCTATCTATATATATCAACGCTGCATATGATGTAGATAGAGACTCAGGCCTTGGCTACACTCGGGACTTCACAGCGCTGCCGCGACAGCGCTGTGAAGCACGAGTGTAGTCGCGCCGCCAGCGCTGCGAGAGAGCTCTCGCAGCGCTGTAAGTACTCCACCTCTCCGAGGGGAATAGCTTGCAGCGCTGCGAGGGAGTGTGCAGCGCTGCAGGCGCTGATTACACTGGCGCTTCACAGCGCTGTACTTGCTGTGCTCAGAGGGGGGCGTTTTCACACCCCTGAGCGCAGCAAGTTGCAGCGCTGTACAGCGCCAGTGTAGCCAAGGCCTAATACGTGTGTGGGTACACAGCAGTATATAGTACCCGTAGAGTGAGTGTATCACACACACACATCCTGTTCTGTGTCCCTCACTCTTTCTCCCTCCCTCCCTCCCTCCCACACACACACACACACACTCACACTCAGGAGTGTTCTATGACCTTTGAACCTGACTGTATACACATGATAGACCAGCTCCAACCAGAGATCCCTCAGCGGCAGGCAGGCAAAGCCGCCAGGCCCTCAGGCTGGGCGAGCAGCGCACACACACGCACACGCACAGTACCTGTGGATCCCAGAGCACTCGATGCACAGCAGAATGCCCAGGTTGATACTGGCCCAGCGGGGATCTGCCTGGCCACAGTCACAGCACTGGTCATTTCCAGGGATGCTCTGGACCCTCTGCAGGATGCTCTCCCCCTTCAGACTCCGCTCCCGGGAGTCAGTGGCAGAGTCGATGCTGCTGGTGGAAGGGGAGGCGGTCCGGTCCAGTCTCTGCAGAGAGAGAAGGGGAGTCGCTGTGTACTCTGCCGGCAGACAGATGCGGAGGAGTTCCGTGTGGTGCAGGCAGAGAGGCGGGCCGATGGGTTCGTTAGGACTTGCTCTGCCATTCCAGGGAGACATTATAGAATCATACTGAGAAGCACTGGGGTGGGGGGGGGGGCATTAAAATCCCAGTGTGGGCTTTTTATGTAACCGTCACAGGTGAAAAAAGTCAGCTAGACAAACCTGAGCTGGTGTCAGCCAAGGGAAGGGAGGGTTGAGGATACCCCGATCTGTTCACTCCCTTTGAATCGGAGTTTGGGCATGTGAATGAAGGGAAGCGTGAATCTTCCACCTGTACTAGTGACTTCTGTCAGCAGATGGCGCTACACAGCACACCCCTCTCTTCCCCCCATTAATACACACCAAGGCTGGCAGCACACAAATGATTGCATGGTGTGTAACAGACCGCTGCCTTGTGTTGTCTCATCTTACCAGAGAGTGAATTCCCCTCAGTGTTCCCCGGGGGAGTACATCCTGCTCTGCAGGGACTCTCTGGAGGACAGGAGGAAGGTGGGGGCTTCAGGACTGCACTCCGTCACGCCTCCCCCCCCCCCCCCGCCCGCTGCTTTGTAAGCTTGCCTTTTGTTTGCTAAACTACTGTTGCCTTTGGGCCAGCGCTGTCATCATTTGCACACCCATACGTGCTAACAAGAGCCCATGCCCGGGAGTGGCGCTGCGACAGCTTGCGAGCGCCTGTCCCTGCCCCCGGACTCACTTCGATGGAGTAGCTGTCTGGGCTCTCTCTGTAAGCGGAGGCGATGCTGGCTTGAACCGCTTGGATCCAGGCCTGGCGCAGCTTCTCCGAGTCAGCCTGCAGCATGCAGCTCCTGGGTAGGGGAGAGGCATAAGAGACGCTGGTTGGCATGAGAAAAAGGGCTTGGGGTATGGGACCTGGGAAGCTGCAACACGGCGAGGTGCCTGAGTTTATAACCAGCCTCACAGCCTAGCTTCACCAAGGGTGACGATGGTATGGTTTGGAGATGCGTGGTAAGGACGTGAAGTTACCAGGCGTGGCTTGGGGCAAAATTAACCTCAGAGAAGCCCTCACTTCTCACCCCGCCCCAGTTCATTAAAGCAGCCCTGCTTTCACCCCCACCACTCCCAGATACATAGAGGGTGGGTGGAAAACAGGAATGTGACCATTCCTCTCCTCAGTGGGTGCCTCTGTTTCCCTCACACCAGCTGTTCACTGCCCACAGTGCTGCTCTCATTAGGTTTCAGAGTAAACAGCGGAATGAATCCCCCTCTCCAGCCCCAGCAGAGCAGTGAGGCTCGAGTGCTCCTCGCATCCCCACGCAGCCTGAGCAATGCCCCCACTCCTGGGGCTCAGCCCGCCCATTAAGGGGTGACAGCACCACGGCCTCCTGATAGGACACTCACAGCTGGGGGGGGGAAATGCATTATGGATGCCGCCAACCACACACACATCTCGGCTTCCCCTCACCACACACTTGCAACCCTCCCCTCACAAGTTCCCTCCCTCATCAGCCCCCTACTCCCTCCCCCTCACACCACCTACTCCGTCTTCCTCCTCCTCCACCCACACAGAAAATCCCTCCTTTCCTCCCAACACACACACTTCCCCCTTCCCCGCCCCCGCCGGCATCCTCCCACTTATACGCTCCTTCCCCTCACACACCTGCTCCCTCCACTCTGATGCTTTTAATGCCACCAGCAGCCGGCTGCTTCTTGGGGAGCCATGCTGGTGACTCAGCACTTTGTGAGGCAGGCCCAGACCCTTCTACATTCCCTTCATGTATTATTCAGCAGCTTTGGCAGCTCCCCATCCCGACAGGCCGTCTCCAAACACCGCTCAGCGTCTGGTTGAAAAAAATCGCCCACTGATAGGACTGCAACTCTGAGTGCAGGCAAGGAGGTCCCCAGGTCAGAATCTACTTGCTGGGTATCTTACAACCCCATATACGGTCCCAGCCTTGCATTCTGCAGCTTAGAAGAGCCACAAAACTTACTTGCTAGGTGAGACGACCTCAAAGCAAAACCTTCTCTCTATGTCTTCGCAGGGCTTGACAGTACAGAGCCGCAGATCTTCCACCACCACCGTGAGGACATCCTGAAAGGAGGAGAGCGGGTGACTTTACACTCCTCTCTGAATCCCCATCCTAGTCAGCACTTTTGCTGACCCAGCCAACCTTCTTTGGTCTGCAAGACTGGGCAGGCAAATCCCATAACGATTCTCTCCTGACATTTCTGGTGCTTCCAGCTTAGGACCAGGCTGGAAATACTTTGAGGACCGACGATCTCATGGTATTTTAGCACATGCCAAACCAGCAGGAACCCCGAAGAGCAGGGACCTGATAACTAACAGGAGGAACAAGCTTTTCAAAACTCAGCTACAATTTGTCTTGAGTTGTGGACAAAGGGTCTTGGGGGTGGGGGAGAGGAGGGAGATTGTGTGTGTGTGTGTGTGTGTGTGTTGGTGGGGAGATCATTGTGTATCCAAGCCAGAGGGCCCATCCCTGGAGCTCATTCCCTACCAAATCCAGGAGAACACAATCAACACAACTGCAGATTTATCTTCAGTAGGTGTCAGGCGACCACGGACTATCATGCTGATCAATGCTGTCTCATTGTTTCCCAGTACTCCCCCCGTTTGTCTGTCTGTCTGAATCCATTTGTTGCCTCCTGTCTTATAGTGAGATTGCAAACTCTTTGGGGCAAAGGCCGTCTTTGTATTCTGTGTGTGTACAGTGCCTAGCACTATGGAGTGTGGTCCATGACTGGGGCTCCAGGTGCTACAGTTATACAAATTAATAACAATAATACCACAGCCTGGGAGTTACCAGCTCAGAGGGAAGCCCCACAGACCGTGCCATTGTGCTGGATTTCAGTGTACAACAGTGCTGTCTCCTGCCCCTTTTCCTTTCAAACAGACAAAGGCGTAACCAAGCCCACTTTCTGAGCCCTGCCGATTGAGCACACTACCTCCTGACGGGAACGGAGATTGCCCCATGGAGCACCCACCGTCCAAACGTGGCATATCAAACCCGGGCAGGAACGGAGTTACTCAGCACATCACCTCTCCGTTACTCTGTCAGGCAGCAAGGCTGGGGTCATTATAAACACCAGCCGCTGTCCTTTGGTTGTCAGAGCAGCTTGGGTTCTGAGTGTAATATTATCAGATTGGAAATTTCAGACCGGGTTTGCTGTCAGATCTTCATCTGATCCAATTCTTCTTTCCCCCATAGTGCCCAAGTCCCCAGAACAGCAGGACATCAGACAAGTTGGCTAATCTGCTAATGTCATCTGAGATATGCTCACTGACCTTTAGCTTCTTCTGGTAGACCAGCTGGCTGTTCTGTATGGAGAACCACCTCCTGAGGAGAGAGAGGAAAGAAAGAGGCATCAGAGCAAGTGAACAGTGCCAAAGCTAGGGGGCGGGGGGAGATGCAATCTCCTTTTCCCTGCAGAACAGGACATCGCCTCTGCACTTACAACATGTGCCATTGATTTTAGGGATTGTGGGAAAGACCAGGGTGGGAATAAGACTTATCTTCCTTCTGAGACTAAAGAAGTGCTTTGCAATGTTAATGGATTATTGTATTTGGCATCGAGACACTGGGGTGACAAGTGTCCTCGAAACTTCTATAGAAACATTGACATATGGGAAGAAAGACAGAAAGATGGGGAGGGATAACATCAGAGTTGTACACTTTGTTTCTTAAGTAGGCCAGACCTCTTACCCCCCACTTGGGAGTTTGGGGCGGGAGGGAGAAGCCTGGCTGAGAGAAGTGGGGATGACAGGGCCGCCTTGGGGAGAAGGAGCAGGCCAGGGAGCAGAGGGGAGGGCAAAAGGCTTCCAGCAGCCTGATTTTGACTAAAATCACAGTGGACCCATTTGATGCTGCAGGCAGAGGATGCTCTGTGATGCCTGAGCCCTAACCCCAACCTTTAACCCCTAACCCTAAGATCACTGGCTTTCCCCTGTATCCACAGTGACTCTGCTCCCCAGCCACAGGCATCTGTGAGGTCACTGCCTCAACCATGTCTCCAGAGCGACTTTGCTCGCCAGCCACTGTCCTATGGGAGAGCTCTGCCCCACCCCTGTATCTAGAGCCTTTCGAATCCTAACAATTTGATTAGTGGAAATCCGGCCTTTCCGGTTTTCTGACTTTCACCAAAATCCGAAGGGGCGTTGTGAGGCCTAGCCATCCGTCCCCCACTCCACGGTTCTCCTATAGCACGTATCACCATAGCACTGAAGAGCACTTTACAGCTGAAGAAACGAAGGCATGCGCACACCCAGATTAAGTGCTTTGCCCAAGGTCACAAAGAGTCAGTGTCAGAGTTGGGATTATAACCGGGGTGTTCTCACTTCATTCCTGTGATTTAGCCACAAAGAGCCTCTTTTGTCACGGGGGAGCTGAGGGAATTGACAGCAATCCATATTGTTACATCCCATGGAGGCTGTGTTGAAATATCTGGGCGCACACCAGGGTGAGGGAAGAGCTCAAAGCCCTTGAATCTGGATGTTTTGGCTGGTGTGAGAATAAGTCAAACTCTCCCATTGTTTTGGGTCGCTGGTGTTTAATATGAACTATATGGGCCCGATTTTCAAAGAAGCCTCCTAAATCGTGTCTACAAAATGTGTGGCCCTTCTGTTTGAGCAAACAAAAACCCTGCATTTATCGCAAACTCTCTGCATAATGTTTCTAGGGTTACTCGTTAAGTAGGGGCACTCGAGTCAGTCTGAAACTCCTACAGGGCTTGGACAGTTTGGGGGAAGAAGCCATGCTGCAGCTATGCTATAGACAGTGGATTATTTAAAGCATCTACCACACGCTCGACACGCAAAGGAATTCGGTACCCTGGGAAAATGAGGCAAGAGAGGATTCTGTTTTCAGCTCCTTGCTTGAGACATTGCTCAGAGATAAAAGGTGCCGATTGTAAAGGACTTGATGCCAGCGCCGTATTATTGCCTAGGCCGACAAGGCCTAGGCCTAGGGCGGCAAATTTGCAGGGGCGGAAGCTCCCCTCCGCGCCCTGCCCCCCTGCTCCAGCTCACCTCCGCCTCCTCTGCAAGCGCGCCGCCGCCGCGTCCGGTTTCTCTCCCCTCCCAGCGCTTGAGCCACGAAACAGCTGTTTCGCGGGAGAGGAGGGGGAACACCGCGCGCTGGGGGAAGAGGCGGGGGCGGGGACTTTGGGGAGGGGGTTGGAATGGGGGCGGGAAAAGGGCGGAGTCGGGGCGGGGCCAGGGCGGCAATTATTTCCCGGCCTAGGGGCGGCAAAATTATTAATCCGCCACTGCTTGATGCGTCTGCCAGAAAACAGAGCAACGCAGGAGACCTGAGGCCATTCTGCCTGCTTGAAAGCCCCTTTTGATCAGCTCCTGAGCGTGTTTGGAGCTGCAGCACTTTGAGCTCCACTTGGTGACAGCCATTCTCTCTGGCAGTGGCAACGACATATTCTCAAGCAGCTTTGCTGTCACATGAAGCCAAGTGGAAAGCTCCCTTCCCAGCTGTTTGATCCTGGATGCTGCTCCTCACAGCGCTGTATCTCCTCCTGTTTGGTTTCTTAGCTGGGGCATTAGCATCCAGGAATGCTCTGGACTATGGTGCTGGATCTCATTCTGACCTCAGGGGTCTTCTTCATCCAGTATCCTTCTGTGTAAGTTTCCAACAGGGACTTCCTCCCAGGGCCCTTAAAATCACCATAGTATCTTCCCACCCACGGTGAGGGGGATATGCATGGCTGTGAATAGCTGGGCTGTGGGGGGATACAGATGACTGTGAATAGCTGGGGTGGGGGGATACGGATGGCTGTGAATAGCTGGGCTGTGGGGGGTATGTACAGCTGTGAATAGCTGGGCTGTGGGGGTATATGGATGACTGTAAATAGTTGGGCTGTGGGAAGATACGGATGGCTGTGAATAGCCGGGCTGTGGGGGTATATGGATGACTGTGAATAGCTGGGCTGTGGGGAGATATGGATGGCTGTGAATAGCTGGGCTGTGAGGATATATGGATGACTGTGAATAGCTGGGCTGTGGGGGTATATGGATGACTGTGAATAGCTGGGCTGTGGGGGTATATGGATGACTGTGAATAGCTGGGCTGTGGGGAGATATGGATGGCTGTGAATAGCTGGGCTGTGGGGGTATATGGATGACTGTGAATAGCTGGGCTGTGGGGGTATATGGATTACTGTGAATAGTTGGGCTGTGGGGAGATATGGATGGTTGTGAATAGCTGGGCTGTGGGGAGATATGGATGGCTGTGAATAGCTGGGCTGTGGGGAGATATGGATGGCTGTGAATAGCTGGGCTGTGGGAAGATACGGATGGCTGTGAATAGTTGGGCTGTGGGGGTATATGGATGACTATGAATAGTTGGGCTGTATGGGGATATGTACAGCTGTGAATAGCTGCCTTGAGGGGAATGGGGTACCTTGCTCAGAACTCCCATGGATCGTCAGCAAGGGTGAGATGGGGACTCACTTATCCTGCAGTGTAGGAGCTCATCATTAATCTGACACATAGTGGAATGGGGTGGTGGCCTTTTGCATCAGGAAGCCTGGCTCTGCTGAATGAAAGGCTGAGAATGGAGGCAAAGCTCTGCATTGGAAATACTGCGGGGAAAACCGTAAATGGTTCATAAATTCAGCTCAGAGGAGTGCCCTGTAGTTCACAGGTTAGCAATCACCAAATCCAAATCTCTGTAGCCGGGGGCTGGAAATCTCACAAGAACGGCTGTTCTTTTCACAATCTGGCACTTTGGCTTCTGGTGCCTCAGGAAACCTTGAAGTGCAGAGAATGCACTTGAATGCCATGCAGATGGCAACACTGGGGCTAAGAACATCAGACAAACTGGTTTGGAACGGCAAGAAAGGCCCAGCTTGAGTTGGGGGTGAAGGTTTCGGGAGGGAGGGGCTTACCCCAGCTTACCAGTCTCTAGGCATAAAACCAACAGTTTCTGCACAAAAATACAGGGACGTGGTGAACTACTTGTTTGTTTCAAACTTCTACCTAGCTGCAGAAATTACCCTGAACTTGGACAGACAGGTGACCTCTAGGTATTATATCACTGCACTGCCAGGTGAGAGGGGAAAGCATGAGTGGGTCAAGGGGGGCATTGATCTGATGTACTAATAATAGAATCCGATGGTTTGAATTCTGCTCTTAACTGCACCAGCGTAAATCCGGCCCATTGACTATCACAAGGGTTCCTAGACACACACAAATATTGATTGAGGAGAGAACCTGAAACCCGCTTTGCTTGCAATTCACCTGGGAGCTGGGGAGCTGGGGAGCTGCTCAGCTCAGGAGGCATTTATTTAACTGCATCCCCAATGACCCGTCATCTGAAATATTTATAAGTGACCGAGAGAAGGGGCAGTGCCCAGAGGAGCCAGATCCTGACATTTCCAGGCTCCCACCTCCCAGGGAGGTTGGATACTAGCAGCTCTTGAAATCCAGGCTTGTCCTGCTGTGTTAGATGTTTCTCTTGATGGTTACAAGCATACAGCTTTCCTGGGGCAAGGCTCCAGCTGCTTTGTGTCCTACGCTCCCTGCATGAAGCCTGGTGGTTGTCTTAAGATGGAAGGTTTTCGCTGTCACTTACCAAGAGGCGGCAAACTGCAGGCAGGCTGACTGCACTGGTTCACCCTTTAGGATTATACCAGTTCTTAGCAAAGAAAGAACTAGGCTAATGCCAATGCATGTAAGGTCTCCCACTGTACTATTTCCATGGTGACCTTGGGCCCTGATGGACCAGACTGCAGGTAGCTGGTAAAATAAAGAAGTGATAACAAAAGAAAGATCCACTGACTTTCAGTGGGAGAGCTGAATGGTCCCACAAACATTTGCAGGGCCAGGAGAAGCCAGTTTATTTTGCAGACGATCTTCACTACCTATAAAATACATAACATCCAGCTCCTTTTACTGAGCCTAAACCTTTCTGTTTAGAACATGCCAGCATCACAGGACCCTTCTTATATTAAGTGACTTCACAAGTTCAGCACACAAAGAGTTAAGGGATGCTGCACTGACAGACAACTCTGCATCAACCCAACATCACTTCTCTGTGTGGGCCTGGAGCTGATGAAGCCACTTAAACAAAGGAAAATACCTGCTGAGTTGTAGCCAAGTGTGCGCTGCCAGGCTGGAGATGCATTCAGAGCCCTCATCCAGTTATCAGTTGGGATACACGTTACTTACCGATTCCATGTTTTGAAAGCATTGCTTGCTCTCTTGAAGAGGTACCCTTCCATCACCACTCCATTGGGGGCATCAACATTAAATTCCACCTTGGAGTCATCGTAGGAGAAGTCCTGCAGGTCGAAACATGTTGAGAAAACACATCAGGGCATGCTGGTGCTGCTCAGCGCCACAAGAACTAGGGCGAGGGGCACGGTAAAAACACCCAGATAAATGGGAAACGGTGACACCAAACAGCACATCGGTGTTAGGACCATGAGGATATCCAACCGGGAAACATGTGAACACGTGTAAGAAGGTTCTGTGGCTGCAGGGGTTATTTAAAGCAGCCTTTCCCTCAATGGAGGCCTATGCACCAATCCTTGATTAGGTTGCAAGAGAAAATAAGTTTGCTGGTCTCAGCCTGTGTTTTCAGTGGAGGCTGGTTTGCATCTTGAGAGTACTTCCTCTTTCGGAAGTAATCCTCATGATGGCCAGACTCCGGCCCAGAGGTTTGGTCAGGACTCAGGTGTGGTGGCAGAGTGGCGTTCCAGGACTGGCATAGCTGAGGTGATACTCCTCAGGCTGGAGGAATACCGGCAGATCCAGAACAGGTGAAATGACCGTAGCAGAAAGAGCTGGAGCTCAGAAGTGGGGTGCATGGGTGGAGCTGGGTTAAGAATTAGCGCTGAAATAGCGGAGGTGGTGCAGGACAGCTGTCGAGGCAGATCTCTGCCCATGAGAAGCTTGCTCTATCTGGTTGCATTTAGTGCTCCCTGTCTCTCACTGTCATGGCTATTCACAGTCTTCTCCACAATTTTTGGGGTTGTCTTATGGCCTGAGAAAGTGTTCACAAATTCAGTTAGTTCGAGTATTTCCCACCCTAATGATTTTTTTTTTGTGGGGGGAGGTGTGGTGCTTAAATCAGAGGGATTGTTCACTGCAGTGCCAAATTACTCCAGTTTCCTGGCTTAGGGTTTTATCAGCCAGGTTTAGGCAAAATAAGCCCTTTTTTGAAGACAGTTTTACGTCATTATTTTTTGTATTAAAAGTTCACCCACAAACCACTGTCTCCTGCTGGGCATATTTTCACACAGCACCCCTGAAAAACAATGCCAGCAGAATCCTCTCACTCACATTACTGCAATAACTGGGAGCCATTAATTAGTCTCACTCCAGTATCCTTAGCTGTTTCTATTGTTAGGTGTTAGTAATGCGCATGCAGTTAACCACTGCTCCTCCTCCAATGAAAGCCGTGGCTACCCTAGCAGCTAAGAAGAGAAAGTGTGGGTGGCTTGGTATCTTGATGGTTGAAAATGTCCAACCTCAAGTGCAATCTACAATTGGCAGTGAACAGACAGTGAAGTGCTGTTCAGAGGTTAAGTTATTCTGTGTAACTGGGAATTGCCTGCCCTGGATGAGCCCATGATCAGAGCAAACATGAGCTCGTCACCATGTAGCTGGGGACAGGGTCAATGGATGGTGTTTCCAGGAGGGAGGAAGGAAATCACCAATCCCGTTTCCAGTTAGTGCATTCCACACACCAGCCCCGATCTTTACTTATTCACCTGGCAAACAGACTGCCAGTCACATCTTTACCTATCTATCACCCTGGTAGCTGACTTACTGAGTTTGGCATTGCTGTGCCCGACAGATTCCATGGATTGTGGTAGCACGTGAGCAGGGCAAAGGGCTCCAGTAACTGTTCCCAGAAAATCCTCATGGAATTCTGCTACCAGTGGAGGGCAGTATCTCCTGCCCGATGGAAACCAGGTCACGGAGCCTGAATTACTTTCCAACCTAACCGGCAGTACTAGGAAGTCTGTTCTTTCCGCAAGCTGCCTTCACCATTATATAGTACTCTGCAGCCAGCTCCTGCTGGTATAACCTGATCCCGAGAAAGGCAAAACACAATCCATTGGCTGGAAGTTAAAGCTAGACAAATTCAGACTAGGCATAAGGCATACATTTTTAATGGTGAGAGTAATTAACCATTGGAACAATTTGCCAAGGGCCATGGTGGATTCTCCATCACTGGCTATTTTTAAATCAAGATGGGATTTTTTCTAAAAGCTCTGCTCTAGGAATTATTTGGGGGAAGCTCTCTGGCCTGTGTTATACAGGGGGTCAGACTAGATGATCACAATGGTCCCCCCTAGCCTTGGGATCTGTGAATTTATGCTCTTGAGCATAAATATTTCTCTCCACTCTGCTAGATTCAGAGGCCTAGCCGCACCACAGTAAAAAGCATCATCATTAACTTAAGTGCCTTTACCAGCCCAGCACATGGAGACTCTAGTGATGCTGTGTTGCTAGGCAACACGCACTTCAGTCTCATTAGGATGAGTTATTTCCATGTTCGGAGATGCCAGCTTGCCAGGGAGATATCATAATAAGAATAATACTAGTAGAGAAGGAGGAGATATAATGGGAGAAGACTGAGTCATTTCTTGAAAAGGCAGCGTGACGCCCAATTAGCCAGGAGAGGCTACGCTGTAAAGCTCCCACTTAAAGGGGGTCCACTCGGCCCCAAATTTACTTGCCATAAAGGGGGGGGTGAAGCCCATGTGGTCCCCTTTGTGGATGCTTTTGATGTAGCATTACAAAAAAAGACAGAAGGGATTCTGATCCCACTTCCATCCACAGCCAAATCTTTTGGCTGCAGTGGAATTACTCCGGAAAGACACTTGTGTAAATGAAGTCAGAATCTGGCCTGTTTGTTTTAGTGTAAACACTGTGAGCCACCAAACAATGTCTTCTTTCAAAAATGCATGACAAGGCTAGGGCATGAGATTTCCAGTGGTCAACATTTAAAGTCAACATTTGCCAACTGATACCATACAGCTACCGCAGGTATTTCCTGTTTTAGTTAAAGGGGGATCTGGGGGCTCTCAGGTTCCACAGAGTGGAAACTACTGATAAATACGCTTTAACTTTGACAACTGTATTGTACCCGACTTTAGGGAAGAGGTATAATTTGGGATCTAAATATGTTAATCAGGCTTCTTCAGCTGTCCCAAAACAAAAACACGTTTATTACAGCAAGGAGAGAATTTTGCTGAGGAATGCAAGAAGGACAGATGGACCATATGCATCCATTAAAAATCAATGGAGTGACATCAATGGAGTGAATTCAGCCCTGCATGTTTGTATTTTATTACACTTTTCCCAATTTTGATTGGCTAAACATGGTTCATGTGATTCCCCTTCTCCCCATTATAATTTCACAGGATTGTCTGGAAAAAAATCAGGTGACAAGTGAACTGTATTGAGACTTCAAAAACAAGGGCGACAGCACCTGGAGAACTTCCTGGCCTTTCAAAAACCTCTATTTGGCCAATCTCATCTTTAAAAAGAGAGAGTGTGTGTAGATAGAGAGATAGATAGTGCCTAGCACAATGGGGTTCTGGTCCATGGTAGAGGTTCCTAGGTGATACCACAGTATAAATAAATACTATTACTATATACACACCCAACCTACATATATTACTAATAGGAAATTGAGATCCACCTTGATTGGTGTTGGAAGCTGGCTCCTCTAAAAAGCACACAGCTGGAAAAAATGATATTTGGGTGCATTACTTGAACAATACTTTCTCTTTTCTAATCCACCACCTTTTGGGGGGGGGTGTCAGAAAAAGTCCCTGGAGCAAACTGTGGTCTCAGTTACTCCGGTGTAATTCCCAAGTAACTCCTTTGACGTCAAAAGAATTATGCTCGGGTAACAGAGAGCAAAATGTGGGCCCTAGAGCTCTAAGCTGGATTTGTGAAGTAGGTCCAAGTATGGGAAGATCCTGGGTGTGTCTTATCCTTGGGAACGTACCCATGCAGATACTTAGAGGGGGAATGCATTTTGTTCAATCACAGTGGACTAGAGGGAGGTGGTTGGGGCCGTCACTACAGAATACTGCAGTATCTAAAAACAAATGAAATCAGAGAAAGGGGAGATAAGGGAAAAATCCAGCATTCCCCCTCCCTCCACCGAAAAATGAGATTTGTTTCCCCTTTCCCACTGAGACCAAATAAGAAATGTATGGAGATGGCTTGAGGCTGAACAGCAAATAAGGCAGGATTCAAGTCAGTTTCATGTCCCTGCCATTCACAGCTTGCATCCTAGAGGATTGACTGCTATGGGCCTGGGGAGACTAAATGCTCAGGTCCATTCAGAGAGATGCACAGAGGCAGCATTACCCTTTGTCTTTAGGAGAGATTTAACTCTTCTGGTTCCAGACTGAGAAGCGTGGCCTGGGCAATGCTGCAGTGTCTAAGCCCTGTGTAAATCTGCAGGGCCAGGTCTCTGCTCCGCACTCCTTTCTTAATAAATACTAATCACCGCAGAGTTAATTAAAATTAAAAACCCTACAGTTAAAATCAGCCAGGATGCTGTGGCTTACAAAACTGATTCCTGGGCACGTATCTCCACATTCCCAGCCCACATAAAGATGTTTCCTCCCCTGGCATGTTGGCCACTGAAAAGAGAGGGAGCAAAGAAGGGTGTTCGGGACGGGGAGCTGCTGGAATACCAGCCATCTGGCGAAATGTCATTCCCAGACCCCTGCCCTCTGATTCTTGATTCGTTATAGCCACTGGCATTGGAAGCTCTTCCAAGCATCTGAAGAAATAGTGCTGCAACCTATGTTCAAATAACATCAGGGTGCGGCCACTGATAGATACAGCGAACGTGCGAAAACAGTACTGTCTCACCCGACATACCTGCCCCCTTTCTGCACGTGTCTGGCTCACATCTGCTCACTTCACGGACTCAAGGAAGCTCTTAATCCTGTTAGCCCTGCAGAGCGGTCCAAAGAGCCCAGGGAGACCAAGCACAATTCTGTGCCTGCCCCACACACATCCCCATCATCAGCCGAGCCTCAGTTAAGTCCCTGCGGCTGACGCTTTATTAGAAAGGATGCCATGAACCCAGCCGGACTCTCCAACCGCAGGTGGAGTGAGAAAAAAATCACCTTTCTGCCTTGTAAGCCGAGTAACTGTCCTGGGTCTACTCACACTCATCAAGGCTTGATGGAACAAGACAAGGGGCTCCCGCTCTCGCTCAGGCTCCTGCTGTTGTGTCATCTCTTACACGTAACTGCACGTTATGGTCGGAGACTCGGCTTCGATTTTAATAAACTGCCTTTTGTCAGACCCTTAGCATCACTGCAGTGTAAGAGCGCAGGGTAAAGCTGGTTTTGTTTTTAGTTCCATTTAGCTCTATCAATCTATCTCGTGGCCTTGTGGAGCGAACACTGGCCTAGGGCTCAGGACAGCTGGACTCTAGTCCTGACTCTGCCATAGGCCAGCTGGGGGACCTTGGGCAAATCACTTTGCCGCTCTGTGCCTCAGTTTCTCCATATGTAAAAGGAGAATAATGATTCTGAGCTCCTTTGTAAATGCTTTGAGATCTACTGATTAAGCGCTCGCTACTATTATTAATCTAGCCATCCATGTGTTTTACACCATATTCATCACTGGAGAATGGGTGCCTACCACCATTATGAAATGACAAATGCATGCTGGGATTGTGTTCTGAATGGCATCTGGCTACAACTGTCCACGCAACAGTGAGCTAGCCACAGCGGTGACGCGTTGGCGCACACAATGTTAAAATAAACGAGCCACCCTCTGAAACAAGAAATAAGATCTGCCAAAAGTCCGGCAATCCCTCCATCATCTGTTCTCTTTTCTTTCATGCAGTTTCGATAAATCACATCGATCCTACCCCTTTGTGCCCCTTCTTCCTGCCCCATGGCTTTGAATTTACACCCAAGGCTGCCTGGGAACGGAGAGCCTTTTAGAAATGACATCACAATGGTTTCCATGGGAACGCATTGAATGCCACTGAAGCAACGACAATGAGGTAACAAATTCCAAGAGAGGGATGTGAAAAAGGCCTAGACATGGATACTTTCAAACTGGCGAATGGAAAGGAGGAAAAAACCAGCACAGACACTATCTCGTACAAAGGGGCATTGAAAAAAAAATGTCAAAGGTTCTTTCAAGGACTGGCCCTTTAAGAAGCCGCTTGTCTATCTCCACGAGACAGCCACGGCGACTCTTGGCGTTGGCTGTGGCCGAGGAGCTTGTCCAATTTCTTACGCAGCGCCAGCCATGCATGCAGGGAAGGAGACTGATCAAATTAAATAAACTTCCCGATAAAGTGAACAGCTGTAACAGGAAAAGCGGAGACGCGCCCCAGTCCCCAGGACCATTGGAAGGTTTTCTTCAAAGGACAGAGCCCTGCCCACTAGCCTTTGGAAACTCCGTGCCCTGTGTAGTTGGGGACTCTTGCGTCTATCCCCTTAACATAGGTCTAACACTGTCCTGAAGGGGGCGACACATGCAAGAGTGGAGATGTGTAGGCTGGAATCTTCATTAAAGTACTGCACTCTGCTGCAACTACATTCCCCACTAAGGCCATGGTATCCAAGCTGCTACGTATGGCCCTTCTCAGATCAATTCTAATAACCAATATGCTTTCCTGCTTTGTATTGCACAGCTGACAATATACTGCTATGGTTTCGTATACATCCTGTTTATTAGCAAATCCCTTTGCTTATGCTATTTCTGATGAATAGCAATTAGAATAATAGAAAATGCATGCAGGTATATGTACAGTCTGCGCGTGCATTGCCTCAGAAGGGACAACATGGTTTTAGCAAAGCATTCAGTTATTCTCTTATATCAATCGTCACTATTTAACAATTATATAGACTGTAATGCACACACAAAAACGTGTGTATATAATATATACCATATTAAAATAAATACTACATGAGACCAGTCTGTCTATGTACTTTGTGTGTGTGTGTGTGTGTGTGTGTGCGTGTATCTATCTATCTATCTATCTATCTATCTATCTATCTATCTATCTATCTATAATGTGTGTGTGGATATATGCATATGGACTGTTCAGATACATATATTTTGCATATAAATGCACTCACATTTTATATATGAACAGAAGAATATAAGTACATACTCTACTAGTGCATGTGAATATTAAAGCACTTTCTATACATGACTTACACATCTCTGTGTGTAGACTGTGTATACACTGTGACCCCATGTGCACACACAGGTTCTACACACACATTCCCATACATTGTGCACAAACACACATTTGATGGCTAGATCCGGAAGAATCCTATTTACAGCCCTTTTGTTTCTCTCATTGTCTTATGATAACTGATGGCCCTGCTCTCGGCTTGCCAGGGAGAAGATGCTCAGGGACCGTTCTCCGCTTTTATGTCACAGCAACAGAACTCAACAAATCCGCCCTATCAAATAATAAACCAGAACGAACTTGTCCGTCACATCAGCAAGGAGGGAGACCTGGTCCTGCATGACCCTCTAAGTTCTCCTGCACCCAAATGGAGCGTGCCCCCTAAACTTCCTACCCCAGCCAAGCACCCCCATAAGAAAAGCTCCTTACCAGAAGGTACTCAAGTCTGCCAAAAATCTTCATGCTGCCCGTTGCGGGAACGAGTTCTGCTAGTCAAGCGAGCAGGGAGCTTCTGTGCACGCCTCTCCTCTCAATTGCTCTCTAGAGCAGCATCTCTGCGAGGCGCCGTGGGATGGGAGGGAAGGCAAGATCTTTCTCCCCCCCCTACTCCTCCTCACCCCTCCCACTCCTTTTTGGGTGGCTGCGAGCACCGCCGTTTGCTCCTGTCAAAGCAGGGACGCTGTGCGAAGGAAGCGCGCCAGACTCTAGGGACCACCTGCCTGCCCCCTCCTCCTGCCTCCCATTCACCATCAATCAGCTTAGAGCAAGGGCTAATTATCATACAGCTGTCACCATAGGACAGAGGGGCGTGGGGGCAGCAAGCAAAGCCAGAGCAAAGTTGACAGGAGGATGCTCCGCTGAAGCCCCTTGACCCCAGCCGAGTGGATCTTCAAGAGATTGGCATGCTTTTGGCAGGAGCTACTTCCTATTGAGACCGTCTCATACATGGGACCCCCGCCTAAGGAAAACGGAGCCCCCCATTGGCTGACAAAGCCACACATGCTCCGTTGGGGCTGCTGCGTGTCGGCGTGATCTAAGAGCCATATGGCCGACTGGTTTATTAGTTACCGTTGCTACTAAATCAGGCAGACGACGCTGCCCTAACATTCACCGCTCTCTTCCCACACACGTGCACAAAGCCGTGCGCCAGGCCTGGAGAAGAATCAATGGGCTCCAAAGGAACTTCTCCTTTTCTTCAATTGGCTGGTAAATTTGGGTGCAATGGAAGGGCTCGGCAAGGCCAGGAAGTGGGAGAGAGGACGAACTCCCAGTTAAAGCACATAACGAGTCAAGAATCCTGGGATCTATTCATCACTCAGCCTCAGACTCACTGTACTTCAGGCAGGTCAATCTGTGCCTCAGTTTCCCCGGTGGTAAATTGGAGATGGCAATAACTCTTCCCTGCTACACAGGGGGGTGGCAAGGCTGCAGGGTGGTTTGAGATCCCCTGGAGGGCACTAGAGAAGGGCCAGGTATTACTTAATCATTATTATTATTATTTATTAACTCCAGCTGTGGCCAGATATGACTTGCAGCCTCCCCTCAATCAGCTCAGCCAGTGCACCTTAGTCTATACCCTAGGCCTCTCCTGCGTATAGACTGCTCATCACGTCAAAGCAAGGGCCAGTGTGCCAAGCTTTCCTATTTAGCAGGGGCAGTCCCTGATTATTAGCTTAAATGTTACCCCTTTTCTCCTCTGTCCTCCAGAAAGCTGTCACAGACCCATGCATTTCAATGGCGTTTCAAGAGGCATCCCTTTATTTTTCTCCCCTAACTGTCCCTTTCTGCACCTTTCAAATGTCAGCCAGTGTGTGTGTCAATTCTGCGTTGTTGGGGCTAGCAGGAAACCCACAAACTCATTTCACTTGTGGCTTAAGACAAATTTGAACTCACATCTCCAGAGGAGCCATGCCATAGCAGGAACACAATGTGTCTCTGCAGTCACCTTTTAAATACCACGTAACTTTCCCCCACACGTACATGGCTGTGCACACAGTAAATGCAGATTGATCCAGCAGCTTCATGTTAAAATCGTGTCCTCTCGCTTTTCCCAGCTGGCAGGAGAGTTTAGAAAGGTTTGCTCCAAACCATAACAATTCAGCCTCCTCCCACCCCGCTCCAATTTTATTGGCGTGCCCTCTGTTTAAGCACTACTTGTTTTCATGTAGAGTGTGAAACAGCAAATGGAACTCCTCAGAGTTGTAGGGCTAGCGGGCAAGGAGGACAAAGGGGGCAGTGGTTAAGATAACAAAGGCAGCTTGAAATGATTGCTACGCTGGGAATACGCACAAAAGGTGACAGATGCCCCTAAGACAGCAGGGGCCGAGGGAGGGATGAGAAAAGGACACTTCAATAACAGTGTGAAGGAAAATAATCCAGCTACACTTCAAGTTTTTCTCCCTTGCAGAATTTTTTCTGCTTTATTTAAAAAACAAACAAACAAGCAACCAACCAACCCTCAATCCAAATCGCAGCTTCTCCTAGCTAACGGGTTCCGAAGGGCCTGCCTGCGTTCCACCCCTCGCAAACCTGACAAGGGGGAATTCAATTAGCAAGACAGCATCATAAGAGTCATCATCAGGGCAGGACCCACAAAGCATTATTTCAAATTGGAGTCAGTGCCATGTTGTTTGGGGAGACACTGTGATGGGGCAAAATATATTCCTGCCTATCTTCTCCCAGGGAAAAGGCAGTTGTGGGTCCCTGTAACTCAGCAGGAGAGTGGGGATGAAGTGGGGTGAAATCTTTATCTTACAATGACTATGGTCCAGTGGCATTGCTGCAGTGTCAGAGGCTGTTA
This sequence comes from Emys orbicularis, assembly GCF_028017835.1. Taxonomy (NCBI): domain Eukaryota; kingdom Metazoa; phylum Chordata; order Testudines; family Emydidae; genus Emys; species Emys orbicularis. The sequence continues at coordinate 16,027,668 of NC_088704.1, forward strand.
TGTATGCGATCGTATTTCCCCTTGATTCCATGCCTAACCCGCGAATGCAGTGTCCAGTAGGATATGCTGAGACACAAAGAAGTAACAACCTCCTCTAATGATACCAGTTTTCATCCAGCAATATCAGAGCTCTCTACAAATGTGGGTATCATCGTCTCCATTTCACAGAGAAACTGAGGCACCGATCTGGCCAAGTGATTTGCCCAGGATACAGCAATGAGCGGCAGAACTGGGAGTCAAACCCCTTTCTCTTGAAGTCCTGGTCCCACACTCTATTTGCTGGACCATGCTGTTTCCTGCTCTACTCCACAGAGATCACAGAGCACATAATATGGAGCAGACTAATCTCACCCGACCCTGTCATCTGGACATCCCCTATTCCCCACCCCCTCACAAAGCCAATTCAACCTGCTTATCTGCAGCCTCCCTGCTGCCTCCAGAGAGACACTGGCTCCTTTAGCCAGCCAGGGCACACGCTCTCCAGGCACTGCTGACTTTGAAAACAAAATTCCTGTCTGGCTCTAACAAGCAATGGTCTGGGGGTCACTGGATCCAGGGCTTTGATTTGACCCTACTGCAGCTGGAAGCGAAATGCTTCCAGCCCTGCACTCGACTATGGCTGTCTAACTTTCCCAAGGCCACTGGTCATATACATGGGGAGCCAAGGCCATGGGGCGCTCTGTTCATAAGGATCCCCGTCTGGTATAATTGCTCCTTTGCTTTCTCTGCATCTGATCCCGAGTCATTCCTCAGCTCTTCCCGGCCAGTCTGGTTAGTAGAGCAGCTTTGTGTGAAATGGCTGGTTTTAAATGCATTGCATTAGAAAGACCCTTCCCTGCTCTCTCCGATGAAGTCATCACTCCCGTTTAATCCCTCCAGGGGCCAGGAGGCTCACAAATGGATTTCTTTCCCTCCCCGCAGGGCAATCAGGCTAAGAGAGCATCTGCACACACAGGAAACGCTTGTCAGTAGCCTTCCAATTCGGTTACACTTTCATTTCATGAGGCATGACATTCCCCTGAGAGAGCATTAAAAAAAGAAAGTGCCATGAAAGCACTGCTCAATTTTTCCCTGCAGAGGAACGTTGATCTGCATGAGAGCCTAGATACATGTGAACTTATCAATGAATTCTGTGCCCAGCACAGCTGCTTTCTCTCTGCCTCCTGTGTTTCTTCACTTAGCTCCTGAATGTCTGTTTTGTCCATGGCTCTTGCACATCGCCTCTTATTTCGCCACAGCACATGGGATGCTAAGTGGATTCCGGGTCCAACTCTAAACTGTACAGTGCGGCTTGTCAGCGATTCTGAGGAGTGGCCCAGATGGGACGAATATCCCTGGCATGTTTTTCTCATGTCGCGTTTTTTAAAAAGAAAAACAAAGCAGGGCTGGACTAAGGTTATAATCCTCAGGCCTGGCATTCCAACACCCCAGCCTTCAGGAGTGCTGCTGAGAATCAGTCTGGCTCTTTATAAAGAAAGCAAAATTGGCGTCTGGATCCAGACTGGAATTTTGAAACCTCCTAACATCTGGGGGAGTTCAGGATCTGGAGTTGTAGATTGGACCAATCACAATTAAAAGGCAGGCACAGCCGGATTTCATCACACAACAACATGGAATTAAACATATTTCACCCAGGCAAATCCATCTCTATGGTGTGGATTTGGGTGGGAGTTTCACACCTTTGCAGGTCTAATTTCAGAGTCAGGTTTCAGCAACCCCCCAAACCTGAGCTTTGCCTGGTTTCAGGTTGAAATGAGACAGAAGCTGGAGCTGCACATTTTAAATCCAGTCCCCAACTTTCCTGGGAGTCGGGACATGTTTGGATCTGGGGTTTTGGTTCAGCCCATTAGAGTGAAGGGCTCCGCTGAGTGCCTGGATCTGAGGGTTCTAATTTGGATGCTTCTAAATTTTATCTGTGCATGACCTGGTTTTTCTCCTAGTGGTTTGTGTTACCTGTTGTCCTATCTTCTGCTGGTGCTAAAGGACTCCTGGTGGGATGTAGCTTGTGGGGTTCTTAGCTATCGGCCTGGAGAGAATGACAAGCTCTCATAGGCCATCAGCCAACAAGCGTCCCAGTGAAAGCCTACACAAGTTGGAAACCGCACAGTGGATTAAATCGAGTTCTCAGACTCTCTCCCTCTCTCAGGATTTTGCCTTTGCTTTGCTATTCAGCAGTTCAATTGGAGATTATCTCGCTTTGAAGCCATTTACCTAATCTCATCAGAAAAGGGTCCTAATTCCATGGCCTCACTGTTGTCATCTCCTGCGGGGAAGGACCTAAATGGATCAGAATAGAAAAGCCTCAATAGCTCATCTGTCTACACCCAGGAGATAGAATGAGCGGCTGTCAAATGGACTGGACACCTCAGACTGCAGACAGCAGGACACACTCTCTGCCATGAGTGAAGCCTGAGCAACAGGAGACACAGCGTCTAGGACTGAGCAGCCTCCGCACAGCAGTGGACTTTCACTCTCAGCTCCGTACAGCAGAGGTAGGGATCCCACGGCTTAGCTTACGCGGATCTGATTGAGATGTAGGGCTTGTACCTTCATGTCCTTCCTGGCTAGCAAGCTGAGCTGTGCCCTGGCAGTGCATAATTAAACCCCTATAACATATGGACACACACTGGTAACAAACCAAAGAGGATCCCATCAGACATCCTCCCCAAGTACCTTAATGCTTGGTTGAAGGGAAAGGGAGCAGGTATTGAAGAACTTCTGTGCTCCAAGAAGACAGGCAGCAGATTAACTAGCTCCTGTCTCCCAGGCTGTCCCATCTGGCGGTTTGCAGAACAGTTCCTGACCCGTGTCAATAAAGCTAAAGTAAACAGGTTTATGCAATGGAGCTACAGTGCAGCAGCTGTGGCTAAGTGATCAGTGGAGCAGGGAGAAGGGGGAAAGACTCTGTTTATCATTCTGTCAATTCACAGTCGATTCAGCAATCTGTTGAATTCCACGCCTGAGAGTGTTCTACTCGGTGGGAATAACACATATAGCCATGGCTGCACTTCAGCTGACAAATCCAGCGCCTGCTTAGCCTCCGGTTTGCCACCCAGAAACACATGGCAAGGTGAAATGCACAGGAGGAAGTGTCCATGGTGCTGAGAAACACCAACCCAAGCCAGCGTTAGCAGCGCATGGCCCGGTCTACTTGCTCCTTTATTCCATGCGCCTAACATTCCATGCTCACCGAAGCCAGGGACAGAGGAGCGTTGGTTGGACCCAAGAAGAGCGTGGGTATGCGCTGGGCAAGCTTTGCCCACGCAGCTCCACCCCAGTCCTCAGACCCACCACCCACCATTCCAGTCCTAAGGCGCCTTGCAGCTCTGGCAATGCACCTCATTGCTCAGTTATAAAAGCCCCTGTTATTCCAGACCCACAGCTTATTCCTGACCTGCAGCACTCCCTCTTCTGATGTCCTGGGTCCTTTCATGGCTCTGCCAATGCACCTTTTGCCAGAATTTTGTAAAGTACTTAGGTGCCTGCAGATGGGGACAGGCACCTAGAGAGGTTTTCAAAAGCATGTAGGATTTCAATGGGAGTTAGGCACCAAGGACCTATTGAAAACCCCACTAGGTGCCTACTTGCATCTTCGGGCACATGGATACTTTCAAAAATCTGGCCCATCCATCTTCAATTGCAGAATTTCTTGCTATTCTACTTCCACTGCTCGGTCAACACTCTTCAGTCCCAATCCACGGAACCCCTGCAGTTCCAGAACTGGGCCTCTCTTGAGTCAAGACTGCCAGTCATCTAGGATATTGCATGGCAGTTTTGTTATGTGAAGGAAAATCTACTAGGGATTAGGATGAAACCACCAAACTTACTTGCAATTGTGTTTGGGAATTAGTTCTCCAGAGAGGACAGGCTAGAGCACTAAAGGATCCAGCCAGGATCTAATCCCATTGCCAGTGTAGATCTAAAAGCAGGGCTCACTGGAGTTCAAGTGTAGTCAAGTGCAACTCCTTCGAAGAAACTTAGCTCACAAAAGGGAAGAACCAATCTCTCAAAAGACACCACACAGCAATGTGGCTGTACTCACCTGCAGGAGAGTCTGGAGGGGGTACGTCAACGATGGGTGACAAGAGAGAAAAGAAGAAAAAAAGGCACATTACTTAACATTCCCCTAATGATCAAGTGCAAAATCAATCCCCAGCGAAGCTTCGCAAGGCTTAGCAACCATGTTTTCCAGATCCACCGGCAGGCTCAGAATTATCCATGCAATTTCTGTGCCCCTCCAAATCTTGCATTTCTGCATGCAAGCAGTAGCTGCATACTGGGGTCAGCTAGCCAAACATCTCAATGCCTGATGTGCATGGCAAATCTGACACTGTGGGCTCGTGGGAATGTGTGTGTGTAGTTCTGGGTTTTCAAACTGAGAAGACAGCCCTGTGGCTGCTTTCTAAACTTGTTCCTGAACGTCCAGCAATAGCACAAGGGAACAGCATTTTATTTGGTCTTCCACCGCTGTACAGAGTGACGAGTTAGTTGCTGTCAGTGCGGCAACTGGTATATACTCTGCAACAGGCCATGTTAGAATCTGTGTCAGCAAAGGAGGGCACGTCGGGGCCGGACACCTGGGTTATCCCTTACCATTTACAAGCATTGCAATGGGATCTTTAATTTCTGCCAAAGAAGACCTCAGTTTAGCATCTCATCTCTGATCATGCAGACCTACACCCTTCCCCTACTACTGCACTGGGAGTTCGTTATCCAGCTCTGGGGGTTAGCTTTGAATCAGTTTGTGGGCCCAGAGTCAAGAACTCATTCAACTGCAACACCCAGAGCCCCACCCTCAGCTGCTGGACAGCTCCCCTGAAGCAAATAGAGGTATGTCAATTTAACCAGCAGAGGGTTTGCCCCCTATCCCCAAGACTCCAGTTGTGAAACTCTGGATTTGGTGTCAACGGAAGCAGAATGTGGCACACCTTTGTCACTAGGTGTCATGCCAAGGCGGGGTAGTGACATACTGGCTTCACTGGCCGAATGCATTGACTCCAGTGGAGCAGATTTGGGCTCCGCATCTTTTTAAGTGCATGGTGCACGTGAATCCTTTCCAGTCAGTCCTGCTCTGGGACGGTGAGAAACGCAACATGCCTCTCTATGCAGAGCCTGGACTCTGCTTTGGCAGCGAAATGCTGGAATCCATCTCCTCCTCCCCAGCGGCCGCCGTCAGACGACCAAACTGCCCTCTCCCGTCCCGGCCTGTCAATCCACTTCCTCGCCCATGAGTACAAAATCAATATTGGGCTTTGCCTGGGTCTCAGCTGGGTACTTCCTTTCAGACATCCACAGGACATGCAAGCTAAGCAACCTACTTAGACCCCAGGGAGGAGAGATTTAAGCAGACTCCACTGACCTCCCTCCCGCAACTCAGCAAGATTCTTAGTGTTAATATTCCATGGGAAACTGCAGCTTTGTCATACAAAAAGATCCTAAGGTGTTTCTACAAGGATCCAGTAGCCCTGCTAGCTGGGGATGGGCCCAAACTCCATATCTGCCCTGTTTCTCATGCTCCCCGCACTGAGGTACTTTTGACACAGGTAACACAGGTGGCATAATTGTTTCTGAAGCCATGCCCTGTAGGACTGTGCTCTTAGCATAGCTTAGAAGCTAAAGAAGGATCATCCGAGGGAGATGTCCAAGGAAAACACAGGAAGTGGTGTTGGTAATTCACTCTTCCCTGTTCATCAGTACTGAACCACTGCTCCCACAGAGATCTAAGGGGATCTACACTGCATGACATGGGCCGTTGACCCAGCCACAGGCATTCTTTCCTTTGGCTTGTTAGTAGATGAAGGGATGTCAACTTACTCATCATCGACATCGCTTTTGTTATGTGAATTTTTTTTCTTTTCCATTGGGAAAAATGGTTCGTATAACTGGTCATGCGTAAGATTAGTGGCCGTAAAATCAAGGTTCTACTGGAGCACCAAAATTTCCCCCAAAAGATTCTTCTTTCACTGGTGAAATTACCCACCCCACAGCTGCCTTCTTGATGGAGAAGGAAAATCTATTCTTTGGGCTCATCGGAGAGGAGGCTTCCTTTAAGTAATAATGGTCACGGCACAGGGCATATTCCAGGGGTTAGTAACTGGCTGGTGCCATCTAGTGTTTAGAGCCAGAGGGATCAAGAGACTTGATAGCCTGGGAAGTAGACATCTCTTCAGGAGCACCATGGGCCATGGTCATTATTGCGAATATAAACCAGGCAGGAGACAATCAAGTGAAAACACTATTAACAATTCCTTTGTTACGGGCAAACAACTTGCAGACAAGGGAAAAAGTGTTTGTGAATAAATCATGGTGAAAAAGAAATCAGGCCTAATTTATTTGATGGATATTCTTTGACCACCTATAGAACGGGGAAAATTTATTTACGAATAAGTGATTCGACAAGGAAGGGATAAAATTCCTTGGATAAACTCTTGGGGGCTGAGGCTCAAGGCTTGTCTAACAGCCCTGTAGTTCAGACTGCAGGGTGTGAACTGCTGCGCACACCAAAGGGCTGCGTTGTAACTCCCCTCCCTGCCCGTAGACGGTGCTAGTGTGAACTAAAATGTACCAAGTTCATGTTAACATAGCGCCAGCCCAAGCCCAGACGTATACACAGTGCGAGCCCAAGACTGGAGACCGGGGCTCTGAGACTCGCTCCGGGTTTCTGCTTGCCGTGTAGACGCACCCTCGGTGCATGACCTTGGGGAAGTCACTTCACCTCTCTGTATTTCAGGTTTCCTAGCTTCAGAATTGGATAACTAGTACTGATGTCTCAGAGAGGCTTTGTCAGGAGTAACTTATTAATGTTTGTGAAGTCCTTGGAGATCCTCAGACAGAGGGTGCTAGGAAAGGGCAGAATGTGACTCCTTAAAGAAGAAAGAGGATCCTTCTTTATATCTAATAATGCCCATGTTGAAGGGACATCCATCGATCCCCATATGTACCCCTCAGTCTGCTCACCTACCCATCCCCAGACATTATCTATCTATCTATCTAATCATGTAGCGAAAGGCAGTTTGGTCTCTCCACCACCTGTACCTATCTATTGGAGCTCAGTTTAAATAGCTTTGCTCTGCCCCTGCGGGGAGGGCCGCAGGGCTCTCTGATCAGAAAGCAGGCAGGGCCTCTTGTACCCTGGTAGCTGGGAATTCATTCTGTGGGAGGGAAGAGAGATGTGGGGAAGACAGGCGCATTTCCCAGCTCCCTCCACTTCTCCTCACAACCCATTAACCTAACTCGGGGTGGGGGGGGGGTGATCTCCATGTGAATGAAGAAACGGCCCTTCAGCCAGCCCAGCCCCCAGGGAACAAATGGCTCCATCCGTCTGCTGGCTGAGTTAAAAGGGGGCGCTGACCATCTGGTGGAGCTGGGCAGTCAGGCGTGCTGCTGCCGCCTCCTGGGGAAAGGTGGAGGGGAAGCTGGCTGGACAGATGTGAGAGCAGACAGACAAGTTTCGGGAGGGATGTGCTGCCACCATAGCAGCTGCAGACGCTGGGGCTCGCCAGACGCTTTGTCCGGCTTGTGAGGGCAGGGATGGGAGAAGGGAAAAGAGAGGGAATGGATGAGACGAGGGAGGGAGAATGGGAGAGCCGCTGGGCTGCTCTAACTGCTTCCCAAGCCAAACCTGGCTTCCCAGAGTAATGTCCCGGCCTTACATGACACTGTTTTCATGTATGGACTCATGACAATAACATGCTCTGGGAACAGCCCCCTATGTGCGAGAACCTCAAAGGGCTTCACAGGCATTAACGAATTAAGCCTCACAACCACCTAGGGAGGCAGAAAAGCATCACACAGAGGGGGAAACTGAGGTCCGAGGAGGTTTAATATTTGCCCAGGGGTAGAGTGGGCCCAGAACCCAGGAGTCCTGACTCCTGATCACTCCGGCTCTAGACACTAGACGGCACTCCCATTCTGTAAACCAGAATAGTGCTAGCTGGGAAGGGACTCCCCTGCAGCTGCATCCAAACCCAGCTCCGGCAAACGACGGCGGAAAGGTTTCACTGCCGCATGGCGTGTAACCCAGCTGCAGGGCCATTACAGTCCCACCGCTAGCTTCTCCCGCAGCAGTCCCTTTCCTGGGAGGCTGAGGTGCTGCTAACCACTCAGCTCTCCTGGCTAATGGAGAGTGATGTCCTCTCATGCCAGCCCGCAGCCCCCGGGGACTCACCCTCTGCTGTATCAGGGCATGCTTGTGCTCCATCTCCCTCTTCTCCACGGCCGAGTCGATCACCAGCTGGTCCAGCTGAAGACAGGGAGGAGAAAACCCGAGGGAAAATTCAGTGAGATGGTTCCCATTACTGTGCCCCCAGCCATCTCTCCTGCTTGCCATTCTCTGGGCTCACACCAGTCTTGCCAAGGGCCTACGTCCTGGGGAGGGATGCGAGTTTCCCCGGGTCCAGTGAGGCTGCGTTTGGGTGGGCGCTGCGGGCTGGTACGGCAGCTAGCTTTCCACCGCTGGGACCTCCTCCCAGAGCTTGGGATTTGGGGTGATGCTTTGTCACCGCCCTGGTTACGGGGAGCTCCTTAGACCAAAGCACAGAGACTATCCTGAGGCACATCGCTATGAGCTTTCGCGCTCCTGTCTGCATGGCCTGGGCATGTCCACCACCCTGTGAACTCCCAACTCCTTCCCCAGCATGCACTGGGCTCAGTATAAGACCAGGGCTAGAATCTGGTCAGGAATCTGGAGGGAATGTCTCCCGCCCAGGCCCTAAACTTCGGCAAGGAAGATGCAATACAAAAAACAAACAACCCAGGATGCCTTGTGTCTGGGAGGGCTGCCCAGCCCCAGATGGACCGTAGGAGTTCCTGCTTGGTCCAGTGAGCAGGAGATGCCCAGGAAGAGCCAACTTGTCTAATTATGGCTGAGTTCCCGAATCCCCAGGCCGGCCATGTTCCTGGCAAAGGCAGGTTCTGGAACATTCCCGTCCTGATGCTCAAGGCTTTCCTGGCAAAGGGATCACCACAGGGAAATGGCAAACAGAACCAAGCATCCCCTCACCCCAACCCCTCACCTCAGTGGCCAGCTTCTTCATGTAGGGATCAAGTTCATGAAGGAGGCTGTAGCCCTGCTGGAAAAAGGTGTACTGGGCGTGCATGAAGGACAGCATCTGGGGATGGGAAACAAGGCACACGGTCAGAACAGGAGCGGAGCCATTGGGAGGGGAGGGGAGATTATGCAGGGCACTCATACACCCCAGTAGAATATCAGCCTCAGTGCTGGCCTAAGAAAACAGCCTGAGCAGACACAATCCTCTCTAAAAGAGCTCTCTCGGAGCCCCTCCTTCTGCCAGGGCCAAATGAATCCCCCGCGTCACTCCAATCCCTTCTGTTGGGTGACACCGCGGACAGCGCTAGCCTGGGGGAGCTCTCCTCCATGCTGATGATGGCGAAGGAGCGACCCACCTCACAGAACAACATGCTCTTGTGACTGACCAGGCCCTGGGTTGGGACTCGGGAGAGCTAGGTTCTATTTCTGGCTCTGCCACTGGCTCCTTGTCTGACCCTGGACAAGTCACTCGATTTCTCTCTGCCTCTGTAAAATGGGAATAAGAATACGGCTCTACCTCTGAGGGGTGCTCTGAGGCCACACGCACCATCTAGGTGCTCATATGCTATGGGGATGGTGGCCATATATGTACCTAGGTAGAGCATATCGTTTCTAGACCGTGCATATCTCCTTCTCAGGCTCAGCTACATCACCTCTCTCTGCAGACATCAACACATCCTCTTTTCCCACCTTTTCTCTCTCTTCCTCTGTGCCCCCCCTCCATTCCTCCTGCCTCTAATCTTACTAAGCTTGCAGGTATCCCCCCCCCCCATCCCTCCCCACATAGTGACTGTCTTTTCCACCGTGTCACTGTCACTCCTCTCTGACAGCCCTCGCCCTTCCAGAGCACCGAGGGATTGTTTGGTTCTTTGTGGTGCACTATTGTTCCAGAACCCCGCAGCCCACACTGGCCTTCCTGCCTGCGTCTCAGTGCTGGGGACGTGTGTATCCGCCTGGGCAAAATGGAGCATGCAGCACTGCAGTGTACTAAGTCTGGGGACAGCAGGGAAAATTGAATGGCGCCCTTACCGCGTCCAATATTTCAAACTTCTTCTTGGCTTGGAGGACATTGATCTGTAAGGGAATCAAGACAAGAAACTCAGCAGCGGCAGCCCATGGGCTAGACATAGCAAGCAGCACCCATTGCAACAACCCTAAGCAGGCAGCGGCAGTTGGCGTCTGACGGGCCCACTCGGAGATGTAGAGATTTCTGGGTAAGGGCCAGTGTGTACAAATTAAAGTCCCTGGGTAAAATTTTCAGACGTAGGCTCCTAAGGGACATAGGTGCATTTGAAGATGCTGCCCCCTTGGTGTTACTGCAGATCATCGGACTAGCTAGGCTGGCCCCAGGAGACTGTTCAGTACTTGGTGCCCATGATGTCGATGCACCTTTAAAATCTGGTGGGCCACTGCTTTGCTTCCTCCTAGCAGCTAGATCGAGTGGTGTCAGTGCAGCATGTGTTGGCTCAGGGCTACGCGTTCGCCATCGCTCAGCTGGCCAAGTAACCAGCACCCACGGTGCCTGCACTGGGACCTTGTTCCTAAAATAACACATTGTGATTGACAAAGGAAACCAGATCAGTGACTTTAGCGCTCAGGAAGGGCTGACAGCCCTGGAAACCGAAGTTATCTTCAGAGCACAGGCAGCTGCTGTGCAAACTTCCCCTGCGCGGCCCCCAGTCTGCCTCTGATCTCCTGTGATGTGTGGTCACCTCGAAGGACGAAAGAGGGGGCCTTCAGTCACATTCAGTCCTTAGACTAGCACCACATTTCCATGGTCAGAGAAGCACGACAGCACCATCTAGTGAGGCTGGGAGGGTCTTGCTCTGAAATATATTCTGCAGCTGTTGTAATGCCTCTCTGCAAAACACAGGCAGTGTTGGTGCTAAAGCACCTCGGTTCTTGTGCTCCTTCCGCAGGTGCTGAGCAGTGCGGTTGGAAAGCACATTCCAACATCTCTCAGCCTGCTACGTGCTACTCGGACCAGGAAAATCCCAGCTTTAATCCCCGTTATAAAAGACAGGGCATGATGCAGCAGGTCCCTGTGCTGTCCTTTTATTTCTGGAGACCTGCCATATGTCACCAATACAGAGAGTTTGGTGGGCTCTCATCTTAATCCCTAATTAATTGAATTGCAAAATCACAGCACCTTTTGAAGCAATAAGCAGCTTTTGCCCAGGAAAGGCACAAGGACCAGAATAGTAGAGGATGCTTGGTGAACCGGCTGCAAGGTAAAGCCAGCCTAGCAGCTGTGTCTAGCTCTATTAGTGAGCACTAGTGGTTCACGAGATAATGGATGCCAAAATCAGGTGGGCGAGACTGTTGCAAAGCTGTTTGGTTGGTGAACCAGTGCAACCGCGCTCAGGACCAGTAAATTCTTGTCAGCTCAGGTCATGGACCACAGTCAGGAGATGAAAAATGCTTCTGAGATTTATAAAACATTAAAGGGAAATGAAAAGTAAGAGGCTGCAGAAGAGAGAGTGATGCCTTAAAAATAAAAAATGAATAGCATGCAGTTACATAATACCTTTCCATGGATCCCATGAGCAAGTCTGGCAAGCTTTACAAGTGCTGTAATTAGCACTAAAGAGCCTGTCAAATGTAGCAGAAGATTTCTATGGGGCTTCAGCTGTCAGTGTCACGAACAATATGTTACCATGACAGCTGCAAAACAGGTCCCGGTGTGTTAATATCTCTTTTATAAATGTGGCACCAATTAGCTCCAACGATGCTGCACTTGGAGTAGCTGAGACTAGAGTTGAGAGAAAGTTACAGCAAACGCTTTCCTGGATCAGGGACCGAGGGCTCTGTTCTCCCCCAGGTCCGAGCTGTGCTGGGACACGGATGGCGTGTGTCTGTGTTTGGCAGAACCTGCCTCCCGATTCTTCCTCAGCCATGTCCCATCTTCTGCTACAGCTATCCAGAGGGCTTTATACCAGCGAGTATCATGTAGAGGAACTCAGCTCAGAAACATCCCCAGCCTGCCCCACAACCTTCCCCCTCCTCCCTTCCACAGCCAGGATGGGGATAGCGGATGGATGGGAGTCAAATAGGGGGTTCCACTCCACAAGGGGAACTCCATGGCCATTTACAATCAGAATCCAGCCTCTATGCACCGCCTGAGGAATGCAAAGGTGCCGGATCACATGGGAGAATCTGGTCCTAAATTGCAATTCTCTGGGTCTGAGCCCTTTTTGGACTCTTTTGTTGTTGTTGTTGCAAATATTCATAAAAGCAACGTTCCTTCATGCAAATTTCGGGCCTGTGACCAAAGTCTGTTTCGTGATGAATGGAAATTAGTTTTGGGTGGAAGCGGGAGGGACAGGCTTCCTGCTTTTCCAAGGCTGCCGGTCCAGGAAATGAGCACTGTGTCTTTGCAGCTCTGGTCTGGTGAGGAAGATATGCCAATCATGGCCTTGCTAGGACAGTTTCCTGGCATCTGCATGAGGCCAAAAGGTGTCTTTTTGCCAGAACTCTTTCTCTCACCATGGAAGCTTCTGTTAATTGTTTGGTCTTATCTAGACAACCAGCCACTAGATGGCATGCCTAGGCCACACAAATGCATACTGGTAAAAACAAATTAATCTGGCAGTTAAAAAATGCCCAGTTACTTCAAGTAACTGATTCGTGCAATCCAATTTGGGGGGGGGGGGGGGTGAGGGGGAGGGACTTTGGCAGATTTGCACAGTAGTTAACTAATTTAACTCCAACTTTCCTTGATCATCTCACTGACAGATATAACTCCAACTTTCCTTGATCATCTCACTGACAGATATAACTCCAACTTTCCTTGATCATCTCACTGACAGATATTTGGCTGCTGTGCTAAGTCAGAGAGCTGAGAGGCTGGAATCTGCTTTTCCCCAAGGCTCATCGCATCCTTGGGCAAGGTGAGAGGCACATTAGCAAAAAAATGCTGGGCCAGAGTCTGCATTATAGGCCAACCCCTTTATGTCATCTGAGCAAGACTCCTCTTGTTTCCGAGACGTTTGAAATAGGGAAGGGGAATTGTGTGAAGGGGACAGAGATTTGTAAAACTGCTGCACTTAGGATGCAGATTTAAGTTGTGTCAAGGGCCCCTAACGTGTTCATATAAATAAATAAAATACCAAGCCTTTCCCATCTCTAACATCTCTGAGCCTAAAGGGATGCAAAGAGATCCTGCCCCAGTTCTTCTGTCTGTGTCTTTTTGGGTGCATGGCTTTAGATCGTCCCCCCCAGCAGGGCTAGCAGAGAAATCCCACTGGATCGGCCTATGGCATTAGTGGAGCTTTCTACCTTTGTCAGCATTGGATATTGGCCTACAACACAGGAACTTCTTTCCCTAGTGACCTTGCCAGCAACCACAGCTGAATTTATCTTTAAATCCCAGAAGCCAAAGAGCTACAATCCCTCAAGGTTAGCAAAGCACCCATGACTTACAAATTAAAGGGACAGCGTCCCCTTTCCACCCACTGCTGATTCTCAGCAATCAGTAGGATGTGACATCATAGACTATCTCGTGATAAGACAGAAGGTGCTGGCAGATGGTCCCAATTTGGTGCTGCAGGGAACGAGGGCTAGTGGAGTGACACATGGATCAATATTTGCACTGAATTTGTTCAGTTATTAAACCCATTGCCTGGAAGGAGGAACCTGAAGTCAGCTAATAAAATCTGCAAATGAGACAACAAAAGCTTTGGCGGAGGGCAAGGGGTAATTATGGGGGCAAAAACCATGTTCTTTGAGGAGACTGTAATGCTAAAAGGAGCTTCAATCAAGGGAATTAGTTTAATTTTTCTTTATGAGAAATGATTGTGACATTTACCATTTCAGCTAGGGTGTGGTTTTTCAAGCAATGTGTATACACACATGTGTGTGCATGCACAAAGGTATATGCAAACACGCACACATGTGCCCAGAGGTTTTCCTTAAGGAAACTCTCTGTAGGAGGAATGGGCTGTGACTCACAATCAGAACATGGGGGAGAAAAGCACTCAGAGGCATTATCTCGCTTTCTTACTTTGGCTGATTGCACAATGCCATCTTCTAAGCCCTACTGGAGAGATCTGCAGATCAGAGAGGCAGAGACTTCTGAGAGAAACCGGCTCTCCCTTAGGCATTGTCTATCCTGGGAATTTGCCAAGCAATCGATGTCAGTTAGAGAGATAGCAACCCCACCAGTGGAACTTACCCCATCTTCAAGCAGGGGTAAAGTAGGCATTTGATATGGACAGGCTGGGGTATGCCAAGTAAAGAGTAGTCAGGCAGATCTGGGATCTAGGGCAAATTGTGGCTTTCCTGGTTATCCTTGGGGTTTCAGCAGCCTGGCTACCCCACAGCTGAAATTGGGGCAAACGTTCAGTACAGAAATGGCCTTTCGTTCCAGGTCTGCTCCAAACACCTTTGACCGGGTCTCGCCAGACTATGCATTGGCTTTTAAGAACTTCCCAGGGATTCTCTGCCATGTGAGGCAGCAGGTTAAGTGCTGGATAATTTCACAGTCAGATACCATTTAAAACCCAGATGTCAGATCCTCCTTTCTCACCTCCACCCACCCACTGGCTCCTCTACTCTCGGCTGATGGATAATCAGCATTTATCCTGGGCTCACCTGTTTCTATGACAGGACGACTGGATGGAGCTGGTAGGCCAGAACCTCACCTGTAACACGTAGTCCAGGGCCAGGTGTCGGAAGCACTTCCTGGTGATGGTCAAAGTGCCCGTCGCTTCCTCCACCTCGTGGGGCTTGTGCCGCGGGGCCTGCGCGTTCTTCACCAGAGAGATCTCCATGTCCTCGCGCACCTTGTCAAACTGTTTCTTCGTCTCCTTGAACTTCCGGACGTCACTGGAACCCAAAGGGGACGACCACCATTACAGGGCAGCCAGGACCACCAGGGAATCAGCATTGGAACGCAGCAGGGATCCCGGTGGCGTATGATCTCTCTAATGGCCAGACCCTGACCTCACACCGTATTCAGTGACCCCACTCAGCTCTGCCAAATCTGGGGCTGGAAGGAATTTCCCCCTAGCTCAGATTGGCAGGGACCTGGAGGGAGGAGGGGCTCTGTGGCATGGGGCCTGGTTTGCCTGCTAGGATTATCTGGGAATCTCTCTTCTAATCCATTCCTTGGCACTGAAGGGGTCTCCTGTTCTGTGCCTGTGGCACACAGTTTAGTCTCCTGAGGACTGAAATGTTGAGGTCTAACTAAAGTCTTTGCGCTTCATATAGGAGTATCTGGATGAAATGTAATGGCCAGTGATAGACAGGAGGTCTCACTCATGGTCCCGTCTGGCCTTAAAGCTCCATGAAATGATGAATCAGATTCTGACACAAAACATCTCCCTCTGGATGCAAAGAATAACTGCACTTTAAAGTGGTCCCTTCAAAACAGTTAGAGGCGTCCCCAAGGCGTCCTCCAGCAACCCGCACAATCCTAACGATGCTCTCCAGCTGCCTTGCAATGAGACTGGGATGTTTCATAACAGGCACTATCAGAAACAGTCAAATTACATGTCACCAAACATACTGTACTGGAGCCTATGAAAATACCACAAATCAGCCGGTTCTCATGTTTAAAATTCACTGCCCAGCCAAGTGCACTTTGCCCATTGTCATGTCTCTTCTGACCTGCCTGCAAGTCGGGTTTGTTGATTTGAAGTGTTAGAATTAGAAGTTTCATTTTTTTCCATCTTTTTTGTACTCTTGTAACCGGCACATTTGTTTGTTTAGTGTGCCAGATGGGAGATATTGGATCCATAAAGGGTGGAGAGGAAACAAAGTGACTCACCCAAGGTCACACAGCAAATCAGTGGCAGAGCCAGTAATTAGCACCCAAGTTTTCTAAGTTCTGTTCCAGTCCAGTACCCTTTGTACTGGACCACCCTGCCTCCTGCTGGGCACAGGGCAAGCTCACTACCTTGTGTTCAAGTACTTCCGTGTCCTGACACATCTCAGGTATGGCATTACCCAGCATAGTTCACGTTGAAATGCTGGCTTGTTTACAATAATTACACCACTTTAGATGCTTACACAAATGCATTTGTGTTTCAATGCTCTGCAAACACAGGAATCACTTTACCCATCGCTGAAATACAGTCACTTCTGGGATGGGAAACGGCCCCTGTTCCACACTGCTCAGCAACACAAGCCTTTAGGGCAGGAGGGGAAGGAAAATACTATAACCAGCAGAAACTGCCCTCATTTGGATTTTGGTTCCTGCCAAAAGTACCAAGGGGCCTTAAAAACACCTTCAACTTGAAATCTAGTCAATTAAATAAAAATAGTTACATAGTGACCACCCTTGCCCCTGCAGCCCCACCCCCACCCCGACAACATTTATAAGCTTTTCCTAATTCTTGAAAAGTCGTCCCCCCCCCATTGCTTTAAGAAAGACAGACATAAAAACCAGGAGAAACTGACTGCATATACAGAGGAAACATGGAAGTCTCCTCCAGACTGGAGCTACAGTCCATGAACAGAGGAGAACTGCTGAGGCAGAGCAGAAGCGCCAGCAGCATAAATCTCGCAACAGCAGCATGTCCGCTGTTAATCAAGTAACCCATAGCGCCACAGACTGTTCAAAGCTCAAACTGGCCTGAGCAGCCACGCACGTGTTCACAGAAACCAAACCAATCAGTGAGGTCACAGTCATCTTCAAACTCCAAGGATGGACAACAACAGGGCCTCAACTTCACTCTTCTCTTCCCCTCACGTTGGAAGGGCTCACTATGACACCCACGCACAAACACGGCCTGCGCCCGTCCCCTCTCGCTCTGTGACACATAAACACGCGCGCGCACGCTCATCTGTTGAATTTCAAGTGCCACAAACTTCACCATGAAAACAATCCCTTCCTGAGCTTAAAAATATCCCCTCGGCCTCTATTATTACCCCTGCTGGGCTCTGGCCAGTGGGCTTGGCGTGGCCAAGTGGCACGGGATCTCACCAGCCCAACAGCTGGCGTCAGGCTTTCTACTCAGCTATTATTATGGCTGCCAACAAGCTCCCTCCTGAGCCAATGCTAAAAATGAATGGCGTGGCTTCCACTTCCCCCCCCCCCCTCCCCAGGATGCTTAGCAAAGGAGAGAGGGAGGGGAGAGTGGCCGCTGTCTCTTTACCCCGCCCTCAGCCACCTGAACAGGTAATAAGCCACATGGACTCTGAGGTTCCAGCTACAGACTTCCAAGTGGCCCGGCAGAGAGTGGAGGAATTGGACCCATTTGACATGAGAGCTGTGGCAGCCGGAGAAGGGCTGCTGGCATTGCACGGAGCGGGGCCTGGCAGGAGAGGAAGCATTTCTCGGTGCTTTTTGAGTCGGGAGTGGGGAAATCAGGTGATTTTTCCTAATTTGCAGCAAAGGTGTCACCTGCCAGGCAACCCATAGCCGGCCTTCTGAAGAGCTACTGGCCCTTCAACGTCTATGCACATTAGAAAGGGGTAGGAATCCATGGGAGGGTGTACAGGAGGGGCACGCTAGAGCCTAGAGCCTGTAGGTAATCAAGGAGGCCTTGCCTTGCCCCACCCCACCCCAGGGCTGGGCTATTTAAAGAGGAACAGGAAGCAGAGCAGGAGAGAGGAGCAGAAGCTCTGCAGGCTGCAATGGGCAGGGTGTCTTGCTCAGGCTGAAGAAAACCAGCCAGCGACGTGCTTTGGTGGACTTTAAGTTGGGGAGCTCTGAACCAGGATCCTGATGAACTATCTATTGTCATCACTCGTGTCCTGAAACCTTATTAAAAGGGGACATGCTCTTTGGTGAGTGTGTGTTGGCTTCTCCTTGACCCAGGCTGTTAAAGCGAACTTACTGCTGCCCCAACTGGGGGGAATTAAGATGTGGCACATCCTCAGCACCACCCCAGGCAGGTAAGGGGTTCTGTGGGGATGGCCCAAGCCTTGACAGAGAAGTGGAACCGGAGATGGTCTTTCAGCTGGAGAGCTCACAGATGGCTGGTGTTTTCCCCTCTTATTTACCTCCAAGAAACCCCTGATTCTCTTGTTCACCCTGTCTTGGGACAATATTTCTGTTCAGCTGAGGCTTCTTGCAGCCCCTGACTACTTAACAGTGCGCCCCTTCCACTGCTTCCTTCCCAGCATCAGATCACATACGAGGCTGGATCCACTCCGCTCCCGCTGGGAGGCTATTGATGAGGAGAGAAGGGTGAAATCTCTGGCCTGCAGAGCCAAAATATTAGGTTGGGGATGGTGGAGGGCCACAGAAGGTCATTCCCTTTCCTAGCACATCACAAGGCTTCTGACAAACTAAGGCTAAGTCCAACTTAGCAAGGTCTCTCCGGGGGACATGGCGTGTGGGGAGATGAGACAGGCTAAGGTTTGGGTGACGGGACTGAAAGCATTTCACCTCTCGGTACACGGCTGCACCGCAGCTGGAGCAAGCCTTCCAGCCCATGGACACAGACAAGCTCGAGCGCCGCTTGAGCTAGAGTGCTAAAATTGGCAGTGTGGACGTTGCAGCCTGGGCTCACCACCCGAGTACAGATGCAGGGCGGTGGGCCGGAGCATACTCAGGTGGTTAGCCCATGTCACAATGTCCACACGGCTATTTTTAGCTCTGCTTGAGCTGGCCCGTGTCTGTCTACCTGGGTTGGGAGGCACGCTCCCTGCTGCAATGTAAACATACCCTAGGTCGGTGGTTCTCAACCAGGGGTACGTGCACCCCTGGGGGTACGCAGAGGTCTTCCTGGGGGGACATGAACTCATCTAGATATTTGCCTAGTTTAGTGTTTCTGAACCCAGGAGTCACGGGACAGGTTTGGGGAGGGGGGGTCGCAAGTGCAGGGCCAGCAGTACTAAAAAACTCTCCTCTCGTCCCAAGGGCTGGCCCCTCCATGTGGAGACAGAGGCACATGAGTGGGGCAGGACTTGCTCTGCCACTGTCCGTGCTGGGCCTGACCCCTGGATAAACAGAGGCTCCATGGCTGTCAAGCCAGCCCCGAGTGCAATCACACAGCAATGTCAAGGGGTGAGAAGGGCTAGCTGCAGACTGTGTATAAAACTCTACATTGCAGAGTGGCTGTCGCTTCCTTTTCACAGCCAGGAAACTGCCGACGTGGTCCTGGGGGGTTCTTTAAAATGATCCCAACCACAGAACCAATTTCAGATAAACAATAGCAATTTGAAGATCAAAGCACCGAAGACTGTGACGGTGGGGGGGGGGGTCTGATGGGCACGACAAAGGGAGAATAAAACGCAAATACGCTGATGCGGTGACAGCCCCAAAATGTAGGTGAAATTCCCCCTTCCGGCTGCCAGGATTTAAGCAGATTAAATCTGAGCTCATCAGAGAAATGATTAGATGGAGATGGGGGAGGGGGAGTGCTTGGGGGGGGGCAACTGTGGGTCGTCCCCCACACCCAACCACCCACAGCTGCTGATGGATTCGCACTCAATTACCCGTTCCCATGGAAACCAGCTCCCGCTTAGCTGAAGGCCGCCATTGCCTCGCTGACCTATATTCAGCTGATTTGAGATCTCACGCTGCACTTGGTACCTGCCCATGGGCTGCGCGGGCACTCGGGGGGGGGGGGGGGGGGAGGGGGAAACAGCCTACACGGGCAGAAGAGATTCTGTTTCCCCCACCCAAGGGAAAGAGCACGTTGAGATAGACCTGAGCTAAGATGCGGGCTCTCCACATCCTGATCATTCCCAGCCCTGATTCTCCTCCACTTCGCACCGGCTGTGTGGCCGAACAACAGCGTATCCTCTGTCACGCACACGGGGTGTTTTACACCCGCTTTGCACAGGTGTAAAGGAACGAGGCAGCCGGGCCTCAGACTGACGAATAAGAACACGTGGCCATGTGGCATCGGGGGGGGGATAGGGGGGGGTTACGTTCCATTTTATAAGGGCCGGGGGATGGCTGACTCCAAATCTTACCCAGTTTGGGGCTAGGAGTCAGGCTTGGATTCGACGGTGCCAGTGTCCTCACAAGATTTCCAACGATACTGGTGCAAGGATTGCATGGCTGGCTGATCTCTCCCACGAGAAGCCTGCTTCCTCCGCAGGCAGAAAGAGCCCTTCCCCCCTACCTGCAAAGTTTATGTGCAACAGACGTCTACAGGCTCCGTTTACTGCCTCAGACACACCAAAGGTGTCCTGGGAGGTGGGGTTTGATTTGGGGGGATACGGGTGCCCGGTGAGAAGCTTAGAATTTAATGAGGCTGCAGGATGCTGAAGTGAAGCCCTTGGGGGAAGAAGTGCCTGGATTTTGACAGACAGCTGGACACTGACCTATGCTTTAAAAGCCATATCAATCTAAATGACGGACTAAGCAGATTCTGTACCTCATCCAGTCGGGGTGGCAGCAGTGATCAAACCAGACTTGGCTCAAAGGGCTTCCTACCGGGGGGGTGTCGGACCCGTGCTGCACGGATCTGGATTTTTGGGGGGTGTTTGAGCTGGGGGGGGTTTGGTGTGCTCCAGTGTGGTGATAGGAGTCAGCTTGTAAAGTGTGTATATGGAACTGAACTTTCACACGGTTTGGGGATGCTCAGATCTGGGGGTTTGTTTCATGTCCAGCTTTAAATTTTAAACTCAGGAGGGCCTGGATTGCACCCAGAACTAGGAGCTCCCCCATGACAGAATGTGGAGATGACAGGACAACAGCAGCGGGGGTCACCCCATCCCACTGCTGGATTCATGGTTCCCTTCCCTTGGATGTGTCCTTCACTCCAATCAGCGCCTTGAATATATACATAGCCAGTGCACTGCAATCCTGTTTTCACCACAGACACAAGAGGGTCCGTAGTTCATCAGGGAGCCCCAGCGGGGACCCAATCGACTAGTACTCACTCTTTCACAAAGTTGTGCAGCTGTTGCCGGACCGACCTCTGGGCTTGGTCAAAAAGGATCTAAGATAAAAGGAAAAAATAACAAGAAAAGATGAAAACGTGAAACTTTCCCCAAGGCGAGGCCGAAGCGCAACGCTGGGAGGGTTACCTGGCCTGGCCTGACAATGTCATACTTTACAAAGCTATGGGGAAGATCTGAGCTCAACTCCTCTTGGAATCCAGGCCGAGCCCAAAGGCTTAGGGATCTCCTCTGTCCTATGGGGGAGGTGGGTTTGATTCCCAGCCCTGCTCCACTGACCCGGTGCTCCATGCAAGGGATCTGTGCACACTCCCCACCCTAAGAACAATGCAGAGGTGGCTGGCGCGGGAGTGAGTGCTTTACAGCGACTGATGCTAATGTGGAATGTGAGAACACGTCCTTCCCAAAGCTGTCTGGCCGACTCCCCTGTTTATCCCAAGGTTCTGGATGTCCAATGTAACCTTTGGGGAAGCGGGGTTGCACTGCACAGACACATATATATATCTCCATCAGACCCTGTGCTGCCGTGCCTGGGTAGTGAGATGGGCAGGTGGCATCCTCACCAGAAAAGACAACAGGGCTGACCATGAACATGGAAATAGATTTTAGATGAAGAAAGTTGATTCACATTTCAGGGATCCTAAGTGTGTGTGTGTGGAGGGGGGGGAGCGGGCATTACTCCCGTGGACTGGCAAAGTGCCCATTACTTGGTGCTACCACAATCAATTCTGGTTTACGTCATACGTTTTTTCCACCCATGCGGCCGTCAGCATAAAAGGCTCCTGGATGGTAGCTCCCATGATCTGCAGAGGGTCACTACAAGCTCCCAAGAGAGTGTGCCTTGTAACAGCCTGTGCCTCCCTAGCTTGTATTTCCGACTGTGCCTCTCCCATTTGTCGAGTTCCTCGCTGTGTCAGCAGGGAGCACTGTCCCCTCCAACTGCACCCAGTGGTTTCAATTTCAGCAATGGGAAAGGGGTTCTGGTCTCTGAAGTAAGGCACGTGCAGTAAACCACATGTCACCCCTCGCTTCTTCTTTAAGCACAAGCCGACTGTGCTGGCCAGGAGAGAGCCCCTGGAAGCAGCATAGCCACAAGTATAGAAGGAGAAAGGAAGAACTTGCTCCTATCAATCATTTAAACCTCACTCCCCAACACTGGTCCCAGGCCCCCAACCACTTTTCCAGCGGCTGCTA
Source organism: Emys orbicularis (assembly GCF_028017835.1). Lineage (NCBI taxonomy): Eukaryota > Metazoa > Chordata > Testudines > Emydidae > Emys > Emys orbicularis. The sequence goes on from NC_088704.1 coordinate 16,049,716, forward strand.
CACACCCATCATATCTCTTGTGCATCCAAAATCTCCCCTCCTTGTTCTGCTCTCTTTTCTCCAAGCGATACTGTCCCAGCAGGGCGAGGTCCGCCTGTCTGCTCCCCTGGCCCCATGGAAACACTGCCATGACGATGAATAAGCCTTTGCATTTCAGACATGCCTTTCGATGATGCAGCACTTTGACTAATTGAGGCCAGATGGTCAGAGGCTCCCTGGTGACACCCAGAGGCCCTGCAGATGTGGAGACGGGCAGGGCTTGCAGAGTGGAGATGGGCCCAACAGCAAATGATCCCACGATATGACATTGTTCATTGGTTCTTGCTGGGACCCTGGCTCTCCCCCTCCAAACCATGCCCACTGTGGGAATCTGCAGACAGAGGAAAGCTTGTTTCACTTACTGTCTGCACCCCCACCCAGAGGCCTGGATCCTGCCCTGGAAAGAGACTCACTCTATGGCAAAGGGGGAATTCGGTATCTACGTCCCATTCAGCCCTTGGACTTTCTGCTGACTCTGCCAATTGTGGAGGTGGTTTTTGTGCCAGGGACATCTGTGCCCTGGGAACTGGGCTGAGACCCACTAAACTCGTGCCGTGCCATTTGCCATCAGCCCACTGATCCTGTGCCTGAGCCTTTCCAGGTGTGGTTACCTATGGCCCTTCTCTATGATGTGGATTCCTTCCTTAAGAATCCTGCCGTCCTGCTCAAGGGCTGTGCACTGGACCCTGTTAAGATCTAACTGTAAAACGCCTTGCGTAGAGCTGCCATTGAGGAGAAGTGAGACAAGGGCCCCTTACTTCAACCAGCTTGGTAAACAGACCAGAGCACGTCAATGTCTCTTTGTTTCTTGTAATCAGCCTCTGTCTCTATCCATGTGCTGCCTTTTGCCTTATCCTTAGATTGTCAACTCTTTGGGGCGGGGGCTGTCTTTCCGTTCTGTGTTTGTACAGCGCCTAGCACCACAGGGGCCTGGTCCATGACTGGGGAGCCAAGATGCTACTGCCATACTAATCATACATGGACTGGGAACCCTCCGGTTCTGTCTTTACTTTCTGCCCTAAGCTGCTGATTCACCCCCGGTTCCTGGAAGCATACAGGCCGTTCATGCTTATTTCCTTCTGAGGAGACAGTCACCAGAGGCTGCATTTTAAATACTTTCCTTTGGCCGTGTAAGTGATTTCCAAAAGATCCACACCATTTTCACTGGGGTCTGATTCAGCCCCAAGAGTAAGTTCAGAGGAATGTTCTCAGCCATTGCCTATGTGAAGCTCCCACAAGGCTCTGGCAGGGCAGCTGGCTCGGGCTAATCATGTTTTTAACTCACCGCTTGTAAAAGCACCTTTTCCTGATTTGGTTTGGTTTTTTGCCCCTTGCGGCTGCCCTGCCCACCTGGGTTTCAAGCATGATGCTCCGGGGCATCATATCCTGCCCCTGCAATGGCCATTTCTCCCTTCCTTATCAGATGGCCTTTCACACCTTGCTGTACAAATCACCAGAAGAACTGGTAGGGCAGACGCAACGGGCTGGTCTCTGGCTTGTCCACTCAGGAACCCAGCTCTGAGAGGATGGAGCAGTCCTTCTAACTTAGGCCACCCATAGCCACATTCACACCCAACACAGATGGCACTGCAGAAGGTAGCAGCTTGGCTGGAGGATAAGATCATGGTCCTTAGGGATCTAATCACCAGCTCTGATATGCCTCCATCCTTCAGAAATGCCGCTTCAAAGCCCGGCCGGGGGTGGGGGGGGGGGCACACTTTCATCCTTTTTAGGCAAATAAATTGAGTTCAATACAGTGGGACCTTCAGAAAGCCCATGACAGGTGCCAAGATAAATACCTATGCAAATGGATAGAACTCAGGACCTATCCACTCTGAGTCACCCTGATGCTCTCTGCAAACTGTTTGAGATGAGTGATGCTACCTACATGAAAATAATAATATACAAGACAATAATACCTCGCTCTTAGCAGCTTCCGATCTGAAAGTGCTTTGCAGCGGAGGTCAGTATCATTATCCCCATATTATAGATGGGGAGACGGAGGCACAGAGAGATGATGTGACTTGCCCATGGTCACCCAGCAGCAGAGCCAGCATTTGAACCCAGGTATCCTGAGTACTAGCCCAGTGTCCTATTTCAGAGGCTATACTGAGTCAAGTAATCGCCTGTAAAACCTCTCCAAAGGGCCAGTTAGAGATGAAGGGAGAGGTTTTCAAAAGGGGCCTAATGGGTTTAGGAACATACAGCTCAATGATATTTTAAAGTGGGGTTTGTGCTCCTAATTCCCTTAGTCTGTCAGTGAAAAACAGACAAAACACTGCGCCAACTCTGATAGGATTGCTTAAGGGAATCGTTTTTACCATGTCAGCCCATTGAAATGGAATTTGAATTCATTACACTACACAGTATTAGACTCACAAACCAGTATCTCCAAAGTTTTTGGTTAGATACATGCAGCACAGTGACTGTGGAAGCAACAGCAGCAGTTTCCAACATCTAGCCATCTGTCTATTTCTCTCCCTCCCTCCCTATAATACTAAGAGAGGGAATGACGGCCAGGGCACTGGGGGAGACGTCCCTTACACTTTTTGACAGTGCCGTGGGATTTTACCGGAAGCTGCCGACGACAGGCAGAGGTGATCACGGTGGAACATCTCCACTGCAGCTCGGTGCCCATTGGGAGTGAAGTGAATTGTGCCCTTGACTACGGCGTGGCCTGCTACTGGAAGGCCTAAAGCATTATGGGTGATAGATTTCAGCAGCAGCGTTGGCTGGATCCTCAAATATATTCATTACGCAGATGACTGCGGCCAAGGACAAAGCAAGAGGAATGCCAGAGTCTAGCTGAATACAAACGGTCAAGAATGGCCTCTAAATATGAACAGATGCAAACGAGGGTGGCGGAGGGGGGGAGGGGGGACCCAGACCACCCAGCTCACCAGTGTAAATTATTTGCTGCTTTTGGCATCGGTCTGCCCTCTTGGAACACTCTCCAAAAGCCACTGGCCTACAACTTTTTCCAAAAAGCTGCTCCCTGAGTGATGTTTACATGTTGACCGTGCCTCCCTAGGCTTGTAACGCTGTCCAGCGGAAGGCAAAGAGCAACAAAGCCATCTGGTTTCCACCTGCACCCACATCTGGAGTGTTTCCATTATTGGCTTCCACCGTGAGGACATGTTTGCTTAAGTCAAGGGAAGGGAAAGGCCACTTCATTCGGCTGGCCCCAGGCAGCCTGGAGGGACAAGCGGCTCGAGTTCCAGCATGGGGCAGATTTGAGTGGATAGCATCAGACTTGGTGGCTGAGGGATGGAGCGTCTAGACTGATGAACAGGACTAACCCCTGGGCAGTGCATTAAAAGAAGCAAGCGTGTGTCTAATGAGGGTTACTCAGGGCAGATCTACACTTAAAAGCGCTGCATTGGCATAGCTGTGCTGCTGTCGCGTTTTAATGAAGACGCTCTAAGCCAATGGGAGAGCGCTTCTCCCGTCGGCGTAGCTCGTCCACCTCGGCGAGAGACCAGCGCTCTCCCGCCAACGCAGCGCTGTCTACACCAGCGCTCAGACCAGTAGCACTAGGTCGCTCAGTGGAGTGGACTGTTCACACCCCAGAATGACATATACCGAAGTAATTTTGTAGTGTAGACCAGGGCTTAGAGTTCCGGCCAACAGAATGGGATCCTAGGCTGTCCTCACGGTTTTGGTTTGGGTGTCCTGCCCCTGCATTTAGGTAGTGACTAGGATTGCTGTGCACGCTGAGGCCTGGTTAGGGAGATGGCCTCTGCCACTGGGAAGAGAAATGTCCCTCTGCTGTTATGGCATCGCTCTGGGATGGATTCTGGGAAATGGATACTTGTTGTTTCCCACTAGAGCAGCCTGATGCATCTGGCCCATCACCATGTGCTGTAGGAAACTACTCAGAGCCCCATCAGCTCTGTGGGGAGCAAGCAGCTTGGAGGAATTCTCCTTTTCCATCGTTTAGATATTTCTCTCTCTTCATGCAGTGATCACCCAAGAGAACAGCCCAGGTGTATGTGGGGAGGGAGAGTGGGGGTCTTTTCTTTTTCTTATATATAATTTAATCCAAGATTAACACTTTTCATGGGTAGGCTTAAGTGGAAATAAGGGCAGGCTGGCATAATGCAACGGGCACACCCACCTCTGCTCAGACCTTCACTCCTGACCTGCAGCCTGCTCCCTCCCACCCACTATTCCAGTCCTGAGCCCCACACAGCCCTGCCAATGCCCCTCACTCCTGGCCTGAGCAGAGACTGCCAGTTGTTTCGGTGGGTTTACATAAGAATGGCCCAAATGGGTCAGACCAAAGGTCCATCTAGCCCAGTAGCCTGTCTTCCATCAGTGGCCAGTGCCAGGTGCCCCAGAGGGAATGAACAGAACAGGTCATCATCAAGTGATCCATCCCCTGTCGACCATTCCCAGCTTCTGGCAAACAGAGTCTAGGGACACCATCCCTGCCCATCCTGGCTAATAGCCATTGATGGACCCTATCCTCCATGAATTTGTGACGTGGATTGACCACTAAACCCTTTTCTAATTAAGACAGGGGGTTGCACCCTGAGCTCTGATGATGAGAAGTTACTGCACTCACCTCATCCCAAATCCCGTGTTGGAATTCACGCCATGGCACTGGGATGAGCATCTCGGCCACTATTGCTTGGGAACCTACATGAGCACATGTAGTGAGGAGGATTGGTTCATGTCTCCTCTGTAAGACGCAGTGATCAGGTAGAAGGTCTGTACGGAGACAGCTCTACTTTCAACCTTCTCCGTGGGACACCTGATGATAGATGGGCATTTCAAGCCTGCCAAATCTCAGCTGAGCAACAAGAGACGCCTGCTTTGACACCAGCTCTTCTTGTATTGCTCTTTTATTAATTTTGCCAGCTGAGACCATCTGCCAGAAGCTGTCTAAATGGCTCCTCCATTTAATTTTCAAAATCAAATAAACAGATTAAATCAAAAGGGATATTATGAGCTTGATTTTTGAATATGGAATTGTTCCCTGCCTTGTTCTGGCTTCCGCCGGCATGCTTGGAACGCATCATTCGGGCTAAGATTTTCCAGATTCTGTGTTACCCACCCTTTCTCCTAGCCACTGGGATTTCAGCCTGACTCACGTGCTCTAGTGTTGCATGAGTGACGAGGGTCAGCAAGAGAAGGGGAAGGGGAGCAAATATGTTTCTTACCCTTCAGGAGTAGATCCTAAATATCACAAAATGGACTAACTTAGGCAGTGTTCTTTGTATGCTACATAAATGCAAATTGTATTGAAACGAACAAGCCCCATGAACCTGGGGTGAAATCCTGCATTGGCGTCAATGGGAGTTTTGTCATTGACTTCAGTGCGACCAGGATTTCACCCTGGAAGCAGCAAGACTGGATCAGCAAACACAGAATGCATGGTTACTTGGAGGCCTACAGCCTCCATGGAAAGGATCCCTGTTGCTAAGATATTGCCCTGCCAGTACACTAGCTGGAAGGATTGTTCTGTACTGAGAAAGGGAAACTAACACTGATTTTTAGGCAAAGCAGAAGTTGAGCAGAAGTAAGTGTCTGCCAATCAGTCAAGAGAATCACTCCGCTCATCCCTAAAATGCAGCCACTTCTGGGGTGGAACATTATAGCTGTTTAAGAGCACATAGTAACGCTGCACTACCTACATGACAGGAACTGAAAAGTAATGCATCTAACAGAAGAGACCGGGGTATTTACGGAGGCACAATGGAATATCTGAGTAGGAATTGGGGCAGTGCATTGGGTTGACCATCCCTGCTCAAAGTGTCCTGTGATCTTTAGTGTCCAAAAGCGATCCGAAGTTTAGTTTTATGTTCTGTCGAAAAGACAGCACGTCCTGCAGCACAGCACTTCCCGAGTCTGAGCCAGCTGCCACTGGGGTCAATAGAAAGATTCCCACTGACTTCAGTGGGAATTGGAATAGATGCCCTACCAACCCGGAGATTAATCCATGCTACTCTGTCAAGGTAACTACCACATTTTCCACAAGAATGGCCTACTCTGCGGTCTAGGCAGCTCTGAATTATTCCACAGGCCAGAGCTAGGACTGTAGTTAGCTCAGCAGAGGTTGTTCCTGGCATCCAAACCTCTTCCCTGCACACATGCACTCCGCGACTGCTGGCTTAGTGGTATCTGATCTCTCCACGCTGAGCAAGGGTGTGGCCGACAGGGCCGTGGACAGAGCATGCAAATACGACTGAGGCTGTTCCAACAAAGCAACAAGATTAGACAATTACAACATATGGGGCATTTTTCCCTGATGTCTTACTCTTCCCGCAGTTTACTTCCTGGCTATTCAAGTTTCTGGCAACAGAACCTAATAAGCCAGCTGACAGGAGGGGTCTTGGCTAGATGGACCCAGATGGAGTCTCTGGGCTACAGTGACTCCAGCCTAGTGTTTAAAGAATATTGTTCACTGGTGTGACAGGATGTACCAAGCATTCACTGCCCCCTGCCAGAGGCCCCACCACCTTGGCACACCTCGCCCTAAGAAGGTGGATAGGAAGAGCAGCAAGTTCAGACATCCAGAGGTTGCCTAGAGAGAGACCTCCCATGATCAGCTGCAGGCAGAACCAGCAAGAGTTGAAGGGCCTGGAGCGGGCAGAGGCCAATGAGAGCCCAGCAGGCCAGATAAAAAGGGCTGGCTGTTTTCACTAGGGCCCAGTTGTGGGGGAAGCCAGAACAGGGCTCTCTCTGCCCTAACCCAAGTAACCTGACCCAGTCAGGGGCCTACCCTTGACAACACTGGCCTTGGATCTCTGTGAAGGGCAGTGTTTATATCATGGAGTATTCTGAGTTCAGATTTAATTTGTGTTCTGTTAACCCCAAAAGGGGACCAGACTGAGAGCTGACCTAGTTGGAAGGCTAGCCCACGGAAGGGGCAGACCATTGCTGAATCAGGACACAAGGGGGCACTAGAGAAGAACTCCAGCAGTGCCATGTCCTGAGAGACGGGGGCACGCTAGTAGTGAGTGCATGCTACAAACCGTGGTGGGAGAAGTGGGATGACCGAGCCTGCCTTCCTAGCAAAGGGGAGAAGGGTATATTTGTTGAGACATCTTACACAACAACAGCAGGCCCAGGCTGAGGCCCAGTAGCTGTTCCTGGAGGGACAATAAGAGGTCGAGCAAGGCACCTAGTGAGCTGCTTCATCTACAGTGTGTGACTGATGGTACGCCCCATCACAATCTCCCCAGCTGCTTTTCAGCAAGGTCCTTCTCATTCAAGCTGTGTTAACTGAGTCAGAAGGAGGGGAAGAGACTTATTCCAGGCCAGTGAGTTAGCAGGGATTACACGTAGCGTTTGGCTGAAAGAAGAATCAAACAGATCATACATCTAAAATGTAAAGGGCACCTAAAACTTGAAAAAGTCCAGATCAGATGCTCCTGCCCCTCACACATTATTACCACTGCTTCTGCATTTCTGGCTTTGGAAAGAGAAGTTCCTGTAATACTGTAAAAGCCTCTCATCCAGGAGTAGGAAGTACCTAAACATGACCAGGAAACTTGTTCTCAGATCCAAGTGATTCAAGTAGTTCACAGAAAAACCCAGATCTGTGGGGATTTCTCTGAACCCAACCACCAAACTTTTGGTGGTTCACTACACTACTGGAATTTCACTGGGTTCTGAGCGTTTGCTTTGGCTGGGAGATCCAGGTCCTGATTTTGGTGGTGCTGTATCATAGCCCACCAGACATTAAAATATCCCAAAGTATTTGGGGGAGGGGAGGCTGGTGAAATGTCATTGCGAGGTGACATGATGACACCAATGTCATGATACGGTGACACTATCCTACAGGACTCAGTTTGTCAGCTGACAATTCTGCATCCATTTAAACGTTTCCCACTAAAGCAGCCTGATGCGTCTGGCCCATCACCGTGCGCTGTAGGAAACTACTCAGAGCCCCACCAGCTCTGTGGGGAGCAAGCAGCTTGGAGGAATTCTCCTTTTCCATCCTTTAGATAGTTCTCTCTCTTCGCCTAAAACACAACACAATCAGCCCCAAGACATCTGGCATCTGCCTCACTGACTCCTCACAGCTTGGGTGGCTTTTTCCTTGACAGCAGGAAATGCTTCTCAGCCCATTCAGTGAAGCTACATCTCCTCTGCAGGCTGCTGCTGCTAGATACTGTGACGTAGCCATAGCAGCTAGGGATGGACCGCGCGGTTTAAGGCCAGATGGGGATGAGGCACAGAGTAGAACTGACTGGGCTGGTTGGAACCGTGCTGGAGAGCAACTATAATGTCACAACTTCGGATTCTGAAAACAGCCTGGTGCTGCTAAAGGGCCATACGTGGGCTTTATGGGCTCCACCTGAATAATTTTATTGCCCCTGCATTTTCACTTGCATGCTTTTTCCTTCTTATCTCAGTGATTCCTGATAGACGAGGTAGCTAGAGGGGAACATTCAGGGGGTGGATAGATGGATACATAGGAGACATGGAGATGGATGGATGGATGGATACAAAGACAGAAAACGGGGGGAGGGGAAATAAACCTTGTTGGAAATTTTCTGCCTTTTGATTTTGTCAATGAAATTTCTCAACAACAAAAAAACAGGATGAACTTTCCATAAAAAATTCCTTGAAACATACATCCTGTTTTTCCACCAGTTCTGATACAGAGATAAATCAGATCGAGAGAGAGGGAGAGCTGGATTATTTATTATTTCATATGTATAACAGTAGTATTTTTGGAGCATTCCGATAGACCAGCAGACCACATTCAGCTCAGTCAGCCCTACTGTGGCACCCCCTTGATGCTAGTACTGTTGGTGAGTGGAATATAAACATAAAATGCTTTAAAATACCATTGCAATGGACAGAAACTCCCCTGGCTGGTTCTATGACTCAGCTTACTCTTGTGGATTATAATGTCACTAGAAACTCCCCTTTCATGGGTTTTTTGCCCTGTGTCGCCCTGACATTTATTTCCTCTCAGGGGTCCTGATGGCACGAGTTTTGCTCTTGGGCGTTGAGTCCTGGCTGGAAATTCCCTGTGTGGATGGATAGCTGTGTATTACTAGGTCGTGTCTCTGTTATCCTTTGCGTGCCCAACAAACCTTGCAGTAAGTATCTACCCAAGGGACTGGCTGGAATGGATTGCTAGCAAGGCTGACCTGTAGCTTCAAGCCTGAACAAAATTTCACCAGAGACCACATGAGAGACACGGCTAGGGTGAGGGGATAGTCACTTTAGGCTACAGATGCCTGTGTGTGGGAATGCTCCTTAGCCTTTCCACCAGAAGCATGGGGGGTGTCCCATCACACTCTCCCTTTCACTAGCTGGTTAAAGTGGGATGCTGAGAGCTCGAACACACTTTACTCTGGGCAGCCAGTCCGCATGAAGGGGTTGCCATAAAGGACAGCCTCTGCTCTAGACATCTATGGGGAGGATTACGCTACTCCTGCAGCAGCTCTGTATTCTGATTAGACAAGTGACTCCACTGGGCAGAACAATGGCCCTTCGCAGCCGTGCAGGGAGCTGGGATTCCCAATCAGCAGTTGCTGGGGACCAGTCTCCCGTTCAAGAGTGTGGTTTAATGGCCACAGGAAACATACGTGAGCTTCTGCACTGCCATCATTCCACACGCCGTCGTATTGCCTCATTACTCTCAGTCCAGCCGCCCATGAAGCTGAGAACTATTGATCCAGGACTGGCAAAGGCCTTTCTCGCCTTTAGCTACGGGCAGATCTTGTTACTCTCACATTTAATTACATTCACCAGATTCTATAAAAAGAGGCAAAAGTTGTTTTCTCATATTTAATGGCCCGGCAGATTGTTAATGGCTCTAAGCTTGTGTGTATTTTGGGGCAGGTGCTGGCAACAGAGAAAAGAAGGGGTGCTCAGTGTCTCAGCTTTAGGGAAAGCAGCCACTGATCAACTACCTTGACTCAAAACCAACGAGGAGTCTGGTGGCACCTTAAAGACTAACAGATTTATTTGGGCATAAGCTTTCGTGGGTAAAAAACCCACTTCTTCAGATGCATGGACTCCTCGTTGGTTTTGTGGATACAGTCTAACACGGCTACCCCTCTGATACTTGGTACCTTGGCTCAGCGAGCAGACTAAGCTGAGACGCATTTGGGACGAAGGAAGAGGTTGTAATGCAGGGGTTCTCAAACTGGGGGGGGGTCGTGAGGTTATTACATGGGGGGTCTCGAGCTGCCAGCCACCACTCCAAACCCTGCTTTGCCTCCAGCATTTATAATGGTGTTTAAATATATAAAAATGTGGTTTTAATTTATAAGGGGGGTTGCACTCAGAGGCTTGCTATGTGAAAGGGGTCACCAGTACAAAAGTTTGAGAACCACTGTAAGTAAGAGGCACTGATCCAGCACCCCCTACTGGGCAGCTCATGGGGCAGCACTGGTGGGACAAAGAGAGAAGGATCCATGTTATTCTTACGCCCTATTATGAGTAATAATAAAGACATGTTTGATGGGGGGTTGGTTTTTTTCACTTCCCCCTCCATGTCATTACTCCAAACATATTTTTTCCAGTTTCTTTGTTCTGAATCTGAATTCAGTTGCACAAGCCAGGTTCAGGCGCTGGAGCAGGAGAGACCAGTTGAGAGCTGATCCAGAAAAACTCCACCCAAACGCTCCCAGCATGACAGTGAGGGCAGGTCTACATGGCAATCAGAGGTGTGACTGCAGCATATGCAGACATACCCAAGCTGGTTTTGACCTAGCTAGCTGCAGTAACAACAGCAGTGAAGCTGCAGCAACACAGCAGGCAGCCTGGGTTGCATAAGCCCACATGGGACCCTGGATATGTATTTAGGGGCTAGCCCATGCTGGGATGGCTTCACACACCCTGAGTGAGAACACACTCGACCATTGCAAAAGATGATAGAGGCAACGATGGAATAACTCGAACTGGCTCAGGATCAGTGCTACCACTACCGAGCAGCTTCTCCGAGTGGATTAGCCCTGTTGGGATCTAATGAACATCACAAAGAGACAGGAGAGAGCTGTGGACCCTGCCTGGGTTGTTTCTGGAGTGTGTTTGCAGAGGGGAAGCGCAGTGAAGAAGGAGATCGTGCTCAGACAGCTCCCCACAGGCCGGATACAATGGGAAGCCTGGCCTAATTGCAAGCTGTCGAGGCGCATGGACAATACCAATGCCAACTGCCTCAAGAGGTCAGCATTGCCGCACTGGTGGGAGCAGTGGTATGGTCTACAATGCATTCCAGCTCCGTGTTTCAAGCCTTTAAGTGTACACTACCAAAAGGAATGTCCTGGAAAGCCTATTGTTTCAGATTCTGGAGGGCTATTTTTTCCAGAGCAGCCGGTGAAATTAGTCTCCCTGCCATATAACTGGCATGTGACAGAAACACTTCCCCTGGGCTTCCGAGAGTAACCACTGTTCCCCGTAACATTAACCAAAACAAACAAGCCCCATTGAAGAGTGAGAAGTTCAAGGTATCTTGGACCTTGACCTTCTGCTTCACCATCATCATTATCATCACAATGTCTCCTTGTCTCTCCTTCTTTTCTTTCGTGGTATAAAAATATATATTTCAATAAACTAACCACATCCAGGAGCCACGCTACGTTGTCAGGGCATGACGGGACCCATGACGGGACCCCCCTCCCGCCGGCCTGCACAGCATTACTGATCCCAACATACCCGCTGCAGAAGCAGATTTGGACTCAAGCAGGGCAAACGCACAATAGCATTTGCCTCTTGCTGCCTCCACTTGCAAATCAAATCACAGATTCGCAAAAAATTAGAAATGGAAACCACCACCACCACCCAGCACCCGCACACCAGAGCTAACAACCAGAATCAGACCAAAGCATTACAGCCCTTCGGAGACAAAACTATTATGTGTCATCGGCAGAGAACAGGGGTGTCAATGCCGGAGGCTCCATGCAATGGCAAGGAATTGAGTGAGTGAGATAAACCCAGATGATCCTGGCAGGGCCGCCCGGGGGGGGGGGGGGCAATTTGCCCCAGGCCCCGGGCCCCACAGGGGCCCCGCGAGCCCTGGCCCGGCGGCGGTCCGGGTCTTCGGCAGCATTTCAGCGGTGGGGGGCCCTTCAGTCTCTCCGGGTCTTCAGCGGCATTTCGGCGGCGGGGGGCCCTTCAGTGCTGCCGAAGACGCGGAGCGACTGAAGGGCCCCCCGCCGCCGAAGACCCAGACCGCCGCCGGGTGAGTACAAACGCCGCAGCTCCCCCGCTTTGCCCCAGGCCCCCTGAATCCTCTGGGCAGCCCTGGATCCTGGCAATTGACCTCCAATCTGACCCGGGAGAAAATTCCTTCCTGACCCCAACCATGGGGATCAGTTCCACCCTGAGCATGTCATGTCCCAGCTAATGAGTTCCTTTAGCCAATACAAGACTCCCCTCGGCACTGTATTTTCTAGTGCTCTGCTAAGCAGTCTGTTGACTGTGGTAGAGTATTTGGAATTCCTCCAGAGTGGGATTTTTCCATGGCACAATCTTGTTTTCTCACACTGTGTCTCTCTTGAATTTCCGCTAGTAGCCCAGGGCCCATTTCTGTTTTCAAATGAACTAGTGCAATCCCACTGAAGTCAGCATGCTTGCACTGACATAACTGATGTTTAGCTCCTAGCATTTTTCATTTCAGTACTAAACCTATTGTCCTTGCCCTCACCCCTCTACTTCCCCCTCCCCCGCCTTTCACCCTTACTAGGGCAAAAGGTACCTAATTAAAATGTTGCTGTGGCCTTTATCTGAGTTCCTTACAATCACTAATGTAATTATCTGCACAACACTCACTCTGAGGTAGGAAAGTATTATTAATTCCATTTTATGGATATGGAAACTGAGGCACAAAGAGATTAGGTGGTGGTGGATGGGGGGTACTACCAGGGCTGCCGAGTCCTTGCTTACTGCTTTAACCACAAGATCATCCTTTCTTTGCAGTGGATTTTGCTTCAGATAAACTATTCTCTTTTCCTGCTTGTGTCTCGTGTAAAAGTTGGGGATGCTTTAGCACATTAGTTTTTTCCATTCAACAATGCATCTCATACATGGATTTTGCAGGGAATGGTCCTAGCAGGACTAGAAGCAGGGATGTTTCCCAGGCCAATGCTCCAGCAATAAAGTTAAAGAACAAGTGACTTTAGCTTCCTCCAACTGAATTTTAGGGCATTCTTCCTTCTTTCTAATTTGTTCCAGTCGTACATACTGTACTGGACACATGCCTGGACTAAGCACTGGTCACTGCTTCGTAGCTGACATCTTTGCGCCTGGATGAGCTAAGATGTTCACACACACATACACAAGAGAGGAGACAGCAGAAGAACCACTAAAAATAACTTGGCTAATGGCACAGGCATCATAGCTGGCTCAAGGATGTTACAGTCACTCCAAAGACATTTCCTGGGGATGAGCGATTGCACCCAAAACCACTTAGGAGCGAGTCTTCCAGCATATGTCTTGCTTTGGGCATACAGCTAGCAAAAAATGAGATGCCATCTCTTTAAAATTGGGTACTTATGAACAGTGGGGAACTCTCCTGACAGGACAGGATGGAACGGGATGAGGGCAGGAGGGGTTATACCATTGGCAGCGCCACTATGGTTTTGGCTCTGGGAACGTTGTCACTGCTTATTGGTGTTCCCAGAAGAGTCACTTTTGGAAAAGGTGGGGTGTGATGGGACATACCCCCATCCCACTCAGGAAAAGGCTAGCAAGCTCTTCAGGGCTCAGCTGGTACTAAATAAGCACAGCTGCAGAACCCAGTCTGCTTGGGAGAAGTAAATTTAAAAGGAAGAGTTTGTCACAGGACAGGGCGGCAACCAGGAGGAGGGCTGCTGTGTCCCAGAGTTTGCTGACTCTTGCAACACAGCCGCTGGGCGGAAGACAGCTTGCAAAGCTCTGCTGGCCACAAGATCCACCAGGCTGGTATGAGCCCATTACAGCAGGGAGGGGTTGGAGATAAGTCCTCACCCAGGGTCTAGCCATACTCCACCACAAGGATTCTACCATCAATGTGTGTGTGGTGGGGGAGGGTAACACTCAGTGAAATCAGTGGGGACCCGAGGGAAAAACTAGGCCCAAGGGTTGGTGTGAGGGGCAAAAGGAGAGTGAGAGACCCACGGCCTGGCCCATGCGTACCAAATAGGAGCTTAGCCCATGCCGTCAGTCTGCTGGGATAAATACTGCACTTGCAGCCAGCTCTGGACTTCCCCTCTCTCGCCACATCCTCCACGGTAGCAACGGTGGTTTAATTGGCACATTCGGCACTTCCAGTTCAGCAAACTGCATGTCGTTAAACATTAATAGCATGTCGCAACCTCTGGCAGACAGAGCTAAGGCTGGGGATATAGGGCTCTGTCTTCTCTTCTCATGCCTTCATTCGTTCTCTCCCTCACCACCACCACCACCCCCCTGCGTGTAGACCGCCCTGGTCTACACGTCAGAGTTTTGCAGGCATATCTACATGGATCAGGGGCGTGAAGAGGTGTGATTTCCAACGGACAGAGCTGTACCACCAGAAGCCCCTAGTGTGGACACAGTTCTACTAGCAACGCTTTGCTTTTACCAGTATTGCTTCTTTCACACAGGGGTGGGGATGGAATGAACTATACCAGCAAAAGCTTTGCGGGTAAAGCTGTGTCTACACTAGGAGCGCTTTGCCGGTACAGTATACCGGTCTAGCTATACCAGCAAAGCACTCCTAGTGTAGACTGGGCTTACAGCCCTATCTCTCCCACACGCACACCCTTCTCTGACACACACTCAGGTTTGGTACAGTCCTCCTGCTGTTGGGTTTCTATATCACTGGTCGACTTTGCTCTCAGACGCTAACGCGCCCAGAAAGCCTGGGTGTATTTTTACCTCTTCCCCTGTGTCATTTCCCATTCGGAAACGTGATCTCCCTACCTGCTTCCCAGATAACGAAATGGACTCGCTGCCGCTTTGCCTCCAATCGCATACAATCAGCTTGTGTCCCAAAAGCACGCGTCATCCCTCATGCACAGTGACAGGGACAATGGGGGATAAAACTGGGTCACTCCAGCACCGACACCCTGAAGTCTCCTTTGGTCTGAAGCGCTCTCGTCTCCTACTGAGTCACATACTGCATGGCTGGCTCAGGGCCACAGAGTGAGAACCACCTTTCTCCTCTGCAAGGCTCATAAATCTTGTGCCTGGGCGTTCACAGGACAGATTCTCCCACCCCAGGTGCTCTGGTTTCGAGACGCATTGAAGTCCAGAATCAGCCTTTATCTGGCCACTTTCTTCCTTTAATCTATTGTGGCATTAATATACTCCAGTTTGTCCTTAACCCCGAAGCTGCACACAACCCAGAAGACTGTGTTCACAGTGGATTGCTCACTCCAACGGGTCCTTTGGTTCCAATCCACCTGTGGCTCACACCCCCTGGAATATTGCTTTGGGTTCTGGCTTCACACGGACGTATCAAGCCAATGCAAAACTCCAAAGCAGGAGCAGCAAGGTGACCTTCAAGCCACTCCTGCTGGTAGGGCAGAGATCAATGCTGAGTGGCTTCCAAGAGGATCCTGGCCTCCCTCTGCCCCCCAGTCTGGAATACATGCAGGCTATGCAAGTGAGGCATTCACGGTGAACGTGCTGAGTATTGGAGTTCCTCAGGACCCCATCTAGTCCTGCCCTGGCCTCACACACAGCTCCCACCATAATCACCAAAGAAGAATGAATCATCCACAGTGTGGGTTTGCTTTTTCCATTTGGGGGATGAGCATTCTAACTCCTCTCCCTCTGACACTGGTTGCATGTCCCTGACACTTTGGCTGCCGTGAGTCCACAGTGCAAGTAAAGAGGAGAGATGCCCTGTCCTCTCCCCTCCCCTCCCCAACCTGCGGCTGACTGCAAAGTCTATGGCTTTCTTTCCAGTTGGCCCAGACACCAGAAAGTCGCAGCTGCTTTGAACTGTCCTCTGATTGTGTATCTCTCTCTGCCTAACTTTTAGATGCAGAGAAGATTCCTTTGGTGCCTGGGATGGGCAACATGCAGCACATTCTTCAGAGAGTGCATCCTCCTTTGGGGCCTTACCCTTCCAACAGAAGAGAGTGGGGATAGCAACCCTGCACACGTGGTACCCGTAAGGGTGCTGAAAGTCTCATCTTCACCTTGCTGGGCAGAGCATTGCCCCACATTCCCATCCAGTGTCCTGCATGTTTGGTTAAAGACAGCGGGGCAAATCCCACCTTCAGCTACACTCATGCAGCCCCATTAACCAATGCCACTCATGCACCCTATGGATCAGTGCACCCACTGCACCACCATGGATCTACGCACTCATGCCACCGCACTGACCAATGCATCTAGTGCACTACCACAGACCAATGGACATGTGTAACCTGGTGCAACCTCCCTGATCAATGCACATGTGCAAACTGGTGCAATGCACCCATGCAGACCAGTACAAACCCATTGATTAATGCACCCATGCAACCCCACTGATCACTGCACAAAGTACACAACTACTAGATGTTGCACCAGAGCAACTGAGGCAGAACTTGACTCATTAAAGAGGGAAGAACCTTGTACAACATCCCCCCAATCCCACACCCCTTCACTTTTGTAATTGCTGCCTAGTGTCCAGGGAAAGGGATTCTTAAGAGGATTCCTTCATAGACGCAGCCTTTGGCCAGTGCCATACGACTGCTGCCTGATCCAAAACCAACAGATCATTAAGGAGCATCTAGAGAGGGAGGCGAGACTATTAAGGGCTGGCCGCCAGCACACAAACAAAACAAGAGGGAGGTGGCACCTTACCATGTGATAGTTAATCATTTCCTGCAGGCTGTCTCCAAATTTGTCGAGGCACTCCTGTGAAAGGAGAAGAGGACAGGCAATGAATGGGGGCAGCTGACCTTCCTCCAGCACTGGCAGGAGGGGGAAGGATACTCTTTAAGCCACTGAGGAGCTCGCTCTGTCAGCTGGCAACTGTGCATTGAAATAAATGGCTGGCACTGAAGCCAGAGGCCGCCCGTCCTTTCCGGTTTAGTACTGAAACCAGCACCGCCGGGCTGTTTCTCTTGCACGATGGTTATCCACGTTTCCCAAATCACCAATGCTCACTGACCTAGATTCCAAGGATCCTGTTTGCATTCTGGCTTCTTAAAACCATAGTGCCTCTTGCAAACAAGGATCCTATTCTTCAACCTTTGCAACGTTGCATTATCTGGGGATTCTTTCAGACACCGAGGTGAAATCTGTCTCTATGTGAGACTTCAATGATGAATAGGCCTCGGGCTGATCCTCTCTACGGGGACAAATTTCACCCAAAGGGATCAATATTCTGCACGTCTATAGCACAGCTTACATGTAAAGATCCACCAATGCGCTGGACAGACTCTCAGGGATCCCGGGGAGATTTCTGTTAAAATTCTGACCCCAGCTGGAATGAGAGTTGGCAGGATTTCCTTGCCTTTGATGGCGTTCACTGGATATCACTGCCCCTCCCTGCCACAGCTGATAATAGCAGCACGTGGCTGCAAAGATCTCAGTGTGCATTGCAGATATTATGCCTCACAACCATCTGCTCTCCACCCTTCCTTTAGTGAGACAGGTAAACTGAACCCATGTCACAGGAGGGTAAACTGAGTCACGCAGAGATCATGTGTCTTTCTTGTCCGCTGAGGCAGTGGCAAAACTGGGCAGGGAGCCCAAAGTCCTGATTCCTGGTCCCCTCACTTGCCTCTCTATAGAGATGTACATATATAAGTAAAAGATACTAGCGTAAAGGACCTCCGATAGGAAGTCAAAAGAAGCACCATGTAGAAACCCAGTGCAACACTGCATATTGCAAAGCACACACCTAGCATCACGGGCGTCTGCCTACTCCTGGGAAACATTTTTATTTGCTCAGTTTAGAGAGAATCCCCAGCAGTCCTCCTCCCATACATAATGCCCCAGTCTCTTGTTGGGAAGTTTAACCCTTTCTGATGCTCGCTCCCCCTCCCCCCAAGGCAACTCACCGAAATCATTTCGTCCTTCTTGCATTGCTGCGACAGGTCTCGGACCCCGCTGACGAAGTGCTTGTTGGTGGTGATGTAGGCTTTCCCAGCCTCAATCATCCCACTGCATAGCTTCACCAGCTGCAGAGAGAGGAAGAGACGTGAGTGGGGAATGTCCTATAGGGCTGGCCAAAGAGTTTTGAAAAGAAACCTGACTTGCAAATAAAATTCACCGAGTTAGGTTCAGTCTGATCTGCGGGGCTAATGCCATGGTTTGAACTCATAACCTTCAGAGTTAAAACCCTGCATTGCTACTTGTTGGCCTAGCTTAGTAACTTCATTACTGCATTACTCTCGTTCAGTGGTCCCCAACCTTTTTTGTCTGGCGGGCACCAGACAACGAGCCACGGAGGACCTTGGCGGCGGACGAGCATCCGCCGAAATTCGTCATCCATTTCGGCAGATGCTCGTCCGCCGGCCAGTGCGTGGGTGCACTTAGACGCCCCGGTGGGCGCCATGGCGCCCGCGGGCACCGCATTGGGGACCCCTGCTCTAGTTTACTGATCGGCCACTAGCGGGCGACAGACACTCTCTCTCCCAGTATGGGTTGCCGACAGACAGCCACCAGTTGTGAAATGCCATGATCCCAGAGGATTATTAGTCTGAACATGTGAATCCAAACCGAAAGAATCCACACAGGACAGAATCAGGAAGTGAGGTCAACCCTCCCCCTGCTGCCATTTAAGAAAACAGTTAGAGGCCAAAGCCTGAGCTGGGGTAAATAGGTGTCGCACCATTATCTTCAGTGGATGTGCAACAGCTGAGGATCTGGCCCTGACATTTCTAGCTCTCGTGATGGCAAAGAAAAGCTTGGGAACGTGGCCTGGGTGTAAAGCAATGATGTCTGCCGGCAGGAGCAGCAGCGAATAGAGCCACCTGGGGCCCCACGGGGGGGGGGGGGGAATCAAGGCACCATGTTGGGGCCACACTGCTGCTGCCCAGGAGGGGAAGGAGAATCCTGTTGCTGCTAACACCACTGTCAGGAAGGGAGGGAGCATCCCCTCCCAGTCTCCTCTCTGCTCGGGTGGTGGCCATGGGGCAGCCCCCAGGTGAGGGCGTGGCCAAATCGCTGGATGGCCGTATGCCAGCTATCACAGGGGCTCAGGCCACAGCTCTCACCTATGCCTGGTTTGCCTCCCAGATCAGCTGATTGCAAGCTACAGCAAGACCTGCCGGGAAGGAGGGAGCCGGAGAGAAAAGCTTGCTGCCAGTTAGAGTCCTGGGCGAGGATGGTGATGTGCTGGGGCCTGAGCTAAGGTGGGGAGCGTTCCCTGCAGACAGGTGCTTGGCTCAAGAGGCCAGAGGAAGGCCTCGTGGGAAGCAGGCTTTGGAGGACATGGCCCTGGGCAGCAGGAAAGCTGCTCCAAGTATTAGCATGCGAAGGCTGGAGCTTACCTAACGGAAGGCCCCAGTATGATGCTACCTAGAGAGGTGATATGGAAACCCTGCAGCTGAGGGGAAGCATTGAATGGGAAGTTGTAGCCCAGTGAGGTCTTGACCCCTGGTTGAAGGGGGGAGGAAGCCCTCTGCAACCAAGGGGGGTGGATTTAATGACTGCACAGACCCTAGCAGAGGGTTGTGCCCAAGGAGGATGAAAGGAGTTTGCACTTTCGTTGCTCTGGAAGGAGAGGATTTTTGGTCTGGCCAGATCAAACTATCAGCCTGGGGAAGACTGTCCTTGGTAGGCACAACTGCGTGCCTAATTGTGGAGCGGTGAAACGCACCTTCACACTGGCCTGGGGTGGGGCTGGCAGTGGGGAAGGAGGGAATGAGTAGCTGAAGTGAATGGTTTGCAGCCCACTTGTGTGCTCAAAATGATTTGTTAAAACTATTCAGTGGAGATTTCTGAACTCAACTGCAGGTTTGAGAGTTGTTTTGTGGACGATTCGCTCCATATGTTCTCTCTGGATTTTCCTGGCCAGGCGGGGGGTTGGGTGTGGGGAAAAGGAAAGCAAGGGCAGAGGCTGTGACATTTAGCAGCCTGACAAACATTTATCTGATATAATGGATCCGAGGGCTTTGTATTTTTTTAAGCTGTGTAATATGCGTAGGGCCAATGACCAGATCCCTGTAAAATCAGAGGGACTCTAGCTAACTGTTAAACACTGTCTCAGTTGGTCCTGCAGCCCAGGGAAATAGTACCTCTGAGGACTAGAGATCTGAAGGGAATGATGGTATTCCTCACTGAGCGGCTCGTGGTGCTAGACAGCACAGTTGTTTTCACTCAGTGGATGTGGAAGGTCCTAGCTCTAGTGAGGGATGTGTTAGCAACAGTACTACACACAGGGCGTCTGATTCTCCTCTTACTGACATTACAGACTGTTACCACACCACTGAAGTTAGTCCAAGCTGCCACCAGTCTGACAGCGGAGTAAGACCAACTCCTTTGTTTTAAAGATGGGTGCACAGCAACTCTTGTAACGCTCTAGAGCTTGGCGAGGCCGCTTCCCACCGCAGCCCTCTCAGGGTCCATTAATGGACTGTGATCACTAATTTAGTCACAACTGCATGGAAAGTGTTCAGAAACAAGAGACTTCCAGATACACACATGTGAGCTCCTGAGCGGCCCTAGAAACAGTCCGTCCACTGATTGCAGTGAGTCAGAACTCACAATCCCTTGGTTATCTAATTTCTCCTTTTAGAAAGGATGGGGGAGAGCAAGGACTCAAAAATCTCTCTTCTTGATCACTATAAAACCCCTGCCCGAGGGAACCACCACACCACCCACAGTTAAGGCTGGTTTAAAAAAATACTGTCTTATCCACACACTCCAAAAGAAACAAACAAAAAATGTTTTTGTTCAAAACTTGTCACTGAATGTTTCATTTATTTTTTTGACAAAATGAAAAATGTTGGTTTTTGACAACCAAACATTTTTGGAAACTGAGTTTTTTCTAGCAATTTTTCACTGGGGGGAGAAACCAAAATCATCCATTTTAATGACTGTAAAGCCATTTTTGATAAATGTGACCAGCCCATGGGGTGAGTCGATGGCCTCCAGCTGTGTTAGCAGAGTATTATCTGAACACAATTCTCACACGCCTCCTTTCTCTCTTGTTCACATAATCTGGCAGAACAGAACCGGGTGCTAGAGGAACATTTGTGCTATTCCATCCCACCCCAAAGAAAGAAAACAAACCGATGTAGCTCCTGTAGCATCTGGAGCCCAGACGGACACCAGGGGCTTTGGACAGATCCTTTGGAAAGGAAATCCAGCTTATTCTGCAACGTGGCGGTTTTTAAAATACCTCCTCACACACACGGCCAAGGCTGTGTTCCTAGTAGCTGAGGGCCATTCAGCACGAGAGCACTCTGAAATCATGTTCCCTAGCTTCAGAAAGACTCCTGAAATATTAGAAGGCTTGGGCACCATTGGTAGGAAAGCAGTCTGCAACAGCTGGAGGCAAACTTGAGGTCAGAGTGAAGGCAGCAGCCGTATTTGCACAGTTTAGAAACAGCTGTTTCTACCTCTAACTGTAGAAAGCAATTAAAGACTGAGAAACCCACCAAATCACAGGAAGGGCAGAGAGTTGAGTCTTATGAGACAGATCCTGACACCCTTACTTGCACTGAATAGCACTTTATTCCACTAGTATTCCCAAGGAGGAAGGATTACCTAGTGGATAGAGCACTGGACAAGGGCTGAGAAGAACTGGGGTTAGCTCCTAGTTCAGACATAGATTTCTGGTGTTACCTTGGGCAAAGTTGCTTAATTTGCCTGTGCCACTGTTCTATACAGATAAGTTGACAATAAATCCACTAAGGACAGTGAAACACTCAAACACTATGGTGATAAGGGCCATACAAACATTCCTATTTAATCTGAGCAAAACTAACAGAATTTTGCCCAGAATGAACCCTCAAAGCATAACTGCTTTGAATTTCAACGGCGGCCTTCAGCTTCAAATTCCTGGCTCCAAACTCACCTTTACTTGTTTCGGTTCCAGGCTGCGTGGCCCTATTTCTGATTCTGACACAGCCACAATTTCACATGATCAGCCATGCCAGGAGATTTTGGTGCAAGCCGGTGGAAACAATGTGAAAACGAAACCGATCTCATGAGATCTGTCATTCAAAATGGAAGAAGCTTCAAGATCAGCCCATTGCTACCAACTTGAGAGGGCCCAAATTACATGAGTCCGTAGCTTTAAGACAGTCCCTGCCCAAAGGTGCTCTACCTAATTAGCTCTCTTGTTAAGTCTATTGGAAATGTATTTATGGGGCATTCCTCTATGCAATGAAATTGTGAGTCCTGAATAATTGTTTATAGAATTCTAGAGCTAACAACTCGGGGAGGGATAGCTCAGTGGTTTGAGCATTGGCCTGCTAAACATAGGGTTGTGAGTTCAATCCTTGAGGTAGGCCATTTAGGGATTTGGGGCAAAAATCTGTCTGGGGATTGGTCCTGTTGGACCAGAACCTCCTGAGGTCCCTTCCAACCCTGATATCCTATGAAGGATTCCAGATTGACAGGCCTAGAAACCAATGGCCTTTAGCCACAATAATGGCACTAACAAAATCATCAGAACAAGCTTCCCTGATACTGTACAGTTAAAGTGCCCCAGTCCTACCTCCAAGGGACCAGCTCTAAGGGCCAACAGAGAGTTCAGGGTTCTTTTCAACTTCTAATAAGGAGGCTAGTTATCTTCTGCAGGCACCTGCCCACTAGGAACTCAGCTAACACCACCTATTTGTTTCCCCCAGGCCACCCATTTCTTGGGGCCTGTGGCTTCAACAAAGACAATCTCTTAGTCTGATGCAGACGTTCTCTCTCCTTCTAAAAAGCAACAGAGGATCCTGTGGCACCTTTAAGACTAACAGAAGTATTGGGAGCATAAGCTTTCGTGGGTAAGAACCTCACTTCTTCAGATGCAAGTAAAGGACTCTCCCCTTCTAGCAACACACAATTTCCCTGCTAAACTCTAGCAGCATCGCTGGTTCCTCCACCTGTCTGCTCAGTTCAGAAACAACTGGGCAGATGTTTCCGACATTTGGAGGGGCACAACATGACTTTCTGTCAGTACGTCTCTTGACTTGGATCCAAGACTGTTTCAACTCTTTTCCCAACCACCCCCACTCTAAAACTCCTGGCTATTACAAACTTTTCTTGCTGATGGAGGCTTTTGCCTCCGTAGCTGCTGATAGAGACCTCATCAAATCATGCAGTAGCACAACCAGATGGATATTTGGAAACTTGAAAAGGGCACAATCGATATCAAAAAACAGGAAATTTGACCTGCCTTGTTGCTTTTTCTACATCTTTTTGCAACATCCTTGGAATGTTTTGTATTTTGAATGTATGTTTTTTGTTTGTTTAGCACTTGATTCAATGCTATGTTGTCTAAAATTAGAGTCCCAGCACCCAGAAAAACATACAGAAAAAAACAGTCAATGGGCACTGCCCAGCCCTCAGGAGAAACCCTACACTAAACAGATCAGCCCTGTTAAGCCTGGCACTCGTTCACAACCTTCCAATAGCGGACAAGCATGTGCACACAATAGGAGAGATGAAAATCGGTAAGGTAGCAAGTTTCAGGTTCACACTTCCAATGGGGAAAGATAGTCTTATGATTAAGGGTTCGTCTACACTACCCGCCGGATCGGTGGGCAGCGATCAATCCAGCGGGGATCGATTGATCATGTCTAGTCTAGACAGGATCAATAGCTCCCCGAGACCTCTCCCGTCGACTCCTGTACTCCAGCGCCACGAGAGGCGCAAGCAGAGTCGACAGGGGAGCGGCAGCAGTTGACTCACCGCGGTGAAGACACCATGGTAAGTTAGGGTGACCAGACGTCCCAATTTCTGAGTCTTTTTCTTATATAGGCTCCTATTACCCGCCACCCCGTCCCAATTTTTCACATTTGCTGTCTGGTCACCCTACAGTAAGTCGATCTAAGTATGTCGACTTCAGCTACGTTATTCACTTAGATCGATTCCCCTCCCCACCCCCCCACCCCCAGTGTAGACCAGGGCTAAGATACCATCCTGGGACTCAGGAAGTCTGGCTTCAATTCAGTTCTAATTCTATCCGGCAGAGGCCAGTGGTGTACACACACTCAATTTTCATTATAGTATAATAATAGTTTGCATGTCTATAGCACCTTTCATCCAAGAACTTCAAAGCACTTTAAAAACATTAATTAAGCTTCAGAAAGTCGCTGTGTGGTAGGTGTTATCTTTATTTTGCTGCTCGAGGAAAGGTGGAGCAGCGAAGCTATAGTTGCACAGGGATACTCTGGCAGAGACTGGAGTAGAACCCAGGAGTCCTGACCCTCATCTAACCAATGGGCTAGACATCCTCCCCAAAGGAGAACTATTTAAGGTGCTTGTTACGATAGGAAATGGTTTTTAAGACCTTATCACAATAGAAACAGATTCGACACGATATTGTTAAAACCGTTCCCAGTTGAATTCCACATACACCCTCCCCTCTGTGAACCCCAGCTCTGAGATACTGAGCGCTATTGAAACCAACCCAGGCTGTATACCTACAGACATCACAATCACAGAGTGACCACTGCCCCTTTATTTCTATTACTGTACTGTGGTGCCTAGAGGTCTTAACTGAGGCTACAGCCACGTTGTGTTAGTTGCTGTGCAGACACCTAGTGAGAAACGCCCCTGCCCCACGGAGCTTTACCGCCCAAGTTGACAAGCCAAAGACAGAGTGGAAGGGGAAACAGAGGCACAAAGAAGTGGAACTCTCCTGACCGCTCTTCAGAAACAAGCCCCAGCTACTTGTGCTAAAAGGAGCAACCAACTCACTCGTCTATGGCTGAGCAGCAGTGTCTGGGGCCAGGCAGTACAGGAAGACATGATCATACACACTAAACCAGCATATCAACCAATGATTTCCTGAGCAGGGGCCCTGTGCCCAGAACAGGCTGGCAGGGCCACGTTCCTAAACCAAAGACTCACCCCAGCCATCTCCCCCAAAGCCACTCCCTCAGCTTCCCCATCTTACCTTGTCAAGCTTTGCTTCTATCTCCACCACATCTGTTTCCACTTCATCTATGGTCGCCCTGTAATCAGAAGAGCAAAAAGGGGAAATCAGCTGGTTGCCTAAACACGGATGATGGGCAGAGAAACCGAACAGTCCTTGAAAGGCAAAGGCCAGAAGAACTCCAAAAGGCAGAAGAGAGAGGTGGAAGTTCACACCACCCAGTCTGGGGTTTCTTGCGCAGAGGCTGTCGTATAAGCGGAGGATCCACATTTTGGGAGAATTCCATTCTGAGGATCCTACATTATCTGGGATGGGTTTTGCTCCTGGGCTGATGAAAAATATTGGAGGGGGGGGAGGAGGAAATTGCTGCCAACCCCCCATACGTGTCACTGGCAAGTCGCTGGGCTGTCTTGTGCCAGGGCAATGTACAGCAAAGCCACCACCCGCGGGGTCTTATTCTGATCTCATTTACACCCATGTAAATCGGGAGCAACTGTTAAGTTACACCAGCATGAATGACATGGCTGGGGTAAACGGGCGCACCGCCCACTAGCAACTAGCATTCACTGTTCCGGCGTAGAGCCCTTGTGAAACTAGACCTGAGGCGGTAATGATTTCTCAAGAACACCCACACGTTGGCTTGCGTCTTCTAAACCCCAGCAAGCCTTTAGCCCAATGTGGGCATATCTTGGTCCTGTTACCATCTCATTCTACTCACTCTCACACACCTCTGAGTGTTACCCTTAGTGCCTTGGCTGTGTCTGGAGGAGAGATCCATTGGGTCTGTTTTCTTTCCAGTTCTTGGGTGCTGGTGACAGTAAGAGGCCAGTAGGATTCTAGCTTCCCCCAACTGTGGGACACATTCCAATGACATCAGCCCAGCCCATTGGCAAAAGACATTTCCAGCTCAAGACCTTTGGGATAAATCCACTTTTCTCTTAGGCAAAACTCCAACTGCAAGAGCAGTAAGGCAGAAACCTTCCCATGGAGAGCAACTTGCTGGGATAGCCTGTCCACAACTGGGCAGCCATTCCCTTCAACAAGCACCTGGAAATGTGGTAAACCTCACTGCAATTTTGTGTCCCAACGCATGCAATCCAGAGTCCATTGCATGAACCCTCTCACGCTTGTGGGTTTGCTGTGTACAGAATGAAGTATTAACGCTCGGCTTTTTAAAAATTCCAGCCATGGGCATGTGCCAAGTATAAGGTCTGTGGAGGAAGGATGTGCCGGTGAAGCACCGATTCATGTGGCTTTAAAACAGCAAAGGACGTTACGCATACAATCCAAAAGGAACCAGGAGAAAACCCCCAGGGCCTCAGTAGATCAGGCAACAAAATCTATTCTCTAAAGGCTCTTGTTGTTTTAAACGGATGAACAGCCGCCCAGGGACACATTGCTAACAACAGGAAGGACAAATAAAAAATGATTGATAGGGCAAAGTCATAAAATTTGGATCCAGATCCAAACTTCCACCGAGTTTGGGAAGGGAGTTTCGCTCTGATCATAGAGTCACAGAAACATTGGGCTAGAAGGGACCTTGAGAGGTCATGTGATGTTGTGATTCAGCCCATCTCTCTCTCTCTCAGAGGAAATACAACTAGCAGAGCAAACTCAGCACTTCTCCACATTCACCATTCTTCCAGGAGAAATAAACGAACAGTACCTTCTACAGGTGAACGCAGTCCCCATCTGACACTGCTACAAGTCGGCCGACATCCCGCCGGGTAATCCAAATGGAACAGAGATCGGAGACTCCCTCCCCACAAAGGAAATAAATCAAATAGAAGGCCAGGCGCTGATCTCAAGCATGTCAGTTCTGTCAGGCTTCAGGAGAGAGCACCTCTCCCAACAGCTACCAGAAATCTCCCTTGGAGTGCTGTGAGGAGCCAGATGATTCAGACAACTTACAGTGTAAACCTAATATTCAGTGACAACACCGGCCATGTGATGTAGCATGTGACTGTGTGAACTCTCCTCCCGGCACATTATGCCTGTCCCTATCACAGTCCTGTCACATTACATAATTGGGCCCAATTCTGACAGGTGCTGAGCACCCTCAAATTCTGCTAAAATCCCTGGAAGGTGTGCGTATGCATGGGTACTGATATCCCTATTTTAGAGATCGGGGGCCGAGACACTGAGGGGACATCTACACTGCAAAGAAAAACCCGCAGCAGCAAGTCTCAGAGCCCGGGTCAATTGACTTGGGCTCACCATGTGGGGCTAAAAACCCTGAGCAGGTTTTGACCCACGCGGGAACGGCTACACTGCTGGTTTTAGCCACGCAGCCTGAGTTGGTTGACACAGGCTTGAAGACTCAGCGCTATGTTTTTCCCTTTGCAGTGCAGATATAGCCTTAGTGACTTGCCCAAGGTCACCCAGGAAGTCTGTGGCGGAGCAAGGAACTGAACGCAGTTTCCCAAGTTCCTGGGGAGCACCCTTACCCCTGGACCATCCTTCCTCTCTATTAACCGTAAGAGGAGACTACATGAGCCAGTCGAGGTCTGTTGTGCTGTGTCCCTTCCCCCACCCCAGTTAGTTTCTATCCTTTATGACAGCCAACAAAACAGCGTTTATTTATCTCCAAGTCTGAGCTAAGATTTTCAAGGGCAGGGGGAGGGGCAGGATCCCATTTCCCGTTGATTTTTTTAAATAGGGAATTCCCATTGATTTTTACTGGGGGACTGGGTGTATAAATCCCTTAGGCCGCTTGAAAATCCCAACCCTATTTCTTAGCTATCCTGTAAGGTCATTGCAATCCCCAAACCCATCCTCCAAGAGCAAGCAATTTAAAAAAATGAATGTTACATAGAAAGTTGCTTTGAAGGAGGGTTCACACCCATTGTATGCCAACACAGTAAGATCTTTGTGGCAAGAACTGTCTTTTTTTAATGATGGGTACAGGGCCCTGATCCACAATTGGAGCCTCTGGGTGCTACTGACATATATAATTACAATGATGTTATTGCTCAATGCTGGGAGGGGCAGGGGAGGTCCCATCTGCCATTCCTGGGCTTTCAGGTTATGTGGCTGCTTTGTTGAGTTTCATAGGGGTCATGGGAAGTGGTGGGGCTGTTTCCCTGGGGGGAGAGGAAAAACTAGTTTATTTAATGTAATCTCCTTGTAATCAATGTACCAGTGCTTTTAGAAGGGTTTGTGAAAGGTTTTTAATTGCCTTAGGGTATTCAGCGCATGAGGAGTTCCCACAGTCATGGGACATACCACATGACCTGTTGTGACTGAATATTAAGTGCATGTCGTCAGATGTCTGAATCACCTGGTTCCTCACATGCTGAGGGAGGCTTAGCCTGGGCTCACTCTGGAGCTCGCTGATTGTAGGGATTTTTCTGCGCAAGACCTCTTGTCTCACCCCCTATTTTCTTTCTTTCCCCCATTTTTTGCCTTCTTGAGGGGGAGCTAATGAGACCCACCTGATTTGGGTGCCACATGAGTCAGCAGAATTGCTCTGCAGCTCCCAGCCGCGTCCCAGAATCCAAGATCCCGTCATTGCCTCACAAGGGGCTGAACCGACACCCTGGATCTGAACAGCCTGAGAGTTTGGGGCGTTGACGCCCTGGCTCTGAATGCTGAGGCTGTGCTCTGCCCCAGCTTCCACTTCACAAATCTACAAGCAGGAAAATAACGTTGCCTCATCTCATCTCTCCAGCAATCTGGGTCCCCCTAGGCATTCTGGGAATGCCTGCCTTTCTTTTCAAGGGGTTTAGGTGCTGACAGAAGGCTCTGCGGTGACAGACTCAGATAAGAGGCTTCTATTCATCACTAGAAGAGGAGCAGCAAGGGCAGCATCAATGAATGCTTCCCACATCTCCCCCCCTCCCGCCAGTCCACCTCAGACCTGTTCTGGAAAGACCCCAGCAAGGACTGGGAGTTCATTCTCCAGGCACAATGAGCGGTCAGCTTGCCAGCTGAGGTGCTAGCCGTGGTAGGGCATTTGTACACGTGGTTATTATTTCGATAATGGTAGCACTTAGAGAGCACCAGATGAGATTGGGGGCCCCATGTGATAAGCATTGTACTGACACTTGATAAGAGGCAGTCCCTGCCTTGAAGAGTTTACAGTCTAGGCAAGGGAAAAGAGTGGGAGGGGAAAGAGGGGCACAGAGAGTGGAAGTGACTTGACCAAGGTCACACTGTAGGCCAGTGGCAATAGAATCCAGCTTTCCTGACTAAGTGCCCTACTCACTGAGCAATACTACCTCCCTATGAAGTTGCTCAGAATGGGGCTGAGACCGTCAGCTTGGTCACATAGGCCACTAAACGGCTAGCATATAGTAATGACTTTTTCAGTCTCCTCTGACCGGGGTTGGATTTGAACTAGCATCTCAGAGGGTCCTGCTATGCTCTGTGTTAAGCTTGCTAAATACCCAGTGAGAATTCCCCTTCCCCTTCTGCTCTGGGGGGTGTCCAAATCTCACTGTTTCTTCCTTCGCAACATTTCTAAGATGCAACCTTCACTCTCTGTTCTCACCTCTCATCTCCTCCCTTCTTGCTTATGGGAACACTCTCCTCTCCGGGCCCCCTTCACACCCACATTGCTCCCGCGCCAGTCGATACAAAATACAGCCGCCAAGCTCATTTGCCTCGTCCGTCCTTCTGTTCACATCACCCCTTTCTTTGAAGCCCTCCAGTCACTCCCCCGTTGCTATTGCATCCAACTTCTCGGGCCTTGGATCGGTCGGACCCTCCCTGCCTTGACCCCTTCTCTCCCCAGCCCTTGAACCATTCCAATGCAGAGGGCAAACTGGAAAACGTTGGATTACGTGACTTGAGAATTTAGGGTGGAGCCAGGAAATGAACCCAGGAGTCCTGGGGCCCAATTTTCAATTGGTGTAAATCAGCGTAGCACGACTGTCTTTAAAAAAAACTCAGAGTGGAATCAATGAAGCAGCTTACACACCTAACATCTACTTAGGCTCTGAACGTCTACTGAAATCAACAGAACTAAGGAATCCTCTGGTTGTGTAAATTAATGCAGCGCTACCAGCTTCAGCAGAGCTATGTCCCCTCTACGCCAGCTGATAATACAGTCCTTGATTTCTAACCACCTCTTTTAAATGATAGACAACTATCCCTCCCTTAAAATAGATCCAGTTCCTCACTCCACGGAGCTCAGCTGACTTATACTAGCCAAAGAGCTGGCCTTTATTTCCTGAGGTTTGACAACTATGGGGCAGATTGTTTATCTTTTACATAGTTGTTTTTTAACCAGATTTTTCAATCCGTTACATACAGCCCTTCCCCATCTGCCATAAATGTGGTTTTCATAAAGAAATCTTTCGCATAGCTGTGAAGCCTCAAAGAATATGCGTATTTGTTTTAAGAATTAAGGAGTCTAGTTACTTAACGTCTCATAACCGGCTTGTTAAATCTAAATTAGCTGCATATTTGGGAACTGTGATGTAATAAAATATATAAAAAATATGTACAGATATACCTATCTCATAGAACTGGAAGGGACCCTGAAAGGTCAGTGAGTCCAGCCCCCTGCCTTCACTAGCAGGACCAAGTACTGATTTTGCCCCAGATCCCTAAGTGGCCCCTTCAAGGACTGAACTCACAATCTGGGTTTAGCAGGCCAATGCTCAAACCACTGAGCTATCCCTCCCCCCTGATGTTTATAACTATCCTTATTTGAGTTTATTATCCTCCCACCAAACCACATGCTGTTACTTACGAGCAAGAGAAAGTCTCATATATTATCAGCATCCTCTCTTTTCATGCAAAACTGTTTCTGTCTTGTGGTTTGACTATATCCTTCCTGGCCATTTTGGACATGATGGGGCATATGCTGGCCTAGGATAAACCGGTATAAATCCATGGAAGTCAAGGGCATTGCATCTTCTTGCACCAGAATTGTACTGAGCCCAGTATCTGCTTTCCCTTCCTTGTCTAGTTTCTTTTAGCAGGGTGCCTGGCATTCCTACATGGGCCATGGTGTGCTCAGACTCCCTGCAACAGCAAGAGGTATTGAAGTTCCCCTGATGCGCTGCGCAGAGAGTACTTGGTCACTGATCGCTTAGAGAAAATGACACTCCCCCGAAACAAATCTACTTCCTGACACAAGCCAAACTTCAAACACAGAGGAAGTGCCCTGAGTTATTCATCACCATTATGTGCTACAGGGATCTAGTTTTCATCCAGCAAAGTTGGATAGAGACAATGTAAGTGCCCCTAGCAGTTGAGATGCAGTTGGCTAGGTCCTGCTGGCTCCCACAATGCAGGAGGAAATATGTACTGACAGACAAAATGAGGGATTCTACCTGCCGGGCACTTCAGATACTACTATACCTCGCCCAGACTCCCTCCAGCTCCTCCACCCCCAGCTTCAGAGTCTCTCCCTGCATCCTTGGTAGCTAGATAGACCTCTTCCTGCCATCACAGAGAGGAACCCAAAGCTAAGTATCCCAATTTAGAAGGAGTTGGCAGGTTCATAATCATTACTTGGCTCAAGATCTGGATTTCACAGCTGGCCTCCATCCCTATAATGGGCCCACTCAAGATCCTGTATCTGAACTCCCTAAACTTGGGGGGGGGATTTGAAATCTGAATCCAGAATTTAACAGCACAGTCCTATGTCTAATCAAACTTGAGCAGCCTTTGTAGTAATAGGTGAACCTCAAAAGGTGCCCGGCAGATACAACGCCAAAGGTCTGGTTGCTTCCTCAAATGTTATTTCCACGCTCCAGACCACTTCTAGGCACAGGTTCTCTCCCTGCACCTACCACTGACCTGTGATGTGCCTCAGCTCCCCCCTCTGCAAAAAAAAGGTTAATGAATCTTATCATCCTTTGCAAAGGGCTCTGAGATCTATGGCTGTAACGCACTATCTAAGAGCCAAGGAAGTACGAATATCGTCTATATTAATGTAAATAAAAGGGATTCTGGATGTAAGATCATGTATGGTACAGAGACACACACTGGTCTAGATATGTCCACAGAACAAATCTGTGTCGCATCAGCATTGCACAGAGGTGCCTCTCCAAACATCCAGCCCAGCCCTGCCATGTATGAGCTCCCTCAACTCCCACTGGCTCCAATCGGAAAAGAGCGGGCCTTTATGTGCAGGTCCTATTCCCTGAGGAGCTTGTTAAACTCTCCCTGCTGGAGCCATTCTTTGCTCAGAGGGTCTCCTGGGGACTTGACTTAGTTCGGCAGATGGAGCCATCTCCCTGGAAGGCCATTCACCCCCAAGCGAAGCAAGGGAGTTGGCTGCCGCCGGTTTTCAGGCAAGTGTAATTTTCTTTGATGCCAGCAAAGGGCCCAAGAATAGTAAATCTATTTTATTTTTTTCAGAATAAGATCTCGAAACAGTGCTGTAATATCGGCCTTTGCTTCCCGCAAATACAGCTCTGCTCTGCCTGCGTTGCCCAGGCTGTGTTGGAAGAGGAAAGTGAGCTGTGTCCAATTTGGAAAGTCATTGAAGAAGATTTGAATCCAGCCCACTGTTTTATTTGAACTAAACTTGTCAATTACCATCTTGGTGCCTCTTTGGAATTCTGACCACATCCACAATAACCCTGGGCTTCCTGCAGTGTCATAGCTGGTGTGCTGCTATTGATAGATCTTGGCTAGGGTCCTGCTAGCCAGCGAGGACCAGATACAAACCCTTCCTGCATGCCCCAGACGGCTAGCTCGAAGAATGCTGCTGAGGTGGTCTTCTGAGTTTTAAAGGAAGCGTTGGATGGATGGGTTATTGGCAAGAGTGAATTTAGTGCTGCTGGAGAATGAAGTTCTCTGTTTAGCCACAAAACAGATAATACATAGCGGACAGTAGTGGTGCCAGTTTCCCCATACTACTTCTTCAATGTGTCCCAATCCTCATCTCAGCCAGGAGGGTGTTTGCAGACAATTGGCATCGGCTAGCTACTCTTCCGGATCAGAGACTGGCCCCCGTAGGCTTATTATATCTGCTCCTTTCACTATCCACAGACTTTTTCACCAGCACAAATACTTCCCATACGAATGCCTTGGGAAACAAAATAATAATTAAATAATTAATTATTCCCATATGCTATGAAAGGGAATGGGTAGGTTATACACCTCTACCCCGATATAACGCTGTCCTTGGGAGCCAAAAAATCTTACCCTGTTATAGGTGAAATCGCGTTATATCGAACTTGCTTTGATCCGCCGGAGCGCGCAGCCCCGCCCGCCCCCGGAGCACTGCTTTACCGCGTTCTATCCAAATTCGTGTTATATCGGGTCGCGTTATATCGGGGTAGAGGTGTATTAGAATGGAGGATGGATGAGTGCGCCTAAGTACCACATTTCACCTGGCTGTACTTTCTGCCTTCGGATGGGCTGCTCTTTAACCCAAATCAAATACTGTTACATCAGTTTGCCTGGTTGCCGTGGTACCAATGCATCGTCATGGAGATTTCAGTCTCCTGAGCCATGGCAACCACAGCACCGCAAGGACATCAAGCAGACTTAGAGGTAAGCGCTGGGCTGTCCTTTTCCAAAGCTTGTTCTCCCAACAGCTAACTTGAGCAGGCCCCTGGAAGCAGCTCTAACATCAGGATGGGAATCAAGACTCCCTTCCCCCCACAATGAGTGGGCAGGAAACAAAGTCCTGGTGACTCACAACCCCAGCCCAGATTCTTCACTCCCCACAGGGTGCCACGGGGGTCTGACCATAATTGATCCGTCACCCAGGCCTTTGAAACGGCTTCCAAAAAAGAGGCTTATTTCCTCCTTTAACGATGTGGTGCCAGGCTCTTTCAGGCAGTGCATATGGAAGCCCAGTAGGAATGCCAGCCTGCCAGTCTGTGCCAACGGCAGAAGCCTGTGCAAGAAACAGAAATAATGAAAGGGCTGCTCTCCGGCAGATTTTTCTGCTATTTTTATTCTCTGGACTTGGAAGTCACATGCCTTCATGCATCATCCCCTTATTGCCCATCCGGATTCAATTTTTCCACGCGGTTTCTTCTCATCTGTGAGAGATGGATAGAATAGCCAGCTGAAAGAAGGGGTTTATCTCTGCAGCGAAGAAACAGCAGCAGCTGTTAAACGGCAGACCTCAACTTGAAGGATTTTAACCACATACTAGAAACTAGGAACTTCCAAGCTACCCTTCAGCCTTCTCCTCTTGGAATAGCTTTACCATCCTCACAGTGGCGGTGTCACAGCTTGCTGTGCCCATAGCTTGAGGGGAAACAATACGTTTTGACTGAACGTTTGTTTGGCCCCCTCCTCGTGAGTAATAAAGGCCGTGGGGCAAATTCTCTGCTGATTTCATCCTCTCTGTTGATATCAATAGAGTGACAAGAGCAGAGAATCCGGCACATTATAGACCGTAAGTGAGATTCTGATCTCAGTTATACAAATGTACTGTGAGCACTGGGATAACGCCACTGAGATCAACGGCGTCACTGCAGCGCTGCTGAGATCAGAATCTGGCCCTGACCGGTTAGAAAGTGAGACAGAAAGGCAGCACATGCCATTCCTATGATCTGTGGGGCACCTATGTGCTTGCCATGCAGAGGGAGCGTGCCATACTTCTGAGCACAGCCAGGTGTCCTCAGACATCAGTGGCAGCTGTCGTGTGTCAAAAAGAATCCTGCACATTCACGTGGTCGGAGGAACCTAACTAGAGAGACAAGTGACCGGGACAGGAGGAGGTGAATTGTTTCACTGAGACCCAAAAAGCAAGGTCCTAATTATCCAGCGGCTAAGAGCTGTTCAGTCATCTCCTGGCGAGGTGCCCTGCTTGCTTCCCAATGCCATGCTCCTCCTAAAGCTCTTCCAGGCCTCAGGCTATTTCCGTCATGAGAGAAGAGAAAATAGCCCGTCCAGCGGCAGCTTGCGCAGTGCGACATACAGGCCTCCCGAATAGAGAGAAGAGATGCAGTTTCATTCAGCGAAACTAGAACTGTCCCCAACTCCAAGGGTGTTCGGAATCTGGATTTTGCTTCAGGCTGAGGCCTAGGGGAAGCCAGGGAGAAGCATCCCCCGCCTCTGAGAAAGTTGTGGTCCCCACAAGCATTTTAAAATCCCAGGCAGAAGAGGAATAACATTAAACCGTGTAGATCTGGGGGATGGAGTGAATGCACTGGCCTTTTCCTCTCTGGGGACTTGGTTTTACTGCAGTTAGGTGGTTTTAGCAAGGTGCTGAGTAGACACTTCTCCATGGCACAAAAGAATAAGAAACTAGAAAAGTTTGCCAGGACTGACAGGCTGCACCAGGTCAGTGTTAAGGTGCATCAGCAGATGAACCCAAGACTAGAGCAGCAGGAGGTGCCACAGGGCCACATTGAGGTCAATCAGCAGAGCTACGTAGGTGAGCCTGAGACTGGATTTTCAAGTGGTGTTGCATGGAAGCATTGGGGGTACACGGGCAAAGCGGGTGGACGTAGGATTTGGCTGGCAGGGGGTACTGTGAGTCAGCGCTGAGGTGCCTTGGTAGAGTTGTACGATGCTATGTCTGGCTTGTGCTGTGCCTAATGAGCTATCCCTGAAACCCAGCGGGGTTGGTAGCTTCATCCTTCAGCCCTTACTGTTTCTGACCTGATTGCACTGGTAAGAGCAGTAAAAGAGCCAAACCATTGCATGGCATGGATGGGAGCACACCGGTAGGGTAACCCCGTGAGTAATGAAAAGTTAGCAGTCATTACCTGAGCTATATGGTAGTCAACGTGCCCCGGGATGCATTTCAAGCACCATTCTGGGGCAGCTGACTGAGTGGGATCCCAACCTACGCTAAGCATTGCTCACCCTCTCACTCACTCTGCGGCCCTTGGACTCTGACCATTGACTGACAAGGCAGCAACTTCTGAAAGGCCACCGGAGTTTCTCTAAACTAGCATCCCAGCTCCATTATAATTACTGAGCCTCAGAAATAAACACCACAGCTTGTCATTTATCCTGCAGCACCTCAAGGATGGGCTGATGTTACTTGACTTGGCTGCTACCCTTGGATTGCTGGGATTTCTAATCTTCTGTTGTGTTTGTATCAATTATATTTCAGGGTGCAGAGGCAAATGAGAACAATAACTACTTGTTTTGATTAAGCGAATGAATTCTGGAGGAATAGCCAAGGGATGATCTATGCTGAAGAGCTCCGATGCAGAGCTGGCTTCGCAGATTCCACCCACACAAACTCTCTACCAAGAAGACCAAAGCAAGGTGGGTAAAACATCCCTAATGAAATTCAAAATGCTCCTTCAAGCCAAATAATCCATTTTTTGGATCTAAACTGGCGCCTTGGCTGTAACATGCAAAATCATGTAGTTCTGCGGGTCTTCATGACCAAATCGCTTAAAAACATGACATTTCGGGTTGGGGGTGGGGGGGCGTGAAAAGAGGCAAAACAAAACTGAAAACAAAATAAGGGCCACAAAAGGTCTGAAAATTGCTACAGTCTTGACACTAAATTCCAGAGGTGACCTCACCCAAGCACACACTCCTGGGACTGGTTGGTAAACCCAAAGGTGAGTCACCATCAGGTAGCATCTAATGCAAACTCATTAACCCTTTGGTGGACCCTCCATACATTATAGATCCTTTGCTTAATAGCATGGGAAAGGAAAACTTTTTATTCCCACCATGACCAAATGGTTCTGAAATCAAAAGGAATTTGTTGAGTAGTAGAGTTTGGTCCCTCCCCATAGCAAGAAGTCTGTAAAGCAGATACCAGTGCTACTTCCACTGCTCGTGTCATCAGGCCAAAGTCTCCAGAACCATCCCGTCAGCCATTCTTGGTGAGGTAAAAGGAAAACAAAACCACTAGCTCACTAATATTCTGTTGGTGCGGGAAGCAGAGCTGCTGTTTGGAAATATAATTGAATGGTCTTGGCTCTTAATCTACGTTCCTTATCTTCAGATAGTGGAATTAAACCTTTTCAAAGAACATGGGGCTAATCCTACTTCACTTGTGTCTTGTGTTAGACTGGAAACTCTTTAAGGCAAATACTGTGTTTTTCCACATGTTAGTACAATGGCCAGCACATTGGAGCTTGGATTGGATTGACGCAGTGGGGCAATACAAATGGAGGATGATAATAGGATTATACAGCGGTGATGTGAAACAACATTCAAGTTCTTTCATTATGTATCAGAAGGCATCATGACCCAACTGGACCTCATTTAGCTACATGCAGTGATTAGAATTAGTCACAATTTGCCTGCAACTTGTCCGAGTGTGCAGGCTGAAGTGGCAGGCTTACAAATGTAGGGAGATGCATGCCAGCCAGGACCAATGAGCCAGAACTAAAGAACCTGTCATAACAATGGCAATCACCAACAATCATCTCTGAGCCTTAGCTTCCCCATTGCTAAAATGATAGACATCCGCGTCACAGGAGTAGCGTGAGACGTAACTAATAAGTTAATGAACTAAATGATTCATGTTTGTAAAGTTCTTGGAGATCCTCAGGTAACAGGCACTACAGGAAAGCAAGGTTGTATGGTATAATCAGTATTAGATGAATAAGTCTTAGCATTAAGTATTACAATATTATTCAACAGTTTAGGCATGAAGGGATCAACATACATTTCCTAGAGTGCCATGTCAGCACCTTTTTAGTTCATGGTGGAATAATGATCATCGTTTGGATTGACGTTCCCCTGTTAATTGGGTGTCTTAGACACACGTGCCCCACATATTGCATGCAGTGAAGACTGGAGGAAATGGTATATAATAAGAAGTAAAACCACGTTTAAAAAATGCTTGGTTACCTCTGGGACTTACAAGAGCAAGAGATTTGAAATGGCATAAAATACTCTACAAAATTACGTTGCTTTAATAACAATCATTTTCATCTGAGGCTGTCAAAGCATTTCACAAGCAATGCTCAGTTAAACCTCGCATCCCACTGGGACGTCTATTTGATCTTTATTCTTCGTTTTACAGACCGAGAAACCAAGGTACAGAGAGATGAAGGGCCAGATTTTCCCTAGCTAGCTAGATGCACAAATGCATGAAAACTGTGCGACTGCCCAAGCAAATGGCTAATTAAGGCACATTTCCATGCAAAGCTACTTTATTTGCAACCACTATCTCGATAGTTGTTCACATTCGCCGTGCAATTGTGTACCTCCTGCATCTGAAAAACTGCCCCTGAGTCTCACATTTCCAAAAGTGGTCGTTAATTTCAGGAGTTTCTCTTTTGGACGGCCAACTCTGCATTCTCAGGGACTGCTCCTGCTCATGGATGCCAGTAGGAGGCACCTAGGCCCAGATCCTCCAAGGCATGTAGGCTCCTAACTTCCACTGAGGATCTGGACCTTAGAGCCGAATCCAGCTCCCAGTAAACTCAACATAATGACTTCCACTGACTTCAGTAGGAGCGAGAGCAGTTCCTCTAGGGCCTGATTTTTCACTAGTGCCAATTCTAATTCCAACTGACATCAATTCATGCCTCCTGACTCCCAGTCGTGTGCACTAACCCCTAGACCATATTGCCAGGATGTTCCTCACCATCCGTTTGCATTGTTGCATGTCAAATTTCCCCGGCTTGCACTGATGACAACTGGTTTCCCTGGAGACTCTGAATGGGGCCCCTCCTGTAGTCCAGCTGTTCCCAATTGCTTGTTGGGCCCGGACTCAGATAGACTTGTTGGGGTCTCGAGTATCTCAGCTCTCGACAAACGGCACATGTAATAGGTCTGTGCTCCCAGCAACCTAGCATCTGGAGCTGTGATTTTGCACCTCATGCTGTACATGATCAGCATGCTGAGTGGCAGAGGAACTGCTTTGTAATGCCTGGAAAACCCACTTCTTTCTGCACCACATCAGTCACAGCCATGTGTCTGCGTGCAACCCATTTCTCTAACACCACCAGGCAAAAGGAGAGTCAGGCGAACAGGAGAATTAGCCATTGCCATGACAATACACACAAGAATATTTTTTGTGGCCAGGAAAAGAGGCTGACATACATCTGAGATGGTTGGAAGCAATCCAGTAGCTGCTCTGGCTTCAGCAAAGATTGTTTAACCACCCATGAGAGTCACATCTCTGCATAGTGTGGTCTAAATCCCCCTTTTTGATCACAACTAAGATTCCAAAGATACCTGATCTATACATTTGTAAAGCCTTTCAGCCCACCTGAGAGCTCCGATGCTCTATGACAAGCCACGGGGGAGAAGGGGGAGTAAGCGTCCCTTTAAATTCATATTCGGGCTTCCCCCTTTAGCTTACTGCCTTGGATCAATAAGGAGTGAAAGTTGTCGAGGTGGTTCTCAACCAGGGGTATGTGTACCCCTGGGGGTATGCAGGTTTTCCAGGGGGGACATCAACTCAGCTAGATATTTGCCCAGTTTACAACAGGCGACATAAAAAGCACTAGCAAAGTCAGTACAAATTACAATTTCATACAGAAAATGACTTGTTATACTGGTCTATATGCTATCACCAGTTCTCAAACTGTGGGCGAGTTCGTTTTAATGGGGTCACCAGGGCCAGCATTAAACTCGTTGGGGCCCAGGGCAGAAATCTGCATGGGGCTGAAGCCAAAGCTAGAGTTTTTAAGTGAGGTGAAACTTGGGGTATGCAAGACAAATCAGACTCCTGAAAGGGGTACAGTCGTCTGGAAAGGTTGAGAACCACTGGTCTAGAGTATAGGACTGGGAGCCAGCACTCCCAGGTTGTCTTCTTGACTCTGTCACAGACTTGCTGTGCGACCCTGGGGGAGCCACTTACCACACGTCTCTGTGACTCATTCTCATTTTTAAAAGTGGGAAACGAATCCCTCGCAACCTCCCAGTGGTGCTGGGAGGAGTGATTAAATCATGCTGGTCTAGTGCTCTGAGAGCCAAGAGCTTAGGTGGGCAAAGCATGATGAGGATGATTATTATTTATGAAATCTGACTGTGGTTTATTGGAAATAGACTGCAACTGATCCCTGCCTTCAGAGAGCCAGCCAGGGGGAATTAGCTCCTCTCTTCCCTAGATCAAACCAGGGGAGGAAGTTTGGCACAGACATGGCTGCTTCTCCCTCAGTTCCCTCCCCCCTGAAACACCAACATCCTGATCACTAGCAGCTGCCAAGCTCCCATCCAAAGGAGCAGAGACTTTCTGTGTTGAAAAAACAGCACACAGGTTCCTCAAAGGAGAACATTCTGATGTCCCCACATGCTGCTAGGGGGTGCTGTGCTGCTGGAGGTTTGAAACGAAGGCGCTGACCTTCCGGGGTCACGAGAAATCCCGTGGGACATTTCTGCAAGAGATGGGGGAGCTGAGTTCATTGGCCTGGGGTGGGGGACATCGTCACCGAGCTGTTCTGTAATTCCCCTTTGTTAGCTGTTACCATGAAACACCGACATTTAAACAGATTTTTAAATAAGGATCCTTAGGAAAATGGAAAGTAGAGGCTGGGGAAAACTTTGATGGAGCAATTGCTGACCTCACTAATACCTGGCTGATTAAAAAAAACCCAACACAGGTTTTTTTAAACCTCTTTTTTTAAAACATTATTTTGCATCTCTCTCTCTCTCACTATGAGCAAACACCACTCTGGCAACAGCTCCATGGTGACTATCTCCATGGCGAACAGATCCAGTAATTGCTGTGGCTTCCAGTTCAAAGCTAGGACTTGATTTGTGTGGCTTTTCGCATTTCCTAGTGGAAATGGCATGGGGCCAGTGGCATGATGCTCAGGAGACAGGAGGCGATAAGGGGCCCTGAGGAAGATTAGCAGAAGCCACGGGGTGGCGTTTGGAGATGGGAGGGCTCCCAGGATAATGAAATGACAGCCAGTGTAATAAAATACCGTCTGAACATCCTACTTTCGGGGGCAAGGAAGGTCTAGGTTAGATTGCTTCTCGAGGCCACAGCTGCAGTGAGTTTGCAGTTCTCATACGGGGGGAAGAGGGGAACAACATCAGCATCTGTCTGTCTGTCCACACTATGTTATACACGAGTATTATGGCCATCGGAATCCCAGGCAGCAGAGCTGTCACCCACTCCGAGATCTTAACCACTTTCCTGGGGCTGAATCTTCCAGGCTCTGCAAGCACAATGCCACACTGGTATCCCTCTGACACATCTGGTACGTTGTGGGTTAGTGACGCATGATGTAATGGAACTGCAGGGTTTCCCCTTTCCAGACCTACCAGGGAGCTGCAGAAAGGGTTTCCCCTATTAGCTGCTGCTAGTAATAATACTTTACACTTACGCTAACACCTTTGGCCAGAGGAACTGAAAGCCCTTTGCAAACTGTAATGACGCCACGCGCTGCTAGGCAGGAAGCAGTGTTGTCAGCCCTGTTTCACAGATGGTGAAACTGAGGCACAGAGAGGGAAAGTGACTCATCCAACATCACACAACAGAGCCACGAGTAAAACCCAAGAGTCCTGAGCCCCAGCCCCCAGCTCTGGTCACTAGACATCACATCCACTCCCGTCTGAGGATTTAACCCAGAACTGGAGGGGCCTGCAGTGTGTCAACAGAACCTGGAACAGGAGAAATGGGCTGCAGGAACCCACCCTCAGCGGCAGCCCCCCCAGGGAGTCTAATATGCTATGTCTATTCAGACCAGGATGATCTCTTCTATCCATCCTTAAACCGTCACCCCCATGTGTGCCAGGAGCCAGACACGGACGCCAAGCACTCACATTTCCTAATTACACACAGCAAAGATGGGAGGCCTGAAGGCAGAGTGTTAATTTGGGATTAAGATGCACCTGAGGCTTTCCCTGCTCCCCAGCTGAGGGTCGGGGTCAATGAAGTCTGTTGCCATCTGCGTCCCGTTTGCCTTCTTCCTATTAGCTCGCCTCTCTGAACTGCCTGGGCATGGGCCAGCCACAGCCCCATTGAGCTGCTTCCTTAACAGTCAGCAAGAGCTGATGGCTTTTAAGCTCTGTCGCATAATAACAATTTATAATCAAGACTTCCTTTTAGTTCTCCTGCCAGCCTCTACCGCTGCCTTTCTGCACCTCCATTCATACCTTCTTAAAGACACAGCTCTTTAAATGACTTGGGAACAACGCACAAAGGGCAGCCTGGGTAAATGGAAACTCTACACACTCCAGAGGCAGGGGGGTAATGATTAATTATTATTAATAATAATTTGTTGCAGGGATTTAGTGCTGCTGAAAGGAGCCAGCTAGTCTGCCCGGGAGTCTGATATCCCCAGCGGACTCACAGCACAGGGACAGCATTGGTCTCAACCATGCAAATTCTATCCCACTGGTTCATTTCTCAGTAGAGGAACCAACTCCAGTGATTTAAGTAAGTTTCCATGGCCATTGGGGTCTGCTTCTCCTCTCTCATCACGGTAAATCAGGACAAACTCCAATGCAATCAATGGAGTTAGACCAGCGTAAAACTAGCTTAGGTGAGAGGAGAATCAGACCGTTGGCCTCTGTAATGACATTGCTAAGAAGGCTATTTAGTACCAACTAGGGCAGTGGTTTTCAACATATGGTCCGTGGACCCCTGGGGGACCACAGACTATGTCTAAGGGGTCCGCAAAAGGTGACTATGAAAATAAAGTTTCAGATCCCAGAAAAGGCATTCCGGTTTTCTGATCAATCAAAAGTATGTGAATAGCCCCACCTACAGGTCGAAACCTAGAAGTGTTGTCGTTGCCATAGCA
The DNA here is from genome assembly GCF_028017835.1 of Emys orbicularis. Classification (NCBI taxonomy): domain Eukaryota; kingdom Metazoa; phylum Chordata; order Testudines; family Emydidae; genus Emys; species Emys orbicularis. The sequence continues at coordinate 16,092,232 of NC_088704.1, forward strand.
GCCCACAGTTTAGGGGCCTTTCTCAGGCTGCATCAAATGCCAGGCCAAGCATTTGGGCAACATTTGTAATTCTGTTCAGTCAGTTTTCAGTCTAAGGGTATGTCTACACCCAGCCGCTAGTTCGGCGGCTGGCAATAGAAGTTCTGGGTTCAACTTATCGCGTCTTGTCTGGACGCGATAAGTCGAACCAGGAAGTGCTCGCTGTCGACTGCGGTACTCCAGCTACACGAGAGGAGTACCGCGGAGTCGACGGGGGAGCCTGCCTGCCGCGTGTGGACCGAGGTAAGTTCGAACTAAGGTACTTCGAACTTCAGCTACGTTATTCACGTAGCTGAAGTTGCGTACCTTAATTCGATTTGGGGGTTTAGTGTAGACCAAGCCTAAGACTTCTATGTTAGGAGTCCACAGAGCACAGGTTGAATTTCCAAAGGGATCCACACCGCCATTTGACATTTTTTAGGGAACTGGACAAAGACCCATCAAATTCACTCCACTTTGGCCACTCAAGCTGATCAGAAAACAAGGGGCAGGGGGAGAAATCGTGCAGTTTTCATGAACTCCCACCCCCATTTTTTTCATCAAAATTTCAAATTTGGAAACATTTCAGCCGTCTTAGTAGTTGACGGACAAATAAGAAAATAATGTCATGAAAACTCTGCACTATATCACACCTTCACCCACCAACCCACGTGTGTGTGTGTGTGTGTGTGTGTAGAAATGTAAAAAAATGGTTGAAATTTCATATGTAGAAAATGTTCAGCTAGCTCCAGGGGTCACTGAATTGACATCAGACAGTAGCTCAGTCCCAGATGGACCTGACCTGGGGAAGTGGTTAAATAACTCCAGTGCCTCCATTGGTAAATTCCACTTCATAGCAGTGATAAGGCTGTGGGGTGGAATTTGCCCAACCGTGCGAGATTAGCCTAACTCTTCTCCCATTGATATCAATGGTAAAACTCCCATTGCGTTCAGAGGCAGCAGGGTCAAGACAACGCTAAGTGCCTTGGAAAATCCCACCCGTGAAGTCCTTGTTCTCGTTTCATTCACCCGGGTGTTAATCTCTGAAGTCACTGGCAATACACTGGCAGTGAGGTCAGATCACATGGGGTAAATGAGAGGAAAATGAGGACCCATGTGTTCCAAGGAGATTACTGCCCTTCTCAGATGATTAAAGTCACTCGTCCTTCCACCCTGTGGCTCGTAATGCCACCGCTGTGTCTTCTTGTCGCTAAGCATTTGCCCATGGCTGATGGCTACAAACAGACACTGCACGAGACAATCTGGGGAGATACATCTGGGCTGTGCCAGGATCTTGAGCCAAGACAGAGGGCAAATGTCACCCGTTATCATATTTCATGCTAGACTCAAGAAGGCTTCGGGAATGGATGGCTCCTCAACGCAAAGGATGGAGGGAGCACTTCTGCATGCAAGTTAGTGATAGCTGGAGAGTTAATGCTGAGATCGTGCCTATGGAAATATCCCCTGATCCCTCAAATTGGGAGCAGTGCCCCTGGAGAGCATCTCAGCCCCTGCAATGCTTAGTTACGCCTCAGGATTTCCCTCCCCCTGCGCGAAGCATTTATCTCCTCTAACGCCCTGATACAACAGCACACTCTGAACCCTGCCTGGCAGCCAGCCAGCTCGCCCTGAACTTTTGCCTGTCTGATCTAGATTTCCTCCTTGGATCCTCTCCGAAGACCATCTGTCCGCTGCAGGGAGATCAGACACAGATTCCTCCACCCTTCCCCTCTCATCCCTCCCGCCACCTCGCTTCCACACGTGCCCTCGCCTGTCCCCCCACAACACAAAGCTGCTGCCAGCAGCCCATGCCAATGTATTTAGGACTTCTGTGAGATCTCAGTGTGGGAACCTCAGGAACTGTTGGGAATTCAGCTTTCCCCTGCCCCTCTCTGATTGCTCCCAGCCAAATGCTAGTGCAGAGGGAAGGGGTATTTCTCCAGTCACTGCCAGCTGCAGCGTACACGCATGCAGGAAATGTAAATGTTTATCCGACGCTTTGGCAAGGTACGTGACTGCTGAGCTTACAGTCCCGAAGAAGCGTCTCCTTTCAGCTGCAGTGACCAGACCTTGCTAACTTATTCCAGGAGTGGGGTCTGAAGACGCTGGAGACAGTATTGTCTGGTAGCTTAGAGTAGGAGCCTGGGAGACAGGACTGTTGCGTTTGGTCATCTGGCTCGCACTGTGATCCTGGGTAACTCATTTAACCCCTCCCCTGCAGCAGTTTCTCCATCTGTAAAATGGGGGAAATAACACCTGCTTCGCAGGGCTGTGTTGTGAGGCTTAACATCTACAGTGTTTCGAGAGCCTCAGACCGAAGAGGCTATTTGAAGGCAGTTGTTATTATTTGTTACTATGATGACTGACATACTCTCACTGGTGACGAATCAACCGTTTTCCTGAGCATCAAAGCCCCAGCTCCAAACACTGACATGGCTTTTAAGCAATCGTGCGTGAAACAGGCCAATATAAACCTTTTACCCACTAGTTCTTAAGTGCATGGAATTACTGCAAACGGTCACGGGAACAACCACACAGCCACACAGCTGTTCCATGCCATGGCAGCTCAGAACTTCACAGCAACAACCAGATTCTGTAGCTTCCCAAGCTCGGGCCCCTGACATTTGAGCTAAAGCAGAATCTTTGTTAGCTGTGAACAGAAAAACCCCCTGACCCACAGTGACCAGAGCTGTGACCACTGGGCAGTTGATTGCAATACATACAAACACGGACTTCTCCACACCCTGTGGCAAAGTCCAGTCTTGGGATGCTGGCATGACCTGACCTTTAAGTGAAGGTAAAACTCTCATAATGGCCAATGGTGTAATGCTGGCTGTCCATGGGGTAAGGGAGATTCCTTCCTGGTCCCTATGATGATCAGCTGATGCCTTGAAGCATAAGACGTGCTTACCCGGGCTTATTGCATATATGTTGGTATGTGTGTAAGGTGGTGGGAATCTTATACCAACATCCTCTTTATAACTGGTACCTCCCCTCCCATTCAAACTCCTCAGCTCCACAAGGGGCACCTGATTATCATCCCAAATGAGCCTGAAGCCATGATTTTTTTTACCTATTTCCCTCCCCTTTATTAAATAAGGATTAGAACATTTCCTACCAGCTGCTGCTAAACGCATGACACTGCAGGGGCCTGTCAGTTCCTCGCACTCCGGTTACAAAGGCACCAAACAGCAGACACAACAGACCAGCGGAGAGCTAATTACGGGCTCCTCTCACAGCCAAGATACACAGAGTTATAACCCTGCTCTGAATGGCCTACACACGAATAAACTGTAAAGGACCGGGCTCAAACACAATGGCATGTGGAGATGGACTATATTTAACTGAGGCAACAGGATTGCTAGCCTTGTGCTCTTTCGAGCGCTGAGTGGGGATGAGTCCACTGGCTTGGAGAAAATAAGAGGGATTGAAACTTTAACTGGATGGAGGTCCAGGACTTGCTATATTCAGTGCTGAATCAAGTTCCAAAGAAACCCGGCTGGACCAAGGTGCCAGGGCAGCTTTCAGGGCTGTACACATGAACAATTGTTCCATTTATTCTGGGCTGGTGGTTCCCCGAGGAAAAACTAGAAAGTCAAAGGCTCAGACATATGGAGTCTTCAGAGAATATTGGCAAGTAGGTTAGGAGTAATATTTGATCACAGATGAACACTCGTTAGATCAGTATCTGATCCTCACAGCAAAAGCAGAACAGAATTGGTAAGAATATTTAAAAGTATAACTGGGTTAAAAAGGAATTGGATAAGTTCATGGAGGATGGGTCCATCACTGGCTATTAGCCAAGATGGGCAGGGATGCAACCCCCTCCTCTGTGTGTCCCTAAGCCTCTGACTGCCAGATGCTGGGACTGGAGGACAGGCTATGGATCACATAATAATTTCCTTGTTCTGTTTATTCCCTTTGAAGCACCTGGCACTGGCCACTGTCAGAAGCCAGGTTACTGAGCTAGATGGACCATTGGTCTGACCCAGTATGGCCATTCTTATGTTCAGGCAAACAATGTCTGCCAGAGGAAAGAATCTGCAGCTTGGTACACATAGAATCATAGAAGATTAGGGCTGGAAGAGACCTCAGGAGGTCATCTAGTCCAACCCCCTGCTCAAAGCAGGACCAACCCCACCTACAACACATGCCCATCGCTGACATGTTACTCTCTCCAGATTGTGGATAATAAATTTCTGAGTCACGTGATTTGCTGCCAAATAGAGGCTGTGGTTTACCTGATGATGATTTTCCTGAATGGATTAGGAGGGATTCTCAGCACCTTGTCTCAGCTGGCCTTGGATGGACCAGACACACAGGAGTGGAGATATCCGGGTCCAGAGAGATAAAGAGGAAGCCCAGCAAATTCAAACAAGGAGGAGGAGGAAGTGATTCCAGTCATTAGACATAGGCGATGAAGCTTGCTAAATCCATTCATTGGAAGAGAGGTCTGCAGAAAACTGCATCATTCTCCTGTTTTTACAAGCTGCTGAGTGGTAAATCAACCAAGACTGTATAGTGTTGCCACCACCAACATGACTTGGAAGCCAGCTTCCAGCACCTGCAAATCAGAAAGGTACCCTCACCACCTCACCGCCTCCTGTGAAATGCACGGGACTGCACAGATTTGAAGGACCCTGCAATTTCCCTCTCCCTGGTTAGCATCTGCTCACCCTACTCCTCACACTGCCTCTGTGCAGGCAGCATGTACGCTGGGATCCCTCACACTCCTCACTTGGAAAGAAGTGTCCTGGCAAATTAATTGTGGGCCCTTAACCTCGCTGACCCAGAGCGAGACAGCCCAGTGCAGCCTTTGCAAGCAGTCTGGGAATGCTATCTGCAGTGACCTCAACGGCCATCCTCAGAACTGGAAACACTAGAGTCCAAGGGACGGAAGTAAATTACAAATTGATGTTTCAACAAAAGCACATCCTAAAAAAATAACCCCATGGGGGTTGACTACGTACAGACCCACCAAAGCTTCCCATCCTGGCAGCAGTACTGCCCATGTGCATCACTAGAGCGAGGGTCGGGGGCTGGAAAGGAAAGGGTTTAGGGATGAAAGTGGCTCCCTCCAGACCAGGAAAGAATGAGAAGCCTTTCAAGAATGAACTCCTCAGAGTTTTACCATGGTTTAGTTTAACTGACTGAGGTCAGAACTCCTTTCGCTGGCAAGAGCAGAGCTCTACAGCAGACTCGGCAAGGGGACAGGATTTATTCATGGTATCCCACGTACGCAGCGGTGAATACCGTGTGATGAATTGCAGAACCAGATGCTAACCGGCCACCTAAGCTTCCCTCTGCCCACTAATCGATTTCTGACCAGATCATCCACTCCTCGGGCATGACCTGCATACGCTCAACACTACTGAATAATCTGGCCATTCCAGACTCATGCCAATAAAACCCTTATTATATCAGGCTGCACCATTGGGTATGGCCTCCCTTTCTACCCACCCACCCACCCACCCTTTTATCTGTTACTGTACAAAGTGCTATACCCGTGTAACAGGGCCCCCCATCGGGGGCAGTGTAACCCATTGCTCAGTGTGTGCTGTGTATCCCCAATCCACACAGGATCTGGGTCTGTCACAGTCTGTCCCCCCCCTGCAGCACCTAGTTCTGTAGCTGAAGCAGCTCATGCTTTTACCTCTGAAGCTCCCCAGTTCTATTCCAGGTACGTTTGCCAAGACGGCAGCTGTCCCCTCTGTGAAATAAACCATTGAGCACTTATGACAATAAGGGCAAATAGACAAGGCTCAGGGGCACTGGGCAATCATATTGGGACAGAACGTCACCTTGAGGAGTCGCGGCAAGCGACGCAGTGTTAAATAGTCCGCCTAGACGGAGACTGTTTTGCTTAACATGGTGCCATCTAACCCATAGCCAAGTGAGGCAGTGTTGAAGGTGACCGTCCCCGTCTGCACTGAGTGCTGAGCTGTGCTGCACGTTGCGCCAGTTACCACGTCTCCTGGGTCGGCGCAGCCAGAGGTGTGACGGGAAACACAAACCCGAATGAGGAGACAAGCCCAAGAGCAAATTGTGTCGGGAAGGCACATACAGAGGTGTACGGCCCAGAGACATTGCGTAGTGCAGCAGGCACTCAGCCAGTTTCCCAGCTGCTCTTCCACAGCTCTGCCCACCTTCCAGCTTGGTCCCTCGGGCTAGCCTCTCCAGCTAGGTTCCTGCTGGGTCACTCAAAGTCCTAAATCAGTCAGAAGCAACATAAACATAAACTCTTCCCGTTGGGTCTGCTAGGCACCGGCCTTTCCTGCTCTCTGGTCTGAGCCTTAGCCCTGCCTCGCCTTCTCACCCACACAGAGCTCTACCTCTGCTCTCTTTGCCTGCTCCTCTCCCACTGACCAGGGCTCTTTTGTTTAAGCCCCACCCTGGCAGCCTGCTTCCTGCTCCACGTGTCCGAATTTGACCTAACTGGGCCTTCAGTAGCTCATTAACCTTTACATGGAGACTTGGGTGCCCCGTCAGAGGCTGATTGGTAGAGAGAGAGAAAATATCAGCCTTTAAGGCCTGGCATGAAATGGACCTGGCTGAGGAATATGACGATGGAAATGCTCAGGGCACAGATGGTCACCCCGGGCAAATGGCCTTAATGGTGGCGACATCTGCTGGAGACAGAACCTTTCTAGATGCACCTTCTGCCTTAGCCCAGCTCCTCTGACTGGCTTTTCACCGGCAGGCCTGGTGCCTGGGGGAGCAAGCATGTTAGGTGCTGCCCTAAGCGCCAGCTTCATCATTGTAAAATGCCAAAAAGTTGCAGCGGCCGGAGGGCAGCGGAAAAGGGATTAACAGAGAAACGTTAACGCCCAAATTCAAACAAGGGGTGTTTTTTTTAAGTAAAAGTTTTTTTTTTTAAAAAACATCACACTTTAGGTTCTGAAAATGTCTCTACGGGCCAAATTCATTCCTCTCTGGGCCATGGGGTAAATGATTGCCGCTAGAGTGGCCTCAGTGGACTTGTGCTGATGTTCAGCAGGCCTGGATCTGACCTAGAGTGGTGGGTTTATTTTCCTCAGCAGAGTTGCACCTGCTTGCATTAGCTCTGGACTTGGCTCTGTGTCCCTGAGGCCTGCCACCACCTCAATGTTTCCTGCTATTCAGAGACGAGCAGCTGCTGTAGGCCCTTTGGTCACGGATCTCACTTCACTAGAGGGCTGAGTAGCCAAAGGAAATGGGAGAGATGCTTTTTGGGTTTAGCTCCAGACAAAGAGCAGAGGGGGGGTCCAATGGGCAGAGGAGCAGAGCAGTGCCGAGGATTTTGGGAAACTGTCCCATACAGTACGTAGAGCCTGTGAGGAATGCAGCCGGGGCCCTTTCAGTATTTACTGGCTCACTTGGGGCTAATCGTTGGGTACTGTATATTCACAAGTCTAGTTAAGCGCCTATATGGTCATGTACAGTGGGGCTTTCCAATGCATAAATTAGCTACATACCAGTGTGTGCACATCAGGATGCAAGTCACCCCCGTGCAGGAGGTCAGCACAAGGACCAAGCACCACGCAAGTCTTTAAAGAAGGGCTCAAATGGTGCATGGCATGACTGTCACCTACAGATATGTGCATATGGCTTTAAAAACCTAACCCCAAACTTGCACGTGTGGCTAGTGGTTATAGGATTGGGCTCAGGATCCCTGGATTTGTTGGGTGAATATGGCCAGCTCACTTATGTTCTCCTGCCTGTTTTATCCTTTCTGTGAAACAGGGATCACAATGCTTATCCAGCCCACAGTGGGGTTGGGAAGGCTTCCTGAATGGTTGCGAAGCTCTTTGAGATGCTCGGATGAAATACGCTAGCTACCCTTTAGGGATGCAAAATTGGGTTGCTCTCACACTTGTTAGGTCTGGAAACGAGCCCACTTTTCTGCAGTCATCTCATTTAGTAGATCTTACCTTAAAGATTCCAGCCCCCGACAGATATCCTGGTGATTATAAGCCCAAAGATAGAAAGATAGAGGGATGGATATGTATGGAGATAGAGAGAGAGATTTTTCATGAGTCATTACTGCAGCCCCAGCTTGCTGCATGTCTTAACACACATACTCTATCCAACCCTAGTGCATGCTGGTTCCCACCATAGCGTGTGTGTTTGTGTGTGTGTGTGTGTGTGCATGGGACACCCAGCAAGCTGGCGCTTGGTTTGTTTTGGTTGAGCATTGCAGCCTGGATTAGCCGCAACAATAATATTTTTTTTAAACACCACTTGGCTGGATCTTTAAGGTAATGCTGTGATATGTATGAGGTCCTCAAATGAAAGAGACTGATAAGGGCAAAGCACATCACAGACATTAATTAGGCCTTATATCACATGGCCTCCTGTTAAGTAGGGAAAGCATTATTGTCCCCATGCTACAGCTGGGGAAACTGAGGCAGAGAACTTAAGCCGTTTGCACATGTTCATATAGTAAGTCAGTGACAGACATGAAAAAAAGAACCCAGAACTCCTAACTCCCAGTTCCCTGCTTTCTCTTTTGATACAAGAGCTGCTCAATGAGAAAACTAACAAAGGGAGGTTAAGTTAAAGGCCTAGCAAAGATGCCACTCAGATGACTTTTATGCCCTTTCATAAAGGACATGAAAGGAAAGAGGCCCCGATTCAGCAAAGCAGTTAATTACTTGCCTAAGCCCATCTGTATTCAGCAAAGCCCTTAAGCACATACTCAGCTTTAAAAATATGCCTCGGTCACATTGAAGTCAGCAGGTTTAAGGACACACCTAACGTTAAGCCCATAATTATATATTTTGCGGAGTAAAGATGGATTGCTAAGTGGCCACAGCAAAAAAAATTCGGTGTGAAACCATCTGCAGCAGGAATGAGATCCAGCGACATGTCTGAAGAGAAGCAGAGCGGGGAGTTACTGGCAGGTGCTGCTAGGCATGCACCCGTGGGTGTCTAGTCGACCAGATTCTCCGAGATCAGCAGGCCAAAGCACATCTGGCTAAGACAGAAGCAAGGCAGTAAAGCATTGAAAGTTTTCCACAGGCTGGCTCCATGTGCCTTGGTTAGAATTAAAGAGCAATTTGGTGCACGATGTTCAAGAGGTGTGTTTGCTAACAAATCGGAGCCCAACATAAAAGTCAGACACTGAGCAAGCCTATTAATCAGATCTGAGCATCTAAGACCAGACCTAGACAATGTGGGGAAAATGCTGATTCCTCAGCAGTGGCAGTAGGTCAAACTGCAGCTTTGCTACGTTACTATGAATAGAAATATTCTCACAATTCTTTTTGTTTTTAAATGTCAGTACAAATATGGGAAGAAAGGCGTGTTTGTTTGTTTGGTTGTTTGTTGGTGGGAGGGGAAGGTGTTAAACACTCCCCAGAAATTTTAGAAACCCAAATGCAGCAACATTGGGCTAATGCATGGGAAATTGAATGTGAAACTGACTAGAGACAAGATCTCTGGATTTGCCCTTGGAGCAGCAATGCCAATCCCAAACATTCAGAAACCGGGAACCAGACTCCCCTTCGCCCCCCCCCCCAAAAAACAACCCAACAACCATGAGATTAGTTTAAAACTCACGAGATATTTAAAAATAATAAATTTGGATTTATTTTTTTTAATTTGCCTTCTGGGTTTTGAGCCTTTGGGGTTCAAGGTTTTCTCTGAAACCACCCGGGCATGAAATTTACTTTTTTTTTTTAATGAAAGTTGAGATTCTCAAGTCATCTCCTGCCTGTGGGAGCTGGGACTTTAAGAAAAACACCCAATATCCCGAGACTGGTGATAAGATCCTTAGAGTCAGCAACTCCTGCGGGAGTGACTCCCATCAACCTCAGTGGAGTTACGCTAAGGATGAATTTGGCCCAAGCCGTGAAACTGACCAGCCTAGATTCAGTAGTCAATTATAGTAGTCCCACGGCAGATTTGTCAAAGCTAAGCACGGAAAAGGGGGGTCATTTACAGTATCTCACATATGTGGTGGTGATAGCCAAGTGATACATTGCAAAATAGAGCGTTAAGCATCCAATAATGAAGCTACACTGGGGGCTGAGCAAGATGTGAAACTGAAACTGCCCAATCTTGATTCACTAACCTGAGCAAAATGCAAAAAGTAAAGGGTAAAAAGCAAATCAGATTTCTAAAATTCTTTCTGTTTTCACAGTTTCAGCACTAACAGAGGGAAGGGCATTCTTTTAACAATGGTTTTTTAACCTGACGCTGTCCCTTTAAATTTTTGGCCTCCGTTTTTGGTAACAAATATCTTCGCACGGAAATACACACTGTGGAATCTCTTCTCTCCACGACAGGGTGTAATTTCTACTGACATAATAGGAAATAAACAGCTCTGTGAGTGAAGAACAGACCCCTCTTTACCAAACAATTCCCAGCCCTCCACTCTATTATGTAGCACTGCTGGCCTGTATGCTAAATTTCAGGCAGTTTCTGTGCTAAAGACTCACCAGAGATGGACAGAAAACTTGTCATCTTGGGAAAAAATGTCACCATGCTGTATTAGGCAGACAACACTACATTCCACTAGCCTTCCATCCCGAGAAGCTGGGTTAGCTGTACTGCAGATGTATATACTATTTTGTTTAGTCTATTATGGATATTGCTGCAAAGCAAATGTTCTTTTCCTCCCAACCCCCCCTTCTTCTATCACACACACAGTCTGGCATGACCAGCAGATTCTGAAGTAGGGTGAGTTGTCACCGCTATGGAGGGAGCCCAGTTCTAGAACAGCGGGGGAGGACAGTGCATGAGGAGTGAGCTGCCTTAGCAAAGCAAGGGGCAGCAGCGCATCTGCAAGCAATTCCTTCTTTTCCCCTCTGAGAGCCAGATCCTCAGCTGATGTAAATCAGCAGTAACTTTAATGAAGCTGTGCCAATTTACATCAGTAAAAGATCTGGCCCTTAGGCAGTCATCCTTCACCTTTTCCTTGTAATGGGAGTTTTGCCATTTACTCCAACGTGTGCAAGATGGCGCCTTTAATTTGATTTCCCCCCCCCCTTTTTCTTTCAAAACTGCAGCCTTTTGTGACATCCCCAGCCTGGTACCCAAGCTCGCCTGGCAGCTGGCGTTTTCGGCAGTGCTGGAAGAGTGAGAAAGAGAGACTATAGCCCATGACTAGTTTTGTGGCTAGGCCGATGATAAATCTTCCAGCGATACCCTGCCAGAAGGCCGATCACAGGTGTCCCTCTGACTGTAATTACAGTGATAAATATCACCCCGTCCCCATAACCATCACAAACAAACACACTTCACTCCTTGTTCCCATTAAGTACGGGAGAGGCAACTACACTGGTCCATTCTATGGACAATATCCACTTGCACCGATTGCTACTCGTCCCCAGCCGTGACTGTGAATTTTTAAGCTCATAACTGCGCGTGGAACACTGAAGTGCTTGAGAGACCCCCAGACAATCTTCTCTCTTGTGACCCCCCCGCCACAGGAATTCAGTTGTGAGCCACAACACTAGAGCAGTGTTCTGCTCAGCTAGGCTTCCCCTGTTCACCCTGCTGTGTTCCTTGCCCTGAGCCCTGTCCTGGCCTCGCTGGCCATGGCTGGGCTAGTGTTTTGCTTTGTACTGTTGCCAGCCTGGCTTCACTGGCGAGAGCAAAGTCAGACGCGCTCACCTGCAGCGGAACCCCCGTGTCATCTAGACCTGCTCTGAGCATGTTTAGAAGACAAACAAAGGGGCAGATTTTAACATGATGAGCTCAGTTCCCAGTTAGGCACTCACCTAAAGGTTAGATTTTCAACCGTGCTCAGCCACTGGCAGCTCCTGTTGGGATGCACGTGGCTAGATTTTCAAAACCGCTCAGAACCCAGCAGGCTGTGCTGCGCTTTAGAAAATCTGGCCCATGGTTCTTAAAGTGCCTTTGGCCAGGCTACATGAATGCTCCCATCAACGGGGGGTTATATCACTGCTAATGAAACAGTGGAAGGTCTTAAAGAGAAAATCAACATAGATGCAACCATTGAAATTGGTGGCAAAACTGAGTGACTTCATAAATTCATAGGCACTGGGGCCAGATGATCATCTAGTCTGACCTCTTGCATGACACAGGCCACAGAACTTCACCAGCTGATTCCTAGATCAAGCCCATATCTTCTAGCTAAGCTAGAGCAGCTCGTTCAGAAAGACATCCAAGGGGACCCATATTTAGCCAACACATTGAGCTGGTCAGAAATTTTCCAACAGAAGGTTTTTCCAGCTGAAAATGGATTCATCTCAATCAAAATGTCTTGTGGGAACATATTGATTTCGACAAAACTTTCAACTAAACCAGGCAGACTCCTGATGGATTTCTGCCTGGTTTCCTGCCAGCATAATGGTGCTATAGATTTAGCCAGATTAAACCTCTCAGCAGGAAAGCAGTATGTTTCATTCATCCCAATTTGCATCTCTCCTAGAAGCTATCCCAGTATCAGCTAAGATCCTCCCCACTGACTGTAATCTTAAACATTCACTGTTGTGCGGTCTGCTATAGCTTTCCTTTCTAAAGAGATTCCTCAGAGTCATAAAGAACTTGTCTGGCTTAGCTCTCATGCTCTGAAATGCTTTTGCAGAGTTCTGCTCTGTTCATTAGAAGATAAATGAGTGGATGCAACCCTCCAACTTTAAGCTCTGCCATTTGTTTTTCAAAATCCACACCTTTCACCTCCCAAGAGGGTAAACTTCCTTAGTCAGCATGCAGCAGGAAAACGCCTTGGAACGGGTGAAAGGTACAGACACAAAGACTCCCTGTCTGCAAAGCTGAAAAGTGTCATGCTTCAGCTCCATCCATCTAATCGTTCATTGATCCACTCAACAGCCTTCTACCCATCCAACCATGCGACAGCACCTTTTCGTCCATCCATCAATCCATCCATACCCTAAAAATGTATTCCCTGCTATGTGGCCTTTCATAAGAACACAAGGAATTTTAAGAAGATGAGAAAAAGCCCCTTAGCCTAATATGCTGACCCTTTAATGTTTTATTTTAAACCCACCTTGCTATTTTGCCACCATTTTTTCCCTCTTCAGCAACATCGTGAGGTCTCAATCTCCTTAGTACAAATGGTATGACTTTTACAAGGAGGACTGGGTGGCTCAGGGTATTAATGGGCGATGGTTTCTTTTGCTTTCAGCTCACCTGTTCAAATCCAGCCCAGGTCAGAACAAGTGGCCAAAGGTTTTCAACATTTATTCTAATGGCTGTTCAGAAGCCCATGTGAAATGACTTTGGGGGCTGCGTTCTAATCCTCAGTGGATCATCAAACCCATCAACACATTTGCAGATCCATCAGCAGAGAGGTCAAGGATTGAATGGGAGATGGAGAACGAATTCCCCTTTCCTCCTCCAGGGATGTCGATGCGGCAGCTACCATGAATGCTGGATGAGTAATTATGTTATATACAGTCTAACGATTCAGCCTGGCCTATGTCTGTCAAGTGCCAACGTTTCCTGGTTTGCAAGAGGAAGGAATCCATCTGTCTTCTCAGAGCAGTGATTCTTCAGAATGGGTAGGGCCACTTCTGCATCTGTCTGGGAACAAACCTTGGGGTCCCTGATGCCCATGCTCTCATAACCCACCACTGTGATATCTCCTGCCCCTTTGCAGAAAAACTGAATTTCAGGCCTGCCTGAGCAGACAGAGACGGAAGTGGCACATGCAGCACTGAAGCTGGTAGTAAATCAGACTTTACAAGCATGATGGAGAGCGGACCGGGCAGCGGTGCGGCAGGTCCTAATGCAGCGGCAATGCAGAGGTGCATGGCTCTCCCAGGCCTGGAATCGCAATAGGTACTTTGGATCAGGCTTTAGGTGAACTGGCAGCATCTGGTGCCCGAGCAAGCACTGAAACAGATGAGGGTTGCTGGTCAGAAGTGAGATGAATCAGCAGAGCCGAGAGTGGAGAGCAGGACTGGATTACTGCTAGCCGACGGTGCCTCCAGTCAAGTATCAGAGGGCATTAACCACCCTGCTGGCGGCGGGCCGGGGAGAAAAGGAAGAGTAGCGAGTGCTGCAGCTGAGGATGGGGGGAGCAGTCAGGCTGCGTGGCACAGCACTAGAACAGCAGCAGACGGGTCAGAACTGAAGGCCGTCGATACAGCTAAGGGAGGGGCTCAGAACTGGAATAACTGGGGGGGTGCGGCAGGTCCGGACCGAAAGGAGCGGCAGGCTTGATCCAAAGCCCATTGAGGTTAGTGTAAAGCCTCCCATTGACTTCAGTGGGCTTTGGCTGTAGCCACTCACGAAAGGGAGAGGGGACCCTTAGGGAGTGCCCCCCTGCCTCCCAGTCTGACGCAGGCCAGAATCATCAGTCCCCACAGTTCAATGGGCATGAAATGTAGTTGCCGGTATCAAAGCAGAGGCCCAGCCCACCGAACCCCCTCCCCCCCCAGCCGCACAAAGAGAGATGTCCCATGGACAAAGCCAGTGAGGTAGTCTACCACTGTGATTGGCTAATCCCCTAATTAGCAAGGCACCCAAAATAATCCCAATGAAAGGTTTAGACAAAGCTCATTGTTTAAAATAAGCCCCGCAGCAAATAACAAGGTAATAGGCAGTATGTGGTTCTCAGCTATCTTTGCTTCATATCCCTTGACCAGCTTCCTGTCAGAGGCCCTGGGGTTTTTTCACCTTCCTCTGCAGCGTGGGGCACGGGTCACTTGCTGGAGGATTCTCTGCACCTTGAAGTCTTTAAACCACGATTTGAGAATTTCAATAGCTCAGACATAGATTAGGGGTTTGATACAGGAGTGGGTGGGTGAGATTCTGTGGCCTGCGTTGTGCAGGAGGTCAGACTAGATGATCATAATGGTCCCTTCTGACCTTAAAGTCTATGATTTATCTATGAATCTGCTGAGATGAATCTAACCCCACTGTGCAATGCTAATGGACCCTTCGGTTAATACACGATGGAGCCATAGAGTCAGAGGTGTTAAGGCCAGAAGGGAGCATTGGATTGTCTAGTCTGATCTCCAGTATAACACAAGCCATTACATTTCACCCAGTTGTCTCTGTGTTGAGCCCAGTAACTTGTGTTTGGTTCCAGCATCTTCCAGAAAGGCTGCCAGCCTGCATTAGAAACATCGAGAGAGAGAGAGACTCCACCACTTCCCTCGGTAGCTTGTTCCGGTGGTTAATCGCCCTCGCTGCCTTATTTTTAATCTGAATTTGCCTGCCTTCAGCTTCCAGCCATTGGTTCTTCTGCTTACTCTACTACATTAAAGAGCCTTTTAGTCCCTGGTATTTTCTCCCTGCGAAGGTACTTATACACTGTACTGAAGCTAGCTCTCCAGCGGCTCCAATCCAATCCCGCCTTTCCTAAACCTTTTTTTTAACCACTGATATGAGACTTTGTGTGTTGGCCCTGCCCCGTTTCCAGATCATGCTCAGCCTACAGCCCCATCGCCCCTCCCCCGCCGCCCCCGCACTGAGATCAGCCTTCTCCACTCAGAATGATCAGACCAGCGTGAGATCTCACCATGGGTGCAATGCATACTCCATAACAGGGCATGGTATTCCCTGGCCGTGACCCAAGCTGGCACCTAATGACGGCTCACAGCCAACACCCTTCATAGAAATACGGCAAAATTCAGTCCCTTGCATGGGGAAAAAAATCACTTCTGAGTGCCAATAGATCTGGCTCCCGCAAGCAGGAGAGTCCAGCCTGGAGAGGTAGTGTGAGGAATGAGGAATTAGGTTGGAAT
Source organism: Emys orbicularis (assembly GCF_028017835.1). Taxonomy (NCBI): domain Eukaryota; kingdom Metazoa; phylum Chordata; order Testudines; family Emydidae; genus Emys; species Emys orbicularis. Next base: position 16,107,915 of record NC_088704.1, read on the forward strand.
CCCCGGGCAGGAGGTGGAGAGATGTTTTTGCTCCCAGCACTTACAGGGTGGTAAACAGTACGTACTTGGCACGCCTTTAGCGCTTTCTGGACCCAGTGATGCCAGTACAGCCCTGGGGCACTGGATCTCCCAAGCACTCTGCAGACTTAATAAATCATCCTGATGCCCCTGGGAGGCAGGAAAGTTAGTGTTGTTGAGGGATAGCCCGAGGGAGGCGTATTCTCCATCCACTTACGCCAGTGCAAACCGGAGGGACTCCACTGAAGTCAATGCGGTTACATTGGTGTAAAAGCGGTGTGAGAGGAGAATCAGGCACAGAGTGTTACAGAGCCACTAGCTGGTCCCTGGTGGACAAAGGGTTAACCTCATCTCATCCTCCCTCTTGCCATACACAGGCGCTGAAGGGGAGAATTAGGCAGAAGGGAGCATGCGGATGGGAAGCTGCATCCTGCACCTATGGGGTCACCGGACTGGACTCGGGGAGCTGTCTGTGACATTCTTTTCCTTGTTGAACAGCCCACTGCTGACTGCACCTGTGTCTTCTTTCTGTTGTGGGATCCCACCACCAGCCCACCCTGGGACATGGAGGGGGCAGTGACATCAGTTCAGCCCGGAGAGGTTATGGGACATGCCCAAGGCCACTCAGTGTAGTTGGTCTCTATCCCACTCCCTGCCTTCCAGCTCTGGTTGTCTCTTGTTAGCCTATCCTACCTTTCCATAGGATTCCTTTGCCGCTATTAATATCTACTGGGTTCATTGCAATCAAGTGACATCTAAGGGAAGTGTGAAGGAAGTGTGAAGGAAGGCTGCCTACAGGAATGTGTTCTGTATGCCTAGTCTCTGTGCCCCCATGCAGATGGTCACAGAGCCTCATTGCCCATGGCTCTACTTGGCATCATATATCTGGGGATACCATGGGAAGTACAAGGAGTGTTACCTCGTGTATGCACATTATGAATGCACCAGCTGTTGCAACACAAATAATACACACTATAGGAATATGTATCCTAGTTATGTTGATGACTGGTTCTCTGGGAACATGTAGTTAGGCCCAATAGGCTTAGACAGGGGAAGGCCTGTTAGTACCTGCCATGTAACCTAAAAACACAGAAAGCACCAGCTCCAAGCAAATACGATTGAACAGGAGGAAGCAGGCAAATTATTTGGGTGCCATTGATCATCAGACAAGGTACACACACGCACATGTACACACTAGGGCTGAGTAGGAAAATGTTTTCCTGTTCCATAAAAATTTTCCTCTCCTGAAGTGCAACAAAAAGTCAAAATCTTGAAGATGTTCGGGGAAAAAATTCCTGTTCGGGTCAACTGAAATGTTTTGTTTCACTTGTGACCATTTTAAAAAAAACATTATACTATAATTGGCCTGAATTTCTAAATGAAAGGTCAGCTTGAACCAGAAAACCAAAATGTTGTTTAATAATGTCAGAATGGGAATTTTCAAAGTTTTCCAAACTTTTTTTCAACATTTTTTTCAAGTCAAGAAATTCATCCTGTGATGAATTTCAGTTTCGATGAATCGTCATTTTTGAATGGCAAACCTGTTTCACCGAAAACCTCCTGACCAGCTCTCGTGCATAGACACACAACCACATACACACGTGTATTCCTATTTTCGATACCAGCCCCCCGAGGACAACAACCTACACTATTAAATCCAAAGCACCTGACTCAACCTGAATGCTTGAAGCCAAAAAAGAAAAAGAAAGTTTCCTTTGTGGTAAAATAACAGTTATTTTTCTTCAGAAATGTAAAGAAACAAGCATTCAGCCTCTTTACTTCAATTACCGAGTTGTTCTCAGAGGACGTCTGGAAAGGTTTCTTCCTCTTGCCAGGAGAAACAAATGTCTTCTCCAGGAGGGGGCTGGAGTAAGGCTGGGTTCTCAATGTCCTCTCTCTCTCTTCCCCTCCCACTCTTTTACTCTTATCTGATTCACAAGGAAAAACCACGAACCGACTCGTGACTGCATTAGATTGGTCTTTGTGAGAGTTCTGGTTTCCTTTCAGGACATTGACATCCACCCCCGCCAGTCGGGCTACAGTCTCTCCCTTCGTTTACACCCAACCTGAGCCCAGAGGCTTCCCCGAGGTTTCACAGTGTTGTAAACACAGGCCGAAACTGGCCTGGGAACTAATTACTATAGCCAAAGCTGGTGGGAGTTTGCATGTAGAGGGAAGAGGGGAAGTTTTCACGCTCTACTTTGAAAGCAGTCCCATTCGGTTTGTTTTACTTTTCAAACTCTAACCAACCGCGCTATGTTGCATGCTAAGGCTCTGATGGACACATACAGAAGCCAAGATACATTCAGTGCTTATCGATTTGTGATGTCCATGAAGTGTGTGTTTGCCTATTGGGCCTAACTACATGTTCCCAGAGAACCAGTCATCAACATAACTAGGATACATATTCCTATAGTGTGTGTTATTTGTGTTGCAACAGATGGGTAAGATAAGGCTGGAATGTAAAGCTTTCCATGTGAATTTTAGGGCTGGGTAGGTTTGAGACAGGCCTACTAGCTATTTTTGGATTCTTTCATTTAATTGTTTTTTAATTAATAATAATAATAATAATAATAATAATAATAATAAAGACATTACCCTCTTCAGCATCTAGCACTTATTAAAGCCCAATATAATATAGGTCATAGAAGAGCAATCCAGCTGGTAGCATTCTCACCCCTGTGCTGAAGAGTCATGGCTTCGATTGATGATTACCCCACTACTGACATTGTGACCCAGTATGACGGGAGGAGCTGTCCTTCAGATGAGAGATTCAGCCAAGGGCCCTTGGTGTGGTCCAAGCAGAGGAGAAGGAGGTGGTTAAAGATGGGCTAGGGGTTAAGTCACTGGGATGCTGGAAGTCTGGGTTCAATTCCTGGCCCTGCTCTAGGCAAGCTGCTCAGGCTGGGATTTTCAAAGGAGGTCTAAGGGAGTTAGGTACCCACCTCCCCTTGGAATTCAATAGAAGTTGGGTGCCTAACAGCCTTAGGACCTTTTGTAAATCTCAGTCATCTCCCTGGGCCAGGTTCTTAAAAGTAGTTAGGGCACCTAAAGATGGAGATAGGTGCCCAGTGGGATTTTCAAAAGTGCCTAACTCCCTTTGATTTCAATGGGAGATAGGTCCCGAGGTGCTTTTGAATACCAGGCCCCCTCTCTGCCTCATTGGGTATCTAAATACCTTTCAAAATCTGGCCCTCTGTGCTAGTAAAATGGGGCTAATAATTCTTCCCTACTTCCCAAGGGATTGTGAGGAGAACTTCATTAATGTGTGTGAGGCTCATCTACTGCAAAGATGGGGGTACCAAGTCAGAAGGGCCCATGGCAACTTTTGGAAAGCATTGGGAATAACGGATGTGTCCTGACAACCCCCATTCTCCCCTTCTAGCCCTCTCCCCCCCCCAACCCCGGGAAACAGGTTCTCCTGCCCAAGGCTGAGCAAGAGTGATTACACCTCAAAGGCTGCTGTGTTTGCCTACGCAGTCCTTGCACTGCCAGCATCTCACTCGCTGCATTGCAGCTTGCTCTGGGTTAACACTGATTTCATAAGCTTCTCTATTCAACCTAGAGCTGGTCAGGAATTTTCCGAAGGAACGTTTTGCCGTCAAAAACTGTCGACTCGTCAAAAGCAAAACACTTTGTGGAAATGTGACAATTTCAACAACAACAAAATCATTTAGGAAAAAACAAACAGAACGGAGTGTTCCTTTTCGACCGCTTTGGAATGGACAATTTCTTTTTCCATTTTGAAATAACTTTTGATGGGTTTTTTTAAACTTTATATTATATAATATAACATAACATTTTAAAAAGGTCAAAATCGGAGCACAACATTTTTATTTTATCCATGTGGAACATTTCGATCCACACAAAATGATCATTTTTTTTATTTCATTTCATGGGAACTGTCCACATTTTTTATTTATTTATTTATTTATTTTTGGTTTTCATTCTGTTTTGAAAACGGAAACATTTCAAAACTGTGGAATTTCCTTTAAAATGGAAGATACTGTTCCCACCCAGCTGTATTTAAACTGCAGCTCTTGCTTATGAATTGGCACTAGTTTGAAGCCCCATCTGCGCTACAGGTTAGTCAAATGCTACTGATTCCCATAATAAGAACTGGCAAGCGGAAGAGAAGGATTTCACACCCGCGCTCACATGAACGAGGATGAAGCATTTAATTAGGAGCACTGCCTATGCGTTAATTATCTCCTTTGTGTGTGGTTATTAATATCTTTGCATGACTCATCAAGCCACGGGCTATGTTTTTCCTATACTGGTTTGAGCCGTGATTTAAGTTTTTACAATATATCTCTATATGTGACACATCCAGGACAAAAAAATAAGCTGGTTTCCCAAAGTTAAAGAGGAACAAAAGAAGAAAAAATTACTGTTGTGATTTGTATTTGGTAGAGACCTCAAAGGAGATCAGAGCCCCATGGTGCTGTGCAGACAGACACCTAGTCTGTGCCCCAAAGAATTTAGATTCTAAATAGACACAATGGGAGATAGAGGCACAGACAGAGGAAGTGATTCAGTCAAGATCACCCAGCCAGGGCCGGCTCCAGGCACCAGCCGACCAAGCACGTGCTTGGGGCAGCACCTTGGGGCAGGGCGGCGCTCGATTTTTTATTTATTTATTTATTTATTTTTGATTCGGCGGCGTGGCGCTCGGAGGGGGGGCCGGGGCTTCGGGCAGCGTGGTGCTGGGGGGGCGGGGCTTCGGGCGGCGTGGTGCTCGGAGGGGTGGCGGGGCTTCGGGCGGCGTGGTGCTCGGAGGGAGGGCGGGGCTTCGGGCGGCGTGGTGCTCAGAGGGGGGCAGGGGCTTTGGGCGGCGTGGTGCTCGGAGGGGGGGCGGGGGCTTCGGGCGGCACTCAGAGGGAGGGCGGGGGCTTCAGGCGGTGTGGTGCTCGGAGGGGGGGCGGGGCCTCGGGCGGCGCGGTGCTCGGAGGGGGGGCGGGGGCTTCGGGCGGTGCTTGGGGGGGTGGGGCTTCGGGCGGCATGGTGCTCGGAGGGGGGCGGGGCTTCGGGCGGCGCGGCGCTTGGAGGGGCGGGGCTTCGGGCGGCGCGGCACTTGGAGGGGGCGGGGCTTCGGGCGGCGCGGCGCTGGGGGGGCGGGGATTTCGGCGGCGCTCGCAGGGGGGTGTTACGGCGGGGCGGCGCTCTTCTTTTTTGCCTGGGGCAGCAAAAAAGTTAGAGCCGGCCCTGCACCCAGCAAGTGAGTGGCTAACCTGGGAACAGACCTTCTGACTCCTGGTCTGGTGCCCCATGCTCTGCTCTTCTATAATTAGAACTCAGAGCCCCTGCAGTAAGTAAAGTTAATTAGCAAAGGCTATAAAACGCCCTGCCGTCGAGGCTATCAGACTGGGGTGCCTTTGTTTTCTACATCCTGCATCTTTACTTTTCTAAGCACTTTCCTCCTGTGGTGAGACCAGTGGCCATTTTGTTCTCTGAGCTGCTGCAGCCTGTTTCAGAAGGGACACGCCCGCTGCGCTCTCTCACCGAGACTTTACTGTGGTTCCTTCTTGATTTTGTGGTTTTTCTTTCGGTTAAAATAAAAGTCACTTGAGACTGAAAAGGTGCGTGTGGAACCGTGCGTGAGGTGGCTGAGTTGGGAGGCTGCCCTGTTTCGCTGTGGCTCTGGGCCCTTCACGCAGCGCTGCAAGGTTGAAGATCCCCAGTGTAAAGCCACAGAGCAGCTCTGCTCTTTCCTAACATTTCTTGGCCAGCCTGCAAACATCTATTACAATCCAGTCTTGCTTCTGCTAATGGTACCTTTGTTTCCTCTTCTTCTCGACAAGTGACAAAGCAGGAATGCTGCTGCTGCTGCTTTACATTCCTCCCCGTCCCACAGGAAACCATAAATCCAAATAAAATAATAACATCCAGAGAGAACTGGAAACTGATGGGCAGCGCTGTGAGTTTCATTCAGCCTAGGGCCAGGGGGAAAGGGAAGGGATCAGAGAACCTGTCAAAACTGGCTGCATTTCTACAGGGATCAGACCTAAATAGTGTCTACATCCAGGCTGAGAGCAGCTCCAGGGAGATGGGGCAGGGGAAGCTAAGAGATGGATCTGCTCACAAAATCTTCCCCCCTACTGGCTCTCTAAAGGGGAGCATAAAACCCCCAGTTTGTGTTTGGCAGGGCAAGAGTTAAAAAAACACCTACCACAGGTGTCTACCCTCACTGCAGAGTTTGCCAGGGGACCCAGCTGGGGGAGGAGTGGAATGCAGGCTGGGCTCAGCTGTAGCTAATGGCCCCATTAGGGAGGAAATCCAGGGACCATAAAAAAGGGGAGGGACACAGCAAGCTGTTTTCTCTCATGGGGGACAGACCCTGGGACCAGTGTTATCTGGAAAGAGCTGGTAGGAATAACCTTTGAGGGGTTTGGAACTGGTTGCTTTCAGCCTACTAGTTGCCCTTGTCCACAAATCTGGAGAGGTTTCTTCTGCACCTGGCTTTGGCTCATCTGACCTGGCTAAAGGGCATAAGCCACATGCTGACCTGCTACCCAGATCCTTCCCTCATAGGGCTGGTTTGCTAGCAGCTAGGGCAGTAAAGCACTAGGTGGGCTCACCATCTGAGGAATCTGCTCCTGTTGGCACACAAGGGTAGGGTGGGGGGAACTGTGCTGGTGCTGTTGTACTTTCCTTGTGTCCTCCGGCACTGCTGAGTCAGCAATGACCCCTTCTAAAACATCACAAAACAATGCAGTCCTTGACATCTCTAGCTTGTATGTTGCTAGAATTTGAGCTGCCCTGGAAATTGTTTGGTTTGGCTTCATTTTGCAAAGAGATCACGACAGCTCTGCAAACTTGACGCAGTCAGCCTGGTCTGCAGCCAGGTAATTGGATGTAAAATGCCTGGCTAGTAGCCCTGGCATTTTGTGGTTCTAATACCTGCTTTATTTTCCTTCTATTGCCTGAGCTGGCTATTGCTTGGGTTGAAGTGTTTCCTCCAGCAATCTGAACACAGCATGGACCTGCATTGTTGAGCGATGAATCATGATTCTGGCCAATATATGATGGGGTGATGTTTAGTTTGGCCAGGTTATAATTTACTTATGATGAAGGTCATGCTAATTCCATGCTCCTCTGATCACTTCCATGCTGACTAACAAAGGAAGTGATCAAATTTTCTTTAAACTTCCCAGGTATACTTAATCCTGCCTTAATGGGGAGGGGAGTATGGACCAGATGACCTCTCGAGGTCCCTTCCAGCCCTATATTTCTATGATGTTATGTACAGACATCCACCACTCTGTTCTCAGATTGTTGCAGCCTGTTAGAGGGAGACATGCATGCTGTGCTCTCTCCCTTTTTTTTTTTTTTTACTAAATCACATACTCTATCTCTTGGAGTCCTGCTGATCTCCTGTTGTGTGTTCTTTATGGAAATCTCCAGCTCAAACCCAGAGCTGAGTTTTGTTGTTTAAATAATTGGAGAACTTCTTTAAAAGAGAATGTGAAGTGAGTCTTAAAGCCACAGATAACATGATTCACATAACTAAAAATACTTTGCACTATTCTCCTCATCTGAGGATCTCAACATGTTTTTCAAATATTAATTAATCTCCTAACACTCTTCTGAGCCACATGGGCTCTCGCTCTTCATTACACTGCAGCCACCTCTGGGGAAGCACACCATCTGCTCAGCAGTGTGGCAAGAGCAGTGCTAGTTGGGGTGTTTGCTGAGTCTCCATGTCTGCTGCAGGGTAAAGGAATAAGCCTTATTTCTCATCTTGGGTAAAATATCTTTACAGTTTATCTTGGAGACAAGCTGACGAAGTTGTGACAGGGCAAAGGCCCTGTGGTGTCGGCAGCACAAGATGGCGAGCACGCTGCGGGAGTCTGTGGAGCAACTGGGCTAGGAAGGCAGATGATCTTCCGCAAATGTAAGTACTGCCAGCAAACAAACTATTCTGGGTTATGTGCTCCCTCTGCCTCTTGTTTTTCCGTAGTTTGCTGGCTCAAAAGCTCCCTCAAAAGATTGATTTTTTTCTCTATTTGAGACCCAACATTTACTCAAACACTTCAGCACATCACCAGATTTTTCAGTTCTAGCTCCCTTCTCCCGCCATGCAAGTGTAGGTAGCCAACAAGCTGAGCTATGTATCCTGCACAGAAGTCTCACTGGATTGCACAGCCAGCATCCTGCACACCTGGGTTGCTCCAAGGCAGGGTTTGGGATAGTTTTCCCAGGTGGGCCAGGCTTAGATGGACCACCAGAAGGGAACTTGGAGATCCTGCAGCTAAAAACCATTAGAGGCAGCCTGCTGTCAACTTCTGGGTGGCATTTGGAGGCTTTCAAAAGGGTGGATGAAAGTGATGATGAATTTTTTTGTTTGTTTTTGTTTTGTTTTGTTTTGGGGGGAGGGTTGTTTTTACATCAACAGTGGGAAGAACATCTAGATTGCAATATCCTGGTGGTGTCTCCCGAGTCAACTACATCAACACCTCACACAGTCAGATATGACTAGGTAGAAGCTTGTGTATTTGGATGCAGATAAGGACCGCAGTACATCACTCATTGCCCTCTACCTCACCACAATCCCAGTGCTCGTTAGCTAATGGCTTCTTGCACCTCAATACAACCCTTTATGAACAGGTCCACAGTGTTGGGTGACTGAGTAGGCTCCATGTTAGTACTGAGGTTGGAGAAATACTGTCTGGTGTTTAGAGCAGTAGACTTGGTGTCAGATCAGGCATCTATTCCTGGCTGTGGCAAGCTGGAGGACAGGACTCCTGGGTTCTCATTCCATGTCTGCCACAAACCAGTTGTGTGGCCACGATCAAGTCATTGATCCACTCCACCTGGGCTTTCGATTCCCCATCTGTAAAGAGGGGTTAATAACACTAGCCAGGCAGGGATGAAACTCGGCAGATGAATGCCCTGCACTTTCAGAGCCTTGGATGGAAGGTGCTGGAGGTAATTAAACTTTGCACTTCTATGTAGGGGCATAAATGCCCCCAGTGTAATTTCTCTAGTGCCTTTTGCTTAGCTACTGGTACGTGGATTCAAATCACCCCTCAGACAGGAGTCTGTAGCTCTGAAGGGCTTCTGTAGGATGTCACAGCTCTAGGGACTCTTTAAGCGCAGGACAAGTGAAGCATGTGGCAGGCTGTCACCGCTTGCCTTGCCTTGTTTGATGCTGATGTAAGTGACACGTGTGTAAGAGTCTGTTCCTAAGATCCCTCGGAGTAGCTTATGTGCAGGGGGAGGGGACGGTCAATCCTTTTAGCCCTCTCCTCCTAATGCGCAGCTGAGCAGGCGGTCACATCTGCATCCTGCCACCCCATCCTCGCTGCTCTCATCCGCTTCCCCACCCCCCAGCGACCCCTGTCTCCATTCCGCTGCCGCTCACCACCATGAGGGGAGGGTTTCATTTGAAAGGAAATGCTTGTCTAATGGTGGGATGTTCTGCATTGCTGCAGACTTCCCAAGCTTGGCAATCCACGGCAGAGCTCTGCCGTTTGGGAAATACCGCTGTGTGGCACAGGCCTTATTTGCTGTAGACTCGGTCTCCAAAGTCTGACCTGGTTCTGGCAAGAGCCTTCTCAAGCATGTAGTGATTCTTCCTTGGAAGAAGCCCAACTGCTTGAGGAAAGAGACGCTGAAGAGGCCTAGCGAATAGTAGCATGTGAAAAACCTTGGGAGTCAGTGACCTTCTCATCAATTGTCTCCTAAGATTCGCTGGGCCCAATTCTGAGGTCCCCTGATAGCTCCTTTGTGCTGCTCTGCCAGCGTAATGGGAATGTACATCCAGTGGATCTGCCCCTCTCAACCCAGCGTGCCCCTGAGTAGGACGTGTGACTAGAACGTCTCTGCTCTGGCTAGTCCTGGCTACTGGAATGACCCAACACCTCCACAAGCAGCTTGGTACAAGGCTGCTGTAACTTACAAAAGGGGCTAACCCCCTGACCCGTGCTGAATTTGAGGAGCTGCACAAGTGGAATAAAACTGCCCTTGTCCTCCTGGCTCTGCCTCCCCTATGCATGCCTGGGACCTGCTCCAAGTGCAGCCCCGTTGGAATAGACAATGAGGAACTCTGACTCCTTATACTGTCCGCTCTTCAGGGCAAGGCATATGTCTACCTCCGTACAGCACCTACCACAACAGTGCTACCATAATATAAAGAGCAAACGGAGCTGGTTAAACACACAATCCCTCCCTCTTTGAATTTTTTCTTAAAAAAAAAAAAAAAAAAAATTCCCCCAACTCTGAAATTTTTTAAAAACTAAAAAACCATCCCCAGCATTTACTGATGGTAGCCATAGCAACCTGGTCAGTATAGCCCTCGTGGGCCATATGGGAGTACAATCTGTCAATCACCTGCTAGTATTGAGGGGTGAAACATTTTTTCCCACCACACCCCACATGTAGACAGTTCTTGCCCACCGATTCCATGCTGATGGACAATGCTACTGCAACACAGCGCTGGTGACTCGGTAATGGTGCCGCTTGCTGTATCCAGCGAGAGAACACTTAGCATTCTTAGCACCAACTGAGAGACTGCATCATCTATATGAGAAAATACAGACTGACAGACGCTGCGTCAGAAAGGGAAACAAACCAGATTGGAAGCTGCACAGGGAGCAGAGGTGAGGGGAGTTTGATTTTGCTGCAATGCCATGTTCATTACAAGGGTGTCCCGCATGTCAATGTGTCGGGGGAAGCCTTAAGTGACCAAGCAATCAGAACCTCCTGCATGCTGCTTTCTGGCCTTCTAAACGGCAATCAGTCTGAAATACCTGCCGTGCTCCCTGCCAGAGACAGCTGTGTGACATCTAGTGGCAACTTTCGGCTGTGGAACTGTTTCCTAATGGAAGCTCATCACTTGGAACACTTAAAAATTAGACTGGACAGTACCCTCATTAACAAATGGAGAAGAGAACCAAATACGTCAGCTCTGATTTTTATTCAATTTCCTGTTCCTGGAAATAATTTAACATTGAAAATGGGGCTTAGGGAGGGGAACACTAACCAACACATCACTACTGCCTACATGCAGCTCCAACAAATGTCCTGGTGGCAACTCTTGGAAGGGGAAAAAGCTGTGATAATGGTGTAATTAACCCCCAGTCGGCTGTGTGCCTATATTACAGTAGCATCCAGTATGTGCTAGGCACGGCACTGACCTATAATATGTTTGAGGCAGGGTCGGTGTGTTCCAATCTAAAAGGGCAGAAGCAGAGGGTGATTATTTTGTTTTGGATTGTTGCTGTAATAGGCTATTGTATTTTAATTGGGGAAAAGATGAGACGACCCCCCCCCCCATTGGAACAATATAGTCTTCCTACACCGATGACTGAAGCCATGGCCAACTTAATGCCACAAACCACTGTGGCATGTAGACTACATTATCTCTGTATGGAGAGTTTCAGGAAGGCGTATACAACAGTACTGCTGCGAATAAGAGTGGTAGAGGGCACAAGGGATTATAGTTTTGGAGGGCGAGGGAGTCCTTTATGAAGGCTCTCCATATTTATCCATGGACTGTATTTATTCCCTTTTCATCAAGATCTTCTTGGCTTGTGGGTGAGAGTGATCTTCCTTTGGTGGTAGTGGGCGGTTGGATGGGGGCGCCACTTGGGTCATTACTCAGTATAAATCCAAATCTGCAGGTCTCTGTACCAACCACAAGTCTGATGGCCTCTCTGGGGTCACTCCAGACTCTCATCAGCGTCAGTGAGATCAGAACAAGGCACTGACCTCGCGCATAGTTAGGCCATTGTTGTGCGTTGTCAGGCTGGTATGACACGCCACAGCGAGGGCATGAGGCACCTCCAAAGCTATCCAGGAATTAATGGGTTAAAAGCCCTCCAGAAACTTGAACCAGGCATCCCGTCCCACGAGGCATTGCCTCAGCCTGCACTTCATCAGATTTGTGTCCTGGGGAATACAGGAAATAATAATTTCAAAGGGGGAGGAACCTTAATGGCAGCCAGGATGGGGGTGATTAAAAGCAAGAAGCTTAGATCTGGGTGACCCAATCCAATTTGCTGCTAAACCCACAATCACATCTTGCTTTAATAAGGATCGAGGCACAAACCAGCTATAGCTGTCACAGAGGGTTCAAGATCCCCATGGCCTAGCCCATGTACCTCTCCATGTGAAATCCAACCATCTTTAGCTTCAACTTCCCCAAGAGACCTCCAATTCTGCTGTAAGCATCATGCAAGCTAGGTCCATCAATGGCTAGTAGCCAGGATGGGCAGGGATGGTGTCCCTAGCCTCTGTTTGCCGGAAGCTGGGAATGGGCGACAGAGGATGGATCACTTGATGATTCCCTGTTCTGTTCATTCCCTCTGGGGCACCTGGCATTGGCCACTGTCGGCAGACAGGATACTGGGCTAGATGGACCTTTGGTCTGACCCAGTATGACCGTCCTTATGTTCTAAGGGTCACGGATGAAGGCCAAGCTTTCTAAAAAGGACTAGTAATTTTTCTCAGTGCCTAAACTGAGACCCCTGGATTTCAGCCAGTGCTGAGCACCTGCCCTCTGAAATTTGAGCCTCTTTAAAAGGGATCTCAAGTTGGGCAACCAAAAATCACTAGTCGCTCTTGGGCAGGGGAAGAGCGTCCTGGCAACCTTTCCTCTTCCCAAACCTCCTATCTATTCCCTGATTCTAACTCCTCAGCCAGGGATGCATTTCCACTTTGTGTGTGTGTGTGCACGCTAATGCACAATTTACCTGTACGTTCAAGAGTGTAATCATCCCCCAACCCCACTTCACAAGAAGTAGATTTAATCAGTTCATGTAGCTTAAAGCTAGATGGGATCATTGTGATCACCTAGTCTGACCTCCTGCGTAACCTAATCTGTAGAAATTCACCCAGGAGGTCCTGCACCAAGCTCAGTAACTTGTGGGTATCTTTAAGAGCCCACAGGTGGCTGAAACAGTTTAAGAGAAAGTTGGAAGTCCTCCTCAGGATGGTGAGCATTCTGCCTTTCCCATCTATTTGTCTTGAGGCATTTTGGATGTGCCCATCAAAGTAACAGTCATAGGCTCAATCAAGGTGTGCATAGGCTTTGAACACAAATAGTTGGATTATTAAATATGAATTAAAGGCAGAGCTGGGGACTCTTCTCTTCAGAGAATTCCTAGGATCCTTAGAGTTGAGAAATCCGCCTTCTTCTGAGTCACGAAACCTATCTGTGCACTGAGCTCTTCAGTTAGGTGGAAGTCCGATGATGCTATTAGTCATACACTGAAAAGCCACATGGCTTCCCTTCCCCCTCCCATGATGTAAATTGAGAGAGAGAGAGAGTTGGAAGGAAAGAGCTATTGGGTGAGATCCAGGACTGGAATCACAGGAGACTGAGGTGCGCTGGCAGAGCTCAGTAGGAGGCATAGGACTGCAATAACAGGGTGTGCTTCAAGTCAGGGTTGAGGTGCATCGCTAAAGCCTTGGAGTAGCCTATATCTGAAATACAGGAGGGTTTGGGGGTTTTTTGTACAGGTCAGGATTGAAGTGCATTGAAAGAAGTCAGGGGAGGGCCTAGTACTGAACTAGAAAGAGGTGCTGCAGGTCAGGGCTAAAGGTGTATTAAAACAGCTTTATGGGAAGGTATAGCTTTCTTCTTAATTCTTTGGACCCTAGGTATTTTGATTACTCAAGTGCAAAGTGTTGTTAGGGATCTCCCCCTGAGGATGGACAATAAACAGTGCTCTATACAATTGCTCCTTCGTGGGATGCTAGGGGTTAGCAAGAATGGCAGAACATCCCATAAGGCAGCTGAAGATCACTTCCCAAATCTCAATAGCCACATATTGCAGCACATGGGAATCTGGGGAGATGAACCTCAACTGGGAATCTGGTTTTTGTATTTTCCAGCTCCTGAATGTAATAGGTGAAGTGAGTCTCAAAGGCTAGAAAGAGGTACTACCCCTGCCTCCATTCCAGCCACCCAAGAACCATGGCACTTTCCCCAGTTAGATTCCACACACCAGCGGAGATAAACATTGTCCACAATCTCTGGGAACGTGGAGTTAATAAGCTCTGACTTAAGGCTTTTAATGTTGTTTTAGGAACATTTTTTGTCTTCTGTTTTCCTGCCTTGAAATTTCACATCTGTTGTAGAAAATCTTGTGAGCGCAGTAACTTCCTGACAGTTTGCACATTTCCACACTGATAAAACTCTTGTAAAGGAATAGTTCAATTTTAGCCTGGAAAACAGGCCTAATTTTGATTTTTGAAGCAAAATGCATCAATGCTTTTTGTCCACCTCTGCATACATGGAGTCGGTATGCAGGTAAAGAATTATTTGCATTCACTGGCTACATCTTGCCTGGCTGAAAGTTAACGTGGAATGGATGAAACCCTCCCCAAATCCTTTCTCAACATACACTGGACCTCTTGGAAAACCAAGAACTGATCCAAAGAGGGCTGTCTCTTCTTGGATGTTTTAACTCCCTATTCTGGACATAGAGAGGCAATGCTACATAGGAGCATCGTCAGCCATAATCCTTCATTGGTGAGGTGGATCTTCATCTAGTAGCTAGAACAGATGGCTTGAAGGCAGGTCCCCTGGGCTCTCTGTTCCTGGCTCTGACAGGGAGTGTGGTCATTTTAGAACAGAGGGTATTGAAGTGGGTAGAACTGAAATTTAGTCTTAGCTCTGTATGACCGGAGGCATGTCACAAACAGCCTAATTCTGCAACCTATACTCGCATTGACTAGAACATACATTGGCTCATTGATGTCAATGATACTACTCACATGATGTACTACTTAACGAAAGTATTGAAGAATTAGGCCCATAATCTGTCTTTCCTCATCTTAAAATGGGGATAATAGTACTTCATTATCTCCCAGCATGTTGTTGCGAAGGCTAATGAGTGTCTGTAGAGTTGTCAGATCTTGGATGCAAGATGCTATAGAAGGGCAAAATACCATTATCGATAAGTAGCAAAGCATCTACCACCTGTGTGCTCCCTGTTCTTCCTTTTCCTTTGATGCACTGATCAGATAAGTATTGTGACACTTGTGCCTTTTCCCCTTAATAGCATCGCTGCTTCTTGGGATTCATTGCTAGGGAAATGTATCCCTTTGCCTCCTCTGGTTCTCATGTGTTCGAGCACTTTTGCTGTGCCTGGTGTTCTGCTTAGCCACCACTTTTGTCAAACTGTATCTAGGTAACCAACCCCAAAACACAGGCCTGCCAGTAAATATTTCCACAGGTGAAGAAACCCTGCAGCAACTCTCTGTGCAGCTTCAGCTGGTGTGAAAATGCCCACAATGCTTTGCACATAAACAGGTTCCTGTGTATACGGGCACATCCTTGGGACACGTGCACTGACGTGGCAGTTCGCTTTATAGCCCTCCAGAGAGGAGACGCGTGTGTGTTTAGGGTGGGAAAACCTGAAGCATCCTGAATAACTCTTTTCTTGCAGCATGGTATTTAACATTCAGCTGACATTAAAACAGCATTTTCAGTGGTTTAAAAATGGCATCTTCCCCCAGGAACCAGCCAGCCACTCGCATGCATATACATTTTCTCATATGCCTACTCACTCATTGAACACATGCCCTCTCATGCATTCACTCTTATGCACACCCACACCCACGTGACGCATGCGTGACATGTGTCATGCACACAATCACTGACCATTTCTGCCAGACTTACACTCCTCCTCGCATTCAAAGCATGTAAAGGCTTTTGCAGCATTCAGTAAAATACCTGAACTTGCTTCGTAGGGTTTATCCTAGCCTGGCTCCACCAGGGCTGGTAGCCCACCGTCCTCCGAATGCAACCAGCTAGTTGTGTAACTTGACACAGGAGGGTGGGAGTGGGGGGGAGGGGGGGAAGAGAAGAGTCGTCAGACTGGCCTTGCATCAGTCTGAATACTCAGATGTGTCGGTCAGAAAATGATCAAGCTTCCTTAAAAACCTAACCACGGTATTTGCCTGTAGCAATTAATTTGTGGATTACCTGTGCACACAAGCCCCTTGGGAGGCGCTCAGATGAAATGCCTGCCCACCTAACAGAACCTACTCATTACGGGAACAGTCAAAGGGGTTGGAGACGGAAGAAGAGCAGCTTGACTCTCAGCCTCCATCCCAAAGGGAACAAACGAGGGTCTAGTGCATCTGTGACTGGGGCAACTTAATCACTCAACTTCTCAGGAGGCTTCCTCCTCCAAGCCACGTGACCCTTCCTGCTTTCGAAGGGTGAGCGTATGTCTCACTCTGAAGGCTGGGCAAGAGCAGCACTTGACCTGATAGATAGATATATTTTGGGAAGCTACTGCATGAATAAGATAAGCAAATAGACTGGCTAACCAGACTTTAGACCAGTGGCTCTCAAACTTCTGTACTGGTGACCCCTTTCACATATAAATTAAAAACACTTTTTTATATATATATTTAACACTATTATAAATGCTGGAGGCAAAGCAGGGTTTGCAGTGGAGGCTGGCAGCTCGCGGACCCCCCCATGTAATAACCTCATGACCCCCTAAGGGGTCCTGACCCCCAATTTGAGAACCCCTGCTTTAGAGGGTCATTTCACCTGCCTCTCACCTCTGGAAACATGGGCTCAAATTCTGCCTTTTTTTTTTTTTTTTTTTTTTTAAAAACTCAAGCAAAAATTGGTTTAGTGGTTGGCCTCCCCCAAGCCTCAATGGGCCATTCCAAAACACTTCCCTGTGGCACCAGCAGGAGCCCAGAGTGACTAGATCAGTGGGGGCTGCTCAAGCTAATAATGTGGCATATTCGCAGAGCTAGGGGAGGGCCAAGACCAATATCCGGGCTGCCAGGCACACACTACTTCAGTCCATGCTCTGGCCAGAATCTTCCTTCTTAGAGGACTAAAAATTTGCCCACAATTTTTTTTAAGACCTATAGCGTGCTGCTACCATGCGAAAGAAGTAATGCTGCTCTAGAATGGCCGGAACAAGTCCTTCGGGATTGCTATCCCAAATCTAAGCCATGCAGAACCTGGGAGCACACCGTAAACCCAGAAACATGGCAAACACTCACATCTCTGGAAGCAAGAAGTTCTCCTCTTGCTGGGGACTGCAGGCTCTTTAAATGTGCCTCAAGGTCTCAGCAGTGCTTTCTCGGAGGAAAATTGCAGAGAGCTCACATAGCTTGTGAACAGTGGTGCAAGGGCTGGAGTGATTAACAGTTATTTTTAGGTATCTATTTATTGACCTGAAAAAAAAATCTCATTGTCTGAGAGCCTAGGAGGGAAGCCGCTTCCCTTTGATTCCAGCACATGGGTGAATAAGTGGAGTGGGTGTGGCCTGTTGGTGTAGCAATTCCTTCTGCTCACTAGCTGGCCTGGTGATCTCTATCATCTCTGCTCCGCTCCGCCTGTCCTGGCCAACAAGAAATGCTCCACTTGCAGCTAATGGGCAAGTGCTTGCCTGATGGTCTTGAGCATTTATCAGATGGCAGTTACATGAGAAACACCCCCTTCCCCTCCACAGCCCCTTACAGAGAGCACCACGGGTGTCAACTTCTAATCTAATAAGTTCTAGTCCACTGCCCAGCGCTTATTTCACTGCTAAAGCCCAACTGTGACAGCAGAAGGAAGAGCCTGAATTACTCCATCCATTCAATCCTGAGCCTACCTTCTGAGAGCTCCATAGAGCCAGTAGTGATGGTGCTGTTGTCATGTGGATCCCCATCCCCTAGAATCTGGACTAGGCCTGCCTCATCTCACCCCACCCAGGTCACCAGACTGACGTCAGGTGGCAGCCGCTTTTGATCACAATCCACCTGGGCTTGATTAGAGCCAGTAGCCTAGAGAGGAGACTCCTATCCCAATGGTAACCAGACTGTTGGAATGAAGGTAGCTGAATCATGTATACTCTGCTTCAGGAAACTCCTTGCACCTGTTACTGCAGATTGAGAGGGTCTGGCGGAAAGGCAGGAAGCTGAAACTGGCCTCAAGTCATAAAGGGGCCAGCAGAACTGGCTGGAGGCCTGTAAAATGTCTTGTTAGTCTCAAATCAGCAACGATAGTGCATGCAAATGAATCCAAGTGACCTAAAACCACCCAGCAAGCGGAGAGGGCTGGGTTCTTTAGCACTGTTCATCTGTGTGCATTAGACACTACCAAGTGCTGAAAGAGATGCTCAGGTACCTTGAAATGGGAAGGGATGTTTTTCCCCTTGAGCAGAAACCCCTGTCTGGAGAGGCTCTAAAATGCAGAGGGAGTTCAATCCAACTTGAGCATCCTATGAGCTCCGATAAGAAAGGGGCATTTGACCTGGGGAGAGGGTCACTGCTGCTTGTATCCTGTAGCCAAATCTTTCACCCTGAACCAACCAGCCAACTCTTTACAGAGAGACAGCAAGGTCTGGGCTTGTGCCTGGGGCTCCGTGCCGAGCCCTGCCCCTTTCACCATTTCACTTGACCTCAGCTAGTAAAATAGGGATGAAAACACTCTCCTACCTACCTCCCAGGGTTAGGGTGAGGATTGCTGGGCTGGTTCTGAGGGGCAATGAGCATCCTCAGCTCTCACTATAGTCAGTGGGCATTGAGGACACGTTAATTGCCTTCTACAGTTAGCCCCTAACTCACTGATGTTTTGTAAAGTGCTTTGGGAATGTAAATGTGGAGCATTATTATGTAGATAAATCCTGGCTTGTTGCGATTCCTACTGCTACAAGTTTGAAAACGCAGGTCTTATCTTTAGAAGCTTAAAGATGAAAGTTTGATCTCTTGGTGTGTGTGTGTGTGTGTGTGTGTGTGTGTGTGTGTGTGTTCCCCCTCCTCTCTTCTCCCCCCCTCTCTCTTCCCCCTCCCCGCTTCATCTTTCCATCCCTACCCCCAGCCAAACTCCGGTGGAGCTAGACTAGCATCCTTTCTAACAGCTGGGGGTCTCGCCTTCAAACCCTGACCAAGCTGCAGATCACAACACCTACACAAAGCGAAGAGGAAACCCTGTCGAGGAGGATTCTGAGTCACTTTAGTTTTGTCCACTCATCTTCCTGACTCTGGGACGAAACTCGCTGCAGCTTCTGGCACAATAAACCCAACCCATTTCCCCCTTCTCCCTCCGAATACAAGCAGCTTCCGAGAGCTTGAAAGAAAAAGAAAGATGCTCAACAATGCCATGGTCGCTTTAATCCTCTGATTTCCCTAAAAACCAGCTTGTGTGGGGGAGAGAATGGCCCATTTGACAAATTAAACTTGGGGGACTGGTAATAAAATAGAGAGCACTCTTCCCTGCGAGGCTACTGGTTGAAGTCCAGTCCAGGTCAGCAGACCTTTCAGTGGTGTCCGATGAGCAGTATCCGGATGCCAATGTAAATTACTGGTGAAATCTCCATTACCGTGTGCTTCTGTTGCAGAAATCCACCGAGTGCCTTCAAGAGCTCTGATGTTCAATTGGCTCGTGTGTGTGCAGTCATGGTCATAGCTTTTATCCAGGTTAGCTTTGCGCAGGAGGGGGGAGCTATCCCCAGAAAGGCTTCTCTGCTCACCGAAGCAGCAAGGGTGTCACTCTTGTTCAACATTGATCTTGTCCTGCCTTCAATTAACTTAGAAGTCCTCTATCTGCTAGCATGCTGGTGCCTGATTTCTCTCACTGCGCCCTTCAAAGGCCAGCTGAGAGCACTGATGCTGATAAATCGGTACAGCGGCAGGGGATAGACAAAGAGAGAGGAGCGCTGGCTGGCACCGCAGGTTACTGAACTAACTGCTCACTACTAGAGTTCTAGGTGCTATAACTCTATTTAGGTCCCAAATGGGTTGAGAGCCAAAAAATCACTAGCAAGATCCAAACACTTCCAGCACCGACCTAGCAGCCTCTGCTGCAGAGCTGCCAGTTTCCATTTCTGGTAATTACATATATACCACCCTCAGATGCTCCCAGTTGGAGGCAATATTCTCCTGTACTTCTGTCCTAAAATCCTTGTGCACCGTTGCAATGCTGTTAAACAGCGCAGCGTTGCAACTATGTGGTTAACATCTAATGCTGTTCATCCCTGTTGTTAATGTGCACCAGGTCCTGTCCTCCAATCTCCTAGGAAAAGATTACAAGGCAGGTCAGCAGCTCTAGAGTCTGAAATCTACAGGGCGGGTTTGTACTCACAAGGGTAGCCGAGTACTTTCCAGTTCTGGCAGCCTAATCCAGTGCAGTTCATGGAACTAAGGCAACCTGAGACTGCTGCTGCTTAGCTTAAGGATGGCCTATGCCTCTTGCCCCCAGGTGCTGACCGCTGGAAGGAGAAATCCCCAGACACCAGTCATAAGGTGAAGCCGGTTCAGTGTGAAGAGGCAGTTGTGGTGGCCACACCCTCCCTATGCCTGAGGAGGAGTCTGGTAGAAGCTCCTTGAAGCTGCCCATGATGTGGAGACAGATACAAGGATGGCTTTTTCCCCATGTGCAAATATCGTTTCTGGCTGTTCCTTTTTGCTGAGCCAGGCCTAACTAGGGGAACCCCCATAGAGCAGGAAGTGAGAGAATGAACCTGCCTAATTCAAGCCCTTGGCGCTAGCTCATCCCTCTGACAAATTCCACAGCAATGATCTCACTGGGGCCAGCCGAAACATACCCACAGACAGGCCCATCGATTCCCATCAGCAGGAGTTTGTCGTAAGGCCTCTCTGTGCATTCTCCCCACCACTGGGGCGGTTTCTTTATTCTTTACACTTCAATTTAGCTTGGAGAGTGCAACTGGCCCAACTGGTCCTAGTTCTCTACAGAATCTGTTTCACGCCCCGGGTCTCGTGCACAGAGGCTTGTGCCGTGGCATGTGGATCACAGGAAGTACAGGGAACATTTGGATCCATGAAAATAGCAGACTCTGTTCACGGAGCTCCAGCAGGAAATGCTCCCTGGTCGTGCCTCTCCTCGGAGGAGGCTAGACGGCCCTTCTTTGAAAAGCAGAATGGATTTAACAAAAGCCTTGCGCCAAGCTGCCCCAATCTCTCTGACAGCGCTGCCCGCCCAGCCTCTCTGCTCCGTTTGTCTCTTTGTGAAAGGCTGGTCCTGCGTTGCTGGCTGCTAAGCACAGCCCCCGTCTCGCCCTCTGCGGCAGGAGACGGGCCGACTAACCCCCTGGGAATGATGCTCTCAAAGCTCTAGCAACACGACAGAGTAATGCACAGGGCCCTTTCCAACAGGCTGCAGCCGCATCTTCTGATAGCTCCACGGCTGCCACTGAAGGGAGGATGGGCGATCGCCTACTAGGTGAAACACAGATGAGCTTGTTGCAGAGGAGGGGGAGACGCTGATTGCCCTGGCAGCCGGACACCAACCATCTGATTTTTTTTATTTTAACTCTCACAGGGCTACTGAGTAGGGAAGCTCGCTACTTCCCATTGTCTAGTTCTGTGCTTTTCCCCAGGTCCCCAAAGCCCTGGCTCTGTGATGTGACTGAGTGAGGGAAATGCAAAACAGCACTCAGCAATTCCTGCCCTTGTACCCAAGCCCTGGGCTTCAGATGACATGCTAGGCACAAGCTGCTTGGTGAACGTCGCTCTCGGGTACAGGCAGGGAGCCAGGATTAGAACCGCCATCCTTCGGCTTCAGAAACTCGCATCTCTACCCATCCGGCTAAAGGACATCACTCTGGCTGGTACCAGTAAATGACCCCTCACCCTAGTTGTGGGGCCATCCGCTAACAGGCAGCATCACTCAAAGCCAGTTTGTTACACTCCAACTCTGAACATTTATGTACCTGGGCCTTGCTCAGGGAAGGGGACGGCCTGCCTTATGAAATGGGGGCAGACGTGGGCTTAAGCTCCCAAGCCGGGCCAGACAATAAAACCATCCAGGAAATCCCGGGGCAGGAAGTTTGGACGAAGGCTGGCTGACGTGAAAATGAATGGGTTTTCTATGCCAGAGGATGTGGCCCAGGCGCTTCCCAGGCACAGGGGAATAAAGCCGGCATTGTAGTGGTAAGGCCTCGGCATGCGAAGAAGAACTTTGTGCCTGCAGTCAAGGGTCACAACCACAGGGCTCAATTCCGAGGGGCTCATTGATACTCCGCCCTCTCTCGCTTCCCATTTGGCTACTGGAACTTGGCTAGTTGCCCGCGTTCCTCCTGAAGTGGCCGTCACCTGCGCCCTGTCTCCGAGCTGGGTTCGGAGCAGCCCCCTCAGTGGTTTGCAGGTGCGGGAGGGCTGGGGGCGGTTGAACTCCAAACTCTGCTCCCTCAGCAGTGGGGAGAGGTCGGGACCCTTCTCACAGGGCACTTCCTCCATTCCTATCTCCATCAGGCCAGAGCCAGGCTGGCG
The DNA here is from genome assembly GCF_028017835.1 of Emys orbicularis. Lineage (NCBI taxonomy): Eukaryota > Metazoa > Chordata > Testudines > Emydidae > Emys > Emys orbicularis. The sequence goes on from NC_088704.1 coordinate 16,130,136, forward strand.
TTTCACTGCTGCTTCCCCAGTTTATTTGTTTAACCCAACTTCCATTTCCCATCCCTCCCCCCACTTCTCTCTGCCAGATTCTAGCTTGTGCTTTTCTCCTCGGGCTGGGTTGAGGGCTTATAGCGCTCTGATGTGCTGTCCTTTTCCAGTGTCGCTCGGGGGGGGGGGGGGGAAGGGGTGCTGTGGACCCATGCCATGCATGTTGGGGGGGGGGGGGGGGAAATGCCTGGGAACAACATTCCCATGGCAAGAGGCAGATCCTTTGTTCTTTGGGCCTTGTCCGGTCTCTCCGTCTACCTCCTCCCTTTGGGCTAATGAACATATGCTAAGTAGTAGGCAATGGTCTTGGGGGATTGTGGGCCTGTTGCAGCCTGGAGATAACACACAGGCTTGGGTGTGTAGTTGTTTGTGCGTCTTGGTGATCTAGAAGGGAAAGCTCCTGCGTTCTGCAGCCAGGCAGTCCAAATCCCTTTCCCTCTAACAAATAAGGGCCTGAGCCAGACCCCGACAATCTTCCCATTGACTTTGGATCAGGTCCTAAGCTTGCTGTAGTACATATGTTCCCAAAGGCCATCTGCACAGTCGAGACCTTACACTTGCGTCCATCCACGAAATGGACATCTTGCTATCATTGTTGTTCATAGTCTAAGGACAGAAGGGACCATTGTGATCATGTCGTCTGACTTCCTGCAGAGCACAGGCCAGAGAACTTCCACAAAACAATCCTTAGAGCAGAACTTTTAGAAAAAAAAAAAAACCCTTCTTGATTAAAAATGGTCCGTGATGGAGAATCCACTGGGGCCCTGGGTAAATTGTTCCAATGGTTAATCACTCACTGTTTGGCAATAAGATGTAATTTTTTTTAATCTATTTGTCTAGCTTCAACTTCCAGCCATTTCTCTGCTAAATTGAAGAGACCACTATTAAATACCTGTTCCCCCTTACAGGTATTTACAAACTGTAATCAAGTCACCCCTTAACCTTTTTTGTTAAACCAAATAAACAGAACTCCTTGAGTCTATCATTTATAAGGCAGGTGTTTTCTAATCCTTTATTTAGTCTCAGGGCTCTTCTCTGAACCCTCTCCAATTTATCAACATCCTTCTGGAATTGTAGGCACCAGAACTGGACACAGGATTCCAGCACTGGTATCACAGTGCCCAATAACCTCTGTGCTCTTACTTGGGATTCTCCCATTTATGCATCCCAGGATCACATTGTGTCTTGGCCAGTATCACACTGGGAGTTGCTGTTCAGTTGACTATCCACCACACCCCTAAATCTTCAGTGTCACTGCTTCCCAAGATAGCCCTCCATCCTATAAGTATGGCCTACATTCTTTGGTTCTAGATGCATTGTTTGCTGGCACCCAGTTTACCGAGCAATCTAGATCGCTCTGAATCTGTAACCTGTCGTCTTCACTATTTGCCACTCCCCCCCTTTTCCTGTCATCTGCAAACTTTATCAGTGATTATATATTTTCTTCCAGGTAATTGATAAAGACGCTAAATAGTGTAGGGCCAAGAACCGATCCCTACGGGACCCACTGGAAACAGACCCCTCTAGCTGACAATTCTACATTTACATTGTGAAGACCTATCAGTTAGCCAGGTTTTAATCCATTCCATGTGTGCCATTAACTTTATATCATTCCAGTTTTTAATCTAAATGTCATGCGGTACTAAGTCAAACAACTTACAGATGTCTAAGTATATTACATCAACTCTATTACCTTTATGAAGGATAGCCCTTGAGAGATTAGTGTCTTCAAATGACATTGTTCTTCTTAAATATCAGGACAACTGGCTGCCCCACAAATCACCCAGAGTCAAATCCTTACCAAGGTTTTTACTCTAGCCTTACCCAGGCAAAACTTCTATTAGATCAATGAGTAAGGATTCCTGCATCCATCGAGCTACTTTGAACAATATCCCAGATATATGGAACCAGTCTTGAGTAGCAGTTGGTACAAGCTAGATGCTTGTTTGATCCTCCTTCTATTTCTTAACATTTCCAGCAGCTGGGACCAGCACTCCACTAAGAGAATTGGCTGGGGATGTGAGCCCTAGCTTGCTCTAGCAGACCTGTTTGTCGGAAGCTTTGAATAGTTAAAGCAGAGGCCTTTCCCTGAATCTGTTTGATGCCTCTTCCCCAAAACACAGATGCAACCCCCTTCTCTTCAACTCTTGAAGCCCCCTCCAAACTTCTAGCACTCAGGCAGTGCAAGGAGAACCGGGGGGAAGTGGCAAGGAGGGGAGACTGGGGGCCTCCTGCTCTCTCAGGGCTATCACATAGGTTGTTTCCTGCATCCTCCGGCTGGGTCACAGTGCAGGGACAAACCCGTACTTCCTGCCAAAAGAGGGTTTAACAGGGCGGACAAAGAGGGGCAATGTTGGCAGACAGAGAGCAAGCTGTGGGAAAGAGCTCTGGTTCACTGATGCTGGAACAACTCCGACATGCTTAGATGGCTGGTTTCTGCTAAAGCAATTACACACAGGGCTGTGCTACCCCAGCAGAGCTAGGGCCGCGGAAAGGGGTTGGGCTTTAAAAAAAGTAGCACTGTAGAGCACAGGGCTATAAAGGGGCCCCAAAGCAGGACGTGTGTGTGTGAACAGCTTAAGGTTTTACCTGTGCCCTAGAGGCAAAGAAGTGATCACAGCAGCTCTCCAGGTGCGTAGAGAAATTATACCGGACATGTAATATAATCTTAATTTTACAAAGAACACCTGCACATAAAATGTCCACAGGCAGTGAAATGTATTTTCAGCCTGATCGTCAGTTTCTATCGGGTACCTTCCTACAGTCAGTGCTGCCAATATTTCCTACTACACCTGCCTATTTTTCAGTACATGTGTCTACACTCTATGGATGCTGGATGTTGAAAGACACTACAGTCTGTTTGTACCAGTATGTATATATCATGGGGCTGTGTACACTCACACATACCTACCTACAGCTGTCTTGTCTTTGTTTTCAGAAACTCCACACAGAGCTAGAAGAACTACTCTCCTATATGCGTACACACAGAGAGCTGGGATCGCCCAGTCTCCTGCACATAGGCACATGCTGTTTCCATGAGTGATAATTACCATATTTTTTATTAGAAACTATCAAGTCACGCACTAGTACGATGTGGCAGACTGTGTGTATGCTGGGAGGGGATTATCTCACTCTATTATATAATCTGTTTAGACTGTGTCGTTCGATGCTTATTTGGGGAATGAATGAGCATTTCACTCTGGGATGGTGCCACCCATGAATTCTGACATCACTCCTTTAATCCATTGTAATAAATATACTGTATTATCCCAGCTTTGCCTCTTAGCTGTTCCTTGCTCTCATTCTACACACCATCCATTAACTATACTAGAGTGATTAGTGGGGGGGTCCGAGGGGAGGGTGTATGGGTGTGTCCCCCCCTTAGTAAATTAAGTGCTGGTTAAATATGCCAGACAGATGGTCATAGGTCTCCACTTACCCCCAGATTAGACACAGCAGCAGAGTACGCTTCCCCAGCTAGCATCTCTTGCAGTTAAGAAGAGGCAGGACTCAAGTGACACACCCTCTTGTTCTCTCTGGCTGGTTAACATACTGTGCTGTCTAGTGTCAACACCCAAACTTCCCCCTGAGTTCTGGCTTGGACTTGAGTGTCATGGCCGGAAGTAGGGATGAGATAACCCTCTAATGAGGCTCAGCTTGGAGCGGATATGACCCACCTCTGGAGCTGAGACTCCGTGCAGTGTGGGCCCGCTGCTGAGACTGTCAACAAGGGTGTGGGTGGTAGTTGTGGTGCCTGGGCTACAGAAACCGGCTGCATGAGCCCATGTTGTCCCGTTTCCGGTGGAACTCCCTAGAGCACAGCCCCTTTCAATTATTTCCCCCAGGTCCTTCTCCCTGCACTAAAAACAAATCAAAACCTCTTCCTTCCAGCATGAAATAGGAGGCTGGAGGAGACAACCAGGGAAAAGATAAAAGGGGACTCGGCAGCTTTACAGCAAACAAAAGCTCCCCCGTACGTCAGAACTTGCTACGCCAGCAGAAGGGAACATTTGGCCAGGAGGTCGAGGTAGGAACAATGATCCTGCCTCCTTTCGGGGACAGCGGCTCCGAGGAGCAATCGGCTCTTGCAGGAGCATGGGAGGTTACCACTCGGAAGTCCTGCAGTTTCCCCTCTTCTCTGCCCTGGCAGCCACCTGCTCAGAGGCACGGTCACTGTGAATTGGGGCCAGATCCACTTTCACCTCAATTCTCAGCCCATGTAAAAACTACAGTGAGTGGAAGCCAACGGGCGTGTAACCCTATAACAGACCACATGCTGAGTCCAACACTGGGAGCACAGGGACATCGGCGTTCACACCCCTCTTCTCCTCAGTCCGGACAGGAAGAGCAGCCGTGATTTCCTCTCCCGAGCAGCTCACGTTGGGTGCAGCATCTACCCAGGTGCTTTCCCCTCACTGGTTTGTGACGGGTGGGGTGGCTGCTGTTGTGGACAGCCCGGTCTGGACCCAGGGCCACTCCAGCCTTCTGTTTGGATGGGATGCACTGAGGAAAAGGGAGCCTGCCCCCACCCTCCTTGTAGACCTCAGGGGCCATCACTACCCTTGTTCTCTCCGTTCATGTGCCCCCAAATCACCAGAAAGGGACCAGAGGCGAGGTGAAGGCATACCCCTATGTGGCCCACAGAGAGGGAGGCAGCCTGCATTGCCCCTTTGGCTATTGCAGCTTGCACAATCCATCCCCAAGCTTGCCCTGGGGGGGTGCATCTTGGCTCGGGGCTGCGGCTAAGGGCTGCAATCCAGCTCTCTGCGCTGGGTCCTGGTGCACTACAGCTGCCCAGTCAGTCACACGTGCCCTCCCCTGCCATGGAGCTTTGCCGCCCCAACTCCCGGCCGTGCAATGGATAGACCAGTTTGGAACCAGGCAAGCTGCACTGCTCCACAGTGGGGGAAGGACTGGTTAGAAGGGGGCTGGCAAGCCAAGCCCTCTGTCCATTACATTGGTGGTGGTTTATGCCCTCCCCAAAGTTGGGAACTGCAGATCACTTTGGGTGTAAAGGACCAAATTCTGCTCTCTGTTACTCCAGGGCAACTCTACTGCAGTGAGCGGGCTAGAATGCGGTAGCAGATGGCTGCATTTGACCATTGTAGTCTAGCAAGAACACCCCTCCCACCCACCCCGTATTTCAAACAAGCCTTGCAAAGAGAGGAACCCAACCTCAGACACCAGGGAAACCACATTAACCGCACCAGGAGCCAACCGCCACTGAGTATGCAACAAACCGCTCAGTGACAGGGCTGATGACAATCAGACTCTGAATATAGCACCAGGGATGCAGCAAAAACCAGCAAGGAATCAAGCACCCTGGGCCTCTCCCTGAAACACACCCCTGTTGCTTTTTCTCCTCTTGAAGCTCAGTGAAGTTTCTGAGTCCTTGTTTCTTTGTCTCCGATATCCAGCCCCTTAACATTACCCACCCAGCCGCAGAATAATCACATTTCAGCCCCACAAAGGCAGCTGCAGCCTGGAGGTCTAAGCACAGGCAGCGCCCGGGAACGAGAAAACCGATGGTTCCGCCAGCCTCCCTTCTTCATAAAAAGAATTCAACAGCTGACATGTCGTAGCGTTGCGAAACCAGCGTTTAAAGGGCACTTTTTAGTAAAACTGTAGGGCTCCAGAAAATTGTCACTCCCTTTTCATTGGTTTGGGGGAGCAGGCACGTGTGAAGGAAAAGGAAAGACAGATATTATTTATTATTAAGGAAAATGGGTGAACGCCAGGGTGTAGAAGACAGAGAGCTAGCATCGGCTATAGAGCCAGGCATGGCATGGGCAGACACTGCCCCTGCACAGGTTCACCGTCCTGGCCTTGTAACAGTCCCCCTCCCCCTTTGCTATTCCACCTCTTGAGAGCAGGGGAGGCCGGTCATGCCGTAGCAAGCAGCGATTGGGCCGTGTGTTTAATAAAGCCCACGTCGCCGGGACCCAATGTTCAGCTTGTAGCTCTGATGACACCTCTCAGCCTTGACGCTGTCCTTGCATCCCCAACAACCCAGCCCCTCCTTTGGGTTCACCAGCTACCCCATTAACACCCATCTTGAGCTCCAGCAGCTGCAGCCGCGTTACAGCGCCGGCGCTTTTCGTCTGCTTTCCAAGGTGGAGAGACTGGGCCGCCTCAACTCGTTGCTGGTGTGGCTCACCCTAGAACGCGGCCTGGGCTGTTGGCGCTTCACCGACCAGCACGAATAGCAGCCCCCGTGGAGTTTAGCCAGCCCCCTGCTGGGAGCCGTGCTCGGTGCTCACCCAGAGGAGGCAGAGCTTCGGTTCTTTGCCCTGCGATGATTCTGCAAACCCAAACTGCCCTGCCAACAGCACCAAACTGCGTCAAGTGCCCAGCTTAACGGCAGCTACGTCACTGGAACCACTGGCTGGAATCAGCCTCTGGCACTCCACTAGCTTCCAGGGAATTATTCCAGCCTTTCGCTGGTGTGACTGACAGCAGCGTCAGACCCACAGTGTTATTTAACCCCACAAAGCCCATTGGGCTACAAAGAGGCTCTGAGTTCAGTGGGAGCAAGAAGGAGCCCAAGCTACGCATGAGTGATGTTCTGCAAAATGACGTTTCATTGAACTGTTGCTCTCTGTACACACTTGGCTTTCTGCAGTCCTTCGAGGGACAAAGACTGGAACTCGGCGCCCTTGCGTGGTGCCAGGATAATGTGTAAAGTGTAATTATCAAGCCATGTAGCAGCCTCTAAAGAGGGATCACTGAAACACACATGGTTTCAATAGCAGAGATAAGTTAACTTCAGAGCCTCCCAAACTCATCACCTCTGGGTCTGATTAACCTCATCAGCTCTGGTTTTTACTGTTCTTTTTTTTTTTCCTTTTAGCAACCTCCATCTTCAAACTTGCAACCTACTTACGTTTCCTTGTTGCAGTTAGGAAATTGGCTACTTGCAAACTAGCCCCCATCCTGATCTTTGCTTGCTCTGTGGCTTTTGGCCACCCCATAAAACAAAGTTGACAGTTCCCAGCTCTGTCAGTCTCTGGCTTTCTGGGAAAGCAACCCAGCCTCACGCCCTCAGCAGGCAATAGCCAAAGCTTGTGCTTTATAAAACCTCCTCCTGTGAAATCATTCAAACTGTGCGGCTCCCTCCTTGCACGTACATTACACCATCTGGTGGGACTTGGTTCCAGGGAAAACTAAGGAGAGAAGAATATCCCTGCCACGAGAGACTTTGTCTTCGCTTGCTACATAGCCCAAGTGATCAATTAAATTCACCACGTACATCCCAACCCACAGAAAGATATAACTGAGAGGGACAGCTACTAAAAACAAAACCACCCAGCTCCAGCTAACAAGCTGATCCAGAAGGCAACACCCTAGAATTAAGTCCAGTTCACACTTTAAACCTAGCTGATGTCTCCATCAACGTATGTGCTATTGCACACAAACACTTTACATTAAAAGAACATGATTCAGATTGCAAAGTCAAATGTTCCGAAGTTAGGAAATACCACAATTAATGGTGTGGTACACAGGCAACATTAAACCCACAAGCGCAGGCTCCTGTGAGAAGCAGTGAGTTTCATAGTTAAAGACCTTGCATGGCAAATGCCCTGTTCCCAGGCCTAGAGCGTTTAAGCTCAGGAACTGGGAACAGAAGCTCCCCATGTGGATCTGGAGTGTTGGGATGGATCATGGGGTTCTTAGGTTATACAGGTCCCAAACCCTTAGGTCTAGCATGTTTGGGCACTTAAAATTTCAGGGACCTACAGAGGGAACAGCTTACAGAGTACTCAGGGTGAATCTCCATTTGTAGGGCCAAATCCAAAGCTCCCTGCTGAGTTTTCACCCAGTCCTCACTCTAATGTCAATGGGATTTTGCTTGAGTAAACACTGAATAAGGACCTCAGGATCTGGCCCATGATAATATAGACTGAAGGCCTTTGCTTTTCCAGTGCATTGCAGGATGCAAATGGCAGCTCTGAGGATAGTGAACCTCAGCAGAAACGAATGCTACCCCCATGTGCCACCTTCTATGGCAGCCCAATGGGGGGCGGGGACCACCTGACTGCATCAGATGAGAGTCCCAGTCTGATCTATTGTGAATACAATTCACCTGCCATGGGAACAGCTGAGCTGCGAATCCACCTCCCTTGGAGAGGAAACCCTGAGGGTGGTGATGTTACATTTACGTTCCACGCATCACATAACCAGCACAAACATTGTAGCTGCCCTCGAAGGTGGCAGGTGGAGGGAGAATACACCATTTTGACTAGAGATGGACCCAAACATGAATGCTGGATCCAGATTCCCCAGGCCCTAGAACAACACTGGTAAAGGCCAGATCCAGGCCTGAATTTTATGACCCAGGTTAGTCTGATTCTGACTCATTTGTAAAAGATCTCCTAGAAAAACTCTCTCTAAGGTTGCGAGTCATGAGGCTGCTGGACTGCGCCTCCAAGGTGCAACAGAGCCCCAATCCACAGGAATTATCACCCTGGGGCTTCCACTAACCCCCTGGAAACATCAAGTATACATGCTATCTATGGTACTTATACGGTCCCATAGTATGAGTCCACAACAATCTTTAATGTATTTATCAGCACAATGCCCCTGTGAGGCAGGGCAGTGCTAATATCCCCAATGTACAGAGGGGAAACTGAGGCACGGAGAGGTTCCATGAGTTCCCCATGGTCACACAGGAAGCCTGTGCTGGGGCAGGGTTCTCCCAAGTCCCAGATTAGTGCCCTAAGCACTGGACAATACTTCATCTCATACTTATGTAGGGCCAAATTCTATATGCCTGGCATGCTCACTGAACTTGTTAAGAAATAGGTGTATGTATTTGGGGGCAGAATCTATCCCATAACCTATAACCTATAGATACAGTAACAAGCATTGATACATACCTAGAAGTCAGGGCTACCTAAAGCCCAGGATTGTCTCTTACATGGCAAAAGTAGTTCAGATCCTGAAGCAGTCACTGCAGACTCGCCATGCACATACACAATTCCCATTAGGGGAACGAGAGTCCTGCCCAGGCATCAACACGAGAACACAAGGGTCAGACGCAACACTGCTCCCGATGCGCTGCGAAGCTCATTGCCTTGAAAGGAGCCTCTCAAAGGTTTGCAGCGATTGCTTGAGCCTGTAGAGTACTTTTGTCCTCCACGACACCATAAACACCAAAGACTGTGCGGAAACTCAGCTAGTGCGGGATGCCCCGCTAAGGAGGCTGGGCTTCCCAGAGGGGGCGCACTCGCCCGTGCCCCAGCCACTGCACCAGCTGCCAGTTAATTTAGTAATGAAGTTTCAAAGTGCTGGCTTTAAGCTACATGGTTTGGGTTCATGGTCTGGCTACCAGAGACCCACCTCTCTGTACCTTATCCCAGCAGTTGAGATCACCTGGGGCACTCAAGTTACAATCCCTGGATTTGAAATGCGTGCTGCTCCCCAAGGAAGGCTGTTGACTCTGGAATTTGGTCCAACAGACATTTATTGACTGACTGGCCATGCTATTTACATAGGCTTTCTGGCCTGATGGGTGGAAAGGGAAAAGTCGAGTCTCCTGAAAGTTGGGAGGAAAGAGAATTTCTGTAGCTGATACTGTGATATTTTAGATTTTAATCATTTCTGCTGAGAGTTCAGCACCTGCAGCAGCCATAGGATTGGACCTTGGCTTCCCCTTTGTCCATGTACATGCTAAGGGGATCACTGCTTTAGAAATGCAATGATAGACAGATAGCCTCATGCTGCTTGTGTGATGAAATCTCCTCCTTCCTGCGAATACGCCAGCCAATAATGAAAACTTTACAAATTATGCCCCGATTCCGCATTGAGCTCTATGCGGTTGGATCTCTTTGCAAGCATGAGGTCGTTGTGCCATCGGAGGGCTTGTCTGTATATGAAACCTTGCACTGGTGTAACTCAATTAATTTCAAGTCAATGCAGGTCTTGTCTACATGCACATTTGAACTGCTTGAGTTAAGCAGGTTTCAAACCCGCTTTGTGGCCCCTCTTATTTTGGTTTCAACGACTCAGTTTAAACTAAGTCAATTTAAACTGAAATAAGAGCGTCCATGCAGGTTTTTGCGACGGTTTAACTAAACTGGGTAAAAATCATATCTTGAGTTAAAGGCTGCACCATTTATACCAGTGCAAACTCCTAACATGGGCACACTTAAATCGATTTAATCTATACTTATCCCACTTACTCCAAACTGGTTTAATTTAGTAAATTACAACAATAAGCGAGATAAGTGTAAGTGCAGTTTAAACCAGTGTGCTCTGGTACAAAAAGACCCAGGTGTAGACCAGCCATTAATCTGAAATAGCTTGTTACAGCGGGAGCTGAAAATGATCAGTGCACTTGCCCAAGACTGAAATATCTGACAGCATCTTTTGACTGATTGATTTTAACTCTCCTTTGTTTGGAACAACCTATCAGGTACTTTTTGCAATAACGGTGGTGTTTCTCCTGTATTTGCATGGAGTTGGAGTGAGACGGATGAGTCCTTTTTTCTAAAGAGATCAGCAATAACACCCAACCGTAGCTGTATACCACCAAAGGAAACACTTTAGCTTGTGCCCCAGTGCCACTGCCTGATGACAGCGCTACTCTGGGGAATGCGTTGGTTTAGAAGCCACACCTGCAAAGCCTGCCATGGGATTGCAAAGCTTCAGGGAGGTGGGGAATGGCGTTCCTCGGATCTGTGTGCATGGCATGGCATGTGGGTCTTGTGTATCCTGTCCTGAAAGAGAGCACTGCTGCCTTCATGGAATTTGTTTTCCCTTTCTCCCCAGTGCTGGTCCAGGGACTGGGTAGGTTTGGGGAGGAGTGGGTGCCTATTCCCTGGGGGTGAGATTCTCTTTTTAGGGGGTCTCTGGGGTAACTGTAGTCAGAGGAATTACCTGTCAGCAGGACTCCAATGTGTACCATGTGAGCACCCAATGTCCAGAGCTGCCGAGGAAGCACGACACCTCCAGCAGATTCTCACCGTCCCACAGCCTAGTCTACAAGGGGCAAACCCTGACCCCGTGGCTAGAAACTACAGGAAGCCTCCATCAGGGAGCCTTAGATGCCTTGTGGTTCTTTCCTTCCCTGACCCCTCATGGGTTTTTGCCCCAGGAAGGAGTGATCCTGCCCCTTGGTTCTTCTCTGGGCCTCCCAAAATTAAGGCCATACTTTGACACCTTTATTCACACTGAATAGCACCTGGCTCAGCAAGTAGCCCCATTGACCTGGATGGGATTGCTCCCAGAGTAAGGTACTACTCAGCATGAGTAAGAGTGGCAGAATCTGGCCCTTAATACTCTAGCGGGAGTCTTGCCTGAATAAAGACTTGGTATGAGCCTCAAGATTTGGCAATAGATCTGTGGGTATCAATCCTAAAAAAGGGGCCAGATCTGCCCCTGAGATGTGAACCCGCTGAGTCACAGCAAGGACAGAACTGATCTGAGATGGTTACTTTATAAATCCGCATGGATGAGGGAGGTAATGGGGCCTTCATTCATATAATCTCAACCCGGGCCCCATTTCCTTTTGAGGTTCCATTATTGACAGTAACAAGTCAGAAATCTCTTCCTGTATTTCACAGGCGAAGGTATTAGTTAAGCAATAAAAGGCTCTGCATGCCAGATAGATGAAAGCATTAGTATCTATTGGGGATTGCATGCAAATGCTCTAAAAACTGGTCTTTCAAGGTAATTATGTTTGTTTACTGGAACTTGAGACTGTGCATGTCTCCACAAGATGCATAACAGGAACAAGGTTTACCCACCAATCTATAGATCTGTACATATTTAAGTGGGGAAAAAGCAGCAAAAAAAAAAAAAGGATTTTCCTCTCAGCAGATGGTCCCTATCAAGCGTGAGGTGCCGGACGAATGTTGCATTGAGTTGGTGGTGTGGAGCATTGTGAAGTATAATTGGATTTGATTGCCAAAGGAGGCTAGAAGCAGTGTATTGTTAGAAGCCTTATTATAGGATGCCTCATGATGAGGGTCTGTTCCGCATACATAGATCTTCCAAGCAGCTGTTGTTTCTTCCCCTCATGTATGACCGTGAAAAAGATTTGCAATGATTTAGGGATCAGTGTTGAGGGCCATAAACCAGTTATAAAATAGAGTACAATTGTCAACAGAACTGGGGAGCAGAAAAGTGCTTATGGGGTTAACACTCAGATACTGTGGTGATGGTGTCCAATAGGAACAGAATGATGGTCGTTTGGTTCAGACACTGGAGTGGGAGACAGGAAATCTGTGTTAAATTCCTCTCTCTGCCACAGAGCCCCTGTGTGACCTTGGGCAAGTCACGTAATCTCTGTTTCCCTCTCTGTAAAATGGAAATAATAAGCCTAGTTTTTGCCCACCCCTTGTCTATTTGGACTGTAAGCCCTTTGGCACAGGAGCTGTTTCTTAGGATGTGTTGGTGAAGTGCCTAGCATAATGGGGCCCTGATCCTCATTGGGCACTATTGTAATACAAATAACGCATACTAGTAATCTAAGGACCTGGTTAGATAGATGGAAGGAGGAGGAAAAGTGTCAAGCAGGGACTATAGTGTAAACCCTAACTGGGTTTCGAGAGGGTTTGTTTCTTTTTACCCCAAGCTTGAGTATGTCACTGTCCTTTTGATTTACTAAGGGTGACTAGAAGTTTACATCCGTCAGTTATTCCCTTCTGGAACTGCCACAGCTCCCTTCCCTCTTCGACCATCTCTCTCTCACCTTCTCACTGCAACAAGCAGACTGCATCCAGCCATGTGGGAAAAGACTTCGTAATTCCATGCTTAAACCACTGGCTCTTGATAAAGGTCCAGCAGGGTATTCTGAGAGCCATTTTGTTTTTACAGACAGAGGAGAGCGGGCAGCAAGGATGCTGCCTGCATACTAAGAAACCTGGCCGACAGCCCACGCACGCTACATGCTAAATAAATAAATAAACACATCAATCAAGTTTGACGTCACGCTGGAAAGGGTCACTGCCATGTGGAACAAGACATCTGGCCCATGAAGTCACTGCCCTGGAAAGATGCCATGGAACAGTTCGCAGGCTCTGCAGCACAATGGGACCCGATGAAGGGGGAGAGGGGGGAGTCCGCTGGGGTTGATTGTTTGATGCTAGGTACGTTCAGGTGTGAGGAACAAGTCTCCCACACACTCTGCAAAACCTTTCCGCGCTTCTAGCTGCTGGAAAAACTTCTGAGAGTCAAATGCAAAGCGGGGGAGGGAACAGCGCTGCCCCGTCATCTCACATTGGCTCAGACTATTACACTGTATGACCTGACATTGCATGTTAGTAACAGGGTTTGGAACAACTGAGAACGGGGCCTAAACTCTCAGCTACATTTAAACTGTATTGGGGGGGGGGGGGGGGGGAAGAAACCGCTTTGTAATCCCCTTGAACACAAGCACACCACAGACACAGGGAAATTCACACACACCCCCCTATATACATTTACACATACAAACACAGGCATTCTGAGCATCCACACCAATGGACTATTGCAGCCATTCTAATGAATCGCACATTCCACTGGGTTTTTTTAAAATGCATTTAAAGGGAAACACTCATTTTAATAAACAAAAAGCCCTTGCAGAATGGGATAACTGAGAAGCAACTACAGTGACTGTCCATCCTAACCCCTTGAGAACCTTGCTATTTGCAGGCTTATTTCTGCACTAGTGTCCCACCCATCACATTTTCGCCGTCTATTGTCTTTCCTGGCTTCTGTCAGCACTGAAGTACAGTATGAGAAGCAGCAGAAGGTTATTAGCCTTGGAGGGTCTGATCTTTCTATTACAGCATCTATCCAGGATAGCAAGCTTCTGGTGCAATGGGGCATCAGCATCCATAACCCTGGAATCCTTTCCCCAGCTTCTTGCATTTGTACAATAGCCTGATTGAATTACAGTAGGACTAGGATGGAGTCTTTTGTTCTGAGAGCCTGGGATTCCTTGTAAGAATCCCCAAAGGGAATGAATTTGATAGTATAGAAAATTATTCCATGTCATTAGGATAGATCCTCAGCAGAGATACATCTGCATTGCTCCACTGACACCAATTTACACCAGCTGCGGCTTTGAGCCTTTCTTTGAATGATGCATGCAGGAGGGAGCTGAAGATTTTTAACAGCACTGGGAAGCAAAATGAACAGGGCAGAATGTACAGAACAAAAGTCATCGCCATGTAATTCAGAGCCTAAACCTGCCATGCCAATAGTATTTGGCCATTTATCACCGAGACCTGGGGGCAAAGCTTATAACTAATTGAAAAATCTCATCCATCAGCCCAGCCGTTGCCTGATTAAATGGGGCTCCCTATTGCAGATTGTTCGGTTGGATTCTGTTAGTATAAATACTGCCGCTTACTTTCACGTCCTTCCAGAACCTTGGGGAGAAGGGCTGACTTCTTATTTTTTCTTTTGATTGACAGAATCATTTATCAATTGTGAACTGTCTGGATCAAAGCTCGGAATAGAGTTATAGTAATTGAATCCTTTATGTGCCTTCTCTTTGTAACCTCCCACCCCCTTCTCTCTCTCAGACACACAGAGCAGATGACCTTGACAGTAAAAACAAAAAATCATTAAGAAAAAAATGAACGGAAACGTTTTTGGTTTTGGGTCTGAACTCTGATTAATTACCTCCCATGGGAGTTACAAGGCTAATCATGCGAGCGGTTCTTTGTCTGACAAAACTGGATTTCCATGGCCCAAGACTTCAATCCAGCCTCGGTTAGGGTCTCTCTGCCTGGATTTAGCCTGTGGTCAATCACAGAACTTGTCTGTATCGTTGGCGGGTGGATGATCACAAGGCAACATCTAGCCACAAGGAATCAGAGCCCTGCCTTGCCTTTGATCACAATGCAGCTGACACTGATCTGCAGGGCATGCAGAGGGGACTGGGGTCCCGAGGCACGCTGGCATCCCTGCATCCCTTAGGGCTTTCTCATCCCCACCCCCCAGCCATAGTGCTGGAACTAGCAGTGCTGGAGGTGCGGCTGCACCCCCTGGTTTGAAGTGGTTTCTGTCATATACAGGGTTTACAACCCCCCACCAGAACAATTATTCCGGCACCTCTGCCCCCAGCCTCCCATGCTCTAACCCAGAAGGCACCATCCTGACAATGAAGCCAACAATCTGCCTCGCGCTCGAGTCTTGCCCCTTCTCCCCCTCCATGTGCAGATACCCAGACACGCACACACCCTTCCCGGATTACACAGGCCACTTTCGCCCCCTCTCCCCCTAATGCGATTAGAAAGAGCGGAGCTTTGCGGCGCCCCTCTGGCAGCCTTTCCGCGCCTCATCTCCCCTCTCCTCCGCCGGCTGCTCATTTGCAGGGGCTGTGCCAAGGCAGGATGCAGTCCGAGGGAAACACACGGTCCTTATCAGGGTGGAAATCAGGGACTATGAATGACAGGACCCTATTCCCCCCGCCCCCCCCCCATCCTCTTTGCAGTGTTTCTGCAGGAGCACTGGCGATTCTACGGATGATCCAATGGGTTCTTTTCCCATCTCTCATTTCTGCCCTTCCATGATGGCTTGGCCAGGTGGGGCAGCATGTGTGTGCCTGGCATCTGCATGCACCTAGCGGCTGGAGACGGAGCCCAGCAGGGTCGAGGGCTGTTCCTCTCCCCTCCATCCATCTAGGGTGACTCGACAGCAAATGTGAAAAATCGTGACGGGGGGTTATAGGAGCCTATATAAGAAAACGACCCAAAAATCGGGACTGTCCCTATAAAATCGGGACATCTGGTCAGCCTACATCCATCACCTTCCCCCCCATACACACACACACGGGGGGTGATCCCTTACCGGAACCGGGGCGAATCCTTGATGCACTCCTCAAATTCCACCGTCATTTTCACAGCTCAGCTCCGGGCACTTTTAATTGAGAAAGTTCATCTCCCGCAAGGAAAAACAACCCCCCCAACACACTGGATCCACCTTCCAGCCGCTGTGCCCCCTGGCTTCCTTCCCCCTGCGCGGCAGGGGCCCCCGGTTTCCTCCCCTCCGCTGCAGTCCAGTGGCTGAGTGGAGCCACGAACAGGCACATGCAGGCTCCTTTCTCTGGACTCGCCTGTCACTGGCTGGGGAAGGAGGGAGCTAGGCAGCTCCAGCCCTGCTGGCCTGTCACTGCTCAGGGAGCGTCGCCAAACTGCTCCGCTGCGAGCTTTCCTCCCCCAGCCTCCGCACAGGGTCGCCAGTTTTGGTTGGACGTATTCCTGGAGGTTTCATCACATGACATAATCTTTACTTAAAGATGAATCTTTCCTTCCTGGAGACTCCAGGACAATCCTGGAGGGCTGGCAACGCTACCTCCGCATCGCTCCCTCCACCCACATCCTACAGCCTTTGGGGCGCACGCTGAGCCCATGGGAGCGCTGCGCCCTGGCCTCGCCTCTTGATCGCATCCCTCTGCCTCCCGGTGCTCCTATGCCACTTGGCTTCTTAGAGTCGGCAAAGGCATCCAGCCAGGGACTGTCTGTCTGTACAGGACCACCAGAAAACTGCCCCAGTGCAGTGGTTCTCAACCTTTTCTCATTTGCAGACCCCCTAGAAAATTTCGAATGGAGATGCGGACCCCTTTGGAAATCGTAGGCACAGTCTGCGGACCCCCGGGAGTCCGTGGACCCCAGGTTGAAAACCATTGTTCTGTGGTAATGACAACCTTTTCGCAGACCCCTTAGGCATAGTCTGCGGACCCCCAGGAGTTCACAGACCACAGGTTGACAACAACTGTCTTGATGGATGACACCACTGGTCCAATGTCTTGGATAGCGGCCTGAACCCCATGCTTCAGAGAGAGCTGTAATCAGACCCCTCCAGAGAAATGCGGGGCCCCTGGAGCCCCACTGCTTCTCTAGACAGCAGTGTGACCGTTTGTGGGACCTCCTGAGCTCTGGACCCAAGTACCATTGTCCCCACTTTCCTCCCCTCGTCAGCCCTCAAATACAACAGCCCATAGATCCCTAGTGGGGAACCAGGACATGGCTGCCATGTCAATATCAAATAATCAGCCTCCTTGTTAATTCACGTCTGTGGAGTTACTCCTGATTTACACCAGCATAACTGAGATCAGACTCTTCCCCTTTGTGTTTATGGCAGGTTAGCGTTTTCCTTCTCTTCTCAAAATGCTGCAGGGGAATGAAAATGTGAATTGAATGGCCCAGGGCATGTTTAATGTATTTGTTATTTCTGGACAGTGAGGGGTGGGGGTTTGAGGAGAATCATAGAATATCAGTGTTGGAAGGGACCTCAGGAGGTCATCTAGTCCAAAGCAGGACCAATCCCCAGACAGATTTTTACCCCAGTTCCCTAAATGGCCCCCTCAAGGATTGAGCTCACAACCCTGGGTTTAGCAGGCCAATGCTCAAACCACTGAGCTATCCCTCCCCCCCCCAAGACATGTCTTGCTGCCCACCCACACTTTCCCACACGGTTTCTGTTTCCTGGTTCAAAATAAGCAGGGCCAGATTTTCAGAAAACTGTGGTTGCCTTTTGAAAAGGGGATGTGTTTGCAGACTTGCTCATGCAATGATCACCCCTCAGTTCATGTAATCATGGTAACAGGGTGGTTAAATGACTAGCTGGACATGTAACTAGCAATCTGCGTATATAGTTGCCACTATTCATCTGCACAATAAAATATGCCAGGCCCTGTACAGTATACAAGGTCCACTTCTGCACTACCGATGCCAACGGTAGCAGGACGATGCTCAGAATTACTAACTAGTCTCTCATTTAAAAAATTCTATGGGTTTGATGCTGCTCTCGGCCATCCTGGTGTAAATCCGGACTAACTCCAATGACATCAATGGAATTACACAGGCGTAAAGCCAACGTGAGAGCAGAATCAGCCCCATGAGGCTATATGAATGGATGAAATTTTTCACAGATCAAGTTAATTTAATCTGGCATGGATAAACTGGAATAAATGGGGTGTGCTTAATCTTTATCCTCCCCCAGTTAAGCAGCACAGACAGCAGAAGCATGGGGAGCCTTTTCTACACAGCAAAGCAACGAACGGTACCGATTGCGTCATTGTCACATCATGTCACATTACCCTGATTTCAAATTTTTAAAACAATTACATTTTTTTAGGTATAAATCTCCCTATACAGTATAAACAAATGAATCACAGACAATGTGGGCTTGAACCAAAAAACAAGAGCCAAAAGACCCAAAGGGCTGGGTAAATTTGGATCCAGATCAAAACTTCATGAATAGACTTTATCTCAGTAATGGGCCAAACCAAAAACTGGAGGGAATTCAGTCCCAGTTCTGTATGCAAACACTGCAGTGAAAACCTAACTCTAGACAATGCTCATGTTTCTAACAGGCCTCTAGGACTGCATTGGTCAGAGGAGGAATTCTGTACTGTAAGCATTGAAGAAGTGAGTTATTTACCCACGAAAGCTTATGCCCAAATAAATCTGTTAGTCTTTAAGGTGCCACCGGACTCCTTGTTGTTTTTGTACTGTAAGCAAAGGTCTGATTGATGTAACATGATCATTGTACATTGCATGATTGCTAAGAGCTCACAGAAAGTTATAAGACAAATCAAGACTTTTTACATTTTAAAAATTGTCTTTGGTGCGTCCAGTGTTGAGAGTGGGGGTCGGGGCTGTTGGGGGCCCCTTTCTAAAAGTGAGATTCATCAGTTTCATTATAACAGAGTCCAGATGCTACCAGAATAGTTGAAAGTTGGGCAGATTTGTCCATTAAAAACTCTAATCTCAGTTATGTATAGGTGGGCAATGGATTTTAAGTGGTTTTATTTCTCCTACATACTGTCCTTGGTTACTACTGACCCAGGCTGTGATTTTTACATCTGTTTTTAGTGCATTAATTATACACCTAGTTATTCCAGTGTTTGGCACTTTAGAAATAGGTGTAATAAAAACAAAATAACAAAAACATGAGGACAATGAACACTAGCATTTAATATTTATTACCACCATCTTCTTATAGTTTTATCCACAGTTATTTATTATGAACAAGTGGTGGCACAGAAGCAATCTTTTTTTTTTAATGAAAGTTTAAAATGTTATTAACCCAGTCCTGCTTGAAATGCCTCTGTTGATTTCAACTGGGATTTTGGGCCCAGATCTGCAGTCAGGATCCATTACTTGGGGCCTGATTCTTAGCTAGACTGTCGTAGCACTGGAGAATTTACACCAGCTGAGAATTTGGTCTTGGCTTCCCTCCCTCCCGCCCCAAAAATTATTCTAAAACTAAACAGCCTTTTTCTGCAAATCCTTACTTATATAAATAGTCTGTTACTCCCATGAGTATCCTCACTGACATAAACAGGAATACTCACGTGACTAAAGACTAACAACATTTATAAGCATTGCTGCTTTAGCACCTGATCCTACAAACTCTTATGCATATGAATAACTTTTCTGCGAGGCTGCTTACCTGTGTAAAGTTACACTCAGGTTTGGGTGTTTGAAGAATTGGGGTGTTTTGACATACTAATCTGATTTTAATGGGAATTGGATTAGGCCCCATCTGAGTTAGGAGTTAGCCCTAAATTGGACTACTTGCTCTTGCAAGTGAAACAAAGTAAAAAGCCCAACTCAGAGGTATTATCATGCCCATAAAGTAAATAATAACAACACTTATGTGTTCTATGAATTCTCATCAGTCATATGCAAAGCAGCAGTCTGGCCTAGTGGATAGAGCAATAGACAGGAACTCAGGAGACCTGCATTCTATTCCTGTCTCTGCCAAGGTGTGATTTTGGGGGAAATCATTTTGATTCTCTGTGCCTCACTTTCCCCCATCTGTAAAATGGAGATAACAATACTGACCTCCTTTGTAAAACACTTTGAGCTCTATGGATGACAAGATCTAGGTAGTAGTAGTATTATGTTTACAATGGCAGGTAAGCATCATTATGTCCACTTAACAGATGGGAAAATTGAGGCATTGAAAATAAAAGTAATGTTCCCAAAAAATCACACCATGGCAAAGACAGGAATAGGAACCAGGTCTCCTGTTTCTCAGCCCTGTGCCTTTATCCATTGGACAAAAGTTAAAATCTTTAGCTGATCATGTGTATTACATTTTGTTTCATAAGATATTTTCCAATGTCATAGTGATGCAATTAAATAACGCAATGGCATATTCTGCTGATGGCTTTTCTGTATTTATAGCGATTACACTTTTTAAAAAAAGAAAAAGATCATCTATGCCACCACCATTCCAAACATGCAAGGATGTTCACAGAAGAACGATGCTACATATAAACAGAAGGATAAGCCTACTACCAATCTGGGTCTTTGCAATTAAGGATTTCACCTCCATAAACTGGCACTGCAGGCTGTCTCTTTAATGTCAGCCAACTGTGCCCGCAGCACTGCTTTGAGGCTTGTACCTTAACTATGAATTGCCTTGCTTTGTGGGTTTATTATGAGGAAGGTAACAGAAGTATAGGTAGCCCTAATGCTGCTCTCATGTGATTGGGGATTGTGATACATGCAGTGCTGTATCTGATAGTATGTTAATCTATGGTAATCCTTATACAGATATTAAATTGAAAATAGGTGCTAAATGTGTTTGCACTAATTAGAAGGGATTGCAGGGCCTACATTCCATGGAGAAAGGAGGATATTGGTAATTAAGTTCTATTGCCTAAATGACAGAACCTCAGCCTTGATTAATTCATTAGGGAGCCTAGCAGAGGAGATCATAGCTGATCTGTGTAACCCTGACCAGAAGGCATCACTATGGAAAATAGATATGTGATGTAATGGGTTAATGGAGCAGCCATTCATTTCTGGAGACACTTAGAACAAAAAGAAATGTGCTTTGAAGTAATGTTAAAATTAGGGCTGTCAAGCAATTAAAAAAATTAATCGCAATTAATCGCACTGTTAATAGAATACCATTTATTTAAATATTCATTTTCTACATTTTCAAATATACTGATTTCAGTTACAACACAGAATACAAAGTGTACAGTGCTCACTTTATATTTATTTTTTATTACAAATATTTGCACTGTAAAAAACAAAAGAAATAGTATATTTCAATTAACCTAATACAAGTACTGTAGTGCAATCTCTTTATAATGAAAGTTGAACTTACAAATGTAGAATTATGTACAAAAAATATCTGCATTCAAAAATAAAACAATGTAAAACTTTAGAACCTACAAGCCCGCTCAGTCCTACTTCAGCTCAGACAAACAAGTTTGGTTACAATTTGCGGGAGATACTGCTGCCCACGTCTTGTTTACAATGTTACCTGAAAGTGACAACGGCATTCACATGGCACTGTTGTAGCTGGCATCGCAAGATATTTACATGCAAGATGCGCTAAAGATTCATATGTCCCTTCATGCTTCAACCACCATTCCAGAGGACATGCATCCATGCTGATGACGGGTTCTGTTCAATAACAATCCAAAGCAGTGCGGACTGACGCATGTTCATTTTCGTCATCTGAGTCAGATGCCACCAGCAGAAGGTTGATTTTCTTTTTTGGTGGTTTGGGTTCTGTAGTTTCCGCATCGGAATGTTGCTCTTTTAAGACTTCTGAAAGTATTCTCCACACCTCGTCCCTCTCAGATTTTGGAAGGCACTTCAGCTTCTTAAACCTTGGGTCGAGTGCTGTAGCTATCCTCAGAAATCTCACATGGGTAACTTCTTTGCCTTTTGTCAAATCTGCAGTGAAAGTGTTCTTAAAATGAACATGTGCTGGGTTATCATCCGAGACTGCTATAACATGAAATATATGGCAGAACGCAGGTAAAACAGAACAGGAGACACACAATTCTCCCCCAAGGAGTTCTGTCACAAATTTAATTAATGCATTATTTTTTTAACAAGCATCATCAGCATGTCCTCTGGAATGGTGGCCAAAGCACGAAGGGGCATATGAATGTTTAGCCTATCTGGCACGTAAATACCTTGCAACGCCGGCTACAACAATGCCATGCAAACGCCTGTTCTCACTTTCAGGTGACATTGTAAATAAGAAGCAGTCAGCATTATCTCCTGTAAATGTAAACAAACGTGTTTCTCTTAGCAATTAGCTGAACAAGATGTAGGACTGAGTGGACTTGTAGGCTCTAAAGTTTTACATTTTGTTTTGAGTGCAGTCATGTAACAAAAAAAATCTACATTTGTAAGTTGCACTTTCACGACACAGAGATTGCACTACAGCACTTGTATGAGGTGAATTGAAAAATACTATTTATTTTGTTTATCATTTTTACAGGGCAAATATTTGTAATAAAAAATAGTAATATAAAGTGAGCACTGTACACTTTGTATTCTGTGTTGTCACAGAAATCAATATATTTGAAAGTGTAGAAAAACATCCAAAATATTTAATACATTTCAGTTGGTATTCTATTGTTTAACAGTGCGATTAATTCTTTTTAATCGCAGTTAATTTTTTGGTTAATCGCGTGAGTTAACGGAGATTAATCCACAGCCCTAGTTAAAATGGATGCTGGTTTGAGAGCGGAGCGGTCGTTATGGGCCTGATTCTGCAACCTTTAGGCGGATCCTCAGCTGGTAAAACTGTTATAAGCTCCACTGAAGTCCACTGAGTTGCTATTACAATTTACCCCAGCTGAGGCTCTGCTCTGTAGAGTAGTGCTTATTCACAGGAGCTGTTCCATTGAACTTAATAGAACTACTTGCATGAATACCTCTGTGAATAAAGGCTGCAGACTCACATCATATATTTTACCTAAATGCTGCTGCAAATCCATTGTGTACAGCTCTGTGAAGCCTGACTCCCTTTAGCTTGGTGTTTCCAGCTTGTATTTTTTATTAGTATTACCACTATATTGCCCTTCTCTACCGAGGAGCTCATGCTTCCCAAATAGCACAGCTGTGAGCTGGGAATGAGCATAATCTCCATTTTACAAATGGGGAAACTGAGGCACTGCATTGACATTACTTGCCCACCCATACAGTCTGTCAGTGACAGGAATAGAACCCGTCAGCCCCTTCTCTAATCAAGAGACCATGCACCCTTCCCAGAGCTGGGAGCAGAACCCAGGAGTGTATCTGACTCTCCGACACTGTTCTAACCACTAGGCTACACTTCCGTGTTGAGATGACACTGGTCAGTGGCAGATCTAGACACAGCATATAATGGTGCTAACAGGGGACCCTGACTGAGTGCCAGCAGGCAAGGGGAATGACACGTCTGCTCCCCACTCTACTCCCTGTTGAAGCATCCTTTGCTGGGGCTCTGGGCGGAAGGGGTTCAGTGAAGCTGACAGGATACATAGCAATGTCCCTTGCGCAGCTTGGGTGATACTCACTCCTGTGTAGTGGGCCAGCACAAAGCGTGTGCTCTGCTCAAGCCCTGTTTTGAGGACTGATCTGTCACTGGGTGAATTTCATAATTCCCATAGCTAGCCAAGGGGATTCTAGCACCAGTTCGTGCTGCTTTTGACAGCACAAATTTCTGCAAGGTCCCATCCATGATGAATGCTATATACAGTCGTTGCTTCTGCCAGGGCAGCATGGCTCCTTTAGCTTTTGTTTTAATTATTTATTTGGAGGGGCACAGATTGAAAAATGCACACCTGGACAACACGATTGGTTTCCTGTTGCAATCCACACTGTAGATGATTGTAAATGAATGGATTTTAAACCTAAAGGGTAACATGGTAAAACAAGCCAGTGATCCATACATTCTTAGGGTGGGGTATAGGGTGACCAGATGTCCTAATATTAGGGGATTTGTAATTTTTATAAGTGCCTTAGGCATCACGGCTACAGGCTGGCTTCTCAAAGGCATGTAGGTGCCCAGCTCACCTCAATACTTTTGAGGATCTGTGTCTTAAATTCCTTTTGAAAGTGGGACTTAGGTTCTAAGTGACTTATCCACTTTTGAACATTCTGCCCAGAATTTCTTTTTCACTGTTTGTGCGGTTTGCTTATTGTGTTTTTCAAAAGCAACAGAGGGTCCTGTGGCACCTTTAAGACTTCTTGCATCTGAAGAAGTGAGGTTCTTACCCACAAAAGCTTATGCTCCCAATACTTCTGTTAGTCTTAAAGGTGCCACAGGACCCTCTGTTGCTTTTTACAGATTCAGACTAACACGGCTACCCCTCTGATACTTGTGTTTTTCAAGTTATTCTTAGGTGGTGGGGGGGGCCATGTTGATACAGACTAGTCAGTTTCCCCTTGGGTTACTTCAGTGTCTAGTCAATTCCATTTTCAAGTCCCCCCTGCAGCTGCCTGGGGTGCAAACTGCGGGGAAACATTTTGGTTAAAAACAAAAACCAAACCCACAACTGTTTCCTCAAAGGGAGCATTTTTCAAGGCACAAAAGCTCCAGGATGGAGCAGACGAGACCCTTTAAAGGATAAACCTCGCTAGACCTTTAAAAAAAAATGTTTTTTCTTTTGTAAATCACAAAGCCATTACACGTTTTATACCGAAGGCAAAACTTTACCTCACTCCCTAAGGCTGATTGCAACTAAGTATCGGCTCCTCCTCTTGCTCTGTGGGTGGCTAGGGCTTGCCAAAGTTGCCAGCAGCAGCGACACCAACCTCTTTAGGCCCCTGAAAGCTTTCTATCTCCTGAACATGTGCACCGATCTGGCTCCCCGGGTCGCTGCCTGCAAAATGCATGGATGAAAATCCACCCTGGAAGGGGCGCGTGGTTTGGAGAGACAGCCAGGGGCGAGCTGCCCCGCGTCCCGGGAGGGGAAACAAGACGGGAAACCTAGGCGAGGGGAGAAAATGCATTGCTGGGTGGCGCCGGGCAGAGCTGGCAGCTGTGCGAGCTGCCCTGCAAGGGGCCTATGGAAAGGCCGGTTGCCGAAACTGAAATCGGATCCCCCAGCAGCTCCACGCCGGGTCGGGCATGGGTCCTGGGTGGAGCGGGGGTTTGCTCTGACCTCGCAGTTTTCCGTGCAAAGCGGGGCGGCGGGGGGGTTATTTTCCAGCAGAGACAATGCGGAGCAGGTCCGGGTTGCTAAAAGCCAGAGGGGGGAGATGTAACAGCAGCTTTCGGGGCTGCTGCGCGAGCCTGACCTGAAAGCCGAGCTTTTAAACGAGAGCCTTTGCAAACCGAGATGAATTCTCCCAAAACTCGGTACTTGGTTTTCTTTCAGTACTTTGGGACTAAATATAGGTAGGTGCCGTAGTGCTGGTGATCCTCCCGTACTGTGGTGTTGGTAAAACAAGCCCGTGATCTATACATTCATACGGTGGGGTGTAGGGTGACCAGATGTCCTAATAGTAGGGGATTTGTTTTATATAGGCAACTATAACCCCTGGGAGATGTACCTATCTCATAGAACTGGACGGGACCCCGAAAGGTCATTGAGTCCAGCCCCCTGCCTTCACTAGCAGGACCAAGTACTGATTTTACCCCAGATCCCTAAATGCCCCCCCCCCCTCAAGGATTGAACTCACAACTCTGGGTTTAGCAGGCCAATGCACAAACCACTGAGTTATCCCTCCCCCAATTTGTGTCCTAATTTTTCACACTTTCTATCTGGTCACCATAAAGGGGTGGGAGGCACAGAAATTACACACCAGTCTTGAAGGTAAATAACTCATTGTATTTTTGGTAACTATTAATCACATTATTGAATGCATAGGGAAGGGGAGGAGAGCAGGAATACATCTACTGGGGATTAGAAATTGGAACTAGGACAAATCGTTTGGGGTGGGGGAGATTTTGTCCTGGTTCCCTCCTCCCTCAAAGCCCTACCTGGAGTGATGGGGGACTGAACGATGACACATGTCCCTTGGAGGATAGAAAAAAGAGCCAGATTCTGATCTCAAACTGGTGTAAATGCAAAGTAATTCCATTTGAATCGATGGAGGTATTTCAGGCCAAGGCCCTGATCCAGCGAGCGGTCCCATGGGGGCTGATCCCTGCACCCCGAAGAACAGTTTGTAGATTGCATCTGAAGAAGTGGGGGGTTTTACCCACGAAAGCTTATGCCCAAATAAATCGGTTAGTTTTTAAGGTGCCAGCGGACTCCTCGTTGTTTTTGTGGGTACAGGCTAACACGGCGACCCCTCTGACGTTTGTAGATTGGGACTTATAGCAGAGTAACTTGGCTTCAGAGTTTTTGCGGGTGTAGTGTCGTTGGGTAGGAGTGTGAAATTAAGAGCTGTGCCAGCAAAAGTTCCGGTGTAGGTGCAGTTATGGCTAATTTTTGGTTGGGGAACTGGTATATACTATAAACAAACTGTTGCCAGTATTGGCTACAGGCAAATCCTTTCTAGTGTAGACAAGGCCTCAATGTCTATAACTTTCAGCCTGTCGTTTCTACTTTGTCTCTAATGTGAGAATCAAAATCACTCACATGCAGGTCAGCGACTGTTGGAATGAGTA
The DNA here is from genome assembly GCF_028017835.1 of Emys orbicularis. Taxonomy (NCBI): domain Eukaryota; kingdom Metazoa; phylum Chordata; order Testudines; family Emydidae; genus Emys; species Emys orbicularis. Next base: position 16,156,482 of record NC_088704.1, read on the forward strand.
GAGTTATTTATTGCAGCGCTCGGTTTTCGCAGTGCTGCACAAGGTCCCTGCCTCGAGAAGTTTCTGATCTGAAGCTCCAGTCCCGCAAATGCGCATGTTTGCGCGGGTGACGTTACAGTCAGTCGCACTGCTCGCTCGCCATAGCGTCAGCGGGGTTGGGACGTTATCCTGAAAGCCTTTACCTTGTGCAAATCGTCCCCAGGACTTCAGTGGGGTTGTCATTATCGTTAATGTTGACTGATGTGCAATTGCTCCAGCTATATGCTGGGGGCCTTCCACACACTTAGAAAGGGTGGCCTGTGACCTTGGCTCATGAAGGTCAGAGCAGGAGAACGGTTTCAGTGGTAGCCGTGTTAGTCTGTATCAGCAAAAAGAATGAGGAGTCCTTGTGGCACCTTAGAGACTAACACATTTATTTGGGCATAAGCTTCCGTGGGTTCTAGCCCACGAAAGCTTATGCCCAAATAAATGTGTTAGTCTCTAAGGTGCCACAAGGACTCCTCATTCTTTTTAGAGCAGGAGAAGGATCTCAAGGAACTTTTATGAGGGCAATTTAGGAGAAACATAAGCAGTAGGAGGGAAAAGTAGCTGAGAATGGAGTTATGTAGCGGCTTAAAGGTGAGGACAGGTAGCTTGAACTTGATATGGAAGGCTAGAGGGAAAATCGGGGATGTACTTCGGAGAGGGGAGTGATGTGATCAGAACATTGTGGGAGGAAGGAAGGTGACTTTTGGCAGTATTTTGCGTGGACGGGATGGGGGAGCAAGGGAGAAAAGCAGGAAGACCAAAGAGGAGGAAATCTCAGTAGCTAAGGAGAGATCCTTGGTGTGGCAGTTCCTATGTAGGTGGGAGGATGGAGGCCTGGCTAGGGAACGAGGAGAAAAGGATGGATTGTGATTTCTGCAGTCACAAACCTTTTTGCAAAGTAAAATAAATAAATAAAAGTGTTTAAAAATACCAAGTGCTGTATGTGACCGTTTCCCTTCATCCTTGAATGATGCAGAGAGAACCAAGGCAGATAAACTTGTCTTTAGATGCAGTAAAAGGGCCATTTAATTTTTGCGGGGAGAGTTTGAACGTTGGATATGCCACGTAATCCATTTTGACAGCTGAGATTGCATTATATTGCTTTTCTTTTTTTCCACTTGAGTGAGTCTCTTTAACTCTCGGCGAGACATTCTATTAGGCAGACAATGTAAGCAGAATAGAGGAGGAATAACTGAAATAAGATATGCAAATGTCATCTGTTGTTGAAACCATAGTCATAGATTTGTGTCTGCATCTGCTGCTTAAATATTATTCTTTGCCTATAATCAGATTAGGCCATTATTATTAATGGGACAATTACTATAGCTGGAAAGCCGCAAACTCCATGCTATGTGAATTGTTAAGAAGTCTTTGTAAAACTTTGATTCCTATTTGTGTGGCCTCAATACAGTACAACACTTACCAGCCCTTGAAGTCAATGGAACATAAGCATGTGCTTAAGGTTATGCATGTGCTTAATTGCTTTGCTAAATGAGAGCCTGACTAAATTAGCAGCGTGTAGTGGTAGGAAAACGTGTATATATAATTTTACTTCAGTGTACAGTATTGGTGCCTGATCCAAAGTCCATGGCAATCTATCTACATTACTTGTCAGGACCCCATAACTGTAGTATAAGTGTCATGGAGCACTTGACAGTATTGAATGCATTTGTCCTCTCAACATCTCTGTGAGGTAGGGAAATATTTTTATACCCAGTTTACAGAGGGAAAAGTGAGGCACAGAGTGGCCAAGGGTCAACATTTTTAAGGGTATTTAGGTGCCTAAAGATGCAGGTAGGTACCTAATGGGATTTTCAAAAGCGTCTTTAGGCATCTAAATACGTTCAAAAATCTCTCCCTCGGGGTATGTCTGTGCAGCCCGCGGCAGCCAGCCCCGAGCCTGGGTCGACAGACTCAGGCTTACGCTACTACGCTAAAAATGGTGCTGTGGCTCGGGCTGGAGCTCAGGTTATGAAGCCCCCCCGCTTCAGAGCCCGAGCTCCCGCTGCAATGTCCACACAGCAGTTTGTAGCACAAATAGTGCAAGCCCACGTCGGTCGACCCTGGCTCGGTGCCATGGGCTGTGTAGGCGTACCCTTAACGACGCCCAAGGTCACACAGGAAGTCTGTGGCAGAGGACGGACTTGATCCCGAGTCCTAACCCAGTGCTTTAACCATTGAACCTCTTGTATTGGGTTTTGGGTCAGGCCCATGCAGCGGAGGGGTGAGCCATGCCAGTGAATGCTATCAGCTCCTCGAATTCCCCCTAATCTTGAAATGGTTCATAACAAGGAGAGCCTCATCCTCCCTGATCCGAACAAGCAAACCCCATTCTTTGCAGGGGGACAGCACCCTTTATTCCTGGCTTCCCCCCCTGCAGCCTGCCAGCTGGCTCGTACTGCTTTCTGCTCGCACGCACAGAAGTGGAAGGTAGCGTTTAATCCTTAGATCAGTTGTATATAAAGAATTCCCTGGATCTCAATCACAATCAGTCACTTGACAAAAAAGCTGACGATCCTTATTTTGCTGTCGCCCAGGTGCCCAGCCTATGTGTGATGTTCGGCCATTGGCTGAAGGTTGGAATTCACTGACAACTGCTAATAACTGTTGTCCTTCTTTTGCTCTGCAGTGGTGTCATGGAGACATTGACTGATCAGTCTGTGCTCGGTGTCCAGAATTACTTGGAGGTAGGTACTTGGGGTGGCACTGACACAAACCGAAAAGCTAAGGTTGCATTGTGGAACCACAGATATTATAAGGGGGAACACTTGTTCTTGTACTGACCACTTATAATAATAATAATACCTACCTCCTCGTACAGCACTTTTAGTCTGTAGCTCTCAAAGCTCTTTACAAAAGAGTTCAATATTATTATCCCCATTTTAAAGATGGGAAAACTGAAGCACAGGTGATGAAGTGACTTGCACAAGGTTACCCAGCAGTTCAGTGGCATTGTTGTTAAGGATTTGATCCAGGACAAGTTTTTCATGCCTTTTCTTTGTTTTTTGAGGGGATGTGGGGGCCAGTCCTGCAAGCTGCTCTGCATGGGCAGGCACTTGTCTATATGCAGAGTTGTGCTGGTTTACCTTGAGATTTGATTTTAAACCGGTTTGGTTAAACTGGTGTTCATGTAGCGCCGGATTAGCTAAACTAGTTTAACTAAATGGGTGAAAGTTTATGTGTAGACAAAACCTGGCTTACTATAGGACCCTGTGGCAGTCATCCAGCTTTTTCTGTGCCCAGTTTTCCCCACCTATAAAAGAGGTATTAAAATACTTTCCTCCCAGGGGCATGAGAGTTTTACTGGAAGGATGTTTGTAAAACCTCCTCAGATCCTTGTATGGATGCAAAGCATTGTTATTTCCAAAGCCTGCAAATACATTTGTTAAACTGGCGTCACATTCCAAAGCCATGTATTTAATAGCTGTTTGCTATTAACAAAAACTCAGTTATTCCTATGGTATATTAAAATTAATGATTTGTGCTTAATTTTAATGTAAACACTCATAAGACTGGTGTACTCAGCCTGTTGTCCCAGAGATGCAATCATGAATGACTGGTTTAATCTTAATGTATGTTCCTCATGGTCATTATTGTCTCAAAGGGGGCAGCACTTTCACTCAGCCATTACTTTTCCGTAATCTCTGTTGGGAACTGTACCGAGGGAACATCTGGTTCCTAGATCACTTGTCTAATGTGCAGGAATTTTGTCTGATGTAGAGGAATTCTGCTAATCATGCTTATGTTGTTTAAGTGCATTCCTCTCCAGAGGGTCGTATGACTGTCCTATCTAAGCAAAGCCATCAGAAATGTTTAATTAGCGCTGGATTCTTACCCTCTGTCCTCTCACTAATTGACAGGCAGTGACAATCTCTCCGTTTCTACACAAGCAAAACCAAATAGCTTCAAATTAGAGAGACTTGATACTGAGTTGGAGTCTTCCTGGTAGAGCAATTAAAAGCGATCCCGTGTGTCTGCCTGTGTACTTACATAGCTCCCCTCACTGTACCTCGCAAATGTTAATTGATTTATCCCCACAAAACACCTGTGCGGAAGTGTTGTTTTCCCCATTTTACAGATGGGAAGCTCAGGCCAAGAGAAATTAAGGAACAAATCCTCAAAGGTATTTAAGTACCTAACCTTCATGGATTTCAATGGGAGTTAGGTTCCTAAACACCTGATAATCAGGGTTTCTGAGACCTGCCCATGGTCACACAAGGAGTCTGTTGCAGAGCATAGGACTGAATTTAGGGTCCCTGAGTCTCAATACAGGGCCTTAACAATAAGACATTCTTCTTCTCTGCCTGGCCAAACTTAAACCAAAAGCTGGCTTGTAAGAAGAACTTTTCATGAAACCGAAGACCAGTAGAAATGGTTCTGAAAATTCCAGTGGAAACAGTTTTTGTTTTTTAAGCTAAACATTCCCCTGCAGAACTGCAATCCAAACATCACAGCATTGTGTTAGTGTGTGACACCCAAAGGTGAAACTGACTAGTAACTGTAAATAAAAGTGAGACAAGGCGGGAGAGGTAATATCTCTTTCTGGTACAACTTCTATGGGTGAAAGAGAGAAGCTTACGTAGAGTTCTTTGCTCTGTAAACGCAAAAGCTTATCTCTCGCATCAACCGATGTTAGTCCAATAAAAGATTTACCTCACGCACCTGGTCTCTCTCATATCCTGGGATCAGCACAGCTACAGCAACGCTGCATGTAAACAAGAGTGAAATTGGCTAGTTCATTTTCATTGTCAAGATGACAAGAAATGCAAAAACTGAAGAAGGAAATTTGCCATTAAAAGTTCTCTCCGGTTTTAATGCTCTCAGATATAACTATGAGCACATATAAAGAAACCTTGTGGGGTTTTTAAATGATTTCTAACCTGAAAGTATCCCTTTAATACACTGGATATGGGTTTGATCCTACAAACACTGTGAGTAGCGTCTGAGTTGTTCCACTAACTTCCAGGAGACTTCCCACGGTGGTCAGGACTTCTCTCTGTATCAGTTGTTAGCAGGATTGGGCCCTAACTGTGCAGTAGCAGTGAAAAAAGACCTGTTCCTATCTCAGCCAGTAGAAAGTGGGTCACTAGTACAGGTTACAGAATTAATGCTCTGCACATCTAGGCATTTTTGTAATGTAATGCTAAGTTAATTACAATTCTGTATTGAGTGGCACATCTCTGAACACTGCCAGTGATTCCCCTGTCCCCACGAGTGGCTGTAATTAAAAGGAGATTCTGCTGTCTTAATTTACTTCTTGCAGTCGGGGTAAGTTATAAGCTAAAGTGAAACACATGCCTGTTTGTGTAAGAGATGAGATTTGAGCTGTCAGAGAGGTTACAATCCAGGCACCTTGTGCTGCAGCTGACTGCGTTTGCTATCCAGAATGAGACACTCACACCACTGTTTCTAGTCACTTCTGAAGCAACAGAAATGATGTACGGTTCTCATAAGCTTTACTTCTGGAAAGATTATCCTCTGGCATGTTTCTGGGCTGGGTTTAGGCTTGCCAGAAGCAGAGATTAAACCATATGTTTTATTCTAGCCAATCTAGGTTCTATATGATGGCTTCCCTCCCCATAGTATCTGAGCGTAGTATTCTTAGAGCAGCACGTTTTCTTATCACCTATGGGTTTTAAGGACAGTGTGCATGTCTCTGGCATAGTCTTAGTTCTTGCTCTGCTTTTCCTCTTTGGAGGAGTGTGTATGTTTGGGAGGGGTGTGCAGGATGGAGCTGTGTGCAGTTCAATAGGTGGTGTGAACCCTTAGCACTGAATCAGGGCCCCAACATGGTGTCAGGTGGCGATACACTTTTGGAGGTGCTGTCCTTTTAAGATGAGATGGTAAACGTTTATGGTCGCTGAAAAGAATGACTTGTGGCCATTAAAGATCACTCTTCACATTTTGCACGGGTAGAATTGTAGACCTTGATGTCCTGCTTAAATTTGAGCTAGGTTAAGTAATGCCTACCTAAAAAAAAAACCATTACTCTTGCCGCTTCAGCTAACAAGCAGTATTCTTTGCTTTCTGGCCGAACTGTTGTATTGTCTTTCTATGTGCTCTTAAACAGCTGCCATTTTTCAGAGCTGTCAGAGACACCTGCATGTCAGTGATGGGTCAGATTACTCCTGGGGGAATGATGCGCCATTACACATGCGCAGAATTTATGTTCCCCGCAGATTTCTTTGTATTCCTCCCACCCCCCCCCCCCCAAATGACTTTCTGATAGGAAAGCAAAGGGAAGCCACAAGAGTGGTCATGCGACTCTCCCCAGCAGTACGTTTCGGGTGCCCACGGCAGCCAGCAGAGAGGTAAATCGCTGGAGGGCAGGGGGCGGGACTGGGGAAGACCCGGCTGGTGGCTCCTACCCTGCACCGGGCTCAGCTGCTAGTCCCGGCTGGGCTGGGGAGGACAGGACTACCTCTTCCCTTGAACGATATACAGGGCCGGGTCAGACCCACACCCAGATTTTTCCCCCAGCTGAAGGAAGCTCTGCAAACTCCCCCGGCCCCCCACTTCCTGCACCCATCGCTCCTCAGCTGCAGGGGGAGGGATCTCTGTACAGGGAGCTTCTCCCCCAACCGCCGTGCATCCAGACCCCCTCATACCCAGACCCTCCCGCTGAGCCTCACACCTGCTGTACCCAGAACTCCACTGAGGAGCCCCACTCCCCATGCACTTGGACCACCCCGATGAGCCACCCGGATCCCCACCCCACCGAGCCCCAACCAGCTGCACCTGGATCGCCACCCCACTCCCCCAGCATCTGGACCTCCCCACACCCAGACACCCAGGCCTTCTGGCTGGCTGCCCCAGAGAGTCATGGATGTGTAGGACTGAGCCAGATCTGGGAACGTGACTGCGCGATGCCTGGTGTGATGCCATCACTCGCGGTCACTCTGACTGACTGGTGCAATGGTCCTTAGAAGACTCTGCGCCTGTGTATTTGCCATGCTTGTTTTTGATGGCCTGTGTTGGCATTCATTCGGCACTCACTGCTGTGGTAGCTGAGGGCTGTCTGTAATTCTGGTGGTGGGAGTTAGCGCTGTCCGACGGCTGGGGCACTGGTTTGGGAATTGGGAGACTCGGGTTTTATGCTCCGCTTTGCCACCCACCTGCTGCATGACCTTAAGCAAGTCACCTAATCTTAGCGCCTTGGGTTACCCATTTGCAAACTGAGGATAATAATTCTCACATCAGTTGGCCGAGAGCTCTGAGATCTATGGAGGGAAAGTGCTGCCTAGGGGCTAAGAATCATAACTCTAATTGGAAATCTCTGCAACATTTATTTGTATTGCTCATTGATTTATAAAGCACCCACCCATCTCCAGAGATGTATCTGGAATGCTGCATGAATGTTCCACAGAGCTGGAAAGACAGAGAGTCCAAAAGGCCGTGTATCCCGTTTACCCTGTCCTCTGCGTAGCATAGCACTGCTTTCCCTCCCTGTCCCATGTTTGGGGCTTTGGATGAGCTCAGCAGTTGTTTTGCAACAGTTGAGTGAGCAACTTTTAGTTTTAACAAGCGAATGGGTAGAATGGGCAATTTAAAAAAAAAAAAAAAGGGGGGTGGGGTGGGGAGAAAAAGTTAGATCAACATATTTGGTATTGTCATTTCATGGCATCGGCATTTTGATCTCCTCAGCTGCACGCTGGCCAATTCATGGATATGCTCGTTCCTTTCATGTGGTTGGATTGATGTCGGGCACTGCTGAGTCGGGTTGCATTTATGAGAACCACATGGGATGTCTTAAAGGAACATTAATGGAAAACTTCTGGAGTCTGTAGGAATTTGTCCCCTTTGCTCCACCTTCTTGCAACCTTGAACTCCGAAGGACATGATGTTCTTCGAGCGATTGCACGTGTCCGTTCCACTGTCGGTGTTGGTGCATTCCAGTGCATGGTTATCGGAGAGTTTTTACCCTTAGCAGCGCTGGTCAGGGTGGCCCGAGCACTCTTTTCTGTCTTGTGCACATGGTGCAGGCATAAAGGGCTGAGCCACCCCAGGTCTCCTTCAGTTCCTTCTGCCCGTGACGGTTGTTGGAGCTCCCTGTCCTTGCTTCTGCAAGTCTTTTTTCAATACCTGTATCTAGTACCCGGGTATTGTTAGTGTCCTTTAGTAGCTAGTTAGTTTGTTAGGGTAAAAACTTGTTTTGTGTGCCTCTGGCACCCAGCTTGAGGACTGGTACCGGAGATGTGCTGTGCTCTCCGGGTTTCAATGCCTGCCACTCTTGTAGTAGTGACCCTCACCCCAGCCGCCTTAAGTGCTTGAAAGGCAGAGCAACCAGGTTAAAATATTTGCTGATGGAATCAGCACTTCGGCCTCCATCCGAGCCTTCTGCCTCTCTCTGGGTACCGAGCACCTTGGCGTCCGTCAGCACTGCACCTTCGGTGCTACTGGGAGGAAGAGGCAGATCAGCATCACTGGTACCAATAAAGAGGCGTCATCAAAAGACTCGAGGAGGATGAGCTCTTCCAGAGACTCGGGAGGGCGTTCAGAGAGGAGGCAGTCCCCAGAGCACACCGCTAAGCAAGGGAGTTGCTGCAGGCCTGTTGCAACTGGCTCCTGAAGCACCTTCATCAGCATCTCCTCGCGCCGCAGAGCGTCTACCCGGGGCTGTCTCCTCCTGAGTCATTGGAGGCTGTGAGAGAGTTGTTGAACCTCCCGGAGCCCCCGTCACCAGCACTTCAAGAGACTTGCCTGGCACCGGTGCTCAAGATACCTCCTCCAGCACCTTCACCTCCGCTCTGAGCAGCTCCACCGGATGTGGCTGTTAGGGTACCAGTGAGGCTGGTACTGTCTAGGGCAGGGATCGGCAACCTTTGGCCCGTGGCCCGTCAGGGAAAGCTGCTGGCGGGCCGGGACGGTCTGTTTACCTGCAGCGTCTGCAGGTTCAGCCGATCGCAGCTCCCACTGGCTGCGGTTCGCCGTTCCAGGCCAATGGAAGCTGCGATCGGCCGAACCTCTGGACGCTGCAGGTAAACAAACCACCCCGGCCCGCCAGCGGCTTTCTCTGATGGGCTGCGGGCCATAGGTTGTCGATCCCTGGTCTAGGGGAAAGCCACACATCATATCCTTGGCTGCCCTTTCTTCAGAGTTTGAGCCTCCTTCTCTGGCACTGATGGGTACGGTGCTGCCGAGGTCTCGAAGAAGCTTCGTACTCATTGGACTCTGAAGTGGGTTCCTATGTACCCCAACCTAGCCAGCCCCATCCGGAGGGATATGCCACCTGCCCCCCCGGATTCCACCCCAGCGCCAGAAGGAAGCTTACAGGCGGGACCTTTGGGCTAGGCATAGCTGGGTCCAGGGTTGTACCTGTGGCCCTTTTGGAACCTTGGGGGGTCCCCCCCCCCAAGTCAAGAGCATCTCTGCAGCCATCTCAGCCGGCTCCACGTGCTGGGCATCAGGAGAATTGTCACCACAAGCACCATAGTGTTGGTACCAAGCAGAGTTGGGTTCCCTTTCATGAGCAGCTGCAAGAGGAGAAGGAACTGGACCAGCCCCTGGTGCCGTTAGCATCCTCTTCCTCATCTCCAGATGAGGCAATTGTGGCGCAGCCTGGTTCTCCACCTCGGGGTGATTCTAAGACTCCTCTGGAGCTGTTGCGGAAGATGGCTATAGCTCTTGATAGCCACCTGGAGGAGGCTGGGAAAAATCTCACAAGCTGGTGGACATTCTAACATCTGCAGCTCCAGCTAGAATAGCCCCATTTATTGGGAGAGCTATCTTAGAGCCTACAGTGTGCACGTATGTGGTCTAAGTTGCCAAACTGTGCCTTAGACTCCTTCAGGGCCGGATGGTGGTGAAGTGCTCTCCTAGAGAGCACCATATAGACATGTTAGTGTAAACATGTTTACGACTGCCCTCTCCTGAATGGAATCAGAACTGCTCAACTGTGCGCCATAGACCCTATACTGCTAACCAAGATTCTCCTTTAGCTTAAGTAGCTGAGGACTGGTCCTTTGGAGCAGGAGGTTTTGATTCTATCCCCGCTGTCACCATGAAGTTCACAAGTGGTCATGGCATGCACCATAGTGACAATCCTGTAGCCACAGATTTGTTCGTGTTCAGAGACCACCTGCATGAAACAGGGAGATGTATGAGGCTTTGTCTTCACTACCCGCCGATCCGGCGGGTAGCAATCGGTCTATCGGGGATCGACTTACCGCGTCTAGTGAAGACGCGATAAAATCGATCCCTGATCGCTCTGCCGTCGACTCCGGAAATCCACCTCGGCAAGAGGCGGCAGCGGAGTCGGCGGCAGCGCGGCAGCGGTCGACTTTCCCGCGTCCTCACCGCCAGGTAAGCCGACCTAAAATACGCAACTTCAGCTACGGTATTCACGTAGCTGAAGTTGCGTATCTTAGGTCGGACCCCCGCTGTAGTGTAGACCTAGCCTCAGTTTTGCAGACTAAGCATACAGAGATAGATGATGATTTAATATGTTTGGCTTTTCCCCCCCCAAGAGATTAAAACTTACTTTCTTGGTGAATATTTATTTAGCCTGCACCCCTTAAAAACTCGTATCATTTCTAGGGACGGGAGCAAACCTAGAACCCAGATCTAAGCATCCCCCCCCGACTTTTCTAGAGTTTGGATCTAGATCTGAACACTGTGGCTTGGCCATTTCTCTTGTTATTTCTTTATTAATATTGACAAGATATATAGGACCCGATCCTGCAGCCCTTACACACAGGTAACCCCACTGTAAGTGCAATTTAGAGGGACAAACCTTCAGCATCAAAGCTTTTAACCCCCTTACTCAAATGAGTAGCTGTTACTCATGCAAGTGAGCACCTGGACTTCAGTGGGATTACTTGCATAAGGAAGCACTGTTAGGATTTGCAGAATCAAGCCCGTTTAGTGCTACAGCTAGTAAACTGCACCCAGTTTGATCTCCTCTAAAATGCAACAAACACAAATCCAATTTATACACCCCCAAGAAAACAGAGCCCCCAGCCCTGAGCTGTTGTATGTTGCTTCTTCGTTGTATTTTCCCCCCTGAATTTATGTGCAGTGTGGTGCTTGCTGTCTGGTTTGAATCGTCTCCCGCGTGTTCTGTTTCCCATCGTGCTGATGAACGCTGCCCAGAACAAATCTTCCTGCACAAAGCTGTGCTTTGGCCAGCAGCTTTGTGCTATATCCAGATACTATTTCCCATGCAAGGGGGAGCGGGGAACAGAGCAGCCCAGGGCCGCGTGAGGCTGTTTCAGAACAAACTCCAAAGAGAAGAAGGTAGACACAGGAATGAGTCATCTGTTGTCCCTGTTTGAGTTGGATTGCTCCTCCAGCGATGTGGGCGACTGGCTTTTAGACCTAGTGAATGTCTCTACTGTACTCTCCTTGCTGCCACAAGAACTTGCATCCATCACACTAAGTACCGGGCCAGATCCTCAGCTGGTGTGAATCGGTGTAGCGCTGTCTAAGTCCATGAGGCTGTGCTGATCTATACCAGAAGAGGATCAGGCCCACTAATTTTAAAATGTACCCTCATGCCGCAGTAGGTGGCTGTGAGCCAGCGCAGCACATGGGGTCTCTGCACATCTGGTGCCTTCGTGATGGAATTCTCTTCCACATGCAGTTTGCCCTAGTGCTTCTGTTTTGACCTTTAAAACCCATTTGAAAGCATCCATTTCCCTTCTCTCTAATACGGCACAGTCAGAGAGGAAGCGTTGTCCAGTGATTAGAGCGCACAGCGAGATTCAGGGAGCCCAGATTTTCTCAGGGTGCTGCCATTCATTCTCTGTCTGGCTTTGGGCAGGTCACTTCACCGTCAATGTGTTCCCCGGGGGGTGAATGCTATTCTCCGATCTCACAGGGATGTCATTAGTTTGCAAAGCGCTGAAGGGGCCTCTAGGGGAGGTGCGAAGTGTTGTTTTTGCAGGGCTTACCCAGGGCCGGCGCCAGGGTTTTTGCCGCCCCAAGCAGAAGCAAAAAAAAAAAAAGAAGAAGCCGCGATTGCGATCAGCTCTACCGCCCCCGCTTCAGTCTTCGGCGGCAATTCGGCGGCTGGTCCTTCGCTCCGAGAGAGAGTGAGGGACCCGCCGCGGAATTGCCCCCAAAGAGCCCGACGTGCCGCCCCTCTCCTTTGGCCGCCGCAAGCACCTGCTTGCTGGGCTGGTGCCTGGAGCCGGCCCTGGGCTTACCCCAGTGTAACTGAGGGGAAACGTCACTGGAATCAGGAGAGCTGCACCGTTGTCGCCGATAGAATTTGGCCCTGCAGCCAGAGTTTCTGCTATCTCTGTGGGTTCAATACGTCAAGCATCGCAGTTAGGCAGGTATCGTGGCTGGGTGACTTCTGATGTCCGGGATAGAGCTGAGAGACCTCATGTAACAAGCTTACCATGGAGTTTTTCTAACTGCTTCCCCAGCTCAGTGGTTCTCAGACTTATTTGACTGGGCCTCCCTTCTTTGTGTCTGTAGTCAGTCAGCCCCTCCCATCCCCAAGTACATAGACTGCCACCCTGCCCTGAAGGCTTCAGAGCACGAGCACGAGCCCCAACTTCAGAGCTGTGTCCTGCTAGCCCGTCTCTGAAGCCGGGCTGGGAGCGCTTGCTTCCATGGGCTGTGTAGAGCCACGCTCAATGTCTGTTTTAACCTTTAAAGGGCAATTGGACCTGGGTCAGAGAGCTGAAAACCAACTCTTTCTATAGGCTGCAGCACTGCAGGTGATGTCTCTCTGGCTCCTCTTCTGCAGGCAGTGTTCAAACAGGAGCCGAGATTTCCCTGGCTCTGCAGGACTCTGTCCTTCTTCTCTGGATCCTGCTGGACCTACCGGGGATTCCTGTTATTCCCTGTCTCTTCAGGATACTTTAAGGGCCCAGCTCCCACTGAAGTCAGTCCCATTGATTTGAATGGGAGTTGGATTGGGAAATTTGAGATTTTTTCTTACGTTTCCCAGGCACAAGATTGCATTGAACGGTGCAAGGTTCATTGTTGTTTAAAAAAAAAAAAAAAAAGGATTTACAGGTAGGGTTCCAGAGCTTCACCCCTTCCCCCAACACACTAGGACTTTATTCCCTCCCTCTGCAAATCTCTCAGCTCAGCCTTGGCTTGTGGCCCTTGTGCCAGAGCTTCTAAATTGGGACCGAACCCAGTTTCCGTGGAAATAGATGGGATCCTTGCAGTTCGCAGGTGTGTGGACTGAGGGGAGGATGGGCCCCAGAAGAATAATAGCAATACGGGACGTGGATCCATAGCATTCTGGCACTTCATGCGGTTCTAAATGTGGAAACGCTTCGCGAATGACCTGTGAGAAGAACAGCCCAGCTAACTGCAAGTGGTTCTTTTCATGCATCACAGCGTAGGCAGGAATTCAGGGTAAAGTGAAACCCTTGGATGTGTATCCCAGCTCAAGGAATACTGTTGGCTGGAGAGACTGCACACCAGAAAGTAAAGTCCAATAGAAAGTTGACTGGATCTAGGTAAATGAGGCACCTCCAGCATGTGTCAAGCCATCAAATGGCAGAGCCCTCAGAAATGAACATCTGCTAAAGTGAGGACACTTGGATGCAATGTGGGCTAAGAACCAGCACCTGGGGACTTCTAAGGCCCGATCCTCCTCTCGTTTGCACTGGAGTGATCAGGAGTAAGTCCATTCAAGTCAGCAGAGTTACACTGGTGTGAAAACAGCACAAGTGAGAGGAGACCCTTCAATCCTAGACTCTAGTCCCAGCTGTACCAGCCACTTGCTGGGTGACCTTGGGCAAGTCGCTTAATCCTTCTGCCTCAGTTTCCTCATTTGGATCTCCGAGATAATACCCAGGGGAGGTATTTGGGAGGCTTAATTAATATCAGTAATGCCGGGGTGAGTTCCTCCGATGAAAAGCACTGTGCAGGGCCAAAGTGTTTTTATTTTGTCATCAGGCTTTTCCCTGAAATTACTGAAGAGTAAATAATGCATCTTTTCATAATTCAGTACGGGTGATATTAGCAGATTAGCATTGTGGGAATCAGGGGGAAACAAACCACCAGCTGCATATAGGCTCAAAGGACATCTGGATGGTCCAATTATGGGACACTCTTATAAGTGAAGGGGTCATTTGTGAGTTGCTTGCAACGGGGGTCAGCAGTTCAGCAATGCTCCGCATTGGGGAGATTAATTAGGACGTGCTTCCACTGAGCTATTAAAAAGGAATCTGGTGCAGGAGTCACTTGTAATATCTATTAAAGACCACGTGGCTGCTGGGCTGGAGGGAAAATAGCTTTTAATAGCTCCGGTTTTGTTGTTGGTTATTCCTTGAATGTTCAGCACATAGATCCTTCAGTTTCCTCTCCAGAGAGTTCTGCATGGGAAGGATGCCTGCTGGATGGAGGCAGCTGTGAAAATAGCTTTTCTTTGTCCCCATCGTCCAGTTGTGTCTCTCTGGGGTTCATTGTTCCCCATGTGCCAGTCAGTCAGTCAGCCCTGCTTGGATCCTACGGTCCACGCTTCTTTTCCAGTCTATTCTCCAAAAAGAGAGACTTTCTCCCAGGCAGAGGGGTGAGATCCAAACCTCAGCGCATGGCTCTCACTGCAGTACCTTCCAGTGCTGTTCAGACACAGGCTTGAAAGGGGCTGGAGAAGGGATGGGGTGGGTGTGGGGATCCCGCTGAGTCCTGAGCCCAAGCAGACACAAATCCATACCAAGCCAAGCAGGGTGTTTCCCAGGCTCTAGCCCCGTTCCCCAAGGGTGGATCTGCTGCGCTTCTCCTATGCCTGACAAAATCTGCTAAACCCAAACACGTCTTCTTGCAAGTTTGCTCTATAAATGCAACCTCAGCTTTACCATAAGTCGCGGAGCCACATGTCAAGGTCTGCTAAAGAAAACTGTTTAATTTCTGTCTGCTCCTCTCTGCTAAAGGGTAATAAATAAAGATTTTCAATGTTAATTGTAACCACATGTGAGCTCCAAGAAAAGGACTAGGAAGAGGAAAAGGCTCGGGTGGGGTGTGTTCTGGTTCCCAGGCCTTCCCCCTGCAGTTCAGTTACATTTTTGCGCTCCTCCCCATCCTTTATAATGGTACGTTTCTAAGAGTCCAGAATCCTCTCTGCTAAAATAGCAGGAGCCTGGAAGGTATTTCCGAGTGAGCGGTTAAAACTTTATTGACTCTCGGTACCAAATTGAAATCTAATAAAGATCACTGCTTGGTTTCCTTGGGGGGGGGAGTGAGAGCCAATGCTAGCCATTAATCTGGGTTTCTCCTTTATTTCTTTTTCAGCCCATCTTTCTGATCTCTCTCCGTCCCCCTCCGTCCTCCCCCCTCTGGCTAACTGCCTTAGTCTCTCCCTAGGGGCCGGTGAACATGAGGCTGAAAGGTGTGCTTGCACAATGAGATCGCGAACATGCTTTGAAAACTGGAGTGTAGACAGGACAAGTTGTATTTTAAAATGTGTAAAGTCAGTCCTGGTGAACCCTAGGCTCCTACCCACTCACGTGTTAAAATAAAACCTGCCCTGTCTTCACTAGGGTTTTTAAGAAAACGTAATTCGTCCTAGCTCGTGCACGCAGACACGCCTAATTAGCTGCATTAGAGTCTCTTAGAGGACACCACATTAATGACTCATTTATCGGGGTTTTTCTTTACTTTCCCAGTAGGGGGGCAGTAAAGATATCGCACCTGTTTGTTTTTTCCAGCCCTTTGTTATGGGGCAAAGGAGGAAGGGGGGGGGGAACAGCTGTTGGGGAGGAGAGTGGTGGGGAATGGGAACTGAAATCCCTTTCAAAAGGTGTTTAATTCACTGTGGAAGCTGTGCTGTGGTGCAGAACCTTGCAGATATTAAAGTACTTCCGCTACCCTTGGTTTAAAAATGGTGATTTTTAGTATTATTGGGTGTAATTTTTAACTGTCCCGTCCCGTCGTCCCCCCTTCCCTCTCCCCCCCATCTCACTTCACAGCTGCGGTGTGATTCAAGGGCGGTATGGTGGCACTAGTAAAATACAGTCCCCTCGCTCTATAAATAATATATTGCCCGTAGTCATTTTAATTTTAGTCTTGCTGTGACTAACGTCCCAGTCGTGTTAGCAGGACATCGCATCAATGCTAAGATGACTCTCACTAGGAAAGAGAGGCAGTATTTTTAAACAGGAGCAGCCCAATTCTGTGTCATAGTAACATACGTGACCAATGAATAGAAGGGTGTGACTTGAGTCCGTATGGTTTATCCCGTCACTCATATCCCTGCGTGTATGTCCTTGCATCAGCTCCAACGCTACATGTGCGTATTAATGGGGAAGTGCCTTGATCCTTGGGCGATAGCATTTATTCCTGAGACTAATGAAATGCATGAGCTAGGTGCTGTGTTACTGTTAGTCTGATCTGCTGGCCCCTCCTCTGATCTTAATAATTGATGGAAGCCTATTGCTCCCTTTATGGGTGGGAGGAATCTTTGGCTTGAGATATTTTATTCAGCTGGGGTCTGCTCTGAAAATGAAAGGGTGAACCCTGCACCTGCTAAAGTCTGGTGTCAAAACTGCAGGGGTGCTGGATCGGTCCCTAGGTGCTGCTGATGTGTCTCTTGAGTAAATGGCTTCCATGTTCTTTTAGGGGTGTGTGCATAGAGTCAGGCTAAGATCAATAGCATTGTAAGGAAGCCTCTGGTCTGCGGACCGCTGATGGTCCATAGACTATGTCTAAGATTTCCAAAGGGGTCTGCACCTCCATTCGAAATGTTTTAGGGGTCCGCAAATGAGAACAGGCGGTAAATCACTGTAAATGCAGTTACTCACCAATCACAGGATAAGCTGCTGGGTTGCACGTAAACGCTGGGTGCATCGACTAAATGTCATGTCTAAGCTGTGACTTAAAATGCAAACGGTTGTCTTGCCTCAGTTTGTAAGGGTCACCGAGAAGGGGAATGGATTTGCCCACCTGACCTGCCACTCTGCTAAATGCCATCTCTGCTCAGTCAATCCATATGGCACTGTGGGAAGAGTGACCAGGGCTAGGGAAAATCTGAGACAGCCATATCTTGGTGGAAAACTGGATTTAGAATCTGGGTCACCCTAAAGGGGAAGTCACCTTAGAATCATAGAATATTAGGGTTGGAAGAGACCTCAGGAGGTCATCTAGTCCAATCCCCTGCTCAAAGCAGGACCAACCTTTACAAAACAACCAGCCAACCTCCTCTTCGATCTTCTGTTCTGGCTAGGTTTTTATACCATCCTCGTCACCACAGTGTCTGGGCACCTTCCAGTCGTGCATTAAGCATTGTGACTAACATCTGTTGTATGTGATTCCTTCTTCCCTGATGACAATTGTATGAAAAGCAACGGCCTACATCTACAGCGGTGACTAGGGATTTTGAGTGCCTCCATCTTTGGGTGTCCAGCCTAAGGTGTCTTTTAAAGGGGCCTGATTCTCAGAGGGCAAATGCGCCGTACTGTGTGAAAATCAGGCCCCTTTAAAGTGTCTGAAACTGGGCCCCCAAAATCACCCCGTCGTGTTTGAAAATTGGGTTTCGTTTTGTTGTTGGCCTCAAAGAAACGAAAGCACCCACTGGTCTGCTTTCTGCAAGGGGCTGAGGCGTCTGAATTGGACTCCTGTTGATGTCCTTGAAAGCTGATGGACCCCAGCCCCTTGCAGAATGGATCCTTTGATGAGAACCGGGAAAACATTATTAAATATTTGCCAGTGACAGAGCTGGCTGGTTTTGTTTCCTGCTCAAACGATCGGAGGCCAGTACTTAGCACTGAGTCATGGTGAATGTGTAGAGGGCTTGGAGTGGGGAGTTCTCTTTTCCCTGGTGTGTAACTGTATAAAAGAAGTTTCAAAGGAAGAAGCAGGTGAACAGATGCAGGAAGTTCCGTTTGCTGCATGTGCTTGAGTTAAATGTGTACGATTGATGCTCTACCAGTGCAAAGGTCAGATCACTTCAGTGGGACCAGGCCTATAAACATGCCTCGCTTCTGCTCCCGTTGATTGCCGTGGTGCAGGAGAGGGCACGTGGGAGAGCCGAAGAACACGGCGTTGTGTCCTAATGCCTCCTTGCGAATCCCTTGCTCACTGTCCCTTCTGTTGGATTGCAGCGGGCGGCACAGAATCTCAGACCCGTCACTCCCATCAAGTTCTACGTCTCCAGCCGAACGGACACCGGCGTCCATGCCCTCTGCAACTCCGCTCACCTCGACGTCCAGAGAGCCGTCGGGAAGCCGCCTTTCTCTGAAAGCGTTATTGTCTCCGCCCTCAATTACCACTTGAAGCCCGAACCAATCCGGTGAGTTTGGTGGAGGGACAAAATCTTTCTCTGCGATTGCTGGCGAAGGTGCGATGAGCTCCCCCGTGTTTATCCACAGAATGGGTCTGGCTGTCTTAAACATCTCTGCAAGCTCCCCACCCGCGTCCACACACATAGACAGACACACACACAGTCTCCCCTGTCCCACCAGTACCGTTTGGCAGTCGGGCAGTCTCGTATCACAATAATGGTACTTTGTGGAGAACCCTCTAAGGGTTGAAATGAGGGGATCCGGCTCCTGTAGTTGCTACATTCAGGGCATGGTCAACCAATGATGATGCTATGACTGTAACTTCACAGAAAGCTGCAGATTGCTCATGTAGTCGAATTTAGCTCTTCATAAAAGCAGTTCTCATAAAATCACAAAATCAGCTTAGTTTGGACAAAACCCAGGTCGAAACACCTGCTCCCACAGACCTTGCTGCTGGGAAAAATATGATAATTAAACCAAAAGCTTTTGTCGGGAAGTTGAATTTGTTATATAAGCAATTCATAAGCTATATTGTATGTATATTTTCTGTGTTTCTAAAGTATTGGGTGAATTTAATGTTCCTTTGTTTCCTTCCTAAACTGTTGTGTGCTGTTACTGTGAGCTGTTAATAGTGCTATATTCCTCCTCTGAGGTGGATGCATTTCGGTGATTATTGAGTGAACTCTAAGAGTGATGTTTACATCTATCTTTTTTATTGTTTTGAATGCTTTGTGAAAAACAACCAAAAAACCCCTCCCAAATTGTGACAAATAGTCCTGTGGCACCTTATAGACTAACAGACGTATTGGAGCATAAGCTTTCATGACGAAGTGGGTATTCACCCACGAAAGCTTATGCTCCAATACGTCTGTTAGTCTATAAGGTGCCATAGGACTCTTTGTCACTTTCTCCCAAATTGGGGCACCAACATGCTGTTTGCAAACCATCACTTTGCTTGTATGCTCTAGCTCTATGCCATACCCACTATCTGTCTTGTCTATTTCGACTGTAAACTCTTTGGGGGCTGGGATGATCTCTTTGTTAGTACAGCACCTAGCACCATGCGGTCCCCATCTCGCCTGGTCCGTAGGCGCTACCGTAAATAATAATCTACATAAGTGCTTTACAATCCAAATTGGCATTAAGGAAAGCAGGTAGTTGGGTCAGTGCCTGAGACCTGAATGATAGATCCTTGATGTAAGATGCCCATTCATGGTGCCTACGTGGCCTGCTCCATCACATGTCGCCACAACCCGCCTGCTGTCTGGTGGCGTGAAATTAAACAAAGGGACGCTTACGGAGGCAAATACTCTCCTGCCAGAGCCAACGGGCTCAGGACAAAAAACAAATCCCCAACGCACCCTGTGAAAGGATTGTTGTTAAGCATCGCAACATTATTGTAAAGCGCCTCTCCCCCTCCCCCCCCCTCCCCCCCAGCACCCCTGTTTGCTTTAAATCCTAATCTCCTCTTTGTATAGCAGGGCCCGACCCAAATGCCGACACAGCAAGGCCTGGGATTTGGGGGCTGACATCACAGTTGCATCTGATCTCAGCATTGCAGGATAGAAAATCCAGTCGTCCGGCATTGGGGGACTGCGCCAACCCTGGCTGTAAATTGTGCCGGCTCTGAGAGATTTTTGCGTGGGTGGTCGTTTGTTGAGGGTTTATATTTTTGTTGTTTTTTTAATGCCACTTTGATTTCTCCCCTCCGTGTGGGAGAATCCCCAAATCAGGGTATGAAATACCACGCAGGGTCATGTCCTTTTGTGAGGGTGCTGAGCCAGCCTTAATAGCAATACACACAGCAAGGTCACCCCTAAAGCACAGGACACCCACAGCCTAGCCCATTTCTGCAGCACCCCAAAGAGGCAGGCATTTTTATCACAGCGGGGGTGAACAGTGAGACAGATTAGGAAGCTTGGTTTAAAGGTCCCGATCCCCCAAAGCTCTCTCAGGCTTTAACTGGTGTGGTGGGTGCTCAGCAACCCACCTGAAACTGAAAATTAGGCCCATTGTCAAAGATGTTTAGGCGCTAAAGATGCGGCTAGATGTCTGGGGGGGGTTTGAGAAGCACCAAAGCCAGTTCAGTGCCGAACGCCCATTGGTTTCAGTGGGAATTAACCCCGAATATGCTTAGGCTCTTTGTGACTTGCTCGGGTCCATGCACTGAGTCAGGATCCAGCCAGAGTTAGGCCGAGCTGCTGGTCCCCGTGCATGTTCCCTGAGACCCCTCGGTGTGTGGACAGGCGGAACAAGGTGGAGGGTTCGCTGAGTGGCCGGGACCCCAGACTTCTGTCTCTGCTCTTGTTCTCTTTGGCACAATCTCCAGGGCGTTCTCCATGGCAGCGTTTGACAGCACGCAGTGCACGGCTTTGCCATTAGTGACGCCCAGGACAGGTGTGGTGACAGCCCTGGATGACAGGGGTCAGCTTGGGAGACCTTCCCGCTGTGCCTCCTGGTTGGGAGCTGTCCTCCACTCTCCTAAATTCAGCCATGGTGATCACGTGTGAATCCACGCTGGCTGCCATGGTGGCCAGGGTCCTACCCACGCACAGTGAAAGCTTTCCCAGGGTCTGGACCCGAGTGTCTGCAGCTCTTGGGGCAACCCTCTTGGAATTCAGGTGCTCGGCACCTCTCAGGATCAATCCCGGCTCTGGCTTATTGCACCGTTTCCGGAGCCGGGTGACCAGGCTACTTTGCATTTAAATACAGTGGGGCCTTTTGTCTGAAGGCTCTCGACTGAGTGAATAAGTGAAGCAGCATCTGCAGCAGCTGTCTCGGCGCCAACTGTGCACTCTTATGTCTGAACAAGTGCCATGGTATCTGTATGGGAACGATTAAGTCCAGTCCTCGGAATTTGGGTTCCGCGGACAGAGGAGATGCAGGGGGCGAAGGTGTTGTAAGAGCCTTGTTATTAAAGGGACAATCAACTTCAATTATTATTTTTAATTGACTAATTTCCTGAGGGATTCCTGCTCCCTTACTGATGTTTAGAAGGGTCTTTAGGGCAGGCTAAGGAGCGATCTCATTGAACATACGCCCGCTCCCACCTCCCCAGCCATGCATCTTCCTTTTGCCTCTTCAGTGTTCGCTTTGCTGCTGCTGTTCTTTGGAGATGCCCTCTCATGATGCCTGGGAAAGGGAGTTCACCCACCAAGGTGCATGCGAATAATGTCTCGGTGCTGGGGCTTGGGACAGGGAGCCCAACTGGTCCCCGGGAAGGAGTGAAGCTGGCAATAAAATGCTGGCAAATGCAGAGTAAACAAACTGGCCAAAAGAGAGATTTTTCTGATCTCATTTGTTTAGCGTAATCTAAGGCGTAAATATTTAGGTAAAAGTTTTTCAGAGGGGATTGTGATTTTTGTTTCAAGTTGATGTCTCTTGAAGTGCAAAAAAATTAGTTTATTAGTTTGCAAAGTCCATTAAGTTCCCTCAAAGCAAATGCTTCTGTGATGATGATTTAAAAAAAAATAAAAAAATTCAGTGCCACCATCTCACCATTCAGAGGCAACCCTACAATAACAAACCAGGTTGTGCAGCCCAGCACTCAGCGGCAACCCTACAATAATAAACCAGTGTTGACAAATGTAAGCCACCACGTCCGGATACCCCTCTTAAAATACAGGAAAGAATCCTGGTGGTGGTGGTTTTGAGGTTTGGGTTGAACTTGAGTTCATTGACGGTTACGGTGCAAAGTAAAAAGGAGCAATAAGATCAGGTTTGACTTCCACCCGCCTGGCCCCTGTATAGGTCTCAGCTGTACTGCAAACAGCAAATGCATCATTGTAATTTCACTTGTTTATGCCCTCAGCCAGATGGCTGAGGTTACCATGTGGCCTTTGAATGCCTAGTCAGAGGCCAGCGCATGAAACCAGTATTTCACAAGCCAGCTGAAGTTACGTGTTTAACATCTGTGGGGAACTGTCCCTCGATAGCTTTCACCTTGTACAACACATATAGAAAATGGCCTACGCAGCTGTATTGAGCGCTAGGAGAGGGTTTGTTTTCAGATGACTCTTTGGTTAAAAAAGGCCATAAAATAGAATTTGGTCTTATATTTTCAGTCTCAGAACTTAACACAGTTTGGAAGTCAAAGAACTTCTGATCACCCTGACAGTAGGAAGGAACAGGGTATAAATGTGGAGGCCCCATATTTGATTTCTTGCTTATGTGGTCTAGTGGTTGGAGCAGTGGTTTGGAAGTCAGAACTCAGATACGAAGGCCAGAAGGGACCATTAGACCATTTAGTCTGACCTCCTGTATATCACAGATCACAGAATTTCATCTACTTCGTCCTGTGTTGAACCCAATAATTTGTGCATCCTATTCCTGGCTCTGCCACTGACTCATTGTGACTTGGGCAAGTCACTTAACTTTCCCGTGCCTCCATTTCCCCTTGTCAAATTATTCCTGTTGGCTTCATTGGGGGTGGTTTTAGGCTTCATTAATGTTTGCTTGGTGCTCCGGAATTGCAAAGTGTTCTTTTCTGAATTTGTTTGCAAAATTCCATGCAATTTTTCTTTCTAGCAAAACAAATGTGGTGTTGGCAGTTGTCCAGTTCTAACTCAGTAAGTGCATGCATCATGGTGGGTGGGTGAGGGACTGAATTCAATAAGGAAATAGCCTGTAGTGATGTATTCCCCCTGTGACTCTAACTAGCGAATTGGGGGGTTGGAGGTAAAGGTTTTAAAATAGTGGTATGTAAATTGACAATGTCCTTGTGATTATAGTCTGGTTTGATGGCTAATCATTACTGGGGGGAAAGGACATGTAAGAAGAGCATTTTGCTTTAGTGACGAATGAGATAAACATCGAGAAGTGGAGCTGGGGACCAAAAAGTGCTTCTGGTATATATATGTGGCTGTGTTGGAGGTCGATGACAATTCTTTGCATGCATCAGAGGGTGAAATTTGGCCTCACATGTGCTATAAATAAGAGCTCTGGGAGTGATGAGATGTAGGATGCCAATATGTTAATTGAATTGGGAGGCATGGAGTTTCCGAGAACATCTCCAGCTGTTGCATGAAGGCAGCAGGGTGAAAGAATTGGTTTTCAGTCCAGCAGGCTGCCAGAAGTTATGCTACCATAACCACCACTATTAACCAAAGGAAACCCAGAGGCCCTCACATAATTTTACCGCGGTACTTCACACTTCTGTAACACCTTGAGATCTGAGGATCTGAACACCCTTTCCACAACATCTCTGTGGGGGAGGAAGGGGATGTATAGGTATTACTTCACCACAGTGGAAATGCATCCACCTCTGGGGTGGAACATTGTGTTTAACAGCACGACACTATGGGGTAGGAAGTAAAGAACCACAATACCTCTGTGAAACTGTAGCGAGGATTTAGGGAAGCAGAATGTAATTCCTTGAGATGGAGTTTGGCCAGAATACCATTTTTTTTTTTTTAAGTACTATGACATTTTTAATGACTGAGTGGTCAGGATTTCAGTCTCCTCTGAATGATATGGCACAGTGACACCTATGGCCCTGCTCGGGTATTGGTTCAGTACTGAGGGAAGAATGACACCATTCAGAACAACCATTTATCCAATGTCTAACGCACATTAAGAAAGTGTGGGCCTTTGTCTCCCTCTAGTGGCTGGTCTGCTGAAGGGGATAACAGCCTACTGCAGTTGCAAGCTAGTGGAGTAATTCCTTTAGCTCAAGCAGTAGGGGGCAACGCTTCTAGCCCTGGACGTTTAAGGTTCAAACCCTGTTCCAGGCCTAAGGGACAGATCTTCCATTTCTACTACAAAGGCCTTTGAAAGCCAGATAGCAATCTCCCTGTCAAACCTTTTTATGAGGCAAACTCTACTTCATACTCAATACATCTCAAACTGTTGATTTATTTTCCTCCCGATGGGTTTATGGATGCTGTGGGAATAAACGTGATGAACATGTCTCTAGATTTCTGTGCTGGGCTTTGGATGGAGCGGGGAGGCTGGTTTTGATGATCGTGATGAAAGCTCAGAGTTTTATTCCTTGCAACCCATAAAGAAGCTCGTGGTCTTGTGTGCTGAGATTGGCATTAGACAGAAGATCCCGGCTAGAGAGCATCCAGTGAAAAGCTGGTAGTCGTATCCCAAGGAAGGGATAAGCTTTTCTCTTTCTGCATAGCCTGTTGGTCTGGTACGGTTGTAATGACTGACCCATGGGATGGGGAATCTCACTTTATTTGGTCTTTAACTAGAGATAGTGTCGCTCTGATCGGTTAGAGGGTTCGGGTTTAGAGGAGCTGGGGTTGGTGCTGCTTCCTCCTACTTCCCCTGGCTGTACTTTTCAAAACCGTCCATCTGCTTCATATTAAGGAATTGGTGACGGGCATGAGCCGGAGCGGACTCAGCAACCGCCACTCTCCCTCTGTAAATATTACTCTGCTGAAAAAAATTCCCTCCTAATGCTGAACAGAAAACTGAGCACTTTCATGTGGTTGAGATCGGGGAAGGGGGTGGGGAGGGACGGTCTTTGTGAGAGCATATTATTGTCGATAGAGTTTGGAAGGGAAACAAGATTCCATGCTGGCTGGCTGGCTGCATTATCAGCAGTAATATCCTCCTGTATAGCTCTCCCATATGCCACGTGGTGGGTCTAATCTCTCATCTGAGCTTTCCCCCTCCACAAACCTGGCTGCAGCAGATGATGCTCCACCAAAACCCACGCTCTAGAGCTGGAGACATGCTCGAGGAATTCCTAACCTATCGCAGAAGAGTTTGAAATCCACCCTCTATCCAAGCGCATTGCTGCATGCTAGAGAATGAGTCAGCGGTTACTCCCCCTGCCGGACTCAACAGTGTGTGTCCTCGCATTGTGTGGTGGGAGTTCTGGGGAGAGCAGGAAACCAATCTGGGGTCTTGTTATTGGGTTGGATGCAGGTATCGCTTGATGACGGTCTTTGGCCTGTGCTGTTCAGGTCAGACTGGTCTTAACATCGGTTTCTTCCCCAGAACGTCCAGTCTAGTGTTTTGTTGCTAAAGA
This sequence comes from Emys orbicularis, assembly GCF_028017835.1. Classification (NCBI taxonomy): domain Eukaryota; kingdom Metazoa; phylum Chordata; order Testudines; family Emydidae; genus Emys; species Emys orbicularis. The sequence goes on from NC_088704.1 coordinate 16,181,679, forward strand.
GTCCACACAAAGTTCTGAAGCAAATGAACCACGCTGGGGCGGAGCCTGAGCCTGGCTGCAGGGAGCAGCGTAGGAGACCCCCATCCCATCTTGCTGCAGGACCCCCAAGCTGCTCCAGCCGAGCAGCAGCATTCAGGCCTAAGTAGGGAGTGGGTAGCTAAGTACTCATCGCAATGATGAACCAGCATAGGCCAATTTTCTGCCCCCCTCCTCCTCTAACTCTCGTGTGTGCCTGCCCACAGTCTCGGCTGACCCTTGCACCGGAGTGCACCAGTCTTGTGCGCCCCCTGTGCAAAAACTCGGAGGATCTAAGGGCATTATTGTGTTTGTTCTGTGGCTCCTATCCCTATGGCAGTGGTACCTTGCGCATTATCTGCTTTAAAGGGATTTTACATGCCTAATGATCCTGTTATTCCCCCAAAGCTCATCTGGTTGCAGTCCCTTAGCAACTGCCGCATCTCGACTCAGTCTTGCGTTACTTTAGGGCTGCAAAGCACAATTTGAAGGCTCTCGCCCACGCAGATCCAGTATGCCTCACATAGATGGAGAAGATCTGTTAAAGACATCTCGTCTCCCCAGCCACTGTAGGATGGCTCCCCGCCGTATATTTGCTGGCGTTTTGTCAGAGTGATGGAATGATGGCAGGAAAATTGACTTGTATTCCTTTGTTTCTGGTTTCAGTTCCATATTTGCTTATTATTTGCTTCCAGATTAATGACAGACCTAGCAAAATAAACATTAGTGTCAGATGAAAGCGAAGGAAGCCAAGTATTTGGTGGTCGCAGGACCTGCTAATAAAATATTGCTTCCAGACAGATTCTGTTGGGATCTTTAAGAATTGCTTTCGCTTCCTCCGTATTCCCAGTGGAAGGTAGTACTGTACCTCTCTGAATCGGAGCGCAGGAGAACACAGCCAAGGGTTTCACAGTAACGAGTGATTTTTGTACCATCCACTTGAGATGGGGTAAAGGGGCCTGGTCTTCAGACAGCGCTGAGCACCTGCCCTTTGAAAATCAGGTCCTTTTATGGATCTCAAGTGGGCCCCCCACAAACTGAGATGCTACCGATCACCAATTACTCTTGAAAAACTAGGCCAGTGGATTTGGCCTCCCCCTTCCCCCCACGTGGGAGGAGCGTCCCATAAACATCTGCCAACGCTTCTCCTCATCACTTTCAGAACTCTTCTCTGCCTGGGTGCCTTCAAACAACTTGACAATGGTTAGGCTGCTGGAGTGCGGAAACCACAGCCCAATAATGCCTCATTGTTTCCTTGTGCTCCCCCCTCTGTTGACTCACTGGGGCAGAGACTGTCCTTTTGTTCTGTGTTTGTACAGCACCTAGCACAAGGGGGTGGTTTTCTGTGGTGCTACGGTAATCCAGATAAATAGTCATCATTCAGTTCCTGTCAGTAGGTGGCGTTCTCTTACCATGCAGTTTTAGCCTGAAACGATCATGACTAAGCGCTGTATCCGGCAAACATCGCCAGGCACTGGGCCCAGTGCTGATCCTGCGCTGACAACCTCCTGCATAGAGTCCCTTCACCGGGGCTCCCAAGCGGGTGGATAGTTCCATTTGCAGGGTCAGAGACATAAGCAATAATGGTGGGGTGTTGCATATCAGTCACAAGTTTGCTCGGTGCATCGTAGACAGCAGGTTTCTGAGAAGGGCTCACTTGAAACGTTCGGAAATTTTGGAATATTTTGGGGAAAAAACAAATTCATCTTCCTTCCCCCCCCCCCCTTCAAACCAGCTCTAGTCCCAGTCTGAAAGACAGAGTTGGTAGAGAGGAGACAACTCACTGCTGGAAGGATGGGAGGGGTGGAAAGGAGATGGGTTACAGGTCTATGATTTTGTGGTTACAAGATGTACACGCGTTTTGATGGTTCCCATCTTTTATGTCGCTGAAGAAATCCCAGCCGAGGTAACCAAGGGACCTAAATTCCTTTGGAAATCTCGACTTTGTCAGTGCCTAGCATGATTTTTGCAGGCCGTGCTGCTGAAATGGGCTCTTAGGAGTGACTGAAATGAAGCAAGGAAGGAGGCCTAGAGGACTACATTGTGGAAAGACGGTCCCAGCTATAAAAGGAGTGTAGCACTCATTACGCCGAGTGTGCGAGGCGGGAAATAATGTGTACACAGAAGAATCATGTGAGCATAAATATATTTCTTCTCTGAAAGAGCTGCTCTATTGGAGTGCATACAAGGGTGATTATTTCCTAATAAGCATATGAGCATTGACAAGGAAAGCTCCAGGGGAACCGCATACTTGCAGAGTGTGTGTGTGTGTGGGGGGGAATAAATGGAACATTTAATTATGGTACTTGGGTCAGATGAGGCTTGTTACTGGAAAACTGCATTGAGTCCTGCAGCTCCGCTATCCTTCCCCCTTCCTGATCCACTCCATAGCGATCGGGGAGAGGATCTGCGGGCACTCCAGCTGGCAAAAATCCCTAGGGCACAAGAAAAATATTTGTAAATAAGTTTGTTGCTCAAACATTTGCTCTTGATGGGCACCGGGTTTTTTAATGGCCGTTGATCTCATTGCTCCTCAGATCCCAGGTTCAGAGCACCCCATACTTAATGCAAAGGGTGCCTGGCACAGCGAGGACCCCTGCATTCCGCAGAGGGGCAGCCCACCTTCGATAGAGTCACACCTGCCAGAAGAGGGTAATGACCTCGGCCTCTTCCAAAAGCCTGTGGGGCAATATAGTTCGGCCTGTCCCTGCAGGATAACAAATCTGTGCTCTGCGGGACCAAGACGGGGAATTGAGTTCCAAGGCGAAGGATCCTTTGTGGGAAACACTCTGATATCACCTCTTGCCTCCAGTGTCTTAAATAGATTGAAAGAAGTGGGGGAGCTAACAGGGGCGTGGGAACTGCTCCCCAAAGCCAGAGAGAGTAGGAGGAGCTGTATCCCTGCTTCCCCCCGCTATAATCTGTGGCCCCCCTCTGTTTTAAACCAAGGTGGCCCCATCTGATGGTCGCCATGGCAGCTTCTCACAGAGGCAGGCAGTTGCTCCTCTACCTGGATTAAAATAGAAAACAAGGGAGCGTAGGAAACTGGCAAGTTCCTCCCCGGTGTAACGGCTCTGAAGTCCATGGAGATGCGCTGGGGACAACTTTGTCCTAGCGCCCTTCTGGGCCTGGTTCTGCCACTGCCTTGCCGGGTGCAACTTCCTCTCAATACACAAGATGCCCTTCCTCTCAATTCACAAGAGCTTGTGATTTCCTGGAGGTCTCTTAAATGCAGTCCACGTGCTCGTCTTCCTGGCTGCAGAATCAGTCGCTCTGCATTTCCACCCGACTGCGGCAAAGTCGTGTCTGTCTTTGGGGGGGCGGGGGAGTGACCTAGTTTCCTGCTGTCTCCATCTGCTGCAATGAGCTGAGTAACAGCCTTTGGAAAGAGCTAGTGAGGAGTGTGCTCCTTGGGTATCCAGGTGGGCCATGACTGGAAGGACCTTCCTCCTCAGGGCCCCAATTCAGGAAGGCGCTCGAGCTCAGGCCTGACTGTAAGCATGGGAGTGAACTCGTTACAGCCCCCAGGGAAATGCTGTTTACCCCTTCACATAACACACGAACCAGGGGTCACCCAATGAAATTAGTAGGCGGCAGGTTTAAAACAAACAAAAGGAAGTATTTCTTCCTCACAGTGCGGTCAACCTGTGGAACTCCTTGCCAGGGGATACTGTGAAGGCCAAAAGTAAAACTGGATTCATAAAAGAACTAGATAAGTTCATGGAGCATAGGTCCATCAATGACTATTAGCCAAGATGGTCAGGGATGCAACCTCATGCTCTGGGTCTCCCTAAACCTTTGAGCCCCAGTCTACACTACAGAGTTAGGTTGATGTAAGGCAGCTTACGTTGACCTAACTGTGGAGGTGTCTATGCTACAATACTCCTCCCGGCGCTTTAACTCGCTCGCTACGCTGACCTAACAAAATCACCTCAGTGAGAGGCGTAGCGCTTAGGGCGACGTAGTTAAGGTGACACAGTGTCGGTGTAGACACTGCGTTGCTCACGTCGCCCTAAGTGGCCTCCAGAAGGTGTCCCATGGTGACTGCTCTGGTAACCGTTTTGAACTCCGCTGCCCTGCAGCCAGGTACGCAGGTGTATGCCCCTCCCCGTTTAACGCCCTGGGAACTTTTGAAATGGCTCTTCCCGTTTGCTCGGTTTGGAGAGCTAACATAACACCTGCCCAGCTGACCATGCCGGCTCAAGCGCGCTCCTGCCTGGAGTACACCAGAGGAGATGGATCTCCTGGGTCTGTGTGGAGGGGAAGCTGTGCAGTCACAACTCCGCTCTAGTTGTAGGAAGTTCGACATCTACAGCCAGATCGCTCGGGGCGAGGAGGAGGAGGGCTACACCAGGGACGCACAGCAGTGCTGCGTAAAAATCAAGGAGCTGAGGCAGGCGTACCAGAAGGCCAGGGAGGCGAATAGTTGCTCTGGTGTGGAGTCACAGACATGCCACTTGTACAAGGAGCTGCACGCCATCCTCGGCAGCAACCCCACCTGCACAGTCCAGAGCCCCGTGGATACTTTTGGGGGTGGGTGGGAGGGGGCTAGAGTCACTGGCCCACCAGAATGAACTCTAAGGACGACTTGCTGGACGAAGAAGTGGAGGCGGAGGTGGATGGGGGACAGGTGACCGGGAGATCCGGTGGCGTGAGGAGCCAGGATCTCTTTTTGACTCCTGACCAGTCTAGCTCTGGTGAGCCTGATGCAGGGAAGGGAAGCTCTGGTAAGTACTCCATTTGCTTCAATATCACAGGAACACATCTGCTCATTACTGCTTTTTTAATCAGGCTAGAGGAGGTTGTGAAATAACCAACACAGGGCCAGTTGCTATCTGCTTCTCATTCCCCTATACAGCTAGGCAGAGGGGGCCCTGTGGAACAGTTGGTTTATGCACACTGGGATGTCACGTGAATCCTCCATAGAGATCTTTAGCAAATTTTCCTGGAGGTAAATCTGCAATCCTCTGCCGAAGGTTTCTTGGGAGGGCTGCCTTGTTTCTTTCCCCGTGGTAGGACACTTTGCCACGGCACTCAGCAATTACTTCAGCGGGCACCATTGCAGCATTCAGGCTAGCAACATATAGACCCAGTCTGCAGCCAGATGCATGCAGGAGCTGCTCCCTTGCAGCCTCAGTTACCCTCAGGAGTGAGATCAGCTACAATCACCACTGCCTTTGGAAAACAGTACCAGTATTCAGAACAACAGCCCTATGTGCTTGTACTGATACCCCAGTGCCACCCGACCACCACCCCTCCCGGGGCTGCCATCCTGCTCTCTGACTCAGAAGGGAAAGTGAGAAAGTTGTGATTGTAACTGGTTTGGATCAAGGGGTGTAAGTGCACTGAAAATAGGACCTCTGTCCATTGTTTCTTTAGCAACTGCAGATGTGGCCTTGAGGGTGTCTTCAAGCATCCTGGTGGAGCGGCTCGGCAAGATGAGGAGGAGAAAGAAGAGGAATAAGGAAGGCATGTTCCAGGAGGTCCTGCAAGCTTCTGGTGCTTCGGATTGCGAGCAGGCCTTGCAGGGTGGAAATCAATGACAAAATGCAGAGGGATCGGGTGTACAGGGAAAACAGGCAGCAGGAGACGATAGCGGTGCTGAAGGGGCAGACAGACATGCTGCAGTCTCTGATTGAACGTCAGGCTGAGCACATCTGTGCTCAACGCCGCTGCAGCCCATAGAGATCTGCATTCCAGGAGCTCCCCACACTTGCCCCCGCCCCCACATTCCGTGTATCTTCCAGGGCTGCAGCAGCACCCCAGGCACGCCACCCTGCGGGAGAGTGTGCACAATGGCAGCCACTCATAAACCCAGCAGTGAGAGCCTCGTTGGCATATGTGTTTGTGAATTCCCTGTTCCTTCCCCATTAAAGATACTTTTCCCTGTATGTGTGAAGCTTAACTCAGCATTACATAGGTATGTTTGCATGGGTGTAGAATAAAAATCTATTATGGAAACTGAATTTACTTTTATTATTCTCCAGCATATGGTGGCTGCTGCTAACATTCGCAAACGACAGCAATAGATGCATTTGCATTGTCCTAATAAGGCGCCCACAGTCATCCTTACAAAGTTCATACCAAGGTGCAGAAAAACAGTGCCAGGCTCAACACATTACAGCAACACACATTACGGTGGCTCATTGTTTAAATGCTCCTTCAAAGCCTCCCTCAGCCGAATAGCTCCCCATTGAGCCCCTCTGATAGCCCTGGTATCTGGCTGCTCAAAATTAGCAGACAGCCGATCCACCTCCACGCTCCACTCCTGGGGGAATTTCTCCCCCTTTGCTACACAGATAGTATGAAGTGCACAGCAGGCAGCTATGACCATGGACATATTGTCCTCACTGAGGACTAACCTTCTGAGGAGACAGCGCCAGCGACCCTTCAAACGGCCAAAAGCACGTTCAACAGTCATTCTGCACCTGCTGAGCCTCTTGTTGAAGCGCTCCTTGCTGCTGTCGAGGTGGCCGGTGTACGGCTTCATGAGCCATGGGAACAAGGGGTAGGCTGGGTCTCCCAGGATCACTATTGGCATTTCCACATCCCCAATGGTAATCCTCTGGTCTGGAAAGAACGTCCTTGCTTGCAGCTTTCTGTACAGTATTCCTAAAGATGCATGCATCGTGCACCTTCCTTGACCAGCCTGTGTTGATGTCGGTGAAATGATCCCAGTGATCCCCCCAGCGCTTGCAATACCATAAGTAGCTCTTTCTGTTGGTGTACTCCGTCACCAGGTGTTCTGGGGCCAAAATAGGGATATGTGTGCCATCTATCGCCCCACTGCAGTTAGGGAACCCCATTGCTGCAAAACTATCCATTATGTCCTGCACATTGCCCAGTCACAATCCTTCATAGCAGGAGGCGATTAGTGGCCCTGCACACTTGCATCACAGCCACCCCCACGGTGGATTTCCCGATTCCAAACTGATTCCCGACTGATTGGTAGCAGTGTGGCCAGCTTCCACACAGCGATCGTTACTTAGGATTCACCTCGTGGCTATAATCTTTGCATGAAAGTTAGTGCTGATGTGATCAATCTGGGGTGAAATCCATCGACTCTAAGATTTATTCATTCGTTGCAGAGCTCTGCTGTGAAGGGACCTGGTGGGGGAGAGCATGGCTCTCTTGCCATCATTCATGTGATCTAGCCATGATGGTGGGAGTTGCAGGGCGGGAAGGTGCAGAAAGATTTAATTTTTAAATCCACATCAGTAGCAACAGAGTTAATCATGATGTTCTATGTTTGTGTAACATGCTAGGGATACCAAAGAAACTGGTAAGTATATAGTGACTTCTTGCAACCCCCCCCCCAAAAAACACCACTATGCTTCCCTTGACATTTGCACCAGCCACTGAAGAGGTAGTGGCCCCGTTGTGGTTGATGTTGGCCATAATTTAGTGTAATGTAATACCTTGTATTTGTGTAGTACATTTTATCCCACAGCATTTCTGCAAACCGTGAGCAAACTCCTGCTTGTTTTACTCATGCAAAACTTTCCACATAAGTGGTGTGTGTGTGTGTGTGTGTGAGAGAGAGAGAGTGAGTGAGTACTTATCTATATGCATATTTAGATGTACACAAACGTGCATTCCACATCTACTGCTTAGGCAGAATGGAGCAGCTGTTTAGCAGTGCTCAGAAACACATTAGTTTAAGATACAACCTTCAGTTGAAATTGAAATGGAAAGGGAATTAAGGGTGGCAGGAGTTAATTATTCAGGTTGGAACCTAGGTCAGGACACCAAGGTTACCTCCCTATTCTTGCAAAAAGAGCTTTGGGGTTGTTAATAACTGCAAGGGGTCAGAACCTCAGTTTTGTGTCTCATTCTAAAGATACCACCTACAGTGACCCAGGCTTACCCTTGTCTGGGATTAAAAGGTATGCTAGAAGTGATAGCTAACACAGTCTAAAACTCTAGGGTGGATAGTCAGGGTGTGTAGACTTTACCAAGTGCCAGCCGGTTGAGTTGAAGCATACGGTCTCCCTTTCTATACTAGTCAACACAAATCTACAGTGACTCCAAGCTCCATGCTAAAGAATTGGTTTATCAGCTCAAAGGGATGGGTGGTAACTAGGGAATCATCAGAGGAGCTTCCTAGAGAAGTCTGTTGTGTGTTTAATTCTGGAGGTCTCCAATCCAGGTGGTGACCAGGCTTAAACCAGTGGATTAACGAGGATCTCAACTCTTCTTTCCTGACAGCATTCTGAGTGCCTATCAGGTGTCTGATAACTTCCACGCACGCTTCTCCGCGTTGTCAAGAACCTATGTTTATCGGCTGGTGACAGGCTGCTCTCACCATTCCCAAATACCGGTGTTTGAAAGGGATCTGTGCTGGGCTCCCAAGGGAGAGTAAGTTTATTTAATTAACAGAACTCTTCAGGAAAATCCCCCTTATTGGATTATGCAGATGTTTTTCTGTTTGTTTGTTTTTGTTTTTTAAGTTTCAAAGTGAGTTAAACTAAGTGGAATTAAGTCCACTTTAATTCTGAATAATTTAATATGGTAATGGGTTTAATGTGGTTTAACTAATACACTTTAAATTCACACCTTTAGTTAATTCGGATTCACTTTCCTGAGTGTTCCTGTGTAGACAAGCCCTTAATTTCCAGGTGTGAGACCAGATCCCCAGCCGGTGTAAGTCAGTTTTGTCGAATGAAGTCACTGGAACCACACTGACTTACCGCCGCTGTGAATCTGGCTGTCAATTCTTTCCTCAGTGAGATCTGGGGTAACTGCAGTGGCTTCTCTTGCTTACAGCTAATAGCATATCTGCAGTGACTGAGTCACAAAGGACTGCATCTGTGATTGACGTTCTCTGTGCTGCCAAGCCAGAAACTCGCAATGGAGCAAACTTTTTGCATCCTCTGTAGAGAGTGAGAAGCATCTAAAATGGATACTTTTTTCTGTACAGCAAGTTAATTCTGACAGTCTAGGGTGCAATTATCCAACAAGAAACAAATGTGCAGAAACCCATTACCTTGCAGATTTTAAAGTTATGGATAGTCTGCTCTTTACAGTCCCATCAAGATTGACAGCTCAAGATTTTTTTTCTTGCCCCTGTTTGCAAATCCATATAATTCTTCTCCCCGATCACATTCTACAATACTGTGTATTCAAATAATGAATGAACGCAGGTGCCAATCATTCACGTGCAGCCCTACAAAAACAAACCATTCTGCGTAACCCAGTGCTCATAAACAATCTTGGAATAGCAAACCAGTTATTGCAGATTGGTACCTATGAAACAACCGTTTAGTAATATAGCAGCATGCCTGCAATGGAGGATACAAACATTTTAGTAAAGAAACAAGATGTTGGTTCCAAGCTTTAAGATATTCTAAATTGTGAGTTAAAGAATAAAACCATGTCAAGCTATCCTCATTCTTTTTTACCAGCATATACTATAATAAATATACATTCAAGAATATTGGTTTTTTTGGAGTTTTTTCAATCACATTATAAAACAGTTTTATAACTTCAAAGTCAGTTACAATAGTTTTATCACCACTCATGGAATAACTTGACATTTTTCATTACATGTATTCTTATAAAACCAGCATAACAATCCCAGATGGTCCCAGCAGAGAAATCAAAATTATATTGTCCTAATGTTAAATATGTGGATTCTTTTTTGTGGGCTGGGGAGGGGAAAAATCAGCTTAAAACTGCAAAATTATATGTTGCACACACAATAAACCCTAATCTCAAGCTTTGTGAAATGACATTTAATTTAGCCCAGATGTTGCAGTTAATTTTCTCAAAGGACAATACCACACAATGGGTAAAGACAGACTGTAACAAACTCTGAGTGGGAGGCAATTTACTAATTGGATTGATCCTTACTCTAACAAAATCCAGAGAGAAAATTCCCACTGATTTCAGTGGAAAGCAGCATCAGCCCTAAATACATAAATATATTTTAAAGGGACACTGTCAGTTTAAAATTCCCTAACCAGATTCCTTTCTGTATTCCCAGTATCACCTTTAGAGCTAGTTGGGAAATAGCTTTTTTTTTTTTTTTTTTTTTTTTTGTTCCTGTGAAAAATTTCCACAAAAATGGAAAAAAGTTTTGAAGTTTTTCTTCAAAAGTTTTGGGGCTTTTGTTGAAAACCTGAAAATGTTCAGCCAAAAACCACACCATTTTTGTGGTTTTCTGACAACCCCTTACCCCCCCAAAAAAATTTAAGCAAAAATGGACATTTCTTTTGGTGATTTCCATGTCCAGACTCTCAAAAACAAACCCACCATTTTTTGCCACAAAAAAAACTTAAAAAAATAGCTACTCTCTTTAAACATTTTGGATTATTAAATCTGAATGGCAGTTAGAAATCTTAGCTTTACTTTTTGCCCTTTACACTGTCCGTTCATTGAGAGTTTGCAGTGCCTTAAGCTTATGCTGTTACCTGTCAGTTCCTCTTCCATCTCTAGTCAGTTGCACCTTCTGGTTGGCTTGGTTGTAGCAGGCTATTCCAAAGGCGTGGTTTAGGGAATTGTCCTTGTGTTGTGAATTTCTCTGCAATTTCCATTCTAATTTATAAGAACCTCATCCTCCAGAGAGAATTTTTGGTTTGTTTTTTTTCAGGGCCGTAACTTTAATGGAGGTGTTCAGATCCTGCAGTCATGAGAGATCTAGAAGTTCTTTGATAGCTACTGCCTTGCGTAAACCTTTGCAATAATAGGCCCTTAGAGGGGAACAGAATTCACATCTGGGTTAGGAACACCCCCAAACTTCAGGGGTGTTTGGCACCATGTTTTTTGGTTTGGGCCATTATAAGGGGCCATTTGCAATATGGGAGTTCCCCAGCCTTTACTCGCCCCTCCCAGTTTTTTTCTGAGTGTCTGAATCTGGGGCTTGGACTTGGACCCTTCTTGGAAATTTATTATCTTTAACCCCCGCAAAGACATTGGTGTGCAGAACCTTCCCGTGCTTCCAGACTCACCCTACGACCTTCCTTCTTGCGCTGATGCATCTCTCTCCATTTTGTTCCAGCCATTTGAATGTGCCTGCCATGCAGGAAGCAGCAGGTTCCCTCCTAGGGACCCATGACTTCAGCACCTTCCGCTCAGTCAGCTCTGAAAAACCTTTCAAATCTCCCATTAAAACCCTGGCCCAGGTAGACATCCGACCCTCTTCTGGCTTCATGTCGCATCACTATGAATACAGGTAAGAACCCACATAGCCCTCAGCCCTGTCAGGCGCTTCGTTGATCATACACCTTGACTGGCCACTGCTTCTGCTGAGCTGACCACGAACTGCAGCTTGCCAATAGCCCACTGTTCTCTCCTCTTGCCAGCAGCCTAAGACTGGAAACGAAGGGGATTGAAAGCAGCAGCCCACGGCTGAGCGAGCCGAATAGACCCACTGGCTGCCTGTCCCACCATGGAGTGTGGATCAGGCAGATGCAGTGACATGTTGTCATTCCTGCCCTCCTGGTCAGTATCGAATGCCCCATTGGCGGGAGCCATCAAACTTAACGTGACTCTGGCTCTTTGCATCCTCTGCTCTGCTAGTGGAAGGACATGCGTTGTTCTCACCGGGTGGAGCGTTTCCCTAACTTCTCCTTGCCATACAGCTGAGAAGGTGGAGAACCCCTGGGTTACAGGGGATTGGCTTCAGTTTTTAAGGCTCAAAGCCATCTTAAAAACCTCTCCTTTCTGGTCAGTGATGTACCACTCATTAAGGTCAAGAATTGAAACTGGAGCACTCTGCCCTTCCTTGTGGTCTCCGTAAAGCTGTGCTGGATTGTTATTACTTCTGCATGAGTCCTGCTTGCATTAAGTATTTAGTGAATTAGCCATATTGCGTGTCTCCCCACACCTCCCCCGGCCAACTCCATCTCACGCGTAGGTTTAGAGTGGGGCACTTGAGACAAACCTGTCTGTGAGATTTTCCAAGTGTTACATGCAGATTTCGTCATCTCCGACTTTGGCCAAGGTTCTGTGGAGCAAAAAAAGGGACTGATTGTGTGTGGTGTAAGCTGCAGACATTGCTGCAGCGTGCACGCCCTCCTCCATTGCCAGCTGTCCAGCCTTGCAGCTTGCAAGCGAGGTAGTTAAAGGGGGAGGCCCGTGCCATCTCATAGCTTTGTGGTGACCCTTGTAGGCATGGTGGCACTTTGAGTATAGCAGGCTCACTGCAGGGTGATCTGTTTTAGGCCACTGGGCAGGGTCAGCCAGGTGCTGAGATCCAAGCTTTAGAGTGCCTAGAGATTTGGTGTTTGTTCCATAAACCACGTTTTAAAAAATAGACGCCTTAAACTGCCTTGAAAACAGAAGAAAAAGGAGATTTGTTTGCACCCATGTTCATAGGCTAGTAATAGAGCAATGACTGTAGCTGTCCCACCTGGGTCAGACACTCTAAGCGAGGTGGAGTTGGGTGTGATCCGTACAGGAGAGACCCAGGGAGGAGAATTAGGGTGTTTCTGGGTTGGTGTTGGCGTCTCAGAGGGTGGCACTCTCTCTTGCTACCATGGCACTGAACTGCCAGACTCTTGGGTTGAGTGTAAGACCGAGGCCGTGACCACTTGTGTTCATTAAACATTCCCTGGCATGTTTTCCCCAAAGTAGGAATTCTAGCCCTTGTTGTCCTGATCTGTTCCAGTTTAAACCTTTAAATTCTACCTCCATCAACCCCCAGCTCTGGGAACGGCTCAGTCAGGTAAAACGTGCCTCCTGTCCTCTCCAAGACTGTGATGCACTGTTAGCTAATGTGTTCCACTCTAGAGGCAGCTGCATTTCATCGTGAGGAAGAAGGGATTCCCCTCTATTCAATTTGCAAAGGAGTACTGGATTCATCGGGAGTTAATATGCCAGAGAAGTGCAAGAGGTGGTGGTTGGTTTTTTTTAAACACCCACTGATCTGAACAGCAGGTCATTGGTAGGCATCGCCTGGCTTGTTAGGATAAGTGAAAAATCAATTGTTCTGGCATGTGTGTGTCCAGAACAAAGCGGACATCGTGATGGCCCTTTAAGTGAAGAGAAGTGGTAGGTCGTGATGGAAAGACACCCCTCCTCCCCCAAGAAATCAGTGTTTATAGAGCTGAGCCACTGGGGGGAGAATACACACGTACGTTATCCGAGCTAGGCAGGATCTTGGTAGTAAATCTGCACCTACCCGATCTTACCCTGGGCCACCACACTCCACTGGGCAGCTAAATAAGCTGCCTTTCCAGGTAGTTCCTGGCGATTGATGGCAAGGGGGAAGACTGCTGAGATAGCTGGCCTCTTGTGCACGGCAGCCTCCTTGTGTCACTCATTGGCTGCTGTGGCTGGAGACAAAGAGCCTTCCTCCATCAGGGCTGGATGGAGCTGAAGTTAAAACACCCCTTTGCATCTGGGGGCCCCCCCAATCCCTCCAAACCTGTGTCCCCTACCCTGCTGCGTTCTGCCGAGGGGGAAGTGGCAAGGAGGTGACGTTGGCAGAGCTGTTGGCGCTGTGAAAAGTCAGGTCATCCTCCCATTAAAGGCATGTCCTCCTGACGATACCGGAGCTCTCTTCCTTAAAAAACCCCACAGCTCTGAGTAGCTAGGAATGCTTAGCTTTGAAGGAGGGCTTTGCCGCAATAGCTAATCCATCGCCTCAGCTGGGAGGTGAGAATTACCAGTGGGGAAAGTGAGGCAGTCCAGTGTTTTGGCCTGGGGTCAACCCAGGGCGCGTTAGGCAGAGCTGGGACTGGAACTTGGGAACGGCTGACTTGGAGTTTCTTCTCTAGGCACTAGCCAGTGCTGCCTCACATTTATCCAGCTTGTGCAGCCTGGCTTCTCTGCACGTCTCTGCTGGCATGTTTTCAGGCTCACCTCAACCAACAGGCCTGCAGTCTGTCCCAGGGTGGAGGGAGGAGCTGGGGGAAAGGGTAGAAGGCAAGTAAAAGGAGCCAAGGAGAGGTGGTGATGGGGCAAGAAGGGGAGCTCCCTCTCCAATCTCACTGTTCAATAATAAATTGCTCATAGTCCAGCAACCAAAGGAGCGGGCCAGAATTGCATATCTTTACTGGCACAATCCATCCAAAGCCACCTGCCTGTCCATCGTGAAGTTATGGTATAACCAGTCATTAGCGTGTGGAAATGATTGCCCGTGTTTATGGGATGTGTGGAGCCTGGGGGAACTGGAATTGGGTAACCTAAGTGATCAGACACATCAGGGAAAGAGAAGTGTGATTTAGACCCTTCTGGATTAGCACAGCCAACTCCAGTAAATGGCCACAGTGGTGTACATCCTGCTTTTCATCAGTGCAGTATGTCTAGATTAGGGTTTGCAACGGAGTGACTACAGCAGTGTAGCTACTCCAGTGCCAGTATCATAAATGTAGACAGGCCCATTTTAGTACCAGGGCTGTTTCTTGAAACCCATCCGTTGCTCTTTGATTCAGAGTGAAATCTCCCTGCACTGAGCCCAGCTTCAGGGGAAAAAACCCCAATAGCCTGATAAGGAGAGTACTACTGGGGAAAGCAGTGGACTTGGCAGATCTTTCTCTCGTCACTCATCTATCAATTTGTGAATTTTTAACGTGGTCCAGCTTAGTTTTGTGTGTTCGATTTTAATAGAACGCTGTTGATTTAAATTGTTTGGAAAGGGAATGTGCATTTTCTAGTTTATCTTGCTTCATAAATCCGTGCGAAGCAACTTGAGAGAGCCTTCAAGCTGAATCAACGGCATCACACTAGTTGTTGAAGGAGCATTTCTGCTATGTTCTGGTGATGCACAAAGGCGGCTGTTTTATAACGAGTCATTTTTACAGCGATGTAATGTTTTATTTATTTATTTACTGAGCATGCAGACTTGGGGCTTTCAAAGGTGCATGATTTCAATGGGATTTGGATGATTAATTCCCATAGATGCCTTTTAAAATCCCAGCCTTAATTATTAAAATCTTGTTAAACCAAACCATTATTTTTCTGATGTAGGGAATAAATACAATTCTGGCTTTATTTATCCTTTGTATTAATCTCCTGGTTATAATGAATCTGTCAGATGTTCCCACGGTGAGACAGTTGTCACTTATGAAACTGGGTATGCACCTTTCCCAAACCTGTGACTGACAGCCAGTGTACCTGCAGCGTGTGCATTTCTTTACTGAAGCAGCAGCAGGAAATCAGCTTGCAAAGAAAGGCTTGAGGTTGCGCTAATAGCATATAAATAGGTTTTAAGACTAATCTAAGAGGTTTATTTATTTTTTTCACTCGGGAGGGTGGGCTACAGAGAATGATAAACCATGATCTTTTAGTCAAATAATGCAGCTTTTCTTCCTGCTTCTTTCTTCCCCGCCACACAAAAACCGAGCTTCTGAATTGACCACTTGTCTGTGTAAAAGGGCAGCTGTTAAAACGGCTCCCTCCATCAAACTCCGTGTTGCCTGGCAACAGTGGAAGTTAGGTTAATGTCCCATCAGTACAAAGCACTCTTGAATGCTACAGCCATGTTCAGGAACTTAGCCCCATTGCTGCTTCCTTGGGAGTAATTTTCCATCACCTGTTTCTCACTGAACATGTATTATTCGTTGCGAGGTGCTGGGTTCTGCCAAGCGAAAAGCCAGCCCAGAGTTCTGCTCAGAAGAAGAATTGTGTGTGATATTAACAAGAAGAAGAAAGTTCCCCCTTATGGAAAAGTCTGACAGAATTTAACAGAGAACCAGATCCTTTCTCTAAGTTTGAGTCATCTGATAGAATTCTCTATTAAGCTATATCCCTGCTATAAAATTCTATAAGAAGGCTCAAAAAACTTTCAGAAAGAATCTCATTTTCCATTCAGCTCCATAGGTTTTTAGAGCAACTTCTATAGACTGCTATTGGTTTCATCCTTAAGTCCTATTCGACTTTGCCATCAGAGATGCCACTTGCATCGATTTAGGAAGTCAGATTTCACAGGCAATTCCAGCCCTTGACCCCAGCAGTATGTGGCACGATTTCAGCCTTGTCCTGATCAAAATCATAGAATATCAGGGTTGGAAGGGACCTCAGGAGGTCATCTAGTCCAACCCCCTGCTCAAAGCAGGACCAATCCCCAGACAGATTTTTGCCCCAGATCCCTAATGGCCCCCTCACGGATTGAACTCACAACCCTGGGTTTAGCAGGCCAATGCTCAAACCACTGAGCTATCCCTCCCCCCTGCTTTTTATATTCTTCTTTTAGAAAAAAACTAAAATTCAGAGATCAGATAGATCATGAGCCTGAGCACCTTTATGAGCCCTGTTTTACAGATGG
Organism: Emys orbicularis; assembly: GCF_028017835.1. Lineage (NCBI taxonomy): Eukaryota > Metazoa > Chordata > Testudines > Emydidae > Emys > Emys orbicularis. The sequence goes on from NC_088704.1 coordinate 16,197,904, forward strand.
GAAAACTGAGGCAGAGAGGGGGAAGTAATTTGCCCAGGGTCATGACAAAGCCCTGGCTGGGATGATTTAGTTGGTGTTGGTCCTGCTTTGAGCCGGGGATTGGACTAGATGACCTCCTGAGGTCCCTTCCAACCCTGATATTCTATGATTCAATGCAGCAAAACAATGACAAGAACTGAATGCAAGTGTCCAAATACTTAGTGTCACATAATGGGTGGCAAGGCCCTCAGTTTTCCTTCTCATTAAATTGGGGTCCAAGGTTATTGATCAGGGGACTTGGAGAACTAGGAGACCAAGAAACCATGCCTGTGGTGCTGCATAAAATTAAGGGAGACTGCAATAAATATATTAGCCTCGATTCAGAACATGTGCATAAATGCTTTGCTGGATCAAGACCTTAATCTGCTTAAAATTGCGTGTGCAGAGTGCGCATGGGCAGAGTGCGCATGCATGTAAAACATATACATAGAGGGGAAGTAATGGCATGGGGAAGCGGTAGGATATTAACGTTTTCTGACAGGAGCAGAGGCTGGGGGTGGGAACTGAACTAGGGGAAGGAGAAGCACATGTTGCAGCTGGATGTTATCAGTGATTTGTCTTTAAAAGCATCCTCCCAACGTGGAGTGTTCTAATGCCGCGTTCTGCACCCTTTAGTGCGCCGACCTCCGGTGCTAGCAGGTGACCTCAACCCCACTCTGCCCTTCTGTCTTTGATCGCATGGTAGCTTTTCACCTTCCCAGAGAGCCGAGCCCTTCCCCACAGGCCTGCAGGTTCTGAACAGGCCCAAGCCAATGGGGAACCAACCTGAACAACACGGATGCATTTCTCGCAGCCACGCTTTCCACACACACAGACCCCTTCTACCTAAACACAGATGGTCCAAATCGTCATAGCTGCCCAGTCTGCCATTACTAATAATTTTGCAGGGGCGTGGGAACAGACCACACAGCACTAACAGTCACTTGCATACAAAGGTCAGTTGTTGGGATTAGCAAAGGTAAATGTTATCCCTAGTGGCAGTAGGAAGGAATTGAGGGGGGGGGGGTGAATGGGGGAGCTGGGGCATTTGGGAACTCCCAGTGCATTGGATAGTTTCCATTCGCTATCACGTGAATTCCAGCAGCACTTGGTCGCATGGATAAATACCGGTGGGTAATTAATTATGAGATCACAGTGGGAGTCTATAAATGTGCTGCTACGTATGTACCCTCCAGGGCCGGCTCCAGGCACCAGCCCACCAAGCTGGTGCTTGGGGCGGCACCTGGAGGGGGGCGGCGCGGCGCTCCGGCCCGAGAGCGGGGCCGCGACCGGGCTTGCCGCCCCCCCCCCTCGCGCTGCCTCTGGCCGCCGGGGAGAGCGGAGCCCCGGCCGGGCTCGCCGCCCTCCCCCCGTCGCTCTGGCCGCCGGGGCTCTGCCCTCCCCTGCGGGGCTCGCCGCCCTCCCCTGTGGGGGGGGCGGCGGGAGGCTTTTTTGCCTGGGGTGGCAAAAAAGCCAGAGCCGGCCCTGGTACCCTCTCTATACACGTAATGGACTGGAGAGTGCTTTGTCTCTGTCCTTTTGTAGAGTCTGCCACAAAACCGCTTTTTTCAGAAATGAACCAGATTGGATCCGCCATAAAACAAAAATCTCCCCACGTTGGTAGGATGGTGTCGAGGTGTCCTTTGGGGGTTTTAAAATCCTGTTTTCAATGAGTCTTAGAAACCCTAAATCTTTTGGGTATCCATTTCGTAAGCTAATATTTTTGCCTTCATCACGTGGGCACTGGCTCGTTGTGGTAGGATCATGCTTTAGGGCAGGGTGGACATTTTGGTTGTTATAGGGTTGCTCTTGAGTGCTGTGCCGTGCATGCTGGGTTTTGTTTTTAGGGCTGTAGGAGAAGAAGGTTCGTGCTGGTTTGTTGTTGTAGGGCTGCTCCTGAGAGTTGGGCTGCAGATATTGATTTGTTGTTACAGGGTTGGGTGTGAACACGGGGTCTTCTGCCCGTCTTTTGGGGTGACGGGATGGTGCAAAGGCACAAAGTATTCAAAGACAACCAATAAAGAATTAAATGGGGTTTGCAAGCCTACATGAAACATTGGGAGAACTAGCGTTGGTAGGATCCTCTTTAAGGAACGTTAGTGATCATCCCCGAAGGTTTTAGAATCCGAGTGATCTCCAGGTTGCTGATAGCAGCGGCTGTTTCTATCCAAGCAGTACGATTTGACAAGGGAGAAGAATGCCTGCTTAAATAATGTCTGAACCAGAATCTCCATCTGGCCGTTTCCCCCGACTCTCGCCCCTGTATGGGAACGCCTCTCTGTCTGCTGCTACATGCCTTCCTGACTGCTACAGATGGATTCCCTGTGCACGTCAGTTTCCTGATTTGCTTGCTCTGGCCTTTCCAGCAGCATGTGGACGTTGCGATGTGGATTGCTGAATGATGAAAAGCATTCTGCAAAGTCGGTGGTGACCACATGACTTTCCCCAGGCAGCTCCGATGAAATCGCATTTTGGGTTTGCTCTGGGTATTAGGAGAGGGTTTTTTTCCTGTTCCCAGCAGGGAGCGTACCCAGAGTCAGCACTTTCTCTGCAGGCAGTTGAATTGCACCTTGTTTTATACTGTGCATCTCAGGTTGTAGTCATTGCTCTGTTTGTGAGCCATTGTGCATACGTGTATAAGAACCTATACACGCTGCGCTAAAGGATCCTAAAGCTCTTTACAAGCTTAGGAATCATGCATACAAACTAGGCAGGGATTGCTCAGAGGCAGCCATCTCTGGGGTGGAACATGGCAGCTGTTTAACAGCTCACAGCAATTTTCCACTTTAATTTAGGAGTGGAAGTGGTGCTGAACGCTATCTCTAGCTGAAATGACAGAAGAGTTTAAATAGGCGGAATGTAGGAACTGTGTTATGTTTTGACCGGGACACTGAGGTTAAAAGCTATTACCAAAAAAACCCCAACCACTCCCAACTTCGGTTTCACATCTTCTCTGAAAGATTGCTCCTCCTGCCATCAAGCAGCCTCTGTTTGGGGCACTGGTTCTCTAGGGGGAAAATGCCACCTACTCCCAGACCCACACCAAAGATTTCCACCACAGTGAGCTGGGCTGGTTTAATTTGCAGTCGGCTGCTGGCCACTGGATTTGGATAGACTTTTGACAGCAGCTATTCTAATGCAAAGTGGCATCGTTCAGCCCTGCAGGCTAACTGGGTTTGCAGAGAAGAGCTAGTAGCGTTGTGAGATGTGGACCAGAAGTTCTGAATTCCCATCTCCCCACTGGGACTGGCGCTCGTCTCCTCTGTGAAGGACAAGTGATGAATCAGGTAGATGTGACAAGCCCTTTTATTCTGGTTGGATGCTGGAGGGAGATCACTGATGACCCTTGGGTTCTGGACATTGCTCCTTGTGCCCGTTACTAAGTGCATCCAGTCAGTGGTGCTGATGCAAATGATCAGCCGTGTGTATGAAGGACATAATAGCAACTCTGCTAGCTGCAGTAGCTCCTCTGTTGCAGATGCACAGTGCATCCGCTCTGCAAAATACGTAGGGCCTACCCTAACCCGCGGGAAGATCGGTGTTTCCTTTTGCATTACATTCAACTGCCTGCCTGCAAAACCCCCGTTTAACTGCTGACCGAAACAGGCACTCAAGAGGTTTACATTCCAAGATTCTTTGCAGGGCAGCCGGTTTCCTTAATCTGCGTCTGTGGCGTGCGTCTGTCTGAATTTGGACTTTGTGGATATCAGTGCTGAACTCGGGCCACAAAGTTCCCATCCAGCTTTTCCCAACATTGCGGGGGGAGGTTCGCGTCGGTCTCGGTGTTGACGCGAGGGATTCGGATGTTTCCGATGTTGCATTAATGGGTATCGAGTGGGGCAGTGGTTAGAGAAAGCAGCGAGGACACAGAGCACTTGGAATACAGCTGTGACAGCTGTTGCTTGGGGCCAGATGCAGCCAGCCCTGGGCAAGATCCCAGTGGAGTGTGGGCAAGGGCTACCAGGGTTGCTAGGTAAGGGAGGTGGCAGAAGGTCAGCAAGGCAGAGGCAGGAGGAAAGGTTCCGTTGAAATTGGAAATGTAACCCGGAGAAGGAGTGGCGCCTAGCCCCAGAATTGCCTACCCACGCTGTAAAGCGGACGCTCTCCTGGAGTGCGCATTGCAGGGCATGGGGTGCTCTGCACCAGAACTGGTGGCCACCACTTGCAATTCCAAACCCAGTTATAACGCCACCAATGGCCTCCCATCTACGCTCCAGATGTTGCCAGGCCAGCGGCCCCATGTTGTAATGGTCATGGGCCAAACACACTGTCCTGCGCAACCCCCCTGATGATGCGGCACGTAGTTACAATGCACAGTGGGCCTGGCCAAGCAGCAAGACCAAATCCTGTTAGAACCCAGGGACCCAGTTCTGTAAGCTCCTGTCCTGGCTGCAGTCCCTCTTGGGTTCAGGGAAGATGGTCACACTTTGCCCAACTCACTTGCAGAATTGCTTATTCCCCTCTCCCTCATACACTGGTTGCTTTTGTTCCTGTGAATCGCGCTAATTTCCACCCCCTTGTAGCTACACTCCAAGATCTATAGTGACGCTACAAACCACTGAGTGCTGTAGTTTTGCCAGAGGCTCAGAGAGAGAGAGAGAGAGAGAGAGAAATGCTGGTCCTGAAAGCTTGGCAAAGCCCTGCTTTCTCTGGGACGGGGGGGAGGAAACCAGGAGGGGCGAGACAGAGCATGCAACAACCTAATGCCATGAGGTTCCAGTTAGTAATTCATCCCGAAGCCTGGTCAGGTAACGTCTAGCAAATTCGATTAGAAATCACACCCATAAAAAATTCCTTTTAATGATGCTGAACGCTGGGCGGGGATGGAGACAGAGGACAGGGGGCCTGGGAGGAGGAGGCAGATTTATAGTGAGCTGCAGCTTAGAGAAAAGCAAGGGAGCCTTATCTGCAAATGCCCCAGGGACGCCTGTAGCCAGCGTTGCGGAGGGTTGGTTAAGGGGGAAGAGATTTGTTTTGTCTGCTAGCAGTGCTGCCTGCCCTGCTCCCCCCCTCCCCGCAATTCAATCTGGCTAGTTTCGAATTCCCTCCTCCCAGCCAAGCACAAAACCCTCCTCGCCGCGGACCCCGTAATGTAATATCCCCACTGAAACCCAGCTCCTCTGCATTTTCCCAGGACGTGAAATTAAAACCAGAGGCGGGGAACTTTTCCCTGCTTCCAGCACTCCCTGTGTCTGGGGTTATTGTAAGCAGTGCTGTGGGGCGGGGAGCTGACCAGGATGCTGCCTGTTTCCGGCACCGTGATAATTGTCTCTCCCTTAAAAGAGGCTCGCAGCATGAGCAGCATAGACCAGGGGGTCTCAACCTTTTTCTTTCTGAGGCCCCCCCAACATGCTATAAAAACTCCACGGCCCACCTGGGCCCCAACAACTGGCTTTTTGTATATAAAGCCAGGGCCAGCGTTAGGGGGTAGCAAGCAGGGCAATTGCCGGGGTCCTCATGCCACAGGGGCCCCTGTGAAACTACATTGCTCAGGCTTCGGTTTCAGCCCCCGGTGACGAGGCTCAGGGCCCCGGGCTTCAGCCCTAGGCAGTGGGGCTTCGGCTTTCTGCCCTGGACCCTAGCAAGTCTAATGCTGACCATGCTTGGAGGACCCCCTGAAACCTGCTTGCGGCCCTCCAGGGGGCCCCGGACTCCTGGTTGAGAACCACTGCCCTAGACGGCACTTGATCTGGTTAATAACTGCAAGCCCCCAAGCCGGCAGACAACAATGCCTGTGTTCAGATTCTACCACCCCAGCTCACCTCGAGGAGCGCCTAATTGGCGAGTAGCCCATTGGTAAGTTAAGGTGTCTAGTACTTTGTTTCCTCCCTCTTAAAAGGAAGGAGCCCAGGTGGCTGGGGGACCAACTCCAACCTGCCCAAGTGGTCTGGAGATGAACGATTAAAGGGTTAGAAACCCTGATTTATTAAGTTTAACAAAGAGAAGGTTACGGGGTGACTTCATTACAGTCTACAGGTACCTAAGTGGGGAATAAATACTTAATAACGGGCTCTTCAGTCTAGCAGAGAAAGTAGAACCCAATCCAATGGCTGGAAGTTGAAGCTAGACAAAGTCAGACTGGAAACAGGGCGTACGTTCGTAACCGCGAGCGTGATTATCCATTGGAACGACTTACCAAGGCCTGTGGTGGATTCTCCATCAGTGACCATTTTTAAATCAAGCTGGGATGTGTTTCTAAAAGCTCTGCTCTAGGGATTGTTTTGGGGCAGGTCTCTGGCCTGTGCTCTGCAGTGGGTCAGGCTGGAGGATCCCGATGGGCCCTTAGAATCCGTGAATCAGTGAAAAACCTGAATCTCGCTCCAGTGCATTAGCCACCGGCCCTTCCTTTGTCGGGACTGGTTCCTCACCCCTGAGGCAGGCTGCGTGTTCGCTGCACGTTAGCTGCCTCGCCAGCTCAGCGGTGGCTTGCACTGAACGCATCTTGGCAGTTCCCCGGCGCTTTTGCCTGGGCTCCCTTTTCCGCCTGCCCTGTGCTGTCTATTTTTAGCCTCGGTTGTTGAGACCTGATCCGTAACAACATCAGAACACGCATCTCCCTGCATCAGTCCGTGCTCGTCGGCTGAGCGTGCACCGCCTGCAGCGCTGATGTAAGAGCCCCGACCGGCCCTGGGGGGATGGCTGTCCCTGGTGTATTCCCTCTCTGCCTTGCTACCCCCAGTGCCAACTGAGCATGTGACATGTGCATGGAGCCCAGTTTCTCCCGCTGGGACAACAGGATGGAACCACCCACCAGCAGAGGACGTCAGACTCCTGGGTTCATCCTGTCTGCTGCCGATGTGCTGGAGCTCATATGCTGGCTTTGAGCATATGAATACATGATGTTGCCCTCACAGACACGTTAGGACAAACTGAGGGAGTTCTCCTTTAGCTCAAGTGGAAGAAGCACATGGGTCTGGAACATAAGGACCAGGGTTCAAGTCTCCAGCTGTCTCTTTGGAGAGAAGGGGAAGAGGTAGAGTTAAATCTGACCTGCTGGGGGCTCCTTACATTCATTTTCTTGGTGATATGATGCCCAGCTAATTGTGTTTGAACTGTGGCTGAAGGAACTGCAGTGAGCAGCCTGGCTCTGCTTCCAGGTTTATGCTGGCAAATGTTATTAACTAAATGGCTCCAATTCATTAGGTAACGAGATTCTTCATTTGCAATTTCCTGCAGCACTTGTTTCTGAACAGCCCTTTGCACTGGGTATTGAGATGCATAAATGAAATATAAATGTAACCTGCAGTAAATTAGCAATAGCTGCCTCCCTGGTGGTGGTTAAAGCCAGTTCTTGTTTGGGAAGGAGCCTGATCTAGGGGTCAGAGCTGCTTTCCTCATCCTTTTTCTGCCAGTAAGCAAAGCCGCGTTAGCGACCAGCGCAGACCGAGGGCTGGGTGCCCTCGAGAGAGAAGGGAGACTGTGTCAGAGGCAGTGTTTCCCGACAAGACAGATGGGATTTCGTAGTGCAAAGGCTGAAATTAACGTGACTCGAATCCCATGGCGCTGCCGTTTCCTGTTACGTCCTGGCCAGGCCCTTCCCTCTCCCCAGCCTGTTCAAACGGTGCCCGCCTCTTCTCCACCCTCCCTTGGCTCTATCCCTGCCCCCTCCCTGGAATCCTTCCACTTGCTGCAGTTGGTTGAAAGGTTGACCATGTTTTTCATCAAAAATGTGAATGCCGATGGGGAGGGGAGGGACAGAAATGCCCCATTTCCCCTCCGGCTCTAGCACTCGCTTCCTGTCTCCAGCATCTGATGCACACTTCCCAGCCCCATGAGGCTCTGTGGAATTGCACAGGGAGGTAGGAATGGCCAGGCTGAATCAGACAGTCCATCTCGTCCTGTATCCTGGCTCAGCAGACAGAACCAGCTGTTTCAGCAGAAGGTGAAGGAAGCCCCCACCAGCTAGTGGACAGTTATGGAATAATACATTTGACCCCAGCTAAGGAGTGGATGCCAGGAAGCTGGTGGAGTTTATGTCCCAAGGAAGGTGAATAACAACAAAGCGGTGTTGCACGTGGAAGGGAAGGCCACGTTTGGTGGGCCTCCAGTGTTCCAGACAGTTGCACCATTTCCTAAAGATGACCTGCAAAGAGTAGGAGAAATGGGCATGTGCATCTTTATTTTTGCTGCTTCCTGGTGAATGAGAAAAGATCTGAAAGGTTTGTGGAAGGAAAAAAACCCAACAACCTGGTGTGTTTGTTACATTATGAATTCAGTTCTTTTCCACTCTGTTTCCCTGAAAGACTCTTTCGATGATTGGGGAACTAGTCACAGACACCAAGCATTTGAAAACCGATTAAATGGAAAGAGGGGAGATTTTGATGTTCAAAACTCTGTTGTTTCAGCAACAACTAATTAACTCAGACACCTGCTAAATAGTTGGGGGGAAAGCTCTCTCATTAAAGATGCAAACCCCAAGCTAATCGGATGGATCCAGTCACTGAACTAATCCATGTTTACGTCTCTAGCACTTGTTAGAGCTGCCGATGAGATGGAAAGCTGGTGATGCTAATACTCTAGAATTTTTCTTTCTTCGTTGGTATTTACATATTTTTGAAATAAACATTTATTTTTTTTATAAGCTTCTTGGAAACAAACATCTCCCAGGCCAGACAATGTGCTGACCGTCTCCGGATGACTCCTGGTCGGCTGTCTACTGGGAGGCTGCATCCCCTGCTCTCTTGACAGGTAGAAATTCTTTCTCAACATTTGGCTGCAGATGCGTTTCATGGTTCAGCAGCTGACCCCGGTACCGAAGAATGTTCATTTCTGCACCTTGGCTCGTGCAACTGAGCAGTCCTGGAGGGAGCTGCAGGAAGGGCTGGCTCCGTCTATCCCAACACATGCGGCAGCGCCGCCTGGAGCACTCACGGTGCATCCAGTTTATAAAGGGGGGGTGATGAGAGCTTCCTCAAAGACAACTTCTAGGAACTTTGGGCCGGACAGGTGCTCCATCCAGTCCAATATCGAAGATCCAGACCTTGCAATTGGCAGTTACGGTCTCAGCTGCTCCCAAGGAAAGTCTACTCCCAAACCCCACACGTGAGAGCTTCTGCCACACAGCAGGAGGCTTTATCCGGGCTTTCCCCATCTTGCACCTCAATTACTGCAACATCCTTTTCTCTGGCCTTGACCAATGCAGTCCTGTCGCGCTCAGATCCCTTCAGAATGCTGCTGCAAAGATTGTTTGCCTGGCCTGTTGCTTTGACCGTGTCGCCCCCTCTCTTTGCAACCCTCCACTGGCTCCCCCTTCTCTAGCGTACCAAAAATATAAGCTGCTTCTCTTCGCTTTCAAGGTCCTGCCTGGCCTTTCCCCATCTCTCATTCGCTGTCCCACCGCCGGTCGGTCCAGGATCCCAGCCTCCACTGCCCACTTGCTTGTTTGAAAATGTAACACCTTTGTGCTGTCCCCCGTGCTGCCCCTCTTGCTGGGGTTGAGCTCCCCATAAACATCCACAAAACTAATGAATTAGCCTCCTTCAGAACCCTCCTTAAGACCCTCCTTTTCCGTGATGCCTACACAAAACTTGACAGTGGTTAGTCTGCTGGTGTGCAGAGACCACAGCCTGTCCTGCTGACCAACACCGTCTCATGGTTTTCTTGTACTCCCCTGTCAGTCTGTATCTACCTTTGTCTGTTGTTTTATATGTAGATGATAAGCTGTGTGGGCCACGGGCTGTTTTTTATTCTGTGTTTGTACAGTGCCTAGCAAAATGGGATCCATGACTAGGGCTCCTAGGTGTTGCAATACTACTACTACTAATTATCCTTCCAAAACTCTAGTCTGGTGTGTGTTTTCATATGTACTATTCTAACTCTTGCTAGTCTTGTTACTCCTATGAATGCCTCCTACCCATTTAATCCTGCTAAACTTCTTGGCATCGGTGACATCTTGTGGCAATGAGTTCCACCGGCTAATTATGTATCATGTGGGGGGAAATCTTTCCTTTTGACCAGGTCTGACTTGGCCGCTTTTCAAGTTCATTGACTGTCCCCTTGTCCGTGTATCATGACACACGGGTCATGCTGGTTTCTGATCAATGCTCCCTGTCCCATTCATTATGTTGCATGCTTCTGCCATGTCCCCTCTGAACGTACCTAACTCATGGCAGCACTGCTTCATTGCTAGCTGCAGAGGGAGCCGCTGTCAGTGCAGCCGCCATGCTCGTTTCCCAGGCGAACTTTTGACCAAGGTCATGCGACGGATCCCAGAACAAGAAAGCCGCACTGGGCTGCCATGGAAAAATCAGCTTCCGGCGGCTGAGGTGGTGTCATTATTAACCATTGACTCTAACCCCCCACCCCCGATCCCCATTACTTACAGATGCCTGGAGTAAAATTGCGCATAAGGGCTGCAGTGCCTGCTGTTTAAATAATAGTGCTTCAATTAAGGCCCATTTTGCATCTTCTGGAGAAGAGTGTGTTTTGTGCATCCTCCTGGGAGACGTCTGCTCGGGTTACATCCGCCAAACGATCCTCATGACTCCCCTCCCCCGCCTCCTGAACAGAAGCTGCATAATTGCAGCAAACGCCAAAAGCAATCTTCATGTCGGTGGGAGAAGAGGCTGGTTTTGTGTGAATTTAGTGCTTCTGAAAGTAGCAGACAGATTGGCTCGGTGTGTGTGTGTGGGGGGGGGGGGTCAGCAGTCCTGGGTAGCTCAGATGTTGGGCAAGTTTCCTCCACCTAGATGTGCCTGGGTCCAGAACCCTGACCTAAAAATCCTTCCCTTGCCATTCCAGCTGGGGGGTCTCCGGCCAGCTCTGCCGGTGCAGTTTGTTCTCCGCCTGTAGCAGTCGCTGCTGATCCCGGCATCCTGTCTGCGCTTGGCTTGCCCCCATTTAGATCTCAGCTCATCGGGGCAGTGTCCTGCCTGGGTGTGTGCATCCTGCGTGGCTTTTGATTGGTTAAAGCCCAGTTAGGCCGCGTGAGAGGCTGGTGAGGTTTAATGAGGGGGAGCTGGCAAACTGGGCTATGCAGCTGTTGAGAATTTAATTGGAAATAACTTGAGGAGGTGGTTGGCCTTTTAAATGGATCAGCAGGGACCACCCAGCAGGCGCAAATAAAAAGTGTTGATTTCCCACTTGGTATGGAGCTCCTAGCCCGTGGGCAGCACCTGTGTGGAGCACCTCCGAGCCAGGCTGAGGCACATCATCCCCACGGAGCAGCCCAGAACCGCCCAGCCCACTTGGCCAAGGCATTGCATCCATGTATAGTCACCACGGAGCTGACCAGCCCAGGCGGGACAATCACATGAGTGAGCATAAGAACGGCCATACTGGGTCAGACCAGAGGTCCATCCAGCCCAGTATCCTGTCTTCCAACAGTGGCCAATGCCAGGTGCCCCAGAGGGAATGCACAGAACAGGTAACCATCAAGTGATCCATTCCCTGTCGCCCATTCCCAGTCTCTGGCAAACAGAGGCTAGGGACACCATCCCTGCCCATCTTGGCTAATAGCCACTGATGGACCCTATCCTCCATGAACTTATCTAGTTCTTTTTTGAACCCTGTTATAGTCTTGGCCTTCACAGCATCCTCTGGCAAGGAGTTCCACAGGTTAACTGTGCGTTGTGTGAAGAAATACTTCCTTGTGTTTGTTTTAAACCTGTGCTCATGAAGTTGACCACGTCTCCCCAGCGACCGGACTGTGCTGTAAATGCTTAGTCCTTCTGAGAGTGCCTGGCCATCTCTTCCCCTCTGGCTCAGACCTACTTTGTCCTTGGGCATTTTAGGGTCGTGCTACTCAGTGAGGGGCGAATTTCTGAAATGGCAGGAAAAGAATCCCCCGAAAGAACCCCCAGGACAGCATCTGCTTCCTTGAAAGCTACATAAAATCGGCAACCCCTCTGGTGCTCACAGGCTGGGAAGAAAAGGGAGGGGAGTCTTAGCCCTGACACAGGGAGGCTGCTGCCCTAGGACAGAGTCAGATGAACGGGGATTCCAGCCCCGTTTCACTGACCGACTGGGCTGCAGCCCCTACTGTCAACGGGGAGATTCAATGTGCACCCGCGTCACTTACCCTGCCCTTAAGTGGTGACCGCTTCTCTGCTGCAAAGTAGCATTGCCTGGGGCTGATCACCAACGGCTGAAATCCCTAGTGGAGGCAAGGCCCCGGAAACCTCCACCGTACTGGCAGCAGCCCACGTGAGCTCGCGATTCAATAATCATAATAATGGATAGTAGGATCCCCTGTAGCTGCCCTGTTCAGGGAACGTCTGCAACCTTTGGCTCATTGGAGGTGCAGGTAAATGTGATTTTCCCTGGACTGCAGCAATGTCCGTATCTGTGCTAGTTACATGGTTGGTCTCGGGGAGCTCAGAGCGGAAGGGCAGGGTGAGCGCCGCAGGGCAGGGTTGAGGTCTGTCGGCTCCTTCTGTTCGGGGCCAGAGCGGCACTTAGTGTTTTGAACGGGTTGAGAATCCGTGGGGCGCTTTAGTGCATCGAGACGAAAAGGAGTTAAGAAAAAATTAAAAAACCCAAACTTCCCTGATGGGAGAGGTTATTGATTGCACTAAAACTGTGATCTGAACCCCTCTCCCCCCCCCCGCCCCGCCCCCAGGCGAGCGAGGGCAATGGGCATGTTCTCCTCTGTAACCAGAGCGAGGGCTATGGGCAGGTCGGATGAGTGCCATCCAGGGAGCACTGAAACCGGGCCCGTGTGTTTGATTCTCTCTTCTCCTGCCAAAGGCTTAAGAAGATTGAGAGTGGAATTGTTCCTCCTTAATCTCCTCTTCTGGAGCCTGTTTTAGTCTTTTGTTCCCGTTCCCGTTAGTTTAAAAGTGATTCTTTTTTAAGTCACGGTGAGATATAGGGAGAGGCTGAGGCTCAGCTCTGCGCGGTGGTGGTGGCACAAAGAGAGCTTGAGTTTTGGTGCCATTGAGAGCGAACAGGTGAATGGCAGAGCAGCGGGGGACCAAAACTTCCCCAGCCCAGCTCTGCTGATGCTCTGGAATCCTGACTCCTAGCATCCCCTGCCGTGCCCATCCTACCTCCCCCAGCAGCTGTCCTGATTCCCCTCAGTCCTGACCCACAGTGCCTTTACCGTTCCACGGCTCTGCTGATGCCGCTCCGCCCAGACCCGCCGCACCCCCTGCTACTCCCCAGCTCTGCAGCTGCCCCCCTTTCCAATCTGTTGCCGGGCAGAGAGAGCCTGCCAGATGGGCCGCATGATGCATGTGGTGGTTCAACGATTTGGGCAAGTGCTGAGGGCACAAAGGGAAGGACCATCCTGGCCTCTTCCCATCCCCACCTACATGGGGCCAGCCAGAATGTGACTGACAGAGCAGTGTGTGGGTTGGGTAGAGAACAGACCCTCGCATCTGCTGCTGTATAAACTTCCTGTAAGCTCCACACAAGAAGCGAGCTGGGATGGTGAGGGAGAAATTTGCCTTGGGTACGGTGCAACGCATGTCCTGTGCAGCCCCGAGCTGCTTGTTTGCTCTGGCGCCGTCTGTCTTAGAAGCAGCATTTCAGCTTCCCCCATCAATCTGCTCTGCCGTTTCCCTGACAAAGGTTTGTGTCTCCTTTATTTCAGCCAGTGCTGTTTGTCTTACTCCAGGACTGTGAAATTTGCCCGTTTAGCTGTAGGCGAGTGGAGGGCTGGGGAGGGCTCTGTGCAGCTTTGCTCACTGCATAACTGACCGTTTGCAAGTTCAGCGTAGTTCCCGCTGGAGAATCTGGGCTCTGGAGGAAGCTGTCACTGTTCAGTGTTGGGGATCAATGAGGGCTCTTTACATCAGAAGTGGAAACTCACGGCTTCACATTGATTCTCCTGCCTGCCTGTAATTGACCAGTGATTTACGGTCCCTCTTGGGGCTGCGGGTGGCTGGTTTGAGAGAGACCATTTTAAAAACGGATCTTTTGTTTCTTTTTCTAGGGGACTGCAGTTCTGGGAGCTAGAATTCAAGAGCAGATCATTCCTCTACAGGCAGGTATGGTAGAGTGCCGCGATGGTGATACAGCTCTATCCGCCGTCAGCCCCTTTCACCCAGGGATCTCAAAGCACTCAGCAAACTTCACTACATCCTTGGGAGGTGTCTTCCCTATTTTACAGAGGGGGAAACTGAGGCAAGGAGGCGCCGTCATTGCTCTGGCCACGCAGTGAATCCATATTCTTATTTCAGCGTTTGGACCAGTAGAACCAGAACCTCTAAGTTTGCTCCTAAAATGACTGGAGGTTCCAGGCCATGTGGGTGGGAGTTCTAAATAATAATATAGAGAGAGATATACCTATCTCCTAGAACTGGAAGGGACCCCGAAAGGTCATTGAGTCCAGCCGCCTGCCTTCACTAGCAGGACCAAGTACTGATTTTGCCCCAGATCCCTAAGTGGCCCCCTCAAGGACTGAACTCACAACCCTGGGTTTAGCAGGCCAATGCTCAAACCACTGAGCTATCCTTCCCCCCAAACTACCTTGCCTTATCCCTTCGGTTTGAGTGGCTGCAGCCACTAGCCAGGCAGTCTCACTCTGTGCTACGATGCTGACCCTAGTGACGACCCTAGTGACGACAGGCTGGAGTTTTCACTTGTGTTTTGGATCATGAAATACTACGTGGAACTATAGAAAGGAGAGCTGGAAAAGCGCCATTACGCCGTGTGGTTCCTCTCCCAGGGAGATTCTTCCCTTCTCTGCCCTGTTTTCTAGCTTTGTCCTGTCTGCTTGGAAATGACTCAGGAGGGGGGTTTTCACCACATTTCCCCCCCTCCCTCCCGGTAGAGGCTGCTCCTCAGTTTAATGGAGCTCATTGTTAGGAAAGAGTTGGCAATGCTGGTCGGTGGGTCTCCGCCATGGTCACGTTCTGGCAGCAGAGAGAGGGCAGCTTGGTCTTCTTTGTGGGAGCAATAAGCAGCTCTTTTGGATTCCATTACGGCAGACCAGCTTTGTTTTCTTAAACTCCCTGGCTGCAGGCGCCCAGGGACTGAGCGGCCAAGGCGGAGCAGCAGTGGGCTCGAAACAGGGGAGACCTTCAGGGCATGGGAAGGACGTAGGCCCATTCCCTGTTCCCGGGAAGGACAATTAAGAGAGAGAGATTGTCTGTCTCCCTCCAAGTGAGCGT
Source organism: Emys orbicularis (assembly GCF_028017835.1). Classification (NCBI taxonomy): domain Eukaryota; kingdom Metazoa; phylum Chordata; order Testudines; family Emydidae; genus Emys; species Emys orbicularis. The sequence goes on from NC_088704.1 coordinate 16,212,978, forward strand.
TTTAGGCATTAGGAGGTCCCAGCCTCGGGCGGTGATGTTCTGGGCCCCCCCACGCTCCATCTCTGCCCAACTATCTACTGCAGACAGCTATGACAACCTCCCCCATCCCTGCAGAAACCCAGCTCAGCTTTGAACTGTGTGCACCGACCTACCCACTGGGGCAGTCAGGATGCATTTGACAAGGGAAGCAGGGTGGGGCAGCCCAGGAGAATTGTCACGAGGCGTGTAATGTGTTGGCCCCGTGAGGCTGATGAGGATGCGGGGCGTGTGGCTATCCCAGATCCCTGAGGCAGCCGGCCTTTAAAGCAGGCAGACGTGAAACACTGAGGCATCGGAGTTAGATTCGCAGCAGGCAGTGACCTCTAGTGGGGAAAATGTAAAATAGTGCGTGTCCAGAAGGGTCGTTTCTTCACAGTCAGACCTGGCTTGTTTTATCCATGCTGAAGTATAGGATCTTAGCAGGTAGAGCTGGAAAAGACCTAGCTGGCTTGAGCAGGGAAGATCCATAAAACAGATCTGTGCTGGGTTGGCCCATCAATCTGAAGATTTAGCGACCGAACCCAACCCCCTAGTTGCTAACTGCACTGGGAGCCGGCTGCTTTGATTGGATTAAGGCATTAGTGGGAAAGTGATGGTGCTTTGTCTTCTTATAAATAACTCCTCGCTCGTTTGACCTGTGCGTGGGTTTAACAAGGACAAACCCGATTAGCTGAGTTTACTCCACTGTAACGCAACCGCCTGGATAATTGTTTCCTCCTCTTTTATAGTGTTGTGCTTAGGTCCTTGCAGGATTTGCTTTACATTTGTTTCTTCATTTTTCTTGTAAGGGCACAAGCAGCCTAATAAAACAAATCTAAACGGAACTCCGATGTTAGCCCCAGCCTTCCCTTCTGTGCGGGCACAACCGATTGCACGTACGGAGGTGGATGTGCATTTGCACAACAGCTGTTTGCACAAGTAAGCGTGGCAGCTGGGCCCCCGTGTGTTTGATCCGAGTCCCTCGTACAGATTCGGTCTGCGCTCATGGGTTGCTGGTAAAATCAGCTAGTGGAAAATCTGGAGAGATCCACGGGAGGGGATGAGATAGCAGTGGGTGGGATACAAGTTACAACCACAAGCAAGTGCTGCACCAGTAGCATGTTCTGTGGCCCAACTCCAAATGTCAATGGGACTCCCCATCCCTGCGATGTGTGACACAAAGGCAGTTGTGAGCTGGTGTCTCCCCTGAGCCTGCATGGTCGCTTTCCTCTCAGCGCCCGGGATACTAGTCAGCCAATCGCAAAGCTCCAGCAGTGTCGAGGAGGGGTCTTGCGGGACCTCACCAAACACATCGCCCAGCTTGAAAGGCCGGTCGCCACTGAGCCGGGTGGAATTAGGTGTTGGGGCTTCTGTGCATTGCAGAGTTCTAGGAATGCTTGAGCGGCTGTTCCCACAGGCAGTGAGCTCAATGGATGACGTCCCAATCGCGTCAGTGACCCCCGCTGAACCTTCTCTCCTGCTGGTTGGCCCTGTTAGGAGCTGGCTGCCTGGTTTTGGAACCCACTCCCCTCTTTCTCCCTTTATTTTCCTGGGGATCTCCAAGCCCTTTGCACATTAAACTTCTCAAGGGCAAATTGACTTGCCCACAGTCATGCAGTGAGCAGACCCCAGCTCTTCCCCAGCTCTAACCACTAGACAGTCTCTTTGATCGTGACCGCAGAACAGCCCGTGTCCCTAGAAATGGATCGCTAGCCAGGCTTGTGGTGGGAGTTTAAAGTGACATTTCTTGACTGCAGCCTAACAGGGCAACATGAAATATGCCAGGGGCCAGGAGATAAGTCTAGTTTCAGAATAAGCTCATCGATATACGAGGGAGGAGGAGGGCTGGGAGTCGATCGTGCAGCCTAGCTAGCACCCTCAGCCCTATATCCCTCTGATGAGATCAGTCGGAGCTCCTGGGAGAGCAGCTACGCTGCAAAGGTACCAGCTCAGAGCCTGCCAGACTCTGTTTCTGGAAGAGCTATCAGCAGAAAGGAGCTTTCTTCAGCCCTGCTCAGAAGGGAGGTGCTGAGTTTTTTTTCTTGGCTCAGATGACAAGAGGGAAGGAGGGTCAGGCAGTAGGCAGCCCCAGAAGGTGGCTTTCAGGACGTGCTTGTGTCCTTTGGTGCTGCAGCATGATGAACTGCATCAAGAGCAGGAAGGAGTCTGGGCTTTTAGTTTTTGTTTTAGCAGTTCAGGTTGTGTCTGCTCTGCTTTTCCTCGAAGCTTCTGGGATGGGGGAGCTTAAAGGATGATAGGATCTGAACTCTCAAGAAAGTGGACCCAGAGCAATTGAGAAGAGGGATCCTTTTAGCTGAGATGGGACAGAAGCTCCTAGGCACTACCACAACTCAAACACCTGCCAGACATCTGGGAGAAAAGACATTTTTGTTAAAGTTTAATCGTCCCCTGCCCCTTCAGTTAAGGGCTCAAGGTTTTCGGCTCCTCCAGCAAAATCAGACTCGATATTCCTGTTTTTCATTATCGGGTGGCACCATAAAGAAGCTAAATAAATAAATAGGGTGCCAGCATAATTTTATTTCTACCTTTATAGGTCACCCAAAAAAGGAGGATCCTAATGGCTGGAAATTCCTGATGCAAAGTTATTAACTGTGATAGAATTCCAATTGCTCTAGCAGTTTTCATCCCCAAATGCTCCCCAAACTATCTGTACACACAGCCAGCAGCCTTGTGCTCTGCAATGCAGCTACCTCTGGGTTGGCAGGGAGCCCCGTGTGTGACAGCGAGTGGGCAGACACCAGGGCAAACCCTGCTCTTATGAAAGATGTCCTAGGGTCTTTCATAGCCAGACAGGACCTTGGTGTTTAAGGGTTTGTGCAAAAGTCCTGTACACACTTAGCTACCTGCATTAGAGTTTGTGTGTGAAACCTCAGTTAGTCCTGCTCTGATTCTTGGGGGTGAAGGGAGACAAGGTATTTAAACTCTTCTGCTGAGATGGCTAAGCCAGCGCCTTGGGCTGTAATGGAGAGAGCGCAGAGACGGTAGCAAGCACAGAAGCCAGGGCGAGGCAGCTTTTCATGGCATGGATGCTGGAATAATTTTCCCCTTGAGTCATGCGGGGGAAGGCTGTGGGGGAGCTGGTTGGTAGCTGGGGAGGAGACAGTGACACGGCTGAGGACAGGCTGCCAATAATATAAAAGGGAGCAAGTAACTTTTTAGTGTGCTTTTTGCATAAAAGCAAAATGGAAGTGTCCCCCTCCTGTGAGAGGCCGAACAGCGCTCTCTGCCCCATGCAACCTGCAGGGCAGGGACCCTGAGCAAAGGCTAAATAACATCTAGCATTTCTACAGTGCCTTGCATCCCCCCGGGTCCCCACTGGGCTAGCTATACCCTTGGAAAGGCAGCCAGAAAGGGCAAAGGTCGGAAGCCCTCGCAGCACCCGCTGACTGAACCATGGGGATTATGGCCCATGGCTACGCACTCAGGCTCACGTTCTCCTGGGCATGTTGAGAGCTCGGCTGCTGGCTGGCTCCTTGCACCGCCCACTTGTTAATTTCATCCATCTCTTAGATGGAGGTGTTCTACGCTTGTCTTTTAGACCATGAGCTCTTTGGGGCGGGGACTGCCATGTCCTACGGCCTGAGGGGAGCCGCAGGGCCTGCCCGTGCGAGCATAGCAGAGGGCTTTGGAAAGGCCAACCTGGGGCTCTCTGGGGTGCCCACTTTGAGGTGCCTTCAAAGGGCCTGATGTTCGGAAAGCACTGAGCATCCCGCCGGCAGAGTCAGCACCCCGCCCCATCTCCCCCTTTGAGTCTGCCCACGGCCCTTAAAAGGGGCACTGGCTGATGCGATGCTAGTGCCAATGGGTGGACAGTTTCCGTTTTGTGCATTAACTCTTGTGGGAGCTGTGAAATCCCATCATCTCCTTTCTCCAGCTGCACTGCGTGCTTTGAACAGGATCACTGCCAGTGCCCACTCTCCTGCCCCACCAGAGCTTTGCCTGGAGAGGATACAGGGCCCAGCTGTTGCTGATGGTTTTGCTGCTTGTTTGCTAGCAGTGACGCCTGTCCAGCTCCCGCCTGTAACTAACTAGCTGCTGGGCAGTCAGTGCCTTGAAAAACACAACAATGGGTTTCACTTCCTAGCAGCTGTATGGAACCCAAAGGCCATCCCAAGCCCTATCACAGCTGGCTTAAGGGGATTGAGGGGTTGGACCTATGATTGTGATGATTAATTATTTGTATTACCATAGTGCCCATGAGCTGCATTCATGGACCAGAACCCCAGCGTGTTCAAACATGGAAGAAAAAGACGGTCCTGCCCCAAAGAGCTTACGCTCTATCAGATCCTCTCTCTTAACGAGCGACAGCGCCTCCTGTAGGCAGACCTCATTCCTACTCGCATCCTTGGTGCTCTAGTTTTTAGCTTCGCTTCTCCTGCATGTTGGTAGATGTGCCCTTTTTGAGGAGGAGCTGTCAGGCGGTGGCTGCTCGTGTTGATGCAGCTGCTGCAAGCGGGCATTGGCTTCTGCCGCCCGTGCCAGGCAGCAGGCCGTGCACGGCCTGTCTGCGGAGATGCTCCGTGCCTCTGGCGTAGGAGGCTGCTGATTTTGGGGCATCTTGGGACAGGAGGCACCGACGGATGCAAGTGCCAGTGGCATCCATGCAGCACCTTCGGTTCCAGGGACAGAGAGGGAAAGGACAACTGTTAGCCTAGATGCTCAGGTGATAGACATGAGGGCAAGATTCTCCATGTAGCTCTCTCGTCCTCCCGGTGTGGATGGAAGCAGCAAGTGGCAGTGGGGAGGTGTTCTATGCAGATCAGAGGAGGTGTTTGAAATATCAAATTCCCGGCTGCGGGGGCATTTCTTTCTCGTCTGACTCACTTGTTTTTGGCTTTTTGAGAGAGACACGAGCCCCCGAGTCTCCCCCGCCTGGAAACCAGGTTGGTTGCGTAACTTGAGTTTGAAAGCCCAGCTCTGTCGCGTGCTCGTTAGTTTCCTACCACAGAGGGATGTGTGGGTGCTGCTGCTCCTCGCCTCTGCTCAGCTCTCTCTGCCCACGCGTGCGCTCCGGTTAGAGGCAGCGTTGCTGTGTAGCAGAAAGTTTCAGCGTCCCCGGCACTCTCAGTATCACTGCAAGGAAGGCTCTCATGATATAATGCAGAGGGCCCAGGAATTTTGTCTGAAGTTCACCCCTCCTCCTTTGGCCACTAGAGGTCACTGTGCTGATTTGTGTTATTGGTGGCCGCTGTCACTGCTGCCTGCAGTCCCAGGCACCGCTGAGCGGGGCAGACGCATGGAGCAGGCAAATCACAGCAGAGCTACCACTGCCATGCCCTGCCCCCTGCAGGCTGGAGATAGGGGGCAGCTGCTGGAGCTCACCAGCGGATTGGGGGAGCAGGGGCCATGCGTGAGGGGGTGTCACAAAGGCGGGGTCTCAGGGTATGTCTACGCTGCAATGCAAGTCCAGGGTTTGCACCCCTAACCCCTCTTCCGTGCACACACACACATGGCTCTGTCCCGGGACCCCTTGGGGGTGGAGGCTCCAAGCCTGGGTTCAAGCCCTATTGCTTTGCAGTGTAGACACAGCCCCGCCCCCCCCCGGACTCATGCTTGGGGAGTATCCCACAATCCCATGGGCTGACTTTTTGTCCTCTGAACGGTTAAGTTTCATGGGCAGTCCAGTTTTCCCGCACGGCCCCATGAACAAGGGGCAAGAGTGGCCACGTTGTGGGAGGGCGCTAGGAAGTCTGGGATATGCCTGGCTGGACTCGGACCTGCATAATGCAATGTAGATGCTGGAGCCCCAGGTTGGGTTTCAACGATTCCTAACCTTGGCTTACGAATGGGTGTAGACGCTCAAGTCCCAGGTTAACAAACCCAGGGCCGGCCAACTCGAGTTCTCTATCCCTGGGGTTGCGTTGCAGTGTAGACAGACCCTGAGAGTTAAAAGAGCAAGGCCAAGGGGTGCTTCTGGGGGATGTGGAAGCTCCAGGCTGCCACATTATGGACAGAGAGTCAGAGCTCTTTGGGGTGACTGGTCTGGGCCTGGTTCTCTTTGGGTACGTCTACACCGCACTAAAGCAGGCATGGCTGACCCGGGCACGCGAGGGTAGGCTGTGGGGCTGCAAAATTGCAGTGTGGACATTCGGACTCAGGCTGGAGCCCGGGCTCTGAGTCCCCGTGATGGGGGGAGGGGGGAGGTCCCAGACCCTGGGCTCCTGCTTGCCCCTGAACATCTCCACTGCAGTTTTACAGCCCCGTGAGCCCAAGTCAGCTGACACAGGCCAGCTGCAGGTGTTTCATTGCAGTGTAGACACACCCAGCGGGTCTGTGCCGTGATGGAGCCCCTGGGTTGACTCTCAGTAAAGAAGCCCAGCATAGAATAGACCACGGAGCTTGGAATCTCCTCCAAGGGCCTGAGTCCCCTTAATTCCCACTCAGCCCCTCTCAGGAGACGCCCAGAGCCCTTTGGGTCCAGACAGAGGGACAGAGTTAGCTGGGATGAGTGATGGGAGCTTCCCGCAGCTGGCTTGGCAGGGAGATGCCACAGCCAGTGGTGGCACTCAAAATACCTGCAGAAGAGGCCCCAGAGAGACAACGCATTCTTGCAGGGGCTGGTTTATCTGACCTTCCTTTGAGCAAAGGGCTTAATTTACCAGTCGCCAGTGCTGGAATTTGCTTGGCCCTCTCGGGCCATTTCTCAACCAGTGTGTGTTGGCAGGATTCCTCCCAGGGTGACAGGGACCGGGCATGCTGCCTTGAACTGCAGGGCATGAAGCATCTCTCCATAGGCTAATTCCCTGGCCCTGGTAGTTATGGAACGTTACATGCCCCTGGGCCCTGCTGGGTTACACTGAAAGCATCAGATGGGTTTTCACGTCTGCTTTTTATGAGGACAACAACGGGGCGGTATTTCTAAGCCGGATTCTCTGTTGTTTCAGGTACGAAGGATGGCAGGGGCTCTGGTAGCAGTTGGCCAAGGCAGGCTGGCTTCTTATCACATAAAGGAACTATTAGAGATTAGAGACTCGCTGGCTTATCCACAAAACACCATGGCTCCAGCAGCTGGACTCTTCCTGAAATCTGTGAAGTATGACGACGCTGGTAAGTGAATCCATGGAGTGCCGGTCAGAGGGAACCCTGAGCATCGCAAGACTCCTTCAGTGGAGTCGGATCTGCCTGTGAAGGCAGCAGTCACCTGCCCCAGCCTTGCTATCAAAACCATCTTCGCCATTATTCATCCCACAGGCTATTTATAGCCACGTTCCACTGAGTGCCGAAGTCGTAATGGGCGCTCGTTGCAATGGGGCATCATGGACGGGTGCGTTTCCTGGTCAGTTTCCTCCGTTGGTAAAACATTCATCATACAGTTTGCAAAGGGCTTTGAGATTCTTGGATGAACGGGGCTGTGTCAGGGCAGACGAACTAATGAAGCCTCGTTATACCCACGTGAGCATTCTGGCCGTTTTGATGAGGAAACCGAAGCAAAGGAGGTGCAGCAACTTGCCCGAGGTCACAGAGCAAATCAGTGGCTGAGCGAAGTCTAGGATCCAATAATTCTGGCTCCTGGTCCCCTGCTCTAACTACCTGACCCCTGCCCTCCCCGAGACAGGAACAGAACCCAGGGTTTGAGACTCTTAGTCTCTTGCACGTAACGAGTAGAGCTACTACCCTCTTTAAATGTTTAATAGCGGGCTGAGAAGGGTAGTGGGCACCAGCCAGATACCCAGAATTTGCTCGCATCTTCATTCCCATCTCTCACTGGGTTGTTCTTGCACAGAACCCATAATGATAAGGCCTGTTGCTTAACCTGTCCAGAACAGGAGACAGAAATCCAGGGGGTCCCTGTGATCGGAGACGTGGTATCTGTTTTAAGCTGTTTATTTCAGGTACTGCTTGAGGAAGTTTAAAAAAAAAAAAAAAAAAAGCCAATCTGTTTCTCCTAAAAGATTATGAATTCATACAATCCAAAATTCATATCCCCTGTAGGGAGGGAGGATATTAACTGGCTTGAACGATAAAAGCGATTTTATTGCAGGCAGAATGTGATAAGATGATGTCTTGATGGGGCAAAGACGATCTTATTTCTAAATTGAATACAGCCTCTGTGTTAGTGTCCCATTAAAGGGCATCAATGAAATCTTTGCCGTAAACACGCATACTTGCTTCTGATGAGATTAGCGATCCGCTCCAAGGGAGAAGGATGGGGGCATCGAATTACTTCCTAGCGAGCGTTGCCGTAGTGACAGATGTGAGCCACCATTGTGAAATGATACAATAATCAAGTACCTACTGGAGCTACTTCATCCATAGCTCTCACAGCCCTTTATAAAGACGTGTATTACTGCCAATGATTGGGGAAACTGAGGCACGGAGAGGCAAAACTGACTTGCCCATAGTCACATGGGCTCCGAGGCAGAAGCCTGGAGTAGAACCCAGGTGTCCTGACAGCTACACAGCACTGTGCCCTACCTGGCCAGGTCAGCGTTGAGGGCACAAACGATGGTGGGTGGCGATATGGAGAAGCTTGTGTAACTGGTGATCCTATGCTGCGTAGAGAGAGGCCTTCGGACCCCCGAGCTGTCCCCAGGCCCATGGCAGCTGCAATGAATAAACAAAACTCAATTCCCTTCTACAGGCGGGGTGGGGACAAATGGACCTCCATGGTTCACCTTCTACAGGCTGTCTCTGGGGCCCCCATCTCCCTGGAGTGCCCTGCCTGGGAGCCACTTCCTCTCTCTGCAGCTCCTGGTAGAATCTTCCTCTCCTCATTAGCCAGCGATTCACCAGGGCCGGGGTGAGCTGGTATGAAGGGGCCTTAACAAACACAGAGCGTCCATCTCCGCTAGACCCACCAGCCCTCCCTGGGACCACTCCGTTGCACCCAGGGCTTGCTAAAGCTGTCAAGGCTCCCCGAGGCTCTGTTAAACTGGGGTTAGGTTTCATCCCCCACAGCAGCAGACGAGGCCTCCTTTGATTTTTCTTGGAGGTGCCAGAGCGGGACTCAGGGAACAAGAAGCAGGGAAACAAAGAGCCACACAACCAGCTTGGAGACAAAGCAGAGCTCTTAGGCGGGCCTTGTCAGTTTTGGCCCGTTCTAATGGCACTTCTCCCAAGAAGCGCTGGCTGCCGAGCCGCCCAACCATCTGCCCACATTTGTGGGGACGGAGCCCAGGCAGGAAATGAAGAAACACAAACTTAAGTGCTTTCAGGTGGGGCTGGGTTTCTCTCTCTTTCCACATCAATGGTTTCCCTTTTTCTCCTCGCAGACGTGGACACAGAAGGTAACGCAGCAAAATAGCGGCCCTGTGAGACGTGCAGCTGTGCCTGAAAGAACTCGGTTGGTGGGGGCCATGTCGCAGAGATTTCCAGACCTCGCTTTGTATGCTGATACGCGGCCGGGTCTCAATAAACCCCATGGATTGTGGCTAGAGACATCGCCACGTCATTTGTCCACGTGCCCAGAGGCTTGGAAGGATTGGTAACTCTGGGCGACGGACAGCTGGTTGGTTTGTAGATTCTAAGCTACTTGGGTCACACCACTGGCTGCACGCTCACATACTGTCTTCCCCTCGCCTCCTGCCTCCACCAACATACAGGGAAGGGACCTGTGTGTGTGGAGGGGCGTCACTTCCCCTGGGCACAGACGCAGAATGGGGTCAGACCACAGTAGGCAAACCTTTGTCTCCTCTTTACCCCTCTTCTTTGTAATCCCTGTCGTCTTGCAGACCAGCAGGAGACACAGTCGTTTATGTATGTATCATGAAAGCCCAACTTGAATTGCGGGATGATTGTCAAATAATTGCAGCTGAGTTGTGGACAAGACATGGAAAATTGCGGAAAAGTAATAATGGCCCTTGATTAATTGGGGTCATTTGCAAAAGCCAGAGAAGACCTATTTGTTTAAGAAAAAAATTGCTAGAACAATAGAAACACTCCAGGATTACCAAAAAGAACGAGGAGTACTTGTGGCACCTTAGAGACGAGCAAATTATTTTTGATAATCGGACATTTTGCTGCAACTGGGTTACAGCTATTAATGCGTGGGGCTGACAGCAGGCTTATCATGCACAAAGCACACGTGAGTCAGCACAGGAGCATAGCGTGATGGAGAACACAGATACCTTTTTTTTTTTTAATTAAACAGGATTGTTTTTTGTGACACTTAAACCTCAAGTTTTGCCTATTTTATGTCTAGGTCTGATACAGTCAGCATCATATGATGTGTTAATTGGCCTGGCTTGTGAATGGCCCCAAAACCCCAGCCTTCCTTGAGGGGGACTCTGTTTGCAAAGGCCCATGTCACAGGCAGCTGAGTCCCTGGGAGGTGTTGAGCATTGACGTCACTGGGAGCTAAAAACCAGACCTAGGTGTGCTGGAGGGGGGGCCTGTTTTGCTGTGCATATTCTGCAACAGTTCGTCTTTGTGGCAAAAGTTTTAGGCAGAGACTGAAGCAGGAGTTATTCTTATATAACATCATCTCGCTCTGCCTTTTGCTTTACCTCTTCTAAAGCTTTGCGGTGTCTTATGGCTTGGTTAGTGCAAACTTCAGTGTTTTGTGGTTTTTCCAAAAGAAAGCGAACATATCGCTCAGTTAAACACTAGTGCTTGGCCGGGTCCTGCTGCAAAAATCATGTTTGGTGCACATTGAAGGTGCCTAATGTCAACTTTATGAATTAGCTCCTCCTCCTCATGTGCCTGTGTTGCAATTATTGAGAAGGACCAGAGAGATGGTCAGATTGTCAGTGACTGTGGGTGGCTGTTTTTCCCCCCCCACCTTCCTCTGCAGTGTGTGGATGCAGGTGACCTGCCAAGATTATCAGGGTCTATCTCACTTACTCATTTCCCCGCCATTTGCGGCGACTTTGGGCATCGGTGCATCTTGGTCCTTTCTATTCTCTACCTGTGGCACAAAATGGAGGTTCCAGAGGGCTGTCATATTTAGTTTCCTTTTGGTTGTTGGGTGGCGGCGGCTTGTGATATACAGGAAATGAGACTGAACTCTTAAGACCCTGTGACAAGCTCTCTCCTTGACTGCAGAGCTGGTGTTCAGAGCCCTACAGTCAGCTCCTCAAGGTCGGAGGGTGCTTTTTGTTACTGGGGGGTTGGCCTAGATACCCGGTAACCTGTTCAGACAAATGAAAAATACTTAGTTGCAAGATTGTGCAGTGTGCATTAACTCTGACAGGCAGGGTTGTGAGCTGGTGATGGTGAAGTATTTCAGCCCTTTACTGTTGCCGGTAGCAGGTTTACCAGTGGACTCACTACTTCCACCCACTGAAGGAGAGGTAAGAATTTTCCATTTTATTCTCTCCCTTCATACATAGCGGGTTGGTTCCTACTCACTTTCTTTGGTTGCACACGGGTGAGTCGGGAGCTGCATTCTTAGCACTAACAGTGCCACTGGCAGTTCCCAGGAGCCCCGGAAAATGCCACACAATCCCTTCCACGCAGTCGGGAAGGTGAACGTCGGTATCTCAGTAGGGGCGGTGCCGACTGATGTTATACAACAGCTTCGTGCATCTGTTTGTGAAGCATTGGACTCACCCTGTTGTTACCCTAGAGACTGGACGTATTGCAGAACAGTTAAGGGACCAGCTGTCACGTTGCTTTGGACTCACCTGGGTATCCGAGCTCCACATAGATACAGACACACAGGAAATCGGACACGATCAATCACATTTAGGCAGCTGTTTCCCTGGAAAGGCGTTAACCAGTGGCCTAAACCTTGCCGCATCATTGCCATTTCTCCTTACCAGGAAAAGCATTGGTTAAAATACAGATAAAATCACAAGTGAAATGAATCGGATTTAGGCTCAGGCTAAAGTCAAGTACTGGCCCATGATTTGGAAGCATCAGCGTTCTCGGCTAAGGGGGAGGCCTAGGGCTGCGTAGTAGCTCAGGTGCCTGTCGCAGTTGTGAATGAACATGGGACTGTGCCTTTCACTCGCTGGCGCCCGGGAAGACCGCCTTTCACTCGCTGGCAAAACTGAAACTCATCTCATTGTAGTTTCACGTGACACATGCTGGGCATGATGTGAAATGTTCTGTTCACCTACCGGCCGAGTCCGAGTATGAACTGGAACTCTTGGCCTACCTCTGCACTTCCTGTGGTTTCTCGCTGCAGAGCAAGGTGGGAGGGTTTTGCGATATGCGTTGCAAGGTGACTTCATTCTGGTGCTACACTTTCGACAGGAGAGCTCAGTATCAAGCCTCTGCTTTGTGAAGCGTCTTCAGAGGATCCAGTGTGTTCGTTGCATTTTTCGCGTGAGATAGTGGCCTGGGGCTGGTGGGTGAGTTTGTTTCTTTTACTTCCCTTTCTTGATTTATCCTGAGACGCTGCATGGCCCAGGACGAGGGCAGCTGGCAGCGAGTGTCTGGGGTTTTTTAAAGGAATGCTTACATGTTAATACAAGTTGGAAAGCCCCTCTCCAAATGATCAGGCTGAATTAGGTTTGCAACGCCCCTGGTAAATGTGTGAAAATAACTTACTAGCTCCAGCTGACATAGTAACTTATTTTTGGGGGGGGGGGGCTTTAAATATCTTATGCTGCTAATTCCTTCCACTTGGCTGTAATCTGCCTAGGACGCTGCACCCCGACATTGGGAATGCTTGCATTTCTGGTGCTTTACAAATCACGTGACCCGAAATTCAAATTTTGTAAAAACGTGCATTTATCCTGTGACTAACAGAAACGTTTCCATTAATAACAATGGAAACTTCTTTTCCAGTCCAACAGACCTTTTCCTCTTCACTACTGGGTTTGCAAACCAGAAATTTTGCACCATGGAGAGCTTGGCAAGTGAATCTCACAATGGTGATTTTCAATATCCGAGCTGAAATGCAGGAAGTAAAATGGCCTCGATAAATACAGCAGAAAGAATTGGGGTTTTAAAGAAATGTAGGCGCTGGTCCTGCAAGCTGATTTACTTGCGGAATGGGGGCCTTAGGGTAATAGGAGAACCATGAGTAAACAATTTAGTTTATTTACAATAGGGAGAAGTTGACTGTACCTGGGGAACTGGGTGCTTCTCCTAGCTTTGTGACATGGGGAGAGTCATTTTGCTACTACCTCTACCCCCTAGTGTATAATGAAGATACTTAAATTTATTTACTTCCGACGTGTATTGTGATGCTAAATTGTTTGTAAAGAGCCGATGATGGAATGTCCTCAGAGTTTTCTTCCCTCTCTTATCCTCGTTTTGCCATAATTAATCCAAAGCAGGTTCACTTTAAGGGAGTGGAACATCTAAATGGAGTTACCCGTCTTACCAAGTCAGCACAGCGGGCTGAACTCGATGACCTCTCGAGATCCCTTCCAGCCGTACATTTCACTTTCTTTTTGTGAGGCTGGAGAAGGCTGCTGTCCTCTTTCAGTGGGGCAGACCTGGTTTCGGATGCCTACTTAGATGGTGGCTTTAGCACAGCTGTGCAAGATTGTACTCACAGCAGACAACTAGAATATTAGTCTCTGTTTTCATCATGGTGATGTCAGGCAAGTAGATTTTGTGCCTTGGCTAGTCAATTCTCACACCAAGCCTGCTTGAGAAGTGAGAGCGTGAGATTTTCCTTTAATTTGAGTGGGGTGGTGTGGTCAGCAAAATGTCACTTATGGAAAAAAACCTGTGTTTTCCTGTGTGGTGCTACCTCTGCTGACTGACTGACTGACTTACTGAGTGACTCAGTCTGCTCTGTTCCACGTCATTCAGTTAGCGGTCAGTAAAATTACTGTCTCTTTCCTCTTGACAAATTCTACCGCCTATTCAAAACCCCACCGCTCACTTCATTTGCTAGTATCCTCTCCACTCATACATCACTCTTATTTATTCAGATCACCCTGGCTGCTCCTCGGATCTATCTTAAATTTAATTCTCCATCTAAGACCTCCTCGTTTGTGTACATGAGTCAGTATGTTTTGTTTTAGGCCTGCTGAAATTTCTCGGTCGCTCTTTTTCTTGTCAGGGACAGGGTCAAATCAGAGTTGTCGCTGCGCGTTTAGATCCTGCTCTGGTGAAATTCTCTTGCCTGGGACACCATCCACTGAATAGTTGAGAGGCATGGTTTGCCACAGTGTGGTTTTGCAATTATTTCCCTTTCCCCGCCCTCTGTTATCTGAAAGACCCCCACCAACAGATTGTGTAGTCAGACTTGCTCTTCGCCCTGTAGTGCCAAAATGAAACTATTCTCTCCCCTCCCCCCCCCCATCTGTTATAATCATCTTTGGTACTTCTTGTGACAACAGTACAAGTGAGAGGAGACGGACTGTGCCCCTTTAATGTATAATGAATAGTTACATCTACTTTCCTAGGGGCTCCCACCAGAGGATCTCACAGCACTTTACAAACATTGCGTGAAACCTCACTCCTCAGGGAGGTGGTATCCCAATTGTTTCAAGAGGTTATTTGTATTACAGTAGCAGCTAGAGGCCCCAGCTGACATCCAAGCCCGCTTGTGCTCGGCTCTGTACGGATACGTCATGAGAAACAACCCCTGCCCTGAAGAGCTTGCAGTCTAAGACAAAGGGTAGGAGGGGCAACAGGCACAGAGAGGCGACATGACTTGCCTGGAACAGAAGCCAGGGCTGCTGGGCCCAGTCCAATGCTCAGACTCGGATGGCTAATCTCAGAGAACTGGGGCTTGGCTTCCACCAGTGCTGAGCACCTCTCACTAAGCTGTCCCAAGCTGGGCATGCAGAATGAGGGGCCACTTGTGATAATGGCGCGCTAAAGTCATGCAGCACGTTCACGGGAAATAGCCTGGCACCAGCCCGGAGGTCTTAGATTTGGCTCTGGGCTTTCAATCAAACCTCATCCGTTTTAACTTGAAGACTTTCCCCTGCCTGCCATTTAGAACCATTGCAAAGGGAGTTACACACAGTCAGTACGCTGGTGAAACAATCCCAGGGCAGTAAACCCGTCTCCTGTTTTAGGGGATATTTTTGATTGTAACGTGAGGGAAAGTCTTTCCCCACCACACTAATGCTTATTTTTATCGTATTAGGTTTACTGAGCGTAGAAGCTTTAGCTGCCTTTTAACCAGAGCTGGCTGATGTAACAACACACCTCGAGTTCTCACCCCAGGACCGAGAGCTCCTGGAGCTTTGGATTTGCTCATCTTTTGGAAAAAAGAGGATAATCTAGGCTCTCCCCACCGAACTTGTTCTCCTGCAGCAGAAAGCATGGCAAACACTTCCTGTACCATGGCCAGGGGACACTCGAATGCAACCACAGTTGATTGTTGGGTGGAAGCAGACTTCCAGTACCATCTCTTCACGATCATCTACAGCATTGTCTTTGTACTGGGACTGCTAGAAAACGTCTTGGCTCTCTACCTTTTGACCTGCAAGGTCAAGTACACCTCGCACTCCTACATCTACCTCATCAACCTGGCTGTAGCAGATACCTTGTTTGTTTGTATATTGCCCTTTAAAATCCATTACCACCTGAACCAGAACGATTGGATCTTTGGAGACATGGCTTGTAGGATCACCGGGGCCTTGTATTACATCAACATCTACGTCAGCATTGCCTTCTTCACCTGCATTTGCATGGATCGTTACGTGGCCGTGCTGCACCCCTTCACCTACATCCGGATCAAAGTCACCCACTACAGGATAGCGGTCACAGTCTTTTGGCTCGTTGCCGCAAGCATCACGATCCCACTTATTCTCGGGGGGCCCCTTCACAACAAGGGCACAGGGAACAAGACCGCATGCTTTGAGAACTTCTCGCTGACCAGCTGGACCCATCGCATGATGCCCTACAACGTCTGTGCCTTGCTGTTTGGCTTTGTCATCCCGTTTGCCATCATCCTCATCAGCTACCCTCTCATCGCCAAGCGAATCGCCCACACTAGACGCAGCATTCACAAGAAGAAGGCCTTGAGGACCATCTACCTGATCCTGCTCATCTGCATCCTGTGCTTCCTTCCTTATCATCTCACTCACCTCCTCCACTTCCTGATGAGGGTCCAGCTCATCCAAAGTTGCCGGTTTACCAACTTAATTTACAAAATGCGCCGGGTCACTTTGGCCCTGGTCAGTTTCAACTGCTGCCTGAACCCCCTCCTCTACTACTTCACGTCTTCCAGCAAGCCATGGCATCTCGGCCTCAAGTTCAGATCCAAAACCAAGGTTTATACCATTTGTGACAGAAAATTCAATGACTATCCTTATAAAAGCAAGCCAACAAGACCACCACCACCCCAGCTCTTGAATGAATTGCCTTTTTTAAAACAAGGTCAGTAAGTTATTCACCCATAGGTTACGAGTTCAAATCCAACCAAACTTTGAGGAGGAGGAGGAGTATTCAGGTGAGATCAGGTGCTGTATACACATACTCTTTAGGGCAGGGACTATGAATTGAATGTATTGGTGGTCAGTCCACTTCCTAGGAGACTAGAGTCTGTTAATTGGCAAGGGTGGGCTCAGCAGACAAAATGAAGATAAAAGACAACACATTAGTAGAGATGCCTGTGTTGTGTATAAATAGGACTTTAGTGGGGATCAAGAGCTCTGAAAACTGAAGAGTGTCAAGAATGTATGGCAATAGTTCCACTTCAGTGTTACTTATTAAGCAGTACACAAAAAATCCTTTGTTTGGAAAGTGGTGACATTATAGGCCGATTTCCAAAGTAAAGGGAGCAGCTGGCTTTCTGCTATTTAAAATCTCTTTGTAGAATAAGAACAATTTCAGTCTTTGTGTATAATATGAATTATCCAAACTAATGGGCCTGCACCAGTATGGTTTGGTATACCGACTACTTGACAGTCATTTCATCATCTGCATCCTTCTCTCTTAGGTATCCTTTAACTGCTATTGAGACAGTCTGATCAAGTGTCTAGCACAAAGGACTGGGACTCAGAGGGCTAGGTTCTAATCCAGTTGCTTTGGCACAGCATTGAATATCTGCCCATGTCCCGCAATCTATAAAATGGGAATAGCCAAGCACCTCCGTGTTGTCCCTTTCTTTGCTGAACACTCTGAAAGTTAGCTTTGCTTTATAGCTGAGGGATGGTCTTCCTCTCGATAAGAGGCCCCCTGGGGAGTACAGAACCTCAGCTTGAGTTCACAGCCGTGTACGCATATGCGGTAATGGATAAGTAACTGCTTAAATATTATGCTTAGTTTTAATCCCTCAGGCCTACTTTTAAGTTCTAACTCCCTATCAGCGTTCTGTACCGTTAAAGTTGACAGCTGACCTTACGTTCAATGCAGAAGCAACAAAATGATTCAATTATTTTGTTCACAAGCTTCAAAGGTGGCCGAGTGAATTAAAACGCTGTTAAGAGGAGCATCTTCCTGTGCTGTACTTACGTATGTTGAAAAAGCAAAGTGCTGGCATCAGAACGTTCTTTTTAATATTACAAAAATAAATGTGAACGGAAAGACTTCGAAAATCTCTTACCTTGCTCTACAAGGAACAGCAGTCGAAGCTGCTCCAGGTAACTTAATACAAACAGCTTGCCCAGTAATTGATATTTGTGACGGACTTTGCCAGTGGGGGATAGCAGTGCCGCTAAAGCAAAATGTTGTCTGAATAGTTTAATACTCTCTGCTGCAGGATATTTTACAATAGACCTTTTCTTTATTCAAAAAAAACAACTTAAGTATTTACATGCTCTAGATAATATAAAAAACCAGAGGTAAACTTGGAAGGCTTCTGAAGTTCCATTTTCCCCATTGCTGCGTCACTCAAGCTGTAGTTTGTGGCAGTCCCTTTTTCAATAGGGAGGTAAGATAGCTGCCCAGTTCTTCATCCTATCCACAGACATCAGAAATAGGTCAGGTGGCAACGCCCCCACTCCACTCTCATTTAGGGCAGCACATCAGAGGCTGCTCTTTTGACAGGACTAAACCAAAAATCCAGACCCAAACCCCCTAACATTAGTACGGTTTCAGAATTGTTTGGCCCGAACCCATTTCTGATAGTTTGACAAATGGGAGTTTATTCTTCCAAAATCGCAGACTTGGCAGTAACAAAGTACAGGGGGCCCTGAGACAACAGATGTCTCTTTTCTTAAGAGACAAGAAAGGACTATTGATTTTTGCTTTGCTCTCAGGAAAACATTTCCCCTCTAAAGAAAATCCCTTGGAAACCCACAAAACCTAGGCACTAGAGAACTCTATCCTTGAACTTAAACACGAGTGACTCGGCTGGGGCGAGCTTTTTGAGAGTCAGCAAGTTTGAGACTGTTGATATGTATGCTAGTCACACCTCACATTTTTCATACAAACCCCTGCTCCAACCTTCCCTCTGCTACCAGTACTCCACCCATTGCTGAGGACTAGGGCCAGGATACTAGAAATAGCCAAACATAAGTAAGGCCATGGATTTTAGGGGGGTTGATGATTTTGTTTCCAGTGCCCACAGGGGGGGGGTAGACTCCAGAGATGGTGCTCCTGGAAAGGTAGTTTTATTAGGGGGAAAGCTTAAGGAAAGGAGGTGACTCCAGCGAGGCAGTGCATGGCAAGCTGGGGTGTAAATCTACAATGCCCCAGTACTAAGATGTTGTTTCCACAAGCTCTAAGGCTGTGTCTACACTGCAGCTGATTAGGGGGCGGAGCTTGGCTGATTAGGGGGCCTATAGAAGAGGCCTCCCAGCCAAGCAGCGGCCCTAGCAGCGAGCAGCGGCCCCCAGGAGCTGGCCAACAGGGCTGCTAACAGGGGAGTTTCCGTGGGAGTTTGCAGGGGGAGCTGGAAGGGGAGGCAGCAGGGCCCGGCCGTCGGTGTGCTCTGTTTCCCCAGAGCGGCCATGAGCCAAGCAGCAGGGGACACAATGCAGATGGCAGCATGTAGCAGCTGTGGTATGTATATAGTCCTAGCAGAGGCACCTGATCAGAGGTATGTCTGTATGAAATGCCGTCTAATTGCCCTGTTAGAGGAAAAGGTCCGAGGGTTGGAGATGCAGGTGGAGACCCTGGTAGAGTTTAGAAGGGGGGTTGAGCAGCTACTGGAGCAAAGGCAAGGGGTGGCTGAAGGGGAATGCTCGGGGGTGCAGATGGCAGCGGGGGCTATGGTCTGTGAGGGGGGGAATGTCGGGGGGAGAACAAGAGCAGTGGAAGCACGTGACCGTGAGAAGCAGGCCAAGGAAAAGGAGGGCTAGTGAGGGGGAAATAGAACTCAGGAACAGGTTTGGGTGTTTGGCTAACGAGGAGGGGACGCAGCTGGTGGTAACTGATGGTGGGAGGCAGAGGAAGAAAAGAAGGGCAGCTAGTCCGATAGACAGGGGGGAGGAGTTGATGGAAACAGCATCAATACTCAGCCCCTGGAGGATACAGGATGGCAACAGGGGGA
The DNA here is from genome assembly GCF_028017835.1 of Emys orbicularis. Lineage (NCBI taxonomy): Eukaryota > Metazoa > Chordata > Testudines > Emydidae > Emys > Emys orbicularis. The sequence continues at coordinate 16,232,257 of NC_088704.1, forward strand.
CTATAAGGGAAAATAGAGACAGGCAGGAGTTACGGCCGCAGGGAACAGGGGATAGATTAGTAGATTGCGCTGCCCCCAGGCAAAGGCAGGTTTATGTGATTGGGGACTCCTTACTGAGGAGATTAGACAGGCCTGTGACCAGGGCGGACCCAGAAAACAGAAGGGTGTGTTGTCTGCCGGGCGCTAAGATACGGGATGTGGACCTGCGGTTGAAAAGGATCCTGAAAGGAGCGGGTAAGAACCCCTTGATCGTCCTTCACGTAGGAACGAATGACACGGCTAGGTTCTCGCTAGAGAGAATCAAGGGAGATTATGCCAGGCTGGGGAAGACGCTTAAGGAGGTCGAGGCTCAGATGATCTTCAGTGGGATTCTGCCTGTTCCTAGAGAAGGACAGCAAAGGGCAGACAGGATTGTGAGGATAAATAGCTGGCTCAGGGAGTGGTGCTATAAGGAGGGCTTTGGGATGTATGGCCACTGGGAGGCTTTCGGGGACAGACAGCTGTTCTCGCGGGATGGACTTCACCTGAGTAGGGAAGGAAATAGACTTCTGGGAGGGAGGCTGGCTCATCTCATCAAAAGGGCTTTAAACTAGGAACTTGGGGGAGACGGTTGGGAGATGTCCAGTTAATCTCCACGCCAGATTCCAACGCTGAAAAAGAGGGTGAAGAGATAAGCACAGATATAGGTAGGGGTAGGGAATTGGACATAAGAAGGAGGGGGCGGATGGACGGTATGGGGTCCGTACCAAATTGCATAACTAATGGGAGAAAGGATACACAGCATACGGTAAGATGTTTATACACAAATGCGAGAAGCCTAGGTAACAAAATGGAGGAATTGGAGCTCCTGGTCCGAGAAATGAAACCCGATATCGTAGGAATAACCGAAACGTGGTGGAACTGTAGTCGTGACTGGAGTACAGGTATGGAAGGGTATGTGCTGTTTAGGAATGACCGGAAAAAAGGTAAAGGTGGGGCTGTGGCATTGTATGTCAATAATGAGCTAAAATGTAAAGAAATAATAAGTGATGGAATGGATAAGACGGAGTCTGTCTGGGCAATAATTACACTGCGTAAAAGAACTACTAGAGCCTCCCCTGAGATACTGCTTGGGGTGTGCTATAGACCGCCGGGATCTAGCCTGGATGCGGACAGAGAACTATTTAATGTTTTTAAGGAAGTAAAAACTAATAAGAGCTGTGTAATCATGGGGGACATAGATTGGGGAACAAATGCTAGTAACAATAATAGGGCTCAGATGTTCCTAGACGTGCTAGCAGATGAATTCCTTCATCGAGTAGTAGCTGAACCGACGAGGGGGGATGCCATTTTAGATTTGGTGCTGGTGAGCAGTGAGGACCTCGTTGAGGAAATGGTTGTAGGGGACAACCTTGGCTCGAGTGACCGTGAGCTAATTCGGTTTAAACTAAATGGAAGGATTAACACAAATAAAACTCTGACTAAGGTTTATGATTTCAAAAAGGCCAACTTTAATAAATTAAGGCGACTACTTAGGGAAGTGGATTGCGCTAACGTACTTAGAGAGCTAAAGGCAGATGAGGCCTGGGATTATTTCAAGCTGAAGTTGCACGAGCTGTCCGAGGCCTGTATCCCTAGAAAGGGGAAACGGTTAGTAGGCAGGAGAATTAGACCTAGCTGGATGAGCGGGCGTCTCAAAGGGGCGATTAAGAAAAAACAGAAAGCGTACAAAGAATGGAAGAGGGGAGAGATCGGCAAGGAAACCTACCTTATTGAGGTCAGAGCATGTAGGGATGCGGCGAGAGAGGCCAAAAGCCGTGTAGAGTTGGACCTCGCGAGGGGAATTAAATCCAATAGTAAGAGGTTTTATAGCCATATAAATAGGAAGAAAACAAAGAAAGAGGAAGTGGGACCGCTGAAGCATGTAGATGGAGTGGAGATTAAGGATAATCTAGGCATGGCACAATATCTACATGAATATTTTGCGTCGGTCTTTAATAAGGCTAATGAAGGGCTTAGGAATAGAGGGAGCGGGACAGAGGGGAATAAAGGAGGGGCGATTGACATTACAGTATCCGAGGTGGAAGCCAAACTTGACCAGCTAAATGGGACTAAATCGGGCGGACCGGATGATCTTCATCCTAGAATATTGAAGGAGCTGGCGCGAGAAATTGCAAGCCCCTTGGCGATAATTTTTAATGAATCTGTAAACTCGGGGGTGGTACCGTTGGACTGGAAAATAGCGAATGTGGTTCCTATTTTCAAGAAGGGGGGAAAAAGTGACCCGGGTAACTACAGGCCTGTTAGTTTAACTTCTGTAGTATGCAAAGTCTTGGAAAAAATTTTGAAGGAGAAAGTAGTTAAGGACCTTGAGGTGAATGGCAATTGGGACAAATTACAACATGGGTTTATGAAAGGCAGATCGTGCCAAACCAACCTGATCTCCTTCTTTGAGAAAGTAACAGACCTTCTAGATAAAGGAAATGCGGTGGATCTAATTTACCTCGATTTTAGTAAAGCGTTTGATACTGTGCCGCACGAGGAATTATTGGTTAAATTAGAAAAGATGGGGATCGATATGAAAATCCAGAGGTGGATAAAGAACTGGTTAAAGGGGAGACTGCAGCGGGTAGTGCTGAAAGGGGAACTGTCGGGTTGGACGGAGGTCACCGGTGGGGTTCCTCAAGGTTCGGTTTTGGGTCCTATTTTATTTAATCTATTCCTTACTGACCTCGGAACCGAATGTAGGAGTGGGCTGATAAAGTTTGCGGATGACACAAAGTTGGGAGGTATTGCCAATTCGGAGAAGGATCGGGCTATTCTGCAGGGAGACTTGGATGACCTTGTAAATTGGAGTAACAATAATAGGGTGAGAAGTGTAAGGTGATGCATTTAGGGATGACTAACAAGAATTTTAGTTATAAGTTAGGGACGCATAGGTTGGAAGTGACAGAGGAGGAGAAGGACCTCGGAGTCCTGGTTGATCGCAGGATGACTATGAGTCGGCAATGTGACGTGGCTGTGAAAAAAGCTAATGCGATCTTGGGATGCGTTAGGCGAGGTATTTCTAGTAGGGACAGGGAGGTGCTGCTTCCGTTATACAAGGCGCTGGTGAGACCTCATTTGGAGTACTGTGTGCAGTTCTGGTCTCCTATGTTTAAAAAGGACGAACTCAAACTGGAACGGGTACAGAGAAGGGCCGCTAGGATGATCCGAGGAATGGAAAACCTTTCCTATGAAAGGAGACTCGAGGAGCTCGGTTTGTTTAGCCTAACCAAAAGAAGGCTATGGGGGGATAGGATTGCTCTCTTTAAATATATCAAAGGGATTAATACCAAGGAGGGAGAGGAATTATTTCAGCTCAGTAGTAATGTGGACACGAGAACGAATGGATATAAACTGGCCGTGGGGAAGTTTAGGCTTGAAATTAGACGAAGGTTTCTAACCGTCAGAGGGGTGAAATTTTGGAACAGCCTTCCGAGGGAAACGGTGGGGGCGAAAGACCTCTCTGGCTTCAAGATTAGGCTTGATAAGTTTATGGAGGGAATGGTTTGATGGGATAACGTGATTTTAGTCAATTAGGCATTAACGTGCCATCGCGGGGAAAATGAGGGTCCGGCTGTAGAATTTTGCCTGTATGCTCGGGGTTCTGCTGATCGCCATATTTGGGGTCGGGAAGGAATTTTCCTCCAGGGTAGATTGGCAGAGGCCCTGGAGGTTTTTCGCCTTCCTCCGCAGCATAGGGCAGGGGTCGCAGGCTGGAGGATTCTGTTGTGGGTGGGTCAGCTTTTGTGGCCTGCATCATGCGGGAGGTCAGACTAGATGACCATATTGGTCCCTTCTGACCTTAAAGTCTATGAGGTGAGATTCCCAGCCCAGACAGACGATCATGCTAGCTCAGCGTGAGCTAGTGCACTAAAAACAGCTTGGGCATGGAGTTACACCTCCCACGTGCCGCACAGACCTAGCCGAAGTGGCTCATGCGGGACTTTTCAAACAAACTCAAAGCTGGAGTAGCTCTTTTCTGTTCCCTCACTGCAATAACCCACTTCCTCTGGAAACGGGTTCTTATAACTGCAACCCCCACCACAGGCCCACGTTAGAACAGAGCTAACCGGAGTCGCTTTGTGAAGGTGTCTCTTCGACATGACATTTATTCTTACCTGGTATGTCCATGACACCAGCAAAACTTTGGTTCCTTGGTCCTCTGACTGTGCTGTGGCTTGGATCAGAATGGACTCCACCATGATAGATCCGTCAGGGAGATGCTGAACAGAATAATCTTTCAGGACTCTAGGAAGATGGAAGGTATATTATGCAGTCCTGCTCTGTACTGAAGTGGGTGTCTGACGACACAGACCTAGCTCCTACAAACAGTGCATCGGTACAGAGAACACCTGCACCTCACAGACTCCCCGGCTGGAGTGTAAGCCAATACCCACCAGCTGAGGAGGGCAGAACAGGACTTATAAAAAGGCCTAAGAAGACTTTGAATATTAATCATTAGAAAGTCACATAGTCCCACAGGGCTTGATTTCTGGCCTGTCTGAAAAGGACAGGCGAGATCCTGAAGTAAAATTCTGGTTCCTATTGGTCTGCATAAACCAATCCTCAGGGGCTGGGCCAGCGGAATTATCTACATTTTAGTCACTGGAATCTCTACAAATAGTTTCTGTGTCACCTATTAACATTCCCCAGCTACACACAGCTGGTTTGGAACAGCAAGGCCACCCTTGGAGCAGCAGCTGTTAAACAGCCTGTGGCACGCTTACCCCTTAAGGTGATTATAGACTCGAAGCACCATCTCGTGCTCCTTGCGAGGATCCTGAATGTGGACACGGCAGGTAAAACGCAGCTGATGCTCCCCAAGACCCAGTTCCTTCAGTGCCTGCTCGGGAGAGACCAAGCGGAAGCTCTGCCAAGGGAAGGGAGAAATCTATTAATCGCAGGCTGCCGTTCACATTGCTCCAGAGTCCTTTTTTCATTATTAGGTAGCTCTCTATAGAGCTAAAGGACAAACGCACAGATTTTCTTGGGGCATGGACCCTGCCTTTTTAAATGGCCTAGCACACTGTGGACAATGCCACCAACAGCAGCAGCTAGCTAGATGTGTGTGTACACAGATTTATTTATATAAACACCTCTATCTGTTATACATTCCCCGTTTTCCAAACCTGCCTTCAAGCACAGCTGCTCTATGGATAAAAGTTGGCACAACCCTCCTGTCTGACAAGAGTGAGTTAGACCACAGCCACAAGGCGAAGGATAAGATCTCTTGACCTGGACCAGAAGGTAAATGCATCCAGTGTGGCAGCAGGAGTCAAGAGCATGACAAAAAGCAGAACTTTATTGGAAGTGGCTCTGTGGATTGGTTAGCTATGTCTCCAGTGTCCTCTTCCAGAGACAGAGTGCCACGCCTCTGGGTTGGTCTGATCTCTACCAACCTTGGCAGTTGAGAGGCTGGGAATTCTCATACACCTGGATTTCCTTCACAGCCTCACAACGCTTTAGAGTGGTCACTGCTGAGCTGCTTCCAAGACGCTAGGACTGAGCACAACACCTTTACTGTTAGCTGACACTAACACAGAGGTTCTCTGTGACCCCTTTCACATGCAAGTCTCTGAGCGTGATCACTCTTATAAATTAAAAACACTTTTTTATAAATTTAACACCATTATAAATGCTGGCGGTGAAGCAGGGTTTGGGGTGGAGGCTGGCAGCTCGTGACCCCCCATGGAGTAACCTCGTGACCCCATGAGGGGTCCCAACCCCCAGTTTGAGAATCCCTGTACTAGAGTAATCTCCTTTTCACTTACGTTATCCTTCATGATTAATGTGCCATGCATGAGCTTTGGCTTCTTGGAATCCGGTACGAGACCTAGAGTGGGACCAACAGAAAAGAAGGGCAAAGTCATTAATGGTCTTGTGCTTATCTAACACCTTTCATACAAACATAGTAAAACACTTCAGGATCTAACAGACTGCACAGCCATGGTGAGAAGAGGGTCTGAACTGCCAGCCCCTCAACTGAAATGCAGTAGGTCTAGTCTATGGTCTTATAACCTGGGCAGAGACCCTTTACAAACCATGTACTTAAACCAGTTAGCAACTCCATGGGGATGGGGCAAATCACTCTCAGCAACATTGACTTTCTCTTCTCTTCTCGATCTTGCAGCACACGTCGCTTCCTTGCTTTAGATAGAAGTTTGGGGGGGTTAAAACCAGGTTATCTTGTCATTCCAATGGGGGCGGAACTGGCCCACTGAAGTATGCATTTTTATCCATTAAGCAAACTGACATGTAATCTCTCTGCAGGGTGCGCATTAGTGATGAATAGCAGGGCAGCCCCATTCTGTGTCTCTCCGACTTTCCTGCATGGGGCTTTTAAAAAACAGTGAATATGCTCTGAATGGGGATAAATTGGCAGGTGAAATCCACGTCATCCCACTGGACGCCTCTTTCAACCAATGACTAGTTATGAAGCTCCATTATATGGGAGATCACATAAATGTGTCCACAACATCCCCTTCTCACACATCCATGCATAATCGTACATTCAGCAGTAAAAACATAAGATGTACTAGAATTGCAGTGCCTGAAAGGGGAAAGTCATTGTTAACAGGTGTATTACCTATGGCGCTCTCTCTCTTCAACAATCCAAGGGAAATGTCCACTGGTATATTGGGGCTGGTGAACAATGTAGTGGTTTCTCCATTTGCAGGCATGTAACAGTTCACATCTGTATTAAAAGCAAACAATACTGGAGAAACATCCATATAGAGCTTCTAATCCCAAAGGACTTTTTATACGGGAACTATCATTGCACCCATGGCTAGAGTGGAACATGGCAGGTGTTTAACAGCAACCCTTTACAACAATTTGGGACAGGGACTAAGAACATTATAGTCAATTGAAACTTGAAGGGGTAATTCAAATAACCAGTATAGTTGAATCTTGCCAGGAGACCAGAGTTAACCCCCCTAATCATGGTAAATTCCATGGGATTGTTAGTCACAAGTAGCCACAGCCTTTTTTTTTTTTTTACTTTTCCCGTGGAAGACAGCACAGATTCCCACAAAGGGAACAACGCTACTTATTGAATCACCAGCAACACTTCATGCAGCAGCATGTGTTTCTTCCTTTGGGGAACTCCCACCCAACCGGAGGCTTGGAGAATATGCGAGAGCTGAAACGATCACAGACTGCAGCAGAACTTACAGCCATGATAAAAACAAGTTAATGCAAAAGTCACCTGAAACTATTGGGAAAATGCACCCAATGAATAAGCATCCCGAGAGTAATACACCATGGTCTCTTTGCTGATCATTCTCCACCTAGCCTTAAAGTCAGCTGCTTTCAAAAAAGGTTTTTATTTTTCCTCTACTCTTGTTCACTGTAACTTAAGTCCGTAGTATAGAATTATAAACAAGAACGAACTTTTCCCCACCAGTCTCTGTTGGTTTTAGGAGTCCAAGAGGCACAGCTTACAGAACTAACTCCCTGTTTATACATGCACACATGCAATAACTCTCCATTTCTTTGACTACACTGCATCTGACTGGTCCCCAGAGATCATTAAACCTGCAGCAGGGGCTCACTACAAACCATGCCATCTGGAGAGTTATCCTACCCATTTGCTTCCAGCACAGGGACCTTTCAGTACTTGAGCCAATCAAAACATGTTATTTAACTAGATTTAACGTCCTGGCCAAAGTATATAAACTATAAAAATAATTAATCCTTCCCCCTTCCACTACTAATCCTCCCCACCACCCTCCAGACCCCAACACCTTACATACGAAATTCCTGTTCAATTTTCTGCTTCAGGAACTCCATCTTCTTTGCTTCCCCGTGAACCAGAAGAACACTGCGTGGCTCGGCCTGGCGAATCAGCTGCATTATTCCCTTGGCATCAGCATGGGCACTAAAGGACATGTATTCTACCTGCATCTTCACCTCCAGCTGCAGGGAGCAAGGGGAGAAGCAAACACAGACCATCCCCCATCACTACTTGCTTTGCCTGTTCACAACTTACAAGCCACGCAGTAACTAAACCAGAGCTCTCAGCATCCGCGTGTAACTGGAGTGAGCAAGACGCCTACATCAGAAAGTGGGACAATTGAGACAGCCAGATCCTTAACTTCAGGGGCAGTTGACAGAAGTCAGCACCATACAAGGAAAGCAGTTAGTACCTTGCAGGATCAGACTTTATAATTCTGGATACACTACCTGTCTCAGCTTTGCCCAAAGAAAATCACCTTGTAAGAATTTTGATTACCAGCTGCAATGTCCCTTTCAGCAGGAATCTATGTGACAGTTACCTACCGGGGTACAGGTGATTTATGTACTTTTCCATATAGAAGTAAACACCCATTAAAGTCTCTGGGCCCATCTACAATGATTTCAGCAGGGTAAGAGATTTATGGGGCAATTGTTCAGCCATTGCCCACGTAGCCAAACTCCCACTGACTGTAGTTGTGGGTCCACATGTGGAAGGATGGCAGCAGAATGCAAATCATTGTCAGCGCAACCAAAGGAACTAATTCAGTCACTTCGGCTAAAATGTATATCAACACAGGGAGAGATTTTCACCGACACAGGGCAGTGCAATGTGCAAGTCCCCCTGAAAGTCAGTGGTGCCCTTTCAAAATTAACTTACTATTTGTCTTCCTTCCATTTCTAGCTTCCGCTGTCCACTCAGGATCTTATGGCCCACAGTTCCTTGCACACAGTAACCTGGCATAATGACCTGGAAGGAATCAAGACAAATACGTAGCATTTGCACACTGAATGGAGCTAGAGTAAATTGTTCTCTTGGGACAGAGCTAGCCACACATCCACCTGTATAATGCTGATGGCAAGTTTCCACGGTTCCTGACATGTATAGAAGCTACTGAATCTATTCTGTTCAATTATGCCCCTCAGCATCTTGCATGATAAAGACCTGAGTATGGCACAAGCATTAAGATTAAATTAAAAAGGCGGCTTCTGTTAAAATCTGCATGCTACTAAATATGGGTTATTACTAGTCATGGGTAAACAGACAGCTTTGAACAGATAAGCACAGCTGAAAATACATTTCCATAACATAAAATCTTGCATCACTCATCCTTTCCGAGTCTACTGCCAACAATGCAACATTTTAATAGTCACAAAAACTCACGCTAACAGAACTGTACCCGTGTCAATTCCTCAGGGAATCCCTCTCTCCCCGACTATAAAGGCCTGGTTATCATTCAGTTTCACGGGATTCCTTCGAAAGTAAGGCTTCTTTAAAAGACCTTCTAAATATTCAGTAAGTGGTTCCACAGTCTCAAACCTGAGGAACGTCACTTTATGGGTTTCAAAGGTCACGGCCAGCCTTTGTGCACAAAACCTCTCAATGGGATATTGATATCCTTATCAAGACCACCAGAGCAGGCTGGGCTTTCAGAGCGTGACTCAGTGTGAAACGCTCAGAGTTCCACAGCTATTCACCATCGACGGTTTTCATAGCCAGTGTTGCCTTTGTAAAAGTTGACCCGCATGGATACTCGATAAGGTGGCCCCACTGAAATAAATGGACCAATGCGTCCCCACGCATGGATCACAGGCAGCATGTAAGGAGTTAATACTAATTTTTCCCCCCTAATTGAAGCGCAATGTGGTATCTAACATAGGTCGACTGAAGTCTGGAATGTAGACATGCCATCAGTATGGAATGCGTCATGTTCATGCACAGTAATTAAACCATCAAGCTGCATCTGTCCCCCAACGACACAAAGGGTGAGTCCTTGTCCAACAGAGACAAATCCTGGCCCCAGTGAAGCCAATGGCTAAACGTCCACTAATTTCAGAGCCCAGAGTTGGTCCAAATGCAATGTGCCAGTCATAAAAAGCATTTTTTAATCATGCTTTAATTAAATAAGGTCACTCCGTCAGCGGTTATTACTAACTGATGACTCGTTTAGAGAACAGCTGATAAAGGAAAGATACATGCAAAAGACTCTCCTGCCAATATAGGCACAGTTTATTTCTAAAACAACTGGAGTGTAGCCCCACACATCAATATGAAGCATCATTCAAGGTCACAGAATTTCTTACCATGTTCTTTTCATTCCCTGCCCATTTCCTGAAGATCTGAAGGGACTGTCCGGCATGAAGCATACCTGGGGTTGCAAATACAACCTAGGTTTCAAAAGAAGAGTGTTAGGAGCTGCCACACAGAGATTCATTTTTCCTAATGATTAGAAAACAGGTGTCCCAGATTATGGAGAGAGCACGCAAGAATAGAACCAGGAAAGTTCCATCTATGAATCTATATAGTACCAATTAATATACAGTACAGTTTAGACTCATTACAGCTGTGGGGTTTTGGGGGGGAGGGGGGAAGAAGGGGGAGGCAGAGGAATTTTTTTCAAACTGTGCCTTATTTTCATACAAGATCTCCATAATTTTCCATAAAACAAAATACTTCAAAATTCACATTTCCTAATAAACCCTTCAAGAGTTTTTATTAGCCAGCAGTACCATGATGGTTTCTGAGTGATCTGCTGGGAGGTAACTAGAAAGGTATCTGTCGAAATCAATGGCAAGAAAACAACATTTTTTTAAAAAGGGTCACTTTCATGAGTTTAATTTAAAGGGATTGGTTATAAGAACTATAGATTGGATCAATGCAGAGGAATGCATTTAACATTTGCCATTTTTAGATTAATTTTCCAATACTTTTTAAATTTAATGCACTGGAAGGTAGTTCTTGTAATATGTTTATTCCTTTTATTATGTTTAAGACAAAAGCTTCATTATTGCTGCATATGATTGGATTTATTAGTGCAAAAAAAAAAAAAAAAAAAAAAGTATAAGCCCAAATCCCTGTTGAATAGAGTCCCAGGTTTGCCACAGGCTTCCTATGTGACATTAGGCAAATTACTTAATCTCTTTGGGCCTCAGTTTCCCATCTGTAAAATGGGGATAACAGTAATTCACTATCTCAGAAAGGTGTTGTGAAAAATACATTGACAATTGCGAGGAGCTCAGGTATTATGTAAATTGTGCGCTTTCCTTAAATCCAGGCAAAAAACAGCACTAAAACAGCTCCTACCCATGCACATCAATCCTATCACATTCTTAACCTCCACGTACCATTGGCCCAGGGTTATCAGCAAAAGCCCTGTCAAACGCCTTTATGTGTTTGAATTCGAACATGTTTCTCTGGACAAAAGTTTTCCGGATCTTCTGATTAGTCCATGTGATGAAGAGCTTGTAGTAGTGATTGGCCTTCTCAGTCAGTCCCATGGAGAAGTAAATTGGGGCCTTCAAGTTCATTCTTTCCCTTTGGGGAGAGAGAAGAGTCAGTCAGTTGTGGTTGCTTAAGTGGGATCCTGGCAAAAACCTCTCAGGCGCTCCCCTTTGTGTGCTCAAGAATCAGTCTAGGGACTTAAGATTTCTATGCATACACTTACCTGGGGAAATAGGAAGTCAATTTCACCGCTATGTCACATTAATGTTAGATGATCCAATTCTCCTTGTCAGCTGGTCCAGACTTATCTAACCAATTATGAATGTTAAACATGATGCTATGGGGTATAATTAAGAGTAAGGCAGCTTTAGATCATCATGTACATGTTCCAACCGAGACACAGCCTCTCCTTTCTGATCCTTACCATGACAATGTTCATGAAAAAGACTCAATATTTTAGTCGGCCATCCAAAAAAAGTTACTTATCCTGAGCATGGAGAGTTTTGCAAGGCCAGAGGGATGGTATGAAATAAAGAAAGGGAAAATTTAGACTGAGTGTCTGGGGGCAGGATAAGGCATGACTCAAAAGAGCAAGATATTTTAGAGTAGTGTCCAAGTGGTGGAGGGACAAAAGCACTAGAAAATATACTACAGGGAGCAATCCTACACCAGCCAGCATGGGCAGATACAGGCACTCAAGAGGTTTACATTCCAGCTTCTTTGCAGGGCAGCCGGTTTCCTTAATCTGCGTCTGTGGCGTGCGTCTGTCTGAATTTGGGCTTTGTGGATATCAGTGCTGAACTCGGGCCACAAAGTTCCCATCCAGCTTTTCCCAACATTGCGGGGGGAGGTTCGCATTGGTCTCGGTGTTGACGCGAGGGATTCGGATGTTTCCGATGTTGCATTAATGGGTATAGAGTGGGGCAGTGGTTAGAGAAAGCAGCGAGGACACAGAGCACTTGGAATACAGCTGTGACAGCTGTTGCTTGGGACCAGATGCAGCCAGCCCTGGGCAAGATCCCAGTGGAGTGTGGGCAAGGGCTACCAGGGTTGGCTGGGCTACCAGGGTTGCCAGGTAGGGGAGGTGGCAGAAGGTCAGCAAGGCAGAGAGATGAATATAAGACTGTGCATGACAAACAGACACTACAGAATCCTGGAAAAAATGAGCACTAAGTGTAGGAGGGGAAGGGAATAAATACATGTTTTAAATGGAAAAGTTGAGGCTGTTCTTACCAGAAAGTTTCCAGTAAGATGCAGAGTTCCTGGGCACGTCCCAGAGCAAAAACCGGGATGAGAACCTGCAATTAAAGTGCAGAGTTAGACTATACTACTGCCAAACACCATGCAAAGATTGTGTGCCCCACTGGTGCCCACAAACACCTGCACTTGCTCACAGTGGGTGCACATTCCATTTTGTAGATGAACTCCATGTGCCCTCCTTTCCAAACTCTTCCCACAGAGGGCCGATCTTCCTGATGCTGCTTTTTATTTCCCTGTTCATCATTTGTTCTTAAGGAGAGGAGACATTGCACATTTACTGAAAGCAACAGCCTAGGCTCCCTGGATTCTCGCAATATAACAGGGAACATGCTTTATGGAGACCTAGGGAATCACATTGTTCTGTTTAGCACTGCAAGGAAGTTTCCAATAAAATACTGTAAATAAAAACAAAACCACATTTCTGGCATTGTCTATGGAAAATTATATTGTGCCAAGCACTTTTCATCTTGACTGCCTAGGCCACACTGGAGCAGTTACGTCCTAGCAGTAACTTTTTTAGCCCTCCAGGGGACAAGGAGCGTGAGAGTCAAACATAGAACGTACACACAGCTGCCTCCTTGGAGAGTTTTCACACACGTCGTTTCACGTCTCTAATATTTTCTGCTGTCAAACTCTTCACTGATGCTTGCTGCCAACTGGCAGGACCTTACATTACACTGATTGGTTTTCCAGATTCAGTGACAACTTCATAGAAATCATCAGCTAGTTCTAAGATGAGTCTCTAGGTGGGAGATCTATGGGTATGCCACCTCTGTTCTCAGAGGACTCACTTTTCCCTTCCATAAGCAGTTCCAGATTTCTCCCTCACTGGGAACAGAACAATAAATGAACGAAGTATATGGCCAAAGTCACTAGGGATGAACTAATGTACCTTTTAACCAAGAGAACACCATTAAAACTGTAAACATGCGATTGCCATACAGACTGCACCTCCCATTTTATCAGCGATTAATTTAATCCAAACTTCAGGAACTAAGGGCCACATCCTCATGCAAATCAGCATAGTTCCATTATTTGAGAATCCAGTGACTTGACCATTGGGATCTGGCTCTAAACTATTTGTTATAATGCAGATACAACATCCACCTTTAAGTAGGACTGCTTTAAGGCACATTTTATTGGGGAAATTCTCTCACTGGCTACAGAATGTTGTCTTATTAACAGAGGGAGGCAATGACCAAAATTCTGAATGAGCGAGAAACAAACAAGTGCCTAAGGCAGACCCACAAAATCCAACTATAGTTAAAAATGGCATGAAGATGTTATTGACATGATAAGCACCGCTATGTGCCATGTGCTTTGGTGGTCATGTAGATAACAAGACCAGTTGTTTATTTCAAACTGACATTATTAGAAAAGAACGGAACAAATAAAAGGGGGAAGCTACACGCAGTGCAGGCAAAGATTTTTAAAATGTTTCAGACGGGGATGTAGGTACCTCTTTGTATGTTAATACTTTCCATATATTTGGGGTTTTACAGCAAAAATCTGCTAAGGGTCTAATCGTGGGGCACGGAATACTGAGATGAGAGCACTAGAAATTATTGGTTAAGAGTAAAGATTTTGACAGATAGTCATTTAAATTTAGAAACTGAGACTAAGAGACTAGTTTAGAGCACAAAGTGCATATGCCTGTGTCTCAGGCACTACTTTCTCTGTAACTTTGAACTACAGAGAATTAAGATTGTAACCTTGGCATTTCCCTTCCACTAGAAAAACAAAAGCACACACTTAATACCCTGCCCTTTCTAGCATAGGTTAGCAATAAAACCAACCACCAACTTTGCTTGGTGGAGCAACAGAGCTGTCATCAGGCTGTGTAAGAAGTCAGCTCAAATATTAGCAATAATACGGCCCTACTGACCCACCAGATGCCCATGCTTTCTACAGACTGGAAAATGCCCCAATTAGCTTATGCCACATACCATACCTTCCCTCCTCTCTCTACACTTTCATGGACCTTCTTCAGGAAGTCCCTCTCTCTGCAGCGTTTAGAGTCTCTGATAGTTGTGGCATAGGTGGATTCGCTGATTAATAAATCCGGACGACACTTATCAATCCAGGCAGCTCTAAAACAAAACAGAGAGAGACCATCTAATAGATAATATATAGCACTTTAATATAGGGATAATGATGTTCCTTATCCTTCTTTTATAGATGGGGAAACTGAGGCCCAGAAATCACAAATCATAGGACTGGAAGGGACCTTGAGGGGTCATCTAGTCCAGTCCCCTGCACTCATGGCAGGACTAAGTATTATCTAGACCATTCCTGACAGGTGTTTGTCTAACCTGCTCTTAAAAATCTCCAATGATTAACTACCCTGACAGTTAGGAAGTTTTTCCTAATGATCAATCTAAACCTCCCTTGCTGCAATTTAAGTCCATTGCTTCTTGTCCTATCCTGTGAGGTTAAGAAAAACAATTTTTCTCCCTCCTCCTTGTAACAACCTTTTACGTACTTGAAAACTGTTATCATGTCCCCTCTCGGTCTTCTCTTTTCCAGACTAAACAAACCCATTTTTTTCAATCTTCCCTCATAGGTCATGCTTTCTAGACCTTTAATCATTTTTGTTGCTCTTCTCTGGACTCTCTCCAATTTGTCCACATTTCCTGAAATGTGGCACCCAGAACTGGACACAATACTCCAGTTGAGGCCTAATCAGCGTGGAGTAGAGCGAAAGAATTACTTCTCATGTCTTGCTTACAACGCTCCTGATAATACATCCCAGAACGATGTTCATTTTTTTGCAACAGCGTTACACTGCTGACTCATTTAGCTTGTGGTCCACTATGACCCCCAGATCCCTTTCCCCAGTACTCCTTCCTAGGCAGTCATTTCCCATTTTGTATGTGTGCAATTGATTGTTCCTTCCTAAATGGAATACTTTGCATTTGCCCTTATTCAATTTCATCCTATTTACTTCAGACCATTTCTCCAGTTTGTCCAGATCACTGTGCAGTGACTTGCTCAAGGTCACACAGGAAGTCAGGAGCAGAGCCAAGAATCCTAACTTCATTGTTCCACATTGTAACTGTCTCTTGCTAAATGAATCCAGTCCACAATATGGAGACTAACACTACAGATTTTTGAGAGACAAGTTTTCATTTACTTGCTGAAGACTAATTTAAGAGGTTACATTTTATTAAAGATCACCAACATTTAAAATCTTTCATACACATTAATATCCTTCTCCTTTAGCACCGATACAACATTTATTATTGCAAGTAATAAAATAAAACATGCCTCACTGCAAATGTATAGCATTTGATCTGAACTATGTTAGAAGGCTAACATCTATAAAAGATGCCATGACAGGAAAATATATGGAACATTTAAATTCAATTATTGTGCAGTCTTAAAAAGGGGATTAACATGACCGTACACCAGAGAGAAGAAGAATACTGCAGAAGTGCATTCAGAGTCGATCTTGAGGAATTATTTTAAACCTATTTAGTTCCATAATTGAAAACTTAATTTATCTTCCCAACAGAGAAGGCACTAAGTGACTGAGTCTCTTATCCAAGAACAAAGAATCATCAGTAATAAACTCCCATACATTAACAGGAGTTGCAGGTTAAGATCTCCCATGTATGGATCACACACTAAAATTCATAGTTTCTCTGCTTCCTACTTACCCTAAGTGTCTGTCTGGCGTCATGTTATAATCACCCTAATGGAAGAAAAGAAAACCCATTTACTACCTGAAAGATAACTGGACACATACCATACAAAGGAGATGTATAGGTCTATAAATATTTATCTGTATACTTACAGTATAGACCACAGACTCAGAGCCAACTTTAATCTGGAACATGGCTGCTCCCAGCACATGGCCAGCATAGTACGCCTTGATTTCCAGCTCATCATCTACCTACAGAGACAAAACCATATAGCCAATTTTAGACATCTCTCTCAGTGGTTAAAGAGAATTCATGAATTGGGAATTATGAGCACTGATGGCAGCTGATTTTATTACTCTGTTTCTTCACTGCTAATTTTGATCCCTTCCCAAATACAATTGTCCTCTTCCCATCCCCTGTGTTTGAGAGGCAGCATCCTCTATACCAAAAGTCACACTCCCGCTAGAGGAAACCATAGGACAGAACCAACTTCTAGTGCAGTACTACCCTGAACAAATAAGGGATTTGATTACCCCCAAAGACAAATGCACTAGCTCCTGAAATGCTTCCATAGCAGCCGCTAAAAGGACTCTGGGTAATCTTTGTCTCACCTTCTTCCTATTTTGTATTGTGTCTCTGACTCCCTGCTTTCTCATTTCTGCCTCTCCACCTTGGTCTCTTGCTTGTTTTTCTTTTTCCTTTTATATGCACTTTGTTTTTTCCACCTATTTTTGGTCTTTGCTAGGTGAGGAACAACAACCCTCCACCCCCTTTATACGTGGAAGGGCTGCAGAGGAAATTGACTAGGTTTAGTCCTTTTCCTTCTGTATCAAGCTCCTTAGAGCACATAGCTGGCTGCAAAGGGAAACTGACAAGAAACACAATATCTTACAAGTTTAAAGTGAAAATGCTTCTTAGCTAGGGCAGGAGTATGAGGGGAGGGGATTAAGATTCCTGAGCGCCTTCCCCTGCTCTGCCACCGACTCACTGTCTGACCATGGGCACATCATTTAACCTTTTTTGTATCTCAGGCACTACAGAAGTGTAGCAATGGAAGACCCTGTTCCCTCCTCTTCAACAGTCCAATTGATTTATTCTGAGAGTTCCCCGGGGTGAGTCATTTTACCTGGATTGTCTGGTGAAGGTGGACAGCTACCACTTTTTTCATGCAGTCTTTAATCATTTGGGAAGTGAAGAAGTTGGTCTCCCCTTTCTTATCCACAGTAATTTTCCTGTAATCCTCCAGCAGGATGGGGCAGATGGCCTTGGTGGGGTGCGTCATATATATGGGTCCATCATAGCCAACCATTTCGCTGAAATACGGTAAAGCTCCACAGTGGTCCAAATGAAAGTGGCTGTGAAGGAACATCCAGAATGGAAGATATGACCTACAGGCACTTAGCTAGATGTTTATAGCTGTCACCTAACACACAGATCTTGTGAACGTGCATTAGTTCATGTAAAACACGGAGAGATCCTTGCATGAAGCAGAAGTGCAATCTAATCTTTGCAGTATAGAAATGCAAGCCATTAAGGGGAATTATTTTCCAGTGCTTTCCTCTTCTGCACCTGAATTATAAGACGGCAGGAAGTTTTCTTACCTGATGATTACACAGTCTAGAAAGTCAGTCAGTCTTCCATTCTGGGTAATGTATGAAAAATCAGGAAAGCGTCTCTAAAAGACACAAAAGCAGGTTATCAGATATTAAACAAAGCTGGTTACTGAATTCAAAACATGACATTAAACAAATGTCAGCTGCCCATGTAGCATTAGGAATGCACTGTGATCTTATTACAGGGCAGAACTCCAGCAGGACAACAGGGAATGCTGGTGTCACCAGTAAGGTGGATCGCTACAGGCTAACCCCATAAAAGAGATGAATGCAGAGTGTGCCAAGAAGGAGGAGGAGAAAACTGCCAATGGGAGGGTTTATTTTGACATTGCAAATAAGTAATTAAGTTATCATCAAAGAAGAAAGATAGCGAATCCATTTTATCTTCACCATAATTCTCATTTGTAGGTTTCAGACCTCTTCATAGAGTTCTGCTAAAGCTGGTAGTTCGCTCTGTACTGTGTTTTATGAGTTTTGTTATCTGCACACAAGAATTAAGCTTACTCCTCTCTCTATTAGACGCCATCAATGTTCAGGTATCGTGAGCCAAAACAACAGAGTCGGGGGGGAAACCACCATTGCGTCACTCTATATCCAGCAAAGCGTACATGCTGCAGGTCTTGGTTTGGGTCCCATCATCAATCAACTGGCTGGTAACAAAGCTCATCCCAGTACCAAACTAATGATGGGCTTTACGTTTTAAGAGCAAAGGAAGCCTCCTGCCACACAGAGCAGGGGTTCTCAAACTGGGGATCAGGATCCCTCAGGGGGTCGCGAGGTTATTACAGGGGGGGGGGTCACGAGCTGTCAGCCTCCACTCCAAACCCCGCTTTGCCTCCAGCCTTTATAATGGTGTTAAATATATCAAGAAGTGTTTTTAATTTGGGGGGGGGGGAGGGGTTGCACTCAGAGGCTTGGTATGTGAAAGGGGTCACCAGTACAAAAGTTTGAGAACCCCTGACAAAGTGAAATGACGCTGAAATGCAGCACCCATTGCCCTGCTGAGCCTCTTTTTAAGGTTTTCAGGCAGCCCACACACCACCTGGGGGCTGGGAGGTGGAACTACAGAACACAAACATATATGGGGACGAGGGGAGTCCCTACACAGGAACTCAGAATTTGCCAGAGGGGATATTGGTCCATCAAGTGTGGTACTATAACTCCAGCAGCGGTTAATACCTAAGGTTTCAGAGGAAAGTGAGCCCTCACCTAAGAGTGCACCAAAACGTTGTGCTGGATTCTTCAAACAATTTCTAAATGAAGCTTGGTACAGCTGGCCAAGTAGGTTATGTAGCTAAGGCACCCATAGAACCAGAAGCAATACTGGAAAAGGCTGGGCAGATAAACCTTAAAGAATCTGCACACAGCATTTGGTCTTTCTGCCATACTTACATCATCATTATAGCCCATGTGCATCCCGCAGTCTAGCATGACATTTTTCCCTGCAATAGACACAAGGATGCAGCTCCGGCCCACATCCTGGCCAGCCCCTGGAGCAAGAGACAAACAAAGGCAGCTGCATCACACGTCTATATAACCTCTTAAACCTTTAGAAGGATATAAGCCATTTGAAGCTCTGGGAAAACACTGGCTAGATAAACTTCAACACCCCTATTAAATAGGCAAGTATCATTATCCTCATTTTAGAAAAGAGGAAACTCAGGCTCAGACAGGGGAAATGACTTGCCCAATGGTACACAGTAAATCATTGGCAGAGCTGGATTAGAAATCTAAACCCTCTCCTATAGTCACTCCTCTATGCCACAGTGTCTCATCTTTTGGTAAAAGTGCAGCTCTCCATTTAGCACCTGGCTTGTCAGTTTCAGACCAAAAGACATATCTTAGCAAAAAGCATTTCTGCTGATATATTTAAGAAGATACTATCAAACAGTTTGTCACTAAAACTGCTATCATCTTTCAGCAAAAAGAACAGGAGTACTTGTGGCACCTTAGAGACTAACAAATTTATTAGAGCATAAGCTTTCGTGGGCTACAACCCACTTCTTCGGATGCATCCTCTGTATGCAGACTACACACAGAAACATAGCTATACAAACTAGCAGCAGCTATTTTTGAATTTGTGTACTCCACAGAACAATGTCCCCCACTGGTCCTATAGCAATGTTAAATAAGCTAACATTCTGCACACGTTGTGCTAATATGTATGCTGAAGCAAAACCACAAAGGAAACAAGAGGCTCACAGCATAATCCAGCTTCCGTAAAAACATTTTTGGGGTGGGCGGAAAACAGTGTTTGCCAAATTCAAAAGGACAAGAGGAAATAATAATATTTTGCACTATATGGCAGCTTATAAATATAAATGAATTAATCCTTTCAACATCCGAAAGCAAGGTTAGCAACATCTCTTTCCGTCTTCTCGTTTGCAAAGCAAGATTAAGATCGCCTAAAGAGAGGAGTCAAATCTGAATGCTGCATGCTAGTTACATAAATGTAACGTAGTAACGTATAAGTGCAAGTATAAGACCATAACAAGCTATTCTATGTTAAAACATGGAAAGAAGCATGAATCTCTTGCTATGCGTATTGTAGTTATTTCTAACTAATTTTAATTCCTTTAGGGCTCTGTCACAGCATCCAAACCTTTTCTACTTTACTATCTATTTCAGCTCCATCTTGTGGTTTGAACTTACCCAAGGGAGTGACTTTTATTTCAGGCATTTTAAGCCGAGAAGAACTTTTTGAACCTTAGCAGTATAGCAGGCTATTTCAGAGATACCATAACTGGGTACTGAAAACAAGAGAAGATCCAGCCTTTCTTCAAACCACTGATCCGTTTATTTACTAATATCACAGAGAAGAGCTCAGCTGGGACCCCATGGCTTCCTAGAGGGAGACAAGAATACAGACAAGAAAAGTGTCAGCTAACTCAGCACATTATTAGTGTCATCTAAAAATGCATGCCTGCTCCCAATATAGTCAAGGCTTAGGTTCTGCGAAAACATAAACTGGTTTCCTTGACCCTAACATTATTAGAGTGTTTTATAGTCACTCAGTCCAGGACTGATTGGGCCATGGACTTGGTCCTTAGAGGGATTCTGCCCAGGTGAGAGGGGATGCACATTGGCATGGCTGTATGTGGGAAGCCTGACTGCTGCTGATTCTGCCAGACAGAGTGAGGTCTTCAGCCTCCTGGACTCTAAGTTCATTCATTTATTAACAAATTGCAAACAAACTCCCTATTACAGCCTTGATTTTGCAGTGTGAGTTAGTTTAAAAAAATTAAGACTGTCATCCTCTGCATCCCTTTCCCAATGCAAATTGCTATTAGATCAAAGATGAGAATGAATTTAGTTCAATTAACTTCTAAGCCTGGACATAACAAAACACCTTAAACTGTCTGAATGCAATTAGTACATTCTTTAGCTCTGCTTCTAGGATTCCAGAGCAGTCCCTATTTTATAAATCATTACGGGAAGTTGTGAGGTTGCATTATCACCACTGCTGATGGGAAAATTTTCATCAAAACAAAACAAAAATGTTATTTAAGTCAAAATCAAAATATTTACAAAAAGTTGTCATTTTTGACATTTAAAAAAAAACCAAATGAAGTGTTTTAATAAAATCAAAATATCCTGAAATAACATAAAAACATCCCTTTTTTTTTTCCAGAATATAACGTTCTGATTGGTTTGTTTCAAAACAACTTTTAGGAATAAAATTTTATTTATATAAAACCAGTTTAAATTTTAAAAGGTTGGGATCCGAAAAAATGATCAAAACAAAAATGTCCCAGTTAACCCGCAGTACGGCGCCCCCCGTTCCCCCCACACACACACACACCGTACCCCGCGGGACGGCGCCCCCGATCCCCCCAACTCCCCCCCCTTGGCACGGCGCCCCCTGACTCCTCCAACTCCCCCCCTCCCCAGCACAGCGCCCCCTGCCCCTCCCCAACTCCCCCCCACACACACACACCGTACCCCGCGGGACGGCGCCCCCTGATCCCCCCAACTCCCCCTCCTTGGCACGGCGCCCCCTGACTCCTCCAACTCCCCCCCTCCCCAGCACGGCGCCCCCTGCCCCTCCCCAACTCCCCCCCCACACACACACCGTACCCCGCGGGACGGCGCCCCCTGATCCCCCCAACTCCCCCCCTCCCCAGCACGGCGCCCCCTGCCCCCTCCCCAACTCCCCCCCTCCCCAGCACGGCGCCCCCTGACCCCCCCCAACTCTCCCCCCCCGGGCACGGGCCCCGCTCACTTCCAGGCCGCGGCTCCCAAACGGACTCACGTTGCCATTGCTTCTGGCAGGCCCGCTCCCCGGTGACATCTGCGCATGCGCGACAGCCCTAACTAAGCGCCGTCCCGACCTGGAGGGGGTCACTCCCCTATCACGTGACGCAGGCATAGCCTCTCACCACGTCCACAGCGAGCGCCAGCCAATGGGCAGCGGCTATCATCCTCCCCCCCAACCACCACCCGTATCCCTACTTGCGATTGGCCAAGGCAACGTGGTGCCCGGAGAGGAAGACGGTTAATGGCTGGAGCAAGAGCCTCGGGCGTCGATTGGCTGCGGAGAGAGAGGGCGGGGCAACAGTCAGGAAAGCGGAAGCAACTGGCTGAGGGGAGCCGGGGGAGTCTCCAGCGGTTCAACATGGCGGCGGGGGCGGAGACGTTCTCCCTGCGGGAAGTGCTGGTGGCGTTCACAGCCTGTGTCAGCGAGCAGCGGGAAGTCCGCGTGGACCCGTACCTGGCGGGCTGGAAAGGCCTGGTTCGGTAAGGGGGGGGGCTCGTGGGCTGTGACTGGCCTCAACCGGCCCGAGACCTCAGCGGCCGCCCGCGAGGCCCCGCCCCGGTTTTTAAGGGGAGATACCGAGTGGGCCGGTGGCCGCTGGGGGCGCTGTCTGGGTTCGCTGCCCCGCCCATAGCTAGCGTCTGTGGTCACGTGGCAGAGGGCCACGCCCTTCCCGGAAGTACTGGAGGAGACATGTGAGTAGCCTCCCTGCCCAGCCTGGCCTGTTTGTCCTGCCAGTTCCCGGGCCTGTAGCTGGGGTGTAGGCAGATCAAAGCTTTCAAGCGCTTTAGGACTGGAGGAGGCAACCAGTGTCACAGGTAGGTACCAGCTCGAGCAGATAGATCCTTATGCTGAACAAACAGGCTGCAGGAGACCACTTAAAAAGAAGTGGGAAACGAACACCACTGCAGGCACAGGACAAAGGTGGGTTGATAGTTAAGAAAATGTTATAGTGCACTGTGAAACCAGCGTCAGGTAACTGTCCTATGGAGCGTAGTCCCCTTCTTTGGAACATTTTGAGGATAACTGTGCCCTCACGCTCCATCCAACTTGAAGAGTTCATTGGAGCTCCGAAGCTTGTCTTGCTCCCCAACAGATGTTGATCCAATAAAAGATATGAACTTACCTACCTTGTGTCTCTAATGTCCCCGTACTACACACTTGACATGAGTTTAATGCAAACCACCTGCCTCAGCCCCCCTGCTCTTGTGATCGAAGCTAGAGGTGAAGCATAATGAGGCATGACAGAATTCAATTTTGATATTTTTAATTATGATAAATATGCTTCAAACAAATTTTATCAATTTAAATTTTTGCAGTTGCACAAAATTATGGGGGGGGGGTCAGACAGTTCAATGATAATAGACAAAGTTTCAGCTTTTGAATCTCAATAACTGTTTTGACATATGATATTGGCAATTTAACAAAGTAAATCGCCTTATATCAAACTCAAAGTTCTCAAGCAGCATTTTTCTTACTTTGCCTATACGTAAACTTTGATGACTGTTGATGAAAATATTTTTTCATCAGTTTGTGTGAAATCAATGTTTATCAATGTCTACCGATAAAAATCTAATCCTTCCAAGCCTAACACTGAAACACTGCCTCTTGATCATCCCTGAAAAAGGTAGGTGACTAGTACTAGGCACAAAGAATCTATGTAGTTAACCAGTTTTACTTTATATTACCGACACTTGACTCCACTACTATCTTGTTTGTAAGCCTGTTCCCGTTATTTACTACATTACCTGTAATAAAAATAAAAATGACTACCACCTTATTTTTACATATATTCCATTTTAGATTTAAGTTCAATCTATGTTCACCAGTTCTGGTCTGTCCAATAATTTCTGATATAAAATTAAGACTGATCGAACTCTTAACCACTTAAGTAAGGTCACCATTTCAGCATCATTTCTCAAGCTCCCTTACTCCCTCACATAACACAATTGATTTTTTGTTTTGATTGTAGGTTTCTGAACTGCCTGGGCACAATTTTCTCCTTCATTTCTAAAGACGCAGTGACCAAAATAGAGATCATAGAGAATTACCGTAATAGTGACCAGCGAGAAAAGTACTTGACCGTTCAATCCATGGTGGAGTATGAGCTGGCTAATGGCCTGGTTGATCTCCAACAGCGATCCAAGCACCCTGACTCAGGCTGCAGAACCTTCTTGCGCCTCCACCGAGCCCTTCACTGGCTGCAGATGTTCTTGGAAGGACTGAGGACTGGTGAGGACAACTCCAAAACCTCTGTGATCTGCTCAGAGACGTACAATGCTTCCTTGGCTAACTATCATCCCTGGATTGTTCGCAAGGCTGCCGGGGTGGCTTTTTGTGCCTTACCCACTCGAAATACATTCCTTGAAACCATGAATGTGGGCACAGCTGAAGAGGCTGTGGCTATGCTGGGGGATGCTTTGCCCTATATCTGTGAAGTCTATAAAATCACAGAGGAGCTCTATGCCCAACACAAACTGCTTGACCTCCCCTAGCGTAGGAGATGTTTGATTAGAATATCTCAATATTGAGATTGCTGGAATTCACTGTATGGGGGGGGAGGGTGCACTCATGTAAATAAGTGGTTATTTGCACTAGAGACTGGATTCTCTTCCTCTCCCCCATGTCTCTAGTAGAGCCCATAAATAACCTGATTGGTACTCTTTGGCCTTTTAAAAGAGAGCTGACTTAATTCTTGGCTCCCCTTTTATTAGAAGAAATTTGGAATAAACATTCCAAAGCCCATATTAGCTTGTTTAAACTTAAAGGACTTGTCGCTTTTCTCTGCACTGAACTTCTTTTTCAAAACTTTATCAGGTTTTGTAAAAACATATTCTTTGTAAAAGCCAAACAAAGCACCCAGCCACGAGTGATCACTTAATCCTTGTAGCTCCAATGCCTTTTTAAACAAAAGTAATGAGGACTCTCCCTTTGTCCTACTCGTGTGATAATACTAAAATTCAGCTAAACTAGGGTTGGAACCTCTTGCTGTGATATTGTAAGGCCTGTGTACAGATGACACTCATTGCCATTCAGCCACTTGTTCTCTGGTTGGGTTAGCAAGGTGATGTGTGTTACAGGGCCTGGTATTTTGGTTTTGATGCACTGCAAAGCAGGGCCCTTGAAATTATGATGCTTTCTCTCAACAGAGTGAGCAATTGATTACAGACCACCTTCATGGCAGCTGGTCATCACTTGCACTGGATAATACTTCCTGTCCTTTCTTCTCCCACTCATCCTCCCAAAAACTAAATGGTGTGGAGATGTGGTATAAGGATACGTTCCCTCCCCCCCCGTTTTTGTGTGGGGCTGTTGAGATAGGAAGTCCCTTTGTTATTTTCTCCCTCTTCCACCTCCCTCCCCCCAGTTTTGTTGCTTGGCCTCATACCTTTTGGGGGTGGGGAATAATCTTTAGTGCAAACTGCACAGTACTGAATCACAGAATAATTCAGAGCCTTATGGATGTTGAGGCTACAGTTACAGAAACTACCCCTGGAGTAGACTTTAGGAAATAAAGGGAATGCTGAAAGCCTAGAGAAATGAAGTCCTGCTGGCTGGGTGGGGTAATTATGATTTGTACTATACATAAAATCATAGTGTTTGCTGAAGCTTAATGCCTTCCAGTCCAAATCAATCATAAGCTTTAAAAGGAGGGTAAATCTTCATGCAAGTGGTAAGGGTAAAATTGTTTTAGCAAGAATTCCTATATATGTTGTGTATATAATAGGTGTATAAACAGGAAAAGGTATGCAAGCTGGTTATAAAATAATGAATTGTACTTTATCAGATATTTTCAAAATTTATCTTTCACAACACTGCATGGATATTTCAGAAAGAACACTAATACCACGGCTGTGAAACTATTTCAAGACAACGTTCACACCTCTCACACTGTGCCCCTGTACATTTTATTAACGCTAATAAAGTGATCTAGATAATCGGAGGCATTTAAATGGCCAATAAGGCCACAATGCTGGAATTGAGTATTACCTCATGGGTTTGACCTAGCTAGCCACACTACTCTCCCTTAAATTACATTAATAACTTGCCTTCAAAGAGTGGTGGTGTACAGAAACGCCTGCCTTTCTCAGGTCTTTGAAGGCATGTGATCTTGGGTCTCATACATTCAGGGCATATTGAACCTAATAATGAGTGGTTGCTTAATTAGCCATTTGGGTAGTGATCAGAAGAGACCCAATACATTTAACAGCGGATTCTAAACTCTCAGCTGCAGCATGCATCTCTGTAGATCAGAATCTGTCCACAGAGTATTTCTTAGCTTGAGGATCAGGAAAGGAGGGTTTCCCCCCATCTGATCCAAGGATGGATATTTACCCACAGTGATTAAAAGATATTTATGCCTCTAGTATAGCTCTGTGAAATGTGCCATTTTCCTTCCATGTTAAGATATTAATTTAGAAAAGCCCCTTTTAAACTTACTGTAACTTTCAAAATGCTGTTTACACTCAATGCCATGGGGTAGATCCCCCACGTATTAAGACAATTCAGGTAGCTCAGTGTTCCAACGTCTAATAAATACTTGCTATTTTTTGTTTTGTTTTAGCTAAATGAGTTTTCTTTCTGGTCAGATGTTGATATTTCATCTAAAATGTGGTGTTGCATATTTTGTGTACGATTAAAATATTGTATGAAATTGAAGCATCTTGCACTACATATGATGTGAAAAAGCTGTATGTATCGTAAGTAACATTTGCATAATGCCTTTGTTCCAAGGGTTTAATATAAAGGGAGAAACATCATCTGAAAACTGTTTATCTATTCTCCACCAGTATGTCCAAGCTAAATGCTATTCTTATATCATCAAAGCTGTAATACTTGATTCTGCAATTTCCAACAAGTGGTTTTTCAATTAAAAAGTCACTTACCAGTGGAAAACCTGAATTTGCTTTGTTTCTACTAATCTGTTGGTCCTGTTTTGTTTTTTCCAAATGAGGGTTATATATACATGATGGTTAGATTCCACAGGGCGGTACACACACTTAATACACTGAAAATCGACACCTTTCTAGCAGCACCCTGCAATCTGTGTGGCATCTTTAGCAAATTCTTATGCATATGCATTGTTTAGTGATGCTCCAAATTCTGAGGTGCCTCTTCTCTCCCTGCTCTGGCCATGTTCCTAAAATCCTAGCCTCTGTCCCTTACTGCTCATTAAGGCCGGGGTCCTACAAACAGCTCTGGGGGGGTTGCAAGCTGCTTTGCACAGAAGGCCTCTGCATGGTATACGGGCCCAGCCGTGCAGAGCAGCTTGCAGGATTGGGGCCCAAATTACATTTGGGTTTAGAGGTTCAGGTTTAAGCAGAAAGTATTGTCGGACATGTGGGCCTACAGCTGCAGGAACTGGATGTAGGTTTTGAGGAAGGGTCGCAATGAACCTATCTGTGCAGCAGATGGAGCTTGTTCATCGAGTGATGAATTGAACAGGTGCAATCTCTTTGCCTCTGTACACGTGTTAATCTTGCACCATTTGGCTCTAAATTCCCTTTTATCTTGGAGCGAATGTGTACTTAGTTTAGTCTTCTGAAACTACATACTTTAAAAATCAATCACTTTCCACTCCGCTCATTAATTGCATTTCCATAGCATGTGGGAGGCTGGTCATAACTAGGGATTCTATTGTGCTAGACTCTATAGAGACAGAACAAAAAGATGGTCCCTGCCCTGAAGAATTTATAATCTAAGTAAGCCCGTAACATTAAAAGGAGAAGGAAATACATTTCTGGAGCAATGAATTGACTTTGCAGTCACATAAGGATTTCAGATCATTCTCTGCTGGCCTGTTCCATATGTTCATATCCTTAGATATATTCCTACACTTGCATTCTGACCCTTTACCGAAGATTAGGGAATGGTACATAGAAATCTTACCAAGAGATTTGCGGTCACCTCAGCTAAACAGTACAACACAGCCCACTGAACTCAGGAAACTCACAACTGTGTCTACCCTCATCGGATCATACAGCAAGCTAAACACTAAATTTAAATGCACAAGTATCACTCCTCTAATGGACTTATTGAAAGACATATTCCAAACATCTAGTAGTAGAAACCAGTGCTTTTTTCATTGGTGCTTTGAGACTAGGTGCGTGATGGAATATCAATGCATGCAGAGCCAGTAAGAAGTGCACCAGTGAGTTTAAGTGCTAAAACCAGAAGTTCTCCAGTTTAGATCTGTCCTCAGGATATGCCTTAGTGCCTAAATGACTGTATTCTGGAATAGAGATCCCTGAAGAGTTGCACGAAGGATAACATGGCAACCCCATATGCGAGAAATCACAATTTTGCCAAATGACTATTAAAAAATAGCAGCACAACTTACCTGTCCTGGAGTATAGACTAGCTCTCTGCTCCGGACAAGTTCCAATGATGATTCTGAAGGAGACTCAAATCTGTGCTATTGGATGACCTAAAATTAAAAAGTTTAGGATCCCTGCTGTCTGCCTGCTGCTCCTAACCTTACTATCTGGGCCACTGAGCACATAATTCCATAGCTCATTTAAAAACAAGTTCCACACCATTCTTTCATTGCAGGTCACCTTTAAGTAGTTAAAGGATTTCTTTCCCAGTGTGATTTGAAAACCAGCAGGAGATGCAACATGTGGAGCTTTAGCTAGCAAATTAGTCACCGTGCCTTTGGATGAAAAGGCTCAAATAAGAATCAGGAGTTTGGAGAATAAATTTAGTACCTGGGGATGAAGTTGAAAGGTTATGGAGGAATAATAGGTCCCAAAGAGAATGAAGAGCTGAGGCTGGGAAAGTGCATCTGTAATGGCAGAGAAACACACAGTGTGTCCCCAGAGAAGAACACTGAGTTTAATGGCAGCATTTAATGTTTTACTCCACATTCTAGCAATAACTATTCTATATTCCTCTGCCAGTATTTCACCACCCCCACGTCGAAGCCAGGCTGTACTGTCAAGGGGAATGCTAGATAATTTATTCAGAGTGCCGAAGAATGTCTGCCCATATTTTTGATGTGTTCTCAACATATTGCTTGTTCCTCTTCTTTATGACTAGAAGGGACCCTCAACATTCTTAGGGTGTCGCACCGGGTTGTGGGATGGAAAAGGGGAAGACCCACTGCTTTAGAAGGTTTCCTGGGACCAACGTAATGGAGACTGAAGAGGGTGACTGGGTGTGTTTTTTATCAAGTCAGTGATCTTCTCTAAAACTGGGTTGAGAGTAAATACCCAGCCAAAACTGTCCCTGTGCTTTGGGCTGTTTGAAAAGAGGAGTGACATTTCAGTGGACCCAAGAAGGTGAGCTAAGCCTCTGAACTTCTGGATGTCTGTCTACAATGACAGTAGACTAGAATGGCTTAGGGGTTTGAGCAGGGGACGGGAAGCCAGGAGACCTGGGTTTTATTCCTAGTTCTGCCACTGACCTACTGTCTGACCATGGGCGAGTCATTTCACCTGAACCTCTGAAACAGAACTTTAAATCATCTAGATTGCAACACCTATGGCAACTTTCTTTATTGCCATCCCTTTTCTCCCCCTCGCCCCAAGGTGCACAAAGAGCTTCGGGTCTCCAAAGAGCCTGATCCTGCAGCTTTCTATGGGCCCTTGATCCCCATTGACTTCACAGGGATACGTCCTACACCAAAATCAGCACTGTCCCTAAGGTGTTGGAAAGAAGTTATTTTAGCAGGAAAAACATCCCTGTTAGAAAGCCTCCTGCTTCTGTTGTCTCAAGCAGATAAATAAGCCGGAGTTACCATTCATTCTGCAGTGAAACGTGAGATAGTCGAAAGAAATGTAAGTGCTTGAGGAGGCGTTATTGCATCCCCAAACGCCTTAGATTTATAGCAAGAGTTTATCACTCACTGGGGATCGGAATGATTACTTCAAAGAACAATACAACTTCAGTGTAAAAACGAGGGAAAGGGGACTTATTGGCTACTTCCTTTTTTATTCCCCTCTCTTCCCCCGCAGTGAAACTGATGTATAATTCCTCTGCCACTGCTTGGTAAGGAACATCAACTATAACAATTATTTGGCAGGTAGAGTACAGGGTTTGTTTGGAGTTAAGGTCATTATACAATGGGAGCATGTTTATTACGCATCAATCTCACAGCGCCACCTCTGGGCCTGCAACCTGTGATAGCCGCGTGGTGCTGGACCATAGCATTCATCATGGAACCGGATTGTCAGCATTTACCATTGAACTGCAGTCTTTACATGGTTATTAGTGACCTTTTAGAAGAAAAAACAAGTTTCTGGTTCCATGTTCCTTGCCAGCTGGCAGAGGGAAGTGCCAGGACTGAACTGTTTTGTATTTTTTTTTTATTTTTTTTTTTACTAAAAACAAATGATGTTTCCTACAAAGGTTAGCTTTTCCTCCCACACTGACTTGAGGAGGAGACAGTATTTATCATAATAGCAGGGCAATTTAATTTATTAAATGTCCGAAGAGGTTGTCCTCCAAGGGCTTCAGGTAAAAATACAAACTGGAAAAAAAACCTTCAAGCAGCTTTGATATGCACATCCTCACACCCTCACCCCAGCTGTGCTTAGCCCCTTCCTGAGGGCAGAGTTGGGGTAGGTTTCTACCACTCCTTGTGCACTCAAGTTTGAAAAGAAAATCCCAAGGCACATGCAAGGAGATGTGAGCTTAAGCCTGATTCTCACCCTGGTAATTAGGGGCCTGAACCAAAGCTCATCAAGTTGATAGGAGTCTTTCCATTGATTTCAATGGGCTCCGCACCAGACCCTCGGCACTTAGCTATACACTCCCCTCCAGACTTCACTCTTGCAGGAGTAACATGGGGTCCATCCAGCAACACTCTCATTCATGTAGGATCAGGTTCTCCACACGTCCCTTTTCACCTAGGGCCTATAGGCACCTGCCCTGTGTCAGAACAAGCCCTTGGTAACACTAGTACATCATGCAGCTACTGAAACAGCATGCGCGGGGAGAGTGGGGGAGACAGTCTACATGGGATCTTCAGATATATCATCTCTCTGCACAAACCTTAATGCCCAAGTGATTCTGTACATACACCATCAGATTTACCTACGGACCAACTGCTTTTCCTGTCTTTTGCAAGCAAAACAATGGCCCCTCACGGTCTCTGCTTTGAGGCGAAGATCAAGCATAACGGCAGCTGATGGGGCCTAGCTCGGGAATCTGCCTTGCCCTTGATGATCTAATAGTCCTTGCCAGCTCTTCTTCTAGTGCTCCTCCCCTCCCCCCCAGTGCAGGAGCATCTTCAGATAGAAACATCAGGTGCTTTGAAACAGACCGTGCCCATACCGCAGGAACCCCTAAGGACTCCCCTGCTCACACCGAAACGGGAGCCATGACAGCACATGAAAAACAAGACATTCTCGCAGCCTGACGGCCAAGACGTTTAAAGGAGCGGAGATGAAAATGCAGTGCAGAAAAATAGCCCCAACGTGCACAAAACCCTCCGCTCCAGAATCAACGTGGCTGGGGACCCTGCGCTTGCGCCCATCTGCGGGGGATGCTCGCGCAGTTATTCATTCAGAATGGATTTGAACCAGATCAGGCTATTGGAGTGGACGGAGCCATGTCCTGGGTTTGAAAAATTCTCCTTGCCAGAGAGCCCGATAAGAATGATGGAGGGGGAAGAGCCACCGACAAGTTCAAGTATCCCCCCCCCCCCATCACCTACCCTACACACTCCACCACCACCACCACTCCCAACTGCTGGGTGCATAACCAGCATGCAATCCCTGGGCACCACTTGAGGGCTTCTCTGGCTGCTTGCAGTCTGATCATTCTGAAGCCTCAACCTCCTCTGGGCTTCTTCAAGGAAGGAGGAACTCTGTCCTCCCCCCCCCCCAAGCCTCCGCCCTGTTGGCTGGATTCCCACACCTCTAAAAGCCTCCCAACTCTTGCATGTGGGGGTCTCTCCTACTCTCCCCCTTCACTAGCCTGATGGCTGCTGGGAAGGCCTTTCCAAAAAATTATGCCCTGCAGGAATTGATGGCTAAACTCACCCACACACCAGGGAAACAATTTGCCACTCACCGGAAATTAGCAATGTTGGTTTTTTTATTCCCTGGCTATACCAATTGGATGGGCCTAAACATAGTCCGATCTATCACAGCCAATACAATGTACATCGATAAGGGCTTCCCTGCTCAGCCCTCTTTGGAACTGCAAAGTGCTCTCCTTTGGGTAATACACCAAGCACTGCACATTGCAGGAGAGTGGTTTTGGAAACAGCCCTCTCTGTTGGACTAGAATGGTTTTATAAATAGGTAAACTGAAGTACCGAGAGGGAGAAAGTGACTTTTCCCAGAGCATATGTTAAGTCAGTGGCAATGCCAGAAGTCCTGACTCCTAGTCCCATCACTAGCTGCAGGCCCCATTCCATGCTCCAATAAATAAGAGCCATTTCCCCAAATTTACACGTATTTGGAAAGTGTCCAGTTCCTGTAATCTCCCCCACTCTAGCACTGACAGAATCAGAAGTGACACCGTCTACTGTAAATAAACTTGGAGTGGGGGAAATCCCGCAGATGAGCTGTTCAGAGAACCATGCGTGGCTAATTGTGTTTGCCCGTTAGACACAAAGCAGGTCCATCATGCACAGTGCAGTGATGGAGTACTGTACATTGTGTATCCTGGTGCCATAGGACCACACAGCTGCAATTTGTTTAACTGCAGCACAAGATGACTGATCAAGCCCTGGCAGGAAATAATAGATTGGATCCCTCTGAAAGCAGAGCAGTCAGTGATTTCTATGATTTATGCTCCCCACTGAGGCTTATTATTGCAAGCAGATACAGGATATTTACTGTCTCATCTGCAACCAATTTCTGTTCCTTTTTCTGCCAGACCGAATGAGCTATTTATGTGGGAGGAGGGGAAGAAAGGACAGAACCAGCTGCTGATTGGACCAGAATCTTTTTTTCGTTTCCAGCAGAATTTTTAGCTGAGTTATAAACCTCTAAGGCAAGGGTCTCAAACACGCGGCTTGGGGGCCGCATGCAGCCCTCAGGGTTATTTTCTGCGGCCCGCGAGCTCCTCACGGCCCCCTCCCGTCCTCCCCCAGCGTTTACCTAGAGCGGCTCCGGCCCGACGCGCACCGGGGGCAGGGCAGGCTTCCTGCCTGCCTGCCTGCACTGCCCTGAGCCCCCTGCCGCACCCTGGCCCCCTGCCCTGAACCCCCCGCTGCACCCCGCACCCCTCCTGCACCCCAACCCCCTGCCCTGAGCCCCCGCTGCACCCTGAACCTTAACCCCCTGCCGCACCCCTCACCCCTCCTGCACCCCACACCCCAACTCCCTGCCCTGAGCCCCCGCCACACCCCTGGGGGCAGGGAGGGGGCAGAGTTGGGGTGGGGATTTTAGGGAAGGGGTTGGAATGGGGGTGGGAAGAGGCGGGGCAGGGGCGGGGCCTCATGGAAGGGGTGGAGTGGGGGCGGGGCCGAGGTGTCAGTAAATGCGGCCCTCAGGCCAATGTACTAGTCCTCATGTGGTCCTCGTGGTCATTTGAGTTTGAGACCCCTGCTCTAAGGTTAGATGGGCATAATAAAGAAAGTGCTGATACCCAGGAACTACAGTGGAGAGTATCAACCCAGGTGTGGTGTAAGGATGGTCCTGAGGTTACAACATTGGACTAGGACTCCTAAGAACGGGGCTCTGTTCCTGGCTCTGTCACTAACTCTAACTATGGGAAAGCTTCACAGAATCCAAGTTCAAAAGTGCCTGAGGTACAGATCCTCAAAGGTATTTAGGTGCCTAACTCCTACGGATTTCAACACACTAATCGACACGTTTTAATGGTTACCAACCAACAAGAATCAACCTCTCTTTAGGAAAATAACTAAAAATGACAAACACAAAACAAGACTACAATCGATTATTTGAATCAAGGTTTGCTGCTGCCGATTTAAATCATGATTAAAATAAGTGATTTAAATCAATCCACTCTGAAAGGAGTCTAATTCTCAATGGGTGTGCACTCAGCACTTTCTGAAATGTAGGGCCCTCTAAGATCTCTCACATAACAGCCAGACTGGGTCAGACCAAAGGTCCATCTAGCCCAGCATCCTGTCTTGCGACAGTGGCCAATGCCAGGTGCTTCAGAGGGAATGAACAGAACAGGTAACCATCAAGTGATCTCTCAAGCTGAGCACTCAGCATCACTTGTCACTTTGAAAAACCTTGGCCTGCTAGTATAAGCCTATCACTGTGGTATCTGGCTGTGTTACCCAAACAGAAAACAAAGCGCAGCGGGCACTGTTTGGGGAAAGCAAACATTTACTCTACTAAAAGGCCAGATCCTGCAAAGTGCAGAGCCCTCGCACCACCGAGCTTCAAGCAGGCCAGGGTATAAAGCACGACATCCACGCAGAGGCACTCTGGGGCAGGTGATCTGCAGTAATCAAGAGCGGTTGTTGATACAAGGTGACACCCAAATCCAGGTGTCAGGGAAATTTGCAAACAGGAGACGGTTTTTGCAAATTTCACTCCGTGAAAGAGGTCATGTAAAGCAACTTCAGTCAAATTGGATCGTCTCCAAGGCCTGGGACAGGATCTTGCACACCTCCCTCAAGCAAACGCGAACTCTTCCTACTGAAGTCAATGAGACTCCATGCCTGAATGCACGCCACTCATTGAGCGAAGGGAGCCAGGATCCAGCCCCCGGTTTGCAGAAGAGCCCCCACATAGGTCACTGCTGTAAATTTGACTACTGAGGACCAAACACAGAGTTATTTATTTAATGAATTTTGCTAACCAAATTCACCCGCGTCATTCTCACCTCTTTTAATTCTATTTGACAAGACTTGTTTGGGACCTGCCACTGCAAGATTCCCTCTCTTTCCCCTCCAGCTCCCTGTGGCCTTTTTAAATTTCCTGGGAAGCATTAGCTCTGAAACAGCAAAGCCATGGCTAGAGTCCTGCTGCTGTACCTCAGTTTGGGCTGCTCCGCGGCCCATGGACGCACGTGCATGTCGGCTCAGTTTAAAAAGCCGGGTGATTATATCCTGGGAGGCTTATTCCCTTTTGGAATGAATACCATGAACCTGAGCGAGCGACTGGAGCCCAGCGTCGTCGTATGTAAAAGGTAAGAAGGGATCTGTCAAGGATATCATCCTAATTGGCATAGAGTGACTTTGGTCACCCCGGGGGGGCGGGGGGGGGAAGAGGGGGAAAGGGCTTTTATGTAGCAAACAATCCGATGTCTTAGTCACATAGAAGGACGTTCGAGGCGAGTTAGGAAGAAAGAGCGCTATGGTACCGGGCGTGATGGGGCGCTGAGGGCATTGCCATGGCAATGGCAGGTGCTGGAATGGGAAATCTTCGGCACGCTCCTGCTGATGTTATTCACTCCAGCATCAGATGCCACCACCTCCCTCCACACAGATTTTGGTCAGAGGTTTTAATGGTGCCGGCCTGTTCGGTTGCTAACACTGAAAGGATTCTACTGTGTCTGCCATGATGGTTTCAATATGTTGTGGGTTTAGACAGAGCTGTAAGTGTGCCCTGGACTCTGACAGATCATGACGGTTTCTTATTGCATTTGTAACCCGCTGGGAAGCTCACCATGCCTACTGGGGGAAGATGCTTACAAACAAGGATAATAAGATCCCAGATAGGCGACGAGCACCCTCCACTCTCACCAAATTCAGCCCGAGCTGAGGATGTTCAGCACCTTGCATGATTGGGCCCTATGCACTTACACGTTCCCCTCCCTGCTCAGCAAAGCATTTAAGTACCTAGACTTTAAGGCCAGAAGGGACCATGGTAATATTTCGTCTGACCTCTGCACGCTGCAGGTGATAAAACCTCACTCCCCCACTCCTGTAATAGACCCCTACCCTCTGGCTGAGTTACTGACGTCCTCAAATCAGGGTTTGAAGACATCAAGTTACAGAGAATTCACCGTTTACGCTACTTTAAACCTGCAAGTGACCCGTGCCCCACGCTGCAGAGGAAGGCGAAAAACCACCAGGGTTTCTGCCAATCTGACCTGGGGGGAAATTCCTTTCCAACCCCAAATATGGCACTCAGTTAGACCCTGAGCACGTGGGCAGGACCCACCAAGCAGACACCTTAACTCTAAGTGCAGGCATTCAAATCAATGGGAGTTAAGAACATGCTTGCGTGCTTTGCTGAGTCAGAGCCTACATGAAGAAAGGTAGAGCTGAAAAGTGAGGAAATTCTTCCTCGGCCAGTACCTGCTGTGTTAAAGCCTCAGAACACAGACGCAATCCAGACTTTTGTGAAACGGGTGAAATTTGAATAAGGGACCACAAACCCTGGTGACACTTGAATTTGGAGAAGATTCCACAAGCAGAGATACAAGCCGGCCTGGGCGCAGTTCATTGCTTCAGGCTTTGGGGTATAAACTGGCCATTCTGGATTACTTTTTGCTTTGAGTCAACTCCCAGGAAAAGCCAGCCTCAGAGGAAGCCAACCTCACATGGATCAAACATGGGGGGGAACGCCATACACCAACTCCAGAGAGCAATCAGCCACATTTCACAGTGTACAGTCATACAATAGTCATTACTCTGTAGCTGAATGCTGTAGGCAGGTCTCAGCACACTAGCTCTTACCTGTGGACTTGTGATTGATATGTCTTTGTCAGATTCACCAAATTAGTCACATTTACAGGGACGATATAGGCTGCCAGCAACCCCAGACCACAATGGCAATATGTATACACTCTTCCATTTGCAAGGAGTGGAAAATAGACCCTTGTGTCCCATCCACTGTCTGACCGCTGTAAAGGACAGAACTGAAGTCAACAGCACACTCCACACACAATGGTCTAGTGGTTAACTCGTAGGGAGTCAAGGGCACTGGGTTCGAATCCCATCTCTGCCACAGACCTCCTGTGTGATGCAGGATGAATCAATTCCCCGCTCTGTACTTCAGTTTTCTCACCTGTGAAATGCAGATAATATATTTACCTACCACCCAAGGGGGCTGCAAAGCTGAATTCATTAGTGCTTGGAGATCTTCAGGCAGAAGGTGCAAAGTCTTACAACGGTCCTGGTTACAGTCAAGCTCTGCTGATAGTTAAGACATCTCCTGTAGAACCTGGATTTGCTAGAGGCAGGCTCAGCTATACCTTTCTGCACATCTGTGCTAACGCACGGCTGCCGAGAGCTCAAAGAGCATAGAATAAATTCATCCCTAATGCAACGGCACCGATCAGTCTGGCTTCATGTAGTTCTAGGTCTCTGCTTTGCTGTTTCCCCTACCTGCAGGTTATATGCTTCTGGCCTGATCTGGGCTCTAGGGATGAAGTTTGCCATCGATGAAATCAACAACTCCACTTCCCTCCTCCCGGGAATAAAACTGGGCTATGAAATCTACGACACCTGCTTAGAGCCAGTGGTGGTCATACAGCCTAGCTTGTTATTCCTGACGAGGGAGGGCAGCACTGGGATCAGAGTCCTGTGCAGTTACACCGACTACCAGACCCGAGTAACAGCTGTGATTGGGCCTTATGTGTCAGACCTCGCTCTGATTACAGCCAAGCTCTTCGGCTTCTTTCTAATCCCGCAGGTAAGTCTTTGGAGAATCACAGCTTTTGCATTATAGGGGTTTGGACCAATGAGCGTGAGAGGAAGAATTGTCTAGTGGTTAGAGCATTAGCCTGGGCCTTGGGAGACCACAGACATCGGTGAGTTACTTCGTCTCTCTGTCCCGTATCTGTAAAATGGGGCCTACCTCTCAGGGGCGTGTGGATAAATGCACTGATGACTGTGGGGCTCAGACACTGCGCTGATGGAGGGCTATTGAAGTAAGACAGAGGGTTGTGTGTTTCCTGATCACCCGCGAGCTCCCTGGCCGGTGCCAGCACATAGCTCTGGAGACTGAAGCCGCCTCGCTGTACAAGTTGCTGCTGTTGATCTAATAGGTCTAAACGCTTCTCCCTGGGTAGCGTTTGGGCCTCAGCCTGGGAGGTGCTGAGCACTCTAGATTCCTATCAGTGGAATCAAGGGGGCTCGGCCCCAGGCCCTCTGCCTACAGAGGGCAGCTCAGTTTCTTGATAACAGATCCCCTTTAAACAGGCGGCCGAGTGAAAATGCAGAGTGAGGAAATGACCAGCAGAGGCTGTTTATATACCGGGGAAAGACACTGATTTTCATCCTTATGCCTGCAGTCCCCCCAGTCACTCAACTTCCTTCCTTCTTATGCCTTTACCGTGAACCTGTCTTTTAGGCACCCAGCGCTATCCGATGTAATGGGACTGGGAGACAGGCTGGAGTTGGTGGTTCTGGCTCTGCGTGTTCTCCCGGACTAGCTTTGCTCTCACAGGGTACATCTACACTGGAGCTGGAGATGTAATTTCCAGCGTGGGCGGACGTAGGCACACTAGCACACTATAGGGGAGGGATAGCTCAGTGGTTTGAGCATTGGCCTGCTAAACCCAGGGTTGTGAGTTCAATCCTTGAGGGGGCCGCTTAGGGATCTGGGGCACGGGGCTGGATTTGATGACCTTTCAGGGTCCCTTCCAGTTCTATGAGATAATTAATATATGGAGATATACCTATTATTATGGGGGGAGGGATAGCTCAGTGGTTTGAGCATTGGCCTGCTAAACCCAGGGTTGTGAGTTCAATCCTTGAGGGGGCCACTTAGGGATCTGGGGCAAAATCAGTACTTGGTCCTGCTAGTGAAGGCAGGGGGCTGGACTTGATGACCTTTCAAGGTCCCTTCCAGTTCTAGGAGATAGGATATCTCCATTAATTTAAATTTAAATTTAGCTCTGTAAAGCTAGAGAACTATAAACAGCAGCGCAGGTGGCAGGATGGCTGGCCTCCCCAAGTACAATCCCATCCGACATCCTAGGTGTGTATTCAAGGTGGACAGCCCAGCCCTCAGCCTGCGCCTCCATGTCTACACTGCTGTTTTTAGCAAGTTAGACCAATCAGAGCTAGCACGGGTCTGTCTGCCCAAGATGGAAATTACACCTCCAGTCCAGACAAGGTGGGTGAGGTCATATCTTTGATTGGACCAACTTCTGTTGGTGAAAGAGACAAGCTGAGCTCTCTGTGGCTTGAAAGTTTCTCTCTCACCAGCAGAAGTTGGTCCAATAAAAGATATTACCTCCCCCACCTTCTCTCTCTAATATCCTGGGACTGATGTGGCTACAACCACACTGCATACCTCCAGTCCAGTCCAGACGTATCCAGATACACGGGTCTCTCCCCCATTTCCAGGTCAGCTACGGAGCCAGCAGTGAGAAACTCAGCCAAGAGGAGTATTACCCGTCCTTTTTCCGGACCGTTCCCAGTGATAAGAGCCAGTCGAAAGCCCTGGTGCAGCTGCTCGACACGTTTGAATGGAACTGGATTGCAGCCATCGGGAGCGAAAACGAATATGGCCGTGAAGGCCTAGGCACCTTCTCCAGCTTGGCCACAGCCCAGGGCATCTGCATAGCCTATGAGGCATTGATTCCTGCTGACCCATCGGTCCCACAAGATCACAAGACACTGGAGAAAATAATCAAGTACATCAATGAGACCCAGGTGAATGTAATTGTCCTCTTCTCCGTGGACAGGCCAGTGAAGGCCCTGCTGGAACAGTGGATCAGTCATGGCTTCAGCCAGAAGGTCTGGATTGCCACTGAAGCCTGGGTGATGTCTGACATAGTCACCTCCATCCCTAACATCCAGACCATTGGGACCGTCATCGGCTTTACCATCAAGGGAGGCATTGTACCTGGCTTTCAAGACTACGTTACTGACCTCTTCGCATCCGTCCAGCAGGAGAGTTTCTGCCGGGCTTCCTGGGAGTACAGCCGCGATGCCGACTCCGCTGTGCTGGGCCCGCAGTGCAGCCAATGCGACAACGTCTCCCTGCACGACGTCGCTCACTTGCTAGAGAACCAGCAGACCTACGCGGTGTACGTCGCGGTCTACAGCGTGGCCCACACGCTGCACCAGGCGCTGGGGTGCACGGAGGAAGGGTGCCCAAAAGCGACGGTCAAGTCCTGGCAGGTGAGTGAGGGCCGGAGTCTCAGCAGCAGCTTTTCCACTCCCACCCGTCTGTCCCGCTGCCCAGCTGTCTCCCATCAGTCCTTTTCCACATGCTAAGATTAATCCTCCTCGCTGTCTCCCAACACGAGCCCGTCACCGGAGCCACACTGACCAACTCCTTCACTCAGGCATAGGGTCATCATGCCATTGGCTCATCAGGTCCAGTTTCCTGCCTCCAGCAATGGCCAAAATGTGGTCTAGTGGTCTGGGAGTCAGGAGACCCGGATTCTATTCCTGACTCTGTCATGGACCTTCTGGGTGACTTCCAGGCAAGTTACTTGCCCTCTGTGTGCCCCCGATTCCGCAGCTGTAAAACCGCGATAGCAATACTTTGAGATCTACAAATGAACAGCTCTGTGTACGAACCACGTATTTATTAACACAACCCCACACTGCAATAAAGGGCCGTTAAACATGCAGCAGGTCACCAAGTCAGTTCCACACCATGGATAATGCTTGGTCAATGCTTTAAAAAAAAAGGGGAGATTCCTTCCTGAGCCCGGCAGTTACCAGCTGATGTCCAGAAGCCTAAGAGCGGATGGCTGCTATCTTAGCCTGCATGGGTGACAAGTGATGTCAATCAGAAAATGAGACATTCATACCCAGCCCACTGCCACACTCAGAGTGGGTCTGTCTCCCCTGCAATGTAAACCCAGGATTAGTAGAACTTGCGCCAGCAGACCCTGGGGTTGTGTGTCTACACTCATTCGTAACCCCAGGTAGGAATCCTTGAACCTGGGCTCCAGCATCTACACTGCATTATGCAGGCCTGAGGCCAACCTGCCGCATCCTAGACTTCCTAGTGCCCTCCCACAACGTGGCCTGCTCTAGCCCTTTGTTCGTGAGGCAGCATGGGAAACTGTGACTGTCCACCAAACTTGACCGTCCAGAGGACAAAGAAAGTCGGCCCATGGGAAAGTGGGATACTTTTGGCAGCCTTCCAGGGCATGAGTCACATGGGCCTGTGTCTATATTGCAAAGCAATAGAGCTTGAACCCTGGGTCCTGGCTCCATCCTCATGGAGCTCTGGGACCTTGGAGCTGAGTCCTGGGTTAGTGTGATCTGTGTGTAGATGGAAGGGGGGGTTAGCCTTGAGTCAGAGTTTGAACCCTGGGCTCACATTGCAGTGTAGACACACCCTGTACACCGCAGTCATGGGGTGTGGTTGCAGCTTGAGCAGCCATACCCAAGTTAGCTTTAACTGATGGAACTTGAGTCCCACAGCAGCAAGCTTCAGCATGGGTGGTACAAACCCACCCCAAACCCTGGGCAATTACTTGTGGGGTTAGCCTGGGCTGAAGCTCTTGCGGCCGCAGCTTTACTGAGCTAGCTAGATTAACGCTAGCTCTGCTACGTCAGGCCGGGCCGCAATCACCCCCAGCGATCGCAGTCCAGACGCACCCGATATTGGAGAGCGTTCGGCAAAAAGTCTCTCCGCCTCCCACCGCCCACTGCTGATCGCGCATTCTCCCCTTTTCTCTGCAGCTGCTGGACATCATGAAAGAGCTTCAGTTCACCCTTGATAACCAATCATTCCAGATGGACCAGTTCCATAGCACCAACCAGGGCTACGACGTCATGTTCTGGAGCTGGCAGAAAAACAGCCTCCGGTATATACCCGTCGGAGACTACCGGGAGTCCTTACGCATCGACACGGCCCAGATTCAGTTTCACACCATGGATAGCCAGGTAAAGAGTGAGGGTAGAGGCGCTGCTAAATCACAACACCGCGGTAACAAAGCTGCACCTACCTACCCACCCAGATTGCTTGCTGTGGCCACTCAGGACTTTATGGCTACAGCAGTTCTTCCTGCTCACAAATAGACCCCAGCTGTGTGAATCCTCCTTAGCAGTATAGGGACTCAGACACAGAGCTCTGGTCCTATCCAATAAGGGGCAGTGGTGCCCATACTCAGCCCGTGTGTTACAGTGTCGTCAAATATCTGCTGCTGAATGTCTGTGGCTTTGTTCATCTTCCAGAAGCCCGTATCCACGTGTTTTCGGCGGTGTGAACTGGGGCAGATTAAGAGAGTGAAGGGATTCCACCTCTGCTGTTATGACTGTATCGACTGTGAAGAAAACACCTACCAGAGCACCAAAGGTGAGGCTTGGGAAAAGCAACTGTCTGAATAACCCCTCTCTCAGCTGGCCACTGACTTTAGGGCCACACAACTTCCTAGAGCCTCTAAGGAAAATTGGTGTCCAATTCTGTGCTGTTCCTCTGAGAGGCCTGGTGCACAAAATGCAGACCATGGGGAGGAGGGACAAAGGTGACTTGAAGCCATCTTTGCCTGGCCTGATCCTGGGCCAGTGCTGCTCCCACCATAAGTTAGAGCAGCCCCGGGGTTGCTCCAATTTACAGCAGCCTCCAAAGGGCCGAGTCGCAGCTCCAGGTTTCTGTAGTGGCATGTGCTGCAGACATGTGCTCCTGCCCTTGGCCTGCTCCTAATGTACCCCCTACAGTTGTGAATAGACCAGGGTTGGTTATGCCAGCCCCATGGTGGGGGCATTTCCCTCCAGTGCCTTGTGACACCTTTGCAACCCCTGTACACAGCTCGAGTGGCATGGGGAAGTGGGGGTGGGGTGGGTGAGCATCTTTCACTCGCCTATTGGTCTGCCCCTGCTACTGGCCAGTGCAGGATTGTTCCCTATGATCTATTCTCCAGTGCTTTGTCCAGCATCCTTCTGAAGAGCTCAGGTGACAGCCAATGCGGGGCCAAAGCAGCGGGAGTGAGCCCATGGGATTTTTTTTAGTTTTGTGACAAGGTGAAAATGATCATTGTGACACAACCGAAGGGTCTTTTGGAAGCAGGGCTCCTGCCTGGGGAAGGGAGCAGAAGCAAAAAATACAGGGCTCGTTTGGGGGCAGACAGGGGAGGAGATTGGCTCTGGGGACCCTGAAGATGCTTGCATATTTCTGGGGATGGCACTTTGAAACTGGGGCTTGTAGGAACCGCATCGGCTGTTCAGTTCACCCGTGCCGGTGACCCGTCATCACGAGCTGCCTGTGGCAGGGTCATTGCAGCCCAGAGCGACGGCGTGCAAAGCCGGGCCCAGCCTCACGTCCCCTCCTCATTGCTGGTTTGCAGAGGACTTGTTTTGCACTGACTGTCCAGAGCATCAGTGGTCACCTATTCGAAGCGCCAAGTGTTACGACCGCAGCGAGAGGTACCTCTTCTGGGACGAGCCGCTCATCATCAGCTTGCTGGTCCTGATGCTCTTCGCCATGGTGCTGACCTGCCTGTCAGCAGTGCTCTTCCTGAAGAACCTCAACACGCCCCTGGTGCAGGCGTCCGGGGGCGCCAGGAGCATCTTTGCCCTGCTCTGCCTCTTGCTGATGTGCCTCAGCTTGTGCCTCCACATAGGGAAGCCCAGCACAGCCGGTTGTATGGTCCAGCAGCCCCTCTACACCCTGTGCCTCAGCGCTTGCTTCTCCACCTTCTTAGTCAAGTCGCTGGAGATCGTCTTGCTGACGGAGTTCACAAGCTGTCCCAAAAGCTTCCTGCTCTGGGTGACCCAGAAGAGGGCCTGGCTCGTTGTCGCCGTCGTCTGCCTGGTTGAGAGCATGCTCTGTTTTTGGTACATCTACTCGGTTCCAGCCCTCCCGGCGAGGGATTACAAGCTGCTGCACTCCCAGGTTCTGATCCGTTGTAGGATTCAGTCCTGGTTCGCCTTCATTCTGATCCACGGCTACACCGGCGGCCTGGCATTCATCTGTTTCCTCTGCACTTTCATGGTGCAGACCCCTGCCAAGAAGTACAACATTGCCCGGGGGATAACGTTCAGCATGCTGTCCTACTTTATTACTTGGATCGCTTTCGTGGCCACCTATAGCACGGTGCAGGCCACGCAGCAGCCCGCTGCACAGATCTGTGGCGGGCTGCTGTGCGCGCTGGGGCTCCTGGCCTCCTACTACCTCCCAAAATGTTACATCCTCTTGTTTAAGCCCGAGTGGAACACCGTGGCTTATTTCCAGTTACACCAAGGAGGGGCCTCATGAGAAGGATTCCCGCTAACCAGGCTGCTGTGAAATAGAAGCGGGGAGGGCTTTAAATATTAGCGAGGGTGGTTTGGTTTGTAATGAATCCATGAGCTGCAGTCCAAAGACACAATTACTGTATAAAATACACACACAGCCCTACCTGGTAGACTGAAGACTAGAACCTTTCCAGCTCAAAAAAATATATATCTATCATAGGGTTCTGATGCTTGAACTAAAGGACTATGCCCCAGGCAACAATAGTAGTAGGTCCCATATCCTCTTGGACCAATAAGCAGAGAGAGTCATTGCTCCGTCAGTCACCCCCATAAAGCCAGCAACGTTACAGGTTCCATTTAACAAGCGTCCTAAGGTTCGGCTGCTTCTCTGCAGCATCTGTTCCTGTCGGATCTGCACAGCTGAGCTGGGAACCTCACCAGACCCAGCGCCCTCAAAAGATTTCCAGGATTTCCCGCTTCTAGTCAGGGCAGAAATAAAAGCCAACCTGCTTCTCCCGTGCTATTTGTGTACATCCATTTCCGGTCCTGACCAGAGTACGGAAATGCAGGAGGGGCACAGAAAGAAGGGACAGCATGGGGTGGGGGAGGAGAGGACTTGCTCTCATGGAAGAAGCAGATGCTTAGCACCCCTCCAGTTTCAACTGGGTGCGTTTCCGATTCCAACTCGACGGTAGGGGGAAAAAATAGTTACGGCCCAGGAATTGCCGAGTACATATCTACAGATCCTTTATTACTGCTCTCCAAATATGCACCACAGGCAGCATGGATGGGGGAGAGAGAACCCACTGAAATGCCTCTGCATTGCTGCTAGGGTGAT
Organism: Emys orbicularis; assembly: GCF_028017835.1. Lineage (NCBI taxonomy): Eukaryota > Metazoa > Chordata > Testudines > Emydidae > Emys > Emys orbicularis. Next base: position 16,277,043 of record NC_088704.1, read on the forward strand.
AACCAAGTCGAATCGTATTCAAGGATCAGTTCCTCCAATCCCAGCAACTAGTTTAAAGGCTGGAGTTTGCTTCTGGCTTCCATCCTCCTGGGTGCTTCTTGGTATATGTTTGCTCTGTTCCTAGCACACAAGCATGCTTTGCAACACACGGGGTTTGTAACTCCAGGCTAGCGTAACAGGACTGCATGTATTTCTACACATTTTGTGTCTATTAAAAAGGAATAAAACCAAGACATTCCGCAGCCTTGGATTTACTTTGTAGAAGTTACAGTGAACGAAATCATTTCACCATCTAAATCAGCGGCAGGCCAAAGTGGCCACCAAAACCCACAGAGACTCTGGATCCATCTCAGACCAATATAGAATATTGCATGCTGGGATCTGTCATTTCTTTGTGCTGCTCTTTTGCCTTAAAGAGGAGGGTGGCGCCAATCTGCTCGAAGTTAGCTGTGACCCTCAGGTTCCTGGAAAATAGCAAACGTGGCCTTGGGTTGGGGCAATTTTTGCATGCCCTTGATTTCACCTTGAGGAATACATAGAAGGAGGGCGAGGACATGGGAGGGGAAAGATACGGGAGAAGAGAACAAGAGTAGGTCAGACCTGAAATGGGCGGAAAGGGAGGAATTGGAACAAGAGAGTATAATTTTTCTCCTCATAACTGATATAAATTAATGCTGGAATCCCACCTGAGCATTCTGGTGACAAGCTTTCCTCTTACCATTTATACCTTCCCCAGGATCCTTCAGTATACAGGCAAGAGTGTGCTATTCCTTATTTATATCTATATCTACCACTGCATACATTTGTACTGAGACTTGTAGAGACCACATTTAGATCAAGTATAAGGGGGAAATATCTGGCCCAATACAAGGGACATATTAATCATCTAAATTGGCTTTAGTTCATTTTTCGCCAAGCTGCCTTTGCAAAGAACATGGAAATAAATCTCGCCCTCCCGAGTCAGAGCAAAATGCTCCCACAGCCTATGCAAACATGCAAAGGATCGGCCAAGAGACCCACTCCTCACCCAGTGGGACCGTTTGCATTGGGATAAAATAGCAACATCCTTGTTGCAAATTATGAACGACATGTAAAAAACCCCCTCACCTGTTCATGAAACAGGCTCAGGAAATGTCAGATCAAGTCAGAGCAGTGGTTTGTCTAATTCAGCAACCTGCCACCAACAGTGACGAATAGCAGCTCTTTTCAGAGGAAGGGGTAGGAAACCCTACAACCGGCAATTATGGAATAACTAGCTCATAGAAGTTCCTTCAGAGCTGGTTAATGCTCTGAAACCTGAGGGTTTACATCTCCTCCATTTAAAAAAACCCCTATCTAATGTAAATGGATGTTTTCATTGTCCATATAGTTGTCCAAATATTTTTGAAACCCTACCAACCTCTTGGCATATTTCATTGCAATGAGTTCCACAGGCCAATTATTGCATTGTGGTTTGTCAGCCTACTACAAGCATCAGTCCAGGCTCCTTCAATTTGGCCCATTTCTTAGGGGCTACATCCAAACCCTAAAGATATGATTTTTTCGTACATCTGTGTTAATTGAATTAGATAGGAGTAAACAGAAATAGTAGGAATGTCTACTGCCACTTTCAAGCTCTATACATAGCTACAAACATTCAGACCCTAGAACTGATCTTTCTGCCAACTGCCTTTTTGGTTCATTTCTAATATATGGATTGCTCCAGAAGCATCTGCTGCCTGTGCAAAGCATTCCACACCTCATTCACACTCTGCGTAGAGAGAGACATGCTCCGTGGAGGAGGAGGGGAGGCACAGAGAAAGCGTGCAAACTATTTATTGCAAAAGTTACAAAATTCAAGAGAGGGAAAGGTTTGATCCCATAGGAAACAAAAGCATTAAAATCAACACCCCTCTCCGAACTGCTAAATACACCCGAAACAAAGATGGGACATTTATTCTTCGGTTACCTCTCAGCTGCTTCTGATACGTCACTGAATATTTTCTTAATGAGAGATAGAACTCTATTATAGAATACGCCTCTTTCTAATCCTAAAGCCCGCTAGAAAGGACAACTTACCACGACTTCAGTAGGCTCTGGATTGGGTGAATCAGGGTTTTTATGACTGCAGGTGGTCAGGATCTCAGGGATACATCTCACCTGACCGATGGATGTACCTGTAGTGCAGCAGCAGCAGCGGGTAACACCATGCTGAGGCATCAATTCAGCATTGTTTCACAGGGAAAAGTGCCTCCTATTGAATTAACATCACTTCCATCTTGGGCTTTCGTTGCTATCCTTCCCCCAACCCTGGTTAGCTCAGGAGATCCCAGCCCGACGTGGCACTGCTGCCCACAGACATGCCAAAGCTTGCTCATCAAAGGCAAGAAAGAGGCGGAAGCTTCCTGCCACTCAGTGGCTACTTCTGTTTGGATTAGAGGGGGAGCTGCCTTAGGGCAATTTGCATTCAGGCTACAGGGCTACAAAACCACTGTAATTATGGGCCTCAGCCAAAGCCCACTGCAGTTCCATTGACATTCCTGGGAAAAGACTCTCAGCTTCTCTTCGTCTCAGTGCAGCATGGAGAATAGTCACTTTGGGCCAGATTTACAAAAGCCTAAAGATGCAGATACGTGTCTAGACGGATTCACAAATAGAACCTAACCGGATTAGGTGCCTAACTCCCATTGCGAATCTATGGGAGTTAAGACACTTGCAAATCTCACTAGGCCCCTCCCTGCATCCTGAGGTACCTACATACCTGTGGAAATCTGGCCCTTTGTTGTTAAATCTAAATTAACACGTCTCAATTCATTCCCCTCCCCCGAGCAGCAGCATCTTGACATGGTTGGATGTCACCGCATCCCATTCTGCGGAAGGCTAGTCGCTTTCAGGAGGCAAAGCCTATGGGAAGATCTCAGATCTTTCAAATCCTGTTCAGACGGCACAGCCAGGTTACCGCCTTGGCCCCTGGGGAGCAGCTTCTTTTGTCCCGTTCAGAGCAGGAGGAGAGGAATGAGCGTGAGAGTGGCAGGTAGAAGGGAAGAGGCAAAGGAAGGCTAGAATCCCAGGAGTGAAAAAGGGCAGATGTGTGAATCTGAAGGGAAGAAGAGGGGTAAGTCTGCAGGATAAGTATCATTATGGTGCAAAGCTGGTGCTGAAATACCACGGTGTCAAGTACCAATACAAGAACGTTTAGACAGATCTTCTGAATTGAAAGGGGTTTATAGTATTAGGATGATCTAGAATACGAGGATCTGTTCCATGCCGTGTAGGCAAAATGCACGTATGGTTATTCAAAGCCAGGTAGGTGATTTAAGATTATTTTAATCTTGTATATCCCTATACCTGCCCCCCTCAAACAACTCCCCACAGATCAGACTGTCTAGCTTTGAAATAATATGGCTCCATGATTTCCCCGCCCCCCCCACGCGCACACCAAGCAATACACATGCTATCAAATAATCCAGATTAAACAAGGCACTCTTTGTGATGAAGGATCTGACTCGTTCATGGTGCTATAAACCCCTACGTCCACGGGAAAGGCAATGGGAAGGGGAAAAAATGGGGGAAAAAATACCCTAAATGACTTTGAAAATTGCAGAAGCATCTGGGCACTCAATTCCCAGTAGTTTTAGGCATCACTGAAAGGCTCAGTCTGCACGCACAAAAACCAAAACAGCTGTACTGGGAACTTCCAGAGATATTGCTGGATTCAGCAGCAGCTCGTCTGTTCAGCAGCGATCAGGTAATGAGAGAAATGGTTCATAGTCAGCATCAGAACAGACGCTTTGGAACAGTTAAGGTCACGGGGCTTGATCCTAGTTCCCATTGGAGACAAGGGTGAAACTCCCACTGACGGCAATGGAGCAGGATGAAGCCGCTGAATTCGCCTGGAAGGGAAGCAAACCAACCAACCCAATGGAGACTAGCTTTGGCTGAGTGGCAATGGAATCAATGCAACCAAGCCAGCGGCCGCACTTAAAGCGCCGTGCCGGCCACTCCAGAAGCATTCATAGGTCTGTTTGCTTTTCCTGCCATCCATTGACTGGGGCATTTGTGCTCTGGGCAATGTAATTACTATTTGGTCTTTCAATCGAGTGACACGTTGGTTTTGTCGTGTTATAGATTAGATGGATAAAGGCTCAGGTTGGTTGCACAGCTCTCGAATCATATCCCAAAGGTTTGCCTCACTCTCGGCGGAGTAGAGGCTACTAAATTCTCCTCTCAATTGCAGCGTAGTCAGAAGTAGCACCCCTGAAGTCAGTGGGGTTATGTGGTTTAAAACTAGGGCAAGCGCGATTAGAATCAGACCCACTGCCCACTAGTGAGGTTTAAATTGTCTCTCTCTCACCCTGTATGAGAAATAAATGCATTATTGCTACAATGGAGGTCTCATAGCCCAAGCTGCAGAGGACAACGTGTGTCCAAGTTCGTTCTCTTCTCCCAACAGTGCAGGGAGATCCGTAGCCCTGCTCGCCCTTGGCGATGTGTTTGATCAGCACCTTGGATAGTTGCTGTTTCTTAGCTGTTGCCTGTGGTGAAAGGTAGGAACCATCGGGGCACTAAGGTGGGTGAAGACGGACGTTCTCTCACTGCGAGTGAGAGGAGTACATGGGTGTTATCACCTCCATTGTACAAAGGGGGACATGAGGCACTGAGAGGCCCATGGTCACACAGCAAGTTGATGGCAGAGCTGGGAACAGAACCTAGGATCTCCCTAGGCAAAAGGCTATGCTGCTTCCCATGAATATATTATTAAGTGTATACTACAGGGGTGGGCAAACTATGGCCCGTGGGCCACATCCGGCCCGCGAGACCGTCCTGCCCAGCCCCTGACCCAGGAAGCTAGCCCCCAGCCCTCCCCCGCTGTTCCCTCTCTCCCGCAGCCTCAGCTCACCCTGCCGCCGACGCAATGCTCTGGGCGGCCGGGCAGCGCAGCTGCAGAGCCGCGGCCTGACCCGGTGCTCTGGGCGGCACTCCAGGCATGGCGGTAAGAGGGCAGGGGAGTTCAGGGTGGTGGTCAGGGGGTGGGGGTGTGGATAGGGGTCGGGGCGGGGCACAGGGGGGTTGAATGGGGGCAGTCAGGAAGGAGAGGGAGGGTTGGATGGAGTGGTGGGGGGCAGTTGGGGAGGTGTCCGGGGGCGGTCAGGGGACAGGGAACGGGGGGGGTTGGATGGGGTACGAGTCCTGGGGGGGGGGCTGTCAGGGGGCGAGAAGCAGAGGGGGGCGGATAGGGGTCAGGGGCCGGGCTAAGCCTGGCTGTTTGGGGAGGCACAGCCTCCCCTAACCAGCCCTCTATTCAATTTTGGAAACCTGATGTGGCCCTCAAGCCAAAAAGTTTGCCTGCCCCTGGTCTACTATCTAGTGATAACCAGCAGGCCCTGGGTTTGCAGGTGTTTCAGTGGAAGCTCCATGTGTGGAGGCCTTGCAGGCTGAGGCTGATGATATTTATTCCATTGCATTAATGTCTATGAGCTCCAGGACCAGGACCTCACTGTGCTAGGTGCTGCACAGACAAAGAATAGAAAGACAGTCCTTGCCCCCAAAGAGCTTACAGTCTGAAAGCCACAGTTATAACTAAAAAGCTATGATCTCAGCATGGAGATTTTTAGTACATTTCACAGCAGAGGTGTGGGGGAAAAAAACCCGAAGTCATGGAAAGGCCACCAAACAACAACATGTTCTTTGCTATATCAACATATAAAAGTGGGGCTGCTGAAAGGTGAGGGGAACAGAAGGGGCTGGAGAAAGAGGCCACTCCACATTCACCTCGCAGCAGCAGACGCTGGGCCTGGCTCCCCGTTCCCGGTGTTGGGACCTGCTACAAGGGGTTGCAGTGTCACTCCGGTTCGGCCCATGGGCCCTTCCATCTACACGCTCAGTGACTCTCAGGAGAAAGCCCCATCACAGATAAAATATAGACAGTGTTTTGCTTGGAACATACACACACAGAGAATAGCACTCAGCCCCCAGAACTCCTCAAGTGCTCACAACCAAAGCATCCCAGGGGCTGGTCTACATTGTAAAGTTAGGTCGAGCCAGCTGCGTCACTCAGGGGTGTGAAAAATCCACCCCCCGAGTGACGTAGTTAAGCCAACCCCTAACACCATTCTTCCATACTTGGCTACCACCTCTCGGGGAGGGGGATTAACGACATCAAGGGAAGGACCCCTCCCACCACTACAGCGCTTCAACGGCGGAGCTGTAGCATTTCTGAACGTAGACATAGCCTGCCTTGCAAAACGAGCTGTTCTTTTCCCTGTGCTCTGCCCTAAGGAAGGCTCAGTTCAATGCCAATAAGTCACAGAAATGAACCACATTGTGTGCATTCCATTTCATTGCCTACTCAAAGTGCGTTGCTTGCTGTACCGAAAACAAAAGCAGTGCATTATTTCAGGGGGAAATCTCCTGGTTTCTCGTGCCCAAGTTTGTGGGTGGATTTATTTTTTTTAAGGAACATCAAAGCAGGATCCATCTTTACTGAAATTAGATCCTAGATTAAGAATAAAAATAAAATAAGTTTTTAATGGGGCCTTTGTGTAGCAAGAACAATCACAGTCTTTTTGGGGGGGCAACGGTAAAAAAAAGCATCATTTTATCACATTGTAACACACACAGATCCTGATTCCACACTCTCTTTTATATCAACGTTACACCCATGTAATTCCATTGACTTAATATGGATTTACGCCTTATTTACACCACTAGATCAATATTTGGCCCTCTGAAGCTACATTAAAATGCAACAGTTCGGTCTGAAGTGCCTCCCGTGAGTTCCCCTCGGAAGTACCCAAGGCAGAACTTTTTGAAAGCAAGAAGCTTTTTTTCCTGACATCTCCCTATTTTATTCCCCCCTCCCCCCTTCAAAGTTGGCCCAAAGCGTTTGGTCTTTACCTCCATTTTTATCAGTGCGGCTTTATCAGCCAGTCACTGAGCTGCATGAAAATTATCCCATCAATTGAATGCACATGAAGACTGGACATAAGCAGACACTAATCTGCGTGATAGGCTGAACATTAGAGAAACAGGCCTTTTGCAATGCATCCCATGCACAATTCTTCCTCTGCATTTAACTCCCTGCAGACTGAAGTTCTTTTGGAGGTGGGAACCTGTGCACGTGTGTGTATGGAAATCCATGCGAGTGGGATTTCTTGTGGAGTAAGGCGCTACTCAGCGCGAGCCAAGGTATCAAGATCTGGCTTTAAGTCCTCATTGCCAGAGACTGTACTCAAGGACGTACTGTCACATGTGAGATGACCCAAGTAGTGATTTCATGACCGCACAGCAGTTTATGTCATTTTCAATCAGCATTTTCAAAACAGGAAAGATACAGAGCCACATTCTTTGATGAGACTCTATTGAGGTCAGCCGAGATTAAACTGACCCCTTCTTTTTACAGCCAAGTGGAGTCACCTGTTCTGGGACCCAGGCTGGAGTCAATCGTCGAACTCCCTCTTAGACTGCTGAGTGAGTGCAGGCTGCACAGCCTAGATCTGCAAGGTTTGAGAAATACCGGGCCCAGTTCTCCTCTCACTTGCAGCTGAGCAGCTCTGGACTGCGCTCTAAATTGTGATTAGCATCCAGCGTTTAGCCAACTTCCCCTCAGCTTCCTCCAAGCCGACATGTAGGCTTTGAAAGATAGAAGAGCTGGGGAAGTTCTTCTGCACACAGCCCAAAGAAGGGGTCTCCAGTCCATATCTGCTACAGAGCAGTACTATCCATGATCGGCCCAAGGGGTGTTCAGGGGTCTTCTAGGGGCCCCTGATGACTGAGAGCAACCCCCCTTTCTGCTGGCTCTTGCCAGCCTAGGAGGGGGATTTGGTCCCCATCAAGCCCTAGGGAGAATCTCTGTGCCAGGCCCATTCAGGCTTTAGAGAGCAGATTTCTTTATGCTGTTTATCAAATGCATTTTGTTGGGGATTCCTCGTTAGACTCACCTGCAATCTGGGGTCCGGCAGGATCCTACTCTCCATCTCAGTGGGGCAGACGTGCAGAGTCCAGAACAAGTGAGTCTAGTCACAGGACCGTTAGTGGGTTCAAGCAGCTCCAGGGGACAGAGGAAGAGATTTCTTACTCGCTTCTTGGGTTTGCAGCTCAGACAGCTTGTTCCAACCTAGGCCCAGGACTCACAACACCCTGGTCCATACAGTGCAAAATATCACACCCTCTACATTAGACTTGTGCTCCCACAAGCTCTGCCTACTCCCTTTCCAAAGGCAGGCTCAGGGAGAGGGAGGAGATAGGCTCATTAATCTAGCCTCTCTTTTAAAGAGACAAGCATGCTTTCTGCACAAATGCATTGATGACAAGGTCAGGGCATGGTTGCGAGAAGCACTGAGCACTGCCAATAACTCCTGGGAACCTCTCCTTTCACTCATTATCCTGCATGGGGACAATCAGACCTCTGGATTCTATTCCCACCTCTTAGGCAACTCATTTAACTCTCTGTGTCTCGGTTCCCTCGACTCATACACCTTATCACAGGGGGGCTGGAACAATTTGTATAGTGGGGGTGCTGAGAGCCATTGAATCAAAATGTAAACCCTGCATATAATGGAAATCACTTCAAGCACCCCTACTTCCAGCACCTATGCCTTATCAGTATCTGAGCATCCGGAGAAATGACAATAGGCCATAGAACTCTGAATCCTAGTTCCCGGCTCTAACCCGCAGACCACACTTCCTCCTATTAACCGCACAGAATACTTACCTCTCTCAAGGGGGGAGCTGTCAGACATGCCTTGAGATCCCTGGAAGGCAAGTGCTAGAGAAGTGCAAAGTAACCTTATCAATAAAGGCAAGACACTGGGTGCAGTTGTCACATAAAATTAAAAGCTTTTTTAGTGTTTAAAATAGCATTTACACATAAGCAGCTATATATTAACTATACAGACACTTGGGTTTTAATACAATATCTACAAAAAAGAATTCAATTATGCAATAGACATTTAACAGGAACAGTGCAGTCCATGCTAGTAAAAGGTTACTCTCGGAGTAGAACCAATTCTAGAATAGGTGATAGTCTGGGTTTTCATTATTTAAAATCATTTAACGTTTTTCCCCCTCTACTGTACATAAATTCTTTACATGTATTTCTAATCACTGATTAGAATGATTTTTTTAAAGTCAATCTTATTACAATCCAGTTAAATGCAAAACAAAAACAATTACATCAACTCATCAGCTGTCAGTCTCAAGATGGGACTGTCAATTTGACAAAAAAACAACAAAAATATCAAAAGTCGGCGCCTGTGCATTGTTTGCCATCCAATATACCTTTGGATAAAGTGTCCAGGGACTATTACCTCTGAAAAGAAAATGTGTTAACAGGAGGTCAAAGACATCAGCATTGCCTTTAAGACGCTCATAAACCATTCACCAAAATCTTACTCTTTAGAGAGTTGGGTTAATACTGACATTCCAGTAGGAGGTGTCATCCCAAAGCCTTGGCACATATGTTATCTCTAAGCCACAAAACACACCTATTTGTCCTTATTAGTTGCTGTTGACAGGAATGAATAAATAATAGTGCAAGTCTAGCTGCAGAGCACAGGCAGATTTTGCTAATTCCCCCCTTTCCCTTCCTCCCACCCCCCGAATTCAAATACTATTTAAGGCTCCTGCTATGAGGCCAGCTTGTCATTTTAACCCATTCAGCATCACACCCTTTGTGTGCCTATTAACGGCAAGCCCATTACTTTTCATTGCAGTGGGAGGAGGACAGGTCAAGATACATTCTAGAGCCAGACCACTGCCACTCCCCGACCTTAAAAGGAGCAAACTAACCTGGGCTCTGCTAAGAAACTACATGCTCTTTAAGGGCCTGATCCTTCAACTATTCGCCACCTGGCGTAGCACTTACAACTGCCTTGTTGACGTCAAGGGCACGTCTCTCTGGAGGAAGCATCCATCTGGCAGTATATGCTTGCAAAATTAGGCCCCAAACACCCCCATGCTGCAAAGATAAACTTGGACATATTTAAAGGCATCAGCAGGATTTTGGAGGAGATCTCCCTCCATCCACTCACGAATAAGTGACAAACAGTCTACACCTGGTTCCCCACTCACTCAGCCTGGCATCTCCCTAGACTTCAGTGGAGTTACTGTACGTTCCTCCAGGGGAAGGGAGAGGGGAATCAAGCCCTATTGTATTAGATTGTAACCATGATGTATTGCACTATTCATAGAATGGGCACTTAGATTCTCCTCTGGCTCTTCAGGGAACAGAAGATGCTGTTCACGGTTTAATAAGCTGCCATCGCACACAGAGCAGTGCATGCTTTGCCTGAACTGGGAGCTTGATCTCAGCTTGAGCCAGTTTGGATAGAAGCAGGTTAATTTCTAACCCACAGTCAAAGCCAGATTTGGCAGCCTGCTTCCTTCAGCAGATGAGCACCTTCCCACCCCTACAATATGGACTGTGTCAGCCTGACTCCAGAGTCACCCATGCACACAGAAATACAGAACACAATCATTTCAACACAGCAGCAAAGGGCAACACGACACAGAGCAGTTTTTCTGCCAATAGCACTTACCACCACCACAACAAAAAGAAAAAAAAATACAGCAAGTGTGTAACTGCAACTCTTGAAAAGACGTACAAGGAAATAAAACACTTCAGCCTCCTTGGGTGAAAGCCCAGCCTGCACTCACTCCCCCTTCCGTATACCCTACTAGATTAACACTACAATCTTTTTCCCTGATCCCATAACTTTTGCTTTAAGATAAAGTGAGCCAGAAAAAAAAAAAGGGGGAAGAGAAATAAAAAAAACTGGTTTAAAAGCAGAACCACCAGAGATTGTCAGTAAAATCAGACTTTTTTTTTTTTTTTAAACAGTGCCTCCTTGAGATACAGCAAAAGTAAGGGATGATTTACCCTGATTTCTCTGATTGCTTTAAAGTTTGATTTAAAAAAAATGAATTTCTGAGGGTGATTAATATTTGTGTCATGCCTAGGTGAAAAATGAAAAGAATGTTGCTGAACAGCTGCAGGTTCTAAAAGGATCGTGCAATTTTATATTGGTCACCGGCAACGTTGCTACTTAGCCAGTATAGTTTGGGATTCCAGATGAATCGTAATGAAAGCTGTGCTTCCAGAAACACAGCTGGGCGATGCTAGCCAATGGGTGAGTTAGGCAAAAGGGATTTAGGAGCTTAAACGGGGAGTTGGTGTGTGGCAAGGTGGGGTGTAAAATCTACAGTGCTCCAGCACACTAACTGTCCGTGTGGATCCTGCCACTGTTCACTAATGTGCACTGGTGTAGTGAATGGCTGTTTCAAACAGCTGTATGTCGGTGTAATCTAAGGAACCTTGAGGGTACAGCAGTGGGATCCACATGGACCGTTGGTACGTGACACGCTGGAGTGCTGCAGCTTTACGCCCCTGCTTGCCATGCACTAACTCTTCATTTAGACACGTCCTAAGACCCACTGACTTGCAGGTTGCTCTGTGCCTAAGTCGCTTTTGAAAAGGAGCCCTACGATCCTAAGTCATTTCGCTACTTTTGCAAATTTTACCCTGTCTCTTTTTCTAATTCCACGAAGAAAAAGTAAAAGAGAAAGCTGTGGCAGCCACCCCAGGGTGCGTGACATGACAAGCAGACTGCTTGGGAAGTCAGTGCTGCAGCAGGATTACAAGGGAACATGAAATCCCAGCAGCATACAGCTATACACCTTCTCTTCTGCAAGGAATATAGCAGCAGGGACCGTCATATTGGGGAAAAAATCTTTTCTATACAGTGAAGTGTGATTTAAGCACCTATCCTCGAATTCATCAGGAAGAGCTGACTAATAAAGGTGGATTTCCAACACCATAGGACTGAAATCCTTGGAGATGCGTGACAGCGGATGCTTAAGAAAAAGCTGCCTGTTGGAAATGGGACCCTTAGCACAGGTTTCACTTGGTGTCAGGTAGAAAGATGAATCCATTTGAGCATTTCTGAGCTGTGCATAAAAGCATTTCCCTTACCACCTTTACTAACCTCTAGCCCTGTCGGCCTTCAGAACACGCCCACTTGGTAACATTGCAGGGCCAACCCCAGGATTCTGATTCACAGCAGAGGTGAAGCTGGGAAGGGTGATGCCAGGAAGATCTTATTCAGCAACCAAGAGGAAAAAGAGCGGCCACAATGACCAGCAAAGCCACTGATGTGGGCAGGAATAGGATGAACATCTCCTCTTTAAATTGGGAAAAGCTGCATCTATGCCTTGCATAACCAGATAGCGGTAACTGTCCCATTGCTGCAGGAACAACCTTTACAACAGCAATTAAGTGCATGTTATGACCAGACAAAAATGGACGTGCCTCGTCAGCAGGGGTGTCACAATTGTGATAGGATCATGTCAAAATGAAAGACAATTCTACTCCTTACTCAGCAGAGGAAAGAAGGGTTCTACATCGAATCAGATCTTTGCCTACTGCTGGGAATTTCGCGCTGTGCCTGCCCCTCTTACATACTGCCCACACACTTTCGGGCGTCAGGGCTGCTTGTATTGTTGTTTGCTATATACCAGATGTATGACAGGGAAATCAATCATAGTAGCCAGTGTTTCTGGTAAGACAGAGAGAGAGAAAAATAAAGGTGCTAATAATGCATCACTGGAAACTTAGAAGTCATATGAAATAATAGTCTTGAATCAGCCAAGAAGACACACTAATTGCACTGAAAGTAGGTGCCACAATTACCAAAGCTCGTTAGGCTGTGAATATACACCAGTCAACCACATTAAAAAACATGGGGAGAAAGGGGGGGGGGGAAAGAGGAGGAAAGAAAAGATGCCATTGATTTGCTGATATTTAAGAATCCCAGGTGATTTGTTTTTGTTTTTTGCAACACACGACTGAGATTCAGGAAGGTGTTACATGCAATACAGCCAAGCTTTCTTTCTTAAAGTGTTCGGCAATAACCCCCCACTCCCACCCCCAATCCCCAACATCAACGAAAACAAGCCCCTCCCGCCCCCCCCCCCCAAAACAGAGTCTGAAGGCACTTCCTCTCACATGATGTCAACAAAGAATTCGCAAGGGTTGCCCATCGCCTTCTGGAAGGACTGCCGGCTCCCTGTCAGCTCTGGAGGAACGGAACTCAGTTCTCTCACGGGAGGTCCGCCGGGGGGTCCACTCGTCCCGTAGACTTTGGAGCCTAGCTTTGGCAGGTTGTAGAGGGGGGGGACCCCCGGAGGCCCGTACGAATGGTGGCTGTGGTGGCTTCTCTCGCTGTGGGTGGCAGAGATGTGACTCCGGTGGCTGAGCTGGCTGACGGGCCGTTCGCGGCGCACTACGCTGGCTCCGCCCCCGCTGCGGGCAGTGTGGTCGGATTCGCTGCCGCTTCCGGCTGACTTGCGGTCCTTCTCCCTGCCCAGAGCCCTCCGGCTGTTCTCACTGTTGCTTCGGTTAGAGCCGCTGCTCTTGCTTCCTGTGGACGGCGAGCAACAGGAACAGAACGGGAGGGGTCAGTCAGTCACGTTTCCTCCCCTCCACATTCATCAACACTTCCTGAAATCCCCCGGCATCAAACCCACAGTGGCAACAATGACCATGACCAACTCCGGCCCACGTCAAGCACAACAGGCTATGGATGACTCCAGAATTTGGCGACGACACCCGCTAGAACAAAGCTGAGGAAGTTGTGGCATGCAAGGATACACATCGATCGAACCCTTCCTCCGGAGCCAGCACAGGGAAAGCATTGGCTAGCCTAGAACTACAGCCTGAAGCCCCTCTGCTTCCATGCCTCCCCCTCCTCCCCCCCGGCACGTAGAGAGGGAAAAGACAAAAAGGGGAGAAAATGGAGGGGTGGGGGGGTTCTGTTTTTAAACACAAAATTGGTTCCTTCTAACAGTATGACTGACTCAATGTGTGGATGCCAGGAACCCTGGCACAGGAATGGGTTATCCTACCATGGAACCTCTTCTTCAAAACAAAACTCATCTGGTCTTTCCTGTATCAGTCTTTGATAAACAAAGCAGATTCAAATGATGGCCCTGCTCCAAACCCAGTGAAGGCAACGGAAGTCGTTCTGTTGGCTTCAGCGATGGGCTTCTATGGAGCCCATCACTGAGGTGTTTTGTGGTTGTAGCGGCCTTCAAAAGCCGGCGTGTAGAGTTGTTACATGTAGATTGCCGTGGATCATGCAAATGCTGGGTCTAAAAGATGTTCCCCACAGAGGCTGAAAAATAATGCCTGTGAGGTTGTATGCAAATAGCCACGGTACGCGAGTGAGTGCGAGCTATTGACTTCACTGGGCTTGGGGCGAGGCCCCATGTGAGCAGCTGCGGGAGGCGCTCAGATATCAGAAGGATGAGCATGGGATGGATACTTAGGTCGATATTCCCAAGTTAAATCTCTCTCTCAAAAACAATCCTAACTTTCCAAGCCATCATTCAACAAGGAACGAATTGCTCCGCTCAAACCAACGCCCTTAGTTTGTGGTTCCATTCACACACAAACTCCTCCGCCTCGTAACCATGGGCCACATTCTGAATTTGAACAAGTGCTTGCTACTCAAGTCATCACGGCATTGATGGTTAATGCAACGGGAGAGAGGGAAGAGAGAATCACAGGTGCTCCTATTGCTAGTCGCGGCTCTCCTTCTGCTGATGAGATTATATTGAGAAAAGGCAAAATAAAGGAGATGGAGGAAAGAAAACTAGGCAGGCCTGGCATGTGTAGTAGAAAACTCAAAGCCTCCTGCAGAATGCACAGGGGTTGAGGACCAAAGCAGAATGTGAAATACCCAAGACGCAGTGTGGACAAGGGGTTTGACCGCAAGACTAGGAGCCTGCAACTGGTGAATTCTATTCCCAATCCCCACCAATTCCCCTGTTTGCTTTAGGCAAGACACTTAACTGCTCTGGGCTTCAGTTTCTCCATCCATGAATGGAGGTGATTATATTTACTCCCCTACCTTCCAGGGGTGTTGTAAGGATTGGTTAGCTAAGCCCTTTGAAAACAAAGCACTACATAAATGCTGAGTTTCATTATCAAACATCTCCTAATGAGCCAATTAAAAAAAAAAAAAACAGGTATCACAGCATAATTGGGAATTAACAAGCTGACTGTTCCAGCCCTCACTCCAGGCAGGATCGACGCCAGCATGACACAGATAGAGTTTTCTTACAAGGCGCTGATTAGAATTATCCAGGAGTGAATGGCGCTGTGCCCATCTCCACCCAAACACAAATCTTAAGGCAGGGCTCTTTAGCAACTGCTTTGCAAAATCAAGAAGCACCTTGATAGGAAGAAATTCCAATGCAGTGGGCCTTTTTTCCCCAGCAGGAGGTCCCCACATTGTGGCAATCCTTTAAGCACTAGAGAAGTCTCCTTTTCCCCTAACGTATCCCAGGACAATAGCATCAGTTTTCAAGCAGGAATTCCCATGGATGGAGAGCGGTTTAAAACCAGATGGCACAAAACTGGCCCCTTGACGTTCTCCTCCCACATTCTAGTTCTATGCTGGGCATGCAGTGCCGAGTCTGCAGTAATGTTCTTAGATTCAGGCTGGATGTGTACGTCAAAGTAAAGGTGTCTGTGTGAGTTGCTATTCGAGATCAGGCCCCAGAACCTAGGCTCACTTACCCCATCAGCACAATCACTGCTGAAGGGAGCAGCACATTCAGTTTGGTGCAGGTGAAAGGAGCTGAACTGACAGCTTTGGAGAACTAAGCCCTCTATTTACTAAGAACTACGTCCTCCCCAGAACAGTAAGATTCAGGCAACAGCAGGGCAAGCTTCCTCTCATTGCCCTTCCAATACACCTCACCACAAATCCAGGAGAGGAGAACAAAATCCAGTATCCTTGGCTGCTCTGATGACTACTAACGAGGTACCAATTGTGTGACATGGACACTCACCAGATCTGCACAGACACCCTCGGCTCCCCGGCCACTGAAATCCTGGGATATCCCCTTTGCTGCCTGGGGGTCACTACCAACCTACCAGAGCCACTGTCTCGCTTTGAATAGCTGAGTTATTGCTACACCCTCAATGGCTGCTCACTTTACGCGTCCGTCACTCATGTCAGCTTTCAGACTTCTGAATGCCCAGTGTGACCAGATCCAGCAGCCCAGTCCAGCACCCCCAACAACTAAGGTGCATGGCTGGCACCCACAGGCCTTCCACCAGGCGTGTGCCAGGAGAGCATTGGCAGACACCTCTAGAAGCAGCTTATTGGACTAATAAAAACAGGATCCAGGAGGGGAAGTCAAAAGGCTGACCAAAGGCGCTCAGGGCACCATTTGGAAGCCTGCACGTTGGCAGGGAGAATTCTGATGTCATTCCCTGGTAGCTGTTGTACCGCTGTGCAGTCAGATTGCTTGCTCCGCTAATGCCACAGTATTACAACAGGATGCGCTGGGACAGGCAAAGTGCCTCTGACAATTAAAAATAAAATAAAGGGGGGGGGGACAGCTAAACATTTGGATCACAAGAGTCTAAATGATCATGCTATGAATTCATTGTATTATGGAGGCGTTTGAAGCTTACCAATCCCCTAGTGTCGGCCATTCCTTTCTGAATCCTTCAGTCTAATGCTTGCTCAGAACAAAACAAGGGAATAACACAGTTACAAAAACAAGAAACAACACAGCAGTGTAGTTTCCAAAAGTAGAACAAGGAAGAAAAAAAGTGTTGAACCATTCAAAATGAAACCCTCACGTCGCCTTTAATGAAATTCTCCTAGCTGGTAACCCAGGATGCATGGACAAAAAGACTGTACCTTTCCTATTCCAGCAGCAAAGAGCTAACATTCTGTTGCTCACAGTGACTGGTGAACCCCCTGAGGAAAAAATCAGTGCCCCCCCAGTGGCAGAACAGACCTGATGTGGATTTTTTCCTAAAGATCTGAACTTTTTTGTTTTCCCTCCCACACACATTTGTTTTCAGCTGAAGTTGGAAGGGCAAGCACTGGAAATCTCACAAGAGAGCTCTTCTCAGGGGATTTCCAGCCTGGGTTTGCAAAATGAAGGAGGTTGGGTTAAGTCTGGAGGGGCTGCAGGCAAATTACTGGATGTTTATCTCAGTAACATGATTCATACCTGAGCTTGGAGACTCCTTCTGAGCCTTGCTTTTTGGTTACTGGCAGTGTTTCCAAGGGGAATATTCACACACCGGAAGCAGTGTATTTAAGAAATTGCAGGGGGCCCTCACTGGACAGTCATCCCACAGAATCATGTTTTATTTACTATGCTCAGAATGAAGTAGCAGGGTGATCCTTGGGCTGGAAAGGAGGCGGTACATTCATGCAGCCCATGCAACATGCATCAGAGCGAAAGTCATTGTGCTCCCCGCGGAATGGCGTTTCAGGGTTGCAGTGTATTTGGCTGGCTGCTCCAGACACCACTCTTTTTGCTTATTTCACACGAGAGGAGGTGAATGGCCTTCTGCACTCAGTGCGGAAGTGGAAGTCAGGAGCGTGTAGTTTGGAATCCCACTTCTGTCCCTGACTCTCAGTTCTGGCATGTGGCTTCAAGCAAACCACTAACGGTCTGATTTTCAGGGACGTCGAGTACTCCACCGAAATCAGCGACTCGCACCTGTGAAAACCAGGCCTTTCACCTCTCAGGGTCTCATCGTGGCCTTTTGATTAGTCGGCAAGCTGCTATCTATGTAGCTCTTTCCTGGGGTGAGGAGTGGGTCATTACCGCTGGATTAATTAGGGATTTATCAGTGCTGTGTAGTATGTAATGCTGTGGGGTACCTATGCCACATTGGACACGACAGACAGCCCCGTATCTAGTTCCCCCGTGGTTCTTGCTCTGAGTGCTGAGCGCTAGCGAACTACCCGGATGGAATATTGTGCTGGCTCAATTAAAACGTAACGGGCACTTTCACTGCGGTGCTGAAAGGCCGGCCCGCCACTCCCTTGCGTCTGCAAAGAGAGTTTTGATTCAGCACAGTTGCCACACATCCCATGCGTGGAGCATACAAAACCACGAGGAAGGGGAGCACAGACAGGACTAGGGAAACTCAAGCAAACGGCCAGGGATAACGGGAGCTGGGACAGCGCGTGCTCCACTCACAGGCTTACCTTCACTTTGCTGGCTACCCGCACTGCCACTTCCGTAGCTGAAGCCTGGGTCCTGGTATGCTGGTGGGAAGCATGGAGGGGGGAGTGGGTACTGGTAGGGGTACCCCTGGCCTAACGGCCAAGGTGCAGCAGGATGTGGAAGGGGAGCAAGAGTGTCCTGATCAGAGGCTCCGCTAGAACCATTGTTAAGGTTCAAGGCAGCCATATCTGGAGGAAGAAAGAAAAGGTGAGGCCAGTACTCTTCCCTAGCCCCTGATCCCCCCCATACGATCATCCTCCTCTAGAACGACAGCGAGTGGGTTTACCTGGGACTTAACCTCAGCAGCTCAATCAAGCTATCACCCAGGGTGAAGTAGGCATGAATACTGAATATGGAGGGACGGATATCATAGGCGCCGACTTCCACTGTTCCCGGTGGGTGCTCGACCCCTTCTGGCCCTGCCCCCATTCCACCCCTTCCCCAAACTCCCCGCCCCGATTCCACCCCCTTCCCCAAAGTCCCTGCCCCTGCCCCACCTCCTCCCCTGAGCACGCCAGGTCCCCGCTCCTCCCCCTCCCTCCCGCAAAGTCCTAAGTGCCGCCAAAACAGCTGCTTGGCGGCGGGAAGCACTGGGTGGTAGGCGGAGGAGCGGGGACGCGGCGCACTTGGGGGGAAGAGAAGGGGGAGGAGAAGGTGGGGTGGGGGGTGAGGGGAGCTTTTCTGCCAGTGGGTGCAGAGCACCAACTAATTTTTCCCCGTGGGTGCTCCAGGCCTGGAGCACTCACAGAGTCGGCACCTATGACAGTCTCAAGTGGGCGTGTGCGACTGCGAGTGCAAAAACACATGCACTGCTCTGATTCGACGCCCCAAACCTTCTACCATTTGCCTCTCGCTACCAGCCACCCGCAAAGACATTCTAATGTTTATAGGCAGCATCTCAGTGGGGAGATGGGCCTTGCAGCAGAACCACAAGGTTAACGAAGCCAGTCTCAGGCGGACTAAGGAAGGATGGTGGCCTTGTGCTTAAGGCACTAGACTGGGACTCAGGAGATCAGGGCTCAATGCCTGACTCTGCCTCAGACTCCCTGTGTGACTTTGGGTAAGTCCAGGCTGCCAGCTACCCTTGGAGCGAGGGGTGTGATTCCCAGCGTGCACACTCACCCTTGCGCTGAGCAAGTGTGCTAAAACGAGTAGTGAGGCCATGGCAGCATGGACAGCTCAGGCCAGCCGCCCCGACAATAAACCTGCTTCGGCACCCAGGTTGGGGGGTGGGAAAACATGCTCAGGGCAGCTAGCCCGTGCTGCTGCTCCCGCTGCCTGCGCACTATTGCGGCGACGCTACTATTTTTAGCGTGAAGCCTGATGAGAGCGAGCAGGTTTCCCCGAGCCTGGAATCGCCCCCCGAGCTCCAAGTGCAGATGTAGCTTCCATCCGCTCTGTGCTTCAGCGCCCCCTCTGTACAAGTGGGATCTGTCCTGAACGCTGAGGGACGTGGCGAGGGGACAGCCGTGACTGAAATAGAGGTGCTAACACACTGCCACGATGGGGGCCCCTGAAGTGACCTGAAGAACGAATTCCAGAGCAAGAGGGGTCAGCGGAGAATGCCTGGCAGCCTTACACAAAAGGAGGGCCAGACGGAATGCCTCTGCTGATCACGCTTGTGTCAGGGCATGAAATCATTATTCGATGTCAGATCATACGCACACAGCCCACATCACCGTAGCGTTTGAGCCCCTCACAGCATCCCCGTAAAGCAGGGTAATACTAGCCCCATTTTACAGATGAGGAACTGAGGCCTGAGGACACGCAGGCGTGTGGCAGGGTCAGGATTGGAACTCAGATTTTCTGAGTCCCAGTCCAGTGTCCTAGATCATTAGACCATCCTGCCTACCCAGATAAGAACATAAGAACGGCCATACTGGGTCAGATCAAATGTCCATCTAGCCCAGTATCCTGTCTTCCAACAGTGGCCAATGCCAGGTTCCCCAGAGGGAATGAACAAAACAGGTAATCATCAAGTGATCCATCCCCTGTCGCCCATTCCCAGCTTCTGGCAAGATAACTCAGTTACTTCTCCTAGGGGAAAATATTGGCTAACAATAATGTGACTCGGGTGGTGGGGAGGTGTGGAAATGTGCCTGTGAAATCCCACAGGAGGCTGTCCTGCGCTTCCTGCCAGAACAGAGGAGCTGGCATCCAGCACACGCGCAGCTTTGCCCTTCACGGCTGAGGAACTTACTGCTGCAGAGGTCCCCGAAGACATAATAGCACTGCTCTGAGAAGGTGATTTTGTTCACAGTGTGCCTGAGGTAGCCGTGTTTTAACATGCTGCTGGCGTATTTTCTAGCCTCCCGTCTGTCCTTGAAGCCCTCCACGTGCGTGTAAAGCCAGTCGACCACATCTGCCCCTGCAATAGGAGCGGGGAATGGAGAAACAGAAGGAGAAACATCCCAATGTTACTTTTAGCCGGCAAGACAACGTTCAAACTCCTATCATTATCTATCATAATGCATTAGTGCCGATAGGCCTCAACCAGCTCAGAGCATCGCTGTGCTAGGCACTGTCAAAAAAAAGATATAGGTCAGGCCCTGCCCAGGAAAGCTTCAGAATATCATAATTTCATAGCACCTTTCATCTGGAGATCACTTGTCCCACCACAGAAATGCATCCACCTCTGGGGTGGGATGGAGCAGCTATCTAACAGCGCTAACCACCAGCAGCCATCAGTTTAAGCCAGGAAGTGAAAAACAATCCTGCATCCAGGTGGAGCACCTATTCATTTAAATGCTGGGGGAAATATCATACATGGAATTTTTTTTTTTTTTTTTTACATAGTGCATATGAGAAGGAATTAAGACAATCTGAAATGATACAGTGTTTATACAGACAGTGACAGGTGTTCAACAGATAGGGGGGGCCAGGAGAGGGGCCGACTCCAGGCTGTCTAGTGTCCTGTTTAGGTGACAAGTAAAAGTAACTTAGGTTGTTTAGAGCTCAGTACACATTTGCCTGCAGCACGAAAACACCATCTGGGTCACTTGGCAGTCTCCGTTCAAGAGGGGAATAGCTAGGGGGTGGTTCAGGTCACGACTGAGAGATGTTGGCAGAGCTGTGTGAACGTGCAGGTTTGGAGCAGCAGGGGGCGCTGCTATCCTGGACTCAGATGCATTCCACAGCTACATGGAGGCACAGGATGGGAACAGCAGTGGTATTATCCATAAGGGTTCAGGTACAGTGGGACAATGGGTGGGGGATGTTTGTACAATCCTAGCCCACACTAGTTCAAACTCGAGTCATTCGTGCTCCCCTTTCACAACTAGATTCTTTCACAGATACACACAAGGAAAAAAAAAAAAAGTCACCACGGCTCTAAAAGGCAGCTTCCCCAGCCCGTTTCTAACAAGCCACTGGGTGATCTGAGCAGCCGTCGGGGGACCCGCTTACCTATCACTGCATTGGAGATGGTGATTTTTAACCACATTCTGTCCCGGATTTCCAGGCCTGAGTCGGGTAACTGCATAACCTTGACAATAGTAGCCATGTCACTCTTCACAGTCAAGGGAGATTCTTCCAATTCTGAAAGGAAGAGAGGTTAGATGCTTCTCGGAGCTCAGCCACCTCCGCAGAGAGAGTCACTTTGTTTCAGCTCACCGTTTGGATTGCGCCTTTCGAGACACAGCTTTCCAAAGCAGAGGCAAGACACAGCCACAAGATTCCCCCTGTCTTGCCCTCAACAATGGCACCAACGTACAGTATTCACACCAGTTCTGTAAAGATGCTGCTTGGCGTGAACAGTTTCATCACTGAGCTGCAGGCATCCTACAGGTGTTGGCTTCTCCAGCCAGTTACAAGTCACTACCGGCCCATTTCACTAGGGGGAGCTCCTGAGGCTGATCCAATCATCTGCAATTTCCCATTTAATTTGCAGTGCAGAGGGAATTCAGGCAATACTCCCTCCACATTCAACCCACCACAGGTCACATGGTGGTTGTACAACAGACAACGTTGGGAACAAGTACGTTTTGCTTCTACCTAGACCTCTGGGTTAATCACCATGAATGGTGGCACCTGCCAGGGAAAGAAGAGGGCGGGTCTATTCTGCTATCAATGCATTTGCAGCTCCTATTGATGTCAGTGGGCATGGTACAGGCATCAAAGAGAGGAGGGAAATGAATCGGGAAACTAGAAGACAGCCTGTATCATTAACAAGCCCTAGGCTGGTGGATGCCTTGAAAATGACCTTTATTAGTGGTATGCAGCCTTACAAACCAGGGAAAGTAAGAAAACCCAATGAGAACACAGATACCCCCTCCCCCACACTCCAGGCACCTCTCTTGCAGAGTATTTGGAAAAGCCAATTCTAGATGTGTCAGCATTGATCAGTCATTGCTGCTTCTCTCATTTCACCACCCCATCTCGTGCACAACGCCCCTGACCGGAGTGTTCAGCTAGAAACAAGAGTGATTTGTTTTGCTGATCCATTTCGATCATAAAACCCAACAGTAAGTGCCTGCCAGATCTCCTGTGCTGGCTGGGCAGGATTAAGCCTGGCCCCCCCCCCGGTCCCTTGTATGGGAGGGCTATTCTCCTTAGTTACCTCACCCAGCAACTCCTAGGACCCTTCCTTCCATTAGAGTGATGCTCACTATAGATCATAGTAATTCGAGATTGGTCTGAACCCCAAACGCCGTCAAACTCTGGATCCAATTCCCAACTTCACAGCTGGTCATGTATTTTTAATGGGCTCCCCACCATACTCATTGTGTTAACCCTGCCTCCCGTCCTCCCAGCTCAGGAAAATTCGTATCCATCACATAACTCAGGCCCATCTCCGGCAGAAACATAGCAAGTCACGAGCCCCCCGCCTTTCTAGAAGAGCAATGGAACCAATTTCACTTTGGGTCAGCCACCCTCACACCTTTGGTAAAAGGTACAAATACGAAACAGCAGAAACTCAAACCATTGATCTTGATACATGCACATCTACACACTTGAAATAGATCATCACATGCCATATACACATGAGGCTTCTAAACTTTTATGTTATTTGAGCAACACTAAGATTTTGCTTTTGCTTTAAGTTAGTTCGGTTAGTAACAAAAAGCAACTTAAAAAAAAAAAGACTATCTAATTTAAATATGTGGGGAGCAATAAACTTGATTTTCACATGGGTCTGTCTCCAAATCAATATTATGCTTTTAAGAAACCACTGGAAGCGGAAGGATGCTGGATCAGTAGGCTGTAGTTTGCTGGTTGCTGTCCAAATCTGAAAACTCTCAGGCCTGGTCTACACTACCCGCCTGAATCGGCGGGTAGAAATCGACCTCTCGGGGATCGATTGATCGCGTCCCGTCAGGACGCGACAATCGATCCCCGAATCGCCGCTCTTACTCCACCAGCGGAGGTGGAAGTAAGCGCCGTCGACGGGAAGCCGCGGAGGTCAATTTTGCCGCCGTCCTCACAGCGGGGTAAGTCGGCTGCGATACGTCGAATTCAGCTACGCTATTCGCGTAGCTGAATGTGCGTATCTTAAATCGACCCCCCCCTGTAGTGTAGATGTAGCCTCAGTTACATCAAATAAAATGTATCCACTTCAGGACTGGCCTTCATCAAGTAACCCTTGCCCTGACAACATGACTGAGTGGGGTGGTGAATACACGAGCATTAGAACAGGCAGAAATGCCGACCATCTTTTGAATTAGATGCATTAGCCCAGTGATACTCAGATCCCAGTGGTTCAGGAGCCAAATTAGTGATCAACATTCCCCAAAGAAGCCACAGTAGTGTAAATTTATTGTTTCGTTTACTTTCTCTCTCTATAGCGAGAGTAAATTATATAGTCATTTTGCTGTGAGAATTATATATAATTATTCTCACAGCAAAATGACTGACCAAGTGTTCTACAATTGGTTAACACAGTAAAAGTATCCTGATTGGTTAATAACTTAGACTGGTTAATAATTAAATCACACGGTGTTTTAATATCATGTGCTGCAAAGCGCCGCAGGAGACACATTAAAGAGCCACTTGCAGGTTTCTGAGCCCTAGTCTGAGTATCACTGCATTAGCTCATTGCTTTAGATTGGTTCTGAGTGGCACCTTTACCTGTCAATTTCACCTCTCCACTTTTAGAGATTACGGATAAGAAGGGTATATACATCAGGACAATGCAGTTGTACCACACCTCATGCCATCTTTATTTTGCACCTTCATTCTAGTGCACATGCATGTACAATATTTGCTGAAGAGAAAGGCCCATGCAGAAGGAACAAGTAGCTCTGGGCAGGATACCCCTTTTCAAAAAGCAAGACAGTATTTCACAGTAACGGTCTGAGGGCTTGATCCAAACCCCATTCAAGCCAATGGAAAAAAACTCCCATTGATTTCAGTGGGGTTTGGATCAGACTCCGAAACACAATAGGTGCCAAGAGGGACTGAAATGCTCAGGGGCTAGCTCCGTGGAAAACTGGAGTCCTTTTACACATAAAGGTATCTAGGGTGATCTTAGAAGACCCGGATGGGCAGTAAGCAAGCTCCCCTTCTGAAAATGGAGTGGGGAAAAGGTGCTCTGCCTTTGATAGATAAACCAGCATTGGCGCTTGTACTGGCTGAAGGCAGCTGCCCAACAAAGAAAATCAGAGGCTGTTGCAAGAGACTGTTGCTCTGGAATGAGCTGAAAATTATCTTAGAACAAGGTACTTTTTTCAGTAATAATTACTATGGAAAACTGGCTCTATCTGGTATGAAAAAGTCTGATTTAACAGCAATTGAGAAGTCAGGTCCCTGAGGAGTCCTGTGTTTGAGAACAAGCCTGAAGAGATGACGAAACCAAACCCAAATAAGAAACCCAAGCCCTGCTGTGTTGTGGGTTTCACCTGAGGCCCTCCAAATCTCAGGTGCTTTAGTCACAAGTGTTGATGTAACACTGGCTGCACCAATGTGTCTGATGTTAGGAACAGGCAAGCAGGTAAAGGGGGTGGGCTGGAAGAAAAGAGGAGTCTTTCAAACGGTTTATGTTATCCCAGCTCCGTTATATAAACAGAGTAAATCAGGAGACATACTGCAGTACTCAAAAGAAGGAACCCCGACACAGACTTGCACTCAGCTAATGCACCTCCATTAACTGGCTGCTTCCACGTTTACAGCCAAAACAGTAAAACTGATGTTTATGTTTGCTGTATCAGCCACGTAACCCTGAGAGAATCTAGGAGGATCTTGGACGGGGAAGTGCGAGGCTGGACAGCCCTGTTTGTATTTAAGCTCTTTGTTTATTCCATTCTGGGTTTAGAGGCGTGCTCTCTCTCGGCTTCTGCCACACTTGGCTGAGAGGTTAATGGGTGAGATCCTCTCTTCCTCCTGACCCACTCGGTGTGCCCCCCTACTGTGCATCAGACTGGCTCCACATGGAGGAGACCGAAGGGGAAAATCAAATGAATGGCAGTGCAGTTTGCTACCAACCTCACTGCTAGTCCTGTTGGCCTTGTTTGTAATAAAATGTTACCCTTCTATCGCGCCTGCCATCTGATACAAAACAGCAAAGAGCCGGGCGTGCTGGAACAATTTGTATAATGAGGGGTGCTGAGAGCCATTGAACCAAACTGTAAACCCTGTATAGGATGGAAACCACTTCAAGCCAGCGGGTGCGGCAGCACCCCCTGTTCCAACAGCTATGCAAAAAGCATAGGAAATGTGAATGAACGAAGCCCCCGACACACCTCTGATGTGCGTCAGGATAACAACTTTACAGATGTGGAAACGGAGCCATTTTGTTCTGATTTCAGTTCTTTCTCCTGCTCGTGTTAGGAAAAGGGGACACCCTACGCCACAAGAAATGAAAAGCTATCTGCAGAAAACTGGTTTCACTCCCAAGCAACCTGCATTTCAGAAGCATGATGAAGAGGGTGTCCGCGTTCCTCATTTCCAAATCACTGTACTGTGTAGCAAGGCACCCGATACATTAATGGTTCAAGAGGAATGTAAACAGAGTAACAGACTCTCATTGTTTGACAGCAATCAGCAGACATATTAGACTCCAGTAATCTTTAGTATGTATAAGACTGAAAAAAATGCATCTCTAGATAAAGCCGTGATGGGGTAAGTGGTTCACTTGCCTTTGACTGCTGATAATATTTTGCCCCCTTTTGTTGGTGCCGCCTACTGTCTAGGGAGATGCAGAGACAAGACCTAGAAAAGAGGTAACTCCCCTTTCAGAGTTTCAAGGTGAGGCTGTAATTCTAGCTGCTGTCTGCTTATGAAATCAGAGAGTGAGCAAGCACCTACATGGTCTGGCAGGAACTGCTGGTACTTTTAAATATAAAGGCACCACCAACGCACAGACAACTCCAGGAATTTAATACTTCAGCCAAACATTTGTCCAGGAAAGATTCTGTCATTGTTCATTAACCCAAAGGCCTTTAAAAGCAATGAAGGTCTACTTTATTAATGATGATGATGATGATTGTTGTTGTTTTGCACCTATGGAAAAATCCAATATAACGTATTAGCAATGAAACCAATAGGGTTTCTCTAAGGGGTTACAGAAATTACGTTAAGCAACCTATAGATTTTAGGCCCCAATTCAGCATTGTACTTAAGCGCTTGCCTAACATTAAGATTGTGAGTTATGGAAGCTGGCTTCAGTGATTGCTGAATTGGAGCCTTAACAGAGAATGAGATTCCTCCCTACAGAAATTTTAAGGCAACCTACAGAATCTGTGGGGAATTATATCCTTGCTACAGATTGGGTTAAAAATTCTACAGAAGGTTCTCATTCTGTATTAAGGGTTTTTCCATACAGAATACCTGTAGGAAAGAAATAAACACTTTTTAAGGTGTAAAGTTCCTTAGAGCGTCTAGTTTAGATTATTTCATTGCAAAAAAAAGTCTTGGAGTGGAAATAACACCTGAACTATAATTGGCAGTGTCACGGTTAGTTAACAGAGTCAATCTCTTTTTCTTATTACCCTGTGCAGCCGAGAATATTTTCAGTGCAAAACAAAGATTAAAGGAGGTGTGTGTGAGCAATACAGCTAGATCCATCGATTCTCACCCGCTCTTTTAACCTACTCAGATAAGCCAACACTTTCCGAAGTCACTAGTCATTTGAGGTATTTCAGTTTTTGGATGTTAAGCTGAGGGTATTTCAAACGGAGACCCCAAAATAGCTAGTCACCACTGAAAATCTTGGCCCAAATTTTCTACATAGGGACATGCTATTATGAATAGCCACCAAAAGCATCCAGTTTGCATTGCTCCTCCCTATTTCTTCTTCCTTTGAAAAAATATGCCAGCCAACAAAGTACAGCAGCTGTCCTGCCTGCCTCAGAGGAATCGGTGGGGGGAAGAAAAGCTTCGGGACACACACCGAGGCTTTGCCACTTTATGAGTAAGAACGAGACAAGAATTTGATCCTGATTGTGGCAAAAGCGCTGTTTAATTTTGCTGTTCGCAGGGCAATAGGCAAGTGTGTCCAGTGCGTTTAGCTAAGTTGGTCAGTGCATTGCTTGCCCTGTGAGCATCAACAGGACCAGTTAGCAGCAGCAGCTCAAAGTGGGATGCTAGATGGCAACATTTTGGAAGAAGTCATGAACCAGTCCCGCAGAATGTGTTTAGTTTCTGGTCTTTTTATTCTTCATTCATTCATCCAGGAAAATACATAAGCATGGTGCTTAAGTCCTAAATTGGGGCCTCAGTGGTGAGGAGCTGAACAGCCACCTGCTGTATGTATTTGTCTTGCCTCAGTGCCATGTGTTTTAAATCAAATGCTGCATTGTGCCCTGCACTCACACTAGAGAACAAAGAAAGGCTTATTTCTTCAGTTCTAACATTTCCAAGATAAGAAACCATAATAACTTTCTCACTTGGCAGACAGGAGAATTTAGGAATTGTCACACCAGACCAGACCAGTGGAGGAGAGAATCTGACCCTTCATTTCCTCTTGCAGGACAAAAGTCACCAGGTTTTGATTTTCGTTTGTTTGGTTTTTTAAATTGAATAAAGTTCCAAAAAAGAAATGGCAACCCAATTAAACCATATTAAAAACACTGTGAAGACTGTTTTGAAAGCAAATAAAAAGTTTCCAAACATAATGCCCCAGTTCCTGATCTGCGAGGTTATCCACCTGGGGGAAACGGCTTCTGGCTCTGTAAGGGACTGATAAATTAGGATGGAGCTCTGCCCTTCCATTTGATTGGAAGACGTGGGGGAAGCTCTTCTAACTTATGGTGCAAAATCTAAGTGCAAAAACTTGCTCCTCCTACACTGTGGTATCACTGTGTTAACCTTCAGAAAGTTTTATGCTCCCCACACGTTAAAATTAAAAATTTAAATGTTTTCTTGCGGTTGTCGTGTTTGTTTGTGTCTTGCTTTGCTTTTTGTGCAGCTCTACACTGCCGGCCCTGAGCAGAAGAGACCTGCCCTGTGCTGGCCGCAGTGCGACTTACTTTCCGAATCGTGAATTGAGCTTGTTAGTGAGGAGCTGGTAGATGTGATGGTGCTCATGGAGGGGCTCATACCGTAACGGGGGTATGCTCCCGTCATGGCTGTGGTATGAGAGATCCATGCTGCAGGGTCAATTGGCCTCACTGGTTCAGCTGGAACAGCAAACAAAAAAGAAAGAAACAAATCAGATTTCTGGCAGAATCCACCTCAGCAGGATTCAACGGAGGGTGAGTGGGGGTAGGAGACAATTATTTGGACACTGTCAGTATCTTGGGTCATTGTCATTCATGTGCACAGGGCTAAGATGATCACTAGTGTGGAGGACCAGAAAGAATGGTCTCCTTGGGTGTCCTATCAGGGACTTTTGCCTTCATCCAGCAGGGACGGTTGGGTTAGATTTGGAGGGGTACATCCAAGATGATCAGTTTCCTGTGATTGTAGCAGGAGTCTTCTCATATTATACTGTGAAACCCGACCCAGAGCCCAGACCCAAAGCTAACTGAAGTCAAGAAAGAAAGAACCCCTGCGCCCCCCCCACCCCCAACTTAGAACTAGATATTCTGATCTGTTTGCAAAGGGTTGTGTGTGTGTGGGGGGGGGGGGAACTTTCTAAGATGACAGGGTGGCTGGAAATGCCTTGATCCTTGAGGTCTTTGTGCCATGGATTTTGAAAACCTTGCAACTTAGCACTGTTATACTGGCTGCTCACTTACCCCTAGGGATAGTGAAATAACTCCTAGGTGTGGGGTCCCAGCACTTGGCCACCGTTAGGCTGATAGGTCTGAAAATAGAGAAAATAAATATGGATGACGCAGTTATCTTTCCCTGTAGAACTGGGAGAATGATACTCTATCACGGTGAACTAATTTGTTCCTCCCCAGGGATGGCCAGATAGAACAATCACATTTTGAGGAGTCTTTTGCCCTAGGATCCCCATAGGGAATGAATCAGCAAGACAGCTACTAGTCTGTGTTGGTTTTAGCTGGTATACTAGCAGCCAGAGGCTGACCTGTTCCAAGTGGTTCAGATAGTCAGGATAAGCATCCATACTCTCGGTGCTTATCCAGATTGAACTGCTGAACTTCTTGAGCTTTGCCCACTACCAATATTTCGGGAGACGGGGGAAGACAGGGATCTGGTGACACACTCACCCAGGCTTGGAGACTATTTCCCGTAAAACCCGCACTGCGTCATCATTGCTCATGTTCTCAAAGTTGACCTCATTCACCTGGAACATGTCACAAAAGACAATGATGGTCAGAGGTTGTCACTGAAGGGAAAAGGGCGTTTTACTTAGGCTAGTGTTAGCCTGTCCCATGCCAACAGCAATGAAAAGGGCATTGTCAAGTACTATGAGCGAGGCCCCAACTTTAATTTGTCTTCACTTTGTTTTCATTTGGTGGAGAGACTGAAGAGATTTTTCATTGCTGTAGAGTTGGTCAGCCAACCAGCAGGGGGAGCTTGACTGTGCAAGCTAAAACTTCTTTGCACAAGGGTGAATTTCACTCATGGGTTCTGGAACGAGGGAAGCTGGTGGAAAGGCCGAGCTGAAGCCAGTAATATTTCAGCAAGTGGCATAATTTTGGGGGCATGGACCAACCTGTAGAAGCATGTCTCCTGGTTCAATTCGGCCGTCTGCAGCCACGGCTCCTCCTTTCATGATAGAGCCAATGTAAATGCCACCATCTCCTCGGTCGTTGCTCTGTCCTACGATGCTGATCCCCAGGAAATTATACTTTTCTAGATAGGCAGAGGGGGGAGAAAAAGCAAGCGAGGTGATGAAAGGCCACTGAAAGCTGGCAGAGTATTACTCTATGGCCTTAAGAGAGACAGGTGTCTTCCAGATTTCTCACCACCACCACATTATCAACAGAAGCATTGTAGACATTCAGACCAAGAGGCTAAACTGAGCTGGTTGTATGTACCTGACATATTCATCCAAGCAGGGAGAGGTTGTTGATCTTGGATTATTTTTTCATGCGACTTGTTGAAAATTTGCACATTTTAAAGAAAATAAGCAAGAGGAACTGTACTGTAAAGACCTGTCTGCGCCTAGAAATAAAACACTTAACAGCATCAGGTCGTGTTTGTTTCTCCATACATCCCTGGGCAGCAGGAATTCAGGGCTGGTGAGAGGAGTTGGACTGACAGTGTCTATTTATCCAAACAATGGGGACAACATGGGTGGCAGCAACATAAGCCTCAATCACCAAGCTACCTTCCTCCTTACCCCACTTCTAGGAGTAAGAGGAGAATTCCATCTCCAATGACCACAGTCATGGCCTATCCTGCTGTATCTGCCATGAAGATCGAAAATCTGAGACAGTTATGGGTGTGGGTTATGTTATATGGACACACATCCTCTCTGAACTGGATTGAGACCCACATGCTTCATTTGGCAGTCTGGACAGCTGTCAAAATTTATGCCCCTTGAAGTCAACGGGAATCTTTTCATTGATCTCTAAAGAACTTTGGGTCAGGCCCTAATTTAAGTAGCTCAGCTATTGTATCATGCTAAGTCTTGACCTTAATAGCAAACGATGAACATTTACAGCACGCGACAAATAGAATTAAGAATAAAAATCAACAACGATGCTACAACGTCATCTTACCCATATTGAGCGTGACAGTGATGATATTCAGGGACATGGTTGAATCTGTGATACTGCTGAATGAGGATGACTGGAAAAATAAAATGGAGGCTTCATCAGAATCCCAGCTTTCAAATGGTTCAAAATCTAGCAATGAAAATAACTAACTGGGAGCAATTCATTGGGAGAAACCAACGGATCAGATTTGGACCTTTCTTCTGTATGGGAACCACCTAGGAACCCATCATGATATCTTGAAATTGATTCCTTATTCATAATTCTTCAACAAATGTATTTCACCCAATGGTTGTTTGAAAGGGGCTCATAGCAATGCTCAATATCAGGGATTCTCTATTTGAACGGTGCATGCTAAGTCATGTGGTACAGTTTCGGACCAGAAGACCTAAAGATAGTACTCCTGTCGCAAAGATGCCCATTTGCATGCGAGTCTTGGTATTCCCATGGATCAAAGCTCCTTCCCAACCATCCGTGCAAATAAAACATGACCCCACCAAAGTTTGCAGAAAGGCAAACAGAAAATGGGACACACACGGCTGAATCAAAACACTATCAAGGTTCAGCAAACATGTTTGAGAATAGCTCTTCTGTTAGCCCAGTTCTAGCAATAAGAGCTTAACATATTCTGTTTCTTTCAAGCCCCCAGGGATATCTTTTTTTTTTATGAGAGGCAAACAAGTGCCTGATGAAATTATAATACATCCTCAGAGTCACTCTGGTGCGGCTGTTGCAGCTCTGTCCCAGAATGGAGCGAGACACAATCCTTGCAAGTTGCTGAGTTTTTCCTACAAGCTGAGCATCCTCTGCTCCCGTTCAGGTGAATAGGAGAGGATGATGCAGGCCAAATACCCGATACTGTAGTAACCTTGCCATTGGCCCTTCCCCTTACTGAAGACAGTGTCCTCACTGAGGCTGTCTCCTGGGAGCACGTGGCAGTGAGAAGATGGGGCAAGAAGCAGGGTCACTCAGCATCAAAGGCAGCGGTCTGAAGAAAAACAACACGCTGTGATAATACTTCAAGATTCCTAGGTTGAGAACCTGTTCCAAAGCCCATAGGAGTGGATAGGAATCTTTCCACTAGCTTCAGTAGGCTGTTGACCAGTCCCATAACCTCTTTCTAGCACACACTGCGCTCATCAGAAACATGACCCTCCCTGCCGGATGCTGCATGACCCACCCCAACCTTACCCTGTCAATCTGGCGCATCCTTTGTTTTCTCCTCCTGCGTTTATGCTTCCGTATGAGCCGGGACGAAGTACTTTGCTCTGTGGAACTACTCAGCCTGGGGAGAATTCAAAGCACAATTCAGCTGCATAAAAGTGAGGCCATTTGCAACTCTCTACCCTGCCACAAACGGCCGATGCCCGAAGATCCAGGAGGGGGCAAGAAATGTAGGCCCCAGCAACTGGCTCACGATGCACCCTCCTCCCTCCTTGAACTGCCACTCACCCCAGTGTGTTAGATCTTGGTCTCTGCCTAGCAGTATGCACAGGGCAGTAGATTAACTGTGACAAGGAAGTTACAGGCTAAATTACAACATGGATTAATGAGAATAATTTACTACCTTCCTCCTCTCCGGGAGCAAGAGGGAATTCAGCCCCCGACTTGGCAAACACAAATCCTTCTGATTTAACCACCCAAGGTCACAGATACCCAGCATTGCCTAGTACTTTGTGGTGGTCCTGACCCCATTATCCAATGAAGAAAAATGCACACAATAAAGACAGCTGTAGGCCAAGCAATGATTTTAATCTCTGCTCTGAAAGGCTCCAGCACAGAGAACGCTGGAGAATCATGTGATGCTACATTTTGAGAGCCCTGGAGGGAGAAAGAAAGATCCTTGTCAGCATGCTGCTATTCCTCCATGCAACTGGAATCCCATGTGACTAGGAACTTAATGGGGGCCTCATAGCTAAGGGAATAACTCTTTCAAATAGTTATGCTTGTTCCAATGGCTCCTCAGTCCATGGGATGGAGGAAGTTCCATCGCCACGGAGCGATTTATTTATTTTTGTTTCTATGATTTTCGAAGGCACTGTAATCACTGAGTGTCACATCCATTCGTGCATTTTTCTTCAGAACTGATCGGTGACGTAGGGAAGTTGTATCATCCCCATTTTACAGATGAGGAACTGAGACCCAAAGAAATAAAGCAACTTGTCCAAGGTCACACAAGCAGTCTGTGGCAGAGCGAAGGACAGAACCTGGATCTCACAAATCCCAGTCTGGTGGGTAACCACAAGAACATCCTTCCTCTCTATTTGTTACTCTAAAAATGGTTAAGAGAGACAAAGACAATGCTATAGCTTTAACCAGCACAACATAGCAGCTACAAGAGCAAATGGACTGACACAAATCCCTGCTTCACATATCTGAGCAAGAGGGACCCTGGACCTGTTTTTCCATGTCTACCTGGCTCTGATCTACAAGGTTCTGGCCACGTTCAAAATGCTGGAATACCACAAGAGAGGACAAACCCTGGAAATCTCATGAAGGGGCCCGTTGTCATGAGAATCCCCACACGACAGGAGTATCCAACTCCTGTATGAGCTGCATGAGCTGTGGAGTGACTATTGGAGACGGGAACCTCTTGGAGCTGGAGGGTTTGTGAACCTCTCGATTTATCCTCTGAGTTCACAAAATTAATTCAAAGCTCGTCAACATCAAGCACATGCTTTCCCCAGCCAGCAGGGCAGTTCCATTTGGAGTGGCAACAGCCTACATTTTCAAAAGCAACTAGTGAGTTCAAGTGCCTCCATTACTGGCAAAGCCCACACACCACTTAAATCCTACCTAAGCACTCCACATATGGTGCAGAATGGCTTCCGGGGTGCCTACATCTTGTTGGCTGCTCTGCATAGGGGTCAATTTCACATAATGTCCATTTTGCCACCACTATTTTTCCCCACTGGATTTTCATTCTTCTCCTCTTTCCTCCCAGAGTCTTTCCTTAGTAGAGCATGAACCTAACTGCGTTCAAGACTGAGCTGAATTCTCCAACACACAACAATCAGGTGGGCTTGAAGTTCAGCGAAGTGAGTTTGCTTGAGTCCAATGAACCTGCCTGCTACTTGAAGAGAGACTCTGGGGAAACTTTCCTGCTTGGACGCAAGTCAAACAGCAAGATTCCTGGGAAGGCTGCCGAGTGAGAGGCAAGTGCCTTACTTAGGCTGATAAGAGTAGGACTTCAGTGCTTCAGTAGGCAAATTGACCCTGTGCCGAGATTTCATTCCATGCTGTGAGCCCTGGGGAAGGGGTGAAGTCCAGCATGACTCATGGTGAAGCACTCACTAATCTTTCTATTGACTTTCATGCAGCTGGATTGGGCCATGAGAGAGAAAGAATGAAACACATGGCAATTTTTATATGGTCATCTTTTTCTGATTATAACTGCTTTAAATAATTCCCAGCAGCTATGCATCATGTAGTTGATTTTCAGTGTCTGTAACGATCTACCGAAGCACGCAGTAGTTTAGAAGGTGCTGCTCTAGACCAGTGTTTCTTAACCTTTTTCATACCAGGGACTGGCTTGCTGCCTCCCTAGACTGTGTCAGGGAGATCTCAGGGACCGGCGCCAGTCCACGGGCCAGTCATTGAGAAACGCCACTCTAGACAACTCCTAAGGAGTGGGATTCTGGTTTGCAATGGATAAACAGATCGCAGGACACGTCCCATGCAGCTCACCATATCCTTTGTTTGGTTTCACAGTGTCACGCCAATCAAGGGGTTAATGCCACTGGCTGCTGTTTCCGATTGTAAACAGCAGGCTCTAGGTTAGAGATGTTGGCAAAATGCACATGCCATGCCACGCCTGAGATGTCAGATTAGGGAGGGACTTCTCCCAGTAGCAGAGAGTTCTTCCTTTGCCTCGCAGACAAAGGATGTTTTGTCTGGACAGGAAATCACAGGACCAGTGGGCAGAAACATAAGACACCTTCAAGACCCCCTAGCCCAGTTTTGCCTCAAGTAGTCTTGGCAGTGACCTAGTGTTGTCTCCAACGTTTCTGACACAGAAGCATCTTCCAGCACACTCTCTCCATGTCAATATTCTCATTATCACCAGGCACTTCCAGTAAACAAACCTCCCGAGTTGCCCATGCTGACAGGTTGTGCCAATTCCTCCCCTCCTGCTCTGAGGCACATCAACACGGTGCTGCTTAGAAACACAAAGAGCAATTATATCAGGGGTTCAATCGGATTCTCTCTGGCAGGCTGGACTAAAAATATTTGTCTGCAGTAAATCTGGCTGGAAAATGCAGCTGCTCTCTGACTTTGTGAGCACTTAGAAGTGACGTTTTAATCCCCCATCAAGTCAGGGACTCAGTGTTTCAAAGATAGCTTTGATATATACAAGGGTAAAATTAGCTCAGTTCCTAATTGCAGTGAAACCAATTAAAGATGTCCTGATTGTAACTTGTAACAGTCCATTGCTAAAATACCAGCAAGATGGATACATCTTAGACACTGGTCTGATGCAAGGGATGGCCAAGAGAGTTTGGCTAAAATATTCTCACCAATCCGTAGTTCGCTTAACTTTTCCTCCCATTTTCTCTGCTCCTTCTGCAATTCTGGGCTCTGGCCAGGGCTGGAAGTGTAACGAGTCATTAGCATGGTTTGCACTTGGGTCTTCCAGATCACAAGCTAGACTTCTACCATTAAAGCTTAGCTGGTGGCTAGTAGTAGGCTGTTATTTTCTAGTGACCCAGCCACTAGATGGAAGTCGCATCAGACATGTTGCTAGTGTTACAGAAGTAGAGGTGTAAAAATACCACAAGAAAGTGAACAGAACAGAAGGAAGAAGTAGCAGAAATCTTGAGAGAAAGCCTGTTTCCCATGAGACTTAGAGGTTATACAGGTTCAAAGAGGTCTGAGAACTAGCATCCAAACTCTGGGTCACTATTCAACCCAAACTGTCAGATCTTCTTAGAGGTTCTTCCACCAACCACCATCTTATACGTCCTTTATTACTGATTTCTTAAAGAATAATGTACCCTACCCCTTCTGACTTGCTTACCTTTCATAATTATATCGAAGGAATTCTGAAGGGGTAGGGTAAATTATACCTTCTCAACGGAGACCGTGTCAGAGCAGAGCGTGGTTATTAAAAGCGTAACAAACCGATTCTTACAAACTGAAGGGAAAGGGAGACAATCTGCTTAATGATTCAGGAAGATGGGTTTGTAACCCTCAGGAAATTCCAGACATTCAAAGCATCCAATTGGCTCTAAAGTGCTGCGGAGGTGGTATCTGGTCTGGCCAACACCACCACCCATGTGTCCTATTCTCTAGGCCAGAGGAGCTGGGCACTCGGTTATTATTTATTTGCATTATGGTAGTGCCCCAGGCCCGACTGAGCTAGGCACTCTCTAGACAAACAAAGAAGACGGTCCCTGAGAATGTACACTATATGAGAGTACGACTACAGGGATGAGCCTAGATAGAGGGATTAGACAGAAAGAATAGGCAAACTGGGGAAAGATACTTGCGTACGTGTGAGAGTGATGGCAGTCAGAACATTTTAGCATCACTTGCAGGCTGATTCCACTGTCAACCGCACTCTCAGCATCTTCAAAAGGATACACCTTTACCCTCTCCATGTACCTTGGCGATCCTGGATCAAATTATACTAGTCTGGAGAAGTGAGCCTCATTTGGGAATCTGGGTTCCATTAGGATATGCACCTCTCCAAACGCTGAACACTGTCGATCTGTAAAAATGGAACTGGATATCCCACAGAACAGAAAGATTTTGCACTTTTGTTTCCAGCTGGTATCAGACTAAGAGGAGTCATGTTCTTTTGGTCTGCAGTATTTCCAGTTCTACTCTGCATCAGAAACCAGGGGTTGGGGGGCCGGGGAAATCAGACCCACAAAAGATCTCAGTTCATATTTGGATCTAAAATATGGTCCATGATTTGGGACAGTTTTTGTGCAATCCAAATTGGCTCTTTCACTCTTTGTCTTTCAAAATTCAGGACCACATCTTCAGCCTTAAGACATACTTCCCTTGGCTTGCTTTCTGGCATCCTTCCATCACAGATGAAGGATGTTAAAATGGTACTTGCAAAATGTATGCGAAAGAAATGAAAGAAGAGGAATTTATCCTGAAGAATGCTGCAAATGTGTACACGTTTAATTCAATTAATTCTTGATCCCTTCTTGTGGGAAGCTGGGCAAGGTTTTAAGCTGTCTTAATAACCTTGAGTGCAAGTACAAGGAAAGCAGTTAGTCTTGGCAAGACTTCTAGATGATGTGAAAGCATGTTTGTAAATATCAGGCTCCACAGTCTCTGCGATTTCTTTAAAAAAAAATAATTAGGGAAAAATCAAAGGAATCAAACTAATTTTCTCTTGCACGTTGCCATAACATTTTAGCCATCTCTTAAGTTCTTCTTGCCAACTTTTTCATACCTGCGTCCTCAACAGAACTGCTGCTTACTCCATGTTTCATCAGTAAAGAAAATATATATTACAATTACATAGTCATACTAATTTGCATTTCTGTAGCACTTTTCATGCCCAGTATTTCACAAGTGCTTTATGAGAATTAATTACTTAATCCTTACAACATCCCTGGGAGGCGGGTAGGAATGATTACTGCCATTTTACAATTGGACAAAGAGAGTGACTTGCCCAGGGTCACCAGGTGTCAGTGCCACGCCAGGAATAGAACCCAGGAGTCCTGACTCTCAGTCTCCTGCTGCAACCACTGGCCAAAAACTCCTTTAGCTCTCCTCAAAACTGAAAGGCTACTAAATGCTACACAGAGGTTATAAAACGAGGACAATCAATGCAATCTGGTTTCTCCAAAGAGGGGGAAAGAGCGGGGGGGGGGGGGGGGGGATGGTAACGATAGACCTAATTTGCGAAAAGCGCTTCAGAAAACGTTCTTTCATTTGGTTCTTTCATGCAGTAGACTACAGCAAATCTGAAGGCAGTGCAGTTGGAATTCTCGCCACGCACGATTTTGACCACATTAGAGCTAAGAGTTCTTATTAATAATAATTATAGGCTGCTGTCAAAAACCTAACTTCCTAACAGCCTTTCGTTTTCCAACTATTTACGGTCTCAGGGGAAGGAAGAGAGACTTTAGAAAAGTACCTCTTTATTGAATGGATTACTCCCCAGCAGCTCTGTACTCAATGTATCACCCATTACCTGCAAACGCCACTAAGTTTACGCTGTTTAATGACTTGTGTACTATACCCCATTATAGCACGTTGCTTTAAAGGCATTTTTTAAAGAGAACAAAGTTTTTTGTATCTTTTTCCCACCTCCCAGAAGAAAAACACCAAAATGAATCAGAAGATCAAAGTCTGAAACTCCCTGAACCATAAAAGAGTGAAATCGCTACTGTCTGTAGAGAACCTGAGACAGAGATATGCCAGCACTATTTAAAAAAAAAAAAAAAATGATGTCTCCTACCATATAAGGCACAGATGATACATGAATCTTGGTGTAACAGGATCCTGGTTAAGAAAAGAAACCTAAAAGATGGTGTCGAATTGGGGAACTGTACTGCCTTGAGAGATCCACTCACACTGAAATAAAGTCCCCCTCACTAAAACCCATCACGGCTTTCACTGGATTGGAAATTAACCAACTCTGCCGCACCGCTCCAAGTTAAAATCAATCAAATACTCACAGAGAAGTACCACAGAAAGTTCACATCCTCCTCGTTGTTACCACCATAAAATTCTTCTCTCAGTGTTGTCCCCCTCACCCGCTCACTCCCCACTCTCAACTCGGCCTCCAATACTAGAGTTTATCAACGCCATTAAACAAACTTATCCCCTTTAGCCCTTTCCCCAGGCCCCCATCCCCAGCAGCTCCGGAGCGTGTTTGGTTTTCTATCGGGCTGTGTTTGCCGGTGAAGAAAATTCTCCCCCCACCAGCGGAATCTCTCATCCGCTTGTGAACATCGTCTTTGTTAGAGAACAACATACCTTGGCGCATTCCATTACACTGCTCTTCCTGACGCGCTAGCCTGGCAGCTGCTTTGTATGCCAAGAACTTCTGCCCTCGCCTAGAAAGGAAAGGGCCTTGGCAGCAGCTTCTAAGAATTTCTCTCTCGTCTTGGGTCAGGTGCAGAGTTTTCTTTATTAAAATATAGGACAGGATTTAGCTGGGTCTAGCATGCTGTGCTTCAGTAGCCACCCTGACTGTGCTAATCCTGCCCCACTGCATATCTTGCTGCCATGGAAATAATTCATTTATTTACAAGAAACAAAATGAGCTGCAAGGCTCTCTTGGAAACCCCAAAGGTTTTAGGGAAGCTTAGAATGGATGCAGGTTAAAGGCAAAGGGCCGGATTCTGCACATCATTTAGGCACAGGGAAGGCTGATGGGCTTACTCGTGTGTATAAAATACTTGAGGATTGGTCCGTGCATTTCCGCATGTTGGCGATCCATGCCCCACGGCTCACATTTGCACAGGGAATTTCCATTTGCATGTGAAATTATCAGCTTTGGCTGGGCGTTTTTCATCCAGACTGTGTCTTGCGAGCACATATTTTTCAGGTCAAAGCAAAATCGGCCAAACTGTCAACAGATGACCCGGTAGCCCAAACGAGCATGCATGTGCATGGGCAAATGGGCATTCTGCATACCGCATTACCCATTTGAAAAACCCGCCCTTTACAGGTGTCAAATGGAGCTGAAATTAAGGGGGATTTTAGCAAATTAAAAATAACTGAGGCCCCAGTTCAGCAAGGAGTTTAAGCATCTGACTAGCTGCAAGCCTGCAAATAATTCCTCTAAATTCAATGGGCCATTCATGTGCATGTGCTTAAATACCTTGCTGAGTTGGGCTCCTTTTTTGTTTGCTTTTCACCTTAGAAATAACAGGAATATCAAGTTGTGTCTTTCGTGGTTTTACTAGAGGCCTCCTTGGAGTACCAGAGACCTGGAACGGGCTTTTTCAGCTCAGCATCTCCAGAGGACGTCAGCACAGCTCTAGATACAGCATTTATAGCTACTTGCATTGGAAAACCAGCAGAGGGAACAAGAAGTTGGTCTTGCAAAAACAATGGTGAGTTTTGTTTTAAATCTTGCAGCAATAGAGTGGTAAAATCTTTAAAAATATACAGAATTAGAATATGAGCGCCTTGTCATCCTACAAACCCTTTAAGGAAAGGCAAACACGCAACCAGAGACAAAGCAAGGGTGCTTTGATATGGAAGATCATTTTGAAAACATCAAGGAGTATTTCCCCACTACTCCCAGTGCCCTGGCTCCAGGAAAGGTAAAGATTAACTAAAATGCCCATATAAATATTTGGCAAAACAGGCCTTCTTTGTAATAGCATTATTTGGGATGAATTCCTCTACTGCTCATAGGGATCACAGAATATGTAATTCAGCATTAATTAATGTCTACTTACTTGGAAGATATTACCAAGATATTTTATTACAATATTCACATCATAGAATCATAGAATATCAGGGTTGGAAGGGACCTCAGGAGGTCATCTAGTCCAACCCCCTGCTCAAAGCAGGACCAATCCCCAACTAAATCATCCAATTACCCCAACATCATTACTACCGAGTGTTTTGCAGCTAATAACAAGCCAAAAAACCAACGTCTGTCCTGGTACTTGAGGTCTGCACATTGTTTGGGTTTCAAAATGTAGCCGTCCTTGCTCTGAGGACACAGAGCAGGATAGCTGTTAAAGGCATGGGAAGGCCAGGAATTAGAGTTGTTCCTTAATTGGAACACTCACTCTCAGCTACAGGGCAATTCGGCTCTCGGTCCAAACTTCTCAACTGGGTCCCATCTCTAGTATCCAGAGATGAACGGGAAGGAGTAACCAGTAGGCCAGTGCTCAGATCAAAGTAAAGGGCAAATAAGTCCCCCATGGATGCGTCCCCAGAGGTCCTCCATCATTTGGTTTTAAGAAGGGCCGCTGTGTATTCAGACAGTGGAGTATTTAGGCTTTGGCAGATCAGACCATCTTAGGAGGCTGTGCAGAGAAGGGAATTCACCTCCTGCCAGATACTCCCAGCTGTGCATCCCCACTAAATGGGATTAATGTCCCAATTGGTCTCAAATGGGTTCCCTGAGAATTGCAGCGAAGCAGACTCCCTGATTAAGTGGCTCCCAATTAAGCAGCTGGTCCTGTCTACCAATCGACTGAGCAGTCAATATAGAGCAGGCACCATTTCAAACTCAACGTCCACTGTAGTTTCACCCTATGATAAGAAGGTGCCACAGCACTGGGGGTGAGGCAAATGCTGGGGTTTTAAAGGACACTCGAGAATACTTCTTGTTGCCCCCTTGACTTGGAAATTCTCCCAACAACCCACGTAATCCGGAAAACCTTCCTACCTTGGGCCCCTCGCTTCTCCCCACCCTCCCTCAGTCGAACAGCTGTCTGTGACTGGTCTTTGTCTTCCACTGCAAGCCCGCGGGGGGTAGGGAATGAGTCTTACTCCAGGTAAAGAGCCTGGTAAATTCACACTGTTCAACAGGGGCTTTGCCATGAACCCAGAGCATGGAGCAGCTTGTTGGCCGGCTTCTCCAGGAGAAAATCGGGAATCAGATTGTGACTCAGTCAGTCTGGCCCCTGGGTCCCTCTCCTTCCTCCAGGCAGGGGATGTGATTTGCATCAGTCCTACACCTACTGCAGACCAGGTTTTTCCTCTGTACCCGCTCAGGTGCGCTGGCTGGCAGCACATGTGGGTAGGTGATGTGGAGCCCAGGCTCCATCTGCTCCCGAACCCTGCCCGCTGCCCACCTTTGCAGAAGCTGCCCCACGGCGGCTGCTTTTCCTCCCCCACACCCCATTCCAAGCTGCAAATGGTGATGGGGAGAGTGTGTGTAAGGGATGCCTTACGCTCCCTTAGCCCGGTGCATAGCTAGGGTCACAGTCTGGCCCTACATGATTAAAAGCAACACAGTAAATCCATCTTAATTGCTCAGCATGAATTCCCCACCCCGGCTCCCTACCTGCTTGTGTTATCGTCATCATCCGAGTCAATGAAGCTGCTGGACTCCAGCTCACTGCTCATCATGGTGGAAGAGCTGTCGTAGCCGGGCGGGTGCTCGCGGTGCCGGTCCAACTTGGGGTGCCCATTGAGCCGAGGGACTGAGGAGAGAACAGCAGGAAATCAGGCTGAGGTGGAGAGCGGGTGACAAACGACTGCAGTGGCATGAAGGTGCCAGGGATGGGAGCATGTGACTGACACTAAAAACAACCAATTCCCAACAGCCTGGGAAAAAGGCCCATCTTGAAAACAGAACCACTTAGTGTTTGGATTTTATTCAACAACTGACAAATCCTACCCTAGCCTTCCCCCATCTACCCCCCTCTGGCTCATTCGCAGACCAGGTTTAAGGTTCACAGGGAGAGTCGTACAGGGGTTAGGGCAGACGGGCTGCAGGTCAGGACTGAGGTGCATCAGCACTGCTCTGTGGGGAGCCCAGCGCTGAAAGAGCAGCAAGTGTTGAAAGTCAGGACTGAGGTTTGTTGGCAGAGCAGCACAAAGCATGGGGTGCCACAAACTGGGGGTGAGACACGTAGAGCAGCGGGGAAAAATGTGCACTGCCCCGGTCTGCACAGTGCTATCAACTTCTCTCTCAGACACAAATCCGTACATCCCGCCCCCACGCCCAGTCAGGTTCCCCACAACCTGGGCAGCACAATTACGTTGCAGCCTCATTGTCTTGGCCTTTCCATATGCATAAAATATATCGGCACATTTTCTTCTGCTAACACAGCTCTGAGTATGCAATCAGAGTGCAAGGACTTCCCTGTACATCTTCCCTCCAAAAGTGTACCCCATTTACCTGAATGCACCGGTGGTTCACCTCTGGCTACAGAAACACTCAGGATATCCCTCTACAAAACAAACTTCCTCTCTCTCTTCTCCCACTCAGTCACCTGTCACTAAAAGACCCTTGACCTAAGAGTGATACAATTTGCCAAGAAAGTTCTTGTCCTAGACGCCGGAAAGGCTGTTTCTGATAAGGCACCCGGTCAAGAAATCAACAAACTGGACTTCAAAGCAGAAATGACTTTTTAAAGCACACTTTCTAATCCTTGGAATGCCTTCCCAGGTACAAGCAGATTATACAATGGAAAAGCTTCATACGGAAAGAATGATGGTGCCAGGAATATACAAACCAGAGGGCAATTATTATATCCAGGAAGAAACTTTCACAGCCTAAGACTTTGCGTAAGTTTTGAAGTAAGATTATTTGAAAAATACAAGAAGCAGCATGGACTAGAAAATAGACACAGGACGAGGGGTTGAGAGAGCTGATTTCTAGTCCCAGATCTGCCACCCTTAACCTTGCTGCCTCGGTTTACTCATCTGGGAAATGGGCATCTGACTACTTCCCTCCCTCCTTCCCAGTGGAATTAATTGTAAAGCACTTTGAGATCTCCAGACGAAAGGTACTCGAGAATTACAAAGCACTATTATTATTCTCTGTAATTCAAGCACTCCTGGCTGTAAAGCTAGATAATCAAAGTGCTGTGACAGTAACCGAGCCGATCCTTCTGGTGCATAATTTCCAAATCCCGTTCTGTCACCGCCTTGGCCCAGTTTACGTGAAGTTAGCAGTGGAGAAAGGGGCTATGTTGGCAGTCCCTGAAGACCCAAGTCGTCTTTGTATTGCCAAAGCGGGTGCAACCTGAAAGCAGCACTGTCAGTTCCCCTCCTCCTGGCCAATGTGACTCAATCTTGGTTTGCAGGGAACCATGCCTAGCAGCATCCCTCCTAGCTAGCCTATGCTGCACGAGGGGATCGTTCAGATGTCATGGTCCATCCAAGCCCTGACGCTCTGCTAGGATTGTGAACTAGTTCTAATAATGGGGTTCGAGACTGGAATCTTGTCCTCTCGGAACTACGCTGAGACCACCAAGGATGGTCCTGTGTTTAACACCTTGGGTGGGAGATCAGTGTTCAGTTCCAAGCACTGCCTCAGATTCCCCATGTGACCTTGGGACTATCGCCATTTAATCTCTCAGTGCTTCAACTCCCCATCTGTAACACTGGGACAATGGTACTCCGCCTCAACGAAAAGCGCAAGGGGAATCGACGGGAGAGCATCTCCCCTCGACACACTGCAGGGAAGACACTGTGGTAAGTAGATCTAAGTACATCGACTTCAGCTACATTGTTCACGTAGCTGAAGTTGTGTAACTTAGCTTGATCCCCCCTCCCCGTCTGTCGTGTAGACCAACCCTTAAATAGGCTGGAAACTAATAATTTATGTGTATATTGCACCACAGGTAAAAAATCCAGTGGGAATCCCCCCCAAAATAGCCTTCTAGTTCTGGATTTAAAACCAATCTCGGGGACCAGGCAACTAAGCCTGTATATCCCAGACTCAACACAGACAGAAGGGAAAATAAAGGGAAGTCAAATTTTGCCCCTCCCAGCCTGGACCATAGGAGTGTTCGGGCAAAAGCTATTCTAATGAT
The DNA here is from genome assembly GCF_028017835.1 of Emys orbicularis. NCBI lineage: Eukaryota > Metazoa > Chordata > Testudines > Emydidae > Emys > Emys orbicularis. The sequence goes on from NC_088704.1 coordinate 16,321,507, forward strand.
CAAGCAGGCGGCCTGGAAACAGACACACACGTCTCTCGAATGGTTACTGAGGAAATAAAGACTAAACTGTGTTATTTCTTCTCATGGGGAATCGGCCAACTTTGACCTTTGTCAGCCAAGGTCAAGTAATCTGTTCTACAAACTCCCTGAATGTTCAAACCCAGCACCTCAGCCAAGCTTTAAGAGCCATGTTTTTCTTTCACTGGTGCTGTCATCCGTGACAAAACAGAAGGAGAAGGGAAAAACTTTCCCGATTCTAAAGCTGAGAAAACAGTGTTCTGTCCATCAAATTAGTAAGTTTCACACAGCTACCAAACTGTCCGTTAAAACCACAGAGAATATCCTTGGCTTGGGCTAATGACAAGCCTCCTTCCTGGGGAATGAGTGAATAGTTTTAAATCCAGATACAGTGCAGTCTAGTGGCTAGAGCACATGCCTGGAAAATCTAGTGGCCTGGGTTCTGTTCCCAGCATCAACGTTGCTTCATCTCTCTGTGCTTCGGTTTTCCCCATCTGTAAACTGGGGAATGATAAACCACTTAGCTCCTGCTGGGAAGGTTTTGAGGCTTAATTAACGTCCATAAAGTCTTGGAGACCTTCAGATGGGAGGCTCTATAGAACTGCGAAGTTATGTTGTATCACTGAGGCTGAGCGACGTAAGTTATACCAACATCAGCACTCCCGTGCACAGCACTGTGTCGGCAGGAGAGCGTCTCCCGTTGACATGGCTGCTGCCGTTCGCGGAGGGGGTTTTATTATGCCAATGGGAGAGCTCTCTCCTGTCGGCATAGCACGTCTTCACCCGATGCGCTGTTGCGGCACAGCTGCACCACTGCAGCACTTATGTGTAGACATGGCCAAAGAAATATTCCAATCCCATTGAGAGTCAATGCAATTTTGCGTGGCTAACTTCCCGTAGACGCCTTTGAAAAAATCCCATCTTAAAATCACCCAAAACGTGTTAGTCTTCCTAAGCAGGAACCTTTTGTTGCTTCCGTTGTGCAAATGCCAAAGGCACACTCCTGCCCACGCCTGTTCAGGCCCAGGAAGGAATGTTTTCATTACTGGTCCAGAGGGCGGGGTAAAACAAAACAAAACAGAAGAACACAAAGGCTTCCCTGCTGAAAGAAGCCTATTCTGTTGAGGGGAGATTTAAAGTAATTGCCAGGCAATCGGAGTCACCATCAGAGCTCCCCGATTCTGGTGACTTGGTAAGACAAGAGAGGAGATGTGAACCTGAGAGCTAAAGAACACAGACGGTCCTTAATCCGTTTACAAGAGAACAAAGCCATGCATGAAGCTTTAACTGCTGGGGCTCGCTTCCCGTTTCCTGACATTCTTCTCCACGCCCAGATGTTTCTTGCCCCTCAATCAAAGACCCATCCTACCTGCCCATTCCCTCTCCGCATTCTGCAGGTGCTCTTCCCCCAACTCTGTCTCGCTAAGCCTCCTAAGGTCTGCTCTGGATAAAAATAAGGAGCACTTTTCATCCAAAGCTCTCACAGCTTTCTACAACGGACAGCATGAGGAACTTCATTCTGCAAAGCCCAATCCAGCAAAGCACTTGAACACATGATTAACTTAACTTTAATCATGTGCTCAGGTCCCATGGGAGTCAATGGGGCTTAAACGTTAAGCACGTGTAAAAGGTCTGTGCTGAATCGGGACCCACATCTCCAAAGGCAGTTAGGTGCCTAACTTCCATTGGATGGGATTTTCAAAGGAGCCTACGGGAGTTAGGCACATAAATTCCAATGGAATTTCGGAGACTAAACACCTTTGAGGATCTGGGCCTAAGTGACCTGGCCAAGGGCAAACAGCGAGTCTTTGTCCCTCTTTGGTGTTGGCTTCATAGCTGGATTCGATGCACATCTGGTTAACAAAAGCTGAGCCTGACACTACCCGACAGCTGAGGAGCCATGCAGATGAATTTATAAGATTAGCTTCACAGCTTTGCGGTCTCAAGGCAGCATTTCCAATCAGGCAGGTCACAGGCAGCACCTCACTAAGGCAAGGTGTGTCTATTGACAACAAACCGTTGTCACAATGTGGGAGCTGAAGTTGAGGAGAAGAGGGAAAGGGTTTAGGAATAGACTGTTGGACCCAATTTTTACGATGCTGATCACGGTTGGTGTGGAATACATGTTGGCTTTCCTTTTAATCGGACTGCATGTTTAATTTTGGTAGAAGGGGGGAAAAAAATCCATGATTTGGGTTTGTACTTTGGTTATAAGACCACATGAAATAAATACATACCCTGTCAGGAAAGAGGGCAGGAACGGTCCATCGGATTCAGAAATATTAGTGCAAGAGATTATTAAATAATTCCTTGCACTTCCTTCTGTTTGAACACTTTGCTACGCTTGAGCAACAATGAGGCTGAAATGTTCAGAACTGCTATGATGACTATTGACTGTGTTGCTGTAGTACTGAGAGTTCACAGGACTGCATCAGCGTCCCATTGTGTTGTACAAACACAGAGAAATAGCCCCTGCCTTTGTGCAAGGGATCTCATTAGGGTTGGGAAGGATGGAAAAATCTACCGCAGCCTTGGGGTTCAGCAGCCGTTATAGTAACCAATACCCCTCTCACCTCCACCCCATATGCTGGGGCTTAGACCAGGAATCCACAAAGATCTCCTTGCACTCAAACCTCCTGTCCTTGCTGTTGTGCAGAGTCCTGGGGACGAGGTGAAGGAAAAATCAAGAAAACGAAGAGCAACGTGATAGCAGAACCTGAACACATCCAGCAGCTGGCCGGGAAACACAAGAGTGGAGGTGGTCACAACGCCAGCAGATACGTGCAGATCAGCCTGTAGCTGGGTCTTCAGCAAACACCGCAGATAAACACTAAGATTAAGGAAACCCATCTACCATAATCCATCATTCTGGGTCAGCTGAATCTCCGTGCTGGGTTTCTGTCTGAACCGGCTGCTAAGGATTCTCCTTTCCCATTCAGAGGAGGGCTCCTGGACTTGCCAAATAAACACCGGGTTTCCAGTTTATTTTATCAGCTGTGCTGGATGGGGACCCTTATTGTGCAAACCAAAATACAGGAACACATGGCAGCATTCGGAGCGAAAGAACAGTTTCTCCTCCCCCCCATTCCCCCCAACATGATCCCCGGGAAAGTCAGGTTAACAGGAACTGGCCAGGGTTGCATGAAAGGCAGAGTGGTGGGTCAGAAAAGGCTTGAGAGGCCCCATCTAATGGTTAGCCTGACAAGGAATGATAGGAAACAGGTTCTCGCATTATTATTGCAGCAACTTCCCAACTAAGATGGGGACCACATTGCGCAAGGCGCTGTATGTACACACACACACACACACACACACACAGCAACTGTCCTTGCCTCAAATAGCTTACAATCTAAACAGACAAGTCAGACGGCAGGTGGGAGAAAGGCAGGATTATTATCCCCACGTTACAGATTGGAACTGGGGCCCAGAGAAGGACTTGGTCTCACAGGGACGTCTGCAGCAGAGCCAGGGCATACAACCCAGATCTCTCAAGTCCCAGTCTGGTGTCTTAAATACGAAACCACCCTTCCTTGCATGGGTTAGTGGGAATTGTTGAGTGGGATGGGAAATTCCATAAGGGAAGCAGGCCCGGAGGGAGGCTATTCAAAAACGGGCAAATAGGGGAGGAGAGGGAGGCTCCTAAGGCAGGGAGAGACCCAGACCACAACCCCAAATCCAACTACCTCTGGGATCCAGATCTCAATTGTGTCTTGAGCTTGTTGGTATCCCCAAGGGAGGAGAAGGAAAAGAAGAGAGCGGGTTGAAGAACGGAAGAGTAGGTGGGCTGGTCAGTCAGGGGCCGAGGAGACCAGGAGGGCAATGAAAGGATTTCAGAGACAGCCTCCATTTCCTGACCAGGGACAGCAACTCCCGCTGCTGACTCCAGGCCCCGGAACGACCCAAAGCCACACACGTTCACATATGGTGGAAACGCAGCCACTGAGGTAAAACACACTCTACTGGACACTCTTTGGGGCAAGGACCATCTTTTTGTCCTGTGTCTGTACAGCCCAATGGGGTCCTGGTTCATGACTGGGGCTCCTAGGTGCTACAGTAGATGAGGAAAATAAAACTGGTCTCCCTGTTGTCTCGTCTGTGTAAACCTTGTCCGTCTTCGATCCAGTTCAGGCTTTTCCATGGTACGGATCACCTCAGACTAAGTTCTGTGAGGCAGAGCATGTTCCTTATTCTAGCTTTGCAAATCACTGGGGAAATTTCTGCTAGCCCTACTGCACAGTGGTTTGGCTCACCCCAGCGCAGTGCTGTAGCAGTGGTTAGCTGAAAAGTAGCCCATCAAAAACCAAACAAAAAACCACCCTAATGTTGAGCCCTAAAAAAAGTTTAAGTCTCCATCCACTTCAGCGGTGTTTTAAGGGATATAAACCTCTGAAAACTGGGGCTAAACAACAGAATGCCCCAAAATTCAAAAGATTCTAGCTTGAGCCATTAGGTGTAGAGATGATTTTTCTGATGTGTGCACACAGCCCCTAGCACAATGGGTCCCTGATCTCCCAAGCCAGCTCACCAAATGCAGACCCAAGACAGAGCAGAACTGCTTGCGAGAGCTGACTGCATATCATTTGCTGACAACAAACGGGGAGTGAAGTCTTGCTCCCTCTGAAGTTTTGTTGTTGACTTCAGCTTTCCAGATTCACTAGCTGCCTCATACTTTACCATGGACAGATTGAATCACTTTGTTCTTTCTGAATCTTAAATGTTTATTGTTCATACAGGAGCTGTATATAAATTAGAAGCAGCACGGGTCCAAAACGCTAACCCCGAGGAGCCCCGCTTTATACTTCCCCATTAGACAAAACCCCCTTTTTTATTTTTTCTTGCCCTCCCTGAGTTCCCTCTGCTATTCGTCGGTTGCAACTTATAAAACCAATCCCATCAATGGGAGCGGATCATTTTTATTTCATTTGGTGGAGCTGACGTTAAACAGAGCCCTGATCTTAAAAACAAGCCCCCGTTGGGGAAAGCTTGCCCAGCTCCAATTGGCTGGAGCATGAAGATCACAGAAAAGTTGCGGGGCCAGAATTTCATCTCAGGTACAGGGGTGTGAAGGGGAGATGAATCTGGCCAACAGGCTGCACCAAAAGGAGAAAGCTTATTTATATTCAGTTTTGATTATTAAGCATGTAGCTTTCGAGGCCAGTTGCATTTGTCGTGTTCCCCCTTCCCCTCCGGTTGCATAACTGTTCTCTATTTTTGCAGCTGAAGGACTCTGTGCATAAGTTTGGGTTGCCCCCGGCACTCATTACTCCATGTTCACTGTGGAAGCCCCAAATCCACCCCACCCCCCCGGCAGTGACTAGATACCGTAGATTCTTTATTCTATTCAGAGTGGGTGGTCTAAGAGCTTTTACCACTGTGGGTCCCCTTTTCCTCTGTATAATTCCATCTTGCATTCTCTTCACCGCTGAAAACTCCACGTGTCATCACTTATGGGAGGGTTAAAGAGGGATATTTATCGCCTGCAACCTCCAAGCTCTCTCTTAGCCCACACAGCTGGGAAGGACACTCACTTCCAAAACCAGGCCTCCCTCACAACACAGCTCCTCCTTCATAATGGAGCGTTTAGCCAGTGAATTTTTCTGTTCACAAAGTGTCGGTGAGCAGATGGTTATAATATCCTTGAATTTGTCATTCAGAATTCTTTGCCAAATAACGCTGATGGATAATTCTGGGTCAGTAGCTCATTTGGTTTGCAAAGAAGATCCACCGTTCAAAATGCTAGGCTTTTTGATTAGTCACAGAGGTCACGTGACAGGCTTTTGTTCTCTCATTGGATGAGCATAGCTCTTAGAATCCGGTTTCAGGTGAGAATCCTTGCAACTGCAATTTGTTATTTGTTTCCTTTTTACACTCTTGCAACGCTTGCTCAGAATTCATTGATCCCACAAACCTCAATGCTAATAAATTCACTCACCAGGACATTCACAGAAAACAAATGCTCATAGCAAATTTGCTTCAAAATTCAAACTAATATTGATACGATTTTTTTTTTTGAAGTGGTCACTGTCTCATTGTCTAACAGTAGGGTCTGTCGCAGGCTTCTTGGCTATTCCTATAATAGGGTTTTAAGCAGTATTTCTCTATAAGAAAACACTGTGCATTGTCTGGCTAAAGATTTATGAAGGATTACAACACAGCATGAGCACATTCTTCACTGCGATTATCTCGCACTCTGAATTAATATCGACAGGAGCGGTTAGCTTTGGCATCTCAGAATATCCCACGATTTACATTTCCCTAAAGTACCTGCTCGTTTTGGAGGCTATAAACTTGAAGCTGTGACTTATATTCCAAACAAACGGACTAGGATAGCTAATCCCACGTGTAATATTTACTCAAACAGTTTCCCCATTCATTTTCAGGTAAATAATTTATCCCAGAAAAACTCCATCCGTTCACAGCCACTATGAAGAATTAATGGCCCACATCAATTTGCTATGCTCTTTAGTTCTCAGGGGGGGGGGCTTTTCACATGGAGGACCGTTCTAAAAGCAGGCAGAATTTTAACCAGCGGAGTGCTGCTTCACATACCTGGGACAAAAACACACCTAGCAGGGTTTATCTGTATACTGGGCAAGTTTCCTTCAAAGCTCTGACCTTCCAATGAAATACCAGTGTTTAAAAACACAAGTGCCATACGGCGGCTGCACCTGTGGTTAGCAGTGAAAGGGTTAAACATGGATCCATTAGCACTTGTTTTTAACTTTCCTCAGTTTCCTGGTCACTTCGGTTGGTGATCAGAGAGTCTCGCTCTAGGCCAGGTGTTCCCCTTCATGGCCCATATTCTCTTTCTACTCAGTCTTGCGGTGAAATCATAGGGTTGGAAGGAAGAACGCAAAGCTCTGGAAAGCAGCTGGGAGCAGGGGAGTGGGAGTCAGGACTCCTGGGTTCTATTCCTGCCTTGGTCAGTGCCTGGCTGTGAGATCTTGGACAAGTCTCAATCTCTCTGTGCCTCAATTTCTCAGTACGTAAAATGAGGTGAAGCTGCTTCCCAAGCCGTCATGAGATGTTTATAAAGCCCTTGGAGATCCTACGCACATGCCATGGGAGTGCTAAGGGCTTGCAGAATAAAAATCTTGCCAATTGACTTTGATGAGCCACTCCCCTCTCCCCCGCCCACCGTTCGCATGCCGAGAATGGGCCTCTCACCACTACTCACTAAAAGTATAATAGCAGGGTGCTGGGGCGGGTGCTTTAATGGGTGTGGGGGCAGGTTCTGTTTGTGCCAAGAGTACCTGTGAATTTTTAGTGGGTGCAGTGTTTGACAATGCTCCCCCCCCCCCCAGTGTTAAACGAGCTCTTTCCATCAGATGGATACGGATGGGAATGTAAAAATACTTAGCACTCACATGGGGCTGTGTCTCCCCAAAGGACTTTACAAACATGAAATCATTTAAACCCCCAATACGCTGCAGGAGGCAGGTGTGTGTTATCGCCACTTGATAGACTGCCTCGGTTTCCCTGTCTAAAGACCACATGGTTACAAAACGCCCTCGCAGGAGCTGTAATCTGTTTGACCGCATGGAAGCCTCAGTTAAGATGGCTCTTGATACCTACAGTGATACACGCGGGGCTGAGCTTCTGGGTAGCATCGGATTGGTTCCAGGGGTCTCATCAGGGGGTGACACCACTTGTGGCAATGTCTTCTATTGTGACTGGGTCTCGGAGGGGAACGTTGCTGCTGCTGTTGTCGCCACCTCTGCTGCTGCTGCCTCTCCTGCCGTGGCCGGCTTCCCCCGAAACATTCCAGAAAGGTGGACGTGACCATGTCCCTGCCCAGCCCGGGGCCCGTGAAGGAATCCACAGTATGCACGTGACAGCCACGCCGTGCAACTCAAGCAACCAAATCCAGAGGCACAAAATTCTCCCGCTCTGTGCATTAAAAATAACTCTACTCCTGAAAAGAGGGTGGCGTTCAGAGCTCCAGCTGGGATATTAAGCGAATTCTTTGCCTGAAGACTCAGAGATTAGGGGGGGGGGCGGGGGGGGAGAAAAATCTGCATGCTCTTCCTCCATGACATAATCCCAAGGATGCTTGTGCCCGAAGGGCAGCCACTCTGGTGAGCACTGTATCTTCAAGGGACTGGGGAAACAGAACACAAATCATTTGCATGGGCTTTTTCACATGGCTGTTCCCTGAACATGCTTTGCACTCTCTTTTTCATGGATCATCTCTGAAGAGTCAAATCCTTTTACAGACACATTTTTAATGGGATCCCTAGAATATACGCTATAGTCCTCTTTATCCAAATAAGCCACGCATAAGCACAGCTTTGGAATTTGCATGATTACTTTTTACTCTATACTCAGGCTTCAGGAGATTATGATGATTTGGGGATTATTATTTTTAAATTGTCTCTGACTTTTAATGTATTTTAGAAATACAGTTCGGGCCTAACTACACTGGCTGATTTTTCTATTTTAATATAGCTGTTTAAATTCTTTATTCATTTTGCCTCGAGGATAATGTATTAATAATAAACAATAGTTAAAAATAGTATCCTTACAGTACACGTGTGGGGATTCCCTTCTTATAAATTTGTTCAGTTTCATGTACACATTAGTAGCCAACATGAGCACAGGCAGTTTGCTCAGACAAAATTCTGTCAATTATATTGGTATAAATCTACAGTGACTCCACTGACTTCTACTTGACAAAGGATAAAACACACAGACTGCTGTCAGGGATCTTGTCTGTTTATAGTGGCAGAGGCATTGCTTACAATGTACAATGGATCAAATTCTGGTCTCACTCCCACCAGTGTAAATCCAGATTAACCTTCAGTGAAGTCAACGGGAGTTTGGAATGTGTAAGGACCACAAAATATAGCCTGACAGACTTTGAGATCCTACAAGTTATGTCCCTGATTCAAGAAGTGACATAGCATGTGCTCAAATACATCTCTTGCTAAGTGTGTCCTTATACCCCATTGACTTCAACAGGACTTCAACATGTGCTTAAGTTGTTTCCTGAATCAGGACACCTGGGCAAGATCGCACTTTCATTCAAGGCAAAATAACTATTGATTTCAGTGGGAACTTTGCTTGAATAAGATCTCCAGGATCAGGTCCTAGAAATCAGTTATTAATGCCACCTCCTCTGGAGTCACTGTGAAATTAATCATAGAACATTTTCTGTTTGATGCATTTCAAAGATTTTTGTACGTGGGCTCGCGTTTTATCTCAAGCTACACACCCTGGCGTTACCACCAGGTGCTCCAGCCCAGCCGTAAAGAGGAGGAACTGCTTCCATTCAGAAAATTAAGGGCCAAATCATCAGATGAATTTCCTCAGCTCCCAAAGACTCCAACTAGAGTTGCAGTGGCTCAGCTCCTTTCAAGCTTTGGCTCTATGCTTATTTCCGGGAGATTTTCATATTCCACGACTGCCTTCTTCGCTGACTGGGTCACTAGGACACAGAGACAGCTACATCTCTTACCCCAGGGATGACAGGACATTTAAAGAGAGCTCTCAGCTTTGTCACAAATCTCTCCAACTCCCTGTTTCTTTGTTTGCTTTTCTTTTTTAAATTATCCCTCAGAAGCAGAGCAAAGGAAATTGGGAAGAGGAGTGGAATATGGAGGTGATATTTCAACAGAGAAAAATAATGTACATTCTTGGTATTATCATTATTAATAGTAGTATGATAGCACCTAAAGACTCCTATATGGTACTGTACATGCCATATGTGCTAGATTTAAACAGATCTAACACAACTCTAAGAACTGGGATCTTATATCCTCAAACTATTTTTTTCCTCCATTTACAGTACGTAACATTGTCTAGGTCTCTTACCACCCAACACAGTGACTCTTCTAGGACATGCAACTTACTGATTTCCATTTGTGCAGCTCACTTCTTCTAATAAAATTAAAAGATTTAAGAAAATACCTATCCCGCTCCCCCCTCCCCACACCTCTGCCTTATTTTTCTATTCATATTACAATGGTTACATCAAAAGATATATTTCCTAATACCAACATTTTAAAAAATGTACAAAGCTTTTTACCTAAACGATATGTGTTGTTGAAAACTTCCCCGTTTTTTAAACTATAACATTTTAGCACCTCATATAGCAAAAGAGCTTTGGAAATATACTTTCATTTTTGACAAAATCATGGCCTTTGATCAGAAATACTATTTAAATAATCTTTCCCATGGGGTTTTACCAGAGCAGAGGTCAATAATCCTTAACTAGACAGTATTGTTCTGCAAAGACATCACAACTGAGTTGTTGGGTTTTTTTTGTTTTTGTTTTTTTTAACTATAAAGGATTGTTAGGATTAATGTTTTTCAAAGTTTGTACACCAAAGCAAGAGGGTGGAGAGCGAGAGATCTCTCTCTCTCTCACATACACACCTCTCTCTCTAAAACCCATCCTACATATTCACCCACCTCCTGAATTTGTCCTCCAACAGCATATACCAAAAGCTACTCACTTTAAAGCTCCCTCCAGCAATATGCTCAGTAAGCTGCTATATATACTTACTTTAAAGCACAACTTCTGCTGACTAGACTGGGCAGAACAAACTTCAGCCTGGGCTTCCTAAGAAATCCTTTTTAAAAAGCACACACACAACCAAACCTCAACGTGCCTAAGGACACCTGAGACAGCGGATCAGTGAGACACTACAGTCAGCCGTCACTCTGCCTTCACTGTAGGCACAGCTGCATCACGGAGAGCCAAACCAATGAGGGGGAAGCTATGCAAATGTTCCGGTGATGTACTCTCTTCCTAGGGCCTCTGGCACACACATTGTGGCCCTGATGAATAGTCCTTCAGCGCTGAGTCCCCAAAGGGCAGTGCTGGGAAGACAGGTAGACTTCTCTCCAGCAAGCAGCTGACATATGCTGGCCAACAAAGAGGTCTCTAGTGAGAAGGCACATGCTCCTGATCAAAGCGACAGGCCATGTGCTGCTTTGACAAGAGGAAAGAAACACCTTGTTTCTGCTTTCAATGGCATAAGCTCAGCACAAAGCACGGCAGCCTAACACGCTCGCAAACACTCTCCTCCACTACCTCTGTACCCCCCACCATTGCGTCTGCGAAGGAAGCTAGAGATAATTCCGCCCATTATCCCTCAGGCTTGTTGAGCCAGAATAAAAGGTGGCAGCAAATGGCATCAGCTCAACAAAGAGGCCGCCGGGATTCAGTTTGCGATGTCTTGTGTTAACTTGGCTGAAATCAGACAAGTATGAAATGGAAAAACCAACAGAATTTCTTCGGGGTGCAGGGGGTGGGGAGGGAAGCAGAGGCTCCACAACCATTCCTAAAATAACAGCCAGGATAAGCGGTACTTAGTTCAGGAGGAATCTCAGTGCTGCTAAGGGAAACACCCCCACGGCCAGTCACATATGGTCTCTCTTGACTCACATGCTTAGTTGTATAGCATGATGTTCCCCCTACATAAAGAACACAAGTACCGTTCAGCCTTGGTGGCTTTCCTTGTAGATTAAGGAAAACGGCCAAAAAAAGAAAGAATAAAGTCTCTCTGCAAGATCCTCCACTGCCCTGAATTCCCGTCCTGCCCCATCTCCTCGTGGAGAAGTCAGGCATATGGAAACTCAGGCAGACTTCTTACCTATCAAGGTGAAGCACACAGGGAAACAGAATCCTGGCTGCATGCATCACCTACACTATTCAGGACTAACAAACTGTCCCCAAAGTTATACTTTGCACATGGATTCTTCCAAGGCACTCAAGTACCATGGCAACAAATGTCCTACACAAGCCCAAGGGGATGGATTAGTTAGATGGGTAATATATATTATCTGATCTGACTTTAACCATCACAGAGAGAGGTGAGGGTGGCTGCTCGTTATGCGGCTCTGGGGGCACAACTCCTGGAAGGCTGCACTGAGATCTGGGCACCGCATTGCCAGAAAGACATTGATGTGACAAAGGCAGGTCAGAGAGGAGCAAAGAGTCCGGGCACTGGAGCGGCTGACTTATGAGGGAAGATGAAAAGAGCTAACTCGGTATGCTGCAGCCTGTGGCTAACAGCCAATACCTATCGCCAGGGCTGAGCCTTTCCTCTGTGCCACGCCCAAGTAGCCAGACTTGGCCCAGAGCAAGGGGCAAGGAGTGGAGGAATCCTCCATCCCAGGCCGTGGAGAGGCAGTGGTGCCACTTGGTGGCCCCCAGCACGCCTGCTCCTTTGATAGGAACTGCCAGAGTGGATCAGACCCACTGTCCATCTAGTCCAGCGTCCTGTCTCTGACAGCAGCTAGTACCAGATGCTGCGGAGGCAGGTGTCAGAACGCCGCAGTAGCAGATGTGGGATAACCTGCCCCCTACATTAGCCCTTATCCTCCTCTCTAATAGCTAAAGATTGGCTTAAACCCTGAAGCACGAGCTTTACCATCCCTTCCGAAAAGTTTGTGAGCACTGACTATAGCAACGCCAGCTATTCCTGTTCTCCACATCCGTGTCCCAGCATTTTTTAAAACTTGCTAAGTCCTTGGCCTCAGTGGCTACCCGTGGCAAATTCAGTCCATGTCCATTCAACAATACTTAGTTTTGGGTTACTTCTTGACCTTGGCTGAGTTTGAACTGGAGACCCGGAAGCCAAAGCCCCCCCACCCACACACTACCAGCCTCCAGAGCCCATTCCCTCCCTTGTCACACTTTAGAGGGCTCCCTCAAGAAGCGGCCTGAAAGAGAAGAGCTGCCAAGACTCTCCAGTAGGAGGCAGCAGACCCTGTAAATGTTTGGGCTCCGGTTCTGTAGAATCACACAGCACTACTCAGCTGCTGCATCTGAAGGTGCTAAAAGTCTGCCTTAAGCTTCCCACCCCAAAATGCAAACACAAGTATGGTCTCTCCTACCTCTGGCCTTTCATTCCTAACTAAAAACCACCTCCTCTTGGGGAGCTGTTTAATTAATAGCTACAACCAAGTCTTGCGGGCCTGCGGACATTACAGAGGGAGCAATTGGCAGAAGGGGTGGCTCCGTGGGCAAAAAGCTACGTCTATCATCGGGTTAGTGCAACTTTGCAATTGCCATCTGCTCAAACATTCCTACTGCAAGAAACAAGGAACCAAGGCGTTAAAATTTTTTCTAAATGGTAATTGGTGTCTGTTTAGAACGGAGCATGGAAGTGGAGTCAGGGGTGATTATCTGAGCAATGCTGCGAGAAAGCAAATTAAAAAGTTATTAATCTAATCAATTGCTCACTTGCAGGCGGCCTGCCATTCATTTCCCCAAAAAGCAGAGGCTCCAGCTTCTTTAATCAACTGCTGATGAGCTGTGCTGAAAACAAGAATCGAGCAGAGAAGGTGCAAAGACATGCAGAGGCCACCTTCCCTCCGGGCTCCCTCCATGTGAAGAGGCATCAAGAGGAAGGTGGGGCGTGAATGAAATCCTCTTGAGCTCAACTGATCCAGAAAGGCTCTTTCACCGGCCCCTTTGGCTGATGCACGTGGCTAAGCTACAAGCTAGCAACGCTGAGCTCTGGAAACCTGAGACCCTGAGATAAAGATACATTAGGGGCCAGATTCTCAGCTCACCTCCTTGACTTCAATGGAGCTCTGTCAACGTACAGCACCTGACGATCTGCCCCATGTACAATGATTGAGTCCCTTCTTATTAATTTGCTCAGTGGAACATGTAGGCTCCCAAATCGGCTGCTGGCCTTTTAAAGCTCCATAATCAAAAATAATAATGGACCCATTTAAAATGATTCCACAGACTTTGGGGGCCCAATTTGTCCTAGTACAATGCAACAACCGCACCCCCAAACCTACAGGTGATCTCACCCGCCCACACATTTCACGCACAAGGCAGAGCTGGCACTCCCAAAAGATCATGGCACTGCGCACCCAGCCAGACCGGCGAGTGCCAGCTAGTGCTAAAGAATTAAATACTACCTAGCTCTTGTATAGTGACTTTCACGAGTAGGTCTCAAGGGTATCCAAGTCCAATAGGGAAAACATGGAGATCCACCAGTTACGAATGGGGGTAGGCACCCAATCTTAGGCTCCTTTGAAAAGACCAATCAGAGCCGACAGAGGCCAGAGCATAAAGATTCAGTACTGTACTCGTTACTGCATTGCCTAAATAGCAACTATTAAAACATTTAACAAGCGCACCAACATAGCAGACACATTTACTAATATCGACTGTGGTGGAACCAACCGGGGCATTCCTCAGCGGGTTATTCTGGTTTATTGTCAGTACAGCTTCTTCCCCACTTTGCTATCATGGGGGGAGGGATAGCTCAGTGGTTTGAGCATTGGCCTGCTAAACCCAGGGTTGTGAGTTCAGTCCTTGAGGGGGCCACTTAGGGATCTGGGGCAAAATCAGTACTTGGTCCTGCTAGTGAAGGCAGGTTGCTGGACTCGATGACCTTTCAGGGTCCCTTCCAGCTCTATGAGATATTTTTTTTAAAACTGCAAGTGAAGTAAGATGGGGAGTGTAAAAATGCTGTGAATCCAGGTAAATGGGATTGAACCATTGGCTTCACTGGGGGGTGGGTGGCAGGGGAGGAGGAAAAGGAAAGCAGAGCAGTGAGGCAGGCCTGGCTCATTTTGAGGGGCGAGAGGGGAGGTGATCAAGAGGAGTAACTCATCGGCGAGGTTCTAAGGGTTCGAAGCCTGTTCCATTTGGGGTTGGGGGGTCGAAATGGTTCCGCTAATCAGCTCCGCAGCCCTTCAGAGTCAGAATTCACTTCGTTAAAAAGCAGATTATGATGTTAACGGGCTGCTGTGTCTCAAACCAACGGCAGCCTCTTGATCCAGGAGTGCTGGATAGCTAAGCGGTGTGCTTGTTCCCAGACCAGTGTCCGTTTGAAAAAAAAATAATTACGAAGGAAAAAAAGCCAAGTCCGTCAGCCAGGACTAAAGACGGCCCCCCTGCTTAGCCCCACCTGTAAGTCTCCAGAGAAAGGTTAGGTTAGAGGTATTTTATCAAAGACAAACTCAATGGAAAGTAAATTACACAAGAGGGGAAACATGAAAGGCCTGTTCTGTCCTTGCAGGGCATGCTTGCTTCCCCTCCTCGGGTGAGCAGAGTGTGCAAAGCTAAATAGCTAAGAGAGGCTACTGGCTTGGATCTTCTAGGCAATTGTCCTCTTCAGATTCCCTTTTGAACTCCCACCCTGGAAACGGAAACATGCAGAGGCCAGATCTCAGCTGGGACAAAATGCCGCAGCTCCAGGCACGTCAGGGAGCGGTATTGGTTTGCACCAGCTGAGACTCCAGCCCCTGGCTTTTAAAGTCCTCAAGCTGGGTCAGCATTGTTAAGTGCCAGGTGTGTTTATGATGCTATGTAGACAAAATAATTACAAGGATGAACCTGTCTGGATAAGTTAAGAACCTCTGATTGCCACCCCCTTCCCAAACCTACACCCAAACCCACGCCAGTAAGGAACCCCTTTTGAGCTCTGTAACCGTTCGGTACATTTTTTTCCCTTGGGGTTTGTCATTTTTGCAGCAGCCAGCGCACAAACTGGGCTTTGGCTGGGGCTGGAACCGGAACTGTTGAACGGCCACTCCAGAGAGAGGCTTCCAGCCTGAGTTTGCAGATCAGAGAGGTGCTGATCGTTCAGGTAAGCATCCACACTCTGGGTAACTCCATCGAAACCAAGAACGCCAAGCTTGTCGTTTGTCCATCACTGGTTTACTACAGAAAATGCTTCCTGCTGCCATTTATCAGTCACTCCCAGCCTCCGCTCCCTCCGATTTGATGTGTGCTAGTTTTGGCAAAACGATAATACACGTTTCATCTTCAGGCTTTTACCTGGGGGCCTGATTCTCATTTACATCAAGTCCCCTTTGAAGCTGCTCTATGCTATCAAAGCGGCGTAAAGTGGGGGCAGGTATAATATGCTCCCACGCTAAGCAGGGGTGAAAGTAAGTTAAAGGACTTACCGGTATGTCAGAGTCCTGAGCAGGGGCGGGGCCTCAATCGGAAGAGGCATGGCCTCAACCGCAAGAGGCGGGACCTTTAAATCAAGATTTAAAGGACCCGGGGCTCTGGCCACTGCTACCACAGCGGAGCTCCAGGCCCTTTAAATCACTGACAGAGCCCTGTCGCCGCTACCCAGGGCTCCAGCAGCAGGGCTCGGGAGGCGATTTAAAGGGCCCTGGGCTCCAACTGCTGCAGGGAGCCCCGGGCCCTTTAAATCGCCAGCCTGGGGAAGCCGGTCTGGTCCGGCATGGCGTACCGGACAGTACCGGCTTACTTTCACCTCTGACGCTAAGGCACCGTTACACTGCCAGGGTGGAATAAATGGACCTTAGGTCTTCTCTACCCAGGAGGTTCTTCAGTATCCCCTAAGGTGTGAATGTAAATAGCTATAGTTACACCAGTATCTCTCATGCACATGCATGTCCACAATGCATTTTTTCTGGTTTCGCTATGTTCCCTGGGAAGGGGTTTAAGCTAAACCAAAAAAAAAAAAAAACCCACCACTCTCCAGTGTCCGCATGGGGTTTATACTGGTATAACGCTGCCTGTATCACTGGGACAATTTTCCCAGGTAGACAAACCCTAAGTGTAAACGAGAATCACTCCCCTTTATCTCAGCCATTCCCAGCCACAAACACATCCTGCCGTTTCTGTCTCCTTTGTACCCCCAGTACCCATCTGGGAATTCAATGCCTAACCCACTAATGGCCAGGGACTTTCTACCCTCCTTGACCCCGGGCTCCTATTGCTTCGTTAGAGGAAGCAGAATCCGTTGAGACAATCAGACAAGAACCTTTCAATCTGTCATGACGATTAGGAGAAGACATCGCTTGGCTTTCATCAACAGCTGAGAAGGTCTCACCCTCAGGGACAAAAGCACTTCAAAGTGTGGAATCAAACAAGCCTTGAAAGGGGGCAGCAGAGCAGAGGCATCTGCACCAGGAAGTTATAAAGGGTTCTCCATTAGCCTCGTGTAGAACAGCAGGGAGGCCAGGCCGGGCAGAAATCGCAACTAACCCTAAACCTCAGATAGGAGATGACCGAGCGCCACAGCTCTAGCTATCCGGGGGTCTTCCATCAATTATAGACAGACGCTGAAATCCATTCCAACACATAGCACCTCCCCTCCAGCGGCTGGGTCCAGGCCTGTGAGCACAGGACACAGTTGTTACTGGGCAGGTAAGGGGAGAAGAGGGAGTATTAGCATCTCATGGCCACGTTGTGCTCCCTGCTTGTCTGTGTGTTGTATGCACCTGCCATCTCTTCTCTTGTGCTTTGACTGGGAGCTCTTCAGGGCAGGGACGGGCGCTGTTCTGCGTTTGCACAGCACCTAACACGATGGGGATGTGGCTGCCGCGCTACAGACAAATAAAACAAACTCTGACGACGATGATGAAATCACGGGCTCCCTCCTTCCCTCACACATCAAACAGACTCACAGACAAGCATGCAGCCCAGCCGGGGGAGTAGCCCATGCAAGACTTTATGCCCCTTTACACCTAAGGCAACTCATGACAGCTGTGAACAGACCCAAGCGGCAGCAAGCTGCCTCCATGTTAAAAATGGAGCAAACCTGAAAACAAACCTACTGTAGCTCGGCAACCCTAAGTCCTTGGACATGTGTGTGACTGATCCTGGAGCATTACTGCCACCAGTGTCAATAGAGTGAGTGTTTGGTTTGGCAAGGGAACGTAATCACTTACCCCTAATGGCTTTTCCTTCAAACAGGAGTAGCCAATACATCTATTTGTCAAAGGAAATGTACCGAGAAACACAATCGCTCATGAGCTGTTGCTTCCCCGTGCTGAATTAGTCTTAACTTGCCCTGGAAAATGAGTTGGATGCAGGATAATGTAACTTTCCTTCCCAATGTTACAGCACAAGATTCGTTTCCAATCTGACTTCTGTACCTTAATAAATTTGCCTTCATGGTTCAATATTTACATACATCGCCTTCCAGCTGCAAATCGTAGAGCACTCTGTAAACGTCAATTACATCTCATACAATATCCCAGGTCAAATGTCATTATCCCCCTTTTACAGATGGATAAACTGAAGCTCAGAGAAATGAAGGGACATGCCCAAGGTCACAGAGAAAGTCAGCAGCAGAACTAGAAGAAGCCAGGAATCCCAACCCCAAGCCCTCTGCTTTTAGTGCTAGGCAATATTTCTCAGCAGAGAAATGCTACAGCCACAAATACGTTCTCTGGGTCTGATTTTCAGAGATCTGAGCATCTGTAGCTCCAAGTGAAATCAACACCTGCAGGTTCCCAGCATCTCTGGGGGGAAAAAAATCAGACCATCAAATGCTATTATATGCAGGGGCGGCTCTAGCTTTTTTGTTGCCCCAAGCACGGCAGGCAGGCTGCCTTCGGTCCCGCGGCTTCAGTGTACCCGCCGCCGAATTGCCGCCGAATCCGCAGGACCGGCAGACCTCCCGCAGGCAAGCCGCCGAAGGCTGCCTGACTGCCACCCTCGCAGGGACCGGCAGGGCGCCCCCCTCGGCTTGCCACCCCAGGCACATGCTTGGTGCGCTGGTGCCTGGAGCCACCACTGATTATATGTATCTAAATGTGTAAAACTAGCTGATAGATGGTATTTACAAATGAAGACTTTCCCGGTGCCCCTTTTTCCTAATATAACTGTTTCAGTACAGTCCTTAGTACATCAGAGCGCTTGGGACACTGTTGGTCCTATCGAAGCAAATAGCATTTGAAATAACTACACAAATATTTCCCACATGTACCTATTTGATCTGGATTCTAATTACCCATGGACCAGGCCCAATTTTTGCATGGCGAGCTCTTGAAGAATAAACGAAGACAGAGATGGTTGGGCGAAGCCCTTTTTTTAAAGAAAACTACAGTTGTTTAAGTTTCTATTACAACTGGCCTGAACAAAGGGCACTGGGAATAGAGTTACACTGTTCTCCCCAAGGCTTAAGAATACACATACTGTAGCTGCGACTGGAAATTCAGAACAATCGCTCTTCCCAAACGTTCACAGGGCCTTGAGTGTAAATGCCCAAAGCAGAGGTCATTGACCCAGCATTTTTCATCTGTCCACACAATGGTTCGTTTCACCGCAATGCAAACTCGGCATTGAAACAATAGCGCCGACACTTGCCGTTTTTTGACAAGTCTACGGACGTCAGCAGCTATAAAACATTCTGAACGCCCATGAAAACTTGTCCCTTAATTACCTCCCTAATTAGACGTTCCACGGTCCCCTTTCTCGCTCCTCCTCGGGAAATGGATGTGGGACCTTTGTCCTAGTCAGCAAGGGGTCCCGAGAACATGTGCCAAGCAGACCTCCCACGCTTCTAATTAAGAGCCTGGCTCCCCTCTCATTTAATGGGACTTGGTCAACTTTTCCTAGTATCAAGTACTTTTGTTGCTTTAAGGGGATGGGAGGCAGGAAACAAGGAGAGTCAGGGTTCTCCCCTAGTGACAGCTTCAGCCCATTCAGCCTGTGATTTTATTTGCAGCCAAATCCAGAGAGAAATTTGCTACTAATTATAGCGAAAGGTGATCAGGAGAAAGACATTTCCTAACTCATACAAAGCCTCAGTTTGATACAAAGGGGCTCTTGGTTCCCCCACACCAATTATTTCTGTGTCTTTAGCACCCCTTCCCTCCCCCCCCCATTTTTTGGGGGGGAGGGGAGGAAATCACATTCAAAAGATAACTTTGCCCAGGTCTGCTTTACAAAGCACATCTTTGTCTGCAGGTTGGCTTTATTGTCTCTCACTCAAGAGACAGACGACATCTACATCAGCACAAATGCGCTCTTCTCTTGTGCTTGGTGGGTACCTCTCTGGTTTGGGAGCACAACAATCTAAGAATCGTGCAATTCCTCTGAGGAGGGCACGCTGCTGTTTGCTTGTCCTCTTTGTTTTCCAGCCATTTTATTAGACACACGGGGGATTGGTAGACAGATTAGCGTGTGCATCACCTTATTCGACATCTGAGGATGTATGTCGCTCACTAACGGGAATTATTCTTTTCAAAATTACTTAACTGAGATTGCACGTTGGGAGGAAGATAAATTGGAAGGTTGGAGACCCCAGAAATTAATGATCTTGTTTCTATGCATCATGCTAGTGCGTGAGTAAGCACCTAAATTCCTGACCCAAAGCCCACTGAAGTCAACATAAAGCTTCCCCAATTGACTTCACTGGGCACCTAAACACAACCCAGGCAGCATCCGGTGCTGGGTGCTCTCTTAGGCCCTGATTCAGCAAAGCACTTAACATGCTTAAGGCCTATTGATGTTATTTGGCTTTAAGCACTTGCTTAATGTTAAGCGTGCGCTTAAGTGCTTTGCTGAATGGGTCAACAAGCACATTCCACAATGTTCCTTGACCCCACGGAGGCCTGGTCAGCCAGGCTGGGAGCGGGCCCGGCTGATGAGAGCTGAGTGAAGAACAGATTTTTTCAGTTCAGTGGCCAAACTAAAAAAAACTGAAAAATTCAGTTTGGCACCAAACCAGGAGGGGTGGGTTTTCTGGTTCTCTCGATGAATTAAAGGAAATGAAAAACTTTTGTTCAGGTCAAACAAAACATTCTGAATGTCAACATTTCCCAAACAACGTCTGCTAATCGGTCAGTTCAAATGGACATTTCATTTCAAAACTTGTCAAAACGGTTCCTTTGGACATTTTGTTTGGAAATGACATTTCCAGGGTTTTTCCCCCGTTTTTTTCCCCAACCAAAACTATTTGCTGAATTTGACCCACATTCACAAAGACGTTCAGAGCCCTGCGGAATGCATTTTTCGGTGAAATTTCTATTCACTGAAAAAACATCTGGCCCAGCTCTACTGCTGACATCCTTTGTTCAAACAAACTGCAATGGAAATTCATCTGCCGCACCAGTCAGGCCTGCGGGAACAGCTAGGAGACTGCTCCTTCCACACGTCGCACCTCTTTAAATGCACATCACTTTCCCCAATTTAAAAATGAACCCTTTGAAAATTAAGCTGATTCCCTGGGAGAAATCACTTTCCCCAGCACCGCGATTTCTTTGATAACTGATGAAGGATTTGTTTTTTAATCAGAATAGATACAGGCACAATGACGTCTGGTGCCATTTATTTTTTCTATGCTATCAAATAGCAACAAAATTTATGAGAGGCGTGAGCGTAGCAGAAGGGAGTGGAACATCCTCACATGTATCATTACCAGAGTCACTCCCTGACTCAGTAAATCACAAACTCCTCTCTGCTACTAACCTCTATCATCTTTGGTAATCTCCTGCACAATGAATATATCAGGTGGTAACCAAATTCTCTTCTAACTCTCAATTTATGCAAAGCAAGGCTTAACATTTTTCTTGAGAACTCTATGCTTGTGCAGGAGACAATCTTGTTTTGGTAGCACGTTTTTCACACAGGCACCCGCCCGCTGCTCTGTATCTCTGCTACAGAAGGGTGGTTAAAGAAATGCACCTGGCACTTGAAGCAAACGGTGGGAAGGTGAGTGACGGCCCTTAGACACGGGAATGAACTTCCCCAGGGACTCACACCAGCACCCGTGAAAGTTCTGTCCTAGACCTGAGCTATATCCTGAGAGCTCCCTTGTGCCAGAGGAGCAAAACGGCCAACCATGGCTTTCATCACGGCGCTTTAGGCTCTTTTAAATACCCTGGCCCAGGCCATGGACTTGAAATTCTGTGGGAAGCCAGTGTAGAAAACAGAGGACAAGTCTGATGTGTTCTAAGTAGCCCATGTCACTGAGGAGACACGCTGCAGCGTTCTGCACTAGTTGGCGTTTCCTAGGGACTGAAGGCTTCATGCCCATCTATATTGCAGCAGATGCATATTTGATACGTCCTGCATAATAAGAAGCTTTTTCTCCACATCACACACATCTTGTTCACATTCTGATCTGCTAAAAGGTCATGATTATTTTATTCATTCAATTTCATGCCTCAGCCAGCCCCATATCCCCACACAGTTTGGAAAAGAAGATAGCAGTAAGCTATGGTGGGAAAAGCTACAATTAATGCAGATAAATATATTATTTAAATTAAGAGTGTATGAAAAGTTTGTTTCCCTTCCAACTGGAGTTTGGCTCTGTTAAGGAATGCAGAATGTGGCCCTTAGATGGGAGAGGGGGAGTAGGGCCATACACTGTGGGGATGTCTGTGGTCAGGCTGCTACCAGCACATACTGGTTAAAATGCTGTCCAAAAATACATGAAAATAGCTACTCAACAAAACAAAAACATTCACAGAAAATTTTCATCACTGCTAGAAACATTTCCAGTTTAACAACAAAAGTTTGCTTTCACTTTCTGAACAAAAACACACACACACACCAACATTTTTACTTTTCAAAAAGCCAAAACATTTTCACAGGAAATTCTGAAGAATAAAAAACGTTTTCAAAAGTTCCCATGAGAAACAACTGATATTTTTTCAATCAGCTTGAATGTTGGGTAGAGTCAAATTGATTAATCCCCAAATGCTTGGATAAGCAGCAACTCCGTGGACAAGAGTGTTTAACTAACACACATACATGTTATAACATCCCAGCTCTGTTAGGGGTTGATCCTGAAGAGAAAGGGTTAAGTGGGTTCTGCTGACTCATTTGAGGTATGGGTCTCCTTATCTCACTTGGATATAAAGCAAAAATTGCTCTCTGGTGAGAGGGGATTTTGGGTGTGGGCTGAGCAGATGAGAGAGAGGAACTCTATAGGCAGCTAAACCTGGGGAGAAAGTTTGAGCTGAACTTTGTTATCATATTGCTAATGAAGCCATAGCCCATAAGTGGGGTGAGTATTTGACTCTACACAGTACACAGAGTGTGAGTTGAAGCAAGTTGGGAAAGGCACCTTCTCATACAGAGTGGGAGAAACTGCAGGTGCTCAGTATAAGTCTATAGTCCTGAATGCTCCCATTCATGTCTATTCTTCACTAGAAAGTAAAGCAAGAAGCCATAAAAACAGTATCATGTCACCAGGCATGTCCCATGGCCTCAGGTGAGGGTATACCATCCACTTAGATAATGGCCGGTGTGTGTCCACGAATGCGTATGAGCAACTCAACAGCAGCACTTGTATTATTAAGAGTAATCCTGAACTAGAGCATGCAGCCCAATACGTACAAGCAATCCTACCATGACAACACACTGTTAATTACCACCACCAAGAGATGTCGTTAATTCACCGTCACTTAAGAGTTTTCAAATCAGGATTGTCTCTCTTTGTGAGGAACGTGCCCTAATTCAACCACAGGTTGTTGGACTCAAAGGAGGAACTGCTGGATGAAATCCTCGGTCCTGTGTTATGCAGGAGGTCAGGTTAGACGATTGTAAGAGTCTCTGCTGGCCCTAAAATCTATTAAACTAATTTTTCCGAGCAGCTCCACAATGATGAACCAGTTTGTGCAAATGGCAGTGGGGATGAAACTGCGAGGAAAGTGATTTCAGCCTCCGAGGGTTTAGAACAAACAACCTGACCAATAATCAGAGAGGCAGCAGTCCTAGCGGATGAGGCATTGGACTAGGACTCAGGAGACCTTGGCTCTGGTCCCTGTTCTTGGGTGAGAACTTTCCCCTCCTTGTCCTTCGTTTCCCCCCCCCCACACACACACACACACCCTGTGTCTGTCTTGGCTATTCCGAGTGCAAGCTCCTCGTCTGTCTCTCACTTCTACGTCCTCATCCAGCGCCTAGCAGAATGGGGATCGTGGCTGGGGCTCTGTGTGCTACTGGCAAACAAATGGTAAATGCCGACTAGAAAATGTCCTTTCAATTCACCCTCTGCATCCTCCACGCAGAAACTCACACCCACGTTCTACTGAACCTGTCAGCTTCTGATCAGCTCATTCCCCTCCCGAATGATTGGTCTGTACAAGACCTTTCTTTATTTGAACATTGCACTGAGCTTCCTACTATCAAAGCCCCTGGCTCAAGAAAGACCGAGAAGATTATTCTGTAACAGCTCCATTGCCATATGGCATGACAAGGCAGCAGAGATCGGCTCAGGATTCTAACCCTTACGGATGGGAAGGAAAGACCATAACACCTGTTATTTACATTGCCCCCCTGGCTGATTTCTGCCATCGTTGCTGTAAGCGAGCATGGAAGCAGAGACACGCAGTGCACATGCGAAAACACACCGACGCGCACCCCTTCAATGACCCAAACGGGGCACTCACAAAACATTATTTCTCTTGCAGTCGGGCCTCAAGGGACCACTTGGAGTCTGGGGCCCCACAGTGCTAGGTGCTGTCCAGAGACAGCGAGAGAGTATCCCCGCTCCGAACAGACAGAGGGTGGGAGGGGGAAATGGAGGCGTAGACAAGGGAAGTGTTTCGCCTGAGGTCACAGAGCAGGGTGGTGGTGGCAGCTCTTGTCTTAGAGTGCAGATCTCCTGAGTTTTAGGCCAGTGCACTAGGCTGCGTCCCCAACATTTATTTTGGCCAAGTTTATGACACTTGAGAACCCTGGACTTCGAAAGGGGATTCTTCATCTTGCTCACTTTTCTGCTCCTGCATGAACCGGGTGTGTATATATGTGTAAATACTCCTACTCCATCCCATCCGCCCCACTAATTTCAATGGAAAGTCAACATAAAGTGACAGCTGCTGCCTAACGTTTTGCTAGGGATCCCTGAGTTACCGTGCTGCACAGTGGTGCTAGGGGAAATTCTGCTGGCGGAGGATCTGCTTATGTCTATTAACTGAATGCAACATAAAACAATTATTGAAGATCCAACAGCACCTATCATTACGCAAGGTATGGTCTTTATATCACGGCCAGATTCCAGCCTGGGTTGTTACACGCTGCCTAGCGGAAATTCCCCTTGCAGGTTCAGCGGCAGGGAAGTCTTCCAACCTTACGTTTTACGCTGCTGTTAATGCACAGTAACGCTCGGTGAAGCAGAGGTGGCTGCATTTCAGCGTTGGGGAAGTGAATCATATTCTTTGAAAATCACTTGGGACTGCTCAGGTTTCATTTCTGGAGAATCGCGGGTTACAGAAAGTGCCTAAGGCGAGTTGCACCTGTCCATTTTGCAGGTGAAAAAGAGCATATTTACCAGTAACTGCTGCTGTCGTTTATCGTTTTGCATCAATATGGGAACTGAATGTTCACACTGAACAGGACCTCCCAGGGACACTAGGAATGCTCCCTTTTTAGATCCTGTATTATAAACTGAAGACCAGGTGCATTACAGTCTCTTTGAAGCACTGCTACCTAGAGTATATTTGCTCTTCAGCAGGATTCAACCTTTCACATGAATACCTAAAGCCAGGGGCACTCTACTAACAGACACACGTTCTCCACTGTGGTTGGCTAGATCAGGCAGAGGAAGGGGAGAACCTCAATGGGTTTGTGGCATTATGAACTTTGCAAAAGAACTTTTGGGGAATTCACAAAAATAAAATCTCATCCATGAACCATTTTTTCTTGTCCTGGAAAATTCCAAGAGCGAATCAAATTTAAAATGACAACCAAAGAGGGGTTGCCTAGCTCATGGGTTCTCAACTCAGGGGTTGCAACCCCCCAGAGAGGGCAGCAAACAGGTGTCAGGGAGTTTTCCCCACCTTGCCCTTTCCTAAATGCTAAATGGGAAGATGTCCCAGCCTGGTCCTGGCTAGATGGCAAGATAGGGTTGGGAGTGGTCTTGGTAGGGAAAAGGTTGGGAACCACTGGCTTAGATAACAGGAACACTACGCTATGTGCTAAAAGCAGAAGAAGGCCCTGAATGCCAGGTTGACAAGAGTGGGTGTCCTCTCCATGGAATACAGTTAGAATTTCCCTCTCCCCACTTTTCTCCATTAGTCACATTCCCTCTGGGTGTTTTCACCTTATTTACCCTCTGCTCCCGTTTCACCCACTATTCCCAGTGGATTTTCTATTGCTTGCCTTCTTGCTTTGTAGTCCCTCCAAAGTGGAACAAAAACCCTCCAACACTTGACCTCACAACCCCACAATGATAAAGCATTAGGCAAAAGGAGTTTGCCGTCCCAGTTGGGCCTTACCCTGATGTGCCAGAGTCTGAGAGACTCCCCTATGTCTCATTAGCACCTTCTCCGGCTATGTATTTGCTTGAAATAAAAAAAATAAAAATAAAAATGTAACAAGCTGTTCAATTCCTCCCCTTCGTGCAGCACTTGGGGACGCCCCTCTCCCTTTGGCAGGGGAAGGAAATTAATCTTTTAGTTTAAACAAAAGGAAGGACTCGGGAACATAATGGGAGGTTGTGGAATCTCCATAATTGGAGATTTTTAAGAGCAGGTTAGACAGACACCTGTCAGGGATGGTCTGGATAATACTTTGTCCTGCCATGAGTGTAGGGGACTGAACTAGATGACCTCTCGATTCTATAAAGGGGCATTTTTTCAGTGTAGCTTGGTGAACTGATGGCACTGTACATGTGCTTAAACGAGCATGGCTTTGCACTGCAGTGTAATTGACACCCCCGGAACAAAGCCAAAAGGCCCACAGAGCGCTAAAGAGGACACTTCCCCCATGCCCTCGTGAATTACCGGAGCTGTAATTTTGGTCTCCTTATAACAAGTCTCTACATGGCCAGATCAAAGACTTCTTATATTGCCTTATTCCCATAGCAGCTAAGGAGGGGCTTGGCCATTATTTCGCAGTGACGAGAGACACACACAGCTCCTGTCCCTGAATTTGGCTGTGAACCCTCGTCCTATTGTCTGTTCCACAGCCGTACGCCCCCCATCCTTTCATTCCAGCAGGCAGAGATGGCCAGAAGGCTCACGGAAAGAATGGCTTTGCTGACATATGAGTTGCGTTGTGAAGGGGCTTCAAAATCAATCTCACTAATCAGAGGAGTGCTGGGTTTTTTTCCCCCCAGTGAGACGAATCATTGCAAATTACATCTGCCTTTTAATCTTATTTAAATGCCAGAGAAGAAGCTGTAATGAGCTGACAAGCCCGGATGGTTGCCTTCAATTAGAAATAAGGCACTGATCTTGTTTGAAGCACATTCCTTCACATCACCAAGTCCTTGCTCATGCAGCCAGTGTGCTACAGGGAGCAGAACAGACCACTGTGCAGAACAGAAAGCCATTTACATAGCTGGAGAAGTGATCTGCCGTTTGGCAATATCGGCAGAACCAAGACAGGTCTGAAAGGAGGAGAGTTTCCATGCATAGGGAAAAGTGTGGGCTAGCTGTCAGAACACAGGGCCAGCAGCCAGGAACTTCTGCATTTCAATAACACACACTCAGTGACGTACACGATTGTCTTAGGCCAGCCAGTGAAGGTTTGATCCTGTTCCCATTGAAGTCCGCCGCAAAACTCACATAGCCTTCAGTGGGGGAGGCTCAGGCCCTCGAATGCCTCACCTCCGAGCCCTCATTAAAACAGGGGTGATCACTCGAATTTACTTGCCTCCTTAGGGTTCCGGGAGGAGTAAGGAGCTAAGGGAGGTAAAGCCCTGTGAAGATGCGTAAACCCCATTTAAGTGCAAAGGGTTATCATAGGAAAACTCAGTGTATGAAGTAAACCCCATTAAGTGCAGCGATGGGCCACAGTTGCAAAATTCAGGTCCCCATGCCATCCAAGGTAGGGAATAGTGGGATGCAAGATACGGCGTAAGGCCCATCCCTCCATTACCAGGAAAGGGTTGAAGATCTAGCCAGATAATCAGAACACCCCCTGTAACATTCGATAAGATGGAAACTCTCATGTGTCGGGGCATAAGCCAACCCCTGACTAATGGGCAGTTTATTCCATAATGGTCTCTTCTAGAATCTCGGGGACCTTCCCCTGAACCAGATGGTGCTAGCCACTGTTGGAGACTAGAAACTGGAGTGGATGGAGCACATCTGATCTGGAGTACAGCTATTCGTTTGTTCCTATGGCACCATTCCAGCAATGGCGACCCACTTCATTCTTGTGGATACAGACTAACACGGCTACTCCTCCGATTCTTACCGGTGTTCATTATAAATTCTGCTCCCTTATTGGAAAAGTAAAGAAGACAGCAGCAGAACTTTCCATTTCTCCATGGGTCCAATCCCACCTATACACCCCCAAAAATCTGGGGTCCCTGATAAAGAGGTAGCCACTCTCAAGAGAAGGAATGCCCAGCAAACTCGGGGCTACTCTGTTTGATCGCAAAAAAGATGGAAATCTCCCACCTGTGACTTTATGTCAAACAACGGTGACCAATCCAAAAACGCCCCCAAAAGGGCTTTGTTTAACTCACTACAAATCACAGGCAAAAAACCGCAGTGTACAAGGACACCTGACAAGATGCATCCCAGCACCTATTAGACAGGTCAGGATCTATGGATCTCCCAGAGAATGGTGGGAAGCGGAGGTTAGCACTTCTCCTAATTAAAAAGGAACTTTCTCTTTGCAAACTTTAATTCTCAAACTAGAAAACAAATGATTGACATGGCAGCAAATGAATGATACTGAAGGGGGGGGAAGAGGCTAAAGGCTGGAACCATGCAGCAAACACAACGGCCTCACACAGTCTCAGAGGGCCAGGGCTATGCAATGGTGAGGAAAATTTAACGCTATTCACATGCGGAGCACCTAGGGATCCATAAACAGAATATGGAACAGGTGCTGCCTCTGTGTACAGATGGGATAATCTGGATGGAGCAAGACCCAATTCCTTGTTCTGCCTTATTCAACCCTGACTCCAAACCTAACGAGAAGCCTCCAAGGAAAGTGATCAGACCGGACAGATGGTGCCTGCCATCCAGGAGGATCCCAAAGCACCTCACAGCCCAGTGCACACAGTCCATAAACACTGAGGCTCAGCTCCACCACCTTGTGGCGGACGCAACACTGCATGGAAGGTCTGTAGAAAAGGAAATCAAGAATCCCATCTGCAGCTGAAGTCACAGCCATCAGCTTCTCAGTGTGATCCTGCCAAGTCTGGCAAACTAAGTAGCGTTGAAACAGGTCAGTACTTGGGTCAGTCAGTTTAGGAAAACCCAGGGTGCTGTAGGAAGCAATTCAGTAGGTAACGCACTTCCCGGCCAGTCAGGAGTGAGTCTTTGTCCCAGCATGGCTCTTGGGGGCGCTATGCTGCTGACGGTGTGATCTTTCAGATAAGCTGAAAGAACCTGAGGTTTTAGCAACCACCAGTGGTTACTAACGGTCCCGTGGCTTTTCACCATGGCATTATTACCCCTTGTTAAATGCTGATGGTATTCTCAGTACTGTACAAACAAGGACCCTTCTGCCCATGGAGCTTACAATGCACAAGAAAGTCAGGCACAGGTCACCAGACTCATCAGGGGTATGTCTACACTGTATCTGGAAACGAGCCTCCCAGCCACCTTTGAGCTGAATTTGCTTTGAGTTTTGAGCGGGACTTGTCTGAACCTGAACCTCCAGGCTTCAAACCCTATATGGACTGAAGCCCACAAACCAAACAATTTGTCCAGAGCCTCCCAAACCTAAGCCACCAGCTTCCTCACAGCTCTTTTCCACTTTCTGACCCAGACATTTAAACAGGCATTGACAAGTCTAGCGAACGTCCCCTCCAGACAGCAGCTGGGAGCCCCGCCAACCTACCTCTGCATGCTGCACAGAGGGGTGTCTATGGGGGAACAGCTCACTACAGATCACAGAGATCAGGGGAAGGGGAAACATCCTCTGAGCTGAGCAGAGAAAAAACATACCCTCTCTCCGCTCCCTCTCCCACTACAGCCTCAGCTGTAATAATACACATCTGCCCATGGGAGCCAAGGCCTAAAACACACGCTCCCCCTACGCTGGGCTAGCGAGTGAGAAAGGGGCATGGATGAATGGAAAGGGCAACAGACATTGAAAACAGACAGGCATGGGCCCCACAGGGTATTTTTAGCTCCTTGGTCAACAGCCCTTAGGGTCTGATCCACCCAGGTGCCAAACAAGCCCTGAAGCTGGCCAGCAGGATTGAACCTTTGCTGGAAAGGACCTGACTGCATCCAACCCCTCCCACCGTAGCAGGTATCTGTGCTGGAACCAAACAGCTGGAGGGAAAGACAGCACCAGGCATTCACATAGTATGTGACGAGCAAGGGAGGGACAGACAGACACAGACAGGGAACTACATTTCAACCTAGCCGATGGGGAAAAAGGGCTAGAGAGCTTTTCATCCAAACGGTGAGAAATCAGCTGCTCTGGTAGAGAGCCAGGTGACACTAGGTGGTTTTGGGCAAGTTTCCCTTTGAGATTTGGGATGTGAACTTCAATCTCAAAGCAACACGTGGGAGGCACAATCCACAGGGGCTGAAGCCGGCCAAATCAGGGACAGGAGCTCCAGGCAGAGAGGTTCTGCTGAGGTTCACACAGCTCTGGCTAAAGCACTAGAGCAGCAGGCCCTGCATCAGATCAGGGCCAGGTGGGACCCAGATCCAGTCAGACCTCAAATGAGGGGCCCGCCAGGTTAGCAGTAGAGAGCAGCAAGCAATGAAGAGAGATTCCAGCGAGTTGTCAAACTCCACATACACCTTCTGTTTCTTTGGAGTGGAGCGTCAAGAAGAGACGCAGAGCAGGCGAGTGGGGGTAAAGGAGGCCAAGAGGTCTGTCTCTTAATACTTCCTTCTTATCGAGTTCAGACTGGCATATTTAATGCAGTCGTTTCTAAAGAGATTGGGAGGGAGGGAGACAATAAACCAGCTTTAAACACACGTCGCCTTTTAACATTCTTCAAGTAACAACCTTTTGACCCAACATTGTTAGAACGTTCCCCCCTTTCCAGTGGTTTCCCAAAGGAATCTGCAGTCAGTACCATGTGAAGACAGCGCTCTGCTCCACCCGCCATTTGCGGGACATTCATTCATTCTCGGAGCCACTGACGAGTTGGGTGGTTAAATAAACAGAAAGACACCTGCTGCTGACACAATATTTATGCCCTTTTGGTCTTGTGTTTGGAGGCACTCGCAGATACTTTGGTAGGTGGGGCTGTGAGTTAAACCTACACAGGCTCAAGAGATGTCAGAGCAAAATATTCCAGAAGCAGGACAGTTTTACGCTTGATGAGCCACAACACTTAAACATGGATATGCCAAACATTGCTTCTCTGGCAAGGAATTAAACAATAAGCTTACTTAGGTGTGTAGAGTAGAGACCACAGGATGGAATTCTACAGTTTACACACTTACCTTGGATGTGCAAGTGTTTCAAAGCCATAATCGGTGGGCATGCATGATATGCACACCCACAGCAATGTAAACCATGGCTTCCTTACTACATATCTCAGGCTTTATCCAAACCCAACTGAAGACAATGGAAAGATCCCCATTGACTTCAATGCGCTTTGGATCAGGCCCTCAGTGTAAAATCTGTGGTCATGTGGGATTTTACAGCTGGCACTTACGGCGCCCATCACGGCCACACAGAACTTCATGCACTGGGGAGTGACTCCTTCACACAATGGGCAGGGCTGTGCATACACAGGTTTACATGTCTTGGGCTGAGTCCAGAGGCAGCACCAGCATCAAGTCTGATGAGATGTGTCAGTTACACCACTCGGGTGTTGGAGGCAGGTAAAGAGTTCGGAGGAAATCTAAGATAGCGCTGAAGGCGGTGTCCCAAGATAAACCAAGAGCTGAGAGTTGCACCAGGCTACCTAAATAGAATATGGTGCATACACACCCATGACCCCAGCGAAACACCAATGGGAGGCTGGGTGCCAATGACAGACCTGGTGTAGTTCGTGCCAGCAGCTTTTTCTGTATATGTATAAATAAAAGTGCTAGAACTGGTTGAAACAGAGGGGGCAAAATGATGAGACAAAAGGGGGTGGGGAATAGGCACATTTTCAACAACAACAGAAATCTGGAAAATTCTGACCAGCTCTAAAATGCCCTTTGTCTCCACTGCAATATAAATAATAAGCAAAAGCAAAGCTGGGACCCGTCTTCTAAACGTTGGAGCCATTTGTGCAAATTCCACAATAGGATTCCCCCCCACCCCCCTTCACTTCACTGGAGGGTGCTCAGGCTAACAGGAAAGTACAGGAGCTCCCGGCTTGGTAACATGCTTCCCTGTCCTTTATCACAGGGGTTCTCAACCTTTTCCTTGCTGAGGCCCCCACCCCATGCGATAAAAACTCCACAGCCCACCTGTTCCATAACAACTGGTTTGCTGCATATAAAAGCCAGGGCTGGCGTTAACGGGGTAGCAAGCTGGGCAATTGCCAGGGGCCCCATGCCACAGGGGGCCCCACAAAGCTAAATTGCTCAGGCATCGACTTTCTGCCCTGGGCCCCAGTGAGCCTAATGCCGGCCCTGCCCGGCGGACCCTCTGAAACCGGCTCACGGCCCCCCAGGGGCCTCAGACCCCTGGTTGAGAACTGCTGCCACCATCTTTTTTAAAGGCACAGGAACCCAGAGCCACCTCTCTCAGTGGGGGGGTTTCGCAACGGGGCTCCAGCTCCATCAGGGCCACAGAAAGAAAAGAACGATGCCGTAGATGGAGAAAAGGGACGTGGGGCTTACCGTCTTCATGGCCTTCCCTGTTCCTCCGCCGGTGTCTCTCTCGCCGGTGGCTAACAACCGACTCCGTTCCTGTTTCGTTGTCCAGTCCATCTCGACTGCTGGCAGCATTCGGGCTGTGAGAGACAAGGGGGCAGAAGACAGTCGGGGGTCACACACCGCCTCACTAAAACAAACCTGTCGACGTGCTTAGTGTCCAGGAAGGGTGCTGGCTTCGCAGCCCCAGAGACTGAATACAGAGGACAGGTACAACACAGAGAGCAGCAGTGCAAGCTTCCCACAGACTGCTCCGTGAGGGCACCCCCGGTGCTGAGCTAGAGGATGAGGGGACAGATTGGTCTCCCTGCCTTGGGAATGCCCAGAAAGCATCATCCTCTCATTGAACAAAGCAGTTTCAGACCCTCTAGTTTAGACTGTGGTCCCAATGGTCTAACAACCTTGATGTTGGGATGAGAGAGGGGATTGTTTCCACGTGAATCTTAGCAGATCCATGACATGCTTTAGAGAGGCCAGCGGGAAGGCAGCTTTGACTGGTTACACATTCACACAGCAGTTGGAGACTCCAGTCCACGTTTCCACAGCGCCCTGCCGGGAGCCTGACCATCAGGGAGGCGGCACAAACACGCCTCTGGCCAGTCTAACTCAGGTGAGAAAACACCGCAGGGACTCTTGAGGAAAGGGTCATTAGTTCTCACGTACACTTCTACCTCTGAACACAACCGCCCTCTCCCAATGCCCCTCAATATTCTCCGCAGATCGAGGATCCAAGAGACATTCACAAGTACGTCTGAGCTACTCCAGTAATGCTGACAGTCCAGCGGTGTGTTTCTCTGGAGAAGTAGCTATCGGGTCATTCTGAAAGGAGTGCTAGACACTCGCTGTCCCTCTCAGGTATCCAGAGGGTAGCCATGAGTCTCACTGCTGCAAAGCAGACACAATCCACCTGCTGCATGCACCCTCCGCTGTCGCTCACCATCCTGAGGGCTCAGTCACACGGTGCATGGGTCCCCAACCTTTACGGCAACACCCCATTTGGAGTTAGCAGCTTGCCAAAGGGCATAAACCACAACTGAGCACAGCCCCCTTTATGGCAGCCTTGCGGCCTAGGAAGACCCCGAGCCCCAGAAGTCATTGCCAAGATACAGAGGAATGGAGGAAGCAGCCTAGAGCATGCTGGGACTCGCAGTCACTCCAGGCTGCAAAGCCACATTAGAGAGGAGGCTGATTGCCTGACAACACCATGTCATCCTCCAATCCTCATGTTACCTCAGGGACTGCTGTTAGAATTCAGTAGTGCAGATTCCCTCCAAACCCTTACAGAGTACTGGCCCCAAGCACTGCATTGATTCATGTTCTATTCCTCGCAGCCGATTTACCCTAGACCCTCCTCCTTCCTCCACCAGCCCATAGCCTGACCTCCCCCACCATGTTCTGCCTTTTCCCCACTGGTTCAGGGCACGAGGGAGAGAGCAGGGGAGTCAGGTTATGTTGGGTGAACAACGTCAAGGGGCAAGAGCGGAAAAGGGGCCAGTTGGGATTTAACCAAGCCAAAGCCCTGCCCATCTCTGGGCAGCTGAAAGCCCTCCGCTTCCATCTTCTGCGACAGTGCCTTCAGGAGCCACCTGTCCACTCCAGCAATTTGCCAGTGCCCAGATTGTCAGTGGAAACGTTGGTATGTAAGTCAGGGAAGAATTCGGCCTCTAAGACTTAAGGCCACAGTATGAATCTAGACAAAACGGAGCAATACTGGCTCCCTACTCCCAGTCTTCAGGGGGCTGCTCCCCAATACAGCTAAGCAAGGTTGCCCATCACCCCTAGTTTAAATAACTAAGCCAAACTGCAGCCTTTGCTAGCCAGTCACTGGGGCTGTAATACAGAGCACTGTGCATATAACCCTGTTTATGAGCAATCGTCTGTTTCAAGACCACTGCTGAGGAAATGCCAAAGTGAAGCTGGTCGGAGCACAGGGGGTGTGCTCCCCCCCGCCCCAAACAGCATTAGCTTGGCTGCATACTTCTCCCTTCAGGCTCAATGTGTTTTATGGCGCTCTGTCATTCTTAAGTTTCATAAACGGCACCGGAGCACTCATGTGGAAGGCAATAAGAAAAGCCTCCCAGAGGCCATAGCTCATTTTAATGGACTGATTTGTGGAAATTACCCTGGAGCTCCTGAGAACGCCGACAGAGCAGGATCTGACGTAGCAACGCGCCACTGTGCAGCTAGGGGCTGGAATGGCTTCCCTGAGAAAGGGTCGCCCCCCGCAGCCCCCTCAGATACCCACCTATCAAACAAGCAGCCCCGGCTTGCAGACATGCCATGCAGCTGAGAGTTACGTTTCATGTGCATCTCTCAGTAGTTGCTTTTACGGCCATCATCGCAATAGTATCCCAGCTCCACACAGCCATAAACAGATTTATTCTCACGACACCCCGGGAGGTAAGAAAGTGCTATCATCCCCCTCTTATAGATGGGGAAGCAAGGCGTAGAGTCTAAAGGTATGTCTACACTTTGAGCTGGTAGTAAATTCCAGCCGAGGAGACATACCCACGCTAGCTAAAACTCCAGTTTGAGGAGACAAATTACCTCTAAGGGTAGATGTACCCCCAGAGACTTGCCCAGGTCACACAGGGTGTCCGTGGCATAGCCGGGAATCGAACCCAGGTCTTCAGAGTCTTGGTTGAGGGCCCTACCTGGCAGGTCTCCCCTTGCTTCCCTCAGATTGCTGCATTAGTATTTTGGGGTGCTTTTCACCAAAGGATCTCAAATGGAACATCCTTGCTTCACCAATAGATAAAATAAGGCACAAAGTAATTGCTAATTTGGGGGTCCGATTTTTGACACCCTATGGTAGGGTCTGAATTCCAGCAGCGCTGAAAATTTGCAGCTCCCGTTGATCTCAACAGGAGATGGGGGCCGTCATCTCTGCTGAAAATTAGGCCCTGATGCAGTCAGGGCCGGCTCCAGGGATTTGGCCACCCCAAGCAGCCAAAAAAAAAAAAAAAGCCGTGATTGCGATCTGCGGCGGCAATTCGGCGGGAGGTCCTTCGCTCCGAGCGGGAGTGAGGGACCGTCCACCGAATTGCCGCCGAATAGCTGGATGTGCCGCCCCTCCCCGAAGTGGGCGCCACAAGCACCTGCTTGCCAAGCTGGTGCCTGGAGTCGGCCCTGGATGCAGTATGTCTAAAGT
Organism: Emys orbicularis; assembly: GCF_028017835.1. Lineage (NCBI taxonomy): Eukaryota > Metazoa > Chordata > Testudines > Emydidae > Emys > Emys orbicularis. The sequence goes on from NC_088704.1 coordinate 16,357,067, forward strand.
TGAGCATGCAAGAATGGAGGCACCCAAAATCAGAGGCCATATTTTAAAACGTGGGCTCAAAAGAGAGCCAGAAATACATCCCGGATCTCTCTAGTCCCAGGTCCTTGTCTGAACCACTAGAAAACTCCGTCGTTGCCACCAATGCGCTGAATGACAGTCCAGTAACATGAAATATTGGTCTTAGGGACCAAAAAAAAAAGTTTTACAAAAATCACACTAGTTACACCTCAGCAATACATGTTCCAACACTGACTCACCACTTTGTCCTTATCAGAGACTGAATGGATTGCTCTAGTCTAATAGCAGGTCGAGAGAGGATAAATTGCATACAGAGAATGCAATAAAATGGATACAGTTAATGACATTATGGAAGCGCTCTATTGATTACATGGATTCAAAAGGCAAAACTGTTATACAACTACTGCAGACCATCAAGGGAGCTGAACAGCGTATGTGTAATAAGTGTATAGAGGACTTAAAAGAGGGCTAAAAGTCAATTATATGGGCACCTATTTAACACTAATTTTCTTTCTTTTCCCAGGGGTTTCTGTTTTATGTTCCACCCGATGGTGAATTGGGGTAAAACCATTACATGAAACAGGTTAATCTTACTCAGCCACTCCATAGCAGCTTCCAGCTGAGGCTCTCATACATGTTGCAAACACTAGTTAAGCCCCATATTGGTGGGGGCAAAAACTCCTTTTAGCTCCCACCAATATGCCCCATGGGGAAGGGAATTAGGTCCCCAAATGAAATTTGGCTACCAGTTCAACCTCTACATGCACCAAAGGGGCTCAGAGAAGCATCCTAACATTTGGATACTTAGAGGAACAGAAAACTCTGCACCGTTTGAGTTTGCTCCTAACTACCAGAGTACAGGGGGCCATGAGGTACAGTGGATAAAGTACCGGATTGGGACTCTGGAGATCTGAGTTCTATCCCAATCCTGCCACTACCTCAAGAGAAGGGATTTAATTGTTCTGTGCCTCCGTTTCTCAATCTGTGCATGGGAGATTATGTTTACCCAGCTGTGCACTGTGCTTTCAGACCAGGGGATGAAAGATGGTTAATGTGAAATACTAGCAATAATCTACAGAGGTGCCTCTCAGATCTCGGCAGTTATGCCGCAGACCGGGACATACACCGAGAAAAAAGGAGACAAAAGCAGTACCAAGTCGACCAAAACACCAAGCTCTGTAAAAACAGTGCATAACTTAAAGCTGATCCTTGACAGCCAGAAATTGCTCAAGCAGCATATGCTGCGGAAGGAATCCCCCAGCTGAAGAAACACAGGAGATGCCCTGCCAGTTTCACATGTGTGCATATCTCTATTGCTAGAATGAGCCGGGCACTTCAAACAGAAAGCGCAGGACAAGGGAATTCAAGAGACACAAGCACGCTGCTCGGCGCCGATGCTAGTTCTTTTCCGCAGGAGCTGTAAAAATTAAATTCTTTGAGGGGAAAAGGCTGGTGCCTGAGCGGTCCTCTCTTTCCATATTGAGAAACCCAGGACAACAATCAAAGGCTGCATCAAATCCTCCTCACTCAAACCCGCATGGGGACAACTGAAAGCGAGCAGGAAACCCACAAGATTTCTATGGACTTTCCTCAGGGTAGAAATTCAGAAGGGACCATGCTAGCTGCTTCCAAACCTGAGTCAGTGGGCCCCCAATGCCGCTTTGCCAAGGTGTTTTAGTCATGACCAACAGTTCCTTCTGCTGCTACAGTCCTGCACCCCCACAGCTGTGCCACCATCCTTCAGTCCTGAGCCACAGTCCCGCCCGGGATGCTAGACTGGGAACTGGATATGAATTATAACAACGTGACAGCTGTGCGGTCAAACCGGGACATGCCCGACACCAACAGACTCCCTTCACTTGTGGCCTAAGCTGATGCGGGCATGCACCCTGTGTAAAACACCACATGACAGTCCTGCTGAAATCACCTCCTGCAGCTGTGCACCACACACGTCCCTTTGATGAAGGAGCTGCACTTACGTATCCATCACACACAGAGGCCCCGATTCGGGACAGGACTTCAGCATGTGCTTAAGTCCCAAAGGCACTTAACCATGACCTGAAGCGCTGTCCTGAACAGGAGTGCTTTTCTCTTTTGGGTCCACTTATCACAGAGGGGAAGGGGAGCAGGGGGAAAGAAAGATTTCCTTCCTTTGTCCCTAAACAAAGATGGGCATCAGCCGGTTTTCCAGGCCTTCGTCAGTCAACCTCAGCAGCCCCATCTAGTGAGTGCAGGCAGTTAGCATGCATTGCTACACAGCTCACTGGTGATCGGACACTCAAAGGCTGCCTGAGAAATCTCTACCTTGGAATGGCGGCACTGCTGGTGGCTCTTTAATCGCCGCTGGGCTGTCAGATTTACTTGCCAACGTGAAGGGAGCACGCCGTGGATGTGTGAGGGCAGGGATACCGGGCCAGGCCCTCCACTGGGGTAAATCAGCATTGCTCCATTGATGTGACTGGAGCGATGCCAATTTACACCCTCTGAGTACGTGACCCCAGCTTGTAGTGCCAGGTTCTGGGCAAAGTTCTGAAGTGATCATTTTCTAATCAGATTTGCTTCCCCAGTATCCGAGCACCTCACAATCTTTAGTGTGCTGCTCCTCACAGCCCCCCTGGGAAGCCAGGCAGGGGTACTGTCGTGCATTTGGTGAACACAGGCTATGCCGACAGGAGAGCGCTCAGAATAATTACTCCACCTCAATGAGAGGCAGAAGCTCTGTTGGCGGAAGAGCGTCTCCCACAGACAGAGCGAGGTGTGGACAGCACGCTAAGTTGATCTAACTTATGCTGCTCAGGGAGGTGGCTTTTTCACACCCCTGAGCGACATTACTATTGCTTAAATTGATGTAAGTTTAGACAAGCCCTGTGGCACAGAAAGATTAAGTGACTTGGCCAAGATCACACAGGAAGTCGGTGGCAGAACAGGGAATTGAGCCCAGGTCTCCGGAGTTGCAGACTAGAGCTCTAACCACTGGACCGTCCTCCAGGCAGTTGAATTAACACCACACAAAAGCAACGTGTTATTTGTGCCCTCACTGAGCTGCTCGTGGTGCCAAGCAACCGCATTCAAATACAATGAAAAGCATCAGAAAAAAAAATAACCTTTTTGAATCCAGCCAAAAATAAATCCGAAGGTCAGTCTCTTTGGTTGATCCAAGAGAAGGTTAGAGGTGACTTTATCAATCTCTACAAGTAGCTGCACGGGGCAGATGTCTGATAGCGGGTAGCTCTTTAATCTAGCAGAAAGTGGCTGGAAGCGGATGCTAAAGAAATTCAGACTAGAAATAAGGCACAGCTCTTTAGCAGGGAGGATAATTGGCCATTGGGACAACTTACCTAGGGGTGTGTTGGGTTCTCCGTCACTTGCAGGCTTTTGAAATCAAGACGGGATGTCTTTCTACAAGATATGCCCTAGCTAAGCAGAAGTTCTTGGCTTGATGCAGAGGTTACTGGGCGAGGTTCTCTGGCCCGTGCTAGGCAGGAAGTCAAACAAGAGGATCAGACCAGTCCCTGCTGGCTTTAAAATCTACAACTATGAAATAGAAAAAGGAACTGACGCAGGTATTGGGGGGGGGGGGGAAGCAATTCCTACCCTAAAAAGCCCTCCCCTTGCAGAGGCCTGCTGGCCTGGGACAAAAGGGGAATCCCAGGCCAGCAGGCGGAGTGCAAGTGCAGAGATCTGTCAATGACAGGCTGCTACAGAACTGAACCGCAAACCTCTCAGACTTCAGGGGAAGAACTCGGCTTTTAAAACAACTCGTCTACCAACTTCAAGCCGACCCACCATGTTGCTTCCCAGGACCCTCTGCTCAGCAGCTGGCCAACGTTCCTGCATTCTCCCTGTCTGCTGAGGCCAACCCCAGCCAAGGCCAGCACTCCAGGCAGCAGGAGCAAGCGTACACAATGACGGGCCACACACTTGGCAGTTCCCCCTCTCCTCACACACTCCCATGGCCGCCCACCCCACCATACCTTCATTAGGCCATTGCTCCACTGGGCCAAAAAAGCCAAGCACTTGCATTTCTTCTCCATCCCCGATTTCTCCACGCTGCTGTTTGTTCAGACAGCTGGCTAAACGCCTCCGTGTGCAGCGACAGCAAGTGTTGTCTAGTAGTCAGAACACAAGCCTGGGAGCCAGGACAAGGCTTCTCTGCCTGACTCACCGTGTGAGACCTTGGGCAAGCCACGTCACCTCGTTGTGTCTCAGTTTGTCCAGCTGTGAAATGGGGATATCAGCCCCGACCTCCCAGGGGCGCTGGGAAGCATGATGCCCCATTGACAAAGTTCTGGGCGTTCGACAGATGGCAGCAGGTGCAATAGAAGAGCACAGCTGAATAAAACGGATCTTTAAAGCACAGGGGGTAAAAACAGAGAGTGCTGCACGCGTGACCCTGTGCCTGGAGTTTGAGGGGGGTGTTTTTAAAGGTCCAGTTAAAGTGTTCTAAAATCATCACATATTTCTATACATCGGTCAGGAAGAAAGAACTAGTTCTGCTCGCAGGTCATGTGATTGCAATTGTACAGGCTACTCGCCTGCAAGGAAAGCAAAATTTGGTCACAAGAGGGCAGCATAACCCTTGCAAGAAATGCAGGCAAGGTGAGTATTCCCTGGGATGTCTTGTCCCCTCCAGAATGCAGCTGGGTGCTAAGCCCCTCCACCCAGATAATGGGCTCTCCCAGGCAACAGACAACCCAGAAAGCAGGGGTGGGGGAAGGAGGAGGGAACATGAGAACAGCAGGAAAGGACAGTGGGTTTGCCTCTTTGAATATTGAGTCACTGGCTCACCGGCATTGGGGTTCGGCTCCCGCCCCATCCTTACTGGGGACCTGTTAATGTCACCAATGCAGAGCCAAATGCCAAGGGCAGGGTCAGCAGCGGAACAAATGGAACAGCTGTTAACCCCTCTGCGCCAGGAGCTGCTTGCCGTTCGGGCCTTGCAGCACAAAGCCTGTCAAAGAAGTGAAGCGGAGAGATGTCCTGGCATCAGCACGGGGCATCTGGGTTGCCAGGCACAAGGAGAGGCCAGAGGCACTGAGAGCTCACTTGGCTTCCGAGAGAATAAAATGGGCAAACAAGAGGGTTTCACGCAGCGGGTTGTTCACTTGATCAGGCCGGATTGGTCAATATAACAAGAGAAACAGCGCTGAATTTTGAGCTAGATAAGCCTGGGGCTGACAGCCCTAGAGACTGATGGCTTCTGTTTTTCTGAAGGGAGGCAGAGTGGTCTGGAGGTCAGAGCAAGGGGGGAGAGGGGTCAGAATTCCTGGGTTCTATTCGCACTATGGTTAGAGCATGGGTCTGGGCGTCTGGCACTTTGCTTTCTAGTTCTGATGCTGATACTAACTTGACCTTGGGGAAAACGCCACTTAACTTCTCTGTGCGTCGGATTTCCCAGCGGTTTAACTCACATCAGAAATGAGAATAATTCACTCTGTTGACAAATGGTGAGGGGCTTGAGAGCCAAGATTCGGATCCAGATTCCAACCACCCCAAAGGACTGGTGCACAGGGCGGCAGTTTTGAATCTGGGTTTGGGAGTTGGATTCGCTGGGTTACAGGGAAAGGAACCAACAGCAAAATTCAGGACTGCACTGATCTGGGGTTTCAGTTCAGGTCAAATCTAAAACTACAGGACAGAATCTCAGCTCTCAAGCACAGCTAGCCTTTGGGGGAAAATACTTGCTGTTCCCTGGAACAGATCAGAAGGATCACTGGATACTTTAAGAATCAGAGGGGTAGCCGTGTTAGTCTGGATCTGCAAAAAGCGACAAAGTCCATCTGACAAAGTGAGTATTCACCCACGAAAGCTTATGCTCCAATACATCTGTTAGTCTATAAGGTGCCACAAGTCTCTTTGTCGCTGGATACTTTAAAATAGCATACAAAAGACTATGGTCCAGATCTTGCTCTCAGTCCCCACTCAAGTCAATGGAGTCATTCTAGATTTACACTGGCAGGATCTGGCCCTGTACGTATTCCTGCAGGTAACGAGGCTGCTATTCCACCAACGTACGTTGCATTACATACAATCGGGGTGATAGCGTGGGGGCAGGGAGCATTATTCCTTATGCAAATTGCTGCTTATTATAATAACGTTCTGCTGCCCGTGTGTGCTACATAATTGTATGGCACGCGGTAATAAAAGGTTGTCATCCACATGCCACACAAAGCATTTACATTCCTCCCCTTCTCTCCCCCACGGTGGGTTTCAAAATGATGAGCAATACGGTAACTTCATTTCAATGATCACATTTTTCCTCCCATCCCCCCTTTTATTCCCCAATGAGCACAGCATTATCAAAAACAAAACAGGGGGGAAGCACCTAACCCCAGGTACTGAGAGCCGGGGAAGGGGGAGGCAGAGAGGTGGGGGAAGAGCCAGGCAAGTATTTTGCATCCCTTGATTAGAAAGCATAGCTTGGCCTTACTGAAATGAGGGAGGCCGTGAGTCTCCGATGCCACCTGTTCTCTCGATGGGAGGAGGGAGGTCCGTGTGGCTTTCAGTGCTCTGGGAGCCTGTGTCGGAGTGGGAGCTTTCAGCCAGGACCAGCTGCAATAGAAAAAAAAAAAAAAAAAGGGAGAATTAGATACGCTCATACAGGTTTCCATGCCCTGACGTAAGGCGCTCAACTGCCCTCGATAGGTACCCTATGAATGGCTAGATAGATTAGAGGAGTGTTTCCCAAACTGGGGTTCATGAACCCCTGGGGGTTCATGAAATGTTACAGGGAGTTCTCGGGGGGAAATTCCCTAATGGCGGACAGAGCTGTCCCTAGGGACCCTGGGCAGCATGGGACACTGAGGAGACTTAACCTTCAAGACTCCTTATAAGAAATGGAAAGGAAGGTGGATATTTTTTGCTGTTTTTAAAATTAAATGGGCAGCTAGTATTATTTTTAAAATTATTATGAAGAACAAATTTAAGCTTTGTTGTAATGTGCGTAGTTTGCCTGGACTGCTCAAGACCTGAATGTTTGTGTAGGAGGAACTCTGAGTTGGCTTCTTAAATACCGTCATGCTGTTTCACATCTGATACTCCTTGATGAAACATAGGAGCCTTGTCTTATAACAGCCTTATCCAAAGTGATACAAGCTACAAAAGTGAGATCTTGGAAGAGTGTTGCCATTTTCATAATGCAATAAAAATACTATAATGATAAATAATAATTAATAATACATAGTGTGTAATAAACATGTCACAAAAACAAATTTTATATTTCCAAGATCACTGCTTTTATAATTTATACTCAGGTAAAGGAGAAAATCCCTGGAAATATTCATTTTTCAGAGGGGGTTCACGAGACTTGACATTTTAGTGAAAGGGGTTCTCAGGTTGTTAAAGTTTGAGAACCACTGGAGAGGGAGAGAGAACTGCTTGGCATCAGATTTTGATGGCTCTTTGACAATCTTTCACAAAAGCCAGATCACTTTGGATCCGAACATGAAATTGAAACTGGTAGAGATTCGTGCAAAGCCCTTACGAGACCCACAAACCTGCATCTGACTCAAAGCAAGACTGACGTTGCTGGGCGGGGAATGCGTTTTGAGAAACTTCTGCAGCGTCATTTGAGTTTCCTAAGGAAACTTGTCACCCTTAGCAGGTCACAGGGCCTGAACAAAACCCCTGGAATCCTCACAGGCCTTCAGGAACCCTTAGGAAACGCATGCCCATGAATGCACTGGGGGACTTTGCAGAACGCCCTGCCTTCAGTGACTGCTTTTACCACCACGGGTTCAATCAACCCCCCGTGCTCACAAGGAAAATCAAAGGCTGCAAAATCACATGGCCCAAACACAAGGAATTTCTCTGTCAGTTCCCGTGGCAGGTGCTGAAGACTGCGGATTGGATCCCGGCTGTATGCACACACGGGTTTGTTACACAGACACCCCCAAACACTGGGGAAAAAATTCAGAATCTGGGTCCAGATCCAATTCCATGGCTAGCTGCTATTTTTATACAAAAATCCTAGCCTGAACACCTGGGAACTTTAGGAGGTAGACCTGAAATCTCAAGCTGGGTCAGTTTTGTGATTTAGGCCCATTTCCATTATAAATGTCAAGGTCATTCCTCAACAATGCCATAAAATCCTCATACAGACAGAAACAAATTGCAGCCAGTTTAAAAATCCAGAGGATCCCTAAAGATTCGGGGCTTTTTTTTTTTTTTTGGCTTCGCAGGCGGTGTGCTCTCAATAGTCCATAATGGCCTGAAACCTTCTGTAAAACAATGTTGCTATAAACGACTGTGTACAAAACCCCTTTAATACCGACATCTGCATTCATGGGAGCTACAGGCTGCTGGCAGGCAGGCAGCCAGTCAGGGGAGCGGGGAAGGATGCAAAGGACTCCACGTAGAACACTCATGTGAAAATGGGTAATTGAAGAAAAGCTACAGCAATCAATCTTCTCACCACAAATAACAGGCAGCTAGACACAGCCCGGTGTGTCTGAGGCTTATTATACATTCCATTCTCATTACAGGGGTGTATAAATTCTGCAGATAACCACCATGCTGCCGCTTCTCATTTTCAACTTCCTATCGACGGGAGGAAGCCTCGTGTATATGGATAACAGGGATGTTAGGGTTACATGAAAGACTCATTGGGTCCAGTCCTGTTCCACCAAACTCAGCAGATGAAACTCCCATGGGCTTTTGCACCTGCAGAATCAGGCCCTTTGAGAGTGAGCCAATCAAGTAATGGATATACTGGATCTAAACAAATGGGTTCCCCTATATTCCCTTGTTCCTAACTCAGAACCTTATATTGACGGACACTGGAGGATGTTTGAAGTTGGTTGGAGACTTATACTAACCAAATCTGATTTATCCAGCTGCCTCGTATCTACGTTTCCATAGTCTCCAAGGTTTTGGAGGCCAATGTCTTTCAGTCTATTCCCCATCACCACCACCCTTTTTTTGGTAGAGCCAGGTGAAGCAAGGGCTACTTCCGTCTTTATAAAACCTTACTAGCGTTGGAGAAAGCCACGGTTAAAGCACAGGACTGGGAATCAGATAATCCGGGTTCAATTCCTGGCTCTGACGGGGATTCTGTGCAGCCTTAAATGAGTCACTTCATTTCTCCATGCTTCAGGTTTTCCCCTCAGGCTGGTGCGAGCTTAAATTCATTCATTAATGATTGTAAATTGATTTGCAGCCCTTGGGTGGAAGGGGCCATAGCTGGATAAAGGACACTTACAATCAAACCAGAAGCGGTTTGGACCCAGCTTCCATTCCAAATTAACTCCTGATGTTTGGGGATTTCAGATTAACGGGTCCAGTTTTGCTCCAACTTTATTTCCAACAGAAAGGGGCAAAAATAGGAGCAATATTTTTGTTTTAAAATATAGATTAGATTTACTGATTATTATTACTGTAAGGAAACAGCCCCTCGTCCCACGCTATCCAGGCCTCCACACATAAATTGGAGAACGCAGGAGGCAAAAAGGCTTGAAAACTTGTTCCATTTTTTGTTCACAATGGAACTTGTGCAAACTCCTCCCATTGCAGGATTTTATTTATAGTGTGGTCACGCCTCGAGGCCCAAAAGGAGGAGAACAGAGTCCTGTTATGCTCAGCCCCTGTACGCACTAGCAAAAGCTTACAGGCCAAACAGACAATACCCAGGGTGGGAGAAAGGCAGTAAGATGGGAAACTGAGGCACAGAGCAACGAGGTGACTTGTCTAAGGGTCACACACGGCGTGCGTGGCAGAAACAGGAATTAATCTGGGATCTTCTGAGTCCCACCCAGTGCCTTGACTGTGAGACAGCATCCTTCAGCTTCATTTCATCAGGACCATTTTGTCCAGCGACAGGGAATTCGGATTAACCAGAAATGGCACTCAGGACATTTCTTTCACATGGGCCACTGATCAGATGAGATGCCGACCATGAGCTCCACTTGAACTAGTCACCTAGAGGCGAAGGGGCCCATATCCTATTACCAATCCCCTAAACCATCTAAATCCCCTTGCCCAGACCCTTCACACAACACGATTAAGAAGCCTTTTAATTAAGTAGATGCGCTAATACCGACTCAGATTATCACCTCTCACTGAGAGGCCAAAGGTCTCCGTCTCTCTCCATTTGTAACGGGGCATAAAAGCTAAACACAGCATAAACGAGCTTGACCGTAATTGGTTAATTTATCAAAGGCTAATCCTAATATAATTCTTGGGTAAATACTAGCCATCAGTGCAAATGGTGGGGGGGAGGAGGGAGGAAAACCGGTGGTCCTGGCAGGCAGCACGCAGTCCCGAAGGGGAATAGATCATAGTAACAAGCAGGCAAGAGACAGATGGACACAAAAAGGAGCAGTTTGAATACAAAACGGTTCTTCGGAGCCAGCTATATTACTCATCAGACTCGTACATCACCCAAAGCGAGAGCGACGGGGGAAAATATGGAAGCGACACATCGCACGAGTGATCCAAATAACATGCCGACGGGAATCTGTTTAGCGCCAGGAAGGCGTCTAGAAGGCATGGCAGTATTATGGAGACGGGGGTGCATCTCTGAGCAAGGCCTGTCCCTCGAGGAATCCCTCTGCGGGTGAGAACGTTTGCACGAACCAAACCAAGGGACACAAAAGAAGAAAAGAAATTGGGTGTAGACATGAGATCCGAACACTTCTCACGCTTGTCCCACGCCCAGATCAGACCGAGCTACCCAGAGAAGCCTAGTGCCATTTGCTTTGAAGCGGGAAGATGCAAAACTTTCTCCAGCCTTTCTACAGACAGGAACACCTGTCCTAATTACGTGCAGCCAAAAACAAAGAGGCCGAGATGTGCTGACACCGAGACAAATCGCTTCCCAGGAAAAACGGATGTGACACATTTCATCCGGGACTGTCAGTTACCCAGCAGCGCACTGAAGGCTGCTGTCAGCTTTGCCTGATGTTAGCCACGGGCTCTACTTTAGGCACAGTGCACCTGTGCTGGCATGTTCAAAGGGACACACCCATTTCCTATTGGCGTTCGATAGGATCTGAGTTCCCAGCTCCCTTAGGCTGCTTTGATTGTCCCAGGCTCAGCGGACAGTTATCGTTCTGCCCCTATAGGAGGTGCAGAAACAAGTACATACAGTGCTTTTCTTAGCTAACTTAGCCTCAGCAGCACCCTTGGGCGGTAGGATAAATATCAGTAGCCTCATTTTACAGGTGGGGAAACTGAGGCACAGTGCCTCAGTGATTTGCCAGAGGTCAAAGAGGTAGTCAGTGGCAAGGTGGGATGGAACTCCGGAGATCCTGATTCCTATATGTAGACCATAAGACCTCGCCACCACCCACTAGGAGACAACAAGTGGCCTGTTCCATCCTTCCACCAATGCAGTGGTTTGATCCAAACCTACCAGAGCCTGCCCAATTTGACTGGAAATTCGGCAAGGACAAGCTCGCTCTATTGATTTCTGGTACCTCCCGTTGGCCGGCTTGCAAAGCCTGGAAGAAAGTCTTTAGGATGTCAGTTGTCAACTGACAGTTAATTCCCACAAGAGGATTTAGAAGGGCCGACAGAGGGCAGCCCCTTCATCAGTCAGGAACCTGGGGTTAAGCCTGGGTCTCTTCGGAAATGAAACAGCTGCTCTCCAGGCAGGGAGACACAGGATTATGGGAGCGGATCAAAAATTGTTGAATTTGGTAGGGCAAGAAAATGGAGAACTTTTTCTCCGAGCTAGCGCTGGTGAAAAGGCGTATTACCTAATGGAGGCAACATCACCTAGTGGTTAGAGCACAGACCTGAGAGCCAGAACTCCTGGGTTCTAGCCTAAGTTCTGCCCCTGATTTGCTGTGAGACACTCAACAAGTGACCTAATCTGCGTGACTTCTCCATCAGTCAAATGAGGATACCACCACCTCCCAGGGACTTGTGAAACCCAATGAATCAACATTTTAACGCTTTGAAATCCTTGCAGAAAGCCAAGTGCAAAGTGTTTGCATCTCTAAAGGGAAGGGCTTAGCCCTGCAAAGCAACGAGGCAAAATCCTGTTGATTATTAGAGTTTGGATGGCCCAGCCTTGGGGAGAAAAAGGGAGGATGTGAAACTCAAACAGCTTCTTTGAGGATATTGGAAGTGTCAGGAAATCCCTCAAGTCTGGCAGCATCTGAAATGAGCTGGGAGGGAGACAGTTTAAAAGGGCTTCAGAAAGCGTTCTTGCGGCTCTGCAGATCTAGGGCCTGGAGGGGCCTGCAGGACTTTAGCAAAAGGCCTTGGAACAATATTAAAACAAAATCATTTGCCGTCCAGGTCCGCGCCGGCTGACAGCGGGCAGGGCACGCTCTGCCGTTCACCGAATCGTTCATCCTTCGCTCCTAGACAGCCACATTTGTGAGCATGGGAAATAAAGTGTCATTTGATATTCCGATGGCTGTAAACCAAATTAATGGGAATACGACGAAGGAGCTTCGGGAAAATACCCGCTGTGCGACTGCAGGAAAGGAACCCCGCCCCAGACGACAAAGGTGCAGTTGGATTAAGGCAATGGCTCAGGCTAGCTGGCTTTCCGCAGTGGTCGAATGGAGTGGAATCGGAAAAGTTACACACGTGTACATCACCTAGCACAATGGGGTCCTGAATCTGGTTGGGGCCTTCCAATGGTACCGTAGTACATGCGGTAATAAAATAGCTGTCCCACTCCATCTGAAAGCTTTGTCGTGACAGCACAAGGAAGAGGAATTCTGGAGGAAAGTGAGGGTGTTGCAGCGTTTGCTGCATCTGCACTCTGGGATCGAACAAAGGGCTCGTGTCATGCATTGGGGTGCAGGGAAATCTGTTCTGTCTTTTGCAAAGCTCATTAAGGATTCATTATTTCTTCCAGCAACGAACGATGCCAGGCAGAGAGCGAAGTATCTGATCGGCTTTGCTTGAAGATAAATCACATCCCTTTCTCTTAGGGAGCTAGAGTGTAGCGCAAGATGCTCCAGTACTAGGTCATTTTGAAAGAAAAACAACAACAACGTGGTATTCTGTTTGGGCATTATAGGCTTCTCAAAGTGTTTCCAGAAGAGCAGGGGTTGTTAACCCCAGCGTCCTGGCCAAATGCCAACTCTAATAATTACATTTTGCCCATCAAATTCTCCCTGCAGTTTCAACTGGATACAGCATCCTGCTTCATTTCCTGCCTTATACTGCAAAGCTGTGCTGTGTGTGGTTACACAGCGTTCCTGTGCGCTGTGAAACAGCTGCTGTGTTCCACCCCAGAGAGGGCCGCATTTCAGTGATGGATGAAGTGGACCCTAAACATCTTTTGCCTATTTCACAGGGGTGAGAATTAATAAATGTGTAACCAATTATAATTGTTGCTTCACTTAATGTTTATTTAACTTAAAGTCTGTTTCACAAATTAACACAGTGAGTGAGATCCTCGTATTGCTAAGATCTCACCACAGCAGCTGCTATTAAATCTTTGCTGAGAGAGGAGGAGAGCTTAGCCATTCTGTGTGAGCTACAGAAAGGGCCTGATTCTCCTGTCCCATTGCTAATGCTGCAGTATCTCCGCTGACTTTAGAGAGTCGCTTCTGATTTACAGCAGCACCAGTGATACCCAGTGACAGGCTGAGAGGGCGCAGGTTAATACTGTGCAGTTTAGCAAGAGTCTATGGTAATAATATCCCCTGTGATCTTTTAACACTGATGGAAGACTCAGCTTTCTTTCTGCATGCTAGGCATGTGTAAAGGACCTCCTGAAGGGTGGACTTGCACCTCGCACAGCTGACTGATCCTTGGTGTATTTCTAATCAAGTCAATGGAGCTACTCCATTACGCCAGGGTGAATTTGGCCCATCATGCAATATTCTGGCCATGACCTAGTCTTTCACTCCTCAGCACTTCTCTACACTAGTGAGGTTAATCAATTCAAATGTCCTTTAACCAATTAAAATGCACCCGGCAACCAGAGGCAAAAGCAATTTAATTGAGTGGCTGGGAGGCAGTGATCAAAGTTACCCCGATAATTTGCAGGGGTTAAAACTCAATCCAATCGAATGCCCGTACGGATGCACCCCACTGCCCCAGTCAGCCATCCCACCTGAAAGCTTAACATAGGTACACCATCGACTGATCACTCACATGCACGTAAGTCCTAAGGTCCCATTTGGAGTCAGAGATGTGAATAGTGCACTGGCTTGGGAGTCAGGACACCTGGGTTCTATTCACAGCTAGACCACTGACCTTCTGTGTGACCTCGGGCAAATCACTTCACCTCCCATGCCTCAGTTTCCCACCTCACCCTGTGTCATATTATTTAGACTATAAGTTCTTCAGCGCAGGGACTGTCTCTTGATATGTGTTTGTACTGGGCCTAGCACCACGCTGGCTACTGTAACACAAAGAATGCCTGCCTCCCAGCAGAACCTCTCAACTAGCCCAGGCCTCGAAACGGAGGACGAGATTTGTTAAGTTGACCCACAATTGAGGCCACGGTGCAATGATGGCTGGGTTGGTGGGGGTGTTCCGCAGTGCACTTTACTCTGCATCAATAGTTACTGAGCTCGTCGGGCTGAGAACCTAAACACGCAGCTTCATTAGAAGTCTTATTTAAATCTCTCAGCGCTGCTGTGTGTAATGTTGGAGCGCTTGGCATCTCTGCCCCCTTAAGGACAAGGAGGGAGGGTGATAATAGCGGATGCATAAATACCTAATTAAGAAGAGCCATTAGTCAGGATTTCTGCAGTCAATGCTGTAACTACCACCTCTTGTTGGGGCAGAGAGTCATTATTTCATACGAAGGCATAGCTCTATTGGCTGTCGAAGGCAAAGCCCCAGAGACGTGGCGCATTGTCCCCAGGAGCAGTGGTTCTCAACCAGGGGTACACATACCCCTGGGGGTACGCAGAGGTCTTCCAGGGGACACATCATCAACTCAACTAGATTCTTGCCTAGTTTTACAACAGGCTACATAAAAAGCACTAGCGAAGTCAGTACAAACTACAATTTCATACAGTGACTTGTTTATACTGCTCTGTATACTATACACTGAAATGTAAGTACAATATTTATATTCCAATGGATTTATTTTATAATTGTATGAGAAAATGAGCAATTTTTCAGTACTAGTGTGGCTGTGACACCTTTTTGTTTTTATGTCTGATTTTGTAAGCAAGTCGTTTTGAAGTGAGGTGAAGCTTGGGGGTACACCAGACAAATCAGACTCCTGAAAGGGGTACAGTAGTCTGGAAAGGTTGAGAACCAGTGCCCAGGAGCACTGCCTGTGTGGGCACCGATCCCGCAAATGGATCCAACCATCCGCCTGGATGGAGTCCCATCAAAGGCAAGAGGACTCCACAGAGACATGTGGGTCTGTACAGGCAGATCAGGGACATGGGATTTACTTTAGTGCCTGGGACAGGAGACTGCCCCAAGGACAACCCAAGCTACTCAGCAAACTGTGCTAATGATTCACTAGGCAGTATGCTGTCCTCCAGCCCTGCAAACACCTATTACTGGAGGTTAGCGCTTACTGCTGTCACCAGTCCCTCACTGGGCTCCGGGTCGGGCTCCTAGGAACTAGAGAACAAGCGCGTGCTGCTGCTATCAGAGGAGCTATGCACCTGGAGTTGTCTTTCAGATGATGTGAAACAGAGGCCTGACCACTTGTGGCTAGTTAAGATCCTGTGTCATTTTCATAAGAATAGGACAATTTACCCAGGTATCCTGACCAAATTATAGTTGGAGTAACAACTTCCTTCCTCTTTATATTTCCCCTTCGGTTTCAATAGGAGACGATACATTGGGTAGGCTCAAAATCCACAGGGAAATGTTTCAGCAGGCCCATCTGTATTCAAGGCAGAGGTCTCTCCCACTATGGCATTGAGGGGCAGATGAAAAAACACATGTCCATACATTCTAGTCTAGCTTGATGACTGTCACTGCTGCCATATCCGACCCCCAGTGACTTCAGTGGGGTTTGGGTGAGGCCCCAGCTCTACTACTTGGTCTGTTCAAGAGATCTTTGGTGAAAAGACCATGTCGTCCTCATGCTACTCGGTGCCAAGAGCACTAACAATCATCCCATTTCCTATCAAGAAGTCCCCCGCCAACTTCAGCTCTTTCTCCAGATGTTTTGCAAAATATCTGGCCTCACTTCAAACTATTCTACTTCAAGAACACACTCTTCTCTCCACTCCCTAGCACAAGTCCGGGAAAGCTCTAAAATGTCCTCAGTTGCAAAGCTTGGAGGAGCTCAAGTTAGCATGCCGCTGACTGTGTCTAATAAAACAGAATATCAGCCCGTGATTCCTCAGCCCTGCATCTCCTCTGACATATGGCAGAGGGAAACGGACTATAACAAGGGTCTCTAAAGTGACTGGAGACAGCTGGGCTTCAGCGTTCACAGCCTTAGGGGTCTCCTCACCCCTTGTGCAAGGCATGCAAGTGTAGGCAGGGCCATCTGCTTTTATCAGTAGGAGAACAGCTCCCATCCCCTCCCCACCCCTCCCCAGTGTCTGTTTCACTTCTGTGGCTTGATATCTAGGAGAAAAGAGTCAAAACTAAGCTTTGATCTTTCCAACTAACCCCCATTCTGTGTCCCCAATGACAGTACTGTTAGCATCTGCCTGAGTGACTGGAAGGCCCAAGAAGCCGCCTTCAACTCCTCTTCGGTCTTTGATTTTAACATCCCGGCTGGGTCCAAGCCCCATCCCTTCTCCCTCCCAATTCTAAACTGAAGGCAGGACACAAGAGAGGAGGGTCCGAGAGCACAGGGGACAGGACAGCTAGGATGGGATCATGTGGTTACTTGGAAAAGCACGTGTACAACTGAAATCACACCCCTGAATTAGGGGGTTAGTTTTTGTTGTTTCAAATTTATGTAACTCGCTCCCCAGAGGTGAAACGACAGCCAGGAGATCTGAACGGGAGGTGGGGGTTTGGCAAACAGGCTCAGAGAGGGCCTGCCAAGCACATGGAGAGGACAAAAGTAGGTACTGGGGCCGGCTGGAGTATGAACAGAAACAAGGCCACAGACATAAAGAAGGTTGAGTCCAAGTGATGCAGGATCTTGCAATTGCCAACAAACAGTGGACTCACACAAGGGCCAATTTTCAAGGGCTCCGCACCCACAGCCAGGGAAAGTTCTCAGCAGCTCCCACTCGGGCACGAACGGCCGGATTTCCAAGATGTTCCTGTACCCAACACGCACCCCGGCTGCCGAGCTCTTTGGAAAATGCAGGCTGTGCTGGGGAAGATCAATGCACCGTAGAGCAGAATCTCCTCCTTCTGCTCAGGCTTCACGCATCCAGACCCAGAATATTTCTCCCAGCAAAACGGGCAGGACGTTCAGCCCCCACTGCCAACAGCAGAGGAGCGCGTGAGCTTGTATTCTGACAGGGGAAGAGAAAGGTCCTGCTGTCATTTCTTTTGACAAATTAGAATCAGCTGGAAGCTGCTTGTTTGGATTATTTAGATTCTGCATCCGCTGCCTCAATTATGCACTAAGAGACACTGGCTCTTAGCGACAGATTGTTGAACAATCCCAGGTCTCCTATGCAACCCTGAACGGCACAAGGCTGCATGACTCTACCTGACAAGTGGAACAGCAATTGCCCTGAAATGCAGCATCTGGAAGTGTACATACAAGCGGACAAGCAGTTAGGTCCATTGACAAAGCATTATCTCTTGGCACCTAGATGCTACAGGCGGAGAGAGACCTGGGTATGACATCATTAAGAGCCAATCAGAAATTGGATCCGTCACAAACCAGTTACTCAGCCAATTGTTCTCAGATGTCGCAACGCTTTCCGAAAAACCACGGATAATGGCCAACCCACTGTGTGCGAACTGCTGGCAGAGGCCTTTCGGCTGGTTCTGAATCGGCAGCTCCCCGCAGGCTAGTTCTTTTCCAATTCCCCAACATCAAGGCGAAAGCACTGCAGGAGAAGCTGCAGCAACGCCTGAAGGGGGTGGGGGGGGGTCTGTCTGCCTCCCCCCTCCCACAGCTGCCACTGGCGTTTCCACAGAAAAATCCCCAGCAAGGCCCCAAGCCTGCAGACCCCGGAGCACATGGATAACTTGGCCTGTGTAAGCAGTCCCATTGGCATCAAGGGGAAGTACCCACGCCTCGTGTTGAAGGGTTTACGGGGACTAGGGATCAAGGGAGCCATTTCTTGCAACAGAGCAGCTCAGGGGAATTGGGGTTGGTTGGTTTACATTCAGTTAAAACTTAGGCCTTGTCTAGAGGACCAGTCAGTGCCTGGCAACCTGGGATGTAAATCTACAGTGCCCTAGCAAACCAACTAGCTCTCAGGATCCTGCTAACGCGCATTACGAGTCCCTAGCTCACTTGGAGTCGCTCTGTTTTGAAATGGGACTAGAGCAATGCACAGCAGGGAACTGCTAATGCATGGTAGCAGGGACCACACGCCAGTTTGTGCGCAGCACGCCGGTACACCGTAGCTTTACACCCCAGCTTGCTGTGCACTCAGACGACGTCTACATTTGAGGTGGGATTCCCAGCTCACTTAGATGCACCCAGGCTAGCGCTGCTTGAGCAAGCATGCTAAAAATATTAGCATAGCCACGCGGCAACTAGGGCTAGCCCCCAGAGAATGTACCAAGGGGGTCGGAGTGGGTACATACTCAGGTAGCTAGCTCAAGCCACTCCCGGGGCTGCCCCAGCCACACTGCTCTTTTTAGCACACTGGCTCGAGTGGAACTAGTACATCTACATGAGCTGGGAATCACATGTCCCAGCTCAAATGTGGACACAGTCTAACTGTTAATATAGATAAGTCCTAAAACATATGGATCAAGAATTTCAGTAATGCCTAGTGATTTGATGCACCCTAAAGGGGCCTGATTTTCAGAGGGCAGGTGCTAAGATTTTCTGAAAATGAGGGTCCCTTTAAAGTGTCAAGTTGGGCACCCAAAAATCACCAGCCACTTTGGAAAATCTTGGCCACGAGTCACACAAATCCCTGGTAGAATACTGCAAGATCTGGAGGAATAGAGGGGTGTGGGGAGTCTAGAAACAGACAGAAGAGTATTTGAATAATTGTACTTCATAGCACACTGGGATATATATATTAAAAAGCATCACATCTTCTCAATGTAACTTCCATGCTTCAAAACGTCTTTATAACCTCTTTCAAACATCTGATCAGATACACCAAGTGAGAAACAAAGTTGTTTGCAAACCATGGGAGGTTAGGAATGGAGGTTTGGGAGTTTTCCTGTGTCTAGTTTAAGTTTCAAAGGGTGTACCATGCATGTTAAACTGATTAAGAAGCAGCCTCACCAAAGCGAGAGCCAGATGTCATTTAAAAGTCATGTTGCGAAACAAACGAAGTTGATTTGTGATGTAGCTCACCAAAGGAGGTGGTCACACTTTACCCTCAAATACAGCTGACAAGTCGCATCATGGCTCTGATTAGAATGCTAAATGCAAAATACACCGACACATGCTCATCGCCAGGGGCTCCCACAGAGCGTCCCAGAGGACAGGTTCACGTGAGTGGCGTATACATCAGAGGATCCATTTTCTAATTCCTTCCTATAAATCCAGTAGATAAACACACCCACAAGGGTCCTGATCCAAAGCCCACTGAAGTCAGCAGCAAGATTTCCATTGATTTCAATGGGCTTTGGATCAGGCCCCAATCCATCTTTCATGCAACTGTCATTGCCCTATGAGCCGCTAATGTATTCATGACAGATGAACGGCTACACCAGTCCGCGCCTGCTGCCTCCTGTTCACTCACGTGCACTCTGATCCCGTGAGACTGGGGCTTGCCGTAGCCTAAGCGCCACAGACGGGATAAAGCACCAGTTACGAAAGCCTGAAATACCAGTAGCTTGGCCTCCTGGGTTCTAGCCAGGATAGAATCACTGCTAGGACAAGAATCCGTTCTTTGGTGGCTGGGGCTTGAACTGTTTGGCAGGTTGTCCCTGAACTTGTGCTGCTACGGATATAGAGATCACGTCCCCCCCCGGAGTCGCTCCCAGGCCTGCAAATGGGCTGCAGTGAAATACATTTTTGTAACAATAAATATACAGGTATTTCACCCAACAGCTCCAGATGGCGGGGATTGGCAGAGGGGCAGAGTACCCAGATTATACTCACCTGCTCATCAGCCCCCGCCCTCCCCCATCAACAGCTCAGCTCCTGTCACTATTGGAGAGAAGGTAGGTCTGTCTGCCCCACTTCCATTCCCGACCTCTGGGGAATGGAATCTTCTGACCCCTCCGAAAGGTCCAATTCTCTTCTCACGTCCATGCAGGACAGGAGGAGCGACTAGCATCAATGCAAAACTGGTGAGAGAGCAGAATCCAGCCTTACGATTTTGCCTACCCTTGCACTTTTTCTCATGCCGCTCTGCCAATTCAGTTCAGTCCTGCTCTGCAGAGAAATCTATTCCCCCACCCACCTGGTACCTTGTGGTTCTTGCAGGGGTAGGGGGAAATCTTTCTACTCAGAGTTTGCTTGTTGGCTCTGGATTGAGGCCTGTAGCAGAACGGTCTCTTGTGATAAAATCCAGCCGGACTCCTGGCCTCTGCTCTTCATCCGTCACTTCGTTCAGCAGCCATGCATTTGGTCAGGAAGATGGGCTTACAGTTAAGGCACTAGCCTGGGACTCAGGAGATCAGAGATCGACTCCCACCCCTGCCACGAACTGTCTGTGACTCTGGGCAAATCACTCCACCCCTCCACCTCTGTGCCCCAATTATAAAATGGAGATAATGGTCCCATTGTCGGCTGTGCTCATTTGAGCTGGAAGCTCTTCAGGGCAGGGCCTGTCTCTTGCTGTGCATTCGTGCAGATGAAAGACTGGCATGCAATTTAATATTATTAACATTTATACTGTGCTAGTGCCTAAAGGCCAACCAGGTTGGGCCCCACTGAGTAGGTGCGTTAGAAATCTAGAATGACAGGCCCAAATCACTTACAGTCTAAAAAAAAAAAAAAAAACCCATAAGATGCAACAAGTGGATGAGACAAACAAGCAGGCCAAGGCAGGGATGGAGGAGGTGGGACGACAAACATAATAGGAGGCCACGCAATTGTTAGCCAATCAGAAGCGGCGATTGTGACTCGCCACTCGCGGGTATAAATGAAGGAAGTTCCAAAGCTAGGGGAAACAAGCAACAGCTGAAGGGTTGCAAAGCCTCTTTTTAAAGTTATCGCCTATGGAAACCAGTCCAGCATGTGACACCAAGATCAAAGCTCCTGCCGATTACAAATATAATGATTCAGATGTTATTAAAAAAAGACGAAACTCAGAACTTTCTAAATGTCACTCGTCTTTTAACTTCAAAGCGTCGGTAATTGCTGCACCAGCCTCTGGAGAAAGATAGGAGGGGACTACTAAGCCACATCACGTATGCCGAATGCTCCAGTTTTTAAACAGTCTGCCAGGATGTGGAATGTGTACATACACACACACACACACACACACACACACACACACACACACACACACACACACACACACACACACAAGAATTACAGTGGAAGAGCCCAGTTATCACAACTGACTCAGTGAGACATTCAAGGCGTTTGCTGTAGGTAGGCTTGGCAGAGTACCTTTTTTTTTAAAAATAATTTTTTAAATAATTTCAATAGATGTTTATTTTTAAGCATTTGTTTTCTATTTTTATTGATTTAAATGTTCACATTTGCACAAAGTGATGGGCTTTAAGCATTTTTTTATTTTTATCAATTTCAATTTTCCGTTGTGAGAAATGGGGGGGGGGGGGGAAATCAGACAATTTAATGACAGCAGACAGATTCAAAAAGGTAACGCTTTATAACTATTAAAACACAAAATTGTCAGCATCACATGTCAAAATATATAAGCTAAATGTCCTTAAATCAAACGCTAACAAGTTTACGAGCAGCGTTTTTCTTACTTTGCGTGTCTGTAAATTTCGATCATCATGGATGGAAATACATTATCAGCGCGTGCGTGCACGATGAAATTGACGTTTACCGACATTTACCAATAAACATCTAATCCTTCCAAACCTAGCTATAGGCAGCCACGTGATTTAAACAGCAAAGGAAACAAAGGCAGCTCAAATCCATTGTGTGGGAAGCCAGGTACTGGAGTAGGTCATGCTGAAAAACATCCTTATTCCAAAAGAGAAGGTTGTAACCAGGCTAGGTCTGAAATGCACGGATGCAATTATCTATTCAGTTCAAGTGACTGGGATATTAAAAGGTTCCAAACTGTGAACAATTAATTTACAGTAAGATTAACATAAACCTCCTCCAATAATTAGCGGGAAGGAGAGGCAGATAAGCATTACAATTTTATGGGTGTTAATGCGAAAAAAGTAATTTGCAATTGGTAATGCAGGTCAGGCACAGATGTTTCCGCTGATAATTCAGCACAGTCAACCGCAGCGCGTGTCAACATCATTGTCTGCAAAAGGGTGTTGTAAACAATCGGTAAGAGGAGGGCTACAAACTGAATCCTAGCTAGTGGGACACGCACAAAAACGTAGAGACGAGTTTATGGATGCTGGGTGGTTCTCAGTCTTTTGAGGCAAATGATAGTTTACATTGCCTGCACCAACCAGTGCCCATTGCCTTCTGTTCAGTTGCTCATACTTACCTCTCGTGGAAACTGTTTGCTTGATAATGAATTACAACGTACACAGCTGAATGGCAGCTAGGGTGACCAGACAGCAAGTGTGAAAAATCACTGGACAGGGGTTAGAGGGTAATAGGAGCCTATATAAGAAAAGGACCCAAAAATCAGAACTGTCCCTATAAAATCAGGACATCTGGTCACCCTAATGGCAGCTAGACAGTGGTGTGTACAACGGGCCAAGAACAGACTCAACACTAATAACATGGAGAATGGGAGACTAGTGTACTTGTTGCAAAAGGCTTGGCAATACCACTGGTTTGGAACAGCTGATGTAGGGCATCCATTTGCTTGTGCTTTTTGATCTTTGCAATACTAATGTGATCTCTAACCTTCCAGATTTGGTTTCTGTGACTCCGCAACCAAACTGACCCTCGGCATTAAGAGCATTGTCCTGAGCGCCAGCCCAGGGAAGACTTCTGC
The DNA here is from genome assembly GCF_028017835.1 of Emys orbicularis. Classification (NCBI taxonomy): domain Eukaryota; kingdom Metazoa; phylum Chordata; order Testudines; family Emydidae; genus Emys; species Emys orbicularis. The sequence goes on from NC_088704.1 coordinate 16,380,091, forward strand.
TCCATCACCTGATGAATCTCATTTCATCTAGGGAAGAACAGACAAACAAAGCCAACGTTCTTCCTGGAAAAGTGAAACAAGCGACCAAGAAAGGAGCATTGTCTGGCTCGGAGGAGCTAAGCCGTGGACACAAATCTCCAGATGAGAAATTACCTCTTCCCTGATTTCATAAGCATTAGCCCAGATCACGGCATTACAAGTATCAGGAACACCAAGAGCGGCAGAAAGGTGGTGAATACCTCATCATAGTAACATTTAGCACTTATTAGCAGGCCTTGGTAAGGGGATGATGACAAGCAACGTAACAATAAAACAATTTACAAAGACTAATCCAAACTAGCCAACTGCAAGACGATCAGAAGCAGCATAATCTACAGCTCTTCAGCGGGGCTTTACTTTATCAGCACATGGAATGGAAGAAAAGTTTGGAACAGTCAGGGCTTCTCTACAGTTAGAAATTGACCAAAATAGCTATTCTGAAGTAGTTATAAATCCACCTGTGGACATTCTTATGGCAGAATCAGAGTGCCTTTTCCCAATTTAATGTAATCCACTGGATTCTGGGATAAATATTCGGAAATCAGTGTTTTGGAAAATGTTCAAGTATAGACTAGCCCTTAGGGATGAGCATCCCCCTAAAAGGTTTGGCGTGTGAGCATCCCCCTAAAAGGTTTGGCGTGTGAGTTCAGAGGAGTCATGCACAGCCCAGATCCGGTAAGGCTGGTTAGATCCTTACAGGCCCAGACGAAAATAAGGATCTTCCCAGGGAGTTTCAGTCACTTAAGAAGTTTGACATCAATGCAGGAAACTGTCTCAGAAATGAAGAGACAACATTTCTCTGAGCTGCAAATGCTGTTCTTCACAAGAGGTTCCTTTTCCAAGGAGTTTGATTCTTAAGGGTTGGTTTTGTGACGTCTTCCTTAAAAACCCATCTTTCTACATGACCTTCCAGGAGACCTTTCAGCTGTTTACATATCCAAAGAGCTGTATAAACACACGAGCTAATTAATACTAATTAATCCTCATGTTGAGAAATACTATGCCATCAAGTAATTAGAAACTGTTTCATAACATGCTTGCACAAAGCAGGGGGCAAAGTTAAATTCAGCATTTCCTACTGGAACCTGCAGCCTTAAAGCTCCTTTCGTGTAATTTTCCATGGAATACCCCCATGTACAAGCACAGAACAAAGGGCGAAGGCCCTGATCCTGCAGTAAGTTCCTTGCATCGCAGGTTTTCTCCGCATGGAGCTCTGCAGGATTGGAACCTTGCTGTAAAAAGCAGCGCTACTACATCTGTAACACCACCATCTGGGGAGAATACCTCAGCTTCTCCCTTTAAGGAGACTCCACATTTTGCACTGCTCAAAAGGTCCTACTGCATTTTTGCTCTAGGGCTGAGAAGTGCAGCCATTGCAAACCATCTGTGTCGGGAAAGCGGAGACTCCTATAATTCACAGATCCGGAGGCCTGCACTTCTCTGAATGGATGGCTACATGAAACAGTACAACCAGGGTAACACTAATATTCCTCACCTTGTCAATAAAGGGAGACCAAATGCAGTTAGGGGGCCACTCCAGACTTCCTCCTGTCAGGCATGACGAAGGGGTTTCCCAGTCCCCACCCAGTTGTGACTCATGAATTTTATGAAATTGATTAAATGGTCGCCGCCCACCACGTGTTGATCCGTTTCCTCTCCCATCACACACACACTCCCTGCTCCCACCGAAGTCAACGGCACGGGACAAGGCTCACTGGGCTTATAGGAGGCATTGGGCCTGATTCTGCACCACTGAAATCAATGGGAATTTTCCCATTGACTTCACTCGGAGTGGAGAACACTCAGCACCTCCCAGGATTGGGCCCTCCGTATTTAACAGCCACCTCTGAATGCCACCGTTGTAACAAAGTTAATGAACACGCTACCTCTGTCAGCAGAAAAAGAGAACACACGGCCGGCGCTGACATTTTTGATGAGCCCAATTAAAACGTAAAGCTTTTGAGGTTTGTTTCTCTCTTTTCAAGTACATCTTGACGTCTGAATCGTTGGAGACTTGGGTTCTGGTAAGTTTTTTTCAATGAGCCTTTAGACAGTTTCATTTCAATGAGCCACAGCGTTTCTCCTTCACGTTCCCGTGCTGCTAACAATGATCCCATTAGACGGTTAAAAAATATAAATAAATATATATATATCTCAAACGTTACGCTCAAAAAATTCACTCATCCTTCAAGGAGTCCTTCTGGTTGCGAGGCTCCCGTTTAAGAAAGGGGAAAGATGACCTTATGATTAGGAGCTGGGTTGGGATACAGGAGAGCTGGGTTCAAATCACAGAGGTGCCTGCTGTCACACCAGGCAAGTCACTTCCCTCTCGTGCCTCAGTTTCCTACTTGGAAAATAGGGATTGGCTTCCTTTGTCTTGTACCTATTTAGATTGCAAGCTTTGGGGGCGGAAGAGTCTCTTACTACGTATCTGTACAGCGCCTAGCACCGGGGGGCCCTGATCTTGGCCAAGGGCTCTAGGAGCAACCATAATATAAATAGCAGCAGCTTTCCTTTCATGTAGGAATGGGTGGGAAAAACTGGAATAAGGCAGAAACCCCTGGATTATCCATTCTTGCAGGTCTGGAAAGTGGCCAGCACCCTGTACTTAAACTAAATCATAATTAATAAAAAAAACTGAGGCTCTTAAAAAGATGCATTTCAGAGACTTTGGGATTCCACTGGGATTTTTTAAAAAAACATATGTAAAAATATGTAACATCACTCATCTCTTACTGTTCATGTGTAGATCTCAATGCACTTTGCAAAATAAACCAAATATCGTGATCCCCATTTTACAGATGGGAAGACAGAGGCACACAGCCAGGAAGTGACCTGTCCATTGTCACAAAGCAGGTCATTGACAGAGCTGGGAATGGAACTCGAGACTCCTGAGTCCAAGTCTCACCCCCTTATCCACCGCCCAAGTAAATGGGTTTTTGTAACAGCAACAAACAGCAGCAGGGGAACAATCAAAGTCCCTTTAAGCCTTAGTATGGAGAAATGGATTTTCCGACAGCCCAAAATATAACTATCTTTGCAATAATGTCAGTTCTGCACAGGAGGGCTAGCACAGTGCAATCACCAAACTGGCTGGCTTAGACTAAATCAGAAACTCGTCCCACTGCCAGAGCAAAACTAGGGATCTCCCACCCGTCGTACACTAAATCGCACACATAACTGCTTCCGAAACAGCAAGGGAATTTAGGTTAGATAAAAATAAACCCCACGGAGATAGCGAATGTGTTGGAAAGGATAAGGGCCCGGCCCAGCGGTGCGGAAGGCTGCTTGAACATCAGCCTGTTTGCATAAATGCTTTTCAGTTCAGCAGCTTAAATTGGGGGAATGGCGCCGAGCGGCAGGTATGGCCTTCGGGTCACTCCTCATGAGCAGGGCACGGAGAACTGAGAAGGAGCTCGTAGGGTTTGGCTTGTTCTTCTCCCATTCGGCAAGTCGCTAGTCACTTCCATCCCTCGCAGGCCATAGTAGTAGCCATCATCCTGGGCATTTCTGGGGCCCCTTTCACCCGAGCGCTTTGCTCCCTTTGTTAATACACTGCACAAACACCCCTGTTGTCAAGAAACTTGCAGCAGGGCCTGGTCCCCCGGCACTGGGCTGCAATGCAGCACCACTGGCTGCAAGACTGAGGAGAACGCAGCACAACTAAAACTTCAGGGGCAAGGGGGGGTGAGCAGCACGTAATCCAACCAACTGCCATGTAAACGTGGCACAGTGGTTGAAGCCTCTTACTATGGGGAAGAAGTTTACGGGGCCTTTAACTACCTCCAGTTTTCAGGTTGCTCAGTTTTAACAGCTCAGCCAAAAGAAGGGACCTCCAGCCTGGCAGTGTCAATTAACACAAAAGAGTTCAGGACCCACTCCGAGAGAAGAGCACCGCCATCAGCCACTCAGATACCACAGTGATGGATCCGGTCCTGGAACAGAGCTCCTGTGGTACCGAGATGTCTCCAGTCTGTCTCTAGCCTGACTCTGCTGGCCTTGGGAGGTCTGACTGGATCGTCAGTATTTATTCAATGTTGGTTTTATTCTCCAGTGCAAAAAACACGCTTGAAAACAGGAACAGTTTAGGGTGACCGTGTGTCCGGTTTTCGACCGGAACGCTCAGTCGAAAAGGGACCCTGGTGGCTCCAGTCAGCACCGCCGACCGGGCCGTTAAAAGTCCAGTTGGTGGTGCTGTGGAGCTAAGGCAGGCTAGTCCCTACCTGTCCTGGCACCGCGCTGCACCCCAAAAGCGGCCAGCAGATCCAGCTCCTAGGTTGGGGGGGGGAAGGAGAGAGCCACGGGGCTCTGCACACTGCCCCTACCCCGAGCACTGGCTTCTCATTCGCACCGGTTCCCAGACAATGGGAGTTGCAGGGGTGGTGCCTGCGGGCGAGAGCAGCACACAGAGCTGCCTGCCGCGCCTCCGCCTAGGAGCTGGACCTGCTGGCTGCCTCCAGGGTGCCTGCCTTAGCCACCCCGCTGCGTCGCTGACTGGGAGCCGCCAGAGGTAAGCCCATGCCCCAACCCCCCTGAAACCCAGAGCCCCCTCCTGCACCCCAACCCCCCCATCCCAGAGCCTGCACCCCCAGAGCCCCCTCCCACATCCTGAACCCCTCTGCCCCAAACCCCTCATCCCTGGCCCCACCCCAGAGCCCACATCCCCAGATAGAGCCCTCACCCCCCTGCCTCAACCTGCAGCCCCCCCCCCCCCACACACACACACTCTGAACTCATCTCCAGCTCCACCCCAGAGCCCGCACCCCCAGCTGGAGCCCTCACCCCCTCCCATACCCCAACCCCCTGCCCCAGGCCAGGGCCCCCTCCCACCCCCTGAATCCCTCTGCCCCACCCCCCAGCCTGGAGCCCCCTCCTGCACCCCAAACGCCTCAACCCCAGCCCCACCCCAGAGCCCACACCCCCAGCTGGAGCCCCACCCCCTCCCATACCCCAATCCCCTGCCCCAGCCCAGAGCCCCCTCCTGCACCCTGAACCCCTCATTTCTGGCCCCACCCCAGAGCCTGAACCCTCAGTTAGAGCCCTCACCCCCTCCCACACCCCAGCCCCATGAAAGTGAGTGAGGGTGGGGGAGGGCAAGCCACCGAGGGAGGGGGAATGTAGTGAGCAGGGGGCAGGGCCTTGGGGAAGTGGGGGGGGGGGCTTGAGTGTTCCGTTTTGTGCAATTAGAAAGTTGGCAACCCTAGTTACTTTGTCCATGTAGCAAACATGGAGATTTCTCCCTCGGTTCTGAAGGCAGATATTTAAATGGTCCCTTCTTGCTTGACTACTCCCTTGATTCCTTGGTAGTATCAAGGATTTGTACCAGCACACTTCTGGGAATAGTAGTTGAGCTTTTCAAAGCCATCTAAGGGCTTTAGCTACCTAAATCCTTTAGTCAGCTTTGAAAGAGCCCAGCGTCTATTAGTCATCTACTGCTGCAGGGCCACAAGGACGGAACACAAAGCAAGCTGCGTAGGACCTATATAAATAGCTTTTTAAATAAACATTTCTCAGTGACAAAGTGCTGGGTTGTATTTTTCTTTTATAGGACTATTTAAAACCTGGGGAACATTCCCACTTTGGGCTATAGCCATTTTAACATTCAAGATTCCGATTCAGCAAAGCTTTTGAGCAGACGCTTAATGCTAAAACACAGGTTTAAGCGCTTTGCTGAACACAGGTGGACTTAACCCTAAGCCTGTGCTTTGCCGAAGTGGGGCTAGAGAATTGTTGTGACGATACTGTTTAAAATGCGTGTCCCTTTTAAAGCAGGCGAGAAAGATAATACTGTAGAGTACAGCTGAGACAAATTCGTCTACAGGCCCAATCCTGCTCTCGCTAAAGAGAACAGTAAAAATCAGCTGCACTCAGAGCAGTCTCAGGCCCAATATGAACGTGTTTCTCACAGCCACGCATGAAGTTCTGTATCTGTTGACTCAGACGCACAAGTATGTCATAAACAACCTCCCACCCCCAAACGGACTGACGTTTAAAAACACATTGCACTTTCCTTCTACGGCGTACAGCACATGTGCATCCTACTGCAGGCTACAACATGTCACCCAGGTTTCCTTTGACAGCCAAAGCGCGTGTAGTCACATCTTCCAGCAGACGGGCCCAGCCACTTTCCCAGCAGCCCAGCGAGGTTTGGTACAATGCCGAGACAGGTTTCCTCAGCAGCGTTTCTGGTGAGACGACGGAGGTACTGAAATATTTTTAGGCCCCCCGTGCTCTCTGTGGGGCAGGAGAAGTATATCTATGGGCCGGATCCTCAGTTGGCATAAAAGTCAGCATGGCTCGGTTGAAAGCAATGGAGCTCAGCTGAGGATCTTGTCCCATACACCAGAGGGTTACAAAGTCAATCCCCACAGAGCTAACTGCACACGGCAGACAGCATATGCACCCTTACAGTTATGGCTGGGTCCAGATGAACCTATCTGCTTGGATTTTCCCCACTAAATAACCCTAGAATATTTATTTATTTATTTATTTTTACTACTTATTGGCCGTGGGCCATCCTGCAGACACTGGCTACCTACCAGCCCCCTTGACTACTAGCCCCCCCCAGACTGTAGAAACAAATTTCACTGATCTTGCTTTCAGTGGTGAATGCTACGCTTGGTGATTCCAATCAGACACACCTGTCAAAGCCAAGGCCCTAACATGATGTTCATGCCCTGCATTTAGGTGCTCAGAACGGTGCATAGGGGCAAATGGACATCACTCAAGTCCACCTTAAGCCCTATTTTGGAGGCTTGAGTCATGCACAGACCTTGTGCCAGCCCCGTGTACAGGGGTGATTAGTATCCCTACTTCCAGAGTTCAGTATCCAAATGCAGGCTTTGGACATCCCAGCAAGGGGCCTACATTTGAAAACTGTGCTCCTCATTATGCAATCAGGTATTAAAATTGCAGGCAGACTCTTACGCAATCATTAGTAGTCTCATCTTCTGCTGGGTACCAATAAAAGGGTATCGGATGTTTCTCTCAGACTGAATAGTCTCAGAGGATAGTAAACGGACATTGGTTTGCTAGATCCTTTTTGCCGTAAAAAGAAAAATCCCACAAAGCTGAAGGCTCAAAAGAGCCCCTCTCCGGCGGCTAACGGCACGTTCCTCCATGATCACCCACCCCGGAGACTTATAAACCTGTAGCCAATTGCAGCAATATCCTCATCAAATGGCCTAACTCAACACAACACAGTTCTGGCATCTACACTGCCAAGCTAATCCCCAGCGGGCCTCTGTAGCACATTGATTAAGAGAAACACAGAAAAGGAGAAAGAATGCGAGGTGTGTGGACTGAGTGATAGGGCACTGGATTGGGACTCAGGAGATCTGGGGTCTATTTCCAGTTCTGCCACTGATCTGCTCTATATCTCTGGGAAAGCCACTTCACCCTCTGATGCTCTCCCTTCCTACCCTCTGCCTGTCTTGTCTATTAAGACTCTAAGCTCTTTCGGGCACGGACCATCTCTTACTCTGTGTATGTAGGTGTATGCGTTGTGCTTAGGACGATGGGGCCCAAATCTTGTCTGATACCACCAGGCACAACCATAAAACAAATAAAAAATAATATATTTGAATGAAAAATGATCTTCCAGATCAATGGATATCAAAGCAGGCTTAAAACTGACCCCTCCAAAAAATCAGACAGACTGACTTACTCAGCAGAACTCTGCCTATTGTTAGTCACGTACCATGGACAAAAGGATGCACCCATTCTTTTGTTATGCCACCACATTTCACATTTATCCCTCTCCTATGAATTATACAACATTTACTCCAGAGCTCTACATGCAAATTCACTCTGATGCTTTCTTTGGAGGATGGGACATAAAGTGTTACAAAATTCCTTGACCATTTTTGAAGTTCTCGTGCAGCAAAAATAAGTTTAATTTCTTTTCTCCTCCACACACACTTGTGGACCTCGAAATATTCCAAAATAAATTGGGGGTTGGTGGGGAAAACAGATTTGCAGATCACAGGGCTTTGAGCAAAGGTACAATAAAAAACAATCAGTATGCATTTGTGCAGTTTGCAGTCTCAGGCAAAAGAGAGATCCTCATAAATTGAATTAAGTCTTTCCACTGACAATCTGGATGCTTCTGGAAATAAGAACTACATGCAAATAGCTTATAATTTAAGAGTGATACAGTATTTTCAATTATAGGTATTTAGATGCATCATAAACAGCCTGATTTTTACAGTGGAGAATGCTATTGGGGTCAATTGAGTTCCTAGACACCCTGCACTTTTGAAAATCAGGCCATTAATCTAAATGCCCAACTCAGCCCCCTGTTTTTGAAAATCGTGGCCTAAATAAAGAAACGTACCCACTCAATTCTACTTACTTAGTCTGGGCCCAATTCTACAAAGATAATGTACATAGGTAACTATATTCAAGCAAGTAGTCCCACTGGTATCTGTGGGATCACTCATGTTCGTAAAGCTATTCACACGTGAATATGCATGATCACGCCCTTACAAAGGCACAAATTCTTAAAAGGCAGAGTTTGAGTCAGTACCACAAACTAGAGAGTATTGGATGGGGGAGAGAAACTCCTGCACTCTCACATAATCTGAGTTTGTTCATAGGCATGAGGCCAGTAATTCCCCGCTGTACTCACATACCAGCTAAATCTAGATCCAAGCCACCGCGCAGCACACGTACACAGACACACAGACCAACCTACCCAGGACACCACTCTTCCATTGAAGCACGGTAGCTTTGCATTGTCATCCGAGATCTCCTCCTTCACCACCCTGAAAAATAAAACCATCAAGAGCTTGTATCAACATCAGATCCAGGTGGGCAGCGTTTAACAGGTTCTAATCTGTGACATCAAGACAGTTCTTTGCTCTGATCATCTCAACGTAGCACAGAGACCATAAACTGTAAGTAATGCTCCAGTCCTTTAGAGGGCATAATTGTACTCCTATGCTTTTTGTTCTGTTCATCTCCTAAGGTATCTAGTCCTATAGAGGGAATGCTGCTGGTTCTGATGCATTTCCTGTTCAATTACTCTGCATGCCATAAATTTCATCCAGAAGAGGGTTATTCATCTACTGGACAAAAAATGCTGGCCAGGTCAGTGAATGGGTCTGGTGGGCAAGCTGTCAACTCCCCTCTGGCTATGGAGTCCAGGATGTTCAGAAGTGAAGTCTCAGTAAATGTTATTTCAGCTGGGGACTTTTCATCTTAGTGATTGTTGAATCTGGGAAAAAGGCCAATATGAGCATCAAGATGCGACTGCCACCGGTTATAAACATATCTCAGTAGGTTTGCAAAGGGCTAGACACACATTTTAGTTATAGTTGTTTTTTTGAGAACCAGAAGCACCAAGCAGGATCCTGTATAAAGAGGTAGATTCAAAGCCCACTGAAGTCTTTTCACTGACTTCAAAGTGCTTTGGATCAAGCTCATAGAGAGAACACCAGATTCATTTCACATAGGCCACCAACCAGATAACAGTGTATCAACTTCCAGTTACTACTTACACTACAACCTGGAAGTAAAAGCTACTCCAGTATCAAATCTCTGTACGTTGCCTGTACTACCCCCTTGCTGCACCCTGCAGCTGTTCCTACAATTGAAGACAGAAAGTTATGAACACTGACCATTCGTTTTTTTCACTTTTCTTGATCTGTCCAAGTTATATACAAAAAACGGAATGTGTATGAAAAAGACACAGCCGAGATCAACAGACTCCAGGTCTCTGGAAGGACTTCAGATGGGAACTCGGTGCAGGCAGAAGTGGCAGAATCAGGCCCAGAGGTGGTGGGATCCTAATGATTTTAACATCAGTAAGTCTCCAGCACTGTACTGGTCAAGCCCCCTCTAGAGGGTAGGAGAAAGAGTGCAGAGGGAAAGAACAGAAAGGAAGCAGGTGGAGGAAGGGTGTGAGGGGTACAGCTGTTACAGCTAATGATAAAGGAAAGCAATGCACCATGTGTTGGGTCACATTTCTCTCTTGTTTTACAACCCAGTTCTTCACATCATCTGAAAACAGCAGGTGGAGCGTGATCAGCAGTGACTGTCCATCTGCCAGAGGGAACGGCAGTCATTTTCTTAACTCTGGCATCTCACTCCTGCCTTGCCATTCCAGGACAGCCTCTAGGCGCTAACCCAGGTCAGGGCTCTATTGTGCTAGGTGCTGCTCGCACACAGACCGTTCACACTGAACGCCTCACAATCTGGATGGACAAGCCAGAGGAAGTTCTTAAATCCCAGTCTGTGAAATGGGGATAATAGACTAATCTTAAAGGACTCCCCTGAGGTCACACAGGTAAGTTTGAAGCAGAGCTGGGCTTTGAACTCAGACCTTCTGCAGCACCACAGTCCAGCCCCTTTGCCCCAAGGCCATCCCTTCCCCTTAATTCAAGCACCCTTCACTCCACTCTTGGATCATCATTTTTCTCTTGCCGCTAATAAAGTTTTCTGGCTTTCCCCCCGCCCCATTCCCTTTTCTGAAGTGTTCACAAAGCTGCGGCCTGCCCCAAGGGGGATATGGATGAGCGCCAAGGTGCAGCTGTAGCTTGGAGTTCTTTTCCCTTGCAGAAGTGTGATGCCAAAGCTGTGTGATCTTCAGAAGGAGACAAATGAGGAGTTATTGTTAATCAGCTGCATGCAGCTCCAAAAATGCCAGGGAGCAGAACGGAGCATTGCCCCATCTCGCAGGCTGCTGCGGGCAGCAGCCGGAACCACAGAGGCTGTGCAGTGGGAGAGATATTACCCTTCAGCTCCTCATTCTGCTAACAGCACGGGCTGGCACAAGAACAAAGGTAAGATCCCAGCTCTGAAGGGGTCAATATTTCATTTATTTTCGGAGGTCCAATTCAAGCATCTCAACTCCCAAAGGAGGAGCGGCATCGCCGTATGCCATGCCAGCTACGTAGGAAGGAGGCGCATATGTTTGCTAGCAAGAGATGAAGCGTGTCAATTTTGTTTTCCACGGGACAGCCTCTAGTTTGCTTTCTTAAAGACACCCCACTCTCTGAACTAAAAAACCCTCCTCCCCCAAAAGCTTCCTCTAAAAGGAGCAACCCAGCTCGCTTTCACAGAACGTTTATTTCCATGTCGTTTGATTGCTGCTTTATAGCTGTGTAATAAAACAGCAGCAAACCTTGGACATCTGTTAACCAAAAAGGGGACTTGACTCATCTATTTGTCTTCCCAGAGCTTCTGACATCCATCCTCCCACCCAGCGATCCGCTCTACAGAAGGCGCGCTTTGCTAGTGGGAAGGCAGGCTCAGAACAGCTCCTAGGCTCATGCCTGCTTGAACAAATGCCTCTTCCGTGTGGGACCACATGCCTTGACCGCTGCAATCTCTCCCTCCTCTCTCTTTCAGCCTGTCTAAGCTCCAGCTGCCCAGCTCCATTTCCACTCCTGATGTCAGTCAGGATCTCCCCACTTTCTTGCGCCTTTATCCCAGTTTTGTCCTGCCTCGGCTGGCCCTCATCTCCACCTGCAGCCACCTTTGCTCTGCCCCAGTAACAGTCAGTCCCCCCACCCTCTCTGGCTCGCTGCCTGCTCCATTTCTGCTCCATGGTCGGCTACCAGGGAAAGGAGTTTTGTGTTTGAAGAAAGGATTTGAATGAACAGAAGGAGATGGGACAATATTATACCAGGGCAGAGGATCCCGTGTGGTTTCAATGTACCAGTGGGGAGAGGGGTTGTGCCAGGACTAAGGGATCTGGAGCAAGGCCCTCAGGATCCATTGCTACAGGGATTCACCTCACAGAGAGGATGCGGTAGGGCTGCTGTTCCTCCTCCATCCCCCCACATGCACCCTTGCAGTACGCAGCCCAGCTACTCGGACGAGGCTCCTGCGCCCTGTTCATCTTTGCACAGTTTGGCCATGTTGCAATCATGCATCAGAATCACAATGATCAGGAGTCACGTGACTGCAGGTCATAACATATGGAAATTGGCCATGAAAAAAAAAAAAAGCCCCCAAAACCAGATGCACGCCTATTCCCCCACCCCCCGCCCCGCTCCCCAGATACACACCCCACAGGGAAGAACCCAAAGCAATAATCAGAGAGGGGCCCAAGCTGCAAACTTCAAATCCAAGGCAGGGTTGGAATTTCCAACACCCCAAGGTTCAGAGCACAGAACGTGGCCCTGGATTTGATTCAGGCCCATCTAGAACAGTTATAATTCATTAGACCAACAGCAGGCCAAATTCACCCCACCACAATCTCTTTGCAGTTCATGGAGGTGTACTAGCTATGCATTTGGCCCTATGAGATCTAGTCACACGGGCTAGCACCACTCTGCAAGAGCATCAGCATTTAAAAGCACGAGGTGACAGTATAGCAACTGTCATCCCAACATCCTTTACAAACAGGAACGATTCCAGCCACCTCTGGCATGCGGCACAACAGTTGTTTAACAGCAGGCAGGAACACTTCATGGTACTTTGGGGAAGAAAGTGAAAAGAATTCTGTATCTCAATCAAAACAGCCCTGGGGCAACAGGCAGGGTGATTTAGGGCCCAATCCAAACCCTTTAAGTTAATGGAAAGATACCCTTTGGATCAGGCCCTTAAGGAGACAAAATGTAATTGCCCAAGTTAGTATTTGGATGCTACACCTGAGTTGAGGCCTCTGCTCCTACAAAAATTGCCTGTGGAATCTCTGAAGACAGCAGTACAGACTAACCTCTAACCCCATGCAGTTCACATGCTGACTCAAGAGAAAAATCACCCGCCGGGGTCAGTACCATTACTACTCACTCCCGGGTTCTCCTTAGAGGTCTCCCAATTCGAGTACTGACCACACACACAGACCCCCGTGTAACAGCCTCCATCCACCTATGCAGCTCCCGTTGATGCAGCATGAGCGGTGTGCGCAGACGGAGGACACAGGATTGCCATCAAACGCATTCCCAATTAAAAGGGCAGCAACCGTTCCAAACAGCGTCACACTGGAAATGAAAATCAACCGCCATGCCAAAAAGCTTCCTGACATCAGAATCCTGATTCTGAACTCTCCTCCCCTGAGGGTAGCAGAGGAAAGGTCACAGTCTTCCCGGTTTGCTCCAGCATCACAGAGCAGAGTCAGGGCCAAAGATTTTTAAACCTGCTCTTAAAATGGTCCTCAATTATTCACTCAACTCTATGTAACCTCCAGTTTTTACCAATTGGAGTGTTTAACTTTTAAGGCGGTTTGTTTGTTCTAATGTTCCAACACCCAGCAGCACAGGGCAGTGGGAGAAGATTGCTCACAATCTTCGGGGCGACCCACTGGATTTATTTATTTATAAATAAGTAAATACAAACCAGACATTCAAGTGACACTATTAGGAAGAAAACAGACATGCACCCCCAAACTGGGCTCAGTTCCAGGGTTTCCTTTCAAAGGGCTTCGTTCCACATTTTTAGCCCTTACATTTTTCATCCGAGGCTTCTCACCCCTTGAATTCTGAGTTCAAACAAGCCCTCAGATTCAAAGCAAAACTCAGCCAGAAATGAGGTTTGGGATCAAAGCCATGTCAAATCATCACATTCTTTGTGCCTTCTGCCCAGAGCCAACAGACTGCCCAAGTTAAGTCAAGAAGCATGTGCCCAATGCTCACCGAGGAAGGATGGCCTTGTGGTGAAGGGGGGGGGTCAAGAGATCTGGGGTCAACTCCCAACTCTGCCACAGACTGAGGCCGCATGCAAGTCATGCTCCCTGGCTCTCACAGTCTGGAAACGGGTAACAACATTGCCTTTGTCTAAGTTAAGCCCTTTGGGGCAGGCACAGGAATACCATAGTGCCTGTAATCAATGCACTCTCCCCCTTGGCAGAGAAGAGATTGGTCTGGGTTCACACGCAACAAGGTCTATATTGAGGCTGCTGCACACGGATTGACCCTGTGGTTCTCCCTGGCTCCCACGCTAAATAAAATAGCTTGTACTGCTGAATAGCACTGCACACAGCCTCCCTAAATCCTGGCGTGGACTCCACAGTGATGGAAGAGACAGTTGACTACACTACAGTCAATACCTCTGGAGTCATCCAGATGAATACAGCAGTATCTAAATCAACTAGTGGTTCCAGACTACTGGGAGTAATTAGCAATTGCCTTGAAGCTGTGTGTTCGCAACAAATCCCCAGTGAGCCAGCTTCTAGCTCTACTAAACCGTTACAGATGTCATCTTTCAACAGGGCACATTCAACTAGGTTTTTATGACTGTTGCTTTAGGCTAGAGAGAGTTCTCACTTAAACAAGATAAGATTAAGATTAAGGAAGTGTGAGCTCTGAAATCCCAGCACCTTTCCCACCACTCCCCAATCTCTGTCTCAAAAGCTGCAATCTATCAGAAACCACTCTCAAACGTCAAGGCAAAGCAGGTAGTTCTAGGGGTTCCTGAAAAGGCCAGCGGAAGAGAAGTTTTAAAGAAGAATGAATTGTTTGGGGGGAGGAGGGAGTTAAGCATGGTGGATAAAAATTGATGATTTTTTTTCAGATTTTTATTTAAATTGAATACTTTTTTAAAAAAAATAAGCCTATTTAAAATTAAATTTGAAATTACGACAACCTGTATCAAGGCCCAAATTTACTAGAACCTATAAAAATATTTTAAATTAAATTTCAAAAGTAACATCCAAGCAGTACATGTTTGCTGCCAAAGTTTTAAAGAAAATCAGACAACTGCACAGGTGGAAGTCGCTGGCTAAGCACCTGGAACCAGAGTTTGTTGAAGTGCTACACCAGCTTTTGGCAACAGTAGCCTCTTCTGTAGATGCAAAAAGAATATTTTCTTCTTTTCAGCGTATTCATCTAATTCAGTTCAATGACTATTCAGTCACAGTTCAGAAACTGATTGGGAGCTGAAAAGGCAGGAAAGCTTGTTTTCCTCATCCAAGCTACGAATAAAAACTAGGTGTGAGGATGAGATCTACTAATTCTAAAATCTTGAAAGACATGGTGTCCAGAAACAATTAGTTCAATTCACTAACTACTGATCATACTTCCTTTGTTTAATAAGTTCATTTAAAATACAAAACATGTTTTGTCAAGCTTACTTTATTCCCCTATTTATCCAGCACATTCAAGGGAGTTTTATTTAAAAAAAAAAAAAAAATTATTGTTCTTGTGCATTTTTAATTGAATTATAATTCCTAGCCAAATGCAGTTTGACACTAATCTGGAGTAAAAAAAACCAAATCTAGTAAATAAGAAATGAGTCATTCATCATTTTCTACCATAATAAAAAAAGTAAACATTAAGAATCTGATAAATGTAAGTTAAAATATAGAATTCCTTAAATAAATGTGTGGAGATATAATATATCCTCCTGGTTAGCAAAAAGTACCAAATTTAGTGTAGAAGGCTCTATTTAGTTGCAAATCAACTTGTTTTAATAATTACCAACCAATGAGAATCAACGTTTCTATAGTCAAATAAACTAAAAATTACAAACGCAAAACAAGATTAAAATCAATTATTTAAACCAAGGTTAAATAAATAAATAAAATAAAGGTTTCCTGCTTACTGATTTAAATTGTGATTAAAATTGGTGATTTAAATCAATCCACTCTGTTTTTAAGATACTAAGATCTTGTACCGTGAGTGCTTAAGTTTTGAAAGGGCTTAAATGCTTTGGTGAATGCTCAGAGTTTTCAGTCCGAAAATGCAATAAAAATGCATCACAGAACTTCCGCGTTAATTTGGCGCAATGATTTCACTTCAGATTTGCTCAAATTCCAAGACAAGAGTTTATTTCATAGTTACCAGCCTTATACTCTCATTCAGTCCTGAATTGGAGCCAGGCTGGGTGCTTTCTGGCTCATGTGTCACTAGTAATAAAGATTCTGCAGGCCCAGTTCTTCCCTCCATTACAACAACTCTGCAGTGTCACTATCGTCAGTAGGATCGAAGAGATGAAACCCGGGGCAGAATTAGTTAGCAGGAAACCGCAATTTAAATAATTGATTTAAATCTTGTTTTGCATTTGTAATTTTTTTTGGTCACCTTGAAGCCTAGTAAATTTCAATACACTGTGGTTATAAGACCACATTTTCCATTATTTATGTTTTTCTCTCCCCTGTTGCTGTGTTGAAGACCCACATGAACCATGGGGAGATGGACTATACTGCGCTGTCAGATGAACAAAATCAACAAAGGGGGAGGGAGGGAATATTTTCTCTCTGTAATCTCTGTTAAAGATCTTAGTAATAATACTACAACTTTCTTTTTGCATCCAATAGCTGGAAGTTGAAGCTAGACAAATTCCGATAGGAAAGACAGTGTAAATTTTTAATGGTGACAGTAATTAACCATTGGAATAGTTTACCCAGGGTAGATTCTTCAATCGCTGACCATTATAAAAATCAAGATGGGATGTTCTTCTAAAAGCGCTGCTCTAGGAATTATTTTGGGGAAGTTCTCTGGCCAGTGCGACGCAGGTGGTCAGATGAGTGATCACAATGGTCTCTTCTGGCCTTCGAATCTATGAATCCATAGATTTCAAAGCCCTTTGTGCAAAAAAGAGGTAAGTATCAATTTCTCCTTTTTTATACAGGGTCTTCAATGCTGGTAGGCAACACATTTACAGCCAGGAGCACACTTTTAAGCAGGCTGGGTCCCTTCACGTTACTAGAACGGACATTTTAAAATGCCAATTGAGAGTTTATTTCTGTATTTGCACTTTCCATTGTCCAAAGCAGAGAACGGACTATTCGATTTCACAAGCATCAAACTGCAATTTTGGGATTGCAAACACTTGTGCAGGGAGAGGGGTATTGGCTATTGAAATGCTTCCAGTGGAAATTCAGGAGTGTCATGGAAATTTCTATTAGTCAGTTTTTGTTTAAAATAAAACCCTACAATTTGGGCCAAGTTTCGATCGGACAGTATCCATTTAATCTGGACAAGAATAGGAACCCACTGCCAAAACTTGTCATCAGAGCCACATGGGCAGATCCTACAGCTGGCACTAGGGTGACCAGATGTCCCGATTTTATAGGGACAGTCCCGATTTCTGGGTCTTTTTCTTATATAGGCTTCTATTACCCCTCACCCCGTCCCGATTTTTCACATTTGCTGTCTGGTCACCCTAGCTGGCACAGAGCCACCGTGACCTCAACCCAAATTCAGCAAAGCATTTAAGCATATGCTTAACCTTATGCACGTGGCTTCAGTCCCATTCAATCGGATTTAAGCATATGCTTCAGTGTATTGCTGAATCCTCACTGAGGCTCTTCAC
The DNA here is from genome assembly GCF_028017835.1 of Emys orbicularis. Taxonomy (NCBI): domain Eukaryota; kingdom Metazoa; phylum Chordata; order Testudines; family Emydidae; genus Emys; species Emys orbicularis. The sequence goes on from NC_088704.1 coordinate 16,397,332, forward strand.
GGATCCAGCTGCAGGATCAGGATTTAAGATGCTGCAATAATTTTATGCTGGGGCTACATCTTAAGCTAGAGTGGCAATTTTTGGTACAGAAATGTCATTTACTGGGAATTATACTCCAATCCTGCACATCTGTATGCACTAGTTTACTCTACTTACGTGAGCAGAGCCAGAGAAGTCAGCAAGGCTACTCACACAAGTAAATTTAAGCCTGTTCAGGTTTACAGTACTACGGCTCAAGTGTTTGACCTTTTGGGGCCACCCACTAAGCTCAGGGGTGTGGTAAGGGTCACGTGTTGGGAGGCAGCGGGTTATGTTGTTCATCAACTCCCCTCAATCGCTATGTTTTCCAAAGGCCTCGGTGGTCTTTAAAAAGACCCCTGATAGCCATGGAATATGTGATTTCCCTGCTACTCAGCACAGAACGCGTCAGCCGTAGGCTTGCTGGAAAACAGATTCATCAAAGCTACCACTTCCAAAACAATGCACTTTAGCACAGGATCTGCTGGGAAAGGGCTGCCAGCTCCGCTACAGCTTGAACTATCGAATACGGCCCCAGGCTACGAGGCAGGAGAATGACAGCCTGTAATTCCCGGCTCACTCTGGGTAGCAGCAAACAGTGCCAAGAATATCAAATGCTGCAGCCACCACTCATTTCATAAATCATTCTTTGTGCGGAAGAGGCAGCTCTCGGTTCCCAGGAGGTGGTGGCAGTGGGCTTAGGGAGGGAAGGAGAATGAAGCACATGGGTTCGTTCATTCAATTTGGGGACCTCTTTGAAAGCACAGATCAGGCAAAGGCCCCTTACTTGGCTACACAAGAGCGGAGGTGCAGGGCTCGTGAGGACGACGCGTGTCAGCGTCGGCGCCTGGGGAGTGCTAGAGGCTGCTCTCGCTAACACGCAACAGCGGCTCAGCATCTTGGGATTTGCAGGATCAGGCCCTGAGTGACAAGCTCGCTTCCTAAGCCCGGTCGAGGCTGGCACAGCGAGGAGGAGCAGAGAGGCCGGGCAGCTTCTCGTCTGCCAAAGGACTCCTGCCAAGCAGCTGGGGCAGGACTCCTTAAGTCAGACTGGGGGGGAGGGGCAGCTGCACAATGGGGAAGAGTAGGATGCCCCCCCCCCCCCCCCCCCCCCGCTGCCACAGCCTGCCCTATGATAATGAAAGCCATCAAGCCAGGGCCACTAGGCAGCTGGAAAAGTAGGTTCTACTCCTTACTCTGGAATGGGTATTTGCCACCTAAGCCACACCCTGCAGCCGGATAGAAGCCAGGTAGGTGCAGTGCTTATTCCTGCTAAGAGCAAGCGATTGCCGGACTGGGATCCTGCTATCCCTCTTTATTCCAGGTCTTCTATGTGCCCCTCAAGCCGGGGACTCTCTGGCCCAGGGACTGTCCATCAGTGTGTGTATTGCGCAGTCATCACTAAACAAACAGTGAGCAGTAAAAACACAACCGGGTTCCTGGAACCTGGGATCATCTCCTGGAGGTGGCCTGAGCGTGTCCCAGCAGCGCATCCTACCCTTCCAGTACAAGGGCAGGGCACGCCTCAGGAAGAGTGAGCCAGAGAGAGAAGCTCGCGCCAGTATTTTAGATTCACAATAACTTTGCCCTGTCCTGCCACCTGTCAGCAGAGGTGAACTTTTAAACCTCTCCACCCACCTGCCAGGTAGGTCAAGCGAAGTGCAGAGCCAGGAACAGAACCCAGGAAACCCCAAGTACTTCTGCTATGGACAGCTTAGAGCAAGCGGGCACTTTCTCCACGGTGCCTTCTCCAAGGGTCACGTTCTTCCCAGCATTCCATTGGGAGGAGATTTAAAATCCAATTCATACATGGAACCATCAGTCCTGGTAGCAGAAATCACCCTCCTTCCCTCACACCAGTCCCCTGGTCCTCCCCTTTCCTGCCCATCTAGGTTCCTATACCCTCCTTGTGCCCACCCTCTCTTCCTTTGGACTTGCAGCAGAAGCTTCACTTTGAAAACACTCAGAAGAAGAATCTGAGGCCAAGGAGGCATGGCCAGGCGGCACGGCGCGGCCCCAGGGGCAGGAGAGCCAGGCTCTGCGTCCGGCTCCGACACAGACTTCAGGTTCTACTTTCCACTGGCCGTGGTAGGGCTTCGAGCAGCCCCCCACCTCCTCTGGCTCTGGGGGGCAGGTGCATGGACTCAGGTTCCACCGGGGCTGGGCAGCGACCGCTGCTGAGCCCCGACTGTGAATTCAAGCTGCCTCGCAATGACGGGAACACTGTCTGCATCACCCAGGGGTGAATGCATCCTTAGCCACAGGTGGCCACAGGCCTTGCACAGGGTGACTCAAGCCTTCCCGCGTGGGACCTTGGGCAAATCTCTTCCCAGCCTCCCAGCTGCCCGACTTCACAGGCCTCAGCCATTAAATGCTTGAAGCTCCTCAGAGAGAAGGGCAAAGCAGCAGGGTAATTTGTCCTAAATTCAAAGCCAATTTGTCTCAGAGTCAGTAAGACGACAGAACTGGAGACAAGCTCATTGAAGCGCGGATTTTAGCAACAGAAGTTCAAGCCGCAGCTTCTCATGGGTGCCCACTTTGATTCCACTTATGAAGCAGCGGGTTCCCCCCCCCCCACAAAAAAAACCACCAGCTGTTTAAATTAGCAGCACAGTCTGCTAATCTGCGACATGTAAACCAGCCCGGAAGTTATTTATATTAACCCACTAGATGTTTTGGCAGCCCTTGAGTCTACAGCTCGCCCCAAGCCTCCTAACTGTGCTGTAATCTGCTTCGCTATACACATTAACATGGAACTAGGGGCCAGATTCTCAGCTGTGGAAACAGAAGTTGCTCCACTGAAGTCAGGCATTCCACTGAAGTCAACTGAGCTCTACCAGCCAAGGATCGGCCATTACCCCTTTAAATCTGCACAGAAAGTTTCTCCAGAATACCCAGATTACCTGGTAACATCAGTCTTGTTGGACCAATCTGCAAGGATTAAGACCCCCATGTAGACTATAAACACTGCAAGACATCAAGACTACCATGAGATTCCCTGGCAGGGCATAGCACCAACAGATAGGAGATTCTGTCATCATTGTGGGGGTCCACTCTAAAATACAAAGAACGCGTCAGTCCCTGTAAGGACAGAACGTATTTCAGAGTGCACATGGCAAACCAGTAGCAAAAAAAAAAAAAAACTCACCCCACTGATCACATGATGGGTTGGGAGTACTCCGAACAGAATTCAACACAGCTGCTCTAAAAATAGGTCCCTTTCAAAGCTGATTAACATTTCTGTTGGAATTCTTAATGAGAATTAAGAGTATAGTTTTGATAGCTAGGGCCTCGACACAAAAACATGGTTTGTTTAACCATCCCTCCTTGGGCGGGGGGGGGGGGGGGGGGGGAGTTCACAAAAATAACACCATCCATGAAATTAGCCGATGGGATCTGGCCGGGACACAGTGTTTATTCTGGAAATAGACTAGAAGGGATGGAATCTTTTTGCCAAGCAGGATAAACACCATGCTGCAGCGCAGCATCAGAAGGACCCTGCTTAACACAAAAGATCCACAGCCTTCTGTGATGCTGGAAAACCTTAGATCTCAGCTGCACCCCGCTGAGTTACCGAGCAGGAAACTGGGTTGAGCTGCGGAAGCTTTCAGAGGCAGATCCGCAGGTGCCTCTCTGTGGAAAGCTCATGCAAATGACTCCCTAGCCTAGGGATCTTTCCGCTCAATGCAGTAGAGCCAGAACGGAACCTATGCACCATTTTTTGAGCAGTTAAAGGACGACAATACTTTGCATTTCCATACAGGCCCTTGTATGAACCAACACTTGCATAAACCAGTCAGGAACACACATTGGCACACAACACAATTACTATACAAATGACACACCACAACAGCAGAAAGTTGGTACTAGAACCCTTTTCCTACAGCTTCCAAAGCAGAGGCCTCTACCACTGGAGCTAAAGGCGAGCTCCCTCAGCTGACAGAAATAGTAGGTCTTTTTTCCTCTTTGTGGGGTCAGCCACTAGAGGCCAACACCACCCAGGCATAAAGCACATTAAAAACTTGCCCCTGGACTCGGTGTTCCCCAGCCTGGGGTTAATGAAGAGACCACCCTGAGAACATATCGGATTAGACTCATTCTTAGAGGTCCTATAAAAAAATTCAAGGACAGACCTTATGCATTGGGCATTCGGGGAAGCTGCTTCTTTTAAGCAGAGTTAGGATCTCATCAGACTGTCCTAACGCTGAAAAATCCACAGCCCTGAGCGACAGTTATACCGACCTTAACCCCCATGTAGACGGTGCTACGTGAACAGGAGAACGTCCCCTGTTGACATAGCTACCGCCTCTCAGGGAGGTGGATTCATGCGCAGACAGGAGATCTCTCTCCCATTGACACAGATCATCTTCATTAAAGCACTGCCGTGGCACAGCCTTAAGTGAAGACGCCACTACGCTGAGGGGAGAGAGCTCACCCATCGGCATAGTCAATCCACCTCCCTGAGAGGCGGTAGCTATGACGACAGGACAAGTTCTCCCATCGACAACGCTGTCTACATGGGGTGGGGGGGAGAAGGTCGGAATAACTATGATGCTTAGGGCTGTGGATTTTTCACACCCCTGAGCGATGTAGTTACACCGACACAGGTCTGTAGCGGAGATCAGCCTACCCACTGAAAACCATTAGCACCCACGAAACGAGGTGACGCTTTCTCCAAACTCAGAGAAACTCGGCCCTTTCAGGTTTTATACCACTCGCTTCTGAGGACAGGTAACAAGGCAAGGTCAGGGAGCAGAACCCCCGAGTCCTGCCTCCCAATTTCCTGCATTAAGGAGGCAGCGTGGCTAGTAACTGCTCATGTTATCGCGAGAGACGGTTGAGGATCTCCTCAGGGCACACATGAATGACCAAGATGACAGTGGATCATTTTGGTCGCTTCAGTGGCTTGTTTTAAAAAAAAAAAAAAAAAAAAAAAAAAAAGTATTTAAATCAAAACAAACTCTGAAACGGAGTGAATCTAATTAAAGGCATGTAACGGGGCGTTAACCTAAGCTTAACATTTCAATGTGTAAAAATCAGACCACTCTTTGGGCAAGAGCAAACATTGTTCCTAACTGGGTCACAGAGTATAAAGGAGCCTAGGAGGAGAAATTGATGGGAAAACCTATAATGGGAGCAATAAGGTTACTTAGGGGACAGTGGGTAGGTCTATACTGCAACCGGAAGTGTGACTGCTGCACAGGTAGGCACAGCCACGCTAGCTTTGAGCTGGCCACGCAGCTAAAAAAACAGGAGAGTGGAAATGCAGCAGCATGAGCTTCGGCACAAGCTAACTTACCTAGCGTTCCCCAGCCGGCTAGTACAGCCTGAACTGAAGGCCAACCCGCCACATCTTCCCTGCGATTTTTGGCCCTGCTAGCTAGATTAAATCTAGTATGGGTATGCCTACCCACGCTGCAATCACACCTCCAATTGCCATGCAGACAAGGCAACATCCCAAGGCTAGTAGCAACCTTGCCTGGGTCTGGGATTTCATGCAAGGGCTCTGGAAAGGAGTGGTCCAGAGGATAGGACAGGAGGTCTAGGTGCATCTGACCCGGGCTTGCTGTGTGACACTGAGCATGTCGCTTCCCTCTTTGTACCCGCTTCCCCAGCTGCAAAATGGGAATAATGCTACAGACCTTTCTTTGAGCTCAGTGGAGGAGAAACACTATCACAACTAAGTGTTATTGACCAGCGATAAAGGACAATCCAGAGCTCTGTTAAACGTGGTCCACACCACATAAGACTCAAGAGTACATTTGCAGCCGGGGTAAGGAGTAAGGCAATCAGTAACTGAGCACAATGCTCTGACATGGTGGCTCACACTGAACGGTTCTACGTGTTTCAAACCAGCTGTGTTGGGCTCCCAGCCTAGTTCTTCCATTCCAATCTAGCCCAGCCCAGCCCAGCCCCTTTCCTGCTAGCCCTCTGCCCCTTGCCAGATTTTCCGAACATCACTGGAAGGCAATTTCTAATGTACAGTTCAACGTTGCTACTCTGGCTAAAACTTGTGTTGCATTTTATGTTAATACCAGTCCTCTCGTACAGATTTTAAAGCAATTTAATTGGGGACAATTCTCCCCAGCTACCACAGTGAGTGGCTCCTCTATTCCCAGGCTGATAACGCTTATGTTGTTTCATAGATGCTAGAGGTGGGAAAGACCTACTAGAGCATCTAGTTCATCCACTGCACATTTCTTCCCTAAGGAACAGGGTAACTTTCAGTCCTGCAAGTCAAGTATTTTCTAGACAACCCTAAAAAGACAGGGGAACTGAAACGTTCTGGCTGAAACGTCTATTGAAACAAACATTGTGACTTTAGCGCTGATCATTATTTTTTTCTCCATGATTGGGACTTTCCTGTGACATTAAATACCAATACTAAGCACAGAGGGATTTTTATCTGCAGAGCTCAAAGCACTTTGCCAAGCTGGAGAAGTACCATTATCCAGGGCTGCTGGAACAATTTGTATAGTGGGGGTGCTGAGAGCCATTGAACCAAACTGTAAACCCTCTATGTAATGGAAACCACTTCAAGCCAGGAGGTGTGGCAGAACCCCCAGCACTCCTCCTTCTAGCACCTATGCCATTAGCCACATTTCATAGCTCAAGAAGTTGAAGCATAGAATGCAACACACTTAAGATCATGCCATCAGTCAATCAACGGCACAGGTGGTTAAAATGCAGATATCCTGTTCCCAGGTGAATGGCTTAGTCACTAGACCAGGCTACCTCCCAAAATATTTCTGACACATTTTAGGTATGTATTTCACACACACACACGTTTTACAAAACCTAACACGAACAGAAAGCTTTTCTTTTTTTTTTTTTTTTTTTTTGTTTTGTTTTTTGTTTTAAAAAGACACAGTTCAGGTCAATCATTTTTTTGTTTAAACAAACAATCCCCTGCCGCACAGGAAACCTAAACACCATAGCATCTTGCGAGGGTCTGAGACTCACAATGCAACAGTAATTATAAGACAAAGTGACAAAGCACCCCAGTTTCACTGAGTGCAGACCAGAATAAAGCGAACAGGCTGCACAAATGGAGCAAAGCAAATTCCATTTCTAAAACCTCTTTCAGTTGTAATAATCTAGGGTGGTTTTAGTAGCACAAGGAAGGAACCAACACATGGGAATTTCATTCTGACATCATTTCAAAATGGAAAAAACCTCATCTGAGAGGCATCAGGCGCTTCCACGGGGGGTGCGAGTCACAGAGTGCCCAGCTGAGCGAAGTGCAAGCATTGATGCATTAGCAGAGTGATAGAATAGTGAACAAAAGGAATGATACCGTTACTGAATACAGCACTTGCTTCTCCCTCTCCTCCTTCAAACCCACTTATGAGAAATCCACCGGTTCTGCGATGCATCCAGCAATGCCGACCGCACACTGCTCTGCCTTTGCACTGCACGATGGTACAGCACAGTATCGTACCCTTGAGATTAAAGCTTCTCTGGGGCAGGGAAATTGTTATTTCTCGGGCACCGTTCACCTATCATACAGCACAGCGCTCACATGGGGCACTAGGAAATGATACGAAATAAAGAAGTGGTGTGTGGATCTTGATTAAGTTTAGGCTGCAGCTCAAGATTTGATTTGACAGACAAGGGGACAGGCTCTGTTCTGATGATACTCAAAGCCAAATCAATGCACAAGGTCAGATTTTAACCCAACCTGGCAGAAGTCTCTCAAAAGTTGATCTTGCAAGAGCTGGACTTCCAAAATCCTGGGCTACAGCTGAGCCATATTGCCAAGAACAGGCCACTTCCACTTCCACAGCTAAAACGAGAGAGGAATCTAATCCAGACATTCTAACGCAACCCTGTCCTATCCACCCCAACACACAAACACACACACTTTAAACTGGATTACTGGCACGTGTCAAGTTAAGCACGCGTCTAAGTCTTTGCCGGACTGGGCCTAAGTGAGGTCAGGAGACAATAGTATTTGGGGTCAGAATATAACAGAACAGGTTAGACAAGTACATGCATGTGACAGGACAGGAAGTGAAACATAACTGGATGGTGAAATCGACAAGCTTGTATAAAGATGCCAAACTTTTCTCTTGGCTGTCCGCTGTTAGCCGGTGTTAGGACACTGCATCAGTCCACTGAGTAAATGTTGCTGACCCACTGTGGCAGAAGCATTCACCTGGAATAAAGAGATGGGTGTAGCCCTCTGGCCAGAGGGAGCTAGGGATGTCCTCCAGAGAAGTATTACATCTCCTTTGCCATTTATCTCTAAATTTAATTGTTCAGAGAGGTAAATGGTGACTTTGTGGTTAAGGACGTATATTGGTCTCAAGAGATCTGAGTTCAGCTCCTAGCTACACCAGACTCCCTGTGTGACCTTGGCCAGCTCGTTTGTATCTCAATAGCACACCCTACAAGCTGAGGATAAATCATTCTCTCCGGCATTCTTCTTCTGCCTTGTCTATTTAGATTGTGAACTCTTTGGGGCAGGGACGATCTCTTACTTGGTGTCTGTACAGCGCCTAACCCCATGGGGTCCTGATCTTGGTTGGCGCTACCATAATAAATATGGTCAAAACAAACAAAATACCTCTGAAGCAGAAGATATCAAAAGAGAGGGTAATATCTCAGCCCACAATGCTGGTGGCATCTGCTGCTATGCACTGGGGAATTTTAAAGACGGTTTTAATAATTTAAACCAACAGTCTCTTTTGAAAGAAGGTTTAAAAAAAAAAACAAGAAGCCCTACCTTCCCCTCCAAAATATGCTACCTAAAGATATTTACATAAATTAAACAAAAATGTTATCAATGACAGCGATAGTAAAAATGTAACATAACTCAAGGCTGGATCTGAAATATACATGTTCTCCATTTTCACAAAAAGCTTTTAATTAAAAAAAAAAAAAGAAGGAGGAAAAAAAGGGACCCCAGTCTCCTTGAGCCAACTGTTTCGGCAGATCATAAATAAAAGAAGATTTACTGCAGCATCTTTTAAGCCTCATCAAACATGACTGCATAATTTATCTTTCACTACTCGCTCCACACCAGAAAGGCTGATCTGAAGGCGCCTGATAAAAATGAAAAGTGATACAAAACATGTCAACAACCACTGCCTGGATAGCTATTGAAGTTGCTCATACCAAATATGTGCAACGACTGCCTTGCCCGCAAGCGTAAGCCCAAAAGAAAACCACAACTGCAAACTTTCCAGGCATGGCATTTAAAAAAAAAAAAAAAAATCTTTAAAGAATCCACCATTCCTCAAATGTCACCCTTCAGTTACGGTGCTGGGGGTGACTTGGTATTTCTGTGCTGTGTGTCATTTATTCCAGATGCAGCTCCTGCTAGAACACATGTTGCGATGTTGGCTGGGCGAGCCAATATTCCCCTTGCCCTGAGCCTGCAAAGAGACCTAACCATTGCTCTGCCGTGAGGAAAAGCCCACCGCTCGTTATGGACTCCTGCCATCATTATAGGGTTACTGAGCTCAGGGCCCCATTGTGCTAGGCAACGTGTATGCATACTGGGAGTGACCGTCCCTGCTCTGCATAGCGTACAGTTAGGGTGACCAGATGTCCTGATTTTATAGGGACAGTGCCAATTTTTGGGTCTTTTTCTTATATAGGATCCTATTATCCCCCGCCCCCGTCCCGATTTTTCACGCTTGCTGTCTGGTCACCTACAGTCTACAGAAGACACGACAAGGGGTGGGAGGGGAAGCGGAGAAATGAAGTTACTTGATCAAGGTCATTCAGGTAGTCAGAGAGCAGAGACTAGAACACCGCTCTGCTGAGCACTGGGTCTTGGGGCCTATCCACTGCAACTTACACTAGCTCCCAAAGATTCAACTGCAAAAGCTTCTGTGATGAGCCGCAGGTTTCAGAAAATTCTCTGCAGCAATATCCCACTGGCCAATGGACACGTCACCCTCCGCCACTTCAATGGCTCTGCTGGGAGGCAGCACAGTCCCTCGACTAGGACGTAGATGACTTCTAGCCACAGCTCTGACACTGGCCTACCGGGACATGGTGGCCAAGTCACTTCACCTCTGTGTTTCACTTTCCCTAGCCATAGAGAGGGAAAATGCTGCTTTACCCACCTTCACAAAGCACTTTGAAATCCATGGATGAAAAGCACCCGTTAAGAACTAAGTGTCCTGTTGTTATGGTAGAGCCAAGCAAACCCACAACAGAGGTAGGAGTAGAACCCAGGAGTCCTGATCTAACCAATGCTCTCTGCAAGGGTTTGGAGTAGAACTGGGAAACTGTTCACAGCAAACTGTACATTTAATGAATTTAGCGCCGGTGCTTATTGGACACGTGAATAGACAGCAAAGGCTGTTTGCAGAAAGCTTGCATTCAAAATGTGATTAATGGTTTATACGAACATACTTCTGCCTATAAGCTGATTGTTAACTATTAGCAACTACTCAAAGTGATAGCTGCAATTTATAGCCTTATTTAGGCTTGTAACTGGTCCAGCTAAATCATATCCTCTCTTTTTCTGCTCTGACAGGATGTTTTCAAAATGGCAGCTGAAAACATCTATTCTATGGTGTATCTACACTTCAGCGTAAACTCGATCTGCAGGACCTGGATTTGCAGTTTCCGAGCCTGCGCTTCAGTGTCCACACTGCATTGTAATCTGGGCTTACAATTGCTGCACCCAAGTCTCTCAGCAGTGCTAACGCATCCCTACTGCTCTTAGGTCTGTGGTGTGAGCTGTGTTCACACTGGAAATGACAGTGTGTGGACCCAAAGTCACAGTGGGACTCAGACTGTGACCCTCCCCCGCAGGATTCTAGGACCCCAGTCCTGAGTGCTTGCTGACCCAAAGTCCAATTAATGCTGGTGTAGGAATGGAAGGGGCCCTTGGGCTCAAACATAAATCAGAGCCTGGGCTTAGTGTACAGTGTAGACACACCCTTAATGTGGATTCTAAAGTGAATTTGAAACACTCACTCTCGTGACCATTCTTGTGAACAAACATTTGCAAATGGCAAACGAACGGGATGGTGAACCAACATACATTTGTGCAGGGGGGAGCCAGTTTTTTCCCCCGGCATGGCATGCGCTTTGCCTGGGAGAATTCTTTTGTAAAACAAATTGAAGGAAAGAATTTAAGCTTTTTACAGCTGGGGTGAAATAAAATCTGAATTGGAACTTCTACCTGAAGAGTAACAAGTCTAATCTAATGTATCCCGTCTGGGTGCCTCTGGGGCCCTTCCATCACTGTAGTATCAAGTGCCTCCCAATCATGCATGAATTTATCCCCATTGCACAGATAGGGAAACTAAGTCCACAGTGGCAAAGCGACTTGCCCAAAGTGGCAGAATCAAGAATTGAAGCCAGAGCCTGAGTCCCACTCCAGGGTTTTGATCACATTCTAGATTAACAAATCCTCATTAAAAAATGGAATACGTTTTCCTAGGAAAGGGCCTAGAAGGAAACTGCAAAGGGAGACTGCAGCAGACAGCGAGGTGGTGCTTGAATGCCCATTTGAAATGGCTGGCTCCGATTCTGTTTTCCCCAGGGTGCAATTATCTTCAAAACATCAGAGTGGCAAACTCTCCAAATAGCACTTACAGGCAACAGTCACGCGAAGTCAAGGCAGAGAAGCAGGCAGTTAAAAATCTAAGCCTCTGTAGGCTGAGGCCATGTCTTGACCTTTGCATACAAAGAACCATGTACTAATTCACCAAGGTGCTGCTGCTTCTAATATGCACTTGAAGTTTTGTTCTCCCAGCCGAGCCTCAGTGGAGAACAAAGGGTACAGTTCAGATGCTTTCACTAATCAAAAGTGGCTCCAGATCCTATCAGCGAGTGGCAAAGAAACCTGCCCAACTCCCAGAGGGGCTGGCCAAATCACCTGCCACCTCATAAAGATTTATCCTGTTTGTAGAGCAACTGCCTATTCAAATGGCATCGCCCGCCCGCCCCCCAGCGCAAGGCACCCGTAGTAGTCAGCACCATGGGGGGGGGGGGGTCATCCCATTATAGATTACTGAGAAAAGAATGTAAAAACTCCATCAGGGACCTAGACTTACAGAACTCACACTGTCCCCAGGGGGGATGCCATACAGAACTCTTAAGCAGCCCCTCCACCGTGGTACTGTGTACCGAAAAGCCCCATTAACAACCATCATCACTGGGGACCAAACTCAGGGCCTCCACAGCCAAAGCACACGCCTCTATGGGTCAAGACAAGTTTAAGTCCCCTAGCTGGTAGCTCCAGCAGACTCATATCCCCTGTGAATCAGAGGAGGAGGAGCGGATGCGTGCTCCCATCGCATGCAGCAGAAGTACAGGTGCATCTCACCCAGCACTGCAGACCCGTTCTTCAGCGGCAGAGCTGAATGCTGTGTGTGGAGACAGCAGGGTGAATCACAGGTCCTGCAGCACACAGTGCCAAGAGCTGGCATGGTTACCAGGTGCACCGTTCACACGCAAACGCTACGTGTAAAAAACAGCGAGCTGACAAGAGGGGTGGGGAGCAGCAAACTCAGAATTAAGGGGCAAAGTGTGTGTGTGTTCACAACAACATGCACCGTGGAATTGGTCTGGTGGTTGGAACAGGGGACTGGAGGCAGGACTCCTTGGTCTCTTTGCGGCTCTGGCACTCGCTGGGTGACCTTTAATCAGTCATTTCGTCAGTGCTTCAGCCTTTCCACTACTACAACTAACGTCTTAAGACACAACTCACCCTTTTGCCAAGACCCAGGGCAAGCTCCCAGCTCCACGTAAGTCAGACTCAACGATGCATAGGCGTCATACTAGCCTTCTGCACAGGGATGAATTTAACCCTTCAAGTCTGGGCTCTGTGTAAGCTCGAAAGCTTGTCTCTCTCACCAACAGAAGTTGACCAATACAAAAACATTACCTCACCCACCTTGTCTCTCTCATATCCTGGGACCATGACTGTGATACACCACCACTGCATACAATGGGTGAATACAGACACTCTCTCAAAGCATTTTGGAGTAAAAAGCATCATTATCCCCATACCAATACCATACCTTCCCATGATTAGTGAACTGTCAGAAAGTGCTCCCAGAAAGATGCCACAGACATGTAAAGCATTGCTGCTAGTTTGCTATCCTACAGGTCCCTACTCAGTCAAATTCCCACTGATGTTAATGAGTAATGGCTCGTTATTATTATTATTATTCAAAATGTCAAACATCAATAAAGAGAGACAATACCTGGAGGCCGCAAATGTCTGTTATCTTTGTAATTTGCTCACATTTTAAAATGGCCAAAGCAGTGTCTGAGAGCCAGGTGGGGGCGGGATTGTTATTTCCTGCTTCAAAGAAGACCGTTGTATAGCAAGATTAACACAGGGTGAATATGCAACTTGTAAGCCCCCCACACACACACACCCGGGACTGAATACTTTTAGTGGGAAGGCTGGCATGTACTTACATCTAACTGCAACCACAAACAGCAAGGGCTGCAAGACCAGCTACTAGATCTTTCCAGCTGGAATAGCAACATGCCGACACATTGACAACCCCAATAGCATCACATGCACATATATAGAAAAACCAGAAAACAAGCAACTGGCATTCAATAGCATCCTTAGTTTCTATGCCAAAGCAATTCAGAGTCATATGGTCTCACGTCTTGCCTTTAGAATTCAGCAGCAGAGCTAGATTTGTGCACGCAAAGGCTGTCACCAGCACTTTGGCTTATTGGTTGTCAAGCAATCTATTTTCAAAGGCAATAATACCAGTCACATATTGCAACCTTAAGAATCCATTTCTGTGTTAAAGGGGAGAAAAAAAAAATCTATAAAATCGTGTTCCTTCAGTCTCGTTCCATTTGCTTTGCTGTCACTGGTAACCATGGTGCAATCATTCTGAAACCAGAGCATTCATTTCAGTGTTCCTCTCCAGTGTAGCACTGTGGCGTTAATGACATCAGTACAAATTTCATGACAGGTAATAAAGCAAAGACTAGACCCAAGATCTGCTGAGTTTAGAAGGGGCCATTTTTACAGTCACATTTCTGATGGAAACTGCACTTCAGAGATACCTTTTCAGTTCTTTGCACCTAAAACTATGCCGCCAACATATGAATTCATGTGTGTAACGGGACACCTGTGTGCGCAAGAGTAACGCCAACAGATGCCAGTCGTCAGCGCCGCGGGCAGGATCGAACCGGGGACCTCTTCAGCTTAGTGCATGAGACTCTACCACATGAGCTAAAAGCCAACTGGCTCTTAGCTCAGGCGGTAGAGCAAACTCATTTTATCTCTAAGTGGTCTCGATCCCACTAGATGGGACAGAACACCACACCCAGGTGGTGTGTGGGTTATACAAGTTCCCATTCACTAAAGCAATTACGTGTCTGCATGTATGTACTGTATTTTGTGAGAGAAATTTAGATGCTAATGTTTGGCGGATGCCACGTTAAGGAATTTGGTATTTATTCCATGGTCAGAGTGGTGAGTAGGTAGAATGAATGTTCATTCAGGATTGTGGAGGTAAGTACTAGTCACGGTGCACTGTAAAGCTAATGTAATAATGGCCCCGTCCGGTTCATTTGAACTCTGGCTTTCAAAGTATATGCCCCCACTGCCTGACCTAAAGGATCAGGTCCATTTGCTCAAACCCAGTAGCAGATCCATTAACCTCCATGCTGTCTAGCCACTAGAGGGGGACAGAGCCACACTTAACCATGTTAGCATGGCTTATGCTAAACTGATAATGGAGACCTGGGAGCGGAATGACCCACTAACCGGTCTGTGCCATCCAATTCTATTGGCTAAAAGGCCGGGCTGATGGTATCGGTGATGTCAGAGGATGGTATATTCTGAGATATCTTCAGCAAACCCTTCTCCTCTCCCCCACCATACAATATGGAGCATGGCAGTGTTCGGTTTTGTTTTTTGACTTGCCCCTGGCCCAAAAAGAATTTTAAAAGAGTTGTCAACAAAATCTCTCAAATGTAATGGGTCTAGGTCTCACTACAGGTACCATGAGACATGGGCCATCCTTTGTAAACTGCAGCATAGGTATTTATGGGGCTAACGATACTTACCTCCCATTGCAAGGTGCTTTGAGATCTACAGGTGAGCGTTACATGGGGCAAACTCCCCCCTTCCCCCTTAACGAAGTGGGCCAGCACAAGGCACATGGACCATTTAAAACTGAGCCCTCCTATTTCCTACACAAGGAAATGGAGGGGGAAAAAAGGGCACAGGCTGCCTTTGCAACCAGATGTTATCCATAAAGAGGGAATTGGTTTCTTAATGAATTGCAACATAAAGTTAAGAGTTAGTCTCATCTGTCCTATGCACCCACGGGGTATCGCTCGCCGCTCTAGCCATCTTACAATACACAGCAAGTATTAATTCGCTATCAATAAAAAGGTCACCTGAGCGTAACTCTGTCACCATATCAGATGCCAAAACATCTCAATTCCATCATATATATTTTACTCAAAACCACCCAAGAAATAAAAAAAATGTCAAATGTTAAAACACACACACACACACACACACACACACACACACCAAGATGGGCACTGACTCCAATTCGTCTTTGAAGTGTTTCCTTCTCATGTTACTTAATGATTTGACTAAAATTCCATATCCAGGCCAAATTAAAAAAAAAAAAAAAAAAAAAAAGCGCCACCATGGCCAACGCCTTACAGAAAATACTATCAACTAGCCAGTTCCAATGATTGCTAGCGGAGAGATTTGAACGCCAATTCAGCCCCATGAAAAACTACACACTGCAGCCAAGTGGCCCTGATGCTCATAGACTCAAACATTTGGGATGTGGAAAATCATCCATCTGGGGGTGGTTGTAAGAGTATTGATTTAGTATGGTCCCGATGCAGAAACCTTTCACATTATTTTATTATAGACAGGGTCTCTCTCTCTCTCTCTCGAAGTTATTTGTCTAGAGATCAAATCGCATTATTCAGGGTCACTGATGTAGTGGAGACAATGGAGTTCATCGGGTCGGCTGGCACATGACCTCAGCTTCCACCAGCACAACTCAGCGTACGGGCATTTGGCAGTTCGGAGTATGCTGTAACGAATTCATGTTCTGCAAGCAATAAGCACCATCACTATATAAGTTACCAACACCACACATGCAGGCGGCTGAGGGCTAGATCCCAGTCTGTTAGCTCATGTGTTGGAGGCCTGTCTCTTTGGAGCTAGATTCAGTGCATGGCCTGGATGGCCTCTACTGGGGAAACTTTCGCAGAGTCTTGGTTGCAAATTAACGCTGCGGTGTTCCTCCAGGGTTTAATCCCCCACAGGATGCAACAGTTCCCATTGGCCCAGGCAATGAATCAAGCTCACTGAACATACACAGACATTCTCTGGGCACGTGCACACGGTGACTCTAATGCAACACCCCGAACCTGCTAACTAAAGAGTTGAGATTATGGGTCAGGCACTGCCGTAGTTTAGACACTTACTAGGGCAACAGAAGGGGTTCTTCCCCCACGGACATAAATCCACTTCTTTGGTAGCTAGATTGATGGAAGAATTCTTCCATCAACCAAGGGGTGCCTACACTGGGGCTTAGGTCATCTTAACTCCATTGCAAAGGATGTGGATTTTTTCACGGTCCTGAGCGATGCAGTTAAGCCAACCTAACTTTGTAGTTCAGGCCAGCCCTCCGTTTCAGTTTCAAGTCAGAAAAACAGATTGCTAAGGAGTGAGCACAATTGTTGTGAAATACGAGCCTTTAGAGCCCAGGCAATCAACAGCGGCTCAAACCAGAGTTAGAGTGAGATTGGTAAGTGAGAGAACTAAGTCATCAACCAAGACACGCTACTATTAAACTGATGGACAGCCTGGATTTGGACTCCCAATAAATTAGCTGAGTACAATGGCAATGAATTAGTCATTAAGCCAGCCTTGAAAAGGCTGCTAATCTAGTAACCAATCAAAATTGAAAGGAAAATGCGAGTGTCCATTTTTCAATATACCTTACACGGGTATCTTCAAAAGAAGTTCTGTTTAGAGGATTTTTTGTGCATTACAAAGTGAGAGAAACTTTAACAAGGTTCCTGTAGCTTAAGTTTTGCAGCTGATGGCTTCTCATGTATCGATTTCAATTCTCAACAAGTCTCCCCAGAACGTAAGACGCAAATGCAATGAGTGCATAGGACGTAGGGCTCATTAATGAAACCTCTGGGTAAGCTCCTTGGAGCAGGGATGGTCGTTTCCTTTGTGTGCAGCACCTGGCACAATGGGAGCCCACTGTGCCCTGTAAGTGCTCTTGCAATTTAAATAATAACCTTAGAAGACAACCTAGATCAGTGCCAATGGGGGAAAGTCGTATTCTTTGCCCATTTCTTAGTGAACAAGCACAGACCTCTCCATGTGCGCCACCACCAGATGCCCGCTTTTTGGCAGTCCCAGTGGACAGTTTCAGGATGGAGTGGACTATCAATGAGAGGCAGTGCGGTCTAGTGGATAAGGCGCTGGATGAGCCTCCAGAAATTTGGATTCTGTCTCTGGCTCAGCCGCCGGCCTTGGGTGAGTCACAATGAGGCCCTGACTTCAGCTGGGGTCTCTAGGTGCTAGAATAATACGATACTAGATGATCAACTGTCCTCCATGTAGTGGGCGATCCCTTCCATTCCATGGAGGCACACCGGTGGGGTGGGGTGAAGAAGTCTGCATGGTTCCCATGCTGCGAATAAACAGAGAACTGCAGTGCTCAGGACTGGCATTCCAGTACTTTATGTTCACAACAACACAAAACTTATGGAGGGAAGGGACCCTGGATGAAGATTGGGGAAACAAGATGCACACGTGGTTACCCCAAAGAGGGCACGTTTCCATCACCCCAAGCCTTCCCTGAACATAAGAGGCTAGGAGGCTGCGATTTTAGATATACGTGGACAAAGGGGGTGAATCCTAGGGCCATGCTGGTGAAGAGACAGACACTGCACACAAAAGCACTTTTTAAGCACCACTATCCATCATATCAATTTCATTACAGAATCTCTCCTGGGCATTCAGACTTCAATACCAAGCACAGCCAGTCTGAAAGGGACAGAACCCAGTCACCGTCTCATGAGTAATACTCCATCCAGGAGCCTTTAAATGCCAAATTACAATCAAAGAAGATTAGGGCTTTCTTCTAAATCAAGTTTATTCTCAATTAAACCTAGCCAATCATGCTGGATATGCGTCACCCATTGTAGTTAGTCTCATTCTGCTTCCTCTTCCAGATCTTGTTGTGAAGTTGGGACCCGAGCAAATCATCATTGGAGAACAGCGCTGGCCACAGTAGCTGGGGGCTATTTATCCCACAGCCGTCATCAGGCAACATTTGTTACCCACCGAGAATAATTCAGGAACTCTCACCTTTATTTTAAGAAAGCTGGGAATTTTTATTGGAGCCCTTTATGCTCCACCCTTGTTTGGTGGCAGGTGACCTCTCCATCCATCTCTAAGCTTTGAGGACCACCATGTCCTCTTAAACCTCTCAAGGCTCTACCCAACAGCCACTCCCAATTCTGAGAGCCAAGGACGATGGGACTGACTTCTCATTTATTGACTGGAAAAGGTGATGTTGAGCAATAATGCTCCTAGTCAAAAGGGCTTCAGGCCTAACAAACCGATCAGAAGTTCCACCTCTCTGAGGCAAAGCCTGCTACTCATGGGTGCTATCAAATCTCACTGCTCTGGGCAACAGGAAACCAGAAGTTAAACTGGACACTGCCAACCCTCACAAGCAACTGCACCATGTTGTTAGTCTGAGACCTTTGCTGTACCATCCATGCCCACTACTCCCCATTCAGTCCCAGCATGGTTTAACCCACCATGGAGGTTGGGCTGCTCCAAACCCCAGGCTGAGGATTGCGAGCAGCCCCAGGAGGGAGACCCCAGAGTACCTGTGACAAAAGCCTGAGGTACGTGAACTGGTGGTGGAGAACCACGGCACTAGGCATATGGTGGATATAGCTAAGCAGGGTCCTGGGGTGCACTTGAACACATCAGGTGCAACGTCATACTCCATCTAGCAATGGGTATAAAGCTGCAAAGTTCTCGTCAAGGAGCAGGCCTGGGCCAGACTGTTCCAGCTCATATGGAGTCCCAACCAGATTCTGAGGACACCTTCCCCTAGAGGTCAAACCCCACAGGCATAGGACAGTGCCCGACATTCTCCCCCCCCCCCCCCCCCCCACAGGCATGGTTGGGTGTCTTCCTGTCAGCAGTTCGGCAGACTGCTGGGTGTTCAGGTGGGACCTTGGGTTTGGTGCTTGACAGAAAGCTACACAAGAACTTCAGGGATGGTGCCGACTGTCCACCGAGCTGTTTGGATCAGAGCTTTGTTTCACTCCATCATCCCAGTGAACGTGACAAACTGCTGTGCCACCCCCACCCCCCATTGATCAGACTGCAGTGCAGTAAAACCCCAGCGATGCTGTGTTTCAGCCCTCCACTGTCCTTTCAGTCTCACTAAGCCCAATGGGTCATTAGTGGTAGGGGCAGCGTTTGCCCAGCTGCTCTTAACAGCAGCCATTTAAAGAAAATCAGAAAACCTAATGTGCTGTGAAGCTTTCAGCTAAGACGCCGTTCAAGTGACAGATGGGGCGCCTGCCAAGAGCTAACATGCGCGCGTTAGGAAACTGCGCTCCAAACATTATACTTATATAACTATTACCTTGCAGCTGGGAGAGCCCACAGGCCGCCTGTCTTGGGAGCGGCCCCATTAGAATGCTCGCAACATGCTTCTCGCTTGCCTAGCTCTACCTGTCGGCTTGTTTTTCTTCCCCTTTAAGAGTCATTGGAGGTGCCTAAATGATGGCTGAGAAACCAGGGCAGGTGAGAGAAGAGTTTTAGATTCTGTGCATCTGGGCCATGTCCTATTTGTGTGTGAAGGGAGGGGGAGGGGAAAAGAGGGGCAAACCCTTTGCTCCAAACTTGACCCAAACCCTTCTCAGACCCAAGAGGTCCTGGCTTATTCATAAGCATGTGAATTTTCAGTGTTGAACCCAACAGAACCTCAAACCCTTCCTTAGGGTTACCAGTCACTACTGCTACACATACTCCAAGAGAAAAATATAGGGGCAGGTTATTATTTATATTCGATTACATAGCTAGAGATCTGCAACTGAGAGCAGGGCCTCACTGTGTTAGGCCCTGTACAAACAGTAAGGGATGGTCCCTTCCCCCAAAAGCTTGCAACATAAATATAGACAAGACAAAGGAAGGACTGTTGTCCCCATTTAATAGATGGGAAACTGAGGCACAGAGTGATTAAGTGGCTTGCCCAAGATTGCACAGGAAGCGTGTGACAGAGAACTGACTCCAGATCTCCTAAATGCCAATTTAGTGCCTTCACCGAAAAACCAGTCATCCTCCGATTCTTTACCAGTTTTCAGAGGATATAACTCTGCTGATGTTGGCGTACAGTGAGAGGAGAATCAAGCTAGAATTTGTCTGACCACTAAGGAGGCGTCTATTTAGGCACCGCTGCCTTACAGCCTGTCTGATTGGCCTGTGCCCTTTAGTACGCTGGTCCCACTTACACGCCAACCAGGAGATTGCTGCGGAGGACTGAAAGACCAGGCTATTTCCTTCCTTCCATAGTCAGTGATCCCCATTCCCCCCAGCCCATGCTAATTGTGCTAACTGCCCTACTGGATGCTGTGATTATTTTAAAATGCCTTTGACAGGTGGATGGCATCATGGACTTCCCTCTCTCATTTGTTCAGATTGCAAGAACGTAACCTACCACCTTGTTCTCTTCAGCTATCTAATTAGAGACTCCTTGTGGTTCTTCCTGCCACATGTAGCTCTCTGGAGTCTCTCATACAGCCTTTAGTTGTTCTCCACCTAGGCTGTGGAATGCACCACAAGGGAATCCAAAGCACTCAGTCATCAGGAAGGGTTATGTGAATAAGGAATGAAGGCTCAGGTCCCTTATGCACAAAATCATAGCTCCTTCATCACTCACACACAGGGTTTGGAGCCATGTTCGATTGGCTAAAGAGGCTGTGAAATAGAAGGTGAAACAGCAGGCGGAAGTTTGCTGAAGAGACAAGACATTTGAAAAACATCTGAGTTTGAGTTTTGGGAGAAGGTTTGAGTTGCTTCCTAGTTTTATTTTACTAGAACCCATCAGACTTATCTTTGGTTGAACTCAAACTGAAGTCCCCTGTGGGGACTTCATAGTCCAGGGAACATCTGTCTAGGAAAGGTCAGGCTTTGACACCACTTGCACATCTGGTGTCTGCAGCATCCCTTGTGGTACCAAAACGATTGCACTACTCAGTTGTAACAAACAAAGTTAGTCCTTTATGGCCGCTAGACACAGACAGGCCCTGTGGTTATCTTGGGTTCTCGCTCTCCAGCTCGGGTTGTTTGGTATCACTGGACAGGGTCTCTCCAAATCCTACACAGAAGGGACTGCTGGCTGCCACACAGGGTCTGACAAGAGGAGAGTAGCCCAAGCTCAGGTTGCAGGTCTCACAAGCACCAAGACTATGTGCTGAATCTAAACCTCCACCCAGTGACAAAACACAAGTGGCTGCTTATTGGACAGACTCTCAAGGCCCGGAGAGCATCAGTGAGCAGTTTGCAGCCTCAGAATAGGCCAACGCTGCAGGAGCCCGTGATAGCTAAGTGCTCTTCATTTATTTGGCTACAGTTACAGTAGATAAAGCAGCTACAGAGCTTAACAGGGGCAGGCTGTGCAACGGACTCTGAAGGCTTCTTTGGCTCCCCAAGTCTCTTTGCAGTAGGATCTGGGTAGCATCTCCCAAAATCAAAGCTCTGCTTTGCCATTTCCTAATTCCCATTTCTTTGAGACATATTTACTCTGATCCGGCTCTGCAGAACAACAGAAGACCCAATCCCAATGGCTTTATAATCTGTCCATTCTTCCATTACAGCTGAATTCTTAACTTCATTCATTTTCTGCTCAGCGACTCCAGGAGAGAGACTGGCAGCTCCGTAACTGTGGCAGTTGCCAATTGTTATCCAACCAACCAGAGGCTGATTTCCTAATTAGTGCTCTCCAGAGTCTGAAAAAAAAAGAATCCATTACAAAGGAGAGAGAATAGAGGTGGGAGAGGAGGGGGGAATTAAACTTTTGGTTCTTCAGAACTGTCCTTTCACGTGTCTGTTGCTAGGACCTCGCACACACGTGCGAGAACAGGCCTTTCTCAAATGCTTCCTGAGAATGAACTTCTCTTGTCTGCGATGCCTAGACCCATTCCCTCTGTGCTCCAAAGGGTTTGCGGTCATGCCACCCGGCAGAACTCAGGAGCCAAGTGGGGCTGGGCTAGCCCTTCATTGAGCTATCTCCCATTCAGCACCTAGGAAATGGGATTCAGTAGGGGGCACTCTTCCTTCCAAATCACCACAAAGCAACATCATCACTACCATGATATTAGGGGGCATGCCACTACCATGGGGTGGGGAGGGGGACAATTTTTTGGAGAAGATGTAAAATCAAAGTCTTGCCCACTTGTCATTGAAGAGTCCATGGACCTTTTCACAAGAGACGGGATATCAACACCTTGGTGTCCTGCCCAAATGAGAACTTTGTTAGTATCAGCCTCCCTAACTAAATTCCCCTCTGTCATTTAAAATTAACATAGGCTGGTTCTTCACCTTCGGCCCGAATCTGTTGTGGAGAGTTGCACGCACTGTTAAAACAGCTGCCACATCCCATCCCAGTGGTGAGTGAAGCAATTCCCGTGGACAGTTTGTTGAGTGCTTTGAGATCCTGAGTCGAAGTGAAACATCTCATTCCAATGACTACTTCATTAACCTTGTTCCATTCGCCAGTTACTTGCCCGGCAGAGGACTAAACATACTGCACCTGTTAGAATTCCCATCCGTAACTGGATTCAGTCCCTGGACTTTTAAACGACATTGCCCCCAAGCATTTTCTATTCAAATTGTTGCAGCCATCACTCAGCCAGTATCTTCCCTAGGACACCATTTCAATGGTCTAGTTTATTTTGCGTACAAATGTAATTAGTTCTGGGAGCCAGTCAGAACAACTAGAAAGTCATTCATGTAATTTGTCAAACTAGGTTAGTGTGCCAATAAATATCTTTAGGCTGGCAATTCTGAATAAAAAACCCATAATAAAATTCAATTGTGCAGAGCTTTACATAAACCAACACAATTGAACCTTCTTAATATCCTCTCTGCTTTAAATAGCAGGCTCTTTTATTACCAATAAATCTCTAAACTCTGGGCACTCTCAATCATTGTACCTTTGATATGATAGCAGGGAACTCCTCCCACTGACATTTCTACAGACCTTTGGCTGGAACATGAAAGAGGAGTGGACATTAGCCCTTTTTGGATGTATCACCATCTTTTTAATCTATTCATAAAAAGCCCATAAAGGGGATACAGTGCAAAGTTACTAAGCCTTGAAATTTACATGCCTGATGATTGTCCCATTTGCAAGACTTACCTCAAGGGGACACTGAAAGATATTCATTATAAACACATTTGGTTAAATAAGGGCCTGATCCTGAAGCGTTTACTTATATGAGTAGTGTAACTAGAACTTCAGTGGAACTACTCAGAGTAAGATTTGCAGGTTCGGGCCCCAAAAGCGTAGGGTCACTGATTTTTTGTAAATTCCTGTTTTTAGAATGCTAGAGGTCTAGGAATTTGACCACAGCTTGCCGATTTGTGGTCAGGTCACCAGAGGGTTCCCTAGACTCCTGGTCCCCAAGAGGGCTGTATCTGGCTCTGATGTTCAAAAAAGCTGAGCCCCCAGACTGAAATCAATGGAAGCTCCTATCTAAGTGCATGTATGGTCCTCATCATCCTAGCATCTGAGGATCTGCCAGCCAATCATGGGTTTGATCCTCACAACGGCTTTTCAAGCTAAGAAAAGTACTATCCCCATTTGTAAAGCGGGGAACCGAGGCGCAAGGTAGACAACAGACTTCCCCAAAGTCACAGAGGGAGAGAGACTGGATGAGCTAAGAATTGAACTCAGATCTCCTGGCTCCCAGCCCATCCTTTCTACCCACATGGGATCTGGTGAGTGCTCAGGACTTTTAAAATTCAGGCAAAATGTGGAGAGGCTTGAAGCTGTTGCTACAGCAATAGCAGGTATCGCCTTTAATATTTGACATTTCTCTAGTGCCTCCCATGCAAGGCTGTCCAATGGACTATGGACCAGATTACGATGCCTTTACTTGCTATTCGACATAAGTAAGGGATCAGAAACGGACTCCAATTTATTAAACCTCAATACTTCTGCAATGTCGCATTATTATTCCCTTTTAATAGGTGAGGACACGGAGGCAGGCGTTGGTTCACTAACTAGTCTAAAGTTTCAGAGTAGCAGCCGTGTTAGTACTCCTGTTCTTTTTGCGGATACAGACTAAGTACTCCTGTTCTTTTAACTAGTCTAAAGACACGTTAAGTGCCTACCCTGTTTTTTTTTTTAAAAGTCATTCCCTTTAATGGACTGAAGTTAG
This sequence comes from Emys orbicularis, assembly GCF_028017835.1. Lineage (NCBI taxonomy): Eukaryota > Metazoa > Chordata > Testudines > Emydidae > Emys > Emys orbicularis. Next base: position 16,421,776 of record NC_088704.1, read on the forward strand.
GTATCCAAAAAACAAAAACAAACCCAAGTCACTCAAAAAATAAATAAACCACCAGATCTTTTGGAATTCCGAGCAGCACTTTAGCATGTCAGGGACAGCAACTCCCAGTCTGCTGTTCTAAGCATTATAAGTCTTGACATGCTAAACTGAAACACTAACTATTTTTTGAAGGCTACCGAGATGTCAAGATGTAAAAAAAAATTCTTTAGTGGAAGCCATCTCTGTCTCTTTAAGAAGGAATGGTAGGTTTTTTTCTCGTCAAGTAAAATAAAAGAGAAAGCAACAGAAGACGAGGGGATGGAAATCTTAATCACAGAAGGGACCATTGTGGCCAGCTCTGGGGACTGCAGGCTGGAAGGTATCAGACGCGAGAACAAGTTCGTGACATAATTGATCTAGCCAAGCCTGACAGACTGACTAAAGGCTGCTGCCCATGGTTGCTTCTGGATGCAATTGGTTTTGACAACCTTGAGTCAATCACTGACAGTCCAATAAAACATGTTGCTTCAAATTAAGCAAAATGAGACACCTCTCCCTCTCTCTCTCTCTCGTTGGAGAATCAATGGTCATGTTTTTCCTTCCCCCGAAGGCTGGTGTAGGTGGCGTGAGCAGCTGTGATTTATATCTGGATGCTAAGCTGATGGCAAGGGTCTTTACGTTATACCAGCCAATAATTGGGCCATTGTGGACTCTCAGCAGCTTATTGAATATCCTCATTAGAGGCCATATCTATTTGCTTTCTTTAGAGTAACCTAGTGTAAACTGGGAAATGGCTCTGTAACTCTGCACACAAGTGGACTGTTCTTGTGGGCAGGGTGACGCCAGAGAATTGGTAAGACCCCCACAGTCTCCTTTCACCAAGGCATCCAGGGTTTGAATCTAGGCCAGTAATAGTTGTGTTGGTGTCTGTGTGAAATGAGCGGTCAGCTTAATTCCTAGTGGATGGGGGTTTAATATCACATCACAACAGCCACCATCACCATTGGCTCCTCTGCTAGCATTGTCAAGAGAGGCCATGGACTGAATGGTTCTGTGGGATGGACCCTTTGCAGGTCCGGGTTCAGGCACATCAGCAGGGAAGCCTGCACTATGGCGCTTGTGCTGTAGGTGTGTGTTGGTGAACACACTGAGGGCGTCAGTCGCCAGGGTTGTGAATCGACTTAAATAGGAAAAAAAAAGTTTTCTAGTCTGTTTGGATTGGGCATGTCAGTTAAATGCAAGTTGACCATCTTTCCTCTTGCTCTCTTTTAAAAATAACCTGTTGTCATAAGAGCAGCAGCACTCGCGTCAGGGCATCTCTGCTGGTTTGAACGTTGAGGGGTTGCTGAAGTCGCTGTTTTGAGCTTCACAGGCCCCCAAAGTATCTGGGGCGTGGCTGACTCCTGAGAAACCTGCTTAATCAATATGTTAGGAGGTGCTGACACGGTCATTGTTTTGCAGCAATGTTTTGTAGACTGTGGGTTTGCCCTACGTTACAACCAGAGGACACAGCATTATGGGGATGTCTTCACTGCAGAATTAACTGGAGTCTGGAAACCCAGGGATGGGTATCCAGGTTAGCCAAGCCAACCTGCCAGCATCCATGCTGCAGAACCTTCCATATGTAGGGGCATCCACACTGGCACTGCAGTAACCTGGGTTAGGCACTAAGCCTTCTGGGGACATATCCCAGGGTTCTTAGTGCCTCACTAAACTGAGCCCCTCTAGGAACTGTTTTGCAGTGCGTTGCATGATCTCTGTGGTGCGGTGTTGAAATCCGGCTCTTGTGAATCCTTGGAGCAGTGTGCTTTAAAGGAACACAACTTGAAATCAAATCCGTTTTTAAACTGCAAGTTAAAAGTAGTTGTGGGTTCTACAACCGCTCCCAAGTCCCCCTGCCAATACTTACGATTTTCACACTCCCATTTTCCTGCTTTTGAAAACATTTTTCTTTGCCTGTTTGTGTATGAAAGACTCATGCAAACAAACTGGCTCTGCAGAGGAAACAGCAAAACTGACTGCACACAAAGTGCTGCCAAATGCACAAAGTAAACAGAAATAAATTGAGAGAATTATGGGTTTGGGTTGTTTTTGTTTGTTTTTTCCTCACCAGTCAGTAGTAGAAATCTTGAGTGTTGCTTATATAACAATAGTGAGTGTGGAATGTTGGGCTTTTAAAGTTAATAAATGGAGATATCCCATCTCCTAGAACTGGAAGGGACCTTGAAAGGTCATTGAGTCCAGCCCCCTGCCTTCACTAGCAGGACCAAGTACTGATTTTGCCCCAGATCCCCAAGTGGCCCCCTCAAGAATTGAACTCACAACCCTGGGTTTAGCAGGCCAATGCTCAAACCACTGAGCTATCCCTCCCCCCTAATTGAAAGTTGATGAGTCCCTTTAATAAACTGTGACAAAGGGTATGATTTGCACTGTTGCAGGCTCTGTACTTTGGAATTTTGTCTAATGTCAAACTGGCTGCAAAAAAGTGATACTGTACAAACAAAATACAAAAGTTAGAGAAACCCATCTAAAAGCCTTGAACTGTGGCACTGGGGGAAAAAAATGCCCCTACAAGCAAGGGCACAGTGCTGCCCCAGGACAGCGTGCCAAGAAAACTGGAGGGATAAAGCAACTGCAGTCTCAGCACAACTAGTGTGCAATCTCCTTTTCTTTGCTCTGCTTTCCCAGCGATGTGTGTCCTGGTTAAGCATGGTGGAACAGGACAGAACATGGACCGAAAGTAACACATTACACAGGTGATGTAATACGGACACGGTCAAACCTGCTCTACCAACTGCCACTTTTATAGCACTTGAAGAGAAAGATCCCACCTTTTTTTTGTCTTCAGGGGTGTGGTATAATTAGGGTGACCAGATGTCCCGTTTTTAAAGGGACAGTCCCGTTTTGGGGGACTTTTTCTTATATAGGCGCTTATTACCCCCCACCCCCCGTCCCGTTTTTTTGCAGTTGCTATCTGGTCACCCTATCCCTGCCGCTACTGCTCTTAAATTTTTCAGACTGCACTTGGTCTCACTTTTTCAGACTCCCTTCACCCCCCTCTGAGAGTTTTACTGGGGTTTTATCATGGGAACAATAGCACAATGGAATCTCTTTACCCACTGGCTGGGAGAACCACAGTGTTTGCTGAGTGCTTCATTACATGCTCATTCTTTAGGACAGCCATGTCATTGTGGTAATTAGGGCTGAGTGAAAGGGCCTTTAGTAAATAGGAACCAATTAACTGCAGGGCAAAGGGAATAGGTTCCATGTTACACTTTCCCTTCCCTGTGTATGCAGGGAGCATAAAACACAGACAGGATGAAACTACAGAAGAGCTGAACCGGCGCGGCTCAGAAGGCTGTAGCTCTGGGAGTGGGTGATGTTAGGGTTGCCAACTTTCTAATCGCAGAAAACCAAACACCCTTGCCCTACCCCTTCGCCAAGGCCCCGCCCCTTCTGAGACCCCCCCCCCCACTCACTCCATCCTCCCTCACTCTCCCCCCAGCCTCACTCACTGGCTCATTTTACCGGGCTGGGGCAGGGGGTTGGGGTACGGGAGGAGGTGAGGGCTCTGAGCTGGGGCCAGAATTGCGGGACTCAGGGTGTGGGAGGGGGCTCTGGGCTGGGGTAGGGAGTTGGGGTGCAGGCTCCGGGCTGGGGGTGTGGGCTCTAGCATGGGGCTGGGGTGTTTAGAGTGCAGGAGGGGGCCCTGGGCCAGGGGTGTGGAAAGATACCCAACCATAACTACGCCAACAGAGCCCGCCGCAGAAACACAGCCATGCCAAGAGAGGAGGATAGTAAGACCGCTCTGCGGAATCCCTAACAGAACTCCTCCTTCTGTTGGCTTGTACTGCAGCTACACAAGGGGGCGCTGCCGGTAGAGCTATATAGGCAAAGACCCAGTAGTGTAGACAAGGCCTCGCTAGGTGTTTATAGCCTAGATCAGCTCTCAGCGCTATCATAATACAAATAAATACAAGATGAACCAGCTACACTGATTTTTCCTCTGCTGCCCTTGCTCAGACGTCTAAGTTCCACCTCATCTTTTATGCAATTCACGGGGGAATGGCCAAGCCGGGGCAGCTGCAGGAATTCCCACTATGGGAACTTGTCGAACCGACTCCTCCTAAAGCTTGGCTACCATTCTCTGCAACACCCATGGAAAATGACCCCTCCATCCCCCACCCCTTACAGGCCAGAGTCCTAATTCCTCTTGCACTTGCTGATTTTCGTTATAAAAACTCTAGTCAGCTTGGCTTTAATGATGCAAACCAGGATCCCGGCCTGCAGCAGAGAGCAATTCACAGCAGCATTCGCTTCAGTTCATTGGCTTGCTGCTAATTTGTGTGAGGGCGGGGTAGGGGAGCGAATATTTTTCATTGCCAACATAAGCAAAACTTGCTTATTAACTAGATTAGAAAAACAAAACCCTTATTCAAAAAGATGCTGGGAGGGTAGAAAAGGAGCATGTCAAAGAAGTAGGAACTGGAGCCGCCTGGCTAATGTCAGCCATGAAATGCAGCCCCTGCTGGGCCAATCTGAAACACAGAGGAGGCAGGCATTTGATTGCTCTAATTTAGAGTGAAGCTAGCTAATAGTGTATTAGGAATGGGACCCCTGATTTATCTCACAGCTCATTGTTACAAGGAAAGAGTGTGACGGGTTCGGTCACAGAGACCCCCTTGGGACGGTCACCTGATGTGCTGAATTTACCTCGGAGCCCATTTTCCCTGCCAGCTTGGGACTCTAGAACCCTGCCTTGTTGAGCCAGACACGCTAGCCTGCAGCAACACAGACCCAGGGTCTGAACCACACCCCCAAAGCTGCAGGCTTTAACCGAAAACCACTCAGCAGGTTACCTAGCTCCAACACCCAGTTCCCAATGGGATTCAAACCCCAAATAAATCCATTTTGCGCTGTATAAAGCTTATACAAGGTAAACTCAAATTGTCTGCCCTCTATAACACTGATAGAGAGAGATGCACAGCTGTTTGCTCCCCCCAGGTATTAATCACTTACTCTGGGTTTATCAATAAACAAAAGTGATTTTATTAAGTATAAAAAGTAGGATTTCATAGAATCATAGAATATTAGGATTGGAAGAGACCTCAGGTGGTCAACTAGTCCAATCCCCTGCTCAAAGCAGGACCAACACCAACTAAATCATCCCAGCCAGGGCTTTGTCAAGCCGGGCCTTAAAAATTTAAGTAGTTTCAAGTAATAACAGACAGAACAAAGTAAATTACCAAGCAAAATAAAACAAAACACGCAAGTCTAAGCCTAATACATTAAGAAACTGATTACAGATAATATCTCACCCGCAGAGATGTTCCAATACGCTTCTTTCACAGACTAGACGCCTTCCTAGTCTGGGCCCAATCCTTTCCCCTGGTACAGTCCTTGTTAGTTCCAGCAGACATCTTAGGTGGAAACTAGGGTTCTCTCATGACTGGAAGCTCTTTGTTCTGTTCCACCCCCTTTTAGATCTTTGGCACAAGGCGGGAATCTTTTGTTTCTCTGGGTCCCCTCCTTCTAAATGGAAAAGCACCAGGTTTAAGATGGATTCCATTATCATGTAACATGTTCACATGTCCTGTGAGACCCCCAGTCTCCATTCTTCCTGGGCTGGCCCGCACGCACCCAGGAAGGTTTGCAAGTAAACTGAGCCATTTACAGGTCATTGATTCTGAAGCACCCTTAATGGCTTCCACTTTATATGTTTGCATCAGTAATACAAGTTTATCTTATTCTCCTAACTCCAGACATAGAAATAATACCTGCAAACAAATGGGATGAACACACTCAGTAGATCATACGCTTTGTAATGATACCTTACAAGAGACCTTTTGCATAAAGCATATTCCAGTTACATCATACTTACACTCAAGCATATTTCCATAAAACACTGTGGAGTGCAACATCACAAAGAGAAAGATCCTAAATATCATGAAAAGGACCAAATCAATCTCCTACATGCCATGAACTGGGGACATGTGTCTTTTTCAAATCAAGCCTGACGCAAGTGTTGTGAGCGGGGCGACACAGTATGAAAATATTACGAAATATACCAACTCATTTTAAAGTGTCCCCAGTGCCATGTCCATGGATTGCTGCTGTACCACCATCCCGTCTCTCCCTATTTCAACACCCACAGATGCACTCCTACCATTACAAAACTAGCTTCTGCCTCCCAGAGCCACTAGGAGTTTTGCATCGATCCCGCCTTTAACAACAACTCATGTCCAGGAGCATATGAGCTTGCTTAAAAGTCCATAGTGGCTGGGATCCCACTAGTCTTCCTGATGACAAAGGAAACCCAGGCATCCCCTAAATGAGGGGAAGTGGCCTGATGAATCCAGAGACTGAAGTACAGAAGGTCTTTGTAAATGCACAGGTCACATCACTGCTGGCTACCACTTTGGTTTTACATATGGCCAAATACCGTTAACTTTATTAGACGGAATAAACAGATACGTGGCATACAAAAGGGAAAGAACGCCCCCAGGGCTCGGGGATTGGGCATGCATCTCCTTTCCCTTTAAGTACCACTTTGCATCTCATGAAAGGTATAAGTGGGGCTGAGGCACTCTGCCCCACGGTGAGTTTCAGAATAAAATTCATCCCTCCTAATGCAATGCATCCATTTTTCAATTTTACCTGTAACTAAAATAGCCCATCAGGTGCAATGAAACTCTGGAAATCACCGCTCTCAAAAACCTTTGAGAGAATCATTTGAATGGCCCTGCTTTCTGAATGGGCAGATTTCCCTTTCTCCACTCAAACTGCAGCAAGAGATTCAAGATCAAACTTCTGCAGGTGCAAGTAGCGTGATCTCTGCAGATGGTTGCCACAGAGAAATTGTTGCAATGACTGCCAAAAGCCAGGAGAGAAAGAGACACACGCATGTTTTGCCCTGTGGAGCAAAGCAAAAAGGAAACAGAAATCTGGCAAGCTACTGCGATTTCTTGGCAGATGAATGAGATAGCCAGTTGTAGGACTTTGCTGCCAAAATACGAAATGCTGGGTATGTTTGTACCAGGGTGTAGCTGCCCAGAAGCAGCCTCCCAGGGTTGATGTGCCGATTCATGGAACAAGGAGCTGGCATTGTGTGGCTCAGCCTGGTTGAAAAGCTTTTATAGATGGGTTATTGAGGCACAGAAAGATTCATTCCCCAAGTACACGTGCTGAAGTTTAAACATGGGAATAGTCCAACCGAAGTCAACAGAACTAGTTTAAGCTAAGCACGTGCATATCTGTTTGTAGGATCGGGGCCAAAATGACCTGCCCTGGGCTATACATGGAGTCTGTGGCAGAGACAAAAATTGGACCCGGATCTCAAGTCCCAATCCAGTCGCTTCAGCGCATCATCCCCTCTCTCACTTTTAAGTGAAACTAAAATTATTTTCCCCATTTAAAGTTCTTTCAGGTTTAGTTGTTGACTATTATTAGTCACTACAATTTTTAGATGACTCCTACTTTGACACTGGCTTTTCCAATCTAATTCCTTTCACAGTTTATTTAGTGAAAACGCTGAAAGGTTTTTTCTTTTCTTTTTTAAAAGCCGAACGAATCGTAGAGTAAGCGCTACCTTCACAAATCCCCATGGCAGGAGAGCCAGCTGCTAATGGACAGCTTTAGGCACGCCTGCTTGCAAAGAGATTTCTAATAGCCCACTTCAAAATACATCTGCTGCCACACCCCCGAGCCTGGACATGGATACAAATGGAAAGCGACTGGGTCAGCAGGAAAGAGAAGTAAACTTTTCTGGCCCGTCACAAAGGTTTGGTTTGGGTCTGAGGCAAAGGGTTAGCGAAGGGGCCACTACGAATTTATTCTTCAAGTCTCTCCTTGAGACTCACCTCTACCATGATGGCCACAGAACACTCGACAGCAGCTAAACTGCCGGCGTGCTGGGGCTGCTCCACGATCTGCTCAGCTGAAGGGTCTCATTGTTACCTTGTGCTCCAGCCTCTGTTTTGTTGTACTTACAACTGTAAGCTCTTTGGGGCAGCGACCTTCTTTTCATTAGTCGCTTACACAGTTCCCACCACGATGGCCCAATCACAGTCGCAGATTGGGCCTCTGCTCCTGGAGACCAACTGTAATCGGACTGGTTTGTTTCGGGGTCTGTGTGCAAAGCCAACCAGCTAAACCACACAGAATATTGTGGGCAGAGGCCAAGTTTGAATTCTCGGGAGCCGGGAGTTCAGTGGAGGGCCCTTCTCTGCTCATTTTGCCACCGAACAAACCCAGTGTTCTTTGTATGATCCATGACTCATCTCTGCGCAGGCTCGTGCCTAATAACCAACCTGCTGAGTCCACCCAGGTGTCGTCCCTTTTTTCAGAAGTCAGCCCTGGCTGCCATGGAAACGGAGGCCTTTCAAACCCAAGCAAAGGGTGCCCAGACGCGATAGCAATGGGTGCCTTAGAAATGCAAAATAATGAAAAATAGCAGCACACAAAGCCGACAAAAAACATTCGACTTGAAAACAAAGATCTGGAGCTGGGCTGTAGAGACTCAAAGCTATTTTTGAAAGGGAGATTCCCGACTGCCTGAACAGACTGACAGCTCGTTAAGGCTGCTAACACCGGAACAAGCACGAGACCTATTTCCCCACCGTGTCCTTATATTAGCTCACCTTGAATTCATTTTCGAATGAGGATGACTGTGGTAGGAAGAGTTTGATGCAGAACGTTCAGCGCCTTCCCCCCTCTTTTGAAGTAGGAGAAAATGTCAAGATTATTCTTTATTTGCTTGCTTTGGCCAGAAATGCTGAGACTTGTCTCTCGCAGAAGCAAGCATGGAAATGCTCCCTGGGCTAGCTAAACCAAGAGCAGTCTCAGCTTGATGCACAGGGAGATGCCATTAACATTAACGGCCATTAGCACGAATACAGGGATAGTCCAAGCACAATGGGATAGTCCAAGCACAATGGGATTCCCTCTTTGAGAGGGGCTTCCATGCAGGATGGAAGAACCCCTTGGCAGTGAAATGCCATTTGCCATTCCAGCTGTATTCCCACTGCTGTTATGGAGGAAGCAGCATGGCCGAGCAGGGGATTGGGAGTCAGAGTTTCTAATCCCAGCTTCAGGAAACTCAACTTCTCTCTGCTCCTCAGTTTTCCTCTCTGTGAAATGGGGGGGGGGAGAGGAGGGAAATAATAATTCCTTAGCTCATGGGGAGGATGGCACTTCCCTAGTGCTCTCCTTGCCAAGGATCTCAAGGCGCTTTGCAAACACTAAAGGGCCAAAGCCCAGTCATCTCTAACAGACCACTCTGCATACAAATGGAAAGCAGCATTCAGCCCTTAGCGTTTGTTTGCCAAGCACTTGGAAATCCTGTGCATGGAGAGCACTAGGGAAGGGCCAAGTGTTAACAAAGGGTTCAGTTCATGTTTATGACATCAGTTCCTGTTGCCATGGAAGTGACTGGGGTCATGAAAGGTAGCAATAGGTCATTTCTGCAGGGTCTAGGGGGAGGAAATGCACATTTGTTCAGACAAGGTATAAAACCGAGGCCCTGACCACTGGGAATCTCAGAGCTTGAGGCCAAAATTTGGTGTCTTGGCGAGATCCCAATCTGGATAATTACATTCAGCTGGCCTTCATCCCCACCTAGTTCATACTGAGGGAGCATTCTTCACAGCGTTTCCAGCACTCACAATTTCATCTCGCACGTTACAAGACCTGAAGCTGCAGCTCCCGGAGTTCTGTGATTAGGGGAGAATCTCGGGTTTCATTTTTAAAGGAGGACGTTTCTATAACAGAGAACAAAAAACACATCTTGATTTTTAAACCAGATTCATGATTTTTGAATGCATGGGGCTGGCAATATTGTCCTCACTCCATCCTGAACTGTTCTGTAGGAGATCAAAACTATTATGTTGTTCTCCATTGATGGCTGCATCTTAGTGGTTGCTGAAGTCAGATCCGCAGATAGGCAGCTTTGAAAATCTCAGCTTAAAGAGCATCCAAATGCCTGGGGCAGGTTTGAAAAATCTCAGCCACAGTTTGTCAAGTGCTTTACAAGGATCTCTAGATATACTTGCATAGCACTCAGTGTAACATATTATTCATTAGCACAGATAGGGTTACATTAAATGGGCCTCAATTGGAGTTGAGAATCTGAGCTCTGGAGCTGGAGACAAAATTCTCATCTTTCCTACAGACCAAATTCCTACTGCTGATAATCACTTCTGAATCACAGTGTCCAGATCCAAACTGGACATTCAGGCGTTTGCATTCCAGCCATTTGGGCTGCAAGCTTGTATCAGATTTCTTTTTTCAGTTTCTGCCCATCTCTAATAAGACTTAGACAGTCAGCAAAAGCAGGGAGGAAATTTAACCAAGACGCACACGAGAGGTAACCGGACATAGGTTTGGAACAGTCAACATTCCCTGCCAGTGAAAAAACAGAACACTAAGATGAATTCATCAAAACAGCAAAGTTAAAATTTCCACCCCTGAAAAATATCCTGTTCTTCATCTCCACTGGGAAGCAAAGTTTGTGTTTTGTTTCAAACTAAAGCACTTTCACGTGTCTTGCGATTTGAGGCAAGCATGCCTCATCTCCCCCACCCACCCTCCAGGGGCCTGCTCCCCTTTTTTTAATGCCGTGCATGAAGAAAAGCCCACGCAGGGAGAGTCGGACATACAGTACGTTCCTACAGAAAGGAATATTGTCGCTCGCAAACCTGCTCTTGCTAGACACGGTTCAGTAAATGCCATCAGCACTCGCACTAAGTTCCATGAAAAGCCCGGGGAAGTGACATGCGGCTCTCTCATTTAGTAGAGCTCCCTTTGCCCCATCATACACATACGGAGGGGAAACGTGAGGAACATCTGCCTTTTGCTGATAACCAGGGGGCTGTGGAATAAAATCCCACATGAAGCATACCATCTACATTGCAGTATTTGTATAAAGCCGATGGCAGTTCCAAGCCATGCCACATCGGTATCAACGCTGGAGTCTAGGGCTCAAAGGTGCCAGTATCTCTGGATCGCGTAATTGACATAAAGAGAGCTGGGGCCCCAATTTAGAACAGCAGAGGATTCAAAGATCTGTCAGTGCGACATCCCAGCCCTACACACTGTTCTGCACCGGGAGGTTCTAACCATGCAGCAGCTCACAACACGGAGATTTAAAGAGACAATAACAATCCTGTGGCCTGGCTGCATAAACGTGGCAGTTGCCAGCAGGCACAGAACTCCGGGCCTTCTGCTACAGTAAGCACCTGCCCCCAACACTTGCACGAAGGGGATCTCAGCTGTAGTAGTAGAATTTATATCCTGAGGGCAGGCCTACATGACAACCTAACTCGATCTAATTTACGTTGCTCAGCGGTGTGAAAAAGTCGCCCCGCCCTCTGACCGACACAAGTTTCGCACTGTTCCACACCAGCGCTATGTCAGCAGGAGACACTCTCCCGTCAGCATAGTGCGTCTTCACCAGACACGCCAATGTAGCGCTGTAGTGTAGACTTGCTCTATGTTGGCCTCCAACCACTAGAGGGTGACAGGACTGCATTTCTGATTGTAATCCTATCATTTCAGCTCTATGCCAGTGTAAACCCGACTTAAAGTGTCGCGAATCCGGCTCCATGATCTTTAGCTCCAACTCTTGTATGTTTGGCTTTAAACATGTACATCTTTGCAGGACAGGGGCCTTAGCTTGGAAGACAATCCTTTCCCCAAGGAGCTTACAACACCTTCCTCCCTGTCGATACACAAAAAAACATCTTCTACTGCGTGGTTTAATTTTAAATCAGCTTAATACACAAATATGGAAGAGTAGCAACAGGAACAAACCCCAGAACCAAAATCTCACTCCAAGCAGGAAGCCCTCTAGCAGACTTCATTGAAGAATCCCACTTGTAAGAGTTTGGAATTTCTCCTCCATCGCTGCTTGCCCTCATCAGTATCTGTCCTCTCTCGTAAGATATTTGGGTAATTGCTCTTGTAATTACCAACGATAATTCAAGAAGGAGGCATGCACAAAAATTATCTATCAAAACATCTCTCTTCATGGTCCAGATTTTAAACAAAACTGCACACAGACGTTGGGCCTAAAACAAGGAGGTCATCCCTTTAAGAACCCGTGCTCCAAGCGGCAAGAGGAACACCAGCAGTGAAGTGGCCTTTTGTACTTTAAAAGCAGAACCTTAGAAACAACAACGTTTGTTTTTACCAGAATGCCTCATGCCAAGTCAGCTCTGATGATTAATGAGGACAAATTGATATTTTTCCCTTGCAGACATTCCAGTAATCAATTTAGCGTCCCAAACCACTAGCTACGATCACGTAGCGGATACTTTAGAGCACTGTGGGCAAGGACTGCCATAGGATACTTGTTCGGATCAGGGAAGATAGTTCATTTTGCTGTCACTGGGGAATGTTATAATTTCAGAAAGAGATCTAATAACAACCACCTAACGTTTTCATTATGAAGAACATATTCCCTTAGGTTCAACACCACATCATGTTCAGCAAAACATCTACAGCTAGTGAAATTAGGCCACAATCTATGGGGAAAAAGTAGGTTTCCTCCCCCTCTCCCCGACATGGACGGAAAGAAGATTAGAGACTGCGTGTTGCAAATTGCCAGCTGCCTTTCAGAGCAAGGTTAGCTACGTCCAGATTTTCTTATCCTTGGTAACCATGATGCATAGTAGGGAGGTGATCTGCATATGGAAAAATTATCCTGCTAAGCAATTTGAATTAAATAAGCATTACAGTCTTACTTGTAAAAACATTCCCTAAAGCTTTCATTTATGTAAAGCAAAAGTAGAAACAATACGCTGCTGCCCTAGACCCAGTATAGATTGCTAAAACCCCAGAGGTTACGCTCTTCTGGATCAATGCATCCTCCTCCCCGACACATGCATTCAACCAATGTATTCCTTCTGCGAAATCCCTCCATGTGTTAGGATGTTCTTAAATGGACTAACAGCAATGCCGAGAAAGAAAAATCAATTGCGCAGCCTCTTGCTTACAGCAAAGGGAAGTATTTGAATGACAGTCAAGTCTAGAACAGTGAAAAGAAACCATAATGTGTACTAGCAACAGGGAAATAGAAACACACACAAAACCACATGCGGCAAGCATGTCTCATTATTCCCACTGGAATATTTTAGTTTCAAGACCTCAGTTTAAAATAAACGGTGTGGACTAGTAACAACTTTTCCTTGTTTGCGTGCAGGAAGTTATGCATACCTCACGTGAGCAGAGGTTTGCATAAACCATAAATTTTGCTAAGCATCTAAACTACCTGTACCTTTGGAGATCTTCTCCCTTCCGCCTCCTCTCAGAGGAAATCAAATCAGTGAAGTCCAGTGGTTAGAGCTGTGATCTGGATATCAGAACTCATGGATGGAGTCTATTCCTGCCCTGGAATTCATGTTGGCACTGTTATTGCATTAGAACTGCTGAGCAGACCAAGAATGCCACTTGGTTTCATCTAGAAAAATTGAGTCACCGTGAGATTTTTGCAGGAGAACTTGTGATTCTGTAAGTGGCGTGTCTCAAAGTACTTAATGATCACGACGCTTTGAAACCCCTTAGGAAGGTTACAAAGTCAGAGGCGGGGCCAGGAATGGAACTTTAGAATATCAGCTTCCACTCCTCTAAGCCATGCAAGAAAGATGCCATCTGCATGCTGAGCAGCTGTGGATATTAATTTATCCTAAACAGTTATTGGATTCATCACTCTGGGGTCCTACATTGCTTCTTTTGCAGCCTTTCTCCGTTGTGAATGGTGCAAAACATTCTGTAGCACAAACTTAGTCAAGGGACTAAAATTGTTACAATATTTACGGCTCTTTCAAAGGATCCTGGTATCAAAAAGCAGCTCTCAGGTTTGCTTCAACTTTAATTTTCCAGCTACAGTTGCTCATTCTATGCTTGATTGGGTTCTTTGCTCTGATTTCTGAAAGACTAAGATGTGCTGCTACCACACAATAGCTGGCATGAGGGTCTGTCTGCTCAGAGACAGACTCAAAGGGCCAAATTTTAAGCATGCAGAAGTGATCGTCCATGCAAAATTTGCACATCCAAATTAGAGAACAGTCTGAAATGAAGGCCCACACATTGTATTTCACTAGATTCTGCACTTGTGCGCTTAAAATTAAGCACATGAGCAGTTCATTGACCCCAGTGAAAATACAGTTAAGCACAAGCAGGATCAGGCCCTTAATCATTATTCATACAGCACCTAAAACACATCAGACACGTACAGGACAGAGAGGGTACACTCCCAGCCCCAAAGACCTTACAGTCCCAGTCGAGACAACAAGAGAGGGTTACAGTTTTTGCATACATCTTACTGGCCAAGGCGGATCTGTGTGCGGCGAGATTCCCCAGGAGAAGCACATGACCCAATGAACACAACAGCAGAGCTGACAAGGACCCTGAAATAGGAGGCTTTTGGGGTCAGGCCTGTGAGTGGCCACATTGGTCCATGACTAAAGCTCCTAGGTGCTAATACAATACAGAAATAACACCAGTCACTGTCTCACTTGGGCAGGATTCTAAGTCTGAAATGTTCAAACCCTCCTACTGGATTTAGGCACCCAATTTCCAGGAAATTATAAATCAGTGTGTGTCTAAATTCCCTAGACCACTTTGGGAAAAAAAGAAAAATCTCAGCCTAGAGTGTGTGCATATAATATTCCCTAACCTTGCCAGTTAAAAGGTGGGTCAACATCAGTAGAGCCCAACAAATCTGCAGATATCTGCTTTATATCCTGGGCTCTATGTATCGTCAATCCCCCTCCTTTCCTCTTACCTTTCACTTGAGACTGTCAAATCTCTTTGCAAAGGCGTGCAAGTACCATTCTCATTGTGCAGCAGGACACACTGAAGCAGAGACACGTTAAGTGACTTGTCCAAGGTGACACAGCAAGTCAGTGGCAGAGTCAGAAACAGAACTCAGGCCTCCTGGTGGTTAGAGCAGGGCAATGGGCACTACACCATTCTGCCTTTTATGCACGCAGAAGGCTGTATTGCAACGGATGCATCTATAGGGACAAAGCTGGGATCAAAGCTGAAACCTTAACTGAGAATTTCACAAAACTCTAACATCCAGATGCCTAAGTGCACTATGGGAAACAGATTTTGAAGGGGACTTTAAGCTGGGCATCATTTTTTCCACAAAGCACTGCACCAAGGCCCAGTTTTCAAATGACAGGAAAGTCTAATTGCCACATAATCTCCCATGGAAACGCAAGCAAAGCTATTTCTGCCGTTTGCCTTCTGTACGGCATGCACCAGACCCATTGCTTAGCTGCTGCACTGCAGAAGGAAAGAGAATACTCAGTTCAAAGACTGAGCAAAAAGCCATGCAAGTTAATGGCACCAGCAGTCCCATTCAATTACTGTTCTCTCAAGAGGACGCCGTCCAGGCTGCCAGAACGGATACAACGAGATGGTAACACGGAATAACCTCCTATTCACTTTGCACAAAGGCTTTAAAATCCAGGCTTAACTAACAATCACTCGGTCAATACGCTAGATCCCATGCACCAGGGCTAATAAGGCAGCCAGACATATGGACCCAAGACAGCTGAAGACTATGGGTGACATCTGCAAAGGTGCTTAGGGGATTTGGAACTCAGTTCCCACTAACAATTAAGGCATTTGGATGCCCAATTCCCATTCTGCAGCTTTGAAAAATCTCACCCTCTATGCTCTATCCATGTGGGGGGGGGGGGGAACTTCCATGCTCTTTTCAACGCAGAGGGGATGATAATATTTAGTGGCCTGCCTGGTGGACAAATAACCTCACACATCGTAAGACATCTTAGCCAGAGACTAGAGTTGGATCTCAGTCCTTTGGCAGGTAGGATTCAAGCAGGTAGTACCTGGGAGGCTTTTGCCTCAGGGAGATTAAAAACAGTCCTTATTAACACTACTGCTATCAGCATGGCTGCTTGTCCACCCCTACTTGTGGCTGAAGGAGGAGTATCTTGCGTCCAGCTGTCTAAGAGCATACAACTTGACGGTGACGTGTGGAATCGGTGGTAGAACTGGTTGGGAATTTTCCATGGTTTAAAGTCAGAAAATGCCAATTTGTCAGCCCTGAAAGGTTTCATTACTGCTGTCCAGTGGCTGAAAGCAGGGAAACTGACAAGAACATGTCCATTTCGGCCAGCAGCTGCCATCCAAAGAGCAGACTTCCTTTCAGAACCACCACCTGTCTGTTTCTGAAACAAACGTTTTACAGAATTTCTGGTGCTCGCACACACACGGAGTCTGGTTTCGGTCCCAGTCTGAAAGAAACCAAGTTTCAGAAGTTCTCCCATGAACCGGAAATTGCAAGTTTTGGCCAGCTCTAAATCGATGGGCCCTAGAATGAAAGAGTTGGGTGGATAATAATGTCCTGCCCCACCCTCGGTAAGTTCCGATACCCAAAGGAGAGCACAGGCTTGTGTGCAAAGGAGGAGACACCAAAGTTCTGCAGTTACTAGCAGCAAAGTCTTGACTAGGAGATGCCATGCAACGAGCTGCGCAACCAAACGACTGAAATGCCTCAGGTACATGTATAACCCCAATATACCGCAGTCAAGAGTCAACAGCCACTAAAGAACGGTGTTCCTGAACTTCATTCCTCCCCAGAAGGATCATGGGAAGAGAGACTGAGGGCACGTCTTCACTACCTGCCGGATCGGCGGGTAGCAATCGATCTATTGGGGGATCGACTTATCGCGTCTAGTGAAGACGCGATAAAATCGATCCCCAATGGCTCTGCCGTCGACTCCGGAAATCCACCGCCGCAAGAGGCGGCAGCGGAGTCGACGGCGGCGCGGCAGCGGTCGACTCGCCGCCGTCCTCACAGCCAGGTAAGTCGACCTAAAATACGCAACTTCAGCTACGCTATTCACGTAGCTGAAGTTGCGTATTTTAGGTCGACCCCACCCCCGTAGTGTAGACCTAGCCTGAGGCTTCCTGGCCCACCCAGGATAAATTGTAATTAACCTATCCTCTGGGTTGGTCTGACCCAGGGCCGGCTCTAGCGTTTTTGCTGCCCCAAGCACGCGCACACACACACACAAAAAAGCCGCGATCGCAATCAGCGGCATTTTGGCGGCAGGTCCTATGCTCCGAGAGGGAGTGACAGCCCCACCGCCAAATTGCCACCGAACGGCCGGACGTGCCGCCCCCCCTCTTCATTGGCCGCCCCAGGCACCTGCTTGCTAGGCTGGTGCCAGGAGCCAGCCCTGGTCTGACCGCATTACCATGGAGATTTGGTTTTAAAGGGACAGGGGCAAGTAGTTTAGTCTTAAGAATCTACGTTCTGGGCTAAAAGACAAAGCCTCACGTGCACCGCATGTTTTTAATCTTGAAGTCGCAATGAAAACATTTAAAGTGTTGGAAACACAAAGCACATGAGCACCAGGCTGCTGCAACAGAACCTGAAAGGGACACGGACTGTAAACCAAGACTGTAAACGTGTCCAATGCAAGCCCTATTTACTGCCCCACCCTGCCTCGCTTAGAACATTCTTGCACAAGCGGGTGTACGGATAAACACTTTCCAAAGGATCGAAAAACAAAATCTGCTATTGCCGACAAAACAATTTGGATATAAAGCATGGATGTAAACAAATCATTGTAAACACACTGGGAAGCAATATAGTGACAAAGAAGGTAATAGAGAGAGCAGTGTACCAGCAACACAGCAGAATTAGAATGCACCATTAAGGTTTAGAAATAGGAGTTAAAACACAACTAAAATTCATGTTCTACACATTAGTTTTATCTCCAATCTTACATATTGGATCAAATGCTCTTTCCTGGCTACCATGCTGACAGCTGTTAAGCACAGAAACTGTGCTAAACAAGTCCTACCATAGGTTTCTGGGAAGATTTTATTTTACCAGGTCATTGATATAACCTTAAATATAGCTGATAATATCCTGCAATGTCCCTCTCATTTCAGCTGGTCACATTTAGCCCAGGGAGTCTTTGCACCAGAGTGAACTTGGTTCAAATATTTAGGCCACCCCTTCCTTGAATACTGTAAAATCCTCTGTATTTGTTCATCAGCTTGTCTCATTCGATTACACTTTGGAGCAGAAACTGGCTGCTTTACCTCCATGTACGCTTTAGTCTCCTCTGAAAACAGGGACCCCATCGAGATAGCAAGAAAGTCGCCAGCAATGCATGCCCCCCTGCACCCTCGTATGTGCTACGCCATTGAGCTAATGCTCATTAAACCCCAAGTGCCATTAGTGGCACCTGATGCAAACTTTTGATGCTGTTAATTAGACTGGCACAGTCAGCCATCAGCTGGAAAGAGTCTAGCCGGCATAAACAGCAACGTTTCACACACACACACACACACACACACCCCGCACGCCCATGCACAAGTTGGGTACTCGGCACTTATCTCTGCTCTGCCACTGACGACAGGGAGCAAAGAGCCAGAGGCAGAACTGGAGAATCGTGTTGCTGTGCCGAGACACCTCCTCTCCCATCCCGCTGGCAGAGATCTCTCCAGAGTCAGGGCAGATCTCGCCCATTCATCAGCTCCCCGATCTGAAGCACACGCACAGGTGAACTGCACGGCAGGAAAGTTGCAGTTCCAGAATAGCTTTGTATATCCTAGGCCCTGGAAAGGTCAGTCTTCCTTGATTTTGCAATCCAGCTAGTGGAAATCAAGTGATTTGCCAGGAACTTCTCATTACCTTTCCTCCCAAGAGCACGGGTGTCCACAGAATCCTTAGTCCGTCACTTAAGTTCTTTTCACAGTGGAAAAGGTACCGATGCAAACTCGGAAGGCGCAAAAGCCTGTAACAGCTCAGCCAGCTTTCTGGTGCACTTACAATCCCTGCTAATCTGCTTCCCTCATCCAAGCCCACCAGCAGAGTCTGATCCAAAGCCCATTGAAATCAGCAGCAGCTTTGCCATTTATTTCAAAGTGTTTTGGCTCAGGCCCATAAGGGTGAAGGGTAGCTTGTACCTGCCAGCGAATCAGAGGCCTCTGCATAAGCACCTGGCTGATGGAGATGGACCTACTCACATGCTTCAAGTCAAACATGTGCTTAGATGCTTTGCTGAATTGAGGCCTAACCGCTCTGGTTAGTAATGGATCCCTATAAGGTATGAACTGGTGCTTCGGTACTAGTGATAAATTCTTTGTAGGGTACCTAACTCCGCCACAGAGATTTGTAACAGAATTTCCATTTACTCAAGCGTCTAGGGAAGCAGCACTGCCCCATCATGGACCGTATGCTAGTTAAGGTAGCCCAGTTACGGTCTAAATGCAAGTAACAAAGGAGGGGCTGCTTGTCCAGTAGACTCTCCGAAACTGAAACTCCTCCCGCAGCACCTGGGATACCTTAAAAAGGAAGCGCCAACCTGACTGATGCAGATCAGCGCACCTCCACAATCTCTGTTGTAATCTCCCGTTAGGGAGCCCGCTAATCATGCTGCTTAGTAACAATTGGGAAGAGCACCAGTGTCAACTCTCCCCTTCCTATGTCCCTGCACAGCACAACCATGCACAACGTTCCTGCGGCAAAGGCCCAGACTCGAGAGTCAGGCCCAAGTTCCCACACACTGAACGTTAATTGCTAGTGGAAATAAATAAGGTGGACGTCTCCCATGACATCAGTCTCTCTCCCAATATCCATACGTTATGCTGCCATTTAAAAAAAAAAGCCACCCCCCCCTTGGTATTAGATAAGGCAGGTGCATTTCTCTCGCCACTTCTAATATGCTGCACCAAAGTCCAGGGTTTGAGCCATTTTCCATATTTAAAGGAGGGAGGATTATATAAAGGAGCCTTCATCCAAAACTCCAGAGGCTAGAAGGTGTTCGGAGGAGGAGTTTATTAAGCCCTTGGAGAGAGAGACCATCCAAGAGAGGGGAAGGATGGGAAAAGAGACGGGCTTCTTTTGACACTCTGTGGCCAGTGAGCAGTGGGCTTCAGTCCCACCCGGGCGGACGTGAACTGTGGGCGAAGCTGGGTCGGAATCGTGACAAATTTCAAAATCACACTGGGCAAAAAGAGTTAGAAATGAGTAAAAAATCAAGTAACTCAAGGCCCTCCTCCCCACCACTTTCGAACCAGCCATTGAAGACTTACCTCAGGAGCCTGCACAAGGCATACCCATTATTTAGCAGGCTCTGATAACAGAGTGAGGGGTGGACTTTTTAAACTGAAGAATTGTATTGCCATTCAGTGGGAGAGTCGTGGGAAGGATGCAGCTGGGGAGAGAACAAAAGAGTAGGGTAGGGGGGAGAATAGCAGCAGGCCCTGGGAGCCTCTCTGGAGGGGTGCTGGGAGGTTAGAGTACCCCAGGTCAGAAGGGGACAAGAGGAACAGAAGGAGGCTGCCCCAGGGGAGAGAAGCTCCCCATGGTATTGTCCCATCCCTGAATCCCAGAGGGACTGTGGCGCTGACCCCTGATAATGCAGGCCTTGTTATCTGATCCTGGCTGGCCCTCCACATCATCAGATCCCCTTGAGGGGCGTAGGGGGAGCTGGGGTGTTTGAGACTATTGGCCAATAAGGACAGCATGTGGGCAGTAGTTGGATTCTTTCCCCCATCCCCCCGAAGGAACTGGGCTGCCATCGGAGAAAGGGATGGCCTGGGACGCTGTACCCAAGCACTGGACTTCCGTGAATATAGCCCTGAGAAGTGCCTGGATTTTAGGTTGGGGGGAGGGGGAGACACCCCCAGCCATTCTGGAATGGAGAGGAGACCCAGCTGCCTCTAAAGGTAAGAAGGTGGAAATTCCTTATGTTTCAACTTGTGCGTGGGGTGAGGAGGGTGGTTTCCAGCACATGATGCAAGTTTTTTCCCCAGGTGTAGGGCGAGGCAACCTGGCCCACAATCATCGGCATGCAGACGAGAGAGCCTGGAACCTCCCTCTGCCCTAGAAGCAATGCAGAGCACCCCCGGAGAGGCGCACAATCAGTGCCTCATGTTTTGAAAAGACTAACTGCTTGTTTTTCCTGTGAACTCATACCAGCCCCCGCCAAGCCTGCGGAGCTGGAACATGGGTAACGGACCTCGAGACAGAGCTACCACCGCTGGGGTGAGGAACCAAGCCGCTGTACTGCTGAGGACAACCACTCTGGAGACAGCAGGGTGCAGCTCCTGTGTTGGAAAGGCGTCCCCAGGCTGGGCCTGACCCCTTCTCTTGTTCTCAGGGATGGATCGCCAGAGTTCAGCCAAGGGCATGTCAGGAGCTCGGAATTTCCCTTCTCATATGCTGGGGGAGCCACCATGAATTGAGAGAACGTTTCAAATGCTAACAGAGGCTCCCTCCTCAAAGACATTTCCACCGGTGCTGGGGGGGCTGCCGCACCCCCTGGCTGGAAGCAGTTTCCATCACATGCAGGGTTTACAGTTTGGTTCAGTGGCTCTCAGTACCCCCCACTATTCACATTGTTCCAGCCCCCGAGACGTTTCCATCTTTGGTATCTCTAGGGGGCCTGCCCACATGGGACACTCAAGCACTGGAAAATGCTGGAGGCAGCAATGAGCCGATCCATAGGTCCCTTATTCTCCCCTTTCCCTAATTACCAAACTCTTTCCATGTTGCTCCTCCCAAAGGAATTCTGTTTTCTTCTTGCTTTTTCCTCCACTCCCAAGGGTCTCCATTATGCTCCTGACCATTCAAATCCATGGGAAGACACATTTGCTTCAATGGGCTTTGGCTCAGGCCTTAAGTACTAGTTGGGGACAGGAAGACGCAGGTACAATGGGAAGAGGTGCATCCTGCCTTTAGACACAGCCACTGTCCCCGGCTCTCCGTCACCTCTTCTGGGAAAGGAGTTCCCTAAGCTGGTGTCTTGCGGTGACAACTCTGGCATTTGAGCCCACAAGACTGATTCTTAGCCTCTCTGTTGTGCAGTTGCCCTGGTAAGATATGGCTGGCTAGACAGCTTCTGGGATAACTCAGTTCTAGACTCAATGTGGAGCCCTTTTCTTATTGGGAAAGCAGATTTATTTCGATCGCTCCCGTGTATTTTATTATTGTCAACATGCTCCTAAGTGGCTATTTTGATTCCGTTGCCATTCGCTTTCTTTCTAAGCTACATTACAAGCCTCATCAGCTAAAGTGACAAAGTAGGACTTGGAGCAATCTAAATGCAGCACTGCCTGCACTTAGTCTGACACCTTTAATAAAAGACATTGGTCAAAATCAATGCCAAGTTAAAAAACAAAACAAAAAAATCAATTGCCCTTGGAACTCTTGGATAAAAAAGGGACAAGATTCCATTTGTCTAAAGGGAGCACGAGAAACCACCTGTTCAAGAGCTTTTTGCTAATTTCCCAAGGAAATGCTCAGGTGCAGATGGAGCACTTAAGCCTGAAAGGAAAGTTACAGCTCAACTCGGTCTCATCAGTCTGCTGAGACGGTTAAGATGAGGATCTAACTAACAGTCACGTAGCAGATCCACACCCCACCTAGAACACCAACCTGGACCGGGGATCAGGGAGACGCAAAGCCACTTTTGCCTAATGGAGGTGTTCAGCGAAAACATACATACAATAGAGAGCAGCTCATTGCAGAACACTTTGCAAGAAAAATATTTTACAAAAAAAAAAAAAAAAACTTCGATTTTGGCCCTCAGTTGCCAGAGTGTCTGAATTTTCAGAAGGAATTTGTGATTTTCTGGGGGCGGGGTGTAGGAGCAGGAGGCGGGGTTTCAAGTAAGGCTCCTGTTTTAACAGAGTCTATTAGGAACAAAAACATTTTCAATTCATGTTTAAGGTTTCAGTGAAAACGCTCTTTAAAGTTTACATATTCCCCTACAATTAAGTTCTGAACATGAAGGGTGAGATTTGCAGAAGGCTTTCCCATTCACTTCAATGGGAGCAGAGTTAATCCAACACAGAGTGCAATGGAAAAAGCCACCTACGCATTTTTCTGCAGCAGCGAGAACCAGCAAATGAAAGCAACTAGAAGCCGAAAAAGAAGCCATCAGTCCAGAGTCACCATCCAAGCCAAGTGAATGACAAAAATGTAACAGCATACGTAAGAGATACTGAAAATTCTTTCAACAAATCAATATTCCTTCTTTGGGACTTCCCAGCCCATCCTGTTTACTCAGCATCCATCCTCCTTAAACAGTAAATTCTTTGGGGGCTGGGACCAGAGATGGTGCCAGGCCATTAGGGGACCTAAGCAGAAATATCCTCTCCCCCCCCCACCCACCCCCCCACACAGCAAATAGGGGCCCTTCCATGAGCTGCTCAGGGCCATAAGCAATTGCTTAGTCTGCTTATGCCTGGGAATGTATTTTGCATCTTGTAGAGAACAGAGGACATTTGTTAAGCATCAACAATAAGTTTTTTATAGCAAGAATCTTTCCTGCATTAAATATATTGCATTTCCCTAACAAGGGATGCAGAAGGCTCAGAGATAGATACGCTGGTATTTACTGAGGACCACCAGAGAAGTTGGAACACATCAGAATGCAAACTTCCCTTACTAAAGGAGGACTAAGTTAAACCCCAGCCCCTGTTGCTGTGTAAGGAAGCTAGTTTGCAGGCAAGCCTCTCTTTTTTGTTTACAGCAGATACTGTACGCTTTCCGTGGCTGCAGACAATCCCGCGCCTGGGTTAAAGAATTAGTCATTAACCCACCTGGGAACAGGGGCTTTGTGTTGAATACAAAATAGCAGTTTGTGTTTCCTATTACAGGTCAGCGTTAGTAAATCGCGAGGAAATCCTTCTGCAAACTGAGTGCAAACACTGGGGCAAACCGGGAGCAGTCAAGAGACACTTTTGAGCTTTTCAAAGGCCACGGTAGCACTGGCTGCAGAACAGTCATGTATAGGGTGAGCAGATGTCCCAATTTTATAGGGACAGTCCCGATTTTTGGAGCTTTTTATTACCCCCCACCCCCGTCCCGATTTTTCACACTTCCTATCTGGTCACCCTAGTTGTGTAATCATGTTTTCAACAAATCTCACTGGGTGTTTTGATAAATTACCTGAAGGAGATTCCATCCCCATCCCAGCATTATGCATCCAGGTAGACAGCTGGTAAGTAAGTCAAATAATGGTGTTGAAGTTAAGAAGAGGAAAATGTAGGCCATCAAGAAAAGATTTCTTCCACCCCACCCCCACCTCTCCCCAAGTTTACAAGGTACACTGAACGAGCCTGCTCTGGTGAAGGGGCAGGAGATAGTAGAGTCTTTTCATCTCTAATTTTCATGACTAGGTACCCCAAATGTATCCAATAATAGAACTCATCTGGACCTCTGGCTGTGCAAATAGTCTAGCACCCACAACACACCTTGCTTGGTTTTCCACTGATTAAAAGGAACTGGTCTATCCATCTAGGTCTTCCTATCATAGCATCTCAATGCTAATTCCCCCCCCCCCACACACAAAAAGTTAATTCATACACGCCATACAGCAGTATCTGCTTCACCTACTATAACAAAAGCAAATGAAATATCAGCTCTTCCTATCTGGCAGGGATCTATTACATGTACATTTTATTGTGGCATGAATGCTCGAGTGCCATAGATTTTTATTGGTACTGCAGCAGTACCTAGAAGTCACAGTGTGCTACACACAACACACACTAAACTGTCCTAGCTCTCAACAGACCAGACAAATGGTGGGAGAAGGCCAGTATTATGGAATCAGAGTCACAGAATGTAAGGCTAGAAGGACCCTCAGGAGGCCATCTAGTCCAGCCCACTGTGCAGAGGCAGGACCAGGTAAACTAGATCATCCATCCCTGACCGGTGTTTGTCCAACCTGGTCTTAAAAACCGCCAAGGATGGGGATTCCGCAACCTCCCTTGGATGCCTGTTCCAGAGCTTAACTATCTTAGCGTTCACAAATTTCTCTTAATATCTTAACCTGAATCTTCCTAGCTGCGGGTTACACTGATTTCTTCTTGTCCTACCTTCAGTGGACATGGAGAACAATTGAGCATCCTCCTTATGACAACCCTGAACATACCTGAATACTGTCGTCAGGTCCCACCCCTCCCACCCAGTCTTCATTTCTCAGACTAAACATGCCCTATTTAAAAAAAAAAAAAAAAAAAAAAAAAACACCTTTCCTATTGATAAAAGGTTTAAAAAACCTGATCTTTTTTGTTGCTCTACTTTGTACTCTCTAATTTGTCCACATCTTCCCGGTGCTCAGAACTGGACACAGGACTCCAGCTGAGGCCTCACCAATGCCAAGTAAAGTGGGACGATTACCTCCTTTGCCTTGCATACAAACACACTTGTAAATACAGTCCAGGTTGATCTTAGCCTTTTTCGCGACCGCATCACACTGCTGACTTACTGGCTCCTATGATCCACTATCGCCGGCAGATCGACCACCTAGCCAATCGGTCCCCATTTTGTAGTTTGTGCATTTGATTTTCCCTTCCCGAGGGTAGTACTTTGCGCTTACCTTTATTGAATTTTATCTTGTGGATTTCAGACCAATTCTGTAATTCGCCTTGGTCATTTTCAATTCTAATCCTGCCCTTCAAAGTGCTAGCACAACCCCTACCACCATGGTGTCATCCACAAATTCTCCGTGTCATTAATGAACGTATGAAAATATTGAACGGTACCAGACCCAGGCAGGACCCCACTAGTGCATTAGTGAAACAGGCTAGCACTTGATTCTCCCCACCCCCCGACATAGAAAATGAAAAAAATAATGCCAGCTTAGATTCATTCCACAAGTAGGTTTATGCATTTAAATATAGTATTGTACATGGTTAATGTAGCCACAGCTCAGTACGACAAATGGTAACATTTTCAAAACCACCTAAGTGAATTAAGCTCCTAAATCTCATTTTCAAAAATGACTTAGGAGCCGAGGCATTTCGGATAAAATTTTACCCTGAGTCCTCACAATTTGAGTTTCTATGTTTTTGTTCTATATAAAAATATGCATGTACAATAGCACGCCTGTAGTAGGACCAATGTATGGCAGTGCTGGAAGCTAAAAAAGGTGGTTATAAATCTAAAATAAAATTAAACATGCTCAACCTGAAATTAGTTTTGTGGTCCCATGTAAGAGCCCAATCCGACTCAATAAGGATTTCAGCAGCCAGTGGATTGGACTCTAAGCAGCAACTTAGTTTTTTGTGCTTACATATTATGAAGGGATGATGCCGTTTTGAAACTCAAACTTTTTCAGGCTGCTCGCCCATCACATGGGCAGGCGTCTGAGTCCTTCCTTTTTTTAAATGTAAGTTATTGAAAAGTGACTAAGGGAAAGCTTCTGATCTCAGTTAAAAATCCAGAGTAGCTCCATCAATGTCAAAAGAGTTACTCCAGATTTACACAACTACAGAACTGGCCTGTTGTGACTAGCACAATGACGATTTCCATTTGGGTGCCAAATGCGAGTGCGCCGTGCATAGCACGTGCGGTAACTGTATTGACTCCCTAAACCATCATCATCAAAAAGGGCCACAACTTCACCCTCCAAAGCACACTTAGCTTTTTCTTTCCTCTCCTTGGTCCTTTCACCACCTCAACATTGTTCTCTGCAGAGTTAGTCAGCATACGGGTTTTGCCAGCACAACCTCTCCAAAATAAATTCTACTGGGTACTTTTTATGGCTGCATTCATAATCAACTGTTAGTGCTTGTAACTCATTGAGATACTGTAGTATTCCACAACCCCCGCTCCCAGCACATACCCCTGCAGGATTCGAAAAGAGGCCTGCTGACGTTCTGCATTTTAAAACCAAGCAATAGTCTGTTCTCAGCTCATGTCCAAAACTCTGCTCCCTCAATATGAGCAGAGGTGCCAGAGAAGGCATTGGGAGAAATCAGAGTATCTGAGCTGAGATTTGTCAAGTGGGTCTTAAGAGTTTTAATGGAAAAAGTTGGTTTGCCTCAGATAAGATCCACGCAGGGAAGTTACTGGCAGAGAACAACATGCGGACAGGCAGACTTGGGTAAGGTTTTCAGGCTGTACGATTAAGTGGAGACAAAGTAGGTCGGGAACCCCAGGAGCAGATCAGCTCCCAGCCCTGACCTCACAGAGACACGTACCGGAACTTGATTTAGGCTAACTGGAATGAAGCCACTCCCCTTCGCCTAGCTCAGACAGTGTGATGGACTCATTTACTTGGGGGAAATCTGCCTCAGTGTTGTGAGGACCTCTTACGGAAACAAATCCAATAAGGCTTGTCACCTTTAAAAAGCGGATTGATAACCTGAGCCAACTGTAAAGCAGAGGGCAATGGAACAGAGACCTCAGCTGACTTCAATTCAAAGGCAGGTGACCACACTGGAGCATCACTGTTGTCTCAGGCCACAGCTGCAACTGCCGTACACGTTTATTCTACCCATGGTAAAGCTGAACCAGGTAGCAATAAAGAAGACAGACTTACTAGTTAATGTATGCAAATTAACAATCTGGGCCCTTGGGGAGGAATTCTAAATTGTTAACCAGGAATCCCTACGAATCATTACAAGGCATTCAAGACAACAGTGAGAAGGAGATCAGGGTATGGGATAAGTTAACTTGAGATCTATTAAATCTCCAAGGCAAGTGTCAACTTCATAGAAGCACGGATGGATGCCTTTTTTCTGCTGGCAGAAGTACTGTCATTTCCCCCATCATGGTTATGAATGGGGACGGTGTTTTAGAAAAGAAATTATCAGAATTCGTCATGATTTTAGAGTGGTAATCACTTAAAGTAAGAGTCCCTTGGAGACAGAAGGAAAAGGAACGGAGCTTGCGGGCAAAGAGATTGGGGAAGAACTTGAAGGCTATGTGGAGGACTTTTTGAAGGAATACAAGGAACTCTCACCACGAGTCTCCCAATGACTCCAATGGGGTTGGGAAAGAAAACTCCACACAGCCCTCACTTCTAAAGTTTCTTTAGAGCCAGCTACATGGGCAATTCAATCACCCATTAAGCTTCCTTGTAGCCAGAAAGGGGTCACTTGCTGAGCCATTGGTGTACTGTAACTGCTCCTGTTAAACAATTCAAAGCAAGACAGCCAGTTGGGCCCAACATTCCGTCCTTCTGGGAGAGATCACGTACAGTCAGTTAACGTCTAAGAAACAGTAACGGAACAAGAACAGTGGGATTAGTTTTCTCAACAAGTGGACTTTCCGTCCAGCAAGTTTTTATGTTCTGTGATTTACTGGTGTCTCATGCTGATACTGACCGTTTCCCAAAACCACTTGACTGGATGAATCATACCCATGGAGAATATTTCACAGCGTTCCATCTCAAGTTCCTCTAAAGATCATCAATACACCGTGACCCTTTCAAGATGCTGTTTTGAAGAAAACTCAGTAAAACAGGCTGGGCTTAGCGATGAGTGTTTATATGCAAGAGCGTTTCTACAAGCCATGGATGATCCCTTTGGCACAAGCACAAGCAGGCATTCCATTTTAAAGCTTGCTGGGGTTAACCTTTCTCATAGGAACCAGCAAGATATTCTGCTCTTCATCGGGTTTCCTATAGAAACTCAGTTCTTGCCATACAAGCGATCAGGTCGTGTGCAACAGCAGATTTACCAAGACACTATGGGGACATGGCAGGCAGAAAGGCACCTATTGCAATGTATCTGTACATTCAGTATTGCTCATTATCCCCCTGCCCTTTGGAACTGGTAGTCACAGGGTGCAGCCAGCTATAATGGGATAAACACTCAAAAATTCCAACTCCTGGAGAAAATGTGGGAGAGGCAATTTCAGTTATCAAGGCAGCTGAATTGACACAGGCAGCAAAATTCAAAGGCAGATGCAGGCTGGAAGAACAAGGAGAGCATTCTGGCAGCTACCACCATGTAGAACGGGGTAGGCAACCTATGGCACGTGTGCCAAAGGCGGCACGCGAGCTGATTTTCAGTGGCACTCACACTGCCCGGGTCCTGGCCACCGGTCCGGGGGGCTCTGCATTTTAATTTAATTTTAAATGAAGCTTCTTAAACATTTTAAAAACCTTATTTATTTTACATACAACAATAGTTTAGTTATATATTATAGACTTATCGAAAGAGACCTTCTAAAAATGTTAAAATGTATTACTGGCACGCACAACCTTAAATCAGAGTGAATAAATGAAGACTCGGCACACCACTTCTGAAAGGTTGCCGACCCCTGATGTAGAATGAGCTAAGAAGTAAATTCCATATATACACACACACACACTACAGCTATACCACCTCGTCAGCTTCCATATGCTTTTGCTGGAGTATAGCAGTTGCAAAAAAGACTAACACTGTAGATAGTTTCATGCCTTTGAGAGGATTCCCCCACAAGTTAGTTTTAGCCAGTAATGTCAACCCAGCCTCCACACACACAAGAAACTGTGCAATTTCTTGGTTCTCTAACATCTCCAACAGCTGAGACTCTGCAAAGCAATCAGAATGATAACTGACAAAGGTGCATACAGTCACTTACCGGCTGCATTTCAAGTAGAATCCCAAAGACAAGCAGGAACAAGCCTATTTTCAAAAACCCCAGGCACGTGCCCAAAGGCAAGCAGAATCCAAGTCAAATCAGCCTGCTGTATTAATCTCCAATATACCACGGCAATCTTTACAGGTTTTACAACTGCATGTAAATGAATTCCTTAATCCCATCTTTAATCTGTTCCCATGCTATTTAAGGTTGATTTTGAAAATGTAGACATGGATCCCCTCCTGGTGAACCTGCTCTGCTCTCTCCCTCTCTCTCTGGCAGACTAGAAAGACGATAATCTTTCAACAAATTATTCTTTAATAAACCCTATTTAATCCCACTCACGTCACAAACAAATTTATTCATTACAGGAGCAGTAAGCCCACAAATGTGTTCTGAACCTCACTCCTAGAGACACTTAATAATTTTAACAGCTGCACAATCTACATGTGTGGTTAAATCAAAGCTGTAGTAAGGCTACCTGCCTACAGGATAGTTGACTATACACACATTGTGGGGGAGGTTTAGTTCCAGGAATAGTAACTACATTGTTTTTCTAGCTTGTCTCACAGCAGATCACTAGCCACAGGAAGTGGGCCAAACCTATTGTATCCCTTCATAGCACTAGTTTTTAATAAATATAACACTCCGCCCTCGGAGCAGGGCTGTC
Organism: Emys orbicularis; assembly: GCF_028017835.1. Classification (NCBI taxonomy): domain Eukaryota; kingdom Metazoa; phylum Chordata; order Testudines; family Emydidae; genus Emys; species Emys orbicularis. The sequence continues at coordinate 16,451,784 of NC_088704.1, forward strand.
CTTGGGATCCAGGTTATTGCCACTAGAACAATGGCTGTTTTAAGTATTTGATTATACTACAGCTGGACCTTTAAAATAAGATGTGACTTGCACTATAGAGAAGCATCAGAATGAATCTGGCAAAATACATGTATGCTAGTACGGTTACAAGCACATAGGCTTTGGGCGTTATGTGCTAGGGATTAGTACATATACCTTTATGATTTAGCATTTGCAGGACAATAATACCTACAGCCCCCAGCCAAAATTAAAGGTCCCACTTATGCAGGCTCTGTGCAAAAAAAAAATCAGAGACTGTCCTTGCTCCTAGAAGCTCAACATCTAAACAGATGAGACAGACAAAGCTGGAGAAGGGAAGTTCGACTGCCCTCATTTTATAAACAGCAAACAAGGCTCTAAGCACAGCACACACCTAGCAATTCAGCAAAGCATTTAGTCACATGTCTAACTTTTTACACAGACGTGTGTTTAAATGCCTTGCTGAACTGGGACTTAAGTGAGTTGCCCAAGGTCACATAGGAAGTCAGTGGCAGAACAAGCTTTGACTCTGGAGCTCAAGTCCCAGGCATCAGTACTTCAGGCTTGTGTGACTTTTAACCTAGCTTCCCCTCCCTGCCTTAAGGCTGAAAACTCCCTCCCGGACCCAACTGCTGCCTGGCCCAGATATTCAGGCCCAAATTGTGCTCTAAGTGATTCTGTTACTCCACAGTGACACTGGTTTGACGGAGAACAGCACGTGGCCCTCAGTTTTGATTGCTCTCCAACTCACCATGGATTGGGACAGCTGCCAACTTCTTGCATGAGGGCCTGGAGCAGACCAAGCTCCATTTCAGGCTGGAGCACACTCAGGAGAATAGGAGCAAGTGGCTGCCCCATGGAACCAGTCAAGGCCCCCCATCAGGCAGACCTATAGAGCGGCCCATAAAGGTTGAGAATCACTGCAGTCAAGACATCATCCTAAATCACAGAAGTCTTATTTGCTACCATTGAGTGCAGTAACTAGTTAAAATCCCAGCGCCAAATCGAAGGGAGGCTTTGGAAGATTTCCCTGCCGCTGATAAATTTATCCCGTCTCATGATGCTACTCAGCCACCTGTTTAACCTACATTTTTGTGGGTGACGCTCATTGAAATATTGGCAGATCTGACTTTAAAAAACATCTGTTCCCGTTGGTACTCACAACCAGGGCCGGCTTCAGGCACCAGCTGAGCAAGCAGGTGCTTGGGGCGGCCAAGGGGAAGGGGCGGCATGTCGGGCTCTTCGGCGGCAATTCAGCGGAGGGTCCCTGTCCCTCTCGGAGGGAAGGACCTGCCGCCGAATTGCCGCCGAAGAAGAAAGCGGCGCAGTGGAGCTGCCACCAATCGCGGCTTTTTTTTTTTTTTGGGCCGCTTGGGGCGGCAAAAACCCTGGAGCTGGCCCTGCTCACAACAAACTGCAAATTCAAAACATGAACTAGATAGCTAAGTAGGGTTACCATATTTAACAAATAAAAAATGAGGACCCTCCACTTCCCCTCCCGGGCTCCGGCGGCGCAGGGTCCGGAGGCATGGGGGCTGCCCGAAGCCCGTACCGCTCGGCTCTTAAACAGAGCCGAAGAGTCAGGAGAGGAGCAGAGCCGCCGCGGCTGGAGGCTCTGCTCCTCCCCTGACTCTTCGGCTCTGTTTAAGAGCCGAGCTGCCCGAGCGCTACCGGCTTCGGGCAGCCCCCATGCCTCCGGACCCTGCGCCGCCGGAGCCCGGGAGGGGAAGTGCCCGGCCGGCGGCTGGGGTCCGGAGGCAAGGGGGCTGCCTGAAGCCCGTAGCGCTCGGGCAGCTCGGCTCTTAAACAGAGCCGAAGAGTCAGGGATGGAGCAGAGCAGCCTCGGGAGGGGAAGTGCCCGGCCGGCATTTTCCCGGACATGTTCGGCTTTTTGGCAATTCCCCCCGGACGGGGGTTTGATTACCAAAAAGCCGGACATGTCCGGGAAAAACCGGACGTATGGTAACCCTATAGCTAAGGAACTGCTGACTCAAAGCCCACTGAAATCAATGGAAAGACTAATTGATTGCACTGGGCTTTGGCTCAAGCCCTGAGTAAGCAAAGTTGCTGCTACCTATGTTCTTCAGACTCTGGGCCCTCCCTGCAATGCTAGTTACAGGAGCAACAAACAGAGAAGGGCTATAAAACCTTGTCACAGCCCTGTCACGGGTCATGCATTTATTTCCTTGAGCAGCCATGTTTGTTTACATCATGTGGAACAGCTGAGTGTGACCGTAAGACAACTTTGATGTCTGTAGGCCAAAAGAACCCGTTACATAATAGTCCGAGCAAGCAGAGATAGGCAGATAAGGCCTAAAAGAACCTGGGGCAGGGAAAAACTTTAAAAGGAACTAATTTGTTGCACCGTCTGTTCAAACGCACGTACCACTTGAAAGAGATATTTGCACTGGAATTTATTTTTTAGGCATTTACGAGAGAGAGGCCGTCTAATTTGTATAAGAACGGCCATACTGGGTCAGACCAATGGTCCATCTAGCCCAGTATCTTGTCTTCCAACAATGGCCAATGCCAGATGCTTCAGAGGGAGCGAACAGAAGAGGACAATTATCAAATGATCCATCCTCTGTCATCCGGTCCCAGTTTCTGGCAGTCAAAGCTATTGATAGCTAATAGCTATTGATCGACCTATCCTCTATAAACTTCTCATTCTTCTTTGAACCCAGTGTACTTTTGCCCTTCACGACATCGCCTGGAAGTGGGCTCCACAGGTTGACTGTGCATTGTGTGAAGAAGTACTTCCTTGTGTTTGTTTTAAATCTGCTGCCTATTCATTTCATTGGGTGACCCCTGATCCATGTGTTATGTGAAGGGGTAAATAACACTTCCCTATTCACCCTCACCACACCAGTCATGATTTTATAGATATCAGTCATCTCTTTTCCAAGCTGAACAGTCCCAGTCTTTTTTAATCTCTCCTCATATGGAAGCTGTTCCACACCCCTAATCATTTTTGCTGCTCGTCTCTGGACCTTTTCCAATTCGAATATACCTTTCTTGAGATGGGGCAACCAGAACTGCACACAGTATTCAAGGTGTGGGCGTACCATGGATTTATATAGTGGCATTTTTATATTTTCTGTCTTAGGCCTGGTCTACACTGGGACTTGGAAATCGATCTAAGTTACAGAACTTCAGCTATATGAATAACTTAGCTGAAGTTGATGTACTTAAATAAATTTAAATTAATGGAGATATCCTATCTCCTAGAATTGGAAGGGACCTTGAAAGGTCATCGAGTCCAGCCCCCTGCCTTCACTAGCAGGACCAAGTACTGATTTTGCCCCAGATCCCTAAGTGGCCCCCTCAAGGATTGAACTCTCAACCCTGGGTTTAGCAGGCCAATGCTCAAACCACTGAGCTATCCCCCCCCCCCACCTACTCACCGCGGTGTCTTCACTGCGGTGAGTCGACTGCTGCAGCAGAGAATGTAGTTACTCATATTCAAAGTGGTCACAACTCCACAGTTAACTCTCCTTGGGGAAGGGTCTGCGGGACCAGAACCAGGTCTGCAGAGCCTGGGACAGCTGACGTTCCCCACATTGCCACCAAGCAGAGGGCGCACAGAGCACTGTGGAGAATATGCGCCACAGGAAGTACCACCCAATGGGACCAGAGTTACAGCACGCTGCGGTTTTCTGATTGGCCCATGCTCACTATTTAACTCTGGAGGGTATGCCAGGAAGTTGTCCAGGCAACCACCCAGACTTCGAGCTTGCTGCGACTCCAGGCCTCACCTCACTTTCTGATCTCCAGTCTCCGACTCCTGCCTGACTCTGACCCTGACTCTTGCCTAGCAATTACTCTGAGCCCGGCTCGCTGACTCTCACCTTGTGACTGTCCTTGTAGGCAGCAGTCCAGCCACGAATGCTAGGCCAGGCTGTGCCGCCTTCACCCTGGTCCCTTACATCTGGTCATACATTTCGCCAAAATATAGATGCATGTTAATGTTTCTTTTGCAGCCCAGACACCAAGTGCCACTGAACTGACATTTTTTGCCCTGGAGTATTTATGAGCAAGACACATCAAAAACTTTTTAAACATCTTTTGTTTCTATATTTTGTTCAGTTTCTTGTTCTCAGAAGTTTTCTAACCAGCTCTAGTGTTTCCTGTTAATGTGGTACACCTCTACCTCGATATAACGCTGTCCTCGGAAGCCAAAAAAAAAAATCTTACCACGTTATAGGTGAAACCGCGTTACATTGAACTCGCTTTGATCCACCGGAGTGCACAGCCCCGCCCCCCCTCCCCGGAGCACTGCTTTACCGCGTTATATCCAAATTCGTGTTATATTGGGTGGCGTTATATCGAGGTAGAGGTGTATATGCAGAATTCTCTGTGACTAGAATGGAAAATGGCTAAGTTTTTAACTACTACATGGGGGCGGAACGGTCTTTTTTTATTTATTTTTTTTAAATGATGACACATTCCTTTTCTAGCAGGGAGAGGACCTACTTTTCAAAGCTTTTATCCCCTCATTTTTAGAAGAATTATGGACTAGAAATGTATTTATGAGCTCAAAAGACTTTCAGCACCTAACAAAGTTGTTCTGTATCTCCACATAGATCCATTTCTCAGACTAGATGACTTGCATTAGAGTCAGAGAAAGCAAAGACACACCCCAGAGAAAGTCTCCACAGGAGCGTATGCAGAGTGAACCCCTCATGCTGGAAGATCTTCCACCATGAATTGTCTCGCTCTACACATCTCCCCCACAGTATACAACCAGCAAGACTGCTCCCCTCTAAAAGGCGCAGTACAAAGAAAACCATAACTCCTCACTGATATAGGCTCATGCACCAGAAAGATCATGTAAGTGAAGATCTTACACAAAACTGATAGCAAGATCTTTCAATACAGAGATACCAAAGGGGATCCAGAAATCAATCCTCTCTTTACATCCTCCCCAAGAACATACAATAAATAGAACGTCACTTCTTGATTCTGCAGATCCTGAATCTCTCCCAGAAGAATGGCAGAATAGATTCTGGTTTCTTGTACATTGGGCGAGAGGATTCCAGAGCAGCAGGTCCTTGACAGAAAAGGTTTGTCCCTCAGTACCATCATTAGGGGACAGGAAGACAATCAGCTGTTCCAACCCTACTGACATATTGGTTAAACGGCTAGGAAATGAACAACAGGGCAGACCCCCTGGAGCACGGGGCACATTCATCAATATAAACCTTCGGATGTGGCCCAGGTTACGCATTGTAGATTGAATAGTTCTTCCTCTGTATCTCTCTTGCCAGCAACAATCCTGTCTTGCTGTGTCCTGTGCTAGCTAGTAAGGGGCTGGATAAAATTAAATCCCAACATGTGTTACCATACATTTATCTTAGGATGATAACGTTACATGCCGTCCTGTAATTAATTGCTTTATCTTTGAGTTTATTGCTTTCATAGTTTCCAGCTCTAAACCACACATTATTGGACAGTGTCCTACAGTGTAATAAATTACTAGGTTTTTTCCAGAGCTTTTCCTTACAAAGGAGATGAGTTGGAAATATATGTGCTCATCCGATATTATGGACACTCCATGTGAATAAGCTGGATTCTGAGCTGTAAGATCTGTGCAACCATCAGAGTTTAAATTAAAAAAAAAAGTGGTTCCATTTGACTAAATTAAAAATTCCAAAAAAATCTCTAATGTAGTGTGTTTATTCAAATTAGTAATTGCAAAAAGAAACCAGTGAAGCTGCATTAGACAAAGGACTGCAAGGACGCATGGGCATAACCTCAGAGTCAACACTATTCCAATGGATAGGAAATAACCTATTGTCACTTACTATGAGAGGCGGGCGGGGGTGGCGGGGGGAGGAAATCAGTTACTGTAAAACACCAAACCAGGTGACGCTGCTCTTCAGCTAACAGACATGGGCCATGAGGAGCAGTTTTTTTAGAGACTCAAAGCCTGACCCTGCAGTGTCCTGACCACCCTCACCTCCCACTGACTTCAAAGGGAGTGGAAGTTGTCAGCAATCTTACATTAGAAAATAGGAGCTCTAGGATGTCTTGCAGCTATAAGGCAATATTTGCATTCATATATTATCGTGAGCTATAGATATGAAGATAGCAGGAAAGTACTGTACCTTCAAAGTATAGACAAATCCATGCCCCCACCAGTGGGTGCAGAGGTCAGCAGGCATGGGATATGGAGGAGGAGACACAACATTTATTATGAGCCTGATATAAGCAGACTTCAAGTGATGTTAAGTTTTTCTGTCTCATACCTGTGCATCACTACGGTTTACACTGCCATAGCTGGCTGAGGCTGTAACATTAAGTACTTTGTGCATTAGTAAATTAAGCCCTAACTAAATCAGAAAGATCCCTAGGACCTCCTCTGCCATGTTTTCCGACCAGCATGCTGAAGGCTAGCCAAACACTCAGCATAGATACATGAAACAGACTGTGTAACAAGGCCCCTGTTCTAACACCACTTCTCTCTGCCCTAAATAACCCTGGTCATTCCTGGTTGGAAACAATTCCATGTATACATTATTTCGGAACAGTTATTTATTACATTATTTCAGGATCCAGGAAAGGCTGGGCCATAATTACAACAACATGTGCAATATTGCAGAGTCAGTTCCTGAGCGCTGGCTTCGGAAGAAGGCTCCACTTCTGCACAAAAACATTTGCCTTCCTAACACCAGAACTACTTTTCACTCCATATTGGGATTTATAAACTGCCCTGCCAAGCCGTCAACTTGCCAAATTATAGCTCTGCACGGCCATTGAGCAGCAATGCCAAGAACAGAAGTCTAGCGCGAGAGAACTCCAAATGACAGGAACATTTCAGTTTTAAATGAAATCTAAGTACCTCTTACAGAACAGAAAAAAAAAAAATTCCCCAGGGAACATTTTCAGGGATGTTCAGAGGAAATCAGACAATTCTTGTGATTGTTAGTGGAAATTGTAGATATAGTTCCCTGTTTGCTATTGAAAAAAAATGCACCCTTCAGGATACAAGATTATAAAAACACAAACCCATATTTACTGTTAATACTTTGTCCTGACAGCCAAAACGCAAATTGGTTCTCCAATTCCCTCTGCTTTTCATATGTAATTGTGTTTATAAAGGAAGCCATAAAAGTTTAGTAGGACCAGTAGACAAGGCTGATTGATCGCATATTGGCTTATGAGAGACACTAGCCCTAAACAGGAGCAGACACTACCCTTACTGCACCAATAGCTTCCTACTCCAGTGCAGCTACAACACAACACAGCGTTAGTCTTTAGCCATTCATTCAGACTTCTATCCTGAAATGCTTTACAAAGTTCCCCACCACAGTTAGAGAGTGGAAGAATCACAGCAGGAGAGAGAAACAGAGGTACACACAAAGGAGAAACAAACTTGTTTTCATGTGAGATTTGAAAGCCGGGGATGGGGAGGAGGAGATAAAGTGGAGGAACAGAGAAAAGCTGTTCCAGATGATAGGAGCTGCACAGAAGGCTCTTGCACCAACTCTGCTGAGGGGGGGGGGGATAAAGAGGAGGCTGGTGCTAATGGACTGGGCACAGGAACAAAGTCAGAGGAGAGACTACATTGGAGTAACTTACACCTTTCAGTCCCACGACACCTAGGATTTACTGACGTTGGCCATGAGCTGACAATCATATGAGCAGTCCCATTGAAGTCAGCGGGACTACACACATGCATATAGTTAAGCGCGTGCATCAATGTTTGCAGGATCAGGGCTTTAGATTGAACCCCGTCGACCAACATATATAGTTTACACATCCATGCTATCCCTCGGACCAGAAATGGGCTCATTGGGTCCGGGAGTCTAAGGGACATGGCACCTCTACATTTGGTTCAGAGAAGGTCTGTAGTTTCGGATGGAGCAAATCCAGGTAGTGATATTACAAAGTAGACAGTTTTGAACTGGATCCTGAAATACGGTAACTACTTGCTTAAAGAATTATATATACACACACACACACACACACACACACACACATACATACCCCCTCCCCATGAGGAAACCCCAATGACTGCCCCAGTCACCAACTGCACGATGAACTTGATGCAGAGAAGCCATCGGTGGTTGGAGAAATGAGCCCTGCTATAAGATGATGACATTTTACATCAAGAAAGGAGGTGAAAGGGGCATCACTAGAGGTTCACAGTACGCCAGAATTGATTAAATCCAGTGGTCACAGAAGGAAAAAAAAGACAAGTGATTGTGGTGGTGTTAGCACTGTTAAATGTTGCATCAGCTCTTCCATTAGAGATCTGATTTTATGTTGGTTTTCAACTTGGCCATAGAAATTCATTGTGAGCTGAAGCTTAGCTTAGCTTTACACACAGGCCCAAATCTTGCAGTCAGATACATGCTGGCAGACCCTTCTACCCTCAAAGAGCCAAGGATTGAGGTCATATCTTGTTATATATTATTTAGGAACTTCAACAGGGGTTTAAGCACAAAAACTTTGACGTTTACCTTCAAACAACTTCAGCTTTTAGAGAGCCCCATCTTGCAACAAAACTAGCGCTGATGCATGAATGGACAGTCTAGGAAAGACAACGTCTGCCCCAGATGCAGCGGGCATCAACAGGAGTTGTGGATGCTCTATCCTTTAGGATCAAGCACTTTGCCAGCTGACTGCTGCTACTGAGCCAATAAATGCAGCAATCCAAACTGTTAACATTTTGTGTTGTGACCCTCACAGAGATCAAAAGGTTCTTATTTAATTTCAGGGAAGAGTGCAGCAGATTATACTTTAAACATCCTTTTTTATATATTTTGGAGAGCCCCCTCCCCCCCCCAGAAAATTTTAAGATCCTCTAGCTCACACGCTGGGTCTGGCTTTTCTTTTGCTGCTGGTTCCTGAAGCAGAATATAGTAGAAACCTTGGAACTGCCAATTTTTCAGCACACGTCTGCACATAGGCACTTCAAAAGGTGGAGTGCCAGGTACCGCACGTGAGCGGCAATGGAATTAAATTTTATCCTATGTACTACATTCACAAGGCAGCAGCAGTTAGAGACCAAGTATGACCTTTAGCTTTGAGTTTGCTAAACATATCTTGCTTCATGTTATCACCTTATAATTTAAGCTGGTGGTATTAATGTCTGTGAATCCCATTCACAAACTTGTAGCTTTGCTACTTGGAAAAGCAAAACCATTCCAGTTCCATATTACAAGATCACTAAGACACTCTCTAAGACAACGGCTTCAACCAAACACCCTCATATTTGCCACTGTATGATGCAAGCTTCCCCTGGTATCACCAAGCCGAGATTCCACACTTCACTGGCAGCACAGACAACTTAACTGCAGCCATCCTCCCCACACACACACACGTCACTTTTACAAAGTATCAATTGTTTCATATATTTGTATTGGAGAATATTGTTTACTAAAGGGACACTAATGTGACGGATCCAAAATCCGACTGTACATTTGCAACTCCCCACTCTTAAGCCAACTCCATTTTCACAAGCAGGCAAGTGGATCGGCTAGAGATGAAAATCCAGTCAGTAAGGGAACTGAAACAAACAAGAATCCTGCACAGGATTTTCTTGTTAATTACTATCCTTCACCTGGACAAAGAGCAAGGACAGCACTACACGAGTGACTTTACCTACAGTCCCAACAAACTCAGAATCCAGCCCGGTTTTACTGAGGTTGGATCACACACCCGAAGAGCTGGCATTTTAAGGCTATCCCACAATATTACATTTTTCTACATGAAGGGTGCTGCAAGTTTAAGGGACAGGCAAATTTTATGCTTGTCCAACATGATATACATATTTTTAAGTTGTACTCAACTGTGCTATTAAAAAGCAAGTACTTCAGAAGGCCCAACTGGCTGGTCTAACATCTGGACCATTTCACACATCCCCATGTGTTTGTTTTGAAATTAATTCTTTATGTACTTTTTTCAAAATAAACGTTTCCAAGTTCTAGGAAATAAATAAATCAGTGCATGAGCAGCTCAGTAACAAACCAATATAAACAATCTACCACATAAGAAACACCCTTCAGCATAGAAACGTGTTCCAGTGCTGATGGAGAAACAATTGGAGAAACAAGCTTCAGGGTTCAAGCTTTCAAGAAGCAATAAAGAGAATATCATTTTAAGACGGTATGAATATTACCAATAGAGTCATTTTAGATACCAGGCACTATATTCATATCTTATTATGTTCGTGATGCTATAGGCATTAGATCACGTTACTTTTTGACAAATGTTTCATCCATCCTCTTCCAAAAGCAATCTAAAAATGCAGAGGTGTCTTGCCAGTGATAGATGCAGATACAAACATCCAAGACCAAAAAGTGCAGCTGTGTATTACAGAGGGATTATTACACTTTGAAAGCTGATTTATGACAAACTGTCAAAGGGCATTGGACTTTTTTTTTTTTAATATATGAATGCAAACAAATTCAAGTATACAAACCCCCCATTTGCGAGGGAAAGCTGGGCCAGAAGTGTGTCCAGCACCCACAGATCCCACTGGAAATCTGGCCTTAATAGTGGAAGCTGAGGACTTTTGAAAATCTGGCCCCTCGTCTTCATCAGCTTTTATACGTTCCGCGGGGTGAAAATGATCACTTCCAAGAGGAAACAGCTACCTGATGGGTGTGTGCAAAGGTGCTTCCGCACTTGCAAGAGTGGAAGTCCCTTTGAATACGTCCCTTAGCATATTCTTGGTCATATCCTTTATGCTATATTACTGGGGTGCCCTGAAGACTATCCAGAGCAGATGTGTAAGAAGACAGGGCAGGGTTACGGGAGAGCGGAGATGCTCAGTGTGCAGAGAGCAGCAGAGGGCTTGCTCAGCGGGAAACCAGCCAACTCCCCGTGGCTAGCGCCAGGGCAGAGTATTTGCCTCTCTTTCTGGGTGATTAGCCGGGCATTGGGGAATGGAATTTCTCCCATTTCCCCGGGGGAGATGTCTGGGAGGCAGCCTGGCTTCCGAGGAGCAGCCGCCTGGAGGAGGAGAAAGGCTTTTGGCCCAGTCTACCAGAGGCAGATACCTGCATGTGGGAAGGGCCATGAACCGGTCTCCCCGTGGGTCTGACTTGAGTAGGGGAATAAGGACCCTCCCTTGCCCTCTTGTGCCTGGGTATTGGGGCGGGAATTGCCCCAGACCTTGGCATTGGGAGATGCCCTGTCCCCCTGCTGGGGCACAGCCATGGGGCAGGGCCAGGCCCCTTATGCCTAGTTCTTGGGTGAGTGTCCCTGGGGGAGGGAAGGGGAAGCTGCCCCCAAGCCCTCCCCATGGGTAATTGGCGGGGGGGGGATCTGCCCCCATGCCGGCCCCCCCGTCCGGGCAGTGCTGGGGCTGTATTGAAGGGGGCTGCCCCGGAGCCCCCCCCCCCGGCCCCGCCGCCTCCCCAGCCCGGGCCGCCATGTTAGTAGCTGCCTCCCCCGGTCCCTGCAGCGGCGGCGGCTGCCCGGGCCTAGCGCGAAGCCGGCGCCGCGGTGCCAGGATCCCCCCGCCCGCGGGGGTGACACGGCTCAGGGGACCCCCCGCCAGCGCTACCCAGCCCCGCTGGGGGGCACAAGCCCCGCTGGCTCTAGCGCTGCCCCAAGTCCCCTCCCCGGGCACCCCTTGAAGGGCAACAGCCCCCCCCCCAGGCAGCCCCGCGCCCCCCTCCCCTCATGTAAAGGGGCCCACCCCCCCAGCGCGATCCCAGCCCCCCCCCCGCGCCACAGCTGCTGGGGGGCTGCTCTCGACGGCCCCCATCTCCCAGTCCTTGGGGGCGTTTGCTCCATTCCCCCCCCCATATCAAACAAACGCTCCTCGGACCCTTTCCCCCCCCCCCCGAATGGAAAGTTCCCCCCCTCCCGACCCGCGCGAGCTGCGCCCCCCGGCGCGGGGAACAGGTGCGCTCGGCTGCGCCGCTCCCGGGAGGGGTTTAAAGCCCATCGCAGCTGACAGCGGGGGGGGGGACAAATATTCGCCCCCCCTCCCCCATTTTAGGGAGTGCCTATAATAAACAGTGCTAGGAGACCGGGGGGGGGGGGGTTTATACACACAGACACTCACCCGAAATCCTGGTCCATGGACTTGAAGAAGAATTTGTAGCTATGCACAGGCCGGTTGCTGAGGACATTTTTAAAATCTGTCAAAGTGACTTTCTCCGGGGGGACGGGCAGCTTCACCAGGTAGGGGGTCTCCTCCTCGTCGATGTGGTAGATGATTTTAGTCTCCGCCATGGGAGAGGGGGGGAGGAAGCTTCCGAGGACAAGGAGGGGCAGGGGGGGGGCAGAGGGGGGGGGAAGATCCAGCCCCGGTCGGAGCTGCCAGTCACTCGCTGGGTTTCACCACCCCCAGTCCGGCGCGGCTGCAAACAGGAAGGGAGAGCTCCGCTCCTGGCTATTGCACCGGGGATTTCATTCCCTGCACCGCTCTCTAGCTGCTCAACGGGAGAAATGCAAGCGGTGCCCAGCCCGGCCGGCAGCCCCGGTGCCCGGCGCCGCTGCGGCCAGCGGGCGAGGAGAGGGGGCGAGCGGGGCAAAGCGGAGGCGAGCCATGCCCCTGAGGCGACCGCCGCTGGAAGAGCCCCGCACGCAGCCGGCTGGCGAGGGGAGCTGGCTGGGCTGCGTTCGTAGCCACCTCCTTCCGCTGCTGCAGCCACCAGCTTTTGCCAGTTGCTCTGGATGGGGAGGGGGAGTGAATCCGCTTCCCAGCCTCCTCGGTGCTGCCTCCTCCCCCGGCTGAGTTAAAGGGACCCCGTGAGTCGGAGCCAGCCCCCCCACCCGCCGGGTTACAGGCAGGGCTGTTCCAAAGGCCACAATAACCCCGCACCGCGCGGCTGCCCCGGTGATCTCAAAGCGGGCTCCCGGCTCTCCCTAAACCAGCGCCGCGTTTCTCTGCAAGCATGTGACGCGCCAGTCCTGGCTTCCGAGGCGGCGTGGAAACGTGATCCGCGAACCCTGCTCGCAGAGCTCCGGGAATGAACCGGACAAGGTCGCTAGTCCCCTGCTGGCTGCCTGGAAACAGACCAGGGCGGCTGGTTCCTGGGCGGATTGAAATGGACAAAGACCAAAATCTTCATAACAAACCAAAAGTAACAGCTGGTCACGTTTTGAGGCTGGCAGTCTGGGCTGTGAATTATAGCTGAAGGCATTTCACGGGTTTATGGTTGCCATGCCTGGAAACCTGATCGTAAAGCGAATAGTAAATAATCAACTTGCTTCATATAGTACCTGTCATTTCCTGACTGAGAGCGATTTACTGTTACACGGGAATATTGGGCCAGATCTAGCCCTCCCTTGCTTTCAAATAGTCCTCCTCTTCATGTGAGCAGCCCCTTTGACTCCAGTAAAACGACTAATGAAGGTGCAGCAGCTGAGCGCCTACAGTTCCCATTGAAATAAAAATCAAGCTGCTCTATGTATGTGCCTAAATATGGATCTGGGAGCATAACAGATTAGGCAGCCAGGGTTGAAAATGTAGGCCAGATTTTGGTGCCTGGCCCATTCGCAGCCCCTCCACCTGCTTCTCTTCTGCAAATTGCTCTGGCTCCTTGTAGGAATAACCTGTGGGATAGGGACACACGTGGCACTGGCTTTGCATTAATAGTTGGAACAGAGGGAAACCAAAGAATGCTGGAATTTAGGAAGAAAAAAAAAAGACTGGGGTTAAACCGAGCAAGAGCTGGTAAAAGAGAGGTTTTGGTAGCTGCAGAAAAACGTGTCTTGTGCTTTGTAACTGGAAACAGACAGGTACATTAAGCAGAGCAGTCACTGGACAAATCAGGGTTGTGCCTTCCCTTTGTATTTCAACAGAGCTGAGTTGGGGTTTTTTTTTTTTTTTTCTGTCTAATCACCATGCTCAGTGTTCCCCTGCCGTTAGTACAATTTGTCATGGACCAAAGCCTATGCTAATAAGCAAGCAGAGAGAGACATTTGCCATCTTCAGAAATCTTCTTTCATAGGTGCTGATTGGGAATCTATCAAGTGTAGATACTGCTGGGGTGGTTGGCATCTACAAAGCTTTTTACCTGTCATAAAAATGTAATCCTTTCTCAGAAGCCATGTAGCAGTACCACGAAAGCTATCCCATGCTTTGGAATAGCTTTGGTCCTACTGCTCCAGGTCTGAGAGCGGTGCTTTGGAGCAGAGAGGCGGTCCTCTGGTTCTAGAGAACACCTCTTTAGGGGAGTATATCCTGTAGCTCCTACATTTGAGTCACTCCAGCTTCCTCCTTAGAAATTCCAAAGGAGGGCAACCGGCGTGTGAAGATTTCCAAAAAGTATGGCTGGGTCGTGGGGAATCTGCTGTTCATTAAAAACACTTCTGCAGCAAAACCCCAGGCTAATTATATTCCTTTTTTTTTTTTTTTGCGCCACCCCCAAGAAAGAGCACATTCGTTTCTCCAAATATTCAGCTGCTGCCTGTGGAAAGGTAAATTGCAACTCAGTAATTGAATGACCTGCGGCCGTGGAATGATTTTTCCATTAGAAAAAAATAATAGGGGAGCCAGTTGTGTTAATGCAGCTGCAGTAGGCCACACAGTTCGTTAACATTGTTACTATTTATTATTTTGAAAGGGGAGGGAGGGGGTATCCCCAAATCTAAGCCTGAGGGGTGAGATTTTGAAAAGCACCTAGTTAGGTTCCCAATTCCTGTTGATTTTTAATGGGAATTGGGCACCTACCTTTAACTTCCTTAGGCACCTTTGAAAATCCTACCCTACATCTTACATTTACGTAGCATCTTTCAGCCTGAGGTGCTTTTACAAACTATGGGCCCAATCCTGCAAACACAACTGAGTGCAGCCCCTTTGCTTAGATGTGGTAGTAAGTTTATGCACGATCAGGCCCCGTTTATCTCCACCAAGCAGCCATCACTGAAGTGGATGGGGCAGCCAGATGGAAAACCGGTGCACAGCCTGCTGTGCATCAGTCATCAAGGAGGGAAGGTTTTTATTTAATTTAGTTATTTATTACTCGGTACTTGGAATGTAAAAGTATTTCTGGGTGGCCCAGCCAAAAGACAGTTTGATCCTGCCATCCTGGGGATGGACCTATGGTTCTTTCTACCCTAATTTCCTATGTTCCCATCCCATTTAAAAAGAAGCCATCTCACCCGAAAGGAACCTAAACATTCTCTATTGTAACAGACACATTGCATCATTCTAGCGTGTGTTGAGTGAGTGCGGGGCTTGGATTCATTTCAGTAACACTTAGTA
This sequence comes from Emys orbicularis, assembly GCF_028017835.1. NCBI lineage: Eukaryota > Metazoa > Chordata > Testudines > Emydidae > Emys > Emys orbicularis. The sequence continues at coordinate 16,466,977 of NC_088704.1, forward strand.
TCATTGTAACTGGGGCTGACAAAAGGGGGGAAAGGGAGACAAGTGTACCAGGGCCCTGATTTCAAAGGGCCCTCCCCCCACCATCTGTAACATCTGCCTAAATAAAGTGAAAGGGGCGGGGCAGCGAACATGATGTACCAAGCTCTCACATTTCTGTTGCCAGGCCTGACTGTGACATGTATTGGGAAACCAAAATGCTAGCGCCAACTATCTGCCGGCACACCTAGTACTGTGATGTAATCACAAAATTGCAGTCACTGAAATTCTCCAACCCTGACTCTCTACAGGCATTTATACCACTGTTTTCACCACTGAGCCCAAATCCCTGTCTAATCCTTTAACAAGGTGAACAGCAAGGAAAAGCTGGGGCCTGAATTTTCAAAACGTCACTAATGGTTGTAGGGTGGCTCGGTTTTGGGGTGTCCAATTTGGCACACATTAAAGGTGTCTGATTTTCAGGACGTGCTGAGCACCCCCACTCTCAACATCAGTCTTCTTTAAAGTGTCCCCAGTTGGGCCCCTCAGAATGTAGCCATTAGTCACAAGGAAACTTTAGGCCTATGTTTTCACTATTTAAATATTGGTCTTTTACTTGCAATAGGCACAAACTACTGAGGAATTCCATAAGCTCACGCTAGGGTGACCAGACAGCAAGTGTGAAAAATCAGGATGGGGGGGGGGGGGGAATAGGAGCCTATATAAGAAAAAGACCCCAAAATCGGGACATCTGGTCACCCTAGCTCACTCATCCAAGTTCTCTCGCTCACACACACATACAGTGTGGTTCACATAACATTTTGGGGTGCGCTTGGTACAGAAAATATGCCACAAAAACAGCGGTTTTCCCACATTTTAGAATCACTTGGTAGGAATGTACAAGATTCCTTACAGCGGGCTTGTTCTCTAACCTGAGCTATGCTTTTCAGAGATACCGAGTCCTCTGCAACCTTTTAAATAAATAATAAAAACCCCACATAAATATTCAAGACTTTGGTCTCTTTAGTGGGTACTCAATGGCCTTCTGAATTTCTCAGTCTCGAAGGAGGGGCTAACACAGAGATTGGGTCTGCAGAACCCTGTCCCTGCTCTAGCCAATTTGCTTTCACTTTTGACAACTAAAAATGGAATGAGTTGTATAATTGTCAGATGGCTACATGCCAGCATAGAGATGAGGAGCTTAGATTTATGACTCACAGAAGGATTCCTGTGTCCCGCCCATAATGCCCTGCCTTCTTGGCGTAACCCAGATGAACGTTACAGTTAAACCACAAGCTAATCTAATTAAGAAATGTATTTGGTACATAGTGAGGCACAGGGGGTTTGCCATACTAGTAAACCATTGGTGCACCAAGCAGGGCCGGCTCCAGGGTTTTTGCCTCCCCAAGCGGCAAAAAAAAAAAAAAAAAAAAAGCCGCGATCGCGATCAGCGGCGGCAATTCGGCGGAAGGTCCTTCGCTCCCAGCGGGAGTGAGGGACCGTCCGCCGAATAGCTGGACGTGCCGCCCCTCTCCAGAGTGGCCGCCCCAAGCACCTGCTTGGCGAGCTGGTGCCTGGAGCCAGCCCTGGCACCAAGGCTAATATTTTGCTTCTTGCAGAATCCAGTACCTGACATTTCAAAGGAAAGTCAAATTAAGGCCTGAGCCACTTGATGGGGGAAATAGCCTACCGGAGGAGATGAATGCCTGAAGCATAAGCGTTGATCAGCCTTTTTTTTTTTTTTTTTTTAAGCAATTGACACTACCCTTCATTACTGGCCACAGAATTTACAGATTCATAGATTCCAAGGTCAGGGGGGACCATTGGGATCATCTAGTCTGACCTCCTCGAACCACAGGCCAGAGAACTTCCCCAAAACGATTCCTTTAGCAGATCTTTCAGAAAACCATCCAATCTTGGTTTAAAAATTGCCCATGATGGAGAATGCATCACTGTGGTAAGATGAGGCCCTGAAACATAAACCCTTCTATCAGAGGCCCGGTATGAGGCCTAAGACCTGAACTAAAGTAATGGTCAAGACTTTGTTAACATAAAGCAAAGTTAAACTGTGAGCCAGAGGCAGGCCCTGCTCATGGAAGCTGGCAAGAAAAGGGCTGATGCTGCAAAAATATTCATACCTAAAAGGTACTGGACATTAGAGGTATAAACATATGCTAGGATGGTACCAGAACACTCCGATACTTGCATATTCCACACATAACAAGGAACAGGCCGACCCATCCTAAAGACGGGGCAAAAGGGTAATATGATGGATAGAGTTGTTTTGTTCGAACCAACATGTACAAGGTGAGAGGCAGCACCTTACTACGTAGAGGGATTGTACCTCAATACATCAGGAGTGAGGTGTAACTTGTTTGTACCTGTGTATAAGAATTTACCCTGAGGAGTTGCCTTGTCTGGCCTAGGGGTCAGTGGTGAGTCCTGCCACTGACTGAGTTGGTCCATTATCAGGGAGCACATATGTACTAGCAGAACTGTAGACATCTGATCCGGGGAGCTGGAAACTGTGTTTCATTTGGCAATAAACCTGGCCGGGTGCCTTCGTACCTTATCAGAGTCTGTGGTCATTGGGGGTTCTCTCAGGGTTGGCTGTGCCAGCGATCTGCAGAGCCGGGGCAGCACACAGGGAGAACACACGCACGCAGTCGACTGTTATCAACATTGAACAGAGCAGAGCACCACACTGGTGACGTCTGATGACAATCACGACCCTTGGTAAATTGTTCCCGTGGTTAATTACACCTGTGCACCTTATTTCCTGTCTGAATTTGTCTAGCTTCAACTTCCAGCCATTGGATCATGTTAGATCTTTCTCTGCTAGACTGAAGAGCAAATATTGGTTCCCCAGGCAGATACTTACGGACTGTAATCAAGTCACCCCTTAACCTTCTCCTTGTTAAACTAAATGGATTGAGCTCTTTGAGTCTGTCACTGTCAGGCATGTTTTCTACTCCTTTAATCATTCTTAAGGCTCTTCAATTATCAACCCCATTTTTAAACAATCTGGCTTTTGTGTTGTATTTATGATGGCCTCTTGTGGCATTGAATTCCACAGGCTTACTGCACATCGTGCTTTTTTAACTAAGCATTTGCACTAGAAATGGGACTGAAAGAAAAGCAAGGATTGGGACAACCTGGAGTTTTAGGGAACTGTGTGACTCAGGCCCATTCCCAGCTTGCAGGAGTGTTTATAGAAATCTCTGCAGGTAAAGGAGAAAAAGCATCTCCCCTCACTCTGGTGATCCTTTGGCAGGGGAATCCTGTGTTTATTTCGACTCTAAATGCTTTGGGGATGGGAACAGTCTTTTCATTGGGTCTGTGCACAGTACCTAGTATAACGGGGCCCTGATCTGTGATTGGGGCCACTAGACACTACCAGGGTACAAATAAATGTTTGAGGGCCCTTCACACCTTGCATGGAATATTTGCCATTTAGAAACCTATCAAGGATCAGGAAATTTAGTTTTGGTCCTGTACCAAGAGAAAGGCTCCTGATCTCTTGACAGAGCAGCCAAGTCACTCTGCCCCTGCCTGTGGTATGAGATTCACAAGGGGAAGACGAACCGAACGGCCACTCAAACGACACCTCAGACAAACACCTGTCAAGAACTGAGCAAAAACTTCCATTGGGAGCTTAGATGTTAGTTTCGCCTTAGAAAACAAGCCTGCTTTGTTCTCTAAGGGCCAGCCAATGGGCATGTTGCCAGTGATGTCAATGAGATCATAAAAGTGCCCTTGGTCAGATTGCCAGCTAGAAAATGAAAACTTCTGCTTATCAACAGAATGGGAACATCTGGGCCAGTGTCAGTAGAAGCTTCCCACACCCCCATGCCCAACAATCCTTGCCAACTTTCCTTATCCACCCTATAGGTTCAGACTCAGTCCTTTGGCCTCTCTGCTGAGAATGCCAATGAGGAGGCCAGTGAGTGTCACATCTATGGATGCTTCTCCATCAGGAAGTGAACTGAGGCCACCAACTAGCTGGCAGAGACTCCATCCTGGCTGGATCCACACTAATGACCTAGAGATAAACGTTTCTCAATTTGCCAAGCCATGGAGTCCTGCCAGCATGACTCATATTTACTACTCATTCCTGTAATTGAAGGCTTTTCACTTAAGCATTATTCACATGAGTCACTGGTGGCAGAGGAGAAAGGGAGAGGGAGATGTTGGCCATTTACATTGGAAGGACGTATAAAAGTTTGGGAGTAGTCACCTCTATCTGTGAGTGCAGCTACGCGTGCGAACCGCCAAGCAAGCCACTGCTCTTCGCCACACGTTTTAAGTGACCCCATCTAACGAGGTTTAATTGTACTGGGCACTAATAGATTTTCTGAGTGTAGTAGGAAAGGGCAGGTGTAATGATGTGCACACGCTCTTCTCCTCTCGGGGGGACAGAGGCGGTTTGACGGCTCACTTTCAGTGTTTTAACTCCAGTTCATAGAGGTTGTAAATGTTTCCTGTCATCCAAAAATGGGAGTTGGCAGCTAGCCATGGAAATTGTCCTAGGAGCTTTTTACAAAGGAAAGACAGGTCGTGTATGGCCCACACATCTGGATTTATCTAAAATTAAGAAGCAATGGGCCTGCTCCTCAGATAGTATAAATTGCCGTTGAAATCAATATACACCACCCGAGTATCTGGCCCTGTGAGTCTATTTCCTCCCTGAGGGGCTGACAGTCATTGCAGAACTCAGCTCAGGCGAGGCTCCCATGGCAATAAACCCATCCGCCACCAGAGGGTGGCAAAGGCATTGCAGTGCAGCAAATCCGCTCCCCGGCTTCCAGCAAGGCGCCTTGTTGCTTTTGGCTGCAGCAGGTTTAGAAAACAAACAAGCTAGAGTGACACCTGATACTGGGCATTTTCAAAGGCATTTCAGGGAATGTACATACTTACCCTGCGGGGCTTTCCAGCGGCAGGTCTGTGCCTGCCGTGAGGCCTGTAGGAATGAGACAAAATGTACTTTACAGGCCAAAATAATAAATAAATAAACAACGCTTGATACCTCAGCCCAGGCAGCACCTGGCGTCTGAACTCCTGTGGGACTGGTTAAAAGAAACAAGACACTTCCAGTGGAAAAAGTTAGTAAACTCTGCTGGGGCAAGTGCATAGTTCCCCTATGAATGTAAATAGACGCCGTGGGACTGGAGATGGGATAGAGCCATCTCCAGCCCAGGTCTGTAATGATGCTGTTCCCATCTGATGGGCGTCAGTGACTCCATGGGAAGTGTTTTGTGGGGCACAAAACCCAGCGCCGTAGTCAGCACTAATTGCCTCCTATGCTGGTCAAAGAACGAACAGGCCATGAGCCTGAACTACCCTCCAGTGCATCCCAGCAACAGCAAACCCAAAGTGAAAGCCGGATGCTTTTAGAGAATGATGATTACCTACATCCGATGAAGTGGGCTGTAGCCCATGAAAGCTTATGCTCAAATCAATTTGTTAGTCTCTAAGGTGCCACAAGTACTCCTGTTCTTTTTGCGGATACAGACTAACACAGCTGCTACTCTGAAACCTACATTACAAAGGTGCTCCCCATCACTGAAGTGCAGCCACCTCTGAGGTGGAATGTGGCAGCTGTTTAACAGCGCATAACACTACAAACAATTTAGAGGATATGAAGAAAAATCCCAGATTGAATTGAAGCTGTAGAGCATAATTTAAGCTGGCCGAATTTGGCCAGAGTCCTACAGGTAATTCCCCATAACTTGCAAAAGGTTTTATGAGATCTTTACTAACTTGATCATCAAAAGTGACCCAGACCCCAGTTTTACATCTTATCTAGTGCTCTGTAGTGCTGCTGAAAGCCTGGCGGTGTTGCTGCTGCATACATCACCATTTTAAACTGCCGTGGCCTGCCAGATAACATCTGAGTGATGAAGTCTGAATGGGAAAGGATGTCGTTTGAGTTCTATAAGCCAGATGGGTTGGAAATACTGACAGCAGCAGGAAAAACAAAACCCAGCCCATCTCTTTGCTGGTCAAATGCCTGAACCTGCAGCTCTTATGCAGAAAAGTCTCCCTTTGAAGTTGCTGGAAGTTTTGCTTGTGAAGGGACATCAGGCTGGAACATGGAGGCAGGTCATCAAAGCAGCAAGTGGGATCAAGTTCATCTTGATAAAGTGCCATTTTTCCTCCTCTTGATTGTTTTAGATGGGAGCCTCAAATGCAAGTCCTATATTAAGTTCCCTGCCTCCACAGATCATAGAATCATAGAATATCAGGGTTGGAAGGGACCTCAGGTGGTATCTAGTCCAACCCCCTGCTCAAAGCAGGACCAATCCCCAACTAAATCATCCCAGCCAGTGCTTTGTCAAGCCTGACCTTAAAAACCTCTAAGGAAGGAGATTCCACCACCTCCCTAGGTAACCCATTCCAGTGCTTCACCACCCTCCTAGTGAAAAAGTTTTTCCTAATATCCAACCTAAACCTCCCCCACTCAGGGCCGGCTCCAGGCACCAGCCCACCAAGCTGGTGCTTGGGGCGGCACTTGGAGGGGGGCGGCGCGGCGCTCCGGCCCGAGAGCGGGGCCGCGACCGGGCTCGCCGCCCTCCCCCCGGCGCTGCCTCTGGCCGCCGGGGAGAGCGGAGCCCCGGCGGGGCTCTCCGCCCTCCCCCCGGCGCAGCCTCTGGCCCCCCGGGGAGAGTGGAGCCCCGGCGGGGCTCTCCGCCCTCCCCCCGGCGCAGCCTCTGGCCCCCGGGGAGAGCGGAGCCCCGGCGGGGCTTGCCGCTCTCCCCCCGGCGCTCTGGCTGCCGGGGCTCCGCTCTCCCCGGCGGGGCTCGCCGCCCTCCCCTGTGGGGGGGGCGGCGGGAGGCTTTTTTGCCTGGGGCGGCAAAAAAGCCAGAGCCGGCCCTGCCCCCACTGCAACTTGAGACCATTACTCCTTGTTCTGTCATCTGGTACCACTGAGAACAGTCTAGATCCATCCTCTTTGGAACCCCCTTTCAGGTAGTTGAAAGCAGCTATCAAATCCCCCCTCATTCTTCTTTTCTGCAGACTAAATAATTCCAGTTCCCTCAGCCTCTCCTCATAAGTCATGTGCTCCAGCCCCCTAATCATTTTTGTTGCCCTCCGCTGGACTCTTTCCAATTTTTCCACATTCTTCTTGTAGTGTGGGGCCCAAAACTGGACACAGTACTCCAGATGAGGTCTCACCAATACCGAATAGAGGGGAATGATCACGTCCCTCGATCTGCTGGCAATGCTCCTACTTATACAGCCCAAAATGCTGTTAGCCTTCTTGGCAACAAGAGCACACTGTTGACTCATATCCAGCTTCTCGTCCACTGTAACCCCTAGGTCCTTTTCTGCAGAACTGCTGCCTAGCCACTCGGTCCCCAGCCTGTAGCAGTGCATGGGATTCTTCCATCCTAAGTGCAGGACTCTGCACTTGTCCTTGTTGAACCTCATCAGATTTCTTTTGGCCCAATCCTCTAATTTGTCTAGGTCCCTCTGTATCCTATCCCTACCCTCCAGCATATCTACCACTCCTCCGAGTTTAGTGTCATCTGCAAACTTGCTGAGGGTGCAATCCACGCCATCCTCCAGATCATTAATGAAGATATTGAACAAAACTGGCCCCAGGACCGACCCTTGGGGCACTCCGCTTGAAACCAGCTGCCAACTAGACATGGAGCCATTGATCACTACTCGTTGAGCCTGATGATCTAGGCAGCTTTCTATCCACCTTATAGTCCATTCATCCAGCCCATACTTCTTTAACTTGCTGGCAAGAATACTGTGGGAGACCATATCAAAAGCTTTGCTAAAGTCAAGGAATAACACGTCCACTGCTTTCCCCTCATTCACAGAGCCAGTTATTTCATCATAGAAGGCAATTAGGTTAGTCAGACATGACTTGCCCTTGGTGAATCCATGCTGACTGCTCCTGATCACTTTCCTCTCCTTGAAGTGCTTCAAAATTGATTCCTTGAGGACCTGCTCCATGATTTTTCCAGGGACTAAGGTGAGACTGACTGGCCTGTAGTTCCCCGGATCCTCCTTCTTCCCTTTTTTAAAGATGGGCATTACATTAGCCTTTTTCCAGTCATCCAGGACCTCCCCCGATCGCCATGAGTTTTCAAAGATAATGGCCAATCTTTCATCCAGTGGGATGAAACCTGTGTTCTAGCCAGCTCTCTGCGAAGAATCTAAGTTTGGGAACTTGGGCAAGGGCCTGTGTTTTGTCCATTTAGGAGAGAGTGAATCATAGTCTAGTTTTGCTCTTTTTTTCACCTCTCCCTCCCATCTGTGTCTCCTCCACCCCACACCCCAGTGCTTGCTCCCCTTTTCCTCTGTGCAGGTTTCCGGACACTATGTTCCCTGTGGCCCAGAGCATTGTGTGGCCCAGGATTGGCCCCAGCTAGGCATTAGGACCATGTTCTCCAAGGGGTTTGGTGAACACACCCACCTCTGCCAGCTGCCCGATTTGTGTATGGGGAAAATTCTCCCTTTTGGTTGGCGGCTGGTCACTTGCCCTTGGAGCACATGTAAATGTGGGTGTCATGTGTGTGGAAACAGACATGCCTGCAGCAGACTTTGCCGTTGCACTTTCGGAGGCCCTTTGGAAACGTGGCGCCACATTTCCCATCTAGCACTAATGGGAGAAATCAAATTGCTGGTGTCTTTGGCCTCCAGCAGTTGCGATATAATTTGAAAGCATTTTCTGTGGCCCGGCCCTGCAGTTTGCGCAAGGCTTTTAGAAGAAAAAATAAGGTGAGGAGCTAGTTTTCAATCTAAAAATGGTCTCAGGTTCGATTCCTTCCCAGTGGGGGTTGGTCAGGGGATGAGCTCAGCTGCTAGAAGCCATCTGTCGGCTCAGGATGGCCAGCCCTGCTTCCCCTTAGATGCTGCAGTGAGGAACATGCGCTGCAGCTTAAAAATGGGACTGACCAGCATGGACACACTGTGTTCTTGTGGGCCCCGAATTAATCTCAGCCAATGAAACGGAAGGTTCCTGATGCTTGGTGCAACCTGGGGCACTCCAAAGGCAAAGGGTTGATTGTCACGTGTGTTTTTGGGAGCCCTATCCTAGCAGGGCTGATTGAGCAACACCCAGACAAGGGGGGTAACGCCATCAGAGGCAGGGAAATCACCCCAACCTTCCTTTCAATCTGCTGTCAGAAAGGGGATGGGGGGGCCCTTCAGCTCGTCACTAGCCCCCTCTTTAACCTTGTTTATTTTGGCCAGTTGGGAGAGTGAAGGAGGCAGTGCAGGCCGACTTGCCCTCAGGTAAGAGGTGTCATGGAATGACAATGGATTGTTTTTAATATGTATTCCATGCAGGTGAGACACTAAGCATTGGCGAGAGCCAGGGAGACTGGACATGCTCCTCACGCCACCTCTGGCTATTTATACTGTATCACCTCCTGCTTTTCTCCCATGCTTTGATCTCCCTCTTCCTTTGCCAGGGACTGGACTGTCCATGCAACAGGGTAACATCGGCGGTTTCCACTCTGTCCTGGGAAAAACTCTGTCACTCCCGCTGGAATATTGGTCAGCAGTTGGTGGCTCTCCAAGAGCAGAATGGACTTGGGGAGGCTTGGTGGGTATTTAAGTCCAGCAGGAATTCCAGGTAGGAGGAATTGACTAAATGTGCACCAAGTGGCATGAAGTTTAACTCCTGGCAGCAGGTGGGGGGGGGCAGATTCCTGACCCCCTACTAAAGGCAAATTCTTTGCCTCTCTGTCTGCCAATGCTAGAGTCCTGAAGATTATAACAACAGTAATAATAACGCTGCTATCCTGTCACCGTGCCCAACGTCCCCCACCCCTGCAGTTTCAATGGGATATGGTGTCTTCCTTCTCTTCCTGTCCTACAGCATTGTGCATCGTTACCGTGGACTGCTAAACCCTCCGTGGTGGTGTGATCTGTATATGCAGTAGAAGGCCTGATCCTGCAGTCCTTATATGCAACTTCTTGGGAAGTCAATGGGAGGTTTTGCATATAGACTGTAGGATTTGGGCCTTACAGACCCTGTCTGATGAGCCCTCCCCGTGGGGAACTCTTACCAAAGTCAAGGGGAGTTCCATGCACTGGGAGCATGCAGGATTGGGGCCACAGTTTGTTGAGCATTTTGGAGCACTTTGAGGTGGAAGGTGCTGCATAGATGGAAGAAGGAACATGCGGCTGCTTCTCAGTTTCTCAGAGGGCGTCTCAAAGAGCAAGAAATAAAACCAACTGCATTTGAAAACCAATTACATTCTTCTTTATTTCTTACATGTAAGGAGAGTTACACAATGGGCTGATAAATGATGACAATAAAGCAACAATGATAGTATGGAAATGAAGTATATTACAACACAGCGTCAAACCAGCTTTATGGGCCAAACTCTCCTCTCAATCTGGAGAGGCAGCACAGTTCAGTGGCTAGTGCACACAGCTGAAAAGCAGATTTGTGTCCTAGTCCTAGCTCTGCTACTGATCTCTTGTGTATCTTTGGACAAGTCGATACAAATCACTGTGTGCCTCAGTTTCCCCACCTGAGACCTAAAGACATTTCTACTCACACACCTTTGTAAAGCACTTTGAGATCTTGGGCGGAAGAGTTCCTTGGTATTAATTAATTATTATTATTATAGGGTTGCAGAGCTGTAACAGAAAAATTTAGCCCCATATATAATTTAGGAGGCATTTTCTATTGCACATATTACTCTAATTTTATTAACAGATTTTCTGGCTGATGTACCCATGTCTAACTTCAAATAAGTAAAAGCGGGAGGGCTGCACATTAGAAATAAAAAACGAAATGTTCCAAATGCACCTCAGAAAAAGCCAAACGCAGCACCAGGCCCCAGCAGAGGATTCATAGCTTTTAAGGCCAGAGGGGACTGTTATGATCACCCAATCTGACCTCCTGTGTAACACAAGCTAGAGAACCTCACCCACTAATTTCTGCATCAAGCCCAGAATTTCTGGCTGAGCTGGAGCGTATCTTTTAGCAAGCATCCCCTTTTGATTTACAGACTTTAGGTGACAGAGAATCCACCACGTCTCTTGGGAAGGTGTTCCTATGGTTAATTACCCAGCGTAGCCCTCAAACCAGAAGCATGGTGTGTCACTGCTAACACCTTCTGGGTTTTACATTGAAAACTTAAAGACACTTCTCTACGTTGCAATGACTACTATTTCATCAGGGAGTTGTTAAAATAAAAAATCCTAAATGGTATAAAATAATCAAATAAAAAAAAAAAAACTTTACAGCTTTTCCTGTGCTCACCATGAGTTTTCTTTCCACAGGCAAAATCTCTTGTAGCATGTTTTGCGGGACAAATCATCAAACCAAAATTATTCTTATTTCCTTGAACAAACTGTTGTGGGTCAGATCATTAGCTGATGTGGACTGGTGTAGCCACTAGAGCTTACTGATTTACACCAGCTGAGAAACTGACTCTGCCTTTGCTTCAAGTTCCAGTGTCATCTGGGAAGCAGCACTTGGCCTCTGCCATTTGAATTTTAACACACGCCCAACCACTCAGATACTGGGGGGAGAAACACTTTTTGCTTCACTCTGTGTCATTCAGGTGCATCCTACCTACTGCCTGCAACCCAGGCAAGCCCCACATAAAGACTGGGTTATAGCATCACACCTGCCAGGCAGGTTCTCATCTAGCTGGAGCTCCACTATAATTAGCAAGCTTCTAATTACCAAAATATATATCTATATACCAATTCCCAGCAACAAGAGCAGCTGTCTGATTTCTGGCAAAATATCTAAGTTGGAGACTAACATAATCCCTGTTGTTTTAGCACCTGTATAAGGATTGCGCAGCTGCATCAAATTACACCATCTTGCAAGCTTCTAGTCAAGTTCAGGCTTCAATTAAGATCTCACCAGCTCATGCTGAGGATAATTTTTTGCCCAGACCCTGAAACACAAGAGCTATTCTTTTTTTATCTTTTCCAAATCACTGAGTCCACGTAGGTGCCTTAGTTTTTTTATCTGTACCCACTTTCCTGCCTACAGAAATGACTTCCTACTGTTTATGTCCAATTAAGATCATGACAATGTCATCTTCATTAAACTAATCCTAGGATTTCTCTCCGTCTTTCTCTCCGGTGCCAAATGTCTATGCTGCTAAAAAAAGAGGAGAAGTCATTGTAGGTCCGATAGCCTATAGAACTGTTAACAATAACAATCATTCACTTATGAACAATTGCACTTGGGAGGGAAAACAGCCAAAAGGACTCAATCAGCGGGAATGCAAGTACAATAAAACGAACTTTCTGGCAGCTTTCCTATCCAAGCGGAGAGCATAAATCACAAGGAAAGGATCGTGCGTTCACTGCTCCAAAGTCAAAACCACCAGCACCAGATAATATTGATTCCAAGAATTAAAAGTAAAGGCCCTGTTGCTACACGAAGCTCTCTGGAAAACGTTTGCTTCCAAAGAGCCGAGCCAATCTGGGACCAGCTGGCATTTAACGTAACCCCTTTTTAAGGTCACCGATGTAAACTGTTGCCTTGTTTCCAAACAGAAGATTACAGTCTATACAATCTTAACTACCCTACCAGGCACTTGGCATTTTCTGCCATCAACTTGCTTCAGAACAGGGGAAGCAATCAGCAGACCAATATTAAGGGGTTTTATTATTATTATAGTGAAATGTGTTTCTCAGGAATCAAAGGAAACTAGAAGGGTGCAAAGCTTGACAACGGTCCATAAATCAAAAGGGAAACATGTCTGCTAAAGATTAAATGCAGCATCTGCTCAGTGCAGTCTTTGTTTTTTGCACTGCTATAGAGACATGCATTTAAGGTTCTCAAAGTGCTTTACAAATATTAATGAATTGCTCCTCTGTGAGCGAGGAATTATTATCCCCGTACACTGATGAGAAAACCGAGCTGCAGAGAGAACAGCCATATTCCTTCAGGCCAAGGGGAAAGACCAACAATATACAAGAGCAAACATGCAAAGGAGCTACAGCTAATGAGCTGCTCAGTGGTGTCAGAGCTGAGAGCTGTCTGCCCTCTCATCACTCCTATACACCATCAAACACAAGAACGTACCCCTGCTGACTCCACTTAGTTATTTAACAGTACTACGGAAACACTAACCAGATTGTCCTGTCGTCTTGCCTGGATCGCTTTACCTCTGGCCTTTGACCTGGTAAATCACACACCTGGCACGTGTCCCTGTAGTAGGGCAGCAATGCATGCCCTGTCCGGCTTGATTTTCTCATTGATTAGCAAAAACCAACCTTGCACTAAACCTGTTCAGATCTATACAGGACACTTGATGTGCCAGTCTTTAATGCTGCCATTTCAGTCGGTTTTTCTTTGAGAGGGTGCAGTCCTCCAAGAGACCCTCTTTATAAAATCTCCTCCCCCCGCCCCACCACGGCCTGGGAACTTTTTATTTTTTACTATTAAGCTTCAGTGGTGTGCCTGGCTCTGGACCAGATATGGAGCTGGCAGTGGAAACATCACAGTAAGGTTTCTGTCGGGACATGATTCCTTCAAGAACCATCACCTCTCTTACCACGCACGCGGAAAGGAAGGGGTTGCTCTCCTAGACCCTGCCAGCATGACAACCTCAGATCTTCCCGTGACAGGCCAGAGATAAAGGAGGAATTTTCTCCCTCCATGTGCAGCACAGTGCAATTGGCCAGGGAATTGCACCTTCTTTTGAAGCACCAGGTAGTGCCTGAGGCAGGTTACCAGACAACGGCCTGATCCATTATGGCAAATCCTTTGTTCCTGTGCTGTCTGGCGAGACATCCAGCCTGGCCCTTCTTTTGTTTTTTCTTAAAGTGGCCTGGACAGCGAGGGACGTCTAACAACTGCCGGGCACAATTTTCCCTGGCCAAGTTTTTGTGTAATTCTTCTCAGCCAGCTTTGGGCCCAGGCTGAAACTCAAGCCAGTTGCACCACGTGGACTGTGAGAAACGCAGTTTGCTTTGAGTATCTGCATGTGCAGAGATGCAACCACGATACACGGCACAAGCAAAATTCCACCCACAGACGTCACAGGAGTCTGCACAGAGTCACACACAAACACCTCTTCTGAGTTACTGATTCATTTGCTTGCTAGGCGGGCACAGTACCACCTCGAGCAATGTAGGGTTACACACACCCCAGGCTCGACTGCTACCCACATTCACACTGGAGATCAAAGCAAAGATGGGGAGCTCTCAAAGCCCTGTGTCTAGTTCAGAAAACATGTTAATTTTTTCCCCTTACGCTATTTTGCAGCCTAGAAGACAAATGAAATATTTAAACTCCTCTGGAGCTTATGAGTAAGTGACCCCATTTCTAGCCTGTGTCTATATAAGCTGCGCTAAGCAATTTGAACTGGCAAGTACAAGTTCCAACCTTTGACTCACAGACATGAAAGAGAGAGAGACACACATTAATGCTGATTGCTTGAGACTGTGCCGTCCTGATTGAATAACCAGTGCTTCCTCCTGCACCTGCAGAGATGTGGGTTGGATTTCAATCAAGCCCCGCAAAATGCAAGCCAAGAATGGCTCTCTGCTTTCTGAGGCCGGGCAACTAGTGGAACCTAGGGCCCTGATCCTACCAGCTGTGTCCCGCGGGATCAGGGGTCTGCCTTCACCGAGCAGCTTGCAGGAAACGGGACTAAGTGAGGATAAGGGAAGTTTCTCAAAAATCACAGGATCTCTATATGGGGCCATTGGATCTCTAGAGGGGTCCAGAATAACTGGAGGTTAAAGAATTACCCTACTATGTCGCACCAGTATTTTTTCACACCTCTGCTGTTTAGCTAATGTTGCCCTAAGAGGCTGCATTAAAGTAGCGCTCTCCCATAGAAAATTATTCTTCTGTAAGGAGACGCCCACCATCAGCGAGAAATCAGAGCCTACGTGGTACTCATGATGAACCATTTTCCTTTACACACTCCTTTAGGTACAAAAAGCCTCTCATCCTGGCTTCTAAGTATGTATGAGGGCCCCCTGGCATTGTGACAAGATTGGCTGGGCACCATCCATGATCCCTCTGATGGAGCTTGAAGAACTAAATTCAGCTTTGGTGTAAATGGATGCAACTCAACAGCAGTTGAGTTGCTTACTCCAGGCCCAAATTTGGCCTGAAATGCATTCTTGCTGCAGCCAGGCATCTCCAGAATTCAGCCTCTGCCAGTGAGGAGATAATGGAAACCGAACTATGGCAGAATCCACCCTGTGATTTCCAACATGCAAAGAGTTGACTCAGAAAGAGATTCAATTTTAAACCTGAAATACCAGCCCAACAGGCTATTTATTTGCAAAGGGCTTCTCAGCCTACGTCCCCTACTTCCAAACGTGAAGTCAACATCCACAGAACTGATCCTGTTTCCTTTCCCTCCTCAATCTTCCTGCCTAAGAATTAGCACCCTGAAATGGCCCTGTAGCCTGTTTTGAGAGTTTGTTGATATACACACCCTGTAGCCCTTCTGAATCTGTTCCTCCTTCGCTGGGACCTTCCAAGTCTTACGGAAAAACAAAGAATGCTCCCCAGAGCAGCTCTATGATGATAATTTACCAATAGGAAAAAAACAGTGGAGAATTTGAAATGCCAGCCAAATCGTCAACTGGATGATCAAGGTGCTGAAAGAGCACTCAAGGAAGACAAGGCCATTGCGGAGAAGATCAATGAATTGGTTGCATGAGTCTTCATTGCAGAGGATGTGAGGGAGATTCCCACACCTGAGCCATTCTTTTTAGGTGACAGATCTGAGGAACTGTCCCCGATTGAGTTTGATCTCAGTTGCTAACCTAAGGTCTCCGTTCACCCCCAGCATACTGCCTCTCTTTACGTCAGTGGGAGTTGTGCTTGGGGCTGGGTTTGGTCCATAGTGAAAAATTCTCCTCCCTGATCCATCCTGCAGCTAAGAGACCTATAGGGTGGAGTTAGGTCTGCACTTCACTGGATGAGTAGGACCCACCTGACAAATGCAGGACATGCAGCAGAGAACCACTCGACAGATCCAAGAATTTTGCCTTGTTCATAGTAAGATTTCTGGTTCTGATCTAACTTACACTGGTTTTCCAACAACATAATGCATTGACTTCAAAGGAAGCTGTACCTGCTCATGCCAAGGTTGGATTTGGTCTATAATTTAAAATAATAATAATAAAATCAGGCAAGGTGGCTGAGAGGAATAAGACAGAGCTAGGTGTCCACAGCATCTGGGATCTAATCCTGGTGCTGCCACTTATCTTCTGCAAAATCACAGGCAAGTTTCTGCACTTATATACCTCAGTTTCCACACCTGGAGGAGGATGATAATATTTACTCACCCTCCTGACAGGGCATGAGGATGGATTAGCTAACATTGATACCACATCTTGACTATGGAAAGTGCTAAGTGTCATGACTGTTCCTCCTGATTTACGCCAGCATACGGGAGATCAAAAACAGACCCTGTCTTATTCGCTGTTAAACACATTGCACGGAAAAGTACCTGACATACGGATGGCTCAGGGTCATGGTGCAGGTGGGGTTTATTTAATGCTGTTAAGTTAAAGCTAAACATCTGCTGGGTCAGCTGAAAAAAAACATTGATGCAAAAGAACAAAAAAAATCCGGAAAAGGGAAGGAAAAATAAACAGGAAAGGGGAAAAAGAAGCCACCAAAAACCATCTCCAAGATCACACAGCCAATCGAAACCTTTTTGTATGCAGCTGCACACGCCTTGGCGCCCAACGGGAAGCAAGTCTAAACGAAAGCTCTACGGTAACTGGAAGGATGTTGTAATAAGGAATGCATCTCGTCTATTTTTAATTGCAGCTTCTGGTCCAGCCAGCAGCTTCCGAATGTCTTCATTTACAATATTCCTTCCTGAAATCTGAAAGCACAGGAGGGGGCGGAGGTTAGCGTTTGCAGACTCATTTCAAATCACGCAAATCAAGCCACTGTGATATATACAGATGTGCAGCAGGGTGCCCACAGCCTGCCCATCTGGTAAAAATCCTCTTTCTGAGACCCGGCTGGGGTATGTGTGTGCGTGTTGTGATGGAAATGCCTCAGCTGAAAGGAGGGTCTTGTATTAAGGCACCTGAGTGCTGCTTAGAACACCTGAGTTAAATTCCCTCCTCCCAGGGCTCAGATCCCCAGATGGGAATAACATCATTTCCCCACTTCACTGGTTGAGCCAGATTTTTCCGCTCATTGGCAATTCAAACAAAAATGTTAGATTGACTCAAAACTGAATTTTTTCTAAATTTCTGGTGACTTGAAAAATAAGAAGAAGAAGAAGAAGAAGAAAAAAATCATCTCAGGTCAAACAAAACATTTTGAATTTTTTCAGAATTTCTCTCTCTATTAGGGTTTTTTTCAATCAAAGCTCTTCACCGAAATTGATGTGAATTTGCCACATGTTTTGGTGTCGCCAAATCTGCATTTTGCACTGAAAAAAAGTTTCAGTTGAAAAATTTCACCCCATTCTACTCGCAGGAGAATGAGGAGGATAAACGCCTGCGTGAGTGTGAGGCACTCAGAGTGAACAGAACGTTTTCCCTACTCTGTGACAGTGACTCACAACTTCATCCAGACCTAGGCGGGAGGGGGGAGGATTTGGGAGCTTTCCATCCACCGCTTTTTCTGGGGGGTGCCTTCTCTCGTATAATTTCATCTCCATGCTTCGTGACAGCCACCCACGTGATCTGATTCAAACAGAAGCAGAGCCAGGTTCCCTTTGGGAAAACTCTCCCCGTCTTTATACAGGGAATATTCCATTGTTCCAAATTACGCATAATCATTTTACTAGAGCGAGCAAAATGTCTCCTTCATTTGCTAGCAACTCCCCATGGACTCTGCTTCTTTCAGTGATCTGGTATGGTCCTTTCACAGATGGGATCCAGACTGGTCCCAAGCTATTTAAATGAGATGCTCTGCAGAATCTAGGCAGTAGCATGGCAACAGTTGCAGCTCCAGGGTAACTGATGTGATCACGGTGCTAATAAAGTTATAAAGCTGAATTACAGGAGGCCCAGGCCTGATTCCCTTCTCACTGGCACCAGTTTTACACCAGTGTAACTTTGTTGATTTCAGTGGAGTTGCATGAGAGGAGATTCAGACTCCTGGGGGGTTTGTTTGCTTGCTTTGGATCAAGTGGATGATGTCCATAACTAAATTAGTCCATGGTATTTTCTTCCAGAGAGGGGTCATTCCTAACCTCCATGGGAGCACATTTCTGCTAGGAGGAGCTGGGGAAAGTACTATTTAAAAGACTGGAATAAACTATTCTAGCTCTGTGACATACTGGAGTGGGAAGAAAATTCTCCTCATCTGCTGCCAAGAGCTTTTAAGGCTCCTAAATCACCACTTGTAACTTGTGGCTGCATGATGAGAGAACATGAGCAGAACCAACTCCTCATTCCAGCGGCCACGTGTCGGGCTGTTTGGACATTCCCCCTTCATCTGTGGCTTGGGCTGCTGCAATCTTAGCACCATGCTCCCCGCCTCCCCCTAGCCCCCACAATAAAGAGCATCCAACCCAGCATTTAGTGGGTGGAGTGGGTCATCGGTACCTTTGTCTAAATCGATGATCTTTGCTGGGAAGCTCTTGGCCTGCTCGGCCCGCTCCTTCAGGATGTTGTTTTTGAAATCTGCGTGAGGAAAGAACGCAATTCAGAGGCCAGCCTCCAACAGACCGTTAAAAGAAAGCCATGCTTTTCCGATTAGAGGGATGTGAGATTGTTCCTGACGGGCACTAGGTGCATCTCCAGATCGGTCATATTTGCAGAACTACTCAGATACTGGCAGGGAGGAAACATGTTTCCCCAGCTTAATCACTTCACTGGCACGGATCAAGTCTGAATACTTCAGCGTGCTGCTTTCAATAACAGCCACGGATTGCTTAGGTCTGTAGCGAGATGCTCTGGATTAGCTGGGTGAAGGGCACCCGGGGGCCTTTCCTGATGTCGTTATTTAAAGAATTTTGCTCCTAGGAAAACTCTCAGAAGATGCTGGCCCTCAGCAGGATTTTATCAGAGTTGTAGGAAGCCACCTGGTGCAGCCTGCCCCACCCCCCTGCACAGAATTATATCCCATCCTCTGCCCCCGGGGAACTCCTCTATTCTCTGTTGCTGCATTTCACACGCCTTCTATTTTTCTGGGGCCCATCTTGGGATCTCTGTAGCTCAGCCTCTGTCTCTGTATCCCATGATTCTCCAAGCAGTCCCTCCCTCCAGAGGATAGACTATGGGTAGGCCTTTATTTGGACTGCATAGAACAAAACAGAGAAAGGGCCAAATTCTTCCCTGAGGTACCAGTGAGTCCACTGACATACCCTGAGACACGCTGGGGGTGAGTTTGGCCCCCTATGCTCAGCTTGGTACACCAAAGAGGAACAGGATGACTTTAAATGCAATCTTCCCCAAGCTTGAACAATGAGAAGGACCTCTTCTGGGAGGAGGACCTGATTAACCACCCAAACCAGGAACTCCAGGCTTCCATTTCAAGCTCCTGTAAAAAGAAGGAGGATCCATCTCCAGCTTTGTTACGGGATCCCCCGGGTATGCACACACATCCATGCAGTGACCCTTATGTAAGCCATCACTGAGCCTGGCTTGCATCCCTTTACTTCAGCATAGAGTCATAGACTTTAAGGTCAGAAGGGACCATTATGATTGTCTAGTCTGACCTCCTGCACAACTCAGGCCACAGAATCTCACCCACCCACTCCCGCAACAAACCCCTAACCTATGTCTGAGCCATTGAAGTCATCAAATCATGGTTTAGAGACTTCAAGGTGCAGAGAATCCTCCAGCTAGTGACCCGGGCCCCACACTGCAGAGCTCTGACCATGAGCTCCAACACTGGTTTTAGTCTTCTATACTCTAGGGACCCAAGAATCAGCCACTCCCAACTTCACCTCTTAGGATATTCCTCAGGGTCCTTTTGCCCCTGTTTCTCCTGCACTTCCAAAGAAGAAGCCCATGTCTCAGCATGATGGTTTGCAGCATCCAGGGAGGACCTGATTGCAATGGACTGAATAAAATTTGCTACAGTGGAAGATGGGAGGCAGGGAATGGGGCTGGCTCATGACCTTCCTCTTTCTCCAACTCAGTCAACTGCTGTTCATACCCTCTTCTGGGAGGGGAGCAAGGTCAAGTGGTTAGAGCAGGGACCTCAGAGGCTGGATTTTGGGATTCTATTTCTATCTCTCCCAGTGACTCACTGCGTAGCATTGGACACGTTATTTAGTTGGTCTGTGCCTCAATTTGCCCATCTGTAACATGGGGTTAATGACCAAGTGCTTCGAGACTCTTTGATGGTAGACCCTAGAGAAGTGGCTTCGTGATTATCATCCTTATAACACCCCTTCACAGAATGTTGTGCAAATTTTTGTCCTGTTTTTGCATCACATGGCTTCACATTCCTGTCCATTTTGCTATGAGCTGCAGGGTTCAAAGAAGCCCAAAAGCTCAAAGGGAAAGTAAAGAGTTTTGCCCGGTTTCCCCCAAGCCCATAAATCAGCCCCCAGCTCATCCCAAAACTCAAGCCCCCAGATTCAGTCCAACATTTTTGGCAAACTTGGCCCAAGTTTTAGGTTTGTGGGCTGAGATTTCCAAAGCTGCCTACAGATTGTGGATGGACAACTCCCACAGAAATGAATGAGAAATTGGACAACCAACCAAATCCTTTAGATGGCCTGGAAAATCTCAGTCGTAATTCGTTTTGATCCAAGGGTTGAGAACTGCTGCAGGAAACGTCCTGCTGATTCAACACATACCCAGCCTTATGTCTTCGCTTTTGTACTGGGTCAGGTCGGTTGTGTCAACTGAAAACTCTTTGAGATTCATGTCCTTCCTGACAAAGGGAATGAGAAAAAAAAATCACCATTTGCCAGATATTTTCTACACTTGGTTCCTTTAACTCTCTTCATTTTTGCCGGCTGTTCCCCATTTCTCTCACATCTTTCCCATCACCTCTGCTCCCAACATTCCAGCCAATTCCTGATCTTCAGAGGGGGTAATTTCGGAGCAGTGTATTGGGGGATTGCTGCTGTACCACGCACATTAAAGCTAAGGGGAGCGCTGTGATTAAATCATCACCCACTGCTTTGAAGAGTTATCCTTTAACAATAAAGACCAAAATCACTAAGTTTTAACTGTTCTCTTTCATCACACTTTCCTTTAGGTGTAACCCAGATGGAAAAGCCCAAGGAGATTTCATAGGCAATGGTAACCTTTTCTATAGGTGTGACGCTCTGTACCTCGGGGGGACACCCTACACCCCCATGTTCATCTTTATAAAATGATTGTGTGGGATCCAATGCAAAGTTTGTCATGTTGGGTGTCTTCGGAAGGCTCGTGAGGCCCTGAGCATGGTTGTTATAGTGATGTTATAGTAACTGTTACAGTGATGTTATAGTAAGGTTACAGGTTATAATTTCATGTATATAGTTATGAGGCTGAAAACGTATCCTCATGGCTTAAAGCAAGCCCAGGCAAAAACTCTCCAAGAACAGAGAGGCAGTTCACACCTCATCAGGGCATGGATGGGACAAACCCAGCCCAGCCTCACAGGAACAATGGACACTGGCTCATGCAGCAACAAAAGAATCTGTTAGATCCTCGAGGGAGTCACCCCCCTTCCTTCGGGCAGTGTGGGACTGCGATGAGGTAATGCTCACCTGACTCTGAAGGCGGAGGGGGGGGAGAACGGAGGGAAGAAAGGACATGATAAAAGAAGCATCTAAGTTTGTAAGGACTTTGAAAGTGTTAAGATCAGCTTAGAATGCGTTTTGCTTTTAGTTCATTTGACCAAATCCGACTTGTTGTGCTTTGACTTATAATCACTTACAATCTATCTTTATAGTTCATAAATCTGTTTGTTTATTCTACCTGAAGCAGTGCGTTCGGTTTGAAGCGTGACAGAGACTCCCCTTGGGAGAACAAGCCTGGTGCATATCAATTTCTTTGTTAAATTGATGAACTCCTATAAGCTTGCAGCGTCCAGCGGGCATAACTGGACACTGCAAGACGGAGGTTCCTAGGGTTGTTTCTGGGACCGGAGATATTGGCTAGTGTCATTCGCCTGCAAGTAGCTGGGAGCAGCTTACATGCCAGAGGCTGTGCGTGAACAGCCCAGGAGTGGGGGTTCTCACAGCAGAGCAGGGTATGCACTTCACAGAGACACCCTTGGCCGGTGGACAGCCCTGGTGGCATTACAGCACGTGACAGCACTGAGAATCTGGGCCCATATTCTTCAAGCTGGAGCCTTTCGCTTTGTTCAGTGCTCATTTACTACAGATCGGGGATTCCTACTTACTCTTCATATTTCTTCACGTTGTACTCGTAGCCTAGATGGGGAAAGAGACACGCAGTGAGCAGGAGCAATGACGCCATTCTACCCAACCCTCGGACTGGGGCTGAGAGGGCTGCTCACCGTGGGCCTGGCTTTCACAGCCCAACCACGTGCCCGCCCATGTGCATCCCAGCTCCATTGCCCCAGGACGCCATCCCAGCTACCCCTTCTCCCAACCCACTGACCAGTCATGTTTTGTTCCTAAATCTTCACCTGTTGTTCCACCCTTCCCAGACCAGCAGATGACTGGCAACCAAAAGTTTTGGTCTTCTTTATTTGTCATGTCTCCCTCTGGAGACAGGCATGGACCTTTCGGGGGTCACTCCCTGCCCCATGCCGCTGCACTCACTAGGTCCATGGTACATCCGCCCAGGTAAGACAGGACAGCCATTGAGAACTGTGTCTATCGTGGGCCACAGGTACCAGGCTACAGCCATTAGGTCTGTGACCTTTCCAAAAGGTGGGTATCAGGCTAGATTTCTTCACCCTGCCTTGGATGGAACTATGATCTCAGGGGTCCTCTTCTCCTTAGGACGACCTTGGCCCGGATTCTGTTCTCATTTGACACCGAGGTGAACCCAGTGTAACTCCATTAAAGTGAGTGGAGTGGCTCTGGATTTACAGCAGTGACACTGAGATTAGAATCTGGTCCCCTGGTGTTTGGGTCCCTACCCCACACAAAGACTGGCAATCCAAGGGCACCACTGAGGAGGCCGACACTGCCCCCCACCCCTGCTCGCCATAGTGTACATGGCTATTTCTGTTAGAGTCATGTCTGTAGGCACGTATCTCCTTCTGCAGGGGGAGAGTCACCCACGGCATAGGGTCCACACAAGGCCGAAGACACCAATTACACCTCACTTCGCCCCTAGGTGGTGCATTGGGTTTTACACAGTTTGGGCAGAGGCAACGTGTAACTGTTGATTGTGTGTGTGTGCGTGGGGGGGCAGTTTAAAGGTTCGGAGGGGGGGGTGTGACCGCCCCATGCTCTGATGACTATCACACCCATCTCACTGAATGGTCTCTCTTCAGACCCATTCCTGCAAACCCACCACGAGCCCCATTGCCTTCAGCACGATGCTCAGCAGCAAGCGCTGGCTCTTTAAGCCGGGTAACACCCCTGGAGACTTTCCCATTGGCGCCCTTTCCCTGCCGGCCAGGCGCTTACCTCTCCTCCGGTGTTTGCGGGTAACGAGCACCACAATGATGAGGAGGATGAGGAAGAGGAGCAGGGTTGCCAGGATGTAGCCCAGCTGCTGGAAGAAATGCACCCGGCTCTCGGGGATGATGACGTTGATCACGTTATGGCCCCTGCCTAGGTTTGGATCTGGCGTTGGCGAGAGAAAGCAAAGCAGAATAAAATGGTAGCGCCCACGTGTCCGGAGCAAAGCAGAACACGGACAGGGTGGTGCCCGGTTCAAAGGTAAATCCTTTTTGGTAACGGCTTTGGAACCTAAACGTGCCCCAGCGTGGGGAAGGAGAGAAGTTATTCTTCACACCCTCTTTTAAATGCTGTTGTGCATCGGGGCACAGAACGGCGGCCATTTCCACCCCAGAAAGTGAGTGAGCCCCATAGATACAGGCTGTAACGTCCAGTGGGAGCCTTTTCGATGAAAGGGGTCCCGTTAGAGAGAGGCCTGAAGCTAGCCCCACCTCCGAACAGCCTCTCGTCACGTTGGAACTGGCTCCAGCGCTGGCTCGCCTCATTTCCATGAAGGGACGAACTAAAACCCCAAAGCAAACGCACTGCCCCTGTTGGGCCAACAGATTTACCTTCCCTGGGAGCAAGTTTATGGAGTGTCACAATAACCGCAAATGCTGACGGAAAAGGTGCAAAAAGGGGATCAGGGAGACTGAATGAGTCCAAACTAAAAGGCCTCCTGCTATAATTTAAGGGCTGCGTAAAGCTCATGCCTGGTAAACGAGAGACGTGTGGGACTAGAACTCAGTGACCCAAAACCAGGGTGCTGGAAATTACGTCTAATTGGTGAACAACATAATAAGGGGCGGGGCCACTCCACCATCACTCCCTTTTGGGGCTCTTAACAAGAAGAGACCTTTGGGGGGAAATAAGCAGAGACGGATGGGCAGAGGGGGCTACTGCAACATGGGTTGATTGAAAGAAGGGGACGGAGCGAGCTTCACCACCATGGCTGCTGCCCCCCCTCCACATCTCCCCCCACATCCCTTCTGTGTAATAAGAGTCTGGCTTAGCTGGCCACATTTTGCAACACTGCTGTCAGCCTGTGACCAGAGAGGCAGATAAAAGCGATGCCCGAAACGGCCCGAAACGCCAGGTCTCGGAGTGGCTGGTAAGACCATGCACAGTGCCTGTTTTTTCCCAGCAGTGAGATTGCAAGTGAAAGTCAACAGAGCTGCTTTTTCTGTCTGTCTGATCCTTCTCTTTTCCTCCTAGTACGAGTTTGGCTTGTTTTGTCTTCAAGAAGCCGGATCGGACTATAACAGCAACAACCGCTCCAACCCCCCTCAACTAACTTCTTCTCTTTCCCCCACAAGGACAGTTATCACCATCTCTGTCACCATCTCCGACTGTCAGACACGGGCGGTCCCTTTCTAAGAGCTCCCTTCAGCTACCGGGAAAGGGAACAAGGAACGTTATTAAAACGAAAGCCTTATTCAATACGGTACATTTCAAATGCATTAACCGTCTTTCCTTCTTCTCTGGGTCTTTAATGAAAGGTTTCCATGGA
Source organism: Emys orbicularis (assembly GCF_028017835.1). Taxonomy (NCBI): domain Eukaryota; kingdom Metazoa; phylum Chordata; order Testudines; family Emydidae; genus Emys; species Emys orbicularis. The sequence continues at coordinate 16,491,943 of NC_088704.1, forward strand.
TAATTAGTGGTGATTGCCATGCTGCTAAGCAGGCTGAGGTCTCTGGATATCAAACCCTGACCCTGTTTCATGTTGGACGGTGGCAGGGTCATAGGCTCACATTAACACCTTGGGCCCCTTGATTCCATCTAAATTAACACCACACACCCCTCTGGACGTCTCAATTATTATTTCTCTCTTCATCTGAGCTTGGAAGCTCCCAGTTGAGATCAGGACCCATGGGGCTGAGTACTGTGCACACCCATGGTAAGAGTATCAGAGGGGTAGCCGTGTTAGTCTGAATCTGTAAAAAGCAACAGAGGGTCCTGTGGCACCTTTAAGACTAACAGAAGTATTGGGAGCATAAGCTTTCGTGGGTAAGAACCCCACTAAGGGTAAGAACCCCACGAAAGCTTATGCTCCCAATACTTCTGTTAGTCTTAAAGGTGCCACAGGACCCTCTGTTGCTTTTTACCCATGGTAAGAGACAGCCCCTGCCTTTAGGAACGTATGATCCTAAGGATTATTGATCCCAATTAACAGAGCGGGAACTGAGTCACAGCGAGATTCAGTGATGTGAGCAAAGTCAGGCAGGGCCTAGACAGCAGAACCAGGAAGTGAACCCTGCTCCCCCGAGAGTCTGGCCAACTCACTAATCACTAGAGCATCCGCCCTCTCTGCTGCACAAGGCATTAATAATCATTCTTTAACGTGCTCATGTTTAACGTTCCCAAGCTTTTCCAGGGAAGCAAACATGCTGTGAGTGACTCTAACCGACTATCACTGCACTGCTCCTGGCTAGCAAAGAGGGCGAGTCCAGGGAGCAGCAAGGAGAGCCCCAGGTGCCTCTGCGTGAGAGCAGAGCGAGCTTTTCTGGTCGCTTTAGACATGCACTGCACTGCTCCGGCTCTGGATGGCTAACGGGTGAAGCAGCCCGGCCCTGCCAAGTGGTATAATTTATGGAGTGGAAGGAATTTGCAATGCCGAAGAATGAATTTTCTTTTAAATAAAACAAAATAAATAACTAAGAACACAGCGAAAAAGCCAGAAATCCATTCCATTTCTGGGCGCAGCAGCTTGTCGATTCCAGTTGCTCGTCTTCCAAGCAGGGAAGGGAAATAGAGTTTGTACATGGAATGTTTTTCTAGAGCCTGAATAATTGGGTCAATGCTCTCTCCCTCCCTCCCCCCGAAAAAAGAGAAGGAAATATTTGTTTGCAAGAGTCAGGGGGTTAGATAAATCCTGCTGAAGGATAGATAGCAAAGCCCTGAGACATACTGTGCTGTGGGGGACTTCCCTTTGAAGCAGAGTTCAAAGCAATGCCGTCTCCTGGAGACTGGGAATGTTCACACAGCACCAGACAAACGCCAACCGGGAATTCTAACCTGAAAGCTGCTTCAGAGTTAAATTCCTATGTTAGTGAGAGAGAGTAAGGGCGAACATCCAAAGAGCCATCGTACCTTGCAGTATATTCAGGCAGAATTCCCTAATGGCTAAAGCAGGGACCAGAAATCCTGGGTTCTATTCCTGGCTCTGCACTCTCATACTCAAACTTCCTAAGTGTTCTGGTTCCTTAGTTTCCCCAGTGTCTATATAGTAATTAAAAAGGCCCAAATTCTGCTCACTGTTATACCAGAGTCAATCCATTACTTTGGATTTACACCAGTCTAAAGGAGAGCAGAATGTAGCTCCCTCTTTTCTTTGTAAGTGTATTTTGGTGCTCATGAGAGCGGGGGGCTAATAACAGAGACAAATGGCAGGCACTGAGCAGCAGACTTTTCCCCCACCATCCTCGGCCCACCATGCTCAATATTGCCAAGAAAGAACTTCCATCTTTCTGCCAACGTTCCTGTCCTAAGCAAAGGCTATGCTATGCCAAACTGGAGGGTGATTTTGCAGTGTGGACCAAATGACCATCGAGACCAGAATGAGACCACTGGGGCCTGTCTCAGCTGGGACACGATTGCCCCCGGTTTGAACCCAGCTCTCCGTTTGGGTCAGCCTTGCCTGTGTAGCCAGATCTCCCCAGAGCCTTTTTAGTCATTCCCCGGTAAGTGACGTGACACCTCCGGAGTATCGGTTAAGCGCAGCGATGATCGGCTGTCAGCGGAATGTCGCTGCTGAGCGAAGCCAGCGAGTTCATTATGACTCCAACAGCTGGTTTTGCTTTTCGGGCCATTTGAGACTGTTATAAACTATTCAGTTCCATCAGTACAGAAATGCAAACGCAGCCAGGGTCCAGAAACTCCACATTCCCTACGATAAACGAAGCACTGAGCACCCTGACCCAAAGGTCCAGGACCCCAGTTACAGAAGGGCTAATGGGCCAGAGCAAATAGCCCATTAAACCAATCAGCCAAACTTTAATTAAACACTTGAGTGACCCAGGACCCCTGGGCATTAGGAGATGCTAAACTGGGGATCAAAATGAAGAATTGAGGCAGCTGCTCTAGAACAGGTAGGAACCAGGAAACCCTCCAGCTGTCTCTGGGTTGGGTCCTGCTCTGGGAGGAGCAGGAAGTGGGACTAGAGATACATCCCCAGTGCATGTACTGTGAAAGTGACTCCTGCCAGGCAGGCCAGGATTCCGCAGGGCAGGCCCAGGCCGAGCACTTTGCTGCTGCTCCCAGCAAGAGTGAAATGCCAGTGCCCCCCGCTGATCACAGCATGTGTGATTGGACGGCTGGACACACCCCGGCCAGAAAAGCATGGCCCCCTGCGGGACATGGTGCCTGGGCTGGTATGTCCGTTGGTCCTGTCCCTTCATGCTCTGCTCTTTGTACTGGGGAAGAAGCTACCTATATCCTTTTCCTGTCCTTGTAGACCTGCATAGCGCAGGGCTGGATTCAGCCCTCGCTGTGAAGTCTTTTTGCCACAAGAGTTTGACAGCTATAATACTGGAACACACAGGAGTGGTCCACCTGGGAAACCATTTGTTACCAACTTGGTAAGAGCAGCAGGGCATTCTGGGAAGGGGAGGTACAGCAGGGTGCAGAGTTCTGAAAGCCTGATGGCGTCTTCGCTAAGCTTTGTGGAAGAAACCCAGTTAGCCCCGGTTCAGAACCTGAACACTGGATCTGAGCCCTCCTGAACTTTCGGGGAGCTTGGATCCAGATCTAAACAATTCAACCTGGGCCGCTCTCTTCAATGGGCCGGACAGAACATCCAGAACCCTCAGACTGAGGAGAAGTTCAGCTGCAAAGCCAATGGATGTGAAATTCACAACACGGCCCCGTCCTTAATGAGGGGGAAGGGTCTTTGGTTGCCATGGGGTCAGCGTACATTCAGGGAGAGGAACAAGCCCCCGATAATAAGACAAAGAATCTATTTAAACCACTCCCGTGCCTCAGTTTCCATATCTGTAAAATGGCAAAAATAACTGACTTGCTCCACAAGGGTGCTGCGCGCGTTAATTAATGACTGTTGAGTGCCCATGATCCTGCGGTGAAAGGCCCTGGTTATGTACATAGAGCTCCTGGCTTCGGGGCAGGTTGTTTCGTTTGTTTTTTTAAACACACACATCTTGGGAAACTGAGCCAAAAACGTAGAGCCAAAGATGACGCCCTGGAAATGCCAACATCACCACCGGAAAATCGAGAGGCTCGGCAAGAGCCCTGCGTGGTCTGATGGGTTTGTCCTCCAGCCCAATCGTGTATTCCTCTTTTACTACCATCGCTACCCATTGCGCCGACTGTTGCTGGCTGGCTCTACTGGGGATGAACTGGGTAACTCTTGTCACCACAGCCAGGCTTAAAAAAATATTAAAAACCATCAACATCAACTGCCTGCTGCAAATCTCCACATTGTTAAAGGTGGCAGTAGCTGCCACACAGAGGAAGCAACCGCACGGGCAGAGGTTTAAACCAGCTGACAGCATCCACAGCGCGGCAGCTTACTGGTCTTTTGCCTTCCCCTGACATCGCTTGCTAGAGAGGGTTGGAGTTGGCTTAGCCTTTTGTAAACACTGGGGATTTCACTAACAGAACAAAGAATAGATCTGAAACAGTTTTGGGCCTCTTGCGGTTTATTTTATTAAGTATTATTTTTATTAATTATTATTATCATTGACACCTAGCTGTTACCTAGTGCTTTTCACCAGTAGATCTCAAAACACTTTACAAAGGAGATCAGCATTTTACAGATGGGGAAACTGAGGTACCAGGCAGTGAAGTGACTTGCCCAAGGTCACTCAGCAGGCCAGTGACAGAGCCAGGAACAGTAGCTCTATCTAGTATACAGTATCTCTTCCCCATTCTAGTTTTCCACCAAAGTGTAAGCTTAGGTGATGCTGCTTTATGCTACAAGCAAGAGCCAAACCTGCAATATTTCTAAATATCACATCCCCATCTGCACTCAAGCCACTGCACTAAAGTTCCCTAAAATAGTCAATACTAGTTAACAAAAGAGGTGAGCTCTAACATAGCCAGTAATGCAAGAGTTAAGGCACTGATATTCCCACACACATGCTCACAAATCAGACTATAAATCACTGAATTCAGTGGAGTTACACACCGAGGCCTCAATCCTGCAATCTGATCCATACAGGTGGACCCTTAGACCCAAAGTCCACAGGGCTCGGCATGGACGTGAGGGTCCACTCGCATGGATCAGGATACAGGACTGGGGACCAGGCATGCACGCAGCCATAGTCAAAATCCTTTCCTTGTTTCTCTCAAATACGGTATAATCCCATTTAGTTCCCTCGCTCCCATACTACTCCATTTAGGACAAGGAGGAATAATTAACAGGCTTGTTTTATAAAGACGTACCTATCTCACAGGCATGTGAGACTTGAGGGACTCAATGTTTGTAAGGTGCTCTGAGACCTTTGGTTGAAATATATGACAAACTTGCATTTTCAAAGGGCTGCTGCTTTATTTTAACCCAGGATCACTGATTTTTAGTGCAAAAAATTAAGTAGGGAACAGCCTCCCGACATTCCTGCCACCAAAATACCAGGGGTCAGATCCCCGGCACTAGTGTAAATGGGTCTAGCTTCACTTTGCACCAGCTGAGGCTCTGCAGGCAGCAGAGGACTGAGCATAGTTCTGTGAACTGTGCTACAATAAATCCGTCATTGAGATAACGGCCGGATTCTTCTCTCAGTTACGCAGAATCATTCCACTAAAGTCAGTGGCTTCACTCTAGATTTATGCGGGTGCAACCAAGAGCAGAATCCAGCCCAGGTTTCTATTTGCAGCAGGATGAAGTTTCCTGTCTGGAAATGGCTCCAAACCTTGGAGCTACGCCTGAAACTGGAGCTGGTCATTGAGAAAGGTCAGCGCTTTGGTTCTGTTATCTCCTGACATTTTCCTTTTCCTTCCTTTCTCCCGGAAGATTTTTACATGGGTGCGCAAGGAGTGGGGAGGTTCTGTCACGGCCACTCCCGCTGCTATGGAAACAGGAGCCGCTCCGGCGTGCTGCATGGTGTCGATGGGTTTGGAACAGGCACACAAGACATTCCAGCTTCTCTCAAATTCCCATTGATTCAGCAAATCCTTAGCGTGGCGCTTTGCAGGCCAGATGAGCACTCACCACCCAGGGGCCCAAAGGGGGCAAAGCTTAGCAGCTGAACCGACTTGCTTTGCTTTACCCGAGGCCCACTAGGGCCTGATCCAAACTCCGCTGAGATCCGTGGTCTTTAGATCAGGTCCCGAGGGCACAGCAGCCAGTCCCCATGGACCTGTTTAGCAAAGGCTCTGAACAGAAAAAATCCAGCTTGTGTGTCCTTCAAATGAGGTGTGTGTGGGGGCGGTGATCCTGGGCCTGATCCTTCTCCCATTGCCGTCTCTGCAAGTTTTGCCATTGCCTTCAAAGGGAACACGTTCATCTGTGTCGTTTTTTGCTGTTGGCCAGAGGAGACCAGTGGGGGCTACTCGCATGAGTCAACATTACCGAGAGTTGCAGGATCAGGACCCAGTTTGCCAAAGTGGCAGAAGGCTCCTTCCCTTCTTGTACTAATGCTTTGCACACAGGGCACAGTTCAGGCTCTGTACCCATCAATAGCACCCGTCATCGGAGGATCTCAAAGCACTTTATGAATATCAACCAATGATGACTCATGTCACTGCTGCAAGACGTTCTCTCCATCCCGTGCAGGCACAAAGCGATTACCCTGCTACTTGTGTGAGTGCGCGCTGCAGGACTGGACCCTACTGGATTTGTCCAAAGTCACAAAGCCAGTCACAGAGACTCAGCCAGAAAGAGAACCCAGGTGTCCTGACTCCAAGTTTCCCTGCGCTGATCCTTAGACTTCACTGTCTCTTAAGTTCCTCCAGCACACTCTGACCTACAAGACTGCGTTTATCAATCCAGCTGCAGACACTGTTATCATTCAGTTAATGGAACATAGTCGCTTTATTTTATTTTATTTAGTCCTGTGCACTCCAATGAAATGTAAAGGAGTAAAGAGTAAAACCTCTGGCAAAAGTTTACCAGGGAGAAACAAAAACCATTGAACACAGGAAGAACATTCGTTTGCTGCTTAAATTTGAATTAGTGTAAGGGAAGAGAGGGCTCCTGAGATTGCTTCTTTGATTGTAGTAATTAATCCTTTCATTCTTTTTGCCAGTGACAAACCCCGGTGCAGGACCCAGACTACTGATATTATTTTTATACTGATATTACTGATTGAGTCAACAGTGTGCCTTTGTTGCCAAGAAGGCTAACGGCATTTTGGGCTGTATAAGTAGGGGCATTGCCAGCAGATTGAGGGACGTGATCATTCCCCTCTATTCGACATTGGTGAGGCCTCATCTGGAGTACTGTGTCCAGTTTTGGGCCCCACACTACAAGAAGGATGTGGAAAAATTGGAAAGAGTCCAGCGGAGGGCAACAAAAATGATTAGGGGGCTGGAGCACATGACTTATGAGGAGAGGCTGAGGGAACTGGGATTGTTTAGTCTGCAGAAGAGAAGAATGAGGGGGGATTTGATAGCTGCTTTCAACTACCTGAAAGGGGGTTCCAAAGAGGATGGATCTAGACTGTTCTCAGTGGTACCTGATGACAGAACAAGGAGTAATGGTCTCAAGTTGCCGCGGGGGAGGTTTAGGTTGGATATTAGGAAAAACTTTTTCACGAGGAGGGTGGTGAAGCACTGGAATGGGTTACCTAGGGAGGTGGTGGAATCTCCTTCCGTAGAGGTTTTTAAGGTCAGGCTTGACAAAGCCCTGGCTGGGATGATTTAGTTGGGAATTGGTCCTGCTTTGAGCAGGGGGTTGGACTAGATGACCTCCTGAGGTCCCTTCCAACCCTGAGATTCTATGATTCTATGATTATCTTGCACGTATCCGGCCCCTTTTCTCCCAACGTGCTTGATAGGCTCCATGAAACTGAAACACACTACACTGGGATCACTTTCCCTACCACTGAAATACAGCCATTGCTGGGGTGAAACACAGCAGCTATGGGACAGCCCACAGCCAACAGTTTGGAAGTGCAAATGATGAATATGTACTCTATTGAAAGCCAGGGGGCAATGTAAGGAGGCAGAATGTAATTACCCCACATTAGAATGCAGTCAGGATACTGAGGCTGTCTCTCAGTGCTATTTCAAATTGACCAGGACATTAGTTAGGTATTTCCTCTAGACGGCAAGAGGGGACAGTACCGCTTGAGCCGTTTTGGGGACCTGATGCAGGATTGAACGACTAGTGAGCTAGTCTGTCTATATTAAATTGGTTCTAGCTCCTCCCATGTTTTGTCCACCTCCTGCTCAGGTGGTTACCAGTTCACTGACTGCACAAACAAAGAGCAAATCTGGATTCCTAGGGGACCCTCCCTGAAATTGAAATGTAGATCTGCAAAATGGCAGCTGAACGTGACTCCCCAAGCCAAGGGACGGCAGCAAAAAGGCCATAGGCAGAGAGAGTAATACACCTCTACCCCGATATAACGCGACCCGATATAACACGAATTCGGATATAACGCAGTAAAGCGGCGCTCCGGGGGGACGGGGCTGCGCGCTCCGGCGGATCAAAGCAAGTTCGATATAACGCGGTTTCACCTATAACACGGTAAGATTTTTTGGCTCCCGAGGACAGCGTTATATCGGGGTAGAGGTGTATTTGTGTCCCAGCCTCTCCGTAAACTCAGCCCCCGGGCAATCTCTGTTTGATAATGCCTCTCTTTTCTGGATGCCGATCTATGGCCCAACGGGGAGACGCAGGCCTCCGTGGCTTGGAAAAGCCTCTTGCTGAAGCAGAACGGAGCTACTTAAAGATTTATGAAGCACGTTTAAATTCAGTATTAAGCAGCCAATAAATATTAAACCATGATGAATATTTTAAAATGTTAATAAAGAACAATAACCCGGAAGGCTCAAAAATTATTAAACTGGGGAAGGGGAGTTGCCTGTGATGAGTGTGATGGTTCAGGGTTTGAACAGGCTTCAGAGAGCAGCTTGTCCACAGAAGAAAATGCGAGATATGGTAAAAAAAAAAAAAAAAAGAGGGGAGGGATCTTGGGGCCTGATTCTCCACCACCTGGCATGGACACCTGTTCAGAGCGGGTGTGAAATGCTCCCACACCAGAATAGTAACCTTTGACATGCACTTTGCACCAGCGAATATAGTGGCACTAGATGCAAGGCAGAGAAGAATCAGATCCATCAGCTCCAAAGGTGCTGAGCATCTTTAACTCCCACTGACTTCAGTGTGAGCTGGGGGCAGGATCAGGCCCTGTCCAGAGGTTCCCAGGGTTTACTTTAAGACTGCTCTTTGCAGATGTTTTTTCCCTCAAGCAATCAGAGCACCCATCACCCACACAAAGACACCAACCACCCCTTAGAACATAGGGGCAGATTCATTCCTGCATTGACAGAAGGGACGTTGTTTGAGTCTCATCTACTCCTGGCTGCAGGGTCACGTGTGGACCCTGGCTCAGGCTGGGGAAGCTCTCAGAGCATCTTGAAGTTGCTTCAATGGCCTCTGCGGAGCTTTTCAGGGATGCAGTCACACCTTGGTCACATCCCCTCCCTCCTTCCGGCCTGCCCCAGAGTGTCTCCTGAGCCCAGGGATGTTGTGAGGGCAGAGCCATCTCTGCTGGCTAGAAAACCCTCTGGAACTGGAGGCATTTCCTGAGGGCAGGGCCCATAGGCCTGCTCTATAGCCCCTCTCAGATGGCCTAGCTCAGCCCTAGGGCAGGGCTGTAGCTGTTCACCTCCTCCCCGGGAGGAAGGACCCCCCACCCTCGGAGGGTCACCTACCTACAGCTGGCACGATGTTGGGGTTAGTGAGGTTCACCACCTTCTTCTCTCTCACTGGCTCCGTCACGGAGACCCGGAAGATCCTGCGCTCGTGGAGGCCGCAGTAGTGATGGTGGAGGTGGCAGGAGTACGTGCCCTCATCGGCGTTCTCCAGGGCTGAAATCCGCAGCGAGAAGTCGCCCAGGGCGAAGGCCGTCTCGGTGATGTTCATCTTCTGCCGGATGAAGAGAGGCCCGTAGGAGCGGCGCTCGCCGGAGGCGTACAGGTCTATGAGGCGGTCGGCCCGGTCGTGCGGGACCCCCGGGGGCTGCCTGTCCCAGTGCACCACTTGCTGCTCCTCCTCGCTGTGCCGCTCAGTCCAGATCTGGTTCCGGTTCACGCAGGGGAGCACCACGGTGCTGTCCTGCAAGGCAACGATCACGGCCTTCTCGCCATCCCAGTACCTCTTCACTTCCCTGGCTGCAGAGAGGACACAGGAGGCAGCTGGGTAAACATATACAGTCCCATTTCATCTGGAAACAACTCAGCACACACACCTTATTATACCTGATTGCCCCCGGCAGCTCTGCTGTCTAAAGACACCAGCCTTTCCTATGCTAGGAACCACCGAGAATGCTTTCCTGCTCTGCACTACCACCCAAGGATCTCAAAGTGCTTCACAACCTGAGGCACATGGAGGGGAAGTGACTGGCTCAAACCTCACACAGAGAGTCTGTGCCAGAGCTAGGACTTGAACGCAGGACTCCTGGGTCCCCGTTTAGTGCTTTAACTGTAAGCCCATCCTTCCTCCCTGGTAGCTGAGAGTCCGTGGCTAGGTCTGCAAAGAAGGAAGAGCGTGCTCTCTCCAATGACTGAGAATGGAATAGCAATAACAGACTTTATCTTCAACACGCTAGGTCCCATCCTCCAAGCGTCTTAGGCAGTCTCCTTGCAGGAAATGCTTTGCTGCCCCCAGTGCCCTAGTTACTGGAGGAGTTACAGGATCACTGGCTTGCAGGCTGGTCATGCTGAGCACTAAAAAACAGAAAAGCAGCCTGGGGCTCATGGTAGGGTGACCAGATGTCCCGATTTTATAGGGACAGTCCTGATTTTGGGGTCTTTTTCTTATATAGGCTCCTATTACCCCCCACCCCCTGTCCCGATTTTTTACACTTGCTGTCTGGTCACCCTAGCTCCTGGAGAAAGACTGGGCGTTTCTATTACATGAACAGAAACTTTCAGGGAGCGAGAGCAGAAAGCAGAAGATGCTGCTTCCTTCCCATCCCACCACCCACTTATACGAGTTACCCGGACGCTTGCTGGACAGTCAGCCCTTCGCCTCTTTCGCAGCACAGCCGGGCAGGGCAGCCTCTGCTCTTCCCCAGGGCTAAGGAGACTGGGACCGGCAGGAAAGCCAGCCGGCTGCTCAACCTGGACATGGTGGAGGTGAAGCTAGCGGGCAAGGGGGAACATCTACAGCAAGCGGCGTCGCCATCCAAGTGGTGCCGTCGGTGGCAGTCCCTAGAAGCCCCCCTCTGCTCTAACCCAGAGGCTGTGACACAGCAAGACTCCAGTGGCAGAGAATGAAACCTCACAGCTGCATGGTTGCTAGAAGCTGCAGTGAGCACGGAGGTCTTCTGAGGTGCAGCAACATTCAGGTGCGGCCCCCGTGACCCTATCCTGCACGGTGCTCTGCCGCTGCACAACCCCCCCCTGATTTCAGTGAGGCAGTGGGTGGGAGCAGGGGCTCAGGGCCCAGGGTGCTAGCCCTGGGTAGTACACCTGTGAAACCAACAAGGCTCTACATGAGCCCAGAGTTCTCTGTCAGCCTGGGGCCCGAGGTATTGGGCATGGGAAGTACTTGCCCCCCGCAGAGGGACCGATACCCATCGTTTGCATCAGCATGCGCCTTTACCTTTCTCGGTGACCTCCAGCTGGATTTTCACCGTTTCGTACAGGTGGCAGTAGTGATGGTGGAGGTTACAAGAGTACGTGCCTTGGTCGCTCTCTGCAACATCTAGCGCAGGAGGAGAAAAAGACCATTTAAGAGCAAGGTGACGATTGTTTGCGGTTGTTTATGCAGCATGCCCCCAGGCAGGGCGGTACAGAAGGCGCTTTAGACGAACAGGGCCAACGTCTCACTGCAGTTACATGCTCATTTGAGCTCATTCTTGTTTGTTTGAATTATTATTTGGCATTTCAGTAACACCAGCCCCAGCCAAGCTTGTGCGAGGCATTGTAAGAGACCCAGAGAGCTCACGATCTGCAGACAAGACAGACAGAGAGTGGGAGAAAGGCAAGATTCTTATCATGTTACAGGTGAGGAAAATGAGGCACAGAGTGATTAAGTGACTCAACCAAGGCCACACGGGGAGTCCATGACAGTGCTGGGACTGGAACCCAGACCTAGTCCAGTGCTTTACCCATAAGGCCATCCTTCCTCTTGACACACTGTGATTAAGACTTTCAAAGTGGTTGCAAGGCACATTTCTCTTAAAAGGTGGTTACTTTACTAGTGGTTAGAACACTGCATTTCCTGAGTCTCAGATGACATCAGCCTGCCCTTCCCCTTAGGAAATCTCAGTACAAGAGCATGGAGCCGCAGCTCTTTAGAAGCAATGGAAGGAGAGATCCCTTTGGCTCCTGGTACCTTTGATCACCAGTGAGAAGTTGCCATCTGCGAATGCATTCTCGGGCATGGCTATCCTCTCTTGGTTGTAGGAGCTATACACCCGCTGCTCCCCAGCTGAGTACATGTCACACAGCCTCTCCGCCTTGTAATCGCCATCCTGGTTGCTATACAAGTCCCAGTGGACCACACGCTGGCGGTCATTCAGACGGTCCTGGGTCCAGATCATGCGGTAACTCTTGCACGTCAGGACAGTTTGGGATCCAGCCACGGCGCTGACATTCGACACCGACACCACCACGCTTTCGGGGTTCAACATGTCAGCTGGGACTGTGGGCAGAGAGAGGGAGAGGCCGGACTGATGGGGCATGAAGTGGGGAAGGATGCATGAAAGCAGCAGGTTGGTCATGGCAGCATGTTCTAGAATCTATGCATGTCCGGCAGGGTCTCCTAGGCTCATGGGCAGCCAGGCAGTTCCCCGTTCCTGGCCAATGGGAGGTGCAGAGTTGGTGCTTGGGGCGGGGGCAGTGTGCAGAGACCCCTTGGCCGCGCCTCCTCCTAGGAGTCGCTGCCGAACATGTTGCCACTTCTGGGAGCTGTGTGGGGCCAGGGCAGGTAGCGAGCCTGCATTAGCCCTGCTGCACTGCTGGACTTTTAGCAGCCTAAAATTTCCCGGATTGGCTTTAGTAGCCTCCGGGAGATCGAGCCCAATACCGGGAGGGCTGGCAACTCTAGTCAGTTCCCATACTTCTAACGATCCTAAAACCAGGACAGATTCAAAGGGTGTCACTTACCTGAATACAAATGAACAACAGACCCTGTCGAAGGAGAAGAGAAAATAACATTACTGACAAAGTAAATGAGAGAATATTAAATATATTCATAGCCAGCAGCAAGCATCTTTCCTTTATTTTTATTATTCCATCCTTCAGCTCTTCTTCAACATTGTGATTATTTAATATTTATATTGTGCTAGCGGTGACGGCCTCACAGCCCGTCTGGACCCCACGGTGCTAGGCCATTTACAAGCATAAGAAATGAGAGTCCCTGACCCAAAGAACTTCCAGTGAATGGAAAAAACAAGCAGGCTGGAGAAGGGGGTGGAGACACGGGGTCAAAAATATACTCGGATTTGGTCTTGGCTTTGCAGAGATAACCTGAGGCACCAGATTAAACTGTGGGCCAGTAGTTTACCATGCTAATTAACTCTCTTCACCACCTTCAACCCCAGCAATCTGGCTGGCCCCTCCTCCCATCTTTTTCATTATCTGGATTCTCTTCTGTTCATTTTACTCGTACCCTGGTCTAGGTGATAATTAGAAAAAGGAGCTACGTGGATTGGAAACTAATCAGTGGCCTGGTATTTGTGGTAACTTTCAGAGGCCAAACGCTGTACCCACCAACCCCCCAATTGAAATGAACAGGCCATTCATGTCAGCGGAAGGAAAACAGGGATTTCTTCCAGTCCTCGCATTCACCTTTAATGTGCTGGTTGGGCTAGAGGGGAGTTTATATCCCCAATTTAACTTCCCCTCAGTTGGTCCTACAGAGGCAGCTTCTCGCCCGTTAAATATCTTAATTCTGTTCGGGAGCCACCAGGAAAAAAAAACAACAACTAAGCATGTAAATGCAACGCACCAGTTCCTCCCAAGATCAGGCCTTAAATGTGTATGTAACTTACACCTTCTAATGGGTGCAGCCAACAGACAGGATTTGAACCTGGCCTTAAGGGTATGTCTACACAGCAACTGGGAGGCATGACTGCAACTCACGTAGACATACCCGAGCTAGCTTTGATCGAGTTATCTTGCTAAAATAGCAGTGTGGCCATGGCTGCCTGGGCAGCAACACAGGCGAGCCGCTTGTGTATAATCTGGACTGGGACGGTAGGTCCGGACTCAGGCAGCTAGTCCAGGCCAGGTGACTACACTGCGATTTTCAGGGAACTAGCTCAGGTGTGTCGACACACCCTGTCCCGATGGCGGTGTAGACATTCTCAGCTAGCCATCCCTAAGGGTTTCTCCTGTCGCTAACAGGGCTGAGGCCAGCATTTTTGGAACTAAATGGCCAGGGGTCCTGTTCTCAGGAAACCACTGGCCTTTCTGATGCCTGTAGGGTGCCTTCCATCCTGGGCCAGTTTCAACAGGGCTTTCAGCCAGATTGCAGTCACACACTGCTTCTCAGTCGTAGCTTGTCCAGAGAAAACTACAGCTGAGCCTCATAGCTCGGAGCTGTGATTAGGGCTGGGGACATACTGACAGGGGCTATCCCTGTGCCCTCACACCACAAAGCCTGCCTTTACACAATGGAAACAGGACCTTGTCTACCACGGGGCTTTTTTCTCCCTAATATTTTCCACCACTGCTACCGACGGGGCAGCACCACCACCGGCAGCCACAGGGGGAATGCTTGTGAACACAAGGGGCCGACAGCTGCTGGCATTTCGACCAACTCACAACGCAGACTGGCTCTGGGCAGGGTAAGACGAGACAGCGGCTGAGCACGCCCATCGATGGGAAATTGTAGGGCATTACCAAAATACCCGCCCTCCCCCAGTGTTCTCTTGCTGAGACGGAGTGTTTATAATGGAACTGGCGTACAAACACCACCTTGGTCTCTCTCCACTGGCTCCAGCTGGTTCGCCAGTGGTGCTAGACAGTGCTTCTGACCACGCTGCCGTTATATAATAGATAATAGAGACTTTTATTCGGCCTGGTGTATAGTCAGCCAGGGCGAGGCCCTGAGAGCTGTTCATTTGGAGGGGGAGGGGCCCTGGGGGTCTTGTAGGAGGACACCCAGCCTTACGTCTAGAAGAGAAAAGTTCCACCCTTCTCCCACAAACGGTTAGTAAGAAAGGGTGACAAGGCATAATTGCACCTCTGCTGTTGCCACATGGACCAGGCTCCCCATGATGGTCCATTGCGATTCCAGGGATCATCCATGGATTCTAGCAGCAAGGGGGCGCTGGATGGCTCATGGAATTAGCAATGGGGTATGGAGCCTTCCCCTTGTAGGTCGTCTATATGAACCCTGCTTGGCTCTATGCTACCTGTGTGAACGGCGTTTGGTAATCTCACTCCGGTTCCTTCTTAGAGGGCATTCAGATTGCTGTCCCAACAGAGACCAAGGACTAAATGGACATGGAGATTCAAGTCCCAGGTCAGAGCTGAGCTGGAGTAGAGCGGAGGGGAAGACCGCACTGCCACTCTTCCTGTCCTATGGCTAAACAGAGGGCTTTGGTGTCCAAGTCTTTGAAGCTAGCACCTTTCAGGAGAAAGGGCAGCAGCACCGATGCTGGAGTTGATGCAACTGACTGAGTTCCAGTGTTTCATAAAAGGCAAAAAGCTGATGATCAGCAAAGCACGAACCTTTGGCCAACCTCACTGCACTCAGGCGTGTTTCCCTGCACGCTCCTGTCACACTTTGCTGCCAGCACTAGTCAGAGAAACCACCTGTTGACATCAAGGGCATCCCCATTAAATCCTGTCTCCCTCACACGCCTGGCTTCCCCAGGCTAGCCCAGTGCAGCCTCTCCAGCCCACATAACTCAGATCCATGTGGTGAGAACTACTTCCTGGGACATAAACAAATGTCTTCGTTTCCACCTTTGGATAGCCCAGTACCTCCTGCTAGTTGCATAGGATGGGAAGTCCAGTGGGCAGCGTGGAGAGCATGGCTCAGTATCGCAACGCAGTGGCATCATTCATCTCCATAAACCATCTGTTAACCATTTAAGCACAAACGGGTTACAGCCAGATAATTAGTCATTTTGTCCTGCTAATGCCATGGGCACGATGCCACCCGGACAAAGACTGGAATTTATTTCTTGCAACCAGGAATAAATTAACTCCAGAATGGGGCTGCTTCAATCACACCCACAGAGAACACGCTCAATAAAATAAACCACTCTTATTCTCTGCCTCTCGCAAAGCATCGGCCATGACACCCTGGGGAGAGAATGGCAGTTTCCATGCAAGAGCCCCATTCAAAGATACTCCAGATGGCAGCCTTTTCTTCTGCATTTATATTTGCAGCTTTACAAACAGAATACACTGGGGAACTGCCGGTGTACTTTGCATCACTTCGTATAAAAGGAAGGGACAAGACATTCCCAAACAGTGAAGTGATTCCTTCGTTTCCGATCCCTGTTCTTGTGGTTTACAAAGCACTTGGCGCAGAACAATAATGCTCAGGCCTTCATTTCTGGAAGCTCAGATTTAGCTTGGGGCAACAAGGAAATGATACTTTGCCTTTCTATAGCACTCTCCTTCTGAGGATCCCAAAATGCTTTGCAAACATGGATCAAAGTATTCATTTTACTGGTGGAAAAACTGAGGCACAAATGCTAAATAATTAGTTCATGGTCCCACCTTGACTGCGGATTAGGCAGATCTTCTAACACCCAGGTCCATGCTTTAACCTCTTGATCATGCGCTGATGAACATGCTGGACCCAGACTACTGACCAGGGGGCACAGGTTCATATCACAAACCACAATGCAAACTCTGGGCAAGCCTGAGGGCCGGAACCGCAGGTGAGAACTAAAGTGCATTGTTCTAACTGTCTGGGAGAAGCTGGTCTTACGGTTGTCACTGATCTTGATCTTCGTGAGTGAGCCCTGAGATAGCTGGGGGGACGGACCAACTGTCCCAGGGCTGCAGTAAGTGACTGAAATCGCTGGGAGTTACTCACACGAAGCGATGGAATAACTAGGACCTGGGCATATCTTCAGGTGTGATGGGACATCATGTCATCGTGCTGTGTCCTGGCCCAGTACTGCCATACATCAGTGTTACGGTGTGATGCTAACCAGTCAGGATACAGTGAGGTTTGCATCGTGACACAGGGAGGTGATGTCATGATGAGGTGGTGCAGTCAAGTGACCTTCGTCCCAGAGCACAATGTCTACAAGTTGGGGCTGCTAGCTGTCTGCACACCCAGTGCTGTCAGAGCCTCGTTTTGCTGTTCACTTAATAACGGATTGAGTTGGTGCTGCAAGAATCTCCTCTTGTGGGAGAGCCGTGGGAATGCATTTATTTTTCCCTTTCCCCCTTACAACTTAATGTAAAAACCATGGAGGCAAACTGCATAAATTGGACATCTGACAAAGCCATCCAGCTGAGCCTTCCAAACCTGGAAACCCTCCATGTGCCCCACTCCACAGCCTGCATCGTCCCTGAGCTAAGAATAGCAGAGCTCCTCTCCCCCCAGTTCTGGATTCTGTTATTTTTCTGGTTTTACCTACTGGCATGATCAGGACCACACAAGCCCTGACTCTCCCGTCCATCCACTGGGGCGTATTGCCCGGATGGGCTG
Organism: Emys orbicularis; assembly: GCF_028017835.1. NCBI lineage: Eukaryota > Metazoa > Chordata > Testudines > Emydidae > Emys > Emys orbicularis. The sequence goes on from NC_088704.1 coordinate 16,509,052, forward strand.
CTGGAGCTCATTAACAGGCCACGTGTGTTCCTCCGCCACATTGCAAAACGGGGTTGTTCTGTGAAACAAGGCTGCAGAGCGTGATCATCTATAACATCAGGGCAGCAGCTTCCAGGAGAGAAAAACTTGACACGGCTCCTGCCGGCTTCCCTTTCATTCATCTGTTAAAGCCTCTGCTAGCAGATCCTTACAGGGGCGGCACCAGTCTAGTGGTTACTAGGCAACTGCACATCAGGACTCCTGAGTTCTCTTCCCAGCTCTGCCACTCATTGTAGGACATGGGCAAGTCACTGTGTTTCTCTGTGCCTCAGAGAATACAGATGGTATTACCCATCTGTAAAGTAGGTGTAATACCTGTCTGTGCTTTGCCAGGGACGTACTTCGAGCCCTTGGTTCTACGGTTCATCCTTACTGGCTGGGATACAAACCCTGGACTGTGCGTGGCTCAGAGTCACCGACTCCCACCTGTCAGTACTGATCCTGTCAGCTGAAAGAGGCTGCTTTGCCCACCTTGATCAAGGCAGTAACCGCGTCAGGGGGAAGGGGGCAGCGTGAGAGGAGGTGCGAAGCCAGGAGTGGGAGGAGACAAAGGAGGTAGTGAGTTGAGCTGGTTGGGCAGGATGCAGGGGAAACAGTGGAGTGGAGTGAGATCAGGGATGCCCGTGGGATACTGGGACCCAATTCATCAATGTGCCTGAGACTGGAGATGGGATGAAAGAAAAGTGGCACCTCCCTGATTCTGGGTCATGGTTTGGGGCTGCCCTGGGCCCCAGCAAAGTAAGAGCAGCCTGAGTCACTGCCCTAAGCTGCCTCCGGCCCCATGCAGCCATTGGGGCAGCTGGGAACAGCCAGAGCACAGCCGCACTGCGGCCACCCTCCCCCTGGACTGGAAGGGGCAGGGCCGCCCAGAGGATTCAGGGGGCCTGGGGCAAAGCAATTTCGGGGGCCCCTTCCATAAAAAAAAGTTGCAATACTATATTCTCGTGGGGGCCCCTGCGGGATCTGGGGCAAATTGCCCCATTTCCCCCCCCCCCCCGGGCAGCCCTGGGAAGGGGACATGTTGTGGAAGCATTGCACCAACTCTGCCTATGCTGGAAGAAAGGCCAGTGACCCATCCTGGCAGCCGTACAGCCCCTTACACTGACAAAGTTTGTGTGACGGAGGCAAGGGGCAGCCAGGAGCCCCGTGCTCAATTCACAGCACCGTCAATGCGACGTCCAGGGCCAGGCTGGCGAATGGCTCCAGGAGATGAAAGGGATGGGGAGGTTGCCCTGGTTTCCCTCTGCAACCATTAGGCCTAGAAACACGAGAGCCGAAGCTTTGGGACCACAACCTCAAGCCTTGGCCAAACTGCGTTCGCTGCAGTTCATGGTTCCGCTTTCCAAAATGGAGGGCAACTGCTCTGACCCCTGTAGCTACATCCCCCAGCCCCATCCTCAGCTCCAGACACAAGTGGCACTAGGGAGACTGGCTGACGTAGTGGCCCCTAACTTTTCTTCTACTCTAGAGGCAAACACAGGGTTCTTCCCACTGAGTTCCTGAGATATCATGCTGGCCAGTCCAACAAAAATCTTGAGCTCCGCTGGATGAGAAGAGGGGAACAGCCTACATTTCAAGATCCCCCTGTAAAATACACACCCAGGCTCTGGCTTCTATAATTCCAGGGCAAGCTTCTCAAATAGGCCAAGAAGAAGCTGGGCAAACAAGAAGCAAGCGCCCAAAGCTCTGAGGAACGTCCCACATCGACACTGCTCCGCAGACTACCTCCTCTGTGTGACCCAACTAGGAAACCACCTCTCCCCTTTCCTACACACAGAACAACACCACTGCTTCCGTCGGAAGGTATCTGGGATGCCGAGGAGAGACTGCCGCTCTGACTGAGAGGCTGAGCCCAAAGCTGGGACTGCGTGCTAATCAAAACACCCGGCATCCTATTCAATGAAGGGCTAATAGAGGATGAAAGGCAACGGCAGGGCTGAGCCAGGAATCTGGCTAACATCACAGGAGGCAGCGTGAATGGGGCTGTTTGCTGGTAAGCGGGTGTGTTCATTACAGGGTCCTGTGACAGCAGGTAACACCCCCCCCCAAGGGCCCGATTCTGCCATCCTTACTCACACTGGTTCTGATGCTGTCCCCGCTGAAGCCAGTAGGAGCTTTGCCATTGACTTCATGAGGTGCCGGATCAGGTATAGAGAGAGCAGTGCTTTACAAGACAAGCAGTGCCGCTGAAATCCATGGAGCCACTTGAGAAGCAAGGGACTCCCCCTAGGAGTAAGGGCAGCAGAATCGAGCCTTCTTAGTGCTCTACACCCAGCATACATGAGCACTGTCTCTTCCCAAGGCAACTGAGATCAACCAGGAATTGTCCATGCTCTTCTCCCTCCTAATGGTTCAGCTGATACAGGCTGGAGGAAGGTCCTTCTGAATGCAGGGGCCTCATCTCTGGCCCAGCCTGCCTGTGTCCCTAGACAAGGCCTTTCAGTTAGAGTAAGTTCAGCTCTGACCATCTCTTTTTCAGTCCCTTTTTCTTTGCCCATCTCATTGCCCATTTTCCAGGCCACTGAGTCTCATAGACTTTAAGGTCAGAAGGGACCATCGTGATTATCTAAGTCTGACCTTCTGCACATCACAGGCCACAGAACCTCACCCACCCACTAGTGTAATAGACCCCGAACCTCTGGCTGAGTTACTGACGTCCTTAAATCATGGTTTAAAGACGTCAAGTTACAGAGAATTCACCATTTACACTCGTTTAAACCTGCACGTGACCCATGTCCCACACTGCAGAGGGAGGGGAAAGCCTCCCCTGCCCCGAGGGTCTCTGCCAATTGGACTCGGGGGGGAAATTCCTTCTCAACGCCAAATATGGCGCTTGGTTAGACCCTGAGCATGTGGGCAAGACCCACCAGGGAGACACCTGGGAAAGAATTCCCTGTAGTAATTCAGAGCCCTTCCTCCTGTTTAGCGTAACTGTATCAAAACTGTGCAGCATCCCGGATTCTAAACGATAGCACTCATGACCTCGGCCATAGTCCTTTCAGCTTCAAAGTGCCGCATGACACCGTCGTGAGCGAAGTGTTCTCACTTCTAAGCGGCACTTCAGGAAATTGAGCTCTGGAGAGGTTCAGGCCAAAGCTTTTGAAAGTGGGCACTGATCTTAGGTGCCTCTGTTTTGGGGCGCCCAAACGTGGGGCACCTTGGGCCTGATTTGCAGAAGGGCTGAGCACCTGTAGCGTGCAGGGACTTCAGCTGGACTGGTGGGTGCTCAGCGGCTCTGGGAATCAGCCCCTAGGTGTCTCCGGTTGGGTAGCCTAAGAAATCAGCCACACCCCAAATCAGCAGCCGCTTATGAAAATTTCAGCCTACCCCAGATCACACAGTCAGACAATCACTGAGCCAGGACTAGAACCTGGGAATCCTGCCTCCCACTCCCTCATCTAACCATTCACACACCACTGTGGTGCTGTCTAGATGCCTGAGCATACGTCCAAGAAAGTGACACGACTGGCCATTAAACCAGCCTCCATTGACAAAAAGGGAGCTGCCGCTCCTCTTGCTGGAGGGGTGGCAGCATCACGGTCCGGCTGGAGTGGGTGGGTGGTGGATCAGGCCTTGAACAAGGGGCTTACTCAAAAACGGGAATTTTTGAAAAAGTTAAAAATAAGAAGCATGTGAAAATACCAAGTTCCTCGTTCTCCGTCGTCGCGACCTCTGTGTCAGCACTTTTAAGGGCCTCCCTAGAGCTATTCCCATGTCAGTGCAAACATACCAGATGCAGCTACTGACTTAAGCTCATACTCTCTTGGAAAATGGTAGCAACTTCACGCTGGCTCCTTGGGGGCCTGACCCAGTGTCAACGAGACCATTATGGTTTATCCTGCAGGCACTGTACTAGCAATAGCCACATGGAATAGCTCAGCTTAGTTCTGGGAATAGCTCTATTCGCCAGCTGACACAGCAGAGGGAGGCGGATCTACGCCCCTCTTTTCAAGTCACCCAGGTGGGGCATCAGTGAGTAATGCAAGTGCTTGCTTCCTAGTGGCTAACCACACTGCACCCCTGCCGCTCCTATCTCCTGCTGGCCTGGGAGTGAAAGACGGAGGCTGGATCTTGAGTGAAGATCCCCTCACAGGCAGCCACTTGATTGCTGAGTCAGCCCTTGCACTGGTGTTTTTTTAAGTCCCCATTTAAAAAAAAAAGGCTCCTGGGATTTAATTTCTCAACAGCAGATTTTTGTTCTTGCTTTGAGGGGATTTTGGGACTCCCAAAAGCTTCCCCAGCCATCCGACTCTAACAATTCCAACACCTTCCCACAAGCGGGAACATGCCTGTCAGACCGGAGAGAGACAAAAATGTGCCGTCTCGGCAGAAAGAAAAAAGTCCTCCTTCTGCACGAGGAGCCGGGAGAAGCTCCGCCAGCATTTGCCCGTCGCCATCTTGGCTGCTGTGCACACAGGCCTGCTTCTCCCAGACAGCTCAGATATGTGCTTCGCTTTGTAAACATGTCTCAGCCGCGTGTACCGTGTGTTGGCCCGCGGCCCGCTACGCAGAGCCATTCGGAACGGAGCCGGTCTTTCCCCGAGGGATGAACGCTCGAGGGTGGAGATCAGAACCGCATCTCATCAAAGATTAAAGGAGCTGGATTTCTCCCCCCCCCCTTGCCTCCAACTTTATTTTCGTGGGAATTTGGTGAAGTCAGCCTGGAAGTGGAAGATCTCTAAATGTCTGCTAGAACCCCTCAACCCTGACCTGCAGGTCTGAGCCCCACACAGCTCTACTGCTGATGAGCAGCAATACAACCTGCTGTTCCTGTCCCACATGCTCCTCAAGCACTGCCAAAGCACCTGAATCGTGTAGGGTAACAACCCAGCTGGTGACAGTCCCCTCAGTTCTGCCAGTGCTTCTCAGACATGACACAAAACCATCCCCTCCTGCTCTGGTCACGGATCCCCACGCAGCTCTCCCACTGCTTCTCAATCGTGATCTTCTCCTCTGGCGCTGAGTCCCTCACAGCTCTGCCCGTGCCCCACAGTCCTCACCGGCAGCCTTCCCTGCTCTGCCAGTCCTGAACCACGCCCAGAGGCATGGCAAACTGTGGATGGCTTGGTGAGGTGGAAAATATCCACCAGGGACCAGACTGAGCACAAAAACTGAATTCACCTGTCACCTGAAGGCTAATGGGGTTATTTGGGTTTATGAAGTTGGGGGATAAAACAGCCCCAAAAGAGCTTGCACCCCACATTTCCCAGATGGGCTGCACTGTCGTCCTTCAGAAACTGAGCTGTCCTGTGCCCCGGGGAGAGCCAGCCTTGCTCACACCCAGCTCTCCTCAGAGAAGAAGGTGTTGAAGGGGCTGGTTTGGGTTGCGTGACGTGGGCTGCTTCCTTCTGGGGGGCTGCTATTTACCCACAAGTCTTTTCACTTCATTAGAGCCAACTGAGGCCCCCTCTCTCAGCGCATTGGATCCGCCATTGCCCCCCCGCCCCCAGAAAACTTTGCAACACAGGAAACAACATAAACAGTGCCACGTTTCTATAATACCCCCCCACCCCCGACCATCCTCCCCCTTCTCCATCTCCACCCTCCCCCAGGATGTCAGGTGAATCCTGTTTTTACCTGGGCAGCCCTTATCGCCCACAACAACTGTCTGCTCCTGCCTTACAGAACAAAGTCGCTTGAGATCAAACGCTTCAGAGCGTTTCAAAGCTTTGGGGCCATACCAGGCTATGTTCCTTCCCTTCCTTCTGCACACCAAGATGATCAGCAGCAAAACAAACCAAAGTACATGGATAACGACCCAGAACATCCTCTGATCAACCCCTCCCCACCAAGCAGTCCTTCTCCAGAAAAGCCAAGAGAAATCCCTTTTCCCCATCCAAACCTTTTCCCCCACCCCACCACACACACACACTCAGAAAAACAACTAGCTACAAGAATCTAAACCATGACACTGAACTGACAGAGCCAGCTCCCCCAGGTAAACTCCAAGCCCCCATTCTCTCGGGGTGCAAGAAAGACACATAACATTGATGCCAATCAGCTAGAAGCTTACTTTGCAGAAGCAAAAGCTGCCACAGAAGGAGTTTTGCTACTTGCTCCATTTCTTCAGCCTCTGTGTGTTTCTCTCTCTCTCTCTCTCTCCTGAAAAACAAGTTGAAGTTGTTGTTTTTTTTAACCCAAAAACACTATGACCTCATCAGCGTACAGCCGGGGAGCCAGGGACAGCAGCTCAAATTCTTGCAGTATTACTCCACCTACAATTTATAACACCCCACCTCCCCTCTGCACTGCCCCCTCCAAAACACTCTCTCCACCTCCTTCCCTTCCCTAAAGCTTCCTGCTCAATTTCTCCAAAACACGCGCTCGCTCTCTTCCCCCCTTGGATCCGTCTGCTCTGCTCCCTGACTTTGATGTCAAAGTCTTATCTGCTGACTTTCGCTGGTCCCACACAGCTCTGCGCTCCAAAATCCAGCCCCCTCCCCCTACTTCCCTTCTGGGTATGGAACTCATTTTCCTTGTGCTGTTACTGGATCCAGCTGTTCCTCCCTTTCTTTTGACACTCATCCAGCTGTCTGCCGGGGACAGGATTTTTGAACCTTCGTGGTTTTTTGATCTGTGTCTCCTCATATGGTTTTACTTTAAAAACAAGTCTCAGAGGATAACTTGGGAAACAACATTGACTTGAGTTCAGGGCAGTGGAGGCAAAACAGACTAGATTATAATTGTCCCCCCAAAATGTCTCCTGATGGACAGGACCCCTCTCCAGCGTTTGGTGCCAGCTTCTCTTCTATGTAGAGACAGGAGAGATACGACCAGTGGAGAACCTCTACATTCAAGCTCCGTGTACAAGAACGGAACAATGCCACGGGCTGATTGATTTCTATTCAAAAACAGACGCCTTGTACAGTGGATCTTGGAGAGCCCAATATACTGCTCTTTGTTTCCTTGGTCCGCTCGTAAGCTGTTAGATACAAGACTAATGGGGCCATGATACAGCAATGATCTCAGGTTCTTTGCTGTTCTTAGTGGGCTCCTGCTCATGAGAAATATTGTTGTTAGGCCAGGTCTGTACATAAAGTGGTACCAATGTGACAAACAGTGTGATTTTATACCAGTTCAGTTACCGGTGCAACGTTGTTCATGGACACGTACATCCATTCAAACCCGGCTCAGAGCAGTTTAGCTTGCATCAGTAAATGCACAGACCCATGCTAAACCAATATAATCAGTTTTAAACTGATATGAAAGACCACATATGAAAGCGGCAGCAGTTTAACTAAATCGATTTCAGTTAAACCAACGCAGGTTTTGTATGTAGAGAGTCAATTGAGAGGAATAACTGAGAACTATCTGTGGCTAATTCCCTCCATCTGAAAAGAAAATCTGGCTGGCTAGTTTCTCCAGCATCCAAGCGCTACCTGCGGAAATCGGATGAGTCTTCCTGGAGTTCACACAGCTATTTTAAAAAAAACAATCAAACATACATATTTTCAAATCCAATGTTAAAACTCCAAGGCAAGTTTTCCGTTCTCCAGGAGTAACTGTTACTCTGCAGAATGTCAACCCCTTAGAGACAAGCAAAGATGCCTGAGAGCCAGTGGAGTCAAAGATGCAGCTGGTACGGGCAACAGAATGCAAGAGCTCCTGATCTGTTAACTCTCAATGGCGGAAAATAAATGAAAACAGTCGGAAGTAACAGTAAGGCCTCGGCCTGAAATCCGTAAACCCTCCATTGTGAGCGGAGACTCTTGCTTCATCTCTGCTGAACAGCTCAGCGGATTCTGTGTCCTTTTAGCACACCAAAGGGAGCTCCCGCTACCAGACCGCACTGAAGACAACGTGAAAGAGAAGAGAAAGATTCGTTTCCAAACGTGAAGATGACCCTAAAACTCAAGCCAGCAAAAAAAAACCCAACCCTTGCCCTAACGTTCATGAGGAAGGTCTTTCTGTTCCATACCAGTCCGTTTTTTGAATCGGAAAATGAACCCCGATCCTAAACTGGTGAATAATAAACCTTAGTGGGTGACATCTTGAGTCAGGACTCCTGGGTTCTCTTTCTGGTTCAGTATTGATCTGTCATGTGGTGGCGTGGGCACCCACAACTCTCACTGAGGTCAGTAGGTGCTCATGATCATTGCAAATCAAAGCCTAGCTCCCGTGCCTTGGGCTAGCTACTTTGTGACTCTGCTGTGTCAATACTTCCCCTCATCAGAGATGTTGGAAGCTTAATTGCTTGGAAAGCACTTTGAGATCCTTAGATGGAAGCAGAACCAAAAACCTGATTCCAAACCCGCCCACACTTTGGGGAAGTTGATCCATGTTCAAGCTTTGCAGCTATATCTATAAAGGGATGAACAACACACCCAGATTAAAACACCTCTGTCACCTCCCATTCTTCAGATCTAATCCAATTTTCAATCTCTCTCTAGAACAAAGGCTGTGTGGAGATGTAATCTGACAATGTTTATATGGATGCCCTGGCTCTAGTCATGTGCCTTTAGCATTACACAGCAAAACAATCTGAGCTGCCATTCCCCATGCTAGGGAGGTCAAAGACAGGAGCAGTAGAGCTGTGACAGGGAGGGATTTTTCAATTCCGTGACACTTCCAAAAATGGGGGAGGAATAATTTTCGGTCAAACCAAAAAAGAATTTTTGGTGAATCTAAAAATCAGCAAGAAAATTCATTTTGAGTCGAATGAAAAGTTTTGTTTTGATTTTTACCCCTTTTCAACATTTTTGATTTTTAAAAAATAAAATTCAAGGAGATTTTGAAGCGAAGTCATCGTGAACCAAAAAAAAAAAATCAAAACTTTTTGTTTCAAAAAGGTCAAAAATGAAACATTTCCATTTTTCCAGAATTTTTTTAAAGTATTTTATTTGGCAGAAACAATTCAGCAAAACCAGCACAAATTTGCCAAACATTTTGGTGAGTCCAAATCTGCATTTTTCACCAACAAATAGTTCTGGCCAAAAAATTCCACCTAGCTCTAATCAGCAACATGGGCTACCATCGGCCCTGATCAGCCTGCTGGAGCGTTCAGATTTCCTTTATGTAGCATTTGACTCAGAACAATGCCCAGACGTCTGAAGGAAGCGGACTCGGAGGAATGCACATTTCAAAGGTGGTTCTGTGCCGGGAGTGACTTAAATTCAAATTCACAACCTATTTGTCGTAGTGGTTCTTCTGTTTGCATGCTTTCTGGTTTTTATTTAACCCCTCCTTTCGCCTGCATATATTGCCAGAGTCAATAGCATACCTATGAGGTTCCACCAGAAACTGACACATGTACTGGTTTGCAACAGAGCATGGATAGCTTTGCTTATGTCTGGCTCCTATGTACCACAGATAGTGCTCAGATAGTAGCACTTTTGCCTCAGGGGCTGAAGGCTGGGGGTTCAAGTCAATATTATTTTTTATTAGAGTAATACCTAGAGACCCAAGACAAGTCAATATTATTTTTTATTAGAGTAATACCTAGAGACCCAAGACAAGATCAGGGCCCCACTGTGCTAGGTGGGTTCCTGATCAGTCTCTGTGCAGGCAAAAAGTATTATTATACCCATTTTAAAGATGGGGAACTGAGCCACTGAGAGATGCCAATGAAAGTCAGTGGGAGTTAGGCACCTAAATCCCTTAGGGACTTTTGAAAATATTACCCAAGGTCACACAGGGAGAGCTAGGAAATGGACCCAGATCTCTCGAGTCCCAGTTTAACACCTTCACCACAAGATCAAAATCTTGCACCCAGATTTGAGTCCATGCCCAGTGCTAATGCCAGAGAGGGCTGCACTTAGATGGGATGTTCAGCCTAACACAGATCGCCTCTAAGGGCTGTGACAAAGGAAGTTACAGACCCCCGGGCACTTTCCCAGACAGCAGAGGGAGAGGACTTGAATGTCCCCCCTTAATAGGAGCTAGTACATGAGGATTGCCTAGGGCAGAGTAACTGGTGGTACTTGCTCTCACAGCATGTAGCATGAGTAACATAACAGGAGTATGAAAAGTGCTTAGATGTTATTTTAGGACTTGGGCCTAATGCTCAGTGGGTGTAAGTTGGTGCCGTTCCATTAGAATTTGGCCCTGTGCTTTGAATGATTTTGTACTTTCGGGAATTGTTTAACTGCCTTCTAGAATTTAGCCGGGGATTTAACCCTGGTCTAGGGTTCCATTTAAACATTCTGTTGCAAGCACATCATTCTCTCTGGCTTTTGATCGGACTCTTCCATGCAGGTCCGATGGGCATCTCCTGCCTGACCAGGTGTTAGGACAGCCCACTCCTACCTCTCTCCTCGCCAGACTGGGTGAACTCTTGAATGGTACTTTCCCAGTAATCCCCTCGGATCTGAACAGCAGGGAATGACTGTCTCATTTGCAGTTTAGATTTTTTCAGCAGAGAAGTTCAGTCCCCGCAGGCTTGGCTCCCATCACAGTCCTTCTCATCTCCCCTTCCCGTTGCCCCCTCTGTGCCTGTCCCTTTCAGAGGTTCCTGGCCTTCCACTCAGGCCTGCAAAGCGCACCGGGCACCGAGAGGCGTCTCAGACCTCTTTGCCAAGCAGCATTCGATACAGCAATCAGTTTCCCAGCCTTCCTGTTTGGTAACTTGTCACGCGGCCTCAGAGAGAATGGAAATCTTTAGCAGATGGCAGCCTTCTCCACTTTGTAGGCAAACACACAGTTAGTCAGCCATGAGCACTGCCCTTTTCATGTGGGTTTCAGATTGGGCTGTTTGATGCACTGTAGCTGATTGAGCCTATAAGATGGCCGATAAGACGCTCAGTGGCAAAGCATTGTGTGTTCAAACACCTGGATTCCCTAAAGCCACAGGTTTGAATCCTACCAGGGGTACCACATCCCTTTGTGCTTCCAAGGGAAATAAACACATAACCCTAGAAAGTTAAAAGTGTGTGGATCTGTCCAACGAGCCCTTTGAACCAAAGGATATTGAAGGTCTCCGTAGCATTTCTATCAGAGAAAGTGTGCGCCCCTTGTCAATTTTTCCCGTCACAATATCATACCCTGTCCTGTGTGCTACATGGCAGCTTTTCCCCACCCTAGAAGTGGTTGCACTCATGGAGCTGTGTTTCTCTAGCTGGATAAGTGCTTTAGGAGGAAAGGTGCATTATGAATGTAACATTTTATTACAGAGACCTAAACACCAGGACATAGTGTGTGCACTGCAACAAGTGTCAGCTGAGGGCAGAGGTGAAAGTAAGCCAGTGCACCCTGGTACGGCGTACCGGCAAGAGCCCGTGCGCCGTACCGGGGCGGATCGGCTTCCCCTGGTAGCAATTTAAAGGGCCTGGGGCTCCCAGCAGCGTCTGGAGCCCTGGGCCCTTTAAATTGCCGCCAGAGCCCTGCTGCCGGAGCCCTGGGGAAGCGGCAGGGCTCGGGCGGCAATATAAAGGACCCGGGGCGCCTGCTGCAGCTACCGCCCCGGGCCCTTTAAATCATCCCCAGAGCCTGCTGGAGCCCTGGGGTAGCGGCGGCGGGGCTCTGGCGATGATTTAAAGGGCCAGGGGCTCCCGGCTGCTGCTACTGCAGCGGAGCCCTGGGCCCTTTAAAGCTCCGCCAGAGGCCGGGGCCCCCTCCGATGGTGATTTAAAGTGCCCGGGGCTCCACTGCGGTAGTAGCAGCTGGAGCCCAGGGCCCTTTAAATCACCCCCGGGGCTCCCAGCCACCTCTGCAGCTGGTAGCTCCGGGGGTGATTTAAAGGGACCGGGGCTCCCAGCTGCTGCTAACACAGCCCCGGGCCCTTTAAATCCTGATTTAAAGCGCCCAGGTATTTAAAGGCCACGCCTCTTCCGGTTAAGGCCCCGCCTCTCCTAAGGACTCCAGAGTACCAGTAAGTGCTTTAAGTTACTTTCACCCCTGGCTGAGGGGCAGCCAGACTAGATGAGACCCGTGGTCCATCCAGCCCAATATCCTGCCTCCAACAGTGACCAGCACCAGGTGCTTCAGAGGAGGTGCAAGAAACTCCAGTGATTATTATTAAATAATCTGTCCATAAACAATGGTTCTTTTTAACAGATACAGACTCAGCCCAGTGGAAACAAGCCACAGCAAAGCTCCAACCCAGGCGGGATGCACTGGTTTGGCTACAAGAAGATCCCACTGAAATTTGACCCCGAACTTGAACTGAACCACTCTGCTGGAATATGGAAGAGTGGGGGTAACTTTGCTTGTTTTCCTGACTCTCTGCTCTTCCCAGGATTAGAAATCGAGAAATACCAGCTCGTGCTGGTCCCAGTCCCTACCAAATCCAGGGAACGCTTCAGCGTAAGCCAAAGGGGAGTCAGAGAAGCTTGGATATATTCAGAGGAGCACCTGAGCCAGTCATTTGGAGGTTTGCCTCTTGCTAACTCCAACCTGACCCCTGCAGAGATGGGTCAATGACCCTCTTTAGAGAGGAACGTCAAAGTGTCAGTGCTGGCAGGGACATCACAAGGGCACCGTGAGAAGGAAGCACGGTCTAGTGGGTAAAGCATACGACGAGGAGTCTTGCTAGAGGAATTCTATATATTGGCTGTACCACTACTGGACCCTGAAATCATTTCACCTCCCTGTGCCTCCATTTCCCCATACGGGGACTCAACAACCTGCTTAATTCAGTCATTTTTGCAAAGTGCTTTGAGATCCTCAGATGGGAGGGGCTAGAAAAATGCAACGTGATTAGCCCAGTTTCCAAACCACCTGCCTGTCGCACTTTCCCCCCGCTCCGAGCTTAACATCAGCTACCAGCCCTCCAGCTGGTATCCATCACCACGACTCCATAGACGACACTGATCTCCAGCTGAGACTCTGGCCCGTCATCTCTGCCTGAGGAGAGCGGGAGAAGGAGCCTTTCCTGTTGTATCCCGTTGCCTCCGTGGGTCAGAGGAGCAAGATGAAACGGTTCTGAACCCACGGCCCTCTGCCCAGCTGCGTCATAAGAGAGCAGTGGCTGCAAGACCTTTAGCTCAGCAGCAGAAAGCCTCGTGCGACTGCCGCCCTTCTGCATCTTGCAAGCTCGGGACCAGCCCCACCCTGCTCCATTCTTTACCGCTGATCAACCTTGGCCTTTCGGGCATCGACTATGGGTCCCTTCCCTCCCCCCCCCCCCCCCCCCCGTTCTGCCTCCTGGGTCTGGCTTTGCAGAAGCTGCTGGCTGTGCCTTGCATGACTTCTCTGGATGGCTGTGGTTGCTGCTGTTATGAATCGGCTATTTCCTGTCTGAAAGGAGCCAAAATCCAGGCAGAAGCCACTGAGGTCTGCAAAGGAAAACAGCTAAACTGGCGAGAAGAGGCGCAGCCTCTCTGGGGCTCAGGCTGAGAGAAGAGGAGAGGAAGAGGGGGGCCAAGGCGTTTATAGAACATCCCTCTCCAAGCGGGTGTGGCTCGCAGGCCCTTGCCATCCCCCATGCCAGACCCTAAGGCCCCACGCTGGTCTGGCCGGCCTTCACAGCTGAGGCCAACTGGGGCCACTCCTGGGTTGGCCAGCCCATGGTTGTTACCCAGGAAGACCATGGAGATGAGGTAACTGCCTCAGCTGCTCTCCCTGGTACTTGTCAGGCTGGGCATGGAGGGGTGAGCTTGGGACCAGAAGCTAGATCCTCCATGGAAACCAGCTCAGCCAGCTTTTCCCAGGTCTCTCCTACGCCCGCCCTTCTAGTGGTATTTGGGGTATTGATTCTCCAAACAAGCAGCGCTGCTCATTTGCTCCAAGTGGCATGTTCCAGCTGCCTGCTCTGCCCACGGGCATGGCCAAAGAAAAGCAGCTTCACCCAGGGAAAAAACGCTCTGCTTCATCATTTCGACCAACCAGCCACAGGCCTCTGGCCACCCAGCGTCCGCAGAGCAGATCAAGGCATGTTACAGGGCAGCCTGGCAAGACTCTTTCAGCGCTGGAGGAAGAGTTGGATGTGGTTTAGGATCCATGCAGTTGCAGGTCCTGCCAGGGAAGCTGATGACTAAGTCCACTCAGTCTTACTTCTTGTCCAGCCAATCGCTCAGGCAAACAAGTGTGTTTCCATTTTACGGGTGATAATGTTGCCTGCTTCTTATTTACAATGTCCCCTGAAAGTGAGAACAGGCATTTGCATTGGCACTGTTGTAGCTGGCGTTGCAAGGTATTTACGTGCATATGCTAAACATTCGTATGCCCCTTCAGGCTCTAAAGTTTTACATTGTTTTGTTTTTGAGTGCAGTTATATATAAAAAAAACTACATTTGTAAACTGCACTTTCACGACAAAGAGATTGCACTACAGCACTTGTATGAAGTGAGTTGAGAAATATTTTTTGTTTATCTTTTTTACAGTGAAAATATTTGTAATCAAAAATAACAATATAAAGTGAGCACTGTACACTGAGTAGTCTGTGTTGTAACTGAAATCAATATATTTGAAAATGTAGAAAAACATCCAAAAATATGTAGAATACATTTCAATTGGTATTCTATTATTGTTTAACAGTGCGATTAAAACTGCGATGAATCGCGACTATTTTTTTAAATCTCGCGATTAATTGCGATTATTTTTTTAATTGTTTGACAGCCCTCCTTTAAATCATTTTGTTTAAAACTTGCACTACGTTCTATTAGTGCCAGAGCAATTATCTAGAGTGTTGACGTGACCAAACACCGATATAAAGAGACACAGCACACACCTATTTGCTATCTGAGAGAGCCACCACGCTAAGGAACGAGCAGCTTTCACAGCTGTAAGCAGGTGTGTAGTTATTAATAAGGCACGGCAGGCGTAGTTCCCACTGGACAGGAAGACACAAATTAACATAGCATGAGACATTCCCAAAGCCCGTGTCAATGATCCATGATCAAACTACCAATGATCCTTTTAGGTCTGTTCTAACATGGGATTGGATGACATCTCATCACAATCTGCTCTGGGCGATCAAAGGCAAGGAAAAGATTCCCATTGGACAGCAGAGCTGGGGGTTTCCAGCGCAAGGAGCGCTACAGATGGGAAATGAAGCATAATGACAGGTGCATTGGCAAAGCAACGTGGGTGCTGCGGGTCAGGAGGGAGAAGCATCTGCAGAGCTGTGCCTGGGAAGCCCAGGGCTGCCAGTCAGGATTAAGGTGCACTGATGCAATTCTTTGTAGCAGGAATTGCTCGCATAACTCTTGTTATCCCATCAGTGCCATCAATCTGCCACATTCATGAGGACTTGCATATCATCCACAGCACTCCCTTTTCTCAGGACAATTTGATTAGAAAACCCGCCTTTAGCGCTGTCTATTGCTGATGGGCGAGAACAACGTAACACAATCCCACGTAAGTCACTGGAGAGTGCATGTTTCCCAGGAGGTTTCATTTGGTTGCAAAGCTTCTCCCATTAAAATAGATCTTCCATCTGCAATGAATCCCATAAGCGAGACTGAAATAATACAACATACACTTGGTTCCGTGAACTAAGAGGACAAAACTGAAATCTAGCCGCAATCACAGGCTCGTCAAATGAAGCCTATCATTATCTCAGTGACCTAACGAGCAGTGGCATCTCTTCGGGACTCCATGTTACAATGTTTCTTCTGTTCTGAAATTACAGAGCTAAACCCCCTGATTTGCCCTTTCTGAAGAGTTTAATCAAAATGAAAAGTCCAGGGTTCTGTGCAGAGGTTCCTCTGTGTATTCCTGTTCAACTGCAGAACCTGAACGCAGAGTCTCCAGCCTGCCCCAGCTGCTGGCACAAATCCATGAGCCAGCTGGGTGCAGGTACCAGACTGCCTACTGTAACGGGCACACGTCAGCCTTTCTGGGTAGTTATATGCACAGTAAAATCATGGCAAATTATTAGCTGCGGATTTCATCTATTAATTCCCCATCACGCTCCAGTGACAAACCTGTTGCCGGTGAAGAGAAAAGAGAGAGAGCCCTGGATCGAGTCAGTGGGGGAGCTGAGGTCAGATCAGCAAAAGGAAGGATGACCCAGCGGTTGGGGTGCCAGCCCAGGACACCTGGGTTCACGTCGCCGTTCTAGCACAGACTTTGGACAAATCACTTAGGGTTGGATCCACAAAGGCATTTGGGTACCTAAACCACAGATGGAGATGCCTTAATCACTGGACTAGAATCCCTCCCATTGTGTCTGGCTGTTCAGGTATTGCTGGCCAGTTAGATGTCCTCGCAGGCACCTTTTGCCATGAAACCTCTTGGGGGTTCTGGGCTGCTGTAGCTCCAGTCACTTTAACATCTTGGGACGGCACTATATTTAAACACCCGTTTTCACTGGGCGGCCTTCAGGCTTGGATTCCTGGAATTCATTTCAAAACCAGGACTAGAAGCCAGCTAGAAAAACAGAAGACTTGCCCAAGAAACCAACAGAGATTTTTTCCCAGACTTTAGTTTGAAGATTCTGTTTCCAAGATAAAAATGCAGGACTCAGGCTGACGGTGAACGAGTGGAGAGAGAATCTGGATGGATGGACTGATTTGTGGGCTTGAAAATCATCAAACAGGGGCAGATCCGCAGCTGGTGTAAATCAGTGTGGCTCTGTTGACTTCACTGGAGCTATGTCAATTTACACCAAAATTATGGTACCGTTTAAAACTTTCACAGTAGTGATGGACAAGATCTGCTGGATCACTGAATCCTATTGTAAGGGCCCCAGGTAATCGATTAATTAATTAATATAGCTCTTCTATAATGCGTTTATCCACAGACCTCAAAGCACTTTACAAAGGCGGGAAGTATCCTTATCCTCATTTTACAGATGGGGAAACTGAGGCACAGAGAGGGCCGTGACTTGCCCAAGGTCACCCAGCAAAGCAGTGTCAGAGCCAGGAATTGAATCAGGTCTCTTAAGTCCCAGTCCAGTGCTCTATCATTCTTCTGGACAAGCCTCTATTCGTGCTTTTAATTATAAATGGAAGGGAAAGCAGTAAAAGGAACCGACAGTTACCTGTTCCGTAACTGGCGTTCTTCGAGATGTGTTGCCCCTGTGCTTTGTGGGACTTACTACCCATTGTGCCTATGATGGACCTGGCATCACAAAATGCATAAGAGGGGATCTCTGTGCCACAAGCCTGGGCTCCCTTTTGTCAGAGAGGAGCCCACCCTGGACAGCCACAGTAACACAGCATAACCCGTCTGGGTCCCCTCTGCATCTTAGCAAATCCCCTTGTTAGCCAAGTCTCACTGGTCAGAACTCCACCGTGAGGGCAGGGAACTAAAACCACCCACCACAAACTCTTGGCCCTGACGCCATTCGGGTTTGCAGTCAGAGCCTCCACAGCTGCCCCATTTGCCAGCCTGTTGGGATATGAACAGGAACCAATCAAAACCTACCTTCTCCATCTCGGCTCCGAACCGAACCTTACGCTGGGTTCAAAACAGGAGTAGGATATAAACCAAGGCTTATTCTCGAGAGATCTCCAGCCCAATTTTGCAAGCTGAAGAGGTTTGGAACGTTCGGAGGAATGGCCAAACCTCTAGATTCTTAGCCAAACCGCTGACCTTTTTTGAAGTTCACCCATTACTCCTTACCAGGCCACACAGCGCAGCCTGGCCTGGGGAAACATGGGAGATATGCTAGGCACAGCTTGGCGAATTATTGATTGTGGACAAGTTATCCAGTGATTGATGTATCTTTTTCTGTCTGTTCCCAGCCAGGCCAGGACTTCTATCCCGTTGTTCAGGGTCCTCAGGTATCCGACAAATCTTCAGTGCAGCCACACTTCAGCCCATGGGCTGCTCGCGGCTGTTCAGGGCAAGTATGCAATATTCAGGCTATGTGATTGGTCACCTAAATCACATGTTATTGCTTCTACTCTCTAATTGGATGGCTGGGGCCTTTATAAGCTGAAGAAAGGCCTGAATAAATCAGTGGGGTTTGAATTCCCTCAGGGGAAGGGGAACTTGAAGGAGAGGGCGCAGAAGATAAACAAGCATTCGGGAAGTGGGGGCTTGTAAATAATGCACTGGACTGGGACTAAGAAGATCTGAGTCGAATTCCTGGTTCTGCCACTGACTCCTTGTGTGACCCTGGGCAAGTCACTTAGTCTCTCTGGGCCAGATTTTTAAAGGTATTCCCAGGAACGCTCATGGAAATGAATAAACAGGGCTGCAGACACAGTCAAATCAGATTAGAATCAGGGTCAGTGGCAGAGCCAGGAACAGAATCCAGTGCTCCTGAATCTCAGCCCGGTACCTTCTCCCCTGGACCGTGCTGCTTTTGTCTTATCAGAGAGGTTGGAACTAAGACCTGCTTCTGGCGACTGCATCCACGTACGGGGGAGTCTCGCAGTCCCACAGAGCTCCAGGGGAGTCAATGGGACTCCACACAGCCACGGGGCTCTGCCGGCACGTGCACCAATGCATTTGTGGGATCGGGGCTTACCCAGCTACGCAGGGGAGAGAGTGCCGCCGCCGATACACAGCGCTGCCCAATGTGCAAAGTGAGCTGACTGCAAAAATCAAGGTAAATATTTTCTCTCTCATTTCGTTCATCCCCAGCAATCTCAGGGCTCAGGCGTCACCCATGACTATGGTGAGTAACGTGTGTTCAGACAGGAAAGTGATGGTCAGGTTGACGGTCTCCCCACCAAAAGTTCTTTGACTCTCCCTGATCCCCTAAGCAAGGCAACATTCTTGCCATGTGTGTTTCCCCTTTCCTGTGGGTCTCATTCAAACAATACATACCTCATTCCCCTGCCAGCTCAAAGAGCCAGACCAGCACGGAGCATGTAAAATTAAGACATGGGTGTTGAACTGAAAATGGTCCATCAGGTTACTCTGGGGCTGTGGAAATGTGAAGTGGAAGTGGAAGTGAATGGGAGTTTGCCCTGAATAAAGACTTCAGGATTTGACCCTATGCACGGACAGGAATCAGTTCACAGGCAGTCAACAGGCACATACTGGGGCAAGGGGAAATCTGGACCAGGGCACCCAAGTGCCTTCAGATCACTCGTGTCCATACAGGGCAACGGCTGCTACATTTGAATGCAAACTGCATGGAAATTCAATGTGCCCAGCTCACGACGGGCTGGGTCACCCCCAGCAGGAGCTGTGGTTCTCAGGAGTCTCGGTATTTCAAACTTACACTTAGATCACTAAGCCACCCCTTCAGCATATATTTCGCGCTTGTCCATCTCTGTAGATCACAGACAGCGCTAAAGGAGGAAATGACAGCGGAATCGAATCAGCCAGTTTGTTTGTCTTAGGCATGCAAGACAAGCCAGCTTCCCAGGAGCCTGACATTCCACTCACTGTTACTCATCTCTGTTTGTTAGTGATTTGAAAAAGCTCTTAAAGACAATCAGGGAAAGAGGAGACCCTGATGTGTATCAGAATAGGCAGACTCAGGTCCCGTCGACATTCCTGGGGACTCAGTCACAGTCCAGCAGCCTCCAACACGGTTACAAGTCAGCGAATTGTAAAATCCGGCTCTTATAGAGAGTTTTTCCTCAGTAGGTCTCAAAGCACATTACAAAGGAGGTCAGTAGCATTTTATAGATGGGGAAACTGAGGCACGGAGAGGCGTACTGACTTATCCAAGGTCACCCAGCAGGCCAGTGGCCGAGCCAGGGGAAAAACCCAGGTCTCCTGAGTCCCAGGTCTCTATCCACTCGGCCACACTGCCTCCTCGGTCACACCCACTAGATGGGGCCATATCAGGTGGTTGGCTGGTGCAGAAGTCCAAGGCGTAGCAGAGATCGGGAGCCCAGTCAAGATACCCTTCATTCCATCTTTGCATCACAATGAACCCTCTCCTAACAATGGCTGCCACCCTACAACTAGAACCTCACGGTCGGAACCCCAAAACCACGTGAACCTGACTGAAGCTTATGATGGGAGACGGCTGTTCTAAGCAGGTTCCCCTAGCTGTAATAGCCAGCAGCACCAAGCCTTATAGTTCTGCTTGTCTTTATTTGGGGTGACGGGGTTCAGCGTGCGCACATCGACTGCCAAAGTCTGCCACTGACTTTGGATCAGGCCCGGAGTCCCTCTCCCTTCTCCTTGACCCCTCTTTCCATTCACCGGCGAGCTGGGACATCTCTAACAGCCGTTAGGCTCCTCCTCCTCACTGAAGCGTCCCCTCATTTACCTTTGGAAATAACCACTGCTGAGCGCATGAGTGAATTTGGTGCTGGTGAAGCGGGCTGAAGTGCCAGGCCTCTGCCGCTCCGTGGGCAGCAGCAAGCCAGTCTTCCACCACATAGACCTCAGGGGCCACAGCCACGAGCGCTCCATGCTATTTCCGGACTAACGGAAGCAGGCGGGACTCAAAGGTACCCAGGGAGTGGACCCCGTGCTGCAGAGAGGTGTCATTTTCAGAGTCACTTTTCTGACCATCAGCCTCGTGCTTGAAACCACATTGTCTAGCCCCTCTCCACATGAGAACCAGACTCT
Organism: Emys orbicularis; assembly: GCF_028017835.1. Taxonomy (NCBI): domain Eukaryota; kingdom Metazoa; phylum Chordata; order Testudines; family Emydidae; genus Emys; species Emys orbicularis. The sequence continues at coordinate 16,529,401 of NC_088704.1, forward strand.
GGTGAAACTGGCTTTTGAAGGGACTCTGTTCCCCATGCTAATTGCAGCCCATCAGCTGTGCCTGCCTATAATAACGAGGCAGCAGCATTGCAAGCCCAGCAGCTTATTTTGAGATTGCAAATTACGGAGAGGGAGCAAGAGGGCTGGGAAAATCAATAGCTTTGTCCTGAAAAGAGTGCTGGGAGGCCGCCTCCCAAGAGGTTTTATTATTTTCCGAGGGTTTCCAGACCACTTCATTTACAAGAAAAGAAAACATCATTTGGGCTTAAAGAAGGCTGCCCTCCAGAATGCAATATAAGCCTGTTGCTAAATTCAGAGGCGTAAACACGGAGCTGGGCCACTTTTTCAGACCTGGGGCTGCTTTGAAAGGGCAACTCGTATATACACTCTGGGCCCGATTTTCAGAAGTGCTGAGCATCGCCAGTTCCAGCTGAACGTAATGAGGAGCTGCTGCTGTTGACCACCTCTGGAAATTGGATGCCCCGTGTTTATCTGCTTGGAAACCTACATCCCCCCACTTTTAATGATCACCGTTTGCACCTCTGTTGCCCCTTCCATCCCAGGGTGGCAATGCCCTACACAACACCAGTGGATTTAGTCTCACAACGCTCTTGTCAGGCAGATGAGGATGATTATTCCCAATTTTAGAACTGAGGAAGCTGAGGCACAAATTGATTAAGTGACTTGCCAAAGGCCATAGAGGGAACCAGTGTTCCTGGCTCCTAGGCCCAGCTCCTCTAAGGTATTTAGGTGCCTAACTCTCATTGGAACCAATGGGAGTTAGGTACCTAAATACCTTTGAGAGGCAGGGCCATAGTAACTTACTCAAACCTTGTCTTAGTAGGTCCTGGATGTTGCTGCGGTAGTTAGCAATGCACCAGCTCCCCTGAAAGGAGCACTGTCATGTGGAGCCTCACAGTGCACTCCTGTGGGTCTGAGGATCTAGTGTTCTAATAAGCTTCATTATCATCAGTTTCATTTGTGAAACCAGCCGGGGGTAATTTTACCCGTTCATGATCCACGCAGGCCCATTGAGAGCAGCCAGCTGTTAACCAAGAAATTAATAGTTGTCATAAGTCATCGTCGCCTCGGAAAAGTGCAGTTTCTGAAACCACGGCTGAAAATCACCTCTCCATCATTCCTAATCTTTGTTGCACAGGTTGATTGCTCTCCGAGTGGCCCTGGAGGACCCATGAAAGAGAGATGATGCCCTAGAAGATGGGTCTAGCAACATTAACTTCAAGAGCACGTGGGTCCAGGGGGATGGTTTGGATTTAGAGAAATACACGTCTTGCCAATTTACAAAAATGGGCTTTTTCAAGCCAGGAAGAGTAGGGGGGCTTCTGCCAGAACCACTGTAGAAAGTGGGGGGGAGAGCCGCGGTCAGTTCTTTGCAAATGGGCTGCTTGAACAGGGAGCTGGGAAGGGGAGGTGAAAAGCAGAGAGTTTGGTTTACTGTGCAGGGCAGCAAGCAAGGCATTCATCCAAGGCAAACTGAAATGGGAAAATGTTGCCTGGGGGATGAAAGAGACATTGACATAGCAAGTTCATCCCAAAGAGCTGTGCACAGCAACCACTGTCACGCATTACTGAAATGCAGCCACTTCTGAGGTGGGACATTGCAGCTAATGAACAGCACATAGAAACACTGCACAATAGTTTAGAACAGGAAGTGAAGAAGAATCCCCTATCCGAATAAAACTGCAAGGGAATTTAGGCAAGTGGAAATGGGAATCTGGCCAGGACACTGGGGCTAGCACCCCTATTCTTGCGAAAAGATACCAGAAAATCTTTAATACTCTGGAGTGGAGGCCCCTGACCAGCAGTCAGAGCTTACAGACTCACAAATCCCCTGCCCCCAGTCGTTACAGAGCTGAGATTCCGCATGCCCAGAAATGGGGAGATGAAAAAAGTGTACACAAAAAGGGTACACTCTAGGGAAAACCCGGCCTCGTGCATCAAACCTACTGCACCCCTTGCACAGCAGCTTGCAGAACAGTGAGAAGGCCAGTAACTCTGATCAGGGTGAGGGGAAAAGCGAGTGTCACTCACTAAGTTCAAGTCAAAATTTATGAACACATCAGAGCTGATCTGGACTAAGATCCATACTGGACAATGCTCCTTAAAGTCACATCAAGCAAACTACTTCCCCCGCCCCTTACTTTTTGTTCTAAGCTGGCATCCCCCTTTAAATGCAGGGCAGAGCTCTCCTCTTGGCTGCATACATCAGATCCCAGCTCTGCACTGCGAATTTTATCCTGTGCTAAACTTCCATACAGGAAAACAAGGGCTAGGTTTGCCTGGAGTGGAGTGGCTCTGTGCTTGTTCTAAGCTTAAGGCAGGGATGCTTTATATTTCTCCTTGCTGTGTCCACCCCCTTGCGACTGCTCAGCATAGCATAGGCCCACAGAAGTGCTGGGCAAGAACAGCGCTTCCCAAACAGTGCAGCAGGCCCTTTTCATCTCTTCCAACAGCCGCTCCAATCAGGGAGTCTGCCGAAAAAGCTCTTTAAACGTTCCTGCTCCAAGATGGAGGAAGCTTGTCTCTGACACCGGTTCCAGCACTGGACACCGCAAAGAGCAGGGAAATCAGCGAAAAGCTGGCCACCCATCTGCAAACCCCAGAACCTCCTCATGGCAGGAGGTAGACAGCCACTCATTACATCTCCTGTCACTCATCCAAGCACATTTCCCCTTCATTTGCCCCCTTCTATTTCCCTGCTGTGGCTGATTAGCCCCTTATGGTCTGCTGGGGGGAAGCCCTCCCCCCGTGACTAGCTGTCCGGAGCTACAGTAGGAAGTCTGTTTTCACCAAGCAAGATTTCAAAATTGCTTGTGAGCAAAGCTAAGCTAAACCAGTAGCAACTGGGGTATTCTGGGGCAAAAATGAAAATGGGCGGAACCAACTGGCACAAAGAGGGTAGGAGTTTCTCATTCTCCTCTTGCTTAGTCTGGTTTTACATCAGGAGGCAGTGCTGCCTAGTGGACAGAGACCATGGGGTCCCTTTCCTGGCTCTGCCACTGGCTTGCTGGGTGACTTTGGGCAAGTCACTTCACCTCTCTGTGCCTCAGTTTCCATCTCAGGTTTACTGATGATAGAGCTGTGTAGTAAGGACTTCAGTGGCATCTCCCTGGCTTTCCCAGTGTAACTGAGATCAGAGTCCAGCCCTATGTGTTTGCCTGCCTCCTATCCCAAGGAATTTCAAGGCGGAATTAGGGTTTTTACCTTCTCCCCTACTTTCCAGCTGGACAGGGATCACATGCTCGGTCCCAGCCTTTACCATGGCTCTTCCTCACCTGCTGGTTCTTCCTTCCCTAGTCCCTTTTCTCTTTCTTTTATTGACATCATACCTGGTGATAGCTGCTCCCTGTACCACAAGCTGTCTTTGCAGAAAGAAGCCAAAATGGAGGACAGGCCATTTATAGGAGCCCCACCCACAGGCAGGTCTATGCTAATTAGTAGGAGGAGTTTGTGCCCTATAAATAGGGTTGTCAGAATTCCATTTTTCATAATTTTGATGGATAACAGTTTATTTTAAGCATTTTTTCTACTTGTATCGATTTCCATTTTCATAGCTGTGCAAAATGATGGGTGTTACGCCTTTTTGTTTTATTTGTATCCATTTAAACGTTCGCACTTGCGGGAAATTATGCGGGGATCAGACAATGAAGGGGTCAGTCAATAATTACAGAAGAGGCTGAGATTCAAAAAAAAGTTGAATCTTTATAACTGTTAAAACGCAGATGCTCAACATCACATGCATATACAAAGTAAATATCCTGAACTCAAACTCTAAGACATTCTCAAGCAGCATTTTTCTTACTTTGCCTAGCTGCAAATTTTATCAATGGAAATATTTTTTCGTAAGTTTGTGGGTGTCGTTGCCATTTAACGACACTGACCAGTAAAAATGTCATCTTTCCAAACCTACCTACAAACAGCTCTGGTTCTGCAAACTGTTACTCTTTGTTTGCCCTAGAAATGAAAGGACCAAAACACAGAGCGCAGCTCAGCCTGGATTGGGGGTGATTTTAAATTTGGGTCTGAATTTTGCAGCTCACCCTGTGGAGATGGAGAGACGCCATAGGCCAGACAAAGCCCTCTTTGTGTGCATTCTCTATGTAGATGTGGTTTGCTGGCCTGTACTTTTTCATTCACCCTCCCTTGTGTTCTGCAACCCCATTGTATAATAATGAAAACCACTCCCGCCCTGTGTGCTGGGGATAGCATCCTCATTTGCCACCCTCTTCCTCTCCGGATCAAATGTGGACCCTGGCAGGAATCCTCCACAGATTCCTGGTGAGGAAAAGTTTCCTGCTTTTCTGGAGGGCCCAGCAGCCCCCATCCCTTCCCCAAGGAATAGCTGCTATTGTCAGAAATTAGGAGATTTGGCTCTCCCTATCTTAGGACAAACCAAGGAAGACTGCCTTACACATGGCAGGATGCTGGTAACAACCTAGGTCATTCCCCTCCTCACACATAAGAAAGGTAAAAGGGCTCAGACAATGGCAGTTCCGTGAAGGCTGCACATTAAGCTACCTACATTAAGCAGGTTTGAGGTTGCAGTGCAGCAACGACTTCTGGACAGTAATTGGAAGTAGGGGTGCTGGAACTAGGGGTGCTGGAACTCCTGGGGGTGCTGCCGCACACCCTGGCTTGAAATAGAAATAACACCATACATATGGTTTCCATGATCAGCATCCGCGCTATAAAAATTGTTCCAGCACCCCTGATTGGAACAGTACGGATGCCCTGAGGAGCCAAGCTGGGCGGTCTGGTCTGGAAGGAAGGTTGCCATGATGACCTATCTCAAAGATTCTGCCCTCAGGACAATTCTGACCTGAATCCAGTTGGCTCTTTCATAGCTGACCCAGCCCTGCAAAGCTAGCAGGAGTGAGAACACTTTGTCAGTAGAGGAAACGGATCTGACTCAAAGACACCCAGGGAGCAGAGCTGCTGAGTAAGACGGTGCCATTAACATGCAGTCACATTGCTGGCCATAACCTCACCTCAGGCCTCTTATACTGTTCTTGCTTTTGGCACGCTTTTTCCCCGGTTGATAATTATTCTGCTTCAGATTAACCCCCCACTGGCTTGAGTCACAGTTCAGCTGTGAGGACTCTGCCAAGTTTTGCAAATCCACTTCAAATATGAAGTCTTAAATATTTCCCAAATCTCTATTTTTATGGAGCTTGCCACGTCCTCGGGGAGGGCTTTCCCTCGGAGCACCTTGCCTCTAGCAGCAATGTCACTCCAGGACTATTCACAGGACTTACTGAGCGCTCGATGCTGCCGAGCTAGTCCTAAATACTCCCAAGTCCTGTTCATATCAGTGAAAAGGCACAGGGCTCAGCCCCACCAGAACTCACCCAGCACCACAGCTGGTCGAGCTCCCTTAAAGATTTTGTGACAAAAAATGGCTTTTCGAACGATAAAAAAATCCTCCTGAATTTGTCGTATCATTTGAAATGTTCGGCTTTTCCATCAAAATAAAACAAGAGCTTTCACTTGAATTGAAACCAAATTACTTCCAGTTTTTGCCTTTTTCTTCCGCCCCCGCCAGCTTCTCTCTCATCGAGAGGGGAAAAGAAAGACGGGGAGAGCAGTGCTAAAAGCTCCACAGAGAGAAAGAGATGGTTGGTTGATTGGTTTGAATAGCATCAAAACAAATGTTTTTGTTTCAGAGCAAATGCACATGAAATTTTTCATGACATTCAGATGAAAAGTGGAAAAATTCTGCCTGAATTTAAAAAAGAAAAGAGGCTTTGTTTCTTTTGAATGTTATGTGGAAAATCCATGTCGTTTTTGACCAGTCCTTCTCAGCACATTGTAGGACTGGGCCTAACTCAGCAGCAGCAACATTTCAATACACAAAGTCCAGGGCAGGACTTTTTAACAAGATTCTTTTTCACAATCAGGTTTCATTATCTACGGTGCTGTTAGCATCATCGAAAGATCATTCGGGCCAGGTCCTCCACTGACGGCAATCAGCACAATTTCATTAACTTCAGTGGAACCACACCCGTTTACAGCGGCTCAGGACCATTTACTTTTAAAATACACATGGCCAGGTCCTCCTCAACTCAATCCCCGTGATGTTAATGGAAACATGCCTATTTACACCAGCTAAAGATTTGGCCCATTGTTTTTAACCTGGCAGTGTCCCTATTAGCTCACCAGTGTAAACGCCCCCATTGTTTTTGCTCAGGAATTATTGGGCTGCGGTACTCCTGGTTTTTAATAAATCCAATCAGCAGCTAGCTGATCGACAGCAGGGGAGCTCGGCGCTTCACTCTCTGAAAGGTAGGCATTGTTCACAAGCTGCTCGTAAAACTTCCAAGGCACAATGGAGGTGGGAATTAGATGGGGTAGAAAAGCTCCCTGGCATGTGCCCCTTCATCTGAGATTGCCCTGGAGCCTTAATGATTCAAACGAAGAGGATGGTGCCCAAAATACACACTAGGAACCAGGCCCCTGGCATCAGAGTCTAAGCACTGAGCACAGATGGAACCCCTCAGGCTGCAAATGGAAGGAAATTTGCTTTGCAACTTGGTGAAATCTTCCAGCAGCCAATACAACGCTGTGAAGAATAAAGTCCCTTCACATTTTCTTTTACAGCCACATACGGCTGGGTTTACTGGGCACCCTGCAGCCGGTACCCAGCACTTCAGACACACGTGCCTGCTCCGATGAGATCACAGCAGGAGTCGCTGCCAATACACATCATAAAGAGCTGTTTCAGTTCATACTGTTTGGAGGAAGCGTGTTACCCTGACAAAGCTCCATTATGTGGGCAGCGCCAGCATAAACTGGCAAGCGTTTTAGTAACCTCTCCAGCGCATCATCAAGGATCTACAACCTATCCTGAAGGATGATCCCTCACTCTCACAGACCTTGGGGGACAGGCCAGTTCTCACTTACAGACAGCCCCCCAACCTGAAGCAAATACTCACCAGCAACCCAGGAACCAAACCCTGCTACAAACCCCGGTGCCAACTCTGTCCACATATCTATTCAAGGGACACCATCATAGGACCTAACCACATCAACCACACCATCAGGGGCTCATTCACCTGCACATCTACCAGTGTGATATATGCCATCATGTGCCAGCAATGCCTCTCTGCCATGTATATTGGCCAAACCGGACAGTCTCTACGCAAAAGAATAAATGGACACAAATCTGACATCAGGAATCATAACATTCAAAAACCAGTAGGAGAACATTTCAGTCTCCCTGGTCACTCAATAACAGACCTAAAAGTGGCAATTCTTCAACAAAAAAACTTCAAAAACAGACTCCAACTTGAAACTGCAGAACTGGAATTAATTTGCAAATTGGACACCATCAAATTAGGCCTGAATAAAGACTGGGAGTGGTTGGGTCATTACAAAACCTAAACCTAATTTCCCCAATACTAATTTTCCCCTACTGTTACTCACACCTCCTTTCAGCTATCTGAAATGGGCCACTCTCATTACCACTTCAGAAGTTATTTTTCCTCCCTTGGTATCCTGCTGTCAACTGAATTGTCTCGTTAGACTGATCTCACACTTGGTAAGGCAACTCACATCTTTTCATGTATTTATACCTGCTCCTGTATTTTCCACTCCACGCATCTGATGAAGTGGGTTCTAGCCATGAAAGCTTATGCCCAAATAAATTTGTTAGTCTCTAAGGTGCCACAAGGACCCCTTGTTGTTCTTGTATGTAGTGGTTCCCTGAACTATTCCGAGGCTCACACGGGAGCAGGGTCTCCCCCTTTGGTTCTGCCACTGGGAGGGGAAGCCGAATCAGAGTTGCCGGCAGGACTGGTGACAGTTTCAGAACCCAGGGAAGCATGGGCTGAGAGCTGATTCAAGTCAGCCTGGAGCAGAAATATTCACAAGAAGCCTGTTCTCAGGAGATTTTCAGCCCATGGTTTGAATAAGCAGCTCAAATCTGCGTTCCTCTGACTCAAACCCAAATTTCACACCTTTGGAGGTTCACCCATCACTACTTGTATGGTAGGAATTACCCAAGCTGTCAAAGTTGCCCAGAAGACAGTCAAGCTAATGCTCTGCACATGCAGCACGTGGAACAGGATCACTTGAATCAGGTGAGGTTTTCACACAAGAACGCTGCCGTGTTGTGACTAACACAGGGTGTAACTGTGGCTGTCTTTCATCCATTTCAATTTGATATTCATGGCCATATCAGACTAAATGCACCTGATCTTGTCTGACCTTAGAAGCTAAACCGTCCCCGGCCCAGCTAGTATTTGAATAGGAGACCACCTGGGAATCTTGAGTGCGGTAGGCAGCCATTCAATTTGATCCTCGTTACCAAAGGGCTTTACTCCATATATGGATAGTTTCCTGTTTGATTGGTAATGAGACAGGATTTGAAATATCAGTGTGGATGTCACCTTTATAAAAGCACCAGCCTTATCCTAAAAATCTCCCCCTGCTACCAATGGAGTGATTGCTAGTGCATCCAGAGCGCTGCGGACTGTGGAGTTATTTTCACCATAGCGTCTAGACCTGCTGTGAACAGGAGTGGACACTCCAGTGGTTAAAAAGCCAGTGCCCAGCAAGGAGTTCTGTCTACACTGGCTCTACCCCATCGCCATGTAGTCCACTGACATAACAGGCCTGATCCTCCCTCAGCTGCTATAAATCAATGTACCTCCAGTGAAGTCAAGGGAACTACATCGATCAACACCAACTGAGGATCGGCTCCAGCATTTGACAGGTATCTTGAACTCATGCTGTTTGAATGCAGGAGCTATTTCACAACCAGAAACCACTGGGAATCTCACACAAATCTGGACTCCTGAGATTCTTGTTACTACACTGATAACAGCCACATGCATCTAAATGGAGACACTCCCACCCCTTCTGAAGTTTTCCCATCACCATTATGAGCTGCCAGTTCTGCAGCAGATTCAGCCCATCCCAGCTGTTTAAGCCACAGTGCTGCGGTGTCCTGCACTTCTGGGAAGGGAGCAGGCCGTCTGTGTGAGGTTTATACACTGCTTTGACTGACGGGGAACAAAATACAGCCCCTTTATATCTCTTCGGAGAGCAACCATATTCCTACTGGAGATCCAAACCATGGTTTCAGTTCAAACCAGGTAGCTCTGTAACCACATTGATCCAAACGATAAAACTACCAGACTGAATGAGAGACAATATTCTGCTCAACAGTCTAGTTTGCTCTCTGTATTCAAGCACACATAACCCAAGCACTGAGGGGGAAGGGGTGCGTGTGTGTAATTCGTTTCATATTCCAGTTTTCTGAGCGATGGCTGAGTCCCAGTTTCAAACATCCATCACGTTGTCTTCACTGGATAGCTCCAGTCTCTGTAATACTTAGCATGGATTCCTCTGGCAGCCTCCTGCTGTTTTTCAACCATAATAGGGAGATGAAGGAAGAATCCTTGAAACCTCTTGATTTATCTGAGTAGGATAAAGGTCAAAGCATACCCTTCCACAGGCTTTCAGCTGCTACCATAGCTACACATACTTGTACACATATGTGTGTGCATACGCACACAGGCGTATTTATATTTCTAGAACAGTAGAAATTCATAAGGTTTCCAGAATGGAATATTATGTGCTGGTGCTCCCCCTACAGACAAATATGGGGAACTTTCTTTCATCTATTCCTCCCCAACAAGAGCAGGACCAGGTTAACCCAAGGGATGAAGGGCTGTATTTGGGTAGAAAACCTAATCTGTGATTGAGTGAGCTAGGACACGTTGATTTTAATCTTGGTGGAGGATTACACGCAGAGAGAGAATGAGAGGGTGAATGTGTGTGTCTGTGTGTCCTTATAGTGTCTGGCACTGAAACAGCATGAGAGACTTCAACTATGCTTTAGGACAGTGAGTTTCAGCCTGGGGTCGGCATACTATGTCTAAGATTTCCAAAGGGGTCCACACCTCTCTGAAATTTTTTTAGGGGTCTGCAAACGAAAAAAGGTTGAAAACCACTGCTTTAGGATAACCATGATTTAACTATGCGACCCCACCTAGAAAAAATATATATACTACTAAGAGCAGGGCACAAATGTCTTGTCCCCAGCCTTTAATTATATAGGAACATACTGGGCTTATTTGTAAACACCATTGCAAATTACACAGTACTTCCATATACCTGCAGATTAGGCTGCCATTACGTTTAGTAGATGTAAAATGATGACTATATGTGCTGAACTATGATTTAGAGGGCAGATATAATCAGACTTATACTTAGTGAAGAGATGGAATTCACTGCAGAGACTTCCAGCTGGAACACGGCGACTGCCCTGTAACGAAACAATCCAGCTCTGCTAGAAGATGAAGATTGCATGAAGTCTGTGCCATGGAACTTCACGTGTTTCAGAATTCCCTTTCCTAGCAGCTGACTCGGTGTTACAGAACAGGTTGTCATATCAAGAGGTGGTTTTAATGCTATGGGTCTAATCCCAGGAAACAACACATCCCCTCCCTCCACTCTTGAGCTACCAGCCATGACTGCAGTGAACTGCTTTGTGTTCCACAGCCTTCCAGAGTGACTAGTATAGGCAGTGCACCAATGACAGACATTGCTCTCCTCTCCTACCCAAAGATGGAAGAGCTTTGCATGTTATGTTCTTACCTATGGCATGCCCAGTAGATTCCAACCCACAAAGCCCTGAACCCAACGCTGCACCCCCTGAAACAGTAAGGTGGGGGCAGAGGGGGAATTGGTTAAGATGCCCATGGGTGTTTGATGTACATGGCCAGTCTCTGTATGTTCACCTCCGAGGTACAAAAAGAGGACGAGTACAACCATGTTTGTGGCACCACTATCAATATTCAACAGACCATCACAGGGAAAGTCAGGGACACACACACCCGTTAGGCTGGAAGCTGGGATGGCCTGTCAGTGCTTCTGGAATAAAAGCAGGAGTCACAGGATTCTGTCTGCTCAGGCTGGCAAGAGCAGAGAACAGCTGTGTTAAATGAGGCATAGGAGGTGGCTAGTCTTTTGGGACAGGTTTTGCTTGTAATTTTGAAGACACCCCCCCCCCCCCCAGCCCAAGATACCACAGCAACCAGCACCCTAGAAACACGCAGATTGATTTTTCAGACAGGAGGGCAATCAGCGAGAGGCCTAAGAGCCAGTCCCAAAAGCAGCAGGAACGGGAGCGACAGAGCTGTGAACACAGCCCCTAAGAATGAGCATGAAGGGAAATAAAAACCCAAGGGCCTCACTCCAAATGAGCTAATACTCTAGGCAGGCGCCTGCTAGAGAGAGGAGGCCAGACTGAAAGGACCTGACAGCAAGGCACTTTTGTGCAGTTACACGGTAAAACGTTCAGACTTTTTAGCAACCCCCGGATGCCTGCTGAATATTAACCACACCCCTGACGGCTAGAGCCAGCATTGCATACAGGGACTTTTTAAGGCACAGGGTTAAGCGCTCCCCTTGTTGATTGGAGCCCTGAGGGAATAGGCTGAAAAAAGCCCTGTTTGAGCTGGTTAAAAAGAACTGCAGCTGTAGCCCTCTTTAAAGCTTTATGAGGAGGCAGGGGGTTGTTTTTAAAGCCCTGATCAAAGTCACCTGCTAATAACAGACTTGAGCCTATAAGCTGGAAAACCAGCCTTAGCAATGTTCTAGTCCTGCGTGTGTCTCAGGGGTCACATCAATTTAATACACATCTCATTATAGCAATATGTTTCTGTCAGGAATAAGGATTTTTACACACACACCAATTCTTTAAAATACAAGAACTAGAAAATTATCCAGCAGGTTCCTATTACAACTCCTAAGGCATTTTAGGAGGCCTTGACTCTACTGCCATCTACTGACAGGAAGAAGAGTAGCAGGTGTCTCTTGGTTGCACTGGCAGATGACCTACAGAAGGATACAACAGAAATTACCAGCCTAATCAGACCACGGTCCATCTAATCCAATATCCAGTTTCTGAATGTGGCCAGCGCCAGATACTTCAGAAGAAAGTGCACAGAACCCCAGAAATGTTCACTGCAAAGTAACTTGGCCACATGAGACATTTCTTCCAAATTCCCATCAGCTAGTCTAAATATTATCTTGTAGCAATGAGTTCCACAGGCCAATGTACTTAAGTATATACTTTTCTCCGCTTTTAATTTTGTTGCCTTTTGGTTTAATCAGGTGTCCCCTTATTCTTGGATTATGAAAGAATGAACAGGAGTACCCAATTTATCACCTATACACCATTTATTATTTTGTATACCTCTAACATAACCCCTCCAAACTCAAAAGCCTCAGTCTTTTCCACCTCTCTTCATAGGACATCACCTCTAATTGTTTTCATCACCTGTCTCTGGTGGGATATTGTATTTCACCTCTCAGATGGAAAGACTGAGGCACAGAGAGGGAAAGTGACTTGCCCCAGCACCCCTGTGCAAGTCAAAGCAGGGCCAAAAACAGAAACCAGGATTCTAGACCCCCACTAAAAATGATTTAGACAATACAAATAAAGATCTTTAGTTGCTTCTTCTCTTCAGGACTGCTGTTGGATGCCTTCGCGTGAAGAAGCTACTCACTGAGGCTTCAGGCGAGTGGAACTGCATTATATTTTGTAATGCTGGTTAATGCAACTTCCACTCCTGCCCCAACTCTGCTACAGAAATAATGCTGTTCACAGGCTGTCTTGAGAAGCAAGCAGCAGGCATCCTGTAGCAGGATGTATGACGAGAATGAGACACTATTTTACAACCAACAGGGAGCTTCTCCTGCAGGAACATTTGAGATGTGCTGGTCACATGACCCTGTCTTCTGCACCAGTATGAGGTGCAATCCTTCTCACACTCAGAGGCCATTGGTGCAGCAGGGAACGCTTCCCTCTCGCCATACTAAGACTATTGTATCACACTTGTGACGCTCTCGTTCCATCTCCACCAAGGTAACAAAGCCCATCACATTCATACCCCCACTTGAGACTGGATACCATATGCTTGGGTGGTTATATTTCAAGGATTTATTACCTGATCTAGGATGAAGGTATGTGCAGGATCATTTCTGCCTTATGCCTTGCACTAAGAGAAATGAGAACAGCTGGATCGGCCTGGATCTCTGTCCCTCACAGCAAATTGGTTCCAATCCGGCTCTGACTGAAACTCCATGAGAATATTCCTCAGAACTGGCAAATCCTGTGGGTTGGGTCATTTTATTCAGAACCTTACTTGCTCTATTTCCCTCTTCTCCATGCAGCTAGATAGAGGGATTGGCGCTGGGAGACAGAGGTCTGACTTGAGCTAATTAACCCACTAATTGATTTTTAACTCAGGTCATTTTTAGTTACTATGCCCACATGCTTTTTTCAGCAAATGGCATTTTATTATTTCAATACCAGTATTGCACAGGGCTCAGAATGATCTCCTCACCAAGATTTTAAACATCCACACACCTCTGGTCTCATCATTCAGAACAAAGTTAAAAGAACTTTGACTTATTTTAAATACCCTTTAATTACAATTAAATGGCAAAACACATTTGAGGTGTTCCAGTCACTTAGATCTCACAAATATCTTGGGCAGCTGCCATCCCTCAGAAGGCTTTTTCAACCCAGCTCTTCTCCAGATGCGTTTCAGATCTTTTTCAAACTTTGCCTGGAAAGAAAACGGGACGACTGTGAGCTCTCTTGGAAGTGACACGTTCAAACCAAGACACCCCACTACATAAGAAGTATCCTAAAGAGAAGCTGGGTGTTATCTGTATGAAGGAAGCAGTACATTACCTAGGCAGCCTTTCCTGCTTCTCAGAATGTACTGTAGTTCTTATTGCAGAAAATGCATTTCAAATGCTGTATAATTGCATTTTAGAAATGCCCCATTAGAAATACTGAAAACAGAGACATATTTAAGGAGCTCAAATGTTAAAAAAAAAAACTAGTATCCAGTAGGGATCAAGAAAGGAAATGGGACCTTTAACATGGGCTCTTTAAACTTGAAGGGGTTTAACTTGGGACTAACAAGACACAAACACCTGCTAAGGATATGTGTGGTGGGAGAAAGACTAGAACAGGGATGAAACAATTTGAAGCATGGAAGACCTGTGGGCTGTGGAAAGGCAGAGCTAAGTAACCCATACAACTAATGGAGTTGCATCTGCCTCCACCAGTCAATGTGGACCCATGTCCTTCCTCCCCCTCCCTGCCCCATTCTAGAAAGTAAAATGCTTCTAGGCAGGAGTGCAGTGTGATATTTTCTCCTTAGCACATCAGCTGAGGATGCTGGCAAGACAGGTAGAAAATGGTTATTACACCAACTATCCAAACATCTTGGGCATGTGTACTACTCATTGGTGCATATGTCGAGAGATTATCTTTATCTACTGCAAAAGTTGTAACCATTCATCTTTTCAAATTATTTGAATGTCAAGATAGATCACTATGCATAGTGATGTATCATTCAAAGTTTAATACATCTCTTTACAGCTACAGAAATATTAAATAATTGGCCAAGGACATCCAGGTAAAAAAAAAACCCAAAAAGTTCAGAGGGTTCCGAAACCTGCATGATCTGCAAAGCCACCAGCCCAATGCACTGGAATTGCTCCAATCAGATTGCTGCCGTTTTTCACAAGTCAATTCTAGATTAAACGCACCACATAAACTGCCAGCCACTTTTGGAAAATATGCTTCTGTTGATTTGCTGGACCGTTTAATCCAATCTCACCTGACGTTTTTTCCTGCGACCATCTAGTATCTTCCTCCGCAAAAAACGTGTTCGTTTGAGCAGCTTTTTGTACTTATGCCTATTCATTTTCCTCCTGCGGATCTTCAACACATTCTTACACTCAACCTTGTTAGTGCTGACTTCTCCTTCCTCTTCCTCCACATCAGCTCCCCGTTCACATGGGGGACAGTCATACTGTTGGGTAGGTTCATAACCTAGCTTTTCATGAACATTGATGATCTCCACTTTAGGGAGGGAGTATCTAACAGTCAGCCAGCTTTCTAAAGGGCTGATGGACATTTTTCTGGGGACCAGCATTTCTTCCAGTTCAGGGTCCAGTGCATACCAGCGCTGAGGTTGGGCTCCATTCTTATCAGAGGGTTGTGTGCTGTAATTTGCAGATGTAGGACCAGAGCACAGAACAGAAGACACTGATCTTGACAAAAAATGTCCTCAAAGAAACAAGAGTTTTGTTTAAGAGTTAAACTTCTTGAAGAACACATTACATGAGTGTCTAGTTTTAAAATAGCTAAATATTAAAATTACACCCAAAAAGCTACTTTAAAAGTTATTTAGGTTGCAAACATGTTCTTATGTTATGTAAACTCAACCATTTGGAAGTTAGGAAATGTCAAATTTACTCTTGCCTGTTCAACCGTGATTCCACCCCTTGTGCATCCATTCTGTTCACTGAATGAGGTAGGGGTCATGTGGAAAAAATAGTGTGCAATCATGTAATTAAAGACTGTATCAATGCATACATACAAGGGGTCAAATTAAAGTTGCATTGGGAGGCATAAAACTGGCATTTCTTAACTTCTGAGTGGGTGAGTTTGCAAGAGAAAGTAATTTAGGTTAATCGTTTTTTGGATGCAATTTTCTAATTTGTTTGTTCAAAGGAAAAAGACAAAGACAAATTCTATTGTGTACAACTGTAACAACCCACAAATCGTGCACCAGCGGCCGGCTGGGCTTGAACCCTGAACCTTCAGGATTGCAGTACAGACTTCTACTACAGTAGCCTGCAGCAGCAGTGGGTTATCATCTCTGGGAAGATATGGGCATGTGGGTCTGGTTGAGGGGAGGCCAATCCAGCTTTTTTCCCCTCCCCTTCCCCAGGAGATGGAAGACTCTTCCATCTCATGGTTTCCCCAGAGGGAAAGAATGGAATGCTGGGGCCAAGTGCATCAGGGGGAGGGGGGGTGGATTGTGGGAAGATCCCAGCCTAGCTCTCTCTCCCTCACTCAGGAGTTGGAGGAGCTCCTAGTGGTGCACCCAAGAGAGGGGATGGATGATAAGTCAGGTCCATGGCATGTGTGTGGCTAGGGAGGAATGAGAAGGGGAAAACCTGGCTTAAATGTACCATAGTGGTATAACTACCGTATATAGTTACTGATGTTGCTTTTATGGGCCCATAGTTAAAATACACACAGGAAATTTCAAATAATTATTTGGACCACTATGTTCAAAAACAGTTTAACACTAAAGAATGAAGAGGTTAAACTGTAATTTACCCATTAATTGAACTAATGCAAAATGTGCACTTTACCTTAAGGAAAAGGGTACAATTCAATCAGCTAAAATTAAGCTAAAGAGGTTACCCTTGCATATAGAGTAGGGAAAAAAAGTCAGATCTAGAAAGACTCTAAGAACCTGAAAAGATCTCAACATTCAACCTTCCTGCTCCAAAATACATTCATTCCCCTTAAGATCACATATAACAGGGGTCGGCAACCTTTCAGAAGTGGTGTGCCACGTCTTCATTTATTCACTCTAATTTAAGGTTTCGCGTGCCAGTAATACATTTTAACGTTTTTAGAAGATCTCTTTCGATAAGTCTATAATATATAACTAAACTATTGTTGTATATAAAGTAAATAAGGTTTTTAAAATGTTTAAGAAGCTTCATTTACAATTAAATTAAAATGCAGAGCCCCCCAGACTGGTGGCCAGGATCCGGGCAGTGTGAGTGCCACTGAAAATCAGCTCACGTGCCGCCTTCGTGTGCCATAGATTGCCTACCCCTGACATATAAAGTTAAGGCAAAACCTCGCAATAGTGTCAATACACACCAGGCAGCAGGATTAGTGACAAATGACTTCAGCACAAATGACTCATTCTCCTGACTTGTAATGCTTGCTGGCAAAAGAAACTCTGGAAGTCTAATTACCCCTGAAAACTTCAAATTAGATTTTGCACTATGAGTTCTAACACAGACGAACTCGGGGGGGGGGGGTGTTAGTTTCACAGTTCTGTTTACCTGCAAATCGTGAGGCCTTCGCTAATTGAGACGTCAGCCGTGAGATCAACATATTTGTTATTGATTTCTTCCCTCTATCAGAACCAGTAACGACTGCCAACAAAAGAACAGTCAGTCAGTAAACTAAAGAAAACTGGAAGGAACTCAGCCAGGCACCAACCGTGATCAACCCCAACCGCTCCCCTTCCACAGCCCCCCCCATCGACCCCAAATGCTCCCCCGACACAGCCCCCCCCATCACCATCAACCGCTTCCCCCGCCACAGCCCCCGCATCGACCCCAACCGCTCCCCTTCCACAGCCCCACCCCCCCGCCAGCCATCGACCCCAAATGCTCCCCCGCCACAGCCCCCCCCATCACACACAACCGCTCCCAGCCACAGCCCTCCCCCGTCCCCAAGATCCTTTGCTACGGGGACCCGGGGAATAAGCCCCCGCCCCCCCCGCGCTGCACGTGGGCTCCCCGAGCCGAGCCCAGCCTCCCGTCCCCCCAGCGGGGAGGGCCCGAGCCCGCACTCACCATCCCGGGCCCACCGCCCACAACGCGGTTTCCGGAAATTCCGGCGACGCTCCGGCCCGCCCAGCCCCACGCCCCAGCGCCCGCGTTCCGACCCCAGCGGTTCCGGCCCCACCGGCCGGTGTAGCAGCATAAACTGCCCCCTCTCCGCGTTGCTCGCTAGGTTGTACTGCGCATGCTCAGTACGGGGTGGCCGCTGTCCCCGGAGCGAGCGCGGCCCGGGGGCGGCTTTGCAGGGGGCGAACCGGGGGCGACACACATGGGCCAGGCACGCGGCCAGGCTGGCACCCCCGACACCCGACGGACAGACAGGACCCACTAACACACACACACGGGTGAGCTACAGAGACACACACACAAGGGTGAGCCCCAGACACTCACACACACACGGGTGAGCTACAGAGACACACACAAGCCCCAGACACACACACACACGGGTGAGCCCCAGACACACACACACACGGGTGAGTGCCCTAGAGAGATGCATGAACACAGATGCAGGCACATACAAGCACACACAGAGGTGAGTCCCAGACACACACAGACACATTCACATGCATTCATAGACACATACGTGGGTGAGCAGTAGAGAGACACATGAACACACACAGCTGAGCCCCAGACATACACATGAGAACACAGAGATGTGCATGCTGCACACAGATGTTTGAAACCCATATGTTGAATCAGTGAAAGCACATGTTGGCCTGGATGTCTGTAACTACCTAGGTCCTAGCCTGAGCAGAGGCAGAGTGGCTGGAATCTCATCATTTGCATGTTTGGGCCACATTTCCACATAGTGCTTCTGGGCCTGGGCATAACAGAAATGGGAGAAAGAATGGGTACTACTGATGTTCCTGGCCAAAGGGACAAGACTTCAGTGTTTCCCTGAAGCAGCTTCTCAGCAGGGATATTGAATGACAGCAGAGTGTTCTGAGGAAAATATTCCTCTCTGGGGAATATGTTTGAAACACCCCCTCAAACATGCAGCCCGGCCCCTCGCCTGTGATGATGTCTCCCTGCACTGAATACTGACTATATCTCCCTATATTTGGTGTCATCCCAGCAGATCAGATTGGACTTTGATTTATTTTACCGAAGTTATCATACCCAAAACTATTGGTCAACTCTGCTCTCTAGCATGGCTTACAGACACCGGAATGAGTCATTCTTCTCTTGCCATGCCTAACTCCAGTGGGCATTTCTGAACCTGTTGCTGGCCATCTCACAATAAACTGACCTCAGGGGTAGCATGAAAGCCGGAGGGAAGAAGAGCACAAGACTTCTGGGCACCAGCCTGATCAGTGCTTCTTCAAACCCCAGAAGAAAATCGTTGAACATTTTCTTGAAGTGGTTAGGGGGGTTTCCAGGGTTGACTTTCCAAATTCAGCACTTCTTAGAGGTGAGTTTTGCTGAATTCTGGAGAACATTCCACGCAGGAGGAAGAGCCCCCCATGACAGGAATTGATGGCCTCATATTACGCCACCCAACCTGCCCAGGGTGCTGTGTCCAGAGCTAACCTAGACCACCCAGCAAGAGCCTTGGGGCAGCTTCCCACACAAAAGCTCTTCTCCAAGATGGGCTTGGCAATCCAGACTGGCAGAAGCCTGTCCACATTTAAACTGATACTGGAGAGACCAGGAAGTGCTCGCTCTTGTTAATGTCAATACTCCATATTCAGTGGTCGTGGATGCCTGATGTGTTCCATTACTTTGTCTGTCAAACCCTTCAACTAAAATACCCTTAACTGCAGTGGCTTCTCGCTTCATACGATAGAGTTGCACTAGTGTTTTAGTCAACATTGCCTCTTCCAGGGTAAACAAGACCTACATTTCTAGAGGCAAGAAATACCCATGCTAATCCGAGGAAGGGGGGGGGGTGCAGGGGAGGGAGAACAAGCTTTGTGTGCCTTCTTTACAGGGCATGAAAAAAAGCATCCTGCAGTTTCTCTTTTGCCCCTCTCCTTCAAGTGAATCAAAGCAAACACACACATTCCATCTGGGTGGTGCATCGCTGCACTAGACCATGGACAGGTCATTATGACATGGTGACACTTCCAGTTGCCAGTGGAGGTCAAAGGAATGAGGGGTGGATGGAGCAGAAGAGGGACAGGCTGCTACCCCACACAGCTGCAGGTTATGAACCAGTTTTCAGCCAGTAGCTTCATTTCCCCCACTCTAAAAGGCATAATGAACAGGTAGGAGAATTAGATATGTACAAACAGGAGGGAGTATTTGTGAAGGAAAAAGCTGTAACTACAATGAGTTTAAAAATAGCTTCTATTTTGACCCCAGGCATCATCAGCTGACTATGAAGAGCATCACAGTGACTGGATTAACAGCACAGAGCCTTTAACCTACAGTTTGACTGTAGTTCTGAGCAATAGCAACTGACCATCAGTGCCATCCAGTAATGATTTGGCAGCCTAGCTGAAGAGCACTTTGGGGGTAGTTACCAAGATTTTAAAGTTTGCATCACATGAAGTACACCAGTTGGGGGGAAGGTTCTAAGATCAGAAGGCAGAGCACAAAGGATGGAGTTGTAATTTAGGGACAGCCTTAAGGCATGTGTAAGGGCAGCTGTAGAACCCACCTCATCGCAAGCGTCTCAGACTACTGAGAACATTAGACTGTGTGCAGACGTAGTATGTCTGGAGAGGGCTGCAGCAGCAGTACCCCCACCCCATGTGCATAGCAAGAAGAAATTGAACACAAAATGTCCCATAGGTATAAGGTACAGCTATTTCAGCCATCAAAGAGCCATGAATAGTCCAGACCCCCCAATAATGCCCTGGCTAGATTTAACACTGAAATTCAGTGCACACAGTGATCAGCAGCAGTGTCAGATTTGTTTCATAAGCCTATTTTGTCTCTAACGAGCTGAGTCAGAGAATGGCTGTCTGTCCCCTCCCACCTTGGCAGCAGGAGGAGGGGACTATTTGTTTATAGCTGTAGCACCCAGGGAAACTCCAGGAAGAATTGGATTAAAGGTAACCCCAGGCTCTATGTACACACAACAATGCCAGCTCCCCCCACCTAGCATGCCCCCTTCGCCCTACCCCCACACCAAGACCCCCCCCCTTTGAAGGGGTGGTGGAAACAACAGCCCTTGTCCCCATTTGTTCCCCACAAGCACTACTGGTGCCCCTGCCTTCATGGGAAGGCAGGAATGGGACCCCACTATGTATCCCACTAGCTGGCAGTGAGCAGGGGCTCCTGCACTCTTTCAAGAGGCCAGATGCCAGTATTAACACCCGAATGAGATGTAGAACAGTGGTTCTCAAGCAGGGGTCTGTGGCCCCCCAGGGGAGGGGTACAAGCATGTTCCAGGTAGGGCCCCCAAACAGAATTACTGGGGCCTAGGGCAGAAAGCTGAAGCCCCAACACATGGGATTGAAGCCCGGGCCCTGAGCCCTGCCAGCCAAGGCTGATGCCGAAGCCTGAGCAATGTAGCTTCATGGAGGCCAGGGTCAGCTCCAGGCACCAGCACAGCAAGCATGTGCCTGGGGCAGCACATGCTAAGGGGCGGTATTCTGTCCATTCTTGGGGTGGCAGAGTCCAGGCAGGTTTTGGGGGGGGGCATGCTTCAGCAGTTCAGATGGCAGTCCGAGCGGTCTCCCCCCAGTCTGCTTTGGCAGTTTGGGTGGCGGCAGTCCAAGTGGTTTTTTTTTTTTTTGCTTGGGGCAGCAAAAATGGTAGAGCCAGCCCTGGTAGGGGCCCCTGTAGTACAAGGCCCCAGATGATTGACCTGCTTGCTACCCCCCAACCCCTGGTCCTGGCTTTCATGTGCAGAAAAGCTGTTACTGTGACTCAGGTGGGCCATGGAGTTTTTATAGCATATTGAGAACCCATGAGGTAGAAGGTAGTCCCCACCTCCCACAGCAATTGGTTCAGTCAGACTTCGTTATGGTTCCTCTGCCCTTGATACTCTGGCATGAGAACTAGGGGGGGGGGGGGAAAGTGAAAACTTGAGCTAGGTCCCTGGTCATGGGATCTGTATCTTAAACCAGCTGGGAAGATCACATGGGGGCAGGTTTTGAAGAATAGCTACTGTCCAGGAAGAGACAGCTCAGCTTTGGCCCTTCTCCATATTGCTATTAAAATCACAACTCAGAGAGAGGAAGCTATTCTTCAGCCCACCATTAAAATAACTGGGCAGCTTGACTTAGGGCTGGTCTACACTAACCCCCCAATTCGAACTAAGATACGCAACTTCAGCTATGTGAATAAAGTAGCTGAAGTCGACGTACCTTAGTTCGAACTTACCGCGGTCCAGACGCGGCAGGCAGGCTCCCCCGTCGACTCCGTGTACTCCTCTCGCCGAGCAGGAGTACCGGAGTCGACGGCAAGCACTTCTGGGTTCGATTTATCGCGGCCAGACAAGACGCAATAAATCGAACCCAGAAGTTCGATTGCTTGCCGCCGAACCAGCGGCTAAGTATAGATGTACCCTTAAGAGATTAGTGCTTCAGCAAGTACGGTTTCTAAAGAGAAACTTTTTAAAATACTTCATAGTTTCTGCAGTAAAAGTCTTTGCTTCCACCCTTACCTCAGTCAGTATTCAGAGATCTCTGCTCTATCCCAGCTACAGGGAACATTTTGTACCCAAGAATTAGTGGCTCTCCATGTTTTGGGTACTACCAGTGAACTGAGCCAGCCTCCAACAGCCACCCTCAAGTAGCACTGGACAGAGCAATGCCTTTCAAATGGAATTTTGATCTCCCACACCTTGAGCCAGAGGCCCAGACTCTTAAGTTAAGTCCAGTAGAAAGCCTCTGAAGTAGTTCAGTAAATAAGTGGTTTTTGCTTAAACAAAAGCAGCTTTTATTGAAGACCAGTTAGGAGTCAAACATACAAACCTCACCCCTACATGGACTAGGGGATTGGTTGCACAGCAAGGAAGGAAACAAGTGTCTTGTGCCATGACCATAGGGACACTTCTCCAGAAGTGCAGTGACCAGGGTTAAAGCTTCAGTCTTTACCCACCTGAACAGCCTTGACCTGCTAGACTGATTTTCAGTACAAGAGTTACCAGAGCGGTTCAGCCTGCAGGAGCCATCCAGACATGTCCCTCCAGCTTGGAGCAGGGACCATAGCAACCCCTTTATCTGATGTAAACAGGCCCAACTCCACTGAATGGAATGTCTCACCTGCAACTCTCACCCATAAGAGTAGGTATTTTTACTGCTTTGGTTTTGGAATCCAATAGGAATAATCCCCACCCCCGTAGCTGTAGTTTTGGTAAATTGGAGTGTTTGCTAAAAGGTATCGTTCCCCATGTCCTGTTTCCTTCTCAGGGTTTGCAGAAGTTATTTGAACAGCAGAGCAAAAAACTTCCAAATATCTGTACATGTTGGATAACAGATTTTTTTGTTAATCTCTAGTCAGAGATCTAGACAAAGACATTGCCAACCAAGATTTAACTTCTGGCACTACTCTCATCCTGTAGTCCATGGTGTGCGTTACCATGGTAGTGTTCCCCCTTGCCCGTCTAGGAAGGAGCCGTTGTCTTTTTCGCTGAGATTAGCCAGAACTGAGAGGATACCTGGAATAGCTTCTTGTATCTGCAAGGGAGCCTAGGAGGATCAAGATTAAAAAATTATTAGGAGTATCCTTGGGAAAAGGCAAGCAATAGAATTCTACCTATGGGTGTGCAAGAGCTTCCTTAATGTTGCACTTAATATAGTTTCCTAGCTAATGAGATGTGTTAAGGCAACTGGCTCTTCAAGGCCTTCAACAGTTACAATTAGCGGATTGCAAGAGTGAACTAGAGAGCCAGTATATTTTAAAAGGTGTTGAGATGCAAGGTTGGTCCTCCTTAAAAAAAATAATAATAAAGAGTGTCTGGATGTCACTAACCATGTCTCCTCCCATGTCAGTTTGAATCCAGCCTGGGTGCAGAGAAATACAAAGGATTCCATCCACTTTCAAGTCTGCAGCAAGACACCTGGTGATCATATTCAGTGCAGTCTAGAAGAGTGAACATGGTATCAGTAGGTCAGTTTCACATATCAACTTGAGGTCTGGAAGGAAGGCCACCCAATTAGTACCTTGCTTCCTCACTCGATGAGCCAGGGAGCTGTAGAAAGGTCACATCCAGAAGATGTACTTCAGACACTGGACTTCAATCTCCTCTCTCTTAGAAGATGCCAATCAAGAGCGGGTCAAAAGTCAATGGAGCTATTTTGGTGCAAGTGAGAGGAGAATGAAGGGGCAATCTTTTGGTCAAGTTCTGATGGATCTGGAAGTGCAGTTTGACACTCACATGGAAGAGTCTTGTAAATATTCTTAGTTCAAAGGTTCTGAAAGGCTGTATCTATATATTCACAGCCCCCCATATAAATACAGCCTTTCAGAACCCTTGAACTAAGAATATTTACAAGACTCTTCCATCCAAGCATTTAAGACCAAAGAGAAAGAAAAGGCAATCTCTTCCTTTCCTCCCACCCCCAGCCTACAGGACAACTTGATGCGTTTAATGGAGCCACTTGGTTTGTGCAGTCATGGTTGTATTGAGTGTCTGAAGAAACAGATGATGTTCCATTTAGTTCCTAAGCAGCAAGGTCCTAGAACCTTAGGAGTTGAGAAGGGCGTGTTGTTGCAGGAGGGGGAGGAAGGAGGAGGAAGAAGAATGTCTACCATAAGGGACAGATGTCATTTAACCCAAGCAGCCAGGATTCTGTTAAATCCATCCTTGGCTAACAGAAGCAAATACCAGATCAATCACAGTCCCTGGATGTGTAGATGTTAAAAACCCACATTCATGTTGGCACTAATCACAGTGAGACTGCCACTCCTTGCAATCAGTTTAATATTTACCCTATTGACCACCTTGCTGAGGTTAGACAGAAACCTTGCACTATGGCCAGTAGGTACATCGTAGGTCTAGGGAGATCCCCTAAGAATGCTGGGTGCATTTAGAAGGGACTATTGACAAGGCACTTACCTGGATTGTATAGTGGTTAGTTAAGGACAGCATGTTCTGTATTCCTGATAGATAAGTTTGTGGTAAAAGGTAGTCCTCCTTTCTGCACAAAGCTCCAACAGCTCTCTAGTCTTATTTTATATTGACTAGCAAGTCTTTACCTAGTAAAGTCATCTTATACAGCACATAGAATGAACCCCTATTTCCAAGTTAGTTACCACTTTAGGATCCCCTTTAGCTCAGAGCATTTCCAAAGCTGTGCTCAACTGAAACCAGGCAAACACCCACCTTTGCTATTCTATAGGGATAGACTTTGAGGAACATCTCATTTGCCTGGACCAGTTGCATGGAGGCAGCAACAGATGACATATTGATAATGGCTGCTCGGTGACAACCCATACCAGTGCTCAACTGGGCTGCCTTCCTCAGAAGGGGAAGAAAGGCCTGAAAGAGAAAGTTCATTTCATTTCAACTTAAATTTCAGTCTCAGCCTGACCAAGACCAATTTGGGTTTAAACCCTCTGTTCTATTAAGAGCCGAGCTCATTACAGCCATGACAACTTTATGCTACTATCTGACTTGCAGTGACATGAACACTAGTAGACCCTCTACAGAGCTAGCTAATGATTTATGCTGACTTTAGAACCACCACAGACCTTTCACCCACATGAAGCAAGCAGCTTCTCGATTTAATCCTTTAATTATTTACAGTCCGAGTCTGCTCAGGACCTGGCACTATGAACCCCTGAAGAGACACGAAGTATTCTTGTCACACAAGACAGGGAGATTTGCATACCACAGAAAAAGGCTAGAAGCTAGCTTTGAGGAGTCCACCATGTACTGTTCATTGCTCAAACCAGAGGGCACGGTCAAACTAAGTGGAGTGTGACACCCCACATACTGGGCTAGGGTTGAGACTGGCCTACTTGCTGACTCTCAAAGCTCTTAAACTATTCTGGAGAGAGGTCAGTTAGGCACTAGCCAGTGTAGCCTGACCCAAAGTTGGGTAAATATAATTGTAACTTGAGGATTAACAGGTTCTTGTCCCAAGATCAGGCCCAGTAAGATTATTGTAAAAATCATCATATAATTTGGGAACCCTGATATGCACAGGTGCAACACTCACACTATAGGAACGCTTTCTATATATAAATATGATTTATTAATAATTTAGCAAAGATCATAAACACACTTAAACTTAAAGCAGATAGAGATAATACAGAAAGTACATTTGGACGTTCATACTTATACCCTTATCTTTCATACTTAACCATTATCTTTATCACCTTCATAGTCCTCACCTTCCCCAGTAGCCATCATTCTGGCCCCTCCCAAGATCTACATTTCTCCAACCTCTCTGCTGCCCCTGGGATGTTACTTTTAATAGTAGGTTACGCTGATGCTGCCATGACCAATTAGGGTGACCAGATGTCCCAATAAAAATCAGGACTGTCCCAATATTCAGCTGTCTGTCCTGCATCCCAACAGATGTGTGGTCAGGACGTCATTTGGCTTCGGCGGCACTCCGGCTTTTTTTTTTTTTTGCGCTTTGGCGGCAGTGTCCCAATATTTTGTTCTGGTCACCCTATGACCAATGCATATTCAATAGAGGTCCTTATTTGTATTTCCTTCCCTTAAGGTGTCCGTTTTCTATAGGTTAGTATATGTATGATGTTACCCTATTAGCATACATGTTAATTTGCTGTCATGGCAGCTTTGCAGTCAGAGGTTCTGTCCAGAACTTTCCAGATGCTGGTGTCAGCTATGTTCTGTGCTGGGGTCAGGTGTGTTCTGTGGGTGGCGGAGGTCAGTATTCTGGACAAAAAATTCCCACTCTGGCATACCACTTTCAGTTCCCTAGAACTTAGGAGTTACCAGTACTTAAGTTTATCTATGCTAAGGGTTATAGGCCTCAAGCCTCACTATCTACTAAAGCCAAATCTTACAGGATAAAAGCCTGTAGGTTCCTTGCATTACTACTAAATATAATAAAGCAGAACAAAGCAATGACTATAATACAGGTAAGCTGGCCCACTGGGCTACACCAGTGACTGTGCAGTTAAGCATTAGCTTGTCTCTGGAAGACTCACTAGGCTTGTACAATGTAAAAGAGGCATAGATGGGGCTCATGAAGACTTATATGGGCAGTACACAAAGTACAGAGCCTTTTTAGTCTCTTTCCCAAAGTAAACCCACGTCCTGGTCTTACCTTCGTGACCATCAACTGAGCGACTGTGTTGGTTTCATAAATGGTGAGCATGGTTTCAGCCGTGACTTCTTCCAGGGAAGCAACCACATTGATACCAGCATTGTTAATGAGGCAGTTCAGCCCTTTGTCTCCTAAGATCTCTTCCACTTCCTGGACTACTTTCTTTATGCTGTTTTCACAGACCACATCTGCCACAGAGGAAAGGAAACACCAGCAATGAAGTGGATTCTGTAGGACAGTGATAGTCTGTGTACCCAGTATGGGCTGCAAATGCAAAGCCAGTGCTTCAGGTTGGTTCAGGATATGTGTAGGAAATACGCTTGGTGGAAATTTAAGTCCCACTGAAACAAGCATGGCCAGAACGTTTAAGCAAGAGGAATGTTCTGTGGTCCATGTTGTCCCACGTGTCTTCCCTTTAATGAAGGAGGGAAATAAGGGCTTCCTCACCCCAGCCTGATACACATCTGGTTGTGCCTGGCCTGTTCTCTTGCTTGACTTAGCTCAATTTTTCTTCATGCCCAGAAGGGGCTGAGTGCACCACAATTTCAGGTTTGTCACATCAAAATCAGGGTATGAAGAGGATGCATGATCTCAATCCAGCACCAGGACTGGTGCAGTGTGATCCAATACAAGCTAAAGGAGAAAGAAGGACCTGAGAGTTTGGGTGTCCCCCCTCCCAAGCCATTCCACATAGAGATGAGATCCAGACAAAGTGTGGATCCAAACTGAGGTTGAATGTGGAGTTTTGCCTCAGTCCCCCTCTAGTGAGGGACTGACAATTAGTTGGGGGAGGGGGGGAGGGAAAGAGGAGTTCTCTTCAATAGGCAGTAGTCAGATGTCAACATTGATCTCAAAAACAGTGAGTTTCAGTTAAATGCATACACCCTGTCACAGACAAGTAAACAAACCCTGAAAGCCAAGTATTAGCATGGACCATTTCTCAAACACTAGAAGGAACCAGACTGTCTCACAAGAGTTATAAGAAATCTGTACAGTACCAGAGATCTGGGGAGTGGCTTTAAGTTATTAGTGAAGAGACGCAACTTCGGATCTTCCACTCATGTCTCAAAAGCAACCCAACCTTGCTATGGTAGCACATGCTTTGGTTTGTTACGAGGCCCTTTCACTCACCAAGCTGGAGTAGTTTGATGTTGCTATACTGCTTGCTGAGCTGCTGGAGTTCCTAGAAACAGAAGGAAAAACTGAGTTGTGGTCTCGTCTGCCGGGGGTTACGGCTCAGTTTTCAGGAGTGCTGAGCACTCTGTTCTAGTTAGCTTCCACGGGAGTGAGGTGCTGGCCATCTCTGAGAAGTCAAGCTCTTACTGACTCACTTAGTAAAGCCACTAGCAGCCCCACACCATGAGGGCACCCTGCTTATGTTCTCCATTGGGCTAGCATGCAGGGCGTGTATGCAGCCAGTCTAGCCATCAGATGGAACACTACTGGTGAGCCCATCCTGCGATGGGCTTCTGATAGCAGGATAACACGACATATTGCATGCAGTTGCTGGACAGACGTTACACTGCTTCCCACACAGAGGATCAGAGAGTGTTTAGTCATTTAAGATTCAGGCATCTCTGTGCTGGCAGCAGCACAGAAGAGCAGCACTAGTTTAAGTAAGGAGCATTTGATATTTGAGAACATAAGGGCAATCACTGGGAAGTTTTTTATTGTGCAAGACTCGAGACTGAATTCTTTTCAGTTCCATGCACTACAGTTAAGTTGTTCTCTGCAAGACATTCACAGTGAAATTGAAGACTGAAGTTTAACTGTCTAGGGAAACAAGGAGTCACTAACTTGCAGGAACACAATTGCAATGGTAGCCTAGCTGCCACTAGACAGATTCAGGTTGATGATCCTGGGGGAACACTTCCCTTCTAGGCCACAAAGCAGGGTGTAAATCTTAGCCAAATGAAACAGACAGGGTGGGTTCTTCTCAGTCTCATTCCAGAGAGTGAATTCCCACAGGCAATTCTTATTCTCACCAGAGAGCCATCAGACACACTGAGTTGCTGCCATCTGATGGGTGTTTGGTGGCCTGTGTTTTGGGTGACCAGACAGCAAGTGTGAAAAATGGGGACAGGGGTGCAGAGTAATTGGCACCTAAATAAAAAGCCCCACATATTGGGACTGGCCCTATAAAAATCAGGACAACTGGGCACCCTACCTGTGTTAAACAAGCTGGTGCTTGCTATCAGTCTGATTAGTGATTGAATCAAACAGATCTGACCCTCTTGTTGGCAGCCTCAGGGTGGTGAGAGATGGAAAAAGCCATGGAGACTTCGGTTCCCCCCACTGACATCTTGAGGTGACCCTTGCAGATAAGGCACAAGGCTTGTCAGCTGGGAACCTTGCCTCAATATTCCTCTTGAAATGAGGAAGAGACTTGGGCCTTTGGTATCATCCTTGCCCTTTTCACAGATGGTAAATTCCACATACTTTTGTGACCACTGGCTGTCACTGGGTTGTGTTTATTTTAACAAGTTCAAGTTAAGATACCATCAGCTGCACCTACTCCAGGGTCAGTTGTGATTCAGGCAAAGTCAGGAGCCAGGATCAGTGGTGCTGGTCCCTCCACCCCACACTGAAATGTAACAAGTTACAAAACCTTCCGGAATGTAGCTTGTGTCTTAGACTTTGAAATGACTCGCTCAGACACACCGTGTCCCAGTAAAGATTTTACTCCTCATTTTGTTTAGTGGGTCCTGCTGGCTACAGAGTTCATCATCTGCCAAAGTTTAATATAAAAGAAACAGTCCAGTTTCCTAGTTTGTTACAGGATGCAGTGACCAAAGGGAACTGTTAAGCCCCAGCATCTGCTATTGCAAAGTCAGAGTGAGAGCCCTCCAATGTCCCTCCCTTCACTTTTCTCTGGAGTTCTTCTAGTGAAGAATGTGCTATCACACAGGGACACTGCAGGAGAGGGGAGCAGAGTAGAAGGACTCGCTTTGAATGTGGGAACCTAGTTAGAGACAAGTGTGCTATATTCAGAGTGGTCTGGAAGGATTATGGAGGTCTCCAAGTTGGGGATAGGAAGGGTAGAAAGGCAGATTATCCTTCTAGATCCCTCCACCCTTGCTGATTAGGGACCTTGCTAGCTGAGAACCACCTTGTGCAACAACTCACCAACTATGGTGCCTGATCGAGTCAGCAGACCCCTGGTTTATCCATAGGCTTGGAAGGATTAAATTTATTGACATTTATTATTTAAAAATAGAACTTTCACTGTGTAGAGACCGAGTGTTTCCATTAATTGAGGTTTACAGATAGGTAAAGAAAGAAATAGGCTGCTTGAGAATTTAAAACTCTGATTTGAGGATATTTTGTATCTTGACAACTTGTTTTGACAGTTACAAAGCTTTAACTTTGTGAATCTTGAGGTCTATCATTAAATAATTGTTGTATGACACCCTCCATTATTTCCCACAACCATGAAAGTTTAAATAGGCAAAAATAAGAAAAAAAAAGTTATTTTTTTAAGTATCTCCCATCAAAATAATAAAAAATTAAATTCTGCCAAGCCTATTTGCATGTGAGGGGCTGCCACTGGGATATTCTCTGTGCAGTGTCCTTAACTTTGAACCCCAGATTGTGAGGAGGGTGGAAAAGGAGGCGTTCCAACAAGCCAAGAGCCATTGGCCTTCAGGGCATGCTTAACTGAACATTAACTGCTTGCTCCTGTTTTCCAGGACAGCACAAGTGTTTTGTTAATCCTGAATGGGTGAGCTGGAATGCAGGATTGATTTGGTCAGAGATCTGTAGCCATTTCTATTGCTCGTGTGCATAGGGCAATGGGCAGGTAATTAAAAAAAAAATACACTGAACAGTACAGAATCAGACAAATCCATGCTAAAGTGGGGTATTGTACTCCTAAGAGAAGGGGTAATAGACAGCCTGCAGGCTCTCTTATCCTCAGAAGTCCATTTGCTATGCACACACAGTAGACAGCACCTAGGATTTATTCAGCACAAGTCAGTCTAAGCTGGCAGAGACTCACATGCAGAAGCCTTCAACTGTTCTCTGTTATCCCAGGGGTCAGCAAGGTACAGGAAAGAAAGACATTTGCTGCCTTCTGTAGCTGGGAGGATTGGGTGGAGGGATCCAGTGTGTTCCCAGGTCACTGGAGAAGAAGTACCACTGGCTATATGCTGGCAGTTAGCCTACATAGAGGGGAGAGTTACAAGAAGATCAAGCAAAATATTTAAGTCCTCAAGACAGGCTTTAAAAGCCATTGGTGGCTTCTTTCCCACCTTTCCAGGGGCATTCTGGTCAGGTCTCCTGTAATTGGATTTTTACAAATCCAGATCAGAGAGGCCTCCCCAGACATTTCCATAGAGCTCATCATCCAGCTCAGGAGAGGACACTAGGATCAGACCATTCTAGTCTGGTAGCTTTTTTTACATCCACTTTTCACTGGTAGGGCTACACAAGGTGCAGAACAGTGGAGAATCAGGCCCTAGGTGGTTCAAAGAGTGCCTGAACTGGGTAAATGTGACTTTTCCTATACATTTACTCCATGGGAACGAAGAAATCACTTAAACCTGGCTATAAATGGGAACCATGTGAAGTAAAAAAGCCTTTAGAGGGGCAGGCTCTAACATCTTGCTGGTGGAAGCTTTGAACACTTAAAGCTCCTGCTTTACTAAAGTAAGTGGAGCTACGTGATATTTGAGTGGGGAGTGAGGAAGAGACGATAATGAATATCATTGCTTTTCTGCTCACACATGCTTAGTAAGAGCTCATATTTGGCATTCACAAAGTTAACACAAGTACTGTTGCCAAGCCACAATTTTATTGTGAGTTTCGCCAAGTTCAGCATTTAAGGCCCCAGCTGCTGAAGTCAGGAGACTCTCTCCTTTCCTTTCATTGGAAAAGAGAGTTTCTCGCTTTCAGGGCTGCAGGAAAAGAGCTCAGGCAAGACACCTTGCAGGCTCTGCTGTGCCATCTACCTTCTCATTCAAAACAAGTTTTCAAAGTCTTGTGATTTTCAGGAGCCCTACTCAGGATTTTTGAATGCTTAGGGTAGGCAATATTGTTCTCTTAATTTCTGTAGCGTGCAACTTCTGTTTTCCCCTCCTCCATAGGGTTTCAGAAGCCACCTTTTAGCAACACCTCTGGCTAGGGGGAAGGAGTGTTAATTTCAAGCCAGCTGCAGAGAAGATTTAGATTGATGTAATGCTCAGAGCATTGTGCTTCAAGTGGTGGCCTGCATGCCAGATCCATCCAGCCTGCAAGGGCCTTCCATGTGGCCCACTGCCTGGTGTCAGCTGTTCCTTCCTACCTCCTAGGAAGGAGCAGCTAACCAAAACTGCTCAGAAGCAGTACAGATCTCCTTCCCCCCTCTCCATCCCTGTGCCCAAAGTCACACAGGAAATCTGGGGGTAAAGCCAGGAATTGAAGCCCCATCTCTCAAGTTAATACCCTAACTAGTAGGCCAGCCCTCTCAAAAGGGCACAACAGCCATCCTGGGTCAGACCAAAGCTCCATCTAGCCCAGTATTCTGTCTTCCTATAGCGGCCAATGCCAGGTGCCCCAGAGGAAATGAACAGGTAATCACCACGTGATCCATTCCCTTTCACTCATTCCCAGCTTCTGGCAAACAGAGGCTAGGGACACCATTCCCGCCCATCTTGGCTAATAGCTATTGATGGACCTATCCTCCATGAACTTATTTAGTTCTTTTTTGAATCCTGTTATAGTCTTGGCCTTCACAACATCCTCTGGCAAAGAGTTTCACAGGTTAACTGTTCTGTGAAGTATTTATTTTTAAACCTGCTGCCTATTAATTTCATTTGGTGCCCCCTAGTTCTTGTGTTATGAGAAGTAATAACACTTCCTTATTTACTTTCTCCACACTCATCATGATTTTGTAGATTTCTATCATATTCCCCCATCCCCCCTTAACCGTCTCTTTTCCAAACTGAAAACTCCCAGTCTCATTAATCTCTCCTCATATGGAAGCGGTTCCATACCCCTAATCAGTATGGTGACCACATCTGCATGCAGTATTCAAGATGTAGGCATACTATGGATTTATAGAGAGGCAATATAATATTTTCATCTTATTATCTATCCCTTTCTTAAATGACTCCCAACATTCTGTTCACTGTTTTGACTGCCGCTGCACAGTGAGCGGATGTTTTCAGAGAACTATCCACAATGACGCCAAGATCTCCTTCTTGAGTGGTAACAGCTAATTTCGACCCCATCATTCTACATGCATAAAGAATGCAGGAAGGCACACACCAGACATTCTCCGAAGTCAGCCAAGGGCAGAATTTGACCTTGCAATTAGCAGGCCGGCCGTGGGTTCAAGGACTTATTCCAAAAGGCAAAGGGCAGACCAGAGAGATACACTGAAGTTACTCACCAGGATGGTTCCCCGTTTCTGTGAAAACAGGGTGGGCCACAAATTATTACCCCACTTGCAAGTTAGATACCTCAAAGCTATGATTCGCAACCACTTGCAACAAATGAAGTCTGGAGAGTGCCTGGACAAAAGTCAAGTCTAGACCCACAACATTATAATAGGAATGCTGATTGAAAGGGGGCAGGGGAATCTAATGAATTGGCTGAGAAGGTTTCAAGAATACAGATTTAAGTCTACAAATGAATCCATTTGGGTAGTGATAAGTGAGCTGATCCCAACCTGAAGGAAAGAGGGATTAAAAAAAAACTATACACCACAACACACACCACTCTAACATGAAGTAAGACTGAAATACACCAAGGCAATGAACTCCTTTTCTAGCTGAACAAAAAACCCATCAGACAAAAGGCAAGGGAATCAATGAAGCAATGCAACAGAAAAGATCCAGGAGGCGGCTTTCAGGAATCAGGGGGAGTTAGCAGAGTCAGGGATTTACCTATCCAGCATTGAATGAATGAGGGAACAGGGTTAGTGGCTTTGAGGGAGGTTTAAGATGTGGCAGCTGTGTAAGTAGACTGCTTTCCCGATGTGCCTTCCAGCTAAGAAAGGAGGTCTGTCCTCAGCTCTGCAATATACAAGAGCCATCTGAAGGGTAGCAGTCCTTGTTAAAGTCTTGTGTCCTTGAAAGGTGGGGAGTTACCAGCGCTAGTCAGGTCAGTAGCTCCCCAGCGCATAAACAGGACCTTTTGTATGATCCCACTCCACCTCAGAGTTAGAGATCGAGCAGGACTTTTAAAAAAAAAAAACCTTAGGGAAACTAGCCAGTTTCCCAGCAGGTTGAAAGTTTGAAATAGGACTTGTGCTGCACCAAGGAATCAGCAAACACTGAAGTTTTTTTTTTTTTTTTTTTTTTAATGGAGATATCCCATCTCCTAGAACTGGAAGGGACCTTGAAAGGTCATCAAGTCCAGCCCCCTGCCTTCACTAGCAGGACCAAGTACTGATTTTGCCCCAGATCCCTAAGTGGCCCCCTCAAGGATTGAACTCACAACCCTGGGTTTAACAGGCCAATGCTCAAACCACTGAGCTATCCCTCCCCCCAAGCCAAGGACTTTTCCCAGCCAAGGACTGATCCTTGGATTTCACCCTGAGCCACACATGGGGTACTGGGACAATTTGTCTCGTGTGTGTGGGGGGGGGGGGGAGGAGAAGGGGCACGCTAAGAGCCATTGAACCAAACTGTAAACCCTGGATATGATGGAAACGGCTTCAAGCCAGGGGGTGCAGCAGCCCCCCCCCACACCCCTAGTTCCAGCCCTATGGCCCAGGACTGCCTCCCTCACCGCCCTGGGCTGCAGAAGCCCCCTGTGCATGTGAGCGAACACCCCCGGTACAGGGGTGGCAGGTTTGTAGAAATTTTGATGGTGCCCAGAACCCGCTCCCCTGCCAAACTCCCCCCCACCTGCCTAAGGCTCTGGGAGGGAGTCTGGGGTGCAGGCTCTGGGAGGGGGTTTGAAGATGGGAGGGCTGTGGGGCTGAGGATGAGGGGTCTTGGTGTGGGAGGGGGCTCAGGGATGGGGCAGAGGATTAGGGTGTGGGGGGGGATGAGGGGTTTGGGACATTGGAGAGGCTCAGGGCTAGGGCGGAAGGGCAGGGTAAGGGCAGCCTGCCCTGCGATTAGTGGCTGGGGGCACTAGGACCCCGCGGCAGCAGTTGATGCCGGGAGCTGGCAGAGCACAGTCAGCGTGAGTTGCAGGCTCCGGGGCCGGGGGGACACTCACGGGAGGGGGAGGGGGAGGGACCCGGCCCCAAGCATTGGTGGAGCCGGCCCCCCGGGCCCTGACTAGTGCTGGAGCCCGGGCACCCCGGGCCCATACAACTTGCCACCCCTGCCCCGGCACAGGGCAGGAGAGCCGCCCGGGGGGGCGGGGGGGTTCTCGGCAGGGCCCCTCCTGTTTTACCTGCGCCTTCTCCGGGTAGCGGCACGTGGCGATCACCCAGTCCGGAGCGGGGCTCGCGGCCGCCAGCCCCCGCGCCAGCCCCAGCCCGATGCCCCGACTGCAGCCGGTGATGAGCACGGAGCGGCAGCGCTGCTGGGCCATGCTGGGGCCGGACGCCGCTGAGCCGAGCCAGCCGCCGGCGGGGCGGCTTTTAACCCAGCCCGGGGGGGCGGGACCGGGGCCTCGCCTCGCCCCACCCCCACCGGGCCCCACCCCCTAGCTGCTCCCCTCCAGGCCCCCGTCCCTCATCCCCACCGGCTGCTCGTCCCATCCCGGGCCCCCAGTCCCATCCTAGGGTCCCCTCCCGCTCCCTGCCCCGGGGGACCTCGCCCGCTAGCTGTCCCGCCGCACTCCCCGCATCTCCTCCCAGGGTCCCACCCCTCCCATCCCCCTCCCATGCCCCCCCCATCCCAGGGTCCCACCCCCCACCCCACCCATCCCAATCCCATCCACCTCCCAGGGTCCCCCCCCATCCCAATCCCACCCCCCTCCCAGGGTCCCCACCACCCCACCCATCCCAATCCCATCCCCCTCCCAGGGTCCCACCCCACCCCACTTCTTCCCCAGTCCCCCCTGAAATTCCCCACCCACTGCCTCCTCTCTCCTTTCAGCCCTTCATCCCATCCCACACCCTCTGCAGGGCCCCTCATCCCATTTGCGCCCCATCCTGCTTTGCAAGCTGCGCTTCCCTCCCCCTCCCCAGGGCCCTTATCCCATCCTGCCCCCTTCCACAGGCCTTCCCCTCTGGTAAGTGGAGTGAGATGAGGGCTTGACAGCTCACCATCATTCCAATGTCTCCATAGAGAGCGCTCCCCCCCCCCCCCCCGAGCTGCCATTTCTCTGCTGTCCTTTCGCCCTTTCCAGGGGGAGCCCCTGGGCTGAGAGCGCTTGGTCAAGTGTAAAAGTCTCAGGCTGAAAAGTAAAGAAAAGATCAATTCCCAACACATGTGCTGCAGCTGCAGCTAGTAAAACACATTCCTCAGCATGAAGCCGTTTGTTTGGTTTGGGGGGCCTCTGTAACCGAAAAGGAGCCCCCTGGGCAATGCAATCAGAAATGAACAGCGGGGGGGGGGGGTCTGTTGAAAAAACAAATGTGCTCAGGAATTGATTAGATTTCCATAGAGGAAGGAGAACTTTTTTCCCCCTTCCCCACCATGGAAAGCTTTCTCTCCCTCTCTCTGCTTCTCTTGTAGGGTAACCGACCCCCCTCTTTGTGATGGGCTGAGGAGTCCGGCTGCCAAGTGGGGTAAGTGGTGAACCCATTCAGCAGTAGTATTTATATTACAGTAGCAATTAAAGGCCCCAGCCAAGCAGAGGGCCCCGTGAAGCTACCTTCCATTCCCTACGCACCCCTCGTCCTCCAGTGATGTAGGTCAGTATTAGTCTCCTCATTTTACAGATGGGGAAACTGAGGTGCAAAGAGCTTAAATAACTTGCCTGCATTCTCTGTTAGGTGGAGCTGAAATAGATCCCGGGAGTTCTGACTTTAGCACCCTGCTTTGCACCCACCCGTTCTTTGTTGGTTTCTTTGTTATTTCTGCTTAAGAGAAACCGCTCGGAGAGCTCTAACTAATGTTTGGGATCTGGAAATCTTCATCACTGCTGGCCAGCCCTAGAGAAGGATTGATATTAATTTATTCATCCCAAGATGATCTTCCACCTATACTGGGGGGCGCTCAGAAGGCACTTGGGTCTGATTTCTCATATCCAAGGCACCTCAACACAAGAAAGGGCTTGAGTAGAAACTGCACTGACTCTTGTAAGAGATCTTTGGATCTGTCTCATGTAAAATGGCACATAGGTATGGTGGCCAGTTTATTCCTTCTCTGCTACGTCTCTGTATGCAATATCAGAACCATTTCAAGGCTCCCATCTTCCCACTACTTGCTTGCAGGCCTTTCCAAATCAGTCAGAGAACATTCAGTGTCAAACATACCCATCTGATTTACTCTGTGTGAGCAAAAGGAGTCAGCTCCTGCCAAACTGTAGTACTGGGAATAGTTTCCATATTCATGGAGGCAGCTGCTGATACTGTGGGTAAAGTTTCAGGCCCTGCTTGAACAAAGCTCTGAAGCATGTGCTAACTTTAAGCAAAAAAAAAGGACAAGTTTGGGGAAGGAGAAGGTGCTTTCCAACAGGGCAGATTGTGCAGGGGAAAGTACATTAGATTATGTGTATTAAATTGCTGTATTTTTATAGTGTCACAAACATACATGACACTTCATAAACATGCAGTCGGAGTGATAGCTAGCACTGAATAGCCTGTTTCATGGATACATCTCACAGCACTTTACAAAGGTGGGAAAGCATTACTGGCCCCATTGTGCCGATGGGAAACAGGTGAAAGGTGAAGTGACTTGCCCAAGGGCATAGAGTGAGTCAATGACAGCGATGGTAATAGACACCCCCCCCCCCCCCCCGGGTCCCTGATTTCCAGTGATGTGCTCTATGCACTGGATCATACACCCTCATAAGACAGGTTACCTGCCCCAGAGGTTTATGGGGTTTTCAAATACTTTCAAGTTAATGTGTAATTAAAGACACAGGGCCAGATTCTCAGCGAGTATAAGTCAGCATAGCTCCACTGAAGTCAATGCAGCTGCACCAATTTACACCAGCTGAGAAGCTGGCCCATAGCTCCCATGCAGAACATCAGCTCTCCCGATCTAAGTTGGAGTTTGTGACTTGGTTCAGAGTATTCCCTACTGAGTGTTGCTAGGCAGCCTCACCAGAAACAGGTGTTTCTGTTGTCCCTTTCCCAGGTGCTAACTAGCAACCTTATCCAGCTGCCTTTCTTCTTAGAACACAATCCAAAATTTAAACAAAAGTATTTATTTGGCAGAGTGTAAGATCAGGGAGTTGGGGGCAAAGGGTGGAGCCCATATCTCTAGCCCACCATTTGAAGCCATTGGAGCTGTGCCATTTTACATGATCTGAGCCTCTGCCCCCTAATATTTATCAGTACATTTATCATCCTGCAGCGGTGGCTGCATATTGGTGGTGGATGAAATGGAATGCCCCCCATGTGCGTATTGGACATGAGCCAACACAAGGGAAAGACACCCTTTGATTTTAACAGGCTTTGGGTCAAGACTATAGGGCTGCCCTATACAGATGGATTAGTTGGGAGAGGCTACAAGAAATGTCCTCTCCTCCCAGTGTACTCACCGTAATCCGTCTTTGTATAAATTATTATGCTCTCCATCCATTAAGACTAGGTTAACTAACTTTGCACTCAGTTTGTACAGCCATAGGTTTCCTCCCAACCACTAACCTTACAGGACATGTCTACACTGGAATAAAAGACCTGCAGCATGGCTGTGGCTGGCCCAAGTCAGCTGACTCAGGCTTGCAAGACTGTGCTCTGGGACTATAAAATTATAGTGTAGACATTCAGGCTAGGGCTGGACCCGGAGCTCTGAGACCCTGCCGGGTGGAGGGTCTCAACCCCCGGGCTCTGGGCCAAGCTCAAATGTCTACACTGCTATAGTTAGTCCTGCAGCCTGAGCCCCAAAAGCCGTCCGGAGTCAGCTGACTTGGGCTCTGACACCCAGTGCTGTGGGGTTTTTATTGAAGTGTAGACACACCCACAGTCACTCAGAGGCACAGGAGGATGGACAACAATCCTTGGACCCAAGGGCCAGCTGCTGGTTATGAGTTCAAGTTCTGCTCTTGGCTGATTTCAGAGAATGTCTAATGTGTGCACTTCTGCATTCTTTGGAGAAGAAAAATGAGCTAGTGGTTAGGACATTGACGTGAAAGACCTGGGTTCAATTCCTGGCTCTAAGCCCAGACTTCCTGTGTGACCTTGGGCAAGTCACCTAGTCTCTGTGTGCCTCGGTTCCCTCATGTGTACAACGGGGAGGATAGCGCTGGTCTGCCTCACAGGGGTGTCTTGAGGACCAATACATTGAAGAGTATGATGTGCTTATGGTAACAAGGTCACTGTAAAAAGCAACAGAGGGTCCTGTGGCACCTTTGAGACTAACAGAAGTATTGGTCACTGTGAGGACCATAGACAGATTGTAAGTGATCCTCCATAATAGCACCCTCAGGGAGGGATTTTCAACTCTAGCATCCTTTCAGGGCTCTTGGTAGGCACATAATTTCCAAGGCTGCATCCGAATGTTGTCCATTGACATTTCTCTGTTGTCGTGTTGGCTCCCCAGTGGCAAGATGACCTAGTGACTGAGTTGCAGGCACTCCCGCTTTGCTCAAGGTTCAGTGACTTTGGAAATAGCACTGCCTGGGGACTGAACGCCCTGGCAGTGATGGGTGATAGAGTTGCTTATCGAAGCTTGGCTCAGTCTTGCAGATAAGAGGTTGCTTTCATGCAGGGAGCTTTGGAACAAACACATATCCACCCATGCATAAAGGCAAGTGCTCACACACACACACAAACCAACAGCCTGGCCAATTTCAAGAGGTCCCAGACCATGAAAACAATCAAGCGTGTGTCTGATTATTGCTCTGACACATGAGAAAATTAATGGATGGGCTCAGCATGCTTTGTTTAAGGTGGATTAGATTCTGCTGCTCCCTGAAAATGGAAGGGAGAGATTCTTCTTCCTGTGCAGATGGGATGTGGTCTGAACCAGCAGCAAAGCAACAATGTGTACTGACACCTGCACCTTTCTCCTTACCAACCAAAGCCCCCGAAGGCACTATGTTCCAGTAGCATCTCTCTCCCTCTCTAATCCGTTTCACCAATGTGTTGATTTGGGAACAATACATGCTGTACATTAACAAAGGCATTTAGTGGCTTTGGAGGATTTTCGAGAAATCCCCTTCATGCTTAACATTTCTCAGTTGTCGTCTTTGTGTGTTTCAGAGTAGCAGCCGTGTTAGTCTGTATCTGCAAAAATAACAGGAGTACTTGTGGCACCTTAGAGACTAACAAATTTATTAGAGCATAAGCTTTCGTGGGCTACAACCCACTTCTTCGGATGCATATAGAGTGAACCATATATTGAGGAGATATATATACACACACATACAGAGAGCATGAACAGGTGGGAGTTGTCTTACCAACTCTGAGAGGCCAATTAAGTAAGAGGGGGAAAAAAAAAAAAAAAAAAAAACTTTTGAAGTGATAATCAAGATGGCTCAGTACAGACAGTTTGATAAGAAGCAAGTGTGAAAATACTTACAAGGGGAGATAGATTCAATGTTTGTAATGGCTCAGCCATTCCCAATCCCTATTTAGCCCTGAGTTGATTGTGTCTAGTTTGCATATCAATTCCAGCTCAGCAGTCTCTCGTTGGAGTCTGTTTTTGAAGTTTTTCTGTTTTAAGATAGCCACCCGCAGGTCTGTCAAAGAATGGCCAGACAGGTTAAAGTGTTCTCCCACTGGTTTTTGAGTATTATGATTCCTGATGTCAGATTTGTGTCCATTAATTCTTTTGCGTAGAGACTGTCCGGTTTGGCCAATGTACATGGCAGAGGGACATTGCTGGCACATGATGGCATATATCACATTGGTAGATGTGCAGGTGAACGAGCCACTGATGGTGTGGCTGATGTGATTAGGCCCTATGATGGTGTCACTTGAATAGATATGTGGACAGAGTTGGCATCGGGCTTTGTTACAAGGATAGGTTCCTGGGTCAGTGTTTTTGTTCAGTGATGTGTGGTTGCTGGTGAGTATTTGCTTTAGGTTGGGGGGTTGTCTGTAAGCGAGGAGAGGTCTGTCTCCCAAGATCTGTGAGAGTAAAGGATCATCTTTCAGGATAGGTTGTAGATCTCTGATGATGCGCTGGAGAGGTTTTAGTTGGGGGCTGAAGGTGACAGCTAGTGGTGTTCTGTTATTTTCTTTGTTGGCCCTGTCTTGTAGGAGGTGACTTCTGGGTACTCGTCTGGCTCTGTCAATCTGTTTTTTCACTTCAGCACCTGCTGACTGGGTACAGACGAGTACCCAGAAGTCACCTCCTACAAGACAGGGCCAACAAAGAAAATAACAGAACATTCAGCAGGTGCTGAAGTGAAAAAACAGATTGACAGAGCCAGACGAGTACCCAGAAGTCACCTCCTACAAGACAGGGCCAACAAAGAAAATAACAGAACATTCAGCAGGTGCTGAAGTGAAAAAACAGATTGACAGAGCCAGACGAGTACCCAGAAGTCACCTCCTACAAGACAGGGCCAACAAAGAAAATAACAGAACATTCAGCAGGTGCTGAAGTGAAAAAACAGATTGACAGAGCCAGACGAGTACCCAGAAGTCACCTCCTACAAGACAGGGCCAACAAAGAAAATAACAGAACATTCAGCAGGTGCTGAAGTGAAAAAACAGATTGACAGAGCCAGACGAGTACCCAGAAGTCACCTCCTACAAGACAGGGCCAACAAAGAAAATAACAGAACATTCAGCAGGTGCTGAAGTGAAAAAACAGATTGACAGAGCCAGACGAGTACCCAGAAGTCACCTCCTACAAGACAGGGCCAACAAAGAAAATAACAGAACACCACTAGCTGTCACCTTCAGCCCCCAACTAAAACCTCTCCAGCGCATCATCAGAGATCTACAACCTATCCTGAAAGATGATCCTTTACTCTCACAGATCTTGGGAGACAGACCTCTCCTCGCTTACAGACAACCCCCCAACCTAAAGCAAATACTCACCAGCAACCACACATCACTGAACAAAAACACTGACCCAGGAACCTATCCTTGTAACAAAGCCCGATGCCAACTCTGTCCACATATCTATTCAAGTGACACCATCATAGGGCCTAATCACATCAGCCACACCATCAGTGGCTCGTTCACCTGCACATCTACCAATGTGATATATGCCATCATGTGCCAGCAATGCCCCTCTGCCATGTACATTGGCCAAACCGGACAGTCTCTACGCAAAAGAATTAATGGACACAAATCTGACATCAGGAATCATAATACTCAAAAACCAGTGGGAGAACACTTTAACCTGTCTGGCCATTCTTTGACAGACCTGCGGGTGGCTATCTTAAAACAAAAATAACAGGAGTACTTGTGGCACCTTACTCTGAAACCTATCTTAAAACAGAAAAACTTCAAAAACAGACTCCAAGGAGAGACTGCTGAGCTGGAATTGATATGCAAACTAGACACAATCAACTCAGGGCTAAATAGGGATTGGGAATGGCTGAGCCATTACAAACATTGAATCTATCTCCCCTTGTAAGTATTTTCACACTTGCTTCTTATCAAACTGTCTGTACTGAGCCATCTTGATTATCACTTCAAAAGTTTTTTTTTTTTTTTCTCTTACTTAATTGGCCTCTCAGAGTTGGTAAGACAACTCCCACCTGTTCATGCTCTCTGTATGTGTGTGTATATATATCTCCTCAATATATGGTTCACTCTATATGCATCCGAAGAAGTGGGTTGTAGCCCACGAAAGCTTATGCTCTAATAAATTTGTTAGTCTCTAAGGTGCCACAAGTACTCCTGTTATTTTTGTCTTTGTGTGTGTACTTTTTTCAGCCCTTGCTGTCTGGACATGCCATCGGTGTCAGACATAGTTGGAATTCTGCACCACTGTGTTGATTCAGCAGCAGTGCACGGCCGGCCAGCCATCCTGTGGGTGAATGTGTGTACTGGTATCTACATTCATGAAGGATACAGTCTTACAGATCTTTGCCACGCCTGCCACTCAAGTCGAAGGGTCAGAACATTTTCAGTGTACTGTACGCAGAACTATAAGTAATACTATGCCTTCCCTCCCTAGGGGGGAGGGATAATTCAGTGGTTTGAGCATTGGCCTGCTAAACCCAGCGTCATGAGTTCAATCCTTGAGGGGACCACTTAGGGATCTGGGGCAAAAATCAGCACTTGGTCCTGCTCGTGAAGGCAGGGGGCTAGACTCAATAACCTTTTGGGGTCCCTTACAGTTCTATGAGATAGGTATATCTCCATATATTTTAAAAAGTGGGGAGGGATAGCTTAGTGGTTTGAGCATTGGTAAAGTGGGGAGGGATACCTCAG
Source organism: Emys orbicularis (assembly GCF_028017835.1). Classification (NCBI taxonomy): domain Eukaryota; kingdom Metazoa; phylum Chordata; order Testudines; family Emydidae; genus Emys; species Emys orbicularis. The sequence continues at coordinate 16,572,322 of NC_088704.1, forward strand.
TGGTTTGAGCATGGGCCTGCTAAACCCAGGGTTGTGAGTTCAATCCTTGAGGGGGCCACTTAGGGATCCAGGGCAAAATCAGTACTTGGTCCTGCTAGTGAAGGCAGGGGGCTGGACTTGATGACCTTTCAAGGTCCCTTCCAGTTCTAGGAGATGGGATATCTCCATTAATTATTTATTATTTTCCTCAAGTGCCTTTCAGTTGAGCATCTGAGGCCTTGGCTACACTGGCGCTGTACAGCGCTGCAACTTGCTGCGCTCAGGAGTGTGAAAACGCCCCCCCCGAGCGCAGCGAGTGCAGCGCTGTAAAGCGCCAGTGTAATCAGCGCCTGCAGCGCTGCACGCTCGCTCGCAGCGCTGCAAGCTATTCCCCTCGGAGAGGTGGAGTACATACAGCGCTGTGAGAGAGTTCTCGCAGCGCTGGTGGCGCGACTACACAGCCGCGGCAGCGCTGTGAATTCCCAAGTGTAGCCAAGGCCTGAGAAATATTGACGAGTGCAGCCTCACAGCTTGCCTGTGAGGGTCAGTAAGTATTATCTGGAGGAAATGATACACAGAGAGGTGGAGACACTTATCCAAGGCTACATGGAGGCTCAATAGCAGAGATTAGAATCCAGCTGTGAACTCAGGCCCTTGTGTTAGCTGCTAGGACAGCATGACTCCTCTATGGAGAGCGGTGCGTGAATCACTGACATTTTGCTTTACAGAGGTTTATACAGATGTTTTCTTTCATTTCAGCTAAACCCAAAGCTTAAGCAAAATTCCATGGAACACCCGCCTGCTTCCTCCACACTAGGGTGACCAGACAGCAAGTGTGAAAAATCGGGACAGGGGGTGGAGGTAAGAAAAAGACCCAAAAATCAGGACTGTCCCTATAAAATCGGGACATCTGGTCACCCTAGGGTGACCGGACTGCAAGTATGAAAAATCGGGACAGGGGGTGGGGGGTAATAGGCGCCTATATAAAAAAAAAGACCCCAAAATCAGGACTGTCCCTATAAAATCAGGACATCTGGTCACCCTACTCCACAGCTCAATTTCAACTCAGCAAAACCATGAGAAACAACAGCCTGCATTGGGCATGGATGCAAAGCCATGAATTGTCCCTCTCAAAGAGTTCCCAAACCTTACTGAACCTTTCAGCAAATCTGGCCTGCTTCATGCTTTCAGTGAAAATGTGAAAGGAGGTGAGTTTCATGTGATTTCAGGGTCTGGCACGAGCATTTTATTGGCCAAATGGGCAACTGTCAACACATATCCACAGGCAGTTCGCTTTCATTGAAATCATTGGCAAAACTCCCATTGACTTCAACGGGAACAGCATTTGGGCTACGCTGGATAATTTATGGGGCCCTCTAATCTTCATTTATACAGTAGGGCTGACATTTTCAAGGTTGCCTGAGAGATTTGGGCATCCAATTACCATTCAAATCAACGAGGTTCAAGCATCCAGTTCCCTTCGGAGACTTTGAAAACCTCAGCCCATGTTATTCGGATCCATGCGCTATGTCACCTATTGGCCTGTTATCCTTCAAATCTCCTCTTAAGAACGGTCCTTTCGCTGTTACACAGTTCCTATTTCAGTACACTATCTGGGGACATTATTCCGATGCACTCACCCAGAAGGGAAAATAGCTTCTTTGTTCTTTTGTCCCTCTCTTTGTTGATCCAGAGCAAACATAGGTGTGAGGACAAGAACTTCTACCTGTACAACGAAAGTCACAGCTGCTGTGTCCATTTATTAGGAAACATCAGCCAAGTAACCCTGGTTAAATATTTTCCTTTGACGCGGAAGAACTAGGGTGTATTGACAGAAGCCAATAGCACAGGAGAGGAAGTCTTATCTGTGGTGCCATTGATGGCCCACAATCTGAGTGACGATCAGTGAGGTGGTTTGTTTGGTGTTAGTTGAATGCCAGATCTCCCGCTTTGGGCTTGGGTTAAACATGACTAGCAACAAATGCTTATTCCTTGTCTGCACTGCACCCCACAATCCCATGAGTTAACACTGTAGCCCTAAGGATTAATCTGCTTGCTTGCATAGATATATCTTTTCTTATAAGTTCAAGTATTTGATGTATTGTAATACAATACAAGAACGTTTATCTTCTAATCAAACGTATTGGCGAGCCTAAACCCATACTAATTAATATTAATAATCATTCATGGTTAATACTATCAATTAATTAAAATTAATTAAAATTAAATTAAATTAAGTGGGTAAATTAAATCAACATTACTCACACACCCCAGATCAGGCTACAACACGTGTGAAGACACAATTACAAACTCTAGCACAGACAAGCCCTTTAAGCACAGCCCAATAAATGTTATTAATGACAATTAGCACTTACATCGAGTTTTCTTCTTCAAATCACTAGTACTGATACTAACTATTCAGACCTCTCTCTCGGCGCTCACTCCTGCACGGTGCCAAGCAGCCTGGCTGTGATCCAGCAAAGCATTTAGGCGTCTGCTTGACTTTAGTCCCATTGACTTCCAGGACAATTAGGGCTTAATCGACACTCATTTAAGCTAATGGCAAAACTCCCCTTTACTTCAATGGGGCAAGATCAGGCTCCTACGCCCATGGTTTAAGTTAAGCACATGTTTAAGTACTTTACTGAATCGGGGCCAGACTGCTTAGCACCTGGCAGGAGCATGTTTGTATTCCACTTTTCATGTCCACATCTCCAAGCACTCTGCTAAAATGAGGATCATTGGCCCCCCATTTTATAGATGGGGAAACTGATGCCCTGTATTGCTTCCACTGTACATCACAGCACCCCTGGGAAAGGCTGTGTTGGCTCTTGTCTTGTGGAGAGTCAGAGCATTAGGGACCAGAAGCCAATCAGAAAAACATCGCCGTCCATCGAGAGCACACTTCACTAGTGAGTCAACACAAAACCCAAATGCAAGGTTCACGCGTCTCCCCTCTAGTCTAGTCTCATCTAGTCTCGCCTCCTGCAGAGCACAAGCCATAGGACCTCCCTGAATTAATTCCTGTTTGAACCAGAGCAGATCTTTGAGAAAAACATCCACTCTCCATTCAGAATATCAAGCCTGCAAAAGTCAGAAAAGTGAAAAAAATAAAAAGGCAGGTTGCTTCTACCAGAGCTGTCCCTGGGGGGGTACAGGGCCTTCCCTGCTAATCTCCTCGCCGTCCACCCGGTGCGCCCGTCCACTCGCCCGCCGCCTCACCCCCCTCCCGCCTGCCCACCTGCCGCTCGCCTCCCTGTTCACCTGCTCACCCGCCCACCTACCGCCTCACCTCCCCGCCCACCTCCTCACCTGAATATCGGGACAAATGGCGTCCTGATCGGACATCGGTCGGAATGCGGGACAAAGGGCTAAATATCGGGACAGTCCCGATTTTATCGAAGTTCGGGGCCCCCCAAAGCGCAGGGCCCGGGGCAGTCGCCCCGATTCACCCTACCCAAGGGACAGCTCTGGCTCCTACCTTAGCAACCAACCGCATCCCACAGATGTGGCGCTGCATCCAAATTTACATTTAACAAGCGAAACCAGGAACAGACCATCCCACATCCATGCAATGGGGCCGAGTTAACATTGTAGGAGCCTGAACGTCCTGACTTTTCAGTGCTTGGAATTAGTTTAACGGCAGACAGCAAAATCAGTGGGGGGCAAGGGGGGGCACCTGCATGAGCTTTTTCTGGCTTTGTGAAGAAACGAATCCGACAGGAGTGTGGGGAAACAGAAGGGAAGAGAGCAGGGAAAGCTGGAAGCTTGCAAGTTCCTTCAGCTCTGTGAGCAACTTGATCTGGCCCTGTTCAGCGTACTGGTTCAGAGCAGAGGAGTCCTTGATTCTGGGACTATGCAAAAGGCTCCCATGCCTGACAGCTCTCTTCTCCATGGGGTTTATAAATCCTGCCTGCCCTCAGCTCTGGGACTGTCTTTTGACCAGCCTTGCCATCGACATCTCCCCACACACTCCACTTCTTGTTCCTGTGCTGGCCAAGCAGAAGAGGACAAGCTGGGAAAACTGTGGATGCTGTGATGGAGTGTTACCCCACTACAGCCCTGATAGGGTTAACGGGGGCCTGATAGGCCAGTTAGTTAACCCTGGCCAGGTAACCTAAGAGTGAAGCCGTCTATGAGGCTGTCTTAAGAGCCGACTGGAACTGAACTTTCCTGCGCTCTCTCTCAGATGTGCTGGGGAACATTTGCCTGAGGGATCTTGCACATTTAGAGGGATGATCAGGCCCCTGGTGATCTGCTGCTGGCTGGCCCATGCTAAGATGCTCATACCCATTCCAAACTCCTCTCCTTCCCCTTAATGGGATAGGAGGGACTGAAAACCCGCAGGCTTTCCTCAGGCAGAGCGCCCACGGAAGACCACGAGAGCAGCCCCCAGTGAGCAGGAGAATGGAGCATCCCCAAAACAGATGTCAAAGGGGCTATTGGCAGCATTTCCTATGTCCCAGTGGCACTGGGACACTAAAAAGGTGAGCACCTTCTGAAGCAAATGCAAATGGGATTCCCCAGCTGCTGGGAATGGTTCTGAACAGCAAACAAAAGCCCGTTCCAAGGGCAAAGTCCCAGGCTGCAATTTTATAGCCCACAATAACTGTTATTATGATAACATTGTTAATGGGGCCAAAGTACCTGACCCAAATCTCTCCCTGTGTGCCCGCAGAAGAGCAGGTGTAGCCATGGGGGAGGGGAGGGAAGCACAACTTGTTCTATACCAGCAGCAAGGGATGCAGCAGTGGGGGACCATACCTGCAGAGGCTGCTTTACAGGCAAGGACGGGAGCTCCTGAGAGATGGGCCCAGGCCACAAAGTATGGCTTTCATAAGCACCAGGACCGGGGCTCTGGGGTCTTGGATTGGGCTGTGAATCAGTGACCCTCTCCCTGCATCTGCAAGGGCATTTCCTGTCGGAGGAACTGACGCCATGCAGTCCTTGTTTGTTTGTTTGCCCTGTTTGGTTTGTGGCTACTACTAAGGGAGGGACCCTGATGGCTCAGCAAAACTAGTACAGCTGAGATATGGATCTGTCTAGCCACGTTCCACGCCCCGCTCCATCCCTGCCATAGTATCCTTCACACTGAGCTCCCCAGCGTGATCTCAGTGCAGGGCAGTAGCGAAGGAAGGCCACTGCCGCTTGACACATCTGTAATGAGCTGGAGGGACTCAGCCAAGCCCCTAGTCCTCATCATACCACGGGCAGCAGCACTAACCAAGTCCCATTGCTGGCAGCCCCAGCAGAGGGACCAAAGACTCAGTGGGCCAGGGAGACTGTGAACTTCCTTTGCAGCCCAGAGCGGGACTCCTGCAGACAGGACTGAAGCCCATTGGAGAAAATTCATAGGGCCACTGCCCTGCTCTCTGCCTGCGCTCGCTTTGCCAAAGCCCTTCAGAGGAGGACAGGAATACACTAGGGCAAACGAGTGAATTTGTCTAAGTCCAACCTCCCCAACAGGTCTCCCAGCGGCTGGTTGAGTGCTGCACACCGGGGCTGCGATTTGAGCTTGCCAGGGCATATGTTCATATGCTGAGCTCAGAGTTCTTTTCGGTGGCATCATCTTATTGTGTTCCTTTGAAAAGGTTTCGGGTGAAGCTGGTGCTTATGAAAGGTAACAGCACTTGCTAGAGGTCAGGTCAGGGCTGTACACAGCTCTGCCAGCGTGCCTCTGTCCCAGACTCCCCACCCCTGCTGTTCCAGTCCTTGGCTGTCCCCAGAAGCTCTGCCAGTTCTCCTCGGTCCTTGCTATTCCAGACCGAGCTCTCAGGCACAGGCGGCCAAGGCACGGCAAATTAGAGGTTTGTTTGATGGGCAAAATGCAGAGGGGATTAGAACATGCTCGGTTCACTTCAGAGCCAGCTGGGGTAAAGAGTAGTGCAAAGCTCGTTGGGGCAGAGAGCATCTTTCTGTTCTGTGTTTGTACAGCTCCTAGCACATTGGGGTCCTGGCCCACGAATAGGGCTCCTAGGTGAGACAGTAATACCAATAATCAACCATCAGAGATTGTCACCTGGCTCCTCTTTTTTGAGGGATACCTGAGGCAGAGGTGAAAGGTCCCACAGCGGGAGCTGGCAGTGGTCCTGTGTGCTTGCTTTTATCTGCAGCATGCCTGTTGTTACTCCACACAGGGGAGTGAATGCAGCGGAGGAGTCAGTGGGAATAGGCTTGTATTTGGTGCGTGTCTACAAAACAACCCAGCGTCTTATTTTCAGTCTTAACATTTTGTGCCAAATAACATGAGAAAGTGACGCAGAAGACCTGTCTTGTCCTTTAAGAAAAAGGAAAAACGTGGTGCGGGTGGGGTGGGCTGGGGATCACGGCCAAGGTGGCTCCACAACCTGAGCAGATGAAGTGACATTGTTCTCAGCCCCCGGTGGAGGAGAAAGTAGGGCCCAGTGGTGAGGGCGCGGGCCTGGAGACCCTGGTTAAACTCTCTGTTCTGAGCCACTGCGTTGCTCTGTGAGTGGCGCGTTGGCGTGGGGGGTGGGGGGGGGAGCTGTGTTTCCCATGGCACTGGCCCTGGCTGGCATCCTGGGACTGGCTGCTGATTTCTCTTGCCTGGGTACGTTGCTTTGGCAGTGACAGACAATCTCTTGGCTGCTCACTTCTCCAGCCGCTCTGCCTCCTACGTCGCTGTCCAGAGGGGCTGAGCATGCTCAAACCCCACCGCCGGCCTGGGGCGCGCAGCCCCTCTGGGACTCATTGGCCACTGCCATGTTTGCACAGTGCTTTAAAGATGAAAGGAGAAATCCTGGCCCCGTTGAACTCAAGGGGAGTTTAGCCGCTGACTTCACCAGGTGGAATTTTTCAAAGCTGGCTACAGGATTTGCCCTCCCAGTAGCCGTTCCTTTGGCCAATCTCCCCCTAAGAGTGCTAAGCACTAGGAAGTGCCAGGGGTCATTCTGGAAGGTACCTTGTTAAGGAAGGGTGAGATCATAACGCTGCTAAATGATGGACAACTGCAATAGTATAAATAATATGGCCGTGAGGCCCAAAGGGTGGGACACTGGGCTGGGAGTCAAGGGACCTGGATTCTTTTCATGTCACTGACTGGCTGTGTGATTTTTGGGCAAGTCACTTGTGTCTCAATTTTCCCCATCTGTATAACGGGAAAGATATTCCGTCCCTGCTTCGGTAAGGCACATTCTAGGGCACAGATGATGGGTGCTATCTCACTATTAAATATTATTACTCCTAACGCACCTTTACTTGAAATAACTCAACCTGCTTTATGCACATTAAATTAAACCTCATAACTCCCCTATCAGCAGCATAAAGTGCCATAAACACCCTAGATCTTAAAGACGTGAGGAAGCAAACACAGCTGGGCTCTTTGCAGTGTCTGTATGTGGCTGTGTGTGAGAGCTGGTGGAGTTGTTATCCCAGGGCACCACAACAATCAGGGCTTGGAAGCCCAGCACAACTGCTCCGTAGATCGCAGGACTGCTGTCTCCTTGTACATTGCATAGATCCTGACTTTCCTCTTTCCAGTGCACTGATATGGCTTCACTGGATAGTTTTGAAAGTGTCTTTCTCTAGCTGGTGTCACACCCAGGGCTGCTGCTGGGGTTGCAAAGGGGGCAGTGGGTGAGGTGGGACTGGGAGGGACTAGGGAATCAATTTGTTTGTTTTACTATTTAAACAAACCTGCTCTCTTATCCATAAAGAGGGTGGCAACGGTAACTGGCAAACATGTAGTGAGAAACACTGCCACTTTGTTCCTGGTAAAAAACACACTGAACACTACTGATAAACTCTCAGAACAGTAGCTGCTCAGCTTGGGTCATCTGAAGTTGGCAGTGGGGAGGGGAAAGAGGTCAGAGGCGTCCTCCATGTTTTGTAATGATCTGAGGCATGGTGCATCTGAAAAGAAGGGTTTTAATGAGCACTAGGGATCTGATAAATTGCTCCTGTGATCAGGGCCAGGAAGGCAGACTCCTGCCCCCATTGGGCTCCTACCCCAGGGATCTAAATTTTATTTGCATTACAGTAGTGGCCCACTGTGCTAGGCGCTGCACAAACAGCCTCCGACCCCAAGAGCTCACAACCTGAATAGACAAGGCAGAAGGTGGGAGAGATAAAGCGACTTACCCAAGGTCACAACTAGTTCAGTGGCAGAGCTAAGATTAGAACCGATGCCTTCTAACTCCCAGCCCACCAGACCATGCTGCCTCAGCCCACAGCTAGCAATACCCAGAGAGGAATCCCTATCAGCAGTAGGGAAAAGTACAAGATGCTGCCAGCTGAGGCTCGAGCTCTATTTCTTTACACCCAGAAAGGACATGCAGCAGGTTTAAAACAAATAAACACAGCGCACAGTCAACCTGTGGAACTCCTTGCCTGAGGAGGTTGTGAAGGCTAGGACTATAGCAGGGTTTAAAAGAGAACTAGATAAATTCATGGTGGTTAAGTCCATTAATGGCTATTAGCCAGGATGGGTAAGGAATGGTGTCCCTAGCCTCTGTTTGTCAGAGGGTGGAGATGGATGGCAGGAGAGAGATCACTTGATCATTACCTGTTAGGTTCACTCCCTCTGGGGCACCTGGCATTGGACACTGTCAGCAGACAGGATACTGGGCTGGACGGACCTTTGGTCTGACCCGGTACGGCCGTTCTTATGTTCTTATGCATCCAAAATACATACTCCAAGGCAAAGCACTGTACAAGCATTACAAAGATAGGAAAAATCTCCTGCTGCCACAGAGAAAAACACTCTGTTCTCAGACCCCATGGGCAGGAGAGGAGAGCAGAGCAGGACAGGGCTGGAGAAGTGGGCAGCTAGGACCAACAGAAACAGCTGGGATGAAGTCTGACTATGGAGAGCAGCATGGCCAGCCTCAGATGTTCAAAAATCAGCCAGCTCCCACCCTCCAGTTATGAGACTGATGTAAAAAAATTTTGTTCCCAGGTAAATGTTGGGTTCCTTGCCTCCTGTTTGTTGATCCTTTAGGCTCCACTCAGGTCAGGTTTTTCTGCACAGCCATGAGGGCTAGAAACTTTATTTTGAGATTCTCACATCATTTCTTGCCTCCTGAAAATGGGATTTGAAGTAAAATACCAAACATCCCGAGAGCTGGCGCCGCTCGGAACGTTCCATTGATAAGTCGAAAGAGCTCCATCCCCAATGCAAGTCCCCATTCACACTTACACTGGCGAAACGATGGCCAGGTAGGAACCCAGCTTCACTTACTCTGGGAGCGCCCCGTAGTCACGTCTACGTGAACGAACAAGGCCTGTATGACATTCCCAAACCCCTAACTTGTGCGCTGAACCCGAAACTGACAAAATCTAGCAACAACTGGCTGAAAGATCTGAACCTACTCTTCAAATGAGCAGCAAAAGAATGCAGGAGCCCTGAGCTGCCTCCAACCGGATGGACTCTGTTTTCCAGTTCTGGTTACAAAACCTGAAGGACATTCAAAAACTAAAAGCAATTCAAATCAATCTCTGACTCAGAACTAATGCCGTTTGTTAATGGACAGTTAACTGCTCAGCAGCTGTTTCTAGCTCAGACTCCATGCCCACTTAGTCAGTCAGCAGGGGCTGCCCAGAAGCCTAGCAATTTGGGGGAGGGTTTTTCTGGGAGGCGGGTAAGGAATGGGGCTGAGACCCCAATAAGTCTCTTCCCACACGGGCCACCAAACATCCATGGTCCGTGATCACTGCTGAGCCAGGCTAGATTCACCCCAGCAACCTGAAGGGGAAGGCTGGTTGTTCTTCTTGTTTAGGGTGACCAGATCACAACACTAAAATATCAGGACACATTGGGGTGCCATCAGCCCCGCCCACAGTCTACGCCCACTCCTCCCAGGCTCTGCCCCAGGTCCTGCCCCTTCCCCACTTGCCTCTCCCCACCGCGCCCTTCCTCATCCCCCGACCCCCTGCTGGCTTGCTCCGTCCCTCCTCAGTCCCCTACCCACCGCTCGCCTCTTCACCCCCCCACACGCCACTCACCCCTACAGCACCGACTTCCCCTCTGCCGGGTGGGTGCTCGCCCACCCCTGCCTCTTCCTGCCCAAGCATCTGCCCTCGCTCCACCCCCATTCCACCCCCTTCCCCCAAGTCCCCGCCCCTGCCCTGCCTCTTCTCCACCTCCTCCCCTGAGTGCGCTGCGTCCCCACTCCTCACCACTCCCTCCTGGAAAGCGCTAAGTGCTGCCAAACAGCTGTTAGGTGGCGGGAAGCGCTGGGAGGGGGGAGGAGCAGGGACACGGTGCGCTGGGGGGAGAAGGAGGCAAGGAGGGGGGAGGTTGGCTGCAAGTTTTCCCCGTGCGTGCTCCAACCCTGGAGCACCCACGGAGTCGGCGCCTCCCTCCCGCTCACCTCCTTACCTGAATATCGGGACAAATGGCGTCGCGATCGCACATTGATCGGGATGCAGGACAAAGGGTTAAATATTGGGACAGTCGGGACATCTGGTCACCCTATTCTTGTTGAAGAAAAGGGAGCTGTGTTCATTTCAGTTCCATTTGAAAGACCCAGGGAAAGCAATCAGCACTAGCCAGATGGAAAGAGACAAAACCCAGGCTTGTCAGAGAGTGCTAGGGACATGGGGGGAGTCAAGGGAACGCTACTAAAAATGACAACTCCATATTTCCTTTAACAGCTCTTTGAAATCCCTGGGCTGATTTCCCCTCCTCCCCCCACTGTTGTGTCCAATCATGTGCACTCAGCCATCACTGCCGGAACTGTGCTTAGAAAAGATTAAGTGAACAAATGCTAAACGGTGCCAAGAGAAGAGAAGAAAAGAATCTGTGTAAGCTCCATTCGTGGAATTCCTGGTTCACTCATCAGCAGCCGCGTTCACTCCCAGGGCCACCTGGGCAACTCCCCTACTCTAGTTCACATCAAAACGGCCCTGATACTCATCCGCTTTGAAATGTTTTCACACCCTGCGAACTGGCACCTGGCCACTTTCCCTTTCTTTTGTGTGTGCCTAGGGCTAATTCTCTGCCAGGGCTCTTTGGATAAGGGAAAGAAAATCGATTTTGCGTGAGTTTCATGGAAATTGGCATCTCCGGAAATTTTCTGACAGCTGGTTACAGGTACAATTAAGGTAAATTTTCTTTTCTTTTTTTTTAAATGGAACTTTCACATCCCCATTCCAGAGTCCATCCCCAGGTGGGTTTAATGCCAGTGGGAGGTGCTGGATTGAGAGTGACCTGGACACCAAAGCCCTCTGTTTATCCACAGGAGTACAGCGCAATGACTCAGCCAGAGGATGGCACCTCTGGAAGCAAAGTGTCTCCTTTCACACCATGGCGGGGCCTGGTTTCAACAGACTTGATGGAAGAAGAGCCAGCGATACCGCTCCCTAGAACGTCTGCAGGGTCCTACATGCAGGCAGTGACCTAGTCTGTGAGATCAGAAGGTTTTAGGGTGGGGACTGTGTCCCGTTAATGTGGCAGTGGGTCTCTTTGCAGCGTCTGTTCTTCACACTTGGTGATTTTAACTTTCTGTTTTCCATATATTATTCCCCAGCTTCTTCCAAACAGTCCTTCGTTTCTCCTGCCTGAAAGGACAAACCTGAAAGGCTCTCTCTTTGCCCCTTACCATAAGCAGGCCCCGGTGCTGAACTGGCATCTGGTCCATATTCCCCACTTCCAATGAAGTGGCATTATAAAGAGCCTGTGCCTTTCTGCTTCAGAGACAAACAGCAGATTCTCATAAATCACGGCTCTGTAATCCCTAGATATTAACTGTATCTATTCTCTGTGGGGTTTATTAAACATCTTGCCAGGGAAGAAGACAAGACCTGACTAGCATTGCCATCCTTGCTAGAGAGAGTGTTGGAATTAGTAATATTTCAAATTATTAATATGGGAAACCAGCAGACACTAATTTAACCATATGTTCCTTTATTAAGTCCAAAGGCCAAATGGTATTTTATATGTCTTTAAACATGCCTAACAGCCGAAAAACAAGCAGTCGTTACACACAAACAGTCAGCATTTGCTCAAGACACTTACAAACAGGCTAAACCCATGGGTGCTTAGACCAGGGGTGGGCAAACTACGGCCCGGGGGCCACATCCAGCCCTCCAGCTGTTTTAATCCAGCCCTCGAGCTCCTGCCGGGAAGTGGAGTCCAGGGCTTGCCCCGCTCCGGTGCTCCAGCCAGGGAGCGGGGTCTTCCCCACTCCACATGGCTCCCAGAAGCAGCGGCATGTCCCCCCTCCAGCTCCTACGCTCCAAAAAGTTTGCCCACCCCTGGCTTAGACCCATATTGGTCAGCTCCAGTGAGTCAGGCAGGTATTAGCAATGAACCCTTTAAGAGTTTACTTTTTATACTCTTTAACAAACAAGTGATGTCATTGCCAGTTACTGACTTTAGCTAAAAACCCATTTGAGACAATTCACCCTTATTTGCAAGCTTAATCCCGATAAAATTTCCAACCTCCTGTCTTCCCATGCCCTTTCCTCCCTATCTCTTCCCCTCCTTCTTGATGGCCAATAGAACACAGGAAGGTTTGTGCTTGTATCTTGTGAAACAGTTTTTCTTTGTCTTGTTATTGCAGGTCTTTATTCTATTAGTTACTTTTTGAACTCCACATCCTTCCCGCACTGCAAGTAATAAGCACTTGATTATTCTCACAGCCTTCTTTTACTTGCTGATCGGGGCCTTTTCCATACTGGCCACAAACCATAAAGCAGACATTGTGTTCTTTACCAAACTTAAGCTAACTTTAATTATTTTAATTGCATAACTATCCTATGCTAGGTAGAACCAATTACTTGACTACATTTATGGATCAATAGTAAAAATATTTAAGAGACCAAATAGCCAAGCATAATCAGTTTACCAGTCACAGACAAAGCAATCTCACGGCATTCACCTTATGTCGAAGGACTGGTTCCAAAGTATGTGCTCAGGGCTACCTGTGGTAATTTACAAGCTGAAAGCTAACCGTCAGCCAAGATTCAACCCACCAACCTGTCTTGTCTTTCTGTACCTTCCTTATCTTTGTTTTGAATTCCACATTTCAGGTACCCAGGGGCTGTGCGGGTACCAGGACATACTATTCATTTTTCTTATTTCAGACAGATTTTGTATTTGTGCCAAGAGCAGGGCTCAACTATAGCATGAATGAACAGCATTCTGGGGAAAGCGTCATTCAACCCCCATTTATACAACTTACCAGAGACGAAGGTTAAGTAGCGATGCTGTAATGTGCACAATGTTAAGGTCATGCATATAATACATATTAGCGTGGAGGGCCATACACAGAGCAATGCTGGCTAACTAGAGACTAAGCTGGTGTCTTCCGGCTACATTTTTAGCTAGTCAGTGAAATGCCTATTCTCCCTCACAATGTGTACCATGTACAGCTGGACAAGATGTTTGACACACACTGAAGAGAGGCCTGAACCAACCTCCAGGCTCAAATACTGCCTGAGACTTCGAGAACATTTGGAACTGGTTCCAAACTTTGTGACTATATCTTGTGGCTATGGATCCTTATTTAGGATTCATAAAGAAACCGAACCAAAGACCCAGATCCAGTTGCCTCAGAACTTTGCAACAGTTCAGATCCAGAGCCGATCTTTGCAGTTTGGTTTAAAAAAAGGCAGAAGGACTGGAGCCAGATTCAGAAAAGAGTTCTTGAAACCTTGCAGCAAAGCTGGGCTAAGGTCTGAGAAGCTGGGCTTGCTTTCAAGCCAGCCTGTATTGATTTCAGCTCGCAGGTGGAAAGGTTCCATACCCATTCCCAAGCACCAAGCCCATCTCTATGATGTCATTGAATCGCTCACATAGGGTTGTCAAAACACCAGTGTTTGTTTCAGGGAAAAGACTCCCCTAGAGCCCCAAAAGAGGCTGAGAGTAAAACTGACTGCTGCTGGGTCACCTACCAGCACAGATATGCCCACGGAACCGTTCTGTGGCTGGATCGATCTTCCTGCCAAGCCCTCCCCCTGGCTTCAGCCTGCACTTTTACCAGCACACATACAGGTAGGGACACACCCAGCTGCAGAAACACAAAGACGCTGAAACCAGCTGTGCATGGGAAGACTCAGCTAAGGAACTGCCCAGTACTCAAATGCACACCCCCCTCTAGAGGATAACCCCAAAATTATACCGTCTTGTGCTGCACAGAGATCTGTACAGCGTAAGCTCACGAAATTCGCCCCCTCCCTCAATGTGGAGGAAGATATGCATCAGCTTTTGCCCCCCCAGTAATGTTTTCCACACACTGGTCTTAGACAAAACAAAACAACATTATTAACTACAAAAGATGGTTTTCCCTTATAATCACTTAAAATCTAACAGATCAAAGCAGATTGACTAGCAAATAAAACAAACCTGCAATCTAAACTTAATGCAATAAAGAAATTGGACATGTGTAATAAATTCTCACCCTAAATGTTGTTTTAGGCAGATTGCAGAGATTCTTGAAGGTAAGCTGCAGTTGCTTGCAGCTTAAAACTCCAGTGGTGTTCGGGGGTGGGGGTGCAGCCCACGGAGCACTGTGGATGCTCGGGGGGATGCCATGGGTACTCAGGGGGGCGGGCAGGGCTGGGGCAGGTTCCCTACCCAGCTCCTGGGAAGCCGCAAGCTCCAGCTCCTAGCTCCACGTGCTGCCTCCGCTTCGCCCCAAGCCCCGGTTCTGCAGCTCCCATTGGCTGGGAACCGCGGCCAATGGGAGCTGTGAGGGCGGTGCCTGCAGGCGAAGGCAGCCCGTGGAGCTAGGAGCTGAGAGAGGGGAGTTCCTGTGGCCTTTCCAGGGAGCCCTCTCCAGGTAAGCACCGCCCTGCACCCCAACCCTCAGCCCTCCCACACTCAAATTCCTGCTGCTGGGGAGTGGGGGGGCCCGAGACTGCCCCAGTAGCGGCCGGTGCGACTGGCCCAGGGGCTGCCCAAGCTGCTCAGGCGGCTCCTGGGGACCAGCCGCACGGGCTGCAGCAGACGTCACAGAAAGTCACAGAATCTGAGACAAGCACAGAGCCTTAATCATAGTTATGCCGTAACCATCTCATACTAGCTCTATGAAGAATACGGGGTGTCATGCCACACCACCTTTGCCAGAGCTGTGTTGCGTTGACTGGACAGGAATGGAGTGCAACTGACCCACCACGGTTCTCCCCACAAACCCGCACAGCCTGTTACCAGGGGCCAGATGTGCTCCCAGGCATGAAGAAAAGTGGTGGTGGTGGGGGGAATATCAGGCCTGGTGAATGTTCTAGCACTAGAATTTTGGTTCCATCAGACCAGACCTTTCCCCTATGATTTGATAATTCACACAGCTGAGCTTGCTCTGAATTTCCCAGTCAGTAGTGGAGCAGCCTTTGCGATCACGCACTGCCATGGTTATTTGATTCAGTTCAGGCCATTTCATAGGTTATGGGTTGGAAAAGGCCAAGGAACAAACAGCTCAAGAAATCACTTGGGGATCGCAGGAGCAGAAAGCTGCAGAAATCACCTGAGAAAACACATGCAAGGGGCCAGGAGTTCATTTCACTCTCTGAAATATTCTCGGCTGTTCAGGTGAGCAAGCTGCCTTTTCAAAGGGCTGGCCGTGTGTCTTCGGTAACTGACTGAATGCTGAATTGCCAAACTGTTATTTCCCATCAGCCACTGCTGATTACAAGCCAGCCCCACCCCCAAAAAACCCATCCACTGGTGCTTTGGGGTTGCGCATTCAGCAGAAATCTTCCCTATGGCACTTGTGAAAGCCACTTTGCACCACTCCTGCAATTGGATCAGAACTCACGACTCTTGTGCCCAACTGAAGACAACCAGGCTTGGAAGTAAGGTCCATTGGCATGGCTCTGATTAGAGGTGCATCCCTTTGTCCCTTGCTCTGGCACCGTTGGGGGAATAATGGGAGGCGGGGGAAGGAGTATTCTTTGAATAGCTCACTCTCAAACCAAGATCAGATACTGGAGAAAAACTACTCAACTAAAAAGTTATAAGAAATTTGTCAAATAAATTAGACAAATATGAATTGGCTCTAGTCTATGGCTCCTTCAGCAGTCAAAACCTGTTTCCTTCCCTTACAGGCCCGAGTCACATCCTCAGCTGGTAGAAACGGACATGGCTCTCCTGAAGTCAATGGAGCTATTCTGATCTACAGCAGCTTTGTCTAGCTTGTACCCTCGTTGCACCTTGCAGCAGCTTCTCTCAGTTCTATGCCACTGCCAAGACTCTGGGTTAGTTATCTATGCTGGAGGGGTTTTCTCAGTAAGAACATGTTGTTCTCTTCTAGAACAGGATGTCCCTTTTAATCCCAGGATATAATCCCTTTGGTTCAGGGCCCTATACACACATTTTCTCCCATGCACTTTTATATAGGGTGTGAGGTTCCAAGATATTTCTCTCTCTAGCTTCACCCATCAAAAAGTGGAGTATTACTGTTTATTCAACGCTGTACATTTGCATAGCAGTTTATAAAACACAGCTGCTGCCTCTTGCGCCAAATGAGGTAATGTCTGTCTAGAAACCCCTCCACAGGCTGGGTGCTGCTCACCCTCTTCCCCAAATGCATTCTGAGGTTTAACTCCAAGCATTCCAGTTAACGGGCTCACGATTTAACCGGGAGATCGATGGCAAAACGCGTCAGTGGAAGTTTCAAGTGCAGAACTTGCTCCCCTTGTGCAACCGTCACTTTTTGCATCTGCTGATTTTCAGAACCTGGGGCACAAACCTGCTGTTTGGAGGATTGCTTCTCTAAGGAATTGGACAGGAGGCCTCTGGGCAGCCCAGATTCCCCAAAGGTATTTAGGCACCTAACTCCCACTGATGTCAATTGGGAATTAGGCACCTTTGAGGATAGTAGTCCTCATATTTAAAATGACTAACAGAGATGAGCTGATGATTAAAGTGGGGGAATGGCCACTTCCTTTTAAGACTGGCATGAGCAAAGAGATGCATTTAGCAGAGTAAAATGCGCTTGACTGATCCCTTTACAGCTACATTAGGCAGCAAGGGCAGAGTTTACATGCAGACTCCCGGCAGAACAAGATTACTCCACAAAGGAGTCTCACAAAGCTGGGAGACTGGGCAACAAAATGGCAGATGAAATTCAATGTTGATAAATAAAAGTAATGCACATTGGAAAACAATCTCAACTACACATACAAAATGATAGGGTCTAAATTAGTGGTTACCACTCAAGAAAGATCTTGGAATCATCCTGGATAGTTCTCTGAAAACATCTGCTCAATGGGCAGCAGCAGTCAAAAAAAAAAAAAAAAAAAAAAAAAATCGAACAATGTTAGGATCTGTTAGGAAAGGGATAGATAATAAGACCAAAAATATGCCATTAGATAAATCCATGGTACGCCCAAACCTTGAATAATGCATGCAGTTCTGATCACCTTGTCTCAAAAAAGATATTAGAATTGGAAAAAGTACAGAGAAGGGCAACAAAAATGATTAGGGGGTACAGAGCAGCTTTCATATGAGGAGAGTTTAAAAAGACTGGGACTGTTTCCGCTTGGAAAAGAGATGACTAAGGGGTGATGTGATAGAGGTCTATAAAAATCACAGATGGAGTGGAGAAAGTGAATAAGGAAGTGTTCTTTAGCCTCTCACATTACACAGGAACCAGGGGTCACCCAATTAAATGAATAGGCAGCAGGTTTAAAAACAAACATAAGGAAGTACTTCTTCACCCAGTGCACAGTCAACTCATTGCCATGGGACATTTTGAAGGCCAAAAGTATGGGTTAAAAAAAAGAATAAGTTCATGGAGGACAGGTCCATCAGTGGCTATTAGCCAAGATGACCAGGGATGCAACCCCATGCTCTGGCTTTCCTTAAACCTCTGATTGCCAGAAGTGGATGATAAGGGATGGATAACTCAGTAAGTTGCCTTATTCCATTCAGTCCCTCTGAAGCAACTAGCACTGGCCACTGTCAGCCAACAGGATAGCGGGCTAGATGGACCATTGGTCTGACTGAGTAGAGCCATTCTTCTGTTCTTTCAAATCCATACAGAGTAACACAGGTCAAGATTACTTTGATGTACTGCCTTGAGCTTGTTACTTTAAGACTTTGTGTATACTAAATAGTCCAAATAGCCATTGAAGTATGAAATTGCTTCAGTTTCCCTCCATGTGTGCAAAATACAGGTGAAGGCAGGTAGTTTGCTGGCTTTTGAACAGATGAAACAAGAGACCTGCTTGGTTAAAACCAGTTAGCACAATTCTATGCTAGTATCTGTCCCCTCCTCACACTCTCATGTTATATTCCTTGACACCGCACAATCCTAACTTAAACTCGACAGTTTTCCCACGTCTCAGCCTACAGACAACTGCTTCTACTTGGGATACTTGAGAAACACGTGCTGAAGATACCTAGAGACCTAAGTTCTTCAAGTTTGACTGGTAATGTAAAGTAATGGAACCTCATTAGCAAAAAGTGAGTTACATATAAAAGCCATTTTTATAGAACCATACAGCAGCTACATGCAAAGCTAGGATCTTACTGTAACCCTTGTCCTCACTGACTTCAAACTTCTGCGTCACCCTCTCCTTGTATCATGTACAAAATTAGATTGGATGCTGGTCGAGGGATAGCAGCGGAGTCTTTCATGTACGTGGGAGGTGCCTATAGCCCCCACAACGTTCTGAAGTGGCATTCAGCTGAGGGCTTATCTCCACAGGGAAGATTACTAGCATAGCCAGTGGTAGAATTCCCTATGTGGACACTTGTATCCACAAAAAGGAAGGCTCTTTTCTGATCTTTACACTGCTTTCAAAGCAAATTAAAAATCAGAAAACAAGCACTCTTATTCAGGAAGACAAGCATGCACATGGGAGTTTTAGTAGTATAGCTAGACCAGTAATTTTCTCCATCTGGACATCATGTCCTTACAGAAGATTAAAGTTCCTCATAACAAATGCTTAAGTTTCTTCTGTTCCAGAATTATTCTTTGGAGGGGCTGTGACTTGCTGGATGGAGTAAAGTTTGAAAGAAAAGAAAAAAAAGACCAGAGTGAAGTGTAAGCAGAAGCGTTGCCAGAACTCTGAACCAATGGGGGGAAAAAAAAAAAAAAAAACACTAGAGAAAAAAGTCTAACACGCCAATAAACTTATCCACAGGACTTAACTGCACCATCACTGGTTAGTCTCTTCCCATTAGTTTACCTCAGCTGTCAGCACAATTAGTTTCAAGTGGTTTTGCTTTAAAAGATGGTTTTTTTATATATATATACACACAAGAAACTCACTGAGGTCAGATGGCATAGCAAGCAACATTTAATCCTCTGTGCAGTGATAAGAAAGCAGCAATGGACACGATACACTGTGGCACATTCAGGGCCGCATGTGTGATGAGTGACTATGTGCCTCCATTTTTATCCCAATTTGAGGCACTTTGGGGAGGCCTGATTGTCACAGGCTTGGGGTGCTCAGCACTTTCTAGGTGATCTGCAGGGAACAGCCCTGCTTCAGGAGCCAGCTCCAGGTCCTCTTGGTTGCTCTGCTTCCCCTGCTCCACAGCAGTATGTGGGGGAAACGGTGGTAACATGAGGAAGCTGCCATGAGAGGGTGTGGGAAGGGCCAGGGCAAAAACAGCAGGAAGGGGAGATTGCTGCTGGTCAGCTATAGAAACCACAGCATTTTGCCTATTCTCCCCTCTGCACCATGATTCATGGGGTGGGACCCAGGCGCACCCTTCTTCCAAGGCATTTGCAAATGATACTGCACTGCTTGCACAATTCTGTTCTGGGATATGGGAACAAGGAATTTCAATGCCATACCAATGGCCGGCTCACCCCTAATGCTGTGCATGCCTGTTGATGGGACACTGAAAATCTTTGTAAATGCTCATGCGATAAGCCTGCCAGCAGATCACTCGAAGACATACAAGGGCATTTATAATGCCCCACCCTCACTGTAGTATCTAGGCAACTAAAGCTAACCTATGCTGTATCAGGGTATGTCTATACAGCACCTGGCTGTGAGCCTCCAAGCCTGGGTCAGCAGATTCAGGCTCTCACTACTGCACTACAAAGAATGATGTAGACTTCAGAGCCCGGGCCATGACATTTACAAGGCTATTTTTAGTCACCCCAGGCTCAGAGGCTCACTGCTGGGGGCTGTGTAGACATACCCTCAGTGGCTTGAAAGTCACAGGAACCACGGTCAACCAATCAGCAGCCACCATTACTTTCTTTCCCTGGATAGGAAAACACTCGCCACTTCAGGCAATTAACCCTCTATTACACCTGCACTGATGAACCTGCTAAGTTGCATAGCTTTTAACTCCCGTCAGTGGGAAAGGAAGAGACCTGTTTTACCATTACTCACATCCCCTGTAACCATGTGCTACAAAATTAGTCTGAAACAGTATTTATATTTGAGATGGCACACGTCAGTTTAAAAATAAAACGGCTATAAACTATTAATTTACCCCTATTTCAAGTCAGGTTATTTTTTCCCTTTTCGATTAGACGTGGCGGTACAACTTAGAAGAAAGTCTTGGAATTACACCAGACAGTAACATCATGGAGTTTAAATACAAAATCAAATACTTTAATGAAATTAGGGAGCATGGGAACAGCTCAGATATACCACTAAAACGGATACCACTGAGCTGCGGACTTGGGCTCGTTGTTTTTTTTTTTTTTTACACCTTCTGTTTTTAAACAAGCAAGCAGATTGACAAACTACCAATTCTTCAGAGTGTCAAAGATCCTGAGTATAGAGTTATTCAAAACACATAAAATGTATATATATGAAACTTCCCTATGAGCTGGTGGCCTGCACACAGCATTGCACGGATAAAAATATACTACTTTCAATACACAGAGCTAAATACTTTCACATTTATCAGAATTCTCTACACAAATCTTAAATTGATAGAATTCAAGTTTTGACTTTTCAGTATATAGCTTTCACTTGTATTAAACAAATGCTTATTTACACGGTGGAGAAAGTAGAAGGGCTAATAAGGCCATATTCCCATATTGTATTGTTAAACACTGCAAAATATATACACAAGTGTAACCTAATATAGGCATCAGTTCTAGAAATATCACCTTACATTTGTACAACATAATTGAGTCAGTATGAAACGACAGCTTTGTTAGCACCAAGCCACTAATGGTTTTCATGAAACGTTTTGAGCTTTCTTCTAGTTCCATCAGGAAGGGCTGGTTCAGCAGGGTTCTCTAATCGCTGAGCCAGGAAATTGGTGCTCTCAGTACTCCGAGTCCCGAACTAGACTAACACCATCGCACGACAGTATGCAAATATACCTATTACCAGAGAGCAGGCATAGGAGCAGCCACTACAACAGAGGCTCTTCGGTGTTTCTAAGAGCCGCTCCAGCAGCAGAACAATTAAGCCATCTACCAGATCAAGTCGTCCACATCATCATGTCTGTTCAGCATCTTTGTATTTGGATTCATGCTAACAAGCACAGGGTTAGAAAAGATTACTGATGCTAAGTGGTTTAGACCCAGGCTAACCCTATGCTGCAAGGGAAAAATGGGGGAAACCGGGCTCCACTCTGAAGCCCAAAGGACAGAAGAGAACCCTTTGTAGCTTTCATCTCCTATGCCTGCTGTGGCCAGGGTGGTCTCGGTCATAACGATGACCCGTACGCTCATAGGAGTGGGAACGCTCATGTCTCTCTCTATAGTAGTGACTTTTCTTCTTGTACTTCCCAGAATGATCAGAACGCTCTCGTGAGTGGCTCCGGGAACGTGAGGAGCTCCTGCTGCGGGACTTCCTTGGCTTGTGTGTCGAATATTTGTAGTCCTTTGACTTCTTGTAACTCCTCATTTTAGAGCCTTTGTAACTAGCACTATGGTTGAACTGTCTTGGGGGAGAATCACTGCGACTCCTGGAGCGGCTGTGGGATTTGGAACCACTCGATGTTGAGTAGCTTTCACTTTTTCTAAGACAGGGAAGTAGAAGGAGAAGAGAACAGTGAGTGCCTTAACAATCAATGCCCGATTACTTTACAACATTAAAAGCACACAGTAGGACAAGACAGATTATAGCAATCTTAGGTGCTACTTGGAACACAAGGAAAAAGGTTTTAGAAGAAAATGACTTGACACTGTCCTTTAAAATGCCACCCTTACTTACTTGTAAACTACAATTCAGGTTGAAAGCTGCCCTCAGAATAGATCTTACAAGAAAAAGCATCTTCTCTAAATACAGGGCGCTACTAATCTGATTAGTTGAACCAGCAAACCTTAGAAGATATTTCAATTAGATTTTAACTTTTGTCTGCATCACCTGGCTTCAAACAGAATACTTCCCCAGCTCACACCCCATAACTCATTAAAACACAGTATAAGTAATTTCCTGTAGGACTAAAATAGGTAACATTTGTAATCATTAGATCCGTTGTTGAATGGGTAAAAAACCCAGATGCTTTGAAATGCTGAACAGTAGCTTTCACAACATATTTTATTAATAATCCAGAAAGAAATCAGCTTCATAATTACAGCAAAAGGTTTTGGAAGAATTTTAGATGTATGGACTTTGGGGGTTCCATGATTACCTCTCATGGATATCTACATACTTGTAAATTGAGCCAATTTACCATAGATTTTTCTCTCTAATTTGTAGCCCTGAAAACAGCTTAAGGCATGAAAATCAAGCGGTCTTTCCTAGCCTGAGCATCACCCCCAGTAAGAGGCTTTGCAGGCCAAATTTGGACCTCAGTTTTGTTTGTGAAACCCCAGTGTTTGGTACAGGGGGCACAAGGTATAACGGAGGGAGAAGCTGAACATATTGCCATTCTGTTGATCTGAGAGTCAGAAGAGAATCCAGTTCCCTATCCCCCAAGCTTTGTTGTGTCTATGGTGAGGATAGTAAGAAGCAGTATAAACTTATTTTTGTCATTTAAGTCAGCAGAAAGGACTATGGGCACAAGGAGCAGATCTGCTGAGTAAGATGCCGTTCATATGCAGTTATTCCTCTAATCATAACTTCACGTGAACCTACACTGGCCACCATGTTGCACCTCCATACACTAGTCTCATTTCCAGAGCTCAAACGGGGTTTCTGTTTTATATAAATTGCTGTAGTTGTTGCTTCAGAGCCCACTGACTCCCAAAGCACCATTCTCTGGGATGGTAGTTTGCCATTAGCATAGCAGGTTACAAATGGGACTCAGCACTTCCACCCAATTCAGTACGTACCTGCGCTTAGGAGATGCTGATCTAGATGGTGATCTTGAATAACTCTGCTCTCGACTTCTGCTTCCACTTCTGCTCTCCCTTCCTTTCTGAATGCTATGAAGGACAGAATCCAAGTAAGATTTAGATTTAAGCGCTAGGGGGAAAAAAAAAAAAAAAAAAAAAAAAGGTAGTCTATATCATGTGGAATCTTACCCATTCACTGGGCTGTTGGAATTCATTCTTTTTGTTCCATCCATTTTTCTTTTGGCATTCTTCATCGCCTGCACAGCAAGTGGGGAAGGTTTATTTCCTTTACCTTCTTTTGGAGATTCTAAAAGAAAAATGTAAAAGTTTACACTTCATCCGCCCCCACATGCGTATCAAAGAGATGTCAATCTTTAGCGGGCAACCCAATGATAAGGAGTGGCAAGCAGTAGTTGAATGGGTCACCTGCCCTCACTAATGAGGGCAAGGATCGACTAATTACCAGATCCCTCTAGATACCCTTTGCTGTACATTCAGATAAAGGGTGAAACTTGAACACCTTTAGGTAAGTCACGAGTTATTCAAATCTAAAGTAAATTTCTGAGGCTGTAAACCTAGTACATTAAAAAACAAAACCCCCAAAACTTATCCTAAAACAGACTTTAAACAGTGAAAAAACCTTTAATAGAACTGCCTGAACCGGCATTTTATGTAATATGTCACACAATTTTCAATACCTTGGAAAGGCAGATACTAGTGTATCTTCAAGAGGGCTCTGTTAGGCAAAAGATAGTTTCCAAACATAGTTTTTTCCCAAGAGCACCTTCTTTAAAGGTGTTAAACTGGTATTCACAGATTTAGGTTGTATTTGATTCATTAAAAGGTCCAACTCTTTCCTCTTTGTTTCAAGGAAATTTAAATGCCAGATTTTTTTGTAAAGGGAATTTTAACTAGCCAGAAGTAACTAGTTTTTATACACACATTTCAGTTGAATAGAGAACAGGGCACTCTCCCTTCACACACAGCCATTCCTCCACCACCCTTCCCAGCGCATACAGTTACTGGAGCAGAAGCGTTTGAAAAGTGAACACGTTGGCTCTCTCCACTAGACAATGCTTTTGCTTGTTCTCCCACTACAACGAATAGTTTCGTGTCATGTCCCAATGCTGCCTTTCTTCTAGCACACATACTAACATGAGGCCAAGAAAAAGAATGGGAAAAAAATCTCATGAGGAGTTTGACTACCCCTTTCTACAGAGTGAGGACGCTGCAAAATAGCGGCATTTGCATCCTCATTTGGAATATAGCCAGCTTAATAAGGAATACCTGCAATCTAAAATAGCCTGACTGAGACAGGATTCTTACTCAAGTTATGAAGTCACTGTAATACTCCCAAAATATGGGAGAATGCAATGCAGTCCAAATATGCAAACTAGGTACATTGACACCAACCATTTTTAGGAACAGGGGAAAACCCTGACGTGTTCTCCAAATTGGGAGTCTTGTCGGGTAGCAGACCTTTAGCTAGTGCTTTTGCCTCTTCAATGGCTAGTTTTTTCTTTTCTACTTTGCTTTCCAGATAAGACAAGTCAACCTGCAAATGCACATTTAAAAAAAAAAAAAAAAAAAAAAAAAAATCAGTTCTCTGTACTGTTTCAATTGACCATCCATGCTTAGAAGAAGGGATACGAGACTCAGAGTCTGGAATCTGCTCCCAGAGAAGTGGGAGTTTTGCAATGGAAGCAGGATGTCTTACCCTATGATCTGAGAATACACATCGTATAAAACAATAGCGAACCTTTTTCCGAGTATACAGCTGCAGGATTTTTATACAAATCCCTTGAATTTCCTCCTCTGTTGCTCCAAACAGCAGAAACCAGTGAGGACGATTAGGAAGTGGGATCTACAATTGAGAAATCATACATTCAGTTTTCTATTTCTACATGAAAACCTTAATGTAAACTTAGACAAAATATAAATAGATCTTTCACCTCCAATGTTCTAGCTGCAAGGTAGATACAGGCACAAGCAATACTTTCTGGCTGGAATCTTACAAAGACATCTGTTCGTAGACTGTCATTCATGTAATTCCTGAAAGACACAATAAGGGAACAATTGCAACCCCCTGCAGAATGCCTCTCTGTTCTATTCTCTTCAATTCTACAGTAACTACTTCTCTGTGCATTCTATTACTAAGCTCAAATGCTATATTCCTGTAAATCTGAAGAGAAGTTAGAAAAATTTCTTCAAGGGGATGGATATGTGGTTGGGAATAAGTTTCTGACTGGCTGTCAGACAAATCAGTTATGAAAGAGAACCAATTTTAACTTTACTTTTCCCTCTAGATCTACTGGCCTGCTCTCATGCAAAAACAAATGTTTTTGTAGAGACCACATATAATCTGTAAAGAACTCAGTAATAGAAATCTAGGCTCAATCCCAGAGTGCAGAGAAGCATGCAAACTCAAAGCTAGTGTTCAAAGTTGCCGATCCTGCTGAAGTTCTCCGGAGAAATGCAATCCACTTCAGCGTGTACCCATTTCCACTGGAAAGTTTTTGGAACCTGTCCATTTTCCATTAGTGAGACAGCATCCAAGACAGAATCCATTTGTGATGCAAAAAGCTAGTCGTGGAAGAAATCCAGGTATTTGGGATCATCAGTGCAGAGGACAGTTCAGTATTCAAACAGATCTCCTCTTCTCTGGCATATGACAGTATCGTTTCCAAATGTCCCATTTCAACAAGGTTTCTTAAAATGAATATTCACAGAATGAGACAACTGTAAAATATTGCACATATTCCACAACAGTCAGTACATACTTTAAAATATTTTGATTTTAAATCCTCAAGGAAGTTTGTATTTTCAAAGTCCTTGCATCTGAATTTGTCAACCAATACAATGTTTAAAGGTATAACTTTTAAAAAGTATTTCTTTCAAGCAGCGTGTCAGGTGGGCAAGAGAGAAAACACCACCCAGAACAAAGGCCACCATATAGTTATACAAGCTTTCTGAGAAGAGAGTTTGAAATTGATCGTGGGGGTATGCAGCACACAAGGATGCCCAAACCAGAGCCCACAGCCCATTTAAAACCAGTTTACAGAAAGAGGAGGTGCTCATGAATCTCATTCCCATCTACGTGTTTTAGTCCTTTACTAGGTATTTCAGTTCTAATACATGGGGATCGACTGACCATTGGGAAAAAAGTGGCAAGTTAGAGGCTTAGTCTTGACTCTCCTTCACCTTGCCCATGAGGAAAGCTTAAACTAAGTCATGCTTTTCTAACACCGTTTTTTGCTATGGAGAAGACACTTTGAAGGAGATCAGAGAAAGTCTTTGTGAAATGAAGTGCAGCGAGAGAAGTAGTATTCACAAGGTATGAAGGATGATTGGGCTCCCTTTCCCAAACTGCTAAACAAAAACTAACTTGCTAACTGTGCAGCTGGCCTTTTGGGCTCTGAGTTTGAGGGCATGTAGAATTAAACATGTGTCACATTACTTCAGCTTTAAGTTGTTCTCTAAAACCACTGCACTTCAAACATTAGTTATACTGGATACCCATGACTTTCCAGGTACTGGAAGCAATGAATGGTTAGGGAATTGCTCTAATAGTTATTCCGCTACATCCCAAACAAAAAAGGAAATTTGTGCCTAATAGTCTTACTTCACATGTGAATTCTGAATGCAATTCAGAAAATGTCCAGTGTCATTGCTGTACTTCAGTTTGGAATTAAGACCTTCTACTCAAGTATTTTAAGTGTTGGATTAAATAACATACACAGATATGATAAAAACTGAAGTCTACCAGTTAGTTAATTCACCCAGAAGACTTAAATCCCACCTTAAATAGTTTTGGGTTTTTTTTTGCATTTTAAAAAGGTACAGCATCTTTAACATAGTTAAAGCATATTAACATTAACAGTTTTCAAAATTTAAACAATCAAGTTCTAAAATATACAATAGAGTCAAGGGCACAACAACAAAAATCAAAAGTATAAGCACAAGAAGCAGTTGGCCAGTTACTATACTATCGTATTTATACCACCTGTCTAGAGTCAGCCTTCTCTTTGTAGAGCCTGCTTTGGTTTGACTGAAGACGCAGTTATCCCTGCACCATAGCGCTTGGGCAGCAGAGGAGAAGTCTTAGTCACTTACCCTCAGAGGCTACCCTTTGATTAAAAGAGTACAGAAAAGAAAAGTCAAAATAGGTTCTCCACCAAACAGATCACAGTACCAGAGTTCAGTCAGCAGAAATATGACCTTTAGATTCATTATTCCAATTTTTAAATTATGTCATTGTTTCATAAGTTAGAAGTTTGTTACAATCTGGAATTTTTACTTCGATACCCATCCCCAAATGATTCTCTTCACTACAGTGAAGCAACAAGACAGGCAGAGACGTTTCATGGCAAATGCAAAAACACTGAGTTATCCAGTCTTAGTAGCTGACATCTTGGATTATCCATGTGGATAAAAAGGATTTATGTCGAGAGTTCCTGATGCCCTTGTTGCAACCAGCAGCTCAAGTGTTGGGAAAGTCTGTCTCCCAGCATCAGCGACGGACAAGAACTGCACATATGATTTACCCAAAGAAACAACCACTTAACATTTTCACTTTAGAGGGAGGGCAAAGGGTAGGAGAAAAGGGAAGAAAGAGCAAGGGTTGAGGGGTTTAAAAGCTATCTTACCATTTAAGACAGTGCCTGAAACTTAGAGGCCGATCAACATTTGGGTAGTAGGTTGGGGCACTCCAGGAAACACTGGAACTGTCTATTCCATGAACATAGTTGTGGGCTACACCAATGTTGCCCAGAGTGCCTCAAATGACATATTTCTGCCACTGCCCTGCTGGTCTCGTATAACAAGATAGATCAACTTACCATGAAGTCTGGACCAGGTGTTGGTTACGTTCACATTCTAATACCTGAAGGTACATAACGATTATCTGGAAGATATGGGTTACTGAGTTATTATCAAGAATCTCTAGAGCCAAGTATTTAATTCAGAGGGGATGTCCATGTAGAATCTGCTATTCTGTTCTAGATTTTAACATTCTCAAATATCCACAGAGAGAGTGCTTGTAAGATGCCAAATGTTTACCTGGGTAGTTTCTACCTTCAATTACAAAAGAGGGAAAGAACAGGCTCCAAAAATGGCTGTGCACAGCCAAATCTGACCTTCCTCATACTCCTCCTTCTGTGCTCAGTCATCCTATTCATCTAGAAGTCTTGCCTTCCACTTAGTTTTCAAAATAGGTATGCTTTTCCTATAGAACTCAACATTCCTCTTTTAGCTGCCACATGGTAGGAAACACTGCCAACTGGAAAAAGTGGCACCAATCCACCACAAAACACCTCTATTGGAAGGGACTAAACCTAGCCAACATTTCCCCCCCCCCCCCCTTTTGCTTATGTAGGACTTAGCAGAATAGGTTTAAAAGGTTCACAGCAGCATACAAAACAAAGTTTTTTGTGAACCACATTGAAAAAAGATGGTGGATAAAACAAAATGATTACAGAAAATTCACAGGGATTAGTGGGTGAAGGAGTACACTCATTCCTGTGATTGGTACCCCAGTAAATAAGGAGGCTCAGAAAGAATGGCAGTGGGCAGAGAAAGTTATCTACACATTTTTAATCAGGGGGCACTTGATCTCAAATTTAAAGAGCATTTACACTACAGCAACCTGAAGAGGTCTGAAATAGTACCCCATTGCTGCAAGACAGAGAGCAGATACCTGCAGGGCAAGGAAAAGGAGAACCCTTACACTACTTTAACCTTCTATTAGATTCAAACAGCAGTGCTGACCAGCTCATATGGGGAGCAGAGTCCGGCACACTTTGGGGAACAGCATTCCTGGGACTGAGAATTTCACACATCCCACCAGTAATATTATAATCAGAGCTAGATTCTACAAAAGGGATATTCGAGAGCCTTAGTCAAAGAGGAGTTATTCATATTGCTTCAGAATTTAACACCAAAATTACCTGCTTATTCAACAATAAGTTGTTTTCATGCTATGACAAATTGAAGAATCCAAGTACAGTTAAGTCTAACCAGTTCTTAACATCTGCATCCATCTCCAATCTTCACTGACCAATGAGATACAAGACCAACTATTAAGACTCTCTTGAATGAGAAACAAGATAGCAAGATCACTGTAAACTAGCTTCACTGTGTTCAGTAGTGTGGAACAAGCAGCTTTTAACCAGTTTAATAGTCTACCCAGAACAAGCAGAGTGTGAAACACACACAGTTTTATAAGTTAGCTGAATATCGTACAAACCTTATGAGGGTGCTTTACATGAACGCAGAACCCCAGCTCCTTTAAAACTCTTCTCTCTGCCTTTATGATTTGGTTCTTCAAATTAACATAATCTTGATCCAGTAGTAGAGGTACAGGTTTTCTGTAAGACATTATTTCAGAATCCATCGAGTAAGAATGAACTGCCAATATTAAAAGATACCCAACAATCTTACTTGGACACATATGCAGGTTACTATATTTTGATGCAAACTAGCTAGTATTTACAACAGTACAAGCATTTTTCCAGTTAAGATAAAATAACCAGATTCATGTTTTGGTTTTCATTCCCCAAACAAGGTTTTACCCCATGTTCCTTGAGTCATGATGCATCTGAACTCCCCCATAGGCACAGCAACAATTATGGCTAGCTAGGCTACTAAATTCAGGCTCTCATGTTCAGTAGTCCCCACAT
This sequence comes from Emys orbicularis, assembly GCF_028017835.1. NCBI lineage: Eukaryota > Metazoa > Chordata > Testudines > Emydidae > Emys > Emys orbicularis. The sequence continues at coordinate 16,602,092 of NC_088704.1, forward strand.
TTAAACAACCGGCCATGAAGAAAGCGAACATTTTTCAGATTCTAAACTTACTTTCTCTCTCTTAGATGTCGAAGGCGATGGAATACGTTAATTACATCTCTTATGCGCCTCGGTGCTTCTTCAATTTTGGATGCCAGATGAACACAGGCCATTGACACATGCTGAAATATAAGTATTGCAACATACTGATGTTTTGCAAAATCTGGAACTGATCGCCTCCAAGAGCTTTAGGAGGGATAACAAGAGAAAGTGGTGGTAAAAACAAGAAATATTCCAAATTTTAAGTTAAGTATTTGTTACAATGTAGATGTGTAAAACTGTGTTTAACTAAACAACATATCTATAGCTCGAAAGTTTCCTGTACACATAGTTCAACAACAGGGCATAATACATGCTCTCAAACATGAGAGAAATCAAATGCATAGTGCATTTTCTAAAAGAATCCTTACCTCCATGGAATGCTTCACAAAAGATTTTGTATAAAAGAAACGTTGAAACAGCACCTGCCCTGTAGCCATTGCCACCTAGAGAGAAAGGAAGAAATGGTAATCCAATATTAACATCCCCATACAGGGTTCTAGAGCAAAATGAATTACACTACAACAAATTTGAGTCCCATAAAAACCATTAGAAATGCCTGACTCAGCAACAAACAGCTCACAAAGAAAAAAAAAGCGTATAACACCATAAACACCTAGAACTATAATGTGCAGTCTTAGACTAGACAATAGAAAAGTACCAAACAAAATATTTTATGGGGACACTCAAAAATAGTTATGAGGGTGGACACTACAGTCTAAACGCCCCCCAGTGCTCCACCATCTATGCAAACACTCCTACTTGTTTATTTTTGGTTCTATGTTCGTTGTGCAATATTAAAAGGCAACCACCAACTCAAAGCGAGTCATTTTAACCGTGAGTCAGCACTAAATGTCAAGCATTACCACCTGCCCCCAAGCTCCCCAGCCAGCCTTTGTGGTTTTACAATCACATAGCCATATTTAAAAAGACTCCCTTGTTGCCATATTAAACACACTCATATGCAAGAAAAGATGGCTAGAGAAATTAAAACAGCTAAAATAAAGATTATTGGTAGCAGCATTAGGCAAAAAAAAATTTTTTTTTTTAAATTGAAGGTCTCATCAACCTTGTTTCAGCCATAGTGGCATTTTTGTAACCGCTCTCCCCTCCAACCATCATAGTAACATTGAATCTTTGTCCCATTTTCTTTAATGGGAGGAATTGAAGCTCACCAGGGAAGTCAACTGGCGACACGTCATACGAGAAAGCAGTTAAGAAACCCCATTTGAAAGGCATTGCGAAATCATGTGCGTTACCACCCGCAGCAAAGAAAAAGCGTGAGGGGGGCATCTCCTTTTAGGAAGGGCCCTGGAGGGCTGAGCCAACCCAGGCCCTGGCTTTACCGGAACAGATGGTTACATCATTCACTTCCTGTCTCAGCAGAGCCGGCCGGGACAAAGGGGGGGGGGGGAGAGAAGAGAGAAAGCCGGAATGCTGCCCGTAAAGGACACAACAGGGCCAGTTTCACACGCCTGGTTCCTTGGTAAACAAAAGGCCGGCGGCGTCTCGTGATCCCTGTTCCACTTTCCCGACTGCAAACGCGGCTGCGGGGCCCGGGACCGAGCCCGTCTCCCCCGATAGCTGCCGGGTCGCGCGTTACCTAGTTTCTAGGATTAAAGGGGGAGTTTGTGTGAGTGACGCAGCGGCCACTGGGCACCAGCAGACGGCGGGGCCCTGCCCGGAAGGACAAAGCGCGACACTCCCAGGCAACAAAGGCCCAGCGCCCCCGGCTGCCGCGGGCCCAGAGCGGCTCCCCAACCCCCTCCTCCTCCGGCCCGCGCCGCCCCCGCCTGGGCCTCGTTCGCTCCCTCAGACCGGAAGCTGCTCCTCTCCCCCGAGCGTCTTTCACCCGCCGCGGGCCCGGCCCCGAAGCCCGGCTCACCTGCGGGAGCCGCAGCAGGATACCGGCCGCCTGGATGAGCTCGCAGCCGGTGACGCGCAGCTGGGTCTCGGTGTCGGGCTCCAGGCCGCTGCCCATGGAGGGGGTGAAGAGCAGCGCGTCGTCGGGCAGCAGGCAGTTCTCCAGCGTGATCAGCACCCCCGAGTACAGCCGGTCCCCGATCAGCACTGCGCCGGGGCCCGGGGCTCCGCTCCCCGACGGGGCCGGCCCCGCCGCCTGAGGCCCGCCAGGGCCCCCCGCTACCACGGCCGCCGCGCTGCTCGTCCCCGCCGCCATCTTGGGCCGCCGCCTCACCTCTCTCTCGCCTTCCCCCTCTCCAGCCGCCTGAGCCGGGCGGTGTCCCGCCCATTTCCCCCTGCGCTCGCCTCCCATTGGCGGGTGATAGCGAGGCGCCGCTCTCGGATTGGCCTGCCTGCCCCCGCCGTGACGCTGGTTCTGCGGCCTGATGCAAGCGGCGTGACGCAGCGGTTGGGAATTCGAAACAGGGTGGAGCGGGCGGAACTTCCGGCGTGCCTCGCGCGCCCCCTCCCCCACCCAGACAAAGCCTGGCTCGCCCCCACCGACCAGGCCCGAGCCAGCCCTTCTCCCCCCCAGCACACGCCAGCGGGAGCCCCCCACGCTGGGGGGGGGGGGGGGGGTTGAAAGACTCATTGAAACAGATGCTGGGGGTATGGACAGGGCCCATGAGAGAAATCTGGAGCCCCACTTCTTCGTGTTCACTGGGGTCCGCCCCTTCCACTTACAGACAGTTGGGGGGCCCTGGGACAATTGCCCTCCCCACACATTTAACAGGAGCCTTAAGGGGTACTCCACCCACATTTTAAAGCTTTTCTCTGCTATGCTGGAGGGCAAGAAGCTTTGTTTCTTGACTCCAGCAGCCGGGGCTTTAAGTAAAACAAGTCTCCCAAGGCTCACCCCCAAAATCTTGAATTGGCAGCACTGACCAGCCTCCCCACAACTGTAGTTTTGTTATCTTGCACTGCTATGCCTTATAAGAGTTCAAGCAGGAATTATCTTCCACGGCAGCACTAGCACCTGCATTGAACAGACTCCAGCACACAGATTTCACTGGAAGATATATCTGAGTGTAAGCCTCCTTTTGCTTCAACTTTAGCTAGGACATTTATAATACGGTGGTGCTCCCCTGAAGACCAGAGTCTTGGAGGATCCAGGGTTTTAAAGCCTTTACACAGACAGAGGTCCCAGTTGCACTACAGCTTTTAAGTGCAAGGCCTGCTCTACACTAAAAAATTATATCTAGTTAGGTACATCGCTCAGGGCTGTGAAAAAATTCACACCTTGAGCAATTTACGTAGGTCCACCTAACCTCAAGTGTAGATTACAGCAGGGTTGATGGAAGAATTCCTCCATCCACCTAGTACCATTCTTGAAGAGTGGATTAACTAAATTGATGGGAAAAAAACCTTCCATCAATTTAGGAAGGGTCCACGCTACAGTAGCGCAGCTGTAGCGTAGATATGGGCTTAATCTCCGGTTCCCCTGACTCGGATACAAGTATAGTATAGACTGAACCAATGAGAGATTAGCAACTCTGTGGATACGTTTTAGGCAACACATCACATGTAAGCTTTCCCTACTTTAGACTGGCCAGTTTAATTTTTAAACTAATTTGAAAGACTGACCGCTACACTTGAATATAGTCTAGCTGTGCTGCACTCTTTTACATATTCTAGTTTAAAAAAAAAGCTAGATAACTCCACATTTTATGGCATGAAGCTAGATGGCACAATACTTAAGAAGGCATGGTTTATACTCCTAACAATCTGAATTTCTGGTGATTTCACTAGCCCTTTTTCATTTTTTTTTTTTTTAAAAAGATGCCTTCACATGCTTATTCTCATGGACTGACTACTTATTTTAGTAGAACTCTACTAGCTGCAGCACAAGCCTTACTAAAGCCTTTAAGATTTTCCTTTTTTCTGCTTTTTGGCAGGTACTTCCATAGTTATCTTATGCATCACATATTTAAGCCATAGCTTTGCAATATAACCTCATTAACATTGAGTGCCACATAAATGTTTTTTTTACTTGCATCTATGTGGGATAGTTGTCAACATTTCAGGAAGCATTTAAAATGCATGTTATTGTTCTGTGACACCAGAAGTGACTATTCAGATATTTTCATAATACATAAAAAAACCCTTTATTAGATTGTTACAGAACAAAAATGTTTACACAATGTTTTTACATAGAGTGACTTCTGCACAGTAGGGTTTATCCCTGTTAAGCTTAGATTGCAATTTTGACCAAAACCACTAAGGAAAAAGAACCGCCCTCTTGAGTTTACAAGCTAGCTGTCTAAGTCTTCCTTCAAATACATGATCTTTTTTGTACTCTGGGGTGCAAACTTACTTTGCAATACAAGCCTCTGCTTAGAATAGGCAGCTACAATTGTAGGTTATGCCTGTCACTTCAATAATGGTGCACAATTCGTGAAAATATTCCTTCTGGTTCTTTTCCATCCCCAAGGGCATCAAGGAAGCCTTCTTGTCTCCTCCTTTGGGCTAAGGCAGCTAGGGACTTGAATGTCTTTGGCTCATAAATAGCCAGATCAGCAAGCATTTTCCTGTTCAGCTCCACTTGGCACTAAATGCAAGAAGGATGGTCAATGAAGAGCATAGTAATAATACTTTTACAAATGTTCATTGTTAAGTTCTTAAGTGCATTACTATATACAAGTTTCATTAAAACGCTAATATTTAATGGCTGTTTTAGGCAAACGAACATATGATTTTACTGCCTGGGAAAACCTCACAAGATACACATCTAATTTTTGTGAATATCCCAAGGGGAAAGTGTCATACAATTCAACAGCAGCAATTTTATACTACAGCATATGATATAAAACAGATAATCATGGATTTTCTAAAACCCCTTTCTAACAAATTCCAGTAGCTACAGTGGGGAGTCTCTTACTACGTAGACTTACATAAAGGAAGTGCCTGATCTTGGATGTTCTAGTTTTCAAATTCCAGCAAACAAGGTATATATGTTCCAAATGGATGGGAATTCTTATTGAAATAATGTTTTGCACTTTTATAGTGACTTCCATCTAAGGTTCTCAGTGCTCCTTTGTAATGTATTCTATCCATTTTAGAGGTGAGGAAATGGATACACAGAAATTGACTTGGCCAGAGTTGCACACGTTGTCCATTTCAGAGTTGGCAATAGAACTTGGGTCTCAGTTCCTAGTCCTGTGCCTTAACCATCCTTACATTGTATTTCAGATTATGCAATAACATCCAGAAATATTCTCAGCCCATCCATTTATTTTCACCTTTAAATAAAAAGCCAAGTTTGAGTTTCAGGGCCCAATCCCATGAAGTGCTGCACACCAACAATTCCCATTGACTTCCACAGGAGTGGTGGATGCTGAACTCAGGATCAGGCCCTTAAATGGGTCTCAAAATGGAAGGACTTCAGGATCGGTCCCTTTATAGACTACATAGGGCAACGAGTGGATGATCTAAAATGTCAAGAGATTATAGAAACCAGGTCTGCTTCTTCTGGAAAATGAAACTAAGGACCTCTCTGTTGGACAATTCTAAGATGCAAGGGACACTGACTTTCTCTGAAATACCTGTTCCTTTGTCTCAGTTTGATGGAACTTCTATGCCGAGTACTTTATTCCATTAGTTACCAAGAGTGACAAGAGAAAACAATGGAAGCACTTTAACAGTTTGATAACTTTAGAATAAATCTGATTTAATTAGTTCAGTAGTTCTCAAACTTTTGTACTGGTGACCCCTTTCACATAGCAAACCTCTGAGTGCGACCCCCCTTATAAATTAAAAACACTTTTTTATATATTTAACACCATTATAAATGCTGGATGCAAAGCAGAGTTTGGGGTGGAGGCTTACAACTCGCGACCCCCCATGCAATAACCTCGCAACAAGCTAAACCTAAGACCAACAAACTTTTCCAATTCTAATGTGAAGCTTTGAAACAAATCCCCGTTTGTTTTAAGAGAGCACTGGAGTGCTAAGAATGTAGCAGCGAAACTGACTGCATTTATTTTTGTTGTCCAAGCTGACTGAAATGCACCAGTCTAATTAGTGAAAAGTAATTCGGATTTTTAAACTCACTTTTAGTAATTCAAGGTTTTATTTGTTTTATATTTTTTAGATCTCAAGGTATTAAAAAAGGCAGCTATTACTCTGAGCACCTGACAGTAGCATAGGTAACATCTTTTATTTACAATAAACAATGTAAACTGACACTGTCCCTTTAAAGAATAAATGAAAAAAGTTCTTCTGGTCACATAAATCTATAGTGAAGAGGTAGGAACATGTTATGAGTCTTATGTTGAGCTCTTATGCTGCCAAGATAAAAGAAGGTCACTTGTAGCAGAAATAGATACAAGTATAAAACATGACTACATTATTGCAGTAAGCAAGAAAAACCCTACACAACAAATTTCATATTTATCACTCATCAGCTGAGCTGAGAGGTTTTCTGGGTGTTTTATGGAATGACTGATTGAAAGACCAATTCAGTGCAATTCTTCTTCAAGCAACACACTTACCTTAAGCAGATTGCCTGTGAAAGCTGGATACTTCAAACCATGTTCAAGAGAAGCTGCTTCAATCCTCGTAATCCAAAGCTTTAAAAACACAAAGATTTAAATATAAAAATAAGAATATTCTAGTTGATGCTTTCTTTTGGTAGAGAATTAGACATATGGATGTGCTCAGATTCAATAAATACAGTGTGTCCTGACCAACATTTCTTCACTGCTAAAATTCTGATGAAACATGAGCTACTGCAGAGCCAACAGGGGCTACTGCACTTGCCTTGAACTTGCAGAACTACTCTTTCAACAGCAGTTTGTAAAGCATTTGGGGATACCCTGAGTAGGAAAATGGCTATATAAAAATGATTCTAGTCTCCCAGTTTCAGTGTTTACATCTATCATTTTGGTTTGTTTTTTACCGCTCTCATGAATTTCTTCTTTTCTCTTCTGGCCTTTGTTGACTTCACAAAAGCTCTCCGAACACTTCGTACAGCCAATCTATAGCAGCGGTTCTTTCTTCCACGAAAATGCTAAGGCAAAAACAAGATGTTCCAGTTCAATTATTAACTTTATAAGGCTGTAAAGCCCTTCAGTAATATGAATATAGAAGATATCACTTTGCATTTCTATAGAGCCTTTCATTAAGAGGATCTCAAAGCACTTTACAAACATTAGTTAAGCCTAATTTTACAAATGGGGAAATAGAAACTCAAACATTAAGTAACCTGAGAAAGACCATAGTTTCTCACTGGCTGGACAGAGCACAGAATCAGTTTTAGTTTTCAGTCCCAGATTCTAACAGTGGGCCAAACTCACACTAACTTTTTGACTCTTAAAAAACAGAAGGGGCTGTGCCTCTATGCAAAAAGCAGGAAATCAATTGGGAATCCCCATCCTTAGTAATGTCTCATAGCTTGAGCCACTTCATGTACCACTGATGATCTTATATCATCTGTGGAAACCACCACAGTTGCATATATGGAAAATTAACACTGGGCAAGTGCACCATGTGATTAGTCTGCCCTCCAACAAGTGTCCCCACAGGCTACTTATGATACATGGCTAGATTGGGACCCACAAGTGTAGGATACGCCCATTTCATTGTAGGCAATGCCCTGCTCAATGCTATAGCAGGTGATAATGTCACTAAAGCTACTGACAATATGCCATTACAGAAAATTCCTTTTTAACCCTACATGCAATAGCTTAAGAGATACTGTCCACTTAAGTCATATTGTAAAGAAGTATCTTTACCGGTTCTAACAACACCTGAAGATGTACAAATATAAATGTACTTATCACTGTTAATGCTCTTTACCTTTTGCATTTTGATCAGTTCAAAAATTAAGTCAATTTAGCCAGTTTCATTGTTTATAGTTTGAGTTTCAAACACTGAGGGAAAGTTTGGTTAAGGCTTTATCAAAACTAGTTTCTATAGCAGTGGTTCTCAAACTTTTGTAGTGGTGACCCCTTTCACACAGCAAGCCTCAGAGGGCGACACCCCTTATAAATTAAAAACACTTTTAAAAATATTTAACACTATTATAAATGCTGGAGATGAAGCGGTGTTTCAGGTGGAGGCGGACAGCTTGCGACCCCCCAGGTAATAATCTCGCAACCCCCAGTTTGAGAACCCCTGTTCTATAGAATTTATATTTCTGGTGACCAAATTTAAGTTCACACTGTCCCTTTAACCTTATATGTGCAAGCAAGGCTCAGTTAGCCATCTAGTCCCCATTTATACAGCAACTATGGACAGCCAATAATTCAGCTATTTTCCTTTAAGCCGTAACATCATGCCTCCCTTTTGTATAAAAAAAAATAAAGGGTGAGAATTTCTGGTTCTATTATGGAGAAGAGCACAGCCTTTGGGGGAGACCAGGGTGAAAGCTTTATTTATGCTCTCTGCCATTGCTACCCACCATGCACTGGGCAACTCAGAGAGGAACATGAGTGTCACCTTCAGGCCCAGAGGAAGGACAAGACTAAGTGGACGGGGTGTGGGAGGAAGCAACTAACAAAGAGAAAGGGATACACCCACCCCTTCTGCTCCTTGGGGACACGACACCCCCCCCCCCCACACACACACCCTTTCTGCTCCTTGGGGACACGACACCCCCCATGCCCCCTTTCTGCTCCTTGGGGACGACACCCCCCCCACACCTTTCTGCTCCTTGGGGACACGACCCTTCCCCCCACATCCCCCTTATGCTCCTTGGGGACACGACACGACCCTCCCCTCCACGCCTTCTGCTCCTTGGGGCCAGACACCGCCACCCGCTTCGGGTTCGCGGCGGGGCTGGGAGCGGCGGGCTCTGGCCGCCAGGTGGGGCGAGGGCAGGAGAAAGCGCCTGGCTCCCAGCAGATGCGCAAAGGGAAGCGAGGCCAGGCCAGGCAGTCGCCGAGCCCGCGAGCGGGGCTGGGGAGGAAAGAGGCCCGGCGGGTACCGGGAAGCGGGCCGCGGAGGGCGGCTGGACTCACTCACTCGCGCATGCTTGAGCACCGCCTGCACCCTCCAGAAGCGGTCGGTCAGGCGGCTCCGCAGCCAGCAGGGCGCGCTCAGGAAAACCATCGCCCCTCCGCCTGGCCGGCCCCAGCCCCCTGCGCGCGGCGCGGCCGGGAGCACGCGGGCAGGCGCGGGGAGCGCAGGGGGCGGGGCCGGGAGCACGCGGGCAGGCGCGGGGAGCGCAGGGGGCGGGGCCGGGCGGGGCCGGGCGTCCGCGCCGCGGCGCAGCTGCGGGGCGTTAGTTGGGACGCGCGGCGCGGCGCTGCTGCGCGAGGGGAGGCCCGGCTATAGGGGTGGGGGGGTCTCAGCGGCTCATGCTAGGGGCTGGGCAGGGATTCCCATGTGCTCAGTTTTGGGGGGCAGGAGCAGAGGTGCTGGGCTTGGGGGGGCTGCCTCACCCCCTGGCTTGAAGTGGTTTCCATCCTATACAGGGTTTACAGTTTGGTTCAATGGCTCTCAGCACTCCCACTATACAAATGGTTCCAGCCCCCCTCGGCAGGAGGTCACAGCTGCCCAGATATTTGGGGGGGGGGGGAGGGAAGAGCAATAGTTGACAAGATTGGGGAGAAATGTATATCTGGGCACATGAGTGCCCCCCGCTCCCCAAGCCAGTTATTTGTGCTGTCTGGAAAGCTGTGCAGATGGCCTGCAAGGTAGATAGAAAAAGCAACAGGTGGGGCTGGACATGCTGCCTGTTATTGGTACCCAGCCCATCTCTTGATGAGATTTTCAGTGTTTATAACTTTGCCAAACTTTAGCTGGTGGAACTGAAGCTTTCCCTGCCAGGTGTCTCCTCAAGATGAATTAAAAAAAAAATGTAGCCAAAAGAGTTCAGCTGTTTGTGAGAAGGAGGAAAAAAACGTTCCCACAAACTTTTCTTTAGGACGCTCTAGTGTCCTCATGCTTTGGAGCAGGGACTTGAAATAAGTCCTTTGAGCCAATGATGAGCCATTTGCTGTTCCCCGAAAATCCACTCTCACAGCTGCAGCTGAAATCAATGGGAGCTGTGCTTTGAACATATAAAGTGCTGCATAATGCTAAGTATTCTGGAATATCAAGTCCCAGGTGTCAAATAACTGGGAACCCAAAATTAGTAGATACTTTTGACTTTAATCTCTTTGTGCCTTAGTTCCCCCTCTGTAAAATGAAGATAACAACATGCCCTCATCTCCCAGGGGTGTTGTGGAAATTAATGTTTGTAAAGCACTCAGATGCTATGATGATGCTATTGTATTAATTTAGAGGGAATAAATGGACCCAAAGAGTTAAAGGTGTTAACATGACCCAATCACTGTCCGACATTAAACAGTCTTAAACAAGATTCAGGGTCGCTGGTACACAGATGTCTTTTGCACCTTTTCCCATCAACATTTGTTTTTATAGGTTATTGTGACATTTTCTGAACTTTTATTCACTTTTCACAGTTGAACTCACAATTAGGGTAAATTTATATGCCCGGTTATCACAACAGTACCATACAAAAGCCCATGAGGAAATTAATAATTCTGTTTTCAGAACAGGGTTTGAATAGTGTGCAATAAAGGCCTGGAGCCACCCATTGCAAAATGTGGAGAAAACAAAATATGAAATAGCTGCTCATTAAGTGAGCACCATCCATTCTGTGCACTGAATGAGGCAGGGGTCTTGTGGAAAAAACAGTAAATGGGTAGTGTAATTGAAGCCCATAATGCATATGCACAAGGGGGCTGAATTAAGGTTACACCGGCAGCCTTAATTCTGGCATTTCCTAACTTTTGACTGTGCAACCTTAATATTATTCTTTTAATTTAGGACTTTTTGTGTAATATATGTAGATATAGTTTATAGGTTAGATATACTGTACATAATATTATTGATACACAGTATACCATAGATATAAATTGCAGATAAGATGTTTGTAATATTAAAATAGGGGCTACATCAGATGAGACTTTTGCCCTGGTGTCTGCCAAAATTTCTCCTCCTATCTGCATATACATACACAGTTGTGCAGCATGTTGTGTGCCATTTCTGCAGTCATTACCCCAAGGGTGGTTGCATTTCAGTGGTGAAGTTATTCCATTCTGTCATTTGTTCGGATTTCATAGGTAGTTGTGCCCTGAAGAGCTCTTTTATGCCAACTGGCAAAGGGCGTACTGTTATGTAACCATAAATCCCAGCAGATCTGACAAACTCAGTACATCCAACACGCTCTTGTCAGAATATTTAGCCAAACCGTTCTTGTGAGGTGTCATGAAAATGGTGACATGCTGGTCATGAAAGCATTGTGTGATGTGGGTATGGGTTGCGTATAAACAGTTATGTACGTGTGCTGGAAATGTGTTCTTAAAAGATGTCGTGGAGGCAGTTGATAAACAAAGGAACGTGGGTTACGTGTCTTCATGGATCAGGCTAACAGGCAGATGAGAAAACCTCATGGCCTGGTTACAAGAAAAGGACAATAAAAGTACATATACATCTAAGGTAAACAAAGTGATCAAGGCAAACGAGAAGGCGAATTGACCAGAGGAGGAAGAAGGGGCTTGGTGCCTGCACCCAGAGGAAAAAGCAGCAGGGGCACGGGTGCCGACTTTTCAAAGTGCCGGGGGGTGCTCGACCCCTGGCTCTGCCCCAGGCCCCGCCCCCACGTCATCCCTTCCCCCAAGGCCCCACCCCACCTCTTCCCGCCCAGTTCCTCCCCCGAGCGCACCGCATCCTTGCTCCTTCCCCCTCCCCCCCAGCTTCCTGCATGCCGCGAAACAGCTGTTCACAGCGGGCGGGAGGGGCTGGGAGAGATGGGGAGGTGCTGATCCACGGGCCTGCCGGTGGGTGGGAGACACTAGGGGGTACTCCAGCCCCAGATCACCCACGGAGTTGGCACCTATGAGCAGGGGAGAAGAACTTTGTCTGCGTTTATTTTTCAAAGAATACATTTCAAAGGTTTTCTGACTGTAAAAGGGAATCAAAGGGACTCCTTGGTTATCCATCACTTAAGGCACAAAAGGGGCCAGCACTTTTGGAATCTGTGAAAGCTGGTTCCTCAACCATGTGGGTTGAGGATGCTGAGAACTGACTGGAGGTGAGAAATTGCCTGAGACTGTTAAGTTTTAGACACTAGAAAGCGTGTTTTCTTTTGTTTTATTTGTAACCACTTTCTGTTTCTATTATCTCCGCTCAGTATCACTTAAACCTCTGCTCTTTATTAATAAACTAATTTTAGTTTTACCATAAAGTCACTCAGTGCTGTTATATTAAAGTGTAGTGTGCAGTCTCGGATGTGCCAACAGGCTAGGGTGTATTCTGTCTCTTTCGAGATGGTGGACTTGGTATTTCTGTGGTCATCTGGTGACAAGAGGTGGATGCTGCAGAGGAATGGTCCAAGGGGTTCGGGGACTGGGGTTGACTGAATGTTACCTGCAAGGCAAGGTGAAGACTGGCAGACTCTCGAGGAGTTTGCTGGTGAGGCAGACAGACCGGTGTGGCTGGGCCCTAACACACAGTTTAAGCTCCAGCAAAACTCTCCCTTGCTGAGGCAGATGAGTAAAATATTGGCTTATGATTCTGGGCACAGCGGGAAAGTGTCACAGTGGTGAATAGGTACAAGCAAATGAATGAAAAATCAGTCTGGGAGGTGCAAATTTTTCATAGCTGAAACCTTTCATGACCGTGTAGACTTCCTACCTGATCATTGGCCAGCAGGGGTTATCTCCAGTTTAGTGTCCCTCTCTCCCTGCAGATGGGAAGATAATGAGGCAGTATTGGATTCTGTAAATCCGGCATGTTGCATAGAAGGAAGGCAGGGATCCCTACTCCATGCTTGGGAAGCTACCTTGTCGCATCCCCCAGTCACCTACAGTGCTGAATGTAGTCACCCAGACTGGGGGACATGCCTCTCTTTGGTTTCTGGCAATGTAAGACCAAGCTCACTTTGCTGAGATGATTACACTAGAAGAGCCTGTAGGAAGGACGTAGGTGACCCGACAGAATTTTGTTGTGATTGCTGCACACTGCTAGTTTACACCTTCTAAAGGTGTTCACATTGCCAGCAATCTCTCCTCATCTGAACTGTTGGCCCAAGCTTTGACATGTCTATTCTAGGCCCTACTAACTGCTTTGTGCATGGGACCCCTGCACCAGTGGAGAACCCCACTGACTTTTGGGGGGTCCTGCGTGAGTGCAGGGATCTGCCCGTGTGAATCCAGCTAAAGGGACAAAGCCTAAGACTATATACACCTCTACCCCGATATAATGCTGTCCTTGGGTGCCAAAAAATCTTACTGCATTATAGGTGAAACTGCGTTATATCTAACTTGCTTTGATCCGCTGGAGTGCACAGCCCCGCCCCCCTGGAGCGCTGCTTTACCGCGTTCTATCCAAATTCGTGTTATATCGGGTCGCATTATATCGGAGTAGAGGTGTACAAGCTAATGGCTAGGGAATACGTCTTAGTCTGTGCTTGGAAAGAGCTATGTAAATGAATAATAGTAAAAAATAACAAAGTGCTTTGAGACCATTGGTTAGAAGGAGCCATAGAAGTGCAAAATTATTATTGTAACATGAGTTAATGTCCACAGTGGGGGTTATAGACTGAAAAGAGAGCTGTTCAAATACTGGATAATACGATTTATCAAGTAAAATATTGTCCGGATCATGTATTATTCATCAAATATTGCACTCAACGAGCTGTAAAGTTGAGTAATGCAAAACATGGAATAGTGAATAGTTCCATTACTTGACAAATATTATCCATCCAGCTTTAACCAAGACCTAATTCTTATTTTCATTTAACTTCTGTTGACGTATTTTTATTACATGTCTTCAACCCGCCTTCAAAATGTACAGGTTTGATTTTGGCTGCAGGCATGGAAGTGACTACTTGGGAGCATTGGAGCTATTTTTCCACTTGGAAACAAATTACATCCTGCATTCATTTGGAATCCTGCCCTATATGGAGGCAGCAGGTGCAGTTATTGCCTAGATGACAGCTTTGCTGATTCAGTGCTTCTTATGCTACAAGAGCTGGTAATTTCTCAGTTGATTCACTGTTTCTTTTATGCATACAGGTTTATTACATGGCCACTGGCTGAATATAAGATGACATCAGCATAGGATTATTCTAATGTACAAAGGTGTATTCTAGAGATAGGGTGATTGTAAATAGCACAGATCTGGCCATTTTGCCCTTCTTCTGCATCCCAAGCTAAATGGTAAGTGAATTTCAGGCACTTCAAATGGCTACCACCATGTGATGACGGCGGCCATTTTAAGTGTGGTCTTGCTTCTTCTCGCTGCCTGGCCGATCTTCTACCAATCTCCCTTACCGTGTCCTCTGCTGCTTCATTACTCCGACCACCCTTTCCAGGACCCCATCTTGCGCCTTGGGCACCACCCACCCCACCTCCCTGATTCATCTTAGTATCCACTGGCTACATTATCTGGTATCTAATGAATCCCCAAAGATGGTTTAATCACATCCCTAGTAAATACGTATTACAGCAGCACATTGGTAAAGACAGAACCTTTTAAAAATTAGAGCCTTATTCTCATTTATACTAAGGCCCTGTGACACCACTCTAGCAGTATAAAGGGGCCTTACAATGGATATACAGTATATTTATACCCCCTTTAAGGTTCTGTTACACTGCAAGAACAATGTAAATGAGAATCAGGCCCTTTATCGGTTAATACTGGAATGATGGGAAAGTCTGATCCTTCTTCAGAAGATGGCAGCAGGGGAAACTGAAGGACAAAGTTGTTCTCATGCCTCTCAGCTCCAGCTAACTGTACTCGAGTTGGGATCTAGTTCAGGTCCGGATTGCAGCTTGTCATCTTCTCCTGGGAAGTGGACGGAGTGCCCGCAGGTAGGACCCTGTCTGATGCTAGATCCTGTGCCGTTTCATGCCAGCGAGTTCTGAGGGACAGACTTGCCCCCTTCCCCAGCAGCAGCTCCATTAAAAGGAAGTGATTTTTTTCCACAGCCAAGTGCAGCGGGGTTTTGTTTAGCCAGCCGGCTGCATTGATCTCAGCTCCATGGTCCAGAAGGTAATTAGCTACCTCGCTGTGCCCACGACAGGCAGCTCTGTGAAGTGGAGTCAGATTCAGACAGTCCCTAATGTTGGAAACAGCTCCTGTCTTAATCAGCAGGTGGACGAGGGCCAAGTGTCCCGCAGCTGCTGCCTTGTGGAGTGCCGTGCAGCCGTAGTGGTCCTTCATGTTCACATCAGCTTTGCTTTTCAGCAACAGTTCTGTAATCTGGGAAAAGAAAAAGAGAGTTAAGTTGTGTGGCCCCATGCAAACGAATGGGCATACGTTCCACCTTCTTGCAATACATTGGAATATTGAGCCCAAACCTGCAAAACCGTGAGCACCTCTTGCGAGCAGCTATTTTCATTTCCAAGTCAACAGGAGTTGAGGGCACTCAGCACCTCTTAGGAGTGGGTCGGCATCTTGTAGGACCGGACCCACACTGCGCAACCTACAGCAATTTCGGTGGCCATTTGCAGTCTCAGAGACCCTTGTGCCAATATAGAGCTCACTGCAGGATCAGGGCCTTAAAATGAGTATTACTTTTTGCTCTTCAAGTCTTGGCATGGGACAAGCAACTGGAAACTCCTTCTGAGGGCTTCAGTAGGGCCTAGGGTGACCGGATGTCCTGATTTTATAGGGACAGTCCTGATTTTTGGGTCTTTTTCTTATATAGGCTCCTATTACCCCCCACCTCCTGTCCCGATTTTTCACATTTGCTGTCTGGTCACCCTAGTAGGGCCAGGATTTCAGTTTTAGTGAATCAGTGTTTTTAGCAGTAAATGCAGCTTCCTGCTTCTTTTTGAAGTATTCTCAGCGAGGCATAGTCTAGTAGATTTATTTTTCTTGGTGAATATAAATTTCATAGATTTATAGATCCCATGGCCAGAAGGAACCATTGAGATCACTTAGTCTGATCTCCTGTATAACACAGGCCACAGAACTCCCCCAAAATAATTCCTAGAGCGTGCCGTGCCATTCCGTTTTCGGTTTACAAGTTTCATTTGCATTTTATCTTTGCATTTGCCTTTTAATTCTTCCATTTCATTCTCCTATTTTAAAGTCACTCATTGAATTCTCCCCTGTGTTCTGATAGCTGGGGGTCGGGGAGGGCAGGGGGAATTTCCAGCTGATTTACTGTCCCTCCTTAGAAAAGGCAACTGTACATGTAGTGCACCTGTACAAACTACCAATGGCACCCAAGCTATCGAATGCCATCACCAGAATATGATCTGTCTTCAGCCAAGGTGCTGTTAGAAAGTAGAGTCCTTTACGTTTTTGTGATGTATCTTTTCCCTAAACATGCATAGAGAAGCCAAGCCCATTGTGCTATTGTGTCAGAGATCATATAGTTCAATACGAGCCACCAGTCAATGGAGCTAGCTGCATCTCTTCAGGCATATCTTTCCACTTTATGGAACTTTGGAACCCCAGAGGACAATCAAGAGAGAAAGCGGTCAGTGTTGATAACCCAGACATAACATTCACAGCCAAACGGCTGGGTCTTAGTCAGCATCTTTGGTCATCTCGGATTGTCCCAAGTGAGCACTGGACTGGGACTCAGGAGACCTGTCTTCTATTCCCAGCTCTGCCACTGACCTGTGGGGAGACCTTGGGCAGGTCACTTCCCCCCGCCGTGCCTCAGTTTCCCCATCTGTAAAATGGGGATAATGATACAGACCTCGTCGTAAAGTGTTTTGAGATCTATGGATGAAAAGTGCTATGTAAGAGCTAAATATTCATATTATTATTGATAGACTTCAGTGGTCATCTCTCCCACCTTGCTGACCCTAATCAACTGATAATGAACCATTGCCATGAGCATATTGCAGAATTCAGTGCCTTAAGAAAAATGGATATTAGGGGCCTACCTCTTGATTGCCATTATTGGATGCAATGGCAAGTGCTGTTCTCCCCAGCCCATCCTGAGCATTGATGTTGGCACCCTTGGCTAGCAAGAACCTTAGAGCATCACTTCTTCCCGTCTCTGCCGCGATGTGCAATGCTGTGATGCCTCCGTTACTGCCCAGGTCTGGGGAGAGACCCTGGCAAAGCAGCAAGTCCATAATATGCAGCTGGCTGTTCATAGTCGCCCAGTGCAGTGCCGTCCACCGGTTGTTGTCCCCGCTGGCAGGATCTGTGCCTTGCCGTAGGAGCAACTGCACGATGAGGGTGTGACCGCTGGCTGCTGCACAGTGAAGTGGGGTGAGGCCCCCTTTAGTCACGGCTGATGCTGGGGATCCCCGAGCCAGGAGAAACTCAGCCACTTGGGTATGGCCACTCCAAGAGGCGTGGTGCAGCGGGGTGTAGTGTGCTCTGTCTGTGGCATGGACCACGGCTCCGCGCTGCAGCAGGAACTTCACCAGCATGATGGACCCCTTCAGCGTGGCACTGTGTAAGGGCGTCCATCCATTCTCATCCCTGTGTGGGCACAAAAATGAAACCTCAGGGTGTTTATTTCAGCGTGAGACGGACAGAGAGCGAATGAGTGAGACAGAGCTGGGGTAGAGTGGGAACAGCTGGCTCAAGGGGGCTCACCTGCTCTCTATCACTGCCCCCTGCCTCAGTAGCTGCTTCATCAGGTGGGCGTTGCCGTCCCAAGCTGCCAGGTGAAGCTCTCTCCAGCCCGGGTGCACAGGGGCGGATGGTGAGTTATTCTCCATGAGCTGAATGCCAGATTCAGAGCTGTTCCCCATCGACTCTCCTTCCAGGGTCATCTCCTCACTCAGCTCCATCCACCTCCTCAGGAACTCGGCCTCTGCTCTCATTCCTCATTTTTTTTTTTCAACAAGCAACAAATAATCTGCTGAATATTAGTTCCATTAACTACACCCCCCACCATCACTGCAGAGGGGACTATGGGAATTGGGGAATTAAAACTAGGCTGCGGAGCCTCTACATCACAGGTTTCAATCTAATAGTAACCAAAAGCCATTGCTGTCCGTTGCGCTCCATGGGTATGTCTACACTGCAAAAAACCCCACAGCGGTGAGTCTCAGAGCGTGGGTCAACGGACTTGGGCTACGTGGCTAAAAATAGCCGTGTAGATGTTCTGACTCGGGCTGGAGCCTGGGCTCTGAGACCCTTCGCCCCTCACAAGGTTTCAGATCCAGCCCGAGCGAGAGCATCAACACGGCTATTTTTAGCCCTGCAGCCTGAGCCCCGTGAGCTCCAGTCAGTCGACCTGGGCTCTGAGATTCACAGTGGCCACTGCTGTCGGTTTCCACTGTCCCAGTGCAAAGGGTTAATGTTTCATGAACCTGTACTTAATCATGTTAGGGGGCTGAAGGACTATAGCCATCTCACCACTTGGTTCCACTGTCCATTGATAATAAGCAAATGGGAGGGTGCTCAGACGCATGGCCAGCCAAGCTCAGGGGTACAAAACAGCCTTTAAGAGCTCAACTTGCCCTGAGTCAAAATGAGGCTGATCAAATAACGAGCCCCTTGTTCCACTGTGGGGCTCAGCGCTCTGCTTTTGCAGCTGGGGCTCTTCCATACAGGGATTCAAGAGACGTACGGGGAGAATTTCTGGAGTTTCACAACACCCACATCCTCAAAACCACACAGACACCGTGGCGATATTTTCCATCATAAAAAATAAACAAATAAAGCTAGTTCTTGTCTCTCAGAGCCAACCCCTTTTTAGATGGAAAGGACAGTAATTTTCCTTACCAATCATTTTCCTGCCACAGTCACGTGCGTAAGGTGGCTCCGGCGGGCGCGGCTGTACGCACAACTTGTTATGGTAGTGCTGTTGCTCAGTGCGAGACTTCACACGCTGGTTTGTTATCGCAGGGTCGTTTCCGTAGTGGTAGCCTTTGCAAGCTTTGGTTATCGCTGGGTTGTTCCTCGGTGCCGGCCCACTGGCATTAATTCAAAAAGAAAAATTCAACTAAGTAGTGAAGCTGTTGGGGGGGAAATAAAGCCCCTGTGTATAAGGTATCACACAGACCAGTATGAGATAAAAATCAATGCAAGTGAAACGCGTCAGTCCCTCTGACCTTGAGAGTGTCCCCTTAATGTCCAGGGAAGCATGTAGGCTCTGAAGAGCGCACTGTCCTCATGGCTTTCTGTATCTAGAACTGTGCTCCGTCCGTGCTGTTTACTCAGTGACTAAATGGATTCGGGAGGAGGACCTGGTTGCTAATGGTTAATAGGATAATGTCTGTTTCCCTGCACACATGTAACTTCTTTCAGCACGGCTGCCAACATTCCACTAGACAATGAGACACCAGGTCAGCAGAGTCACACAGCACCACTCCCTCGTAGTAAGACGCTCTCCAGGGAAAGACAACTACAGATCCAGTCCATCAGCTAGCTTGGGGGTCAGCTGCTCAGAGCTTTGGAAAGTGATTGTGGTTGTTGTGGACTGGAGTGACATTCACTAAAGCTTCAGGTCTGCCCAGCACAGTTAAACAAAGTAAATTCGGTGCTACTCTTAATAAACTGCAGACCTTCTGACAAGCACCAACATGTTCCCCCTCTCTGAGGCTCCTTGTGTTACATGATAACCTGCTTTTACTAGGCATTGGCAAAGCCTTTGATCTTCCAGACAGGGTCAGGTGGCGAGTGCTTAGCTCCGTGAAGTGCTCTCCTGAAGCATTAACTCTTGCTTCTATGGGGCATAAGAAGAATGAAAGAATATCTTGCCTTTCAGGTGCTGTTCATACTGAAGGAACCTGGAAAAAATATCCTACAAACTATGGGCCTGATTTTCAGGTACACCTGCATCTCCCACCTGGAATTGTGGGTACCCAGCACCTCGGAAAATCAGGCCCTGTTTTCATTCATCACTTTGCCCACCACTGAAATAAGCCAGGGCTGGAGTGGAACATGGTGATTGTTTAGCAGCTCACAGCAATTCTACTACAAACGTTTGCCTTGAGCACAGGAAGAAGAATCCTGTATCCGGGTAACTGTGGGGGGAGCCCAGGTCAGCAGAGTGGAAGCCAAGAGGTTCTGATGAGCATCCATTTATTTGGGGTGATGGTACAAACAAAGCTTTTGAGGTCCATCCCCCACTAGAAAGACCTTAGTGTAATAAATGACCACATGCTAATTCTCCCCAGATGGTAGGAGGCACATAAAAGATGGTGTTTGTCCTCTGTGTCCAGTCTTCCTTCCTATTATTTGCAGTAAGGCCCCTTCCACAGTTCCGGTTGTGTAAAGGGACCTTCCAGTGGGTGTGCATGTAGTTGACTCTGTCAGAGTTGTGTAAAGGGGCCTGTGTGTCCATGGAATCATAGAATATCAGGGTTGGAAGGGACCTCAGGAGGTCATCTAGTCCAACCTGCTGCTCAAAGCAGGACCAATCCCCAGACAGATTTTTGCCCCAGATCCCTAAGTGGCCCCCTCAAGGATTGAACTCACAACCCTGGGTTTAGCAGGCCAATGCTCAAACCACTGAGCGATCCCTCCCCCCATGATAAGTCATCCCCATGTTTTCAGTGGTTGGGGGAGTTTGGGAAGGTGGGTCACATCCTCCAGAATGTCTCCTTGGCAGGGAGAGAAGGCTGTGAATAAACCAAAACCAAAGGCAGGAGCTGTAAGAAGCCACAAGGTGGTGCTGTCGCTATAAAGACATTTGAGAAATTGTTCTCCCACCAGTAGTGCTCTGGGTGGCTCCGGGGTCAGTGAGAGAAGTTCATGTTTACTGCACCAACTACAGCATCTAATATCTCCTGGCAGGAGACTCTTCCACAGGTAGTACTTAGCAAGACTTCTCTCCCACTTGCTAAGAGGGTCTTACCAGGGCTGGGGAAAGCTGAGGAATTGGAGGTGCTGTGAACCTCTCATCTTGTTTTTTGAGGTTTGCAAAGCTATTTTGATTTCTAGATGATTCATTTGAACCCATATTGTTTTCCAAGCAGAATTCAATTTGAAAACGACAATCTCCTCCCAGCTCCCTATGGGCTCAATTCTGCTTTCATTTACATTGAGGGGAATCTGGAATCACTCCACTGGATGCACTGAAGTTGCTCTGGATTTATGCCAATGTAACTGAGATCACAGTTTGAGCCAACATGCTTTCTAGAGCCAGAGAAGGCTGTGCTATGCATTAGAAAGAGAAGAGCTCCCAATAAACTAGGCCAGCGCATGCGGGTGCCCAATATTAGAGGTGTGGCTGGTAAGCAGGCTTAATTTATGGGATCCAATTTCACTGATTTGCTGGGACATACTGGTTTGGGTATTACACTCCGTTCAATACTGTGATGCTTGTAAATACTAATCACAGTTATACCGTGTTCTCATACTGGCAACCTCTTCCTGGCAGCAGAGAATCTGACCCTAAATGTCCTCTTGCATTTTTAGGAAACCAAACACAACCACCTCATTATTAATATTGTTTATCAATTGTAGGGTAACAGAACCCAGGGTCCATGCAGGCTCCAGGCTCCCCTGGGCTAGGGGCCATACAAACACAGAGAAAGACTCTGGGCCTTGCCCCAGACTGACTAGCAACAAAAGTGAAACTGACCAGTCAGTCTTCAGTCAGGTATTTCAAATGTGCACATACTTCAGTACAGGGGTTTATGCACCTGCACTGGAGTTCGTGGCCTCTCAAGTTCATCATGTGCAAAATCTGACCCTAATCCCCCAAGGTGAATGAGATGAAAAAAGTGAACAACCAGCATAAATGGTGAATTGAGATTTTTAAAAATCCATTTTTATAACTGCAGGTATTCTTAGTAACAGGCAAGGACTACAATCTTAAAGCAGATGACATTTCTCTTGACAGCATCCTTCTAGTTATCATAATAATAAAAAGAGCATTAAGAGCATGAATGTCAGCTGACTGTTGTGAAATAAACCTTCCTGTCACAATCCATCAAGCAAGAAAGGTTCAGCCTCTCTGTTCTTTGCTACTTGCAGTCACTCGATGCAGGTGCACTGGGTCTGTTTATTTAATTATTTATCTATTGGTGGTGGAATTACATATTAGTATTATACTACATTGGCCAAGGTCAAAGCCGCTTATCTACATTAAAATATCCTAAGAATGCTAATAAGTTAGATGGAATCTGTCAATCTTCGAATGTGTTTCCATTAATTTATTCTGGGCCGGTTTATCTACATCAATGATTCCCTTGTCAGCTAGGAAACCTGAAACCTTTAGGAAACACAAATGCAATTCACCAGGACTTATTTGAAATGCTAACCGATAGTTAGCTGGGAACATAGTTCAATAATGTGTCTACCTTTGAAACAAAATCAATGTTACTCAGAAGGGTTTTAATGTGGGCTGGTTTTTAATGCTATGTTTTTAATATATAAAATGTATTTGGAGGTTTCATTGGATCCCAAAGGACAGATTTGGAGCTGGTGTAAACCAGACGCCACTGAAGTCACTGGAGCTATGTTGTTTTACACCTGCTGAGGATCTGGCCCACAGTGCCCATCTGGGAGCAAAGCAGTCGCTGCAGTTGGATGAAATCTACAAGAAAAATAAACTCACTTTTTGTCCTGGTTTTCCTACTCCCGACAGTTTACCAAGTTTAGGGGCTGCCGGGACAGATAAAATGAAAGCCAGCAGAAAGGTGGAAAAGGGGAAGCCCTAAACTCTGCTGTTTTGGGACTGCAAATGTAGAAGCCAAAATAAAAAGAGCCAGGTTGACTGGCATGCTCCTACAGTTTACAGGATCAGGGCCCTAGCTGGTAGCGATTTTAAAGGCATTGCCGTTTGACCCAGTTGTCTGATATGAATGGTGGGAAATGGCTGAGAAATAAAATGAGAACATTGCCCAAAACTCCAACTGAGGCATTATGTTCACCTTGTTTTCTCCCACACATTTGTACTTCCTGGTTCCATCTGGGACAAGAAGTATCACAGCACAGGCTGTCCTAGTATTTCAGTGTTGCCAACCACAAGCATTTGAAAATCATGAGTCAGGTCCCCAATTAATCATGAGATTGAATTAACAATCTGAGATTTGGGGGTTCTTAGAATTAGAATTATAGAATATCAGGGTTGGAAGGGACCTCAGGAGGTCATCTAGTCCAACCCCCTGCTCAAAGCAGGACCAATCCCCAGACAGATTTTTGCCCCAGATCCCTAAATGGCCCCCTCAAGGACTGAACTCACAACCCTGGGTTTAGCAGGCCAATGCTCAATCCACTGAGCTATCCCTCCCCCTCTTCTTAGCTTTCTAGTTCTTGAGCCTTAAGTTGCACTCGGGCCACGTTTTCAAGCTTTGTTCTCCATCACGAGGGCTAGAAACTTACTTTTTTTAAATGAAACCTGAGATTCTCATGAAATCACTTGACTCCAGGAGCTGGCACTTGAAGAAAAATATCAAGTATCATGAGATTGGCAATAAAATCGTGAGAGTTGTCAACACTGATTTCTGGTCCAGCTTTGCAAGAACCACGCTATTTTAATGGTTCTGAGAAATGTCCTGTCATTTGGATGCCTCTTCAGTCCAAACTTCCAAGCAATTTGAAAATCACATTCCAGCAGCCCTGACCAAGCAACCTCCGTAGGGCGGGGCATGTGATCAACAATAATGGTGCTGGTGGAAATTGAGCCAAAGTCTGGGTTTATGTTTGCATACCAGCAGCGGGCATGCCTGTTCTCCGTTCCACCACATGCTGTGAATTACTGCGGTTGGCTCAGCACAGGGATGCGAATTGCTGAATTTCAGCCAATGTACACTTTCTTCTTCGTTCGCGGCAGCGTAGAGTCTATCATGCGTCTTCCCTAGCCTGACACAGTGGGCCCCTTTGTGCTGTCCCTGACACCTGTGCAAAGGGAGTGCCAGGAAGAAACCAGACTTCTCCACTCGCACCCGGGGCAGGATTGTACACCCGCTTTGCACCACTGGGAATGAAAACAGAAAGGGGCGTGGAGTCTCAGGTCCCGTAACATGACAGAATCTTCCCAGGGAGCTTCCGTAGGGGCCAGTCCTGCAGTCCTCTCTCAGATGAAACTCTCATTGGCTTGACTGAGCGTAAGAACGGAGAAAGAACTGCAGGACTGAATCCTTGGCTATTAGTGGTGGCAAAGCCCTATTAGGCCATTTACCTTTCAGTTGGGACATAAAGCCAAGGTCCTGACTGCTCCTGGTGACCAAGGATCCAGTCATTTTGCCCCAGAGAGTGGGAACTAGCTCCTGTGCCCTGGCATATCCCAATAGGATAATTACGTTCTGCCTGCTTGAAGTTCAGGGCAGTTTCAGCTGAATCCAGTGGGCTAAATCCATAGTCAGCATATCCCAGTGGCACCACCCTGATTTGCACAGTCCGAGGATGTAGCCCTCTCTTCACTTCCTGCCCTGAGCCATTGAGTAGCGTTGCCTTGCGCTGACAAGCAGCTGCTGCGTTGTGCCCTAGAGGTGGCTGCATTCCAGAACTGGGTGGAAGCGATCCCAGTGCATGCTTTGCACAATCAGTGTGTAAGGGGGTTGGGCCCCGTCTCTGTACAAACACCCAGTCATCGCCATCATTGCTCGGCATCGTTATCCTGAAACTTCACTCCTCGGGGGGGGGGTGAAACAGACGTGCAGCTTGGAGGTTTATATCACACTTGCTGCTAGGGAACTTTCCCTTGGCATTTAGTGCTGAACCTCCCTTTGCTCAATTCAGGCCCATTCTTCCCACCAGATTGTTGCCTTGCGATGACTTGGGCACTTTGCTCTGAAGATATTCAGACACGGTGTGCCTCTCTGTCGGGCGAAGAGGACTCCAGTCACACAGCGAAAGCTTTTTGAACGGTAAAAGCAGGAACTGAAACCTACACACATTAATCTCATTGCAACGGCCCGCTGCAGCCGCCGTCCTGATGGATGGACTCTGCATCTCCATGAATATTTATTTCCCTTTATTATTCTTGAAATGTATTTATTGATGGAAGGAACTGGGATGAACTTTCACCCAGTGTCACTGGTGTATTTCATCAGGGCTGGAGACAAGGCGAGGCGCTTGGAGTGACGACAGGTAGCATGCATGGGAATATCATAGTGAAGTACTGAAGGGCCAGGTGAATGAGCAGCTCCAGTGAGGCCGGGGGAGACAAGGAAATGCTTCAAGTTGCACTGATGAGCTGTCGACAAGTTTACTCCAATTCATCCACAGGAGGAACAAGGAAGGAGCCAGGGAATGGAATAGAAGGCACACACAGGCCCCAATTCCCCTTTTGCTTATCTCACTGGAACTCCATGGACTTCAGGGGAGCTGCTCCTAATTTACACCGGAGTGGGAGGAGCAGCCCAGTGTTTTGTAAACCTTTTGCATTGACAACAGTGGGCATGATCAGGCCCGGAGTGTGTGACGGAGAGGGGCAGGGAAGAGCAGGTTTAGTTCTGTTTTCAAGTGAGTAGCCTGGCAACCAGAAATATATTTCCACCCTGTATGTTTGCAAAGCCAGTGGGGCAAAGCCAGGGCCCTGATTAGATGTGGTCTAAGGATGGGCAGAATGCCCCTTCCCCCATGTTTGGATTGTGCAGGGAGTGTGTGGGAGGGCGATAAAGCATTGGTAAGGGGAATCAGGGGCATGGCCCTGGGCGGGAAGTATTTTGATAACCCTGTGAAGCTGGGTTCATTCGAAAGACAAACCAAACAGCTAGTCGTTGGCAGCCTGGAGTAGCTTGATTCAGATGGATCCGTGGTGATCTTTTCCCAGAATCAAAGGGAGAGAGGCCAACACTGCCGCCCCTATAGAGCAGCTTGGCATAAATGTCCACTAATACCTCCTCAGAAGCTGCTGTGCACCACAGCCCAGCTGTGGCTGCTTGGCTGGGGTGGGTGAGGAAATTCCCATTTATAGAGCGCTCTGGGTTCCAGCTGGATACAAGGAGCTCTTTAAATCACCCTACTGAACATGCTGAGCTCCCTTCTGGCATGTCGCCTCCGCAAAGCGCTTCTCGGGGCAGGGATTAGCTGTCTTTTTACTGTGAGTCCGTGCTGCACCTAGCAAGTGGGGCCCTGACTGGAGTCCCGAGCCCCTACCACAGTATAAAGAATAGTAGCTTGCCTGCGGCCCTGCAAGCATCAGAGCTGGTGTCAGAGAAATCCTGGCTCACAGTCCCATGCTCCGACCTCTAGGATAACTCAGCTCTCATTTGTCTCTCCTTTGCTTCACTCTGCTGTGCATGAGAATCTCAGGCACGTTTGATTTTCCTCTGCAGAAAGCTGGTGATAATGAAGGGAACTGGGTTTGAAGCTGACAGCTGTTTTACAGAGTTAGCTTCCTGGAGCACTCGAGCAAAGAGGCCAGATGGGTCTGCCACGGCCCAGGCAGGATAAGAAATGAATCCATGGAATGGGCAGCCCGGGGAGGGGCTGGCTATCTCTGATGGGCGATGATGATGGATGTGCTTTGAGACTGGTCTCTTTCTTGGATGGGTAGATCCTCAATGGTGTTTCATTGCTAATTGTTTGCATGCAAGCATCCAGCTTTTAATCTCACCGTCCTCATCTGTTTTCTCTTCCCAAAGCTACTGATCCTGGAAAGGATGTGTCTTGATGATGCGTGGCACTATTAACCAGCTCAGTGGTGAGTGGTCTCGCACCCTCCTTGTGCGCCACTCAGCCGTGCTGCCTAGACGTGTTGTGGGACTCAAACAGCGCGCTGGCCCCTTCCAGGGGGGTGAGTTTCGTTTGGAGGTGACTTTGCATGTGCGTGCTCTTTCCTCTCGCTAATTGTGTTTCGACACTGCCCACCAGTGGTCACACGCAGGAGCTTCAGGGCGACAATTGCCCCTCACAACTTGAACATCTTTTAGCTCGTTCAACTCGTCAGAATTTCTAGGAAAGGGGCTTGGTCTTCAGCTTAAACCAATCAGACATTTGCAAAAGCCGGATCCCCCCAATAGGCACCCAGCTAGCAGCTGCTTTGCTTCAACAGCCTTTCTCCTCCTCTTTAGAGCCTCGTTGCCTTCCTCTCTTTTTCACTTCTTTCCCGTCCCCCTAATATTCCGGTTTCAAGACAGGAGACGGGATACCTTCTCTGTCAGTGACTGGTGGAACTATTATTTCCAGTGCACACTGTGCCCGCCCTTATCTCATTAGGATTTGTAGCTAAACGATCATCGTCATCTTCGAGCAGGCAGTGTGATCCAGTGGCGAGAGCACTGGGGTGGGGGAGATCTGGGGGTCTGCCATTAACTGGCTCTGAGCCCTTATGCACATCTCTGTTCTCTGTCTCCTTTTCCCACATCTCCTCAATGGGGATAAGGATCGCTGGATGAAAAGTGCTACGTAAGGGCGAAATGTAAGTGGAGCAGGCCTGTGTCACTTTGGTCTACACGCAGTTTTGGCCCCATTTAAGTTGTATTGGTTTAGAAGCGGTACAACCCCGGAGCGCGGGGGCAGCTGTACTAGGATCAAAGTGCTTATAACAGGATCGCTTATTTCTGTATGGGGAAGGCGATGGGGTGGGTTCAGTGGGGCTAGGGGTGAGGCTGGTAGGTGGCCTGTGGTGGGGTTAGGGGTGGTTTCAGCCGGCAACCCCAGGCTAGGGTTAGGGTTGGAGCCAATTGGTTCTCTGGGCTTCGGGTTAGATTTGGTTGGTATTGCTGGCCCAGAGCTAGGGTTGGGGCTAGTTAGTGGCTCTGACCTCAGGCTAAGGTTGGGCAGGATTGGTTGCACTGGTCCTGGTATCTGGGCCACCTGCCCTTGAGCCTTTCACAAGGCCATTGAACTCTTGAAGCTCGCCGACTCGGTTCACCCATCAGTCATTATTCCACCTTGCACCATGTCCCCACCAGAGGGCCGATCACTCGAGGTTTAAGGAGGAATTTGGGGGCAGATAATCCCTGTGCCGGTGCAAAGACAGCGGGAGCCATCCCTGTTCAGGGGATGTGGGGCCTGTGCCATCCACTAGGGCATCCCTGAGGACTTCCCTAAAGTGCGTCACTGTTTCAAAGGCCTTTCTGGGGCTTCGCAGGGGAACAGAATAGCTGGACCCTGAGCCCATCCCAACCATGCTTCACCCTGCGGTATGCACCCACCACTGCCTCCGCTCTATCCTCAGATCTCTTTTGCCCAGGGTGCCAGTGGAGGTGGTGCAGGCTGAGCACCAGCTGTTGGGGGCCTCTGCGTCAGGAGTCGCCACCCCACGTGGGGAGGGTGGGGCCTGGGCCCTCCCCCACGCAGAATGCAGCGTGGGCCGTTGGTGCTGGGAAATCAACCCCATGCGCAGTGAGGGGTGGCCACCGCCCCCCCCCCCTCACCACTGGAGGGGGAATGGTTGGGCCCTCACCCAGAGCTGCTCTGAGGGGAGGGGGGTAGCGGGCACATGGGGATGCTGCGCCGGGTCCAGCAATGTGCAGCACCGCGTCCGGCCCCCGTGCACGGGGCGAGGAGGAGGCACCATGGCTCCCCCCAGGAGAGGGGAGCTGCGCCCGGCGGAGAAGGAGCTGCTGGCGGCAATTGCCCGAGGTGAGGCATGTGCGTGCCCAGCTCGGCAGGTGAAGCCCTGTATCTGGGGGCAGCAGGGCTCGGGAGAGGGCGTGGCTTCTGGGGAGACACTGATCTAGCACCATCTGTCATTGCTTGTCCACCCCAACGTCGGGGCCCATCCAGATTTCCACGCCTAGCTACGCCTGCTCTGTGGCTGCCTCGTTGGCACAAAGGGTCCGGGACGCAGTGCCCATAAAGTCGAGTCAGCATTGTATCACTGGCGTGGCATTGCTGCGTGAAACCCTCCTGCCTCATCTCCATGACAACCGGGTGACAGCCTATCTGCCCTACCCCTGCACAGAAGCTCTAGGCTCTAGGCTCCGCTCTCTCCGAGCTGAGTGACGGATCAGATCATGACGTGACCGGGCCGGCTGTAATGAGGACCGTAATATCTCAGCTGCAATTTGGCCAGCTCTGTAATTTGCTAATGGGATTCCTGAAAGCATGGGTTATGCTTCCGACACACAGTTTGAAAGGGACATTCTCTTGACACAAAACTCATATTAAAAATAAATGCACAAATTTGTTTCTAATAACAGCTTAGAATAACCACGCTGAAACAGGCTTAGGAATCTGATGAATTTTTTACCGTCTGTGTTATTTAAAAAACATTTCTACATTTCACTCAGCTTGGATGTGTTAACTAGAGTGATCTGTTTTACACTGAACTTACAGTCAGTTTCACTGTCTGGGTCTATTGCAGAAGCAGCCTTGGTATGTGTGTCTTTGCAACATTGGGCAGATCTATTATAATTAAGAAGGAGGGTGGGGGGAAAGAAAGAAAAGAAGGGAAAAGTTTGTTTGTTTAAATGATTAAAACATTTAGGGGTTTTTAACCTTTTATTTCCCCCTAAACACACTCACCCTTTTATATTTTCAAAATCTAAATTTCAGCCCTAAATCTGGCTGCAAGCGGCTACGTAAACATAAACCCACAGTGTCAAAAATAAAATAAAATTAGACTCAGGCATCAACACCTTTCAGAACAACATTTGTTAGCATCAAGCCTTTCACCGGTGGGCGGTGTGAAAGGAATACTAATAGTGAGCGATTTCAGGTGTTTGTGGATGCTGGCAGATCTGGGTTTGTTAGAGAAGCTATAAATAATCCTTAACTTTTCTCTAACACTTTTTATCTTTTGATCTCAAAGTGATGCACAAAAAAGGGAAAGTATCATTATCCGCGTTTTACAGGGGAAAGCCGAGGCTTGGAGAGACGTAGAGCTGGTCAAGGTGGTTTTTAAAATGGAAAATGGCTTTTTGGACCAAATGGAAACTTTTGCAAAAAATGTCTGCGTCTCACAAAATCGATGGTTTTCTGACAAAACTTGAAACATTTCATTTTCTCAAATATTTGCTTTGAGAAATCACTCCTTTTCAGTGACATTTTATGGGAGAGGCAGGCAGGGTCTGGGGGAAGAGACATTTCCTGACCCTCTCTAGCCCAGCTCCTTTCTAGAAGGGAAAGCAGCCCAGTTTTTTTGGAAGTGGAAGGAGAAACAAAGTGTGCCCGGGGCTGTCATATGCATGATGCTGCTTCCCGTGCCAGCATCCCAGCTGCACTGGGTTCATGATAGAAGTGATCCCAGCAATAGTTACAAGGCATTTTGCATGTTTTGATCAATTTCACAGAACTTGCAAGGGCAAGTCTGACCTGCAATAAAAACCCCCACGGCTCCGAGTCTGGGTCAACTGACTTGGGCTCTCAGGGCTTGAGCTGCAGGGCTAATATCAGCAGTGTAGATGTTCGCACTTGGGATGGAGCCCCTGGCCTCTGTGCAGAGGAGGAAAGTGCTGCCATGCAGCCCTGCCGGGACACCCAAGCCACAGCTGTTTGCATTTGAAGGCAACCACTTTCTAAATGAAGTGAACCTGGTGTCCTGGGATCCAGCTACTTGACAGGAAATAAGGGAAGGGAATGAAAACAGCCAAAAAAGAAGAAAGAAAAAAAAAAGGTGGGGGATAGGGAATGGTCCAAAAAAATCTTCCCCAGAAAGGATGTTGGCCAGACCCTCCAAGCCTGCTCCAGCCTCTTTGCACTGCTCCCTGATAGGGCAGCCAGGAATCCCCCCGCATAGTGCTGGCTCTATGGCACCTGCTCCCAGAACCCCAGTGTAGGGGCAGTATTGGGAATGGGGAGCATGACTGTAATGCCTTGTGTTCCAGATCCTAGCTAGGGAAAGTCCTTGTTATAAGCTTACATATGCTAGAGCAGCCATGAGACTGCTCTAACTTACCCAGGGTTCTGAACTGGCCTCTATATGCTTCCGGGATCAGGGGAGTGAAAAGACAGCTTTTAGCCACTTTTGTTCTCCATCTGTCCATATCCCCCCCTGCTTCAGGTTCTGTGCTGAGCACAGCTCGGCTGGGACCAAGAATCTGGCCCTTTCCATTGAGTACTGCAGAGAGTCCATTGAATATAATCAGGGACAAAGTTCCAGAGATGGGCTCTGAACAGAGAGCTGGACCATGGTGAGCCTCAGGTTAAGGGCAAGAATGAGGAGCAGCTATGTCATGTGGTCAGGGAGTCTCCATGCCATTCCTAAAAGACAGGGATCTGTATCACTAAAGACATCCTCCGAATGGGCACTGCTTGTCCCCCTGGCTGGCAGTCGGAGGAGAGACCCAGGAGTGGATGGGCTTGGAGATTGAATTCCCCTTCTCAGCACAGCAAGCTCCTTCCAGGTGTAAGCTGAAGCACGTTGGTGTGCAGGGCAAGACAAATGGAGAGGCACAGTGGATACTCGTATCATCCATTAACCCTTTGCCTGTGTCAATTTCTCAGTGGGCAGGCGCAGCGCTAGGATGTGACTCCTGGCTGACTTGCCAGTCAGTGTTGCTGGCGGTCTCAGCATGTGCTGGGGAAGGATAATGCTGCAGGGTCAGCCAGGGTCTGGCATGTCTGATGGCAGGTAAAAGCAATGCATTCAGGAGAAAGCAGGATTCTTCTGCTGCCCAGATCAATTCCCAGGGAACAGAAGGAGGAGGAGGGGTATAAATCAGTTCATGCCCTCACCTGACCATGGCTGTCATTGAGGGAGAAGCATCAGGAGCTCCTGCTTGCACTGAATTAACAGGTGCAGGGAAGAGAGGAGAAAAGCACCTTCACTATTTTGAAATCCCAGGACAATGTAGGGTTTTAATAAGATCCTCATAAAACTGATCTATTGCTCTCCCAGCCCTGTCAGGGGTGGAATCCTTCCCACAGTTCATATACTTGGAGTGCGAGCATTTCATTTCCATACAGCAATCATTAGAAGGCACTATTTTATGGTGCCCGTAGAGAGGAAAAATAAGTGTTTTATCGCAAGCCAACGGCTCATACATTATTCATGGCCCCAGTGCTATTATAGACAGATTGAAGTTAGATTTAGAGCCCTGATGCTGTCCTGGGCTATGTGACAAAGTTGCAGATTGTGGGCAGGCTCATAAGCAACAACTGACACCTACAAACCAAGCCTGGGTCGCGTTCACAGCTCGAACTGGGTCTCGGCAAACACGTGGCCAGCTGGAGATCACTGATTTTAAACACCTTCACTTACGGCCCCTCAGTCCAGCCTGGCCACCTGGACGGCAGTGCTAGCAGACAGCCAACAGAAGCAGATAGTCTCCATGTATTGGAAAGGAAGGAATACAGCAAAACTTTCCCCGGCCATTGCTGCGTTCCTACAGGTTCTGGGAAGGCAGCTGAACTGACCTTGATCCCCAGAGCCGCATGTGCTAAATGGGTCTGTTCACTGAGCAGTCAATCGCTCCTGCCCTCTTTGCGCCGTGACCGCAGGAGCAGAAATGGCCATCGCGATGCGTCTGATGCGCTGGGCAATGCACGCATTTCCTTTCACCAGCACTAGAGCAGCTGCCTTTCAGGTTAACAGGACGTCCCCTTGGTTTTTGTGTGATGGGAAACTAAACAGGGCTGGAAAACTGGGTTGGGAATCTGAGAAGAGCTTCCTCTGCCTGGTCAGGTCAGAACTGCCCGATGGGATGGCACTGCTTCTGCCTCGGTGCCGGCAGGAATCAGTACAGGCAGAGACTGCTGAAAATCAGAACCAAAGGGACAATGCTTGGCCCCTGATCAGCGCATCTGTGCACCGCTCTAGTGGCACAAAGGGGCCATAAAGCTGCCCTAACTGCACATGCTGCCGAAGGGAATCCTTAGGTGGTATACAGCTGGGATAGCCAGCTATATGCCGTTCCCTCCTAGGCTCCCCAGATTTGGGATGTCAAGGGCATGGTCAGGGGAAGGCGGCATTACCTGAGCACAGGGCCGGCGCAACCCATTAGGCGACCTAGGCGGTCGCCTAGGGCGCTAACATTTGGGGGGTGGAGACCGCGGCGGCCGGATCTTCGGCCGCCCCGGTCGTCGGCGGTATTTCGGGGGCGGGACCTTCCGCCGCCTAGGGCACCAAAAAAGCTGGCGGCGCTCCTGCCTGAGCACTACCATGCTCTGGCCCCTTAAGGCTGCTCTGTGTTGTGCTGGGGGGATCACACTCCAGAGATCAGGGAAGCATAAAGGAGGTGCACAGTGACCTTCGACCCCATCCTAAGCCCAGAGAGCTAACCAAACCTTGGAGACCTCAGAGCACCGATTCAGTGAGAATTTGGGAAAGAGGTTAAGGGGATCCTTGCTTTAGCCAAACCTGCCCACCTGGGCCTGGGTGTCTCGTCTGGGGATGGTGTCTGAGGTCAACATGTGAGATTCAATGGGGTGGTTTTTTCTCTTTGAATCCTTTCCAGGCATTGCATTTCTCTGCCTTCGGGAGCTCCTGGGCTGCATTGTAAACACAAATAAAGTCACACTTGAACTCGTCCATTACAAATGTAATTCCATTTCCTAACGATATCGATGGCATATATTTCCTTTCCCATCAAATAACATCCAGACGCCCTCCACTCCTAGATCTTAACTGAATTCAATACAACTAAATGCAGTTCTCTCTCCACAGAGCACTCTCATATTTTGTATATTAACCAATCCTCTCATTTATCGTGGGCCATTAAATCTCCCAGACTTTAATTACCACCCAATTGTCAAAGTCTTTGGAATTGTCTTTGAAACAGAGGATCCTCTTGGCTCTGAGTTTGAAGGTGTCCACAGTTCGGACCTGCATATTTGGCACAAACTGGGCTGAAAACTGGGCTGTAAATTTGGACCCACTTGATTGACTTCAGCGGAGTTACTCAGGATTTTCACTAGTGTGTGAGAGCAGAATGCGGCCCAATAAAGGCAAATTTCTCCTCCCTCATGAGCCTGAGGTATCTGTGCTACATATTCTGCTCTGCTGATGGTATGGCATTCTCACTAATGACAATGGAATTGCTTTAGCCGACCACTGCATGATACAATGTGCAAGAGAGAGTTGGAGTGGGGGTATCTATCTATCTATCTATCTATCTATCCTCTCATGATCTCCACATTCTGATCTCTCTTCCCTCCATTTCTACCTTCCTTAGTCTTCTCTACTTCCCCTCTTTGACCCTCTCCTTCCGTCCATTTCTTTCCAACCATGCTGTCGTCCCCTTCCGGTTAAGGCTGGATATGGGACGAGTGTGCTTGGGAGGGTGGTTAATTTATGGCTGTCACCCTCCAAATGTGGGTGATTTGTCATTCTGCACCTTAGCTGTTCTGAGGGTTGCTTTAGGGAAAACATACAATAAATACGTCCAAAAGTAAAGCCAGACACAGACACATGTGCAGACAACACCGACATATAATATACTGGTTAGTAAAGCAGTTCCTCCCACAAACTGAACCCGTCAATCCCTTTTGCAGTCAGTTTCCAAACTGCAGACGTGACCAGTTTCTTGAGTTCTAAGCAGTTTCAGGATCAGCGTCGATAGCAACGGTTACTTCCCCTCCTTGGAAAGTTAATTCTCGGCAGCAAAGCAAGCGTCTGGGTCAGACATTTGGGGTGAAAAATGAGATGGCAGCTCTGCATGGAATGCTGTAAAACTGCTGTGAACCAGGACCACCAGCAATGTATATTAATAATTCTCAGAGCCGGCATATATTAATGGCTCACGATCCCTGAGAGGTGGATTACTGTTCATTAACCAATATTGACTTGCTGGCCAGTGGACATAGGCTCAGAGCAGAGATCTTTCTGGGCAAGAGAGGAAGTTCTCTGTGTGTCAGTCTATGCATAACCTTGATTTATAAAGAGTCTCTCTCAATTTCAGCCCTTCCCAACTCTCTGGGCTATAAAATTCTTCATGTTCTTATACAAGCAAAGCTGCCTGCAAAGGAAGTGGACAATCAGGGAGCTCTTTAGTGAGACAAACTGCAGAGAACCTGGTTTTCTATCCTGTCCTGTGACCATCACCAAGGTATCTGAGCATCGTCTAGAGGGAATGAACTGAGTTGTCGAGACCTATTTTTTTCACTGGTTAAGTAATGGTGAGAGAAAGTTTGTGTGAATGGGACGGCATCTTAATCAAGACAAATTTGAATTCACCAAGGCATTCTAGTCAAGTGGCTTCTCCTTTCTATGGCAGAGAGCAACCATCCGCAGTTCCCCATTCCTCTTTGCTTCCCTAACTCCCTTTGCCCCTGCTCCAGACAGGCTAGCTTTGCATTATAGGCACCAGACCTGTTCAAATCAGTGCTCCAAAACTGAACAGCTACTTCCCATCTTTACTGAATAATCCATTGTGTCCATAGTTACTGCTGTCCTATCACCCCGGAGATGTGTAGAGAAATTTATACCAGCAGTGGCAGCAGCGCTCTGGGTTACCTATAAGATAGTTGTTGAATGCAGCCATGCGTTGGCATTTTTTGAGCCCATGAGTCCCTGTCTTTGGGTTCATTTTATAGCTCTCTGTGGCTTTTTGAGCCACCAATGTCTGAAAACAAAGAATATCAAACATTTCCTTGCTAGGCTGGTATCAAAGCCGCCAGAACAGTATGTATCCACGAGGAGTCACAACGCTAGAATGTATTCAGAGTGATTGTTGGCTTGCAGTTATACAAAGGAGCATCCAATCAGTGGCTGTTGGCTTAGAGACAGGAGTGGAGCTTTGATGAGCTGTTTCAGGCTAGCCGATCGGGCATCATTGCTAGAGGTGCCACTTTGCGGTGTGGTATTTACATTGCCAAGGACTTGAAACAATAAATTAAGGAGACCAAATAGAAGCTTTTAGCTCTACGGGGTCCTCGGTGCTGGCCACACACGAGGACGTCAGATAAGCACGATTGCACCAGTGACCGTCCACTTCCCGCCTTGAATTGTAGCTGCAATACGTTATTATCAATAAAAGAGACATTGGAGGGAACCAACTGTCTTTCTGCTGTGCTTGCTCATGCTGGACTTCCCAAGGCCCTCTCTCAGGACATGGTTGCCGGTTGCTATGGGAAAGATTATGATGTCACAAACACTCACAGGTTCCAGCCCCTTAGCATTAAAACAGCAAGGGAGGGGAATGGGAGCTCGGTACCTGGCAGATTCTATGCTCAGATACCACCTGGAAACCTCATTAGACAGAGAGATCCAAAAAATAGAGGGGTAAGGCAGGTTTGATTTAAGAATCCCGTAGTGGATACCTCTGAGTGGCTCTGCTGAATCTACCTGAAGAGGATGGGTAAGGTTTGGGGCCCTGGAAGAGAATGAAATTTTAAGCCAAGTTCTACAACTGCTGGGGGGAATGTGGATGTTAAGGAGGGAGATAGGTGGTCAGTTGAGATGGACCTAAACCTGGGGGAAGGAAACACACCTCACCCCCCTCCCCAAGGGGGAGTGAACACGGGAGCAGCTTTTCATGTTGTCATGAAGCTGTGTTTTGGTACGATCATTGGCACTGTTCACCGACTGAATGAGCGTCTGAAGCTCACGTTCATAAGCAATAACAGCAGATGCTCTGTCTGGAATTGGGATGCCCGAATATCCCTGGGGTACTTGTCGGGTGTCCCTGCACTGTTCTTTTTCTGAAAGGGGGAGCAATGTGATGATTTGAGGGTTCTAGCTGTACCATGTCTGAATTCCATGAAATTGTCTCATGGAATTACTGTGTCATAGAAAGCCCACATGGCATGTATGTGGATCCCCCAGGAGTTAGCAGGGGTCTGTCATGCCTTCACCAGGCCAGAGACAATGGTGAGTGATCAGTGATGCTCTGTTCAAAACAAAACACTTTGGGGCAATGGGTTTGCTCTAGCGGGGAGAAGACACTTCCCCTTGTCTGAAGGGAGGGCAGGTTGGGAATAATGGAAAGTTACCGGGAGCAGAACAGAAGAAGCAGGTGGCCCCAGCAGGAGTCTATAAAGGGACTGATAAGAGAGAGCTGGGGGTGGGGGGGAAAGAGCCATTTTGCACCGAGGCTGCAGGGGCAGGGTAGACAAGGAGGTGGAGGACCCGCCTGCCTGATCTTCCAGGTGAGAGAGCTAGTGAGAGACATTGCGTTTTATTTTGTATGATCTGTGCTCTCCTGGGCTTTACATGAGTAAGGATAAAAGAGCATAAGGATGTTAGACTGGGCAAAATGTGTGAGTGTGTGAGTGTGTGTGTGTGTTGTCTGCTTCACAACTGCTGTGTGCCCCTGAGAGAGTTGAACTATACACCAGACGCTTTACGCCATTGAGGTGGAGTTCTGGGAGAGGTGTGTGTTCAAGTATGGGAGAGTCTGAAGGGTCAGCGCTGCGCCCAGAGGGGCTAGGCAGCTGGACAGCGGGTTCCAGAGAGAAGGTCTGTGCCCCGAGAATGTGCCTAGGGATCTTGAGATTGGAGCGGTGGCTGGACTTTGTTCAGGCTCCTGAAGCTTGAAACCCCCCAGGGATCCACAGCACAGAGGCTTGGATTCCCTTCGCAGCAGTCCTAGCGGGTGGCCAGGCCAGGGTTAGGATCTGCGACAGAACGCTGGATTCCAGTTCATCCTCAAAAGCCGATGTTACTCATGTTGTTCTGACCTTCCTAGCCACCTAAATCACCCCAAAGGGAGATTTTGTAATGAGCTTGCACAAGCACCTGGCAGAATCTGATGGAAACAAAGGCTCCTCTTTCCTGGGGCTCCCTGGCTGACAGCTGGCCAATAAATCAACCCAGGAGTCTAGATTTTGTTGTTGTTTTTCCTTCCTTCCCCAGCCGGCTGCCAGGGGAGCTGATTGCATCACCGTGCGCATGCAGAGAGCTCAGTGGAACCTTTAGACACTGTATGGGCCATCCCAGCAGAAGTGCGACACAGCACTGCTAAGATAGTCTCTCTTTTTTAAATTGAAGCCAGTTGTCCGATGGGGTAACCGATCTAGGACTGGCGCCCTCTGTGTATGTGCAGAGCAGGTTCAGTACTAGCAATGGCAAGGCCGCCTTTTCCCGCGCCATTTCACACCCCTCGCACCTGCCAAAGTGCCACCCTCACCCCTGCCCTGGAGTGCCCCCACCCCCAGCGAAAAGTGAGAGTCTAATTCGTCTCCAGGGCTCCTTCAATCCACTCTGCTGAGACTACCAGCAAGGATGCCAACTAGTGGCAACCGCAGCAATTGATTTACCTGTTCCAGGATGCGGAACTCATTGCCATAAGGTGTTGTTGAGGCCAAGTGCTTTAGGGTGACCAGATGTCCCGATATCTAGGCATTTGTCCCGCGTGCCGACCAATGTTTGGTCGGGATGCAATTGGTCCCGATATTTCGCGGTACTCCGTTTTTTGGTTTTGGTTTTTTTTGCTCCGCCGGTGACCCTCCCATCCCGTGTCCCGATATTTTCTTCCTCTCATCTGGTCACCCTAAAGTGCTTAGAAGGCTTTACACCAGGTTCAGACACTGATATGACTAACAAGAATAACCCATTGGAATATTACAGATGAAAAACCAGCCAACCAAGACACAAGTTGTGGAAGGGATTTAGGCCCAGTCCTAAATGGTGTTTCGGACCCTAACTCCTATTGATGTCAATCCCTTTGAGGATCTGCATCTTAAACCCTCATGCTTCAGGGCTTCAGCCAACCTCTAACCATTGGGGTTTAGGAAGAAACTGTGTCTGTGGGCTGGTTATCCCAGAACAGCCAACCCAAAGTTTCTTATACCGGGCTATGAAGCATCTGATACTGGTCACAGGATGCTGGGCTAGATGAACCACGGGTCTGATCCGGTCTGGCAGTGCCTAGGAAGGGGAAGGATGCTGAGGAGAGCAGGTGACCACTCTCCGGAGCTCCCAGGCAGACGGGCTGGGGGAGAGCCCTGCAGGGAGCAGGGGTAAGTCTCATTTGAGGGCTGTGCAGACAGCGGTGAGAAGCTCCAGCGAGGGGGGCTGCAAAGGACTGTGATCCGGGAGGGAGGGCTATGCACAAAGGAAAGCCCCACTACACTGGACCGCGGCGCTGCAATACCACAGCACAGCAGAGGTGGTTTATAGACACAGTCCGAGCCACTGCGCTCTGCGTTTCCAGCCTTTCTTTGATTTAAGCCCGAGCCTTCACTGGTTCCCCGTAGTTTTTGCCAGTGTGCATATGAGCCTTTTCCACTAAACAGTTGTCCTGGTTAGAGGTCACAACTCAGCCCCAAACACTATTACACACTTAAATCACAGAGGGGTGTTACACAGGCACAGTAAACGCTCGGCCTATGCAATTCATCCTGTTTATTGCCCCTAACACCGTCTCGTTTTATGCTCTGATTCAGGGCAATATTAACGCTGTGCTGCTGTGCTCTGACTCTGAGCAGAATGTCTCGGATAGTCATTTCCCCCTGGAGGGCTGGATTGATCCGGGGAGATATTTTAGAGCCCTGCGGGTGAAAGAGCATGCAGCTGTGTTGTGCGAGTTTATGCTTCTCTCCACCCACCCATTCTGCAGGGCTGGGGGGTGAAGGGGGAGGGGGGAGCTGATTGCATCACAAGTGTACATACCTCGCTCCCTGCTTTAAAAGCTTCCTTTTCTCCAGTCTTTATAGTCCTGAGCCAAAACCCCTGGAAGTCAGAGGGAGGCTTTCCATTGACTTCAAGGGGCTTCGAACCAGGCCCCGGGAGAAGGAAGTGTATGACCCTTGTGGCTTGGAGATTGGTGCTCAAATCTTTCCCGATGCTGCGTGGAACAGAGTACAGCCGAGCCCGCCTTTAATATGAAGGGGTTCCCACCGAAGGTACCCGCATGCAGTGCTCCATGCGCTGGGAGCTGCAGGCTTTGCAGGCCGCTGCGCTGTACGTGGGCTGGATTGCAGAACGCCATGGGCAGGGTGCGCTTGATTAACTCCCGCAGCCTCTCCCTCTCTGTGGGGCTCCTGCCCAGGGGAGAGATGCCTGGAGGCAGCTCAGGTAGGCTGCAGTCAGTGCTCTGTTTCAATGCCCGATGCCAGACAAGGCTGGAAAACTGCTGCCTTTCCCTGGACTCAGCTCTGCCGTAACCAGCCCCGTCTCCCCCTGGCACGGCACACCGGAGGACGGCCCGCCATTGGGCTCAGGTCACCTGAGGGGACTCTCGCTCTGGCTCTGACTCAGTCCCGGGTGCGCTGGCCAAGAAGGTGCAGCAGGCACGGGGTTAACTCCCAGCTCCGATCACTCACAGGGCTAGGGACGATGGCCCAGCCCGGCCCTAGATGGGACAGAACACCACACCCAGGAGGTGTGGGGGTTACATGGGCTGCCGGCTGAGTGCGAGGGGGGGCGTGTTAGAGCCTCTGCTTCTGTAAAAACGCTGCTTATTTCATTACACCCCCTGCACACGGTGGATTTTAGGCGCCTGGCGGGGCTGGGATTCCGCGGGGGAATTCTGGCTCAGCCACAGGTCCTAGGAGGGGTGCGTCCGGCTGGCTGGAGCATGATCCGACCCCTCTCGGGAGGTTCCCAGGGGGAGTAACTGGGTGTTGTGTCTCTGTTGCCCAAGCGGGTTGTGTCGAGCCCACTGGCTCCCCTTGTGCATGTGGACGGGGCTGGGCAAAACCCAGGTCCCTGAAGGCTCAGGAATAGAGCCTTGGCATAAGTCTGGCTGGGTGGGAGACCTGTCTGAGCTGTAACCCTGAATAGCCTCCCTCCAAGGGCAGAGGTTGTCTGGCTCCAGAGGGACTGTCCTCACTTCCGCGCTCACTCCAGCCAGATGGGCTGGATACACGCTGGTTGTGCAGCTCTTCACAGCTCTGCTTCATTAACCTGTAAGCTAAAGGGCCTTTGGGAATTCAGCTGTAGATGTTCTTTGACGCTGTCAGTCAGCTGCGGTGACGGAGAAGAGCTGATTCAATTAAGGCACCAAACCTTCGGGGGCGGAACCAGTGGCTGAGCCCAGGCGGGAGCACTCCCCATGGCAGGGTGGCAATGAGCCCTGGGGTGCTGGGAGGCCTGTGTGCGCGGGACAGGGACGGGCGTGCTGGGACGGGGGTCCCAGTTAGAGCCGTGCAATCAGCAGTAATACAGGTTTCAGTGCAGGTGGGGATCCACTTGCCGGAAGTTTTCCTGTAAGTTTCAGGTTCAGAAAACCAGGACAATTGGCCAACTCCCCGTCCCCTACGGTTTGACTCCTAGAAAGAACCATGCCCCCTGGAGCCAGTGGTGAGGGAGATGGTCCATGGCTGCCAACTTCAGCAAATCATGGGTTGGGGCTTCAAGTTTTGCCTGGTTTCAAGACCTGCTAGGAAAGTTTCACCCGGCTCTAGGCCTCAGCAGCTTTGCAAAGGGCTCCAAATCATTCCCCCGCTGTGTGCTGCATTACAGGGGTTCCTCTGCCCCCCTGTGTCCCCAACTCAGCCCTGCCCTGCAGCATTATGGCAGCACCTCTGCGCTCCCCTTCTCCCTCTGAGCCCTGCCTCCAAGCAGGGTGGGTAAGTATCATTTCTGTTAGCATTTCACCTCATTTTCTGTTGATCAGTTCCTGCTGATTCCATTAGCAGCTTGGCTGGATAAAAGCCGAGTTATTAACGCATGGAGACTGTCACTCTACCCGGGGGCCTGTCCTAAAGACAAAGAGGATGAACTGAGAATTAACCAGTACCCTGAATTAAGGCAATTAGGAGCGCTTGACATATAATAGCAGGATTGTTCTGAATCATTTCTCTCTCCAAACCTTGAATTACTCCTCACTGCTAAGAGATGTGAGATTTTGTTTCAAAATGAATTCCCTGCTAAAGAAATCGACTACCCACCCCTATGCTCTATGTGTTTAACGGATTTGTACCTCTGGCACTTTGGCAAAAGCTATGGAAATGATTTCCTAGGTCAGCCAATGCAGTTGACTCCTCTGCTCACTTAGGAGCCAGCGGTTACCAAGCCTTTGTGCAATTTTCTCTCCGTCTCCTGGTAAAGTGACTGGCTAAGCAGAGCTGGTCCAAGGTTCGCAGTTAGATTAAAACAAAAATGTGTCTTCCAGTCGAGCTGCTGGTTTGAATCCATTAAAAAAACGTGGCCTGGTTCTGGCTGAAACGTTTTGATATTTCAATGTTAAAAATGATAACTGGGAAACAGGCTGATGACATTTGGGGGACATTTTCCCTTTGGTTTTCAACCAACAAGGCAGAGCTGGGTTTAAGTTTTAAAAAGATTCCAGGGTTGGTTGTTGTTGTTTTTTTAATGTTTCATTTTGAAAAATATGGGAAGCCAATTTTTAAAAATGATGAAATGTTCTCCTGGGGTTTTGAGCAGTGCTAGTGAGGTCTTGGTTGGACGGTGTGAGGAAAGGGGCCCACGTGACAGACCCAGAGACCCGTGTCCTCTGATTATCCAGCCAGGCAAGTTTCCCGCACACTTGGTCTGCCCCTTCAGTGTGGCTCGGCCTGGGAGAACCCATCGATGGACGATGGAGGGAGTTCAGTCACCCAATCCTTGGCCTCGCAGCGGAGACTCCTAACAGCTACCACCAATTGTAACAGTAGTTTCTGTGATGTCACTGAATATGCTGACTCATCTACAGAGGCCACCAAACGGCAGTCGGATGATAGTGATTTTGGTCACTACTCCCTCTCTCTCTCTTTCAGTCTGTCTCCAGGCACGCCTGCCTATCTATCTGTCACTGTTCATGCACAGGGCTGCACTCGTACCATGCGCAGCGTGTCATCTGACGGCCTAGGTTTAAACTGAAGACCCTGACGTCAATTGCTCTTGCTTTGCGTTTGAATACCCATCAACCTCTCAAGGACGGAGCCTCGCACAGGGTAATCGGTCACCCTCCAGGTGTCAGGCAGTCCTGATGGACGTATTCCCTCGGCTGTGTGCATAGTCAAGGCTTGTGTGTGCCTATTTCATTCAGCAGGCGGCAGATCTGTGTCTCTGGACATAAAACGCAGGCTGGCTCTGAAGCGGTGAGGAACGCTAGCCTGGAAAGGGCCCAAGTGAATACGGGCTCAGCAGGAAAATGACAAGTCAGTGAAAATACAAATACGACACGTTCAGCTGTTGGTAACATACTAGCCCAGCCAAACTCAGTTATTGCTAACGTGCTTCACCTGACTTCTTTTAAGGGGGCTCAGAAGCTGGTCAGATCTCACAGGGGTGCACCTTAGAAAATTAAGCCTCGTATCATCCCCATGAGCAGGGCCGGCGCAACCCATTAGGCGACCGCCTTCGCCTAGGGCACTAACATTTGGGGGGCGGCGACCATGGCGGACGGATCTTCGGCTGCCCCGGTCGTCGGCGGTATTTCGGGGGCGGGACCTTCCGCTGCCTCTGTCGGGGGCGGCATTTCGGGGGTGGGACCTTCCGCCGCCTCTGTCAGGGGCGGCATTTCGGGGGTGGGACCTTCCGCCGCCTAGGGCAGCAAAAAAGCTGGCGGCGCTCCTGCCTGTGAGGC
Source organism: Emys orbicularis (assembly GCF_028017835.1). Lineage (NCBI taxonomy): Eukaryota > Metazoa > Chordata > Testudines > Emydidae > Emys > Emys orbicularis. The sequence goes on from NC_088704.1 coordinate 16,645,213, forward strand.
GTTGTAGGCTTTACAAATGGAAAAGACCTTTTAGGGCTCCTAGCCCATCTCTGCCGCACAGTATTGTTCCCTATGGCACTTTTACACTTATTGTACGTATACAGGCAAGTAAATACTTCACCTCCATTTTGCAGATGACTGAACTAAGCACTTTGGGGCAGGGGCAGGGCCCATCTTTTTGGTTTGGGTTTGTACAGCGCCTGGATGGTAAGCTCTTTGGGGGACTGTAGTTTTGGCCTGTGTCTGTACAGCACCAAGGAGAGGGAGGACCTGGTCCATGACTGGCGCTCCTAGACACCACTGCAATACAAATAATAAATGATAATCACTAGGGAGGTTTGACTAAGGACACAAAAGCCAGGACTGGGACACAGGAGGCCCGGCTCACAGGCTTGGGCCCCTGCCAGGCAGTGCTGTAAGTAATGTGAGCAGAGCTGCTCGTTTTATGATGTCTTTAATATTTACAACATTTATTGACTCATAAAAATCTATCTGCATTTTTTGCAGAGCAGTCAATCTAAGCTGTTAGATCCGAGCTGCTCTTGTCAGGGGGCACCAGGCTACCGCTCTGGGTTTAGTCAATGAGACGCCACAGCCCTTGAGGAAGGTCTTTTAGCTCAGGAAGTAGCTTTTAGACCCACAGGTCCTGAGTCTGATCCCCGCAGCTGATGTTTCTCTGTCTTAGGTACTTGTATGGTCTCTGTAGTATCTGAACTCCTCACAATCTTTACTGTATTTATCCTCACAAGAGCCCGATGAGCCAGGGCAGTGCTGTTGTCCCCATTGTCCAGAGGGGGATCTGAGGCACAGGGAGGCTAAGTGACTTGCCCAAGGGCCACACAGGAAGTCAGTGGTGGAGCAGAGAATTTAATCTGGGTCTCCGGTTAGTGCCCTAACCATGAACAGTCCTTCCTCAGGCAGGGGCATCGCATTATGGTTGCTGTTCAAAGAAACGCTTTCTTAATTCCCCTTTATTTTCACTCTCCCATTCCTCTCCGGACAGCTGGGCACTGTTCAGACTGATAGTTCGGAACGTGTGGCCGGCTGGCTTAATCCACTGCTAGCAATGCGTGTTTTATCTTATTCGCCATTAGACTCCGGCTGGAACAAATCGAGTCTCAGGCTGGTGTCAGCGCTGCTAGTCTGAGCGTCTGCTTTTAAACCATCCCTTGAGAGGTTGCACCTGTTTTATCTGAAGAGAACTTGACACCGAAGATAAATAATAACAAGCAAAACAGCTGAATTAGCTGCAGTGTCACCTGCAGGGCTGAGGTGAGGGGAAACTGAAAGAATCAGGGATTGTCTGTGGAAAGAGGACTAGCCTGGCCCATTAGCTACAGCCCTAAGCAAGGGGAGCTGCATAAACAGCACCACTGCAGGATCGGCCCCAGGAGGCACCGGGCTTCAGTCACCCCGCCAAGGTACAATGGCTCCTCTGCTCACCTCTTGTTCTGGGGAGGAAAGCAGGTTACTGCAGCCTTTGAAACTACCTTCCCCCACTGCTCCTTTGGGATTGGGGGATGGAGCCCTGTAGTCTGGATGTGGCTGGTTCGTATATCTGGGAAGCCCTAATAACCACATTTGATCCTGCATCACCTTTGCCAAAGCATGGTCTAGTAGTAAGAGCCTCTGCAACTGCTCACAAGAGACCTGCCTCTCGAAAACCATCCAACAAAGAGAAGAAGAAGCTGAGAAGTCAGCTCTGTGCTCTTGGTAAACGTTAACATCCTTCCCTCCACATGCACAATTAACTCCACAGCAAAGCCATTAACTGAAGACACTGCAGAAGACTAGCTCAGCTTTGTAACTTTCCCAGGCACTTATGCAGATCACTGCACAGTAATTAGATATTGACATATCCCCTCCCACACCTCTGCATGCCTTCAAGCTCATTAAAAGCAATTATATGGTGTGGCTCCCCAGGGAGCTGGCTGGCAGTGGCTTGTGAAAGAGAGAGATGCTTTCTGTAGCACAAACAATCTCACCAACATCTGGACTTCTAGACAGATAACGAGATCCTCTACCATGGCTCTTTCCAAAAGGAACTGAAAGATGGACCAATGGCATGATCTGGCATAGTAAGTCCAATGGATTTCCCAGTGACCTGCCCTGGTGGGGGCGGGATCAAACAGAGAGATCCACACCCAGGTGATCCGCTCCGCCAATATGGGCATTGCTGGGATGTGTTCAAAAAAGGTTATTTATATTGTCACCATAGAAAGTGAGGTGGCTCAAAAGGTTCACAGCTCAATGGAGTTACGCCGGATTTACACCCATGTCCTAAAGCAGAATCAGGCTCAGCATTTTCCTAAAAAGCCCTGAAAGCTTTTTTTTTTTTTTAAGGACTCCATAATGATATAATTAAATCTGATCTGCTGTAAACAGTTGCAGTAGGCTGGGTGGGCCTCCTTGTATGTGTGCGTCCCAGCGTCCCCCCGGGCACAGGAAAAGAAGCTTCTTTCTGAAGCAATACATCAGTCTCTGACAGGGTTTCTGAGTGAGTTGCCGGTCCCTTTAGAGCACTCACAGGGCCAGCGCAGCTGCTCGGCTCCGTTACCTGCTGTCGATTCGCAAAGGCGCCATTATGGAATTGTAGCGCCCTTTCCCTTTGCTGCCATTTACGCCAGCCCCTGGAAGGCTGGGTATGAAATCTGCTCCCTGTCATGGGCTCAGAACTTCCCCACAGCCTGAATCCAGCTCCAGATCGAAACTTCCCATCCAGGGCCCTTCTCTAGCAAAAGAGCCAGGAGCTTGGAGTAGCAGAGTTCACCCACAATAGCCTCAATAGAGCAGCACAGATTTGTGCCATCTGGAAATGGCTAGTGAAGATGCATTAGCTAGGTCAGTTTGCTCTGCACCCAGACAGTCAGATCCCCATCACCACTGTAATATGATTTCTGAAACAGAGCTGCTGCAAGCAGATGAGCCGGAGGCCTCCTGGGTGCAGTATATGTTATGGTCTACTTAGCAGTTAACAATCGCATCCATCACAGGATGTGAGGGGGTCTTTGAATCATTCAGTGTCTTCAGCACCAACAACTGAAATGAGCAGTGAGAAAAAATCATCCTCTCTTCTAAATAACCCACTTATTGCCTTAATGGTAGCAGAGTGGGAGCCAGACGGTCATTCGCAGTAACGTCCAAAGGCCCCCGTCGGAATCGGGGCAGGATTGTGTTAGGAGCTGTACAAACACAGTGGGAATAACCGAGGCCTTTTCCTGGCTGCACAGGGTGGAAGGGTGTTACACACATTTGGCCCTGTAACTACAACATTTTATGGGGGAACTCTATGGCCTTGTGATCCAGGCACTCGACTAGGAGATCGGGGCTCAATGCTTAGCTCTGCGTGGCTTTGGGCAAGTCACTTATCTCTCCGCACCTCTGTCCCCCATCTGTAAAAGGGGGATAATGATCCTTCCTTTGGCTGACTTGTCTATTTAGGATGCAAGTTCTTTGGGGCGGGGCCTGTCCCACTACGTGTATGTACAGCACCTAGCACAGTGGGCCCCTGATTTTCATTAATACAAATAATGAAGAGTACCACAGACCACACGTAAGTGGTGAGAATGCAAAGCCTGCACTTTGCATTGGTGTGGCGCAAACCCTGCCTCTCTCTAGCAGCCCTGCCTTTGGGATAACCCAGCTGTTGCAACTTAGCTGCTCTCTGTGTGTGCTGCTGGTCCCTGGAACTCTCTAGTCAGGAGCCTGGGTGCGCAGAAACCTTTCAGAGCCCCGTGGCAGGGCGCTTCTCTTTGTGAGAGTGGCTCCTACTTGCTCTCATGCAGTCCTCGTCTGGCATGGATTTCAAGCACGGAGCCGTTCAAAGGGAGCCTCACAGGAACACAAGATGCTTTCCTGTAAGAATCATGCCCAAGACAAGTCCTCAGAACCACCAATTATATAATGAAGAGCAAGGAGAGTCAATGGTGTGCTGCTGCTGGGGAGACAGCGCTGGTTCCGAGAACCTGATATCATGTCCTTCGTCTGTGCCGTGCAGACACGGATTGATTTGAACAACGTTCACACACGTGAGCGCCAAAAAGACTCTAGGAAGTCAAGACAGAAGGCTACACACTTCTCTGCTCCCACAGCTCAGCTGTGTGAGGCAAAACCCATTTCTGAGCCCACGCACACTACAGCCTGGTTTCCCTTTGCTCCCCCGTGCAAATCAAACTTATTCCCCATTTCCTCCCTGATCTTTCCAGTGTCCCCGTCCCCAAAGGGTCCTGCAGCCACTTCTCAGGCTTCCAGCTGGCTGATAAGACTCTCTAGCCAGCATCTCCCAGCAAACTCTGGCTACTCTATCCAATCCTAATATGTGACACTCCTCACCATGGCAGCTGGACATGCCACAGGGGCTCAGAGTACCAACGAAAAGACGAAGAGAGTTGAGAGGGTCAAAGATTTGTCATCAGAATATTTATTTCCAACAGAAAAAGGCTTTTTTTTTGCCAGCATGGAAATTTCCACGCAAAACATTTGTTTTTACTGAAAAATGTTTGAGTTTATATCAAAGGCTGGAAATCGCCCCAGGAATTTAGACATTTTTCCTGAAGGAAAAATAATCATTTCCTGGCGAACTTTAGTCTGTATCTTAGAAACCACTTTTATTTTTTAAGCATTGTATGCAATGGTTGATCTCCCACAAGGTTTGTTTTGTATGTTCAGTCCAGGGCAAAGTGGTTCGAAGGAACAAGCATCGAGCTGCACTGCTGAGTTCCCTGCTATGCTACTGATTAGCAGTTCACCTTGGGCCAGACACGCAACCGGTGTTTGCCTCAGTTTTCCCATCTGTTCAGTGGGGATGTTTCCTTACTCCCGGGGTGCTGAGAGCATGTATGTAAAGTGCTATACAAGTGCTAAAGATCATCGGGAGAGACTTAATCTCCATTTCTTTACATGGGTTTGATCACGAGTCAAGCAAAAAAACCTCCATTCATTGCAGTTCTTGTTGCCTTAAAAAAGAGTGACTGTTTGCAGAGCATGCTGAGATCCCTGTCTAGGAGGTGCAATGATTATCGTCTGTTACAGTATCATAGTCTTCTAGCTGCAAAGAAATTGTCGCCGGAGAGTTGAGGACAGAACGATTTCAATGTCAAAAAAGACCATCCTGACCTGGGAAGGTGGGGAGAGCGTGGTACTCAGGGGCTCTGTGCTAAGTGGCTGGGGTGGAGAAACAAGCTGCAAAGGATTGGCTAGCACAGGAAGGAAATCTGATAAAACCGCTCGAGAGCCAGCACTGTGAACAGTGCAGTATTGCACAGCTCCAGAGCCAGCTCAGAAGAGAAGACGCTGCTCCTGTCTGGTGCCTGTGAGTGCAGACAGCTGTGTGCACCGAAACCACACACGCTGCTCCAGTCAGCGTGTGTCTCTTTGCTTTCAGCACTGCACAGCGCGGGCAGGGTTTCCAACAGGACGAGGGAGAAGCAGCTCCCGTTTGTTCTTTTAACCAGGCACGCCAATTGGAAGAAAGTTGGGTAATTACTTGGGTCTGGGATACTGGCCAAAAATAGATGATTCAAAGTCAAGGAACAGTCTCTGAAAGGGCCTGAGCCCGATACTCTTAGCCAGCAGGACATGCTGAAAGCTGTAAGAGGATGCTAAAAGTAGGCAATCTCCGGAGCTGTGCAGCATATCAAGGCTAGGACAGAAACTGTTGGGAACTCTTTGGGACCGTATTCCCATAAGGAAGAGCCCCAGAAGACAGAGAGAGCGTGCAAAGGAAAATAAGGAAATACTGGATCCAAAAGCAAAGCGATAGCCTGTAGCTGGTTCAGGACCAAACTTCCAGCAGGTGCAGCTCTGTTCTAAGACTAGAGGAGAGGCAGTGCTGGGGAATGTACTGCGGGGCATGATCCTGCCCTGGCCGGGCTGGAGTGCAGCAGGTGGCCCAGTAGGGCCATTCCATCTCTAGGGTCCTTGATGCTGTCTGGCTAGCCCTTCTCTGCTGGCTTCTGGCTGAGGAAGGAAAGCCCCAGAGCTCCACACTTGGGTTCGTGGCCAACAGCAAAGGCAGGAAAAAAGAACAAGGGAAGGAGGGATAAAGAAACTCCTCTGAGAATGTCCGACCAGGAGATTGAGGACTTTGAAGTGGACAATTTGTCTGACACGTCCCGGATGATCCCCGGCCTCCCTCCTTACGACATGGACGACCAGCTTCTTCCCCTGGAGCCCCGGAGCACCTGCTGCTGCTGGGTTTGGACCCTGCTGATCGTCGCCACGAACTCTCTGGTCTTCCTCGTGAACTTGCTCCTGGTGGTCACCATCTTTGCCGTCGTGCTGCTGCCGACGATCGTGGTGGTGTACTTCGGCTTCCAGTGCCACTCCCGGGTAAGTGAGCGTGGCCCGGCCCCCACGTGGGCCTGGGCACCCCGGCCCAGGACAGGGCCCTGGCTTCCCTGGGATTCTTAACTGAGCTCCTTTGAGAAAAGAGGGCGGGGACAGTGGCTTTAAAAACCAGATTGGGATTTCTGAGCTTTAGCTGAATTTTCAAAAGACGTGGGTGGGGAGACGGAGAGGGGGTGTGTGTGTCTGAGTCAGTGGAGATGAGGGACAAATGGACAGACAGAATGTGCTCTGGGGTGTGACGCTTTTGCACACCAGCTATTGCAACTGCTTCCAAGTCCCCCAGGAGAACTGACTTTAGCAACAAGTCCCCTGTAGGGCCTGATCCAAAGCCCATCCAAATCGCTGGGAGTCTGTCCTTTGACTTCGCTGGGTGTTGGATCGGGTCCTTATTTGAACCCTTGCCAGGTGCTCCTGGCCTTCTCCTCTGAGCAGAGGCCACTAAGGTGGGATTCACAGGTGGGAGCAATGGGGTTGGTAAGAACCTAAGGAACAAAAAAAGCTGGAGACCAACTTTCTAGAATAACCAGTCCCTGCCCAGACAGAGACCTGGCTTGAGCCGGCTTGGTTTTAAGTCCATTCCTGGGGTAGAAACAACAGATTTTTTCCCCACTAGTAAAATATTTCCTAGGAAAAAAACAAAACGATTGTACTGTTGGGCCAGGCCACTCCGAGCCTGGCATGGGGGGTGGGATTAGATAAACCCCGTGCACTGGGGCAAGCAAACATCCCCTCTCCTGCATGCAGAGTTTAGATCCAGCCTCCCCGGCTTGAGATTTCAAGTTTCCTCTACACCGCTACTTGAATCTCGACAAAGAAATCTCATCTTTAGCCCTGTCCCTCCCCAGCTGCAGGATTTTGTTCCCTGGACAGCGGGCTGATAAGCGGGCCGTACTGATCATAAAGAGATTTTACAGCAAAGCACTTCGCACTCGGGCTAAGCTCCCATAGAAGATCATGGGAGTTTGGGGCACACAGCTGATGCAGGGGTGGACCTTTGGGGTTTACATTGCCCTGCAGCTGGTTGTGCATTCAAGGGGGTCCCCTCCTTGCTGGATGCATGTGGAGTGACTCCCATTCACAGGGCATGATAGAGGAACATAGTGCACCAGACTTCTATACGTCCTTTGATCTAAGGCTCTCCAAGCCCTTGACAGACATCCCATGCACCCACCTTCCAGGTCAGGCAGCACCCGGCTCTTATCTTCATTCCAGAGCCGTGGAGACTCAGGCACAGCAAAGTTACACGTGTCACCCAGTGAGCCAGCGAAGAGCCAAGATGCGAACGTAGAGCTCCGAGCCTCTGTGACTTTTCCTCTTGTGTCATCATTGGTGCAGGTGCAAAGGGGTCTGAAGGGCAGTGTTTGACACCCAGTGTGCACTGGTGTAAAAGGGCCAGGCCAAGGGGTATGCATGACGCTCCTCACCATTTATTCAGCATGCATAATCGTTGCTTCTTTCAGTGCTGATTTCTTCTGTGACATGGAGCTTTAACAGAGGGTGTGGGTGCAGTTTGCATGCTGAGGCAGTCCTGGGCACGCATACACGGTACATGTCCTCCTGTGAATTCCTTTGTCTGGCCATCTGCAAAGTGCCCTCAGTGAAAGGGTTACAGCAGTTCTGTGGGATGCTCTCTCCTATTAGGGCTCAGTTATGTTGTAGCTCAGCTAATGGGACTTCCCCCTCAGTGCCACAGGGGGTCTCACCCCTGCCTCAGTGGTTGGGCTCCTACCCAGCCCTGGCACTCGGTGCAGGATTAGACGGCTGTTAGTCTTTGGATGAGATGTTAACACGGCGGTCCCTTTGGGGCTGGAAAGGAGGAAGTGAAAGATCCCCTCTCTGTGGCATTTTAGGAGAGGTTTGCAATAGCCCCGGACACAGGCCTTTCCCTAGAGCTGTGTGAAGCTTCCCATCTCTGAGGCCAGATGTGTTTGCAAACTTCAGCCCCTGCTTGGGGAATGGGAATGCGGCTGGACTGAGGTTTGTTCACCCAGAGAAGAAGCCGGCAAGCAGCCCATCCCCCATGGTACGCCCTCATCCCCACCCCAACAACAGCATCCCCCTCCTCCCGAGTCCCGACCATCACAAGAGCCTTCCCCCCGGCAGCCTCCAGGATAATAAGGGGATTCCCTGGAGCTTGTGGGGAGATCTCCTGGCAAGTCTGTTTGTCCCCCTCAAACCTCCAAGGGAACCAGGAAGTCTCCAGCCTCTGTGAACTGAACGGCAAGGCTCAGCTTGTCCTTCCTGGCGTGAGCTGACCCCTGCACAGCTCCCATGGCCCTCAGGTGCTGGGGGGAGGGGGCCGCTCATGTGGGCAAACCACACATGCCCCCCCATACAGTGTTCTCCCCTCCTGGGACACTGGCAGGTTGCGAGCTGAGCTCTTGCTGAGCACATTACAGCTACATCTGCTGCACTTCCCATCTCATCTCATCTCCCCTTGATACACGGATCTACAGCAAACCAATCCTATTCCACGCGGACATTCTTTTTACCCAGCCTAGTCCTGTTTTTTATGGGAAAACTCCAACTCGCCTACCTAGAGCAGGTTACATCGATGTGCCCCCTGTGAAATACATTGGAGACCAGAACTCCAGATCGGAAATTCTGAAGTTCAGCTTCCGATGCAAATCCAGAGCCAGATTCAAAGCTTGGGTCTGTCTTGTCTTTAAGCGTGTGGGGGTTTTATATAGTGAGAAGAAATCGGTTCAGCTTCCAATCTGTCTCGTATATTTGATGTGTGTCTGCAGTACTTGGGCAGGTCTGGAGGCAAGGCAGGGTTCAGTATTGCTGATTTCTCTGAGGGCCCAAATCTGAAGACTTCAGTTAATGTCTAGTCTCCGCTTGCTTAGGCAAAATTCCCTTTGAAGTCAGTGGGAATTTTGCTCAAGGAGTGAGAAAGCCCTCCAAGATTTGGCCCCTTGTTATTCAAGGAGCTTTTGCACCAGTTTTACCCCAGTGTAACTCCATTGACTTCACTGGAGTTCCTCCTGATTGACACCAGTGTGAGATCAGAATCAGGCTCAGCAAGATGCCAATCATAGGGGACGTGTGCTTTGCTCCACATAGGAAGGGTTTAACCCCGTGAGTGCTGGCAGGAGCGCTCTGGATTCATTCTGACACTCCCCTGTAAGTTCGGGAGCTGTAGCTCTGTCAGGCGTCATTTTTTATTCCTGTTTTAATTAACAAGCAGCTGTGACACAGATCGAGTAAATACACTGCCTGGGTCGACAGAGAATTCTGTGCAGCTTCAGTTACTCACTGCAGTTTGCATTTTAATGTCACAATATTTCTCTGTAACTCCCCTGCAGCATCTACACTACAGAGGCAGCCAGAGCAGACGGCTCACCGCCCTCCCCTGTGATTTGCAGCCTCCCCCCATGGACTTTAATTTGTTTTGTTAATTTCATTTTAACGAAGCCCTCTTCCTGCAAGTGTCATTCTCTGTGATCTACCTAATGATAAGAACAAGATCTAATAAAAGATACACACACACACACACACACACTCCCGTCCTGCAGATCTGGGCCAGCTTCCCAGATGCACGGGCTCCAGTTTTTGATTTATTCCCATTGAAAAATTCATTTTGTTCCCATTTAGTATTCTGTCTCTGTGCGTGTTGGTTTCACTTGGATGCTCTGCTCTGAGTTATTGGGGGGATTTTTAAAGAATGTTTATGGATTTTCATTTCTCGTCATTTTCCCCTGTTTTGCTCCGCCATCATTTGTCCGATGTGGGAATATGATATGAACATCTCTGTCCTTGTGCCATCATAAATTTGTTTTCCTGTCTGGGTGAAAGGAGACAAAAGAATATCTTGGCAAATACAGACTAAGGCCCAAATCTTCAAAGGTAGTTAGGGAGCTAATTCCTGTTAAAATTAATGGCACGTAGGCACCCAAGTACATTTGAGGATCTGGGGCTAAAGCCCTGATCCTGCTTTGAGAAGTGGCAGGGCGCAGTCTGGAGTCCATGCAGAGCTCCCCTGATATGAATGGGGTACCATGTGGGCAGAGGGGTTCAAAAATGCCAATCTCAAAGCAGGATCAGGGCTGTGTATGGCTTACATTTTTAAGTCACTCATGATTCTGGGTGTCTCCATTCTTGGTGTGCCCATCTTAAAACACCTGAAAAGGAGCTGGACTTCAGTCAGGACTCAGCACCCATCTTCTGAGAAGGTTTCCATCCAAATACTGATCCAGCCTGATGACTAAAGTAAACCTCAAATCAGAGGACAAAATCTAATGATGCTGCAAGCCCAGGCTGCGTCACACTGTAGTGTGGAAGGGATTAGCTGATAAAAAGTCAGAACCTACCAAACGCTGCTCTGGTTTTTGCTACTAGCCTGAACTCCACAATTCCTCAAATGCTTAAAGATAGCAATAAATGTAATAACGATTCAAGATACACAAACAAGCTGAAGTCATTTGTGTGACCAGTATCCCTGGATACGTCCACTGCGGAAAACTGCAACTTCCAGTGTTTTCTCTCTCTATGATCCTGACCCAACACACTCTGAAATCAATGGCAAGACTCTCGTTTGACTTCAGTAGAGCTGGATTAGGGGCTAAGTTATTAAATATATTGTAGTTCATAAAGAGCCTTATCCGGCTCCCAAAGACAAAGTCTTTCCATTCATTTGACCAGTAATTGGATCAGTCTGTAGAATGTGCTCACTTCAGGATCCAGTCTCGGGGGTCCGATTCTGCACATATGCACTACCTAATATAGTGCTTATTACCGTGACTAATCTATTGAAACCACCTGGGAATATTGTGTTTGCAAGCCTGGGCTGTAATTACCAATCCGTCATTGTTAGAAATAAGCTGTGTAGGAACCCATTTCTTCTCTCTCTCTCTCTCTCAATATTAGGGATGGATCCTGAACTGCTTACTCAGGGAAAATGCCCATTGACTCCACTGTGAGTTTTCCCTGCAGGACTGGGCCCTTAGGTACTGTCAATTTCAAGTATGTCCCAGCTGTCATTTGCCTCCCTGCCCAACAGATCCTATGCTAAGAGCACCCGCCTCAGCCTGATTTACTCAGCTCATTGCACTGAAAAATATTGAAAATAAGTTTTTTCCCTTTTAATAACACAAACTGCATCTCCTACTTGATCTGCCGCCTCCCATTGCATCCCATCTCGGTCCAGTTTCACAAGGCACCTGGCCCGGGAGTAGGCCATGAGTAGGCCAATCTGTGCAGCAGGGTGACTTTATAGGAGGGCTTAAATAACAAGAGAGAATTAGAAGCTCTTATTATAAAATAAAAAGACAACCCTGGGCCAGATAGCTGGTGTAAATCAGTACAGTTTTATAGACCTCAGTGGAGGATGCAGATTAACACCAGCCGAGACTTGGCCCAAGATTTACCTTCAGAAACACTGAGCTTGGGAGTTTACCTGATCACCTATTATCCTCAGACGCACCTCTACGAAATGCCTAGTGTGGTCAGAAACATCGGCTAGCCAGAAGTGAGGGCTGGATGGGGTTAGTGCTGGTAAAATCCAGGCAATCTCAACGTGGAAATAAATCACCTTCCAAAGATTAAATTTGCCCTTATTTAAAATACGGCATTGAGTTAAATCCCCGCTGCTCTGTGCCCAAAAAGCCTGTGCCTGGTTCGCCTCCCGTTTACACCAGCATAACTCCATTGAAATGAACAGAGTTACTCCTGATTTACACCAAGGCTAGTGAGAGGGGAGTTACCTGCCCACTTCTCTCTGGTCTGACCATTGTGCTTGGGCCTCTGCTACACATATTTCCCCCTTAGCATACAGCGGGCGGGAGGATACAAGGTGATGCGCTTCTCTCCGGGCTCTGGACATTTGCTTTGCTCCTTCCTATTACTTAGCCCACGGCAAAGAGTTGGGAGTGAAGGGATATTTCACCCTAGAAAGATAGAAGCCGGCTGTGAATGTTAAGAGTCTGTTCCAATACCATTTAACAGTGTGAGCGTAGGTAGAACTGCACAGGTGTAAGAAATAGCAGAGCAATCATGAGAGAGAAAGAAAGAGAAAAGATGAAGTAACTAAAAGTCTAGAAAGGCGGTTTGAACTGACACTAAACCTGTACTGACAGGGGGGAGAGTTAACATGGAAATGAGAGGCTAATACATAGGAATAAGAAGAGATAACAAAAAGTTATCAGTAAGTTTGTGTAACAAAGGGAGGTCGAAGCTGTACTGTCCGGTGCTGGAGGTGACTGTGATAGGATCGTCCTTATGAGCTTCCCACTTGCAAGTAATTGATCACTACTTGCTGAGACTATTGCCTTAATAGAGATTTGTTGGTCCCATCTACTGAGTAAGTGAATCTTAATCCAACACAAAGTACTCTCAATCCGTTGCTCTGAACACAAAGGTTCGGGACCCCTGATGCAGACTGACAGGGCCTGAAAGACAGGAGCTACCTTCGGCCCTGGGGAAGCCACTGCTGTTCCTAACGGGAGCCGTTGGTCAGTAACACTCATTTTAGTAAACAAACGGTTGAGAATCTATTGCCGAAATAATAACCCCTCCCACCCGCAAGAATCAATGCTATTGCTCACCGCCAGCGGAAGCTGATCTGGCTAAAGAATCTAAAGCTTTGGCTGTAAATACATCTAACACAGGGGTACTCAACCTGGGGTCCGCGGACCATGTCTAAGGAGTCTGCAAAAGGTTGTTGTTACTATAGAAGAATGGCTTTCAACCTGTGGTCCGTGGTCCCCTGGGGATCCACAGACTATGTCTGAAGATTTCCAAAGGGGTCCGCATCTCCATTCGAAATTTTTTAGGGGTTTGCAAATGAGAAAAGGTTGAGACCCAGTGATCTAACAGATCTCCGCCACCACCCTAGGGTCAACCCTGGCTAGGGGTCGGTACTACCATGTTGCGTGATGGACACATGACAAAATTACTGTACTTAGTGACGGACATGGGGGGGGGGCAGGTCAATGTCATTCAGTCATTCAATTTTCTGAAAAATTTCCACGGACCTCAAAATGTTTACCATGCCGTGTGCAGACACGTTGCTGACCCCTGACCCTGGCCAGCTACCATAGGGTAAAAGGTGTTAAACTGTGTCTGTGCTAGGGGCAAAGCCCGGTTTAATTCAGAGGGGTTAGTGAACAGGATTGTAAATAATGCCTTTCCCCTGAGTCTAGACAAAGCCTCAGGGTTTTGCACATGTCATGTAGCCAGTCAGCCGGCCTTCCCTCCTTAGTGTATGGGCCTGGGAATCAGAACTCCTGGTTCTCGGTTCTGCCACTGCGTGACCTTGGGCAAGTCACATAATTCCATCCTACCTTATCTTCCCTATTTAGTCCCGTACCTCACTGGCATGCTGTGAAGCTTAGCTAAGGTCTCTATAATGCGCCTGACCTCCTGGAGGATGGGGGTGGGCGGGGAAGGGCTGAGGCCATTGTTGGGGCTTAGCAAAGCAAGAAAGGTGGACTTTGTGGTTCGGGCACTGGGATGGGACTCAAGAGATTGGGGGTTCCCAGCTCTGCTACAGGCTCCCGGTGTGACCCCAGGGAAGTCACTCAATCCACAAAGCACACCTGTAAAACAAGGATCAAAGTACTTCCTCTCTCCTCTCCTTGTCTATTCAGACAAACTCTTTGGGGCAGGGACTGCCTCTTACTAGGTGTGTGTCCAGCACCTAACACAATATGGCCCTGATCTTGGTTGGAGCTTCCAGGTGCTGTTGTAATAATAGTATATGCCCCATACCACATGCTGTCCTTAAAGCCCCAAGAGGATCCCCTGTGGGCATTGAAACAGTAGAAGTCCTGCCCCTGAATCCACCATCCCAGGTTTTCCCCAAGTCCCAGGCTATGCTACGACAGGATGCCTTTCCAGTGTTCAGTGAGTGCCACGCAGACATCCAGCCAGAGCAGATGTATGTTCAGTGAAGCAGCTAGTTCGTCACGCAGAGCCTTGGTGCATTCATTCGACGCTCTTCTAGCAGCGAGCACACTGCTGACTGCAGGCATTTATCACCGCACCGGAGGGACGATAAAGCCTCACGGTGTATTATGCAGCTAATGCACCAACGGCAAGGCCTCAAAGTGGCCGGCTCCCCCTGCCTCCCTGAGATGGTTTTGCTCTTTCAGTAGCTGACATATGCGGGGTTCCAGGCGTATTAGCTCCCTCGCGTTTACAGCCCTGGAATGTTATGACAAAGCGGTGAGCTGCTGTTATTACACAACGCGTCCGTAGATCTTGCTAGCTCATGAACAGAGAGGCCTTTGTCATGGTAATCACTGTTTAGACGTCGCTGCTGCTAAGAGACATAAAACTAATAGCCAGCTCTGGCACAAGACAGCCAGATATGCCATTGAATTGTCCAGCTGCTCCCCAATCTCTCATCTGTCTCCATACCCCTCCTGCTAGAACGCTTCATCCTGCAGGAGACAAGCAGTATTCCCGAGTGTGTCTGGGGCTGGGGAGGCAATCCAGCCCTAGATTTCTTGACCTCTGTAGTGAGCAGTCTCAGATTCACTAGCCTTCATGGCTGCTCCGTTGTATAAAAAATACACCACCGAGGGCCGCGCTGCAGTACCCTGCCTCGTACCGAATAGCCCCTGGCATTGTGAGTTTCCATCGGGAATGCCCGTGGAGCAAGGCATTACTAGCTGTGCGTAAAGCTACCACAATCTGGCCCCAAACGGGCTGAATGGCCAAACCCAGCCTTCTATAGCTTTTCCCGAAGCCTCTGCCACTGGAGACATGAGTTACAAACTGATTTCCTACCACTCCCTGCCTGGGATTGTTGGAGTTATTTTCTTTCTGCCACTCAGTAGCTCCTTAGAGGAGATAAATTGCTAAACTGGGCATCCAAGGGTAGCGCTACCTAGTAACGAAATGAACAAATCACCCAGGCTTTGTCAGAATGAGTCTCTGCAGAACAGCGATTGCGATCGGATGCATCATATTTTCTTTGGTGCAGTGTGCATTTGCCTTGTAAACACGGAGGCGTCTGACTAGTGACATTGATTTTCCTGCAGAGATATGGAAGTTTATCCTTATTCCCCTGACGTTACTTTCCTTTGGTGACTTTTTAAAGGAAGAGAATCTTATTGGCCTAGATGTTGATCCCCATTAGAGATGGGCCAGTGGGTTCGGATCAGATAAAAACTCTGCCCTGCCCTGAACCATTGTCCCTTTCTAGAATCAAACCTTTTCTGGAGGCTCTGAAAAGGTTGCTCCTCTTTCACTTCTGCATGCCCTGGCACTGCCCAGATCCAGATAAATCTGGAAGAGACTGGCTGCCATGAGAAAACCTATTCCCTATCATGCTTTCCGAATATCAGTCCAGGACTCAAAGCAGAAGTGCTGTCAATCTCACTAGCAAGCCTGTTCTCCTGAGGTTTGCAGCCCAGTTTAGCGAACTGAAGAGCTCCTGATAGCTGGGCAGGGCCGGCTCCAGGCACCAGCCCACCAAGCTGGTGCTTGGGGCGGCACCTGGAGGGGGGCGGCGCGGCGCTCCGGCCCAAGAGCGGGGCCGCGACCGGGCTCGCCGCCCTCCCCCCGGCGCTGCCTCTGGCCGCCGCGGAGAGCGGAGCCCCGGTGGGGCTCTCCGCCCTCCCCCCGGCGCAGCCTCTGGCCCCCGGGGAGAGCGGAGCCCCGGCAGGGCTCTCCGCCCTCCCCCCGGCGCAGCCTCTGGCCGCCGGGGAGAGCGGAGCCCCGGCGGGGCTTGCCGCCCTCCCCCCGGCGCTCTGGCCGCCGGGGCTCCGCTCTCCCCGGCGGGGCTCGCCGCCCTCCCCTGCGGGGGGAGGGGGGGGAACAGCGGGAGGCTTTTTTGCCTGGGGCGGCAAAAAAGCCAGAGCCGGCCCTGTAGCTGGGACAGGATGCTTTATGGATAAAGCAGCCCCTGAATTTTATTGATCTTGACTGAAAATGCTCCATAACATCCATCAGACCAAACTCACCGCTGGCACGAGCATTTGCAGCTCCACTGAAGAGAATGGAGTTGCAGTTGCTCACATCAGCATTCAGTATGTCTCAGAAACTTCTGCAGTCATAACTGTCACAGTCTGTACATGCACCGTCCCTCTCTTCCCTAACTCCACACAACCCTCCCATACTCCCATGGCTCTCTCGCCACCCCAGACCGTCAATGTCTCTGGCCCTTCCTTGTGCCCCAGGACCCTTTTGAAATAGATGAATCTCCGCTATTGTCTGACACGTAGTGCGACGGCTGAGAGGTCCAGAAACTCAGAGTCCAGAGATGGGCAGGATCTCTTTGGTGACCCAGTCCATCCCACTGCCAGTGCAGGGTGGTTCAGAGCCCTCCCTGCCCAAGAACTGGAATGCCCAAGGAAACTGCTTTTATGACTTGTTAGCCAAAAACAGGAGTTTACTTTTGTTGCTGGTTTGGTATATCCTATGGGGGATTAGCCACCAGCCTTGGGGGGTGTATCTGCCCTATTTCTCAGCAGTTCGTCCTGAATTTGGCATCCTGAGTTGTGACCCACTGAGGCCTGGTTACACCTTGGGCATCCCAGTCCTTGTATTACCACCGAAAACACTGGGTTTAAAGGTTAGTGGTTCTTTACAACCAGTCTCATCAAATAAAGGGTTCTTCTGATCCCAAAGGACCAGCCACACACCCAAGTCAATATATACTTAGATCTTACCCAAAAATCACGCTGATGCCAATCCTTTAGTATCTAAAATCTAAAGGTTTATTCATAAAAAGAAAGAAAGAAAGGTGAGAGTTAAAATTGGTTAAAGGAATCAAATACATACAGTAATTGCGAAGTTCTTGGTCCAAGCTTGTAGCAGTGATGGAATAAGCTGTAGGCTTGATAAGTCTCTGGTTGCTTCCAAATCATTGGAAGGTCCTCAGTCGCTTGGTTAGAATGCTCCCATTAGTATAAGTTCATAGTCCAGAGGTTTGGGAAGGCTAGAGGCTGGAGCAGGATGGAGGAGTTTCCTTTCCAGGGCCTTTTAGCTTTTCCCCCATTGTTCTTACTGTGGAAAATTACAGCAACAAGATGGAGTTTGGAGTTCCACGGGCAAGTCCCATGTCCATGCATTTCACCTAGTCACAGCAGGAAATTTCATTAAGTGTAGATGGACGTTTCCCATGGTTCATTGTCAGTTAAATGTCCTCTCGATGGGCCACTCAATTTGCATAGTCCCTTCAAGTTGTGCTGGCTAGCTACCTTGTGGGCTGTATCCCAGGAGCAAACATTTGAAACCCAAGTATAGAGCCAATACTTATACTTCAAATACAAAAGTGATACATGCATACAGATGGCATAATCATAACCAGCAAATCATAACCTTTTCACAGACACCTCACTTGACAACCTTTGTACAAGATTTGCTGCAAATACATAACAGCGGTTGCAACAATGATCTATATGGTCATATTTTAATCAGAGAACGTCACACTTGCCTCTTCAAAGGCCTGGCACATCAGGCATGCCAGGTACCCGTGACTTCTTGCCAGGATTGGCTCCAGCTCCAAGCGGCGAAGAAAAAAACAAAACAAAAAAAGCCGCGATCGGCGGCACTTTGGCAGCGGCTCTACCGCCGCTGCTTCATTCTTCGGTGGCAATCAGCGGCAGGTCCTTCCCTCTGAGAGGGACTGAGGGACCCGCCGCCGAATTGCCACCCAAGACCCGGACGTGCCGCCCCTTCCCATTGGCCGCCCCAAGCACCTGCTTCCTGTGCTGGTGCTTGGAGCTGGCCCTGCTTCTTGCAGGCAGCTTGAGTCCTACATGGAGGAGTCTATTGACATCAGACACAGACAGGAGATTCTCTGTGGAAATAGCCTGGATGGGGATCTGTCCCTGCCCCCTCAGGAGGTTTCATTGGCAAGCATTCCTTTGCGCTGGCATTTTCCTAATGCAGGTGGCTGCGGATGCTCCCAGGCTCTGTTTACCAGGAGCAATCCAAATAAGGTGCGAGCTCCCTAGTCAGTTACAGCCCCTAATTACCTGTCATGCTTTCCAAATAGCAGTAAAGTCTCCCACGCTGCGTCTTGACAGCCTCTTGCATCGACTCTAGCATTTTGCTGGGCTAATCAAGCCCCGTGACTGCTAGCTTGGGGATTTGGATCCGGTCAGGAGAGGTGGAGTGAGAGGTGGAGCGAGTGATTTGCAGCATGTTTACTGCATCCAGCCAGTTCCCTGACGCCTGAGCTGAGATCCCGCCTCGCAGCACAGGGCCCCTGCACTGACAGCCCATTAAACCTCCCGTTACATGTCCAATCACATTGGTGAGCTTCCAGTTGATGGTTCCCTCTAGGCCTGACCTGCCTCCCATCTGATCCTTTGTTGCCTCGTCATTACCCACAGGTTCTGCTCTCCACACTCAACCCTTATTGTTTAAAAACGGAAACCATTTGGAGAAGGCATTTTTCAGTTAGCTGCAGCCCGTGGGGACGATCCATCTCCCAGCTGGTGTTGGGGCCCCTCCACTTGCCAGCCAATCCCGAAAGCTCCTCGCTTTACCTGCAAAGTGCCTTGGCGTGTTTGTCTCAGGGAATTCCTTGTGGGGAAAAGCGTTCCCAGATGTCACGCTCCAGCCCATTCACCGCTGGCTTTTTTCATATTAAATTATTACAATAGAACCCAGGGGCCACCGTCTTGTACCAGGACCCCTTTGTGGTAGTGCTGTGCACTCAGAACAAAAAGTCTGTGCACCAATTGTTCTTATCTTACCCCATTTGCTAAGAGCAGAGGCTATTTGTGTTCAAACAAGGGCTTCCCCCCATCTCAGCCAATAGGCTCCCTCATTCCCAGCCAACTGGCTTCCTTCACGTCATTCCACTGGGAGGCCACATGACTGAACGTGTCAGGAGAATGACTCAGATTCAGCTCCCACATACCCTGGACCACTCAAGTCAATAGATTGTTTGTGGGTGTTGTTGTAGTCGTGTTGGTGCCAGGACATTAGAGAGACAAGGTGGGTGAGGTAAGATCTTACCTCCAGACCTGAAGAAGAGCTCTGTGTAAGCTTGAAAGCTTGTGTCTTTCTCCAACAGAAGTGGGTCCAATGAAAGATATGACCTCACCCACCTTGTCTCTCTAAGGTCAATAGAGTTACCCTGAATTCTCATTGGTGTAACGAAGCAAAATTAAGCCCCTTATTCCAAGCACTAACATCTTCCAAAAGAGCACAGGGAACACTGGCTGCTCATACTTCTGTTGGCCCAAACATTGTCTAACCTCCAGTTTGCTCCCCTGTGAAAGTCCATCTTTAAGGAACGTGCTTTAAGGCACAGAGGTGGAATGGCTTTGGAGAGCTATCAAGAATCGAGCTGGGCGGCTGAGTTGTGGTGGCTGCTCTAGAGGTGAAATGATTAACTGCGCTTCAGTGGTGCCTTTCACGCAGTGATCGTGAAGAGCTCACGACAACTGAGCTCACACCCTTTGCACATTGGGGTGTCACCACGGACGTCAGAGTCACTCCTGATTTGCACTGGATTTCATTCTAAGATCCAGCATTGCCAATCAGTTCAACAAAGCTGGAAACAGAACTTGTTCCTTAGAGGAGCCACAGAATGGCTGTGTGACCTGGGGCAAGTCACTAACCACCTCTATGCCTCAGTTTTCCCATCAGTGCAATGGGGATAATACATAATCAGATTCAGTTATGTTACAGGGATGTGGTGGGGCTTAATTCATGCTTGTGAAATGCTTTGAAAGCTGAGGAGCTGTAGGAGTGCAAAGAATTAATATTTTTATTTGCAGAATCATTAGGAGTGGGACAGAGCCTGCTTTTCTTAGCAAGTCCTTACTCAGGGAAGATTCCTTTGAGAATGAAAGGGTCCGGCCTTTTATTATTGTTGTATCTTCATAAATACAGGCTGTTTTGTCCTAAGCCTGAGAAAAGCTGCTAGATCGAAGCCGTGAACCAGCCTCTGTGAAGCCTCACTTCAAAGGGAGTTTCTCTTGTAGCCAGTATGGCAGGAGCGATTTCTGAAAGCTCCAAGGCAGATGAAGTCCCTGCTCTGTATTGGTTCCTCTCCTGCTAATAGACACAATGTTGGATGATTAACACTCTGACGTTTTGACCTCAATTATAAAAAGAAAAGAACAGAATTCGATGTGAAATTCAGCCGGGTAGAAATGCAAAGCAGTTTTCTGTGGCTGCTGCAGGCATCAGAAAATGGGCTTGATGTTCATACAAAGGGTAATTTTGTTACAGATGGCAAAGTAGGAACTGCCACCCCAGATCAGACTCGTGGTCCATTTGGTCCACTGTCCTGTTTCCAACAGCCACCAGTACCAGCCCAAACCCTTTCCCCATGGCCTCAGCCCCTTTCCCGGGTTTAGACAAGGATCCTCTTCCCAGGATGGATGGGCAAAACTGGGGTTACGGCTCCCCTCCCACCCTGTCCAGAACTGAACCTAGAGGATGGTTCTGAGATGCTAAGCCAACCCCGCAATCATTCATTCGAACTGTTGCTGCTGCCTCTTCATTGTGGACTTCTGGCCCTGACAGGAACCCAAATACCCTGAGGTTGCCCAGGAATTGGGAGCTGCTGCCAAGACTTGCTGCCCCCCTCTTTCCTCCTGCATCCTGTGTGGGGCTATTGCTGCTGGTGGTGTGTGCCTGTGTCTTCCCCCACCCGGTCCCACAGCGAGTCAATGGCATAGGCAAGAATACAACCTACGGGTCCTGAATAGACCACCTTGCCTCTCTGGAATGGCAATGTGGGGAATAGAATCTGAATTCACCCGCTTTAGATCTTTCGTGGCATATTTGTCCATCAAGAGATGGATTCAATTGCTCTCCAGACATGGCTATTGTGGGCCTGGTTCTCTGATGCCCTGCACCTTGTGTTCCTATGTAACATGAGTGCAGCAAAGGATGTGAAGTGCTGCCAAAGCAGAACCACAGAGTTTTGCACGCACTTGACACTGGTGCAAATGAGTACACGGGGGGCAGGGTGATTCAGAATCGGGCCCTGCGTGCACGAGATATAATCGATATATATTTGGAACTGAGGCCTTTTTTACGTAATGCAACACGCCAGCCTTCTTTAAAGTGTTGCTAAATGATCCCAGGTGGTTTTAGCTCTTTGAGTTGCCTTGATAAGAACCAGATTGATGGCAATGACTTTAAAGCAGCTCTTCCCAGCAATTTGTGGTGATTAGGGGATTGTCTCTAAAACTTCACTGGAAGTTTAAAGGCCTCTCTGTGAATTTGTTCTGAGTTAACAGAGGATGATGGGCAGATTTCCACTGATGGCTCTCTAGGGGTTGGAGAATACAGCCTCTCCGAATAAACCACAAAGCAACTTTCTATGGCTTATCGCTCTTGCCTTTAACAGCCAAGAAAGGATATTTACCAAGTGCCACAGTCATTTAATGAATTTGCATCTGAACCAGCTAAATGAAACCAATGAGACAAGAATCACTTTCTTAATGTGGCTTCAATCTTCAAACGTAAGCACCCAAAGGCAGAGTTTATCTGTAGAGATATCTCAGGAGGAGACCGACATATGTACAGGGTTGCGATATAGCAGGCCAGGACTGGTGTTTGGGAGGTTGTGGAATCTCCATCACTGGAGATTTTTAAGAGCAGGTTATACAAACACCTGTCAGGGATGGTCTAGATCAGTGGTTCTCAAAGCCGGTCCGCCGCTTGTTCAGGGAAAGCCCCTGGTGGGCCAGGCCAGTTTGTTTACCTGCTGCGTCCGCAGGTTCGGCCGATCGCAGCTCCCACTGGCCATGGTTCGCTGCTCCGGGCAAATGGGGGCTGCGGGAAGCAGCGCGGGCTGAGGGATGTAAGGTAAATAAACCGGCCCAGCCCACCAGGGGCTTTCTCTGAACAAGCGGCTTTGAGAACCTCTGGTCTAGATAATCCTTAGTCCTGCCTTGAGTGCAGGGGACTGGACTGGATGACTTCTTGAGGTCCCTTCCAGTCCTATGATTCTATAAACCATGCAGGCATCTGCTTCAGCGTTCCATGCTCTTTGGAGCTCCGAAGCAACCACTTTGAGGCCCTCTGCACACATCTGGCAACTCCCATGCTATCTTGATCTGATCTTCCTTCTGGTGGTAGGACCACTATAATCACAGTAGTGCCTGCTATCACACAGATTGAAGAGAGAGAGAGAAAGGAAGGAGGAAGTTCTGAATCTTTGCCCGGTGGTAGGGCAGAAAGAGGACATGCGATGAGAAGGAAAAGCCATGTGCTGGAGAAGAACGCTCTTGTGAGTTACACATTAATAATCACCAATTATTGTTGATCCCACTCTGGAATCAGAGGCAAAGCCCCCAGGGTTTGAAATAATGAGAGAGGAGCATCTTCCCCGATTGCTGTCTCAGCAGGAGATAATAAAAGTACAACACGCTGAATTAATTAAAAGATTTTTTGCTCCTCTGTTTCCGAATTATATGTATAAAATGATCTCTCTATCTCAGAGGCGTCTTTCAGGAATTCGTTATTACTGATTGTTTGGTTCTAGCTTTGCCTACATATGCAAAGACGTGTAAGTCACAAAGCCAGCTACAACCAAACATGTTTTCAGCCGTCTTCCTTAAATTCAGGCAGTATCCATAGCTGTAAAGTCTTTACATGGGAAGAGCCGAGCTCATGAAAGATTTGTCTGATCCCATTTATTCAGTGCTAATATCTGTGCTCTTGTTTATTTCCTCACAAGCCTCTGGCTAGTCCACCAGAGAAGATAAAACTACACAATGTGTGGACATTGTCTAATTAAATGATAGCAGGAGTCCTTTAGAAACACTTATACTGTCCACAACAATGTAAACAAAGAACACTTTTTAACAAGATGAATAGTAATCCAGGGACTGAACAGCTATAATGAAATGCCACTCACCTACTACAAATGGCGGTTAGGAAAGCAAGAGTAAAATGAAACACATAAAACAGCATTTTGTGCTGGCTGTTCACTTGAATAGTTTAGTAGAGAAAAACACTAGGACAGTCTTTAGATCTGAGTAATAAGGATGTGTTTAGTAGATAAATGGATCTACAGTTAGCTAGCTATAGCTATTTGAAAATAACTGTCCCAAAGAGTTCAGAGATGAAGATCGAACTGTCCGTCTATTGTGTGTCTTGATTGGCACAAGTTGAAGTGGTAACTGTATCTGTAGAGCTTAACAAAAACCAGACAAGCCTGAAGCAAACCCTGGCTCAACTTCAACTGGAAGACCACAAAGACCGCGCCCAGCTGCTGGGAAGGTTCAGATTCAGATTTCAAATCCCTCTGTTCAGTTCCTGGATTTTGGTGCTGCCCATTACAGAGTTATATTGTAGCCAGTTCCAAATCTGGAGTTTGGAACCCAGCTTCTGGCTTGGGGCCAGCTCTTAAAAGAGCTGTAATATTGCACTTCCAGTAAAATTGCTAGATGGATGTGAGTCTAGAGATCTAGTAACAGCACTGTAGTCCCCCAGCTGTTTCTATAGGGCTGAAGCTCACTGGGAAGTCTCCTTTTAACCATTTGAGGTTTAGTTGGAACCTCAGGAGATGTTTGCTTGTCCTTGCAATGGTGGGAGTCTCATAACAAGCCGTGCCACGTGCCATGCCTGTCCGGCATGAGATCCAGGAAGAGAGCGCTTGATGCCACTGACTATTTTAGGAACAAACTTGCCAACACAGGGGTAAAAAGAAGCAGGCGACAAACACATAGGGAGGAAAACAATGGAAGTGGAAACAGAGAAGGAAGGCGAGCGCAGGCATTCCTCCCTCTTCCCCAAGCCCAGAAGGGAGAACACACAGCGGAAATGCCCATTACCCCAGAACTGAGCCTCAGGAGTGCATGAAGCAGCTGGGATGCTCTCTGCAGCTTTGCAACCTATTTCAGAGCATCCTGTTTAAATAGCCCCTTACAGAGATAGGCCACAATAGCTCCCTATGGCACCCGTGCAGCCCCGTTACCATGGTACCTCACAACCTTCTCCCTAGCCACGGAGGGAGGGAAGGACCTCATTTTACAAATCAGGGAGTGAAGCTGAGAGAGAATATGTGACTTGCTCAGTGCCCCATAGGTAGTCCATGGCCAAGCAATGAATTGCCCTAACCACTGGGCTATCCTTCCGGGGACCATGGCAGCCATTCTGTGAAGGGTGTTGTCTATTGGGTGACCGTCACCCCTGTTCGGAGAACCAGCCCAAGGCCTCTGCACCACATAGGGCCCCACTCATTGTCTGCAAAGGGATTTTGAACATCTCATTGAGCAGATTGCAAAAAAATTGCTCTTTGCAGCAATAGCTGCTGCTTGTCCTTGAATATTCTGTGTTAGGGGAAATTTCTGTCGGTCCTTAACTAGACAACCCCCCCCACCCCCATGCTTTAAATAGCAAGGAAGTAAAACCTGGTGGCTAAGGGCATTGGACCATGGCTCATGAGACCTAGATCTGCCTCTGAGCTACTGGGTGACTTCAGGCAAGTCAGTTCCTCTCCCATCCTTTGTCCTGTCTATTTAGCTATAAGCTCTCCGGGCAGGGCCTGTATCTCATGATGGGTATGTACAGAGCCTAGCGCATTGGGGCTTCACTCTTGGTTGGGTCCTGAACATGCAACTGTAATACAAATAATAATAGGAGCTTTGGCTGATTAACAAGCACAGAATTTGGCCCTTAGGCCAGGAGGATGTTGAGAAAGGACAAAAGGCTGGTCTGGAATTTGATGCAAAAGCTACCGAAAGTTTTTGGAAGTTTAGACTTAGTTATTCCTTCCAGCCCTTGGAAATACCAAACAGATCAGGTGCTAGAGAGCTGCAGGAGAAAGAAGAAAGATGGTTGAGAGGGAAGTGGCCTGTACTGGCAGGAGACAGGTGAAGTGGGCTATTATTTATTATTATTTATATTGCCACAGAGCTTAGAAGTACCAGTTATGGAGCAGGACGCCATTGAGGCACTGTACAAATACAGAGCAAAGAGAGGTCCCTTCTCCCATAGACCTGACAATCGAAGAAGAAGAGACAACAGATGGTCACAACACACAGACGGGCAAGTACAAGGGAACAATGAGACAGTGTTGGTCAGTATGACAGGCCGTGGTCTCAGCACACCGGCAGCCTAACCATTGTGAAGCTTTTCGTAGGGATCCTGGAGAAGGAAAGTCTTAAGATGGGTTTTGAAGGAGGGTAATGCATTAATTTTGTGGATGTTTATGGGGCGCTCCATGGGAGAGGTAGCCTGGGAGAAAGCAAGAAGGTGCTTGTTTGAAAATTTAATAATTGAGCGATGGAGGCTGGGGTCATGTCTGAGGCGATGGGGAAGGGAGAGGGAAGAAAAGCGAGGGGTCACATGGTCAAAATGTCAGGCTAGGAAAGTTACTTTTGCAACGGCAGCATTCTGAATAGGGCAAAACTGCATTTGTCAGGTGCCACAAGGACGCCTCTTTTTTTTTTTTTTTTTTAAGAGAAAAGACTATTGCAGTAATTGAGACCACGAGCACCTGGACAAGAGGTGTAGCTGCGTGGAAGGACAGGAAAGGCTGTACCTTAGAGACGTTCTGCCGAAAGAATCTGCCAGACTTAGCTATAGCCTAGATGGGAAGACCTAGAGAGGCCTGAGTCAAAGATGATGGGCAGGTTATAGGCATGTTGGTGGTATTGTCCACAGTGAGGAGAAAGGAGGTAGCAGGGAAGACTTGGGGGAGGGGGGATTAAGAGCTCTATTAGAAAGAGAGGGCTGGGATAGCAGGGGAGGGAACATGAACATCAGAAACAGAGAGGCTGAGCTAACAGCCCCGCAGCTGCTATAAATTGACATAGCTCTAATGAAATCAACAGGGCAGATCCCCAGCTAATGCAAAGTAGCATCACATCAGCTGGGGATCTGGCCCTTTCCTTTTCAGTGGCTGAATACCGTCTGTTAATTGATCAAGGTCACTCTTTGAACTGCCATCACAGCCACAAAGACTGGAGGTTAAGTGCCCCTGGGAATTACTGCTGTTCCTGGCCTTTCCCATCTTGGCTTTGGCTTTTGATCCAGCCTAATGGTAATTAGTGTAAATAGTTTTGACCCAAAGGCTTTAAAAGAATCATGAAATGGCTTCAGAGGCTCTCAGCCCCTTTCTTTTATAGAGCGCTGCATGAAGCTAACAACAGGGCACTTGCCGCTGGGAAAGGCTCCCCTGCTGTCTGGAGTGAGTGGCATAGAATTGACAGCATCGGGCAGGGGTGAATGAGGAGAGCACATAAGGCGATAGCTTCGCAATCAATGGTTCTCTCTCCCAGTCTCAGAGGCCATGGGCAGAGTACTGCTGGCTTTGGGGGAAAAAGCCACAGAAAAAGTTATCGGAAACCAAGGTTCTAACAACAACAAAAAACCCTCCCTACTTTTTCTGTGCTTTAAATTGCAGGATCAAACAGTGGCAAATTAATCTGGTTTTAAAAAAATCAAGGTTAAAAGCCCGCATGAGAAATAAAGATCCGGGCTCGGAAATTAGGAGCGGAGTGGCTGGTTATTGCAGGAAACTAATGAGGGTCAATGTGATACTCACACTGAGGGAAATGACTGGATACATTTCAGAGCAAACTAGATCCTCTGGCAGTGAGCTGACAGCCTGCAGCAAAATGGTCTGGGTCCTGCACTCCTCACCACTGAGGGGACAGATGTGTGTGGCAGGAATGAATGAACCAAACACAGCACGAGCTGGAACCCAGCTGTTGGGAAAGGGGAGGACAAGGGCTGGTGGGAAAAACAGATTTTTTTAAAAATGGCCTTTTTAAAAAAAAGAACAAAAGTTTTTGCAGAAAATTTTAGTTTCTTTCAACAATTTCGCTTTTTTCAACAAAAAAAGCAAATCATTTTTGAGCTTTAGTTGGCTTTTATGTTCAAAACCCAGAAAGTTTGGGGGTTTCATGGAAAAACTAGAGAATTGCACCACCACCACCGATTGATAAAAATGCTTATCTTTCTTTGACCAGCTGTAGTTCAGAACCATCCTAGCTAGGGTGACCAGATGTCCCGATTTTATAGGGACAGTCCCGATTTTTGGGTCTTTTTCTTATATAGGCTCCTATTACTCCCCACCCACTGTCCCGATTTTTCACACTTTCTGTCTGGTCACCCTAATCCTAGCCCCTTTGGATTCAGTGGGAGTGGGGTGCTTACCTCTTTTAGGCGCCTTTACAAAACTCAGCCATAATAATTATCTTGCTTCCATAGCACCTTCCATCCAATAGACTTGTCTTCTGTTCCTAGCTCTGCTACTGACCTGCATGACCTTGGCCCAATCACTTAGCCTCTCTGGCCTTGTCTGCACTAGGAAAGAAGGTGTGTGGTTTTTAACATGTGTTAGTTAACTCGTGGTAACTAATGTGTTAAAATTAGTGCAGACAAGGCAAGTTGCAATTGTCACTCATTAGCTGGTGTGTATGAATCCCCCTAGTAGTGTAAAGTGCCATATACATGCTATTGTCTTTGTTATTCAGCCCCTGCACTCCGCAGAAGAGACCAACCCTATCCACAGGCTGGGATGTGCTCGTGTATTTAAAACAACCCTGGGCCACACAGCAGCTTTGTAGAAAACGCTGAGAACCTGGTGCTCCACAAGGCTAGACTAGCTGAGGGCATTATTGGAAGGGTGTCTGTGAATGCACCTTTCAGGGGAATATGGAGAAGTGCCTCTAGATGGACTCAGGTGTTCATCAGGGACCAAATCATGCCCACCTTATTCAGGGCTTGGTGCACACTCTGAATACCCAGTCTGTGTACTGCGGAGATCCATGGGGGTCCATGCCCCAGGGCACAGAGAACCACCCCCCAAAGGGACCAGGGAAGCCATAGGAGGAATGGTTACTTAGGAAATCTTTGCTACGCTGGAGTCAGAGGGGACTGGGGGCGGGGGGGGGGGGGGGGAGACTGGGTATGATGCTCCAAAGGGCAGTTGTGCATGTGTGTGTGGTAACATCTTTTTCCTGGCTGGGGCATTGGCAACAGGGATTAAACCTGGGATTTCTGGATCTTAAAGCAGGAGTTGCTACTGCCTGAGCTACCAGGTACAACTCTCTTAGGTGAGCCTGTAGCAGGCTCCTCAACTGCTCTGTGGCCCAGCCACCACTAGAGGGGGATAGAGTGCCACATCGAGTAGGTGTGGCTTACATTAGTTTTGGTGACGTGGACACCAAAACCAAAAGGAACCAATGTCAAGTCCCCACGAGAGCGCACAGTGTGCGTCTCTCCTCTGGAGCACACTGAACTGAACAGAACACAGCGGGTATGCCTGCACTGCAGGTAGGAGATGTGATTCCCAGCCTGGGTAGACAGATGCCTGCTAGCGCTGCTTTAGTTAGAGCGCTTAAAAACAGTAGCGTGGACATTGTGGCATGGGCAGCAGCTTAGGCTAGCCGCTCGAGCTCGGACTCAGGAGATTGGGCGGGCTTGGACTTGGGTGACTAGCTCAAGGTCTCTATTGAGCATAGCAAGAGTGGTGGGAAGTGTAAAGAAAGATGGGTCTCTGGGGTAACTGGGACTATTCAGAGCTTTGGTTCAGTAATGTCTACAAAACGGACTCCAAAGCTCTGGCAAGGTGCTGCAGGGGAGCTAGAGCGCCGTACTTAGCAGCCACATGTGCACGGAAAGCTTTCTAACCATGCTGGCGGTGGCTGGGGCTTCTGC
This sequence comes from Emys orbicularis, assembly GCF_028017835.1. Taxonomy (NCBI): domain Eukaryota; kingdom Metazoa; phylum Chordata; order Testudines; family Emydidae; genus Emys; species Emys orbicularis. The sequence goes on from NC_088704.1 coordinate 16,674,106, forward strand.
TGCTAATGCGTAAGCCAGCCGGGCTTTTGGGTTGCAATGGGATTTTCCCAACAGAATGCTGGGCCTTTGTTATTCATTGCTTTATTTCTGCCAGGAAATATTCTGAGCCCGGGCCCTTTCAAGGGAATGACATTTAATCATGCACACACAAACACGTACAAAACCAATGAATTGGCAACTTCGATGAAAGGATGAGAAACGATTGCTGGCGAAGCCCAACCGGGAGCTGCATGAGCTAAGGTGCCTGTGAAGTGGAACCTGCTTTTCCTTGGGGTCCACGGTCTTTGTTTGGTTGCCCGGCTAGTTTCCCTGCTCTTCTGAAGATCTTGCTGGTGTTTTGCTACTAAAGCGAAAGGTACCAGCAATTTTATTTATTGGGCACCAATGCTCACAGTCCTCTGGGGACATAATATAGTAGGGGCGGGCATGCACCGCCCAAGTAATCACTTCATGGGCATAACAACAGCAGGCAAACAGTCGTTTTCCTTCAACATTCAATCCAATGAACTATAAGCTGCAATATTACATAAAGTGTCATGGGGGGGAAGCAAGGATCTGATTGGAGATGTGGACCATTACAGGGGGCAGGCACTATCCAAACGTCACTGCACCCACAGCCTTCCCAGTGTGCTACAGGAATGACCACTGAGCTGCAGCACGGCCTAGTTTTTCTGTGCCGCCCCCTCACATAGCCCTGCTGACACCCCTCAGTCCTGACCTGCACCCCCCACTAATCCAGCCCTGCGCTCCCCACAAACAGCCCTACCGATGCCCCTCTGTCCTGACCTGCGCTCCCCACGATTCCAGCCCTGCGCTCCCCACAAACAGCCCTACCGATGCCCCTCAGTCCTGACCTGCACCCCCCACTAATCCAGCCCTGCGTTCCCCACAAACAGCCGTACCGATGTCCCTCAGTCCTGACCTCCACCCCCCACTAATTCAGCCCTGCGTTCCCCACAAATGGCCCTGCTGATGCCCCTCAGTCCTGACCTGCAGGCCCCACTAATCCAGCCCTGCGCTCCCCACAAACAGCCCTGCCGACACCCCTCAGTCCTGACCTGCAGCCCCCCACTATTCTAGCCGTGCGCTCCCCACAAACAGCTGTACCGATGCCCCTCAGTCCTGACCTCCACCCCCCACTATTCCAGCCCTGCGCTCCCCACAAACAGCCCTGCTAGCATCCCTCAGTCCTGACCTGCACCCCCCACTATTCCAGCCCTGCGTTCCCCACAAACGGCCCTGCTGACGCCCCTCAGTCCTGACCTGCAGCCCCCACTAATCCAGCCCTGCGCTCCCCACAAACAGCCCTGCCGACACCCCTCAGTCCTGACCTGCAGCCCCCACTATTCCAGCCCTGCGCTCCCCACAAATGGCTTTGCCAGCTCTCCATGTGTGACAGCGCGCAAAGGTGCCCAGACCTTCGTATGGTCACACTCAGAGCCTTTCCCTCTGCACCGCAGGGCAAGTAGCTCCTGAGCTGGTGAGCTCATGTGGGTAGGGGTGCAGGCTGAGCTGCGACCCGCCCCCTACTCACCCACTTTGCAGCCGGATGATAGCAAAGGTGTGGGTCAAGCCTGGCCTTCGCTGCCATTCCCACAATTCCCTGCACACATCCCTGTGAACCTACATCTAAACTTCTCACTTGCCCTCCATGCACTGGAAGCTACCTCAAAGACTAGGCTGGAAACATCAGGACTGTTCCCCATATTGTGATCCACAAGGCAGGATTTGAATCCAGGTCACCAGCGGTGAAGGAGTGGGGCACTGACCTACTCTGCTGTTCAGACCCTAGATCTCAGCAATAGGGAATCACTGAGCTACAATAAAAAGTATCCAGGAAGCATTGTCCATATCTTTCCCTGTTTCTTCTGCAGAGGGAATTAATACAGAGACATTAAAAGGCAATTCCTATTAGACCTACAGACCCTAAGATGAATCAGCTGAAAATATTCTGCAGTAGGAGTCAGAGAATGATCATTTGCATATTCATCACTTACATTCAAATAGGATAATCAGACTGTACTTGGGCTGTGAAGCAAGTACATTACACTAGCTGATGAGGGAGATGAGAGAAGAGTTAAAAAAAAACGGAGAGGAAAATTGCGGAGGAGGGCTGTCTAACGGGGATACTATTATATCCTCCAGCTCGGCGGGAGAAGCCAGTGCGGTCAGCTGTTCTCACCAAGTAAGAGTCATTGCCCATTCATGTCAGTGGCAATACTGCACATTTCCAGCACTCCTTCCGCCCCTCATGATAGCGACGCTCTTTGAAATGCTGCTGCAGTGCTGGGGGGATTATGCTGAAGTTTTGTTGTGGGTCTGGCTTGGTCTCTCGGCCTGTTTTCCTAGCGGAGATCACGTATGTGTGGGAAGGGCTAAGGAGGCCCAGCCGGATGTGACTGTAGTTCCCAGCGCTGCAATTTTGTTCAATTTCACACGGTTAAGGAGACTTGAGGTAGGTCAATGATTTGCATGCAAGACCTTCATGTAGATCTCGGTCCGCAGCACATGCTCTTGGTGCCTTATTGGTGGCACTTTTTCAGCCATGACGTGTCACGAAAGACTCCAGGACACTTTGTTTTGGCAAGACCAGGGGTGTTAGTCCCATGTGTCTCAATTATCATAGGGTTGGGTGATCTTTTAGAAACCCAGATAGATAGTCTTGAGCAAATTCCATGCTGGGTGATTCCATTCTGCTCATCCCCTGACCGTTCCAATTTGATACAATGTCCTTCTTTGCTTCCTCTCCTAAATGGCTGTGTAACATTCCAGCTCACTTTCTGAACAGCTTCCACGGTCCACTCCAGCGGTGGCTCCTATTTCTGCTTGACAAGCATTTTTTGCATCATTTGGCAGGAAAAGCACAATGTGAATGTGCCAAAACCTCCATCATCCCCACCACTGGCCTGGCGAATAGTATCTGATTAACATGCTATTGTTTTTTATTGAAGAATATAAAGTACCAGCATGCTCCTCATTTGTAGCAGGCCGCCTATCGTGGGGTGTATTTAATCTCCAGGCTGCCAGATGAGCCTGTTTTATTGCCAAAAGTATATAACACTTGTCAGATTACAGGTTTAATTAGACCATTATGTCCATGTCCCTCACTTATAATTCTGCAGACCTGTCTACTGCTTCGGTAAACACATATTTTTGCCATCTGACAGGTTGGGTCATTTTACAAGGCCCTTGTGAAAGGAGGTTGGTTGGATGGAGGGGTGGGTAAGAAGGGATCTCAGTCCAGCTCCTGAGGGAGAAGCTTCCAGGGTTTCCCACAGCACAGCCAGTTCCCACATAGCGGGAAGTGGGCAATGTCACTTAGCGCCTGATCCAAACTCCTCTGCAGGCAACAGAAAGACGCCTCCTTGGATCAATAGTACAGCATCATAGAATCACAGAAATGTAGGGCTGGAAGAGACCCCAAGAAGTCATCAAGTCCAGTCCCCGGTGCTGTGGCAGGACCAAGTAAACCTCGACCATCCCTGACGGGTTTGTCCAGCCTGTTCTTAAAAGCCTCCAGAAATAACCAGGAATAATCAGGAATAAACCGAAGATCTCACGTTCTAGGGCTCTCTGTTTAGCATCAACCATGAGAACTACCGTCACTTGGCGGGGTCGGGGTGGGAGGAGAGGGCTGAAAAGAAAACTGACATGCCTACGGCCTTAACAAAGTAATAACCACTGGTTTAGGTGCCCTCTCTCCCAACACACATGCTTATTCCACCCCCGCTCGTGTACACATTAGGAACTGAGTCAGACTTTAATCAAAATGACATGAAGCCACACAGTTTGTTCACAGCCCAACACTACAAAACAAACCCTAGTTCTGGTGTCTAATGACACGAGAGACAAAGAAATAAAATAACGTAAGAGAGACGCAGCTTTAGGACTCAGATGCGACAAAGGCAGCCCCTCTGCTGCGTGGCAGGCACTGAACAGCGAGTGGGAAGGTGGGAAGAACTGACATTTTCACAGAAAGTTCTGCTTGAGCTGCCTGAACCCAAAGAGCTCTTCAGGGTGTCTTTGCTGCTGAGTTCACTTGGGTCATTGGTACTCAGGTGTGAGCACTGGAGGTGGCTAAGACCAGTGGAGAACAGTTACACCACAAAGTCAGACTTGAGGTTGTCCAATTGACTGCATCCACATTGGGGTGACAATCAATAGTGTGAGGCACTTTAGACCTCCTGGCTCCGTAGTCCATGGTTCCTAATGCTGCCCTGGAAGAATTCCACCCTGTCCAGCTCCTCACAGAGTGGGCGCAATCTCAGGGCATTACCAGACTAGGCATTGTGGTCCATGGTCTGCCAGTATAGATTCTTCAGAGGTTAATTTTCTCCTCACACTAACATCCCATCCAGTGGGTCCCTTCCTCTGTCAGCTTCTTGGAGATGGCCTCACAGCATTATAGATTTGGGGGCCTGGTCCCAAAATCTGAGGTTTTACTGGCCTCGCTGCAAAGATCATTCAGCACCCTAGTTACAGCTTCAAGCCAGCTGGCAGCATGCTGGGAGGATGGTGCCCCAGATGCCTTCTGTTCACCACCAGTTGTACCAGTGCTAGAAACGTTGCACGTACAGCAGGGCACATGTGAATGTGGGGTGCAAAGGCCAAACCAGACTTTGGGAACTGGCAGGTGACTTCTGGTTGAATGGGAGGCAAAGAGTAAGTAGATGGCTAGAAAATAGTTCCCAGGTGGAATTGTGGGAAAGAGGACTGTCAGCACTCAAGTGGCTTAGGTCCGCATCCACATTGCAGAGTTGTTGGGTTACCAGCTCAAGCGTTGGTAGCACTCAGGTGTTAGCCTCTACCCTTGGACCAACCAGTGAGTGAGAGGTTTTGGGGTGTAGACGGGAATCAGGGTAGGGCCAACAGTAAGAACCCGAGTTAACCTTGCAGTGAAGACAAGTTCTTAGAACACGTTATCAGATCAGAATGCAAACTTTACAGCTGGCTTGTGTCTGTAAAGGGCTGAACCAAAACCAGGGATCGGAATACATTATTGTCATCTTGTTTGCATTGCGATAGCATCTAGAGACCCTAGGCAGATACCACGCCCCCATTGTGGGAGGTGCCATACCCACGTACAAGGAAAAGATGGTCTTTGCTCCAAAGATCTCACAGTCTAAGTAGGGCTCAAATTCCTTGAAAGCTCAGAGTCAGGCCAGGTCTGCGCTAAAAAGTAAGTTTGCCCCAGCAGTGTTGCTCAGGGGTGGGAAAAATCCACATCTCTGAGCAACGTAGGTAAGCCGGCCTAACCCCCAGTGTAGATTCTGTTCACCAAGCGCTGCCTCTCCCGTCGCTGTAGTGAGCGTCTGCACTGTAGCGGTTTAAGTGCAGACATAACCACAGAGCCAAACTATGCAGCCCAGACCCATCCAGTTTGCAGGCACTTATGACGGTGGGGTTATTACCAGAAATATTTGCCTATTGTCTTATGTGGTTTGTCTGGCACTGGCTCGTGCAAATAGACTGTTCCTGTTAAACATCCCGCAGTCGGGATTTCAAGCTAGCTACAGAATACAGATGGAGAGGAGAGCTACCTAACTTGCAGGCTACAGTACAAATGCATTGATACCCTTCAAGGTCTCTCCCCTTAAAAGGAAGGGGGGCGGGGGGCCTCTGCATCTGATCTATTGCATGTGCCATGTACTGAGAACCCTTTTTCTTTGTGCTAAAGGAAAAAGGCCCAGTAGGAAGGCAGACAACACAGCAAGTTGCCCGCTGCTGAGAACCTGGCATGAACATTTCTCTGCTTGAAGAGATTTTATTCCAATTTCAAAACAATGAGGTTACAAAGTCGGACAAGGTCATTTGCCTTTTAGCAGCTGGATCCATAGGGGAGCACGGGGGAAATCCAAAGCTGGTGAAATTTGGGAAGAAGGATATTGAATGAGGTTTTTATAAACACTTCTGATTTACATGTGGTGGTGGGAAGCTGCCTGCTTCTAAATAGCTTTTTTGGCTGCCCTAGGAAGTTTTCAGAGGTTTGCTGTTTCCATTTTGCTTCTCCTCATTATGGCTAAAGCTGCCTGAATTTTGCAGTTTAGATTGATCCCAAAGCTATGAACTGGACAAAAAAATAAGTACACTTCTTAGTTCTTAACATTAAGGTTTTATTCTTAATAAACATGCGAGGTTTGTTGGTGAAATCGACAAATTTCTGACAATCAACGTGTCATAAAAGATTCCAAGTTTTAACCTTGTGAAGCAACCAGGTGAAGGCTGGTTAATAATGATCAGAGACAGGCAGAACCAGAGGTGGCTTTGGCCTAGGTTTTGCAAAACCTTACTGGTGGGAGTTTGGTGTTGGCAAAATCAAAAGCAAGGTAGTTTGGACTTGTTCCTGTTTTTTCCAGACACCCACAGCTCATTGGGTTTGGATAAATGGCTCCAGTTTTGTCCCCGTTCTCACAACTTTAGGGACATGGGAGTGCACTTGCCATGGTGGGAAAAACATAGTGGGCAATTCTGTTCCTGGTATAAATGGTTTCAATTCCATTAAGAACAGTGCTCTCCACTGACTCTATTTACACCTGTTGTCTACTCTGTAATGCATTCTCTGACTGGTTATTCCAGGCCACAACTTTGGGAGAGCCTGTGTGTTGACTGTGTTAGTCAGTCTGGGAGCTAAGGAGCCCAAGAGAACCATGGGGGCCGTCAATATCCCGCAGCCCCAATCGCCTTTCTATTCCCCATCACCAAATTCTGGCTTTTCTCTAGCGCAAGAGATACTCTAAAGCCTGGTCAGCCCAGGGCTGAATGGGGTCGAGTGTGAAATTAAATGCAAAGGCCCTGAAGGAGGAATGCGAACCCAGAGGGAAGGTGTGAAAACGGCATCAAAGGCAGCTGGCAGAAAACCAGCCGGCTGGTGAAACAGTTCAGAGCGCTTGACCTTTTTGAGAGACGGCTTCATTTGGCTGGATCAGCTTGGGTTGAGTTTTAATTTCTTGCTTGGCTGGGTTTAAGATCTTTCTTGCGGCCAGTCGCTTTCGAGCTGGGATGGGGAGCTTTCATTTGCTTCCATCACCAGTAATCAATTGACCTTGACATCAACCCCATCAGCTATTCTCAGAAAACATCCTTGCTCCCCTCCTTACCTCCTATTAATTCTGCATTAATTATACAAGAGAATTGCCAGCCGGGGGGGGGGCCGAGATTAAAAACATAAAATCAGCCATTCAGCTCAGTGCCTCGGGGATTAGGGGAGGAAGGAGAGAGAACCATTTTGAAATGGCATGACCTTGAAAATGAGCTCTCAGCTAGGAGAGTGATTGAAAGAGGTCAATGCTGCAGAGGTTGAAACTAAAGGGTCTGCACCAAAGAACGCTTTTCAGACAAAACCCGCAGGTTGTAACTGGCCAGTCAAAACTTCCTCCAGATTGAAACCTCGCTCGTTCTGGGAGCTTTGGAAAATGCTTTTGCTGGGTTTGGATTGCATGGGCTGTTTCTTCCAAAGGTGTTGTGTTTGGCTCAGTTTAGGGGACGAGTGGCAGCACCGTTCCGACTGGCTGCAGCACAGGCAAGGAACGGAGGGATTTGTTCGGCTCCAATTCCACTTCCAGTGCAGGTATTACTTGGTGCTGATGTTGGACTTTGCATTTTCCAAGTTCCTTGAGTTAGTAAGTGCCAAGATGCCCTTGTGAGCTAGGGAAGTGAGTGAGCACGAATGGCAATGCAGCAGGGATGAATTGCACCAACTGTGGGCTACCAACAATGTATACAAAAATCTGATAAAGATGAGCCCGCCTCTCCCCTGTAACTACCTGCTGAAATAATGCTAGGGAGAGAAGGCCACAGAAAGGCTCTCTGTATCTCTCTCTCTATTTCTCCTTCCTATACCCCTCTGTGGGATCTAACAGTCCCTTCTTACAGATGTATGAGTTATAAAGAAATGTCCATTGGCTAAATATGTATGTGCCATGCATTAATTATGCCTAGTTGAAACCATCTATGCTGGAGGGTGTCATGTTTTTTTACATACAAATGGTAATCAGGTAGGTCCAGACCCAAAGGGACTTTTGTTTTAGATTAAAGAAAAATGACAACAAAAATTAGCCATAATAAAGTCTCCATGAGAGAGAGCACAGTATGTGTGTTCCCTCCGTAACAGGGTGCAGCGGCTTTGAGAACAAAATGGCTGCTCTTTCTGCTCATAAGCAGAGCAACATCCCCTTCGGGGTGGTGTGAGTTAGGTTTTATAGAAGAGTCTTTGTGCAGACCTTAAATGTTGGGTCTCCTATGACTTGACAGCCTCCTTGTGAAATCATAAATCTAGCCCACAAACTGAGCCCAAGTCACGAGTGATGAGACAGCAAGGACTGGAACATTAAGCTCCCCCATCAAACTCAGCGGTGCCTGGACCATTAGCTTGGAAGGCCTCGAGTTCCAGTTCGTAAGCAAAGTGAATTGCTTCCAGCTGAGAGAATATCCCTGTATCCCTTTGTGAGTACGTCCGTCAGATCAGAAGAGAAAGCCAGGGGTGGAGAACACAGTCTTTTCTGCCTTTGAACGGGTGCAGGGGGGAGCCGTGCCCTGGCAGGGCAGTAGCAGCTTGGCGAGCGCGTTCCTTCTGTCTTTGGGCTAATGCTTTTCAGAGCCTTTCCTTTACTTATAGGTTGCCTTTTACGCTGCGGGGAGCCAATAAGGATTGTTTAAAACCAGATGGGTTGTGTTTGCTGTGGGGACACTGAGAAAGAAAGAGAAGCCTTGTAAAAGGGAAAGAGACGGGGGAAACTGCTATCATCCGCTTATTAGTGTTATAATGGTGCTTAGAGCCCTTAGCTGAGATGGACGTTCCATTGTATGAGGCACCATACAAATACATGGTGAGAGACGGTCCTTGCCCTGAAGATCTTAGAAGGTGCTGAATAGGAGAAAGGGATCTGATATATGAGCAGAAGATTGAAAGCTAGGATAGCACTGATGTGTGCAGGCAGTGTGTGCCAGGGCTGAGAACTCAACTGATGGCTTGGCTGGGGGTCTCAGACCATTGCCTTAACCACAAGCCCATCTATTTCCCCCATCCTCTTTGTCTGTCATTAGAAGCTAAGTCTAGCTGTATTTTCTTTATTTTTCTATCATTGTCAATGTGCTTTTGCAGCCCGCCTCACTGTAGCACCAGGGATCTTTGTATCCCAAAACTAGCAAATACAAAAGTATATTGTTAGGGGTGAGTCAATAAAATGAACATTTCCTGCTCCATTATCTGCATGCAACGCCCTGGCTTTGTCATGATGGTTGATTAACTAAACGCCTGATTAAAGAGGTTCTGTGAGGCAGCCTGGAAATCGCCAGGCCTGGCTCGGAAGAGAGGAAGGCTGCTCTTGGGGCTGAGGCGCTGGATGGGGACCCAGGAGGAATTCAGTTACTGGTCCGTGGGACCTTGGGCAAGTCCCTTCATCTGTGCATACGTCTTCACTGCAGAATTGGCCCAGGTGATCAGCACCCAGGTTAGCCTAGCTTGGGGATGAGCAGCCACACTGCAAAGCCCTGCTGTGCTACTGTGCCCTCCCTCGTGCTCCACTCACCCATGTGTGTCACTAGGACTTCTGGGGGCATATATCCCATGGGTCTCTGGGCTGCAGTAAGCTGAGCCCCTCTAGGATTCTCTCCCAGTAAATTGCTGAAGAACTTGTTTGCCCTTCCGGACACACGGTGGGATTGTGGGAAGGCACTGGAGGACTATCAGCACTGGAGTGGGTTAGCCTCTGTCCATAATGTGGCACTTGACCTCTAGCCTAGCTGGGCCAGCTAGCTTGGGATGAAAGCACCACAACGTTCAGGGGAAAGCGCTGTGTGTGTGGATAGGAGCAGGCTTAGGGGCAACGCCCAGGCTAACTTGCAATGAGGACACACCTTGGGTCTCAGCTCCCTTCTGGGAACAGAGCTAACTGTACTTCCTTTAGCTATCTAGACTGTGAGGTCTTTGGGGCAGGGATTTTTATTCTGTGTCTACTTAGCACAATGGAACCCTGACCTTGGCCGGGCCTCTTGGAGCCATTACAAATAGTAACAGGATTCTGTTGGAATCTGATGGGCTTTTTGCAGGGAGCATTTTGCCCCTAATACATGCAGACCATAGAGCCCTGATCTCCTGGTTCCCAGCCCTGTGCTTTTCTACCCCTTCAGTTGTGGTATTATTCAGCTTTGGGGCACGGTGCTTGTTTCTGAAGCGCTTTCGTGGATCGTGCTGTCCTGAGGGCCCAACTAAATCATCCCAGCCAGGGCTTTGTCAAGCCGGGCCTTAAAAACCTCTAAGGAAGGAGATTCCACCACCTCCCTAGGTAACCCATTCCAGTGCTTCACCACCCTCCTAGTGAAATAGTTTTCCCTAATATCTGGCACATGAGCGCGATGGCGCTAAGGAAGCCTGTCTCCTGCCCCAGGCCTCTGACCCACTTTGCCCTTTCTCCCGTCTCCTGCAGGTGCTGCACTCCTCTGCCTACTACTGCAAAACCATCCTGGACGACAACAGCTCCTCTGCCCTCATCATCCTCGGCTTCGTCATCATGTCCCCGCTCATCGTGGTGGCCATGGCCGTCTACTGCAGCCTGGCGCGGCGCCTCCGCCTCTTCCTATGCTTCCAGCCCTACGCTCGGGCCGTCTACAAAGGGGTGAAGTGGCGCTGGTATGAGGAAGGAGGGCTGTGCAGCTGTGCCAAGGAGTGGAGCACTCAAGTCAAGGCCTGGGTATGAGCTCGCTGCACCAGCTCCCCCAGCCCCCTCCCCCCAATACATCCCCCCTTGGCACCTGCAAAGTCACTATCTGGAGTCCTGGTAGGCATAGGCTCTCAGGGTCCTTCGGGACAGAGGAATGAGCTGGGTCTGGAATGAACCCCTCTCCTGTAGCTGTTCCTAAACCTGTAACCCTCAGCAGGTTCTCCCCATTGTGATGGAAAGGCACCAAAGCATATGGACAAAAGCGTGTCAAAGGGGCTCGCCCTCCTGCTACTTACGCAGGGCCAGTCATGTCCCTGCTGGTACAGAAGAGACAGGACTCGCTGACTTAGAAATGGGGATGCTTCACTGTGGCTGCTGGACACAGACAGGCCCTGTGGTTCTCCCTGGCTCCCAACTTTGTGCGGCTTGGCATCAGAACACGGGATCTCCTTACGTCATGGACTAGACTGCGCAGTGATGGAAGGGGCTGCTGACGGCACTACAGGCACAAGGGAAAAGTAGCCGTGTGGTTAAAAAGCTGCATCCTTTGTCCCAGAGAAGTGGCCCCCTGTAAAATACACATTCAGCCAGGAGGGGGTCCATTGTGGCCCCCCCTGCCTAGAATCCTATTGTGGCTGCACGGGTCTCTGGCCCTGCAAATGCACCTGTGAGTCTCGGCCTATACGACACTCAGGAGCTGTCACCTTGTTGCACTGTGACTATGTCCGTCCCGCTTTGCACAGCTGCTCTCGTAGCATGTTATAATGGTGACTGTGTTCCTTTTGTGATTAGTGGGGACCGGGTGGCTTGGGGAATCTCTACCGGGCTGTGGGTACCTTCCCCCCAGGGTGCTGGCCTGAACCCTGCCTGCTTTGATGCTGGTTATTGAAATCTGATGGCCACGCAATGGCCTGCTAGACATTGGGTATTGTCCAGTGAAGTGTTTCCCAGACAGTGAGTCCCAACCTGCCACCAGATGGGTTATGGACCTGATGCAGAGGGAGGGCTTGGGGGTGGGGATGGGGAGGTGGAAAGCAAGCTCACCTCACACTCACCCCACAGTGCCTGGGACTGGCTCCCCGCTCTGGGCATTGATGGCGGGGCAGCTGTATCAAACCTGAGTGGCGCTGCGACCTGGCAGATAGGGTTGCAGTGCCCGGAGCAGGGAGCTGGGCCCAGCCCTGCAGGGTAGCAGCCGTTGCTGCAGGGTGAGGGCAGGCAGGGCTCACTCTCTGCCCCCGACCAGCCTGGGGCCTCCCCTCCGCATCCAGCCGGGATTCGGTTTGGGAGACTGAGGGACAGGGGTTGCTGCGGGTGGTCTGTGCCCCCTTTGGGGGGGGGGAGACAGCGGCAGTGGAGGAGGACCCTGGCCTGTGATTTTGGGCCCCTCCCATGAATCTGGGCCTTTTGTAAACATAATGGTGGGTCTGAAAAACAGACAAAACGCAGTTGGCGGGTCACCGTAGTAAAACGTTTGGGAACCACTTGTCTAGTGGACAGGGCTTGGCAGTCAAAAGCCACTCCAGCAACTGGCACTCGCTGACCCATCTTGTGCCCGGTCTCCACAGACAGGCCAAGGGTTGAATGGGCCACAGAGACGACATTCCCCGCCCCAGCGCAGAGCTGAGGCACATCCGCAGGGCAGTGCAAGGGACGCGGCCCTCACTGCTATCCAGGATGCACCTATAGACACAAGGGGTTTCATTCTTCGGGGCTCTCCGGCCAGCACCTTTCTCCGGTAGTTTGGAGGGGTTTGTTTCTGGGGGAGGGAGCCACACAATCTAAACCTATCGAAGCAAGAGATCCAGCCTGGGTTCCCATCCTCACCTGGCACCGTAGAACTCACACAGGGCCTGCTCCGTTGCCCAGCAACGTCAATGAGAGTCTCTCCCTTGGCTTCAGCTGGCTTTGGACCAGGCCTGAGGAGGGCCTTTCCGAGCTGGATGCCATTGACCACTGGAAGCTGTGTATCCCCAGTCGCCGTTGTTCTTCTGTCCACTGTAACCGCTTCAATTGCTGATGTGTAAATAAACCCCATGGGGGCCGCTCTGCATTCGCTGTCTGAGCACCGGCAGTCCACCCTGTTCATGTGTGATGCCCATTGTAATGTGACCGGGCCATTGGAGCCCCTCGCTGTATATTAAAGACTAATTTGTGTATTTTCCCTGGGGTTTGGTTTTCATTCTAAGGGCGTAAGGCCCTGGGGCCATCCCTGCAAATGACATGGGAGCAAAGTGACCATGGGAAGCTGAGGGGGGTGGCAGCTGAACACTGGACAGCAGGAGAAGGCTAACGCCATTGGAAATTCCATGGCAAGCTCAGGCTTAGCTCCCCAAATGTGTGCGGTCAGCAGATGGGCAGCAACCGGGCCCAGTCCCGCCTGAGGAGTGCACTGCAGGAGAATGGCTCGGGGCCTGGAACAACTGTCAGGTGAAGAGTGATCGCTGACTATCTTAGGAGACGAATAAGAGGGGACATGATCAAAGTATTGTTGCGAGAGCTACGGGGAGGCTGCGAGGTCTGTTCTGTGAAGTGTTTTGAGATTTTTAAGCTTTCAAAATTCTCCGTGAAGGCAAATTCCCCCAAAACACCCGCTCCGGGTCAGCTGAAGTGTTGTGTTTTCAGTTTTGTCCGTTTTGTTTTGTAGATCAGACAACATTTTTACAAATTTGAAATGAAAATTGTTGCAAAACAAACAAAACGGTACATTGAGAAAATGTCAAAACATTTCCCCCTGTTTTTTCCCCAAACACAATGCCGGTAAAATTGACCCGATTTTGTGAAGTGGTTTGATTTCAATGGAACTGCGTATTCTGACGGAATATGGGTCCGTTGAAGTTTCTTTGGCCAACTTTAATTGTCGCTCCTTTGGCCCCAGAGGTTAGACAAAGGGGGGCCTTGCAGGGTTGCTTCCATTATAGGATGAGAAATTGATGCTCTGAGGCAGGTCTGTTCTTGGGGCGATCTTGTTTATTTACCCAAGATGCACACAAAGTCCTGTTTCCCCGAACACAGTAGGAACAACCAACAGCAGCAGTTTCCTTGCTCAGAATCCCCACGTCTGCTACACCAGTAAGCTCTGTGCTCAAGAAACAATGTCTCTCCACTTCCTCTCAGGATCACACTCACAACTGCTTCTCCTAGCACTAGAAAAGGTTCAGAAAAGAGCAACTAAAATGATTAAGGGTTTAGAGAGGGTCCCATATGAGGAAAGATTAAAGAGGCTAGGACTCTTCAGTTTGGAAAAGAGAAGACTAAGGGGGGACATGATAGAGGTATATAAAATCATGAGTGATGTTGAGAAAGTGGATAAGGAAAAGTTATTTACTTATTCCCATAATACAAGAACTAGGGGTCATCAAATGAAATTAATAGGCAGCAGGTTTAAAACAAATAAAAGGAAGTTCTTCTTCACGCAGCGCACAGTCAACTTGTGGAACTCCTTACCTGAGGAGGTTGTGAAGGCCAGGACTATAACAATGTTTAAAAGGGGACTGGATAAATTCATGGTGGCTAAGTCCATAAATGGCTATTAGCCAGGATGGGTAAGAATGGTGTCCCTAGCCTCTGTTCGTCAGAGGATGGAGATGGATGGCAGGAGAGAGATCACTTGATCATTGCCTGTTAGGTTCACTCCCTCTGGGGCACCTGGCATTGGCCACTGTCGGTAGTCAGATACTGGGCTAGATGGACCTTTGGTCTGACCCAGTACGGCCTTTCTTATGTCTTATGTCTTATGTCCTGGCTTTCTGCCCTTCATGCACACCGGCTGCAGAACCAATATCCTATCCCCTGTGTCAGGCCTATCAGGGTGACCTTCTCAGTCCACACAGCTTAGCTGCATCCTGCCATGTGCCTTGAGTGATCACTCCATTGTTTGTAGCTGTCTCTAGTACATAAAGGGGCTTAATTTTTCCTTCTATGGAGTCTGAAAGAGTGCTTGGCGCAGCCATTACAATTGTTTTTGGATCAGAGACCCAACGGATGGCAGCCATTAGCAGCTTTCAACATAACAGTACAAATAGTGAATGGGATCAAGAAGGTGGATCATGATTTTCCATTCAGTCCTGTCTCATAGTATGAAAACAAGGGGACATTCAATTAGATTGAGAAGAGAAAAGGAAATACTTTTTCTTACCATTGGCCTGTGCAACTCATTTAGGACAAGAGTTTAGCAGGATTCAAAATGGAATTGGACATTGATATGGGAACCAAGAAGAGCCATAGTTAGAATAATAAACACTACAAATAAACAAGAGGTTTAAAAGGGCTACGAACGCTCATGCTCCAGGGCATAAACCAGCCTTTAACTATTGGTGGTCAGGAAGAAATTTTCACTGAGTTTAGGTCATCCTATAATTGCCTACTGTAGGGTTTCTTGAACACACTCTGAAACAGCCAGTGCTGGCCACTGTCAGAGACAGGACACTGGACCATGGCTGAATCAGTCTGGCAATTCCTGTGCGAGTCAGGCCCGCCCAGAGGATTCAGGGAGCCCCTGCCGCCGAATTGCCGCCGAAGACCCGGAGCGGAAGAAGCTCCGGGGGCCCGGGCCCTGCGAGAGTTTTCCGGGGGCCCCGGAGCGAGTGAAGGACCCCGCTCCAGGGGCCCCGAAAAACTCTCGTGGGGGCCCCTGCGGGGCCCGGGGCCTGGGGCAAATTGCCCCACTTCCCCCCCCCCCCCCCGGGCGGCCCTGGTGCCAGTCAGTGCTTCAGTGATGCTTCTCCCCATCACCCAGGTGGCAGGGTCCTCAGTGAGCAAAGGTTAATCTCAGCTCAGCTGCCTCCTGCTTTTGCTCGGGGAAAGGCTGGAGGAGGGGTTGGGTCCCTGGTAAGTTTATGCTCCTCACATACGGAGAGAAAACTCTGAGGAGCCCCTACCTGGGAGGGGGGGAGGAGTTTTCTGCTTTCCTTTTTGTAGCATGAATTTATTTTGCTGAGGGATGTAATGCAAAGCAACTTCCTCTGCTGAGTCATTCCACCAGCCTTTCTTGTGATTCCTCCCACCCTGGCAGCTGCATTAAACCAGGTTACCTCCATAATCCTGACCCCTCTACACAGCATGGGCTCCAGTATTATAGCTATTAACCCAGCTTCCAATTTACTTGCCTGACTCCAAAGAGATGCACCCAGCAGAGCTCACTGGCTACTGTACCGGACACATCACAGCCAGATTGCTGCAGGCAGCTGAGCGTAAATCCAGCAGCCCCGGTGTAATCCTGTAATCCATGCCTCATTGCATCAACAGAGATGGGCCGGCTCCGGGATTTCTAGGACACCTGATCCAATCAAAACACCCACTGAGTAATTGGGCAATCTAGCCCAGATGGTACCAGACAGAGGGCAGATCAAAGGGTTCGCCTCTGCAGGATTGCTGGCCCTTCTGTTGGCTTGGCTGCATCTAGAACTGGTCCACAGCATGGAACAGAATTAAATGGCAGAGAAAGATGGGAAGAGAGAGAACTACACTCAGTGCGGCTGATGCCCGGCCGGAGCAAGAGCATTCGCCCCGGGGAAGGAAGGGCTAAAAGCAGCATAGAACTTCGGGGGGGGGGGGGTAGCAGCCGTTGCGGATGAGAGAGGATCTACACCATGAGAGGGTGCCAGGGAGGGACTGGCAAAAAGGCTGTGGACGGTGTGGGGTGTGGTTTGGACACAGCCAGACTGGGGCACACTCAGAGCAGGTAGAAGACAATGTGATAAACTGGGTAACACCCTGTCGGGTGGGTCAGTCTCATTCATGGCAGCGGAACGCAAGGCAAGACCCCGTTAGCCACTGCACCATGATAGGCCAGGCTGGCCGGGTGAGCCCGTGCTGCTGGGCTGACCTAGGAGTGAGCATTGGTATAAAAGAGACATCGATCAGCGTCTATCCAAACCTGTTACTGCGATTGCTGAGTCCCAGCCACCCCACATACTGCACATCCTCAGAGGCAGGGCCCGCTCCAGGGTTTTGGCCGCCCCAAGCAGCCAAAAAAAAAAAAAAAAAAAGCCGCGATCGCGATCTGCGGCGGCAATTCGGCGGGAGGTCCTTCACTCCGAGCAGGAGTGAGGGACCGTCCGCAGAATTGCCGCCGAACAGCTGAACGTGCCGCCCCTCTCCAAAGTGGCCGCCCCAAGCACCTGCTTGGTAAGCTGGTGCCTGGAGCTGGCCCTGCTCAGAGGCAGACTCTAGGACAGGGGTTCTCAAACTGGGGGTCAGGACCCCTCAAGGGGTCGGGAGGTTATTACACATAGGGGGTCGCGAGCTGTCAACCTCCACCCCAAACCCTGCTTTGCCTCCAGCATTTATAATGGTGTTAAATATATAAAAAAGTGTTTTTAATTGATAAGGGGGGTTGCACTCAGAGGCTTGCTATGTGAAAGGGGTCACAGTACAAAAGTTTGAGAGCCACTCCTCTAGGATCTGTAGTTTGTGCTGAAAGGGACAATTAAAAATGTTCACGCTAGGTGGGCGGTGCATGTTTCAGAACCTATTTGCAGGTGCTAACTGCACTAGGCCTGCCCTCAGCACAAGCCCACATGCCAGTTAGACAGCCGAGTGCAATTCACACCCCTCCAGGTGCTCTCAGGACACCTGGGGCAAGTTCAAATTTGCCTCATTCCACCATTTCCGAGGCATCACCCTGCCCGTCCCCAGAAATCTTGCAACACTGCTTTTGACTGTGGCCCTTAAACAAACCCCGGCTACATGGCTTAAGGCTGCATTTTCTATCCAGCGTTTCTGATGACAAACCACAAGAGTCTCCTGCCTCCCTGAGTGAAATGCCCAGCCGAATCGTGGCGTGAAGCTTTTTCTCCAAAATTCTTGGGAACCAACGACCATGAAAAAACCCCGTAGATACACAGCACCAAATCCTGCCTCGACTCACGCCCGGTGCAAGCCCCTTGACTTAGGGCAGAGTTTGTTTCAGAACGACCAGTGTGGCATCACCAGTCACTTTTCCAGTCACCTCAGTATGCCAGAGAACAGCGTCACGGCGGGGAGGGGCAGCCTGCAAGGCTGTGTGGTTTAGTCCTTGACCAACATTTCCCCAGGGACGCACACCGCAGGAGTTTGGAAGGCTCAACAACAGCTCTGTCCATGGGTGGGTGTCTCTAATGTGCACAGCAGCGTAGTCTGTGTGTATCTTCTCCTCCAGGGAGAGGATGTTAATAACAATATACTGGTCATCAATAGCAACAAGGCTAATGAGAAATTGGCGAGAAGTCGTGAGACTGATTAAAAAATAAATCAATCAATATATGGGGATATACCTATCTCACAGAACTGGAAGGGACCTTGAAAAGTCATCAAGTCCAGTCCCCTGCCTTCACTAGCAGGACCAAGTACTGATTTTGCCCCAGATCCCTAAGTGGCCCCCTCAAGGATTGAACTCACAACCCTGGGTTTAGCAGGCTCAAACCACAAGCTCAGTCAGTTTAGTTTGCTAGGGAGAAGGTTCTGGGGTGACTTGATCACAGTCTATAAGCATCTATATGGGGAACAGATCTTTGATAATAGAAGGCTCTCCATACTAGCAGACAAAGGGGTAACAGACCCAGTCGCTGGAAGCTTGAAGCTAGATAAACTCAGACTAGAAATAAGGCACAATTTTTTAACTGTGAGAATGAATTTACCAAGGGTCATGGCTTCTCCATCACTGGAAATCTTTAATCAAGATTAGATGCGTTTCTGAAAGAACTGCTCTGCTTCAAACAGGAGTGACTTCAGAAGTTCCATGGCTTGGACTATACAGGAGGTCAGACTCATAATCACACTAGTTCCTGCTGGTCTTAGAATCTGTGAATCTACCAATCTGGCAGGGGATGGATGCCCTTCTGTCTGAATCAAACGGGGTTAGCACCTCAGCAGGGCAGTATGAGGCACGGCTGCAGGAAATGCTGTCTATTGTATGCAATGTAAAATCTATATCCTGACCACTTGTGGTCACTAATGTTTCCATGACACGTTCTTCACAAGTAAGGACTTTAATGCCAGCATCCTGTCTGGGTATTTAAATTCTGCCACCCTAAAGACCTCCCTCAGGCTCAGCTGTCTACGGTATTTGTCACTTCCTGGCCTAACTGTTGTTTAATGCTGCTGGGTAATGTTAAAGAGCAGTTATGTTCCACTCCAGAGATGGGTGCATTTCAGTGATGGGTAAAGTGATTCTTTGACATGATCAAGGACTTGGGTGTATAAGAGATGAAGGATCAGGCCTCTAGTTTGTAAAGAATTTTCCAAATGCTTTTCAGGGACATTGGGAAGGATCTGCCAGGGTGAAAGGAGCTGATTTAATATTTCTCATGATATTCAGCAGCACCAGAGTTTGCGCAGGACCATTAAGCCTGGGTGGTGGACACCCTGACTCAAAAAGGAAAACAAATCCAGAGTTGCTGAAGGGAGAATTGCCTTAGGCCTGTTTCCTTTGAACTAGAGACATCCTGTCCTTGCATAATAGCATGTTTGTTCCAAAACTCCCAGGATTAGATGTTATTATTATATCCTTAGGCTCTCAGTAGCAACAAGAGGGGAAGATTTCTGTTCCTTAACTCCTTGGAGGCTGGCAGATTTATTAAGCATGGCTGCAAACCTCAGCAGAGCACAACAGTTGTAGAGCTGCTGCTTTTGCACAGAAGCAATGTTCATAAGGATTGGGAATCATAGAATCATAGAATCTCAGGGTTGGAAGGGACCTCAGGAGGTCATCTAGTCCAACCCCCTGCTCAAAGCAGGACCAATTCCCAACTAAATCATCCCAGCCAGGGCTTTGTCAAGCCGGGCCTTAAAAACCTCCAAGGAAGGAGACTCCACCACCTCCCTAGGTAACGCATTCCAGTGCTTCACCACCCTCCTAGTGAAATAGTGTTTCCTAATATCCAACCTAGACCTCCCCCACTGCAACTTGAGACCATTGCTCCTTGTTCTGTCATCTGCCACCATTGAGAACAGCCGAGTTCCATCCTCTTTGGAACCCCCCTTCAGGTAGTTGAAGGCTGCTATCAAATCCCCTTTGATTCCTCTCTTCTGGAGACTAAACAATCCCAGTTCCCTCAGCCTCTCCTCATAAGTCATGCACTCCAGACCCCTAATCATTTTTGTTGCCCTCCGCTGGACTCTTTCCAATTTTTCCACATCCTTCTTGTAGTGTGGGGCCCAAAACTGGACACAGTACTCCAGATGAGGCCTCACCAATGCCAGCTTTCTATCCACCTTACAGTCCATTCATCCAGCCCATACTTCTTTAACTTGGCAGCAAGAATACTGTGGGAGACCGTATCAAAAGCTTTGCTAAAGTCAAGGAATAACACATCCACTGCTTTCCCCTCATCCACAGAGCCAGTTATCTCATCATAGAAGGCAATTAGGTTAGTCAGGCACGACTTCCCCTTGGTGAATCCATGCTGACTGTTCCTGATCACTTTCCTCTCCTCTAAGTGTTTCATAATTGATTCCTTGAGGACCTGCTCCATGATTTTTCCAGGGACTGAGGTGAGGCTGACTGGCCTGTAGTTCCCCGGATCCTCCTTCTTCCCTTTTTTAAAGATGGGCACTACATTAGCCTTTTTCCAGTCATCCGGGACCTCCCCCGATCGCCATGAGTTTTCAAAAATAATGGCTAATGGCTCTGCAATCTCATCCGCCAACTCCTTTAGCACCCTCGGATGCAGCGCATCTGGCCCCATGGACTTGTGCACGTCCAGTTTTTCTAAATAGTCCTGAACCACTTATTTCTCCACAGAGGGCTGGTCACCTTCTCCCCATATTGTGCTGCCCAGTGCAGCAGTCTGGGAGCTGACCTTGTTTGTGAAGACAGAGGCAAAAAAGTCATTGAGTACATTAGCTTTTTCCACATCCTCGGTCACTAGGTTGCCTCCCTCATTCAGTAAGGGGCCCACACTTTCCTTGACTTTCTTCTTGTTGCTAACATACCTGAAGAAACCCTTCTTGTTACTCTTAACATCTCTTGCTAGCTGCAACTCCAAGTGTGATTTGGCCTTCCTGATTTCACTCCTGCATGCCTGAGCAGTATTTTTATACTCCTCCCATGTCATTTGTCCAATCTTCCACTTCTTGTAAGCTTCTTTTTTGCGTTTAAGATCAGCAAGGATTTCACTGTTTAGCCAAGCTGGTCGCCTGCCATATTTACTATTCTTTCTACACATCGGGATGGTTTGTTTCTGCAACCGCAATAAGGATTCTTTAAAATACAGCCAGCTCTCCTGGACCCCTTTGCCCTTCATGTTATTCTCCCAGGGGATCCTGCCCATCTGTTCCCTGAGGGAGTCAAAGTCTGCTTTTCTGAAGTCCAGGGTCCGTATTCTGCTGCTCTCCTTTCTTCCTTGTGTCAGGATCCTGAACTCGACCATCTCATGGTCACTGCCTCCCAGGTTCCCATCCACTTTTGCTTCCCCTACTAATTCTTCCCTGTTTGTGAGCAGCAGGGATTAGCCCATTGTTGTGCCTATTTGCTGTTCACGTAGCAAAAATAACATGAAAAATAACAAGACCGCAGTTGGGTCCCAAATAACCGTGTTTGCTAAATACACACGAACACGCCAGACCTAGCTACATACCTGCTGCCATATGGGCTGCTTTCTAGAGGCTTCTAAAAGCACAGAACATGGTAATGGCCACTAGGGGGCTCACAGACTATCCAAAGGAATCCTACCCTATCCCAAAGGAATCCTACCCTATCCCACATCATTGATGGATGGGTCTGGAGTCCCACACCTGGCCAGAGTCTCCTCTTTGCCTTTTCTTTGGTTGGATGTTTATAGTGATTTCCAGCATCACTAGCCTGGGAAGAGTTTAAGTAAAATCTATAGTGAAACATCCTAACTCCTTCCATCCTCCTTGAAGTCCGTGATGTGGTATTTGTAGGGTAGGCTCACATAGCTTTCCCCTGCTCTGGTTCCTGACTGACGTCCCACTCTCTGGGGCTGGAATAAAAGGCCAGCAATTTGACCCAATGGCCAAATGTAAATGTCGCTTTGAAACTGGTTGTTCCTGATAAATCACTCAGGTGAATATCCAGCAAAGGGTTTGCTAACACCATCTGGGCAGACTGTAGAGAAAGGACCCAACCTGACCCCAAGCTGACCTACATGGTTCTGAAATCTGGGATGTCTGAAATCCAGCTCCGGAGCTGAATTTTCCATTTCTGGCCGGTTTCTAATTTAAACACAGGCTCCAGCCTGGAAGAAGCATAACTGACTGTTCTGTTTGCTACAGCACACCTGGCAGATGTGCCCCCATTTGCGGGGGTTCTCCTTCCTGTTATTTCGCATTCCCAGAGCAACAGGAAGGGTTTTTTGGCAGCAGCACTTTCCTGCGTTCATACACTGATTGCAGCCTTGCTCTCGACTCTATTATACATGTCTGTAGCAACCTGCATGGAACTTGGAGGGAGGAGCACAGGTTGCAGGAGGGGTGAGTTTGGAGGAGGTACCATGAAGCCAGTCTGTGTGCACATGGCTGGAATGTTGGCTGCAGTTGCATCATCTCTGTAAATAGTTCATAAAGAGTCAGTTTAGTTTTAGGAACATGGAGCCCTCTCTTGTTATTATCCACGTGGTACATGAAACAACATCTAACACATGCAAGATGTCATGGCTTGTTTTCCCATGAATTCTCCGCTGGCAGCCATTCTACCAGGCAACTGAAGCCTGTCGCCAGCTGTTTTTTTGGCTCCCTGCCCACGGTGTCCCTCTAGTCTCCCAGTGCAGACCTTCCATCACACACAGACTGATTGCTAACACAACAGATGCTGTTAGATACAGAAAGGCAGGAAAGAGTTACTAACCAGGAGAACAAAAGGAAGTTGCTTTGCATGACAGGTAATATTACATCCCTGGACACTAACATTGTGCCTCATGATGTACACTTACTAATTCACCCCTAGGGCCAAGCAGGGCTTTGGAGAGCCTCAGGATATGGGGATGGCAAAGGTGGCTTCACTTACCCCCTCCACTCCTAACCCAAGCACAGGTCCTGAGTAACTGCGAATCAGACCCATCGACGTCGGCGAGGGAGCAGGATCCTCAGAGCACCTGTGTAGTTTCAGACATTGTAGTGAGTTCTCTGCTCTAACCCGGCGTGTTCCATGGCCCTGTGACTGAGACACATATGTGATCAATGACTGCAACTAACACATGCTTATTGAGTCAGTTGCTTGCCTGCCACTTAATCAAATTGGATTTATAAAACAATATTCTTTAATCTAGTTAGGCGGTAAGCAATCTGGCGCGCCCTTCCTACCATTCGCGATGCAGAAGTCACTTGGCAAATAGCCTTGTTCATAAAAAAGACTGATTTAATTTACTGTTTTATTTTAAAGAGCGTTTTAATATCAATGCGGAAATGAATCCATCAGAAACCACGAGCCATCTCTCTGCAGCATGGGAGGGATGTTGTTAAGTGAAATAAATTGTATTCCTTCATAGACGGGAGAGCTGGATTCTCCTGGCACTAGTATAAATCAGGAATGATTCCACTGAAGTCAGAAAGAGTTACACTGGGGTAAAATTGGTGTAATGACGGGAGAGCCACACCCAGCACTAGATACTCCTCACTGGGACTTGTGAACAATTAGACATTACTTAGATTGTAAACTCCCTGGGGCAGGGCCCGTTCCTGTGTTTCGTGTTTGTACAGCACCTAGCACATTGTGTCCAGTTCTGGGTGCCACATTTCAGGAAAGATGTGGACAAATTGGAGAAAGTCCAGAGAAGAGCAACCAAAATGATTAAGGGTCTAGAAAACATGACGTCTGAAAAAATGGAGTTTGTTTAGTCTGGAGAAGAGAAGACTGAGAAAAGGGACATGATAACAGTTTTCAAGTACATAAAAGGTTGTTATAAGGAGGAGGAAGAAAAATTATTCTCCTTAGCTTCTGAGGATAGGACAAGAAGAAATGGGCTTAAACTGCAGCAAGGGAGGTTTAGGTTGGACATTAGGAAAAACTTCCTAACTGTCAGGGTGGTTAAGCACTGGAATAAATTGCCTAGGGAGGTTGTGGAATCTCCATCACTGGAGATTTTTAAGAGCAAGTTAGACAAAGACCTGTCAGGAATGGTCTAGATAATACTTAGTCCTGCCGTGAGTGCAGGGGACTTGACTTAATGACCTCTCGAGGTCCCTTCCAGACCTACAGTTCTATGATTCTGTGATTAGGGTCCTGGCCAAAAACTGGGCCTCCTAGGTGCTACTGCAATACAAATAAATAAAAATAACCTCTTCTGGTAGTGTTGTTGCCTGATGGATAGTGCAGTGGACTGGGACTCAGGAGTACTGGATTCTATTCCCAGATCTTCCACTAGCCTGATGGGTGATCTTGGGCAGGTCACGTCACCACTCTGTGCCTCAGTTTCTCCATCTGTAAAATGGGGACAATGATACTGACCTCCTTTGGAAAGCACTTTGAGTTCTACTGATGAAATGTTCTATGCAAGAGCCAGGTATTATTATCAATTTGCTCATTTAAGGGCTATTGGCACAGCATCCAGTTTGATTACACGATTTTTCATTAGTACCTTTATTCACAAGGCCCACAACTAGGGAAAATCTGGAAGCACCTTCATGCCATTTCTAAGCCATAAAAAAAAGGTTGCTTGGAGTTTTCAGGAAAAATGTCCCCTGTGCAAACTCTGTGGTAATTAATAATAATGATTTGCTCCACCTCCTGCCAAGGTTCTAAGCAGACAATTAAATTACAGTCACTATTCCTTTAAAATGCAGAAAAGAAGTCATTCTCTGTGTAGGCAATGCAGTGAATTGGGAGTCTGTACTCCTCCTGGCTTCTGTTTCCAGCTGGGTCACTGTCTAGCCATCTATTGAAGGTGCCATTACTGTAGTATGTAAACACTTCTCCGCTCTTTAATGCATTTATTCTCACAGCAGCCCTGTGAGGTAGGGAAGTCCTATTATCCCCATTTACTGATGGGGAAACTGAGGCATGGGGAAACTGAGGCATGGACCCTCAGAGATATTTAGGCGCCTAACTCTCTTTGTGGATCTGTGTCCCCTTTGGCAAATCGCTTGGTACCTGAGCTTCCCAGTCTGTAAAATGTGGACGGTGAGGCCTTGGTGGCTCACAGGTGTTATCTTAGGGTTAACTGTGCTTTACAGACATTTTGGGGGCTCAGATGAAAGGTACTAGATAGTAAGTGGCAACCATATTTATCATTGTATGTTTAAGTGCCAACCCAGTGATGGTTATAAATCTCTTAGGCAGCAGATACACATAAAGCAAACAGGAACTGCTGTCACTGCAGCCACCTCACGTCCCGGAGATGAATGGACGAAGTTAAGATGAATTGCAGACCCTGTTGCTTTCAGAATGCAAGCGTGGAGGTTGATGGGAGCTGTCAAGCTCCTCACAGCCACGCTTCATTTGACCCACTCAGCCCCCAGCTCTGCAGGCTGCAATCCGCTGCCTAGCAGGTACAACGCAGACAGCGGCAAGGCAGGCTGCTCTCACTCCACCTCTGCCCAGATGCCAGCCCTCTGAGTGAGAGGAGAGCCCCTGGCCTATTCTGCCCTTGGTCTCTCTGCGCAGGCTGTGAACCAGGGTGTCAGTCAGAAGAGGGGGGAGGCGCACCCAGCTAATTTCACACAGGGTGTCGAAGCCCATCAGACAGCCAAACGGGGGTTCACCAGACTGGTTCCAAAGACAACAGAGGTGGGTGAAATTCACTCCCGAGCACCCAGCTGTCTCAGCCAGCCTGGTGAGCCCCCTTACCAGCAGGGAGGGTATCTTTACAACCTGCCCAACCTCGAGCTGCCACCTACTGGCGGATACTGTGCAGCCTTCCCCCTTAGTTCCCCACCCCAGGGAAACCGAGTCACTGTCTGGTGAGCTCCCACCAGACTGCCCCCACCTCGCTGGCTGTGGGCGATGGAGCGAGACAGGCTGGCATTGGGCACAAGAGAACCACACAAACATGCAGAAAACCTCTGAGTATCTCTGGGCCTGACTGAGGCAAAGCCCCCGGGAGTCTCACCATTGACAGAAGGGGGCCTAGACTCAGGCCGTGTATAAAGAAACTGTGACCGAGGGACGGTTCAGTGGCCTTTGAGGAAAGTCTTGGGGGAGGGCGCAGCCCAGGTCGTAGTGGGAAAAACGTCACCACAAAGCCACCGCCACAGTCTGCCCCAGCTGGCCTCTGCGCAGCAGTCTCAACAGAAAGGCCAGTGACTGACTAGGCCCTGGAGACTGAGGGGGCCATCCCTGTCAGGGAAGAGCCCTCCCGGTGACTGGTGCGTGAACTGGCTGCTCGTACAAGCGAAGCGCTATTACTACTTACTCACAAGCCAGTGAACAGCTCCTGTGGAAGTGTGCCGGCCGACACGCCCAGGATTGGGCCAGGAACCTCCAGAGCTAAAAGCAGGTGCGGCTACAGATAGAGCTAAGGGGTCAGGGCTTCTCGCTTGGGGGCTGTGATAAACTTTTACCATTGACTTCAATGGGAGCAGAGTTGGGTCAACCATGAGTGCTGTTGGAAATCGCTCCCTACGGACTTAACCCAAAATTCACGGAAGTCAGTGACTCCAGCTAACTCCAGCGGGCTTTGGAGCAGGCTCTAAAAGCACCTGTGTCGGCAGAGCCGTCCCTTGGGTATGACAAATCAGGGTGACCGCTCCGGGCCCCGCGCTTTGGGGCCCCCCGCACTTCAGTGTGTTGTGTGGGGGGTGCTAGGCCGGCCCGGGGGGGTGGGGTTAGGGGTGCCTCTCGCCCCTAGCACAGGTGCCACCCTGTGACTCTCCATCGTCCCTCGCCCCCCAGCACTGCTGTCCCCTCCCCACACTAGATTTCACCTGTATAAAAAAAAGGTTAAGGGGCGCCCATACAGGCTGATTTGTCCCGGGCCCCGCGCCTCCCTAGGGATGGCCCTGTGTGTCAGCCAGCACCCCCGGGCTGGCATGTCTGACGGCGACAGAGCGGGAGATCGGCTGCCTGCACTCAGCTCAGTACTGGCTGCCTTCTCTGCCAGCACTGGGGCAGGGCTTTCTCATTCCTTATGCTGTCATTCCCAATGCATTGCCGTGACTTCAGAGCACCATGCTGCCTGGCAAGGTGCAAAGGAGAAGAGAGAAATCTATTTGGAGGGCTCTTTAGCCACGTTTTTAAAAATCCCATGTAGGCAGCTTGGGCGTGGATTTAATTTCCCTGCAACATTAAAGCGTGTGCGTCATTCAGAGTCACAGCATTAGAGTGACACTGACGAACCATGGAAGACTTTGAAATGCATTCCCCCGCCCCCTCCCCCGAAACGATTCTGCTCACATATCTCAGGTATTTTCTGTATTTTTCCTCTCCTCTTTTGTTCCGATATGGGCCTGAGCCAAAGCTCATTGACGTGATTGGAGAGGCTCCCACTGACTTTAATGGGTTCTGGATCAGGCCCTTGTTTCATAAAAACAGGATTCTAGTTCCTTCAACAGACGCTGTTGATTTAATTCTAGCCCCTAAAAGTTAGATTTTCACCAGGGAAAAAGGGAGTGGCTGAAAGCTAATATGAAGCGAGTATGGTTTGTCCTGGGTTTTGTTTTAAATCAGCTATCCCCTTTTTTGGCCTGCTAAACCCAGGGTTGTGAGTTCAATCCTTGAGGGGGCCATTTAGGGATCTGGGGCAAAAATCTGTCGGGGACAGTACTTGGTCCTGCTGTGAAGGCAGGGGATTGGACTGGATGACCTTTCAAGGTCCCTTCCAGTTCTATGAGATAAGTGTACCTACTTTGGGGAGGGATAGCTCAGTGGTTTGAGCATTGGCCTGCTAAACCCAGGGTTGTGAGTTCAATCCTTGAGAGGGGGAATCTGGGGCAAAAATCTGTCTGGGGATTGGTCTTCCTTTGAGCAGGGGGTTGGACTAAATGACCTCCTGAGGTCCCTTCCAATTCTATGACATGTGAACATTCCCCTGAAGTATGGGAAGCCCAACAATTGCAGGATTGGGATAATGCATGAAAACCCGAAAGTGACTAGAAACAAAAGTGAAATTGCCCAGTCTCTGGTCACTGTCCAGGCCAAGCAAATTGCAAAAATAAAATATACATGTGTATATACACACACAAAGTAAATGAGACTTAAAATGATGTTCACTGTCATTTGTCTCAGGTGTTGCTAATAATAACAAAGATAAGGAGGCTTTGTCTCTCAGTAGGATTTTTATCCAGCAGTGTCCCTTGATATTTTTATTCTTGCAAATTCCATGTTCCCTCTTTGGATTCGTTTTTGCTTGCAGACAAATGGAAGTTTATAAAAAGGCTATTTCCAGGTGCTGATGGCTACTGTGTGGAAAAAACCAAAGTAGCTTCTTCTTTTCAAGTTTGCTTTGTTCACTGTATTATTTATTTATTCTTGTAATTTAAGAAATAAAGCTGAGCGCTGCCGACCTTTCTAATGAGGTTTAGCCCTTTGCATCTTCAAAGATTCGCACCATCATTAGCATAAGACCCTTGTGAGATAGATCCATCTGATCCCCGTTTTACAGGTGGGAAGACTGAGATGCAGAGGTTAAATGACATGCCCAAGGCTACACACTGAGACAGCGTTGGGGCCAAGCTTAAAATTCAGTCACTCCTGATTCACAACCACTTGCAAACACCATTAAACCACACTGAGTTCCCAGCCAACGATGACGAGGATAGACAAGTTTGCAAGGCACTACCCATCCCTGCTGGACTGACTGGACCTTGTAAGGTAGGGTGGGATCTTGTCACAGTGCCATACCTGTTGGAACTCTGATGCCCTGAGCCCAGGGTCTGGGTGGTTTGAATAGCACAGCAGCTATTGTCTCACAAAGAACTAGGGGCCTGATTCAAAGCCGCTGAAGTCAAAGGGAATCTTCGCATTGGTGCTACAAAGGTGACGCCAATGAATACCTGGTGGTAGATGGTCAGCCAATTATTCGCTCATGCTCGCTGGGCTCCACTAGCAAACAAGCCCGAACACTGATACCCAGCTCTCCAACGGGTGTATCATATTTGCAAGTAGGTGATGGTGATGGATATATTAGACATGCCTTCAGTGGAAACAGAGCAGACCCAGTTCATGACAAGTGTCGGTCCAAAGTTAGCCCCGTTGATTATTTTTAGACATAAGAAAATGCTTCCATCAACCTATTGGGTCCTAGGGTGACCAGCTGTCCCGATTTTATAGGGACAGTCCCGATTTTGGGGTCCTTTTCTTATATAGGCTCCTATTACCCCCCACCCCCGTCCCGATTTTTCACACTTGCTGTCTGGTCACCCTTGACTGTCTCAGAATGGTTAGCCTGGCTAGCGGAAGGTAGCTATGGTTACTAGCCATTAGTATTTAGCTCACTGCTCCTCCCTTCCTTTTTTACTGTCAAGTGCCTGCACTACCCCTAAGTGGCTATGCTGTATTTTGTCAGTGCAGAATCAGGCAGCATGCTCATGAGCCACGTTTAATGTAATCAGAGCAGGCACTTGCCTTCCAATTGGAAGGAGCCTTGCACCCGGGGCTGGGTGACACAGGGCTCAGTTGCTATAGTGATGCAGCTTTCCTTATCAACTTGATTGCAAGTCTCTATTGGCCTTTGCCACTTTGATTCAGGTCTGTGTCGAGGCCAGGCTCCTGGGAGACACCCACAAAGCAAGGCGGGGCTCTTAGGAGCAGGTGGGGCAGGGGGCTCGTGCCAGGGGACCAGCCAGAGGGGAAAATACTGCAGGATTCGGTAGGACTAGTTGAAAAGACTGCTCTAACACGATTGGGAGCTGCGGTGTTTGGGGCCATTGTTGTAGAACGCTGTAGCACTTTTCTAAGAAGCAGCCGTTGCAACAGAATACGTTTCGTAAGGGAGAGGTCACTGCTATCCTGTCCCTTAGTATTTTTACAAGAGAGCAGTCATTGCTATAGGATACTGTAGTATTTCCCTTAGGCGAGGTTATTGCTGCCGTATTTTGCTGAAGTATTAGTATAGAATACTGTAGTACTTTTCACAGGGGCAGGCCATTCCTGCCCTCTTGTTATAAGAGGAACTTGACCTTCATGGTCCTCTGCCCTGTTTGCCATCAACTTGAGACTCAGCTCTCAGGCGCAGGGACATTGGTTTATCCTGCCTTGAGGTTTCCCTCCCCTCCTTCCCCTTTGCTCTAACCTCTTATCCCAGCAGCTGCAGCACAAGGATGACAAAATCCATCACTGGCTGTGGAAACCAGCAGAGGCAGCAGAATGGCATGAAGCAGAAGAGAGGTCACTTTCACCCTCTCTCTGAAACCCTGGTGCTCAGAGAGGGATAGAAATTAGAGATGGGAACAGAGCCGGCGCTAGGCATAAGCAATTACTTAGGGTCCCAAGCAGCTCAAGGGGGCCCCCTATTCACTTTTGATTATGTGTTGGTGAGGGGGATATTCCTGTTTAGGGTGCCCAATGGGCTGGCACCGCCACTGGGTGGGAAAGGTCATTTCAACCCTCTTCCTGCAAAAACAGATTCCAGGAACCCTGAATCCCAGTCTCCTGCTCTAACCCCTGGATAACACTCCACTTACAGAGCAGAAGGGAAGAGGAATCTTGGTACGTTGGTCACCAAGCTAGGTAGATGGCATTAGAGCATTCTCCTGGGAGCTGCCAGACCAATGTGACTGGATTTCATTCCTCCTCTTGGTCAGAGACGCTTAAAGGGGACTGCTTGGGGGCGGCTGGTGCCGTATGGTGGTGTATCAATGTAGAGCTCCGAGCTCCCTTCGCACTCCAAGGAGCCACCTGTGTTTTGTTTTTCCTTTAAACTTAAGAGAGAGGGCGAAGCCTGCAACAAGAGCAAAAGGATGGCCAAGTGGGTTCAATTCCCTGCTCTTCAACAGACCACTTGTATGATCCTGGCCAAGTCACTTAGCCTCTCTGTGCCTCAGTTTTCCATCTGTAAAATGGGAGTGACAGCCCTGCCTCGCAGGCAGGTTGTGAAGATAAATACACTCAAGATTATGAGATGCTCAGTAAAAGGGCCAATAAGTACCATAGATTATAGGGGACCATCAGGTCTACTATAGTTAAGGTTTATACCAGCTTTCTGTTTAAAGCTCAACTTTTCTAAGTGCCCTAAAACCTGCATGGTTTTACTCGGCTTGCCTTGAAATTTGGTGTGCATCATGGGGACATGGGGTATGGTTAATGACCCAAATTTGGGGTCATTTGACCTAGAGATTCCCAAATTACAGACCTCAGAAGAAAAAACACTTTTCTTAAAGTTGACATAGTCTACCAATGTATTTTTGCCCAGACCTGGGGATCAAACCATGGCTCTGATCGTGGCACAAGGGAATGCATAACACCCACTGTCCCTCTGGAGGAGCAAAATTCATAGAGAGAGAACAAGTTTGCAAGCTAAATTCAGTCGGCTTGTGGCTGTTGCCCTTCTAAATGTAAGGAGAGGGAAGGTTCAAAGCCAACAAGAACATCATTCTCACAGAACCTTCCCCGAAAGGTCTGGATAACTTTCTCCCTTCCCTGTTATTTTCCTTCTGTGCTCTCACCTCTGTCCTTCTGCATCAAATATATTGCCGAATGGGATGGGAAGAAAAGAGCAATTGCTCAAGATTAATCGAAAGAGGGGCAAATTTCACGCTGAAAACATTGGTTTGTGTTTTGAGAAATTCTCTGGCATTTCAGAGTTTAGTTTTTGCTGCATGAATTTCAAAGGTTTTTTTTTTTAAACCCAAAGCACAGCAGAAGTTCTGCCTCTCTTGCAGCCAATCCACTGGAGATAGGAGATACTAGCCTGGCTTTTAATCACGTCAGCCATCTCCTCTATGCAAGATTTACAGCCAATGGTTTTGTGCAATGCAGCATAGCTCCAGATTCTCCCCCATGCAAAGGCAAGGGATAACAGAAGCAATCAGGGAACAGAAAGTGGGAAAAACATAACTAACCCAGTGGGATTTACACATTGTGGTAGGGAATAAATCGCCCCCAGACACTCCTTCTGTGCATGACCTTGAACTTGACGCATACTGCAACGTTCTCCTTGTGCCTTTCAGAAATGAGCTTTTCCTCCTATGGAGATAAATCTAGATATAAACCCTAGATCTAGATATAAATCAGATCTTCACAGTGGGCAGGGGCGCTGAACCGATGTTTGGCCATGTTTGCAAAAGAGAGGGATGGGTATCTGGTTATGTAGGGAGAAATAGCACCAAAATGTTTACAAAGCAAAGCAGAAGCTATAACTTGGGGAGAAAACCAACAGCTGGGCTGGATACTTAATGGGTTACTCAGCAAATAACAATATACTGCGCAACTGCCAGTTTCTCCAGGAGCCATGTTTTAGTGTTTCCCCTGGACCTTTTTCAAGAAAAGCTTTAAGTTAGCTGTGGGGAGATTCTCTGCCATCTTGGGCTGACCTTTATACCAGCTCACCCAAGCTAAGCAGCATCTACCTGGATCAATATGCAGAGGGAAGGGCTGAGTGATTTAAAAGTACGAACCCAAAGTTAGGCTCCAAAAGCCACATGTAGGCTCCTAAACAAGGGTTTAATTTTCAGACATGCTCAGCAACCCAAAATTCCCTTTGAACTCCTTGGGGGCCATTGGATGGCCAGCGCTTTTGAAAATCAGACCATTTATCCGGGAGCCTAACGCTAGGCTTCTATTTTTGAAAATCTCGGCCAAGACCTCTCAAGGAAACTGTGTGTGCTGCAAGAAGTGGTGCTGTTAACGCAGAACCCGGGGGGACAGTCTTTCCTTGGTCTGAGACTACTGCAGGTGGTACCTTCACGGTTAGAGGTACCACTTGGACCCTGGTCACCTGCGACCATTAGAGTCCCCACAAAAGTTTTCATGAAAGTAAGGGGGTTAGTGTGAGAGGGCAGCCTGTCCCTTTAAGGGCCAGGTGGGCCTTGGGCTAGCCAGCCCTATTCAATCAGGCCCACCTGTGCCATAATGAACTGCCGCCCAGCCTGGGGGGTGGAGCTAATGTAGTCAGGTGGCAGCCTGGGGAACACCTGGGCCCATTTAAAGGCTTGAAAGAACTGCTGGGAGGAACTTGAGACAGAAGTCACAGAGAGCAGGTTAGGGGCCTGTGGAAGCCCAGAGGTAGGGGTTGTAAGAACAAGGGAGGACGCTGGGAGAAGCTGCTGGAGTAGCCGGGGAGGGGAGGCAGTGGGGAACTTGCCAGGAGGAAAAGAG
Organism: Emys orbicularis; assembly: GCF_028017835.1. Taxonomy (NCBI): domain Eukaryota; kingdom Metazoa; phylum Chordata; order Testudines; family Emydidae; genus Emys; species Emys orbicularis. The sequence goes on from NC_088704.1 coordinate 16,706,893, forward strand.
CCTCTGGGGGGAAAGCCCTGGCAGATAGTGCTCAGCTTACGGAGCAAAGGAGAACTTGGCAGGGCCTAGAGCAGAGAACTTCAGCATCGCCCATGAGTGGCAGAAAAACCCTTTGTTTGGATGGTTTTTGAAGTTTTCAGTTGGACTGAACTGGAAAGGTGACCTGGCTGGAGAGCTGGGCCATGGAAGATGCAAACTGTGATAGAGACACGTCGGCCAACAGTAGGGGGTGCTGGAGTGGAAGAATTCCTACAACACTGGCCTGGCTGGTGGAGGTGCCCTGGCGGTGAGGTTCCCTACCCCTCCCCCCGCTGCCATTAGCCAGGGTGTCCTCTGCAAATTAATATTTGGGTAAATACGTGTGGTGGGTCCAAGCCAACAAATTGTAGCGATTGCACACAGGACTGGGTGTCTGGACTCCTGGGCTCTGTGGCCAGGTCTGCTGCTGACCTGAGATGAGCCGCTTAACGTTTATAGCCTCTAGTTTGCCCACAGGTAAAATAGGGATAGTGAGAACAACCTGCTCCTGGGGGAGGAGGCCAAGGTATCGAAGCTTCAGTAACTGTTGTCTGCAAAGCACTCCGAGATCCTCTGCTAGAGGAGGCTAGAGGAGGCTAGAGAAGGGCGAAGTGCTGGTGTTGTCCTCGCTGTAGACAGTGACGCAGAGTTCAGGCCATTGCTTAGGTTCTCAAGTAAGCAGCCTCTCGAGTCAGTAAATGGCTCAGATACCCCCCAGCACATTACAGTGTGTGTGTGTGTGGGGGGGGGTGGGGGGGGTTCTGCAGATCAGTCAGGAATAGCCTGCAAAGGGCTCTGTCCCTGGGCTGGCTGCCCGTACTGGAAGGGAAGATTAAGGAGCAGCAGGGGAGAGGCCCCAGGCCAGTTTGAGCCCATGATGAGTTTGCTACTTTGCCATCTGGAGATCAACAGGGACCTTGACCAGGCCTAAGGCTCGGTCCACGGCTCTAGGTGCTGATTCATTTCAGTCTCGCTGCAGTGACCCGTGGCTCAGAAATCAGCCTCCATCAGGCCCAGCACTGGCATCCAGCACGTCTGTGTTCTTCCCTCTTTGGACTGGCTGATAACTGCCTAGTGCTGGTCAGACTCTGAGCCCGACAGAGCCTCCCTCAACCCCAGCCCTTTCAGTGAAGGATCCCTTCCCGTCTCCTCTGCCTGGGCACATTTCTGGTGTTCCTCCTTCAACAAGAGTCTCCCAGCACCTCAGTGAAGCCGGGCAAGAGATGGGCAAATCAGATGGCTCTCAAAACTCTGTCTCTCACCCTGTGTCCTGCTCTGTCCAAGATCCCACCCTCCGTGTTCAGCTCATCCATTTCTCCCACCGCCATCTCTCTGCCTCTTCCTACCCTCCCAGCATGGAGTACCACCCTGTCTGCTCTGCTCCGCAAGCCAATTCCCTCTCCTCATTCAAATGCCCATAAAGACTCACTCCTTCTGCCAGGCCAAGGAGTGAGCAAATATGTAACAAGCCTCTTCATGGTTCATCAGCAGAACCTTCAGCATGTCAACAGCGGCCTCTGCCACTTAATACAGCCCCGTCGTTCTATCCTGTCAGCTCTTCGACACCAGTGTTAGGATCTCTTAATGAGCGCTGTGGTGTAGAACCTAGGTAGACCCACCTGTCTGCTCCGTGTCTGTTAGATGAGAAGCTCTGAAGGGTGGACTGGGTTTTATTTCTTGGACCTCACCAAGTCCACTGACAGTGCTTCACGGATCATAATAAACAATGGAATAAACAAGTTGCTAAAAATAACCATGATGAAAATCTTTGTGTAATTAGGAGGAAACAATCAGATGTGATTTCTGCTCATGCATTGTAATTTTAATGTATTATAAATGGGCTTATACATTATTGAGGCATACTGGAAACCTGTAACGTTTCTGCTATTTCTAGTTGTCGAGGTGTCTTGCCTGCTCTCCTGTTAGTCGATGTAATGATTGATTTGTTTTCCCCTCCATCCTGTAGTTGTTGGGATTCACGCTGGTTTCCAGTCAAATGAGAAATGTAATAAAGTAGAATTAAAGGAGATAAAGCATCTTTTAATAAAACTGAGGAGCTGATGGCACGCTCTTCTGTAAGAATGTTCCTGTTTTCTTGCTCCTGTCCCAGTGAAAGCTGGGTCACTCCAGGTTTGATTCTGATTTCACTTATGCTGGTGTAAATCAGGAGCAGCTCTGCTGAGACCGATGGAACTGTACTGGTGTAAACCCCAAGGATCTGAGATGAGAAGGAGGCCTGGAGTATTTACACAACAATTTATATCTGCAGTTATTAACTAACAGCCCTGCTGCTGGAAAAAAGTAGGTAGGTATAATTGTCACTTTCCAAGGAAGAGAAAATTTGGGCAGGTTAAGTGATTTGTTCAAGGCCACAGCGGTCAGTGGCAGAGCCAGGATTGAAGCAACTTGTGATCATTCCTGTAGACCAGGTTTCCCTTCACAAATGCTTATGCGTAAAGTACGACTCTCTGACTGCACTGAACGGGGCTTGTCTACTCGAACAATTAGACTACAGCAAACTGGGGTGTGAATCTACCCCCCACTAGCCTGCTGCCATCGAACTGTCCAGGTGCACCCTGCTGACGCCCGTTAGCAGTTTGTTAGAGTGATTGGATCTAGCCCTCTTTGAAACTGGACTAGCTCCAAGAGCAGCAAGGCCCACACAAACAGGCTAGTGTGGGGTAAATTGGCATCCCCACTTGCCATGGTTTAATTGTCCATCGAGACAAGCCCTTTGTCTCCAGCGCAGTCTCTTGTCTCTCCAGGTGTAGGGACCGATTTCGAGGGCGCAGGTGTCCTTCCACTTTGCAGACGCTGAATAGTTTGTTGCTGTGACCCTTTGTGTGCACCCTTCTCAATTCCACCACACACCCCCACCCCCTTCTCCGCACGATGCCCTCTTGTATCGCCGTCTGCAAGCAGCGGGCCTGACAAAGAACCCAGGGAAGTCAGTTCTAGGCAGTGGGACAGCAGCGGGGCTGGAAAAACGCTAGTAAACAAAGGCAGAGGAAGCTTTGCTGTAATACCGCAAGTGGTTCCCCCAGCCCAGCACTTCAGAAATCAATGGCACAGCAACCAGGGTAGAGCGGAATTCAGAGAAGGTTGCTCCAATTTTCCATCAGCTCCTTGATCCGTGCCGGGGAGGTACGGCTAGTGTTTGGGGGCTTACCCTGCGGTGCCCAGGTGGCCAGTCACTGGAAGCTATGCCTGCAGGAGTGTGATTTCAGCGGGTCCTGCGGGAGGCACCCTTCAATTTTCACTTCCTAGCTGCAATGCCTGTTACAACAAAAGTTTCAAGAGTTCAAAACCCAAAGCAGTAGGAACCCAGACTGCCCAGCTGGGCTCACTGCCTCATAGGCGCCGACTTCCACTGTTCCCGATGGGTGCTCGACCCCACCCCTGCCCTTGGCCCCGCCCCTGCACCGCCCTCACCCCGCCCCATTCCACCCCTTCCCCAAAGTCCCTGTCCCCATTCCACCCCTTCCCCCAAGTCCCTGCCCCCTTCCACCCCCATTCCACCGCTTTCCCCCCAAATCCCCGCCCCTGCCCCGCCTCTTCTCCACCTCCTCCCCTGAGCGCACTGCATCCCCGCTCCTCCCCCCTCCCTCCCGGAAAGTCCTAAGCACCACCAAACAGCTGTTTGGCAGTGGGAAGCGCTGGGAGGTAGGCGGAGGAGCGGGGACATGCTCGGGAGGGGGGGGGGGAGGAGAAGGGGGGGTGGGGAAGGAGGGGAGCTCAGCTACTAATTTTTCCCGCTGGGTGCTCCAGGCCCGGAGCACCCACGGAGTCGGCGCCTATGCTCTGCCTGGGGAGACAGGAGTAGAACCCAATCCAGACGCCAGCTCTAAGACTGGCCTGTCGGGCGACTTGTGCCGCTCCCGATGGCTTTGCTTTCCGAACTGTGCAATGGGAATTAGGATATTTACCAGGCCCCTTGGGAGATCCGGATGGCAAGAACTGTGTAAGAGCCAAGTCTGATTGTTTTCCCCTGTGCTGTAAGGAATGCAGTGGAGGTTGTTCTTTATCATCCTTTATAGACCATCTAATGGCTGTTTAGTAGCATAGCGGGTGTGAGCTGTGCTGGCAATAGGTGTTTAATGCATCACGTCCGCCCCCAGCCTTTCCACCCCCACCAGCATCATCAACCCTCTTGGTAAGTGCTGAGCAGTTCTGCCAATACACCGCAGTCCTTATCTTTACCCGCCCCCTGGCAATTCAGTTCCAGGGGCTTCCGTCTTCGCCTGCACGAGGCTCCTCCTGACCCAACCCTGGGAGGGGAGCCGGGGTGGGTCACTCCCTGACAATGGCAACTGGGCTGAGAACACGCCAGCCGGGTTTAAACCCAGGCCACCTGCTGCCTTACAGATAAGCCTTTCTCAGGAAGGCTTTGGGGCGGGCACCACATGTGATCCACGCAGAACAATGCTGCTTATTGAGCGTCGCTGTCAGAGGCCACCTGTCCTTACAAAGCAGAACAAAAACCTCCGGGGGCGGGGGGAGGGGAGAGGGTGACACTATGATGGCGACTGGGCACAGCAGGGAAGTTATTAGTCATTCCTTAACATACAGTGAAACCTCTGTATAAAAGAAAACAGGAGGGAACTAGCTAATTACATGGATGCTGCAGCAGCCAGTTATAGGACTCGGCTTCAGCACCCCGCCCAGTGATTGTAAAGCTCCTTTGTCCGTTTTAGAGCTTAGACCAGTGGCTTGAACACCAATCACCTGGGAGGAACGTGGCCCAACAGCGTCTGCCGGACGCTGCCCGTGTCTCTGAGGAAGTGCGGCAGCAGGAAGAAGCGGGCTACAAAGACATGGAGACGTGTCCGGTGGGATATTCCAAAGAGCTCGGCGCTAGCCTAACAGTGCTGCCATTGGGCGCCCGGGGCATCGGAGCCATTTGGAACATCCTGCCCGCAGCATTAGGGGCTCTGAATATGGCACTGAATCCATCTTCCTCTGCGATGTTGTGGATGTGACGACGTTTCGCTGAAACCTGCGACTCCTTGTTTCTTTACCAATACATAGGGCCCTACCAAAGTCACGGCCATGAAAAACGCATCATGGACCGTGAAATCGGGTCTCCCCCCGTGAAATCGGGTCTTTTGTGTGCTTTTATCCTATATTGTACAGATTTCACAGCGGAGACCAGCGTTTCTCAAATTGGGGGTCCTGACCCAAAAGTTGCAGGGAGGTCACAAGGCTATTTTAGGGGGGGGGGGGGTATTGCTGCCCTTACTTCTGTGCTGCCTTCAGAGCTAGGCAGCTGGAGAGCGGCAGCTGTTGGCTGAGCACCCAGTCTGAAGGCAGCGCCCCGCCAGCAGCAGCACAGAAGTAAGGGTGGCAATACCATGCCATGCCATCCTTACTTCTGCACTGCTGCTGCCTTCAGAGCAGGGTGGCTGGAGAGTGGCAGCTGCTGGGGAGGGCCCAGCTCTGCAGACAGCAGCACAGAAGTAAGGGTGGCAATACCATACCATGCCATCCTTACTTCTGCACTGCTGCTGATGGTGGCTCTGCCTTCAGAGCGGGGATCCCGGCCAGCAGCCGTCGCTCTCCAGCTGCCCAGCTCTGAAGGCAGCGCTGCCACCAGCAGCAGCGCAGAAGTGAGGGTAGCAGTACCGCAACCCCCCTACAATAACCTTGCGACCCCCCTCCCCCACACACACACACAACTCCTTTTTGGGTCAGGACCCCTGCAAACACAACACTGTGAAATTTCAGATCTAAATAGCTGAAATCATGAAATTTATGATTTTTTAAATCCTATCACCGTGAAATTGACCAAAATGGACTGTGAATTTGTTAGGGCCCCACCCATACACCAGGGGAGAAGGTTTGGAAGGGAGCCCAGGGCTGGGAGATCTCTTCTGCTCCTGCCATGCCCAATGCCTAGGAGTTTATCCACAGGGCCTGTAAATAGCCCTGATAAAGTCTGGGGTGGGATGGAATCTGGGGCAGTTATCAGCTCTGCGAGTGAGTGATTGGTCAGTTACAAAGACTATCAAGATGCTTTAACAAATCTGTTCTTGGCAGGCCACCAAATCACTTCCTTTGATTTTACTCATCACTTGGCTTTCCAGCAAGTGAGCAAAGTGGAGACACAAGCAACCTGGCAGCCCAGGGCTGGGAGATCTCTTCTGCTCCTGCCATGCCCAATGCCTAGGAGTTTATCCACAGGGCCTGTAAATAGCCCTGATAAAGTCTGGGGTGGGATGGAATCTGGGGCAGTTATCAGCTCTGCGAGTGAGTGATTGGTCAGTTACAAAGACTATCAAGATGCTTTAACAAATCTGTTCTTGGCAGGCCACCAAATCACTTCCTTTGATTTTACTCATCACTTGGCTTTCCAGCAAGTGAGCAAAGTGGAGACACAAGCAACCTGGCATAGGCCACAGCTGGGGTGGGGCTCCATGCCGAGATTCCCAGGACAGCAAAACCTATGCTCAGCTGCCTAGCTGCTGTTGCAAACAACCAACCCTCGTTAAGCATGATTAAACTCAGCGACACTGATTAATAAGATTCATTTGTACAACAACCTCCGTAAATAAGACCAAAAGAACAGCAGGATATATTGAAATGAAGATGAATGTCGGCAGCAGCAAAAACATCCACCGGGAAAAATAAATTTGAGACGTGACTTTTATAGGCTTGGCTACTTTTAGTTCAAGGTTTTCCATTATGCTGAGCTCAGCATTCCGCTTCCAGTACGAGGCCAAAGAAACCAGCTCTGTTGTTGATGTAAATGACTTGTCCCTGGATAATTCAGTCTAAATACATATTCATTAGGCTCCCTCGGCTCTAAGGGAGGATTGTGTCTCCTGATCTGTCAGGTGTTCAGTCCCAAATGGGGAACAGAGGTTTCCTTGGAATAATGCTGAGCTCTCTTTTTTTTCTTTTTATTTGTGCACAACGTTCAGAGAGGCCCGTTTTCTAGATTTTTTTAATTGGGTGGAGGAAACCGCGAAGCAGCTGGGATAATGCTGGAGAGAGCGAATTATTGTTTGGCTGAGGTGCATTGTCCCCATGTGGTGGTGTTTATTGTGGTATTATGGTAGCAGCCAACGATCCCAGACAGGATCAGGGCCCCATTGTGCCAGATGCTGCACAAACCTAGGAAGAGACAGTCCCAGCCCTAAAGACTTTGCAATCGAAGGCACTGAAAGTGAAACTGCTCCATGACTGTGGATTTTTGTGCCCACGCAAAGCCCCATTGACCTTAGTAGCAGTCCATATGGGTGCAGGGTCCATACATTGTTTGTTGCCAGACTAGGGCCATACGTGATGCCTAGCTGCTGGTATCACCTGAGCGTGGAGAGATGTTAGCTTGTATTATATGCCTGCGTGTGCTTGCTTTGCCAAGTAGTTCCAGCCAGTTAAATCTCCCCCAGCGTCACTGCCTCTCACACATGCTATTCTCCTTTGGCCATTCCCTGTGGGGCATTAACACCAACGAAGGGTGGGTGAGATACAAGGAGATTTCTGGGGTGCAGGGAAGATCGAGGGATGTGATCATTCCCCTCTATTCGACATTGGTGAGGCGTCACCTGGAGTACTGTGTCCAGTTTTGGGCCCCACACTACAAGAAGGATGTGGAAAAATTGGAAAGAGTCCAGCGGAGGGCAACAAAAATGATTAGGGGTCTGGAGCACATGACTTATGAGGAGAGGCTGAGGGAACTGGGATTGTTTAGTCTGCAGAAGAATGAGGGGGGATTTGATAGCTGCTTTCAACTACCTGGAAAGGAGGTTCCAAAGAGGATGGATCTAGACCAGGGGTCAGCAACCTTTCAGAAGTGCTGTGCCGAGTCTTCATTTATTCACTCTGATTTAAGGTTTTGCGTGCCAGTCATACATTTTAATGTTTTTAGAAGGTTTCTTTCTATACGTCTATAATATATAACTAAACTATTGTTGTATGTAAAGTAAATTAGGTTTTTAAAATGTTTAAGAAACGTCATTTAAAATTAAATTAAAATGCAGAGCCCCCCGGACCAGTGGCCAGGACCCGGGCAGTGTGAGTGCCACTGAAAATCAGCTTGCGTGCCGCCTTCGGCAGGCGTGCCATAGGTTGCCTACCCCTGATCTAGACTGTTCTCAGTGGTACCAGATGACAGAACAAGGAGTAATGGTCTCAAGTTGCAGTTGGGGAGGTCTAGGTTGGATATTAGGAAAAACTTTTTCACTAGGAGGGTGGTGAAGCACTGGAATGGGTTACCTAGAGAGGTGATGGAATCTCCTTCCTTGGAGGTTTTTAAGGTCAGGCTTGACAAAGCCCTGGCAGGGATGATTTAGTTGGGGATTGGTCCTGCTTTGAGCAGGGGGATGGACTAGATACCTCCTGAGGTCCCTTCCAGCCCTGAGATTCTATGATTCTATGAAGCAGAGAGCAGGGAGAAGAAACAAACAACAAAGCGAATCCAGTGTCTAATCCAGTCAGAGTTGGGATTGTCCTTCAAAGATCTGACACTAGAGAGGACCCAACCCCGGGCCAGAGGTGAACAGATTTGGGAATGAAAGGGGGTGGCACATAATCCATACCTTTATTTAGACGTGAATTTACCAAATGGTCTCTCTCCTGGTAATGGACCATATTGGAACCCTGGATACAAACCGCCCAGGGAACTTTCCAGATCTTAATTTTCCACCTTGGACCCGTTCTGTATGTGAAATTCCTATGATTTATAAGCCAGGCATCTGGTTTGGCCTTCAAAGGCTTGATCCACAGCCTACTGCAATCAGAGGGTGTCTTTGTATTCACTTCAATGGGCTTTGAATTAGGCCCTTAGTCCTTAAATGCATTATCCTGCTGTACAAAATACTAAACACTCCGCAGCGTTTCCTGGCAGAGGAAAACTTGTCACATGCATCCTCCTCTCCCGCAGGGAAAGGCGGGACGAGCGTATGGAGGATGTCTCCTGAAAGGTGCTTCCTTGGGATCCAGATGAGGAATGTGTTTGCAATTCTTACTGCGCGGTCCAGCTCCGGAAGGCTGGAATCGCGACACCAAAGCAAGCAGGCAGTTGCAAACCCAGTCACATAAACTCCCGGAGACACTGCTTGTGTCAACCCAAATCGCTGCAGGGCGGCATCAGCCCAAAACAGAAGGGTAAAAATAACCAGACTGTCCCTCGACGGTAACTCATCCATCACAGGGTCACAGGGGGTTAATACACCAGCTTGTTCCTCCATCACTAAAGCGTCAGTTCAAGCCCTGAGCAGGCCAGCAGTGGGGCAATCACTCTGCTAGTCGAGCTTAGTCTGGGCTAGACAAGGTTTGCTGGTGTAGCTATCCCAGGGTCTGATAACGATGTCTATACCCTCCTAGGGGAGCTGCCGCGTATTCTGGCAAATAAAAGTGCTTTTGCCAGTGTCACCTATCCCGGTTCCCTGCGTGAAGGGAGCTATTCTGGAGAAAGCACTTTTCTGCCAGTTTAATTGCATCCGCACCAGGCTGTTTGTCGGTGTAGAAATGTCTTAGACTAATCACCCCCTAGCTAACATTGACAAGTTTCTAACACAGCCGCGGCTTCAGTCGCTGCCTGTGCAGGGAGACATGAATCCCGGGGATCATTCAGTCCAGAGCTACCACTGAAAATCATAATCACAAAGCTCTTTCTTTCCCTCCAAATATGGAATTTCCCCCTAAGATTGCCGAGGTCCAAGCCCAGCAATTTACAAGCCTGCGCCGGTGACAGGCTCAGGATCCTGCAAGCCAGCAGGACTATCAGTGGGAGCTTCTTCCCCTGATGATGCCAGCGCTAGGAGGCCCTAAGTCCTATCCCAAGATCTTGGCGTCTTTGTGCCTAGAATGTAAATGTCTTTTAGCGGTTTCTCAAGTGCGCAGTAATTTTCCCTTCCCATCACAGCTTGTACCAGGCCCAGCGTGCTCAGCTTGTCTGGTTTTACAGGCTATGTCAAGCAGCACTGATCAAACGTTCCCATCCCCTTTCTAAATCAGCGGTTGACGTGACAGACACGAATGTTCCGCTGGCGAGGGAGGGGCGGTGGTTCTAGCAGTACTCGGCCAAGGTGAGCTGCAGAACCCATTCCCGGGATGCTTCATGACCTGGCCATCCCAAACTCCTGCTGGCAAAACCTCTATAGTTCACCTCGCGGCCCCGTGCTGGGCATAGGGTGTAAGCTGCCCTGGAGTTCCCAACTCTAATAGGCCACCTAGGGCTTAAAGCAGCCACATGGGACAAATAGCACCTCTGGATTTGGTCCTGCAGGGTGGCAGCTGGGGAGATTTGCAGGGTGGTGGTCCGGGGGTGAATCTAACCCATTTCTCTAGCATGTGCCATTTTCTCCTGTTTCTTTGGCTCCTTGAGAGGTTTATACAGACCACTGAAAAACAGGGCTGGCCCGGCCCACCTCACCTGCTCCAGATCAGCTGCCCTGGGGATGGGCACCACACACCTCACATGCCCTGACCCAGCCACCTCAAGGGACACGTGGTTCCCCTTTTGGCCCATCTCTGGTTTCTCGTATGGTTTTGATTGACCTTGATAGTGAAAGACTCACCAATAATTGCTGGCCCTGTGGGCCGGGGCAGAAGGCGGAGTTGGCTGCAGTCTGTGCAGAGATGCACTGAATCACTAGAGATGATGGCTAAGCCAGGGTGACAAAGGAGCAGGATTTCATCTGTCCATGAATTTGGGCTCCCTCTGGGACAGGAACAAAGCTTGGGGTCCGCCCTGTCAACTTTTACTCACCTTCTGATTAGCAAACGAGCGTTAATTGGGTGATTTGCAGCCATGGGCTAGGAACGCCAGGCCATTGCCTTGCACGCTGCCATTTACACATGTGCAAAGTGGGTGCAAAATCCTAGTGAACCAGTACCATACACCCCCCCCGCAGTCCCTTTTCACGGGTGTAATGACTACACTGGCTGGAGCACTGTGCAGCATCAGGCCTCATGCCGCTGAACTTAGTTGCGGTAGCAAATTGAAAACCTCAGCCCAGGATGGTCGTTATGCATCCACTGGATTTTAAATAAGGCTTGTCCCCAGCCCCGCTAAATATTGTATGACTCCCATTGGCAGCCGAAGCAGCCTGTATCATGAAACATTTATCAGCTCGTGCAAGGGAGCCAATGCTGCAGGCAGCTCAGCCTGAAATGATTGACATGCGGAGCTGGGGGGTGGGTGCGGGTGGACTAGCCCGTGGCCCAAAGGCTGATGCTTTTAAAGTTGAAGACGGAGGCTCGGTAGTGGGTGGGTTTACTTGACCTCGACACGGGAAACTATTCTTACTGCAGAACGAATGAATGGTAATGTGCCTCCATGACTTGAAAAGAGTTATTCTGCTGGTGGAATGGACACGCTTTCGAGGCACACAGCGCTCCAGATCTGAAGAAGCGCCCCGTGTAGCTCAAAAGCTTATCTTTCACCAACACAAGTTGGTCCGATCAAAGATATGACCTCCCCAACTTGGTCTCTCTCCTGTGGATTTCCACCAGCTGGGGCTCTGGCTCAGAGAAGTGCAGACACCACGCTGGAACTGCTGCTCCCTGGCGGGGCGACTTGTCCCCTCGTGCCGCCCAAAATTATTGTGCAAAGCATCCGCCTGGGCGTGACGACAGCTTTCCCCAAACGACTGTGTTAAAGAGCCTAGTCTAATCAAGATTTATTCCCACTTTGGTCATTGTGAGGCCAGTAATCAAGCAGGGCTAATTTGGCAACAATTAATTCAGGCATAGGACTTAATTCACCAGGCTTTTGCCATTGTGTGGAGCATGAATTGATACCGACATTCCATAGAAACCCGCCCACAGCTGGCCGTGGGCCGGCATGCAGTTCTGCTAGCATGGCTCCAGCCTGCTCTCCAGAGCTCCCGCGCTCTGCCAGTGCCTTCCCACCCTGATCTGCCACAGCCTAGTAACCCCCAAGGAGTGACTCCTTCCTCCACTGCGGCACCAGCGCGGCAGGGAAGGGCCAGTGCTGAAAAGGACTCGACCATTGTGGAATTGGGGATTGTTCCTTTAAGGGCTGAGCTTCCCAGACACAGAGCCTGGGCAGGGCTCTGCGAAGCTCTTGTGCGGCACAAGCCACGTGGTTGGAACCAGACCCAGACTCAAGCAGAGCTCGTGCGGTACCTGAAGCACTGCGTGATCGCAGCCTGACACCAGCGGAGCACAAGGGCCGCATTCGCACCCTGCCGAGAAAGGGTTAACTCGCTTGGGTCACCCCTGTTAGAGCCAGCTCCAGCCCGCCACTCTCTCCCAGGCTAACGCGTTTGCTCCTTTCACCCGCCGAGCGACCTGTGCACTTGGCCATTAACCTGCCAGATGTTAGACCAGCTGCTGCTGTAAAATGAGCTCGGCCCGGAGCGCAGGGCTGAGCTCTGAGTTACTCTTTTGTTTGCTCCCAGGCCAAGCCAAGCCCGGTTTGTTGGGACGGTGCTGACTGGCCAGAGCGAGTGACCTCTAGAGGGCAGAGATGAAGATGCCAGTGTGGGGCTCACAAGGTGGGTGAGGGGATGCAGCCAGATGTGGCCTCCCCAGGGCGGACCCGGGAGGGGAAATAAACACAGAGAGCTGCCGTGGTTGTAGCAGAGAGGGCCGTTCTCTGCCTGCTCTGTCTCCAGGGAAGGGGAGCAGCCTTGGGGGAGCTGGATGGCTCAGGAGCGATGGAAACGGGATACAGAGGCTTCCATCCCGAGGCCGGCAGGGACTGAAGGTTGCTCCCACCTGACAGCTGTTCAGGCCCTACGAGAAATGAATCTGGTCACTTCCCCAGGGGCCACAGTCCTCATCGCAAACGGCATCATCAAATTGTCTCCTTTGCTGGGAGTCTCCGGAGAGAGGCCAGGGACTGAATGGGGCTCAGACAGATGCCCCGACGCTCTTAGGATCTGCTCATGAGCCAAGCCCCATCTTCCCCTAACTGCTGAATAGCTTGGATGAGTAATGTTTGGACTCTGGGTTGTTTGGGAACTAATCACCCTATAGGAACCCAGGAACTGCCAGGTCACTCTAGTCCAGGGCCCTGTCTCTGATAGTGACCAGATGCTCCAGAGGGAGGATGGGGAGCCTGCAGTACCACAGGTGGGGTAATATGTCCCCCACGTTCGGTCTAGTTACGCCATGTTCAGTCTGGTAAGTACATACCCCCCTCGTTCCACTGGGATAATGTCATTACCAGAGTCTGGATTTAGCCTGGACACCCATCTTCTGTGCAAAGATCCCTGGGCCCCAGGGTTAATTCATAGAGCCATAGGGTTAGAAGGGACCGCAAGTGTCACTAGTCTAACCCCCTGCCCAGATGCAGGATTTGTTGTCTCTAAGCCTTGTAAATTGCCACCTGAAAGCTGGCGGGCCTGGCCTTGGGTGCCGTGGGGATGCAGCATAAACCCTTTGACAGACGGAGATGGACGTGCTGGAGTGTGGCGTCTGCCCCAAAGGCTGTTACCTGCACAATCTCCCCGCACCCCAATACTTTCTCCAGCACCCTGCATCTTCCCTGGAGGCCTCCCAGCCAAGCACTGATTAGGCCCAGCCCTGCTCAGCGTCTGAGGGCTGGTGGGGATCACAGCTGGAGTGGAAAGGAAGACAAGGAGCCAGGTCGATTCTGCATCCCAGAAAGAACTTGGTCTCCACCCTTTGGCTGATTCCTTCTTCGCCTGAGCTCCCAGAGGAGTCTCTGCCCCTGAAGCCGGTTCCCACAAAGCAAATACCAATGGGGGGAGGAGGAGGAGGAGAGGAGAGGAGAGGAAGGCTTTTGCAAGTGGTCATCTGTGCACAGGCTGCGCTACCAATCCAGGCCCCTCTGCTTGTCCTATGGCATTCGGAGAGAGAGCAGTGTGACGGTGAAAAACAGCTGTCCCTGCCAAGTCCCTCTGACTACAGAAGAGGACGTCTTTGCAGCGGGGAAGCTGCCACTGGGCAGATGAATGGGAATGCACCGGTATCTCGTGCCTTTGATAGATGCTGTCACCGCGTTCCAGTTCATTTGAACTAGCTCAGGTATCTCTCCCTCTCTCATAGGCTTCTAGTTCTATGCAGCTGAGATGTTGCTGTCTGGAGGCAACCAGCTTCCAAAGCAAGAATCCTGGGTAGCAGAGCAGGTTGCAGAGCTAGGTTCAAATCCAGCGTGGGTCACAAAGGAAGGGAGTTTGGTTTGCTAGAGGCCAATCACGGGCCAGATCCTCAGCTGGTGGAGGCTGGCATAGTGCCGTTGAAGTCAGGAGTGCAATGCTGATTTACGCTAGCTGAGGATCTAGCCCCATTTATTCCCGTCACAAAAATCGCTGTGCGGCGTGTCATGCTGCAGTTCTGCGGGCAGTCTCGCACCAGACTGGAGGTTCAGGAGAGGCAGCAAGCTAGGACGGGGTAGGATGGTGGAGAGGCTGTGTGTGCACTGGGGACGGGGGTAGCAGAAGGTGCTGCAGGCCAGGACGGAGGGGCACTGGCAGAGCCGTGTCGGGAACCTACCTCCTTTCCTCCAGCCCCTGCCTTCTAGGCATTGTACAATACACAGTGAGCAATCTCCAGCTGCGCTGGCCTGAGCTCGGCTCCCTCCCAGCGGCACGCACGGAGCCATCCAAGCATGGTTAGTTCCCCAGCCGGAAGCTCCCTGCATGTGTAATGGTTTTGGGCAAGGAGTGAGCAATGAGCTCACCAGGCAAGCATCCCGTCCGTGATTTATCACCATTGCAGCGTGGTCAGGTGCAGGCTCTGAAGCATGAACACCCCAGCCCTGACCAGGATGGTGTCTCAATGCAAATCCCCATTGCTGTGAGCAATAACAAAGGGACGCTGGCACTGTCATCCCTGAGGGGTTTGTTTCAGGGGGTATCTTGGTAACACTCATTGTTTGGATTTGCAGCCCCCGAATTTGTGGGCGCTCCCCTCCCCTGTGCAGCACGGAGCTCTCCGAAGCAGAATGGCTGTTGGTTCTCTCCCCCTCCCCCCCCCGCCGCCCCCGGGGGCAATGTGTCTGTGTCAGCCACATTATAGAGCTGTGGCTAACCACCAGAATCCAGCCCTCCCCTCCGGAAAGAGGAAATTGCATGCAGATTTCCAGCCTCCACTGGCACTGCAAACACACATGCCTCCTTTCCCAGGCTAATGCTTTACGATGCATCTTGTTTGACGGTGGTGTAGGTTTAGCTTTTTTGTCTAAACACCAGGTAATTGGTAGCTGCGAATACAGGCTCAGTCCAAATGATCCGTGCTTTGAGCTCATTGCAAATATAGATTAAACTCACAACGGGACTTCTGGCAGCTTTGTGTTTATTAGAGAGAAAATGAGAAAGCCAGGCCTAGTGTCTAGTCTCAATTTCATTACCCCGCACAACCCTTTCGGTTTCGGGGCAGAGGGGATGGGGCTTCGAAAAGAGGAAGCGCCGTGGCTGTTGCCAAAGGGCACTGCTTTCAAGACAAGAGTGGACAGCAGAGAGCTGCAAACCTGCAGGCTAATGGGAAAGCACAAATAAATAAACAAACAGACAGGTGGAAATTCCAGAAGAAGATAAAGGCCCGTGGCAAAGAGCTAGCATGGGAGAGAAAGGGAGGAGAGGAACCAATGCTGGAAAAGGAGACAAGCTCTTAGAAAAGAACGAGCAGGAGAGAGGGCAGCGGAAGGCAAAGGGAAGGTGATGTAGCAGCCATAACAAGCAGGTGGCGTGGGGCGTTACTCTAGCAGAGTGCGGACGGTGCGGGGCAGCCCGCTTGCCGCAGCGTGTGATCCTGAGAGAGGCTCCAGAAAGCTCCCAGTCTGAACTCTCTTGCGAGCGTTTGTGCTGGGCCGGATCCAAAGCCCCCTGGAGTCGATGGGAGTCTTTGCACTGGGCTTTGGAGCAGACCCTGTGTTTGCAAAGCTCATGTCAGTCTTGGCAGCCGTTCCCTTCTCCAACAAACGCTTCATCTTACAAACCAAAAAGCCATTCCAAAGGCGTACGAGCACGGGAGAGGCAAAACCAGCAGCCAGATCCAGAGTAGGGATAGGGTCAGGATCTCAGACCGAGCCAGAGTTTGGATTTGAATCGAATGGCTCCAGAATCTCTCCAGATTATCTGCTCTTTCAAGACTCCTGCCATCTCGGGCTGAAATCAAGCCCTTAGAAATGGCGCCCGAAACAAGCCAGTTGGGGCTACAAGGAGGAAACACAAAATGGAGCAGTGAATTTGGAGCTTGGGATTCAGACTGCCTGCCTGCTCGTGTGCCCTTCGAAGCACCGATTTAGAAGGATACTGCTTCTTTGCTCTGCATGAGGCACATCTTGTCCTTGGGGGGCTCTCTTGAGTGCAAACGTCGAAAAACAGCCTTTTCCCCGACAACTGTATTTTTCACAAAGAAATTAGCCAGACGTTTCATTTGTTGTGTAATCTTCAGCGACTCCGTTGAAGGCTTTATTGAAAACATCGTTGACATCTTTTTCATTTACTGAGAAGCCAGTTTGGGCCCAGGCTTCCCTCTCCTGCTAATCAGGCGCTGGAGCAGGAGATGAACTAGCCTGCTTTGAATAATGGGATGAGAATGAAGTGGCTGGGCTGGTTTTCACATCAGGTCGAGATGTGCTCAGCATTGCTAAGCGCTGGGAGCTTTGTGTGGATACGGTGCAATTAGTCTGGGACATGGTTGGGAAATTTCCTGCTCCTGAGGGGGCGTGGGATTTTCAGGCAAGAACAACGGAGGCTGGGTTTTAACCTGCCCATGCTTTCAAAACACCTGAAACGATGACTTCTGTTCTAGCGGAGGAAAAGAAAACCAGCCCGAAAACCGCTCTTCCACTGCTGCTGCGGCTGTTTCCTCTCCATTGTTTTATCTTCCCCCGGTGTCAATGCGAGGTTAACAGAGCCCGCTCTGCACAAAAGGAATCAATCTAGTGCTGGAAATAGGCAAAAGAGGGGAGCAGCAGAACTGATGGAAACATGGGCTCATTCTTCCCACACTCCTTCACACCAGGAACGTTTTACCCCAGGAGCCGGTGCATTGGATCAGCGTAAGGGAGACAGAGCTGGGCCCAGAGATAACAGAGTCCCTGGGCTATTTGCAGACCCCTAAAAAAGGAGGTGTGGACCCCTTTGGGCAATCTTAGACATAGTCTGTGGACCTCCAGGGGTCTGTGGACCACAGGTTGAAAACCACTGGCCTAGAGGATCCAGCTGAGATCAGGGGACTATCCTGGCAGGTGCTGTACAGAGGCATGGAGAGAGACAGGGCCTGCACCTAAGCACTTACAGTTAACCAGATAAAAGGTGGGAGGGGCAACAAAAGTCACAGAATGGTGCCCAAAGTCGCAGGGCAAAGCCAGCCTCTGACTCCCAGTTCAGAGCCTTGGCCATTCGACCCTGCTGTTAGGACCGTCTTGTTTCACATGCTAATTATTTTTCATGCAGTGATGGGTTAGCCAGCGGGTCGGGGCACAAGCCTGGATGCCACGGATCCTGGGTTCTAGTCTCATCTCCGCCATCAACCTTGGGCAAGCTAGCCCATAGCCCTGCGCCTCAGTTTCCCTATCTGGCAAATGAGAAGACTGATCCTGAGCCTTCTTTTATAAAGGGCGTTG
Source organism: Emys orbicularis (assembly GCF_028017835.1). Lineage (NCBI taxonomy): Eukaryota > Metazoa > Chordata > Testudines > Emydidae > Emys > Emys orbicularis. The sequence continues at coordinate 16,724,423 of NC_088704.1, forward strand.
AGAGCCTCCATTCAAACTTATCATCATCAACATTTTGAAATGATCAAAACGAAACATTTGATTGGCCTGATCCAGAGTTTTGGTTTGTGGAAAATTTTCATGATTTCAACTTTTTGGTCTGTTTCAGGGTGGGAAGAAATTCAAACTCTCCGCTTCCCATGTGAAGGGAAAATCATTTCATTTATAACCCTATACGGGAAAAGTGGTTTTGTTTATCATCTAGTATTCCTATGTATTTATATACATGCCTGGAATCTGCACATGGTAATAGAGAGACACATGGGAGGCAGTTAATCCACTTGTTGCAGGCTGATCCCGAGAGAACCGTAGTCCAGGCATGGGTGACTACCAGACTGGACTGTAAACAAAACCAGTAGCGGTGATGGGTTCGATTTTGCAAACCTCACTCGCTGGGGAGGTTGTTTTGCAAAGGACGGCAGCGGTGGGTCCCATTTCAGGATGGGAAACAAATTGACATCTCCAGTTCTCGCATGATGGGAAAACCATTTCCTGCCCAGCTCTCGTTACGTGCGCTGGTCTCAGCTTGGGAAAGTCTCCCCCATCACAGCCCCAAAGCAGAGCGAGATGGGACGAGGCACAAATGGGATCTTGCCATCTCTTCTCAGTTTAAATGACCTGGTTGCATGGAGAGTTCCTTTGAGCTGTCTCGTTTGGGCTGTTTGCAATTGATTCCGCTTTTGCCAACAAAGGAAGGGGAGTAATCCAATGTAAACGTAACGCTGTGCGCCTGGGGCGGGTCACCAGCGCAGACTGAGCTGGGGACCCTTCCATTTAAAACCATGAAGCATCTGCTACCTACAAGCCAGGTCGCTAAGGCTATGTCTACACTGCAATTAGACACCCGCCATTGGCTGGCCCGTGCCAGCTGACTCGGGCTCGCCGGGATTGGACTAAGGGGCTGTTTAATTGCAGTGTCGACTTCCAGGCTTGGGCTGGTGCCTGGGCTCTAGGACCCTGCAAGGTGGGAGGGTCCCAGAGCTCAGGACCCTGAGCCGGAACATCTGCACAGCAATTAAACAGCCGCTTAGCCCAATCCCGAGTCAGCTAGCACGGACCAGCCCCAGCTTTTCCTTTGCAGGACATCAACTCATCAACTAGAGATTTGCCTCGTTTTACAACAGGCTGCCTAAAAAACACTAACGCAGTCAGTGCACACTACAATTTCATATAATGACATGTTTATACGGCTCTGTATACTACACACTGAAATGTAAGTACAATATTTACGTTCCAGTTGATTTATTCTATAATTCTATGGTAAAAATGAGAAAGGGGGCAATTTGTCAGGAACAGTGTGGCTGTGACACTTTTGTATTTTGATGTCTGATTTTGCAAGCAAGTGGTTTTTAAGTGAGGTGAGACTTTGGGGGTACGCAGGACAAATCAGACTCCTGCAAGGGCTACGGTCGTCTGGAAAGGTTGAGAGTAGCAGACTTATCAGTGTATTTCTCCTAGACACCACTAGAGGGGGACAGAGCGCCACACAGAGTGGGTCCCGAGCACCTGGACTGAGGCCATTGTAGATTGTCGAGATTAAAGGGACTGAATTCCGTCAGAGAGCATGGACGTGTCGGAGTCTGATCTCAGGGCCCTCCCTCCGCCGCGATGTGTGAATTTGGAGTGAAGTGGGAGCCAAGAGATTTAGGTTCAATTTCTGGCTCTGCCCTAGACTCGGTGCATGACACCAGGCAAGTCACCGAACCTCGGGGCCCCTTTTCCCCAATCCCCCAGTGAGGGGGGATGATAGAATTCCTTTCTCCGGCGCTCTGTCTGTCTTATCCAGTTAGGGCTTGTTCAGCAGAGCCTTTTAAGCGTGAGTTTTACCCTAACTCAGTGAAATTAATGGGTCACACGTTCAAATCATGTGCCCCAGTGTTTTAATGACTCAGGCCCCAGGACCGTAAGCTGGTCAAGGCAGGCACTGTCTCTTGTATCCGTACAGCAGCTGGCACAAAGGGGCCTTGCACATAAAAAACAATAATACTAAACGGTCAAGTGCTTTCCATCAAATCGACTGAGATGGGTGCTTTTGCTAGCGGCTGCTGTGTGTCCCTTTGTTTTAAACGCCACGCACCCGTCCAGGATACGCTCCCTGACAAGCCCCCGCTTGTCCTTGTCACAATTCAGATTGTAGCACAGCTTTGGTTCGCTTGTTCAGTCCTCTTGCTCCACGTGAAACAAGCTTTCAATTATCCTCCTAAATGATGGCTTTGAAGAACAATTACAGGGAGCTGCATTAAACTGTTTAAATACGTCTCGCTTGGAATCCAGAGTGAATTCTTTGCAAACGTTCCCGAGAGTCAGCTATTAGTGAAAGCTGCTTTGTAATGCTTGCAGAACTGCTACATGAAATCACATTTTCTCTCATCCTCTGCTATGCTCTGAACTGGGGTCGGCTGGGATACGGTCCCCTTCAAAGTGAGTATTTAAATGGTTGCTGCTAAAAGGTGGTGAGGAAGTTTAATTCCATCGCCAAGGTTTGCAAAGCCTAAATCTAGGCTCTGAGATCCACACTTAGGCACCTCCAGAGGCAGTGTGGTCTAGTGGATAGGGTAGGGGGGCTAGGACTCAAGATTTGAGTTTTTTCCCCAGCTCTGCCACTGATTTACCATATAACCTTGGGCAAGTTACTTCATCTTTGTGTGCCTTTGTTCCCCACCACACATACCTTGTCTGCTTAATCTGTCAGCTCATTGGAGCAGGGAGTTGTCTCTCGGACTATGGCTACATTAGAGATGCAGCTGTGCCACTGTAAACTCTGCCAATTCACACCCCTCAATGACATAGTCACACCCCTGAGTGACATAACTTATGTCAATTTACGCTGTATTGTAGCATAGCCTCACTCTCTGGTGTGTGCATACACAGAACCCAACGTGACGGGGCCCTGCTCTTGGGGCCTCCCGGGGCTATTGGAATAACAAATAAGTGGCATGATTTTCAGAAATCCCCAACTCACTAAGAACTTGTCGGGTGATCAGCACTTTTGAAAATCAGATAATTTGTTAAGGTGCTTAGAGGTGGATTTAGAAGCCTCACTTTAGGCTCCTAACTTCTGAAAATCTGGGACATATTTTAAAACACAATGTTCTCTGAAGGGGAAAGCTGCTCCTGTTGTTTTGATCCGGTCCTTCTTCCTAAGAAACCGCAAAAGAACGTCTTTAATCTCTGTGTATCTAGCACCTATTTTTTAAAAAAAAGACGTTCAACAGAGCTCAACTCAAAGCAGCACATAGTGAGAGCATCTGGGACTAGCTCAGCACTTTTAAAAGTACAGATGCTTCCTATGAAGCACTGGAATGGGTTACCTAGGGAGGTGGAGGAATCTCCATCCTTAGAGGTTTTTAAGGTCCGGCTTGACAAAGCCCTGGCTGGGATGGTTTAGTTTGGGGATTGGTCCTGCTTTGAGCAGGGAATTGGACTAGAACCTCCTGAGGTCCCTTCCAACCCTGATATTCTATGATTCTATAGGTAAAGCTCTGTTGAAAATCTTCCCCGATCAATTGTGGCTGCTGAACACTTAAAAAAACCAAACTGGTACCCAATGTTCTGTTCTCCTGTGCTCCCTCTGCTGTCTGACTCCTACACCCTCCTTAGCCCTGTGTTTGGCTGACAAAATAAACCCTTTGAATACATATATACCAGCTGGCACGGGGTGGTGTGTACAGTAGAAAGCTCTGTGTTCATTTTAATCTCTGTTAGCAACAGAGGAGGAGGGAGGGGAGAAATGAATCCAGGGGATAATGTGTGGAAAAGGGCAAAAATTGGGAAGAAACGAGCTGTTATTTCCAAGGATGCGCCCAGAAAGGGTTAAAAAGAGAGACAGTCTAGCCCATTGTTCATCAATGGAATAATGAAATGCTCATCTGCTGCCCACATACATTTCCCATTACACACTAATGGAGAAACAGACACTCAGCCAGACGGGAGTGGGGGGGAAGCTTTCAATTCTCAGTCATGTAGGATGCCTGCGTTACCATACAGTGCCATTGCAGCTATCCATGATCAATCAGCAGGACAAGGCCCCCTCCGCCTCTATGGGACGACAGAAGGGCCATGTCATGCTAATGCAAAGCATGTATGGAAACCGTATGTGGGGATTTATAATTACGCGAATGAGCCTTCGCCCAGCCCCACAGGGAGCAGAGAAGGAGCACTGCTCCGGTTAATGGCCCTTTCAGGAGCCTGGCTGACGCATATGAAACCCAGGAGCTGGCTAGTGATGGAGAAGCCCCAGGCGATCCTGAGCGAAGGATCAAATTCTGCTCAGGGGCTGGTGTAAATCTGGGGTAAGCCTATTGGAGCCTGTGCTGTTGTGATTTACAGCAGCATAAATGAGAACCGGTTTTGGCCCCAAGGAAGGCAGAGCCTGTACAAAGCGCAAGGAAATCCAGGCCAGTGGAGCCCAGGGAGTTGGATAAACAATACTTCTGTCTCCAGCCTTTGGCTCCTGCAGCCTGTTAGCTTAGAGGAAATTCCAACTGAAATGTTTAAATTGGTTCCCACTGGATCCAATCAGCCAGTTTGGGTTTGGGAACAGAGCAGTGTGTGTATTGGTCAGTTGATTCCCTTGACTACTGGCTCCTGGGACTACTGCTCCTCCAGCTGAAACCTGTGCAAACAAGAACAAACTGACACAGAGTCAAAGAGAAAGCAAGGATGAAATCCAGGTTCCACTGAAATCCATGGCAAAACTCCCCTCAATTCCAGAACGCCAGAATCCCCTGGATTCATTTCTCAAGAGAGGCCGACTGAAGGCTTTTAATGGAGTTCACTGTAATTGTCACTAGGATGAAGTCAAAGGCAAACCATCTGTCAGCCCAGATTGTGCTCTGGAAGGATCCTCCCAGTGTAGCAGTACTCCTTCGCAAGCAGAGATGGGCTGGACGGGGAAGCCTGGTCTGTCTGGCTTTGCTGACCCAAGAGGAGAGATGGCTCAGATCCAGATCCCGCATATCTGAACACTGATACTCTTCCCCAGAAGTACTGAAGGAGCATCTGGTTCCAGCCAAGGTCAAGGGAGCTGCTTATTATACATAGTCATTTCTCTTGGTGTCACTTTCTCCCAAACTACAGCATGTGGTTACTAAGGTGACCTCCTGGAATCTGCCTCACTTGATCTGGGAGCTGGCTGTGTACGAACAAGCACTGAAACAGATACAATGGCCAAATCCTGAGAGGTGCCGACCCATCATTAGCCATTGTTCACGTAGGACCTACACAAAAGCATTGCGTGGGGGGCTGCCTCTCAGGATTTGGCCATTTCATTAGAATAAAACAACGCAAATGATTGGCCCCTTGCAAAGTGCCCTATGAGATTGGCTGTTACATTCAACACCACCGTGGGCAGATTAACTCGGCCCTTGCTTAGCCTTCCCTGGGCATTGCTTTATGTTAATGTGGCAGTGATCTACACTGTAACAGAATTCCAAAGACATGTCGTGGGCAATTTCTTTTGCTCTTTATTTATGCTGCCAAGTGCTTAACTGTAACTTGAATGGCTTTGGGGAAATCTTCCCTGCCCATCTTTTCAATTCCCTCCTCTTTGCTGGGCTAACTAGTCACTAGTGAGCATTGATTGCAGCATTGCTGATATGTTTGCAAACTTGATTAAAACTAATGAAACAAACAAACAAAAATCCTATCAAAGAAGTCCTGGATACAGTTCCCTAATGTGGTTTAGCAGCTCGTCAATATGGTAATTTGATTCTATAGCCATCAGTCGCCTTCTTATAGCATCCCCCTTGTCTGTTTAAAGGGACAAGAAGGCTTTCCACGGTATATTTACATAGCTCTCTTCATCCCAGAGTTTTTACATGCATAAAAAACTGAGCCATAAACTGTCCACACGAATCATTCCGCCAACCACTGCAATGCAGATGCCTCTGGACTGAAACACAGCAGCTGTTCAGTAACGTGGTACAACAGTATAGGCTGGGTTTAAATTCTCACCAAGTATTTCCTGGGGCTCGGGGCTTCAGCCCCAGGGGGCATGCTGGGACTCCCGCAGGCTTGAAAATATTTACCAGAGTTTGGCTGAATTTAAACCCTGAGTATAGGATAGAAAGTGACAAAGAAAATAGTCGGGACCAGTCCTGTATTGACAAAGAGAGAGGGACTGGGTGGGCTAAAGAGGTCTTAGACTGTCAAGTCTTCCAGGCAGGCGCCATCTCTTGCTGTGTGTCCTAGCTTCCTAGTTTCACAGAGTTTAAAGCCAGGAGGGGCCATTCAATCACCAGTCTAACCTCCTGGTATCACCCCCCATTAGTTTTTGCACAAAAACTTGAGTTAGACTAAAGCATTGCAGACCTCCGGAGACTAAATTGTGAGCCACAGGCACAGACCAGGAGAGACTGAGGTGCCACCAATGTCTCTACAGCACTTAGGCCTAGCACCATGGGGCCCGAATCTCAGATGGGGCCCCTAGGCCCTACTGAAATGTTATTACTACTTATAATACTGCCTGGATCCTAGGAACACTAGATCCATTTAAAACTGCAGGGGGAGGGAATTTCCAATGTCCCAGGGTAATCTAGCCATTAGTGCCCATACCCAGGAGAAGTCCCATGATTATTACTTGCTTACCTTGGGGTTTGGTTTGGTTTTTTGCTTAATGGCAGAGGCCTGATTATGAGTCACTTTTAATCACCAAATCCTATTACAGTCTTAACGAGAAATAGTGAATAGGAATCATAATAGAATCCCATTAACCGGCCTACCTGCATTTCATAGAGACCCAATGATTTCCCCTAGCACAACAATTCAGAGATCGCAAACCTTCATAGGCCTGGCCTGCACCTAAAACTTAGCTCAACCTCGCTACATTGCTCAAGGCTGTGGGAAAATGTTGCACCCTGTGTGATGTAGTTAGGTCAGCCTAACCCCCAGGGCAGATACAGCTGGATGGATGGAAGAACTCTAGCATCAACCTTGCTGCCACCTCTCCTACATCCCCTTGCTGTCTTGGTAGGAAGCATCTACACCACGGTGCTGCAGCAACCCCACTTTGGTGTAGACGTACCCACAGCATCACCCCCTTGTGCTAACAGGCAGGCTAGCTGAAATGACCTAAGCACATTTCCAGAAAGGTAGGTTTGTTAACCCTGGCATAGCCACATTCCTCCCTGGCTTATTCAATCTGCACCCCTCACCACAGTTTCAGCTGGATTCAGTGTTTTTCTGCATGTATCGTTCTGAACCACCGTGTAATATTGCTGTGACGCAGCTGCCATGCGTCACCCCAGAGGTGGCTGCATTTCAGTGGTGAGTGGGGTGATCTTTCTGCGACCTCTAATGGCTGTGCACTTCTGCAAAAGCCAGGGAGTAGAAAGGTTGCTGATCTTCCTCCAGGAGTTTTCCGGGTGGTCCTTTGTTCTTCCTGATGAGAAGACAAATGAGCCAGGGCTGGCTGAGGATGGTTCATTTCAAGCCCAGCAGCATCGACAGTGAAGCTGCCTTATCTAAGATTCAATGCTCTCCTTCGCCTAGGTCCTGATCCAGAGCTCAGTGAAGGTAATGGGAAGACTCTCATTGGCTTCAGTGGGTTCCAGAGCAGGCTCAGAGTGCTCAGTCCTGCTCCTATTATAGTCAATGGTGAGATTCAAAAAGGGCAGGATCAGGCCCATAGCTCATAAGTCTGGTCCATACTGACAGGGAAATCTGGACCTTGAGGAGGATGTGGCAAGGTCGCCACCTTTCATGGGTGTGTGGTGCATCCCGTGATAGCAGGTGGTTTTCTTAAAGCCCCTGCTCCTGGAGTCATGTGAACACCTGATAATCGAAGCTTCTAGTTATACAAAAGGGGACATGTCTAGCACTCATGGTTATGGAGCAATGCCTGAAGATGTGACCTGAGTGAACCTGAAAGGCTCAGAACTCAGAAGGCAAAGAAAAAGAATTCAACATTCATTTAAAAAAAAAATCTCCTGATTTTTAGGGCCTGGCCCATGATTTTTGAAGGCTTGGGGTTTGCAGCACTGCATTTCTAACATGGGCCACCTTTTCCACAGATTGCCTTTTGTTTGTTTTCTTACCAACCAGGCCCACAGGGTGGTGGTGATTTTGAGTGACAGCCTCAGGCTTATAGCTTGAACAAGAAAACTAAGGCCTTGGCTACACTTGCAGATGTACAGCGCTGTGAGTTAAACCTGACTTTGTGCAGCTGAGTAGGGAAAGCGCTGCAGTCTGTCCACACTGACAGCTGCCCAGCGCACTGTCGTGGCCACATTTGCGGCAATTGCAGCGCTATTGGGAGCGGTGCATTATGGGCAGCTATCCCACAGAGCACCTTTTCCCATTCTGGCGCCGTGGGTTGTGGGAAGGGGTCGTGGGTGCGGGGGATTCTGGGTCCTGCCCCAATGCCCCGTGATGCATCGCTTCGTATCCCAGAAATCCCTTTGTTTCCGTCCACCTTTGGCGCCATCTTTCAACGGTTTCTGTGCAGCACGATCTGTCTGCGGGAAATGGAGTCCGAACTGCTGAGGCGTATGCTGACGAGTCTCGCCAGCACGTCACGTTTGGCTGTCGAACTATTCCTTAAGATCCAAAGTGACAGTGAGAGTGAGGGTGAGGAGTCCGACGATGCTATCGAGCCGCGTAACGCGTACGACACGAAATTGCTTGTGGCATTCACGGACATGCTCAGCACCGTGGAATGCCGCTTTTGGGCTCGGGAAACAAGCACCGAGTGGTGGGATCACATCGTCATGGAAGTCTGGGATGATGAGCAGTGGCTGCAGAACTTTCGGATGAGAAAAGCCACTTTCATGGGACTGTGTGAGGAGCTTGCCCCCACCCTGCGGCGCAAGGACACGAGATTGAGAGCTGCCCTGCCAGTGGAGAAGTGGGTGGCTATTGCAATTTGGAAGCTGGCAACTCCAGACAGCTACCGGTCAGTCGCAAACCAGTTTGGAGTGGGAAAGTCGACCGTTGGAATCGTGTTGATGCAAGTTTGCAAGGCCATTAATCGCATCCTACTCAGAAGAACCGTGACTCTGGGTATCGTGCAGGAAATAGTGGATGGCTTTGCACAAATGGGGTTCCCTAACTGTGGAGGGGTGATAGATGGGACGCACATTCCTATTCTGGCACCACCCCACCTAGGATCCGAATACGTTAACCAGAAGGGGTATTTCTCTATGGTTTTCCAGGCGCTTGTGGATCACCGTGGGCGTTTCATTGACATTAACACAGGCTGGCCCGGAAAGGTGCATGACGCACGCATCTTTCGGAACACTTGGCTGTTCAGGAAGATGCAGGCCGGGACTTTTTTCCCAGAGCGGAAGATCACGGTAGGGGAAGTTGAAATGCCCATTGTGATCCTTGGAGATCCCGCTTACCCGTTAATGCCGTGACTCATGAAACCCTACACTACACAGGGAGCCTTGACAGCAGCAAGGAACGGTTCAACTACAGGCTGAGCCGGTGCCGAATGACTGTGGAGTGTGCCTTTGGCCGTTTAAAGGGCCGCTGGTGATCTCTGTATGGGAAGCTGGACTTGGCCGAAAGCAGCATCCCCGCGGTTATATCCGCGTGCTGTGCCCTCCATAATATTTGTGAAGGGAAGGGTGAAAGCTTCACTCAGGCATGGACCTCCGAGGTTCAACACCTGGAGGCTGAATTTGCACAGCAAGAGAGCAGGGCTATTACAGGGGCCCAGCGCTGGGCTGCAAGGATTAGGGATGCCTTGAGGGAGCAATTTGAGGCTGAAAACCAGCAGTGATATCTGGTGCCCTGCACGGGAGTGAAGTGCAGTAGTTCCAATAGGAATCAGTGTCTGCCAAGCAGACTTGCAGTGCCTGTTTATTTCCTGGGCTAAGGAGTCTTTTACTTTATGCAATAATAAAGAATGTTTTCAAAGCCAAAGAATCCATTTATTGAAAAGAAAAAAAAATTATTTATTGAAAAGAAACAAGGGGGTGGAGTGGGGAACAGTACAATCACAGATTCGCGTCTGTCCTGTCTGGTGTGCTGTGCAGTGAGTGCTGCACTTCAGGACAGCTATACTGCATGGTGATGGGGGTTGAGTGCAGAGGGTAAGGGTCGTGGTTTTCAGGGCTGGGTGGTGAAGATACTGATGTTGGAGGCAGCGGATGACGTGAAGAACACGGAAGTTGGGGAAAGTGGGTTGGAGGTGACAGTGGGGCACAACGGAAAGAGTTTTGGGACAAGGGCTGTGGGGGGGGGTGGCGTTTGCGTTTGCGGTACTGCTCCTCTTTCTGCATGGCTACCAGCTCCTGGATAGCATCTGCTTGGCGCTCCAGGATGCTTATGAGCCTATCAGTGCTTTGCTGCCGGTGCGCGGTGCTTTGCCGCCGGTGCGCTGCGTTTTCCTGGCGGATCCTGCTTTCTCTCTCCCTCCAGTTCTGTGCTTTCTCATTCTCTTTAATAGATTGCCGCATCACTTCTTGCAGCATGTCTTCTTTGCTTTTTCACGGTCTCTTCCTGAGTCTTTGCAGTCTCTGAGCAGGCGATAAGAGGGATGGCTGAGGTCTCAAGGTTGATGCAGCTGTATAAGCAAAATGCAACATTTAACAGAGGCAGCATTGTTTATACCAGACAGAGTAATGATTCCCCCCGCAGTTAAGGAGTAGAAAACACACAGGGTCTACACAATAGCATAATTTTCCCGTCCGAAACAGAGCACACATATCCCACGGGAGCCTCAAAATGGTGAGTAAGGGGGACTGATTGTTTCAGGGCTGCACTGTCCTCTGGGTTTCTGTGCCTTGGGGAGAGCCAACAGCTTCAGGGGGCACCTACACTGAACACTGTCCCAACATTTTCCACAGGAGTTCGTCCTGGACGATATCTCGCTGCTGAGGGTGACCTGGGAAGCAAGGGAGGGTCTTCTACTGCAATGCGGCTTCCGCCCTGGCCCATATGCAGCTTGCCTGTGTGCAGCAATGGTCCCCCCGCCCCTCGCGGCACAGTGGCGCAGACACGTTAGCCTGGCTGGGACAAGGACCACAGTGGCTCTCCCGATAAACCTGCACAAGCACATTGCATGCGTTCTGGATGAGACATTCGAGGAGATTACCGAGGCCGATTACCGCGATGTGATAAACCACATCAATGCACTATTCCGCATCTAGGCATGCATGCCTAACCCTCCTCTCCCAAAGAGCCCACACCGAAAAAATTCCTTCCCGAAAAAAAAACCGCTTACCGGGAACCTGCTCTTCTGTTTGTCCTCCACCAAGTACCGGCCGCTGCAACTGGCTACCTTCCTCCTGGCTCGAGAAGAGCTCCTGGCTGCATGGCTCCAGGGATTCCGGGGTGTCTCCATCCAGCCCACCACCATCACTCCCGTTTTCCTCCTCCTCCTCCTCCTCTTCCTCCTCCCCCCCCCCCCCCCACACCGGCTCTGAAGTGTCCATGGTGGTGCTCGGAGTGGAGGTGGGGTTAACCCCAAGTATCGCATCCAGCTCTTTGTAGACTCGGCAGGTCGCGGGGGGAGCACCCGAGCGGCCGTTTGCGTCGCGGGCTTTGCGGTAGGCACTCCGCAGCTCCTTCACTTTAACCCTGCACTGCAGGGCGTCCCGGTCATGGCCCGTTCCATCATGTCCTTTGATACCTTCCCGAAGGTATCGTAATTCCTACGGCTGGAGCGCAGCTGGGACGGAACAGCTTCCTCCCCCCAAACACTGATGAGGTCCAGCAACTCGCCATTGCTCCATGCTGGGGCTCGCTTGGCGCGTGGAGGCATGGTCACCTGGAAAGATTCGCTGATAGCACTCCACGCCACGCCGGGCTGAGCAAACAGGAAGGGGATTTTTAAAATTCCCGGGGAATGTAAAGGGTCGGTCACATGGTTGGTTACCTGAGGCCAGGGCAGTAGAGTTTGAACTGATGACCAGAGTGGCTAGAACAGGCATTGTGGGATACTGCCGAATAATTCTGGAGGCCAGTCACAGCGCATTGGGCGGCCACACTGGCGCCGCAGCGCTGCAGCGGCAGCGCAATACTCGCTATTCCTCTCGGAGAGGTGGAGTACCTGCAGCACTGCAACTACGGAGATACAGCGCTGCAAATGCCTTGCCAGTGTGGATGGGGAGTGAGTTACAGTGCTGGGGGAGCCTTTACAGCACTGTAACTCGCAAGTGTAGCCAAGGCCTAAATGTAAGATCTGTGGCTGTGGGACACAGACACACAGCAAAGAAAGCAGAGTCTTGGAGAAGCAGCAGTCAATATCCCAGGTTTTAGAAACCTGGGTCTGTGCATTCATGGATATAGGGAAGTGTCCATTATATGGAATAAGAGATTTCATATTGAAGCAAAGATATAAGGTGGGTTGCTGTGCTCACCAATAGCTCTCTCCCAAGAGATCGGATCCTTCCTTCCCATATCATTAAAACACAGCCTCCAAAACAGGCCTGGAAATCCCAGCTGCAAACCTGGGAGATCCACAAACTCCATACAAGTGTATCATTCTTGCCCAGCCCCCAGTGATTGAGTTTGTGTTTGCCCAGCTGTCCTTCCCAAACCTGTCCACAGCTTCATCTGGATCTGGGATTCTTCCTCACCTCCTGTCCACGACTGTTGCGGAGTGTTGCTGTGTGCTGTTAAACAGTAGCTGTGTTCTGCCCAAGAGGTGGCTGCATTTACTAGTGGGTGGCATGGACAGTATATAAAGCACATCAGATCTTTCAGGCACTGTATACACCTAAGGTATTGTTTGAAAAATAGATATTATTTATTTGAAAACATATTCCATTTCAAGAGCAAAATGATCTGAACCATAATTCCCAGTCTTCTGTCCAAGAGTTAACCTCAAATAATATATCAAGATTCTTTGTTGGATTTTTAAAACAACAAACCTTTGCTGTTTCTGTACGTGCTTAAACACCGAAAGCCCGAATGTTCAAGTTTTTCTGTGGCACCTTTACTCTGACTCCTACAAATTGACTGTTCTGAAAGCTTCGTTTAGAGGAAATGCCATTAGAAAGCATCGTTCTTGAGAGACAGGGTCCCCTGAACGCCATTAGCCTGCAGCCATGGCATTTTTATTGGTTTTGCCCATTTGCCATTTAGCTGGGGAAAGGATGGATGGAGTGTTGCTGGAGGTTTTGTCTGTGAAGTGAAAACTGCCCTTATAAATAAGAGAACGCGTCCAGCCTCTCTGTTTCCCCCGCCTTCCATTACTTTGCTCTAGGGCCTAGAAGCAATGTGCAGTCAGCGGGAATGCATGTAATGACATTCTTGCAGGCCTCCGAGTTAACCTTTGCTTATTGGAAGGGAAAAAATCTATGAATGAAACAACAGCACTTCAGAAAAGCTCATTTTGAAAAACCCCTTCGGTAGTTTCCCCCTCGCTGCCATCGATTCCCTTTGTAATGTGACAAAGATCAGGCTGCCTGGCACAAAATGTCTCCTTGTCAGCTGGTGGCATACCAGAAGACAACGTCTGTATGAAATATAGAGCAGTTCAGGGACAGTGCATGCAATCAAGGGGGGCTGGAACAATTTGTATTGTGAGGGTGCTGAGAGCCATTGAACCAAACTGTAAACCGTCTATGTAAGGGAAACCCCTTCAAGCCAGGGGTGCGGTAGCACCCCCCTAGTTCCAGCACCCATGCATGCAATGCCGCTGGGTTGCCAGGTATGGTGACCAGATGTCCCGATTTTATAGGGACAGTCTCGATATTTGGGGCTTTGTCTTATATAGGCCCCTATTACCCCCCCACCCCCTGTCCCGATTTTTCACACTTGCTCTCTGGTCACCCTATTACCAGGTGTCCAGTTTTCAACCGAATACCCGGTCGAAAAGAGACCCTCCTAGCCCTGTGAAAATGAGCGAGTAAGTGTGTGTGTGTGGGGGAAAGCGAGAGATAGAGGGAGGAGGGAAGATGGAGTGAGCGGGGCGGGGCCTCGGAGAAGGGACGGGGCAAGGGTGTTCGGTTTTGTTCGGTCAGAAAGTTGGCAACCCTATTTTTGGACATAGCCGAGGATGTGGGAGACCTTGCTCTGCTCAGCTTCCTGTGTGACTTTCTTGGGCAAGTCACTTGCCCTCCCTGTCTCCGTTCCCCATCTGTAAAATGGGGATAAGAGCACCGCTCTACCTCACGGGGCGTTTGGAAGTATAACCACACTAAAGACGGCGAGCCACGACGGTAATGGGGCCATGTAAATAGATGCGGGGTGTGGGATGCTGTCACCCAGCAAATGTCAGAGCAGAGACAGGCCTGGATCTAAACTCCACTGAGTTCCACTGTGTTGAAAATCTATCCCCAGGGGCTCAATGTTTGCGCTGTGGGTCTGTCTGGTGGCCAGAGTGTAATAATGATGCTGTGTAGTTCTACAGAGCCTTCCATCCATGGGAAAAACCCCTTTATTATTGATATTACGGTAGCACCTAGATGAGGGCCCCGTTGCGCTGTACAGATACCAGGGTTCGAGACAGCCCCTGCCCCAAAGAGCTCACAGTCTAAATACACCAGACAGACGTATCCCCGTTTTACAGACGAGGCACAGAGAGATGAAGTGATTTGCCCAGGGACTGAGCGCACAGTTCCTGAGCCCCAAAGCACAACCCCAACTACACAACCAGCCTTCTCCGAGACCAGGCCCAATGCAGACAGCATCCCCATGCCACAGCTGGAAAACCGATGCACGGAGCAGCAGCCTGGGGATCACCTCAGAGCGTGCAGAATTTTGTTCGCACGTCCGTCCTGCTTGCTAGGCAATCTATCGAACGTACATTTCCAAAGCGTCGTTAGTGGAAGAACGGCAGGAGCCTGTGAAAATCACTAGAATCTTAATACTAAAAGCTCAATAGCCAAGCGAGAGGCATTTTGGAAGGCTGAATCTCACCTCTGTGTTTGAAGACAACAGTTCCTGGCTCTTTGTCACATGCAGAAGCAGCAAAGTCTGTCGCTTAGCGGGTCATTGCCATATCTACACAGCTGACCCATATCCAGCCGTGTGGCTAGGCAGGATCAATCAAAAAGCTGGGGCAAAAAGAAGCTGAAGGAAGAGGGCAGCCTCTCTATTGCGAATAGCGACAAACAGGTGGAGAGCAGTGGTCCAGGCTCACCGTGAGCAGCTGGCGGCGGCATTCTGTAGGCATCATGGCAGACTTTTCAGGGGTTGGTGTGTGTCATTCAAAGTGAGGAATTATCAAGGGAAAAAATTGCTCTATCTTCCAAGGGTGGGGAATAAGTTTCCAAAAAGCTAGATCCATCTGTCTCTCCCCACACCCACGCCGCTCTCATTGGAACGTTTAACCGCTGGGAGATTTTCCGGTAGGGGCCCGGAGGTTTTGTTGGGGATTGATCAGTAATGTTTTGTGAGCTCCCTGCCGGAGTGATGAACGACTCCAGATTAGCTACATTAATTCAGCCCCACGTACCTGCTGTTGAACATGTGTTGCAGCACTCCAGAGACATGAACGCAGCCCAAACTGCCATCTAGTGAGACGTGGTGCCAGATGTTCTTCGCACGTGGCCAGAGGAGGGTCTGATGAGCTCGTGTTCCCTGATGAAGTGGTTTTTTTCCGCGGGATGTTCACTCTCCAGAGCAGGCTAACAGCAGGATCTTTGGACATCTATCAGGCCCAGAGAGTTTAGCTTTCCGCTTCCAAAGGGGCTTTTCAACACTGGTGAGCAACATTGTCCTGGAAGGCCCGGGGGGGGTCCTTCATTTGCCTCCGGTTTAGATCTCCTCTTCCCCCTTCCTCATCTTAAAAATAAAGACCCTGCATCATTACAGCACGCCTGTACTTCTGCAGTGTTCTGGGGCCGCGCTGGCCCATGGAGACCTGGCCATGGGCTCAGCCTCCTCAGCCAGACAAAAGCAGCTGTTAAAAATGATAATGTGCTCCATCAACCCAAACACTCCAGCTGTGATTCACTGGTCCCTGAGGGAACATGGCCCTGTTATTGCTTCAGCCGCCTGGTGTATCGCAGGAGAAAGCCATCAGGGTGCAGCACATTACGCTCGGAAATTCGGCTGGGGGCAGGTCTTTGTTCAAGAGGCCTCAGCTGTTCTATGGAATACACAGAGCCATGCAAACCCAGCACCCATCCTTCTCGCAGCAGTGCCAGCCGCCCAGAGGCAGCCGGGGCCCCACCTGCTTCCTCGTCCTATGCAGTCCAAGGAAGGGATGCTGCAGGGTTGGAAGCAGTGTCCTTCCAGGAGTTTGCATGCCAGAACCCCTTCGCCCGTCTCTGTTGCTGCTCTGCTAAACGTGCGCGATCTCAGGGCGCTTTTCAGTTCATACAGCCCTGGGCTCCAGCCCTTTCCCGTTCTCGTTAAAATAATAATGCCTTGCATTTAGCGAGGGCCTCGTAGCAATGCGCAAGCATCAGTGGCAGTAAAAAACGAAATAAACCTCATCACACCCCTCTGAAATAGTTTGCTTTCTTTGTCCTCATCTCACAGCCGGGGAAATCGAGGCAAGGAGTGGGGCCACGACTTGCCCAAAGCCATGTAGCAAGCCAGTGGGCATAACCAGCAAGAGAGCCCAGCACCATGTCCACCGTTCCAACCACTAGGTAGCACTGCAAGCCACAAGCTCTGGGGAAGCTATTGCAGAGGGCCTCTTTGCCAGCATAGTTGCTATCCTGCTACAGCGCATCGCTTGGGCCAAACCCGCAGTTGGGCCAAATCTTTGCTCTTTAACCGAGCTCACCAGTAAGGAACGTGTAGGCAGAGCTCCCTGCCTTTGTTCCCTGGGTCTTCGTGCTCCTTTTCTGGACAGCTTCAGCCCCCAGTCTGAGGGGTCCTTTGCAATGAGTAACGTCTCCACCCACACTCCGGTCAGTTCGCCAGGTTTATCATTTCAATTTTCTGCAGTCAGAGCCAGGCAGCTGGGAAAGGAGTGCTTGTGAATTACAGCAAAGAGCCACCAAACCAAAGCAAGTCCCTCGGGCTGCGGGAGGAAGCACGGCTGAGCTGAGCAGTGACAAGCGGAAAGGAGCCAATACTGACAATACTTTGTGTTTCTGCAAAGCGCCAGGGAAACACGAATTCATCATCAATGAGTTTTTAGTGGGTGACAGAAGCTGAGCTTGCTTGAAGCACAGTGAGTGGGTGCAGGGGTGGGGGGGGAGGCCTCTCAATCTTTGCAACCCACCGTCTCTTTGCGGCACATGACAAAGCCACTGGACAATGCAGCTCATCTGGGAATCTCTGGCACATGGCCAGGGGAAGGAAGTGGGCTGCAGACGAGTTGAAGATGCATTGGTAGACCAGGATGAGGTCAGAAGGATGCTTGCATAGTTTGTCCTTGCGCTGCGCGTGGTCTGGTCAGCAGCCGTTGGTTCTTCCAAATCCACGTGCCAAATCCACGTGCAAAAATCAAATAAAGGACGCAGCCAACAGTATCTGGTTAGCTTCGACGGCTAGCGTAAGACATTAAAAATGCAAGCCTTTTGATTGGACAGGTGGTATTGTTTCTGCTCCCTGATTGGAGAAGGGTGGCTCTGAGAGGCAGAGTTCTGCATGCTAGGTGAAATTTCCCCCCGTTCTGTTCTGTTTGTGCCTTGCACAATGGGGTTCTGATCCATGACGGGGACTCCTAGGCACTATCACAATGAAATAAATATTAATATATTTAATAATAATATTCATATATACCACATCAGCCCTGTATTGAGGTTCTAAGAGGCACGAGGGTGAATTTCACCTTGAAAACAAGCACACTAAGGGAACAGTGGAAAGCAGAGATTTCATTTACAACATGCAGTTATTCTTGGAATATGTTTTTTAGGGCTCACCCAACTCTCAGTGAAGGGTTGTTGGTGAATCAGCGTCAGATCTTGGGCTAGAGGGTGCTAGAGAAGTGCAAAGTATAATTATTCTTTCTGTCTCTCTTTTGATCCCGTCTGAACATGCCTTCCACGGTTTCTTAGTCAATTTTTAACAAGGGATGGGCAACCGTCTTCAGATAAAATAAGAACCAACCTGCAACTTCACCCGAAACTTGATTCCAAATCTGGTTTTGAAGTTCAAAAAAAGTTGAGTTCATTTTTAATTGGAGGTAGGGTGGGGTGATTTTCCTTTTTTTTTTTAAACTTTTCTTCCAAACGTCTGAGTTCCAGCCAGGAGCAGAAGTGCTAAACTACATTCAACTGGCACCTTCTGGTTGCATCTGGGTCTCTGGTGCTCAGATACCATGAGGAGAAAGCTTTTATAGAGATTTAACTCAGTCAGGTCAGATGGAAACATGGGAAGGATAGTGTCTCTCAAACCCCCAGTGGAAGCTGACATGTTGCCAGCAATGTGAACCTCCTGAACTACTGCTGAAAATCCCTAGCACCTGGATCAGAGTTTCTGTAACTCTGTAGACAATGCCTTTATCCTGTCTAAACCATCTTCCGCACCAGTTCAAAGACACCCATTGTCAGTAAGGGGTCAGTTTCTAGTGTACGGGGACTAGGCTCTGGTTTGGTCGATCCACGAGAAGCAGGAAGTGCAGACGTTACTCTGAAAATGTCACATGGGCTTTTTTTGTATCCCCTGGAAAGAGGGTTCATACGTCATGTTACCATGGACCCAAGCTCAGGTGTGGATGGCAGTAGTCTGGGGCAGCTGGAAGTGGATCCTGTCATATCACCATTAAAAGCCATAGATTGGCGAAACCAGGCCGGTAACTGGCGCTGACCCTGGAAATGAAACCTCACTCCCAGCTGACAGATGGGATTTTACTTCACTCACCTGAGTCATTGTCGCTCCCCCTGCTCCTCCTGCCATTTAATCCTCGGATCCTGCTGAAATTCAGCTAAGGTTCTAGACAATCCTTACAACACTTCATCGCAATTACGCCTCGTCTCTGGGAGCTTGCTAACCACCCAGCATTGACCTGTGTAAGTGTGGACACACGCCAGCCTCCTGCTTAAACCCCTGGAGCCAGGCGATGGCTCCCAGCAGGAACTGCCTCTGTTTTAAAATACTCCTTGTAATATACACAGCATGGCTCGTTATCTGCCCTGAAGAGCTGGTGTTCTCCTGCGTGCCCCATCCTCGAGGTGGTTTGGTGAGGCTGATGCAGAACTGTGAGGTATTTAGACCTGCACTGAAGAGTTTCTCTTGATTTCAGAGGCTCATCCTGGCTGCTGGTACATAGGATGGCACTGCTGGCACCAGTGGTGTACTTAAGGCTGCTCAGAATTAGGTTTAAGGTGAGATCCAGCTCGTCAACCCAGATTTATATCCAGTCTGAGAGACCACAAAGTCAAATGACTCCATAGAAGCTGCACTGAGTGAATGACCTGGCTCAGCTTTACCTTTGGAGCCTAGGACCAGCTGTTGGTAGGGGCTCAGATTCTCTATCACTGGCACTTTCTGCTGCACAGTAGAGAGAAGCGAGGGGTCTTGGTGGGGATCTTTTTTGCTGCTGTTTTATAGGCATAAAGCCTGAAAGCTAGACAGTGCTGTGAGAGGCCTGAGCCCTCTGTGCCTCAGTTTACCCATCTGCAAGGCATGAATTAAACCACTCATCAGCTGCGCGTCACCGGGGGGAGGGGGGAGTGTGGGCTCAGATGATTAAAGGCACTAACGAAGTGCACAAAGCAGTCTGCACAGTAGCCCTTGGGGAGAGCTCCCGCTCCCCAGCATGGTCAGTAGCCTAGTGGTTAGAGCCCTCAGCTGGTAGATGGGAAACTCAGGATCAGGTCCCCAGCTCCGTGCTCTGTCTCCTATTGGCTACTCTGGGGTGGGGCTTTGAGACACTTCTGGGAAAAGTTTTGTTTTTTATGAACCATCATTTTTCATGGAAAACAACGTCCCCCACCCCCGCCCCAGCTCTGGTTACAAAGAAACACCCAATTCCCTTGCTGCCTCTCCCTCCAGATCCCCGGTCCAGGCTGTGCTGAGAGGCAGATGAGAGCCCCTTCACGATAGACGGTAACATTTTTCACAAGCACCTCGGTTTAGCTCCCACTGACTGTCAATGAGACACAGGCTCCTAAGTCACTTACCCACTTCCGTGCTACCCAGAGACCCTTAAAGGGAGTCTCTGAAGCCATCGGCCGAGTTTCTGCTGGCAAACAAGTTAAGTCACCCAGAATCCCAGGGCTCGGTTAGCAGATTAACATTCCGTCCCCTCTTACGAGCGACCCGCCAGGCCCTTGTTCTCGCGGCACGGCTCCGGGAACATGTATGAAATGACTCGTTCCCAGCCTGCACCATTAGCTTGGAGCAGAGCAAGCCTGCAAGGGGCAGGAATACGGAGAACCTCGTGCCTAGCAGAGAGGGAGGTCTCTACGGCTGTAGCACTGTGTATCCCGAAAGGCCCATTGCAAACAGCAGAAAGCATGCAGAGAGCCCCTCCAGGGAAATGGGGGAGCTTGCCTCCTCGAGTGTACTGGGGAGGGGAGCCCCACATGAACCACCTGGTTCACCTTGCAGCCTCTCCATGGAGAAGGGGTGTTCGGTTTCCAAGCCCATCCAGCCTGTGGGCTCCATATTGAGGCCTCCAATAAGGAGGTCCACTGGGATGATGATGCTGGGCGGGCACAGGGATGCTGGCCCCAGGGAATGAAGTAGGTCCAGTGCCCCCAGGCCAGGACTGGTGCCCCCATGTGACCAATTCAGAGGGCAGGGCAGCACCTGAGTGCTAGAAAGGACCAGGGAGAATCCGAGAGGAAGAGATCTCGTGAGTTGATGAGGCCTGGTAAATCAGCGCTGGCTGAGTGGGAGCCAGGCACAGGTAAGAGCTGCCAGAGACTGTATGTTTGGGAGCTGGGAGGAAGCTGAAGGCAGAAGAACAGCAAGAGGAGGGTTTGCTGGCTGGTGTCATCCCCAAGCCAGGGCCCGAGCTGAAGGCAGGAGGAGGAGCAGCAGCTGCAGCAGCAGGAGTGGCCTGCTGGGCCTCAGCCAGAGAGCCAGAACCAAGGGCCAGAGAGGGCTGAAGGCAGGGGAGCTGCAGAGGAACTTATCTGCTGGCATCTGTGGACAGAGCTGGACCCAGAGGACCTGTGAGGGGGCAGAGGGAGTGAGGGATGCCGCCCTGGCAAAGATGATCCCCCAGCAGGGAGTCTGTGGGGTTCCCACTGGGAAAAGCAGGGTTGCACTCCAGTTGGAAGGGCTGGGGTGGCTGTCCTGGTACAAGGACAGGAGAGGACTGACAGAGTGTCGGCGTGCGTGAAGGTACCAGTATGTGGTACATGGGGCACCGAGAGATGAGTTGTCTTGGGTTTTAATGACTGCTTGCACTGGGGTGAGAAATGGACTCTTATTATGAACTGTTTTGAATGATGTGCTGGTAATAAACCATGTTGATGGACTCAAGGATAAGCCTTGCACAGAGTTACTGGGTTACCGGAAAGGGGAAACTGAGGCAGGCGTACCTGTCCCGCTGCGGCCTGCCACAGGAGGGTGCTCCAGGTGGGGTTGCCCTATGACAGGGCTCTTGGTAGCCACCAGGAAATGGCTGGAGACCACAAACTCATTCTACCTGGTCCACCAAATGGCCATGCCTATTGGCCACAACTGACCCAGGGTGGAGTCCAGCAAGGACGCTCATGGAGAAATGCTCGGCAGCTCTCTGCCAGCCTCAGGAGCTAGACTGGTGGAGAAATGCTGAGCCAACACGCCGGCCAGGTCCTCCCTCAGCTGGATGCAGCGTGTGATGCTGTGCTCAGCTCCGCTGCATTGTGCCCTGCAGATTCTTATTTCATTTTCATTAAATATCCGCGGCCTCCCTGAGCTGCTCAGCAAATCTCTGGCTCCTCCAGAGCGGGAAACCATGTGAGCAGCTTACAAGTGAAGCCTGTCGAGAGTTTCCCACTGGCTCTGGCCGGCCTGGTTCTTACTGTGATGATGCTGACGGTGACTTTTGGTGACAGGCGCTGTAGAGAGGTTTTTCCTCCTGT
The DNA here is from genome assembly GCF_028017835.1 of Emys orbicularis. NCBI lineage: Eukaryota > Metazoa > Chordata > Testudines > Emydidae > Emys > Emys orbicularis. Next base: position 16,746,259 of record NC_088704.1, read on the forward strand.
GTGTCGTCTTGTCTCAGCACATACTCAGTTACTGCTGGGAAAACTGGGGCTTTTGCACCACAGCTAACAAGGTGCTCTGGGGGCACCAGATATTTAAAGGGAAATTCAAAAGCTGTGAGATCTGGAGCTCTCAGATGTGTAGAGGGGCTCTCCCAGCACTCAGCCCTAGCTAGGTACTGGAGATTGCTGCTAATACACCCCTTGTTTGTTCAACTCATTGTGTTAGCCACTTATTTCTAGCACAGGATATCTGTACTACACCACCACCTTTAAGGTGTGTCTAGGCTGCAAGGGAGGGTGTGATCGTGAATGGGGACGCATACCCATGAGAGCTTTAATCTAGCTAGCACTGAACAATAGCAGGGTAGATGCGGTACTACTGGCTTTAGCACGGGCTAGCAACCAGCGTACAAGTCAGCTGGGGACCCTGGGTTCGTTCATGGCTTGTTAGCCTGTGCTACCGTCAGACCTTCCCCGGCCTTGTAGACATCACTGAGTGACAACCCAGGAAGCACTGCTGGGGCTTGAACTGTAAAGGTCAAGCAAAACTATACCGGAAACAAGAGATGGGCCAAACCAGGAGCTGCTTGCTCGAATCTGCCTGGAGAGCTGTGTGTCGGCAGAGGAGCAGCAGCAGGATGGGCAGTGCCGGCTAAGGTTTTCAGGGGTCTGTCTTAACCTCGGTGAGAGAGAAGAAGCAAAGCAGCAGAAGAGACAGGCTCGAGCCACAGGAAATCAGAACGGAGTCTGGCTTTGCCTCCCAGCTTTCAGATGTCGCCGCTACATTGTTTCCCACACACACACTGTCTAGCTAAGGAAATCAAGTCCTGGCCACTGCACAAATAAGCAGGGATAAAAATAGAAACGGGGAAATACACGCAAGCCTGCAGCTGTTGGAAGCCAGAAAGGCCCCTTTCCCTGCCGGCTGTCCGATCTTCCACATCCCCTTCCCTCTCCAGCTGGGTGAGCCAATCCCATCAGGACTGCCAGCGGGGGGGAGAGGCGATGCCCTTCCTTTATCCAGTTACTGGAACTTTGGCTTTTGTTAATTACAAACGAGAGTTTTCGATCACCTAGTGAACTGCTCTCATACATTGGTTGGTGTTTTACAGTGCTCTGGTATTGTATTGCACGCGCACTGTGCTCTGGGTGGTATTGCATTGCGCGCGCACTGTGCTCTGGGTGGTATTGCGTTGCACGCGCAGTGTGCTCTGGGTGGTATTGCGTTGCACGCGCAGTGTGCTCTGGGTGGTATTGCATTGCGCGCGCACTGTGCTCTGGGTGGTATTGCGTTGCACGCGCAGTGTGCTCTGGGTGGTATTGCGTTGCACGCGCAGTGTGCTCTGGGTGGTATTATATCCCAGTGATGCCTGTACTGAGATCAGGGCCCCATTCTGCGAGGTGCTGTGCACACACCTAGCAAGAGACAGTCCCTGCCCCAAAGAGCTTAGGAGCTAAATAAACAAGACAGACAAAGGGTGGGTGGAGGAAACAGAGGCGGAAAGTGACTTGCCAAGGTCCCATAGCAGAGCCAGGATGAGAACATTGATTTCCCGTTTCCCAGACCCGTTTCCTATCTGCTAGACCATGCTGTCTCACGCTGATGGGGAGGGCTAAGGATTAATGCTAGGGCCAGGGGAGGGGAGTGGTCCCTTCAGGGTAGCATATTTTGCAAGACATACTGGGCCAAATACCTTCCCGCTCCATTTCCATTGACATCAGCGGAGTTCCAGCGGGGAAGAATCAGGCCCCTTGTACAATCCAGCTGATAACTGCTCTGCCCTTCCCTTGCTCTGTTACTTTATTTTACACGCCATTATCTATGTCTGAACGTTGGAAACCAGATGTCCCGCAGCTGCTGACCTGTGCTTGTAGAGGCCTCTCACTCCCAGCTCCTGCGGCCAACGGACGGCAGGCTAGTTACCTCTGAGAACCGGGCGAAGTGTGGGCTCGGGGCTGTGGTGGGCTCAATTCACAACCGTACAAAAGAGCCTCTGGTCCCAAAGGAAGACAAACGACATTGACCTGTGCTCCAGCCAGCTGGCTCGAAACACAGCTCCCCCCGAGTCTGCCGTGATCTCTTGGGGATCCCGTCATCCTTGTCTCCTTATGGCTACCAGTGCCCTGGATCCAGCAGGCGGAGTTTGAAAGCGAAAGCGACGGAGTCACATCCCCGGTGGTCGGGACTAGAGCAAAACCACAGGCAGAGAGACGGAGGGCTGGGAAACCAAAGGCATCTGCCAGGCTATCCAATGGGCTGCCATGCCTGCATTTGAAACTGGCGACAGCCCTCCTCTGCTTGGGTCAGTGTCCCATTCTCACACCAGTCGCCCCTCGGAGGAGCGGGAGCCGATGGCCGAGACTTTGTAAGTTGGCTTCCCAGTGGAGGAGAAATCGGTGGCATGGCGTCTGGGGATATTCTCTGAGTAACTTCATTTATGTGCATGTATGCGCCAGCCCTAGAACAGAGTTGGGCAGACAACATGCAGGGCAACTCCTGCTTCTAGGGATCTCAGCCCAACACCAGTGCCCCATTCCCAGAGAGCTACTTTGCCTGACACATTGACTCTATCCAGAGCCCAAGACAAAGAGCAAGGTTACCTGCTGCTGCTGCTGGCACAGCTCCCTCTCTTCCCAAGCTGCTTCCACACTAAAAGCTTGTACAACCCAAACGAACAGTAACCCAGCAGGTCTTCTCCAGAGTCCAAACTTGCTCCCACGCTGAGAAAAAGAATGTAAAAGACAATGTGTAACAGCGCCCCCTGGTGATGCCGGACCTCACGCGAGCAAGACTGGGAGTGATGCAGAGTAAGGGGCTCTGCCCTTTGGACGGGACAGGACGGGACGGGAGCACTTGGTTTAGCTCTGCAGCACTCTGGCCAATGCAGCCGTGGCCACGTCCAGGCCTTAGCAGATGGCAGGATGTTCTGACCAGAGCATTTGGGACAGAGTGGAGATACATCCACATCCCCGATATCCGTCCCTAGGGACCAGGCCCAGCTCTGCCATATTGACAGAACAGGCGTGGCTAGCTAAGGCAAGCACATTGTGTTGAGCAATAACCCTTTCAAGACCGTGGTCATATCTTGCTCTAGGCCTTGGAAAGTGCTTTGTATGTGTCCAGTGTTCTGCAAATGCTCATTAACAATGAGTAATATAATGTGCAGGGCCGTAGCTTGCCTGAGGGGCTGCAGGGATGGAGGGGAGAGCTTACACGGGGTCCTTGTGCGTCGCTACCTGCTTTCATCCAAGGAGCTCAAAGCAGATTGCAAACAGTAATTAACCCTCACGGCTAAACCCCCATTTTACGGCTGGGTAAGCTTGGGGCACAGAGAGGTTAAGCTGATTTGCCCAAGGTCCACTGAGGGAGGCCGGGGCAGAGCTAGGAATTGGTACGGCTGGTTAGAAAATGGTCCATATTTCCCATGGCAAAATTCAGAAGAAACGAAAATCTTTTGGGTTTTTTTCCCCAGAAATGTTCTGGGTTTTTTTGACTGAAATAATTAAAACTTAAAAAGTTGGGTTTGGGTTAAAATTTTCAGGGTTTTTTTTTGTTGAACAAATGGAAAATTTCAAACAAAGGGAACATTTTCCCTCCCCCCTCTCCTCCAGAAAGGCAATTTTTCATCAAAAAACATTTTTGACTGACATTTTTTGACCTGCTCTGGTGGAACCCAGGAGTTCTGCTCTTAGTCCCCCCATCTAGCCAGCAGACAGCGCCCTCCCCAGGCAGCTGGCTGATGTTTCTCAGGGAGGCCAGAGTTGGCCATGATCGCCTGCAGCGTGGTGTTTTCCAACCAGTCACCTGGAATGTTTCATGGGCAATTGGTTATAAACAGGAAAATGGGACCAAATCTGAGATTCGAACGCCTGTTTGGAAGGAACCGTCCTCAGGCTGGTTTGTCGGAGTCCTGCGTGAAGGGCCGACAGTAGCAAGCTAGCAGGGGAAAGGGCAGAAGATCAGCAGAGTGAGAGAGGAAATGGAGACAGGTGGCTGGAACAGCCTCGACCGTGAAATATCCCACATGCCCTGTGTAAAGTCAGGTTTGGCAGCCAACGGGCATTTTTTCTTTCCAGTAATTCTCACTCATCGAAAAGCTTTCGCCCACGTCTCTTTGTTCCTGGATCCCGTCCCACCCAGCAGGTGTTTGTTCAGAACGGGTGCATCGGGGCTCAAACGCCAGACTGTCTAGCCTCTCTCTGATGCCCTGGAGACACAGCATGTGGCTCTGTTCTTCCTTGTACACCCATTGTAAAAACACCCCAGGCCACGGTTTGGTTGGGGCCTCTGCTGGTTCCCAGGAGTGCAGAGGGATGAGTGAGACTGTGGTGGAGGCAGTTACTCCAGGTGATTTTTGAATCCTCCTGCTGTGGTGCTCCTATTCGTGGCCTGGCTGTTTGTCTTTTTCAAAGAGGGCGACGTTTCAATGACAAATCCTGTGTTCTTCCCCTGCCTGGCTTCCCCCACCTCCGCTCAGCTCCCAGGCTATTGGGTTGCCCTCATCTCTTCTTTCCATTCTCTTCTGAACATCACGGAGGCTGATACTGCTCTCATGTACCCCACATACATCTCTCACTACACCAACGTAGGGGTCAGGAGTCAATCCAGTAGACCCAATGGTGATACACTGCATCACTATGACACCGGCATGAGGTCAGGGACAGGCCCAGGAAGTGGCTACACCGTTCTCCGATACACGGCTAAAGAGATTTCCTGGGCTTGCATTAGCCAGACAAAGGGATCATTCCAAGCAACGTTACAGTCAGCGGGTTGCCAAGTTAAGAACCATTAACGATCCGCACCTGCTGCTGGCTGCCACACCATGCTGCGTGTGACTTGGGATCCTCCTGTGAGACACTTTCGCTTTGGTTTTCCTTAATAGCATCCAGTAAATACACACACTCTAACTGGAGCCGCATGGGATGGTGCCGATGACTGTGAAATAATGGTTGTCCTTAGGAGTCTGCAGAAACCACTTGGACCCTTTGGGGCCAGATGCTCGGCTGGTGTAAATCAGTGTGGCTCCCCTGAAGTCAATTGAAGAACAGTTGACTTCGGTGGAGTTTTTATTCCCCACACAGCAACATTTGGCCCTTTTTAAACTGTCCCGATCCCCCCTCGCCTCCTTCTTAATGTAGAGCTGGATTAATTTCGTTTGGCAGCTGGCGATGGCGATAAGCCTGTAGCATCAATCCGGGATGACGGGATCCCATTACAGTGCAGTCTCAGAAGCAACGGCAAACTGTAGAGAATGAACCAGTGTCATTAACCTGTGACCGTTCAGAGAAGCATCGTCACCCCTTCAGTACTGGACACCGTCATGAAACAGGTGACTCCGGCATGACCAGAAGGTCCAGTACATCCAGCTGTCCTGTAGCCAATCGTAGGAGGACTCGCCTGCAGAGAAAGGATTACGGAGGTCAGGAATGTGTTTTTCCTATAGGCAGCAGGAAGAACTCCAAGAATGACATCATGAAGTGTCTTGTGACAAGGAAATTCATGGCAGCCATTCGGGAGAATAATAAACCTCCAGACGTGTTTGATGTCTTGCATATCCAGCAGCCTTGAGGTTGGGATGATGCATTTGTTGTGAGGAGCAGCTGCTCTGGAATGCAGACTACAGTGCATGAGAAAAGCATCTCTTGTCTTTGCACAGTGCTCGGGGCTAATTTCTTTTAACATTCTCCTCTTTGACCACCAGGGAATGTTGCTAGCACTGCAGGAATGACTCGATCAACGTCTGTTGAGCGTTCATGCTGCAGATAGGACCAGACAATGGATGGAATGAAAAAGAATCATTTACTTGCTGTGGGCGCAGGAGTTGGGCTCAGCATAAGGCGGGCAGTCCCTGAGCTGGCTTTCAACTGAGCGCCTCCCAGTCCACCTTAATGCCACCCCTCCTTAGGGTGACCAGACAGCAAGTGTGAAAAATCAGGACAGGGGGTGGGGGGCCTATATAAGAAAAAGACTGCAAAATCGGGACTGTCCCTATAAAATTGGGACATCTGGTCACCCTACCCCTCCTGCTAGTGCAGCACCGAGCCTTTCCTGAGCAGAGACTGCAAACGGTGGAGAACCGGAGGGGATGTCTCTGCGAAGTGCACAAGCAGCCTCTAAGCAGAAGGTCGAGGGCACTAAGTTCATTTCACTTGTGACCTGACCTTTATTTGGACCCAGACTTCAAGAAGTGAAAGGGCCTCTTCTGCCACCAAATCCCACCGTTTTCATGCTTCCATGCCATTTGCAAACACTAGTCCATGCTGGTTGCCCTCCGACCATCAACCACGCTGGCTCGAAGCACTCACTTTCATAGACTCTTGGGGTTATTTTCCATCTTTGAAACATTGTGTTCTAAGAAATTCTGAACGTTGTTCTTCTGGCTATTGAGTAATACTTAGTTCTAGACACAACTGTCGCCGTCTTGGCATAAAATCCAAGATGGTGGCACCGTGAAGACGAGGCGATGACAAACTCCATTCTCTCCTTTGTTATTTCAGGTATTGGGATGAATTCCAGCCTGCAGCCCATTCAGTGTCCTAGCTGGCCTCAGCTGAGCTGGGCATCTGTCCACACTTACCCTGCTGCCATCTGCTGCAGCGAAATATAGTGGTGATGTTTTAAGTACCTACTTACCACTAAACAGTGGCACTTCAGGGAGGGCACACGAGTTATAGGAGGTAGCACCACAGACGCATTTTACCCTTTGTGCCAGCACTGAAGTAGTTAAGATGCACAGTGTCCCTGAGTAGCTACCCTAGAAGGATTATAAGGAAACAAGCAATCAAAGTACTAGGACCAGCCCCCCAAAAACCCACCAGCAGATAAACCCAGAAGCTAAACAAGGACTTGTCCATGTTATAGTTGAAAACCTGCTAACAGCAACCTGCTTGCATGGTTCTATCAGGTAGCTTGTATGGGCTGAGCTGTGGAGACAGGGATGCTACAGGAATACCATAAAACCATACCTAGCTAGTGGGAATGGCCTAAACACAGGGTAATAACATGGTTCTCAGAAACAAACAGTCCCCACTGATCAGTGGAACTGTGTTAGGCCCCTCGTACTTGCAACAAGGACCGGCTAACTATCTGTCTACCCATCTGTCATGGCTGTAGAGTGCACCTTGTTGCTAGGATGAAGCAAACCAGGTGAGATACCCTACCACTCAGATGAAACATTTGCCCATAACTTGAACCAAAACCTTTGGCAGGCCCGAAGAGTCGGACTGACTGACCTCCCCTCCCCATTCCCGTTATTTCTCGTTTCTGCGGATGCTTCCGCTCATCTGCATTCCAACTGGAACCGGAAATGAAGATGTCAAAGTATCCCAAAGCAGGATGTTTGCCTGCAGCTTCCAGCTTGAAAGGAAACAGCAGGAATCCCAAAGAACCCGGCGTGCTCATGAATGCCTGAGTTCAGGGGCTCCAGGAAGTTCAGACGACTCTCAGAAGCAGCCATTGGCTTTTGGGGGGGAGCCTGAACCCCAAACATGTAGACGTACCCCCCCCACCAGTTACAGATGCCAAGGGGGGGGAAAGAGGTGAGGAAGGGGAACTCCATTTTCAAGAGAAATCACAGACACCCAAGACTTGTTTGTGGAAAGGAGCTTGGACTCTTTCTCCAGCTCCTCCATGCCGCTGCGCTGCAATCTGCCCCTCCAGCGCTTGCAGTCTGCCTTTGGCACGAAGGCTCAGCCTGTGAGAGCTAATTTGGGGAGATAAGGCTGTTTATTTCCCAGCTAGGCTAGACTCCTGATTGCTGCCAGTAAACAGGGAGGAGGCAGGACTGTGCCATGCAATACCACTAGGCTCTGTGTTTACAGCTCCCGGAGTTTGCGGATGACTCATCTGGGTCAGGGCAAGGGATCCAGGGTGCTAGAGGGTTGCGGGAGCGAGGAAAGGTCTGGCAGCCGCGAGGCGACATGGACACCCAAGGGACAAAGGTCAGAAGTGCAAAAAGAGATGGTGGGGAGAGAGAGTGGGAGAAGGGGGTGGCAGAGGGAAGCGAGCGGAAAGCAGGGGGGCAAGCTGGAGAGGAGGTGGAAATGTGGGGTGGGGAGAATGCGATCCCAGGGCAGTCCTGGAATTTCATGATCAAATCCACTTTGCTCCCAGGATCCGCAGAAACCCACTGCCAACAAGGGTGTAAATAATCTGCCTCAGCCCGACACACCCTGTTGTGTGGGTGGGCTGAGAGCGGACAGGGGCTGAAGCCCCATCCTCCCCAGGCAAAAATTCTGAGCTCCCCCAGCCCTCAGTCTAGGTCCCATCTTCCTGCTACCCCTCCCCGGTGCTGCTCCCCTTCCTGACACGCCTTCCTCTCCTAGCATCACCCCCATGCCGACTTCATGCTCCTTCCCCACCCACGAGCCCACCCCAGAGACACAGAACAGACCTTGCCTCTTTATGTCTGTACAGCTCCATGCACACTTGTAGTTTTTGGTGTGATGGTCTCGTCTCCAGCAAATGCAGCTCCCCTGACCTTCACCCACCTCAGTTCTTCAAGCTAGAAATATGTATCACAAATACAGACCCTTATGAAAGCTGGCGGAGCCCAAGCCCTTGGGTGAATGGCCACTAGTGTCTCATAAGAGTAAATAAGTTATTGCCTGGCTGAGCCTCAGGCTGATTTAACTGAATCAGAATAATGGGCTACCTCGTGAGGAGATTCTTTCATTGCAGTGGTCGGCTCCAGAATGGATCTGTTCCATCTGGCAGCGAGAGCGGGAAAGCATCTGCCGAATGCCAGGGGTGACTTGCAAAGCACCTCCCTGCCACTTAGAGATGCCGCCTGCCCATGCCCTAGCAAATGGTTACAGCCCGCGTGGCGCTCGTTAGGCCACCCCTGCTGCCTAAGCCATAAATAACCGAGCTGGGGGAAGCGGAAGGCTGTCGAAGTGGCCAGCAAGGCAGCCCCTGACCTCAAGCCAATGCATCGGGAGTGGATGTGTTACAGCAAACTCCCTCTTCCAGTCACTAAATACATCGCTGGGGGTTGTAAGCGGTTCCTTACATTTACATTCTTACCCTCTCAGCGGCTGGTCTATGAGACACTGGGCTTGATTCTCCTCTCACTTCCCCAGGTCTAGACCGGTGGCTGCTCGCGTTGATTTCCGTGGAGTTACACCTGCTGGTGCACGCTCGGCTGGGTGCGAGGAGGATCGGGCCCAGGTTCCACAGGCAGGCAGAGTAAATGCCTTGCGAATGATCTCTGCGCCAGCTCCCGCCTCCTTCCCATCCCATCTGGTAGGCAGACCGTGGAGTCTCTTCCATGGGGTTTGGCTCTGGTTAACGGGAACGCACACGCCAACCCACGCCAGGGGCTAATTGGAAATCAGTGCAGAATGCAAGTCACCCAGGCCAGCTAGGGTGGTCTGAGGGGTAGACTGGAGGGACCGGAATTGACCCCAGTCCTGGAGAAAAGGGCTGTTGGGCAACTGTCCTTATGGCGTCCCCTTTGGGGAAGGGCAGAGCGATCTCCAAGTGTGAGGCGTCAATTGGCCCATAGACCTAGGCTGTAAATCGCCCCAGAGTGCAGGGTGCAGTGTGACAGAGCCAGGATTAACCCCCTCCCAAAGGGAACATATACATACATGGCTGCCTTCTTGCCTGGGGTCTACTGTTCTCCCACGATGTACCTAGCTCCCATTACATGTAGCTGGAGAATGGGTCCTCAGACTTCCCTGGTAGATAAGCACCCTGTACCTTACACTGTTATAAGAGACACACCATTGCGACTGTACTGTACACCATTGTGAGGTGAACACCATTTGTGACTGGACCTTACACTGTTACAAAAAACACACCATTGTGACTGTACCACACACCGTTACAGAGACACCATTGTGACTGTACCATACACCGTTACAGAGACACCATTGTGACTGTACCGTACACCGTTACGGAGACGCCATTGCAACTGTACCGTACACCGTTATGGAGACGCCATTGCGACTGTACTGTACACCATCCCAAAGCACAGACCGTTATTACTGTCATCTCGCTAAGCTCCGGGATCTGATCTGGAAGGAATAACTTTAAAACTATATAGCAAGGACAATGTCGAGTTTACGTCTTGGCCAAAACTGGACAAGTGCTTGGGGAATTCTGGGCAAGGAGTGAAATTCCCCTTGGCCTGCCCCCCGCCCCCCATAGTTTTGGTGAAATGCAAAAAGATAATCCTTTTCCCCCCCATGAAAAGTTCAATTTCCTCTCTAATTTGCTAGGTTTTCATTTGCCTTCCAGTATCACCTCTCCATCACCTGCTGGCTCCCTTGAGAAGCCCTGCCGATCACACAGGTCAGCTACTGCAAAGAGAAGAGGCTCTAAGTGTTCCCATTCCAAGCATCCTGCCTGGCCTGGCAGTAACACAACACCACACGCAGCATCTCCTTGACAGGTGCCCGAATGCAGAGGAGAGAGCGGAGGCAGCAACAGCCCCTACGTGGGAGAGATCTGCTAAACAGCGCCTGTCAAACTTCCTACACATGATGGACAAGAGGAGCAGGAGGTGTGATCTCCGCCGTGTCACAGGGCAGGCACTGCCAGCGGCTCAGCACCTGCCGCAAGCTTGAATTTTAAAAAAGTTTCTCACGGTTTCACTGAACAGAAAAAAATAAGACACGAGTAGAAGGACTCTGGGCTGAGTCTATCTGGGGTGTGTGGGTTTATTTCTACCTCCCGATATACTTCTTCTGCTCTGCACTCCCTGCAGCATCACAGCAACTTTGCTGGCTCCACCAGCTCCCATCTGCCTGTGTGCCCCACTCTCCAGCTGAACCCTGTCCTGCAGCATTACAGACTCAGGCACGTCTGTACCTCAGTGTCCCCATCTGTGAAGTGGGAATAATGACACGTGCCCCTCCTTTGCAAATCACACTGTGATATATGGAGGAGGCTTGATGGCCTTTGGCATTTGCTCTTCTCTTCTGATGGAGATTGACTTCCCAGATTTCTTCATTAACGGCAACTTAAATGGTTTTGAGACAACCATGGCGCACCTGACAGGATGGATGGTCTTGTGGCTGATGCTCTCCCAGGCAATCTGGGTTCAATTTTGAGCCCTCCTTGACCTTTGCTTTGCTCGGGCTGTTAGTCAGATTTCATTAGTCATTGCAATCCAGAGCAGCGTCCTATGAGTGCAAGATACAGGGCTGGACTTTCCAAGCCAGGAGCGAAGGATAACAGACTCAGGTCCATCGGCAGCCCGCTGCTTGTCACAGTCCTGAGACGTGGCAAGAGAAGACACTGGGGGATTCGTACGGTGGTTGTGGAATTGAAGTCTGGGAGCGCTGGAGCCAGTGGGCTCAACTTGCCGCCTAGAGTCGCTGCTCGCACCTGCCAACTCAGAATTCCCCACTCACGGGCTCTCCCTGCACAGGGCACGAAGCAGTGGGGAAACCGGCCCAACGTCACCTGCGTCTCTGATAGCTCATTATTTTTGACTTGGAGTGCCTAGATGTTCCCAGCATGCAGCCGGGCCCCATTGGGCCAGGCCTGGCATAAATACAACCCAAAAAGATGGTCCCTTCCCCGGAGAACTTCCAGTGGCTAAACGTCCCCCCCTTGGGGGCTGTAGGAACAGACAAGCCTGGCAGGGGCAGGGGCGGTATACGGAGGAGCTTCTCTCACACGTTCTGATGGAGTGTGGGCAACGCTCAGTGTCAGCACAGAGCGGGGTGCAGCTGGGACTGGAGGTTAAAGAGGGAGCCAGCTGGTGGTGGGGAGGGGGAGTTAGCCGCCCAGAAATGTCTCCAGTTTTCTTTGGCAGGTGTTTTTTGTGCCGTTATCAAGTTCTCCTCATCACGGGACCACGTACCGCTTGTGCGCCTCCCCCCTGAAATTTACATTACGTCTCTTCTCAGACAACATTCGCTTAATCCTGTGCAATTTCACCGTGGCATGAATCCAGGATGTTGGTCGCAGAACCGCTTAGTCCATAACTCTGCGAAAAGCAGCTCCCGGGGCCCCATTTATCAAACCCGCCCCCCCCCGGGCAATTTCATCGCAGCTCATGCCTCCAGCCTTTACCCCTAGAAATAGATAGGTGGGACTCCCCCTTCTCCAGCCTTTGCTCGCGGGGGTAAGCTGTGGTTGTAATTATTGTATGTCTTGCAGCACCAGCTACAGGTCCGCCTGAGATCAAGGCCCCCTGAGTGCTGCACATGCGTAGAGGGAGAGATCGCTCTTGCCCCAAAGAACTTAGCTGCACTACACAACACAAAGTGTTTGCATCCCCAGTTTAGACAGGGAAACTGAGGCACGATGCAATGCCATCACTTGCCCCAGCTCACAAATGAAGCTGAGGGGAGAGCTGGGAATGGAACCCAGATCTTCCATCCAGTGCCTTACCCACAGCACCACCCTTCCTGCAGTAAGTGTGGGGCCGGTAAGGGTGTGTCTACACTGCCAAACAAGGCCCAGGCTGGCTCGGGTCAGCTGATTTAGGCTCGCAGGGCTGTAAAATTGGTGTGCAGGCGTTCGGGCGTGAGCTGGAGCCTGGGCGGTGAGACCCAGCGAGGAGGGAGGGTCCCAGCGTCCGGGCTCCAGCCTGAGCCCAAAAGTCTACACAGCCATTTTATAGCCCCACAGCCAAAGCCCTGAAAGCCCAAGACATCTGACCTGGGCCAGCCGTGGCTGTGCCGTGGGTCTTTTATCGGCCCCCTGGTAAGATATCGCCTGTGCCTCAACACTGGAACCTTCCTGCAGCACTTCCAGGAAGGAATTTTTCTAGACACCTAGCCAGGTGCATTGTGGGTGCTCCCTTGCGACACCGAGCGGTTCTGATGACAGCAGGGGATGCAGGTCGAATGCTGCGGGGTCTTGCTAACACCCCCAAATGTCAGCGTTGCCGTCCTCCCCTCTTACTGCACTGTGCTTCACAGCTCACACACGCCAGGGGGCTCGTCAATTCATTGCTGCCAGGGACTTGAAGCTGAAAAGTGCAACCTGTCACTATTAACGCTGCACCATCACCGTTGATGGAATATGGTTAATATTCCCCAGAACTACTGAGCAATTAGCCAGGGCAGGCCCCTATAATTAACAGTCAGTGGGTGTTTCACAGCAATTAGCTCCCTCTGTTATTATGGGGAAGATTTTGTCAGGGCTTCTCTGTGCTTTTCAGGGGGTGAGAGAGAAGTCATCAAATCGACACCAACGAAGCGGTCTGGTCTTATCTCACTGAATGCGCTGGAGTCCCCGTCTGATCTGACAGTTGCTCTGAGCCCCAGGAGGGGAAGAACAAACCCCGTGGCCTGGCAGCAAAGGTAGAGTCTGATTCCCCCACCCCTGTATTAATTAGTGCCTTTTACAGCAGCAGACCCCCATGCAATAACCCGGGGTGAGTCAGGCCGGCATCAGTCCAAGGCACGAAGTGTGTTTTGTGAAAGAAAGAAAGAAAGAAAGAAAGAAAGAAAGAAAGAAAGAAAGAAAGAAAGAAAGAAAGGTTTGGGGGTTACATTAGAGAAGGATCCAAATTGCCCCTCCTCAGCCCTCCCGAATCCAGCCACCCCACAACATTGTGGGGTATTTGGAAGCGGAACCCAGAGCCAGCTCCAAATTTCCCCATTGGCCCCCTCTCTTTATCAGGTGCTGAACCAAACCCCACCCAGCCCCCCACAGAGGTCGGCTATTTGAAATCCAGACACCGGCTTGGAGCCCATGCTGGCAGGCACTGAAAGAGTTAATGCTGTAGGTCCCAGGGCAGCAGGGAGGAGTGCTGGGTCATGGCAGAGCCCATGCTAGGTTCCCTTCAGCCCAGGAGGCATGGACACCTCCATCACCAGCACTGTTCATTGCCAATAAACCTTCTTCCCCAGGTGCAAAGCAGCCGCCTCTGTACACCCCTGGATACAGGGACCCTGACACCCTGGAGACGAGCCAATAAACTCAACTCATCTCGTCTTTGCTGCTTGTGTTAAAAATGTCTCTGCCTGGCCTAGATCCTGAAATAAACCATCATTTCACTGGGAGGCGGGTATGACTTCACTTCTGATATGTCACAAGTGCAGTGAGCTGCATTCTGTGCTCCTGAGCTGGCTCTGCCGATGAAGGGAGTTGAGTTTCTCTCTGTTACACTGGTGTAACTCCATGAGCATCCACCAAGTCACCCCCCTGAACCTGGATCAGTGATGCTGGCGGGAGATGTGCAGCTGCTTTTGCCATTAACGCAGGCTTGGGGGGGGGCCTAAGCGAGAAGAGAATCGCTCTGTATATGAGCCACTTCCGGAGGCCTTTCCCATCAGAGCCAGGCGCTAATCCCAAGGTCAAGAGGATTCCAGAGGGAAACATCTGTCTGCACAGAGTCCCCAGGGCACTGCACCTTTGTCTGCTCCATCCGCTCCTTTTGCTGACATGCAGTAAAAGAGGAATGTTTCTCCCGGGGGATGCTGAGCAGCCCCTTTTGTTCCCAATCTGTCTTGCAAAGGGCAGCCAGTGAGCTGACCCATGGGGCTGCACCTCGGTGGAGCTCCCCGTTCTCACGCTCTTTCATGTCTTTGGGCTGAGTCCTGCAAGGGGCGGGATAACGTGCCCTTAGGAGAGACAGAGCCCGTCTGCTCCCTTGGGTCCCTGCTTGGTCTTCAGCAGGCTCAGTCCCCTCTAGTCATTGCACTAAACCGGGGGGTGTTTTGAAATGCTACAAAGATTGCCCCTAAGATGATTTTCAAACAGCTGGACTCTCCCTGCACCAAGGAGCTGGGTGGGAGGGGATGGAGCCAGGAGGAATTCAGCTGTCTCGTTTTACAAGGGTTCGTACAAATCCCTAAACCGCCTCCAGCCACTCTCCCCGCCCAGGAGGCAGTGTTTGCAGCTAGGCAAGAAAGCTTAATGGGCAGGAGTTAGATAGGGTGACCAGACAGCAAATGTGAAAAACCGGGATGGGGGTGGGGGGTAATAGGAGCCTATATAAGAAAAAGACCCCAAAATTGGGACTGTCCCTATAAAATCGGGACATCTGGTCACCCTAGAGTTAGAACAAACTAACGGCAAACAGACACGGCTTAAAAATAAACTCACGTTCGAGTTAGTGTTGGGGGTTAAAAAAAGGCAAGCCAGGAATCTGCTATTGCCTCCGAGATTTGACTGGGCTCCTGTCTGACTAGCGCCTGTCTGTCTTGGCTCCAACTCCCTAGGCCTGCAAACGCTTACATACATGCTTGAGCACGGGCAGGATCAGTGGGTTGGAAGACAAGTCAGACAAGCACGAATAAGCATGTGAGTTTTCCCGTTGACTTCACCGTGACTCCTCCCGTGCCGGAAGGTCAGCCTGCCTGGAACTGTTTGCAGGGTTGATGCCGCTGATGATAAATTCCCTGGGGCAGGGACGGTGACGCCCTCTATGTTTGCACGGTGCCCAGGGCAATGAAGCCCCGATCCTGACCCGGCCTGTTGGGTGGGCCTGCACGCAAAAAAACAACTACAGATTCCCCCTCAAGCTGGCCGCCGAAGGGCCCCTGCAAAGACTGATGAATCCTGGTGACCCCCAGTGGGTCTGAAGAGGGAATGATTAGCTCCTGGTTGCTTCCAGCGTGACCTCTCTGCTTTGCTACGAGGGGAACTTGTCAGAGTACGTTTCATTGCCCACACCCCGCCAGAGCCAGAGAGAGTGTCACGCTTTCCCCTCTCTCCACACCGCTCCCTGCTGATTGGTATAGAGCAGTCACTCCGGTATTGATACACAGGTCCGCACACTGGTCTGTATACGCAGCGGTCTGAATTCAGGCCTGGCGTGAGATGAGGCAGACACTGTGGGAGCGTCTTCCATCCCATTCCAGAGGGAGGGTGGGCCATGGACTGCAGGGGGGTAAATACTTACCTACTTCACAAGGGGGCGAGAGAGTGACTGAGCAGTGCTGGGGTGAAGGGCAGGCAGGTCTCGTCCTGTGAATACGTACAAGCATGACATTTTTCCCACCTCGAATCTCTCTGCAACCTGGCAACCCGCTATGTTATTTATTTATTGTCATTTGCAGTCCATCGAAACATTCCCTCTTGATTTTGACCTTTTCCCTTTGATCTTTTTTACTGTAATTAGCAGAACTTTCTAAACGAGGAGTCACGTGGAACTGGAAAACCAGGACTTTTTTTTTTATTGTTGAGAAATTTGGAAATGAAACAGCTTGACAATTTCAAAACTTTCTTTTTTCTCTGTGCTTTTTTGAACTGGGCCATTGGGCAAAACTGGGGCCACTGGGAAGTGAGGTTTCGGTTTTGACAAATCAGCTCTCTTTTGACCAAAAAAACCTAACCCCTATGTGTTGAAAAAGTCCCGACCAGTTTTATGAAGGGGCTAACAAAGAGCTCTGTCAGCGGGAGCTGGGCTTTCCAAAGCTGACCGCTGTCTGCTCCCATTGACATCAATCGTAACCCCCCCATTGATGCCTCTGGGAGGAGAACTGGGCTGATGCTGAGCGCTTCGGAAAGTCCCAGCCCGTGGGCTCAGTTCGTCATTGTGCTCTGGCGAGGGCAGCCACAAGGCCCTGGTGTGGAAGCCCCTACAGCAGGGTTAGGATTGGTGCCATCTGGAGCAGCCTGGGGCACGGAGGGGAGCGCAGGGCAGGCTGGCGGGGAAGGAGAGGTCAGAGCTGGTGTTTGAGGGGGCGTGGCTAGGGCAGACCTATGCTCTGAGCAGTTCTGCACCCAGGTAGAGCCCCATCAGAAGTCACTGAAACAGGGTCACAAATTAGGGCAAGGCTCAGGGTTGCCTTAGCCTGAGCAGGGGACACGTCAGCTCTGGTAGCCCCTCACTAAGGCATAAAGAGCCTCTCCTCCATCCTTTCACTGGTGCCTGCACAGGGCCGAATCTTTCCCTGCGTATTATGATCTGGCTCGTGACCATCCTTCCTTCCAACCCACTGGCAGGAGGAATGGCTGCCTCCCCGGTAGCTGAGCCGTGACGCACGTCGGTCCCAAACGGTTCTGGGAAAACGTGGAGCTTTGCTGATGGACTTTGGGTTTGATAAATATTTACAGCAAATAAACAGCCCGCAAGTAGGTGACCTGACTGCACTCCCCTTCTGGGGCAGGCTGAGCATTCTCAAAGATGCTTTGCGCCCTGTTGGTTTGACTACGGGATGCAAACCCCTTTTAGCTTGCTGGATCTCCGCGGAAGGAGTACATGTACCAGGGGATTCTGCCAGCCGTTTTCTCCCTACTTGCATCTGAAGAAGTGAGGTTTTCACCCATGAAAGCTTATGCCCAAATAAATCTGTTAGTCTTTAAGGTGCCACCAGACTCCTTGTTGTTTTTGTAGATACAGACTAACACGGCTACCCCCTGATACTTGTTTGAGTGCGTGTGTGTGTGGGGGTTCTTTGTTGCTGGTGTTGTCATTCTTTTCATTTAAGGCCAAACATTACAACACCGAGCTGCAGAACAAAAGTCCCTTCTTTCCCAAAGAGACTGGAATTGTTCTGCTTTTCTTCTTATGCACCAAGCCTGTTCTTACTTTCTGTACCGGAGGAATTGCAACTATTTCCCTACCGCAGCGTGGGGGGAGAACGAAGCTGGCGGGAGCTGGGATGAGAGAATGAGAGCCATCCGCGATAACGCTTCCTGGCAGAACCTGCTGGCTCCCTCATGTCTTCCAGGAATTTGGTTTTTAAACAGGATTTCCTAGACGTGATCCTGAAATTCTTAACTTCTCCCCTCCCCTGCAACATCCTCCCCAGCCTAATTTCTACCCATCTTGGGAAGAATAACTTCACCCCCCCCCCCCTTAAGGATTTTGGATCCACATCCAGATCTGAGTTGTGCAACTTGTTCTTATCTATAGACAGAACCATGCTTTAATAATAACACTTTGCTCTTTCTGTAGCTCTAACTAGTTTAACAGACTCAGCCATACAACCACCATAGTGGGGTATCAAACCAGCGACCTACAGCACCAAAAGGGCAAGTACCACTTGGGCTAAAGGAATAACTCCATTAGCTGTTAGTAAACAGCAGGTTCTTGTTAACTCTGGGGTCAACCACTAGAGGGCGACACTACCACATCACAATGCATTGCACAACAGTTAATTTCTCCTCTGTCTCCTGGCGGGTGGGTAAGCAGTATGGATTACTCCCATTTTACAGGTAGAGACTTTAGCAACTATGCTCTGACTTGCCCAAGGTCACTGAGCCCACGACGGAGCTGAAAATGGCCTTCACATCTCCTAATGCCCAGTCCTGAGCCGGAACCCACTTCCTTCCGCATAGTCAACAGCATATCGCTGTTAGATGGGAAATACTATGCGCTAATTCTGTGTGCCTAGGATAACATGACTCACGGGGCTTGGCCTTCTTCATGTGTCTAGCTCTGAAAGCTTGGCCGTCTCCTTAGCTATAAAGTTGCACCCACTGTGCCAGTTCGGCTGAGTTCCCAGCAGCGCCAGGAGCCACGCACTCAAAGTGTGATGAACTTAGCAGCCACAAGCCGGGATGGGTTTGAACCACCGAGACCCAGATCCAAATGTTCTGGGAGGGAGGTGGGTTTGGCTCTAGCATTCTGGTCCACGCCAAGCTCTGCTCAGGTTCTGCCTGCGCACCGTGCCTGCCGGGATAAAGAAAGACAACGTCATTGGTTTAGATACCACGGTAGATGCACGTCAGGTTCCCACAGTCGCCGGCTGCAGCGGGGGATTGAGACAGAACATTGACCGGACAGTCCGGGCCCTGCATTCAGAAAAGGAGACTAGGGTGCTCTAAAGGGGGTTCCCCAATTATTTTTCCAGCACTAACCTCCCTCATAGACTCTCTTTTCCGTCTGCACTCACCCCACTGGCCTGCGCATCGCAACTGGGCTCGGGTCCCCAGAGAGTGGTAGGGGAGCCCTGCCTTGTTGATCAGCCCGGGGACGTGTTTCACTTTAGCAGCAGCAGCAGCCTGTCCCTGGCAGCCATATTTTGCCCAGGTCCCCCCCAGCCCACACCCAGAAGCTGCATCCTCCTTCAAGTGCTGTGCTCACACTCTCCACTCCGCCCCTCTCTGGGGCTTTGACAGGCCTGGAGCTGACCCCGAAAGAGTCGTGGGCTGCAAGCCACAGCTTCTCCCTGCACAAATGTGGCATGTGGCCCAGCGTAAGGAGTGGAGGACTCGGAGGCATGGACCAATGAGTCCCCAGGCCAGGGGAGGCAGGCAGCCATCCCGACCCCAATCAGCCTGGGAAAAAAGATCATAAACCACAGCAATGCTTTGACCGAGGCCACAGTGACCTTGGCTGGATAACACCAGTGGCAGATTTAGAGTTAGTCAGGGCCTGTGAGCAGCTTCATTTTCACATCCCCCCGCCCCTCGAGCCCCAGCCAAGAAAAAGAACATTCTCTTTTATCTCCCCCGCCTCCCTTTTTCATTCTTTTTTTCTTCATCCTCCTCCTATATTATAAGTAATGGGAAGTAAATGAAAATAAAATGAGGTACCTTGATTGGGGCAGGGGGTTGGGGTGCAGGAGGGCGTGCAGGGGGGCGGGATCTGGGAGGAAGTTTGGGTGCTGGGTGCGGGCTCTGGGCTGGGGCAGGGGGTGAGGGGTGCAGGATCTGGGAGGAAGTTTGGGTGCGGGGTGCGGGCTCTGGGCTTGAGCCTTGCTGCACTGCCGGCCGGGACTCGGGGGCAGGTTGTCAGATGAGATTTGTCCTGGATTTTGGGGGGCCCCCTGTCGTTGGGGGCCCTGTGCCATTGCACGGTTTGTTTCATGGTAAATCCGCTCCTGGGTAACACAGAGCCTGGTGCCGGGGCGAGGAGACCTCTCCCCTGCTCCCTCCCACTCGCTCCCGGCAGGCAGTGCCTCGCTGGGATTCAAATCGAATGAGTGCTGTGTGCCTGGTCTGCGGGTTTTGTGCCCGCTCAAGCACGTCACTCCAGGGGCACAGTGTGAGGTGAGGGGACCTCAGGGGGGCGGGACGCCCAGCCAGAGCCACATGCACGTGACCGAACCCCCAAAGCAGGTGAAACTCATTCCAGGGCCAGGTTGGCCACAAGGTTTGGGAGCTGGACTGAGCTTGCAGGGGGATAGGGGCTAAATTTCAAGTGGGGGGCCTGAGGCCAACTTTCCCGTGAGCTTGGTGTCGTGTTTGGAGCAGATCAGGGGTCAGTTTGAGCTTATGGGGCCGTTCGCACCCGTCGTTCCAGGGGAAGCTCAAAGGGCTGAGGACCCAGAACGGTGAAAGCAGAGACGAGGCCAGGGACGAGGGCGGCCACCTGGCCAGGTTTCCCCAGGATCGTCCCTTTTGCGAGGTAGCTGCCCCAGGACAGCTGACAGGGTGCTCGGTGCACACTGCCAGCTTCGGGAGCTCACGGCCAGCCCAGATGGTTTGTCCCTCAGAGGTGGGAAGCCCGATCCCGGAGCCTGTCCCTGCTCTGGTTCTCAGACGCTGTCAGACGCTGGCTCTTTGCTGAGCCATTTCTAGCGGGACATGTTCCCATCCCCCACACTGGGCTGCCTTTCCGGTGCTACTGGGGAGGGTGGAACCCTCCCTGACCCCCTGGGCCGGACGGGGGAGACAGCAGGCAGAGTGCAGGGGCACAGTCATCCCAGCCGTCGCTTGCCTCTTCTAGGCCACGAATGGGGAGCTGGGCTCAGCCAATGCAGCTCGTCTCTCCTCTGTTCTCCTCCGCCCGGTGGGAACACATGTGCTGAATGGGCCGTTTCTCCTTCCTGTTTCCCCTGACGGACGTTTAATGAGGACTCAGTGGCGTATTTGTCAGTGTTTCCTCACTCCCGCGGCGGGTTGGGAGCCCAGCTGAGCAGGGCAGGAGTTATATGAGTGTCGGCAAGGCTGGCGCCGTTCCAGCCTGCTCCTTTATGAGCAGGACCTTTCCCCCGCTGGGCAGAGCCTCCTGCTTCCTAAAGAATGAGACGTGACTCCAGTGGACAGCAGGCCTGAATGTAAAGGTTTGGGGAGTGAAGAACTAGAAGGTATTTTTAGAGCGGAGCTTTTCCAAGGAGCCTAAGGGAGTTAGGTGCCTATTCAATTTCACTGGCATGCAAATCCCAGCCTGGAGCTTCCTTGTGCCTGTTCCTCTTTGTGATCAAAATGCAGCAGCTGAACTAGGCCAGGAGCTGCCTGCAGCTGAGATCGGCCCAGTTCGGCTCCTTACTGGTAGGAAAAGGCCTGGAGGCAAGTCAGGGTCCATGGTGGACGGGGCTGGCTGTTTAGCTGGCCTTGTCACTGCACAAACCGAGAGCCTGGGGCAGGGAAGTGTCACGAGTCACAGGAGCGAGAAGCAGCAACGTGCAGGCCAGGGAGAGGAGAGGGGATGCCAGCGGGACATTGGGACTACAGCTGGTATGAGGCCAAGAGGCCCTGCAAGGCACTTCCCGAGTGCGGGAAGCGCGGAGGAGAAGGCTCTTGCACCAGCAGCAGGGGCTGTATGAAAGGAGCAGGTCCGCACTGAGACTCCCCAGGCTGGAAGCCGGATGGTGCGGGTCAGACATGAGAGGTGGATGCCCTCTCTCTGCTGCTGCGCCTCCCCTTGCTGCTCCCTGCACCTCCCCTTGCTGCACCTTGCAGCCACCTGGCCGGATCACGCCCTGCAGCTCCTTGTGGAAAATGCCCAGTGAACCGCAAGCCATTTCCTGGGCTAGGGGCTGCCTGCGTTTCCATTCCAGGCACCTGCACTGCTTGACTGTCTCTTGGCCCCTCTCCCGTCATTTCCCCGCCCCCACCTTGCTAGAAAACAAAGAGCGGAACAATAAACACCAAGAGCCGGCGTGGTTGGAAGAGCAGAGTCACCCTGTGGTGTTGCCCAAACTGGAGCCCCTCCAGACGCCGCGTCACAGCGGAGAAGAAAGCAGAATAAAAACCACAAAGGATCGGGGCTGGGATCAAAGAGAAGCTCTTGGCGCAGACGTCGCCAGCAATGTCCTGCATTTGGCTCCCAGCCCCAAGGGAGGGGGCGGGGGGGCAGATCGCTGCCTGGGGTTGTTTGGTGGCTTGTTTGCTGTTTTTGCACAAAGCAAAAGCTGATGGAACGGCCCCGTGGCCGGGAGGTGCTACCCTGTGCATTCTGGCTAGGGTGACCAGACAGCAAGTGTAAAAAATCGGGATGGGGGTGGGAGGTAATAGGAGCCTATATAAGAAAAAGCCCCCAAAATCAGGACTGTCCCTATAAAATCGGGACATCTGGTCACCCTAATTCTGGCCCCGTCCCAGCGAGGCGCTTTCCCATCTCCAGGGTAAATATTGAATTTGGCTGAAGGTTCCAAATCTTCAGGGGGGGATTTCAAAGGTGGATTTTGTTTACATGGTTATGCTGGATTAAGGCCAGGATAGAGCAGATTAACAGCTCTGTAGCTATCCACACTACATGTAGGCCCCAGCCCTGCCCAGCCCTGGCGGTGGGCTGCTGCCTTCCCCTGGAGGGACTGTAGAGACAGAGAACCAGGGGGTTGGAAGGGACCGCAAGGGTCAGCTGCTCTAACCCCCTGCAAGATGCAACACATTCGGTTGCTTCTCCAAACCCCAGAAACGCTGCTCCACGTTTCGGCGCTGTCTGTCCTTAGCGATTAACTAGTTACACACACGCAGAGCAAGCAACTCCATATGCCTCCCCTTGGAGCTGTAGGTGTAAGTTGCAGCTTGAGGAGCTACCCATGCTAGCGTGCTACAAAAGACAGTGCCACCGCGGTGGCAAGGGCTAGCTGCCCCTTGCCTAGCGTCTGGCTAGGTAAGTACTCAGAGCAACTAGCCCTCCCGTCACAGCTACGCGCTATTTTTAGCACCCTAATTCTGATCCAGCTAACAAGGGGGCAAGTTTGGAGCTGATCGGGAATGTCACAGACCCACATCTGTCCACCACCCCGCCACACACTGCACAGTCTGCAAATGTAACAGCTGCCCAGACAGACAGACACATCTCTCCCTCCCAGCTAAACAATGGCATATCTCACACAAACACACACACTGCCATGCACGCACACGGCTCTCTCTCCCACTAACAATCGCTCATCTCACGCACCCAGATCATTTACAATAACGCTTTCTCTCCGTATGTCATGAGGCGGATGACCTTGAACGGAGCGAGACCTCATTGTTCAGAGGGAAATTTCAGTTTCTCTGCTGACTGTGACTTGCTCGGGAAATCAAATCCTGACGAGGTTCATTTTCATTTGGCCTTTCCAAGCGCTTCGTCTCTGTGCTCTCCCAACAGCGCAGAGCAAGGTGACAAGGAAAAGCCAAATTTTCCAAAAAAGAGCTCCCAGGAAATACTAAAGAGCAGATTCAACTCTCATTTGACACCCAGGAGCGGGCCAGACTCAGATCGCCGTTAACGTTGGAGGAGCTACTCCAGATTTACACGGGTGTAACTGAGACCAGAATCTGGTCCTAAATCAGGAGAAACGTCATGCTGTAAAACCCCGGGAAATGAGGGCTAGGAGATCATTTCTGGCACTGATGTTAGTAAGGCTTGATTTCACACAAGGGGGCTGGAACAATTTGTATAGTGGGGGGTGCTGAGAGCCATTGAACCAAACTGTAAACCCTGTATAGGATGGAAACCACTTCAAGCCAGGGGGTGCAGCAGCACCTATGATTTCACGTGGGAAACGCTGCATAGCCACATGGGCCTGGTGCTGCGGTCTGTTATACTGCTGTCAAACCACGAGAAACTAGAGTCAGTCCAGATCTTTGCACATGTGGAGTTCTAAATCTAATAAAACCAAATTCTACATGATGACTTGCAATGGCTGAGATGCCGCGCTGTTCTGCTGGGCTGAAAGGAGCACATTTCAAGGTCAACATGGAGTGCACTGGGTTCGTTCAGAGACCTTTTCCCTTCAACAGCCCAAAATAATTCTTCACTGGGACTGGTTCCAAATCCTTAAACTGGAACGACGCCTCTCCAGAGCTGCTCGCGGAAACCATGGTACCCAACGTGCCCGAAAAGGCTGCTGCTGCTGTGTAGAATTGACGTTAAAACTGGATTAGATCTATTGAACGGGAGCCAATCTTCTGTAGACCAAAGGAAATGCATATTGCAGGCCAACCTCTCAGCTATGTGGCGAAATCTTTTTGTGAGAGGTATGTATGAACTGTTAGAGTCTTAAAATATCCTCGTTGCTGTGCGTGAGAATGAGGCAATTGAGATAATGAGTAGGATGGTGGACAGAAGAGAGATGTGTTGTCTGGTTGGTTAGACTAGGGAACAGGGAGTCAGGACTCCTGGATTCTTTCCTACCTGTGCCCTGGATTTGCCCCCATTCCACCCCCTTTCCCCAAGTCCCCGCCCCTGCCCTGCCTCTTCTCCTTCCCCCTCCCTCCCGGAAAGTCCTAAGCACCGCCAAACAGCTGTTAGGCGGCAGGGCGGCGGGAAGTGCTGGGAGGGAGGGTGAGAAGTGGGGACACGGCACGCTGTGGGGGGGAGAAGGAGGCGAGCAGGGGGGAGCTTGGCTGCCGGTGGGTGTGGAGCACCCGCTAATTTTTCCCCATGAGTGCTCCATCCCAGGAGCACCCACGGAGTCGGCGTCTATGTTCCCTGATGAGCTCCACTCTCGGTTAAATGAAAAAGTAACTTTCTAGCCCTCGCAGCTGCAGAGAAAAAGCTGGAGAACGTGACCCCTAAAGGCTCAATACCCGGAATTCAAATAAGAAGACACCCCCTCCGCGCCCATTTATTATTGTCATCTCATGATTTTGGGGGGCCTGACTCATGTTTTCCGAACGCCAGGGGATGGCCACATTGCCTGTGTCCTGCCCATTGATGCAGGGGTTTAAATGACTTCCTCTTCCTCCGGGACCAGCGTAAGCAGGGCCAGGAGAGCGGGGCTGACGCACTCAAGCATAAACTGATCCGTGCAGACAACTGCGAGCATCTCCTGTGGGGTGTAGGAGGGTTCAGATCTGCTGTGACAACGCAGCAGCTATGAACTCAGCCTGCTGCATGCCGGGAGGCGGGAGTGGAGGTAATGGGAAGCGACGGCTGTCGGGGAGAGGTGGGCCTATTCCTGACCCACCTGAGGAGAGGCAGAAGCCAGGCGCCCCTTGAATGCACGATGACTTCTCCTACTGTTAGTCCCGCTGGTTAACCCCTTCAGTGCTGCCTCACTGTGCAACCTACAGGGGGCAAGACCAGGGCCGGCTCCAGGCACCAGCCCACCAAGCTTGTGCTTGGGGCGGCACCTGGAGGGGGGCGGCGCGGCGCTCCGGCCACCGGGGAGAGCGGGGCCATGGCCTGGCTCCCTGCCCTCCCCCCGGCGCTCTGGCCGCCCTCCCCCCCGGCGCCCTCTCCCCGGCCGCCGGGGGGCTCGCTGCCCTCTCGCCGCCCTGCCCCCTGCGCTCTGGCCGCCGGGGGGAGAGCGGAGCCCCCGCCGGGGCTCGCCGCCCTCCTCCCAGGGCTCCGGCCGCCCTCCCCCCGGCCGCCAGGGGGAGAGCGGAGCCCCCGCCGGGGCTCGCCGCCCTCCTCCCAGGTCTCCGGCCGCCCTCCCCCCTGGTGCCCTCCCCCCGGGGCTCCGGCCGCCCTCCCCCCCCCCCGCTGGGGGGGGAGGGGTGGCCAGAGTCTTTTTTGCCTGGGGCGGCAAAAAAGCCAGAGCCAGCCCTGGGCAAGACAGCCCTCCAGTGCTGCTCCCTGTGCTTGGTGCAGCAAATGCTCCGCTGGAGTAAATAGATGCGGCTGCATTAGCTTGCCCCATTTCCAGCCCCGGCGCTCAGGAGCAGGCTGTCCCCTGCCGCTACCCCACAGCAGCTGCAGCAGAACCACAGAGGCTGTGAAGAGCGAACGTTCTGAGGCCAAAGCAAAAGGCCAGTCCCTGCTTGTGCACTAAGAACCAGCACCCAAGGGACACTGGGAGCACAATGCCCACTGAAAGGCCGGAGGACTTAGGCCACGGAGAGTACATCTACACAGCTGCTGGATCGACAGATTCACGCCAGCAGGGCCCAGGCTAGCACGCTAAAAATAGCAGCGTGGACATGCCGACTCGGGCTCTGACGCCTAGGGAGAGGGGTTGTCTTCAGAGCCAGAGCTCCAGCCCGAGCTGATCGGCAAAGCAACGTCTATAAAAATGGTGGGGGCCTAATAGCGTTCCAGAACGTGCCCTCTTGGGCCTGGGCTCACGGGCGGAAGTGGAGAGCGGCGGTGCAGGAGTCAATGAAGTTACCCCCTGAGTAAGACCAGGATAAGCAAGTGGAGAATCAGCCCCTTTCCTGCAGCTCATTCTCCCCGGTTTTGCGGCATATGCAGCTATTTATGCCTGAGCAACATGGCTGTAGAACGCCACCAAATCAGAATTCCCCGCTCGCTTACACCAACGGTAGCATTTGACCCTCATTTTGCACAGGTGTAAATGGAGACACAAGGGGAGCCCCTGGCCTGCTTTCATAGGGGAGGTCTGCAGTGCAACCACAGGGTGGACACCTGAGCTAGCTCCATCCAGCATGGGCTTCACTGCGGGCTGTACAAGCCCACCCAGGCACCTGGTACGTACTCGGTCAGCTAGCCCACACCGGAGCCCGTGCTGTCACTGCTCTGCTATCCAAGCTAGACAGAGTAAAGCTAGAGCAGTCATGTCTACACATGCCGCAACCACGCCCCAGGACTGCAGTGTCGACATACCTGTAGAGACGCACCGGCCCCAAGCCCCAAGCTCTGAAGCCCCCTGAACTTTGATCTCAATTTTGTTAATGGCCCTGTGTTTATAATGAGCCACAAACCACTCGCGGACACTGGGGTGTTCAGTATCCAGGGCCATCTTGCGTGGCTTGAATCCATCTCTTCGGCAGTGGCTGGCTGCTATTCAGAGTGCAGCTGTCTTTCCAGCCGCCCAGCCCGGCGAATGCCTCTATTGGCCCCAAGAGCTTTCATTTGAAACCCACAGGCAAGGCAGAAGGGAAATCCATGCGTCCATATGTGTTTAAAAAATATATCGTCCCCGCTGCAGTTCAGCAGGTCAGGGCCCTGATTAGCTGCCCAGACACATGCTAAAGTTGGCTGACACCGAGCGCCACGGAATTCAGAGATCTGTTTTTCTTTACACAAGGCCCTGTCGTCCCTTCACGCCTGTAGTGAAATCATATGTCACTAGCCTTTAACAACAGCCAATGGAAGCATGTATGGCTGGAAGGGATCATAAATAACCCTAGGCCGCTCCAGACCAGCCCTTGCCAAAGGGCTCGCTAGGGGCATGCAAATGCCTTTTGCAAATGTAAAGGAAAAACGGGAGCTACCAGTGGCAATGGGCCAGACTGCTTGAGCACAATAGAGACATTATAGCTTTAAAACACAGCTCCCTCCCCCCCACAGTGATACAGTCTGCGGTCACCCGTCCTGATGCATGGTCTGCATTGGACAAAGAGGGCTGCGCTTTGCGTCCTGGGAGCAGTCTATGCACGTAGGTCAGATTTTCCCAGGACTGAGCCTATTTTCCTGGCTGGTGCCTGGGGCTGGCTTGTAGACAGGTGACTTGAAACCAGGGGCTTTGCTGAGCCGGCGGGGGCTGTCCATGTTGGGAGGACTTCGCCTCCTTCAGGGGGAGAGTTTGCAAAAGGATGAAATAAGCAATGTGATGCCTTATAGGAGGAGGCAGTAACATCCCAGGTTTTTTTTACTCCCCAGTTGATGTTGTAGAGATGACAGAGGCCCAGGGCATTGTGGCTGGGGTGAATGCCAGGTTATCTTTATGTCCCGGCCGGCCGGCCTGCCAATAGGACTTGTGCATTTCCCTCCCTCCCCAAAACTGCCCTGCGTTTTTAAAATGGGATTTCACGATGACAGCCAGACAAGGTTGGGTCAGTTTCGACAGAGACCTCCGCCCTCACCCTTTCCCTGGAATGCAGTGCTGGGAACTCTGCGCCCTGCCTGCCAGAGGAAGGACCGCTGCTCAGGAATGCAGAGCTTGCAAACAGCTGAGCACATCTGGCTCAATCTGCTGAGAAGGGCAGCGCTGATGTCGGCCCCAGACAAACACTACAGCCCCCAGACATGTCAGGATTCAGTGCAAGTGTTGCGGGATTAAGCTTGTCTATCAGTGACAAATCATTTTCTCCTACTTTGGGCTCAGAGCAGCAGATGGCCAATAAAAGAGACTTGGAACTGGCTTTATGGAGCGCCCCCCGGCAAAGGAGAGGGGGAGAAACTGGCCGTGCAGTGACTACACAGGGAATCACAGGAGCATTGTCAGCAATATCTGATGCAGGGACTTGGACTTTAGAACCTCCCCCGGGGCCAGAGTGTGGCAGAAAATTGCTGCTACGGTTGGGATCAGCGCAATGGTGCATGAGTCCAGGCACAGCGCCCCCTAGTGTTCCCTGGCATCCATTGGATGAGCCTGCAGGAGGCAAAGGGACCTCAGAGCCCAGGGGCTGCATTTGTGGCATGGGGATGCAGAAGGCAGGGGTACGTCACCATCAGGGAGGGGACATGCTGGGTCAGGCAAAAGGGATCGACTATTTCAGGGCCTTGGGACCTTGCACTTTCGCCTGGCAGTGGCTGCCCGGCAAAGAGGGGTGATGGGAGCTAGGCTCAGGGGGGAACTTCTAGGGCAGCACGTTCCTGTTACTGCACCTCTCCCATCAGCATTAAAGACCAGCTGAACCCAGAGTGCTTTGTCTGCACATGTGCACCCCAGATTGCTGGGAGTCATAGAGATGGGAGCAGGATCCAAACCGCCCTCGCCTTTGATTGACGGCTCCCCAGCCAGCGAGGGCTAGGAAACCCAAATGCAGCCCTGACTCTGCCTGGCTCTCTCTGATGGGTCAAATTAACCAAACCCCAGTGAATGCTGAGGCAGGTCTGGGTAAAGGAAGGCCCTACTCCAGGGGTTCTGAAACTGGGGGTTGGGACCCCTCAAGGGTCACGAGGTTATTACATGGGGGGGTCGTGAGCTGTCAGCCTCCACCCCAAACCCCGCTTTGCCTCCAGCATTTATAATGGTGTTTAAATATATTAAAAAGTGTTTTTAATTTATATGGGGGGGGGGGTCGCACTCAGACGCTCGCTATGTGAAAGGGGTCACCAGTACAAAGTTTGAGAACTACTGTCCTACTCTGTACCCTCCTTTTCCAGTTAGGAACCTGGCTCTCCCTGGCTCTGACACTGGCACCCCCAAATCTTCTGAGGCAGAGATCAGAGGACCCTGAGGAGAGGCTGCTGAGCTGAATGTCCGAGGAGGGGCGAGGGGCAGGCGTGAGGCAGATGAGTCACACTCCAGCATTCCAGTACCTTTTAGAAGCGATTTATTGCACTTGACAATTTGCTTGTCTCGTTATCAGCCCCATGATTTGCTCTAGCCGTAAAGCCCAATTGCAATCAGAGGTTCCTTTCATTGCGTTGGCCCGAAGTAGTTTGCTCACGTGTTCTGGCTCTAGCTGCAAATATCTAACCTCATTAAAAAAATGAAAGCAAGAAACCACGCTAGTATAAAGGCAAATGCACTGAGCTGGAGCTTCCATTGCTGAAATGAAACTTTATAGCTTGAACCAATGTACACATTTTCCATCACTCTCTCTGTGGTGCTATTTGGATCCTAATGACTTCGGAAAATATGATCGCTCTTTATCCAGGGCCTGAGGGAGGTTCTTTCTGTAGGGACTAGAAGGGGCAGGTTCACAGATCGAAATCTTTCTTCTTCCTAGCAAAGCAAGGCACTTCTGGAGGGACGCGGCAATAAGTGAGCGTAGGGTGACCAGCTGTCCCGATTTTATAGGGACAGTCCCAATATTTGGGGCTTTGTCTTATATAGGCTCCTATTACCCCCCACTCCCTGCCCGATTTTCACACTTGCTGTCTGGTCCCCCTAAGTGAGCGGCAGCTGATTAGCTCAAGCACGGTACAGGGCATTAGGAAGACCTGGTTAGCTGGTAGAATTGGCTAGAATATGAACAGCTGAAAGAATAGATCAAAATGTGTGTTTAAAATGATGAGGGCCAGTGAAATTTGACTCAGGCCAGGCTGAGAATGGGGAGAGTTGAGGCCAGATCCTCAGCTGGTATCAATGGGCCTCGCCCCATCAGCCGTAGTGAGCGATGCTGATTTACACTAGCTGAGAATCTTTCAGTCAAAATCTGGCCCCACCATTCACGTCCCTTCTCTGTGTGCCCCAGCCCACCCGTCTGACATGGCCCCTCCTGCTAACCCTGGAACAGCTGCTGTTACAGCTCTCACCTCAAGGTGAGTCAGGCAGCAGCAGCCTCCGAGTCATTGTGCAGTGGGGGCTGCATGGCTGTGGCGGTTACCGGTGGGGACCAGAAGCTAAAAAGACCCGTGGCTGTTTGGTGGCCAATCAGAGGTGACCCCGGGGTCTCGGCCTAGGGCCCAGTGGGCAGAAGTCCAGATCCCCCATCCTGCACCAGGAACGGGCACTAATGGGCATCCTTCTAGGCCGGCTCTGCAGAGAGTCAAGGACTGAGTGGGCCATGGACATTTAACCTTTGCACTGCTGGAGGGGATCCCTCAGGGTCAGGGCTGAAGCTCCCTGGCAAGACACCAAGGGAGTAGATTGCTCAGCACCTGCGAGTGTGGTCCCAGTTCTGGGGGGAGGGGCCCTCAGAGCGGCCAGCCTCCTCCCCCTTTACTAACTCATTGCACTGTGGATGCAGACAGACCACGCAAAGGGGAAGGGACGTCCCAGCCTAGCTGGGTTACCTTCCGCCCCTGCACCACGCACAGCCTTTGAGCCCAGCCTCTCGCCATGCTGGGCAGGGGCACTAGCCAGACGGTGCTGGGCACCCAGGAGTTTACACAGAAAAGTTGGACCAAGACCCCCGCCGCTCAGCTTGTCCAGCCAGCCCCTGATGCAGGGGGGTTACATTGGCTTTCAGCCACCTTGGCAGTCCCCACACTCCAGCACCTGGCAGGGCCCGCGTTGGCAGACAGCTCTAACCTCCGCTGTGATACCCTGGCTCCCTATAGCCCGGGGGAAACAGAGAATAGCCGCGCCTGCTTCCCCCCACTCCCTTCACTGACCCACCCGCTCCACTGGGGGCTGCAGCAGCTGGATGTTCACAGAGGAAGGGTCAGTTTCTGCCCAAGGGTGGTGACTAGGGGCCTGCGCACCAGGGAGAATTGGCCCTCGAGTGTTTTCCTGCTGCGTTCTGTAGAGCCCTGTCTGAGCACACACGGCTGCCCCTGGCGGGTCCCTTCCCGCCAGCTGGCAGGCTCCCATATCGGTCCTCACACCCAGGGTGGGAGTGACACTGGAATGGCATTGCAATGCTCCGCGCTCGCAGGCCGGCACATTGTTGCCAGCCCAGAGAACAAAGGGGCCATTGTTTCCATTCTTTCCAGGCTCATCAGGCTCCCAAGAGCCACCAGTCACTTTGGTGTGCGCGATTTAACCTGAGTGTCTGCGCGAGGTGACAGCCGGCTCCCCTGGGGCTGCCTGGAGTGGCTGGGACTGGGCTCCAGGCTGATCTGAATGGCAGGCTATGCCACCGCTGGGCGCCACGGGGGGGGAGAAGGAGCCCGTCACCAGTGCATGTCTCTGCTTAGATAGATCCACACCACTCAAAGTGAATTACACATCTAACATCCCCATGTCTAGCTGCATGAGCTTAGATGAAGCTCTCTCCTTTCATCTCCACAGCCATGTGAGCTCCAGTTAGAGGAGGAACTAGAATAGGATGCCATATCCCAACAGGCTGCTGTGCCCCTGGGAGTGGCATTGGTGAGTCAATAGGAGGTGCTGTCCCTGCTGAAGCAGTTCCCCAGGATGGCATTAGGTGGCACTTTTTTTCAGACAGTCCCTTGACATTTATTGTTGACATCTGGACGTTTGTCCCATGGTCCTGGCCCTCTTCCAGTTTGTGTAATTGCATTCACCTGCCCTAAATTGTCCCTGCAATTTTTTCCCTTTGTGTCCTAAACTTTTGTGGACTGTCGTAGTGTGCTGTTGAATTGCTGCCACACTCCGCCCCAGAAGTGGCTGCATTCCAATGCTGGGAGAAGCAATTCCTGTATATAATTTGTAGGGAGCCTTCAGGCTGACAGCCTATAAACGTAAGATATTATTTTGCTGTGTATACATACCAATCGCCAGACACGTTCGGAAAACTGCAGGGAGCCAAGGTCACTATTTTTGTACGTTGTCTTTAATGCCAAATAAAAGTACGAGCTGACTTGAGCCCTGCGGTGGCATGAGTTGGACAGGCAGTTAATTGAGGACTAGAAACAGGACCGGCTACTCACCTGACATAAATCCAGTGTAGCTCCTTTTACCTCAATGGAGCTTTGCCGATTTCCACCATGCAAGGACCTAGCCCACTTTAATTAACTAGGTGTGACCCTATGGAGAGGACAGCACTGGCAGCTCAGCAAGCAGGGGGCAGGAGCAGGCCTGGCTAGGACTTGGATGGGAGCTCTCCAAGGAGAACCCAGATGCTGCAGTATATAGTGTTGATGGCTCATTGGCTGCCTGCCTTCCCTCTGAGTCAGGGTTGAATTCATGCCCCAGCATGAGCTGTCGCCTTTCAGTCCAATGTCCCCAGCATTCCTGGTCTTTAAAGACCCCTTGTCATCAGTCAGGTGACTAGCTGGTGCCATGGTCCTGGCTATCTGAGTAACTGCCTTGTGCCGAACTAAGCACCCCTGCAGTGTAATGGGGAAGGCAGGCTTCACGTCAGAGAAACAGTGTCATGTAGTGTGGCGAGAGCAGAGGAGCTGCTGCATTTCCTCTCCAAGTGGTGGGTTTCCGGCATATAGCGCCCCAAAGAGCTTTGACATCCTTCAGCTAGAGCAGGGGTAGGCAACCTATGGCACGCGTGCCGAAGGCAGCACGCGAGCTGATTTTCAGTGGCACTCACACTGCCCGGGTCCTGGCCACCAGTCCGGGGGGCTCTGCATTTTAATTTAATTTTAAATGAAGCTTCTTAAACATTTTAAAAACCTCATTTACTTTACATACAACAATAGTTTACTTATATATTATAGACTTATAGAAAGAGACCTTCTAAAAACGTTAGAATGTATGACTGGCACGTGAAACCTTAAATTAGAGTGAATAAATGAAGACTCGGCACACCGCTTCTGGAAGGTTGCCGGCCCCTGAGCTAGAGAGTGCTTATAGGAATGACTGTCAATACATAGGGCCCTACCAAATTCACGGCCATAAAAAATGCATCACAGACCATGAAATCTGGTCTCCCCCCGTGAAATCTGGTCTTTTGTGTGCTTTTACCCTATAATATAGAGTTTTCACAGCGGAGACCAGCATTCCTCAAATTGGGGGTCCTGAGTTGCAGGGGGATCACAAGGTTATTTTAGGGGGGTTGCAGTATTGCTACCCTTACTTCTGTGCTACTGTCTTCAGAGCTGGGTGGCCAGAGAACGGCAGCTGGTGACTGGGCACCCAGCTCTGAAGGCAGCGCCCCACCAGCAGCAGCGCAGAAGTAAGGGTGGCAACCAGACCATGTCATCCTTACTTCTGCGCTGCTGCTGGCGGGGCGCTGCCTTCAGAGCTTGTCTCCCGGCCAGCAGCCGCCGTTCTGCCAGCTGCCCAGCCCTGAAGGCAGCACCGCCGCCAGCAGCAGCACAGAAGCAAGTCCCTACAATAACCTTGCAAACCCCCCACAACTCCTTTTTGGGTCAGGACCCCTGCAAACACACCACTGTGAAATTTCAGATTTAAATAACTGAAATAATGCAATTTATTATTTTAAAATCCAGTGACCGTGAAATTGACCATGAATTTGGCAGGGCCCCACTACTACTACTAATAAAAATGAATGCAAAGAACTTTGCAGTGTACGGTCTCAATCTTGCCATCGGACTTCTCGTGTACCCAAGATTATACACGTGTATGTGTCTGCAGGATTGGGCCTGATGGATATAGGAGTTGCTTCATGCAGCACTGGAATGCATCTGCCTCTGGGGTGGAGCTTTTAACGGCATGCAGTTCCACTACATTAAAAAGAGTCATTTTCTAGCTTGCTAGACCTTCCTGAATGGGTTTGTAATTTCAGTGTAAGAGAGTTAACAGCCTGAGTTAAAACCCGATAGTAGCTGGAACATGAATAAAACAGGATTATCAATGTTCTCAAAGCTAAGACTAACCCTCCAGGTCTCGTTTGTTCCATATTCAGAGACGACCTACAATCCAATTCGGATGTAATTAAAAATTGAGTCACTCTGGATTTACACCAGAGTAACTCAGAGCAGAATGTGGCCCTAATTCCTGAAATGCTAGTGGAGTTACTCTGGATCTACACCAGTTTTAGTGAGATCAGAATCTGGCCCCTGCCGCAGGGCTTTAAAATCAAACAAAATTATGTAAGATCTAATAATTTTCCAATCTGCTTTTTCCTGCTTCCCTAGAGCAGGGCTCCTGGGAGGAGACGGGTTGAAACCTTTGCAGGCTGGGGTGGTGCAAGGCCGAATGGCACTGCACTGATCATGGGCAGTCTTGCTTGGGGAGTGAGTGATGGAAGGAAATGATCCCCCTCCTTGAACTTGGCCAGATCTAGGCAGGTGGGTCTCAGGGCTGGCTCTGATCCTGCATGGATGAGTGCTGGGAACCACAGCACTGGAAATGGAGTGGCCATACTGATAAACCCAGGGCCAGTCCTAGCACATACCTGCTCAGCGACCTCCAGCACCTGCTGGCTTGCATAGACTCTGCCCTGGCCACCTTAAACAATCACCTTAGGTACCAAACCCCATTGATTTCTCTGAGTGATAAACACCCCCAAATTTCCCCAGCTCCCCTGTAGTGACAAGCTTCCCCGCCCCAAACTGCGCGACAGACTGATGGGCTCCTTGTCAGACGTGCTGAGCACCGTCAGCTCCCATTGGCTTCCGTGGGAGTTATAGGCACCTGCTGTCCTGGGTTATCTCTAGCACAGCTCTGTACCATGCTGATGGATCGAAAGCACACAGGAGTCAATGGAAAGACTGACACTGACTTCACTGGGTATTGGATAAGGCCCACGATTTCTAACCTGGGACTCAGCCCTTCAGCCTTTATCCAAACATCCCTGCCCATGTCGGCCAGGGACACCAGCTAGCAGCAACCACGTTTGGCCAGGATTCCCCCCAGCAGGGTTCAGCTGCCACCCCCAGGGGCAGGGCCTTACAAATCCCAGATGGTCGGAGCGAGAGCAGCTGTTTTGGACCGTCCCCGTTCACCAGGCTCTGGGATAACCATTATTCCTGCCCGTGTGAATCAATCAGGGCGTGAGACTGACTCATTCATATCGTGTTACCCGGACGAGTGACAGACTATCAGATGACCTGGATGCAAAATTCTCCCACTCTGCAGTTTGGTACCAAGCTCATCCTTTCGTAGCATTGCAATGGCGTGCCTAGGGTGGGGTCACATGTGCCCCACTAGGCCCAGAAGTTAAAACCGGCTGCTTGATGCCACGTGTCTCCACACTGGCCCTAATTTGCTGGGGCCCTTCTACCTTTTCATTTCACTGGGGAATTTGCATCCAAATTTCTTTCCACCCTGCACAGCTTGTAACTGTTGTTACTTTCCTGAGATTCCCCAGAGGGGAGACACAAAATCAGTTTGGGAGAAACTTTGCTCACAACTTTCAGAAATCCTCCCCCTCCCCCCCCCCCAGCTTCAAAAGTTTCCTCTTCTGCTATTTTTTGTCCTCTCTCATTCCAGTTACGCCCCTTATAAAATGGAAGGACAATCGACTGCTCTTTAGCAATCAAGTGTGATGTTCTGCTTTTTCTCCATTAGTAACTTTTTTGGGCTCAGGTCTGCAGTAGCAGATGCCATGCGCTTTTCACCCTCTGAGCCGGAGGAATTTTATTTTAATGAGCACTCCCATCTCTTTGCATCCCGGGCTTTACATTTTGATTGCATTGAAAAATGTGTCATCCCGTTGCAAAAGGACAAACCACAGGAAAGGCATGGAGCGGTTCTCACTATTATTGTGTTCCAATGGCACCGAGGGGCTGCAGATGAGATCAGGGCCCCATTATGCCCAGTTCTGCACATAGACGTAATAAGAGAAAGTCCCTCCCCCAAAGAGATTATAGTCTAACTAGACAAGATGGATACAAAGGCATATAGATGATGTGACTTGCCCAAGGTCACAAAGGAAATCTGTGGAAGAGCCAGAAATTCAACCCAGATCTTCTGAGTCCCATCCCAGTGCTGTGGCCCAAAATCCTCCTTCCTTCCAGTAGGACAAAATGAGGCTGCATATATTAGGCTCTGCGGTCACTGCTGTGGATCAAACCTGAGATCTTTGGTACATGTCCCTT
The DNA here is from genome assembly GCF_028017835.1 of Emys orbicularis. NCBI lineage: Eukaryota > Metazoa > Chordata > Testudines > Emydidae > Emys > Emys orbicularis. The sequence continues at coordinate 16,782,387 of NC_088704.1, forward strand.
GGCACATGAGTTAAAGGAGAAACTCTTTTGTGCCCCCTCCAGCAAAGTATTTAAACTCCTGCTTAACTTTAAACAGGTACCCACGTGCATTGCTGGGTGGCGGCTCAGAGGTGGCTATGTAGCAGCTGTCACCTGGACCAGCCACAATGGGCAGCGCCCACCTGGCTGCCACCCTCCACCCCAGAGGTGGCTGCTTTTCCACTGCACTTTGGCATGCCAGGTCCAGTGGTGGTTCCTGGGGTACAACCGGGAAGTTTGTCTGGGAGCGCTGGGCCTTGGGATCCTGGTCAGTTTAGGGGCCAGGCGGTCAGACCAGAGTAGCACTAAGACCTGGTGGAATCCTTGTCCTGCTAGCCAGTATCACCGGTGAGCGTATGCACTGGGGGGACCCATTTCCCCTTCTCCCTCCGGTCCAGCTCCGGGGAGAGAGGCGCCCAGTCTTGGCTTTTCTTTGCTGCAGCTGGGCTGGAGTCTCCGTTTGTGAAATCAGCCCAGCTCCGCGCTCCGGAGGCAAGTTGAACGCAGCAGCTGGGGTGTTGCATGGGCTGCTCCTCCAGCCACTCCCGTCGGGGGGGAGGATTCATGACTTGGGAAGGGAGGGGACGTGTCTTGCCGAGCTGGATCCGCAAGAGCGCAGCAAAAACTCTCGGGAGCGGGGGCTCTGATCTCCCGGCGCCAGCGGCCAGGCTCCGGGGGCTGCGGGACCCTGCCCCGGAATATGCCTGAGCTCCAGCCGCTCATCTGCCTTCAGCGCGCCAGGCTTTGGGATCGGAGGTAGTTTTGCCATGTTTGCCAGGACGGCGCTTCAGCTCGCTCTGTGGCTGCAAGTTGCGCTGGGGCAGAGTCTACCTAAGAGAGGTGAGTGCTTGGAAAACCCGGGGTTAGCCTGGTTATGACCCTGGCAATGTCACCGGGATGTAGGCAGTCGAGGGGGAAAGAGGGAGTGAACTCCCTGAAACTGCCCCAGCAGGGAGCAAACTTGTCTGTGTTGTTATTTATTGCAACAAATAACATGCAATTGCCTCGGGACCTTGCAGATCTCAGTCCGGTCCGAGGGAAAGGGCTGCCTGGTCCTTTAGTGCAGAAATCTTAATTTAAAAAATAACTTCAGGTACTACAGGTGCTCCTGCTAATTATTGAGCTTTAACAACTAGATACCCTCCTCTCTCCCCTTTAAAATATTTCCCCTCTGCCCATGTGTTGTGTGAAAGACCCATTGCAAACAACAGGGGAACTGGCAGTGAAACCGACACCAGGTAAACAAAGTGGAAAATCAGGGGGGGTGGGATCTCTAGAGTAACTTGTCACTTGAGACAGTAATGAATAAAAAAAGTTTTCAGACAAGAGAGAGGGTTAAATCAGCAGCGTCTGGTTAATTCTTCATTTGTTTATAGGTAGAAAAAAATCTAGGCTTTGAATGTTATAATAACAGTAGCTGCAGGTGGATTTCACGGGCTAATAGGATAGCATCCACACCTGTGGCATAGAAGGCTGGGTGAGAGGAGATGTGAACACTTTGTCAGGTCTGGAGAACAGATTCTCAGCCTCTCCTGCTGGGGGAGCAGTTGAGGGATTGAAGGAGGGCTGGGTGGGCAACAGTTTTCCCGTCCTGGGGAAAAGTTTGATGATTCCAAAAACGTTCCTGTCCCAGATCAGAACAAAAGATCAAACTCATGAACATCTTCTCAAACCGACAATCTGGAAAATAAACAGTTTGGCTCCATCCACACATTTCATGTTGATGGTTGTGAAACGTTTTCTTGTGACGACTTATTTATGTATGTATGTATGTATGTGTTTGTTTAATAGATATTACTAGAATTAGCTTATTTCATGAAACAAAAAGGCATTTTGAACCCACACGAGTGAGATTTTTTTAAAATGAAAAATGTTAGTGTTGAAACTTCTTTCGAAATGTTTTTGAAAACGAGAGATTTGTCGGGCCCGACCCTTGCCCACAAACGTGTTCCAATTTTGAGGAATTGGCAGCTTGTGACAAAAAAAAAAAAGCGATGTCTAAAAATTCCTGACCAGCTCTAGTTAGAAGCCTTCAGGGGCAGATTCTGCCACCTTTACTCAAGATGAGCGGGCTCTTGCTTTGACTTCAGCGGGACTCGTTGCAGAGTAAAGCACTGCTCAGTGTAAGAGTGCGGGAATCTGGCCCAAGGGACATAATTTACCAAGCTAGATTCCTATGCCCAGGCAGGCATTACTGCTCCTGGTGTTGTGCCAGGATTTTCTGATGCCTACACAAGCAGAAATGATTATTCTTATTCATGTAACCAGCCCTGGTAATGTACATGGCACTTCTCTAGCCTGGCCTAAGAGAGAAACCTTGCTTTGAAGAGGACATTAAAAAGGAGCAAGCCTCTAGCTTTATCAAACGGATGTGGCTGACACGAGAAGCAAAGTTAGACAAGTTGCAATCTCGGTGTCTTTGCTTTAGTTTTACAACTCTGCAACGAAATTCAATAGCTGCTCAGCTGGTCTGAGATTATTTTCCAAAATCCGACTGCTTCGCTCTTTGGTGTTTTATGGCTCCCAGCAGAGGTGCCTCTAAAGTTTTGCATAAAGTGCTCTGGAGAAAACCATCTGGTTGTGTGTTGGATGGGCTGTCGTGCGCGGCTTAGTTTGATTTACCAGCATGGTGTGTGGTGGGGTGGATTGGCAGGCATGAGGGACTAAGTGGAAGACAGAAAGTCAGTCCACACGTCTGTTTCTTCCTGGTGCTCACACTTAACACTCTTGTGGCTTCACTGTTAATTGCAGCAAACAATGCAGGGACGTTATTGGGTGGCCAGTGGCATTTCTGAGCTCTCAGGAATGACTGGTCAGTGCATTAATTCAATAGCCATCGTTATCGGAGAGCTGCCGCTAAGACAGTGGGGTGCATGACCTGCAGCATGCTTAGGGCCAGATTCTTATCTCAGTCCCCCGGTGCCAATCTAGAGTTCCACCCCTCGTTACTCTGGGTTTACATGGGTGTAATTGAGATCAGCATTAGCTGGTCATTCTAGATTTACACCAGTGGAAATCAAAATCCAGCCTATAGAAAGGAGAACATTTAGAGCCCAATTCATCACTGCCCTATACCCTGTGCCATCATTTACTCCCATGCAAAACCCTTGTGCAGCAGCAGTGGTTGCATTTTGCAGCTGCATTGTGTGATTCACACCAGCACAGTGTATGGCAGAAAGCAGCACTTGGGAGGGACAGATTGCTGTCTTTCTCCAGGCAGTTATGCTGCCCTGAAAATACAAATCCGTTGGTGAGTGTGAAGGCAGGAAACAGCAGCTGAAGGCAGGCTGAACCTGCGGTTTAGCGGCAATTTTGGCACAAACTCCTGGAGGAGAGTAGCTGATTGAAAGCCGTGAGGTTGAGAGCTGCTGCTGCCACCAGCCCTGCTCGCTTCGCCCTCTGTGTCGTGGTGGGAGTGTGTAAGATTATTGCCTAGACACAGTGAAGTGGAAAGAGACCTGGCCATCTTACGCAGCTAGCTCTGGGGGCATGCGAGGGCGGTATTGGTGTATAGTGGATGACGTTTAACCCCCAAAGTCTGAGTGCTGGGCACTACGCAGGGGATGAGAAGGGGAATGGAGGTCACCAACCCAACCTATGCAGCAGCCGCTATCCTTCCATGCACCCTTTGGACAGGGTCCCAAGGAGCAGAGAAACCCCAGTCAGGCAGGGGGCACGTGGGTCATATTTTCAAGCTCTTCTCCACTTCCACGAGGGCTAGAAACATCTTATTTATTTATTTATTATTGGAAGCTAGATTCTCTCCTAATCACAGGACTCCAGGAGCTGGGGCTTTATGCAAAGCACCAAGTATCGCAAGACAACCATGAGATGTGGCAACACTGCTGTAGCCTTAAAAGTAGCTTGGCTGAAGAGCTATTTCTCAATCTGTGGCTTATATTTGGTGCACGCTGACTGCCCCTGGCTTACCCTGCAGAACAGCTTTGGTCTTTTGGTTGTGTGAGCATCCCTCATTTGGAGAGATCTGTGTTTTATCCCCTACACCCTCCATCTCCCAAACAGTGTGGTCTCTTTCGCTTGTAGTACAGCCTCTCCTCTCTCTAATCTGCCTGGCACTCCAGAGCAACACCCCCAGGGTTGGGTCAGTGGTAAAGATCCCCTCTTGGGAGATTTGATGCCTTTGCCCTAGGGTGAGTCCTTCTCCTCCCATCTGTTCAGACTGGGGCAGCACTGAGAACAGAGCCTGCTTTCTTCAGCAACCAAACTCCAGCTCTGTTTCTGAGGGTGCTGGGCTTTTTCCCCTTAGGGCAAAACAGTGGGGGTGGAGAGAGTGGCAGGGCTGGAGGTTTTAAGGCACAATTAAGAGACTGGTGACTGATGTCTCTTGGCTCCTGAGTTCGCTCCATTCTTCCTACCAGTTCTGAGTCCCATATAAATCAAGCAGCACACCGTGCATGGGGTGACACCGCTGAAAGGGAGGGGAGTTTTGGCCAGCATCATCTTTTGATATCTCAATTCAGGCAGGAGGAAAGCTTTGGCCAGCTACTTTCTCCCAGCTAAAGCCAAGCAACTCGATGGTCCCGTGACAGCATTGTGATCTCCACACTGATCGCTTCCAGTCGCGGAGCCCATACCTCGCTTGGCTGGCATGCACGCTGCAATACAAAAAGGTCAGCGAGTGGGAGAGCGGGGCTGTGCGGCTCTGCCCTTTGTTTCCAAAGACCTGGGTTACGGGACAGCCTGTGACATGAGTTTCCCACAGTTAGTCCCCAGGTGAGGAGATTTTGTGTCTTAGAATAAGGGGCACGAGGTGCATCGGCAGAGCTGCTGCAGGCGCTCAGCAGTGGAACAGGGTCTCCTGTCCCAAGGCTGGAGCTAGTTCCATGAAGCACGTTTTAAGGAAGTCTCTTTACCAGTTGCCAAGAGAACAGAGATGGGTTTAATAAAGCAACCCAAACCCAACCGCCCTAGCTAGATCTGTGTATGTTTGTCACTGGGCTGGGCTGGGTCGATGATGCTGAGGTGGGTTCCTTGTCTTAAAGATCCCACTGGAGGTGAGAAATCTCAGCTTCGAGGATTAATTACATTTCCGTGTTGCTTGGAGCAGGGGCTGATTGCAAAGCACCACAGGATTAACCAGCAGTTTGAACCCCAGGGGGTCCCCTTCCATCGCTGATGAAATGTGGAGGATGAAGGGGAGGAAAGAACTGGTACAATTACAAGGACATTAAAAAAAGAAAATGCAAAGGGAAGAGCCTAGCGCCTTATAGCGTATTGTGCTCCTGTCCCATGCTTTGTGATACAGCTCTAGTCTAGTGACAATTGTGAACAGAGAGAGACCGGGGGGTGGGGAGGAGCAATTTATTGATATTTTATTGGGGTTAAGTGTCAGGGGAAGCTGAGCCTGATATAGCATTTGTTGTTGTTGTTGTTTTATAAAGGAGCAAACCTGGATATCTCAGCCCTAGAGGGGAGGGAATCAGCCATTCTGTGATACCCATAAATAGCTGCAAAATATACGCCTGCCTCCTTGCACAGGTTCTCCAAACAATAAAATCTAGCCACCTTCCAGGAAGTTCTGTCTCGAAGATGTGGTACTTCCTGGAGTGCCAGCCAATCAACACGTCCATTTCCAGCGCGGCATGATGGCTCTATCTAGCCTTTCAGTGGGTGGTGGCATCATCTGAGGTTTGGCAGGATGCTGGTTCACATCCCTCCTTTGATAGTTTCCTCTTGGGAGTGGCTGCACTGTGGTTTTTTTTGGTCCGTGCCTTTCTTGACTGCTGAGTGACTCAGTAACGCTGGCAGGGCTGGGTTTTTACTGGAGCCTTCTCCCTCTGGGGGCATGCCTTGCTTTGCCCTGGGAGTTCAAGTGCACATGATCTTCTTTACCACTGACAAGCAGACTCCTTGGGCCACCTCCAGTCCCAGGCCATCCAGACCCTGCCAGGGCCAGGAGCCATTGCAGCTTCTTGTTGCAACATTCGGAAAATTAAGTGATCCCCCTCTGGCTGATGGGGGTAGGAGAAGAGACAAGGAAACACATGACATCACACCAGGAGATGGCAACTGTGCTGCCAAGCGCTCTCGCCCTGGCCTGCCAGCCAAGCAGCTGGCCCTGCCATCTGACCTGGGTGTGCAGCAGTGTGTGTGACCCAGCAGGGGGAAGCACAGAGCAGTGGCAGCATGAGCGGAGTGACTTGCTGCAGGAATCCAAACACGTCAACCAGCCAATGTGGAACCCTCTGACCGAATGGACTGAAGCTAGTGGCCAGGGTGTATGTATCGCCCTGTACATCACTGGTTTGAATCTGGCTCGGGCTAGTATTGTCTGAAAGTCTCCTGTCAGGTGGGTTGAGGTGTCTCTTTCTCCAGAACCCCCATTGGCTGCAGCCTTGCTGGCAGACTCAGCGGAGAGGCCAAGGACTCAATGGGCCGTGGAGAGTAGATTCCCCCCCGAGCTGAGGTCAGGGTTGACGCTTGTGCTGCCGCTGCCCAGGCTGTGCCAGTTTTGTGAATAAATAGCCGATCCCTCTGTGCGGTTTGTTGGTCCCGTACATATTATAGGCACTCATGTGGCTGTCCGGCAGTGTGGCCCAGTGAGCTGAAGGCTTGACCCTTGGCCTTGAGAGACCTGGGTTCTATCCCTTGACTTGATGAGTGACCTCAGGAAAGTCCCTGCCTCAGTTTGCCCATCTGTAAAATGGAGACGATAATGCTGTGGAGCGCTTTGAGCTCTCTGGATGGGAAGTGCTGTATCAGAGCTAGGTTTTACAATGAATTATTGCCCTGCTGCAGGGCTGCCCCCAACTCTTGACATTAAACATGGGTTCAAATGTCACTGAAATGGACTCTGTGTTGTGGTTTGTTCTGCGAACGGGTCTGTAATGCTGCGGTGCTGGTGGGTGTGTTTCTGCACCAGGCTGCGTCGGGCCGAGGCAGCTGTGATGAACGTAAGCTCCGTGAGCGCCTCTTCTGGGCATCTCCCACGTAGTCGCCACCCTCTGACTTCAATGCTGTCCCTTGTCGGGTGGGAGTGTAATGAGGGGGATTCGTGTGACTTCTGCTGCCAGGTCATGGTGTGCTGGAACAACTACGTCATCCCGTCAGCCGGCACATCAGACCCAAGACAGGTTCATGGGCTAATCAGCTGCTGGCCTCGGGAACCGGGTGTAGGGTGACCAGACAACAAGTGTGAAAACTCAGGACGGGGGTGGGGAGGTAATAGGAGCCTATATAAGAAAAAGACCCAAAAATCGGGACTGTCCCTATAAAATCGGGACATCTGGTCACCCTAACCGGGTGCTGCTTCCAGGGAAGACCTGCAAACAGCGGGCGGGGAGAGTCATTATGGGGCTCTGGTGACTCCAGGGCGTGTTACCTTTGGGATTTTCAGCTGCAGGTGTCTAGATTGAAGAGCTAACAAACACAATCACACACACTTCCCGCCATCCTGCACACGCACCCAGAGCAATGCAGTGCTCCGGTCCCCGTGCTCACGCGTTCTGATGTTCCCGAAACGCTCGCCCCGACACACACGGGCCCCAATGTACACGCCCGACACGCACGGGCCCCCTGCTGAATACCGGCCCCAATGCACAAGCCCGACATGCATGGGCCCCCTGCTGAATACCGGCCCCAATGTACATGCCCGACACGCACGGGCCCCCTGCCAAATACCGGCCCCAATGTACACGCCCAACACGCACGGGCCCCCTGCCAAATACCGGCCCCAATGTACACGCCCGACACGCACGGGCCCCCTGCCAAATACCGGCCCCAATGTACACGCCCGACACACACGGGCCCCCTGCCAAATACCGGCCCCAACACACAAGCCCGACACGCACAGGCCCCCTGCCAAATACTGGCCCCAATGCACAAGCCCGACACGCACGGGCCCCCTGCCAAATACCGGCCCCAATGTACACGCCTGATACGCATGGGCCCCCTGCCAAATACCGGCCCCAACACACAAGCCTGACACGCACGGGCCCCCTGCCAAATACTGGCCCCAATGTACACGCCTGACACGCATGGGCCCCCTGCCAAATACCGGCCGTAACGTACATGCCCGACACACACGGGCCCCCTGCTAAATACCGGCCCCAACGCACACACCTGACATGCACGGCTGCCCCCAACGCCCTTGACACACTCTGCACCCCTCCCACACACACCCTGAAACACATACGCACTCTGAGACACCCCCTGCCACTACAGGATGGGCCCAGATCTAACCTACGCCGAGGATCAACAGTAAAGTGAAGGCACCTCGCAGGAGAACCCTATATCCAGACGGGGTCCTGGTCCTGAGCCAGCCGGCCTCGGAGCAAAGGGGTGCACAGGGATGAGTTTGTATCCCCGAGATGCTAAACCAGCATCCATGGGCTAGAGACTGAACTCTCCAAAGAGCTTTAGAAACATCCTAGACGTTCAAGATGGGAAAGGCCAATAAGGGCATGTGGCCTGCTCCCCACAGGTTTTCTCCCGGTGGTGCACTTACATTTGTGACAACATACTAGCATTTCCACCTTGTGGGCAGCATGGCCACTTGGAACTTGATGGGGTAGAATATAGACCCTCCTGTTTCCAAAGCACCCCCTGCCACTGGGCTAAAGGAGAATCCCCATTAGCTGTCAGCAGCGTAGGGGTCTATGACACGCAGTTGAGTGTTCTGGTTCCATGCAGGGAGGATAGAGACATGGATACACCCAACCCCCCCCCCCCCCCAACACACACACCAACTCATCACAACATTGTCTAGTCCAGCTTTAAATTTCTCAAGCCACGTGGCTTCCAGCCCTGCCCTAGAGAGACCGAGAGGTTTCATGCACAGGAAGTTTTAAATTGTCCTTCCTCCCATCCTGTTCCTCCGATCTGCATCCCCTGGGCTCCCCTGAGCCATTCCCCAGCCAGCTGGGTGATTGCACCTCTCAGAGACCTGCATGCGTCCCCCTGGCAGCCCTCTGCCATTGCTCAGCCTTTCTTCCCTTTCACCTAGTCCCTTCGCTGCTTGGTTTCCCCTGATGCCTGCCCCTGATGCGTGCGCTCTCTCTCTCTCCAGCCGGCTCAGGGTGGGAGGTGTATGTGCCTCCTTTGAGCGGTTCGTTCTTGGGAAAGTTCCCATTCGACTGTCTCCTGCCTTGTGGTTTTGGCTCCCCTGTGCAGACCGTTTGAGGGCAGAGCGCTCACCACTCCGGGCTGCACCAGGGGCTTCCACGCTCCTTGGCTCAGGCCGCATTGGAGCTGCATGTTTGGAGCAAAGCGCTGCTAGCCCCCTCGCCCACCTAGTGGGAATGGATTCCCCTCTGTGCAGCTTTCCCTTCCCATTCTCCTCTGGCGTGGCCTCTTTTCCGGGCTGTCAAAGGAGGGGGAAAGGCCCTAGGGGGCTGGCCTGAGCCCGTTCCCTTCCCCCACTCCCACCTCAAAGTTCTGGGCCTTCCTGCTTTTCTATTCCTGGCCCCATGCCCCTCAGTCCTGTCCCCCAGCACCTGCTCTCGTTCCAGTCCCGGACCCACACACGCTGCTCTGCCAATGCCTCTCAACCCTGCCCTGCAGCATGCGCTGGGTTCCCCACGCAGATCTGGCAATGCCCCCTGCCTTGCTCTGCCCTGCTCTTCCAGGGCTGTTCTTCCAATGCCCCTCATCCTTGCTGTGCAGCACCCCCGCCATCCCAGTCATTGGTCTCTGTAACAGGCAGGCTGCCAGTCTTGTCGAACAATACCCGATTCAGCGTTGCCAGCTGTTGTGATTTCTTCACAAACCTTGCGATATTTGGGGGTTAAAGCTCCAGCTCCTGGAGTCCTGTGATTACTTGAGAATCTCAGCTTTCATTTGTGGAAAAGGGGGGAGGAAGAGCTGGACAATCTGACACACACACACACACACACACACACACACACACACGCTCAAAACCCAGAAAGACAATAAAAAGAACTGAAACCTTCTTACTTTAAAAACATGTCCAGCTCACTAAGCCAATCTTATGGCTGTTTGAACTCTTGGGGCTGACAATACTGCTAGGGAATGGACTCTGGTTACTAGCCTCATTTCTCTTCTGACCTGCAGTCAGCTGAGGGCCCAGGTGTTCAGAGAAGCAAGACTAGCACACTGTAGTTCCACACTGCCCCGCTGAAGCATTTTCAGTCCATCTTCTACCGCTTGGCATTTCAATCCCCTAAGGATTCGTGCAGCACAGACAGCATTTTTTGTAATAAGGGTCTGAAGAATGTATTAAGTTCTGAGCCCAGCCCCGCAGCCGTGAACAAATAAGCCAGACAGAAATGCCGCTATCACAGCAGATTCTCCATCATAGTCTCTGTCTTCCTCCGCTTCCCCCGCTCCTTGGCTCAGGCGGCAGTTTCTCCCCACGTGTCTGCACAGTGCCTAGTTCAATGGGGCTCCGAGGTGCCGGTGTAATACCAGGAATAATCATTTCTCTGCCCTCCCTCCCTCCTTGTGTGTGTTTCTTTGCAAAATGTGACTTTAAAAGGAACTTGGCGAGGAGCCTCTGAGAGCAGAGACGCAGCACGAGCCGCTGCCTGGCTCGTCAGCCACTAGAGCTGTGCTCTGCATCCTGACTCTTGCCACCGCTGGCTGATGACCGCCCTGGGGGCGTGCAGAACATGCCCGTAGAAGGACGGTGCTCGCAGAGGCCAGGCCTGACTCAGTGCCGCGCGGGCCTTTGCCAAGAGCGGGAGGGTGAGAGGCGCTCGGCAGCGCTGGGATTCGCTGGCTGTTTGGGTGACCCAGGACCCTGTTTACAGCAGCTGCCTGCTTGATTTTAACCCTTCTGCGGAAGGCGCGGGTCCCAGGAGCGGTGCTGTAGCACGGCTCTTCGCATGCTATGGAGCCGCACCTCCGCTTGCAGTGATGGGCCAAACGTCACCTCTTGTGCTGCAGCCCGGGGGGCTGTGCGTGTAGCACCGGGGCCCTCAGACGTGTCTCTGGTGTGAGCCAGGTTGTACGGGAGGGATTGTCTCATGAACACTTCCCCTCCTGTTTGTGATCCTGCAAACGCCTCTCGCCCCAGCCTTCATCACACACAGAGTCCAAACAGCCAAAGCTGTTGACTTCAACAGGCTTTGGATTAGACCCTTCCATGCACTCCCATTTCTGGGTTAAGTGCTTCCATTAATGTCTCCATTAGAAAGGTGTTTAGAGAACCAAATTCTGTTCTTCAGTTGTCACTACATGGAGTCTGTGGCCATATTAAAAGGAACAAGCCTTTGTCTGTCTGTGTCTCCCTGCTTCGCACTCCTCATCTCAGGCTCTCAAATTGCTCTGCAGAAATTAAGCTCCACACCCAGCGGGTGAGGCAGATAAGTACAACGAATGCTGCTGTGCAGGCAAGGAAAGGGAGGTGCAGAGAGGTGACGTGACTTGCCCAGGCTGGCACTGAGAGTCAGTGGCAGGGCCTGGAGTAGAACCCAGGAGTCTTTATGCCATGTCAGAAAACATATAAACAAGGGACCAGTCCTGAGGTCCTTACTCAGGCAAATTCCCATTGGAGTGCCTGCATATGGACCTCAGGATCTGGTCGAAGATAAGCAAATTCACTGCTACCAGACTCCTATGGCAAGGGTTGGATTGGGTCACACCATCTCAATAACCTCCTCTCTGTCTCTCTCTGCCAGGTCTCCAGCCCTTCATCCCAGACTCAGAAGGGGACCTCCTCTTCCTGCTGGACAGCTCTGGCAGTGTCTCCTACTACGAGTTCTCTAGGGTCAAGGAGTTCATCAGGGGCCTCCTGCGACCCTTCACCTTTGGCCCCAGTGACGTCCAGACCAGCATCATCCACATCAGCACAGTGCCCACCATAGAGTTCCCCTTCGACCGGTACTTGTCCAGTGGGGCAGTGCAACAGGCCATCCGGGACATGCAGCAGCTGATGGGGGACACCAACACGGGCAAAGCCCTCTCCTTCGCCAAGGAGAAGTTCTTCACGGACGAAGCTGGCGCCCGGGCGGATGTGCCCAAGGTGCTGGTGTGGGTGACGGATGGCTTCTCTACTGATGACATCTCCCAGCCCATGCAGCTGCTGAAGGACATGGGGGTCACGGTCTTCATCATCAGCACTGGGCGGGGGAACTACCTGGAGCTTTCGGCCGCTGCCAGCCAGCCTACTAAGAAGCACTTGTACTTTGTGGACGTGGATGACATGCCCATCATCACCAAGGACCTGAGGGACGCCATCATAGGTACCATGCGCTGGCCGGCCTGGGGAGAGCCGTTCCAGTTAGCGATGCCCCTTTGGGGTCGGGGGGGCGGAGGGGGGGTGAACGCCAGCCAGTTCCTCAGTTTGGGGAAGCGCACTAGAGTTCAGCTAGAGTTCAGGTACTTCTGTGAACCTTCTGTGGAGGTCTCTGGCCTGCAAAGCCAGGGCTGGGACTCTCCTGAGAACGGCTCCTCCAGTCCCACAAAGAACACGGAGGGGCTAAACCAGTGGTCCCCAAACTTTTCACAATCGCACTCCCCCTTGTTCCTGTCCACATCCCACCCCGGGGGCCGGGAGTGGGGCTGCGGCTCCCGGGAAGGGGAGGGGACATGGACAGGGGTAAGGGGGCCAAGGCTGGGGCTACACCGGGGGGCAGTTCTGGGGCCAGGAGCTGGGGCTGTGGCAAAGCTGGGGGGCGCAGCAGGGCTGGGTGCCGCTCCCTCCCCGCCAAATGTTCCTCTGCGCCCCCGCCATGGGGACGTGCCCCACAGTTTGGGGGCCACTGGGCTAAGCCCATTTTACTGAATCGCAGCAGGTGGCCAGCCCTTGCGGTGCCTCTGGGAACGCTCAGTTCTGGGGAGGGGTGAAAGTCGCCGTCAGCTGGTATCTCACCCTCGCTCGCTGGCACTGCCGCCTAGGTACCCTACGCAGATGTTTGCTGAGGGGTGACGGCGCGCTGCACCCCGGGTGGGCTCAGCAGAAGGGATTGAATCTGGGGGGCCGTGTCATAAAGCAGGAGCCTCTGCTGCCTGAGGTAAAAGAACCAGCTCTGCTTGTCAAGGCTGTAACAGGCTCCTCAACCTTGACATGAGGTCCAGCCCCCACTAGCGCCACACCGAGTGGGTTGCCGTGACAAAGGCCAGATTCTCAAAGGTATTTAGGTGCCTAACTGTTCAGCTAGGGGCTGGGGGGAGTTAGGAGCTTAACCTGCTTCTGTGCTCGTAGAAATCCCGCCAGGCGCAGGTCTGCATCGTTAGGTGCCTAAATACCTTTGAAAATCTGGCCCTAGTGCTCCGTGCTTTGAAGATAAGAAGGCCCCTGCTCTAAGGAGCTGGTGGGGTACGAATCCCCCTAGACACTCTGTGTGGGGTAGATTGGCTTCTCCATCCTTTGCTAGCAGAGGTCGGGTCCATAGTGTGTGTTGGTGGGGAGACCTCCTATTGACCCAGGACAGCTGCGGCATTGATCTTGCTTGTCCAGGAGTGACCCCAGGCCTTGAGGAGGTTGGGGGTAGAGTGGGGACAAATTCTTGTCTTCCCTTTGGGGAAGATCCCACAAGGTCTTGCAGCTGTAACATCTCCCTGCACGCTACAACGGAAACAAGCCAGGGTCCGTTCCCTTCTGCGGGCTGTGTTCGCGTCGCAATGATTTGCTGGGTGGGGGAGAAGAGAGGGGAGTTCAGACACGAGTTGTTTGGATTCCTTTGAAACCCCCCAGATTTGGAAATAAATCATCACAGGTGCAGGTCATTGGCTTCCCTTGCAAGTCAAGCCAGGCAGGAAAACGCACCAAACCCAAGAACTGTCCTTCTGTCTCCATGGGTCAATGGTTACCCAGGGACCTCGGAGCAGAGCTGGAGGTTTAGCTGTAGAAAATAAAGGTTAGGATTTTCAAGAGTTAGGTGCTCAAATCCCTTTGAAACATAAGGGAATATTGGTGCCTATTTCTCTGAGGCACGCTAGTAAATTCCAGCCAAAAAGATTACCTGGCTGCCCAGTAAGCCTGGTGTAACAATTTGTTCTTTAGTATGTAAGCACACCAGTCCAGGCTACATCTAGGCAGTGGTGTGGGCTCTTGAGTGGCATGTGTTAGTGCGAGCTAAGATTTTCCAAGTTGTATCCCAGCTCCGCCACTGACTCCCTCTGTGACACTGGGTAAGTCACTTAACTTCCCTGAGTTAGTTTCTCCCTCTGTAAGACAGGGATAACACCAGCTTGCCTTAGAAGATTACTTAGTTAATGTCCATAAAGCGGCCGGAAGCCATAAAGCATGAAGTGACTCTGTAGAACTCAACAATAGGGCTGTAAATTACCGTGGGTTCATTCTAAATGGACGGTGAAAATTTTCCAAAAATTTTAAACCAACATTTCAAAGACGTCAAGCGGCTCAAAGCTGTCCCATTAAAACAAAGAAGAATAATCACGACCACCCGCTGCACGCACAGAATAAACCCAGTGCTGATAGAACTGTTGGCAGGGTCGACTCACTTAGCGCTTACCCTGTGGAACAGAGCTAACCTAACGTGGCTGCGTGTCTCCGCGGAGGCTGGCATTCACCGAAGGATCAAAGTCCTACCCTGAGGCCACCTGGCGTGCTGCTCTATTAATAATCATTAAACGTGGTTCCTAGCGGGATTCCAGCAATGGAAATTGTGACCCAGAGTTTTGCATCTCACAGGCCGTGTTGTAACGTGCTATAGGAGATAGCCAAGGGGAATGATCTATAGCACAATTTTGGCTAGCGCAGTCCTCGGAAGAAAATCCTGGCCAGACTAGTCAAGGTTAGCACGTTGGCAGCGAGCTGGTTTGCTGCGAGTGTGGCTCTGGAACTGGAGTGATTGGTAAGAGTGGAAGGCCAAAGGTGGGTTAGATTTTCATGGTCAGCCTTTGCAAAGTGGCCGGGAGAGAGACCCAGGCAGCGAAAAGCCACGTGCGCAGTGCTGGAGCCAGCCTTGCCGAAGCAAAGCAGAACGCCGTGTGCTCGTTTGCACGTCCTTACCTACAACTCTCGTCCTCCACGCGGCTCTTCACTGCCATTCCTCCGGGTGTTGCCTGTCCTTGCAAAGCTGGGGCCTGGCCCAAGCCTCCTCGTATTCTAGGATTTCTTTGGGAAGCTGAGCCAGTTCCTCTGGCCCTACGAGGTGTTCCAGTCGCTTGCTGGAGACGGACTCTATTGGAAAGGAGGTTTTCCTTCCCTGCGCGGCCCCTGCTGAGGGGAGACTGGTTAGAGCTCGGTGTGGAGGAGCCAATTAACCCTTTCCATGGTCTCCTATTGACCCAGCAATTTTGTCACTAAAGAAAAGCCCACATTTAGAAAACCAAGGATGAAAAAATCATACATTATAACTATAAAAAAGAAAAGAAAACTAACCACATCTGCAGAGTAGCCAGGGCTTCCCCCTCCCCTCCAGTTGGGGGATCAGGGAGCACGTACTATGTATATCGGAGCCATGGCTGGAATGTGCAAGGTGCTGGACAAACCCCAGCTGGCAAATGGGCCGCAGCAGCCCAGAAGCCGGGGGGGAGTCATCACCAGCTCCTAGCACACACCAATCAGAAGTCAGGCCCCTCCAGGATCTGGCGTGAAGATCACGAGATTGTCAGCAATAATACGTGCTGTGTTCCTTTGCCTTCTGGCTTGTAAGTGTCTGGCTTGCACTCAGGCCAAGCTTTGCTCTGCATCAGTGAGGTGGAGAATTTTTTTTTTTTTTAAATGAATCCAGGATTCTCCCCTATGCCCATGACTCCAGGAGCTGGGGCTTTAAGACAAATACCAACTACCTCGATAAAATTGAGAGTTGCCAAGAGCGGGCCCTGGTGCAGAGCCCTTCGCCTTCCCTTCCCCAGGGCTGCGGGTTCCGTGCAGTGCGTGCACAAAGCGCATATGCCATGGGAAGGAAGGGAGGGCAGCTGGCATGCAGTGCAGGGAGGCCGTTCCAAGCGAGTGGGCAGCATGGGAAAAGGCCTGGAGCTGGCATTATTATCATCATTATCCTGTCCTCATCTCTTGAAACAAGATAGAGCATTAAAAGGCCTTTTGTAGGTGCACAAATGAGCTTTGTAATGAAATTGGCCAGTTTCCTCCCTCCACCCCTGTCCAGGAAGGGGCTGGGTTTCATCCCTGCTCATTGCTATACGCCCACAGGATGGACCTGGCTCCCATGCAGCAGTTGCCTCAGGTGTGAATGTGAGCATGGGAACAACCCACAAAGGGAGTAAATCAGAGAGGCCACGCCTCTTCTCTGAGCTGCATTAGCCTTTATCTCCTCTTTGCTCCCTTCAGAAGCATCTCCTTTGCTTTTAAAGATTTGCTCAGAGATCTAAGCAGGCAATAAACCAAAGCTGTTTGGTCTGGGAGTCATGCTAGAGTTTTAGATCCAAGCCAACAAGAAAGGCAGTGCTGAGAGTGAGTGAAAGAAGGGGAATAGACTCATGTTTGGGACATATGGGGGCTCCCCCCTGCTGGTTTCTAATCCTGCCTCTGTGGAAAAGTGACATCAGCTCTCTGCCTCAGTTTCCCTCCGCATACAATGGGTATGATAATATCAACTGACCTGCGGCGAGGGGTGCTGGGAAGGTCGGTGAATGTAAATGGCTCGACAGACTGTGGGCCTGGTTCTGATCTGGCTTGCTCCGGTGTCAATCGGGAGTAGCCCTGTTGAAGTCAGTGGAGCTGTGACAGTGTAAAACTCTTGTAAGCGAGAGGAGATTCAGGCTATGCTAGGAGATTGACCAGGGCAGCTGTCTCCCCCGTAGTTACTTCATTCCACCCCCACCTCCTTGGTCTTCTCCAGTCTAGGGGGGCTGTTGGGCACCCCTTCTAAACTGTCCGCCATTACTTCACATTCGCAGACAATCGTTTGCATTTGCTTTCCTGCTTGAATTGACGGAGCCTAAATCTGTCACCCCCTAGTCAATGCGCTGCTCTCCTCTGGCCAGCAGACAGCAAGTGAGTAGGATGCTGTCCGTGCTGCCCCTGTGCAGCAAAGATATAAAGGGTTGATCCTGCTCCTTTCGCCAGGCCAAATCCTCACAGCCTGCAACGGGCACCAGGGAAATACCTGCGACAGACAGATGGACGCAGGGAAAACAAATTGGATCTTGGGGAAACGGCTGAGCAACGTAGCGCAGGCGATGAGGCTGCTTCTTAGAGACCGTGGCATTGAAATACACTGGAGCAGATGGAGCAGGGTCCAATCTAATATGGCAGTGCCTGGTTCTACAATGGATCCTTCCTGACTTCCAGTGGGTTACTCTCTACGTACACCAGCGCAGGTGAGAAGAGCGGCCCATGATTAAGCTGCTAGTGTCCCCTTAAAATGGTGAGAAACACGCACCTATTCTCAAGGTACTGTAGTTGGGGGAGAGAGTCTGGCTTTATTCTCCAAGGGACGGACCTAAGATGCAATCAAAGAATTCCTGTGGGGTGACGTGTGGGTCTCTTCCTGCTCAGGTCTGATCGGTGGCTGTGTCTGTAGAAACTGACCTCACCCTTTGGCACCTTCTCCACTGCAGGATCCTACGTGCAGAGGAGCAATGGAAACTGCAGCCGGTTCCAGCACAGGCACAGGGGGAGCAGCACGTCTGTGGGCTCCAGCAGCCCACGGCGAAGGCTCCGTGTCAGGGACCTGGATACATTGTGTAGTCAAGGAACATGATTTCCCAATCTGATAAAGAACAGCACCCACCGTGCTCGGCAGATGTGAGGCCCTACCCTCGACGGGCGGAATTCAGTCTGTTCTAACCTGCGTTTGTTTGTTAAAATGGACAACGACTGGCCATTCCGTTTGAAATCAAACTTTGGGAGCCTGATCCTATTAGCACCGAGCGTTTTCCATCCCAGTGCCTTGGAGCACTTCACAACGGTTGGTAGGTATCAATAGCCCAGATTGGAATACTGAGGCACAGAGCTGAAGAGATTTGTCCAAGATCACAGCTGAGCCAGTGGTGGAGATGGTAATATAAGAACAATAATGAATACCTAACTCTTATGCAGCACTTTGGATCTGAACGAGCTTTACTAAGGAGAGCGGTATGCTTATCCCCATTTTGCAGATGGTGAAACCAAGGCACAGAGTGGAGAAGTGGTTTGTCTGAGGTCATCCCACAAGCCAGCAGCAGAACTGGGAACTGGACCCAGGTCTCCTGGGTCCCAACCCAGCCGACTGCACTGAGAAGAACAATGTTTCCTTTGCAGATGATGAAAGAGCAGGTTTCCTGCCACCTTAGCCTTGGGCTCACTGAGAGTCAAGAAATTTCCAACAAGCCCGTGGCTGTGAAAAGTGCTTGTCTGTGTCCATCCTACATGAGCCACAAAGAGACACTGAGAGAGAGTCGTTTTGTTAATGGGGGGGGGAGTGAGGGGGTGTCTGGGGTGCAGGAATCATTGGTGATTGGAAAGCTTCAGCCGGGATGGATGCCTAGGGAATAACATCCTGCTAGCCTAACGTTCTTTTAGATCAGAAATTCATAGGGTGCTGAATCAATCAAGCCACGTGCCCCTGCTCTCTGTGGCTTATTGGCTTTGCTTTATGGCCAAGGCAGCTCCAGCTATGCAGCAGGGCACAGAGCTTGATGCTGTTAGCAAGCTACAGGCCAGATCCCCAGCTGATGTAAAACAGGGTAGTTCCATGGATGGAGCAATGTTAGTTTGCACCACCCGATTCTCACACAACACCCATGGAGGGCTCTGTCTCGGAGATGATTCATTTCCAGCCCAAGTGCATTTGGCCTTTGGCAGGATAAATGTTCTTTCCAGCACCTCAATCTCTGTCTCCAAGTTTTGAAATGAGCTGGTCCTTTGTGCCCTTAGGAATCACACTAAATGGAGCAGCAGGGGTGGCAGGATCGGGAGCTTACAAAGGAGTTCTTACAAAGCACAGTGGGAACCAGGGAGGAGGGGGCGTTGAATGCTGCTGGCTGGCTGTTGGTGTGAAGGGGGAAAGCGAGGGCATGGCAGATGTGGAATGTTCCTTCCCAGCTGGGCGAGCCCATAAACAGCTCAAAGGAAAAACTGAGGCTGTTTTCCGGTGTACCAGGGAGCTGGCCTGGAACTCCAGCAGTTTAAAGGAGGAAGGCTGGGCTTCTGGTTCTTGGGCATGCCTGAGATCTGGGTGGTGTTCCCAGCTCTGTTGTGGATTTGCTGTGTGCTCTTCAGGAGGTCAGGGCTGCGCTCAGTGCCTCAGTTTCCCCACCTGTCCGTGTTGGACAGTGATATGTGTAAAGCGTTTTGAGCTCGAGATGGAAGTGGGGGGATGCAGTAGGACGGCCCATTGGTCCAAGCCCCATGCAAAGGCTTCCCCTCTGTCAGTGGCTGGCATCACGGGCGCATGGCTGAGCTGAGTTTTCCCAGCTCCTCCTTTTCCCACTCGGGCAGGAAGCTGTGTGGTTTGGAGCCAGTAAAGCAAAGGGGAGTCTCTTATCAGACAGCGGCCTGCTGCTTCCAGTAATCTGCACTGTCAGCAGCCTGTCAGCGGGGCACTGGGCAGGCCCACAGGCCAATACGGTGAGAGGTGGGTTTGCTCCTCTAACAAGCCTCAAGGCCTTGGGAATGCAGGCTGGGAGCCCTGCCAGTCCCAGAGCCAGGCAATGTCCTGCTCCCCCCTTGCAGGAGCAACGGAAAAGCCACAGTCTGGTTCCAGCCTCTCCAGCTTCCACACCCAGATGGCTCTGCAGGGATGGAAACATGGGAGAGGCTCAGGCAAGGGAGAAAAGGCTTTTGGGGGGCATTTCGAAGGCGAGGGGTGCTGAGGCCCTGGGATTGGTGGGAGCTGCAGAGGAGAAGGCCCTTGCACCAGAGGTGCTGAGTTGAGATGCAAAGGGCTGCAGAGAAGGGCTTTGCAATGGTACCACGGGAGGTGGCAAAGGACATGGCCAGAGGTGGTCAGTGACAGCACGGGTCAGGGCAGGAGGCAATGGGGGCTCTGCTGTTTTGCCAGCCCTGGAGAGAGCCGCCTCTGGGACAGAATGGGGGAAAGCAGTGGGCAGTGCCAGGGGCAGGGAACACTGCGGCACTGAGTGCCACAACACAATGGGGCATCTGTGGAGCACTGGGATGGGTGACCTCAGCCGGGATGAATGCAGGGGGCTCAGCAAATACCAAACAACCCCCTAACTCTCCCCTGCCCCCCTTCCACAGCAGCAGGGCTGGGGCACGGAGTCTCCTGGGGAGAACTGCCTCTTCTTCCACGCTGGGCTCTTCCTGTGCACCGGAGGAGCAGGTGCTTTGATTCGGCTCCTTGGGAGGCACGGGATTGACCTCTGGAGGGTGACCCATGTGGGACTAAGAGTCAGAGCTCGGGGGTTCTCTTCCCAGCTCTGTCGCTGACTCTGTGTGAGCTCGGGCGAGGCTTTCATGGCCAGAAGTCAGTGGGAGCAGAGGGCAGGGGGCGCCTGATAACCAGACCATTCACCTCTCTAGGCCTCAGTTTACCACGCTGGTGAACTGGGGACAGTGGCACTGCCTGCCTCTCAGGTGGAGTGTCCCTCCCGTCCCCGGCGTGAGCTAAGGAGAGTTTCCCCCAAGGGAAGCAGTTGCCCCTGCTTGCAGTAGGCTGTGCCCATGTGGGGCGTGAACGTCCCAGCACAGCGCCTCAGGCAGGGCCGGGGTTGCCACAGCAGGCCGGGTAAGTGCCAGCCCGAGGCATTAGCAGTACAGCGATGACTGCTGCGTGCCAGTGACTGCAGGGCAGGGCTGGGCTGGATCTCACCCGACGGGCCCAGCAAAGCAACGCCACCCCGGCCTTCGGGTCGGAAGTTCCAGCCCAGCCCCTCCTGGCAGTGATACCAGCCCGGGACTGTCGGGCGCCAGTGTGAGAGGAGCATGGGGTGGGAATGGGGGTGGGTCTCAGCACAGCCCCAGTGAGGCAGGTGTCTCCACCCCAAGAGTTTGCCCTCCGTGCAGTCCTTGCGGCGGGGTTGGGCGACACACACACACACACACACACACACACACACACACACACACACACACATGATGTGGAGGGGCCTTTTCAGAGCAGCCTGGGGCCCGGTGGCAGGGCGGGCGGTGGCAGAGTTGCCCTGTCCTGTCCCAGCTGTTGCTGTTCTGTTCAGCGTCAGTTCCCCCGCTCGCTCTGAAGGGCCCAAGAGCAACGCATGCTGCTGAACGAGGGCTCTTTGGAGCTGAGGGCCAGGTACTATGTAGTGGGCATCTGGGATAGAGCTGCCACCCGCCACAGACAGACACAGCTGTGCAGTTCTGAGCCCTGTGCCAGCTTTTTGGGGTGTGGTTTCCACTGCCATCTGGTGGTCGTAGCAGAGAGATGCACTTGCTTTACAAGCGCCGCCCTGGTACCCTATGGATGATAACGGATACAATGGGGTGTTATTTAGACTTGGAAGTGACTAAAATGAACCAGATTCCCCTGCTTCTGTTTACACTCACTTCATGGCTTTGAGGCAAAGGCTAGAGGCACATTTGTGCTCCAGAATCTTAAAAATAAAAAAAATAAAATAAAAAAAGGGACTGGTTCATAGCAGCCTAGCTCCAACCTGCTGTGCAGTGTAGCAATGAGCTGCTAAACAGCTGCCTTGTTCCACCCCAGAAGTGGCTGCATTGCAACTAAGTGTGATCTGAGCGGTGTATAGAGTTATTTCTAATGTGTTTAGAGCTCCTAGCATGAGAGGCGAACCCCAGCTACCTGGGCAATGCGAAATGCTCACCTGCATTTTCTGTGCCTAATGAAGCTACTGCTGCAGATGTGATGGGAGGGAGTTGTTTGCACAGGCACAGGGAATCAGTGGGACTTCTCTGATCCTCCAGTGACTTCTTATTGCTGTTTCTCTCCCAGATGTTATCCGAGCCAAGCGGCTCCACGCCGTGGAGATCACCTCCAGCAGCTTCCGTCTGACGTGGCCTAGGCTCCTCTCCAGCGACACCGGCTACTATGTGCTGGAGTACGCCCCTGCGGACGACCCGAGGAGGAAGCTGGTGAAGCAGGTGTCCGGGGATCACACCGGCCTCTTCCTGAGCGATCTCTCGCCAGACACCACCTACGAGGTCGTGCTCGTTCCAGAGTCCAACGAGCACTATATCCCTCCGCAAACCACCAGGGTCACCACGCTGGAAGGTAAGACGATGACGTATGTTACGGTAGCACCAATCAAGGGTCAGGGCCCCATGGTGCTCGGTGCCATAGAGACATGTAGCGCAAACAGTCCCTGGCCCAGACCTTCTAGCTGAGGCATGAGGAGAGTGAGTATGGGTTTGATAGAGACCCTCTAGCTCAGCCACAAGGTGTGGGCGTGATGCAGGAATCACTCGGTGGAATTCTCTGACTTGGGTTACGCAGGAGGTCAGATTAGATGGCCACACAGTGAGAGTCCATCTGGCCTTAAAATCTCTGCAGATTCTAAGGGGAAGACAGGGGTGGGTCACCCCAACCGCCTGGTTCTGTTCACTCCTCGCTGTGGGAGACAGGAGGTTAGATGGACCATTGGTCTGACCCGGTATGGCCGTTCTTATGAATCAAGAGAGAAAAACAGCAGAATTTAGTTGGAAACTGGAAGTCTCGGCGCTCCCCTGGCTTACCCAGTGCCGATCGGTGGATCCCATCAGGGTAAAGGGAAGCAAAGTACAAGCAGGTGGAAAGAGCTCCGTAAACCTGCACTCCCCGTCTCGCTACCACCGTGTGACAACCCAGGCATGTATAACACGCCCCGAGTGGGTGGTCGTCATCAGCTGGGAAGGAACCTGGGACCGCTGGGTCTAGAACCATGAGCCACTCCTGCCTGAGCTGAAAGATCCGGGTGTCTGAGCTGAGGCACCGGTAGCAAGCTTCCCATCCTCTACTGGTGACCACTAGCGGGTGACGTGGAGTCGGTGACCACTAGAGGGTGACATTGTGAGCAGAAGCTGGACCCGTTTGAGGGAGAAGTGTAGAAAACTAGTCCCCTGGGAGAGCCTTTTGATTTAGAGCAGGATTGGGCTGTGTCGACGTGTCTGACTGAGGTTGAGTTGCTTCCGCCTCCATGACGGCCAATAGGCTCCCAGCTTATTTACACTGCTGTGTCTGGAGACTGCTCTGCTGCCGTGAATCACACCAACACACGTCTTCCTTTCCCTCCTCCCCACAGAGGAAATCAGCCCAACTCGGGTTCTCATCTCGGAGTCCAAGCCGCACAGCTTCCGCGTCAGCTGGGCTCCCACGCCGGACAGTGTGGGGAGCTACCAGGTGCTGTACGGGCCGCTGCCTGGCAATTCAGCTAAGCTGCTGGAAGTGGATGGGGCGCACAACAGCACGGTAGTGGAGAACCTGGCCCCCAACACCACCTACTTGGTGACGGTGGCGGCCATCTATAAATCGGGGAAGGAGAAAGCCCTGTCTGCCAAAGCTTGCACGCAGGAAGGTGAGTGAGCGGGGCCCTCTGCTGACAGGACACCACCATCCCAGCTGTGAGATAACACCGCGTGGGCTTGAACTGAACAGGGACTGGTCTTGTTACCTGCAGTCAAACGGGTTCCTGCAGAATGTGGCCACCTCTTTGGCCAGACCAGGCACTGAGGTGAAAGCCCTTCTCCCTCTGTTTTGTGTCTCCCACCCCCCGCCTTTGCAAGCAAAGCCAAAGCCCACAGCAAGGGAGCGCTGCACCTCAGGGAAAGGACTCCAGCAATTGAGCGGGTCAGCCAAGCCAACTAGAAGGGGCCGGGGGTAGAATGCAGCCAGGGGGACGATACAGCTTTCAGGGAACAGAGCGTGCGTATCCTAGAAATGTGGCAGAGTGACAGAGCGTAGGACGGATGAAAATTCAGCAGTAGGTGTGCAACAGGTCTCCAACGGAGTCTGTCCTCCTAAGCCACCTGGAGCAGCACAAGCAGAGCTGGCTGGGAGGATGCTGGAGTCCCCAGGGACGGAAGGTCATTTCTGTTGTCCTCTCCTTCCTCATGGCCTGTCTCTTGGAGCCTCGGAGAGATGGAGGTCATGAGCTCCCCTCGGGCACGTGCCAAAACTCCCACGCCAGTGTGGGTGGTGTAACTGGGGTGGAAGCTCATTAACGGGGGTGTCATGGGTCGGGGGCTCCCAGGAAGTGATGTCTCTGGAGCTTAGCTTGTCAGAGCAGGTGAAATCCGGCTTGATTTAGTCAGAAGGATTCCGGAGTGAGCAATGGCGGAGATGGGAGGTGAGTTGGGGCGCGGGGGTATCACAGGCCAGTTCCCATGGGCAGGTGTCCGTGTCAGCAGAGAGGCCGAGGACTCCACGAACCCTGGAGATGGAACTGTCCCATCCTGCCTGGAGCAGGCCCCTCCAGGGCACGAGGAGCCATGCAGAGGGAGTCCGGCGACTGCCCAAGCTGTCCCTGTTCTGAGGATAAACAGGGGCCTGTGGCCTGCAGAGCTGTCCACCCCACCCTCTTCCCAGTGCCAATCACTAATAGGGGGGAGATCGGCCCCAGAAGGAGGGATGACGCCAAATGACTGGGCCCCCATAACTTCCTCTTCTCCCCGTCCCCCTACTAGAGAGCTCCAAGGTGAGGCACCTGCGCTTCGAGGACATGGGCCCCAACACCCTGAAGGCCTCCTGGGACTCGGCCGACGGGCCAGTCCTCGGTTACCGGGTGAGGTGCCGGCGGCAGACGGGCCCCTCGTCGCTCCTCAGCGTCTCGCCGCAGATCCACAGCGTGCTCCTGACGGACCTGGCCTCGGGCACTGCCAACAAAGTGTGCGTGAAGCCCGTGTACAGGAACCAGCCGGGGAAGGGGCTGTGCCGCATGGTTCACATGCAGCATGGTGAGTCGGGGCAGGAGCCCTCCTGGAGAGGGCAATGCACTAGCGCCTTCGTGAAGGGGGCAGGAGGGGGGCTTTGTGAGTGGATGCGGTAGTGCCAGAGTTTCTTTGGCCCAGTAGCCATTGGTGCCCACCCACGCCCAGTGGCACTGGCTGCTCTTACACGACAGTGTATACTGGGCTCGGGACAGGACAGAAGTGGCCTGATTTACAGAGGTGCTCAGCACCTGTAGCCCCCCTTGATGTCAGTGAGCACTGTAGATACTCCGCACCTGTGAAAATCAGACCCGGGGGGCTGGGTTGGCAGGATTCCGGTTCGTAACGTGCAGTAGAGGGACCTGGAGAGATTTCTTTTAAATCCTCTGTGTTTTAACCTGACCCTGTCCGAGAAGCGCTGTTGTCTGGGAGGTTGATTTGCTCTGGTTCCTTGGCTGAGGAGCCCAGTTTTAACGGCGCACCGGGGTTCTCGGAGGGCTGAGACGGCGGTGGAGAGTTTCACAAGTAACGAGTGACTGTAGCTTAGCCTGGTTTTCCCAAGGCGAGTGCTCAGCGCTGTCTGGAAATCGGGCTTCTTTGAGGGGTCTCGAGTTGGTCACATAAAAATGGAGGTACCCAAACCAAAGGCTGCTGACGCTTTGACACTGAAATCCTCTTTCAGTTCTTAGAGGGCCCGATCCAGAGCCCTTTGAAATCAAGGGGATCTTTCCACCCTCTTCAGTGAGCATTGGATCAGGCTCTAATTGCCATGACGCTGCTCTTGTGCTCGGGGACTGGTATGCCGATATATCACCCCACAATCTTAGAGGCATCCCCAGGCTGTGATGCAGCCAGCTGTTCACACATTTCTAATAAGAGTGCTCCCCCTAGTGGCTGTGGCTGGTCTACATGGCCCTGTTGTTCGGCCTAGGGGTGTGAATCACAGCTTTGCAGGCAGGAGGAAATGTGCCAACCTGCAAAAAAGTACCTGGGGTTAGCAGGAGAGGAGCAGGGCACCTGGGTGTTGGAATTGCAGTGTGAAAATCTTACTGGTGGTGTCCAGTGCTGCTCTGACATCACCCATCTGCCTATCGTCCCCTGTCTTGAAGGAGGAGAAGTTCAGGGAGGGGTGTCCCAGGCATCGGGGACAGGGCAGGAAAAAGTGCAGGGACCTCTTTATGGGAGGAGCAGGTGGGTGTGCTGGCATGGCTGGTGCCAGGGGGGCGGTGAGCTAAGGGACCAGAGCAGAATTGCAAGGAGGGGCTGAGCTGAGAAGGGCTTGGAAGGTGAAAACTAGAAGATTGGAACTTGCCGTGGTGAAATGGGGGAGGGAGGAGGCAGCAGAGGGATTCAAAGAGGGGGTGATACCATCAGAGTGACGGTAAAGGAAGATGATCTGAGTATGAATGGACCCGGGGGAGAGCGGGGGGCATGTTGGGGAAGAGGTTGCGGTAGTCGAGAGAGGGGAGGGAGAGGAAGTTTTCCTGTGTGGACAGAGGAAAGGTCAGAGCTTGGACACTGCCGGGCTAGGCAAGGCCAGGGGGAGGGTGGAGTCAAGATATTCCCCTTCCACCCCTGAGCAATGGTGGAGCTATGTCTCGGGGGGCGAGCTCGCTGAGGTTTCCCCGGAGGGTCAGACGGGCAGAGCTGACGGTTTGTCCTTTGGCCCCTTTCCAGCCACAGCAGCACAAGGATACAAGCACAGACGGAGCGCGTGAGGGACACTGGACTGAACTGTTCCCCTACAGCGCGAGGGGAAAGGATTGGACAAGGATGAATAGGGGGATCTCACCGATCAGCTCCCATCCTGCGTTACCCCTTGAGGTGTGTGGTTCCCCCTAGCTGTTGTCAAGCCCACAGATTCCTGAAACTGTAACGTGTGACCCCCAGCTTATCAAACGGCTTGGCTGGCTGGAGCAAGCGGACGGGCTGATGGATCCCAGCCATGCAATGGGTGCGGGTTAAAAATTGTGCTATCCTTTCGTATGTTCCTACGCCTGAAATATTAGTGACGGAAAGACAAAGTGGGAAATCTTAACCGTTGTTTGCTTCCTGTTTTTTATTCATTTTCTGTCTTGTTTTGGTTTTTGCAGAGTATAAGTGGCCTTGCACTGATCACAAGTGGCTGGGAGCCACATTGATCCCTGGTGTATAACTCCATAGAAGCTGTTGGAGTTAGACCAGGGGTGAATTGTGCCCAGTGAGATCAATGGGTTTGGGAGGCAGATCTAGGTATTGTGACAGGGAATACGGTAGGACTGCAAAGAACAGATTCACCTATATGAATAGCACCTTCCATCCAAACATCCCAGATGTTCAACGAGCATCGCAACGGGGCTCCCATCATCCATCCCTGAAGTGAAGCCACCTCTGATGTGGAAGGACAGAGCCTTTAAAGGTGCTTAGAATATGCAGGGACGATCCAGCTAGAAGGATCATTTGGGGACAGGAGAGAAGAGGAGATGCAAAAACCCATCTGGAGTTTGGCCAGGACACAATGGTTAACTCCCTGACTCTTATAAAGCGCCCCGGGGTATTTAATAACCACAACCAGTCCAGACCTTGATTTATGTGTCTCTCCGAAGACTGGCAGTCTTTGCGTGATTAACTCCCAGGAATGGAGCAGCAGGGTTGTTCCAGGTCAAGGTTGACATGCATTGGCAGAACTGTGTGAAGGAAGCTCATATAGGGCTTGCCTCGTCAACACGGCTTCAGTCTCTCACTTCTGTGGATACTAAACCACCACCCCCAAAATAATCTGCTCAGAAATGAAGGGATTTCAGGAAATCGTGCTTCCCCCCTCCCCTCCCAACAGGTACCAGATTATACCCTTTTCTGCCTTCCACTGGGATCAGAAGCAGCATGTCATGGGCACAGAAAGGCCAGTTGAGGTGGCCATTTTTCTTTCTCTCTCACACACACACCCCACAAGCAGCCAGCAACATAGTTGGTGCTAGTTTGGCCCAGCAGGTGGAAGATCCAGGGCAACCTGGATCAGGGAGATTAATTTACTTTCATGCCCCTAGACGTGTCCCGTTTGAATGAGTTTGAGTCCCATCGGCAGGGCCATAGAGGGGAAGCTTGGGCTGCCGGCGCCGCTACCTGTTCGCAGTCTCCAGGAACCTTTCCCCACCACTATAGTCATATCAAAAACTTTTTCAAATAGCTGCTGCCCTGCCTCAAATCCGGCACTGCATGTAAAAGGAGATCGTTGTGGGAGGAACACCGCTTAGCTGTTTTCTCGCCCTCCAGGTTTGGTCCTGCTGCCTTTTCGGGATGGGAAGGTGTGTAGGGGGAAATGAGGCTGCTGATCATTTTAGTACCTAGTGAAAATGTCATTTTGGATGTGCAGTTCCACCCGCCAGGGCGTAGGGTGTGAAGGAGATGTACATACTTCTCTGTGCCTGAGGGCACAGCGCCAACGTGCATGTATTCTCCTAGAAACGCTTACTCTGTTTGGTGTTCATTGCTTATTTAACCTGCACGTGAAGCATTTTAATAGCTGTCCTGTATGTCTGGGAAGCCATGTGCTAGATCCTGCAAGCCCTTCAGGGGCCTGATTCTGGGAGTTTTGCCATTGACTTGATTGGACCCTATGTGTTGAACTCCAACTGGGTGGCTTACATGGGGCAGAGACCTTGGGCAGGCCCTTCGCACACAGATGACTGTCACCCATTGACTCCAGCAGGAGAGCTTACAGGGCCTGGGTTCTCCTTTGGGAGGTGCATGTGTAATTGACTAACATTAAGGTTACACTTGCATCAAGGGGAAGATACAGCTTCCTGAATCTTTCATGCAGTAAAATGTAAAAGCATCTTGTTTGTTCTTGCTGTAAGATGGAGATCGTTTAAATTTGCGCAACTCCCCAGTGTAACTTACTATGTTAACATTGCCTTCCCTCGACTGTAATGCGTTCTTTTGAAGACAGTAAATTAAAAATACAAGATCTATTGAGTTGGACTGATTCTTTCCTGCTGGCTTACAAGGTGGCAAATAGATTAAAGGTAACTTTTGCTCCGAGGAGGAGTGTGTGCGGAAAACCTGGTATTCATTTTAATAATAAGTGCCTCGATATAATTGTTCGCATACACCTTCATGGTAGGTAGCTGTGGCAAGAACTTATGAAGGAAATACTCAAAATCCACGGTTCTAGGGAGACCCTCTTTCTATATATTGATTAAGGTATGTATTGAACTGAATTATTAAAATACGTCGGTCAGATATGCAATGTAACCAAGCTAATGTTGCTGTAGAATCCTCATTCTGAATCCTCAGCTGGAGTTACACTGATTTACACCAACTGAGAATCTGACTCCTTAATTTTGCGATTGTCTGATTTATGTGTGTTTTATATTCCCAAGCTGACTGTTTCATTAACAGGATTTTTGGCAGGGTACACACATACCATAAAGATGGGTGTGTTAGAAATACCTAGATAAGATTTACAGTAATGTTGACTATTTCTGTCAATGTCACAAGGGTGGGAGATAAAGCAACTTACTCGTATTTTTTTTTCCCCCATCGTCCTGTGTAATGTCTTTGGATGTATTTTAACTTCTGTGCTGCACCCTGTATACAGTTCACGTGTAGATTTCAAAGAAAAAGGCAAAGGGGAATGAGTCAGTGTTCCATTGGTTGGAATGATGCCTCAGATCTAAACAGAAATGAAAATAGTTTTAAAAGGAGCAGGACAGTAAATGTCCTTTTGATCATAAAAAATGGGCTTGAGCATATAGGGTTGTGACTGCGGTGCCCATGAACCCCAAACATTCAGCCACGCTGGGTTGAAAGCAGTGGTTGAAACTCAAATGCTTGGGAACTGAATCCTTGTGGTTTAGGGAATGAGCCAAGCTTATGAGGAGGTTAGAGAAGAGCTTCTGCTACAAGCAGGTTAGTCCATAATTGCCCACTTTGGGGTCCTTCCATCTTTCTCTGAAGCACCTGGTACTGGCCAGTGTTGCAGACTGCGCCAGCTGGGACAACTGGTGGGATCTGCTACAGGAACGCCTACGTTCTTGTGCACAGCAGGCTTCCCTGGCCTCCTCTTGTTGAGGCCTCCTGGGTCTTCGGAACATTGCCTGCCAGTCAAGTGCTGCTCCACCTGGAAAGGGAGTGAAATCTTCCAGTTTAGTTCACTTGTTATCAGAACATAAGAACGGCCATGCTGGGTCAGACCAAAGGTCCATCTAGCCCAGTATCCTGTCTTCTGACAGCAGCCAATTCAGGAGCCCCAGAGGGAATGAACAGAACAGCTAATCATCAAGTGATCCATTCCCTGTCGCTCATTCCCAGCTTCTGGCAAACAGAGGCTAGGAATACCATTCCTGCCCATCCTGGCTAATAACCATTGATTAACCTATCCTCCATGAATGTATCTAGTTCTTTTTTGAACCCTGTATAGTCTTGGCCTTCACAACATCCTCTGGCAAGCAGTTCCACAGGTTAACTGTGCATTGTGTGAAGAAATACTTCCTTTTGTTTGTTTTAAACCTTCTGCCTATTAATTTCATTGGGTGCCCCATAGTTCTTGTGTTATGAGAAGGAGTAAAAAACACTTCCTTATATACTTTCTCTACAACAGTCATGATTTTATAGATCTCTATCATATTCTCCCCTCCCCCCCCCCCCCAGCCTTAGTTGTCTCTTTTCCAAGCTGATGTCCCAGTCTACCCAGGGATATGCCCTTAGTAGTTCTCTGCAGGAAAAGCTAGCGTATTTGGCCCCAGCTCCAGAGTTTAACTCTGGTGTTTTTGTTTTCTTAAGAAACCCTGCTGCTCTGGGATGAATTCTTCTTGCAGCTTTTCCTTGCGACATCCCAGGCTCAAGCATACTTCAAAGGGAAGCTGCGCTCTGGCTTACGTGCTTGAGTGATTGTCTCCAAGCAGCAGGGAGATCCTGTTTGCTCAGAGCTACCGGCGCTCAGAGGGCTACTGAAGCAGGTACTCAGCTAGCATCAATCAGCATTGCTCTATTGACTTCAGTGGAGCTACACTGCCTTCCCCCATTTATTGGAAGAAGGGGTGGGGTAAGGGGCTGCGGGAGGGAGTGTTTGTTGTCATTGGTCAGGAGAAGAAAATAGTTCTGTGGGGTATAAAAAGCTGGTCCAGTTCCCACCAGCCAGGGGGAAGCGTTCAGCCTGCCAGGAAAGTGCTCTGACAACAATGTGTGGGATGAAAGGCTCCCAAGAGCAATGGTGTTTGTTCAGGGCTCCTCTTTTCCCCTTTGTACTTTCTCCTGCAGCACTGTGAGTCCCTACCATAAGCAGCTGCTGAAGCCAATGCTTCTGCATGCTCTGATGGGGGAGTCGCTGGCTGTGCTACAGCCAAAGGGGGATGGATGGCTTCCTTCCAGCACTCTGCCCTCAAGGACGTTATTAAATCCCAGCCTTGAAAATCTTCAGAGGAACTGGACTGACCGCTAACAAACATTTGCAGATGCCCTAAAAATGAGAGCGCTGCCTAACTTACTGGCCTCTGCCTGTGGGGAGCTTTCTCTCCTTCATCACCCCCAAACTGCATGATTGGGGGAGCATTGCCTTCAAATGGACATTTCCTCCGAGGGCCAATCCAATGCAAATGCAGCATCTGCCTAGGAAAACTAGAAGAGAAAATCTATAACAGGTCATCTCCTAAAGCCTGGGAAGAGAGCCTCAGGTTCAGCCGAAGATGTGAGAAGAGAATCTTCTTTATTTCAACACACGTTGAAACAGCATTTTCTCTAGTAGTAAATATGGTACGCTGTTTGCCTCTGCATGTAAATTTATAACCCACAACCACTTGCCTGAAAAAGGCCCACCCATCCCTCTTCTGATGTCACAGGTTTTATGTACAAAGCAGACCGGACACCACTTGACTTTTTTTTTTTTTTTTCAGGTCATGCATTCAGTTTCCAGTGTTGGTAGGAAGAAAATTCTGGCTTTGAGTTCTGGCTTGGATTTGGAACAGACAGGAGAAAATTCTGTGTTGAGTGAATGCAGCTGCTGGAGATGCACAGGTGTAAAGCCAGTGCAGACAATGGGTCACGATTGCTGGTCATTTGTGGCCATAATTGCACGTTAGGTGGTTTAGTGCAATACATAAACGTTGCATATATTGTTCTCTTTTCCAAAGAATGGTATGTTGGCTGGGATTGCAAAGGTATCAAAAGGACTTAAGCACCCATATTCCATGGAAATTCAATGGGAGTGGAATATCTTAGTCCCATACAATCTTTTAAAAATCCCAGTAGTTGTCACTTGGGCTGTTTGCTGCCTCATTTCATTCATCTTTCAAGAATCAGCAAAATCCAGACCCTTGGAATATTGGCTATTCATGAGGTAGAATCTGCAATATTTTATTAATCGTCCAGGTTTCTCATTTATACAGAATTTCTACAAAACAGTCATCCCAAGAGAAAACAATGAGCACTTGAAAGGGAAGAACACACTTACGAGCTAGTGAGATGAGAGAGAACCACCTCCAAACAAAGATGTAATGAGCCACATTTTCAAACACAGATGCCTAAAGTTAAGCTCCGAAATCCCTATTTAGGCATCTAGATGGGTTAGAAAAAGTTGGTCCATGTGTACTATGGAGAACACGCTAACAATGATCATTTTCTCGTGCTACCAAAACACATAGGGTGAGATCCTGGCTTCACTGAAGTCATGGGAGTTTTGCCACTCACTTCATTAGGGCCAAGATTTCACCCATCTTTAAGTCAGAAAATCTTACATATGTACAGTATGAATCCCTACAGCTTAAATTCTAAGTGACAAATCCATCACCCAACCAAGTAGCAATAATACCTAGGCCCTATATAGTCCTCTTTATCCACAGATCTCAAAGCACTTTACAAAGGAGGGTATCATTACCCACCTTTGACAAATAAGGAAACTGAGGTTCAGACAGCCACAATGACACACCCCTGCTCATACAGCCAGTTGGTGGCAGACCTGGGAAAAGAAACAAACTCTCTTGATGCCCAGTCCTGCGTTCTAGCCACGGGACTATGCAGCCTACCATGTAAAGATGTTCGCTTTCTAGTGTGGCTGTTACTGGCTTTGAGAGGCTATGGGGGTCAGGAAGCGTGGCCCAGGGTTTAGGTTTTGTGTTTTGAGGGGAGGGGGGATTTAGTGGAGGAGGGGGAGAGGTTAATGAAACCTAATACAATTGTTTGGAGTTCTAGTTCAGTTAAAGTTTTATTTTTTAAACTCCAACCTCCCAGTGATATTTACCAAACAAGCACAGCAGCATTGTGCTAATGCATGAGAAGCAGAAAGTGAAACTGACAGGGATAGCTTCATGCCCCCACAGAAATCCCAAAGTAAACCAGGATAAACAGTGAAAAGTAAATTTAATTTGAAACATTTCAGTTTATCTAGGGGTACTATTGGGAAAAGGGATGTGATCTGTCCCCTAACATGGTATCTTTCTGTACTGTCCAGGGCAGATCATGCAGATGTAAATGAACAGGAATGGATTTTAACAAAGTAACAGTATTCTCAATAGTTCTGTCACTTTCCCAGTGTTCGACTGGCAGGTTAAAACAGTAGCTTCCCCAGGAGAGGTAAACAATACTAGCAATTATTGATATCTCCGGTAGAGGATTAGCCAATTTGTTTGTCAGACCAAAATGAGCTAGGGAGAGAGAGTGATGACATTCTTTATTTTCTTTATTTGGGTCCTTCTGTGCTTGTGAAATTAGTCCCTATTCCCAGCTCCCCTCTGTAATAGTTCAGAATATTTTGCCTTCAGTGTAGCAAATAGCTTATCTGTGCTGGATAGCTGAAGTGCTCCAAACCAAGGCCTACTAAAGCCCCCCTGTGATTGCTAGCAATGATCACTGGTAACAGAGTTTTATTAAAACAATCAATATATTCTAAGGCCTCTGTTGGAAAATTAAAAATGTTAATTAGCAATTTATTACAGCAGAATTAATTATATTGTTTAGGGAACAGAGATGGATTGTCCCTGGGCTGTTTGCTTGTAAACTGTGGAAATAATGGACACTGCAGGCTAAAATCTTCAAAACAAACCAACCTGTCATTGTTTTGGCTTCCAGAACTGTCTGCATTGCACCTTGGGATCATGCAGGACAGAACATCTGTAAGTAGCTACAGGAACCCGTGCGCCTTTTGTTTGCAGCTGAACCTGGGCAGCTTGCTGCTTTTAGAATGCTCTACTCGCCAGCAGCTAATTACAGAAGGGATTAAAGAAAAAATGAAGGGAACTGTAAAAAAGAGCAAGGAGTCACTCTAAAACTGCACTTTGATGGACGCAAGTGTTGAAAAGAAAAGACACCATACGTGGAAAGGCTGAACAAATGCCATTATGCTATTTAGCAATGTGTCCGAGCCAATCAATGCCGTATTCTGAGTTTTTCATCATCTCCAACTGCAGGATCTGACAAATAGGGCTTTAGGGCTGTTTCTGAGGTCCTCATTATAATCTTTCCATAGATTTGTTCCCTTAACTTTTCCCTTGCCTCAATCCTTTCCCCTCCACTTCAGTAAAAGGCTCTTTTATACTGCAAGTAAGTTGATTAGGGATAGTTGCTCATAGGGTAAAATTCCCCCTGTGCGGAAGGCCAGCATGTAGATTTTCTGCTGGCTCTTAGCACAGAGGTGAATAATAGCATTAGTGATTTAGTCAGTTATTATTTATGATAATAAGCCAACTTCAGCACTGAAGATGCACTGGAGTGGAACAAGCCCATAGGCTATTGGGTCTAAAGAATTCCCCTCTCCACCATCTTGTTTCCTCTTCATTAAGCACAGCACAGGGGCCTCCCAGAATTCACAGGTTGGAGTCTCTGATCGCATCTCCTGCCAGCACAGGTTAGTTAGAGCTCTTCCCATGCATTTTTGTTATTACTAGAGAGAGTGCAGGTGAGCAGGTTTCAAATGCTGTTGGAATTCCTTGGACATTGATGCCAGTTCCTGCCTATAGTTATATACAGACTGCAAGTCCTGGCTGTTCCTCAGCAACTCATTATTCTTGTGGGCTTCATAATGAAACTGGGAGTTTTTCATCTCATACCTAGAAAAGAGAAGGAGTAGTACTGGACAGGCTCTGAGAAGGGAATAATAATAAAAGCCACAGGGGGCAGGCACCACAAAAATGGTTCTTTCCCAAACATGCCTTGTCCTCTGGACTCTTCCTTCTATCCCCAAATCTTCCAAGCTCTGATCTCAGCTGAGCCAGTGTGGAAGTCATGAAAAAGTAGCATTACCTTTGTATTTGTGACTCTCTGCCCAACACACAAACCTATCTGATGCCTGGACCGAAAAAAGATCTAACCGCAACCCCAAATATCTGTGTGCAGAGAATCTTGCCTCTCCAGCCCCCTACCTTTCTCTCCTGGATGCCCTAAGACTTCCTGGTGTGATGCATAAGGTACTCTGTGGCATCATCCCAGCTGGTGATCAGACAGAGCCGTACATGACAGTGGGTTAAAGGAAGTTCATTAAGTCTACAGGCAGCCTCAATGTGCTACAACCCTACCTTAGGTGGGGCCCAATTTAGAAGGATGTTATAGAACCCTCATAGGAGACAGGACACAAGTCACTAACTGACAAGCAGGACCAAGTGACCCTCACTCTGGGAAACTCTTTAAGAGGCTCAATAATAAAATACCTCCCACTATCTATCCAGGTACTGATAAGGCCCTCATGGCTGAGATCCTGGAGTATTTCCCCTTACATTAAAAACAACAATACACTCTCTCCTGCTTTACAGACACCAAGCCTGGACTTTACTCTTTAGCACACTGATTTCCTCCTCCCATGAGCCCCCCCACCCCCCGCTATTTCTCACAGAGTATAGAAGGAGATGGCTACTTCCATGACTGTTAGCATCATCAATGCTTCAGAATCACAGGTTTGTTAGCTTGTGCTCCCTCTGCTGGTTGAATAGCTGCTCCTATATTTTCAGAACCCAGCACCAATCTGCACCCACAAAATCTGTGTGCATGCACAAATCAATTTTGGCTCACAGTACTGGGCCCTGCACAGGTCAAGGTTTAAAACCTTAGTCCTGAGGCGATTGGCTTGATTTTAGATGACAGAGTGAAGTATTTTGGAAGCACTATAGTGAATTGCGAAGTTATTTCTCCACCAGACTGTATATGTAGTAGCAGCCAAGGAGTTTTAAGCTGACCTGGGTCCAAGCACCCTTTCTCGTTTGGAGAAATCCAGCATGCAGCCTGGCCACTCGGGCTACTCACAAGGTTGAGGATTTTCACTTACCACTTTGGTTTTGGACCCCGAGTTCGCTCCAATTCTTGCTGCCTCTTTAGTTCTAATAACCATTCCTCCTCCACACGCAGGCGCTCCAGCCTGAGACGAGCCAGCTCCTTCTGATACGGGGACATTTCTATCAGGGACCTCCCAAGAGCACCTTCTGCAAGAGTCTGCAAAAACCTGATCGATCAACAAGAACAAGCTCTTGCATTTCTATAACATCTCTTAGCTGGGGAATTCAAAGCATTTTACAAACTGTGGCCCAAAGGGACTAGTGAGTTTAGTTGCTACAATTTTTGAATGCCCAAATGGATTTTCAAAGGGCAGGTGCTCAGTATTTTCTGAAAATCTGGCCCCTTTAAGGTGGCTCAAGCTGGGCATCCAAAAATCACTGGACCGTTCCAGCTCCCCCTACTCCCAAACACGTGTGATTTTCCAGATAAAGGGGTAGGGGACAGCCGGCTGTTTCTGGTGAAGGGGAGTTTGAGGAAGGGAGTGCTGGAAGACTGACATCCCTACTGGGACAGAGTTAAAGGTGTGTTGTGTTCCATGCTGTTTGTTCTAGCAGGGAGGTGTGTGTCTGAGTGAAGAAGTAAAAAATGTTAGAAGCTTTAACTTTTCATTTTCAGGGTTTTGTGTAAGTCTGTTGTGTATAAAGCAAGCTTGACTCACACACACTGTACGGTTTTTATGTACTAATAAAGCTCTAAAGTACAAGACATCACGAGAGAATGACTGCCATATAACGTAGGTAATCATCCACTAACCGCTTCTCTTAAAACAATAATTAGCACCTCCAATGACATTGGGGACAGTAGGGCTGACACGCAAGGCCCACAGGCTGATGTCTGGAAGATGTCAGCTTAGCCATACTAGGCCACAGGCTTAAAAAATGCTTGACATAGGTAAGTGACCAAAGAATGCCCCTATGCCACAAGATTATGGGAAAAGATGTACCAATGGGTGGTATTGTGAAAAATTAACCTTAAGAGTAATTTTTGACTACAAGATACCCAGTAGTCACATTGTTCTAACATGGGCCCTAACTACAGGGTGCACTATGTGCATCACTGCTAATGGGAATAAAAGGAACTACAAACAACCTATGAAAAATGGGGGACCCCAATATTCTTGGGGGACACAATACAAATAAGGAAAAAGAGGGTGGACACCTTCATCCACATGCACAGAGCGTAGGTGTAGTCAGAATCAGAGGGCTCCCAGACTGGGTAAAATGAGTTCCCTACAGGAAAACTGCATCAGGAATCATCCCTCTACTGATGATCAATTGGCAAGACATCCATCAGACCCTAAGAATATCATTAAGGTTGTGAGTATGACTATATTTCTAACTTGTGCATAGGTCTTTATAGAATGTTTATATACATGGGTAATCATAACTAACTGTCACTTTAATAAAACTTGTAAACCAGACTAGCCCTTGTACTTGTGAATGCCTGTGTGGTCCCTATCCTGGGTCTTTATGTGTACCTAGAGGCTCTAAATCTGAAGCAAGTAGCAGAGGTGACTTTTGCTCTTTTGAGCTTGAAATTGTAGCCACCAGAGCTGGACCCACAGTGGTGTAATACAACATTACTAAATTCACTTTAAATCATAGAATATCAGGGTTGGAAGGGACCTCAGGAGGTTCTAGTCCAACCCCCTGCTCAAAGCAGGACCAAGCCCCAGACAGATTTTTGCCCCAGATCCCTAAATGGCTCCCTTGAGGAATGAACTCACAATCCTGGGTTTAGCAGGCCAATGCTCAAACCACTGAGCTATCCCTCCCCTCACATGATAAATTGACACCTGAAAGATCAATCATTACCCACCAATCCTGTGGGTAGAACAGACCTGCCCTGATACTTATAAACATCACTGATTTCATCACTTCAGGAGTAACAAAACTCCTAATGGAGTCAAAACTAGCCCTAAACATAATTAAGGCACTCAGAACGCACGCATTCTATCAGACACAAATACTTTACCCCAACCTCTCTACAGGCTACAAAGGTGATGTTACATTAAAAGCTACTGTAAAATTCTGACTTCGGGTTGGTTGGCTTGTTTTAAACTATACGCTCCTCGGACTGATCCAAAATCCATTTTAAATCAAATGGAAAGACTCCCAGTGGTTTTGGATCAAGCCCTAAGGTAACGAATTAAAAAACAAATTACAATATAGCCTGGGAATATAATGTACTTTCTTGTGTGTGTTACACTATTTGGACAAACCAGTGTGTAACGTGGTCCAAAGTTACATCTGATAGTTATCTAGTAACATGTTCTGGACTCACACTGACAGAAGAACTCGTGGAAAGCGTGAATCTCAGCACAAGCCTTTTCTTACCGTTCGTTAATCTCCTGAGCGGTTGGGGAGGATACAGCAGTGGAGGGCAGACTGTAAGGGCTCCAAGAATAGCTCAGTGTTCCCCTTGTATTCATCCTGGCTGGAGTACAGGACCTGGCAGCCAGGGCTCCTGGTTTGTATATTCTGGATCGTGATTGTCTGGTTGAAGCGGTTTTCTTTCTGCTGTACCTAGACCTGCCAAAGTGCGGTGGAGGCTGGGCACAGGCATTTGCCTTAGCAGAATTTGGTCTCCAGATGGGTCTAGGTGACTGTGAGCGAGATCTTAGCCACCGGGTTCTTTTGGGAGCCGGAGAGAATGAACGGGATCGGTTGGTCCCAGAACGATCAAGGGAGAGGGACCTTTCAGGAGAGCGATCCTGCACTGGGATTTTAGGGGGCAACAATGACCTGACTCCAATCACATGAGGAGCACCAAGCTTCACTGGGAAACACTCTGTATGTGCAAGATCCAGTGATGGCACATAGTTCCGACTTGCAATCTCACTCCCCAGGAGCCCTGGCACATGGTTGATGGGTGATGTGGAGAATGTCGGAAGATCTAAGCTTGTTAATGCTGGATACTCTCCCAGTGGTTTGACCAGATGTCTTGGGTTCAGAAACCACTCTGACTCTGCAGATTGCTTTGGTGAATCTCCAATGTCTGCCTCTGCATAGGTCCCATTATGTACTCTTGGCCACGTAGAATTAAAGGTGCTCGAGTTGACTGTAGTGCTAGAATCTATGGCATAATCTTGATGAGGGTCAAAACTCAGACTTGAGGCCAAGCTGTCCACCTGAACTTTAAGTTTCCGCAAACTTTCTTCTAAGTCATCAATGCTGGGACTCTCCTCTATATATGGAGACAAGCTAGTTTCTAGGTGGGAAAAAATGCATTTATTTAGGAAATGTTATTAATTATTCTTGTAGACTGCTCTACATTATCAGTATCTATTGTTAGCACAGTGCAGAAATAACTGATCATATAGGTACTTCTGTTAAAGGATCTCACTGGACTTTACAAACTAAGCTTCACAGCCCCACAGGGATAGAAGAATTATTCTGTATGTTATAAGTATTGTGGCACACAGCTCTACCGTTAAGGGGTGGATGTTATACAATGTGTTATAAATAAGCCAGACAGGGATAAGTATTGGACATATGAGAACTGACCATAGAAAAATCTGGATGAGATGTAGTCATTTTGAGGATAACTATTGGTAGTTTGGGATTATTCTCATTTTAAAGCACAATCTCTATCATAATAATAGTAGCAGGGAATATGGCCCAATAATTTTACATCTCTTAGGGATTTGCATTCCAAAGGATCTCAAAGCACTTCATATGCTATGGGACAAATCTTGCAAACACTAACTACTGACTATAGCGTTAACTACGAGTGGGGCCATGATCTCCATGGGAGTACTAGCAAGCACTAGGTCCAGTAGTAAGCATTTGCAGGATCAGGTCCTATACACATACAGCACTGATGAAATATAGCCAAGTTTGAGTCTGCCCTAGAGAATCTAGGTTTGTCAGTTCTGATATTTAGACCACTATCCACACCCCTCCTTCCTGTAAAAAAACCACCACCATTGTCCTAGATGCAAAATACAGACGACACTAAGTGACTTAACACTTAATGCAATTTTTAAATCCTTTGGTAAAATATATTTGCTCTCATTTTGGATTAAAAAGATCTATATTTTTGTATGTTTATGATAAATATCCTTTGAACATGAGTCTTCTATAGCTTAAATAAAGTGGTCCTTATCCTGATCTCATTCACACTGGTTGGCGCCATTGGCTTCAAAGCACTTATTCCTGATTTACACTAACTTGAAACCTGAATAGGGCCCAGAGTCTTTTCCAAATGATAAGCTCTACTACTTAAAAAGAGAGCATCCACTGTCAAAGCGGTGACTTTATCATGATTTATATTATATCCTACCAGTTTGTTTTTTAAATAATGAAGTTCCTTCCCAGTTGCTGTGCAGTGTCTGGCTCTTTTCCGGTCCTTTGAGGCTCAGATGGTGAGTAGTAGTAGTTTTCTGGGTGCTGCTAAGGAATTTGTTTGGCTTCTCTCTTTAAAGAAAAAACAAAACATTTTAGTGTTGAGTGTTTTTATTAAATTTAATAACAGGTTGTGTGTGTGTTTGTGTTACTCTTGAAACTGGTGGGAAGTGTCCACTGTAATCTAAATATGCATTACATATGCAATACATCTGTTAGTCTTTAAGGTGCCACAGGACTCTTTGTTTCTTTTTACAAATCCAGACTAACACGGCTACCCCTCTGATAAATATGCATAGTAGTCTATATTCAGATGTGAACTATGTTTAACACAGGCTCTGTCAATCAGGGCCGGCTCCAGGCACCAGCTTGTCAAGCAGGTGTTTGGGGCGGCCACTCCGGAGAGGGGCAGCAGGTCCAGCTGTTTGGCGGCAATTCGGCAGACGGTCCCTCACTCCACTCCAGAAGGACCTCCCGCCGAATTGCCGCCGCAGATCACGATCGCGGCTTTTTTTTTTTTTTTTTTTTGGCTGCTTGGGGCGGCCAAAACCCTGGAGCCGGCCCTGCTGGCAATGGCAGCATCCGGTGGTATCTCAGCTCTGAAGTAGGTGGTTATTGTGGAAATCGAAAGACAGAAACAGACTTGAATTGCTTCCTCTCACTTATACCAATGTAAATTACTTGGAACTTCATTTAAGTCAATGGACTTGGAATTGTGAAAAGCTGGTTATCTGAGAGCAGACTCCAGATCACTCTGAACATAGAATGTTTGTTTTCCTTCATTGTCTTAGTGTCTATACTCTATAGTATAATAAAGTAAATACTTTCACTCATTCCAAAGGCTGCTAGTGTTGATCTGTGCCATTCAATTATCATTTCTGCTGTTTTATCCAGGATACCTTTTAAAAAGTGTTGTTACAGTACGCATAAACAGGAATAGCACCTCTAGTGATACAAGCTAAAATAAATATTATGAAGACTTTCAAGCTTACAGGTATGAGCTGATCAGCAGGTGCTTTGTTGGGGATTTTTTCATTTCTCTGAAACGTTCCCTTTGGTCACTAGATATCAACTGTTTTTTCCAGTGCTGCAGGAACTGGGACTTGGGTGTTAACACATCATTGGTCTATCGGGCTGGATTGCAAACACTAGAAGGAACCCTGATCGTTATTAAACTATCTTTCTCTTTACCTTATTTTTGTTGTCATAAATGAACAGAAATTCTGCAGAACTATTTATTTCTTTTTACAAGAGGTTGACTCTATTTCACAGTGAATTAATTTTACGTTCTCCGCTGTCTCTTGCTGGGAAGCGATGCTGCTTACCTGTTGCTGGAAACAATCACTGCTAGTCCATTTTCATTAATTCCTCAAAAGTGTGAATATGGTAAAGTTAATCCTCCCATTTCTACAGTATAATGTGTGTAAGCCTCAAAACTGAGGGTGGGAAACCCAGACTCCTAGAGTCAATGCCTGCCATGCCACCGAGCTGCTGTGTGATCTTGGCCAAATCACCTTTCCTCTCTGCACTAGCTTCATCATCTGTATCTAGGACTTGTACTTTCCTACCTCATGGGTGTGAACTCATTAATGTGGGCCGAGCACCTTGGTTGAAAGGAGCTAGAGAAGGGCAAAATATTATAATAAAGTAGGCGTGCCCTGGGCCTCACACCATGCACATTTCAATTGGGGGTTCATATCCCCAACCCTCTGGGGGTCATTCCATTGAGGCCAATACCCCCTTGCCTCCTGGAAGTGCTCCCCTGGAGTTCATGCCCCCTTCCTTGGGGAGGTCCATATCACCCCCTCGGGGTGGGTAACACTTAGGCTGGGACACTCCCCTGGGGTTCCTCTCCCAACCCCCAGGGGATCACAACTTGGGGGTTCCTCCCTGCTCCTGCGGGGTGGGTTACACTTCCCCCCGGGTTCCTTCTGGCCCTGCCCCTGCAGGGTTCACATCCCTGGGGTTCCTCCCCCAGGGGATCACCCCTTGGGGGTTCCTACCTGCTCCTGCGGGGTGGGTTACACTTCCCCCCGGGTTCCTTCTTCCCACTGCCCCCGCAGGGATCACATCCTTGGGGTTCCTCCCCCCTCCCCCAGGGGATCACTCCCTGGTGCTTCCTACCGCCCTTCCCCCATGGGGGAGTCACTCCGCCCTTCCTGCCCTCTCGCCCCCGGGCCCGTACCTGATCCGGGCTCCTTGGCCCCGCACCCCCAGCGCTTGCTCCGCCATGTCCGGAACCGGCGGCTTCCCCTCCTTAGCGACGACCGCAACACTCTCGTTGCTAGGCGGAAGCGACGCCCTGTTTCCTTTCCGTTTGTCCCTTCTCACCTCCCATCCTGACCTCGAAGTCCCGCCTCCTCAGCGGTCTCGATAACCAATCGAATTACTCTTCCAAGCTGGCTCCTAGCGTCACACTCCAGAATCGAACCAATCGGAAGTAGGGGAAGAGATCACGTGACCGAGGGCATGACTCTCTGAGGGACGTGTTGAAGTCATTCCCAGCGTCACCAATCAGAACTCCCGAGCAGTTTCACGTGCTGGTGATGCCCCGCTGGTCTGCTCCAATGGGCGCAAAGAGGGCGGTGCCGCGCCTGCGCGGTGGAAGCGGCGGCTAGTCCGCGTGTGGCTGGCTCCCGGCGGAGCGGGCTCCATGTCGTGGCTGTTAGGCGAGAAATGGCGGTCTCCCCCCGTGGCGGGGGATGGAGGCCCGGCCCTGCCGCCCCCTCCCTCCGCCGGCGGCCCCGCAGCGGGGGACGGAGCCGGGGACCGGCACACGCCCAAGGACAAATGGAGCAACTTTGACCCCACCGGGCTGGAGCGGGCGGCCAAGGCGGCCAGGGAGCTGGAGGCCTCCCGTGAGTGGGGGGGCCTGGGGGCTGCTCGGGATTGAGGGAGGCGCGGGGGCGGGGGCTGAGCCGTTGCTTGGGCAAGTGCCACAAAGCAAGGCCGGCGGCACGATGGCTGGGGGCTGATTGGGCCCGTGGGGGCTGCACGGCAGATCCGTAGGGGAGGGTACGAGGCTGGGGGATCCCTGCCAGCTGGGGGAGGGGGGTGCTGGTGACAGGTGCAGCGTGGAGCTGAATTTACTCTAAGCGCCTTTGCCCACACCCCAGTGCCCAGGTTAGTCCTGCATTAAAATCTGTCCCGATGGCACGACACCCATCACTCACTACCTGGTTGTGCTGGCGGACACAGCCTAAAATCGCAGCTCCGGAGACCCTGAGTCCGGCTCCAGAACAGGTACTGCCCAGGCAGCTTTGTGAGATTGCTCAGTTAATGTGCCTCTTCCTTACTTTGGAGAGACTTCTTCTGTGAAGTGAAAGGAGTTTTGTCTCCGTGACTGTCAATTCTTCATGCTCCTGCAGAGACTGGTGGGGTTAATGATAGTTCTGTTGATGGAAGCTGTTTTATTAAAAGCTGGGCTGAGCCCCCCACCAAATGAATTCACACAGGCTAACCAGCTGCCATTAGCTACTAATAACCTTGTGTGACCTCTGACCTGCATCAAGTTCAGATCTATGACCTAGAAGTGACAGACTCTATAGCCTGTGAGCAGGCCCCCGTTTTCATT
This sequence comes from Emys orbicularis, assembly GCF_028017835.1. Classification (NCBI taxonomy): domain Eukaryota; kingdom Metazoa; phylum Chordata; order Testudines; family Emydidae; genus Emys; species Emys orbicularis. The sequence goes on from NC_088704.1 coordinate 16,826,179, forward strand.
CATGTATTTGGTTCAGCACCTCATTATGATAAAGTGTAAATTAACAAATTACAATGCACACACTTTTGAGCCTTGAAATATTCCTTTTTGAGGAATAAAATAGCCCCGAAATGTTTTTGATCTTCCTTACTGTAAGAATTGGGAGCATTTGAGGGTGATGAAGGTTCCTGGCCAGAAGTGCAGGGGCTCAACAAATTTTTGGAACATAACACACAAAACACCTTTCTCTAATGCCTTCAACACTGTGTAGTTTCTTTAAACATAGGGGAAATAGTTGGAGTTGGCAGCTGCTTTCAGGCAGCTCTTGCGCATGGTTACATCAAGCAATCAATTGCTCAATGCCCTTTTGACTTGTGGTCATAGTATGATTAATGTGTTTAAAATGCCTAGACACTGAAAGTTTTATGGATAGAAGACTTCAGTTTCTAGAGCTGTGAGTGTGACATCTTTCACCAGCACCAAGTTTGCTTAGAAAAATAGGATCTAATACTACAGAAACAAGTTCTTAAACAACCTTATTAATTTCAGGCCATGCAAAAGATGCTCTTAGTCTTGCTCAGCTGCAGGAACAGACATTGCAAATGGAGCAGCAGTCCAAAATTAAGGTATGTTAAGCCTCAGGATCAAATTCTTGCCTACTGCATCTCTGCTGACTTCATTGGATAGATTTTGGCCCTCATTGTCTAGCAATCTGCCTAGGATATTTTGATTTCTTCTTGCACAGAGGAGTTCACTTTTAGTCCACTGCCTTTCCCTGCATTTTCATTACTTCATATCATTTATAAAAAAGAGAGTCTGGAAAGCAGCATTGCAGCTGGACTAATTTCTGCTCTTTTACAGGGTTTATGTCCGTGCTAAGAACTTACGGTATTTTGTGGTTAGTATTGGTATTGTAGCTCCCAGAATATCATTTTAGTCACAATGGCAATACATTTGTTTATTTTCCCAGTACCTCATTTGTGGTATCTGAGGCTCTAATATAACATGGTATGTGTACGTGGCACTTTGCAAAACACAAAATCAGATATGATTCCTGGTCTTAAGAACTTCATTACCCCACTGAGGAACCAAAACCTATTAGAAAACTATTTTGAAGAATATGATTGTCATTTGTAGCCCTCTGGAGGCTTTTGTGTTAAGTTGATGGATGCTGACCCATTTCTCATAGGAATATGAGGCAGCCATTGAACAGCTGAAGAATGAACACATCCGGGTACAAGGAGATGAGAAAAGAAAGACACTAAGTGAAGAAACCAGACAGCATCAAGCGGTAAGACATGATCGCTGGCTGGAATGGGAAACACACCATGATAGGCTTATTCAGTTACACCAGCTATTCTCCACCTGGGGGTTGCTGTCCCTAAGGAGAGGACATCCCCAGTTGAATCCGCCTCATTCCCCAGCTCTGATGTTCCATTGACGCTGGTTTTCATAGCTGCTTGTAACAGATCCTCAGACACCCTAAAGAATCCAGTAAATTGGACCAGTTCCTTGGCTCTGCCTTTGAATTGTCTTTAAGTGCTGCAGGGAATTGGTGTAAAACATTCTGGGGTGCATCCTTGCTTGCAGGTATAAGTCATGGTTTGAAAAGAATTGAAAACTACTGGCTTACACAGCGTGTCTGTTGGCTGGACAATGAAATGCATCCCAAATTACTTGGAGTGCAATCTCAGGTTGCCTCTAATTTTCCCTGTTTCTCTTAAGTCTTCTGCAATCTAACCCTTTGGAAAGAGATCTCAGGAAATTACCGTCTTAACCCAGAATTTGACAAACTGATTTTTCTTCTTATGGGCTGGCTTTTGAGCAGCTTTTTGATGGGGTGTACCAATGGATTCTAACAGGTCTTGGGACGGTGATGCTAAAATTGGGGAAATGCAGTTCAGTTTTCATTCTAATTGCCGACAAACTGATGTTTAAGGTTCAACATCCTTGCCATTTGTCATTAGCCCTAATTTTTCATGTATCAACCCCCTCTGCCCTACATCTTCAGCCAGCAGAGCTCTTCTAGGACTGTCTAGAAGACAGGGGTTCTTGTCTAACACAGGGGTTCTCAAACTGGGGGTCAGGACCCCTCAGGGGGTTGTGAGGTTATTACATGGGGGGGGGGAGGTCGTGAGCTGTCAGCCTCCACCCAAACTCCGCTTTTCCTCCAGCATTTATAATGGTGTTAAATATATTAAAAAGTGTTTTAAATGTATAAGGGGGGTCACACTCAGGGGCTTGCTGTGTGAAAGGGATCACCAATACAAAAGTCTGAGAACCCCTGGTCTAACACATTGACAGTGTTATGTTTCAAAGGCTGATCTCTTTTGCTCCATATACTCCAGTCTTGTTGCTGATTAGAGCAGGGTTTTTCTTGTGTACTTAATGTTCATGCATTTCCTCTTTTCTTTTTGAAGAGGGCCCAATATCAGGACAACCTGGCAAGGCAGCGCTATGAAGCGCAGCTGCGGCAGCAGGTAAGATGTTCCATCTTCTAAAACTGCTGAGAGCCTAGCCAATCTGTGTTAACTTCACTAGGAGCAATGATGCTAAATTATGCTCCACCCTCATGACCCAGTGACTGATGCTATGCACCGCTATGATGGGAGGGCTTAGATTTTTTTTTTTTTTGCACAGCCTCTGGGTTTCTGCATTCCAAGCCTAGCAGGTCTGTGTGTGATGCAAAAGCAACTGACAGCAAATAGGACAAAGGAGCAAGAAGTAGCTGGGAGAACATGAGATCCTGAATTTGAGTCTTTGGGTTTTTGGAAGAAGAACCTACTTAATTCTTAAGAATTGGTTTTTTTTTTCAGAGCATTTGCAATGTTTAGGTCTGCATGTGTATTAGGTTGATTGTAGTTTTCACACACACTAGCTGTTTTAAGATCACCAAACAGTTTTCCATCTTCCTGTTTTGCCTTTTCTCCCAAACTAATTCATCTTCTGATGTGATCTCTTCTTCTTAGCAACTCCTTAATGAAGAGAACTTGAGGAAGCAGGAGGAATCTGTGCAGAAGCAGGAAGCAATGAAGCGAGGTAATGTAGTATTTCAGTTTCCCCTTTTGGTTGGGGATTAAGTGGCTATTCAGAGCAACCTCTGAACTGTATTTGGAGTGCTAGTACATACCGGCTGGCTCATAATGCAGGATCTGCAAGCAGCAGCTAAATCACAGCTGGTTTTAGGGTTTGTCTACACCAGGGGTGGGCAAACTTTTTGGCCCGAGGGCCACATCTGGGTATGGAAATTGTATGGCAGGCTATGAATGCTCACAAAATTAGGGGTTAGGGTGTGGGGCCAGAAATGAGGAGTTCAGAGTGTGGGAGGGTGCTGCAGGCTGTGACCGACAGGTTCGAAGGGCAGAAGAGGGATCAGGGCTGGGGCAGGGGGTTGGGGAGGGGGGCAGGGGTGCAGGCTCCGTGCGGCGCTTACCTAAAGCAGCTCCCAGAAGCAGCAGCATGTCCCTCCTCCGGCTCCTACTTAGAGACGCAGCCAGGTGGCTCTGCGCGATTCCCGACCAATGGGAGCTGCGGGGGCAGTGTGCAGAGCCCCCTGACTGCCCTTATGCGTAGGAGCCGGAGAGAGGACATGCGGCTGCTTCCAGGAGCTGTGCGGAGTGGGGCAAGCCCTGGACCCCGCTCCCTGGCAGGAGCTTGAGGGCCGGATTAAAACGTCTGTAGGGCCAGATGCGGCCCCCGGGCTGTAGTTTGTCCACCCCTGGTCTACACGAACGTTTAGTTCACGGCAAGCCGGGATGTGAATCTACCCTCACTAGCCTGCTGCGAATGAACTGTCCTTGTGGACCCTGCTGACACACATTAACAGTTCCCTAGTACACTTTGATCTGCTCCTGTTTCAAAGCGGAGTAGATCAAAGTGCACTATGGAACTGTTAAGGCATGTTGGCAGTGCAGGGTAGATTTAAACCCCAGCTTACTGAGAACTGTGTACTCTTATAGACCTCTTGGAGTTGCTGGTTCCTGTAGTTCATTTCTGGGAAAGGCTAAACTTCTATAGAGAGCCTTTGTTTAAATAAAAGCGCTCGAGTGTGGCCTCCAGTGGCTGAACACTGCAATACACCAACCCTTCGTGGTCTAGTAAAAATAGGTAATGCAGCACTCCTACATTTCCTGCCCTCCGGATTTAATCAGGAACCATTGAAATCAATCTGGTGTTTGGCTAGGACTTCTCTAGAGCATTAACATGTGAAATCCAGTGTTGATTTTAAGTATCTTGTTAACCTGTCCTGTTTGTGACCTGGCTTTTTCTATAGGCATGTAGAAATTCGAAGTGGAAAGGATCTGTAAAGTCATCCAGTTCCCCCTGCTGCAGTCCAGCACAGCACTGTCCCCTCTAATGCATCCTCTAGTGTTTCTCTAATTTTAAATATCTCAAATGCTGCGCTTTGTTGGGAGATTGTTCAATAGTTTGGCTTGGCAGGATTTGATTTAAATTGATAACTGTTGGCATATACATTTCAGCTGACACGCTGAAATCGACGAAAAAATATCAATTGGTGACAGTTGTAGGGAGTGCAGTCTCCCCCTGGCGCCTGCAGGGATTGGATGTCAGTGGCCCTGTAGCAGGTCAGAGATCCCTCTGCAGCACCGCTGGTGCTGGCGCTAGCTGAGTCCTCACTCCCATGACAGCAGAGGGCTCCCAGCTGGGGACAGAGCCATTCAGCACCATGGTGGCGTCCCCCACGGCCAGGGCTTGTTGTCCTCAGAGTCCTGGCTGGGGTCTCTGCTCCACCCTCCCAGGACCACAGCCTTCCTGCACCTTGCGCCTGGGTGTCTTGGGCTCCTCTACTGTGCGTGGAGCCTCTGCAGCCTCGCTGTCAGCGCGGCCCTAAAAACCCCTCAACCTTACCCCCCTTAATTTCCGGCAGCTGGAAAAATAAAAATAGTTACAAATTTATTATTAAAAATAAAAATGGAGTTCTGCCAACCCTGTCCATAGTCTCGTAGATTTCACTCTTGGGGGAATGTTTTATACTCCGCCTACATTGACCTTTCACTTTCATCCCATTACCCAAGTTGCTCATCCTCGGCGTGTTCATTCTTAGGTTTGTGGAATGTTAACAAGTCCCCCTTGGCATTGCGCAGCCAATCTCGACCAGTCTATATTCCGTTTTCTTATTCTTTTCTCTGATGTCACACTCACCCTGATTATTTTTGTTGCTCTTCTCTGAACAAATGTATTCAGTGTATTCTCTTGGTAACATGTTCCCAGAACGGAATGATGATTCTTGGCGCAGTCCTGTCTAAATATTTTAGAGATGACCACCTCCTCGTTCTTAGAGGCAAGACTCCTAGACTTAGCTTTCATGCTGTTGCATTGATTTGCTTCCTTTTGTCGGGCAGGCTGGTCACCACTGAAAACTGTTGTCAGGTCACACACATCTGACATGTAGCAAAGCTGATAGTATTTATCCCTCTCCCAAAAGCTGGGTTTTGGGATAAAGCCCAGAGTAAAATCCCACCCCCTTGTTTCTTTTAAAGCCACTGTGGAGCGGGAGATGGAGTTGCGGCACAAGAATGAGATGCTGCGTATCGAAGCAGAAGTGCGAGCCCGCGCAAAGGCTGAGCGTGAGAACGCAGACCTCATTCGGGAGCAGATCCGCCTGAAAGCTGCTGAGCATCGCCAGACAGTGTTAGATTCCCTCAAGTACGTGCAAACCAGCTGAGGGGAATTGGTCACCTTGCTACTGCCTCAAACTACCCCCATCAAACAGGGGCGTGTAGAAAACCTTGTTGTTGGGGGATTTTTTGTTTGTTTTTTTGGGGGGGAAGGGGGGCGGAGGTTGCACAAGTTTGAAGGAAAAGAGAGTTATTGCTGGTGTTCCTTTATTCCCTGCCCCAGAGTAGCGTATTTAAAAAGAGCTGTTTCCCTATCTCCAGGTGTGATTAGGGTGGATAGTGTAGTGGAAAGGGGAACTATTGTGTAGTGGTTAGAGCCATGTATTGGGTGCCAGGATGTTTGCATTCTAGTCTGAGTTCTCTAACAGACTGCATGACCTTAACCTGATCATTTTGGGGTGAAATCCTGGCTCTGTGAAAATCTTTGGCAACACTCTCATTGGCTCCAGTGAAAAGAGGTTTCACCCTTAATTTCTGAGACCATTTCCCCACCTACAAAACAAACGTAAAATTTACCTACCTCACAAGGGTGTTGTCCGCTTTAATTCATTGATTTTTATGAAGGGCTTTGAATGAATGAATGAAGTGAGTAAAAAATAAACATATTAGCTTTGGTCCAGAAGCTCTTCTGGATTTAACCCCAGATACACCAGACGATTACAAATATATTTGCCCTGTATGTTCGGGTTCCTGTGTGAACTCTGTTAGTTTTGACTGGTTCTGAAGAAAGTCATCCAGGAAACTGGAGTAATCTTGTAAGCTGCTTGCAATTCTGTCCTTAAAACTTAAAATCCTTCCCCCTTTCCTGCCATATACTCCAATGACTCTCCTTACACTGCTGCTCTCTTTCTTCAGGACAGCGGGTACGTTGTTTGGAGAAGGATTTCGTGCCTTTGTAACAGACTGGGATAAAGTTACAGCCACGGTAAGTTGTGGACATATCTTTTGGAAAATAGATAAGTTATTTACAAACCTGACTTCGTATTTTTTCTCCTTGTCCCTGGTAATGTTAAAAATTCTGGGTTAGAAACTAAGAGCTGACTTTCCGAGATAGACGCCATCAACTTAAAACCATATTTCTGTCTGCAAGTCTGCCTCCAATTAACATGCAAGGTTATAATTATTACAAGAGTAGACAAAAATGAAAACTTTTCCCATTTACTTTGTACATGTTACAGCACTTTATGTACTGTCATTTTCACTTTTCTCCTGCATTCAATTTCCCCTGCCTGTTGGTTTAGTGGGTCTTTCATCCAGCAACAGCAGAGAGGAGAAATTATTTTAAAAATGAGACTATTGTCTTTAAACCAAGAAGCTGACAGTCACAAGGACAAGTAGAGCATCTGATATTACTAACTCACTTTCTGAAATTGACTAGATTACAAAGTGACTTTTTTGTTAGCTTTTTCATCAGTAGTAGACACTGACAGTTCCATTTTTCAGTAAAAACACAGCCCTCACTTTATTCTCTTGCAATGGAATCACAGATATCTCTACTTATTTTACTCCCCTTTTGTTTGGTAGAACATTGCAGTTCATTTAATAGTGTTGATTAAGAACTCCAGTGCATTCTTCCTGTTCTGTTCTCACCTTTGGGAAAGAGAAGAGCCTGTCTTGGTGTCTTGTCGGTGGCCCTGTAATAAAATTGGAAGTGACTCTTCAAGGTGGGATGGAAAGAGTATCATGAATGCATTAAGGTGTAGCTGCAAATAGGGGGAACAAGTTAAGCTTATGCCCTCTTTACTCTAGGCTGGACAACAAAGATCCAAAAGGGGTTTTTGGAGTGAAGGGAGTTTCTGCTTGTTTTTTAATGTTCAAAATATAGGCCGGGGTCTAGCCTGGAAAACTAAGATGACAGAGGGAAAAACTGCCCTTTTCTGGCTGTCAGTGACTTGAACGACAGGGCTTCCTCCTCTTCCCTTGGGACACCGCTCCTCTTCCAACCAGATCTGTGTTCAGAATCATTCTGATTCACCCTAAACGTCTTTTCCTTCATTTTCTTCCCCTTCATTGAGGTTCATACAGCACTTTGGAGGGGTAATCGGCATATATATGCCAAGCATTGATCACTAGAGGCGCACTGGGTCTTACCATTTGAGCTGTGGATGAGAGTCATGAGAAGCTTTCTGGGCAACTAAGCAGTTTATTAGGAAGGGTTTCTTTTCTGTGCATTGTACAGTAGAAATACAAATTATGCTGTTAAACACCTGCTAACGGTTAATCCTTCTCTCTTCTCCTCCTTATCGTGGCTCCATTATTTTTGCTACCAACCTCCTCTTACGAAAAAATACATACTAATTTTTGCACTGCCCCTCTAGGTTTGTCCTGCCTGCTTCTCACCTCTGCCTGTTGGTTTTATAAAACCAGGTGCAGTGGGAAACTGAATAGTGGTCTAATCCAAAAACCTATGTTAGTCTTTGGATCAGGACCCACAGACGCAGTTGGGTACGAGTCTAACACTCACTGGAGAATACTATGGGAAGCCTTGGCTTTTACAATTGAGGGTTTTTTGGCTTTTCCATCACAATGTATTTTTGGTTCTGAAAAACAAACTCGTCTATTAAACCAAGCTATATATCCGGCAAGACTCAACTATCACGCAGTACGTGCACCATGCAGGCACCAAAGGAAATCAGTAAAAACTCCACTCTCTTAGAGATTAGTGAGACTACTAGGGCTTCCACCTGTTTGCATTCTTGCACCTTATGTGTACATTTAGTATCTAGCAATCCAGGCTCTGAGCAAGAGCTTGAGGATAGAATTTATACGGTGAAGTGTGCAGCCAGGTTTTGGTGGCTTTCTGAACAGATTTGGATAATCAGCGTTTCATGGTTACAGCGACTTGATTGTATGTGAACATGTTGCTCTCATCTTGAACAGGTCACTGGGGCAGAAGAAAGTTCTGATGTTAGGCTGCAAATACCCGCTTTGATTTGCAAAAGGCGAATCAGAAAAACTTAACAAAAGAGACATTTGTTTTTTATTTTCCTGGTCTAGTCTGCTGGCAGCAGAGTGGCTATTGAACGTGTTACTTCAGTTCCTACAGTACATAGGCTTAGTTATGTATTTGTACCACTAGGTGGCATTACTGACAATGGTCGAGAACCACCTAAATGCAGTAATGTTTACTCAGAAGTAGCTTTATGACAGCAGTGCTGTTGGTAGAACAATGCTGAAGTGTCACGGCTTCCATTATAGTGCAGTCTAATTGCAGAGACTTCATTATTTGGCTGTTGGGAGGAGAAAAGCACTAGGTTTAAAATTGTTAATGAACTCTCAGCCAGGGGGCGAACTTTTTTCTTTAAATCTTTGCCTTTGGATTTAACCGTTTCAGAGGTTTGTGCTTTAACTCAAATGACTCTTAAACTTTAAACATTTAATTTTAAAAATCAAAGGAACACTTGAGGCTTTGGTTGATCTAGCACTCGAGTCGTGTTGAATAAGGACGTGCATGATGCTCTGGTCATCTCAGCAGTTTTCTTTGTATTGGTGTATTTCTGTCTAACTCTACATGGCACCGCAGACACCCTCGTTAGACCCTGGGCTGAAAATCTACAGAGAATGTTTAAGAAGCTGTATGTTTCTGCAAAGGAATTTTACGAAGCAGATTGGGTTAATTCCTGCCTTGTTGTATGACACACATTGCTGCCACTTATCTTGGAAAGTCATCTGCGATTTACACAGTAGCTGAACTTTCAAGATCAGTGCTGATGTACGCAGTGCACCAGAAAGCAGGATTGAGCCTTTGGTGTTGCATGCATGAAAGCTGCATTGTGCAGCTTATTGTGTAAGGAATCTGCATGCTAAAGTTCCCAAGGACACAGACTAAGTCCTCAGTGTGTCTGCTCAAATAAATGACTAGGTGGAGCTGTTTTCCTATGAATATTACTCTTATGCCTGCCATGCAGAAATAATTTACACATAAAATAAATCCCAAGTTAATGTTAATGTTCCTTACTTTTTCTGTTATGCCTCGATATTGCAGCATGCCTAATATATATAGTAACTTCACTAAATGAGCTTGCAGCTTCTGCAATTTCAAAACAAAAGCTGCTAGGAGCTGGTCCAAAGACCCTTGAAATTGATGGAAAGATTCCTATTTACTTCAGTGGGGTTTGATCAGTCCTGAAGCATTTAGCAGAGTTCCTTTTCCGAGCTTGTTGACATTAGCATTAAAAGGACCCTTTCAGACTAACAATCTTGTAAGATGTCCTTTGCTGTGGTGACAATTATTTTATCGAAGCAGAAATAATTTTAGAAGCTGAATTAATCATCAGCCATTCGTTCTGTTTACCCTTCGCATTTTACTCAGCTCGCACTGCAAGATGAGAGCGGTCAGTGTCTCTCTGGGTCTCCTGCACTAGCACCAAGTTGTCACGCTTGGGGTTACAACACCATCCAGGGGAGTGGTTAAATCCAGAAATAGTTTTTCACTGACATCTTTAAAAATTGTGGGAACAGTTTAATATTAAAGCACAATAACAAAAACCCTTTGCTCTTAGCATTTTGGCTCTAACTTACCCAAACACTGCTTTAAACCTGATTTGTGTGTTTTAATGCATTGTGAAAAGCTCACTTTGGACACTTTCAGCTTTTGCCTTACCCAACATCTTGTCTAATGCATATTGCTTTGTATTAGCTAAGATCTGCAAGATACCAGCACCAACAAGGTGCCGTATCCGAGGTCCAGCTACTGAGGCCGTATTAGGTTTGGCTGGAAACTTGCTGTTGTATGTTTACCTACCTGTTTTTTGTTTTGTTTTTTCAAAATGTGATACATATTTATAAGAGATACTGATTTATAAACCATACCGGTGTTCTCTTTAGGCACCGGCACAGTTTTATGTTAACTCACCAGTTAGATAGGACTGCTGTCCATCAAACATTCTTCCTTACCCAGCCCATCAGGCCTCCACTCTCATCTACTTTGCCCCTCTTTATCTAGCTAGTACAGGTAACAATAGCAGTGTAGATGGGGCGGTATGGGCAACCAGCGTACAACATAAGAATGGCCGTACTGGGTCAGACCAAAGGTCCGTCTACCTCAGTATCCTGTCTTCCAACAGTGCCAGGTGCCCCATAGGGAATGAACAGAACAGGTAATCAAGTGATCCGTCCCCTGTCGCTCATTCCCAGCTTCCCAAGTCAGCTGGGATCCTGGGTACGTACTTGGGTTGCTGGCCCGTGGTGAAGCCCATGCTGCCACGGCTACACTGCTATTGTTACCAGTGCTAGCTAGATGGAAGTTAGCCTGGGTATGCCTGTCCGTGCTATGGTCACACCTTCAAGTGCAGTGTAGACATACCCTCCTTCTTTCCTATGGTGAGAGTGGAACCATGAAAGCAACGGCATGACCGCAGCTGCATCTTAAGGTCTCTTCTCCAGCCCAGAGCAGAGGGGGTAGCCATGTGAATGGCCATGACACCTCCAGGATGAGCATGGATGGGGCAGTCATCTGTGATGTGTCTGACAGTTGGCACCACGCCACAGTCACAGTTCGGCGATTTCCTCACTTTCCATCCATGGAGTAAGTATGCGCATCCTCCACGTCGGGTGCAGATACGGTTTAGAGCTGTCCATACGCGCCGTGGGGAGGAGAAGTCCGACACTTGCATAGTTGGGTTGTCAATGAGATTTTTGTTTGGTATCTCGGCAGCTGCCCAGGTTTCAGGCCATCTTCTGCGAATATCCTTATCTTCTGCAAGGAGGGCTGTGGTGTGAGACCAGAAGGGTTTTCTTGATTTTTAGTCAGTGGTGAGGGGAGTGTTTTAGATCAGTGGTGCTCAACTAGGGCCCCCAGGGGTCTGCGAGCAGGTTTCAGGGGGGCCGCCAAGCAGGGCCAGCATTAGACTCACTGGGGCCCAGGGCAGAAGGCTGAAGCCCCACCGCATGGAGCTGAAGTCTGGGACCCTGAGCCCCACCACCCGGAGCTGAAGCCAAAGCCTGAGCAATGTAGCTTTGTGGGGGACCCTGTGGCATGGGGCCCCAGGCAGTTGCCCTGCTTGCTAACCCCTAACTGGTCCTGGCTTTTATATGCAGAAAACCAATTATTGTGGCACAGGAGTTTTGGAGGGGGCATGTTGGAGGGGGCTCAGAAAGAAAAAGGTTGAGACCCCCTGTTTTAGGTCATGGTGGAGCGGTAGTGTGGTATTTTCCATGATCTCTATGTGCTCTCTGGCATACCCTAATGGTCATTGAACTCTGCCTCTGGAACACTGAGTTCCAAACTCAAGGGCTCTACATTCCTTCCCCCTGCTCCAAAGTGCAAGTTTGCTGGGTTAGTGAATTCTCAAAGTACCCAGTGGCCACATGGAGTGAGTCGAGTCACTGACCTACTTCCATAATGAACTGAAAAGACATTGGTAACCCACTTTCCTGCCTAGCTCCTCGCTAGCTCCGGAGCAGGTAGGAGGCTTGATGAAGACACTGCCTCCCTTCTAGTTTCTTTCTGAGGGAGTAAGCTCTGCCCTCTAGGGACTCTCAGCATCTCTGGGAATAACAGGAGATGCAGCACGAAAGCTGATTTTAATTTGCTATTTTAAGCTACAGCTTTTTAAGGCCGCTGCAAGACATTCTTCATTCTCCCTCTGAGCTCTGATGTCCTGCTTCCCTTACACTCCTTATTCGCCCTGCTTGCTGTCAAGATCTTGTGTGTCTGCCACCATTCCTCCAGCTGAAGACGACTGGGTGGGGCTCTCATTGGTGCCACTCTTAAACTGTCCAGAGAGGTTGCTGTAGAGGACCCCATGGGGATATGCTCAGTCCTGAAGCCTGGAAGGGAGTCAAGGCTTAACCATCTCTGAAGATTTTCTTGTTTCCGTTATAATAACGGCATCTGTAAGCTTCTCATCTTACTGCTGTGTTGCTGTCACTTTAATAAATGCAGTGTCAAGGCTGGGTCAGGAAGCCCTGCTTTTTGTCCTGTACAGTTATGCAGAATGATGCTCAGCCATTTTTACTTTCTCCCTGGAAGTCGTGGCGGTAGCATACAGTAGCATTAATAGCGCAACTTTAGCACAAAGCCATTGGGTGATATGTATAGGGGACACTTTCTATTTATGTGGGAACTGGTGGAGGAGTCTGGAAGGACTCAAGCCCCGAGACTCTTCTGTTCAGAGTCCCCTCAACCCCCCCACCCCCCCAAGCCCCTATATAGTCCTGTGTATGTTTATTCATGTTAAGGATTTTGCTCAGGCTAAAGTTGACCTTGAAACAAAATTGGTGGAGTCATCTGTTGAAGAAATTCCTACTTAAAATTTGTTACAACCTCTTGAATGAATTTTTACAGAAGCTTTTTTGAGGCCATATTTTCCTTTCCATCACAGAGCCGCAAGCCTGTCAAGTGCTTGAAGTCCCATTGCATTTGCTGGAGTAAATTGTGGCTTAAAACTGCACAGTGCCACTTACACAGCATGAATGCAGGGCAGCCTGTTCCTGTTGCCATGAAGTTTCCTCTTTAGAATGTTACAAACTGAGCAACATGTCCTGATTTGTAATTTTGAGAAGATACTTTTAGTAGCCCAGCTTGTTAAAATGGACACCTTGCTTGAAAGCCATTTCCACCGTCTGTTCCTCCCTCCCGTTTTATACACAGAGGCTCCTGCGTGGGCTGGTACAAAGGACACATTGTACGGCCACCCCAGTGAAAGCGAGACATGCTTTGAGTGAATCCCTTTGTAGAATGTAGGCTGCATCTGGAGCCTTCAGATCATTTTAAAACTTGCTGTCTGGTGCTTTCAGCTTACAAATTCCTGATCCAGAAACCTCTGCTTTATTGCAGCCTTTGTGCAAAATAACAAGCTCTTGCGTTGTGAACTTGGAGTTTTAAGCTAAACTGTTTATTTCCTCTCAAGCACTCACACCTGTATTTTCTGCCACTTGGAAATCTATGGTAGCAGGATTTGAGGAGTCGGGGTGGGTTGGGAGAGAGAATCAGCCTATCTTGTATCTCAGGGTTTCCCTGACCTAGCCCTGTGTTCTGAGGCCTACTGGCTACCTGCCCCTCCTTATGTGCAATCCCAATGGTTCTACTCAGCTGATTGATGCAGGATATTGTCAGGGATCTCTGTTCTGGAATTCACTTTCCCTGCAGGTCCAAGAGAGCAAGACGGTTTGTTGTTTTTGGGTTGTCACTTACTCAGGCCTTTGTGAGGCATTTGGATACCTTGATGATAGCGACATTATAAGAACGTGAATAGAATTGGAGGGGTTGGATTTAGTGAGTGGGAATGTGGGAGCCTGGACTAATGGTTTGAGATTTCTCTGGGTTTGGGTTTTTTATTTTATCTGTCCATCCCAAAGCTCTGGTGGTGCATATCTTATATTGCAGGTGTGTAATAGTGAAATTCAAGTCTGATATCTCTCTGGCAGGTCTTATTTTCATTTTTGCAGCCTATAATAGTGACTTAACCGAGTTCTGTGATGCACTAATAATAATTGCCATGTGTCAAAGTAGAAGATCTGTGCCTGAGGTCACGTGTTATGGTCTAGATATTGGTTGTGGGTAGAGCCTCTTTACAGAGGGGTTGCTGGAAAAGGCAACGGGTTTCTCGCCTTCCCTTGTGGATTCCTTCCAACACATCTGTAAATTGAGATAAATTGAATGCTGAGGTCCTCCCGCTATTTTATGAATCTGAGGTTATTTTGAGCCCTCCAGGCCTGTTACACACACTTAAAGTGAGTAAAATTAAATGGTGTTCATATTCTATTTGCCCTTGAGCCCTTGGTTTGACCTTGTCATTCACTTTGAGAAAAGTCGTGTGTTTGCTGGCTCTAAAAGCAATTGCTGCCTCCTGCTTTTTTCCCCTCTCTAGCTGGAGCTGCTTTGGTTTGAATCACCAGCATCTGGCTGTAAGTTAAACATTAAGCTAATTATTCTGTAAACTAATTGTGCTGTTGGGTTCTGGAGCACAGAGCTTGTTACATTTTTCTGGTGTGGTTTGCAGAACTGGCCTTTTCCTCCTGCCTATTCTCCAAACATCTTTCTTTCCAAACTCAAAGCAGTAACCTTTTAAGAACATCAGAATGGCCATACTGGGTCAGACCAATGTTCCATCTAGCCCAGTATCTAGTTTTCCAGTAGTGGCCAGTGCCAGATGGTTCAGAGGGAATGAACAGAGAAATTTATTGAGTGATCCATACCCTGTCATCCAATCCCAGCTTCTGCAGTCAGAGGTTTAGGGACACCCAGAGTATAGTGTTGCATCCCTAACCATTGTGCCTAATAGCCATTGATGGACCTATCCTTCATGAATGTATTTAATTCTTTTTTGAACCCAATTATACTTTTGGCCTTCACAACATCCCCTGGCAACAAGTTCCATGGTTGATTGTGCATTGTGTGAAGAAGTACTTCCTTATGTTTGTTTTAAACCTGCTGCCTATTAATTTTATTGTGTTGACCCCTGGTTCGTGTGTTATGTGAAGGGGTAAATAACACTTCCTTATTCACTTTCTCCACATCATTCATGATTTTATAGGTCACTATCATATCCCCCGCCCCCTTAGTCATCTCTTTTCTAAGCTAAACAATCCAAGTCTTTGTAATTGCTTCTCATACGGAAGCTGCTCCATAGCCCTAAACCATTTTTGTTTTGATTGTTTTCCAATATGCATTACTTTGCACTTATCAGCACTGAATTTCATCTGCTATTTTGTTGCCCTGTCACCCAGTTTTGTAAGGTCCTTTTGTAACTCTTCGTCGTCAGCTTTGGACTTCACTGTCTTGAGTAATTTTGCGTCGTCTGCAAATTTTTCCACATCACTGTTTACCCCTTTTTCGAGATAGTTTATGAATACAGACGCTCCCCAACTTACGCAAGCGTTCTGTTCCGGAACGCCTTGCGTAACTCAAATTTTGCGTAAGTTGGAAATGTATACCCGGCCATTATGCCAAAAAAACAAAAACAAAAAAACTCCTATTTCTAGTTTACGGAACTTTTTCCATAAGTGCGGATTTGCGTAAGTCGGGTTTGCGTAACCCGGGGGGCGTCTGTATGTTGAGTAGCACTGGTCCCAGTACAGATCCTTTACGGACCCTGCTATTTTTCTCTCTCCATTGTGAAAACTGACTGTTTATTCTTACCCTTTGTTTCCTATCTTTTAACCAGTTACTGATCCATGAGAGGACATTCCCTCTTATCCCATGACAGCTTACTTTGCATAAGAGCCTTTGGTGAGGGACCTTGTCAAAGTCTTTCTTAAAGTCTAAGTACACTGTATCCACTGGATCACCCTTGTCCACATCTTTTTTTGACATCCTCAAGAATTCTGACAGATAGGTGAGGCATGATTTCCCTTTACAGAAGTCATGTTGACTGTTCCCCAGCTTACCGTGTTCAACTGTGTGTGTGATAATTCTGTGCTTAACTGTAGTATCAACCAGTTAGCCTGGTACTGAAGTTAGACTTACAGGCTTGTAATTGCCAGGATCGCCTCTGGAGCCTTTTTTAAAAATCGGTGTTACATTAACTATCTGCCAGCCATCTGGTACAGAGGCTGATTTAAGCGATAGGTTATGTACCTCAGTTAATAGTTCTGCAATTTCATCTCAGTTCCTCCAGAACTCTTGGGTGAATACGATCTGGTCCTGGTGACTTATTACTGTTCATTTTATCTCAAATCCTCCCGTGTTAATACCTCAATCTGGAACAGTTCCTCAGATTTGTCACCCACACCTGATCCATTCTCTTTAGGTATCTCCCTCACATCCTCTGCAGTGAAGACTGATGCAAAGAATTCATTTAGCTTTTCTGCAGCAGCCTTCTTTTCCTTGAGTGCTTCTTCAATCATCCCGTGGCCCGTTTGGCAGGCTTTCTGCTTGTGATACACTTTTTAAAAAAAATTGCTGTTAGTTTGTGTGCCTTTTACCGTAAGGTGAGCTGTTCCTAAAATACACTATGTAATGGTGATTAATCTTCTGCTTCCATAGGACCTTCCACCCCAAAGTACTTCATGGATTATATGCATAGGCAGGTGTCAACCCCAGTTCACAGCCTACTATCTAACTGGAAGGGGAAGGGAATTCTGGCCAGGGACACTGAGCCAAACCCCAGCTCTTACAAAAACCATTACTGTCTATCCAGGTGTGTGCGCGCTCTCCCCTCTCCTCCGTGGCACTCACTTTACCTACCTCAACCGGATGAACCGCAGTCAACCCTCCGGAGACATGAACCTTCAAGGTCTCTTTTAACCAGCAGTGCTCTGTAGTAGTTTGGAAGGAAAAAGGCAGATCCAACATGCAACGCCACCATGTTGTCAAGTGCATAGATCAGGAAACTCTGAGATTTGGTTTCTATTTCTGACTGGGCCACTGACTCCATGTTAAGGTCTAGCGCCATGAAAGCGGGACAGTAGCCATCTTTGCAGAGGGCTTTGAGGCCTGAAAGGTGATCGGAGTGTCAAGTCGTAATAATCTGGTGGAGAGTTCTTAGTTAATCTTTAACGTTAACTCTTAAATTGGCAACCTTTATACACCTTGGAACGATTCCTATTCAAGGCACAGCCTTGGCAGCCCGAAGAGTCAGTGTGCATTGTGGCAGAATTTCCACTTGCTGTAATTAACAGTGCATATGATTTTCAGTGGAGAAGATCCTGCACGTGTCATGGCAGATGGAACTTGGGGGCAGAGCAACTGTTGGGGCTTACATGACAAGGAATGCCAAACAACGTTGCCTAAATAAAGGGTTTTGGAAGCCTTCAAGTGCTTTACATCTCTGGGGGCAAGGAGACATGCCCATACACATTGAAGTCTTGTTTGAAGTCTTGCTGTTCTAATCTGTCCCACTTGGAAGCATTATTCTTAGCAACTTACCAGAATGCCCTTCGTGTTGTCTGAAAGGCAGCTGGCCTTACTCTGTCTGACAGGCAACTAGTGCAGAGTAGCTGCCAGCAGGGTTGCTTAGTTTAGTACAAGTTAACCTCAGCATTGTTGAACTGGACACCAGCTGTAACCCGAGGGGAAGTCTCGGGTCTTTCTGCTTCACTTGCTTATTGGTGGGGATATTTTGTGCCCTGTGCTTTCTGAGAACTGTGGTTTTTAACATGATGATTATAACTTCCAAGGTGGTTTCAGTTTTGAAGCTAGTCTTGGGTTCTGAGTGGCTGTTTTCTGTCTGCTGTGCTTCCCCCACCTCCAGCCAGGTGTAGTCTCTGCCAATCCTTGATTGCAGCTGGAGGCTGAGCCTTTGCTGCCATCGTATCAGTTCCCTGCTAGTCTTCCACTCACTAGGTCCTTTTTAAAATGCAGCTCACAGCCCACCTCTGTTGCAGTTCCCCATACTGACACTTACGAGTCCCAGGGCCACCTGTATCTTCAGCCCCATCTACTCATGCCTAGTTGTAACATGTCCGTGTTCTGATGCTGTGCACTCTGAAATGGTTGTATCCGTGATGCATTATGATGACACATTCTCTAATTCCATGCACTGCTTCAGCTGATCACATTTGCCTATTTCATGTTCTTTTCAGGGAAGGTGGGAGTCAATGTATTTGAACTGTTACCATGCAAAAAATTCCCCCTCCTATTTTCATGCTTACTTCTACCAAGCCTGTTCTTTTAAATCAGATGCTTAATATTAAATATGGGAGTAGCCTGCAGAAGCAGAATTTTAACTTTTCTCCACATTCATGACCATGGACAGTTCTTCCCCCGTCACCGCCACCTTCTGCACTGTAGGTGCTGTAACAGCCCTGTTCTAGTAAGGGGCTGTGTAGGTTGAATGTAGAACTACATTCTATTCAGTCTCAACCTCACCTCAGCCTTTCTTATTTCAACCAAACTACCACTGAAGTCAACGAGTGGGTCTCCCAGAAAGAATAGGCAGCTAATTTGAATCAGGCCCTAAGCAAACTGGGCTGGTGAGGCTGATATGAATCTGATGCAGAGAACACTACTGAAAATTGCAATTTCAGTTACATTAGGGCTGTAAGAGGAGACTTTCTGACGAACCACAGCTGTAAACTTTCTTCCACTGTCTTTGAAATGGTATCCTGGCAGATCCTATGAGTTGAGCTGCAAGATCCCTGAGCTTTTCAGTGTAGATAGCGCACACCCCATATTTACAGACAGTGGTATGTGTCTTCTGCCTAGAACTAAGGGAAATGTTCTTTGATCTAAACTGACTGTTGCAGAGGGAAGGAGGGTAGCCTTCAGATGCTGGTTAAACAGAGCTCAGAGGCACTGCACTGGAGCCTGAACCAAAGTTTCTCTGGATGTAATGCTTCTGCTGAAGCACACTCAGGCCAGCCATCCCCATTTCCCTGTACTCCTGAAAAATGCCCTGACCAGACTATAATGGGCAGAAGCCCCTGAGCCACGAGAGAGACAGGGCTGCTGTGAATCCCCCTAGCAGGTCGAACATGTTCATTTTGGATGCATTTCCCCAGAAATCTTAGATGCCAAAGATAAATGGAGTATAGCAGGGCTCCATATATTATTCATTTACAGTCTTTGATATGAAAAAGTGAACAGGCACTTAAAGTCAGCTAGGAATAATGTTTAGAGCTTCCTGTCCTTTTTGAAATAAGAGCAGCGTTAGAGTTGTAGGTAAACCCTGTAATACCAAGAGTTTCCAATGTGGTTAATCACAATGGAAATGGTCTTGATTAACTGAAACTGCTGTCCCAGGTAATTTGATTCCTCCTCCCCACACACACTATTGCGTTTGGATAATCAAGGTGGTACTGGATTGGGTTTTCAGCCCTCTTCATGTATGTATTAGCCCTTCCTAAAAATGTTGCGGTATTCTGTACAGAATGCTATGCTAATACTACTTCAGTGTGCATGGTTTTACTGTAGTGTGTTTATAATGGATTATGTTTATAAGGGTCATTAGACTGAACAGCTCTAGTGGCAAACTTAATCGCAGCTCACTGATCTGCAGCACTGCATGGTAATGTGGATGTAGGTCCGTGCTACTGAACAGTAATACCAGTAGATGAGTGTGTCTTGCCGTTTAGTATTGGGAGCTCGACTATGTTAAGTGTGATAGGACTAGAGTGATGCATAGCTGGTGAAAATCTAAAGAGCTGTCACTGAATGAATCAATATAATCAGGTAATCATAATCAGGGCTTTGGAGTGGAGCCCAGAGCTGGAGCGCGGAGCAGCTCTGGAGCAGTGGAGCTGCAGGTTTTTGCCTGGAGCTGGAGCGGAGCCGGAGCACAGATCCCAAGCCCTGATCACAATGCTTATGTTTTGGGCTTAAAAAGTTCTCTGGTCATTGGGCCAAAACAAGAACAACAGGGCAAGATGAGTTTCCTCCTCTCCTCCTCAGTGGCACTCACTCTATCTACCTCCGCAGTCTCCAAACAAAATTTTATGGTTTTCTCCAAAAAGATGCTGCACACCACACACCTGTCCACGTCAGGACATCATTTTTACCGTCTCTCTGATTAACTCTGTCCCTTTGTTTTTATAACACCTCTGTATCGGCCTGTCTGTCCAGAGGCCATTAATCGTCTGATTAGTAAGTGATACCAAAAGGGCTCTGAGCCACCATCGGTTGTAAACCCTCAAGTTGCTCTTCACTTACATGGCATTTACAGTGCAGTTAGTGTAAAAGGTCTAGCTGGCGTGGCTAGGGACTTTAGCACCTACCAGATTTCTATGCACTATAGAGATGAGGAGTCTGGTCCTGCTGACAAGGAACCTTGAAAAGAGCAGTCCTAAGAAGGGCGGGCAGCTAATATGTAACTTTCTAGCTCCTTGCCTTTTTTCCTTGCACCCCTGTTTCCTGAATTGTTGGTATCTCCCGTCATATTTTATGTGCTATCTCTGACCTCATTTTGACAGGTGATGAATTGCGTGTGTATGTTCATCTGAAAACCGCTGCCCTTAGCCCTCAGTAGCAAGCAGAATTCAGACATTTGTCATAGCCTCTTCATCCCAAGAAGTAGTTTCTGGGGGGGGCACCAGCACAGCACACAGTTGCATTCTTGTCCAGAGGAGACTTAAAAATAACTCACCCCACGGTATAGTAATGCTGCCATACTCTAGAGAGCTGGGAGCCAAGCTTCCCCTAAGGGAAATACTCGTTTGACCAGGTTTGGTTTGAAAAGGTTCAGCCCTGAAATTATAGGAGTGCAGATGAATTATTAGTCTTGTGGTTCTATGATGGTGGATATTTCTGCCTTCCCGAAATTCCTGTGCAGTTTTGGTTGGATACACTACTCCCCTCCTAGACTTTTGTTTCATGTTGCTATGTGCTGATATATGGTTCCACCCCAGGGTTACTGCATTTCAGTGGTGGGTGAAGTGATTTGTGTATATGGGTCAAGATTTTCAAAAGTGGCTTTAATTTTGGGTGCCCAACTTGACGCACTTGAAAGGGGCCAGATTTTCAACCTGTATGCTCAGCGTTTCCTAAAAGTCAGGCCATTTTAAGGAGACTCATACAGGACACTCAGAACCATAGTTCGTTAAAACAGCTAAGGATTCTGTTGGCTGGAAGATCATTGTTCCCTCATGCAGTAATGCTCCAGGAACACCATGGGGCTGTGACACTTTCCCCAGATTGGTCCATAAGTGAGTAATTTAAGGAGACTTTAAAATCTAGAAATAGGACTAGCTTTCTGCAGCACAACTCTGACCCCCTTTCTCTCCCCCTTTGTGCCACATTGGCGCCTGTGGTGTTTGGAATTTGTCGTTTTTCCTGTTCAAAGCATTTTGCTGCACAGTAACTAGTGGGGTTTTCTCTGCACTCAATTCATGTAGTAATTATTGGTTTTAAGAGTTCAGCTGGACACTAAAATGGCTGTTGAAGGAAGTTTATTTACAGGCTGCTTGTCAAAGCAGCTGCTGATGGTGTTAAAACGGCCTATGGGTAACTCACCTTACTGAGTGAAGCTTTCTTCCTGGCAGCTTTCCTGGTGGGGGCAGTTCATCCTAATTAAAGCTGGTTTCATTTAGAGCAAATAAAGCCAAATTGGTTGGAAGAGGGATTGGTTGGCAGAGATGGGGAGGGTGAAGCAGGCACCACTTCTCCATCCTGTTTGCCCCCTCGTGCCTCCCTGGACTGTTGCCAAGGGGATTGGGATTAAAGGTAAAATGCAGAGCCTTCAGTGTTCTATCACTCAGGGCTGTGTGGCTTTGGCACAGTAGTTTGCTGGTCGTTGTAAAGACTGGGGTTAAAGATTTGTATAGCAAACTCGGAGCAGGCCAATAATCAGCTGTTGACTGGCAGCTTGAATGCAGAAGCAGAGAACCTCTGCATCTAAGGATAAAGGAGATGCCCCAACCCCCCACCCTTTGAAAGGAAGGGAATGGAAGAAGGGGAAGGATTTTTGTGACTATCCCAAAATTATTTTACAGGGGCCATGAGGGAGAGGTGCTCGATCTAACCCGGCAACCCTAGTCTGCAGCTGTACCTTCACTTAGTTCAGCATGCAATGATTCAGAATTGTGGCTGTGGTAAAGTGACATTGAATTTGGCAGTTCCATGCTTACCTGCTTCTGGTGCGATTTCAAGCCATATCCGCTCCCTTCACTGACGGGTTTTTCTCCTGTCAACCGCTCTGGGTAATCCTGTCCACATGAGGGAACAGCCTGGTGTTGGCCCATGCGTAGCTGAGGGGCTGCTAAATAGAGGAGATATGGGGCACTTGGGCTTTTCCCCTTTGTTTCCTTAAATTGGATTTTTCTTAACTTGAAAACTGGGAGCCTGATCTCTAATGTGCCTTTTGGGAAGCTCAGTCTGAGCTTCTGGGAACTGTCCTCTACCATACAGCTCTCCAACTGCCACCAAAGCAGTACCAATCAAAGACCGACAGCAGAGTATGGTGTGCTGATGGGACGTGGCCTCCGTAGGATAAAGTGCTGAAATATTAAAGCACCTTCCTTTCCTGAGAGCTCTGTTCAGAATAACACACATCAAGGATTTTTTTCCAGCCGACCAAGCTGCCCTCGTGCCACTAGCAAACGTTCACTCATCTGTAACCTCGTTTTGTTTCCTTTAACCAAATTTTCCACCATCGGTAGGAAGCACTCTGTGAAAGAGCCAAGCTGTGAAGCTGGCCTCGACGGCCCCTTTGGTCAAGGGAGGTTACTGCCAGTGGGAGCCTCGGTCATTCTGGGATTTACTCTGATTTCCCAGCTGTGCTCAGAGTTTCTCCTCTATGGAAATCCTTCTCAAGTATTTAAAGGAACTTGCTCAGATTTATTTATTTTTTTAAATCCTCTTGTCTTGCAAGTAACATTCTAAATGATTGAAACTGGGGCTGGAACATTTTCAAAATGTGTTAGGCGCTTCATGGAACAAATGAAGGGCACCCGTACCCTAGCCTGAAGAACTTGCAGCCCAGTGCACTCTTAGGTTGGGCAATGGAGAGAGACGGGTCTGTTTCTTTTCTGTTTACAGTGAGTTTCTAACACTGTTGCAGTACGTGCAAACCTTACCGGTGGTCTAAGAGAACGTCCATGCACACTTTTATGGAAACAGTTCTGTTGGTCTTCAGGTTTTGTGGCTGCTTGTTTTTCAGTTAAACCTACATGTGGGGCCAGATTTGACATAGATTATTAATTGGTGATTTTGTGATGGTCAAGGATGCCCTGTCCATTAATTCAAAGGAAGGACCACTGAAAAATCCCTTCTTAATACAGAGCAATCACATACTGGTAGTTATTAGAGGTGCACTTTACTTTCTGTACACTAGCACATAAATATGAATCCGATCATTACTCTACAATTCATAGAATACACAAAGATAAACAGAATTAGCAACTAATGCAGCTTGAGGATGCATTTAATTTTCCGTTTTGTTTGTCAAAATTTTGATTAACCAAGTCGGAAACAAAACAGATTATTTTGCATCTACCTCCATTATAACACCGTTCCGTTTACAGTGTGAGATGCATAGATCTGTGCTTTAACACCCTTCCACCAGGATGCAGGTGGACAAGCCCTCCATACAGCCTTGAGTGTCACCTGCCAATAGGAGAGACTCCAGTTTGTCATTCTAGCATTGCCTTGCAAAGGAAGTTGATCAGAATCTTCCCCTCTTCTCCAGGTGGCAGGTCTGACCCTGCTGGCAGTGGGGATTTACACGGCCAAGAACGCTACTGGGGTTGCAGGGCGGTACATAGAAGCTCGTCTGGGCAAGCCCTCCCTGGTGCGAGAGACCTCGCGCATTACTGTCCTGGAGGCACTCAAGCATCCCATCAAGGTAAATGCCTTCTTTCCTTTGGCTCGCTGTTAGCTGGACACAGCTTGTGCTAGTCCTGCTCTAGGGGACTGGCAGTGCGATGTCGAGAACCCCACACTTAGTGCTCATATTTGCATAATGTGTTTGGTTTTTAATGAATTTCTCCTTCTCAGGTTGGCAAGCGTCTTACCAGCAAGGCTCAAGATGCTCTTGAAGGAGTTGTTCTCAGCGTGAGTACCGGCTTTTGCTATCTCAAACCAGCCAGGATCTTGGTGTCTAAATATCAAAGGTTCTCTCCTTGCTTTCATTTTAAATTCTGTTACAGTTCAGTAATACTGGAAATGTAGCACTCTTGGAGCACCCAGAGTGTAATAAGCTTCCATGTTCAGCATGGAACACATTAAACACCCTGCTAAACTTTGATCCCTCTGTACAGAGCAGTTGGAAGTCTTAGGTCAGCGTGATTTTTCTCCTTAGTCAGCATGTTAATGTGGCAATATAGTCTGTCCAAATTCTACATGTCGTCTCTAATCTGTGAACTGTTACTGCTCTGACATCCACAGTTAGGCCAGAGAACCAAGGAACATATGCCTTTGACTTTGAACACCATCTGAATGGCTATCAATCCACTCATCAGGACTGACTTTGCACATTTGTTTCTGAATTTAATTTCTTAATATCAGGTGAATTAAAGGGCTTTTTTTCGAGACTGTTACCACAAAACAAAAGTGTCTGTAGGAATATCTGCCTCTGTATTTCTCAGAATGTAAGAATATGTATAAGAAATTCATTCACTCCCACTTACATGGAAGATTTATTACTACCAATAGTTTTGCTTCTAACTTGGCTTGTTACATCCCTTCCCCCTCTCGTCCCTTCTTGTAGGTAATTCATGGAAAATAAGCTCCTAGAGCATCCATAGTAGGGTAGATTCTGAAATGTTCATATCCATTATCGGTCCCCAAAATTATTATTCTTAGCTAAAGCTTTGCTCATTGTGGCTTGAATTTGAAGGAATTATAACTTGAAATACAATAAATCCTGAAGCAGGAGGAGGAACTACTCAAGTCCAAGCCAATAAGCTGCAGCAATTCAGGCTAAGAACTCATCAGACCTGAGACTCCAACCCTGCTCTCTGCAGACAGTATTGACAGCCATCTGCCTATACCAGTGTGTGACGCAGAGACCAGCTCTGGGTATCTGATATGTTGTCTGTTTCCCAAACTTTACTTTTCTCCTCTTGCAGCCCAAGCTGGAGGAGCGGGTGAGAGACATTGCCATAGCAACACGAAATACAAGAAACAACAAAAGTTTGTACAGGAATATCCTTATGTATGGCCCGCCTGGTACTGGGAAGACTCTCTTTGCCAAGGTAAGGCCCTGCCAAGATCCTGACGGCCCAGCTGTTGTGGATTTTCAAGGAATACCCTACAATGTTATAACTAGACCTCTCTGGGCTGCAAGCAACTGCTGTAGCTTTGCCGAGCCCTGATGTTTGTTTGTGTGTGTAGTGGGGTTCTGGGGCGCTGAGGGAGGAAGAAGGGGCATCTACCTTATAGCGCTGTGCTCTGTGCTCCAGGCTAGCCAGTCCAGTGGCTTGAATTCTAGTGTTCAGCCTAGAGAGAGAAATTGTTCCCTCTGGATTGGCTGATGGCATGAAACAGCCTGTGTGCGCCACTTGGCAGACATGACTTGTGAAATGCCAACGCGAGCCCTGGTATCTCATTTCCGCCTCTGTTAATCACATTTGACTCATAAGCAGGGGCTATCCTGTTGCTTATTAACTCATAGGGGGAGGGAGCAGGAGGGCTGGATAAGTAGGAATTGTTCTGTGTGTGCTTCTCTCTTATGTAGTGTGGATTTGACTCTGACAAACAGCACACAACTTTCACGCAGAAGTTCTGAGAGGTGGAAAGGCCTCATTTAACTTAGATAATGGATTTCACTTTTGCTCTCGAAGCCCCAGAAAAAGCTTTCGCCCAACCCTGATAGCTGTTGGCTTATGACCCAATGCAGGAAAGTTTAGATACCTTCCAAACTTTTTTTTTTAATGTGTTGTTCTAATTCAGGATATTCTTATCCATATAAACATCCAGTCCTTCCTGAATCCTGCTATACTCTTGGGCTCAGTGATCTCTTGTGGCAATGAGTTCCACAGGCCAATCGTGGTGTGGAAAAGTCATTCCTTTTCAGTCTTGAATTTGCCACCTTTTTTCATTGACTTATTCCTGTGTTAAGAGCATCCATGTTGTGAAAAGCATTGTATGGGTCATGGAGACTGAATTAGCATCTTGCCTCTCGAGGCTAGCCCTCAGGTTTGGAGTTGACATATTGATGGAAAAGAGGAGATGTTATGTCTTGAACTGTCTCCACCCTTGCTGACCGGCTGTTTGTAGAAACAAAAGCTTTCAAGGATTCCTGAGAACCTTTCACAAGCATTACATTTAGTTGCAGGGAGAGGCAGCATTATCGCAGCTAGAGCTGTGCTTTCATTAGCCTGTTACACCACCAGATAGTCCATTACTCCTGTTTGGATCGTCTGTCTCTCTTGAATAACAGTGGTGGTGGCACACAATATGTTGTATGGCACTGAATCTACACCCTGCTGCCAGCCAGAATTCACCAGCCCCTCGGTGCAGAGACCCCATGCACTTACTCATTCTTTGGTCTTTAGGCGGTGGTGTGGAGCACAGCTGACGCTCAGGTCTTACACAGGCGTGCTACAACTAAAATACGGGTGGATAGCTACTGAGTGGGGGAGCTGCAGCACAGGCTTTGTAAACCTTCCTAAATAGCAAAGTGAGATGCTGCCAGTACCATAGGAAATTAGCTACTGTTAGAATTCATCTGCTCATCTGAACATCAATGGTGTAAAGTCTAATTATGGATCAGCTGACTTGACCTCTGAGAAGAACAAGTGTAGACCAAACATGACTCTAGTGTAAAGGGACATAGGCTACCGGCATCATTATTTAACAATTTGATGGGAGGAAAGCATCAGTTTCTTGTGATTTACTCTAAGGAAATATGTCCTGCTCTTGTTGGTCTCTTGCCATCCCAAGCATCTGTGCTCCCATGAATGGGAGGTGGGGAGAGAAGTCTGCACCCCACCTTGATGGTCACTTCCCCATTACGCCCTCCTGCATATTTTCTTTGAGCACGTGTGTATGGCAGTGTGTGCTGTCGGGCCCCGCTTGTACTCGGGGACACCATCCCTGGGAATTCAGTGCCCCCTTGGGCTTTCCAGTACTTAAAAAACTGGTGGCCAAATAAGGAAAGTCAGAGGACTCTGCAGGCTACTGAACTCTCAGGGCTGCTCCTTCTGTTGTAGAAATGTGCTCTCCAAACCAGGTCTGATGTCCGTGTGGAATCATGCCTAGATTTTGTGATTTTTAAAATATTGAAATGTGTGTGTTTTTTCCCTGTTCGGATACAATTCTTAAGGTATTAAATGAGTCTTCTAGTTTCAGTGTCCTGTAATTTTCGTCACCTTATTCTCCCCAACAAGAGTGGAAGGCACTGGTCAGTTAAGATGGCTGTCCTTGAAAAGTGCGAGCTAATTAGCCCTGGACACGGAAGTCCACTCTGCACAGGACAGATACAGCCCAACCAGCAGCAGTGGCTGTTTGCCCGCACTGCCTCATTGATCTCCTTCAATCCTGGCCTCTAGCGGCCACTGGATTTCTGTTTCCATAGCCCATTTGATCACTGGCCAGTTGTGGTGGCATGGATGGCTTTTGTGATGTGGCTACTGATCCACCAGGAAAGAGGCTGAAAACCACTGACTTGTCCCACAGCATCAGCATTAGCATTCAGATAGGCTTTAACAGAAAACAAAGCAGCTACATGGACTCGGTCTTCAGTGAACACTAAAAGATGGCAGCGTGGAGCAACGTGACAGGGTTTTCTGCCTCCTGCAGTGTAGGGTTCCATGGGTCAACAGTCTGTTAAGTAGCTGTGCCGGATGGCAGGATGTGAACACCGGAGATGTGGCTCTGAGCTCCCAGCACTGTCAGCCTGATTCAGAACACTTTTAACATTTAGCAGCAGGAGCTGGGTGATTTTAATGGACAAAGCAAAGCTTTTTTCCCCTGCCTCCTGCCGCCCAGCAATTAATTGGTCCTGTTCAGCTAAGCATGTTTCACTGGAGATGGGAAGATGTTAATGGCGTATGTAGCTGTGGCTGCACAAACTGGCTTGTTCACTTTGACCTTCAGACAACTTCCCTTTAGCTGATTCGGCAGAACTGGGTGGCAAGGACTGCGCTGGCGATTTGGTTCTTTTCTCAGTCCAGCCTGCTGGCCACGGCAGGGCTCCATCAAGCTGCTCCTGGCTACCACCTCCTGATGCGGGGCACAGGGGAGGAAGAGGCTCTCTACTTCTTTCCTACACTCACCTGAGCCCAGAGGTGTGTGTGGAACAGACGGTTGCTCATGCTTATGCCTCCTGCAAAATGTTTATTGTGACAAAGTTCCTGTGTGTTGGGGCAGATGGAACCCTCGACCAAGCCCTCTACGGCTCTGACACGGGCAGTTGCAGGCTAAATCCCCACTGGCATCCTGTAGTCAGGTAGAGGGGATGTTTAAATTGGGAGTTAATGTCATTGTCTTTAAATCATGAGTTGAGGACTTCGGGAACACAGCCAGAGGTTAGGGGTCTGTCAGGAGTGGGTGGGTGAGGTTCTGTGGCCTGTAATGTGCAGGAGGTCAGACTTAGATGATCATGATGGTCCCTTCTGGTTTTAAAGTCTATTGCTCCAAAGCTGGGGGGACAAAGGGAGGTTCTTCTGGTGCTATAATTCCACCCTGCGACGACACAGCGTCCTAAGCAACTCCATTTGGCATGAAGCCATGCTCCATAAACATTGTCTCTGCGTCCTGTCAAACCCACCTGATGGATCAGCTGGCATTCTGCACAAGCACAGCAGATTTTCTTACTTTCAGGTTTATGGGAGAAATTCCCGGCCCACTCCAAAGGCTTCTTTATGAAACCCTTTACTTGGCAGTCACCAGATCAATGACTTGAGTCAGGCTTTAAAAACAGCCTCCAAAAGGGAAGGCAAAGTTCCATAATTTAGGCTGAATGCTAGAGAAGTTAAATAATCAACAACAATCCAGGTTTTTAACTCCATCAGCAAATAGAGAAATGCAGAGCTTCGTCCCTTCTTGTTTGTATCACTCTAACCCCTAAAAGACCTAGTTGAGATTAGGGCCCCATCTTGTTGCACAGACAGGCAAGAAACAGTCCGTGCCCTGCAGAGTTTACAGTCGAAACAAACAATGCAGAGAAAGGGATACAGAGTGTAATCAGAAGGTGGGAAACTGAGGCTCAGAAAGGTTAAATGAGTTGCCCAAGGGGAGGGAGTCTGGTGTCCTGTTTTTAAAAAACATGGATGTCAAATTGGAAGGGGTTCAGAAGAGCTACGAGAATTATTTGAATTCTGGAAAATCTGCTTTACAGCTGAGAAACAGAAGAAGCTCAATCTATGTAGTTTCTCCAAGAGAGAGAAATGACTTGATCAAGATGTATAAATACTTAAATGAGAAGAATTTTTTGTGTCTCTAATCTAGCAGACAAAGGCATAACATGATCCCCGGTTTGGAAGCTGATGCTAGATACATTCAGGCTACAATTAAAGTGTAAATTTTTAACAGGCAGGGGTAATAACCATTGGAACAGCCCACATCACTCGGTCTTTAACTCAAGACGAGATGTCTTTCTAAGATATGTGCTCCAGCTCAAGCAAAAATTAGGGACTTGATGCAGAAATCATTGGGTGGAATTCTCTGGCCTGTGCTGTGAAGGAGGTCAGACTATAGGATTATAGTGGTCCCTTCTGTGCCTTAAAATTTGTGAATCTGGATGTCCTGAGTCTGCCTGCAAGGTTATCCAGTCTTCCTTCCCCTTAAAATATGCTAACGTGCCCCTCTGTGATTTGAGAGCGTGGTTTAATACAACTTGTACTTTCATTTTTCATCAGCACAGTAATTCGCAAGCATTAATACTCTCAACCAGGTGAGGGGGCGGTATTCTGAGGATTTTACAGATGGGCAAATGAGGTGGAGAGGCTCTGACATATCCCAAGCCATAGAATGTCAGTAATTTAACACCCTCTTGCCACCTCATTGCTCTGTGCTCTTGAATAGTGAATGAGAACATCTTAATCACCACTCACACCCTCTTTTCTCTTCCCTCTTTATTTTCCAGAAATTAGCCATGCATTCAGGCATGGATTATGCCATCATGACAGGTGGCGATGTTGCCCCCATGGGGCGGGAAGGAGTTACTGCCATGCACAAAGTCTTTGACTGGGCTAACACAAGTAAGAGAGGGTAAGTAGGAGTTCCTCTGGCATCTGAGCTTTGCATAGATCCTTTACCTTGCATGGGGGACCTAGTGGAATGGGAGCACGTAATGACCAGGCATTTGTGAATCATAGGGTATGTCTGTACTTCAGTCACAAGGTGTGATTGCAACTTGAATGGACATACCCGAGCAAGCTTTAATCTAGCTAGCCTGGATCCTAGGCCAGTAAAGCTGAGGCAGCAGGAGCTTCAGTGAGCACTGTACAAGCCTGCCCAGGACCGCGGGTAATTCCTCATGGGGCTAGCCTGTGCTGAGGCTTTGCTGCTCCAGGACCTGAGCTGTTTAGATTAAAGCTAGCTCAGATACGTCTACTTGAGCTGCCGTCACACCCTGTGATTGCCCTAGAGATGTACCCACAGATGCTTCTGGGTAGAAACTGTAATGGAACAGGGGTTGCGTTAGCCATCCCCTATCATACCTTTTAATACTGACCTGCAATGGGGTGCCCTCTTCGGCTGCTTAATGATGTATAAAGGGCTGAAAAAGTTCTTCCCCTCCTGGCCCCCACTCATGGAAAAAGAATGTTCTGCTTGCTCTTTACCTGAGACTTCTCAGGGTTGTCAGCGCTTGCCTCCCCTGGTCCTATCTGGGTGTTTTCATAGAGGAATGGAGAACTGGAATGGCAGCTCTCTCATTTCCCAGTTGAAGAGGTGGGAGTGGTAAATCCCGGAGAACTTTTCTCCTAAGTGCGTCAGTGGTTGGAATTAAATAAATGTTAACAAAAATTGAGACATGACCAGGTTTTAAAGAGCCTGTCTAATAATGCCCCCCCCCCTTCCTGTTGCTCAGGTTTCAGGCTGTTGGGGTGTCATGATCCTCCTGCTTGTCTGGTTAGTTCTCCAATGAGCTTCCAGCAAAACCAGGGTATTCTATTCTTGATGTTTGTAACAATCCATTCAAACACATTGACATTCATCAAGAAGCAAAGCACAAACACTCTCTGCCTTTTCAAGACCCCTTTAAAACAAACACTCTGGAGTGGTTCTTTCATTCAGACTAAATCCCCCCTCTTGAGTCTTGAGAGAGGACCTAGCTAAGCTATTTGTGGTGATGTGAATTGCTTCATGCGAGCTGCAGGACAGCATGAAGCTGATACCACCCTTCTATGTGCACCCTTGTCCCCTCCCAGGCATATTAAAATCTAATAGAGGGCTGGGAGCCATCTCATTTTGCTCCTATGCTACTTTGCAGGATGTATGGAGAGGGCTAATGGGTGATTTATGTGCCCTGTTATTGGTTCAGACAGACATTCTCTTGCAGTGTCCATATTGATACTCTGGTGCGTTCATCACCAAAATGTTTTAATTTGCTCCTAAAAGTTGCTATTTAAAGCTTGCAAAATAAACTTCCTTTGGAAGAGTTTGCAGCCTCCATTTTGAGGAGCTGGAAGGCAGAAGGCATACAGTTTTTAAGAAAATAGACTGGCATAGATGTGAAGTTACTCCACTGCATACAGTGTGCTGGAAAACTGGCCATCTGAGAGAGGGCTGGAGGAACCTCAGGCTGCTTTCCATAGGTTTGGATCATTTTTCCTACTGTCAGTAGGCAGCTACTGTTCTGGAAAGGGGACGGGGGGTGTCAGGGGGAGAGGAGAGATGAGGTTTCCACCTCTAACACAGACTCCCTGTCAGAACACCACATTTCACAGCACTAGTTGGTCTGGAATTTGAACTTGCACACTTGATCTATCTCAAGGCTGCACCCCAGAAATAGTAAATGGAAAGGTTCCAGAGATGTATCCGTGCATGTTCTTGGAGCAGCGCTCACAAGCTTTTAAACAGTTTCCATCCGGTGACATGCGTTGCCTTTCAGAGTTGTAGTTTAGCTGTTGCCTCCGCTAAGCTGCCAGTATTTGGAGGCAGGGGCAGAGGCAACTCTTAAGAAACTGTTCTGGTGGGAAAGAGCAGCTGAGACGATTTCCAGGGAAGCTGGAGTTGGGTAAAAGGTTTTTGTTTTTTTTCCAAAAAGGCACTTGGATCACTTGAAAGGAAGCAATATCTGTTGTGTTAGATAGATGAGAACATAATACATTGGCCTCCTCTCTTTACCCTGCGGGGACCAGAAATCTTGGGTTACCAAGGCATTTATTTTTCTGAATTATTCATTGGCTTTACCTGGAGGAATGAATAAATAATAAAACCATTATTTCCAGCTGTATGTTCAAAAAAATTAATAAAGAAGGGGGATGGGGAAAATACCACTAGCTAGTGGGGGAAATTTTTATTCCATGGCTGTGACCCAAAAGTCACATTGGTAAAATAACAGCAGCCGTAGCCATGGAATTTTTATATGGACTATACTGTCACCGGGGCCTGTTGTGTTTTTGGGTTTCTGCCTAGTGCCCTGAGCTGTGCATTTACTTAGTGTACAGATGCTAAAAGAGCACCTACCCTACTTAATTCCTTGAACATCACTCAAGTGCAGCTGTACAATTTAGGATTATCCACTCCCACTAAACCATGCGACTCGGACCCCCACCAGCTGTTCCCCACACCCTCCTGTTTTCAAACATCTGGAGAAAAAAAGATAAGCTTTGCAATGTGCCCTGAAAGTTCTCCAACTCAGGCTATTTCTGAGCAATGGGGGACAAATTCTAAAGCTAGGGGACCCCGCCAACAGCCCCTCCCCATATACACTGGTGGAGCTTCAGCTTAGACACCTCTGATGATTAGGTCTGGGGAAAGAGGAGCCCTAAGCCAGTTAGGGTGCTCTAGATCATTTGCCTTCTTCCCTTGCTGTATCTGTCTCCCTGTGTCTCTACTTGTTTTGTTTTTTTCCCTTCACAGCCTCTTGCTGTTTGTAGATGAAGCAGATGCATTCCTACGGAAGAGGGCAACAGTAAGTGCTTTTCCCTGCAACCCCCATCTGTGTGTGGCAGGGGTCGGTCACTCAGCCAGCAGCTTTCTCGATTAACCCGACTAGTTAGCCTCGACAGGCAAAAATGATTAAAACTGGCAGGTGCCCTACTGCTTACATCATTAAGAGACTTGGAGAGGAGAAATTACCCTCTTGCAGCTGTGTGGGGCAAACATTGCTCAAGATTGACTTGGGAATTTGTTCCTTCCTCCATCGAGCAGTGGGAGGTGGGTAGCGTGAGCTGTAGCGTTGGACAGCTTGCAGGTGGCTGGGTGGTAGGAGAGAAAATGAGGAATTAAAATGACAGGAGGCAGCGGAAACATGGTCCCACTTTTCACTGCTGTGCCCCTGCAGCTGTGTTTTTTACCCTAGCAAGTGGCTGACTTGGACTCTTGTCAGAGCTGAGTTGTTTTCCACAGCACTAACAAAGCTGCGCCAAAAAAAGCCACACATTCCTTTTTGCCTGTTTAAGAACAATTCCTGGTGCTGTGCGTTGAAGGCAAATCTCATCTTGCCCCTAGGCCCAGCACTCAGAATCCAAGTGATCTGTTTAAAGAGTTTTCACATCCAGCCCTGGAGAAACCATATTAATACATATGCAAGGGAATCCTTTTCTCATTGCAGCTTTTTATTTCCTTCCTTTCAAGTACCTAGATAGAAAGTGAAAGCTTCCCTTTGACATATTATTCAGCCAAAGGCAGCATGGTCCAGTGGATAGAGCACTGTATTGGGAGCCACGAGACTTGGGTTCTATTCCTGGCTTTGCCACTGGTCTGCTTGGTAACCTTGAGCAAGTCACTTCACATCTGTGTTTTCTCCTTCCCACTCTGTCTTGAATAGGTAGACTGTAAGCTCTTCAGGGCAGGCACTCACTGTATGTGTACAGTGCCTAGCATAAGGGGCCCTGATTTCTTGCAGGGCCTATAAGCACTACCATAACAACAGAAAAATCACCATTTATATTTGCAAAGGTTGCAGCCCATCCTTGACCACCAGGTGAGTGACCCTCCTCTGAAATGTATCTTTGCAGGAGAAAATCAGTGAAGACCTAAGAGCGACATTGAATGCATTTCTGCACAGGACGGGACAGCACAGCAACAAGTAAGAACCCAGTCTCTGTAGTGCAATAACTCATGTTCAGTAAAAGCAGGCAGAAGTCTCTCTAGCATTTTTGCCTGGTGCCAGGGTATACAAGTTGAGATGGTCATTGGAAGTTAGACCTTTGATCTCCTCCATCAAGAGATACAAAAATCTATACTGAGCAAACTGAGTGACTTACTGCATCTTAAAAATAACATAAAAATTCGGTCACCTGCTTCTCTTTCCTTGGAGACAGAAAAGAAGCTTGTAAGTGTAGTGCACGAGTGGAGACTCCAGTTTTTCAAACTTGGAGGCTCTTTGAGTGCCCCAGGAAGTGGTTGAAGGGAGCCTGTACAGACCTCGTTGTAATATCCGGTACAAGAGACTGAGCAGTCCTTATCCTTGCAGATACTACCTAGGGCTCTGTTTTAGCACTTGAGGTGCATTGCGCAGCCTTCACTGAAACGGGTAAGGGCAGTATATGGGTCTGTAGATCGCCTTGAAGGAAGCAGAAGCACAGACTTTCCCCTTCTTGGGCAGTTAGCATTTCTGCTAAACCAGTCCAGTCTGGATTCCTGGACGTCCGGGTCACTAAAGCAGGTGGTAGGCTTGCATTCGGGTGTGTGTTTGAACCCTTTTAACAGGACTCCCTGGTGCCTGTTTGACCTGCAGCTCTTTCACTGTTCTAGTGCCCCCTCTGACCATGTGCCCGAGGGGTGAGCATCTCTCTCGTGTGCCTAAAGCTGGCCCTGTTCTCACTTCTGAGCAAGCTGTCTAGTGGATTCAGTATATTTGTACTCTCTACTGTAAATACACTTAGGAAACCCAGAGCTGTTCTCTAAGAGCCTGTCAGGTACGTCCACAAACGCAGATTATTGTTTGGTGTTCTTGTCAAATACGTGTGCATATGAATTGTCTTGGCTGTCATTCATCTTGTGCCCAGTTTCTGTGTAGTCAGCATTTCCTGCCCGGAGAGCACCGCTTAGCTTAATGGGAATCATTTCCCTGTGATCATCATGGTCACATGAAGATGATTTTTTCCCCCTTTAAAGTAATTTTTTACTTGGTTCTTTGCCAAGTCTGCTTGATGATAAAATTTCTCCTTTTATAAAGGAGCCAAGTCAAAAATCGCCATCTCCTTTCTCAGTGCGGGGAGGTCAGATGCCCAGTGATTAAAACGTAATGAAGGACATAGATAACGAACTGCACATTGTTATGGTAACGCTGTGTGATTGGTTCAGGACACTAGCTGGAGTTTTTCTCCCAGAGGCACTCCCAGGACTCTCATTCGCACCGATGAGAGCCTATAGTCTGCCAAGTTTATTGTTTATGTATGTTGGTCACCCTTAAACTTTTCAGTTGCCTTAGAAGGGTGGGAATGTGGCCCACTGCATAGGGCACTGAAGCACAAGACATGAAAGCTGGGTTCTGTTCCTGGCTCTCTTTGGTCTTGGACAATTCCTGTGCCTCGGTTTCCCCAGCTGTAAATGGAGATAATGATTCTTGTCCTCTTTTTCTGAAGCACTTTGAAAAGCTCTAGCAACGCAAAGAATTTAAGCACAACTAGTCATAAGAATTAACCAGGGCTACCTCAGGATTTCCCAGAGGTATGGCAGTAGAATGAACACTGCACATACTGAGTGGGTGTAATGTTGTTTTAAAGCAAACCTGCAAAGATTTAAAGGGTGACAACTGATCAAATCTAGCCATCAGGTCACTTAACAGAACTGTCTTTTACCCTATGCCCTGCCAAAGCAATTGAGCTCAGCAAGGGAGCTCTGCCAGAAGAAGCCCCAGGACTCAGGATTAATAGAGTGTGTTGCAGCTCAAGATTTATCGTAGCTATTTCCTATCTTTCCTCCCAAGGAGTGAAGCGCTTTGCAAACCTTATGGCTCACGATTCCAAGGATAAACTGAAGCCTGGCGTCAGAGTCACAATCACACTGCGATCCAGCGGCAGGCGGGGAATGGTTCATACCAACCCCTTGCTCTAGCTCCCTTTTTGAGGTGCATTGGGCAGAGCTCTGGAGAAGCTTCTTCCAGTGCTTGCTGGTCCCGTGCTCCAATCCAAATGGCCAGCTCCTCATTTTGATGAATACTTAATTCGCCCATGACTCCTGCAGTGAACCATTCTAGGAAAGCGAACGTCTCCTGTTGATTTTGTGCACTGCTTAATTTTCAGAGATTCTCACTGCAGCTTTTTTAGAGAAGTCCTCCCTGCCAGCGATATATGGGGATTTTGTTCGGTAACTCTAGTACCCCATGTAAATACACCAGTGTCAGTGGGACCCTGAGGAGTTCTGTTACGTAGCAGGAACTGCCTTCAATGAGTGCTAGGTTTTATGTAGCCGATCTTCGCTTCCCCAAAGGACGTATTGGGAAATCTCAATGTTGGGTACCTGTTACTAACATCTCCAAGCGACTTCCTCCACTCCCTTCTCTCGAGCTGTCTCACATAATCTTCCCCCTCGCCAAGGAAACACCTTTGTCTAGGAAGGCCCAGCTGTGCTTCCACCATGGCTCAGGGGAATGCCAGTGTGACTTTTGGGCCAGAGAAGTGATCTTTACAAATAAATGTGAAGAACATGGCCCCCGGCAGGCCTGGATTTCAACAAGCGGCAAGAGGGTCAATATTCCAATAGCTGCTGTTAAAAGCCCATTTCAAATTATACTGCACCATTAAGCCAGTAGCATCAATTAATGCACTAAAGCGAAATTGGCATGGGGAGAGCACATCATCACAAAGCGAAAAAGCAGCCGCTCTGTTTTCAAAATGCAAATTGGGAAGCGACCAGAAAGGGAGGGAGAGGGCAAGA
The DNA here is from genome assembly GCF_028017835.1 of Emys orbicularis. NCBI lineage: Eukaryota > Metazoa > Chordata > Testudines > Emydidae > Emys > Emys orbicularis. The sequence goes on from NC_088704.1 coordinate 16,863,055, forward strand.
GCGGGGTAGGTAGCTGGAGCAGTGTGCTGGGGCAAGAGGAGGGTCAGGTCAGCCTGCCCATTCTTGGACACCTGCTTCCCTTAGGTGCGCTGGAAAGGCTGGGCTCTCCCAGGATGTTCGCACTGAAGGAAACACCGTCTAGCATTACCCAGCTTTAAATCAAAAGCAGTTTCCCTGCCACTTGCAGTCTCCCTGCTGTTAAATGTTTCCATCTTTTAAAAGGAATTAGTGTGCCTGCAAACTGCTGGCTTCTGGGCCCTAGAGACCCAAATCCTCCTGTCACAAAACGCGTGCAGCCCCAGCAGTGCAAGCCTTCCTTGTGTGCCATTCCCAGTGTCACTCCCCTCGTGCAAGGGGGCGCGCCTACTGCCAAGATGGCTCTGTTCAGTCCTTGGGGCTTCCACTGAAAGGGCCAGCAAGGGCTTTTTGTGGGGTGGACATGCGCGCACTGGGAACTGGACTGAGGCTGCCCCCCCCAGCTTGTTTCATTTAAGCCACCAGACTGCTGCTAGAGGGTAAGAGCTTTCAGGTGTGATGGAATCTGTCCCCTTGCCAGACCGGGGCCTGTCTCTTGCTTTGGCTCGTACAGGAGATATTGGTGGTGGTCTTGGGGGGGGCTCATGCTCCAGCCAGCTGCTTCTGCACTGATGCGACAAGCCTCTTTCCAGCCCGCATCCGTCACTGTGATAGCGATGCCAATACCACTTTCCGCATTGCGAGTAGACCTTCCCTGGAGCATTAGATAGTGGGAGAAGATGGGCTTGGGGAGCTTGAAGGAAGAAAGATTACCGCACGTGGGCTCTGTATGGTGTGCAGATCTCTGGGCCATAGCAGTCATGAGTCATCGTATTGGATCTGCATCCATGGGTGTCTTTCTCACTGATCTCACCTCCTGTCTCTTCCTTCCTCCCCCCTCCCCCCCGCGTCCAGGTTTATGCTTGTTTTAGCAAGCAACCAGCCCGAGCAGTTTGACTGGGCCATCAACGACCGAATCGATGAAATGGTGAACTTTGACCTACCGCAACTACAAGAGCGGGAGCGTCTGGTGAGGATGTATTTTGATAAGCACGTCTTGAAGCCTGCCACAGAGAGGAAACAGTAAGTATCCTATCCTCAGAGCAGTGGGGTCATTGAAGGTTTTGTCCTTGTCATAGAAAAGCTCTTCCTTGATAAACATCACTGGAGACCAAAGCCCTCTTCCCAGCCAATTGTGCCTATTGGTCTGAAGGTGGATTCCTCTGGGCTTCAGTAGTGTTTGTGCTGCGTAATGACCATTAGGCTTCCTTTGCCATCATTCGAGAGTGTCCCCTGCTCTTCAACAGAATTGGGGTAAGGGACGGGTAACATACCCTGGTGACAGTGATTAGGCTGCTGGTGTGCAGACACCACTGGGGAAAATGCTGACCAGTATTGCCTCATTTCCTTGTACTCCACCGTCTGTCTGTCTGTAGCCATCTGTTGTGTCTTGTCTTAGACTTAGGTTGTAAGGTCCTTGGGACAGGGACCATCGTTTTGTTTTGTTTGTACAGCACCTTGCACAATGAGGTCCATGACTGGGACATATAAGTGCTATGATAATAGGGGATACTCTGTCTTTGGCATCCCAAGTCTCACTCCTGTTGGGTTCATTTTAAAGCAGTATCACTTGCTTTTAGTGACACACAGTGCAATGCATGTTAAAATCAGGCCGAGAAGATGTAACTTCAAGTTTTGGTGGGCTTGGGGCATATCCCAGTCTGTCAGAGTTCTTCTCCCTATTTTCCTCCCAGAATAAGCATCTCTTGTTAGTGACTACAATCAGGAGATAATTAGAGAAGGGGGAAATGGGGCAAAGTGAAGGCAGAAGAAATATTTCCTAGGCATTGACTTAATTTCGAGTGTGCCCTCTGCTATCTTAAGAAGTTGATTCCAGTCTTCGTTTGCTAGCCAAACATTTATACTTCATTAAACTGTGGGGTTTGTGTCTTTATCCACTTCTGAGAGTTGCAGGGGGAATAGTGAGCTGCAGACTCCCTATTGTGAAATACCCATATTGCAGTTTGCACGCATTGCTCCTAGAATATAACTTGCTTCCAGAACACTTCTCGTTCAGCGTCTAATTCATAGTTACACAATGTCTTATTCCTAGCGGCTCCTCTGAGAATCTCCCCTCTTTGCCCTTCTTACTGCAGTCATGGGGGCGGGAGTCAGCATGCTACGGACTGGGGTAAACTGGGGCTTGGAGACAGTCAATCACACAGGATGCCAGTGGCAGAGCTGGGGGTAGAACCCAGGTCTCTTGATTCCTAGTCCTCTGCGCACTTTGTATTGAGCTGTCTTTTGTCCTTCCGGCGCCCAGCCCACAAATGGGCTAGAGATTCAGCCTCACGGCAAATCCCCCTTTTTTCTTATTGCTTATGAAACGCTGGAACATTTGGCTTAGACCTCATGAAGAGAAGTGGAAATTTTGCCAGCAAGAGGGGAAACGCTAATTAATGAGAGAAGAGCTGATGACCAGCTGTGACAATCAAGAGTTCACTGGGGGGCCAGTTTGAGCCTTTGTTTCCTAATTTCCAAAATAGAGCTGCTGCTGGGAGATAAAATTGCTCGAGTATTGATTGTTGACCAGTGCAGCAGCCACCTCTCCGTTATTTTCAGCCAGTTCCTGGCCCCTTTGCCGGACTCCACTCCCTCAGTTCAGGATGCCCGTGGCCTAATTAACATTCTCGGCAGGAGTCTAAATCAGGCCAGAAGTCTCCCATTGCCTTTGGGAGCCCACCACAGAGGGCTGTGGCTAGCATTAGTCCATGTGCTATTCCTGATCCCGGTGACAGTGAATGTCTCCCCTTTTTGGGGACACAAGCACCCCCAGGCATGCATTCATGCGCTGGCCTATCTCTGTTTCCATTGACTTAAATGGACGCAAGAGCACTTTTCAAAATCCCATCCTCCATTTTTTTTTTTTTTTTTTCCTCCTGATGTTACTGCATGGAAACTAATGCTTGTGCTTCTGACCTTTAGGCGTCTAAAGCTGGCCGAGTTTGACTACGGGGCAAAGTGTTCTGAGATTGCCAAGTTGACGGAGGGCATGTCTGGCCGAGAGATCTCCCAACTCGCCGTGGCGTGGCAGGTAAGCTAGAAGTTGAAGACTGGCATTCTTGGGTGGCTTTTCTTTTTTAAGGAAGGGCTCAACCCAAGTCCATGCTCGAGCGATCAGCTGATGGCAGCTTTACATTTGCGCTAGTGAAATCTCAAATCCTGCCTTTCACATAGAACGTGGGTTGTAGCCCACGAAAGCTTATGCTCTAATAAATTTGTTAGTCTCTAAAGTGCCACAAGTACTCCTGTTATTTAAACTACACTCAGACAGCATGGCTGAAATGCAGCCAGCTCTGGGGTGGATGGCATCAGTCAGCCAGTACCCAGCACACTGCACAGCAGTCACAGAAGGGACACTTACAATAAGCCATTCCCACCTCAACAGCCTGTCAGTTTTTGCATTTCCCTGTGACATTTTAACCCCTCTTGCTGTGTTCTGGGTGTCCTGCAATTGGTTTATCAATACCTGACTTGGAGAAAACTGGCTCAGTAAGGAAGCCTACCAGAGCATGATGATAAATGATCCGTGAGCTGAGAGGAGCAGTGCCCAGTCTTGTTCACACTTGCAAAGGCAAGGGAAAAAAGGGCAGATCTCCAGACGGCCCTCCATACAGAGCAGAGTCAGGGCCCGAAGATGCAGGTCTGGCCAGACACTGGTCTCAATAGAGATGGGTGAAGAGGTTTGTCAGGGATGACAAATGGCCCAAATATTGAGGGGCCAGATTCAGACCTGGTGGAAGCAGATGCAGAGACTTCACTGGAATTACACCCCTTACAGCAGTCAGGAAACAGGTACCCAAGACAGAGCAGGCAGAGTCAGAAAACTATCCGCCTAATGTTTGGTAGCTGTTCCGAAAGCAAAGCAAATACTGCGGTATCCAGGCAGCTTAGAGCCCAAATACGAGATCGTTGAGATGCTGTACAGAGGGCTGATGGTTATCCAGGATCTGGGGTGTCGTACAAGAAGCATATTGAACAGAGTGGAAAGACAGGTGCTGGGGAGACAGCTTTGGTCTCTGCTAGTGGATTTCTAAGTTATTGTTAAAAATTTGAAAATATCTAGTTCATAAGCAGCTATCAGGCAAGTGATGGTGGCTTGTTCTGACATTCTTGCCTCGGGGTGTGAGGGTCCAGGTAGTAGGGGCTGGGCGTGCGTCTGGATTTTTGACATGTGAAAAGTAGCTTTGCTGTCAGTTTTCTGTAGCTCACAAAGACAGCGAAGTGCTTTGTGGATTGTGGCCCCTCCCTCAGACCCCAGTTGTGCTTCCCGGCATCCAACAGAGCACTGCTTTCCTGGTCAGCTCCGCTTATGGGGTCTGGGGATCCACCCAAAGTAATGACAGAAAGATGGTGCACTCTGAAGTGGTCTCGTATGATGTGGCTATGCTCTCCCACACGCCAAGCTTACAGCTGAGGGTTATCTAACATTTCTCTCCGCTTCAGTCAAGCGGGAACGTTGGGAGCCTGACATGGCATCCCATAGGATGCAAAGGAGCGCTTGGTCTTGTGGTGAGGCACTGTGGATGCATTTTTCATCGGTGCTCCCTGTGGATGTGGGCTGGAAGCTCAAGTCTTGATCAGTGTTTCCGGAAGGTGGGGTATTTGAGACCCAAGTACTATGTCATGTGTTAGTGCTAGATTGTTTGGTACTCTGGTGAGACCTCTTTGTATTATGGTGGCCTGTTCATTTAGTCTGGAATAAAACTCCTCCTCTTACCTTCTTCAGAGCACTTTTTAGCCTGGAACCAGAACTGGTCCTGAGACACACTTAGAATACAGACCCACACGAAGCACACACGCCAGCCACATTACCTTCTCCCCTTTCCCTCCATCAGAGCTATGACATGGATTACATCTGTGGCTGATTAAAAGAACAACCCCACGGTGATTTGGCTTCAGCTCGATTCCCTCTTCTCGCTTTGCATTCATGAAAGGAGGCCTTGCAGAATTGCTTTTCTCATTAAAACTTAATTCTTCAGCAGCCACAGTGGCATATGCCAGGGTGGTGGCATAGAGCCTGTTGCACATAAGCAGCTCCCCTGACCTTCTGCTGGGTGTAAATTACAGTAGTCAGAGCAGACAGTCTGTTGCTTTTTTACAGCAGGTGCCCCAAAGCAGAACGCAAAATACACACCTGCTGATTTCTGCGTAAATAAATGTTACTGAGCTGCTGGAATAGAGATTGGAACTGGGTATTTTCCTCTGTAGCATTGGTCTCTTGCTGACGATCTGTATTGCTGTGGCTGTTACTGATAATAAGAAGCCTGTGCCGCCTCCGGATCGGTTAGATACACTGAAGTATAGAAGATTGAACAGACTCCTCTAGCTAAATTCTGCACAGTAACTGAAGTCATGATGGATTTACACCTCGGTGGAGAACTCAGGATTTACAATGTTATGGCCGAGAGCAGACTTTGGCCTTTTAATAGTCAATATGCCATGTACAGATTTAAAGTTACTAAAGAAGAGTTATACAACTTCTCTGAAAGTTACACGTAGTTCAAAAAAGAACTAGATAAATTCATGCAGGATAGGTCCATCAGTGGCTATTAGCCACAATGGGCAGAGATGGCTTCCCTAGCCTTTGTTTGCCAGAAGCTGGGAATGGGAGACGGAGGATGGATCACTTGATGATTACCTGTTCTGTTCATTCCCTCTGGGGCACCTGGCATTGTCCGCTGTCAGAAGACAGGATACTGAGCTAGATGGACCTTTGATCTGACCCACTGTGGCCATTCTTATGTTCTTATCTTGCCTGCTAATGCCACGTGAATAGTTGTTCACTTAGATTGTAAGGTCCTGGGGTTATGGGTACATTTTATGCATCTTTAAAGCAAATGCACACTTATGGCCTGGTGGAAATTAATATATACCAGAAATAATGCCATTTATATAGCTTTTATGTTCTGTATTTTTTTTTTCTGTTGCTAAAGACATCCTTAAGAGCAAAGATTCTGCTTTCATGTAAGAATATCTTCTTGTGCTGAAGTCCTAATCTTCTGGTATTGCATAGTGTGCAAATTGGGAAATCAATGAAAGATTATGATTTTGGATTGAGAATAAGCATCAGGGAAAATAAAAACCAGTTACACCTACGTATTCCTGTCCTTCCTGCATATTTAAAACAGAAGGAAAGGAAATGTAATAAATATTTAAGCAGAATTGTTTCCAAATAGACTATTTGTCTGTTTTGCATGAAACACATGGGATTTAATTTCTAATGGTATTTCAAATTAATGGGAAATCTTGGTACAAAATTATTCTTAAAAGATGTTAGAGCAGACTATAAATCATTTTATTATCCATGTCTCTCAGGACACAGATGAAAATGAAAGCACTGAGCTTATTGCCTTATTTCTTTTAGTGCTGGAATACAAGTAAAAGTTAATTTTTATTTTCTAGTGGGGCATTTGCATTCCTTTCCATGTAAGAAGAATCTAGAGGTGTGTTGATTGAGTTGTATATTGAGACAAGCTCACGATCGCCTGATCTATCTTCCTGTCAGTTTGAAGGGCATTTACCTTGAAATTAACCTGAAAGAGCAGATGTTTGCTGACAGCTCTTTAGGAATAAAATGTGGTAGTCTTGAAAACCATTTTAATTGTATGGCAAGAGGAAATCCTCTAATTTCGGTTAGAGAAATTAGTCAAACGGTCACTGTTTCCAATAAAGGTGTTGTGAGCCTGTGCTCACTCTTGTAATAGGGCCAACCCAATTTTATAGTAACACCTAAAAGGAGAGGGTTTGGGTTTTTTTATACTTTCCAGGCCAAATTTTTAGCCTTCAAGTGTATCATTGCATGTCTAATCTGTACACAATTGCTGTGTTTGCAGCCACAAATTGAGTAATAGCATGCGCAAATGAGACAAGTATTGTGCTCATCATGGGGGTGGGGACTGAGGCACAGAGACAGTGATCTGCCCAGGTCTTGTAACTCCCAGGTTCTTCCTCTCTAACTTCATGCACAGTGCAGTCCTGTTGGCTAAACTGTTCCGCTAGGGGTTTAGGATTTGTGGCCTAGTGGCCAGAGCACAGGACTGGGGCTCAGGAGACTTGGGTTCTATTCCCCGCTCTGCAACTGGCCTGCTGGGTGCCCTGCGGCAAGTCACTTCACTTCTCTGTCTGTTTTGCCATCTGTGAAGTGGAGATGATGATCCCAACCTCCATTGTGAAGTCCTTTGCGACCTACTGATGGAAAAACACTGTATAAGATGTAAGTATTTACTATGCTACTTGAGGAATCGGGTATGAAACCTAATCTTGGGAGTCAGGGAATAAATCTCTTCTCCCACTTATCCCTTCATTCCGTCCTTTTACTCAGTCTGTATCCAGCAATCCTCATACTGGCTTTTCCCGCTTCTCTGTAGCTTGGAGGCAGAGATCAAACCTGTGCTCAGCCTGATGGGCTTTTGACCATCTCCTGGGAAATCTTCCCCGAATTCTCTGCCTCCACAAGCTGATAGTATATCAGGAGCTTATTCTTCCCAATATATTAACCGCGGTTTAGAATATAGTCTAACATCAGAATTGCTGAAATTCACAGATAAGGCTGTCTGCCTGCAAAAGCTCATGTCTCAAAATTACTTTTCTAATAGCTTGGCAAAACAGCAGCTGAAATTAACACATCCTTCCCTCTTCACAACTTCGTCTTATGGGTTTTATTTTAAAAGGAAATAAGCTAGATGTGGAATGAGCCAGACTGATGTAAATCTACATCGCTTCAATGGAGTTACACCAGTCTGTCCAGCTGACTTTTATTTAACCCTCAATGCATCTGTTCAGCCTCGCGCCTTTGGAAATAATTTGTACAGACAGCTCTCAGGAGCAGAACTGAGTGTAGGGATTACACAGGGTTGCTAAGCTCAAGCTAGACTCCCCTACACAAGTTATATTGTGGTGTTAATGATGGAAATTCAGAGGAGTGTACTGTATGTGAACAAAAGGGTACCACAGAGCATTGGGTCAAACATAAAGGTTTCAGTATGTATGATCAGATGCCCAGGAGTTTGGGAGGCCGCAAGAGAACCTATAGAATAGCTAGTGAACAACATAACTTGAGGCATTCTCCTTCCCAATGGCAGCGGTTTACGTTTTCGCATTTTGATCTCTGCTGCGCTGCCCTGCCCCCTGTACTGCTCGCACAGAGGTGAGCCCTCTCACACTCACACCATGTGCTGCAGAATCCCACTCCTGCCACCTTCCTGCTGCTGGGGAGACCATCAAAGCTGCAAGATGGGGCTGTTGTTGCACTTGAAAGGGATAACACCCTTCTCCCTGTAAACATGGGAGTCAATTAGCATCGACTCCCTCCATCGCAAATTACCAAAAATGACTTTGTACAGAAATGGCTGCGTGATCATTTCTACTGAGTGAATAACAATTTGCAGTAAACTGGCAATTTACTTAATAAGATTGGAGTGTGGAGCCTGCTGATCGACCTGATGCTGCCATTCTAATTGAAGTTATTTTGTCTCCCAAACCTGCCCCCAGCGCCTGGATTTGGGCACATGGCTGACTGTTACAAGCTATTAGCTCTAGCTTCACTGGTCCTATGTCATTTTCCATTCTCTTTGGAAATCCCCCATAAAAGGGAGTTCCCAAAGCTGGCTGATTGGATCACTTTGGGAGCTGAAAACCAGTGGTGTACTAGGTTAATTTGTCAATAGTTGGCTGCTGTTACAATTTCACATTGCCATGAAGAAATAAAGTGTGTACAAAGTTTCCCATTTTCTCCTTGAAATGTGGTAACGCTTGGCTCCTAATTAATCCATGCAAACATAACTAATCTTAATGGTGTTAGCCTTGTGTCTCATCTCTCTGTCCCCATATCACCTTCCCAATCTCCTGGGTCCTACAGTTGCAGAAATCTACATGTTCCCAAGCCCTACCTTTTGTTCTGTGGCAATCAGAGCAATTACATACTCTGCTCTCTGTCCGGGATGCTACTTACTCTGTTCCGCTCCTTAATCTTTTAAAATATCAAATGAAGCATCTTCTCCAAAGCAGAGCTCTTCTGCAATTCCACCGTGGGAAGCTTCCAGAAGACATGTTCCCCATGATATTGTTGTATGTTATGGCTGCTACCAGGAAACATCTGGTAGTTCAACTCAAAAGTCAAACATTGAATTAACTTTCCTTTCAGCAGCGTGTTCCTTAGAAATTAGCTGGAATGTGTAACTCTGTGTGTTATGGCTTCATGTTAATGAGCTCAGTGGTGGACATGGGGAGCCTGATTTTTCAGAAGAGAACATAATTGCATGTTTAGTGTGGCGCTCACAATTCCTACAATTGTACGTATAAATTGCATATTCACATGCACAGCTGCTGTCCATCTTCATGCCCAGATACCCAATTTGTGAAGGCAAATGCAGTAATTGTAACTGGCAGTTGTGCACCCAGCTTTGAAAATCAACCTCAGCACGTATATACGTGGGATAGCTGGGCAGGTCAGTGGAAGCTTATAGCTGATTCTACATCCTGAACAAAAAGACAAGTCAGCAGGGTTTTTGCCTTTACTTTCTGACGTGCCTCAGCAATAATTTCACAAGGTGTTAGAAAAAGAATTTCATGCTGTACCTGCCACAGCTTCTTTCCGGATTAATGAATTGGACTAGCGAGAAATTCACAGGTCAAACCAATGCATTTTAAACGGTTAGTGATGTCAACTTAAAAATGTGTCTTAACACTTTCCATCGAAAGTCTGTGTACTTCGTTAGACTCCAAAATGTTGTATACCTAAACTGACCTTATTGCAAGGCAAGAGCTCTTGGCTTTTGTGGCATGTATAAAGTTCATCAAAAGGTGGTTTCTTTCATTGAGTTTAAGCCATGGAGTGTGTGTGTTTTCCTCAGAATACTCAGACATTGTTAGCAGACCAAATGAAATCAAAGAAACTCCCTTTGGTGGTCAATTGTTCTGTCACCAGAAACCATTGGTTAAAAATTGAGCCATATCACACTTGGGTACAGTTAATTTTCTAACATATACATAACTCTTCTGGACATCCCTGTCTAGCACTGGAAAGTGCAGCTTTGAGTTTAAAAAGGTTATCTTCTGACAATTGGGTCACCTGCTCTCCCTTTCCCATAAAGAGGAGGTGAGGTTCTAAGTGATGTTACAACTCAGTGAATGGTTTTAAAAATCAGAGGAGTATTACAAAACCAGCTCAAATCTAGTTTGTCAGTTGCCTTGCTTAGCAGAATAGGTCTACTTGAGAGACAGGGGCAATGGAATTACATGGTTTATTCTGCCTAAGAGTTTGACTCTTGTCTGGATTGCTGGCAGTTTTGGATAAGGGCCCAGTGCACGTACTTCATGACAAACCAGGCCCAAGTTTTGTAGCAAGAACGCTGAGTTTTGCAGCACTCTGCAGCAGGCTGCACCTGTGTCAGCTACGTTTGAATGAAGTATTGAGATTTTGAAGGCCTTAAGTATGAAGATAAATACCATCAGTGCAGTATCCCATTGTCTGTTTTGATAGTAAATCCATTTATTTTTTGCTGTCCCTGCACTTGCAGTCTTTGATCTTCCTGGAGACTTTTGTACTGACCATGCAGAACTGCACTGGAGAAGTTTGGGGTGGAAGCAGAGAGTAAGCTAGAAGTGGTTTGGCAGCTGAGCAGGAGATAGGTTGGGATTTTTGGCACCCAGAAAGGCATGGGAGTTGATCCAGGTTTGTGGGACCAGCACATCAGCTGGATAATTCTGCAATGGTAAGTCGTCCTCATTAGACTTCAAAAGGAAAGCCCCATTGATATGAAGAGGGCCGTTCACACCTCCCCAAACTGTTGTTTCAAGATACCTAGAGTTTTGTGCTGGTTTTTAGGGCTGGCTTCTCAAACCACAAGGGCTTGAAATGCTTTTTTTTTTTTTTTTTAAACTAAAGCTGAGATTGTGAAGCACAGTTCTGCAGCAAGGGGTCGATTCAGCAGCCAGTTCTGGGGCCCTCACGCTGCAGAGTATACAGAGACCTGGTTATGGACCAGTCAGCGGTGGAGAGACTGAAAATGCGTTGCAGACATAACACTGTTGGCTGGAGAGCGGTACGGCTTGCATTCTTTATTGCATATTGCCTCAGATCATCTTCAGCCAGCCATGTAGGGAAAGGCGTAATTGAGAACGCCATCACTTTCTTACACATCACCACAACTGCCTGCTCTCGGCGATTGGTTTCAACTCAGATCAGTCATAGCGCTAAATAATAAATCGTATGTGGAAGCCAGGTGTTGGGATTACTTCATTAGCTGCCAAGCAGCTTTCTTCATACCTAGTAACTTCTAAATCACTCAAGGATTTTTCCCTCTCCCCCTGAAAAATGAGTGATCAGTACTATTGTTGGTCATTCGGTTAAAAAGGGCTGCAGGGCCTCTTTATGAAGTCATCTGTAGTGTGCTCTTAGGAAGCCTTATGCAATGCCTCAGCTAGGCTTCCTTTACAAGATTAAAGGCTGAAATATAGCAGCCCCAGTTACAGTCTTCTCCTTTCCCCTTGCCCCCTTGGCAGTAAATCAGCTCCTCAAGTTGAATTTCACACTCTCTTCTCCACTGTCAGCCAAGTGAATTAAAGGTCATTGTTTTAGATGGGCTGCCTGCACTCAACTCAGATGTACTTGCACAACGGTCTTACAAGCGTCTCATGAACCTAGCAACTCTGGCACGCAATGTACTTGCCTGCCCTTCGCATAATGAAGTGAATGGTATTTTATTCACCTAGCAAACACTTTCTTACCCTGGGAGTTAAATTTTGCAAAGCTGCTGCAGCACTGGGATATTAAGACTTTTATAAGCCAACTGCGTGTTCAGTGAAAAGGGAGAGGGCTTGAACTGGAATTGGGGGCGGGGGGGGGGGTTCCGTAATAGTTTGTACTAGGGGAAGAGATGACAAGTCTGTTTGCTGTTCTACTTGGGGGGAAGGGATAGCTCAGTGGTTTGAGCATTGGCCTGCTAAACCCAGGGTTGTGAGTTCAATCCTTGAGGGGGCCATTTAGGGATTAGGGGCAAAAATCTGACTGGGGATTGGTCCTGCCCTGAGCAGGGGGTTGGACTAGATGACCTCCTGAGGTCCCTTCCAACCCTGATATTCTATGATTCTACTGGTAAACCCCAAAAAAGCATTCCTTCTATGAACCGCTGCTGGAAGCATTGTTTGTGCAGGTAGAGGAAGAAGGTGAAAGCGAGCTGTTCATATGCGGAACAGTACCAGATCCACACTGGACCTGGGAGATGTAACTCAAACGAGCCAGGAAGCAGCTAGTCTTCTCCTAGTGGAGAACTGTCGTGTTTCAGAAATCCTTACACAGAATTGGCATCATTCAGCACGAGTGTCCATTTTGGCTTAGGAGGCCCACCAGTGCAGTATCTGGAACGTTGCATCTGGTTGGAAGGGGGGGGGGGCACTTCCACAGCCTCATGTTCTACTGATGTCTTGACAGGTATTTCAGCCTCTTCATGAGCAATAAAAGTCATCCCTCCACTAATCCCCAAATCTAAAGAAAGGAAACCTCTTTACTCCCACACACGTGTGTCTGCATGAGGAAAAATAAACACAATCACTATGCTGGTAGTAATTGTTCAGAGCTATAGTTACCCTGTCTTGCCCGTGTAATTGGTGAGAGCACTTTTACTGGTTTTTTGGTATAACTTTTTAAAGAAGAAAGCCAGTAGTGTCAAGTTCACAACAATTTGTACAGCACCTAGCACATTGGGGTCCTGCTCCGTGACTAGGACTTCTAGGCGCTGTGGTAATACAAAATTCATCCTAATACTCCAAATCCTATAAGCTGGTTGCAACCTTCTAAAGTCAACTTCCTCTACGCTGCTGCAACACATTGCTTTTAGAATCCACCTTTTAGCAACCGCACAGACACTTACAAAGTTCATGTGCAATTCATCCCTGCTGAGAGCCACTTGTTCCTGCTGCCTTTCAACCAGCAGATAGCATTTCTACCTTCTGATCCACTTGAATTGCTGTACACATTATTTGGGCTCAGAGGCAACTGCTCATGAGTGCTGTTGACAGTCTTCTTACTTCATTTTTGTCTGTCTGTTTGGGATTCAATAAATCAATTTGCTGGGGTAAATTTTTCATTCCTGCTGTGTGCCAACTCTCACATGGTTACAGAATACAGTGAAAGCTGAGACCTTGGCTATGATGACAAGAAGTGGTTGGCTTATTATTTGAAGGGGCAGATACCTATCCAGCAATCTTAAGTGGTTTGGATTATGGCTGTTACTTTCCTGATCAGGAGGCTTAATAAGGTCAGTCCCCAAGTCTTGTCTGTACATGGGATTTAGCAACTGGTGGACAGCAACCAGTGAGTTTTTATGTATATTACAGTGGTGCCTAGCTGAGATTGGAGGCCCCATGGCGCTAGGTGCTGTACATAGTTCCTGAGGAATTTACAATCTAAACAGACAAAGGATGGGCGGAGACGGTCACAGTAGTGGCAGAGCTGGGGATAGATCCCATGTTTTCTGGGTCCCAGACCTGTGCTGTGTCTACTAGACCACATTCTCTCTGCTTGTAAGCAGGCACGCTCACCCAGTAAATGGTAAGTTTCCTTGTTCACACTTGGTTTTCTCAGGGCAGCTACATGGGCTGCTGCCCACCTACTGTGAAATCCCAAGTCTAGACTTAGAGCCCTTGTCTTGAGCTGTCTTGGAGAGAGTCATAGTGTTATGGAGAGACACAGCAAACCTTTCATTGCGACAGGTTTCTTAATTTACTTGATTTAAAAAAAAAATCCACCTTATTAACGCAGGTGAAGCAGCTTGGTACCAGGCATTTTCTGTAATGAATGGTTGCAGTTAATGGCCCTCAGCTTTTCATGAAGCCATCAACTCTCCCAGCCTTCATTAATTCCCAGGAATGACCTCTGCGTCCATCATTTATTCTTTAAGTGATCTTGAACTAGCATACCAAGGGAGGGAAGGTACAGTACCTTGATTTCCTTAGTGCCATTATCCTAATTACTTCTGTAAAATGTACATCCCAGCAATAGCTCTATTGAAACAAAACAAGCAGTCATGCAAAATGACAGCAGTTAAATTCGTATCTGCAGATTTCACAGTATACAAGGCATTTGGAAGATCGGAGGGTTGCTGAGATTCAAGGGGAGGAGAAATAAGCAGGATATAAACTATTCGGGTACAAACGCTGCATGGCATTTAGAGAAATGTGATCCAAACAGTCCTATGGATAAATGGTGGCATGAGTTAAAGCCCCAGGCTTTCTGGTGAAGATGCCGATCACGGCAAGGATAGGGTCACTAATTCAGTTACATCCCAGTGCACATCGCGAAATCTCCACCCAGTTGACCAGACATAGGTCTCTTGAGAAGAGAGGTCTGGGTATGGTGCATTGGCAGAGCTGTGTCAAGGACTGGGATTCTTGCACTGAACTTTTTCTCCTTGACTCCTAGCTCGTTTTGTTTGTTTGTTTCCCCATGAGCATCGATTTCAGGAGCTTTCAACTCACTGTGTGTGTGTGTGTGTGTGTGTGTGTGTGTGTGTGTGTGTGTGTGTAAAAGGCTTTCATGCCACAATTTATCATAGCAGAGGGTTGTGCCTTACAAAAGTGTTTATTTCAGGCTCCGCCATTGATGAACATTGGAAAGTTACTTAAGCTTTTTCTGTTTTTGCTTAACCTGTCTTTGGATAAAACACTTGAGATCCATGGATGAAAACCACTATATCGGTACCTGTTGTTGTTGTACCCTAAGCGGGTTTTTAACTAAAGGAAGGTCTTCTAAACCTAGCTGATCTTTTGGGATGGTATAAGTATAGTAGATCTGTATCAGCCTTGAAGGAGGAGTCTATGGTGGATAATGCCCTTTCCCACAAGTGAAGGATTTAGCTTTGTGTACTGTATTGAGACACAGTAATCAAGTTTCCGTCATGCAGATAAAATTAACCCAAACCACTGCATCTAGATAAGAAGTCAGCTCCCAAACTCTCTCTTGCCTGCCCTTTGTGGACAGTCTGTTCCTTGACTGCATTTCCCTTTCCCTTGTGGTTCAACCTAAGGTAGTAGAGAAATTAAACACCGCTAGGCCAGACCATTTAGGGAGGTCTCTAGTATTAGGTGACATTACAGCCCATAATACCCTTGCATAGTTGCTCATACTAATCCCTTCATTGCTGAATTCTTTGTTACAAAATGTGTTGCATAGGCAAGGTTAAGGGGGGAGATGCGGAACCTACTGTACCTAAAAAACAAACAAAAAAACCAAATATGTGGCTATGGTCAGAAAATAACTCCCAAAGAACAGCATCTTTTTGAACACCAGCAAGTCTTTATTTTAGTCATCTGTGATTAGCTTTACTCCAGAAACTCGTGTAACATAATCTTACATTAACCCCCAGTCTGAGGCACCTTGGTACTGCAACAGTGTACTAACCTAGAATGGAGCCAGCTGCTTCATACATCCACAGGATCACTATGGTGGGGGTCCAGAATCTTTAGAGGTTGTGATTGATAGCTCAGTTCCCCCATCCACCCCCCCACTCCTCCCTAAAAAACGTTGCGTTCACAGTGCTAACTGCTAACCGTTAGGGGAAATTTGTGAACAAAGCAAATGTGATGGTGTCGTCATTACAGTCCTGGTTTTCTACTCCTAGCTACGCCTTAAAGCTGGTAAACAGCAGATGCAGTGAGCCAGGTGCTCCTTAAAAGTCCTCGAAGCAGCCTTGAAGCAATTATGGCTTGAAGTATTTAAGCTTCCAAGTCTTCTCAAGATGGGCTCATCACAACAGCTCCCAAAATCTAATATGCCTAAAGACTACTACATTTTTTTTTAAAAGTGAAATTGACCTATTCCAATGAAGATTATAGCACAAAGCCCCAGTAAAAGTTGTCAGTTATGAATGCCGGAGCAAAATGCTCAATGGGATCATTTCATCTGTCTTTTGTTTTGGCCTATTTTGTATTATGCCCTCGACGTGACTCCAAGCTAATCCCCAAAGGGCAGGCGTAATTGCAACATGCCTGTCACTTAATTTGTCTCAGATTCATGTATCTATTTTCTTAATTAGCTTTTTCTCCAGCAGTCGTTTGCAGTCTTGCTGTCTGTAATCATTAAACCTCCTTACATGTGTCTCAAACCAAACAAAACTACTCGTAGTGTCTGGCAGGAGCACCGAATGCTGCAGGAGCGAAATGGCAGGCTTGCTGCTGCGTTCCAGGAGATCTGTCCTCTGCCTACTCAAAGCAGGCCAGGGCCATGCTGCATCTGATTTCCATTCTGATTTCCACCCAGTTGAACCTGATCAAATCACCCATGAAACACCAGACACAGCGCTGTCAGCCCTCTGATTTCCCCCCCACTCTCCCCCCACCCCTCCAAGTCAGCAGCATCCCTGGGAGAAAGGCAGGCAGAGAACACATCTATTAAAACGCTGTCAAAAAGGCGTTTGACTTTGGGTGAAACAGATGATCACAAGCGAAGGGTTTGAGCTGCTGGGTTACAGCAGGCGGGTGCTATGCAGGGTTTGTGTTACTGCACCATAAATTGCACCAACCCACGCTCTTCCTCCATACGTGTGCGCTCCTTCATCCCTACACGCACTCATCCCTTCATGAGCTGCCGAGACTCCTGCTTGTCCAGTGCCATAGGGTCTGGGGACCCCTCAGCTTTGCTGATGTACCTTGATCTCAGCCTGCAACCACACCACCACCACCCTGCCCCCCGCTTTGCTGGCGTCGTGGTCCATCACTAGGGTTCTTAGGCTCTGCAGTAATGATCCTCTAGTCTGGGGGTTCCCAGTCATACCACACTCTGGTGGTGGTTCTGTGATGTGGATGAACGTCCAGCCAGGGACTAGGATAAAAAATTATCAAACTTTTGTTTGCTCCTGTACCGATCGGAAGGTGAATGAGGGTTTGCAGAAGTGAAAGGCTGGTGCACAGACCCACTGTGTCACTTAGCCTCCAGTACCTCACATTAATATGTATTCGTATGCTGTGTGAACAGCATTGCCCCTGACTCTAACATCCTGCCTAAATAAGGATCGGGAGCGGGATAGATGTTACAGCTAATGCAGTTTTAATCCCATTGTAAACTGGATTTAAAATTGATCCTCTAATGTAAACCAACTTGTGGGTCATGGTCAATTATTTTTAGTTTGGCTTAGTTGGCCAAGACTTGTTTTAAGATGCTGATTAGGCCTCAACTGGAGTATTGTGTCCAGTTCCAGACACCACATTTCAGGGTAGATGTGGACAAACTAGAGAAAATCCAGAGAAGAGCAACAAAAATGATTAACGGTCTAGAAAACATGACCTATGAGGGAAGATTGAAAAAATTGGGTTTGTTTAGTCTGGAGAAGAGAAGACTGAGAGGGGACATAAGTTTTCAAGTACATAAAAGGTTGTTACAAGGAGGAGGGAGAAAAATTGTTGTTCTTAATTCCTGAGGATAGGACAAGACGTAATGGCCTTAAATTTCAGCAAGGGAGGTTTAGGTTGGACATTAGGAAAAACTTCCTAACTGTCAGGGTGGTTAAGCACTGGAATAAATTGCCTACGGAGGTTGTGGAATCTCCAACATTGGAGATTTTTAAGAGCAGGTTAGATAAACATCTGTCAGGAATGGTCTAGATAATACTTAGTCCTGCCATGAGTGCAGGGGACTGGCCTAGATGACCTCTCATGGTCCCTTCCAGTTCTATGATTCACGCATAAACCTTAAGGTGCAGAAAGTCAGCATGTCTACTCTCTAGCACTAGAAAACTACACCTCTGTCCAATGTGCGGCTAACAGTCTGCATGCTAGAAATCCATATTAAGACTTAGGCCCTCTTTTACAGACAATTGTCTGTCTGACTTCCCCTTTGTCCCGGTGGCTTTCCCTTCTCCATAACTGACCCTTACTGATAAGGCAAAATATTAAATTTACTTCCAGTATTGATCGTCTTTTCTTCCAAGATGTTTCCAGTACTATCCAAGCTCCCGACTTGTACATCTTGAATTGAAACTCATTGATATATGGCTGCTCTTGTTGCTCTGGAATACCAGCAAATGAAGTGAGTTTTCATTGGTACAGCCCCCATCTGCTAACCTAGGGAAGATTCTCAGAACCTCGCTGTACGAGAATCCCAGGAATCCTGGTTTTGTCCCATTGGCAGAGTTGCCCAAGAGTTAGAAATAGGGGAGCTGTTGTCAGTATTCCTGAATTCTGTTCCCTTCTCTGCCACGGACTTGTGTGACCTTACCCCGTCTGTGTCTCATCTGCAGAATACCTGCCTTGCAGAGAATGAATGTTTGTGAAGTGCTTTGAGCTGAAGGGTGTTCAAGGTGAGATTGTTACAGGGCAGGCTGTCCTATACTGCACCATCTCTGGTAAACACAACCCGGGGCGTACAGATCAGAGCTTGTCAGCTGAGTGTGACAGTCTCTCTCCTCCTTGAAGAGGGGCTTTGGGAGAATCGGTGAGATAATTCTGAAGGGATTTATGCTGTGCTCCCTCACCAAGCTCCAAAATTATTTAATTTTGCCTCAGAATGGGTCCGTGTCTGGGTCCACGTTCTCAAGCTTGCAAAGTTGCATTCGAGAAAATGGGTTAAAATATGTCCGCCCGCAAGAGCGAAGTATGAATATAAATGAAGCGTGGGGCTGCTTTTAGAGTGTAAGCTACTCCCAGAAGGGATAGCCACTTCCCCATTTGCTTTCTTGAGAGCTAGGGCCCTGGGCTTTCTATTTATAGAAAGTCATTGAGAAAATCAACAGAGCGTGAACTGCACAGCATTGCTGAAGCTTTCACAATGGAATTGATGGGCTCTGCAGTGGCGGGGAAGAAGCGAACGCCTCCTGTCTATTCACCACAGGTGCATACACACATCACCGGGAAGCACTTACCCCGTTTTAAAATGCCGGATCTTCCCGACTGCAGGGCTGCCCTGGGGGAAAACAGGCAGTTTTGGGAGCATCCCGAGAAGGGCTACACAGCCATGAAGAAGGGATGTTCAAACCAGCCTTTTCACCGCAGCAGGTGCTGGGCGAGAAGGGGCTGCCCAGGCTCCCGTCACTTTATAATGAGCATTCATGGGGGCAGGCTGGTCAGTAAGTCAGATGCCAGGGCTCCCTTGCCAGCGTGCTGCAGAATGGGACCTGCAATGTCGCCGCGCAGCATGAAGCCTCCCTGCCTTGTTTAAGGGCTTGAATGTGGAGGACAAGCGTGTGGCAGCCCCGGCACGTTGTCCTTTCCTCCCCTCCTGCAGCGCTTCTCAGCCACGTGCCTTGAGGCTGTTCGCTAACTTTAGGGTGCACAAACACCTCCATGAGCTGGGAATTTACCCCTGCTCCAAGATGGGGAAATGGGAGGCAGAGAGGTTGGACAGGCTTATCTCAGGTGCATCAGCGACTCGGCGGCCATAGAATGGAGCAGTCCTAATTTCCAGCCCTCTGCTCCGATCGGCAGCCCCCGGCACCTCCCCCGGGGGGCAGGAATCTTCCTTCGGGACTTACTAAAACATGACTGAAGAGGTGACCAGCGAGCGAGCTGAACTGCTTTGCCATGGGCCTGCTCAGGCTCTTGCGCTCAGCCCCCACCCTCCTGTGAGCAGTCAGCCCTCTTGCCTGCCCCAACCAATCACACTCTAGGAGGCTTTAAGTAGTTACAGCTTGAGCTTGAGAGCTGGGCTGCAAAGCAGCACCTGCTAAGGGATCCAGCAGCTCCTCAGGAGGAGGAGGGGAGGGAGGGGTGTCCTGACCTCACTTAAATCCGCTTCCCTTTCCAGGTCTGTGCCTTTAGGGAGGGATGAGAGTGGGACGTCCCCTTGGCTTTGTGAGGGGAAGCCTGTGCTCCGATGCCCATTGCAGTCAAAAAGCAATACACTCCTGCCCTGTGCCTGCCTGCTCTTTGCGCTGGCAAGGTTTGCCTTCCCCTGTGGGTCTTGGCTTCCCCCCGGGCGTGACCCGCAGCAGCCGAGCGAAGCTGTCGTGCAGACTTCCCGGCTCCGGCCTCAACTCTGCGTGCCCACCTTTGCAAAGGTGATGGCGACCAATTGTTACCTTGCTTGCCACAAAATCTTTGCCCAGGGCAAGTGCAGAAATTTGCAAGGCTACACCCCAGTGTCTCCCGGGGTGGAGACACGAGAGGGTGATGCAGCCTTTGGGAATCGGACGCGGTCTGCATGTCCAGTGGAGTGCCCTGCTGTGGCCAGATAAGCCTTCCTCCACTTGCTCGCTGGCCAGCTGTCTGAGGAAGAAGAGGGGCAGAGGGTGGGTGGGAGGGGGGCAAGGACCAAGTTGGGAACCTTGTGCCTTGTGATTAGGAGAGAACCGTTTCCGATCCTGCTGTAATGGGGAGGCGTGAATCACACGAACAGGTGAAGCCATCCCCTTCCTCTGCTGATACAGGGCTGTGCAGCATCTCCCTCTTGGATTCGTTTACTGTCTGCCTGTAGAACAGGCTGGGGGAGCTAGAAGCCATTGCGTTCCGTTTCATAGGCTGCTGGCTCTTAAATGCTGCAAACCTTGTTGCCTGGCAGCCTCAGTGTCAGACTCCCATTAATGATTTATGGAGCCAGGTGCTTGTGCGCGGTGCTTTATAGATGCAAGACGCGGCCCCTGCCTTGAAGAGCTTCTCCTCTAATTCAGCCAGACACCTGGGATCCGTGGGGAAGCCCCGCTGCCAGACTGCCGGGGGACCAGTGCTGGCAGGTGGCGCGCAGGGCTGGCTGGCTTTGCACAAAGTGGGGCAGGAGACGTGAGCAGGTGGCAAGGAGTCTGGGACTGTTCCCAGCGTGGGGGAGGAGATGAGCTAGGGGATCCATCCTGCATTGTGCCAAGCACCCTTGCTCCCATTGGCACATGGGGAGGGGAGGGTGCTGTCAGGATTTGGCAGGGTCAGGGTCCAGGAGAGGGGAGCGTAGGGAGCAAACGAGAGGGGCAGTGGAGGCTGGGGCACAATTGCAATTAGCAGGGAAGGTGAGGCGCTCAAGTTTGAGTAGCATAGTGGAAAGAGTGTGTCTGCTCCATGTGTCTGTCCTTACCACCCAGCACTCCTGGGGGGGGTGGCTAAGTGACACAAGACGTTGTGCCAGAACACAAGGCAAATGGCCGGTCTGCTGCTGGCGGCTTTTGAAGTTGCTAACTGTTAGGAAGCGAGTTAAGCTCCTGTCAGCCCTTCATGCCCAGAACTGTTCAATCTGATTTGTATTCGGGACGTACGTTGCCATGACGTGTCGTGCTTTTACGAATCGGAGGCAGGAATTAGCGTGTGCGGCTTGAGTCCACAGAGGAAGCGGGCTCGTGGGTGAAAACGCTCAGGGGAGGAGTTCAGTCTAGTGAGGAGGGGGAGTGTAGAAAAGGGGGGTTCTTCCATTTGAGGTGAGCTGTCCAGTGGAATGAGGCCAGGACAGGCTGACACCTCTGTTGGCTCTTCTGAAATGCTGCCATAATTCTTAGCACTGCTGGAACACCTCCAGCTGAGGGGCTTAAAGCGCTTCGAAGCATTGATTCCCCCCCCCCCCCCAACACCGCCATGGGGCACATGGACTTGTCCCATTTTACAGATGGAGACGCTGAGGCACAGAGAGGTGGCCATTTGCCTAGTTCACACGGTAGAGCTGCTAAGGGAACCCAGGAGTCCTGACTTCCAGTTCACTGCACTGACCACTAGTCAGCCCTTCCTCTGGATCAGAGAGGGGCTAGAATCTTTCCTCTCCTCTTGAGCTGCATTTGCTCCTTCTGCTCTTTCTTCCACCCAACTCCTGTTTCTCACACTCAGAGAATAAGACGGAGAATATATTATTGCCCTTATATAAATCCATGGTACGCCCACATCTTGAATACTGCATACAGATGTGGTCTCCTCATCTCAAAAAAGATATACTGGCATTAGAAAAGGTTCAGAGAAGGGCAACTAAAATGATTAGGGGTTTGGTCCCATACGAGGAGAGATTAGAGGCTAGGACTTTTCAGCTTGGAAAAGAAGAGATTAAGGGGGGATATGATAGAGGTATATAAAATCATGAGTGATGTGGAGAAAGTGAATAAGGAAAAGTTATTTATTTGTTCCCATAATATAAGAACTAGGGGTCACCAAATGAAATTAGTGGGCAGCAGGTTTAAAACAAATAAAAGGAAGTTGTTCTTCACACAGTGCACAGTCAACTTGTGGAACTCCTTGCCTGAGGAGGTTGTGAAGGCTAGGACTATAACAGCGTTTAAAAGAGAACTGGATAAATTCATGGAGGTTAAGTCCATTAATGGCTATTAGCCAGGATGGGTAAGGAATGGTGTCCCTAGCCTCTGTTTGTCAGAGGGTGGTGATGGACGGCAGGAGAGAGATCACTTGATCATTACCTGTTAGGTTCACTCCCTCTGGGGCACCTGGCATTGGCCACTGTCAGTAGGCAGGACACTGGGCTAGATGGACCTTTGGCCTGACCCAGTACGGCCGTTCTTATATTCTTTCTTTTTCAAGGAGGAAGGTTTTGTAAAACACTAGAGGTGATTGCTACGCCAGCAGCTGCTCCAGCAGGTTGTAGCCCTCGCTTTGCTGCTGCTGGCTCTGTCAGTGTCCCCTTCACCCTCCCGCCTTCTCAAGGTCAGGTGGAAAACGGATTTACTTGGAACTTGCCCTCTTGAGGGGAGTGTCTCCTCCCCGACCCTCCCAATGGGCAGACCCTGCCTGGGATTCCTAGCAGAGATGCTGGGGGCTTCAGCCCCACTAGTGTTGTCCCTTCAGCTCAGCAGCTGGAGTACATTGGCCAGGGTGGGGGCCTTGCGTGGTCATGCCGCACCTTATCGTGGGCAAACAAGTTTTCAGTCTCTCGGGTGGTCAGTCTAGCACCTTTCATTAGCAATAGACAAGCCTGGCTGTTGCCATGTGATAATTTGTCTCTCAGTTCTGAGGCACAAGCTGAATGGAGACCTCTGTTCCTCACTGGAGTGGGGAGATCAATAGGGGTTTATAACCAGGCTTACATTTTGTGCTAGTCTTTTATGTGTCTCCGTTTTTTTGCATCTGTAGCATTTTGTAAGAGGCTGTGTGTGTAGTTAGCTTCCCCTCCCCCGAAAGAGGAGTGCTTTAATATTTTTTTTCCCTTTGCAATGATTTGCAGTGGATACACTTTTTAAAAATAAAAGGTGGCATTTGCGAGTGAAATATTGTCTGTCTTTTTCTCTTCTGCTTTATGATGTGGAGAGAAGCCCTGGAAGAGTTGTTTTTTCTCTTTTACCACCAAAAAGCTACAGTGTGTTGCTGTTACTGTTTGCTACATGAGAAGTGATGGGCTTGTCTGCCCTGTGGATAACTGGAGAACTATTAGGGTTACAGGATGAAGCAAGGGAAACCCGAGCAATGAAAGGGATTTTTAGTGAGGCTGCTCCAATGGTGGAGGCAAAGAGGGGGAAGGTATGTCTGATGTTAACCCCGATTTAATTCAAACGCCTGTCAAACGGGAAGGAAGATCTCTCTGCACGTGATGCCAGCCCTTCAAGTGAGGGCTGAGCGCTCCAGGGCAGCTCGCTGACCCTCTTGCAAATCCAGGCAAGACCAGACTTGCTGCCTCTGATCGTTCAAGGGTGAAAAAACTGAAATTAGCCACAGCCTTGTCCATGATGGGGATTTGCCCTGATTTCTGCCCCCAAGTGCAGCTATCCCAGTGCAAACCTCTATGGCAGACAGACAAAACTGCTTTTAGCCCCAGTGAACCTTACCCTGGTTTCAGGAAGCCGTGCCCATAGCAGCTTTGCCGGTTTGCCCTGGGACAGTTGTACTGGTGGCTAGCAGGATAGACAAGGCCCAGTACCAGGGTGCTCAGGAACCAAGGTGATGAGCATTGTCAGGAGGGAGGAGGCCAGGGCCTTCCGTTTCTAACCACCTGGCCTTCTCTTCCCCCCCTGCAGGCTGCAGCCTATGCGTCCGAGGACGGCGTCCTGACCGAGGCCATGATCGATGCCCGCGTGGCCGACGCGGTGCAGCAGCACAAGCAGAAGATGGAGTGGCTGAAAGCGGAGGGCACAGACCCGGGCAAGGAGGCTGGCAAGAGCCAACGGCTGCCTCTCCCCGTGGGGCTGGCTGTCTGAGAAGCTGCAGACTGGTGTGCGTGGGGAGGGCGGCGGGGAATGACGTCGGAGGGTCAGTTGGCCGGCCGTGTTGGTGGAATCATGTGCTGGAGATGGGCGCCCAGTGGTGCCAGCCGTGCAGAGATGGGAGCTGCCCAGGCCCTGCCCTCTCAATTTTATACTTTTAGCGAACACCAGAAATAAATGTGTCTTTTAAAGCAGGCTGAAGAAGCCGCCACATTAAAGGAGCCCCCTTGCCACAAAGCAATTACCTCGCTGCTAGTCTGTGGCCTTTCTCCTGAGAGCACCGAAGTCAGCCCCCTCTGTCTGCCATTGGACCCCTTGTGAAAGCCAGCAGCCAGGCTGTGTGGGCACCCGGGAATCGCCGTGCCCTCCGGCTGAGGCACACCCTGCTGGCTGACATGAGGGGTGTTCCCCAGCAGTGTGGATCCCTCAGCTCTGGCTCATTCACGTCTTGCCCCTAGCATCCCCTGGTGCAAATGCACCCCGGGCTCCCCATCCCGCTGCCTGGGCTGTGGGTGGAGCTGGGAGGGGTCAGTGCAGGCTCCCATTGGTGGTTGGGCCGTGTCTCCGGGAGGAAAGCTCCTGTGAGTGCTGCGGTTTGGCTGCATGCCCTGCTGGATGGTGGGGTGACGGACAGGCCTATGCCGGGGTTATGGTGTTTGCAGGTAAAACAAATCCCTTGTTGAGTGATTCTCCCTTCCCTGGTAGAAAGCTGGGGCCTCCCTCCCTCACGCTAAGCACGAATAACCGAGGAAATCACTGGTGCTGGTGGCTTCCCTCCTCCCGTTCCACATGGGCACCTCGCCAAGTGTCTCGCCGGCTGGCCTGCCTGGTGGCTGGACACAGCTGCGGGGCTGCTGCCTGTCCCGGAGCATTGCTGGCAGCAGCACGGCACAGCAGCTACATGCTTCTGCCATGGCCGAATCTCCCCACAGTGTGTCCCTTCTGCACACCAAACGCTGCTGCGACAGCGCCAGGCTTGCCCCGAGCCGCCCGGAGAGCAGCAGGACATTGTGCTCTCCCCAGGCAGGACCCGTTGTGTGGCTGAGTTTTAACACTTGCGGCGTGGGTGTAGCGTCCCTGCGCAGGGGGTGTCGCGCCTGGTGTGAGATCAGCCGGGGCAAACCCCACAAAATCCCCCAGTAGCCGAGAGCTGTGTAGAACAAAATTCCTCCCTTCACACGGGGCACCGTAGAATAAACCTGCCTGGGCCTTGCCTTGGAGTTCACATGGCTGCTTGGATTGAGTAGATCAGCTGGCACCTGCATTCCCCATAGCAGCGATCTTAGAGGCAGCCCTTGGACTCCGAGCAAGTGGCCGATGTGGCCTATGGGGGGGACACAGTGCGGTGACCCTGTGCTAAAATGATAGTGCCTCTCGCAGGTGATGGCCTGTCCTAAGGGATTGACTGATGTGGTCTCCTCATCTCAAAAAAGATATACTGGCACTAGAAAAGGTTCAGAAAAAGTCAACTAAAATGATTAAGGGTTTGGAACGGGTCCCATATGAGGAGAGATTAAAGAGGCTAGGACTCTTCAGCTTGGAAAAGAGGAGACTAAGGGGGGATATGATAGAGGTATATAAAATCATGAGTGATGTGGAGAAAGTGGATAAGGAAAAGTTATTTACTTATTCCCATAATACAAGAACTAGGGGTCATCAAATGAAATTAATAGGCAGCAGGTTTAAAACAAATAAAAGGAAGTTCTTCTTCACACAGCGCACAGTCAACTTGTGGAACTCCTTACCTGAGGAGGTTGTGAAGGCTAGGACTATAACAGCGTTTAAAAGAGAACTGGATAAATTCATGGTGGTTAAGTCCATTGATGGCTATTAGCCAGGACAGATAAGGAATGGTGTCCCTAGCCTCTGTCTGTCAGAGGGTGGAGATGGATGGCAGGAGAGAGATCACTTGATCATTGCCTGTTAGGTTCACTCCCTCTGGGGCACCTGGCATTGGCCACTGTCGGTAGACAGGATACTGGGCTAGATGGACCTTTGGTCTGACCCGGTACGGCCTTTCTTATGTACTGGTTCCCTGCTGCCGGAGTGCACGTTCCCGGGAGATGCTGTGTCCATCCGGCCTCTTGCTGCCCTGTTCGGTTAGGGAGCAGTGAAGGCTTTGACGTGGATTTTGTTTCCATGTAATTCTGCCCTCCAAGGAGTCTCCGAGCTGGTGGGTCCTAGTAAACAGGTGGCCACGGCAGAAAAAGCACCAGCCCCACTGGCAAAGGATTGACCTGGCCCTCAACAGGACTCCTTGTGCCCTACGGCAGGCCTCCCTGGGGCAGGCTTGCTCTCCAGGGGGGTTAACTGGCCTGGCCGCTCTCCGTGCCGTGGGGATATCCGTCTCCAGGGCCGGCCGGCTAGCACCTGTCAGCGGGTAAACGGCGTGGCAGCTCAGATGCTGTTTTATCATGGGTGGGAGCAATGGGAGAGGCCATTGAACTACTCCTGGCCTGCTGAGCGCTTGACAGGCATGTCTGTGGCAGGAGCCTGGAGCTCAGCCTCCCTGGATTGGTGACATTGAAGCTGCTTGTGCGTCTGCAGGCAGGTCAGAAACAGCCTCTGGTTTTGAGCTGAACTGGGTTTGAACTCCGGGTTCCCGAGCAGCTTCGCTTTCCAAGTTCCCCTCTGTGCCTGCACCCCACAGATGCATTTGCCTGAGCTAATCCTGTGCCCTGAGTACCTTGCTGAGGCGCTGTCCCCTGACAGGAACTGACAGCGTGCTCGTCTTTGTCCCCTTCGCTGGGAGCTGGCTTGCAGCTTTGAGAAATGCGTGCTGACAAGGGCTGGGAGCGGTCGCAGTGACTGTGCAGAGACTGGCAGGGCTGGCCTCCCGGTGACTTGAAACAAGCAGCTTCGCGGGGCACCACGAAGGCACCAGCCCTTGCACCACCAAGGCTGCAAATCCCCCTGTCGTGCCATCGTCCTCTCTCGCTACAGCTGCTGGAAGCCCCACCAGCGTCCCTGGATACTGGGTTGGGTGAGAGAGAATCTGGCTGCCTGGGGAAAATCTAGCTTCAGAAACTTGCTGGTGTGAGGCTGGTGCAGCTTCTCTCAGTGGCTGGTGTCCAGCTGCAGGGTACTGCAAAGGAGTGCCAGGCTCCTCTTGCTAAGGGCAGGGCAGTTATCCAGCTGGCTTTGCAGCATCTTTCTAAGCGCTGACATGCTTTTCAGCAGCGTCTGCAGGCTGATTCCCTGGATCTCCCCCGGGCAGCAAGTCCTCCGGGCTGAAAACCACCTGTTGCAAGGCTGCTGTCCAACTCCCAGCACAATGGGCTCGTGGGGCAGGTGCTGCTGTGCCCTGAGGGCTGGCTGGAAGGGAGGGACATTGGGGTGTGTAGGGCAGCCGGGGAGTGTCAGTGCTGTCCAGCCATCCATTCTCATCGCTGCCTTTGGAAGGGAGGTGACACTTCAGCTGGGGTGGGGGGAAGGGAGGAGTCGATACCTTACTGTATTGTGTATCGGGGTAGCCGTGTTAGTCTGTATCCACAAAAACAAGGAGTCCGGTGGCACCTTAAAGACTAACAGATTTATTTGGGCATAAGCTTTCGTGGGTAAAAAACCCATTTCTGCAGATGCATGGAGTCTCCACGAAAGCTTATGCCCAAATAAATCTGTTAGTCTTTAAGGTGCCACCGGACTCCTTGTTGTTTTTACTGTATTGTGCTGTGTGCACACTTACGGGTGTCCTCACCTGCATCTCAGGCAGGGTCCCCGTGATTAGATCTTGGTGTCAAAGACCAGTGGGTGCGTGGCTTTTGTCAGCTTTGGGCA
This sequence comes from Emys orbicularis, assembly GCF_028017835.1. Classification (NCBI taxonomy): domain Eukaryota; kingdom Metazoa; phylum Chordata; order Testudines; family Emydidae; genus Emys; species Emys orbicularis. The sequence goes on from NC_088704.1 coordinate 16,890,948, forward strand.
TCCAGGGAAGCTGAAGATCTCTTCTTGTGCAGTGCTAGCCCTGAGAACGGTGTATTTACCCACAAAGGGGGCTGCCTCTGCATGGGGCCAGTTTTATTGCGTGCCCTGCAGTTGAGGGCTGGCAGTGGTGGTCCCCAGGTGAACTGCAGGGCCCAGCTCCTGGTGTAGGGCGGGCAGAGAACATCAGGGTGGAGAGCTGAGCTGCCCAAGGAATAGAGATGATGCCTGAGGTCAGAAAGGGGATGCTAATTGTGGCATCTTCTTACTCGACATATCTGCCCCCCATGAGTCCGAGTGGTAGGGACCATTGGATTGAGCATGAGGCTGGTGGGGAGTGACCTGGGTTCTGACTTGCTTAGTGATCTTGGGCAAGGTCCATGTGCCCTTTCGTCCTGGGTGCTGAGCACGTCTCTGGTCCCTGTTGGTGAAAGGGGCGGAGGGAGGGGAATGGTCCTCACCCCCATTTCGGAATGGGCTTTGAGATCTACTGCTGGAAAAGCACCAAGTATTTACCTGCCTCCCCTGATGCCACACCCAGTCTTTGCTCCTGTTAGCTCTGTCAGCCTGGCAGCGCCAAACAGTCTGGACCCCACTCTGCCTCATGCGTCAGTGGAATTGTCTTAACGTTTGACGCTTGGTTATTGATAACTGAGGTAAACAACCACTGCTTGGCTCGCGGATCCCAGCTGGTGTCACAGCACTGGCAGCTTGGACGGCGTCGGGGGGATCATCCTGTTCACTTGTAAACTGAGCCCACTTTCTTTGGAATCCCTGGAAATGAACAGGGGTCATCACTCCCCAATCACATTTTTCTTCTACAAGCTGTAAGAAAGAAGAGCAAGAACACCGCTGGGTATTTCTCTGGTTTGTCCTGGTATGATGTACATGGAGCCCACAGTTACTAGACAGAGAGAAATGCTCCATTTCTTCCTGTGCTCTCCATCCGTCTGTTCATCCCTTTCTATCCTTCCTTTCCTGTCTTCTGCTGACCCCAATAAATAGAGAGAGAACACCACTTAAACCGTGTGAACCAGCACCGCGGCCGCTGGGTCCGTGCGTCCTACGACGCCTCCCACTGGTTGCCCTCAGCTCTGGTGACCGTTCCATTTCCCCCCTTGCTGGTCATCTTTGCTGGGCTGGGGGTGGAGGCCAGTTAAAGGCAGTATGGTGGTGTGGTGGGGAATTGGAGGGTTCGTGGCATTCCTAGCCCACCTGACGGATGGTGCTGACAGCCAGTTTGGGTTAGGCTTTGCACTCTTTTTTTTTTTTTTTCTTTGATGCCAAATCAGTGGATTTAGAAACTGCCTTTAAATGATAGCTATTAATTGGAGGTGCCCTTAGCTTTCCCCTGGAGTTCTGCTGCACAGAATTTCCACATGAATGAGGAAGGTTCCATGTCCCGGAGAGCAACCTGTTGCTTCCTGAATCACGACAGGGTCTCTGGGTCGTAAGCAGTGGTCTCTATTGGTGCAAATCACTGTATGTACTCACACACGATACGGTGACACTGATCTGATGGCTTCTCTGCATGTGTTCCGGTGAGTTAAGTATGACTGTCCAGGCTCTGTGTCTCACTTTTAGGTCTTGTGATCATTACTTTTGTAATTGCCCAAATAATTTAACTGGAAATTGAACTTCCAAGAAAAGGGGGAAGGGGGGCAGAACTTTTAGCAAGTTATAACCATTGGATTTTGTTTTAATAAAACAATGTGAAATTTGACTACGTTGTTGGTGGCTCTCTGCCTTCTGCACGACACTGCGCCTGGCTTTGTGTGTGTGGAGGGTGAGGGCGCGCGGGGGTCAAGCTTTTCAAGCTAAACCGAAGAGAGGATGGTGATAGTAGCCCTCTGTTTCCTTTGATGGTGATGGGGGGGGTGGGAATTACTATTATTTGCCCTTCGCTAATGAAGGGATTTTTCACCTCTGTCTGAAATCACTTTGCAAACAGTAAAGCTGGGTGACTTCCGGTCAGGCTGTGAACCCTGAATAGAACCCAGGAGTCCTGAGGGGCTGTGTTTTCACTACGCTGAAGGTGTGTGTTTTGCATGGAACCAGCTATCTGGATGTAGAGGCCCAGTGGAGAAAAGGCACAGGTGGTTTTTATCTCCATGTAGCTATTTGAGGTCAACTTTATACCACCCACCTGGAGTTGCCCTTGACTAGCTAGATGGGGTGAAAAAGACAGGGGTTCATCTCCACCAGGATTTTACATCGAGACAGATAGCTGGAGTTAGTGATGGTGATGTAAAAACACTGCAGTGAACACGTAGCCACGGTCCCTTGCTTAAACCATTAGGAAGCACTGCCACTCCCAGACTGGGACTAGAACTCTCCAGTCCTGACCCCTGCTCTAACCATACATTTGTGTTCTAGGTGTTCACATCAATGGCTTACACTGAAGAACTGGAAATCCGTACAATCCAGGGGCGGGCTTGTACCCTGCACATCTCTTACCCTCCTGCAAAATTCCTAGCTCCAGCACCTCACTGGCGAAATCTCGCCATGCAGCTGTTGGCTTCGTTGTAGCTGTGCACATCTGTGCTTTTCACGCCTTGTTAGCCAGCTGCTCGTGACGTCTGAAATCTCTGGCGCGTCGCACTTGGGTCTCTCTTGTCCGCTTCCATCCCTCCCAGCCCTCGTTATGTGGTAGAGCAAATACAGCATCAAATAGTCTGAATTAGCTGGTGGCTCGGTGACTTTTCAGCCTCACCCAGTTAAAGAGAAATCCTGACTTTAAAGAAAGTGGTTTGCAGTGTTGCTGTAGCCATCGGATGACCAGACAGCAAATTTGAAAAATCGGGACCGGGGGTGGGGGGTAATAGGAGCCTATATAAGAAAAAGACCCAAAAATCGGGACTGTCCCTATAAAATTGGGACATCTGGTCACCCTATGTAGCCATGTTGGTCCAGGATATGAGACACACAAGGTGTGTGTGATAACAATATCTGTTATTGGCCCAACTTCTGTTGGTGAGAGAGGCAAGTTTTCTCAGCTCTTCATCAGGTGTGGGAAAGGTACTCCGAGCAGCACAGCTAAATACAAGGTGGAACAGATTGTTAAGCACAAGGAGTCAATGCATGTTGCAAGACACCATAAATGGGCAATTAACACCCCTGTAGTCATAGGACAAAGAAAGGTTAGTGGATTACAGATTGTTATAATGAGACTTAAGCCAGTGTCTCCACTGAGTCCATGACTGTTAGGCTACGACTACATCGGCACACTTTGTCGTTCAGGGAGGTGGGTGAATAAAGAACCCCCTGAGCGACATAGATCACACTGACATAAGCGCCGGTGTGCAGAGGAGAGCTCCTGTCGACACAACTACCGCCGCTCGCAGAGGTGGTTTTAGAGCATCTACCAGACACACTGCAGCTGTGCTGGATGTGTAGACATCTAGCAAAGTTATGAATTTAAGCTCCCAGGCTCGTCTTTTGAAGGTGCTGTGCAGGTTTCCACTGAGGATGAGGGCTGAGAGGTCAGCTATGGAGTGATCGTTTTGTGAAAAGTGTTCACCAACCAATGACAGGGTGCCTTTGTCTTTTATCATTTTTCTATGTGAGTTCATTCAAGAGCGCAGCGATTGTCTGGTTTCACCCACCTAGTTCTTGTTGGAGCACTTGATGAACTGGATGAGGTACACCATATTGTGATAGGCACGTGTAGGACCTCTGGATCTTGAAAGATGCGTTGTGGGGGGTATTGATCATCATAGCTGTGGAGATATGTCTGCAGGTTTTGCATCTGTTGTCCTGGCATGGTCTGGTGCTGCTTTGAATTGTCCTGGTCTGTGAGGAGTTTGCTTCTGACGATGAGCATGGCAAGGATTGGGGGTTGTGGTCCCCATCAAGTATGGGTTTTAATTGTTTGATACCTCGTATGGGTTCCAGTGTGGGGTGGCAGGTGACAACGAGGGGTGTGTGGTCAGTGGGTTTTTTCCCTGTTGAAGCAGGTTCTTTCTGGGTATCTGGGTGGCCCGTTCCATGATGCAATCTACTTCTCGGGCGGAGTGTCCTTGTTTGGTGAAGGCAGTTTTAAGTGTGTGTGTATCCTGGACTTTCCCCTGGGACATATTCTGTGATATCTGAGTGCCTGGCTGTAGCTAGCAGAATTTTTGGTGTGTTGGGTGGTTACTGGAGCGGGGGTGGTGATGTGTGGCTGTACAGTTCCATTGGTGAAGCTGATCGTGGTGTCCAGGAAGTTGACGCAGGTGTGGGCGTGCTCTAGAGAGAGTTTTGTGGGTGGTGGTTATTGAAGTGGTGAAAATCCTGTCTGGTGATTTAGGTTGTTATGCCATCAGAATCCAGCACATCTCAGAAATTGCCCCTCTTCTTGGGGTTAATGCAAAGATGAAGGGTTCTTTTTTCCCCTTAGTGCCTCGCTAGTGCAGTTGGTCCAGCATGAGACTCTTAATCTCAGGGTCATGGGTTTGAGCTCCCTGTTGGGGGTGTGACTCTCCTCTCTTCCCCCTTCCTCTTTCACAGAGCATCACATCAGATTTCACCAGCCAGCAAAAAGCTGAAGCCGGCCTCTCCAGGAAAGTAGATTAAAACCTGAACGTGTTGCTACCTGCCTTTAGAAGACATTCCTCCTCTTTTAACCATGCACTTGGCTCCCTGCCTCCAGGAGATGTGATTTCACGCCCTGCTGCTTGCTGAATAGCCCTGCCAGTTGCCACCACACAGTTGTTAATCAGTCCAGAATGCAAAGGGAAAAAGGGGGTGCCGGCCTGCTTTCAGCCGCTGAGCTCATCAAAGATTTAAATGCAGAGTCTTTGACAACTTCCCCAGCCTTAAACTGCCTTGTAATTAAGTTTAGTTAGTTGTCAATTCGGTGAATAAGCGATGCCCCCCGGAGAGGTGACACCTGCCTGGCAATTTGTAATGCTCTGGGCAGGGATGGGATGGCATTTCCCAGCTAAGGTTATCTCCCATCCATGAAATAGCATGAGTTATGAGCTAATGGTGCTTTGTTAAAACGATATTTTCTATCAGAGAGCGAATCTGGGGCCAGATGGATCAGTGAGCGATCAATCACTCGCTGCCATTGCCGCTGCTGTCTGAACCGTCTCCCATGCATAATAGCAGCAGATCTGCGAGACGGATTTATAATTTGGTCATCTATCTATTCCCTTCCGCCAGCCGGTCTAGCGTTTTGCTTTTGAATATAATGCACCGGGATAAAAGATCCATCACTCCGGGTGCAGAATCGGGAGCCATGTGCCCTGGTTCTAACATCAGCCCGCCCCCAATCATAAGCTTTTTTAGGGACAGAGACACCTCCAAGAGGTATGAACTTGAGCTGGTCAGGAAATATGACATCTCTCCCCTCGCAGAAACGAGTTCAAAGCAAACAAAAATGTTTTTGTTTGCATCAACATTTGTGGTAGAAATTGTTCAGGTTTTTGACAGTTGAAACTTTTTTTTTTTTTTTTTTTTTTTTTTTAAAGTACCTGAACATTTTCAGGTTGGTGGGTTTTCAATGAGAACCCCAACGTGGACTTTTTCATGAAAATTTTCCAGTTTTTTGGAAAAATTCCTTTCCCCCCAAAAAATGTTTTGTTGGAAAATGTTTGCCCCGTTCTAATATAAACCAGGGAACAGCCCCATCGCTAAGGGGGCGGGGGTGTTAAGTCCACATAAGGATGAGTTGTGCCAAGAGATTTTTCTTGCCTTTATGGAAGAATTATCTGTACAACTATCATTAAAATGAACAAATCAGCAGAGGCGCCAGGGATTGCATGGGGCTAAAGAGACTGAACCATCCACTTCTCTATCCAGCATGGGCGGTTAGGTTAGACATTAGGAAACACGTCTAACAGTAGGGAGTTAAGCACTGGAACAAATGACTGAGGGGGGTTGTGGAATTTCCATCATTGTTTAAAGGTATTTAAGGTTAAGGTTTTTCAAAACAGGCTGGACAAACACCTGTCAGGGATGGACTAGATAATACTTAAGTCAGCTGCACTGAGGCTGGACTAGCGAGGTCCCTACATTTCTGTGGTTCTCTTCTAATGCTGAGACCTGAGCCATGGCCTCATGGGCTGCTTGCTCTGCTCCTGCCTGGGCTGTCCCTGTTCTGTGGCTAAGTAGCAGCCTTCTGTCTCCAGGCTCTGAGCAGCAGGGGGCTGGATTTGGATTTCCCCGGAGTCGGGGCTGTTGTGGGTTTGGGGCTTGAGCCCCAGAAGCAACTGGGAAGTGCTGCAGGGTTGGGACCCAGCATTGCATGGGAACCCATCTGGGTTTATTCAATGTTGTTAAATCCTCCCCAGCTAACTGTGCGGAGGGACTGCCCCGGGGGATAACAGCTAGGGGACCAGCATGGGGGGGGTCCCTATTTTAAGAAGCTATTTGCAGTTGAACCGCAGCCTAACTTCCCAGTGAAAGGGAGCAGCAAAGCAGGCGGTGGCTGTGACCCCTAGCGCGGAGCCAGCATGGGCTTGTGAGGCCAAAGACCACGTCTCTTCCAGGCCCTTAGGACGGGGCAAGAGTGGAGCATCCAGCACCTTCTGCTACAGCATCTCCGCTCTGTTCCATCCTTTGCAGCTGGACGGCGAGGAGGGGCTGCTCATGCACTAGACATTCCTCATGGTGCTGTCTTGGCCGTCTCATAGCAAAACCATGTCCAAGGGCTTGTTTATTGATTGGGCAGCTCTCTGCACGCCGCTTGCCTTGATTTCAATAGGCATGTAGGTCTGCCGCTTGTTAGCTGGAGGCAGGGTTCCCTCCTCTCTCGGGACACCCATCTGCAAAGCATCAACCAGCCTTGGTCTTGACTCTCACGTTGCTGTGCCTAGGTATTAGAAACCAGCCCAGTTGTACAGCTCCTAGCACAACGGGGCCTGGGCCTCATAGGTGCTAGCGCCCTACGAATAACAATTCACTTCCTGCTCGTTAACAGCAGCGGGGGGGGGAGGGGAATGTCCTGTCCGTGACAATGCTCAGGTCCAGCTGCTTCTGAAAGAGGGGTAAGAAACACTGCAGAAGGCTGTCATGGAATAACCAGCCCCTCGGGAAAGATTTCTCCCCATCCCCATCTGTTGGAGGTCAGCTCATGCTGTAGAGTTTATAAACCTTCCAAAGCTCTAGTCTTAATCCTTATTTCCCGTCACTGGAGATGCTCGTTGTCCATATAAATGTCCAATTAACCTCTGTGATCGTTCGTGGCACAGCCCAGATCCATACGGAAATGGGCATCTCTGCTACTTGCAGCATGTCTTGCTCCATGGCAGCTTGCTAACAAGGGAGTCCAAGAGATCAGAGCCAACAGCGGAGGTTCAAGGGCTCTGTACAGCATACAGAGAGAGCGAACTATCCCCATGCTCCAGAGCAGTGAAACAGCCCGGGTTAAACACGGATTCCTTGCAGAATGTGCATTCTGCTTGCTACTATCGGCCATGTGGTAGATTCCCTTTAGCGGTTGATATTCCTCTTGCAGTTGGAGCCCTGCAATAGTGCTGCTGCAGAATCCCAGGGCTCTGAGCAGTGCTGCTAGGAGGTTAGCCCTGGCACGTCTTTATTTGTTTTCAGTGCAGCCCCCCTGTACCTGCCTCCCCCCAAAGGTGCATGTGCCCAACGTAACGCTGCACAGGGCCTTGCACTTCCAGGCCTGCCAACCCCACGGGCAAAGGGGGTTTGCGGGAGGAACATCCCAAACTTTCCTCAGCACAGCATGTTGATCGGAGCTCAGGGGCAGCTGTGCTGGGTGGGAGGGCCTGAATCATGATTTTTGCACACAGCTGTGCGTACATATGGCCATCTGCCCGCAACCATGGGCCTTTGCAGGGGCAAAGGGACGTGTGCTCATTTTCTCCCTCCTTCCCCATAATTCCCTGGTCTTTAATACTGCATACCTATAACCAGAAGCATTGTCTCCTAAAGAGCTGGTGATGGGCTCAGACGATGCAGTGTCTCCATGAAGCGAAATGGTCCCCTTCCATCATGGGAGGGTGGGGGGCTTACAGGCTAATATTACATGCTGCAACGGGTGCCAACGCCCACTTAGCCCTCCAGCCCTTGTACCTCTTTCAATGCACCTCTCCTCGATGAAGAACTAGCTGGAAAAAATCTTCCCAGATTCTTGGCTTCTTCCTAGCCTCCAATGTGACCTTTACTGAAGGTGCCAGCTGCTATTAGTCAATTTCAGTGCCAGCAAAACCAGCCTTCATTCTGCTGCGTGTGTGTGGTTTTCCCCCCATGTTTCTACTGGACCTAGAGGCTCTGAATTTCTTCGCTGCATAGGTTGTTTTTTTCCCCCACTCTTTGATTTCACATTTGGTCTCATCTGAGCCAGAGGAGTCTGTGCCCCCGAGCTGCCTGCTGAAGCATGTATAACCAATCATGCCCCAACATCTCCTCCCTGGGGGAAAAGACCCGGAAGAATTGTTCAATGTGACTTGCATGCTCCAAGTTGTTCCAAGCAAAGCCAGGTACAGGAGAAAATCTCCAAGGCAGGAGGGGAGTAACACCTAGTCCATCTCATGGTCAAAGCACTTAATAAGCATGGGTTAATGAAGCCAAATTAGGGTTACCATTCGTCCGGATTCTGCCGGACAGGTCCGGCTTTTTTGAGTTAAAAATAGCATCCAGGGGGAATTTGTAAATGTCCGGATCCCCCCCCCCCCCCCCGCCCCATGCAGAGTGCGTGCGGCTGACAGGGCAGCCGGCCGGATCGTGCCACTCGCACGGGGCTCCGGCAGCCAGAGCCCCTCCTCCGCTTCCCCCTCCTCTCCCCTGCAGCTTGAGCCCACTCCCCTCCTTTCTCTCCCTCCCCCTGCATTCGCAGATCGCGGGCTGGCCGTTCGCCTCGGGCCTCCGGCAGTCTGGAGCTCCTCCCCCTGCTCCTGCTGCCCAGCGCGCCGCTCCGCAGCACTCTGTTCTGAGCGGCACGGTAAGGGGGCCAGGGGGTCGGCGAAGGGGCAGGGAGGTTCTGGAGGGGGCAGGCAAGAGACAGGGAGCGGGGGGGGGGGGGGGTCGGGAGTTTGGGGAGGGCTGTCTGGGGGTTGGGGGTGTAAGGTTTTGGGCAGTCAGGGTACAGGTAGGGGGTAGGGTCCTAGGGGGGCAGTTAGGGTGGGGGGGGTCTCAGGAGGGGGCAGTTAGGGGACAAGGACCAGGGAGGCTTAGGTAGGGGGTGGGGTTCTGGAGGGCAGTTAGGAGCAGGCGTCCCAGGAGGGGGCAGTCAGGGGACAGGGAGCAGAGGGGTTTAGATGGGGCAGGCTGTCAGGGGGCGTGGGAGTCCCAGGGGTCTGTCTGGGGGTGGGGGTGTGGATAAGGGTTGGGGCAGTCAGGGTACAGGTAGGGTTCTAGCGGGCCAGTTAGGATGGGGGGAGGGTCTCAGGAGGGGGCAGTCAGGGGACAAGAGGCAGGGAGGCTTAGGTAGGGGGTGGAGTCCTGGGGGGCAGTTAGGGGCAGGGGTCCCAGGAGGGGGCAGTCAGGGGACAAGGAGTGGGGGGGGAGGGTTGGGGGTTCTGAGGGGGGCGGGAAGTGGGAGGGAGTGGAAGGGGCTAGGGCAGGACTGGGGCGGGGCTAGGGCAGGGCTCCTCCCGTCCTCTTTTTTGATAGTTGCAATATGGTAACCCTAATCCAAATGAGGGCCTGGTTCTGCTCACACACCCAGGTAACTCAAGAGTAACCCTAATCAATTTACACTGGAATAAGTGAGAGGAGAATCAGACCTATTTGTCAGAGGGGGAAGCGGAGGCAGAGAGGCTGCAATTTTCAGTGCCACTTGCACTCCAAACTTCCTTTCAAAATCTTAGCCCCAGCAGCTCCATCAAGGAGTGCCCCCCGGAGGTAGACTAGACCTTATAACATCCTATTTCTTAGTCCTGTGCTTAAACCTCCGGCCCTCAAAGAGAGCTGGTCTGTAGAGTGGTCTCTGGAGATCTATAACAATGGTGAATCTAGCTAGTGTTCATTTCTAACTGACCCTGATCGCTAGGATGGGGCTGACTGATCATAGCTGAGTGCGTGAAATTGAATGGTTTTATGGAAACCATTATAAATCCTCTGCCAGCAAGGAGGACGCCATTGCTTTGTGGGTGTGTGGTAATATATGTATATAATTAGACACTCACTCTAAGGCCAGAGCATGAGTATTAGCAGAGGATTCTGTTAGCATATTGAACAATGGAAGAGGTTTAGTCTCTACCCCTTGACAGATAATGCTGGAGAAAGACATAGCAGAGGCACTGAGGGGTTTTGTACTGATGCCCACCACCACTGTGATAGCTCAGCGCCACCTTGTCAATATCCCCTACCCACCCCTGTGGGCAGGGGAGTGATATTGACGAGAAGCCGCCGCCCTGTGTTTGGAATAAGCTGCTTCCTTTTAAAAAGATTCCCGCTCTGCAAAAGTTTGGAAAGAACCAGTCAGATGCAAAACATGCAAAAAACTATTTTACTGACAAACAGCAAAGGACGGGCTTGGTTTCAGGCGGCTAAATCGATCACCTATTATACAAACATTATCGAAAGGGAAGGCTTGGCTGAAATACATTCACTCGTTGACTTCCCCCCCCACCCCACCTCCCAAAAAAATCACAGTGTGCTCCCCCTGCCCTGCCCCATAAAGCTTGCTGAAGCTTTCAGTAGGAGCTGCTCACCCGCCCCTTCACTTAGCACAGAAACAGCGCAGCTCCGAGCCCAACTTCCAGGAGAATACAAAATGCAGATGACATTCATTTATGCAAGCGCATTAAAAAGAAAATTAGCCATTATTGCTTTTCAGATCGCAAGAGAGATTATTCCAGGATTAAATCCGTAAGAGTGTAATCTCTCTCTGTCTCTCGGGAAATACCAACGTATGCTGAGCCTACTTCTCTATTTGATGTGTGCAAAATTGTTTTTGAGTGTAGAAAACAGGTAGAGAGGGACTAAAAATTGGGGGAAGTATTACTTCAAGTTTTGCTACAGTGTCCCCATAGTGGAGCATTATTACAACCGCCTTGATCCTATAAGAGACTTTGCTGCTCAGTCATTGTGAATGAAGGGTACTCAGCACCTCACAGGATTGAGGCCTTTGGGGTGACACTAATCACTCACGGTGCCTGCATCATTCCTTAGCATAAAATCACAGTGCTCTGCTTGAAGAAGGGAACAAAATGAGCGACCACAGTTAAAAATAAATATGGCCATAGACTAGAGGGTAGTATGGAAAAAATAGCATGGGATACAAATGGGAGTGCATATTCACACACCAGCCCAGGCAGAGATTAACACACGCTTTTACCCACAGACAGACACATCAACACGACTGGAATCTTACCATGAAAGCTCCACCAGACCGCAGTGAACTGACAGCTCAGAATCACAGCGCCTATTAAAAGTCCAACTGCCCGACCTTTTTTGCACTCCCTGCTCCTGCCCTAGGTATTGAAACACAAAAACGCCACCACATGCATGCACGCTTTGCAGCCCCAGTGTTTTCCAATAGCTCGCCTACATCTCAGAGCCCTGCCTCAGAACAGCGGGGGCTGCAGCATCAAGACCTGTCCTGAATGTGCACAATTTTCAAAAGTGCCTAAGTCCCATTGACTTTCAGTGAGACTTAAGCTGTGACAGGCGGCCACTGGTCTTTGACATCCCAGGTTAATGAGAGCCGCTGTAAGCAGGGTTAGCTGAGAGCTTACCCAGCTGCACTGAGGGGATGTCTACACTGCAAAAAAGTGCTCTTAACTCGGGGTTAAAATAGCAGTGAAGACACGGCAAGTTGGCTTTTAACGCTGGTTTGCCACCTCCAGTGTAACTCAAGCTGCTCACCCCAGTGGCTGTGTCTTCACTGTAATTTTAACCTAAGTTAGAACACACCTTTGTTTTTGCAGCGTAGACATAGCCTCAGGCTTCCACTGGCACTAGCATGTATGAACAGGAGTGTTGTGTGTAAGACACAGCAGATCTATGGGGTACTGCTGAGGCCTCAGCTGGTTTCAGACGGTCTAGTTTTGGGTGCCAGGCTTTAAGAAAGAGGTGGACAAATTGAAGCGGGTGCAGAGGAGATCAACAAAAGGGTTAGAAAACCTGACTTAGGAGGAAAGGTTAAACAACTGGGGCATGCTTTGTCCGGGAAAAGAGGACTGAGGAGGGACCTGATAATGGTCTTCAAATATGTTAAGGGCTGTCCTAAGGAGGACTATGCACCTTTGAGCTCATGTCCACTGAACGTAGGACAAGACATAATGGACGGAATCTGCAGCAAGTGCGATTGAGGTCAGATAGCAGGAAAAGCTTTCGAACGATAACGGCAATTAAGCTCTGCAAAGGCGGGTGTGGAAGCCCCATCATTGTAATTAGACAAACATGTCGGAGGCTCTAGGTTTAGTTGAGCTGCCTGAGCGTGGGAGGCTGGACTGGATGTCTGCTCTCGGGCGCTTCCAGCCCTACATGTCTATGAAATAGTTGCATAATTTCCCCAGTGTACACAAGGTTTTAAAGCAGCTGTTCCAGAATGCTCCTGACTCCCACCCTCGTCAAGCTCCCATCCTGAAAGCCTCCCCAACACCCCCCCCCCCAAAAAATCAGCTAATGCAGAGGCAGCGTTGCCTAGTGGATAGAGTACTCAACTAGGCTCAATATCCCAGCTCTGCCCTTGAGCTGCTGGGGCAAGTCACTTCCCTCTGCCTCTCTTTTGCCACCATTTGTCCATCTGGGCTATGAGCCCTTTGGGGGGAGAACCATCGCTTACTAAGTGTTTGTACAGCACCTGACACAATGGGGCTCTGATCTCAGCTGGACTGGCCCCCTACTATTCTATTGTAAGGGAATGAGATCACACCCTTCCCCCCCCCCCCCCCGGAGGGCCAGTGCGACTGGGAAAACGGTGATGCCCATGAGCTACGGGTCTTGTGCTGGTGCTCAGCCCAGACCCGAATCCCCCTTTTGGTTTCTTAGCAGATACTTTAGGCATTTCTTTTCCTTCTGTAGCGAAGACTTGTGCGTAGAACTAAGGTGTCAAAACCCTCCCTAATATTATATCTAATTCCCCTAGTGCTATGCCGCAGTAGAGCTCAAAGCACTTTATAAAGGTCAGTATCATCACCCCCATTTCACAGATGGGGAAACTGAGGCACGGGGCAGTGACGTGATTTGCCCGAGGTCACCCAGCAGGACTGTGGCAGAGCTGAAAATAAAACCTCGCTCTCCTGAGTGCTCTAACCAGTGAGCCACCCCATCGCCCTGGCGCAGCTCCATTGACCTCCATACCATTAAACCCATTGCTTGCCACTTCTTCCTAACCTGTAAGCCTCCACGCTCAGCAGACACCAAACCTGACGTCAGGGAGAGTGATGATGAGGTCGGAGGGGGAACTAAACAAAAGGAGCCGATTGGCTTGTCAGGAACAAAGACCTGCCTTTGGGTCTCCTCTTAAGCCTAAAGAAAGAAGTAAGAAAAGCAAAGCCCAGAACTAGGGCTGGGCAGGATTGAGTCGAACTACCGTGATCTGCAGGGATTTCATTGAGGAGCTGGGGATTGGTCCGTAGAGCTGGGCACAGAAGGCTTGACTTTAAAGAGGGGCTGCTGGCAGGCTTGGGGGGACGTCAGCATGCCTGTCTCCTTTGCTACACAGCCCTTACAGCAGCAGGCCTCTGTTCTTTATTGAAAGTGGCAGAATCCCAGGGCCTCATGGTCTGAAATTACAGGGGAAACCGTTAGTTCCAGTCCCTGCTCTTGAGATCAAATGCAGAGAGACAGTTTTAAGCTCTGTCTGCTCTAAAAATAGCCCCTCCTGAGGCTGCAGAAAATTCCCCTTCTGCTGAAACCTTCTCCAAAGCAGCTGCTTCCTGAGCACTAAGCCGCATGCAGCGCGACCCAGGCCCCCGTCCCTCTGTCGCTGCCATCACAGGCTACACTAAGCTTGGTGCCCAGGCCTCCCCTGTTCCCAAGGGCCCAGCTGCTCTTCACCCACCCTCAGCCCTGCTTTGCAGCTAGTCCTTACTACCTAGGCCCCCCCACTTCTCGCTGTCTGAACCCTTGTGGTTTTTAGACTGGATCAGAGGCAAGAGCACAACGAACAAGCCACTATTATTACACGTCAGACAATTAAACAGGGGGCAAACACCCCACACAAACATCCAGCAGAAGCAAAACAGACACGTGCACGGGGAAGGGGACGCCGGGACAGGAGACGTCACAAACAGCTGAGCTGCAAGCAACAGTAACGGGCTCAACTGGACAACGGAACGCTTGCCCGCACACGCAGCCCTCGGCAGCCAAGGCCAGGGAAGCCCAGCGCTGGTGATGGGGTGGGCCTCGAGCCTGCGCCATCAAAACGCTTTGGAATTTCCACCCCGTTAACGCTCATGGGGGTGATACTGGGGGGCTCTTAAAAACAAAAAACCCACCAAAGAACCAGCACTCTTTTACCTAATGCTTCTCTGTAACTGCCTGTGAGCGCTTCCTAGGCGGAAAAAGTCCGGCACGGCCTGTAAACCCGGAGGCTAGGCTGGGTGCTGCCGCTCTGCAGGCGTGAATGTCACCATTAGGGCGCAGTATTCACCAATTGCCCAGCTATTGCACACGTTTTCCCCTCCTGGGAGTGGGCCCTATTCCGACCTCTGATACACTGGGCTAAATCTGGATCAGCTCTAGTGACGTTCATGGAACCGCCCACCCCTGTGAAACCACCGGGAGAAGAGAATCAGGCCAACAAAGTCATGCGGGTGTAACATACATAAGAATGGCCCTGGAGGGGATGAATTCACTGTGCTGGGTGCACCGGCCTTTTTGCATAGAGGTGCCTATGGTCCAGCTGCTTTTGGCTGAATATGCCTTGTAGCAAAGTGCATTAAATTCACTGCGTATTGCCACTGCCTGCAGTGGCCTGGGGGCGGTCAGACCCTGTGCTATGAGGATGTGCTCTTTTCCACGGCGTGGGGCTTAGCCGGGTTTGGGCCTCACTCCCCCGGCCTGCCATTGCTCACGGAGGGGGGAACTAAACTAGTCTGTGTATGGAAGAGAGGCCAGAAGGAAAATGGGCCCGTGCGTGGTGGAGGATTTCACTTCCTCTGCGCGAGAGGCAGGGCCTGTCCTGAAACTCTCCCATGGCTGGAGCAGCATGAGCCATCCCTGGGCACTTGAAGTTGCGTCTCGAGTAAACAGCAACGCAAATCAATGTGCAGAGCAGCGCTACCGTTCTAATGCAGCCTGGCCTGGGCTCACCGTTTTTCCGCTCGCTGCTGTGGCGGGCACCATGTCGAAGGCGGAGTTAAAGCTCATTTCTTTCCACGGGGCTGTTCTCTGTATTACAAAAAATGAAAGGCAGATCCTCGGGTTGTGTAAATTGGCATCATGGAATCACAGGGTTAGAAAGTCCCGCCAGGGTCAGCTGGTCTAACCCTCTGTCCAGATGCAGGATTTGTTGTGTCTAAACCATCCAAGACAGCGTGGTAGCCAGTCTCCACTGCCGGCAAGGGGCCAGCGCCTGAGCTGCAGTCAATCCGTAGAGCTCATTGAAGTCAATGCCAGTTTACAGCAGCGGAGGATTTAGCCCATAAGGCCCAATTCACAAGGCTCATTTCACCCAGCCCGGCTGTACCGCCCTTTGCCTTGGAAAGGAGCTGCTCCCAACCACCCGTTTCCAAGTACCTACAGCCAGGAAGCCTTGAATGACAAACGCGCAAGCAGCGGAACAAAGCACCGAGGTGGATCAGCTGGCCACGTATTTTCCAACCAGGTGTGACTAAAAGGCCAGATGTGCTATGAACTATCTAAGCTATAGAGAACATGGGTCTGCGTTTTGTTTTCTAAATTAAACCGGTCCCAGACAGAGGAAGCCAATTAAAAATAAGACAAAGGGTTGTTGTTTTTTGGGGGGGGGGGTGTTGGGTTCCCCCCCACACACCCAGACATTGCAATCGAAACCTACGCAGGTTCATACAGAATCCAAGAATTCATAGAAGGGACATTCATTTTTCCTACATGTTTTTCCCCCTGCCCTTTAAACTCAAGCCCACTAAGTAATACAATAGGACCTCAGTAGAAACGAGGCTTCACCCTTCAGTTCTTGGTGCCGGCCCCTCGCCCCTTACTCACACTGAGTTAGAAGCTTGTTCTGTGAATAGTCCCATTGAAAAATCAGTGGAACCATCCGTGCCCAACTGACTGAGTTTGCTACAGTGCTCCCTGTGTCCCCTGCAGGAAATGTATTGATGCACAGGGGCTACTGTCACATAACCTTCGCTCAGGCAGCACTGCCAGCATGTTAAGGGCATTCTCTGGACGTGAATGCGTTTTTATAACCCTCAATCGCTACACTGAAACCTGCACTTAAGCCTAAAGCTGGGCCTGAGTCCGATCAGATGCTAAGTTCCCCACCTCCTGGTGCAGGCTGTGATCCGAGGCTCTGGTTGAACCCATTACAGATACAAGAACCGGCAGTGGGGGGCTTGGAGCTGGGGTTTAGCTTCAAATCTATTCACCTCCACTAACAGCCCCCTGAAGTATTCCCAAACGGTGCATGACCTTCAGAGAACTAATGCAAAGAGCGAGGCAACTGCTCGAGGGCTTGGGGCTAGGAGAGGGGAGTCTCCAGGGCCTACTCCCACCGACTCACTGGCACAGCCCTTCTCTGTGCCTCAGTTTCCCCTTCTGTAACATGGGGTGATACTTCACTTCCTCCCAGGGGGGTGGTGAATGACTTAACATTTATATAGCAAATGGTGGGCCTGATTTTTCCCCTTACATCTGCCGTACACCGGTGTAAACAACTCCACTTATCTCAGTGAGTTTTATTCTCCTCTCTCGCCCCCGGAGCAACCCCATCGAAGGCCCTGGCTCCAGTTCTCCTCTCATGGTGGTGTAAATACGGAGTGACAGCAGTGAAGTCAATGGAGTGACACCAACATAAAACTGGTGTGAGATGGAGCAGGATCAACCCTCTTAAAATGCTAAAATCCCATTGGTTGGTTTTGCAGCTTCCTAGGGGGCCTTTGCTTAAGGCAGGTTTCGCTGTAGACCAACAGGAAGAACGAATCGTTTGTGTATTTCTAGAACTTCATTGACCGCAAAAAATAACTAACGAAAAGCCGAAGAAAAAGGGACATTGCACCTTGGAAACGCACCAGCACGAGCCCCCCTCCAAACCTGCGGCGGCATGAGTCAGCCTCAGAAAGGAAACATCATGGAGCAAACCACGTTGAAAGGCTTCTAGCTCTCGCCTGAGCATCGCTAACCTCTTCGGAGAGCAGATCCTGAAAGAGGTGCACTGACGGTGCAGGAGAACTTCAAACAGTGGGGAGGGGGATTTGGAAGTATAATGCAAATCTTTTTCCCTTTTTTTTTTTTTTTTTTACATATATACAGAAGTCCGACAATAAAACGAACACAGTGCAATGTCTTGGCTGCCTTGCAGCCAGAACTGGCTTAGTTGTGCATTCGCGGTGTGCCTCAGAATCACCCCGCCTAGATAAATAAAATGGCATCCTCCACTGTCTTCCATAGAGGAGCGAACTCACAGGCGTTCCCCTAAAAGCCCAGTTCTAAAATCGCTTTGCAGTCTCTGGAGGGGAAGGCGTTTCTCAGAGGTGTCGGGGGCTGGGATGTCCGTTATGATACAGCTTCTGTTTGATGTGCACCATGTTCCCCGTGGCCTCCTCGTACTGCCTGTGCTGACGTTTCCTGAACTCCTTCAAGTTACAAAATTTCGGAATCCAAGACCAAGAATTGTCTGGCAGGTGAAAGAAAAGAGAAAGAGGCGGTTAGTGGCTGAACGGGCCGTAACCCATTGGTCAGGGCGTGTCACCTCCCGGAGCCTGTGACAGCCACAGCTGGAGAGCTTTGGCTCAGGTGACAGCAGCTGATGCTTTTAGTTCGGGAGGTCTCGGGGTCAGGCCCCAGCATGTTGGCCAAGATGGCCCCAGTGCATGAGACATGCTGAGTAACTAGAGGGTGGCACAGCAGAAAGCAGGGGAGAGTATTTAGGGGTGAGAGAAGCAGGCCCATGAGTTCTAGTCCCAGCTCAGCATCTGACCCATTGTGTGGCCTGGCAGCAAGTCACGTCCTCTCTCCCCAGGCCTCAGTTTCTCCATCTGAAAGCTGAGGCTAGTATTAGTGACGTGTATCACAAGAGGGAGTAAATCCCCGCTGTGTAGTAACACAGGTGAGCATTGGCAATCTCTGCCCTGCTCTCCTGAGCCCCCATGTCACACGTGTAGCCCCTCGGAAGTCTCCCCAAACCCTGCACCCTCTTTGGGTATAGATTTATCCACAAGTGCTCTCAGATCCATGGGCAGCAGGCACTATATAAATGAGAAGTATTATTTTAAAGCAAGGAGCCTGCACTGCTCGGAGGACCCCATACCACGCTGGTCCTACGCTCTGGAGCAAAGTCCCTGCGACGACAATGAAAAATTCTTCAGCAGCGGGTATTAAAGGATGCAATCAGCACCGTGACCCCTGTATTCATTTTGATATTGACTTCCCTCTTTGGGGCAGCGTGGGAGGCAGTCCTGGAGTGTGGGCTATGACTATTAGCTGAAGAGTTCTGCTAAAATCACTCATCAGTGAAATAGTTTAAATGTCAAGAGTGTTAAACGATCAGCGGTAGGGTTCAGAGTCAACAGCCATTGAGAGGAATGGGATAGTTTATACTTTTCAAAGCAGCAGTTTCAGGCAGTTTGTAAACTCAGGATGACAACCCACAAGCAATTTACCCTTAGGGCAGGTTTTCTTCACAATTGGAAAGCTAGAACTTTTTTTTTTTTTAAATGAAATTTGAAAGCCAGGAGCAGAATTCTGTGTGCGCGCGTAGGGGTACACGTACCCCTGGGGATATCCAGAGGTCTGCCAGGGGGTACATCAACTCTCCTAGATATTTGCCTAGTTTTACAACAGGCTACATAAAAAGCACTACCGAAGTCAGTACAAACTACAATTTCATACAGACAATGACTTGTTTATACTGCTCTGTACGCCATACACTGAAATGAAAGTACAATATTTATATTCCAATTGCTATATTTTATCATTCTATGGTAAAAATGAGAAAGTCAAAAAATTTTCAGTAACAGTGGGGCTGTGCCACTTTTGTATTTCTAGGTCTGATTTTGTAAGCAAGTCGTTATTAAGGGAGATAAAACTTGGGGGTATATAGGACAAATCAGACTCCTGAAAGGGGTCCGGTCGTCCGGAAAGGTTGGGAGCCACGGATTGGTCTTTAACCAAAAACAGCTCCAGCCCATCTCAACTAACTCATCTTTTCCCTAAAAAGGACAGTAGGCACCATCTCGGAAACCAGCTCAGAGGCTGCCAGACAGGATGTCTTTTCCTTCTAAAAATGCTCTCCAGCTAAAGGCAAAGGGAACCCGGAATGCTATTAAGACGAAAGCCGAACGTGCTGCTTTACATTTCAAAGGCTTTAACTCGGTTTCCTTCTTATTCTGGATCTTTAATACAAGGCTTTTAAGTGGTGTGTTTGCCATGGTACTAAGCAGGCTGAACCTTGTTTAAAACTGTTGATGCTGGATGGCAATAGGGTCCTGTTAACACCTTTCACTCTTAGGGGCCATATATTGCATCTAAATTAATACAACAGTTATAATCTCAGCCTCTCCCCCCCCCCCTTTAGTTGCTTTGTGCCCCAGTTTCCTCTCTGTAAAATGCGGCTCATGGTAATAATTACTCTTGGCCCGTGAGTAGACTAATCAGTTGGCAAAATGCTGTGAAGCCGGAAAGCACCACACGACAGCAGCTGGATATGTTAAAACCTCAGTGCGTCCTTGCAGCAACAAACACGGTGTTAATTTCATTTCCAGCCCTGCTTGGCTACAGCCACTTTATTTCACTTTTAGTTTGCTTTTATTGGGCCATTTTTCTGTAACACCCGGCGTGTCAGTGACAGAACCCCAGTCCAACAATGGCTAATAATTCTCAGCAATGGAGCTGCTTAATTATTCCAAGTGGAGCCAGTCCCCATGCTGGGTTCCCAATAAAGGTGCCAGCTATGAAATGCAGCCTGCCTTTCTTCGTCTGTAACCTCCCAGGAGAGCAATGCAAGCATGGGAGCAAAGTGAACAGAGAGAAAACTGCCCCTCTTCCACACTCCCAACAGAAAAAGGCAGCTAGGACTAAAAACACCATCCATCCAACGTATGCAGCGTTAGGTGTTGCAGAGTCTCATGCTATTTGGTAATTTTCTTAAAGCCCCAGCGGCTGGAGTCAGGTGACAATCTCATCTCTCTTTCTTTTTGTTTGAAAGGGGAAGTTTTTCGCTTCCCTGGTTGCAGAAAAGAGCATGAAAATGGGACCCCTAAAGCTCAGAAACCCCAAGTGGTTGTCTTAGAAAATCTCATGACTGCGGGGGCCTGACTTGTGATTTTTCTGTCGAACGCTCAGGGTCAGAGATGCTGTTCCAAGGTAGGATAAACTGAGACAGGCGCCCAGCACAGGGCATGACACACTCGGGGCACAGCCCTTCCAGGTTCCCTATGAGGGCTCTGGAACAGCCAAAGGACAAGCTGCCCCCACAGGGCCCAATTCAACGTTGCCCCTTTGCACCCCTACGCCAGCACAAAGGAGTGCAGGGCAGAGGTCAACTCCTTCCCTTGCAAGTGCCTCTGGATCTGCAGGACCTCTAGGTGCAGGGAGATTCCAGGATGGGCCAAGGAAGGCAGAGTGGATGGGGCTTGGGCAGGCGGGGTGACTATTCGGAATCCATACACAGCGCCCCCTGGGGCCATGGAAGCGGGGCTGCAGCTGTGCTAGGCTCCCCGCCAGCCTCTGCAGCGGCTGAACAGCCTCCTGGGCAGTGATGGATCCGGCTCAGAGAATCCATCCCAGGTTTCGTTCTAAGCCCTTCTGGGGCTTGGTGAGTCCCATCTAGCTGCACCCCTGCAAACTCCCCAGGGAGACTCTCCACCCTGCGGGAAGCCAGGGGCCGGCTGCGCCGGGCAAGTGGCAGCTTTGCCAGACTCCACTAGAGCTCTGCAAAGCGTCAGTGACAGCAGCCCGGCAAGAGTACAGGAGGCTCCAAGCCAAGTCGCTCCCAGTGGGATGCCCCAGCCTAAAGGGGTGCGTTCTTGGAGAAGAGCCAGGTGCAGTTTGGTCAGGGGGGCAATCCACTGAGCAGGGCTCCTGCCTCCTTCCCCAAGCCTGCGCCGGGGGAGCGGTTATTCTGCTCCCAGGAGCTCAGAGGGCTCCTCTTCGCGGGGGGGGGGGGGGGGGGGGGGAGGGGTGTGTCGTTCTTTTGTTGTTGGGTTTTGGCCCCGAGCACTTTCCAGAGTAGCTGACGTCACTCAGCTTGAGTTCACTGGGACAGCCAGGCTGGTGTGCTCCCACAGCCGCCCCGCACACACCACCCCCGAAACAAGCAGGCGCGTTCACATAGAAACACACCCGCGCACAAACAGCTGTCTGCCTGTGTGCGCACACACGCCCGCTCCCAAACACACACAGCCACCCAGAGCTCGCTCACAGCCCCACCGACTCTTGCACGTGCACGCACGTGGAAATGCCTAGACACACCCGCACTCACACCCCCAGCTGCACAGAGACACAAGAACACACCTGTGCACAAATCCACACCAACACACACAGATGCCAACACACAGAGCTAAGCCCGGGAGTGTGCCCAAATGCTGATTCACCAGACACTCGGTGGGGGGCACTCACCCCTTCCCCCTCCTACTCCTAATGAATACAAAGGTAGCCTGTGCTCCAAGAGCTGCCCTCCATACTACCACCATTACAGCTGCACTCTGCACATCCGGCCAAGTGACAAACTGCTGCTTCCCCCTCTGCAGCTGTTACCCAGGGGTGCCCAAAGTGCTGGACGCCGTGGGCTGGCTCCCCTGACGCATCCCAGCTCCACGTCACCGCCGGGCTATTCGAAGGGAAGGTATTTATTTTTCCCAGCTGGGTCCTATTTTGTCCTGAACATTTACATCTCTGGCCTGCAATTTACTGACTTAATGAATCACTGGCTACTTAACCCTCTCCAATGCTCATAGGGCACGTGTACACAGAAAAGTGAAAAGAAGGAATGAAAGAAAAGCCAGCTAGATCAAAGAGATAGATGGGCCCTTTTCCCCTTTACGTTACTAACAATTGTCTATGAAGACCCTGTTTACAGGGGGTTGAAGATTCTGCCCAGTTATTCATACTTCAACCAGACACATAACTAAAGAAATCAGCTCTCAAAGACTGTGATGCTCCAGCCGTCTCTCTCTCTCCTCCCATCCACATGCTAACCTCTCTCGGCCCCGCTTAGCTCATGAGATCTGACGAGATGATGGCCGCAGGTGGGATGGCTGGACGGCCCCATCATTAGCTATATACCTTAGATCTTGCAGGACCCCTCTGAAAATGAGCCTTCCACTTTGGAACAGACAACACCAGAGTCTCAAGAGACAGCCCAATTCAGAAATTGCTTGAGCAGGTTGCTGGGGATTTGGACGCTCTAATGAGAAATTAATATCATTTTGATGGAAGTTTTTAGAAAGAGGCAGCCAGTTTCCCTAATTAGAATTTTTTTATATAGGTTTGCGCATAAAGCTTTCTTTAAAAAAAATAAATTGTAATTTAACAGACATCAACTGGCATTTAGAGAGTGTAATTTACACAGACACTGATTAGACGGTAGGATTTCAAGTCGCCTTTTGTTATTTTTATTCCGTTTTCTCCGTTTCTTTTCCAGTCACAATACCAGGGAAAGCCTGTGCTGGGAAACCATGGGACTAGAGAAAGGGGGTTTTGAACCTTCCCTCTATGCATCTGGGGCTGGCCACTGCCAGAGACAGGTTGCTAGACTTGATGGGCCACAGGTTTGATGCAGCGTGGGAACTCCTATGTTCCGATTGCTCCTGCTCTTGGCTAAAAGTGGCGTCCAGCCCACCCAGTCCCCCCTGACTGCTGCCATTGCCAACCGGAGATTCCCCAGTATGCACAGCACAAATGACCACATCTGGAACAATGCTGATCAACTAGCGAAGCTTCAAGACCAGAGGGGGGGGGGGTGAGAATCTCATCGCATCACCACCAGTATACATGGACATTGAATTTCCCCCTGCCGCCAACATCAACTTCCCACCGCAAGTTGATGCCTCGCTGTAAATATATACACAGAAATCTTTACACACATTTAATCTTTCCATCAAATTCCCAGAATGCCACAAATTTACCCAGCCAAGGTGGGGGAGGGAATATCTTTTATTGGACCAACTTCTGTTGGTGAGAAAGACAGGAAGAGCCCAGCGTAAGCTCGAAAGCTCGTCTCTCTCACCAACAGAAGTTGGATATTAATTACCTCACCCACCTTGAATCTCTGAGATCCTGCGACCCACACGGCGACAACAACGCTGCATACAACACATTGACACGTGCAAACAATATGACTTTCCACATACATTTCGTTCTCCAGCAAACACCCCTTTGCTCCATCATGCGTTCGCAAGTAAATACCACTTTCCCTCATGGTACCATGGATGTTCATGTAAATATTTACAGGTAAAGTTCACTTTGTATGCAGAGAGCTGTAATTCAGCCAAACAAGCCTGTGACAAATTAATCAAACATACAAACCCTCTGAAAAGAATATTAAACCCCCCAAACCCTGAACAACAATTCAAACTTCCTTTGATGAGCCAGAGGACTCCGGCAGGGGTGGGGAGCTCGCAAGGAGGCACTTACCGTACCGTCGGCTGGTTCTCCAGGCTCGCACAGCATAATGGAGAACTCCATCCATCCACACCAGAAACCAGCTTATACAAAAGCCCAGCAAAAGTCCCAGCATCAGATCAATCTCCTGCTTGGTTACATTGTCAGTCACAAAGTAATTCTCCGAGGAATCCACCACCGATTGGTCCCCGTCGTATGGAATAACATAATGGACATGATGCCTGTTGCAGGGAGGGGGACATAAAAGGGAGAAGCATCAGCAGATGATAGTAGAAAACATGCGCCATTCATCAGCCCCTATGCTGCAAGGGGGCAAGTCAAGCGCTTTTTGTTTGCCGTTCTACCAACGCTAGTGGGAACAGAAGTGTTTTCACAGAGTTTATTTTTAATGTCACCGGAGGCAGGATTTTAGGGAAGGAGGTCCAGTAGCGTGAGCACAGGGAATCAAGAACTCACGTTCCCGTTCTGAGACTGAGCGTTGGCCTCTCTGGCACGCTTCCTGAGCACCGCTTTCTCTCTCAAAGGGCCAGTAAGAAACCCTTTCTTTAATAACTTCCAGGTCCTGTTATCAGGTGACCCCCCCGATCAGCCTCATCAGGTGATCCATTGCTTAGCTAGCAGCACACCTGGCAGACTGGTTCTTCTGGATGGGAGGGTAGCCAATTCTTTCTCCAAGCGGGCTTCCATGTGAATCGAGGACCATGAAAGTTTAACGACTCTCTGCTGTTAGCCCTGTGTCACCACCCCTTGGGCTTTCAGTCCGACACGGAGGTAAAACGACACCAGAGAAAGCAGACAAGCCCCACACGGAAAATGGAGTGTGCAGTCTGACAGATACACCCAGCGTCCCCAGTGTCAAACAGGAGAGAAAGCGTTCTCAAATTGTCACACCAGCCTAGAACTGGCCAGCCCGGAGCACACTGGCCCACGGCGAAGGCTCAGAGTCCAGCTAAGCCACTTCCTGCAGCACAGCATGGAAAAGCTTTTCATAGTCTCCCAACTTACCCAGGCCGTGAAACGTGAGACCTCTCAAGATACCTCGTCCCAACAGCCGATCTGCACAGAGATTGCCCACAGGCCGGTTGGCTCCACCTGGGGAGGTGTTTTCTGGGACATGGAGCCCTGGGAGCTGGCCTGAGACCCAGCACACTCATCTCACCCCATGCCAACCCATCAGATGGCAATAGTGCTGAGTCCCCACTCAGCTGAGCCGAAGGCTTCAGCCAGCCCCTCCAGCCAAGGGGACTGGCACAGACTCCAGCCAACAAGAACCTGGGCAGCAAAGCCAGCAGGGATGCTTCTGTATTAGAGCCGGTGAGTCAGGAAGCGCAGTGTCTCTCCCCGGAGCGAGGGCTGGGAGTTATCACAGGCTCCAGGCCCCCAGATCCACCCAACCCCCAACCCGAGGCAGCAGAGCATCCCCTCCTGCCCTACCCCATGAGGGGCTCCCCCACTCCTTGCTCTCTCTGCTGCTCCAGAGCAAGCACGGGATGCTTGGGTTTGGTTGGTGTGTGCGGTGGGATCCCCATATGCTACAGCCTGGCACCAGGAGAGAAAGGTTAGAACATGAACTTGCTGAAAGACTAAGGAGCCCAGAGGCTCAGGAGAGTTACATCCAGGAAACTGGGGCAGGGACTGGAGAGAAGAAGAAAGGGCAGCCAGGGATGAGCTATGGGAAGACAAGAGAGATGGAGACAGTGGGCCTAGGGAGCTCTAGATTCCCCCAACGTTGCTCAATTTCCCCCCAGTGAGGGGAGCTGCTCCGGCGTGGGCTGTCGCTGCTGCTGGCAGCCAGGGAGCCCCACGAAGCCAATCAGTGGCTGGGAAGAGTGCTTGGTAACCACCACCAAGTGCCCATCAGCGTCACAGTAGCCTGCAGCAGGCGACTGCAGAAACCCGGTCACTGCAGCCCAGCCGGGGCTCCCAGCGCAGGGCACAGCAGCAGCCCAGACACCCCTCTCCTCGACCCACCCCCCCACCAGCATCAGACCCGCTTCCCTTCCTCTGGGCCCGTCACCCCAGCCTCGAGCCAATATTCCCCGGGGAAATCAGTCGCTGGAGGCCTCTGAATATGCATGAGGAGCAGGCTGCTGCATAATCACGCCTGAGAAACGTCCAAATATTTACACAAACAAACCGCGGCTCAGAGGAACCTTCTGAAAACAGCCGTCAGCTCAGCAATCGCTGAACGGGGGCCCCCGGGGAACGGTGCCAGGGTACCGCAGAGCAGGGTTACCGGGGGCCAGTCTGTTCCCAGGTCCGACCCCAGCTAGCAGGGACCCATCAAGGACTCCCTGATGCTGAGAGGGGGCCCAGACGCAGCCGGGGGAAGAGGCCGCCCCAGCTAGCAGGAGCTCTCAAGGTGACTGTGCCCTCCGAGCCGCAGGCCCGGCTTACAAGTCCGGCTCGCGAGCCTCTTTTGCCTTTGCTTTTCATTCCGGCCCCGCCAACACAGCGCGAGAATCTCCCTCGCTGGGCACAAGGGCAACCCCCAACGGCTGCCAACACCGGGGAGCGAGGACGTGTGACGGGTCGGGGGTCTCCCTCATCGAGGAGGCTCCGTTCTGGGCAAACACAAGACTAGTGGCTGTTTGGCCCTGGGGTCTCTATACCAGTGGCAGGGGCTGGATTAGCTGGTGAAACACTGATGCTCCCAATGTACACAGCTCAGCTTTATCCCCCCCGCCCCAAGAAAAACTCTGGGGGGTTCTGTGCCTATCTCCTTGCCATTGTACCCCCAGCAGCCAGGAATAAGGTCATCAGCTGTATAGGCACTTGTGTCTTAAGACTTCAACGGAAGCAGGATTCCCCTATATACACAGAGTCCCATTAAAATGCAGCTACCTCTGGGGTGGAGCCTGCCTTCCTCTGCCCCCAAGACATCACGGACACAGCCTACTCAAGGAAAGAGCCACCAGATCTTCAATAGCCACCAAGAGCCTGGGCTTGGGACTTTGCTTCTGGTGGAAATAGGCATTCAGCGCTTCAAGGGACACACACGTGTGCACATACAGCTGGGGCGAGTACACGTGTACTTAGCTTAGAAATAAATTCTCAGGTGAGAATGAGCTGACTCAGCCTCCCATGAGCTGCAGGCATTTCCTTTGCCACCCAAGAGCCATCTGGCCTAGGTCAGAGCCTGCCTTCTCCCACCGCACGGTCAGTCAGAGGGAAGGCGAGCAGCTGCCTCTTTCACGTCCCCTCTGGTATGGGCGAGGCGAGATGCCCAGTGCAAACTGCACTCACTGAGACTCACTCCAAACCTCAACAAGACTTGAACAGCAAGAATTCTCTTGCACAGCCATTGGAGGGAACTCTACCTGCAGGGGGCAGCACTGAGCACTTTCCGCTCTATTTGCATTTGCGGTTCTTCTTCCGTTTCAGCCAAAAATGAGATTTCAGCTAGTTCTGAGAGCCCAAACTCAGAGGCGCTGCCACTGTATCTGTTGATAGGGAATCCTCAAAGGCGTCTAAACCATAGATTACAATGACACTAGCAGTTATGTTTCTCTTGGGAGAGTCATCCGCAGGGATCCTAAGTGCCTTACAGATTACATACATGCCCCACCCACCTGAAATCACTTCATGCACCACCGAAATGCAGCCAACTCTGGGGTGGAACGCAGCAATTGCTTAACAGCACTCAGCAACACCACGCAACAATTATTATTTGTAATATAATAGCACCTAGGGGTCCTAATCAGAAACAGGAATCCTCTGTGCTAAGCGTTGAGCCAATAAAAAGTATGGGGAGGGGGCGAGATTTAAGGAGGCAAAATTGCACCATGGAGTTGACATTCAGCAGGGTTAATACCTGGCTTCTAAAGTGCCAGAAATCCTAGGTGGCGGGGACCTCAGTTGTACGTCTCCTCTGAAAGACAAGCCATCCAGCACCAGCGCCCCCAGAAAGTCATGCCGCAGTGCCGATTCAGGCCACCTTGAATGCCCAGCGCTTGGCATTTGAATTGCGATCGCTAAAACCCAGGCAGTTTTTTTTAAACACCGGAGGTTTATCAGAGGAACAGTGTGCGGTGGAGATAACATTGATTACTGCCACGCACCGGGCTGTGGGGCTCTACACCACGCTTCCTTGCCAGGAACGGTTCTAGAGATACCATCACATTCCCTTTGTCCGGCACAAAGGGCCAAGTCTCACTGCTAATTCACAGGTTGGGGGGTTTATTACAAATTGGATCAAACCCCGGTGGGGGGGTGGGGAACCTGCTGAAGTTTCCATTCTAGCCTCAGTTGTCGGGGACTCTGGCGGCATCGTTCACGAGACATTGATACGTGAGCACAGAGAGCTATTAATAGAACAAAGGTCCAGGGGCCCTGCTGAACGAAACGGGAGTTTGATAACGGAATGGGGATGAGACGGCTCAAGGGGGGTGGGGGATGGAGAACGTCTCCTGCAGATCCGAATCTGGCCCAGTGACCACAGGCTGGTACCCGTGTGATGGATGCGAAATAAGTGTGGAGAGTCACATACAGGGGCGGAGGGCATAGCGGCTTCTCCCGCCCCAATGCTGGGGCTGATCAGGCCCCCAGCACAAATAGGAACACCCGGCGTATCCCAGCCCTTCGGAGCTCTGGGGAGAGGTTCAGTTGGGCAAACCTCTGCTCTCGACACGTCTGGCTCCTACCTGCTGGTGCTGCAAACCTACAGCCAGCGGTCGTCCCGCCAACATCCCTGGGGACAGATTAACACTCCCTCTGTGTGATGGATTCAGTCACAGAGACCCCCTTGGGACTGGCACCTGATGTGCTGAGATTACCTCTGAGCCCGTTTTCCCTGCCAGCTTGGGACTCCAGAACCCTGCCTTGTTGAGCCAGACACGCGAGCCAGACACGCTAGCCTGCTGCAACACAGACCCAGGTCTGGTCCATGCCCCCAAAGCTGCAGACTAAACTGAAAACAGCTCAGCAAGAACTCCTGTCTCCAGCACCCAGACCTCAAACCCGAAATAAATCTGTTTTACTCTGTAGAAAGCTTATACAGGGTAAACTCAAATTGTCCACCCTCTAGAACACTGATAGAGAGATATGCACAACTGTTTGCTCCCCCAAGTATTAATCACTTACTCTGGGCTAATTAATAAACAAAAGTGATTTTATTAAGTATAAAAAGTAGGATTTAAGTGGTTCCAAGTAATAACAGACAGAACAAAGTAAGTTACCAAGCAAAATAAAACAAAACACGGAAGTCTAAGCCTAATACATTAAGAACCTGTTTACAAGTAAAATCTCCCCCTCAGAGATGTTCCAATAAGCTTCTTTCACAGACTAGACTCCATCCTAGTCTGGGCCCAATCCTTTCCCCTGGTACAGCCCTTGTTGGTTCCAGCTCAAGAGGTAACTCGGGGATTTCTCATGACTGGCTGCCCTTTGTTCTGTTCCACCCCCTTTTATAGCTTTGGGACAAGGAGGGAATCCTTTGTCTCTCTCTGAGTCCCCACCCCTCCTTCTAAATGGAAAAGCACCAGGTTTAAGATGGATTCCATTATCATGTGACATGGTCACATGTCCTGAGAGACCCCTAGTCTCCATTCTTCCAAGGCTGTCTGGCATGTACCCAGGAAGTTTTGCAAGTAAACAGAGCCATTCATAACCAATTGTCCTAGGTGATGGGAGCCATCAAGATTCCAAACCACCATTAATGGCCCACACATTGCATAATTACAATAGGACCTCAGAGTTATGCTGCATATTCCTAGTTTTAGATACAAGAATGATACATTCATACAAATAGGATGAACACACTCAGTAGATTATAAGCGTTGTAATGATACCTTACAAGAGACCTTTTGCATGAAGCATGTTCCAGTTACATTATATTCACACTCATTAGCATATTTCCACAAAACATATGGAGTGCAACGTCACACTCTGGGCCCTTTCTGGCACAAGGGGAATGAACTAGTATTTGGAGCCAGACAGCACGGCCCCCTGGGGAACGGGGCAGCATCCTCTACGGCCTAGAGAAGGGGCTTGGGAGCCAGGACTCCTGTGTTCGGCCACTGACTTGCAGCATGGCCTAATTTTTCCAAGAGTGGCTTCTGAAGGCATCCAGTTCTTAGACGCTGCAGGCGCCCAGCCCCCTTGTGGGCTGCCCCAAGGTTTCACAGACCGGTCTCACCTGGGACTTGAGAGGGGTTGGATACGGCCAGGCCCACGCCAAGCTCACTGTGAGCGACCTGTGCCTTGGAGCAGCTCGGCACCACTCGGCGAGGGTCGGCCGGGAAAGGCGGCTCGCTCAGCAGAGGCTGTGCTTTCAGAGCAGGGCGTCCCGGGGACTCTCCTGGCACTCACAAAGGCAAAGCTTTCTGGCCGCGAAACAGGTGCTTCACCTTCCCCACATCCCGTACAGCAGCAGTGGCTGTGTCGGTCTCTCCACATGCCACTTACAGCACACAGGCATCACCGACACGGCCGCAGCAAAAGAGCCAGGGACTGGTGTCCATTAGCTGCTGGCCCAGTGGCTAGTACAGCCCTGCAGCCACTAAAAAGGAAACTCTCCATGCAGTGGGTGCAGGGCAGGAGCTTTAAGGACAAGGGCAAGGAGCTGGCATTGGACAGAGGCAAACAAGAGAACGGTGCTTGGTGAGTGAATCACAGGTGGGGCCAAACTCAGAGCAGGGTGTAAACAGCAGTGCTGGAGGGTGTAAGGTATGGGCTGAGGGGTGGGATCGTAACAGGAGAAGAACCAACAGCAGGGGGTAGGCAGGCTGAAGACGTAAGGGAGTCAGCCCCCCCCCATCCTCCTGTTGCGAGATGCCTCCCTTGGCAAGGGCACGTCCTGGGCACCTCCTGACACTAGCTTCTGCACATGTGCGAGAGCGCACATGCGCCTGGCATGTGATTCCCACAGCTCAGGGAACGTCCCCGGGTGCAGAGCCTGGGAGCCCCACTCCCCTCGCACTCTTTACACCTGGGGTGAGGAAAGGTGAGCAGAGGCCGTTGAGTGGCTCACTCGCCCAGGGGGCTGGGAGGACGGCCCCATCTACCCATTAGAAAGGCTGGCTCAGAAATGGCTCTCGTGACCTCTCTCCGGGTCAGACAGGCCTCCATGTCTCCTCCTGCCTTCCCCTGGCTACAGGGCAGTGTCTCTTCAATAAGGTGCTGTCTAGCAGATGGGTCATTTGTTCTGGATGAGCCAATAGCCAAACTTTCTGAGTCACAAACTAAACATCCCTTTTTTTGCCATGCTTTAAGAGACCCCACCCTGGCAAAGCAAACAGGTCTTTTAAAAAGACACCATCAGGTCCTGTCCAGATCTCTTAAAAGGTGAATTGACAAAGCTTTGGAAAATAAATCAAGGTCCAGTTCCTGGTCATTAAAGATCCATTAGCAGTTTTTACAACAGATCCAGGCCAAATTCCAGTTTAGCTAATTACATCCAGCCTCCATCCATTGGCCCTGCACTTTCCCCTGGATGCAGGATTCTTCTCCATTACCTTTCCTAAACAATTGCTGTGATCTGTTAAAGAGCTGCCACATCCCACCCCCAGAGGTGGCTGCATTCCAGTGGTAGGTGAAAGACCATGTAGAGCTGTAGAATGCTTCAGGGATGGACCGTACTACAGACACGGAAGGTCAGACCGTTGCCAGCCGGGGTGATTCTGAACTGGTTTAAAAGGTAGATTTCCCAACGTTCTTGGCTCCCATTTCGGCACCTAAAGTGGCAAAAATAAAAAAATCCGACCCTAAAACCCAGCCCCACCCCTTTGTGGTTGAGCCGGTCTGGCTCCTCCAGCATCGTCACTGGTTTTCGAAGCACGCCGGGGTTCCCCCGTGAAAGATGGTGTCGGATAAACGTGGACACAGTGAGGCTTGAGTGAAGACCTGAACCAGGAGAGCTTCACCGAAGCGGCTGGTGCTTTCTCTTCAAAGCTGTGCGAGAAGCCGGCGTGCAGACAAGCTCAAAGGTTCCTTCCGGTGACCTTGTCTACTTGGGCCTCCCTCTGAATCCCGTAGCCGCTGTAGCATGCAGCTGGGGAGAACTTCAGCAAAACCATATTGATCTGTTCATGTAAATGCCATGAAACTGTCAGTGTCTTTTCATTCTCCTCCCCTGCAGGGACGTCAGCGCAGTCTGACGCCTCGGCTCCCTCATCCTTTCGGAGGCCTGCGTGGCAATCACGTCACGCCCCCTGGCTCCGGGCTGCGATAGTGCGGTGAGAGCCCATCCCCGCGCCCAAACCTGGGCTGTCCGACTCCGGCGCTGCAGCAGGACAGAAGGAAGCTGTGGGGGCTTTGGTTGGCAGCTTTCAATCCTGTGGCATGAAAACACGCCCGTGACAGCAACAAAACACCCCGGCAGCATCACGGCACGGGAGGGCTCGCCCTGCGGATCTGCATCATTCGCCTTCAGGGCCGGCCAAACTGCTGAGAAACGACTGCCCCAGGGCCCTGCCGAGGTCAGCTGAGGGACCGGGACAGGAGTCCCCACTTCCAATCTCCGCTCTGCCTTACTGTGCGACCATGGGCCAGGCACTCACGTTCCCCCCACTCCCACCCCGTGTGCAACTAACGGGCCTGGCACATCGCTGCCTCGCCCCCCGGGCAGTGATTCACAGCATGCCACGTGGCGTGCCCAGCTGGAACAGGGGCATCTCCCAGCCACTTGACCCGGGGCAAACGGCTCCAAAAGGCCCCAGGGGACAGAGACTCAGCAGCCGACAGGGGCCCGAGGGAGCAAGGCAGTGCTGTCACCCCCATTTGCAGGTGGGCAATGGAGGCAGAGAGAGAGGACATGTCTCTCCCAAGGGCACAGTGGGAGGAGGTAGCCAAGCTGGGAGCTGATCTCCTGAATCCCAGCTCAGTGCATTAGTCACACAGCTGGCCTTCCTCTCAGACTCAGCCCTTCGGAGCTACTGACCTTTCGATGCAGGGTGCGCGGGCAGAAGCTGGCCCTTTGGTGCAGAACGGGCCTTGGGACCTTCCCCACCTCAGGCGCTACAGACGGGCAATGACCAATACGCTGCCCTGTCTCACAGCCGCCACCAGATGGTGCTGCTCCTGAGCCATTGGCTGGCTCGCTGCCCTAGCGACCAGCTGCATCACCCGGCTGGAGGCTAGCGGGGACAGCTCTGAGGGACAGCGTCACGGGTGCCCCCTGCCCTGCACCTCTCACCCAGGGTTGCCATCCCAGCACTCTGCCCCGAGGCTGAGCCCTAGGAAGCAGGCCGCGCTCATCCCCAACCCAGAGGGGGGAAAACGAACCACAGAGAGTCCCCATCACAGACTGAACCCAGGAGTCCTGACACCCCAGGCTCCCCTGCCCCGACTATCAGACCCCAAAGCCTCTGACGAGAGAGGCCGCGTATAATACCCCATTCCAGGGCCGCTGCACTCAGCATGTCCTCAGGGGGTGACCCACACAGACCTTGACAGTGGGACCTGGGGCTTGACCTAAATCTCCCGCCCGCAACGCGAACCCTCCTCTTTCGCAGCCCCGATCAGTCCCAGCGCCCCCCCCGCCGGACGGATGTCGCAGAGTCCCCAGACAGCTCACCACACCGCGCCGCCCCGGCAATCCAAGGCCAGCTCTCCACAGAGCTAGTCATGTCGCCGAGCGCAGCAACGGCCCAGCAGCCAAGTCCAGCAAGGGGGCCCCCCCTCCAACCCAGCTGAGCCGCACACCCACTGCACAGGAAGCCACAACCCCAGGCCAGGGCTATCCAGCAGCTCACAGCCCCGCTCCCCACAGTGGGAAGGGCAGCGGGAGGGTGTCCTGGAGCCGGGTTCCCCACTGAAGGGCTCTGTGCTCTTTACTATCACACCAGCCCCTTCTTCCACTCCTGCTAGCCCCAGATTAACCCTTCGGGCACTAGACAGCAGCAGGACGCCGTTGCATCCCATCGCAGCCTTGGCTGGTGCCAAGCGACCCACTGGCTGCCGGGGTCAGAAGAGAACAGCCACCTCGCTCCTGCCAGGAGCTGCATGCCGCCCGGGCGCCGAACAGAACGCAGACGCTGCCCAGTTACCCCCTTCCTGGGAAAGCCGCCCAGTGTCAGTCTAGGACAGCAGGCATTTCCCCAGCACGGCTGCCCCCTGTTTGCCCACGGCTCTGGGTATCCGGGGATGGAGCCCAGCTGCCACGTCTGTGCTGGTGACGGACACTTCTCGCTACTTGATTGTTATCCAAAGCTCCAAGCCCCGAATCTGAGACGGGTCTCCCCAGGCCGGTATCTCCCAACAAGGATGGGGTCACAGGGATTAAAGGCCCCCTGAACATCACAACCTGGCTAGAGACGGGTCCAAACCACATTAGATCCCAGATTTCAAACCCCTGGCGCTGGGGGGGAGGTTTGACCCGTTCGGGAGCCGTGGCCCCAGCTGGGAAATGCAGACCCAGGTTCTGATTCTGGAAACTCCTCCCCAACGTCCAGGGAGCTGGGAGCCAGGGCTCTCACTCGGCTCCACCTCCACACACAGGGGCTACGGAGACACAACTACATTAACTAGTGCAGGGGGGTGAGCACTTCCTCCGGCATGGGCTTCCCTGGGCCAAGGATACAGAGCCCTTCCCTTCCCCCCTCCTGGGATCCTCTTTCCATCTTCCCCTGCCTAGAGTCAGACTCGGAGCTCCATCCAGAGATGGCAGCTGGGGACCCGGCTCCACCCTCCCCTGGGCTCTCTGTCCCAGGAGATCTGACGACTTCTTCTTGTACTGGCATTATCAGGGCAATGTGCCTATTTCAGCTGCCACGTCTCCATTCACCGCAGGGCTAGGTACACATAGACTGACCTACGGGCCCAGCCCTTCCCCACTCCGCTGCGCTTCCCAGGGTTTGTTTCCAAACTCTGCCAGTATTTCAGCAAAGGGGGACGTTGCCCTGCTCCCCTGCTGCCTGGGAATCTGAACACCTATCGCCGCCTGCGCATAGCAAACGTGGGCCAGAGCCAGGCTTTGTGCAGACAGGCCGTGCAAACAGCCACTGTGCAAACTGCCCGCTCCCCCACAGCCCCGCTGCCCCAACCTGCAGCAGCACTGCTGGTCCAGTATGGGGTCCTCACACTGCTCTGCCAATGCACCTCCGTCCTGACCCACCCACCCCCTGCTGCTAGCCCTGCACCCCCCACGCTGCTCTGCCAATGCGCCTCCGTCCTGACCCAACCCCCCCCCACTCCTAGCCCTGCACCCCCGCCACTCTGCCAGTGCACCTCCGTCCTGACCCAACCCCCCCTGCTCCTAGCCTTGCACCCCCCACGCCGCTCTGCCAATGCGCCTCCGTCCTGACCCAACTCCACCCCCTGCTCCTAGCCCTGCACCCCCCACAAAGCTCTCCCAAAGCGCCTCCGTCCTGACCCAACCCCCCTTGCTCCTAGTTCTGCACCCCCCACGCCGCTCTGCCAATGCACCTCCATACTGACGCAACCACCCCCTGCTGCTAGTCCTGCACCCCCCACGCCGCTCTGCCAATGCACCTCTGTCCTGACCCAACCCCCCCTGCTCCTAGCCTTGCACCCCCCACGCCGCTCTGCCAATGCACCTCTGTCCTGACCCAACCCCCCCTGCTCCTAGCCCTGCACCCCCCACGCCACTCTGCCAATGCACCTCCGTCCTGACCCACCCACCCCCTGCTCCTAGCCCTGCACTCCCCACGCCACTCTGCCAATGCACCTCCGTCCTGACCTAACCCCCCCCACTCCTAGCCTTGCACCCCCCACG
This sequence comes from Emys orbicularis, assembly GCF_028017835.1. Taxonomy (NCBI): domain Eukaryota; kingdom Metazoa; phylum Chordata; order Testudines; family Emydidae; genus Emys; species Emys orbicularis. The sequence continues at coordinate 16,926,229 of NC_088704.1, forward strand.
CCGCTCTGCCAATGCACCTCCGTCCTGACCCAACCCCCCCTGCTCCTAGCCCTGCACCCCCACCACCACTCTGCCAATGCGCCTCCGTCCTGACCCACCCACCCCCTGCTCCTAGCCCTGCACCCCCCACGCCGCTCTGCCAATGCACCTCCGTCCTGACCCACCCAGTGCACAGCAGGCACATGCCATTAACCCCTGGGTGCCCACCACTTCATCCATGGCAGCAATTCTCATAGCAACCAGCAGCCTTATTGATGATGATGAATCAGGCCTGACAGTGACCCCCTGCTCCGTTCTCTAGCTGCTCCGGTGGGGCGAGCGATCCGTGTGTGCAGCGGCTGCTCTGCTTCGGGCACCTGGGAGGCCCAGGTGTGCATTTCCCATTGCCGTCTAGACCCACATCCTACGGGTTCCCCGGCTCCTTGGGGCCCAACAGCAGCACTGAGACACTCGACCCAGGCACAAGCTCAGAGCTGGGCTCAGGCCGGGCTGGCCTGGAGATTTATATTAAAGAGACAGGGGGATTTTTCAATACTTCCTATTTTTTGCAGCCCAATTAATGACATTTTCATTCTATTCTGGAATAAAGCGACCCCTATAGTTTCATGGCCTGCCATGTCCAACAGCGGGGCTCGAACCAGCGACCTGTGCTGCTAAAAGCACAAACCTTTACTGCTTGGGCTGCAGGACTCACTCCTTTAGCAGGGCATAGTGGGGGAAAAGCATCTTACATGGATCAGCCACTAGAGGGGGACAAAGATCCACAGGGCATATGACCCTGCCGGGGTGCAAAACAAAGCAAGGCCAAATCCCCGACCCCTTCTGCACCCACTTGCTGTGCCCCCAGCAGAGTCCACGCCCAGCAGCCAGCGAGAGATGCTGCTGCTGCGCACACCTGACAACCAGCCCAGCTCAGCACTTACAGCCAGTGGCCTCCTTTCTGAAGGCTCCTTCCCCAGTGTCTGCTTTGGGGATTGCTACAGCCAGTCACAGGCACTGCTGTCCCAGTGCTAACCCCCGTGCAGACAGGCAAAGGCCCTAGGTCCAGTCGTTAACCCATGCCCACTGGGTGTGGCACTCTGGCCCTGCCACTCCTAGAAGGGGACAGAGACTGACCAACCCGCTACACCCTTGGTTCATTGACCCGGCTCTTTTCACTCAGGCCACTGAGGGTCTTGCCTTTAGATCCCGAGGTCCCAGGTTCGATCCCACTGCTTCCAACACACCCAAGGAGGGGGGGGGGGGGTCCACACGACACGTAGTGGAGCTATTATTGCTTCAATGCAGGGGAAGCTACACCAGCACAAATGATAGGATAAAGCCTGGGAAACTCTCTACACAACTACCCAGAGACTGGCCACTTCTGGGGCAAATGGCCAGCGTAGACCAGGCCCAACTGCACCCAGGGCCGCATGGCCTGCGGTGACATGCACGGTGTACCCTGCATTAGGCCAAGGGCCCCGACAGTGCTCTCAGCGGGCGCCCCAGTGCATCGCCGGAGGGTGTTATTGGCCTTGCCCGAATAGGGCTCAGCGCGCGCCAGGCCCCATCACTGCCACGCCGCCCACCTCTGCCAACTCCCAGCATCCGCAGCAGGTGCCCAGGTCACGACCGTCTCACTGCTACTATTGTCACGATGGCTCCCTCCACTCTGCCCTGGCTGCTGCCCCAGACCCAGCACAGCCACCGCGGTGCACAGCCGGGGCTGCAACGCCTCAGGCTGGGAGAGGTTACACAACTTACCGACGGCCACGCAGCAAGCCAGCGACAGCACGGGACAGAACACAGGCAGGCTGGCTCCCGCTGGCTTGCCCTGCTCATTGGGCCACACTTCCTTTCCAGAGCCAGGAGCCCCTGCCTCCTAGTTCCTTCCACCACTCTCCTCCCACGCACACGTTGACTGAAAAGCAACAGATTTGCCTGGACAGGACTGCGACCTGGGGAGTCGGCCTAGGACAGCCGGAGCTGGTTGGTAGCCTTGGCCGAACCATGGAAAAGGTGCCAAATTCTGAGCACAACAGCAAAGGCTCCTCTACAGAGGAAAAATGAATCCGCATTAACTAAAGGTGTGAACGCAAAGTGGATTTGTTAACCGCATTCAACCCCTGTGGGCAGGCTCTCGTTCAGAATGAAGGTGGCCTTGATTTGGTTTAGTTTAATTCACTTTGAAATTACGGCCATTTTAATCCTGAATGAGAGCCTCCCCGCAGGGGCTGAATGCGGTTTAACTAATGGACTTGAAAAGTTAATTCGGATTAATTTTCCCGAAGGTCCCTGTGTAGACAAGCCCTAAGTGTCCTTCCCAACTGCAGAGCTAAGGCTGGGAGCAAAGCAACACCAGCAATGCCAACCTTGTGCCCACTGCCAGTGAGAAAGGAGCTGCCCTGAGGCCCCCAGAGCTGCAGCCAGGAACCAAGGGCTTCCTGCCAGGATGAGGGACAGGTTCCAACGGGCCCCCGGGAAGCGCGGTTTTGCGCCATGAAGTGACTATGGAAAAACAGCACCAGCTCCCCAGAGCCACTCATGACCGCGCCAGGCGTGTTCCCAGCCAGCCCCACCGAGCCGAGTGATGAGCAGAAGTCCTTACTCCTCTGCCATCAGCCCAGCACTGGGAGAGGGCGCGGGGACCTAGCCCGGCTCGTGCATAGCCAGCAGGACTGGATTACACTCGTGCCACCCCCTGGCTGCCACTCCCGCGCTAAACACGGCAGGGCTGCCCAGGGTCCCCTAGGGGCAGCTGGACCTTCCTGACTAACGGCAGCACCGGAGAAGGAAAGAGCCCGGCGTGGTGCCCAGGGCCCCACCTGGCTGCAGTTCGGGGGAAGCCTGCTTAGCTGAGCGCCTGCTCTCTGTAGTCAGTCCGTGAGCCCTGCGAGCCTGTTTGAAAGCTGGCGCTCAGGGCGGACTGGGTGCTGGCGCTGCCCAGAGCGGGAGGTCAGAGAGAGGCCTGCTGGCGGCGCAGTGATCCTCAGCCCAGCCGGCTGGCCAGTCGATGCCAGGCAGGGAAGATGTGCCCAGAGAGCTGCAGATCTCAGGCCTTGGGTGCAGAGCTTGAGGGATGAGGCGCATGGCGGGTAATGAGTGAAAGCTCCTGCTCTGGACTCTTCTCATACAGGCCTCCTACCCCCGCTCCCTGGGTGCCAGGCAGGGTGGCAGGGCCCCCTTCTGGCTGGCTTTTCCCTCCCTGCATTGGGAGCACTGCCTCAGCCCCAATTCAGCCCTGCCTGGGGCAGCAGGACCTGCAGCTTCTCTCCAGAGCCCCGAGTGTCCGTCTGGGACTCCAGCGGGCGAGGCCGCTCTCCCGAACGCACCTCTGCCACACTCAGCGTCACGAGGGCCCTGCACTGGGGTCTGGAGCCATCCGGCCTGGTTCCCTCCCCCTTCTCATCATCTGAGTGCATCGGAGACGCTCCGTGCAGGCATCAGGGACGACCCAAGGTCACGAGGATCCCAGCACATCATCGTGCGCGGCCGACCAGACACCATCACAGGGCTGCAGGGGAAACCCGCGGCTTTTCCCCTTCCCCATGGCTCCTCGGCTATCGGGGGAAAGGGGCACAGTCAACAGCAACGTAATCAAGCGTCCTGCCTACTCCCAGCCGTGCCCGTCCCGCTCGGCATTCTGTGCCAGAGCGACGGCCCCGCTTGGCAGCCGGCTGGGTTTGTGCTGGTTACCCGAGGATCTTGGAGAAACCCTTAGAAACCCACCCCAAAAGCCCTGCCATCTCCCCGCTGTAAAGTGCTCCGATGCAACGCTGCAGGTCCAAGGGAACCATCCAGGAGTGATTTTTTAATTCCCCCTCCCCCCCCAGTATCTGGCACCGGTGCGACCGCGGCTGGAATGTGGCGTCCAGTTCCGGCGCCCACAATTCAAGAGGGAGGTTGATAAATTGGAGTGGGTTCAGGGAAGAGCCATGGGAATGATTAAAGGATTAGAAAACCTGCCGTACAGTGACAGACTGAAGGAGCTCAGGTAGATGAGCAAAGAGAAGGTTTAGAAGTGACTTGAGCACGGTCTGTAAGCAGGGAATGGCTATCGGATAACAGAGGGCTCTTCAACCTAGTAGACACAGGTCTAACAAGATCCAATGGCTGGAAGTTGAAGATGGACAAATTCAGACAGGAAATAAGGTGCAAATGCTTCATTAGTAGGGGAATTAACCACTGGAACAAGGTCCCGAGGGTTGTGGGGGATTCTCCATCCCAGGCACTTTTTAAAATCAAGGGGGGGGAAGAATTCAAAATTCAAAGAGGAATGAATTCAGGGATGCCCTATGCTACGTGCTCTGCAGGAAGGCAGACCAGATGATCACAAGATTTATAGCTTCTGGCCATATAAGCTATAAATCTATTCCCGCTTCCACACACCCCCACCCCACCCGAACACCCAAACTGAACAGCTCCCTCTCTAGGCCTCTGCTGCACAACGGGGTCGAACTGTATTTGCCACCCCTCCACTCAAGCCTGACCCCCGGCACTATCCGCTGGAAGAAGAACCCTTGCCATCCTTTCCAGCGTGGTCACAGCCCATCGGTGTAGACCGGCCCTGGAGATTGTACCAGAGATTCCACCGCCGCCCCCGCAACAGTTTGCAAGCAAGGTTATTGTAACCATGCGGGACGGCTCAGCCCCCCACCCCAGATGGGCTGCGAGCCCCAGCGAATACCAGGCGATAACCCCGCCGTCGGGAAGCTGCTATCACACCCCTGGCAATAGGACCAGCTGAAGGGCTTTCCTTCAGCAGCCTTCTGCCTGCCACCCCTGCTGACACGCAGCTTGGGGGGGCTTCTAGTCCCAGGGACAACGTGCAGCATGAGCTGCTCTTGGGCATCCTCTAGTGGCGGTTGCCTGGCACTGCTTAACCAACGCTTAAAAAAACCCCCAACCATTCGAACCCTGACCTCGGTAGGAAGTTAGAGGCAAATGGAGGGTAACCCCTGAGCTATGCACTCGATGAACCTGGCTCCAATTCCCTGACATGCCCGGCCCGGCCTGATATTCCCTGGTACCATCACGGCCCCTATTATTCGTACAGCACCATAAACAACACGATGCCGAAGAGACCATGCAAGAAAGGCGTGAGCTCACTCCGACGCGGACAATACGCAGGCCAGCAGCTGAGGCCCAAGGAGCAGAGACCTCAGCCGTGGTGGGGGCAGCATAGCAAGGATTCACTGACGCGGGGGGTTTAGGGGGGGGGGCGGAGGAGGCGGCTCTGCACACGGGAAGCGAGTGGCTGCCCTCGCCATACGGGGCAGCATGCAGAGGCGACGCGGAGCCGTGGGTGGGCAATGGAAGGAGAGGGTTGCAAATGCCATGCACAGAGCTCCCGGGGCAGTTCTGTGGGCAGAGGATTTAACAGATCCAGCCCAAAGGGGGCAGGGGGAAAGAGAGGATGAGGCGGAACATCAAGAGTGAGGGGTTGAGGGGGGACAGGATGAGCAGAGATGGGGAAGGGCCTTCAAGTGGGGGATGAAAAGGGCCTAGGTACGCGCACATTCAGGGAGCAGGGAAGAGGTGACCAAAACAGGATGCAAAACATTAACGTAAAAGCTAAATCTTCCTCCTCCCCCAGCCCCCAAGGGATGCTGTTCTGGAACACAAAGCCCCTGCAGTCCCACCTTTGATGGAGTTGGGGGGTTGAGAATGGAGGCGGAGTTTACAGAGGACTTAGCAAACCCCACAGATTCCAAGCAACAGCCGAGGCGCCCTCCGCAGAGCCAGGCAGTCAAGGCGGAACATGCTTCCCAGTTCTGTACCTTTGCATGATTGACATTAACGAGCCTTGCGCTGCCACGGGGTGCCCACTGCAACGGCTCACGGGGCTTCTTGACACTGCTATACCAGAGACAGACACCAACCCGGACGCCTGGATTCAGGGTCTGTGCTCACAGCTTACTGCCGCGGGGGGCTTGAGAACAGAGTACAGAGAGACTAAGGACCGCAAATGCCGCCACACGCAACTTCCTGCCTAGGGAGTTGTGAATGCAGCGTCCAGACTGTAGTCTGTAGTCACTGTAGTGTTGGGCACTGCTGAGGGTGCCGGCAGAGTTTCTGCGGGGATGGCAGGTTTCAAAGTGAGGCTACTTCCCCTCTAGGCACCGACCTGGCCACAAAGAGGCCATCGGATGGCGACCGTTTCCAGTCACTCCCAACCCAAGCTAAGTAACATAGAGGCGGAAGATTCCATATCCACTCACCAGCCCCCCAGTCATTCGGTCTCCCCAGCTTCCTTCTTACGCTCGGGACAGTGGCTCCCAGAGCTGGCGATGAGGAACCAGGGCTGGCCAGCACTAGCCATGCGTGGTTTAGACATGGGCTGCTGGAACCACTTGATTTCACAAGATCATCTTTGCACACAGGCAGGACCCCACTGTACTGAGACGTGTTTCTCAGGATGATAAACTTTGGGGATAGGCCCATAATTGTGTAATCATCTGCCCCGTTTTCTCCTGGGATTGGAGGCGCCGGGAGAGGGAACCACTCATGGATGCACATCGGCTCAATTATTCATCGTTGTCAAACAACCTCCTCATGGAGGAGGGGACGCTCCTGATTCTCTCCTATCTGACACAAGATCAATAAAGATCCTTGTTACTTGTGGGAAAGATGTCCCCTCCTGTTTCTGGGATGTGCCCAGGGGGCCAGGCAACGCCACCCCCAGAGCTGAGAGCCGAAGACGGTTTCACATGCAGGGCCAGGCCTGCGGAGAAGGCACTCTCGCCCGCTCCCTATCACAGTGAAAATAATACAACCAGACTCCCCGAAGGGAAGAGGGGAAAAACAATCCTGGATTCATTAGCTGGTGAGACTGTAGCTCTATAGACTGAGCTGGTGAGAAAAAAAAACCAACCTCAAAATTGATCTCAGCTCTTTTTCCCTTTAGCACATGCCTCTAATTTACTCAGATTTCATCCTTGTCCCCTGTCCTTCTCATTGCTTAGCCAGTCACTCACTTTCCTGGGAGTACACCCTTAGCCGCAGGATTCCTTCGGGTTCATCCTAGAGCATCTACGCAGAATCCTTTAATTAATCGTTAGTATCACTCATGTTGCACGGCTCAGGCCCGATCCCCAGCTGGTGCAGATCAGCCCAGCTCCATTGACTTCAACGGCTCTTCTCTGATTGACACCAGTTGCGGATCAGACCACATGCATTCAAAGCACTTCATCAGCTGATGAATCTGACAAGGCAGGTTCACCTTGGCCCCATTTTACAGCGGGGGAAACCAAAGCACTGAGCAGCCAAGCAATTTGCCAAAGCCACATGGTGAATCAACGGCAAAGCTTGGAGGCGAAGGATTCCAGTCCATTACTCTGTCCCCTAGTTCACATTGGCTCCCACAGCTCAGGGATGCCCTTTTGAAGTCTCTCCTACATATAGATAATCAGAGTGTACATGCAAAGGACTCCATCAATTACACACAGCCAGAACCCAGTAACAAACAGGACTGGTGTGCGCCTACTGCGATTTGTGTTGACAATAGCTATTACTTCTTCTAGGACAGGAAATTGGTGACCTTCCCCAGAATTTTGCTCCCCTTTCTCCTGGGGCCAGGACTGGGCTAGGAGGCTGGGAAGTTACTTTTGGTTCTTTCTAAAAAATTAACCAGTGTCTGAGTGGTACTGGATGCATGTGTGTGTCTGTTTACACAGTGTTGCTGGGGCCATACAGAATTCCAGGGGAGAGGAGCACCCCTCAGATTTGGGCAGCAGGGACACTCCGGAAATAAGATGATGTTACATTGTTCTTTCATCCCAGAGGATCCCAAAGCACGTCACAAGCTATATTTCATTTCACCCACCAGCTGCGGTGAGCAGGGAAATGTTTGAGCCATAGCTACCGGGCACACTCCTCCTCTTAGGAGGACTGCCAAGGGAATGTTAAGGTCACCCTGAACGACCATCTGCCCCAGCGCAGAAAGCTACATGGCACTCCACGTATGGGCTGCGTCAACCACTCGGGGTCACACCTGAGCTTCCATGGAATCAAGATGTTTTGAACCCAATTACTGGACCATTGAGCCATCCGCTTTTCGGATAGCCCTCAAACTGGCAGCCCCAGGCCCATGCACTCCCTCACCAAAAACCCTTGAGGCTTTGCGCATCGGGCAAGGGGTGGCCAGGGGCATCTTGCACGAAAGTATTTTCAGACGGGGAGTGGAGCACATTCAGCCCTGCTCTGGGCCCCTCCAGTGTCTCTTGCTGCCTTGGAGACAGAGGAGGGCCCCACGAGGGCTAGAACTGAAGAGAGACCACAAGAGGGGACCACAACACTGGTCCCCTTGGTAGAATAATACCATGAAAGGAGAGGGTGGAAGGCCAGAGGAATTTCCCTGGGTTAAACCCCCTCCCCCACCCCATTCAAGGGCGAAAGTCTTCCCCGAGGACAATGAAGGCATGTGATGCCCCGAGAATGGCTTGCAGCTGGATTACAGTAGCAGCCCAAAGCGGTGAGTGAAGGACACCTTAAAATCAGTACGTAGGCCGGTGGAGGGCTGCCTTGACGTGGCCTTTGGCTGGCGTCAGATCATACCCTTTTGATCCCATGGGCAGAAAACCATTACCCCACCCCAGCCCGTAACACGGTGCAAAAGGGGATCAGACAGAAGTTTGGAAAAAATCATTGAAAATGGTCCCACAGCAGATATCCATCTCTAAAGATCTAGACATCCCAATCTCCATGTCTACAGAGCAGCCTTTCGCTAGCTACAGAAAGTCTAGCTATGCAGTGGCTATGTACAATTTAAGAAATGTTTCTTTCTTTAGTGGGGTGGGGGGGACTTAACCTCATTGTTACACAATCATAAATAGTGGATTTATTTGTTCAGTTATAATCTTACATCGAAAAAAGGCTACTTAAAGAAAAGTCCACCATATGTTCTTGATTTGTTAAACAGATACAGCTGCAACCAGCAATTTGACTATGCCCCAGAAAGCACCCAAATAACCTTCGGAAACAGAAAAGCCACAAAGAATTCAAAGCAAGTCAAAGATTAAAACACACCAGCAGCGGAGATCCCAAAGTGACCCTGTCCTCGAGAGCATCATTGCTTCCTCAGCAGAGAGTCTCGCAAGCAGTCAGAGGTAATTTGTTTGAAACCACAGCAGAACAAACAGCACCCCCCAATTGCACAAACACACACATAAGTACCCTGGTCTCTGGTGACAATGGAACAATCATGGCAAGTGCTGAAGCAAAAGTTACTCACTTGTCATGGGCTGACACACACACAAGAAAAAGGAGATGCTGGGCTCAGAGCAAACTCTTGCTCCAAAAAATTCATTCTGATCATGCAGAAGGTTGCTGTGAATATACACACAAGGCACATTCAGAATGCAAAATGCAACCCTAGGAGTCAGTGATCCCTTGCATGCTGCTTGCAGGATGCTCAGTGCGATGGGATTGCACCCTCTGAGCTCTTAAACCTGGCCTGTGCCTTTCCAATGAGACGAGTAGGGGGAGGGGGGAGAGTAAGAAATATCATGCGGGTGACTTACCTTCCACAGTTGCAGTGGCAAACTCGATCTTCTCCCCTTAAATGCGGTAAGATGTAATTGTGAAACCGGTCCAACAGCGCATTCATGTCCATCAAGCAAGCTATTGCCTGTAAGAGCCCATAACCAAGGCATCTGGTCAACTCTAGATGATGGAATAAAACATTGACTCTAGTTTGGTTGCTAAAGATTAGAGCAGTCATCAAAAAATTAAATGCTGCTTTTTTAATTTTTTTTTAATGGGACGGACACTCGCAAACACACACACACACACACACCAAATAAACTATACACACACTAATGTGATGGGAGGAAGGAAATAAAGTGATAAGCAAAATCTCTTACCATAACGATAGAGGCCCCCAGGATCATGAAAATCATGGTGTTTGCATTCATGGACATCAACTGGAAATTGACAAATGTTTTGTCTATTTCCCCCCCACCCCCCCTAAAAAAAAAAACCCCAGATAAAAAAGCAGCTGCCCGGTTATTCCCAGAGGTCAGGTTTGGTCACATACGCCCCCTTCTCGCTCCAAGCTGCAATCCTGGGGCGTGTGGGGGGGCGCCTGACCCCCAACACCCCCCCTCCTGTCCCCCTTGCGCCGGGAATGCCTCGCTCTCCCTCTCGCTGTCTTTTTCTAGGACAAATGTGACAGGTAAAAAAAAATTCCCTTCTTCCCCCCCTCCCCCCGTCAGTGGAGGGAGGTGCGCTCCGCTTCCCCAGCCCTGCACCCCCCCGCCCCCAAACACAGCCCCGCATGCAGCAACTGGAAACGGATCCAACCTCCACAAAATAAACAGGGGAGGGGGGTAGCCACAGAAGGGGCCAAATCAATCAATATTTGGAAGGCTCGGGTTTAAAAAAAAATACAAACTACCCCCCACCCATTTCCTCCCCCATCCCCCTCCCAAAAAACCCACCAACCAATTGGTGCAAAGCTCTGCCCGTGGCCGCAGAGAGAGGAGAAACCAGACCGAGGGACAAGCCTGTGCCGGGGGGAGCGTCAGGCTGGAGCTTTACTCCCCCTGGTCAATTGCTACAAGGACCAGATCCCCCTCCCCCCCCCGGCCAGACGCCCCCCCTTCCCCATCAGCTGCCGCTGCCCGCCCGAGCCCCTTGCTCCGGCAAAAGCAAACGTGACCGGGGAGTCTCCGCTCGCCGCGCTGCCCCCGCCCGCCCCGCTTCTCTTTTGGGTGACTGCAGCTGGGATTGGTATGCGCACCATGCAGCCGGGAGCGCTGAATACCTGCAACTCGCTACGTGCACAAAGCCCTACACGGCAGCAGGAATAGTCCCCCTCCCCGCGGGGGAGAAAGGATCCGGGCGGGCTCCCCCGGGCCTGCTCCCTCCCGCCCCCGCGCTTCTGAGCGTTGTGGCAGGGACCGGGGGGGGGGGTCTCTCTGCGCCCCCCCCCCCCCCATTCCCACACGCACACGCGCCATCCCAGCCCATCAAAGGCATTTACCTACTTGAGGAGGAGGCGGCTGCGATCCAGCGCCAGGCGCATGGCTCGGGGAGGGAGGGCGCGCTGCACAGCTGCTTGCTCTTTATCCCCCCCCCACCCACACACACACACACTTATCTCCCCACTACGGACACACACAGTCTCCCCCCATACACACACAATCATCTCCCCCTACACGGACACACAATCCCCCCTACATACACACACAATCAATCATCTCCCCCCCTACACACACAAACACGCCCCCCCCCCCACTGCACGATTTTGGATCACCGCGCAAGGAAGGGGGTTTGGCCCCGATTTTTAATCGCGTTCGCTCCCCCCTGCGCGTCTCCCTCGGTGCCCAGCGCTGGCCAGGGAGGGACTCGGTCACTGGAGCGAAGGACACCCCCGAAAAGCTGATTTAGTGGGGGGAGGCTCAGATATAAGCGAGCCGAGCCCCGTCCCCAACACACACACACACTCAGCGGGAATGAGGGTGTCAAAGGCATTTGCCTTTTCAGGGGCTTTCCCACGCCGCGCACACAGGGCTGGAGGCAGGCTCTCTGCTAGGGGATCCCAGTGACACTGGCACTGAGCCCATAACTGACCTTAGGAGCCCATGGCCTATGTTACAAAGGCTGTGGGAGGAGCCCGAGGGGGCGGGACGCGAACACCTGACCCACTCCACCTGATCTCCCCTTGGCCTCTGCAGCGAGTCCCCAATAGGCCTCGGTGTGGCGTTTCCCTGTCTTACTATCGCCCTCTGCTGGTCGCTTTCCAACGCAGAGAGTGACAGCCTCATTCTTTTTTGGGAGGGGGTTTGTCTGTCAGCCCCTCCTCCACCCTCTTTTCAAACCAAGGGATGGTAGCAGTCCTGATCATTGCTCTCCACTGGACCCCAGCATCCTTTTCTTCCTTGCCTCCGAAGTTACTTTACTCATAGTTATGGGTCTCCAGCTGCAGGGTGAAGAAGGGGCCTGTATTAACATATAGAGAACAGGAATTCTAAGGTGGGCAGGGGAAGGATCATAGCAATGTAGGGCTGGAAGGGACCACAAAAAGTCAAGTCCAGCCCCCTGTGCTGAGGCAGGGCCACCTAGACCATCCTTGACAAGTGTTTGTCTAACCTGGGTCTTAAAACCCTCCAAAACTGGGCATTCCACAACCTCCTTTGGAAGCCTCTTCCAGAACTTAACTACCCTTCTAGTTAGAAAGTTTTTCCTAATGGCTAATCTAAATATCCATTGCTGCACATTAAGTCCACTAATTTTTGTGGTGCATTAGAGTACATTATTAGCAGTAAGGGATTCTAAAAATATAGAGGCAGATTCTGATCTCTCTTACTCTGGGATAAATCTGGAGTCAGTCACACCACTATAGAACAGGTGTGAGTGAGAAGGAAGTTAGTTAGAGCCATAGGGTTCTATTCTTCTCCTGGAGAAAAAAACATTGCTGTTGTATCATTTCAACCAGTTTTTTAAAAGCTGGTTTCTAAATAAATAATAAAAAAACCCAAAGCAGAATACGCTGCACCAAACTCATCCCTTTGACCTCACTGGATCAGCCTGACCTCATCACTGACTCTCAGGAAAAATAAGTGACCAGCCAGTATAGATATTTCCTTACAAAAATTTCACTCCTGAATATATTTAAAAATGGGGGAGAAGAGAAGGAATCCTGTGAAAACACACAGCTCAGTGGTTGTTAGGCCATGTTAACACACAGTGCTTTCATCTTGAAAGTCCTGTCCTTTCTGGAGCTCAGTTTCACCTTGGTGGTACAATTTGTTTCTGAAGCTTATTAGAGAGAGTGAAACAGATTTTAGTGGGGGGAGGGAAAGAGTAGTTTGTTTTTGTTCTTCGGCCCATAACGGCATTCAATCAGCCTTCCTTATATAATGACTTTGTTATATAATCTCCATGCTTTAAGGAGCAGTCATTAACCTACTACTGGGTATGGAAGAGACCAAAATACTGTCACATAATTAACATCACTAAATTGTGTCCTCAAATTAGAACCCATATTGCACTGCAGATTAAAGAAAGAAAACGAAAAGCGTGCACATAAAAGATTTGATATCTTTGTGCAGGGGGCACAAACGACGAGTGGAGAAGGGGGCTGTGTGGACTAGTTTGGTTCAGCCCTTCCCCAAGGAGCAGTGTGACGATCTATAGGGCTCTCTCCTTGCCCTACCCAGCCTGGGCCTGGTTTCATGTCTTGTTGAGCTGTGAAACAATTTCTATGGGCTAGCTGCAGACTGCTGTGGGGTAATGCAGCTCGTGCTCTGCTAGTTGTAGAAGAGCATTTTTAAAGTAACAACCAAGCTAAACCAAAGCAGAGAACAGTTGGCTCTAAAATGAGTCCCGAGGAATTGTGCGTGCTTGGGATTTCTGGCTGGCCTGCAGCCACTCCAGCATCGCTGAGATCCTGTCCAACCTCACAAGCTAGACGGGATCCGTTCTCAGGTGCCAGAGATTTGGTAGGTGGAGCTCTTCTCTTGAATCACTCCTATACCAGTTCCCTATCCTGACATTATGGTGCCCTGTGGTCTCCCAGGTGCTGTCTCTAAGCAAAGGTCCTGATCATGCACGGTCATAAAAGATGCCAAGGATTTTTCTCATGACAGTAGAGTTGTTAACTGCAGTGTCCTCCTGAACACATGCTGTTCCAGCTAATTTTGTTCTCCGTATGCTTCAATTTCAGTTGGACTGAGCATTCTTCACAGCCCATGTTAAACAGTTGGACAATGTTGCTGCTAAACAGCTGACATATTTCACCCCATATTTCAGTATTAGCCAAAGTGTTTTCAAGCCCTTTAGGACCCAGCTGGACAGAGGGACCTACATAGATTTAAGTCATTGCCATTTTGTTATAAATCATGTTCCTCTCATCTACCATCTTAACCAATAGGGTGAAGCCACCCCCCCTGACATCATCAGCACCTCACCACCATACGTGTGTGCACGTATGTAAACTCTTTCTGACCCCCCACTGGCCATTCTTAAAGTTTAGGATTTCATCACCCTTATTAGCTCACAAAGCTACAAATGTTGTTAGCCATCATGAAATCACCCTGCCCTTTATTAAATCCAGTCACAGCGCAGAGCGTTGGACTCCAGGACCTCCTACGACATTCAATGATCAGAAATTCCTACTCCTGTAATCATTTCATTGAGTGGCAGGGAACAAAGGGAGGGGAGGTATCATTCTGACAGGAATCTCATGTGTTTTCTTTACTCCACAGTAGACTCCAACAGGACTTCTCCCCTCCTCCCCCCCAGTCCCGTCACTGCCCACTATAGCCTGTATTTATTTTATTAATTAACCTACAGTCTTCCTCCTGGCCTGATCATTTTGAAGTCAAGCACTCCCCCAGGTTTATCTCACACACCAGCTTTGAAGCTGATGGCTGGGTACAAGATGCTGCCCTAGGTCCTTAGAAAGGCCAATTTTTAAGCATCATGTTGTGTAGGGATCATTATTCCAATAAGTAACTTTATTGTGGACAAAGCACCCTGCCCATCAGTGGCTTCACTTCCTGCCCCGTGCAGCTCTGCTCAGTGGCTGTGCCTACACTGAGCTTTTTCTTAATAAAACCTCCCACTCATCAAACTGCTACCAGGGGTAGCACGAGCAGAGACCACACACAGGTGGTGCCACAGAGAGGCATCCAAACCCAGCTTGTGCACCCCACCATTGGTCTGACCAATAGGTCGCTGGAGAGGAGTAGACAAGGAGTTGGTGTTTTATCTGTCATGCACAGAGCAGGGCTATGCGACACAATCATTAACTCGCTGGTGACTTGTCTAGCTTAGCACTTCCACGGGTGCTACTGCCAGCAGAGCCAACCAGGGGGCAGGGGCAGTGATGGGAGATTTTAAGATAAAGCTGCCTGGGGACAAGGTGATGGCATCTGTCTGACCTGACCGAAGCAATTGACATTTGCCCTTTTTTTCACTTTAACAATAGAGATTGTTGTGTTAACTGACCAGATCAACTCCAGCTTTAAAAGCAAGGCGCTATTCAGTTAGGATAGCCTTTCATCTCCCCACTGCAGAAGCTAGGGTCACCCATGAAATTGGTTGGGTGACATCAGCCTCATGTAGATAGGGATCAGACAGCTTGTCTGAATGGGACAGTTGTCCCAGTGTCACATGGATCGGCTTTTAAACCAGTGTAATTCAATGGTTGCTAAAGGACGTTCGGACACTTTGGTATGAGAATTGCTTATCGTGGTTGAGTTAAAACCTGTTTCTAATCAACTTAAGCTAAGCAGAAAGAAGCCACTCTTCTATTAAACTTGGTGTCCAGACAGCCTTTTGCCCGTTTATAGCAGTTTAACTTCACACCTTATGCCATTCCCATGTAGACAAGCACCTGTAGTCTGCATTATACAATCACTGTACCGTTTGGCACCATTATAATCAAATCGGCAAGGTCATTTCCTCTCTATTTCAAACCACAGCACCTCAAGACCCTGTTTGGACCAGTTAGACTCTAGCCATTATCTTTTCTGTTATCCTTTCAGGCTTATAGTATATGCATCCTTCTCACTCTTAAGCAGGCCTTAAAAACCCCACCCCTATTGGCTGAAATGGTAAGCAAGGTCAGGCTTGTGGTATGTTGGCAGAGATGCCCATGTGGGAAGCTGCCACAGAGCTTGCTGCCCTGTGTGACTCCAGCGAGAGATGCTAACACGCCCTTCACGAGAGCCAGGCTCGCACCGCTTTTGCTGGAAGTCATCCTTTGACAATAAACGGAGCCAGAGGGAGAAGGTAAGGCCGTGAAAGGGGAGCTACTGGGAAATGCAGAACAGAAGCCTCCTGGTTTGTTGCAAGCCTAAAGTAATGACCTGTGCTTGCCTGAAATACCAAACATCCAAAGACCTCAGCCACCATGGCAGGGCCCAGATCTTTCAAGAGTTCAGGATGCTGGGGATTGAACTCTTGAAAATCCAGCCCTTATTTAGGTGCCTAAATGGGTGCTGAGCACCTGAAAAGCTGGCCGGTCACCTGTAAGAATATTCAGAGGTGGTTTGTGTGTTTCATGGATTTGGCGGTCTCGCACTTCACTTTTAACGACTCTTCCCGCACAGCAGTAAAAAAAGCTGGTCCTGTATACACTAGACTGCAGTGAAGTTTAGGTCAGCACCATGGGGTTGGCCCAACTCTGCCTGGGGATGGATTTAACATCTTGAGATCCATCAGCTTTGAAAAGCATACCTTGCTCTGGCTCCAAACTCGGTAGTTCAGGCTGGGCTCCAGTATGAACAGCCTGTATTTAGGTTCCCCAGCTGTGACTTCATAGGGAGGATCCCTGCTAAGGAAGCATCCCCCTGCTGAGGCACTAGGGGAAGATCACAGACAGGGCTGGAACATCTGCAATAGGCAAGTTTCAAAGGCAGGATGGTTCACACCACAGTTTAGGGGTAAGTACGGTTGCCACCTCCCAGATGCAGAAAAACCAGCCACTAGCGCACCCCCGCACACACACACACTAACAAAAAGGGTCCTAGTGCTGCCTAGAGCTATTCTCCCCACACACACACCCCTCATGAACCCCTACAATCAGCCCCTCCCGGGAGCTTCAACTTTTGAGGGCGTCTCCTTCTCAGAAGCCCCTGCTTCCCCCTGCCCACAAGCTGTAGGTCCATCCTGCTTCCCCGTGCGGCAACGAGCTGCCTGCTGCAGTTTCAGCAGGTTGAGAGCCTGGCACACAGAGTGGGCCACACTCCCAGCCACCCAGTGATATGGGTGGCAGTTGTAATCATGCAGCGAGCTTGTGCGTGCTTGCAGCTTACACGAAATGTTGGTCCCAATGGGGAAAATAAAAAAACATGACACTAAATCTTCACCAGCAAAGCATTACAAAAACCAGCCAGGTCAGTTTAAAACCAACCAGGTAGCATCCTAGGGATAGATTTAAATATATTGTTTTAAAATCACTTCAGTTCACCTACTGAGTGGCAGAAGCCAGTGTAGCAATACAAGCTATTAGAACACACACAGGCCTCTGCATAAAATAGACCTCTTCATTTTATCCCATTGGGAAGAACAATGACAATGGGCCAAATTCTGACCCCTTCTAAGGCAATGGAGATAGGTCAGGGAGAAGTTTGGGCCAGGGTACCAACATTAAAACATTTTCAGATGCTTGAGTGTTAAATACATAGATGACCTGTCGAGCTTTGTCTTTATCAGGGCTGCTGTCTAGAGTCTTTCCTCGTTATCCCTTCACTGATCGAGGGCCCCCAGCAGTCACCCCTCGTTGCACCTAAATGGTTCTCCGTCAATGCTGAGAACTGAACGCTCTGAACCCCTCTTAGCACCTGTAGGCGTGGGGAAAAAAAGAGGCCAGGAGTAGGAGGTAGGGGCTTGCTTGTTAAGGAGCCCAGGTAGTCTGTAGGGATTCTAGACACAAAATTTGCCCCAGGGTTGGCTCCAGCCATATTACAATCCTAGGGAAAAGTTCTCTCTGCTCCACCCTACACAGGTCTATTGTACCATTTGCACTTGCTTGGTGCCTTATGGCAGCAACAGAAGCCCATGTGTGGAGAATGTAAGGGCTGAGATCGGCAGGATAGACCCAAGAAAATACCTGTGTCTCTCATTGCCAAGTTATTTCCAGAAGCCCATTTGTGAAACATTATCCTGATGCTTCTGCCAAAAAGAAGGAGCCTTCACCAAGCCTTAATGAAGTTCATGTACAAGTCAAGATAAATAAGCACAACAGAAAAAGCCAAGATGCTGAATCAGAAGCAACTTGTGTAAAAAGAGGGATGTTAAACTGTAACCTGGAAACCCACACAACTTCACATCTCTGACAGGCACTGGGAGCAAATCCCCAAACCAGTTAGGGGTGTGATCTGCTAAGGACTCAGCTTGGGGAGATAAGAACCACTCTGGGTTCCTAGTTAGATGACCTAAACATACAAGAAATAATGACAATCTTCTAGAAGCAAGGGGAAGCCAGGCCTTGTACACACACATCGATATGAAAGATTCTTAAATCGATGTGGCCTTTCAGGGGAAGTCAATGTAGTGAAAACAATATTGACGAAAGGTAGTCACTAAATTTAGAAAGAAGAAATCACTGCGAGGAATCTGTCACTCCAGGCCCCCTCTTCTGGGCTGATACAGATTGGAGAGATTAGCCAGGACCACCACCCATTCTGACCAACAGAGGGCCAAACAACTGTATCCAAGACCCCACGCGGAGTGTTACCCTTAATTATTTTTCCTAGCTGGATTTAAAGAGCATCAACTCCAGAATGAGGAAAAATGATTGAATGCTTTTCAGTTCAGAAGACAAACATATTCCCAGCCCAATTATTCATGAGACATGTGAGGATGGTGAGGATGTACACACACACACACACACACACACTAACTCTTCCATCTATAGTCTTGTTAAACCTTCAAGTAATGTCAGAATATCCATACAATTAAAATGCTGCATCCACTACAAATCACTTTCACCCAGACATCCCGATGACATGCAAGTTTTAAACTTGCTCTTTTTAATTTTTTTCTCCTGCCAGTATCGTCCATGAGGTTTATGGAGTGTCTCCATAGTCTTAAAAACAGAAATTCATCCCCTTTTTTCTTTCATCCCTATTGGTCTGATCTGTATCTTGAAAACCATTTTTTGGCACAGGAGATTGCTTGGACCACTCAAGTAGGATCCTTTAAAAAAAAAAAAAAAAAAAAAAAAAAAAAAAGGAACCCTTTGGGTTTGTCTAGGCCCTACCCTGTTAGTGTGGGCTTTGATGAAGATGAAAGGCATTAGAGGCAAACAAAGAAACACGTCTGAGTAGAGTACAAATACATCTTTCCTTTGCCACCATATAAACTTAATTCAGAATCAACATGTGTCAGCACATGAACAGCTCAAGAAGGCAGAAGAGCAAGGTACGAGTGGGAAGCAATCTCTGCCCAGGGCAGCTAGAATCACCTTTCATTGGGTTGTGGGCCCCTCTTAATAGTAGGCTACACATTCAGGTGGCTGTTAACCAAGCATGTTTCAGCATGTAGCTTAGCTCATGAAATTTGAGGCCTGATAACATTACAATTTATTTCCTGCCTCAGTGATAAATATTTGCTCCCAGTTTAAATTCCCCCTGTGAATGACAAAGCACAACTTAGAAAGGAGACGGTGATTCTGTAGAATCCCACACCCCAGAGCATTCTTTTAGATCAAAGCCTTTTGTGTAAATTTGGAGGCAAAGCTGGGGCAAGGGGTGAATTCAAGTGGTTCATGCATAATCTGCAGGAACAGCAGGTTAGCCGTTTGGCAAATGGGATAATTTTGGCTGAACTGTTCAAGGTCTATACATGACTCCACACTTAATGGCTAGAGCAATCAGGATGCTTTCCTTCTAGATACACACTGCATATTCCTATGTAATCAAAAAGGTTCTCTCTGAAGATCTCCTGGATATGTATATACATTTTATATGGACACATACTCACTTAAAATAAAAGCTAACAAAACTCATGTTCACTAGTCCTGTACAACAATATCCTCAGATGCTTACTCAGTTTTTATGAAGTGACAATAGTTTTGTTTATGAAGAGTGAAGATGGAAGTGGGATACAGCTCCAGGCACTATGCCTGCTTCTCCTCGCCACGGGTGCAACTCTGCAGAGCTGCGGACGCTATCTGAGGTGAGAAGCAATAATTCTGCTTTACATTTTTGTTCAATCATTCTGGATGACTGACACATGGTACGCCTTTCTTAAAGAGGCCATCTCTAAGCACTTTAGCCCTCCTAGGGTCATCTTAACCATCTTTCTTTGACTGCAAATATTCCCATAGCAACCAGCTATGATGTCACAAACATATGAATGACCAGAAGCAGATGAAGTTGAATGAAATCCTGCCTTTAAGTAAATAGTCTCAAGGAACAAAAGGAAACAGGATGAGAAGAGAAACAAAGAAAATGTATTTACTATGCAAGCAATACTGCTTATAAGTGCCACAGTTTTAACTCACCTCTAGTCATAGGAATGTATTCACAAGATGGTTTCCGTTTGTAACTTTTACATTTTGGGTGGAAAATGGTGTGTGGGTATTTTAGTGAGGGAGGGTTTTCTGTGATCAGAGTATAATGTAGTGGTCACTTAGGTCATTCCTGGAAAGCACGTCAGCCTACAGGGTCATGGCTTTTCACTTTAACGCAAATCGTGCATGGGCAAAGAGGGGAAGAATTTCCACAGTGCCCTTGATGGGGCAGAAAGCTGCACTCGAGAGCTGTAAGAGCTGCTGGGTGCAAAGCAACATGGTCAGATACTTGACTTGCATCTGTTCTACCTTTGAAGAAATACATCTTTGAACTGTATGTGTATTTGTTAAAGAGATTAGGAAAGTGGTAGATACTTGCCACTTCCATAGGGCTTTTCATGCGTAGATCTCAAAGTGTTTCACAGAGGTGGATAAATATCGGCATTTTACAGATCGGGAAGGACACACAAAGGCCCCAATTCAGGAAAGCACTTAAGCCCTTGCTTAACTTTAAGCATGTGTTGAAATCCCATTGAAGTCAATGGAGCTTTTAGCACATGCGTAAGTGTTTTTGTGAAATGGGGGTGGGTGGGTAGGTAGGTAGGTAAGAGTTTTATCCAAGACTATATCACAAGAATGGGAGAGCCAGAAATAGAACATAGGAATCCGGATTCTGACTCCAGTGTCATGTTAAAATAAGCAAACACCTTTCAGTTCCTCTCTACATACATCATAAAGAAGTAAAAAGGACACAAACCTAGTCCTCTCTCAAACCTTGACAGGTTACCTTTAAAGAGACATCAACATATGATTCTCATCTTCTACCAGTAGCGCTTCACTTTTTTCATTCTTTACCTTCTAATTAAGTAATTTATTTTCACAATTTATGCTGTTCAGCTTTGGCATTTCCCTCAGTTTGAGCAATACAATTATGGTTTGGTTTTTTTTTTTTTTATAAACAGCAACTGGTCAGTTTTTGGCCTGACAGTAGAAACACAATCTTGTTTGAGACCATAACACAGGAGGGAATGTTTAGACCCAAAAACTCCTCAATTTCCGTTTATAATTAAATCGCTCCTATTTCTAGGTTTTACGGTTTCCCATTCTTCACATGGAACACGTCTGTTTACTTGTGGCAGGTCATTATAGTATCTTAAGGCCTTCACGTCATTAAAGTGACATATCAGGGAAGTGAGGCAGAGATAGATTAAGGCCCTGATTCCTGCAATGAAATGTGCATAAGCAAATCCCTGCACCTGTATGGAGTCTCATTGACCTCAGTGCATCTCACTGCAGGATCAGGGACTTTGCAGCTTGCCCAAGGTGATCTATGAAATCTTTGGCAGAACCAGGATTAGAAACTGGAACTTCTAAGTCCAAGTTCAGTGCCATACCCTCAACCCACGTTCATTTGTTTGAACCCACTTTTCTCTAATGCTGTTTTAGAGACCTTGAGTTTCATCACAAGGAACCAACATGCAGTTATCCAGCTTCTGTTCTGAAAACAAAGATAGGGAGGAAATGGAGATTTTCATTTTTATTGGATGCTCCCAATATCATCTCTAATAATATACAGATACTCATTTCCCATTCACTTCTTTGCATATTCCAGCCATTCAGTCAGTTTCATTAAAAGAAGGAAAAAAATGCACAACTGAAATAAAATAAATTTGTAAGCTGGAAAAATACAATATAAACTGTATCATCCAAGAAACATTCTCTTTATAATTAAAATCCCACTTGTAACAATTAAAGTAGGATTTTAAAAAAATCTTGATTTTTATTTTTAAATAGGTGGCCTTTATGTATATTTTTTTTTCTCATTTTCATATGTACAATTCAGCAGGTCTCTCTGCCTGCCTGTGGCAGAACACCTGAAACGTAAAAACAAACACTGAAAAGGAAAATTATTAACAAAAAAAGTTCGAAGTTCATCTTCCGGGAAAGTACAGTATGGTCAGAACGTTACACACATGCTTCTTTCATCTGCATTAAGGCCTAAGCGACGGACGTGCTTTAATAAAAGCAGACAGTGTGAAGAAAAGTCCTTCCACTTTTCTCTTCAAATTCCTGTAACAGCTCATCTATTTCGTTTTCCATGTCTTCTGTGTGTTGTATCTAAGAAGAGGAAGAACACATCAGTAATTGACATCAGAGGATGCTGATGGAGTTTGCAGCAAGGCAGCTCCTCTTTGTTTAGGTTTATTTCTAAATCTGAATTTGGGATGGACCAAATTATAAAACATTAAGGACTTCATTGGCAATTTGCCAGTAATCCTAAGGCTGCACCCAATATGTAGATACACATATGTATTCTTTAACATACAAAACAACATGCAACTATAATATTGACATGTAATTTGTACCACATTTGATTACTAAAGATGTGGCTTGGTTGTTGAGTTCAGTACTAGCAACAAAAACAAATCCTCAAAGGAATTCAGGCAGACAGACTGGCACATTGGGCCATATTCACACTGGAATCAGAACCATTTTTCAAACAAACACAGTGGCCCCATATACACTAGAAAGACCATTGTGCGAGGCAGCAGGTTACAATACTGTTGTCCCCAACCTAGTTACAATTTAGTTCCATTTTGCAATGTGGATGGCATCTTAATCCTATTTCAACACACAGCCAAGAGTTGAGCCTGATTACAAAACACAGTCAAGGTCCCATCTACATTGTGATCCTCGTCCCCGAGTACCTATATTAGCAGTGGAGGCGTCTAACATTGTTTCCCTAACTAGTGTGGCCAGGAATTCTCTTTTGTCTGAGGACAAGACATAAGACAGAGAGACTATATATGACCTAAGAAAGTTACATCTACAGCCCTTCTAGCTCCCACTCAACATATTGGTGATATTTTTCTTCAGATCAGACTGGGCAACAATAGCATAAAAAACAAACCAATTTACTTAGAGCATATTCTTGGCAGCACTACATATGAGCATGTTCCTGGATCATGCGACACGAGGAGACCTCTCCTCCACCCCACCCCACCCAACATTCCCTGTGAAAGAATCAAAATAGCTGCAAGTTCCACGCTAGGTGCAAGCACACACAGGAGACTTGAGAGCTTTAAACATGGCTTTGCCATCTCATCAAGCCTACAGAAGATTTTGGAGACTGAAAGTGTGTGTGTGTGTGTGGCATCAAGAGAATAGACCAGACTTCCTGTGGAATTCCAGTCTGCCATGACAGTGGAATATTGAGGCTTATTAGCGCGTGGAAGAATTTTCCCTTTGCCCTCGTGGACACAATGCTAGATTTCTTCAGAATGTAATGCATCAGCCAGAGAAGATATAAGTGTTGATTAAATAAGTTGGTAGGGCCAAGAATATTGAAGGTGGAAAGTAGAAGCTACCAGCTGCTTAAGCATTTTATCTCTTCCCCACCACACACACAAATGAGGGATTTGTTCAACACTCTGAAAAGATGCACTCCTCATTCTTGTAATGCCTCAGAACTGAACATCTAAACTGAATCACTGTATATTAAAAGCTTGTGTCGCAATGAACATAAGCCCCTCTAAGTATATATGGTTTCTATGCACACAATGAAGTGTTAGCACATCTGGGGTTCAACGTGTAGTAAGTGCTGATGTGTGCAGGCTGTGCAATATTGGATTTAAACAATAGTAGCTAAAAGCATTGCGTATTCATTCAAGCACAATGCCCATGGCTAATTATATATTTGTTTTAAACTATTTCTTCCCTAGAAAAACATTAATTCAATGATGATTCATCCATCTAGGCATATCCGCTCTGAAGCGAATCTTAGGGAAGGATTCGGGAAGCATCAGTCTGTCAATATGGATTTTGCTTCAGGTAAAGATTCACCCAGGTTAATCACCTACCATAGGCAGTGCTCCAAGAAGCATCTTTAAGTAATTTAAAAAAACAAAAACCTTTTAATCAACTAAGTCCAAGGTGCCCATAGGGCATGAGAACTTTATACTTACACACTGACATAGCTCACAAATAAGGAAAGCTCCCAGAGTCGCCTCCTCATGATTATCCTGAATGTCCACGTTAATCACATGTACGGGTTGGCATGTCTCCTGTTCTCTGGAATTTAAATCTAGTTGGGAACACCACACAAAACAGCAACACTTTAGAAAACCATCAGGCTTTAAATGGACATCCAAGAAAATATTTGTAAGGCCTTTATGGGGAGAGAGGGCTACAGTAACGAAACAGGTCTTGTCCTGTCTCAGTCCTCCCTGAATCTTGTTTTAAGAGGTCGGGCTAGTTTATGTTTTTCTATTTGGCTGTGCAGTGCCCCCAAGTATTCAGTGAAGCAAAAGGAGATTGGCTATAAATAAAATAATTGAACCTTGCAGAAGGACACGAGAGTTCACCTGCCCAAGCACAAAAGTTACTTGCCCAGCCTTTACTCGGATAATCATAAAGACCTAGGCCAAGATTTTCCGAAGTGACTGGTGATTTTGGGTGCCCAACTTGAGACACCTTAAAGAGGCCTGATTCTCAGAGAATGCTGTGCAAATATCCTATGCAAATCAGGTCCCTTTAAGGTGTCTCAAAAGCCAGGACTCAAATTCACCAGTCACTTTTGAAGTAACTGGCCTTAATGTGTTTCACCCACAGATCAAAAAAGCTAACTCTTCCCAGGGAAGCAAATTCTGCAAGGCTGTGGAATATCTATTACTGTGGTGCCTCGCTACTCTATAAGCGTCTAGTGGTGTGCTCTGCATTAACGAGAGGCTCTCTTTCCCGCCCACCTCCTGCAACCTCAGCGTAGCAAAGTTAGCCAAAGGCTCCGGTTTAACATTTCATCATCCATTCATAGCAGGAGCGATGCAGCAGCACTCAAACTCTCGTTCATTTGCCAATTATGAAGAGTCTCGTCACACTTGGAAAGAGGTGCACAATGTGTAAATTGAATGAGCAGTTGCCTGCCACCGCCGACCCTCAAAGAGAAAACGCTCTTCTAAAATACTAGAGCAAGGGCTGTTCTTTGTGAGCAGCGGGTGCTGAATTTAGGGGCAATTCATTCAGATCTCAGGGGGCTTACTCTCATAAAAGCCAAAGTGGTTCTAAGCCAGCTCCCTTAAAGTGCCCAGAGCTCTGCAATAGTACAACTGACAGAAACCTGAAGTAAATATACAGTGCTTCGGAGAGCTGGCAACATGCTGATGATGGACTAAGCAGGCAGGCAAAAACTTTTATTTAAACATATAAGATACTGGATTTGGTTGGCTGCTTTATGAATTTAAGATAACTCCTCACCATTTGTGGGATATTGCATGTTGAATGGTTATCCAGGAGGCTGGGTTCTGTTCCTGGTACAGACACTGACTGTATACCCTCAAGCAAATGATTTAGCCTCATGGTGCTCATTTCCCCCATTTGTAACATGGGGACAATCCCCCTCGAAAAAGCACCATGTAAGTGCAAAGCACTGTTACATCTATACTGTATATTCATACTCCCCATGCTAATTTTACCATTGGCTGGAGCCAAGCACACTGAATATTAAGGGACAGTATTTGTAGGGATGTTTAATACAGGAACTTTGTCTCCTGTGGAGTAATAAAGAGACTCTTCTAATGAAACCAGAATGCGTTCTTCATATTTGGTGATGGCAATGCTGACCAAAGATAAATGCAGGGCAACAGTTCCAGCAGAAGCTCCTCTAGTGATTTGGCTACACTGCTCCATTCCTGCCTCCGCTCTCACTTCTAAGCACCGTTACATTTGCATTAGCTGTCAGTGTGAGGAGGCGCACGCCCATGGCTCCTCAAGATTCTCCAAACAGCCCCTCTGGCACACTCAGCTGGGCTCTGTCAACAGTGGCAGCTGTTCTGTGACAGCATTAAGAGAAACAGGTAAAGAGGGCTTCAATTGAGAAAGAACCACCAAGAAAGCGATTGAACCTCCATTTCCTTGGGCATGTCACCTCTTGGCTTTGTTTACCCCATCTACAAGATGGGGATAGCACGTCTCTACCTCTCTGGCACATTATAAGGATTGTTTAAAGGCCTTTACCATGGAGAGAGCGGTGTAAGTATTAAGCATTCACTATTAGGCAACTGAATGGTTGCTTACTTAGTGTGACATGAACCAGTTTCCACTTCTCTCAATAAAAAACAGACTTAACATTTCTTGATACCATTAAGCATTGGAGATAGCGCTCAGACTATAGGATCATCCATGCTATGGTTTTAAATAAGTTTATAATCAGGTTGTAATGGAGCTGACTCCATATATCCACACACAACACAGTTAGCCCATGGCTTCTGACTGTTTTGGCATACCTTGCTTCAAACCTGCTTACGGACAGGGTTGTAACATGATTGTCAGGCAGTAACTGGGCTCTAGTGCAGGTCTGCTGAAATGCAGATGGGACCCTCTAACCATGCCTAGCTAGCTAAGAAGATCTGGATGACCTTAAAAACTGGTGTAATGGCAATGGGACAAAATTTAATAGTGCAAAGAGCAAGTTCATGTACTTAGGGACTAACAAGAATTTTTGCTATAAGCTGGGGATTTATCAGTTGGAAGCAACAAAGGAGGAGAAAGATCTGTTGTATTGGTTGATCACAGGCTATCAGCCATGAACGTGATGCAGCCGTGAAAAAGGCTAATTCAATTTTAGCATGCATCAGCCGAGATATTCCCAATAGAGATAGAGAAGCGTTAGTACCATTATACAAGGCACTGGTGAGACCTCATCTGGAATACTGTGTGCAATTCTGGTCTCTCATATGTTTAAGAAAAATTCAAACTGGAAGAGGTAGAGAAGGGCTACTAGGGTGATCAGACGAATGGAAAAAACGTACCTTACGATGAGACTCAAAGAACTTGGCTTGTTTAGCCTAGCCAAAAGAAGGCTGAGGGGAAATATGATTGCTCTCTATAAATATATCTGAGGGATAAATACCAGGGTGGGAGACGAGTTACTTAAGTTAAGCGCCAATGCTGACAAGAACAAATGGATATAAATTGGCCATTAACAAGTTTAGGTGAAGGTTTCTAATAGCCTTGGAATAGCTTTCCAAGGAGAGCAGTATGGGCAAAAACTTAACTGGCTTCAGACTGAGCTCGATAAGTTTATGGAGGGGAGGTATGATGGGACTGCCTACAGTGGCACGTAGCCCTTCTGTGACTTCTAGTAGCAAATATCCCCAACAGCCGGTGATCGGGCACTAGATGGGGAGGGCTCTGAGTTACTATAGAAAATTATTTTCCAGGTGTCTGGCTGGCGGGTCTTGCCTACATGCTCAGGGTCTAACTGATTGCCAGATAAGGTTGTGATGGAATATTCCCCCAGTCAGATTGGCAGAGACTCTGGGGGGGGGGGTTGCCTTCTTCTGCACCATGGGACATGGATCACTTGCAGGTTTAAACTAATGTAAATGGTGCATTCTCTGTAACTTGAAGTCTTCAAATCATGATTTGTGGACTTCAGTAACTCAGCCAGAGGTTAGTGGTCTATTCCAGGAGTGGCTGGGTGGGGTTCTGTGGCCTGCAGTGTGCACGAGGGCAGACTAGATGATCAGCCTTAAAGTCTAGGAGTCTTCCCACTGCCAGGATTTGCATGGGGGGAGGAAGGGATATCACATGGTGCAGTGCTCTGTGAGAACACCCACAACCCTCTGCCCCTGGCAGTCTTCAGATGAATCAGTAATCTGGGGAAAAATCTAGGCAGCTCTCCTAGAACCAACAGACCCAGACAGTTATGTATTATGGAGATGTGGACAGGCCAACCTAGCTGGTGAGACACTGCTGAGTGGACACACTGAACCTGTGTTCACCATAGTTATGCCAGAGCCTCTTAACGTCGTCTGAACTGTAGTAGAGATGGAGCAACTGACACACCTAGACTTTTGTATGGACTCATTTGCAAATGGCAACTTCTGCTTTCAGGGAAGTAGGTAGGAGGGTTGTCTTGCATCTCTCTCCTGCAAGGCGACACCCACTCCATAAAGGCAGGATGCACCATATTCAACCTGCTGGGTTTCCATCTTCAGAAGCATTTGGAATCTTAGTCTGTAAATATACTTGACCTTCAGGATAGCTCCTCCAATCCCACCAACCCCTTACCTGTTTTGATGGCACGTGCACAACCCACTAACATCTTTTACAGATATAGTTGGCATTTTCCCAGCTAGCCATCACCTTTGTGACACATCTGACCCCAGATAAGGGACTGTTAGTCTTTTCCCAGATGCATCTTCCAGCTGACGCCAGATGGGTTGGATACAGATGTTTCCAATTTGAGAGGGACTAAAAGGGTAATTGAAATAAACTTATTTTAACCATCCAAGGTCCTTACCTTCTACTACTTGATCATAGACTCTTTCTTCACAAGTTAGAATCAGATCAAACACATCTTTGCAGTTCTGGAATCTTTCTGGTCGTGGCTTGATTCGCTTATTTCTGTCCAACATGTGTAAAATCCCATTCTGTGTATATCTGAAGTTTCTAGAGTTAAGTAACTTGGAAAGTAATTTTTTGTTCTTTCAGTAAAGTAAATGCTTCCATTACTCTTTATTTGCCTTTGTTTGCTTAGAAGCTAATAATTAGGACAAAAAAAACCCAAGGAAGAGCTAAACGTTGTCTCCTATTTGAAAAGATAAAGGTCAATGAACTTAACTGAACTCTACAGCAATCTCCTAAAAGCTGGAAAGACAACCCACTCCGGAAAATTTCTTAGAGTCTCTGGAATACACAGCCACCTTCACAGAAATGTACTATTACTGTCAGTACGGAGGCAAAGATGACCCTCGAAGACTCTCTGAAAATGAAGAAACTTCTGTCTTTTATGGAGCGAGTTCTGTAGCCACAATACTTGAACAATTAACGACATGTACCCGTTTTATATACATAAAAACGTGTGTCTGTTTGCTTACAATATTTCCAACAGTCAGGGCCTGTATGTTAAAAGCCAGTCATATTGTGCTCTTAATGCTAGTTGCAAACATGTGTGGGACCTACTCAGAACTGGGTTTTTATAACCGATCTTCCTATGGGAATTAAAAAACCCAAAGGAGAAAAGTGCCTTGAAAATATGTCACCAAGCCTGGGTGTGCTGGAGAAAGACAGTGATTTATGCTTATTGGAACTTTATACAGTCTCCATATGAAAGGGATGAATTTCATCTGCTGCTTAGTATCTATTTCAGTGGTATGACTAATCTCAGGGCCAGGATTCACACACTGCATTCCAATTCCATACAGGAATGGGACATACTGCTGTCAACACCATCATTATCTTCCCAGGCTTCTGAAATATGTGGTTTCAGTAAGATGCGCCAGCATACAGGGCCATTTTAACCTGTGGCTCATTTAGGCTTTTTGTCAAACCACTGCAGAATCAGGCCTCTGGGATTTATCCTTTTTTTTTTTTTTTTTTTAAACTGTTCAACATACAAAGTCTTGCTATAATTTGAAACCTTGGTGAAAGACCATTTATTTCCAGACACTCCATTTCTAAAAATAGGTATTTTCTGAAGGTAATGAACCAAACTTAAAGCCCCTTAGGCAAAACCCCATCTGGAGGCAAAGTTTCAGATGTGGATTAGGAACACCAAAAATGTGTGGATAGAAGAAAACCTATTAGCCAATGCACATCTCTCTTCTCACCTTAGAAGAAGCAGTGATACTTACAAACAAGTCTTTGGAGAATGCAAGTTTGCACTAGTTATTAACAGTGTAAAGATGCACCATTTACAAATGTGTGATTTTTGTGTATAGGAATTCCCCTCTTTAGTAGCCAGACCCTTTCTGATCTTGAATCTTGCAAACGTTGAAGTGAGCTATCCATTCTTGCATTCTTTACAGATTCATACTCCTCCCCGATCCCCTCTAACTTCTTTTCTAAAGAACACACAGACCTAGTTTCTAAATCTTTGAAATAATTTAGGACTCAAATCCCTGTATCTTTCATTTTGGTTATCCTGCGAGTTCTAAAATTCCCCTCTGCTGCCTGGGTAACTGGATCTATACAGACTATCCCAAATCCATTCTCAAGTGCTGTTGAAGGAACTGCATGAAGTCACTTCCTCTAACCTACAGGTGCTCACCTATGCCCTCCTGAACTCTGATGTTTAATAAAACATAAAATAAAAGTTTTGAATTGCATTAAAAATTAACCCCACCTCCTCTGCCTACTCAGTGTTCTGCTGTATATAGAGTAGATATTCTATTTTTATTATTTTGGTCTTTCACTATCAGCTTACATTCTCTGCAGTGTATTGTCCAGACCACTTGCCTAACAAAGACAACATTCTTCTGAATGTCTTTTGCTCTTCAAAAGAAAGATTGGTGCTGCCCTTTTTATATCCTCAGCCAATTGTCATCTCACTGCATGTTTCCTTCTTCCAGATCACTAACGAAAATCACTCCCCCAAGCTTTGGCTATCCCTTTCTCAAAAACGCTTCCACATGGAATTATGACTGGTCTACAATGGCCAATTAGTTATCTACTCAAATAGTTCTGCAGCACTTACTAGGTCCATAGTTTCACCAGGTCACTCTTGGTTACATCCTTGAAAAGCTCCACTGGATTTACTACCCACGTTCTTCCTTTTGGGAGTCCATGTTTATCATCCTTCTGTTTTAATGGACGTTAGTTCCCCGGACGTGCCTAAAACATATGCTTTCCTTCTACTCTCCAATCCATCAGGTATGCCCCCAATTTCTGCTTCCTTCAGGATCCTGAGTTGGATCCCATCTGGTCCTGGATTTTTCTGTCTACATACTCTCTTAATCACATGCTCTGGCACAATATCAGCTGCTCTTGGGTATGTTTCCTTTCTAAGATAAAATATGTCTTTGGCATCTGTCCTTTAGAACACTAAGGCAGGAAATTAAATTTACTAAAAAGCCCACACAGTCAAGTTTTACCTCTTCTGCCAACTTACAGCTACTTTCTCCCAGGGGCCATCTGCCTGCATACAGAATAAGAGGCCAGAAACAAGTATTTTAAGACTTGTGCCATTTTCATATAGCTCTTATTATACACACTGCACCTGAAAAAACAACCATACCACACGTTCAATGAGGGGAGGTGGTAATGGTGAGTGTTTGCATTATGTACTCATGATCCTTTTCTTTCCCTCATCACAAGCTGGGGTGAATTTCAATATGCCTTGATGGTTTGACACTTCTGTCACTACCTCCACTATGCTTGCCCAGATATCTTGAGAGTCATTTGAGTCAGACCTTCCTCTTCTGCCCAGTGTCCCATCCCCACCGTCTCCTACCCTATGCATTCTAGACAAATTTTTTGGCATAGCCACCTCTCCAGATGGTATCCACACTCTTTTCCTTTGACTTTTGAACAGCAATGCTGGCTCTCAGCTACAGCAGCAATCTCACCACTATGATGTTCAGCAAGTCATCACTAGAAGCATATGCATTTCTCCAGGATGTTTTCAACCAAGACAAACCACTGCTTGTCAACTATATTATGTCCACTTTACATCCTTGATCCCACCATCTTTTATAATGGGCCTGATTCTGATCTCTTACCACTGTAACTCCACTGAAGTCAATGGAATCCCACAAGGGTGAAACTGAAGCATGATTAGAATTAGGCTCAAATGCGTTTGATTCTAGTCAGAAAATGTTGCCTGCATGCGCACCTAATTTCTCCAGTACCCTTAGCACTACATACTAATTTTTAGTCAATAGGACACAAGCTATTTACATGAGCAGTCTCTCAATTTTACTAAAGATGTATTGTGTTCATTTCTTGGTATGGAGAAACTCTTTAGGTCTGTAAAATTTTAAGAACTCAACTCATCAGCTGTCCTCCACTTATTCCACACAAAGCCAAAAAGATCACAATGAACAGTAAAACAAACTCAACTTTAAACTAAGTTTTGTTTTTAAAGAGATCATCTCATAGAAGGTTATACTCTGTCCTCCCACCCAGTGGATTGTCCCAAACAAGAGTAAGCCGACCCACTGTTTGCCCCTCTAATCAGTTTATTCATAACCTCTCAACTCATAGAGTTCAAACACAGAGATATACAATATCGGTGCTATCAGTATTGGTTGGCAGATATATACAGGCAAGTCCTCAGCAAAGTGAGTGTCTTACTTCAATCCTTATAGTTAGCAATATGTATCTTAAACCCTCACAAGCAATTCAGCACAGCTGGCAGTGTGTGTGCTGAACAGACAACTCGGAGCTCAGACTATTCCCACCTCAAAATCTAGCTCGATGCCAAAGCCAGGGGAAGTACCTGCCTGAACACGTTTAGGTTACATGTCACGCTGGCACCTCCTTTTCTTACTCCTCTCAAACACAGCTTCTCATGCTTTCATCCACACTAAAGAAGCTATTCTTACGTGCAGCACAGAAGGTGGCTTAGAATCTGATGTCAAGATGTGTTGTATAGTAAGAGGACACTTTGGTATATTGCTATACAGTACTGGCACAGGTATTTAAGACATCAACAGGGATTCTTTGTAGCCAACTCTGAACAGTGCAGCAACGTCCTATCATTATAAGGTTTAGTCAGCTACTAAAATATTAAAACAGTCTTGGGCTTCCAAACCATGGTGATTTGATTAAGAAAACTGGATCAAGCCATCACTTTCTCTGAACACCCACCCAAAATAACTTCTACAGGACTGCATTTATATTGGGTTTGTTTAGCATGAAGCACTGCCAGTGGCCGACCTGAGCTGCAGGGTTCTCCTATCCTATTGTTGCTGCATTGTCTCTCTTCTTGCATAACGAGCCCAGCTCTCCTCACTTAAATGAATGTAAAACTGGAGTAAATTCATTGCAGTTAGTGGAACTGTGCCGATGTTAAACCAGTGTAAGGAGAATGAGGCAATGCAGCATAACCTGAGCCTTTTACACATTCTCAGTTGGAATTATCTTCATGCAAACATTTC
Organism: Emys orbicularis; assembly: GCF_028017835.1. Classification (NCBI taxonomy): domain Eukaryota; kingdom Metazoa; phylum Chordata; order Testudines; family Emydidae; genus Emys; species Emys orbicularis. Next base: position 16,959,058 of record NC_088704.1, read on the forward strand.
TCTAAAACATTTCTCTAAATTCTAAATTTATCTAAATATCTTTGCTTCCTATTTCAATAAATTATCTAAAAGATGTATTTCTGCTATTCATCCTGACAAATCTCATTAAAAATTTAAAGAAGTTCGCTTTATCCAAGTATCAGTAATCTCTCTCTCTTACTAGTTTGTGCTTCTAACCAGTTAGATGTGTGTCCTTTTTCGTATTCCCAATTCCCCATTTGAAGTTTTCCAGCGGCCTAAGGATTTATACGTCTATGATTTGCAACTATTTCAAAAGTTGTACTAAACATGTTTAAACAGAGTGAATCATGTAATAAAATACAGATACAGTGGTTTGGGGGTTTTTTTGTTTTTTTGTTTTTAAACAAACCAAAAAATGTATGGCTTGAATGTGTTAAAGCCAGGCTCTCTGTTTATACCACAATAAAGTTATTCACCACCTTTGAGAACTGTAGTTATTCTAAATTCTATTTCAGAAGTTAAAATTTAAGAAAAAAAGTTAGAGCATAGTCGATCGTACTAAAGGCTAGGTTCTCTCCCCAAAGATTACAAAGGAGTCTAGTAAGAGTAATATTCTGTTCTTCGTGAAAACAGCATGATCGGAGACGTAAAATACTGTGTTAGTGCAAACTTCTCTGAGGGTGGGATAACACTGTTCTGTATGGTTCCCGTATAGTTGACCATTGACAATTCTGGAACAAGGAAATACAGAGATTTTAAGGAAATCCACATTACCATCACAGAGGACAGAAGTCACTGTGAGCCTCACACTCAGACCCTGGAAGCAATGCTAAGTCAAGCTGCATTAAATGGAAGAGATCCCTCAGAAGCTGACTTGGTGTCAGCATCCAGATGTTTTCTATTCTCTCCCACATAAAAGATGCACCTGCACAGCTGTACGTAAAACCTAACCCAACTCTAAACCTGTGGGTACCATTTTCAGGGATTAGGATTTTAACTGGAGTACACTTCATATATGGAACCACAAGGGGACAATAAGAGAAAAGGAAAGTCAGGAACAAAGACAAGGTGGCCTTAACGGGAAACTGCCACCTGTGAATAAGGGCGGGGGGGGGGGGGGGAAGAATTACCACCATTCAAGCTCACAATGATGTAAAACTCTAGTTTTACTTTTGTAGCAAGGCGACAGCGAAGCTGTGATCTTGGCCAGGGCATCAGATATTCTAGTGATATTTGGAGCACAGAAAGCAGCTAGCCTGAACAAAGCCCATTCTTTTGGTGTTAGGATTAGGAAAAAGTCATGCACTTGATGGTGGCAGATTTCTTGTAAGCACTTTGCATGGCAAAAAAGAGTGCAAAGTTTGCGGAGACAAGAGACTTAGATTGTTAGAGAACTTTCAGATACCGCAGAATATTTGTGTTCTGGACATCCCAAAGTGAGGCCAGATTCCTCACTTCACACCAGGGGGAATCAGAAGCAATTAACTCCATTAACTTCAAGGGGAGTTACCCCAAATTTACATCAGGGTATCTGAGATCAAAATCTGCCCCTCTGTTGAAGTGTGAAAGGGTTTGATCACAGAAATCAGCAAAAATGGCTTTTGAAAGATCTAACCCAAAGCTAGTGATCAATGCTATTATTTTTCCTCATGCATTAACCTACTACTGCACTATGAAGGGCAAGCACCCGAAAAAGGGAGATTTATTAAAAGAACTCCTGCAATATCACACAAAATTTGCAGCAAGGGCAGTTTAGGTTGGACATTAGGAAAAACTTCCTAACTGTCAGGGTGATTAAGCACTAGAATAAATTGCCTAGGGAGGTTGTGGAATCTCCATCATTGGGGATTTTTAAGAGCAGGTTGGACAAAACACCTGTCAGGGATGGTCTAGAATGATAATACTTAGTCCTGCCTTGAGTGCAGGGGACTGGACTAGATGACCTCTCGAAGTCCCTCCCAGTTCTATGAAATATACAGACATATTGTGTATTAAATAGTACAGCCGCCTAGTAAACTTCCCTTTAACAATGAAACATTAGTCCAACTCCCAAAACTGTCCTGCAATGTGACATCACTGGGAATCTCTGATCGGGGAAGGCATGGAAGTAGAATAGCAGGAGTATTGCAAGTCAGGACTTAAGTACATTAGCAGATGTGTTCACAAAATGAGCCTATCACATGCTTTTATCAGTCCTGTCAGTTACATTAATTAATACTAAACTTTGCTATGTATTTATTAAATCCAGCATGACGACAATCCTAATTAATGAAACCAACTCTGTATAATCTTACCTTGCAATGAAAAGGGATGACGTTCTTACACTAACATCCTGTTAGTTTAAAAAAGAAAAGAGTTACAGGGGAACTAGATGACTCAGTGAGTCAGTAATGAAATAGGGAGCTCTACACCATTAGGTTGCCAGAAGTTACCACCCTCTGATGGCCAACAGGGAAAGAATGGGAGCTTCTAGTCAAGTTTTCAACACGTCGGTGGCCACGCTGCAAAAAACACACACACACAAAAACAAAACCACACCTATCAGCGCTCGCCATTGGACCCATTGTGAACAGTCTTCAAGAGACCAAGAACAGCAACTGAACTCCTCTTTCACCTATGGATGTGGACCATTCAGAGAAGGACTGAAGCACATTGGTGGGGGGAACCAAGGCGGAGGAAGCTAAAGGCCATAATGTACATTTTGTGGATAAAGGCTTCCGTCTCCAAGACTTTCATCCCAGCACCTTTCACAAGCATTAAAATAGGGAAGTTACTATAAAAAAATAAAAAATAAAAGGTTATTCTTGCCAGTGTCATAGGATATGGTTTCCTGTGCTACCTCAGCCAGACCATGGCAAGAACTACTTATATATAAGCAGGCAATTCTTGTAACAATGCTTGTAACAGTAAAGAAGAAAGTCCATTTCAAACGCAATATAAAATAGGTCAGGAAAAGTTGTTCCAAATCAATTGTTCCATTTTTCTTTGGGCTCATTTTCCCCTCTGATTATAAATAAAGTGGGGAGAATGAGTCACCAGTTCTATCAAAACCCAGAGGATCCTGTATGAAACATAGCTGGAAGGACACTGTAGTTGTAGACAATTGTTGCTGTGTAGGGTGGTCAAATTCCATATTGATGGACGTGGGACAAAAAACTTCTTATACAGAGAGGACAGTAAAATACTGGCTGGTTATATGGTTTAGCTGTAAAGACCTTCACAGTTCCCCCTTCTTAAAACATGACCATTCCTAAACAAAGGACATTCTTCATATCCATTTCCAGATGCAACGGACTTTGCATTTAGACTCCACCCACCTATTTTGTCTGCTCATAGTCTCAGACATTCTATGGTTAACTGAGCATTTTACATACACAATTTATGTACAGAATAGATGTAGCAGTAAGATACAGCCAAAAAAGTTCCTTTCCCTCAAATGCCCTTGGATGTTTACTTTATGATTCTATGAATTCTAAGGCCTAAATTTAAGTGACCAGTGATTTTGCATGACTAACTTCAGACATCTTAGAGGCCTGATTTTCAGACAGTGCCTAGCATCCGCCCTTGGAGTATCAAGTCGGGCACCTAAAATAACTAGTAGTTTTTGAAAATTTTGGCCCTTAATGCACAAAGAAAATGGTTTCACCTTCAAAAGGAACAGCCCTGGGCCTGAACAATGGCATAGCTCAGACAGTGGCAACTTTATTGGGTCACTACTTTGATTGTAAGCTCTTTGGGGGAGGGACTGTCTTTTTTGTGGTGTGTTGGTACTCCTCACACAATGGGGTCCTGGTCCATGACTAGAGCTTCAAGGCACTGCCACAAGTTACTTTTGATTAAGTAACTAAGGAGGGTCTGAGGACAATGAAATGGGAGGAACAGGAAATAAAACTGGGGTTGTACAGTTATGCCGGGGGATGGGAGTTAAGTGAGGGAAGGAGGAATAGAACACTAAACTGTGCAGCCGATACTCTGAGTTTTCCATTAATTCATGTACTATTCATTCTTTGTCCAACTGGATTAAGCATAATCTGTTTCTTCATAGAGATTTCAATAGCATCTGAGCCACAAAGCTCTAGTTAATTAGAGTTGGCACACAGACAACAATGCACAGATCATCTTCCTAGGCCAACTAAACTTTAATATAAACAGCAGTAGTGTCTGATGCATTTAAATTTCAGACACAGCTAGACAATCATGTGTTTATGGCATGCAGCATGAAGAGGCAAGGGCAATGCATGCCATGGGTACTTCACTCTGCCAGCCCTTTCCAGCATAAGAAGCCATTGTCATAGTTGGACAGGATATTCTATTTTAATTAGGGCTGTCAATTAATTGCAGTTAACTCACGCGATTAACTCAAAAAATTAGTCGTTAAAAAAATTAATTGCACTGTTAAACAATAGAATACCAATTGAAATATATTTTGATTTTTTTAATATTTTCAAATATATTGATTTCAATTACAACACAGAATACAAAGTGTACACTGCTCACTTTATATTATTTTTTATTACAAATATTTGCACTGTAAAAATGATAAATAAAAAACTATTTTTCAATTCACTTCAGCAATCTCTATCATGAAAGTGCAACTTACAAATGTAGATTTTTTTTGTTACATAACTGCACTCAAAAATAAAACAATGCAAAACTTTAGCGCCTAGCAGTCCACTCAGTCCTACTTCTCGTTCAGCTAATCGCTAAGACAAACAGGTTTGTTTACATTTACGGGAGATAATGCTACCCACTTCTTATTTACAATGTCCCCTGAAAGCGAGAACAGGTGTTTGCATGGACCTTTTGAAGCCGGCATTGCAAGGTATTTACGTGCCAGATATGCTAAACATTCGTATGCCCCTTCATGCGTTGACCACCATTCCAGAGGACATGCTTCCATGCTGATGATGCTCGTTAAAAAAAAATCCGTTAATTACATTTGTGACTGAACTCCTTGGGGAAGAACTGTACGTCTCCGGCTCTATTTCACCCGCATTCTGCCATATATTTCATGTTATATTAGTCTTGGATGATGACCCAGCACATGTTGTTCATTTTAAGAATATTTTCGGTGCAGATTTGACAAAATGCAAAGAAGGTACCAATGTGAGATTTCTAAAGATAGCTACAGCACTCGACCCAAGGTTTAAGAATCTGAAGTGCCTTCCAAAATCTGAGATGCAGAAACTACAGAACCCAAACCACCAAAAAAGAAAATCCAACTTCTGCTGGTGGCATCTGACTCAGATGATGAAAATGAACATGCTTTGGAGCGTTATAGAGCAGAACCCATCATCAGCATGTATGCATGTCCTGTGGAATGGTGGTTGAAGCATGAAGGGACATATGAATCTTTAGTGCATCTGGCATGTAAATATTTTGCGACGCCGGCTACAACAGTGCCATGAGAACATCTGTTCTCACTTTCAGGTGACATTGTGAACAAGAAGTGGGCATTATGTAAATGCTGCAAATGTAAACAAACTTGTTTGTCTTGAGCCATTGGCTGAACAAGAAATAGGACTGAGTGGACTTGTAGGTTCTAAAGTCTTACATTATTTTATTTTTGAATGCAGTTATTTTTTGTACATAATTCTACATTTGTAAGTTCAACTTTCATGATAAAGAGATTACACTACAGTATTTGTATTAGGTGAATTGAAAAATACAATTTGTGTTTTTTACAGTGCAAATATTTCTAATAAATAAAGTGAGCACTGTACACTTTATATTGTGTTATAATTGAAATCAATATATTTGACAATGTAGAAAACATCCAAAAATATTTAAATAAATGGTATTCTATTATTGTTTAATCAACGATTAATTTTTTTAATCACTTGACAGCCCTAATTTTAATTTCTTGCCCCATTGCGTAGCACTGTTGGTACCATGGTAAAGCTCAAAGGGGGCTGCATTTAAGCAGAGTTTGAATATATAGTTTAATATGGTGCACAGTTTAATACCAGAAAGCCTTCTCAGGCCCACAAAAGGCACTATGCAAATAGTGCACAAGTACAACTACTGGCATGTATTCGTTAACATCCTGTACATATTATCAAGCTAAGCTTCAATCCACCCAAGTATTTCAGATGTTCCATTTTATACACCTACCAAATGAGTCTTTTAAACAAGAAATTCACAACTGATTTAAGATGAAAGTTTGTCGCTACCTAAAACATACTGGGGATTATTTATTAAAAACTATTTGGTAAATTGTATCCAGCTTTTAACTTTGCATTTTCCAAAGAAGTGGACACACTTTTCGTGAAAACATATTTTCATAGCTATCCCCGGCACCCAGGGCTTTTAAATCTTCAAATAAAAATTTGACATGCAAATGACTCATGCTCTGGGTACAGTAGTCAACATACTGGTACAGATACCATAATTTTTCCTTGTAGAAACCAAATGTTCTGTTTTGCTATGCAGACAAGCCAATTATAGCTGTTTGGAATGGCATTTGAAGGTCTCATTTTTCCATGGTATCATCTTCGCTTTCTAACTGGCTACTATTTACAATATCAATTCTGTATTGTGTATGTGTCCTATTAGCAGAAATAAAAACCAAACATTTCCTCCGGGGGACCTAGAAAAAACACTGATCTAGCTTTCCAGTAGTTTAAGAGCCTTCCTTATTTCTCCAGGGAATAAGACTGAAAAAGAATCAGGATTAAAAGTTATAATATATGGAGATATACCTATCTCATACAGCTGGAAAGGACCTTGAAAGGTCACTGAGTCCAGCCCCCTGCCTTCACTAGCAGGATCAAGTACTGATTTTTGCCCCTGATCCCTAAGTGGCCCCCTCAAGGATTGAACTCACAACCCTGGGTTTAGCAGGCCAATGCTCAAACCACTGAGCTATCCATCCCTCCCCCATTCCATACTCCAGCCTGCTGCAATTTACTATTGCAAGAATATGGCTAGATCCACTTCAATTTGCATGGAAACTGCATGTTTTTAAACATAAATTTATGCAATTCTTGTGCATAGAGCTCATTGTATTGTGTAACGTAACTCAGGTTCTGAGTATTAGATTGAGTGTCTTAAAACACCAAAAGGGGATACTTTGGGGTTAAAAAACACATTTGAAAAGTTTGTGTGTGTCAATGCCTTACACAACACTGGAAATAAAATTAAAATATCAAGGTTACTCATCATTAATGCCAGTTCTTGATTTTTATATTCCTCTCCACTTGGACAATGAAAATAAGATTAGTTACTTTGCTTTTCTGGATCATGTGCTAGCAATGCTACGAAGTTTGGATTGCAATCAATGCAGGGGAACGTTTACAACTAAACAAAATATAGTTGTATCACAAATGATGGGAATCCTTTAACTGATCTTAGTTTTTGTAATATTTTTAAAATAAAAATCTAAATTTTAGGCCTAAACTAACTTGTGACCCTTGAAGTATGTTTAATTGTTCATAAGTATTTGGTCCTGCCCTGCGGGCAGGGGACTGGACTTGATGACCTCTCGAGGTCCCTTCCAGTCCTAGAATCTATGAAAACCTGGAAATGATCTAAGTAGGACGAATGCAGGGGACTGGACTAGATGACCTCTCAAGATTCCTTCCAGTCCTACGATTCTACATTTCAACTCAAATAACCTTTGGTTCTCTTACTCTCAAACATCACACAATACAATATGCAACACTTATCCTGCTTTTGAGAGGCACCAGAAAAATGTGTTTACTGAACTACACAAAGGAATTGTCTCACCCTGCACTGAACTACAGCCAGGAGCGGTTCAGTAGTGCACAGTAGCACCACACAACAGTTTGTGACAGGAAGTGAAGATTTAGGTTAAATATTAGGAAAAACTTTCTAGCTACAAGGGTAGAATAAGTTCTTGAATAGGCTTTAAGGGAGGTTGCAGAATCCCATCACTGGAGGTTTTAAAGAACAGGTTGAACAAATACCTGTCAGGGATGTTCTAGGATATTCTTCACTTAAGGAAGCCACACCACCAGGTGGAATGGCAACAAAACAGGTTTTCAAAGAACATGTTTTCATGGGGGGAAAACCAAGAACACTCAAGATCAAATTAAACCAACATACTCCCTATACTAGCCTGACTGAGGTCATATTTTATTCTATTGCATTGGATGAATGAATTCAGCATGAAAATGCAAAGCTTTTCATTATGCAAATCCACCTCGATCTGGTTTGCCCAGTCATCCTTAGGATGACCTATCAGTTTACTTCAGGGAATACGTGTGAGATTAAGATGCTCCTTGTGATGTCAGTGGCGTTTAAGCTTTAATGTAATGTTTTGTTGCTTAGTGCTTGTAACAAGGAGAATGAAATCCAGTATTTACCCACTGAATGGGCAGCAGCAAGGCTGGATTCCCAGTACAGCTCAACCTTGCTCTGGAGGAACAGCCTCTGGCTTAGTTTAGTCTTCGCAGCCTGTTCAGTCCATATCCTGTCTGCTGAGAAGGGGGCCAATTATGATGGTAGTGGTTTGTGTTGAAATGCCTCGGCCACCCATCTCATTTCACCCAGGTCTCCAAACCATCCACAACCAGTAACAACTTCTGTTCATTGGGGATATATGGAAAAGATTCAAATTGGCAACCTAGAAGTGAAAGGCTCTAATTATTATTAGTCTTCTCTAAAAAGGTCAGTAACCCACCTCCAGGGAGCATGTCTCACCACTCTCTTCCTCGTCCTGTAGGTCTTGCCTCTAACTTCGCTACCCTCTATCACCTTTGACAGGGTGGTCTTTCTGATGCCTTCATCAACAGAGCCTATGTTTACACTACAGGCTTCTGACACCATAGCATGGTTGGTCAGGAGTGGGAAGAGGTGTCATCCCTAACTGACATAGTTGTGCCAGCAGAAATCTCGAGTGTAGACACAGCTATACCGTACTGGTAAAACTGCACTTTTCTTGGTATAGTTTATTTCACTCCTCAGGACTGAAATGGGGAAGATAGTGATCGCCTTTGTAAGGCGCTTTGAGATCTACTGATGAAAAGAGCTAGGTGTTACTGACATACTGGTACAAAGCACAGCTTTGCCAGTATAGCTGCCCCCAAACTAGGAGCACTTTGCAGATATAGTATACTGGAATTCCTATAATGGTACAGCGCTCCTGCTGTACATAGGACCTAAGTACCAAGCCCTGTAAAGACTTCCCCCACCTTATACTAGGGACAAAAGATTAGCCCATGCTGGGCTAAGCTTTGGCCTTCTTTCCTATTAACAGAGAACAGCTGTGCACAATTTTGATTGCTCCTACTTGCGAAAGCTTCTCAATTGCTTTTGCATTTGGCATTTTAACCTACATTGATTCTTTTAAAATTAGTGCCTTAGAGGGAGAGTGGATTTGAGAGAGTGATCACAATCAAGTAAAATGCAACCCTCAGATCTCCTAATCATGGCTGTGGAGGTGCAACTAGGAGTAAGGGGATGAAACGGAGCAAGGTAAAATTGAGGCTGAGTAGCAGAGAAACACTTTGTAACAGTGAGCTCTATTAGACTGGGAAATAGTCTCCTGAGGAAACTAGTGGAAGCACCACTGCTGGAGTCATTTATAAACACAGACAGGGACAAAAATCGCCTCTTCCAGGGAACAACCCAGCACTGGGTTAGATGAGCTGGATATGCTAATAAAAAGGCATTTCCCACTGGACAGCATTCTTTGTTTCCTTACTATGCACAGACTGGCCTGTGAACTTAGTGCATGGATCATTTACAAAGAGGACAATTGCCCTCACCCTTGCCTCATGACTCGATTTTTCCTTTTCACTGCAAAGTTGAAAGGAGCAGAACAACAGTTTGTGTTGCTCAGCTGCATTGCTTGCTGGCCTACAGCACTGCTAGAGCTCCTAGAGCAAGCTGTTTTCTACCCACAGCTGGCAGGTGGTAATGGTGCTAATGTGTCCCAGTAGATTTTTACTCCTGGGAATTACAGCAAGAGCAGCATCACAGCATATCACATTAAAGGTGGGCAGGCAAAACAGGGCATTTTCGAAAGCCAAGCTGTACTGGGAAAAATTCCCTCCCTATCCCATGGCTGCTTCTTTTCTCAGCATGCCTAGCAGTATTTTGCTGGGCCCCAAGGCTTCCCTCACCGCTCGCTTGTTAGCGCCCAGTGCCCTAGAGCCTATCTGTGGGAAAAGATATTTACAGTAATGGGGAGGGGGGTCCCCAGTCAGACAGACATTGAGCACTTAGCGAGGGAACTGCAGAATGTGGACAAGCTAATGGCGAGCAGCATGCAGAGGGCACACTAACTTGGCAGCAGTGGGAAGGGAGTTGAGAATGAACACAGAGGATCAAGCAACTGAGAAGAGAGGGAGCCCATCACAAGGGTTCAGATAAGTGGCAGACTTTCCTCTGGTGGTCAAACAGCCAAAAGATTATGTTCTGAGGAGCAAAGAGGCAGGGTGAGGGGACAATAGTAGAAGACACCAAAGATAGGCTCTCTTTTAGGGTAGGGGAGCCTGGAGGGACAAGGAAGGCCATGTCTGGGTAGATTACTGGCAATGTTAAAACCTGAGTAAAGGGAAGGAGGCAGTAGGGCATAGCAGGATTTTAGGGTGGGCTAATTATCCCAGATGCTGACCCCCTCCCTCTCCGAGACAGCAGTGGCATTTTCTTTTTCTAACTCTTTTAGTGTCACCAGAGAGAGTGTGGTTCTGTGCACAGTCACAATCCCTCAAACTGGTTTCAGCTGTCCAAGACTGCTCTCCACCATGGAAAGGTCTCTGGAAGTAAATTATATGAGTTAGGACAGTCACATTCACCCCACTGATCGGAATAAATGCAGGGGAGTAACGTGGCATGGGTCAGAAAATGGCATACGGGAAGCAAGGGCTTATTTCCTCCCCATTCCCAATCCAGTTTTTCAAACAGCGCCCTGTCATGCATGTGGCAGCTTTAAGAGTCTGCACAGGCCTGCATCATTCCAGGAGCAGATCTAGGCTGGCTTCAGCTGACACTTTCCTCCACAGGAGCATCCATGGAACTCAACACCTACTCATCACTACTCAGCTGAACTGAGATATCCATTTCCCTATTCCACATTCCTTCCTCCCCTCCCCCCAAAAAAGCTCTGGTTGCAAAGGATGATTTGGGCACATATCAAGGGAATTTCAAAGAGATTTTCAGAATAGTATAAGGTTCTGTTCTGGCACTAGGTTCTAGGACAACCATATCTGAATATACTTACTGTTGGCTGGGTTCTAGCAACTTCCTGAACAGCATGGAGAGGGATTCAGTTTTGAGAAGCTTGTTATATACCAATACCCTACGTTGCCTACAGTACTTTTATAAACATACTTTTCAGAGGAAACCCATTTCATATCAATTCTCAATGCTAGCATGGGTCTACTCCTGCTATGAACATGCTTGTAATGTTGCTGGAGACTGCCAAATCTTCCACTGGGCAGCAACAATGCATGATAGTCTAACTGCTTTCGCTGCCACAGGACCCAGGGGCAACAGCTGAGAAACTGCCTCTTGAACATATTGATCCCTCCTTATCTCTGCCTTTGTTTGCCCAAAAAGGTAGCCAACTTATTTCTAAGCTGCCTTGCTTCAGTCCACATCTAACTGTAAACGGTCCTAAGATTTTTCTTCCACACGCTGCAAGAGCAAGTGGGCTTCAGCAATGAGATATAGCCAGTTGAGAAAGGAGAGGTTTATCTTCAACCACCTTGTGTTGGACCAGTCTAAAGCATCCACTCTGCAGTGCAGCTGCATTCCTCTCCCCTCCCTCCAGGAAAGGTTAGCATCCAAAGCATTAGCAAGCACATACTTTGAGTACTGCTGCTCCATATGGTATTCAACATATCTTATTCCTAATCAGAGGATTAACAGCATTTTCCCCCACTTGTTCATAATTTGCCGTGGCCTTGGCTGTTTAGATGATAGTTTGCAGGCATTTGCATAATGCTATTTATATCGCACCCAGCCATTTGCTGCCTGCCCTTTATCTCAGAAATTCACTGTAGAAAATCATTTCTGAAAAAAGTGCTGCTTTTTAAAGACATTTCTCAGAGCTGATTAAGCACTTTTATCTGGAACATGAAGCTCTTCCAGACACTTCTTGCACACATGCTGGTAGCATACATTAATGGAGAGATCATCAAGCAGAATGCTTCAAAGCCAGGGGTAATTCCATACATAAATGTTTTGTTTGGGGCTTTTTTGGGGGGGGGGGGGGAATACTGTTGAGCCAACTTGTTTTCTGTTGGGAGAGCACTTTCTGTTGTGCATTTGCAACTGGCAATGCATTACATATCCTCCCACTCCCATAATAGCCCTTCCTACTCACACTGCCAGATATAGTATGCAGCATGATGATCAATTGCTATAAAAGTCTACGATCCTGTGCACTCCTGGGCCTCTCTCCCTGAATAAAGGAAAATAGTGCCAGAACATTCAGGTTATAAGCACAGAGCAAGCACCCCACTTCCCCTACACTTGTTGCGGTATAAATCGTCCTTCCAATCTAAAAACCAAACTGAATCTGCTCCCCACACATGCCTAGCCACACACTTTGGGGCCTCACACCAGAAGCACGACAGACACTATGTGGCTGACTCAGGGCTGTATTTTTCCTGCTCCTACCCTCTTCCTGATTCCTCCCTTCCCATGATGTAGGTTATGGGTAAAATTTCAAAAGCACCATGTGACTTAGAAGCCTACATCTCATTCAAGTCAATACAACTTAGGCTCTTAACTGTCTAAGCCACTTCTGAAAATGAGACAGGCATCTTAGGCCCTTTTGAAAAATCTTACCTTATTTTGAATCTGACATCATCACATCTGCCTGCACAGAGCCTCACAAAACAAGTTACACAGAAGTTTATTCTCAACATCTTTTAGGGGAACATATAATTTATGCCTAACCCTCCCTCAGATGCAAGTTTATTGCCAGAGGAATTTTGTTCAGTTCACTCCGAATTTCAGTATCCTATATCTTTGAGAGTATGGATACTTTACTCCACATTGCATTTGTGATTTGAACCACTAATCAAAAAGATTAAATTTCAAGCTTCACTTGCTCTTCCGTACGCGCATATGCCAACAGGCTTGGTTTTCTTGAGCTCAACATTTCATGTCTCTGGTGGCAAGAATAGCAGGATTAAATCATTGAAACTATAAAGGCTCAGATTATCAGAGATGTAAATCAAATTCACTACCCAGGGAGTCTCCCAAAAGAACCTCCTATGATTTGAATTGTTGGGTACTAGCAGCAAGTTACTAGATGCTTCAGGAAAACTAAAAGCTGTGATCCCACAAGGCACAGTTAGAGAATATATGTGTAGCTGCTTAGCTTGGGAAATCTGGGAAGGAATCCTGTTGGTAGCAGGGAGACTAGCTCTGCCCGAAGGGAAATTAATCTGTTCTACAGCTAAGCCCCTTCATACTACCAAGTGGCAGACATCATATAAGCATTACATATACAGAAAAATAACCCACGCTCACTGCAAATGGATTGCAAATAAGCCTTCAAGACAGAATACTCAGATATGTGTTTAAGATCCTAGACAGTAACAAAAAGCTAGGAAGGTAGCATAGGAAGTGGCTTGGCCTACAATTCTGGGGAAACATCAAATAGAATGGCAATGTTCTGGGCTGCCTTTTTAACAGGTCTGTTACAAATGGACCCAACCTAATTGTAAAGACTTGGTAGACACGTCCTCAAAGGAAGAGTCAGGCCTAGCAATTGTATTGGCTTGAGTGTGACTACTGGCAGTCCTGAAGATTGAGATCCTTTCTCTAGTAGTAGGTTAGCAAAGGAAAGAGCAGTGTAAGCTTCCCTCACATTGCCCCCAAGTTTCCCCAATGCTTACTTGAAAGAGACACCTTTAGCGGAAAAAGGGTAGTATATGAACTCCTCTCCCCTATTCAGTTCTTGTTAAAACTGCCAATTTTTTTGCTGTGGCCTTAAACTAAACACTCATCACTTAGGGGACACAACCAATCTGGGCTGGATTTGAATCAGACAGGATCCATTACCAGTTCCAATTGGCGGTCTAACAAAGATGCTAGTTGAAATCTGTTTCAATACTGTCACCAAACCAATGCCCATTGTAATTACTTTCAATTACACTAGGACTGATGGAAGGGTCACCCTCTCATTCCTTAACTCGTTTCAGAAAGCTCATGAGTGGAGAAACTAGGAGGCTCATGCCCTGTCTCGATTAGAAAAGGTTTGCCTATATAGCTATGCTGGCCAACCTTCCTAGTGGAGATACCGCTTATCCCAGCGAACAGTTCTTTTGCTGGAACAGCTTATACTAGTTTCTCAAACAAACGAAGCTATATCAGCAAAAAACTGTTTTGCTGGTATAACTGCATCTACACGGAGGCTTTTGCTGACAAAGCTATATTGGTTAGGGGAGTGCTTTCCCCCCACATTCCTAACTGACATAGCTACACCTGCAAAACAGTTAAGTGTAGACCAGTGGCAGCTGAGGGAAGCTGATGCAAAGAGCATAAAGGTGAAAGGTTGGAAGGGAGAGGTGGAAACAGGGAAGAGAGGCAGTGGGAACTCATATTTGAGAACCAAGCTGACCAGGAGGAGCTGCAGGCACTGTGCAAGTTACCTGGGAGAGAGGCTAACGAGCTGTCCAGTTTTATAAGAGTAAAGTGTTGCACTGCTCCAGGGACCTTTGGTTATATGGAGCTCAGCATTAAGGGAAGACGTAGGGTTGTTAGTTATTTTGCCGGATGGATATTGGTGCAATAATGTAAAAGGTGTTCATTACTGATCTGCTTCACTGATTGGCTTAGAAAAGAGCCATTTGCTTCCACCAGAGCAATGCATCTAACACACTTTTCTAGAATACATTAATGTAATAAATATTGTACTCTAGAATCCTTCAGAATGAAATTTAGGAGTGTTTTACAAACTACAGAACAGCCAGACCTGGGAGGGAGGGAGGGAGGGAGTTTACCAATTGCATAGCATGTTGCCTCAACAGCAGTAGCAAGAGACGAGAGAAGAGGTAGCATTTTGGCTAAGTTCATCAGGCCAAACTCCTCAACTTGCCTTAAGATCTTAACTGTCTGTCCAGAGTAGATGTGAGCTTAGGTTAAGGTCTCACCTTTACTTTGAGCATGCTATTTTTATGGACTGCCTTCTGGTCTGTTTTCTAAAAAAAAAAAAAAAAAGTACATCCATCCAAAGCGGCCTGGCTGACATACATTTCATTTGATATCACTGAAATTCAACCAATCAAGGAATTTAGATTTGCTTCGCAGGATTTTTAAAGACTTCTTAAACATCAGTTTTACATATGAACGAACCTCAGGCTCTGAATCTTTTAGGGTATACTCCTGAGCTGCAGAGATTCACTATGGCAAGAGAGGAAATGTATTTGAGTAAAAATTTAGCAAGAAAACAGATTGATGGTATTTTTAAATCTTAAGGAGACCTACTCTTTGATCCTTGAATGGAGCCTGCAGTTAATGTTGCCTCCTTGAAATGGAAATACCAATCTAACAGTCTTTCCATTTTAACATGAATGCAAAGGTGAGATGCAGTCCTTGTAGAAGAGAGTCTAATTTTAAAAGGATCTAGTAGTGAATGTTGCCTTTGAGAACTTTAAGGTTTTGAATCAATGAATCTTACAGTCCCTTCTCTAGTAAGCTCTCGTTCCTGCAAAAGACTGGAAACTTTTTGATATGCAGAAAATTGGACCTTTTAAAGACTATTCAAATTCAAATTTTTAGTATTAATTTCCCCCCTCAACTCAGTTTCTCAGACACCTGAGTCTTCTAGCGAAGAACAAACAGCAAAGAGTGAAATCTTGGCCCCACTTAATTCAAATCAGTTTTGCTGTTGACTTCCATGGAGCCAGAATTTCAACACAAGGGTTTAAAGCCTTTCAGTGTCAAGTATAAAAAAAATTTACAGCACAGCACAAGCTCCACTCAGCACAGTCTCCCAGCCAAGGACCAGGACAAAAGGAATGTAATAAAGTAGGCCAGCATCCTCCAGCCAGGTGGACCCCAGAGTGCTTTACGAACCAGCTACAGGAAACCACTTCGCCCACCGCTGAATGGCAGCCACTTTAGGTGGAAGATGACAGCAGCTTATTAGCAATACACAACAGTTTAAGAGAGGAAGTAAAGAGTATCTATAGCCAATTGAAACTATAGGGGGAGTTGAGAGAGGCAGAATATCATTACCCAAGGTAGAATTTGGCCAGGATATTCTTATGGAAAGTGCAGAAAGGGAGCCCTTTGAATCATTAGGCATTCAAACACTTTCTAGGGGTTCTGACGAGGAGGTGAACAGACTCTGAGGCACAAAGGAGGTTTTCTAAATAAAAGGGAGGCCAGCAAGTGAGCCTCCCTATCCCTGGCCAATTCCCTCAGTCTGCTCCCACTTCTCGCTGCCAGGAGCCCCCTCTCTAGCCCCCACCCCCCCCAGGCCATGAAACATCTCTGATAAGGTTTGTTTCTCTCCATTACAGCTCGGCAGGGAGAACGGAGCTGAAAGCTAAAGCTCAACTGGGGATGCTAAAAAGGTCAGGAGTGAAGAGGGGAAAAGAAACCGGGGCAGAATTTACTCAAGTAAACAAGTCCCAAGAGTTAGGTTTCATTCAGGAAATGGCACCTCAGGCAGCACAGCACCTTTTAAAACCTTTTTGGGACAGTGTTTCAGCACTGATTCAGAAGAAAGAGTATCCTTAGTGAATCACCACTAGACTCACTTCAGCACCTTGCATTTTCCTTGGAAGCTTCTCACCCCAGCACTAGCCTGGTTCTACCTTGCTTTGCTAGGGAGATCTAATGGACAACCAAAGCTGGTAGGACAGTAAGTAATATTATGTCCATTTAATTCTGCTCTTAACTAAAGTATCTCCCCCACTATGTCCATTCACCCTCAGATCATGCTGCTTTCTCCAAGATATACAGGTGCTTTTCCAGGGTATTCATCTTTGAGATCTAGAAAATGTCAGGGGGAAAAATCCAAGTTTAAAACACAATAGAAAACCCCCATCTTTTCATGGTGTGTGTGTCTGTCTGTCTGTGTCTTCCTACTGTATTTTCCACTCCATGCATCTGATGAAGTGGGTTTTAGCCTACGAAAGTTTATGCCCAAATAAATTGGTTAGTTTTGAAGATACCACAAGTACTTTTTTGGGGGGAGAAAATTCAATAGACTTCACTTGAATAGATAAAGCCAAAGCACCCCAGGTTATCTGCAACTTCTTAATGTAAAATATTTAGCTGCAGAGATATTTACATGTTAATTTTAAAGGCTTCAGCTATTTTTGCTTCTAAAGAAAATGTGCATTTTCTTCAGGGCATTTGAAATCAGACATAAGAATAACTGCAAATAACCAAGAAAATAAAATTCTCTGAACTAGACTCTACGGTTTTGTGAAGAATTACTCTGTTCTCAAGCTAAGCTCAGTCTCAATTATTGTAAATTGCAGGCAATCTTTATGCCAGCAGTATACAAGTAGTATTAAATAGATTCAGACAGACTATTTTTAAGTAACATTAAGGGTGTTACTGACAAGTGGAAGAAAATGTAAAAGGCTAACATTCTTAACACATGCTGTCAGGCTCTCCCCATCCCCCTATCACAGCAGGAGTGCAGGATGGTGTAGCAGGCTTAACGTTGAATCACTCGGCTCTCTACTCATTGTGCTACCCCTTATTTCAATAACTTGTTATTGTCTGAAGTTCTATTTTAGCCCAATTCTGCATTCATAACACCCAGCAGGAGCCTCTCGGTGCACAAGAAATGCAGGAGCTGCCCTTTTAGCAGTGCTTTCCTTCCCACAAGGACATTACAAGATTTTTAAAAGCATTCAAGTCCAATAGCCATGCACTAGAGATCAGGTCTGAGACCGAGATATATTTATACCTTACACCTCCCTGGAGTTGTTACTATTTGTTGGTTAAATATTGTTTGCCTTTATAGCCATACACTTCAAAGCACATGTTATGTATCCAATAGACATCCTGTTAATGAAGATGGAGATGTTTTGAGTTATTACAAAACTCCCCTTACATTTGTGACACAAGCCTGACAAATCAGTTGAGTGGCTACAGTTTATCAAGCCAATCCAACTGCTACATCTGCATACAGATGATCCACCAGAACTATCCATGTTGTCCTTCAGGGCAGGTATCTCTTTTCTATGCTTGTACAGCACCCAGCACAACAGGACTCCAAGGTGGTACCATAATCAATATTTATTAACAAGGCTCTGCAAGACCAGTGATCTTAACTCAACGTAAAGGCTAGCAAGTCAAAGAGAGGCGGTTACATTAGGAGTCTAAGCTCTGTTCAGCTACATAACACGAAGGGTTCCCCACCCTAGATATCTTTACCAGATTAAAGAGATTTCATATTAAAGTCCATAGAATCTCCTCACTGTAGATTATGTACCAGATTCAGTGGCCTTTTTTTTTTTTTTTAAAAGGTAAATGCAAGGTTTCCTGTTCAGCAGAGGTCCTCCCTGCTCCCCAATCCCCCGAAGACTGTTCCCTTTTTAATTTTATCCTATTGGCTACATTGTACTGTGTATTTTTTTTCTCTCTAAAATTTAATTTCAATGACAGCAAACCTGAGTATGTGTCAGGTGAGGCAAGTCCCTCCCTTCATCTCCAACACTAAAGTAAAGATATATTTAAAACAACCTGTCATAGCACTTCTTATCCAAATAGATTGCAAAGCATCATATAGGCTTTTAGTAAGAGACTGGAAAGGTGATCTATCATGTCACCTACCACTGAATGGCAGCTGACCGTGGGGTTTAGCAAGGCTGTTAAACAGCACACTGCAACACTATGCAATTGTTCCAGGCAAGTGAAGAACTCTATGGCCTTCCTCATATTTTTCTGAGCATTGTTTCTTAGGAGAAGTCATCTCTTGGACCACTCCGAACCTTTTAATTTCTTTATCCTTCCCACCTGCACTGTGTTTTTGGCAGCCTCATAGACCACCAAAAAAGGATCTACCAATCCGTTTGAGAATCACTCTGATATCTAACTGATGCTCAAAGAGAATTTACATAGGCAAAGTTCGCCAAACTGGAATTGGAGCAGAACATGTGGCTAAAACACCACTATCTTTGGAGAAAAACCTATGGGACCTTTACTGAATACAAGGGGTCAGGACCGTGGCACCTTCAAAGGCCACATATGTTCTTCAGTGCATGACAGTCAGGTCCGTTAAGACAAGATGTGCAGTGTAACAGATGACCCAATGGTATCTTGCAGAGCTACTTGGAGTAAGATTCTGATCGTGCACTCAACAGGGCAGTAACTCAGCCTCACTAAATCAAATCTTGTGCACACATTAAAAATTCATGCTTGCTAGCAGAGCCAGTGTTCCCTGTGACACAGATTTCAGGGAGGGAGTTTAGGAAAGGGAGAAGATAAACGGTCCAAGACTCCAAAACCGTTTCCCTTTAGAAAAGATATTTCCATGAATGAATGAACGATCTGCACTTCTAACTCAGCAGTTCTCTATTTCACCATTAAGACTATTAGTTGTTTAAAGGGACAAAATTTCAACCCAAATACTGCCTTAAGTAGAAATTTCATTTGATAGAAACTATCTTTCTGGGTAAAGAGAGCTCACACTACATTGCAGACACCTTGCGCCCCCTCCCCCCCGAAAAAAACCACACCTAACACTTTTCAGGACTAAAGTAAGTCCAAGAGCTAGCCTACATATTAGTGAGCAGCTTCAGAATAATTATTATTCACTGATATCAATGATGCTCTTACAGGGAAGTAAGAACAGCAATATTAAGATACAGTACTCTTGAAAGCAAAAATACTGCCAAGTGGGGTATGGGGAATTCCCCCCCCCCCTCAATTTGGGAATCAGATTTTGTAAAGTAGTTTCCAGTCTGCACAAATTGGCAGCTTCTCCTTGTCAACCAGATAGATTGTTGCCAAAAAGTCCCCTCCCAGCCTCAGACAAGTTTACTCAATAAGTATTTTAGACACCCCAAATTTTCCTTTTAGCTTCTTTAATGCACCAGAAAGAGCTTGGGGAAGTAGAGCTAATGAAGAACTAGATGCTTGATGAGAAGAATGAGCTTGTAGCAGAATCAACTGAGCTCCAAGTCTCAAACCTGCTGGGGCCAGTCTGGAGCTATTAGGATCATGGTTGTCCTCTCCACTTTCATGTCCCTGAGGGAGGGGTAGAAGACAAAGCATGTCACAGCAGTTCAGCTCAGTGAGTGGAAGAAACTGCCACTTCCCAACTGTCACGTTGTCTGAAATGGATGTAAAACCTTTTTGACTTTGTGTTGGTTCCTGAGCATGCAGATCCACCAAGTGGTGGAAATTCCTTGCCAGATAGGAAAAGGACATTGACTGCACACTACTGACAGACGTTAAAGGGGCAACTAAATTTAACAAAACAGTAGTACGCAACTTTGGTCAATTGTCACAAATCAATTGCCACGATGGGAATTTTTCTCTAAACTTTATTCTAACTCCTTAAAGGATTGCTTCTTGGAAGAACTAGTTTCTAGAGCACACAAGATGGAAGGCTATACTTGAATAGGAATTGATTCAACAAGCAACTCTAGAGAGGCTACTAAGTAACAGTGACCACAATACAATTAAGGTCAACATCCTCAGAGGAGGAATTGTCCCAAAAAGTAGCACTGTAACACTTCGCTCTAGAAAGAGGTACAAAAAAGGAAGATGAAGCTAATCACGTGATCCTAGTCAAAACTCAGCATAGAGCTGCTGAAAGCAGATCAAACTCCTAGAAGGCATTTATACCTCTAAGCAAAAAAGGAAGCTGGGAGAGGGTTGCACAATATGGTTATATGGCCAGATTCAAGAGGTTATTTGAGCTGCACACGTTTCCTTCAGAAAATGGTACTAACTGTAGTGAAGCCAACAAAAAGGAAAAATAAAAATCTAAGAACTGAGGAGGACTCTAAAGAGCAAATAGCTGAAAGACATGAAAACAAAATAAATTCCTTAAACAAGTCAAAAGCTGGAAGAGAATAGGTTTGTCTGATGAGCTACCAGGGAGTAAAAGGACCAATTAAGGAGAACTAGAATACTGTAGAGAAACTAAATTATTTCTGTGCATCACTCTTCCCCACATAGGGGGTTAGGGATACCCGTACCCATACCAAAAGGAGACCATACTGGAGAAAAACCTCAAAAGCAACAAGTCCCCAGGACTGGATTATATCCATAAGATATCTAACAGTTCTGAAGGAATGAAATAGCTGGGCTGCAACAAAAATAGGAACTCAGTTAAAGCAGCTACTAACTAAACAGAAGGGTAGCAAACATACATAGCTTTAGAAAGGTGGTAGGTGTGGGTCCTGGGAAATAGACCAGTAAGCCTTACTTCAGTACCAGGCTCATCCAGTATGGCAATTCCTTTGTTTTTATGTCTTCTGAGCTAAAGATGTGATCCTGGTTCTTTTCTGGTTGTTGTTAACAACATCTGAGTTTTCCGAGCAGATGAAGACTAATCAGAGAATGGCTTGAAAATTGAATGGGGAGGGATGTTGGACTACATTGTTTCAAGATGGACCTCCAGCTCTCATTCTTGTCTAGACCACATTCCCTATGATATACTGACAAAGAATTGCTCTGCAACATCTCAAGCTTAGGGCAACTCCTTCTGAGGTTGGACAGTCCTTCCTACCACAATAGAGAAAGGCTGCCTGGCATACAGATTACACTCTTCCAATCCCTAAACCAGTGGCTCTGGTGTGAGGGGAAAAACCACACACACCACTATGCCATAAAAGGATCAGAGCAAGTACCCAAGGAACTAGATTTGTCAAAGGACATTTTCCCCAAGAAGTTGAACCCTTGAAACCTCCAGATAGGAAATCCGGACGTTCTGCAAGGAAAAAAAAAAAAAAAACCCTGCTCTGAGCAATTGCTGGCTCCAGGACTTTAAAGCCAAAGCAGTCTGCTCATCTCCTTTCTCAGAACAGGAGAATGTCTCCTTACTTCATCACAGTGATCATTCCTGCAGATGAAGGTTAGCAAGTGTTCTCTGGAGTTATACTGACCTCTTTCTGGACATGCTCTCTGAAAGGGCTGAGTACGAGAAGAGCTTTCAGTGATGCCTTTTCTCTTGAGGAAGAGCTAGTCAACTACACCCCACAGAGTCTATACCAGGGTGGCTGGGTTGGGAAGCTTTAGAAAGCTTCCTCTCAGTATTTGCCTCTGGACCAATCATGGGAGAGAGGAGCAGTGGGAGAACCCCTGAGAGCAATGACTCGAGACACCTTCCCAAGCAAAACTGAAGAATTTAGGGAGACAAATAGTGACAGTTTCCAGGACAGATAGTTCTCAATGTAGGTCAGATCTGCTGCAATAACACATCGCTTCTGAGCCTACCACCATGCTCAGGAAAAGAAATTAAGTCCACCTCTGCTCATCTGGATCCTGTGGAGACTATGTGCATTAGAGCTGGGTAAAGTTTTAGAAAAAACAAACTTTCCCCCCTCCTCCCACAAAAAATAAATAAATGCAGATTTGGGTCAATTGAAACATTGCGAGTTCACCAAAATATTTCAGTCAAAAAAATTGAAAAAAAAAATTCAAGATGTTTCATTTGGACATTTTTGAAATAAGGGGTTTTGATTCTAAACAACTTTTTGTTTTGAAGTTTGTTTCAATTTTATTTGAAACATTTTAAAAGATCTCAAAATTCAAACAAGTATTTTGTTTCAAGTGAAATATTTTGTTCAGCCCAAAGCAAAATATTTGACTTTTGGTTCGCTGAACAATTTTCATTTTAAGACAACTCAAAATTATTTTCCCCCATAATTTTTTGGTTATTCACGCAGCTCTAATGTTCCATGCCGACACATGCTTCAAATTTCTAGCCCCAAACTCTGGGATGATCAGAATGGTCCCTCAACAGAGGCACATAGACCTGCTCCAACACTTAGTACTTCACCCTATTCTTCACTGAGCTTTATCATGTTGCATCTCACCAGTGAAGAGGAACAAGTCTTCTTGGGAAGGTGAAAGAAAGGGGAGTAAACCAGGGGTAAGGGTCTGCTATGTGGGAAAACCACAAGGCTATATTTGTCAGCAAGTTGGTCTGTCCACATGACATAAGCAACAACTGCCATTTGTCCAGGTTTGTTTGTCTGCAACAAAGATTAGTAAGAACCAGGGAGTCATATTGAATTCCAATTTTTACTTGGAGCAGAACCAAACCTGAACCATAATATTGTCCTACCTACTGAACCTGAAAAAAATTTGAGTTACCAGTAAAAATAAAGGTTGAGCATTTTTTAAGATCAATATTTTAAAAGACTATTGTATAAAGTAAGATAGGCATGTGAATGCTACCAGAAAGGCCTGCTCCAGTATAATGAGAATAGAAAGCGGCCAGGCTACAAGTAAGAAGGGAGAGAGGAAGCTTAGGAGCTACCTACATACCACGAATTCCCAGAGAAAAGACAAACCATCCCTGAGACTCTTCACTGGGGAGAGATGGGGTAGAATGCTCCCTGGTCCCAGAAGTTAATAACTCTTCAAGCCAAAGGAAAATGGTAATGGCCCCTCAACCCTTTTCCCCCTTAGACAGGCCCTCCCACCTATCCCCAACCCCTAAGGCAGTTCCTGCCACCAGGTGCCCCAAACTCAAATTTATCCTTTAACTGTATAGGTCCAATAGGAGATCAAATATCAGATGTTATTTTAGTTTGCTCAAGTTGTTCATAAGAAATAATCATGTTTATTTGACAACAGAAAATACTAGGAAAACTCACATGAAGTTAAAGTTGAGAAATAAACAGTAAAAATAACCAAAAAGTTTCAATTTTAAGTTAACTCTTCTATTAAGGCCTAAACTTGATTTTAACTGGTTACTACTGGCCCATTTATTTTTTTGATGGCTTGAACCCGAATTGAACCCTAACACGCTGAAAGCAACTTAACCAAACCAAAATAAATCCTAGTTCAACTCCCCGGTAAGAACAAAACAAAGTTTTATAATGGTGATCCGGCTAAACAGGTCTAGATTTTATGGAGCAGAGCTCAATTCCACTCTCCTAGATTTTCACCATTTTCTTGTCTCCTGAAAAGAATCTGTATGTTTCAAACTTACATACACTTGGCTTCAAGCATCCTTTTTGATTACTAAGACTAGGGAACCAAGTATCAGGGGGTAGGCGTGTTAGTCTGTACCAACAAAAACAACAAGGAGTCTGGTGGCACCTTAAAGACTAACATTTATTTGGGCATAAGCTTTCATGGGTTAAAACCCCACTTCTTCAGATGCGTGGGTTTTTTACCCATGAAAGCTTATGCCCAAATAAATCTGTTAGTCTTTAAGGTGCCACCGGACTCCTTGTTGTTTTTAAGACTAGGGAAGTTACTCCCTGCATTAAATAGAACTTCTGGCGGTCTCTATACTTTCTCTTTCCTGTCAGTCCCAGGTGTTGAAGACCCAGAGCTGGAGTGCAGTTTACAGCCAAGGAGCAGGGAAGCCAGATGAACAGGCTGGTCAGCGGAGCAACAGTGCAACAGCCCAAGCTCAAGGAGTGGAGCTAGCTGCTTAGAGACCATAACAGAAACCCCATATTTGGAAATAAATCAACAAATGTTTTCACCTACGACCCAGAGATGTATGTGTGGGTGGAATGGGAATGAAGGCATCTCATGACATCAGAATAAATTAACGCTGCCACAGAATTTAGGAGTTACTGCTGCAGAATTTGGTCCTATTGTGCTTTGGAACACAGAGGGCTGTGCACAGAGACTAACCTGATGAGCCAGTTGATGTCTGGCTTTTGGAAACTTAGTCCTTGACTTCTCGCATGTGTGGGTCTATTTTTCTGCAGTGTCACTGTCTTTTTAAAAGGCTAATTATGTACTTCGGAATAAACCTACAACCTTGTTCACACAGCTATAAAAAGGGGCAAAAGTAATCATTCCAACCTATCCTGAAGATGGCCAAGCCTCATGAGCAACAGAGATGAAGGAGACCTGTATGTAAGCACGTTTCCTGGGGTTGTGGGTTGGGAATTACCCCAGCTATAGGGATGCAGTAATCCAGTGGATATTACTGGAGGGGAGAGAAAGGAATGAGCCTCTAACAAAAATATTAACCCATTATCCCCACTGAGATGTGCTTTTCTCTCCTCTAGCAACATCAATGGGTCTTGAACTGCACACCTTGGAGATGGCAGTTAGTCTCCTCAATGATCTCCAGAGTGACCCCTATTCAGGATCTCCCACTGTCAACCGACCAGGAATGAGTCAGCTACTCACCACTTCACTGGAACATCAGAGGCACTTCGCATGCAGCTCCTCATGCTGCCATATCAACTTTGGAGATGTGCCCTGGTTACAATCAGCAGTGACCAGCCACAGGTATATCTGCCCAGTGAAAACCCCTACAGTAGACAAAGTAGCTATTTGCACTGGCAGAACTTGTCCCTGCTGGTAACCATGGTTAGCACCACTGGTGCAAACAACAGCTTTGCCTATCTTCACTAGGGGTTGCACCAATACAGCTACAGGGATGGCTAAAATCAGGGCAAATGCCCAAAGGAGCCAAGGTCTTAGTCAGCTCCGTATTTCTGATGGCAAAAATGGCACTATTCTGCAACATGGAGCATTTTGCCATTGTTTTGCCAAGACATCAACTTTAATCAGAAGCTATTTTCAAAAACGTTTGGTTTTAGCAAGCTTTCCCCCCCAACTGTAATACCCTTTTAAAGCTCTGGGGGAAAGAGCTTCACAATACTGATGTTAATCTTTTCTAATTAGCAAACTTATTTTTTGTGTTTAACGTAGCTGAAATTAGTTTGATAATAAATTTACATCCCATGTTTTATCTAGATGGATCCCAAAGCAATTTACAAATTAATACGTTAACAATTTCACCCACCAGCTCTGAGGTAGAAGGCAACTGTTTACCACCACATAGCAACAGTAGTTTAGGAAAGGAAGTGGTACATCATCAGGGGTTCTCAAACTGGGGATGGCAACCCCTCAGGGGGTCACAAGTACATGCACAAAACAGAGACCAACTGCTAGAATATATTATAATTTAAATCTAGCGTTTTAGAAAATTACACATCTTTCTTTCGCAATGTAGTGTATTTACTTCAAAAAATATTGTAAAATGTATAATGCCTCGATCGTTGTTCCTAAACAAAATATATATTTGTATTATCACCACCCTAAGGAAACTGGACTCTGGGGATTATAGTATCGTGCATGCATGTTCGTTGTCTTGAGACTAAAAAGGTGAGACTGAGACAACATTAGAGGTCTTGATTGTTCAGCAGCTGAAGAGCTATAGCCATCTCAAAATTTGACAGGGCTAAGGCTCACCCCCGAAGCCACCCTTCCCAGCGGAAAGGTCAAACGTTACACAGAAGTAAGGTGGCATGATATGGCATTGCCACCCTTACTTTTGCAGTTCTGCGCTGCTGCTAGCAGTGGCACTGCCTTCAGAGCTGGGTGTCCTGTCAGCAGCCCCTACTCTCCAGCCGCCCAGCTCTGGGGCGGCACCTGCCAACAGCAGCAGTGCAGAAGTAAAAGCAACAGGGTGCTAAGTCTGCTGTGAAAAGCGATATTGACAAAGTTTCTTTTTGCTTCCTCCCACTATTAACCAGTAAATATTAAAAACTTCTGCTTATAACAATTTGAAACAAATTGTTTTAGTCAATTTAAAAGTGGTAAGAAAAGGTAAATTCATTTTAAACAATAAGGTTATAAATTTAGCATTTAAAATAGTGTTAAATATAAAAAAATTGTTTTTAATTTATAAGGGGGGAGTGTTGCTGTCTGAAAGGGGTCGCCAATACAAAGTTTGAGAACCACTGTACTACATCCACTAGAAACTTCAAGGAGAATTTAGATAGGCAGAATGTAATTAATAAAGTTGGATTTTGGCCAGGCTAGTGACATTAACACTTCTCTTGGCGGGTGGAGAAGAAAGAGCTATGAGTTCTTCAGTGACTACAAGTTGTCAGGAGGACCTTGATTCTACTTTTCATCTAAAAGATGACATCCCCAGCAGGACATTTTTCAAACTTAACACCATATGAGGCATTGGTTTTAACTGAAATGATTTTTCATGGTTTAGATCCCAAAGCTTAATGAAACAGGAGTAGATTTAAATTACAAATAAACCAACAGATAATTTTAACATGTATTTGCAGATGAATTTCTGCTAAGAATTTGGGATCTCGTTTGTTTTTAAATTAAACATTCCCATTCACTTTTTAATATGGACTCAGAGGAAAGAATGCCACCTATTGATCACCAATATTTGCCGCATCACTTGGGTTTTCTTTGAAAGGCTCCCAACTACGAGCTTGGTCCTTCTATTAAAGCAAATGAGAAGACGCCCACTATATTCCATCAGGAGCAGGCCTCAAGGCCTGCAGAAGCATGACCCTACCTGAGGGATTTGACAAAAGGCAGTATGGCTGAAATCGACATGCTCAATAACTAAAGATCTGTTTCAAGGTAACTGCTGGTATCTGCAGCAGCAGATGCAAAATTAACTCCACAAGTGGGTTTCCCTACCCCACACAGATGGTTTCTTAGTAGTAAAAAGGGGTACATAAAAGTTTGGAGCTATATTTTAGTAACAGAATGGGCTACAGAACAAGTGTATTTGGCGCACACAGATACTGGTACCAATATTTCTGCCTCCTGTCATGTACTCTTTACCGGGTAAAGTATTTTTCAGATTAAACATATGGACATAAAATTACTATTTTCTATATGTCATCTTGTTTCATATTTATTCTACTTAACTGACTCTGTATGCTGACCTTTAACAGGGTCTAGGGCATAATTTTCAAAAGCATCTAAAATCTTATTTTCAAAGGTGACTTGGGCACTTCTGAGCCTAAGACGATGTCTATACGTACAGCGCTGCTGTGCGTCTGGTGAAGACGCTCTATGCCGACGCAAGAGCTCTCCTGTTGGCATAATAAAACCACCTCTACAAGTGGCAGAAGTTATGTCGGAGGGAGAAGCTCTCCCACAGACGTGCTATGCACACAAGTACTTGTCTCGGTGCAACTTAGATCACTCAGCAGGGGATTTTTTCACACCTCTGAGCGACATAAATTATGCTAGCGTATGCTATGTCTACACTACAGCCTTTTGAAAACAGGACTTGGGCAACTAAGGGACTTCAATACTATTGAAAATGTTGCTACTAGTCTCCCAATAATGCTGAGGGAATTTAAATGGATGTATCTCTCCTACATAGTAACTGCAGCACTGATTACCTAGTCTGACAACTATGTTTATTTCATTTTAAGTGTTTACCGTATTTTAAAATTAAAATGGAAGTCAATCTCCTAGTACATGTATAGCCCTGCAGAGCCGAGCTTCATTACTTCTGCATCCCCACCCCTTCTGAACTGACAGCATGCCTTTTTAACAAGCTACTCTTTTAAAAGTATTTCTCATTCTTCTAGCTACAACACAGAGAAGTACCTACATTTGTAAATATGTCCTCATTTAATGTGGAAGATTAAATATGGAAAGGTTTATAACCTACAGCCATAACACTTGAGAATTTGCACTATATATATACACACATACATACACACACACACCCCACTATGAGATTAGTGCAATCCAGATGCTTTTTATTTTTGTAGAAGTGTGGAGTCTATCTTGTTCTTCTTCCCTCCTGCCCACCACTGATAGAGAAAAGAGTTTTCACACACCTTGCAATTCTAAGCCGCTTTTTACCTCAGCTGACTGATGTCCACACCATCGTAGAACTTCAGGCCCCAGTTGGGACGGCTGCTTTCCGAAGCAGTTATCAATTCGTTGACTGGCTAGCAGATGATGGGCTGGAGTAGTTTAGCCAAAACCTCTTACTGAATATCAAGTGTCAACAGTGCACCTGGTCTCCCCACTGGCCTACAGAACTCGAGCACTAAGTCACTCCTAAACACAGGAGCAAACAGTGCTGCATTGGACCTATATTCTCATACTGAGGTAATGAGATACACGAACTGGCCCTTGTCACTAAGAACTGCTGTTTCAGACAATGCGGAAAGGCTGAAGGTGGCAGCTCTCCCCACCTAACTGAAGAAAGCAGGATTTGGGAAGCATAAGGACAAGCCAAGGAATTTGGACCCGCTCTTTCTCCCACATCCCCTTTGAGACACCAAAGGAAAAGCAGTTCCCTCCCACCTTAAGACAAAGCACCTCTTCCCCCCCTTCACCAAAGAGTAATCAGCTGCCCTAATTGAGTCCCACAATGCCCTGGTCCCAAAGATAGCCGCTCCTTGGCTCCCAGGCAGGAACAAGAGGGGTCTCTGGTTTTCACGAATTTAGGAAAGAACTTACCCACTCACCCCGAGTCTGGAAGTTGAGCTGCCTTTTGTACTGAAAAAGTATATCTGTTTCAAAGAACTTGAATTTGCAACATTTGAGGGCATAAAATATACAAACATAACTCCTTCCCCACCCCAAACTGGGCTTTTTCTTGAATGGGAAAAATCAAAACAGAAAGGAGTGCTCAGTGTCACTCTGCATAAATATCTGTGGCTCAGAGCATAGCCACTCCACCTCTAATGTGGAGCAGAGCCCAAAAGGCAACTCCAGAGAAGATACTGGATAGAGGACCAGATGTGTTTTAATTTTGTTGTACATCTCTACCCCGATATAACGCGACCCGATATAACATGAATTCGGATAGAACACTGTAAAGCAGAGCTCCGGGGGGGCGGGGCTGCGCACTCCGGCGGATTAAAGCAAGTTCGATATAACGCGGTTTCACCTATAACGCAGTAAGATTTTTTGGCTCCCGAGGACAGCGTTATATCAGGGTAGAGGTGTATCTACAAACAGTGCTACGTTCCCAATACAACAGAATAGGCAAAGGGGTAGTCACTGCAAATTCTTAAGTGCTTGAGGAAATGAAGACTGCACAATTCAAACAGTCCTCCATTTGAAGGGGGGGGGGGGGGGGGAGTGTTTGCATTGAGATGTGCACCATCTCAATTAGAGGATGGATTGGCTGGGAAATACCCCTTTTCTTCACCAAAGATGTGATTATACAAAATTAAATTATGTACAGATTCAATGGATGCCCTAAATTTCAAGTTTAAGAGATACTGCTACTCAGCCTTTTCATCAGAAATTGGGTTCCCTAATGTCCTTGCATAATATGGATATCAGTTATGGGGAAAGCCATGTGGAAGGAAATTTCCAACATAGCATCAAATTTAATTGTACTGTACAGCTTTATGGAGCTGCTCATCTTAGCTGAGTACATTCAGAAAACTCAACACAAAAGAAACCACCACTACTGGGGTCTTATGGAGCTCAAATTTAATGTTTTCTAGTCAGCAAATACACAACTAAAAACCTGCTGACTCAAATCAAGCCACAGTGAAACCTGCACCAAGGACCTCCTCCATGTCTTACACAATCATTTAAAAAGTCTACTCAAGTCTTGCAGTACACAATTTTGTTGAACCAATAATTGAAAGCCCATCTCTTCTACTGGGCTACTGAATTTGTTGATTCCTTGGGTGGCCACTTAAAATAGGTTTCACTGTATCCCCCATTTTCTAATCCTCATCTAGTGTCTGTTTGCCTGTTCTCAGCCTTTAAAAAAAAAAAAAAAAATACTGAAAAATTTCAGCCATACAAAAATAAACTGTTATAATAGTGACGCTTTGAAATATATTAAAATATTTAAAAGGTAACATTTTAGCTGCCATTTCCAGATAGCTATAGAAAATAGATATCAAATCTAACATTAGCAAGATTTTACTAATTTGATCCAGCGTTATTTTTATGCAGCTCCCCAGAAGTTAAAAATCTAGGTCACGCAACAATAAAGAATGGGACAGACTGCCATATTATACCTGGTTATCCAAACTCTCACTTCAGAGGCATCACATTTTGTAACAAGGGCCTCATAATCTACCATTAGAAATTAATAAGCAAAACCTACATAAATTTAGTTTTCCCTTTCACACCAAATTATATTTTTAATATTAAAAATCAGAACATGCGTAAAGAGAACAAAACCCTAACAAGTACCCTGATCTTGCAAACTAAAGAGGTGTTTGGGGTTTTTTTGTTTTTGTTCTATACTTTATATTTAAATGTCCTAAAATACTGCGTGCTCATGGCTGATGTGAAGAAAGGTAGTGTGCCTGACCCTTGTCACCTCTGGTCTTTGGGAGTAAACCTCACATTTAGTTGGGCTTTCTGTGCCCATTCTTGGAAATATACTTAAGGAATATGTTTTTGATGTACAGCCAAAACCAGAAATTAACAATTAGCTTCTTGATGAGAAGAGAAAGTATTTTATGGATTATGTTCTCTCCCCTTAGGCCACTAGTTTACGCTAAACCTTACCTGTTTGCTTGACTGAGCTAAATTTGATTTTAATTCTTTTGGTGGCAGTTCTTGGCATGCCAGGAAAGGGCTCTGCACTGGGAAAACATAGCCCACAATGCAGTGCAGTTCATGGAAAAAGGTGTAAAATATTCATAGTTCTGTTCAAGAACTAAGTATGTTAATTTACTATACAAGAGGATTTTGAATGCATGCATTATAACTCAATAGCAAGTTACAAGGGGAGTGTTAGAGATCCTAAAATAATGTGAAACACCTGCCTAGAACCTTAAAACAAAGCTCTTGCCAGTCAAGCAGCTGTGTATTCCTTATGCAAAATAATGAATTACACCTTTCAAAGATGAACCATATTGGGTTTTTTAAAAAGGTCATTCCACGGGGATACAGTTCTTTGTCTTTCCTAAGCAGATCATTGTACATCTGATCATATGTTGTTTTGAAATCATAAACATTCGGCTTGTCTGGTGCTGGTCCTGGCAATTTCACATGAGTCCCTGTTCCAAAGGATCGAACACTGAATCCTCGTTTGCTGAAAGACACAAAAAGGGATTTATAATTAGATTGGACAGATTTAAAACCTACATGTCTAGGTGCTGAACAGCAATGCACTGGACTTGGAAAAAAAATATTCTTGGAGACCTATCAACTCTGAATCCAACCTTCTAAGCAAATTTAAGATAAAAAAAATTATACATTTGCAATTTCAGGTAAGTCTTGGTGCACAATACATATCCCACACTTCATTTAAATAACTTTAGTTATGTTTCAAAAAAGTGACAGCCAGAAAGTGTGAAGTTGCGAGCAGTGTCTCCTTTGTCCGATATCACAACAAAACAAATTGGATTGTATTCTTTTTCAATCTCACAAGCTTTTCCATTGGGTTCTAACAAAGCTGAAATTATGTGGGTTTTATTTAACTCTGTTTCTCTAATATCCTCATGCCAAGAGTTGTCTGTTCAACCACAGAGTGAAAAGTTTGCATGAAGAACCCAAAACTGTTACATAATCAGAGACTATATTTCCTGCTGTCTCCCAAATTTTGCATCCGTACAGGTGCAACCCTAATATGCAGCATAAGCACAATGAGAGACTGAAAACAGAAGGGGGAAGCTTTATTGATGAGCACAGAAACCATGAAAGAGAGAGACATGGTTAATAAGACAAACCTTTATTTTCAAACATTCCGCACCCATCCATAAACAACAACAAAAACAACATAAAACTTAGAACAATCTCCTCACCTGTATCTCTCAAGGAAGGTAAAATTAAAGCTTTGATCCTGAAAAAGTTCATCTTGATGTTCCTGATATTAGTGGTTGCAAAAGACTTAGTAAAGGGACTCAAAACTGCTGTACTGGTACAAATCATGACTACACTAGGCATTTGCACTTAGACATCTGTGTACATGCAAAAACTCAGCAAGTGCAGACAAGGCCTTGGCCACAAGACTGATTATCACCAATACAGCTGATAATGTGTAGTTCTAATGTACTAAAATGTCAAAACACTCCATTTTTTGCCAATCCAAAAAATCAGTTTCTATGGAAGAGGCAATATTCAAAAGTAACAACAGTTCTCCTATAGACTTCAGCTGTGCACCTGAAACACTGATGCTATCTAAGCCACCACAAAGGATTTTTTCATAGTACATCCATTATGGGAAGAATGTAACGTAAGAAAGTGAAATTTGTCCTCATTTCCCACCCTTTAATAAAGGGTAGGGTTTAATGGAGAGAAATAACTTTGCTACAGATTCCCAACATCTTATAACAGAGGCCTTCAAGTGGAACCTGTAAAGCTGCAAGTGCCTTTCACAGAGCCTATTTAATAACTATAATATATATCTGCACCTATATAGCATCCTTTCTCAGACTACCTGGGACTAATGCATGAGATTCAGTGTGCTACTTCTGACAGCTAAGTAGGAGTCTCCCCTTCAGTTTGAGTTATTGATTTTGGCACTGAAGCCAGATCTCCATTTCAAACTCCAGCTCCTGAGTTTGGCACCTGTCCTTGGTTTGATGCTCTCACATTCCACCATGGCAAGTCAGTTGCAGTACATTGTATGATCTATATGTACTTGATAGCCTATCAGGACCACTACTAAACACAGATAAGAGATATTGCTTTGGAATCAGTCCCAAAAGGAACAGATTCCTCTCATTTAAAATTCTGAAAATAAATTTATACCAGCCTAAAATTTTATTAAAAAATATTAGTGCACCTGTAAGTCTTATTTTCACAATATTGTATCTTTAAAAATGTAATCTTATACCAGAATAGACTTTTATACACATGCACAAACACCCCTCTCCTCCTCTGGCACACAACTGGATGGGAGGGGGAGGAGAAGGGAGGTTTGAGCTGGACTGTCTGGACATCACGGAAGCCAAGTTCTATGGAAATGGGCAATCTGGAGAGCATAAATGAAAAAAACCCATCAAATTAAAATCACTGAATTTACATTCTGTGAGCCTTCACTGAGTTTCATAGAAGTGGGGAGGAAGGGAGTGAAGAGATTTCAAGGAAATGAGTAAATAATATTGCTGCTGAATTTAAGGGCCCTTGCCACAGAATTTGATTCTAATGTGATACAGGATACACAGGATCTTGATTACTGGATTAATTATCAACAAGGAGTCCTGTGGCACCTTATAGACTAAACAGATGTATTGGAGCATAAGCTTTCGTGGGTGAATACCCACTTCGTCAGACGCATGTATTCACCCACGAAAGCTTATGTTCCAATACATCTGTTAAGTCTATAAGGTGCCACAGGACTCCTTGTTGCTTTTTACAGATCCAGACTAACACGGCTACCCCTCTGATACTGGATTAATTATATACACTGTAATAAATCAAAACTACCAGGTTCTACCCCCACCCCACCCTTGCTAGACACTGATGTAATCAGGAAGTAAAAATTGTGCAAAAAAACATAATACCAAGATCCCATGAATTTCAACTTCTCCAAGTATTTTCCCCTACCAAAAGCTGTAACTGCATCATCGCTGTACCTACACCCTTTTAAGGATATTTGGGCTGATTATCAGAAAAATCTTCCTGAGAGCAAGAACTATTAAGCTATGGAATATGCTACCAGAGAAAGTGATGGAAACACCCCTGCTTGGGCATTTAAAACTACGCAAAGTGGTTTGAGCATTGGCCTGCTAAACCCAGGGTTGTGAGTTCAATCCTTGAGGGGGCCACTTAGGGATCTGGGGCAAAAATCAGTACTTGGTCCTGCTAGTGAAGACAGGGGGCTGGACTCGATGACCTTTCAGGGTTCCTTCCAGCTCTGAGATAGGTATATCTCCGTATATTTATTTATTTATACTGTAGGTAACAATGCTGAACCGGTAGGGTGATCGACAAGATGAGCTAGCAGGTTTTTTTCATTTCTAACCTTTGATTCAATCTTTCTGGCTGTTGTCCTGACTCCCCTTTTGGCCCATAGATCACTCAAGAGACTGTACCACACCTACTGTTACCAGGGAGGGGACATTTTTTTTTGGAAAATCAGCACACAGTATAAATTGACATCTTATTAAATGACCAGCAAGTAAATAAATAACTGAATTATAGTTTTAGTAGTAGCTAATTGACGCCAACAACCTTACATATTAAACAAGAAAGCAAACGTGTACAGTGACAATCATTAAGGGAGAAAGATGAGGAGGGACAGCAAAAAACAACAAAAACCACCCACAACCCCATCCGTTATTTTCGCTGCAAAGAAAGGCAGTTTTGTTTTTATCCATTTTATTCCACTCCATTCGCCCCATCTGCCTCACCAACAAAACAGTTGGTTGTCTAACCAGGAAAAAATGTGCTAAGAGACTCAAAGGTTTGCAGAATTTGGGTTCTGATGTATAAGTGACAGGTCCTCTTATGCTTGGTTCTCACTTGTTTTAACTGAAGTCCCTCTATCGCAGCTTTCAGGATACCTACTTAAGAAATGCACTTGGCAATTTCAGTATCTAATAAAGCAAGTGATTAAATAAGAGATCTTACTCATTCCTATAGACTCCCTACTTCTTGACCCAAATTACCGGTCTTCTGAAAGAATTGTACCATTTTAAAAACTTCTCCAATTAAATTGATACGCATACAATGCTTAGCCTTTGGGTTGTTAAGTCTCCCTGAAATGTCAATTTACTGTTTAAAAACGCACATATGCAGCTTCCAAGAGACCGCTATACAATTTCAGCAAAGCAAGTCAGCTGTGCAACGATTAGGACTATTTTTAGTTACTTTCCTCCTTTCATTTAAATCAGTCCATGCTGAATTGCACAAGTACGAATGCAGAACATTCACTGTTACAGATCAGAAAGACGTCTGAAAGCATAAGGAGCAGTATAAGAAATGATAGTACTCAATATTTCAAACAGAACATTCATTTTTTTCAAATTGAGAATGATAAACCTTTCTACCACCAAATATTTTTAAAAAGCATCAAATGTTTGTTTAAATTTAATAAAAGTACAAGCATCGGAATCAGCTAAGTTTTTCCAGCCAGATTGAAAATTAGTTTGTCCACAAATTTTGCCTGAGTCTAATGGATACTTTATTGACTTGTAGCCAAAAAAGTTATAACAAACCAGGCATGTCTTCCATTCCATTCCTGTCAGCAGCTATTAGTTTAATAATTACAACAGAAGAGAGATTTTGAGGGCCAGACAAACAATCAACTGCATGGTGCTGACTTTTAGATATCTTTTCACTAGGTCATTATGGAAGGGGGGGGGCGTGTATGCACACGCGTGCACACACATCCCGTTAAATATTTGTGGAGTTAAGATTAGGAGAAGCAGGATCACAGTCTGTGGCTTCACATATACTGCGATACAACGGTTCCCACTGCAAATATCTGCTACTCCCAGTATGGCTTCCCAACCATAATGCTATATCACCAAGCTCAAGCCTACCATACTTCTCATATTTATGTTTATTTGGTTGGCTATTTTATTAATGTATTAAGTGCCACCAATACCCTTGGCTTCAGCAAGCTGCCCAGCATCCACTTGAAAACAAAGGATTGTAGTAATAAGTTTTGTGGAGTATCAGTACTTCGAAGAACTTGTCCACTAGCCTGTCAGAAAGCAGAGGGTGAGAGAATCTGAGCAAAGTGGTCGGTCAGTATTGTGTAGGAGGTAAAAACATCTGGCTTTCTAATTCTGATGTGATTTGTGGAAAGGCATTTCAAGATGTGGCTTGCTTTCTAAAGACCCAGACTTGCAACTTCACTGAACTATCAACACACAAAAGAAGAGACTGAAGTTTTCAAGCCCTGAGATCCAGAGCAGAAGATGTGAGCATGTACTGTGAGCATCTGACCTTCAGCATCTAACTTCCTTGCTCTCCAGGTATCAAATTGCAAGAAACAAAAATAAAATACAAGTGTTTAATTTTAAGTG
The DNA here is from genome assembly GCF_028017835.1 of Emys orbicularis. NCBI lineage: Eukaryota > Metazoa > Chordata > Testudines > Emydidae > Emys > Emys orbicularis. Next base: position 16,995,765 of record NC_088704.1, read on the forward strand.
TTTATGCACATCCTATTCCCAGGGGCTGAGTGCTCGGTCTCTGTAGTGCTCCAAAACCTTCTTGGCACAGATTGTGAAGGACCAAGCTTTGTCCTAAGCTCTCGTGTGCTGCCACACCACAAATAGGAGGAAGGCTGCCTTAGTAATGCATTTGTCTTACCGTGTTTTTATTCCATCTTCCCCTCTTCTCACCTTCCTATACTTTTTCCCTCTCCAATAATTCTGAATGCTCTACTGTTTCTGCACACAGTGGAGACAGGAGCTGTGATATGAAACTGAGGTGATCCTGGTTAGTTTCTTTCTGCTAGACCATGGGAGGACAGCTGGGATGGATGGAAGTGGAAAGAGTGTATGATTCCCCACAGTGAAGAGAGGAAGACTTTATTTTTTAAAAGATTAATTTCTCTTCCTTTCCCCAACCCTTGATACAGAGGCTAATATTTCGGCTACTAATGCCTAGGCCATTTTCCATACTTACATTAGTTTCATTCTATTGCCCCTATTGGGCAAAAAAGTACAGTAGGAGAACCACGACAGATGGAAATTTTAATGATTAAATTCAAACTGTTCAGTTTTTGTAAACTTTGCTGCATCTGAACTAACACACCAAATCTGTTTTGTAGCTGAAATACATCAGTATGTTTCTATCTGTGGAATCCCAGAAAGGCGAAGTTATTTATGTAATAAAACACAAATAACTTCATGGGGGGCTAACACCAATCTCCCATTATAAAAACTGAATTCTCATGTAAGAATACTGCTGTCTAGTATTTAAATACTGCTGTCTTGAAGTTAAGAAAGTATTTAAATACTAAACAATTGAGATGCAGTTATACAAGAATTGTGAACACAAACTGGTCTGAAGTAAACATCAGATTTACACCAACTTTCATTCCTGCAGCTACAATAACCAATAAAGACGTTTTAAAGTCCATGAAAATAGGTGGTCACTTATGAGAATTGCTTCAGTAAAAGAACAAATCCCGCCCCCATTTAAAAATCTGATCTGGAAATAAGGCTCACTAATAAATTCTGTACACTACATGATGTAAAATGGTATCTGGAATGACTACGAATAGTGAGAGTTAGCCAGTCCGTACCTGTGAAAAAAACAGGTTTGTAAAATGGAGTTCCCTTATCCCTCTCCTTCCCCTCCTCCACCCATCTGTTGCTGCCCTACAGCCATCACTTCATCAAGTAGTGGGATTTCGCAATACGACTCTGCCATAAGATAATAGCGTAAGAGAAGATTTTGGCACCGTACCCTTTTCTTCTTCCTCTTTCTCCGCCCGCCCTCCCTCCTAGGGCAGAACAGTAGAATTGCAATAGTCAAGTCATTTTCTTCCACTTTTTTCTCCTTGATCTTGTTTTGTTTGAATACCACTGGCTGAAATGAGTCACAGGAGGTGCAGACATACTGGCCACAGCTTTCACCACAACACTTACCATAGCCACCCTCTCTCAAAAGGTAAAAGCTGCATTTGAAGAAGTCTGCATCCCATCTGAAAGAATAGAAACCTTTCATTGGCAAGGCTTCCTACCCCAAGATTTGAAATTTTGATGCATTTTGACTTATTTTTGAGAGGCCTCTCTTCACTAAACAGTCAGACCACCTCTCTCAAAACTGAAGTCTTTATATGGCATTAGTAGTTGCCAGAGTACATCTGTGTGTGTCAGTTACACAACATGGTTGTGCTACTTTGACATAATTAGAAAGTGTTTCAGCACATTTCTGGTAACTGTATGAAAAGTGATTTCTAGCACCAATTGAGTTATTCAGCACAGCCTTCTTCTGCTAAGCAATTAAACAAGTTTGGATTAGTGAGTGAATCATCAAATAACTTATTAAATAGCTAGCACCAGTCTTCAGTAATACAAAAAAAATCTAACATTTACAGTAAAGGATGATTTATAGAGTCTTGCATTATCAAGCTAAGAGTAAAGTTATTTATAACTATATGGGAAATATTAAGATGACTCCAAGTACACCATCTACTGCAACAGCAAGACAATACTAGCACACCTCAGATCACTGTTGATTACCGCAAATGCCTAATTCTAACCCAATGCATTAAGAGGTCCATTGATGGATGGAAGATTTATGTAAATGATTTCCATTAATGCTAGTTAAAGTTATGAGCCTAGATAGGAGATTGTACCCACACTCCGGGCATGTCTACACTTTCCATTTAAAGCAGAAAAAGTCCCTTTTTTGCACAGAAACAGTGGGAGAGTCTACATTTACCAATGCCTTTTTGCAGTGAAACTCAGAAGTTTCACCGCAAAAAGAAAACCACCTCCACGAGAGGCATATAGATCTTACTGGTGATGCTTGTGTGGTGATGTGCAAGTGAAGACATGTTCTTCCTGTTTACTGAGCTTTTAACCTCCACAGGATATCCCAGAGTGCCTAGGTGACCACTCTGGCCAGCAGCTCTGCTGCTGACACCAGGTAAACAGACATCCACCCCTCCCCCTGTAAAGCCCCAGGAACTTTGAAACTCCCCTTCCCGTTTTCTTGGCAAGTGCTCACTTATCATTTGGCCAGGTGACAATGCCCGCTCCATGGAATAAACGATCCCCTGCTTGGAGCAATGCTGAGCTACTGGAGCTGATCAATGTTTGGGGAGAGGAGGCTGTGCAGAGACCCAGGATGCCCCGCGATCACCCCCGCCCCTTCCCACAAGGCCTATCGTCAAAATAGAGAGAGCTGCACTGTGGGATAGCTGCCCTCAGTGCGCTTCTCTCATCAGGGATAGAAGTGCTGCAAATGTAAACACTCTCTGATGCCTGTGGAAGTGAGTACACAAACCAGCGCTTTTCTTTCACTGATTCACTATCATCGACACTGACAGTGCAAAAACTCTGCAAGTGTAGACATAGCCTTAGTTTAGCAATAACTTTACACAGATAGGCCCTGATTCGGCATGCATGTGCCCAGCTTTAAGCACAAAGATAGTTTCAGTGAAATCAGAGGGACTACTCATATGCTTAAAGTTAGGCACGAAGTTAAGTACACTGAATTGTGGCAATTGCATTTTCCACCAGAAGGCTCTCTAAGCACTCTACATAGAACTCTCTACTTCTAGGAACCAGTTTAACAGCTGACAGCAGTGCTCGACAGCACTGATGAAACACTAACACTTGAAAAAGGACACAGCAGTCCTTATTCAGTTTTAGACGCTGGTGACATCTAAAAGCTGAAGAAACAGAACTTAGGTCCAAGCAGGTAAAGTTAATATTCTGGAACCTTATATGACCCTGTGTTCTAAAAAGGGAATTTCATTTAACCTTAAACTCAAAATACTGCTGAGATTCTTCTCTCGAATGGCCAATATTGAACGTAATATAAAGGGGTGTAAAATAACTGCTTTATTGCAATTGAATGACATTATTTAGGAAAAAAGTAAACATTCAGTTCCTGGGCAAGTTTAACGCACATTATAATGAATAAAAGTAGAATAATGAACAGCATTTCTTTAAATAATTTTTTCAGTTTAATCTGAAGTTGGATCCCATTTAGCCGGCATGCACTTTACTCTTAAAAACTGCATTTGCAATCTAAAAGCGTATTGCTGACTGGTTTCTGCCTCTGAAACCTTCAGAAAGTGGACAACTTGCTCAATTTCTAGGTTTGCCTTTTTGAATACATTTGTCAAATAAGTCAAATTCTATCAATATAAAATGTAATAAATCAATGTTGGCATTTGCTCCTTTCAAGCTAAACACAATTTAAAAACATGTTTTTGTAAACTAAAAGGGGAATTATTTGACAAAAAGGTACGCATACTCTTCATTTAGTTCAGTTGCTGATTGATACTACCCAATTGGTATAGAAAGTCTGACTGAAGCTTGTTTATTGTAAACTGTACTTGGTTGAACTTCTGTTTCTCTTATGTGGTTACACCCCCAATATTACATGGATTTGTGGTTTAAGGCTCTAATGAAGTTTCTGTTATAAGCTTTCAACTCTCATTCTGTTTACACCATTAATAATATACCTCACACCCCCACCTGAATTCTCAACACACAACTTCCTAAAAATGAACTTGTATGAATGTATATGTAATGCATAAGTCCTCACTCAAAAGCTACAAATTCTGAATAAAACTAGAAGTCAGCTACAAATACAGAAATCCTAATTTCAAGAGACTGAGGAGTTGTTACAATATTAGTCTGAAAATGCAACAGATTAACAGTGTAAACACAGTAGGCATGGAACTCTACACTGAAACAGTTCAAAAGTACATTTCCTTTTAGGAAGGCACTTTCAGTGAGGTACTCTCTTTATAATAAAGTATATAAATTCATTATGATGAATTTGGAAATTTGAAAAGATTTGCTGGTAAAAGAAAATCCTTGTATCTGCATTAAGTGACAGAAAAGGAGAATTTGAATCAGATAAATTGTGCATACTCAAGGTAAAGAGCAACTGGGATAATACTGCAAGCTTCTAAATATTATCTTGTAAACTAATCCCAATTCCTTTAATCCTGTTTCCATTTGTAATTCCCTACATGCTTAATTTACAATTTTGGACAATGCACTATACAAGTTGTACCCAGTCTATTCTATATTCAGATCTGTTCATTGTCCCGTCTTGTGTTACTTCAAGGTAGATTTTATTTCTCTAGTTCTCAATGGAAGATGGACTTTCCCAGCCTTTGGAACCTGCCAGTGATTCTTCTAATTTGATTACAAGGGGCATTCCCTTCCTCCTGGTCTGAGCACACTGTACTGTGGGCCTAGAAACAGACTAGGTTCAGTAAATGAGTTAGATCGCTTTCACTTAAGGCTTACAAACTAATAACAAAGAACACTGGACTGTGATGCAAACTGATAAAAGGCAATAACTGCAGTTGCTATAGCCCCTATATTATGCCTACATATTGGAGGCTTCACGCTGCCTTTTACCCAGGTAATTTAGTCTTTCCTTCACTGGCTTATCACACCATCATGCATTCCTGTAGTTAGTATATAAATATAAACATATGTTCAAACTGCCATGTTGAGATGATATAATTTACACAGTACTGGTCCATTTACAATGTGGTTACAATAATGAATTGACAAACAGTTCTCGGTCCTGAAGAATGTAGCCGTAGAACATAACTTTGTTCATTTACATCAATTTATATTCTTTTCTGGCAACACTACTACTATAATGTGCCTTCATAAAAGGAAATATAAATCTGAAATATTTTTCAGTGTAGGATTCAGTTTGCTTTATATACATTCTCTATTAATCTACTGCAGTTTCACATTCTGATACACACTATACTGTAACAATACTATCACCAAACCCAGGGACTTTAATTTTTTTTTTATAAAAATATAATTAAATATCAAATGGTTCAGAACCATGATGCTGTGCGTGCAACTAACCTATGTAACCATGGAACTTTATTACTGTTACCTTCATTCTCTCTCCCCCATTCCCTTCTACTGTTTGCTAGATTCAATTGTTGCATCTTGTCTTAGACTGACCCAAAATACTTGCAGGAAATGTCATTTTACAAGTTTATACAATACTCAATGTAAGTACTGATCCTAACTGAGGCCTTTGAGGACTGCCACTATACAAATAGTTACATTATGAATGGATCAGATTCTTAAACTATAAGAAAGCCATTTTCATTAGGATTTCTTCACTGACAAGTTTTAAGTCAAAGTTATTCTTCCCCCTTCCCTAAATGGCTACTGCTCTTGCACAACAACTTTAAACCAGTTAAGGCAGGGGTGGCCAACCTGTGGCTCCGGAGCCACATGCGGCTCTTCAGAAGTTAATACGCAGCTCCTTGTATAGGCACCGACTCCGGGGCTGGAGCTACAGGCGCCAACTTTCCAATGTGCCGGGGGGTGCTCACTGCTCAACCCCTGGCTCTGCCCCCACTCCAGCCCTTCCCAGCTGATCGGGAGGTGCAGGGAGGGAGGGGGAAGCGCTGATCAGCAGGTGGGCAGGAGGTGCTGGGAGTGGGGCAGGGGAGCGCGCGCAGGGCTGCTGACATATTACTGTGGCTCTTTGGCAATGTACATTGGTAAATTCTGGCTCCTTCTCAGGCTGGCCACACCTGAGTTAAAGAGTGGCAAACTGTCTCAGAGACCTTGACTTTGTCAGTGTACTGTAGACTCCTTTGTATTTAATTTTCATGATCCAAAAGAGAAACGGTAACGTTCTACTGTATTATGCTTACATACACACATGCAAAGGTACTATCTTTCACTGTGCAAATTCCCATAGATAACTATGATTTTATGTAGTATTACTGCATTCATTTAAAATACTATGCAAGAGAACATGTTACTATGTTGTAGTGGAGTGGTTCTCAAACTTTTGTATTAGTGACCCCTTTCATATAGCAAGCCTCTGAGCGTAACCCCCCCTTATAAATTAAAAACATTATATATTTAACACCATTATAAATGCTGGATGCAAAGCGGGGTTTGGGGTGGAGGCTGACAGCTCACGACCCCCCCCCCATATAATAACCTCATGACCCCCTTAGGGGTCCCAACCCCCAGTTTGAGAACCCCTGTTGTACTGTATCCCAAGTGAAAACTATACAAGTAATTACAACATAGGATAAGCCAGGTGTGGCCGAGTATGGTTACAGAATGACATCTGGTTTGGAAACTTTTAAGGTATCATGAAAGTCATTTATTTGGTCAATATTGTTTGGGGTATTTTGTGTTTGGTTTTATATTTCAACATGCTACATATATGCAGTAGCTTCACAGCTCTTGTTAGACTTTTATATCATAGTGTTATGGTTGTAGCAAGCAATAGATAAGGGACTATATTGGGACATTGGGAAAGCCATTTTAAAAAAAAACAGAAAGCAGCTAGTATTTGATCTTGTAGGACATTTGCAGCCATAGAGAACAAAGAATACAGAAAACATACAGACAGCTGACTCTCTGTAAGGCATAAGTGGTAGTATAAAGCTATACAGAATGTCAGTCTGACAAACAGTCTTAACTAAGTTTCCAAACTAAACCATACATCTCATCCTACATGGAATCCACTGTGCTTCAATTTAAAAGGGTCAAGAGTTTATAGATTTCTCAAAAAATATCTTCAAATTTTAACTCCCTTTCCAAAAAAAAAAAAGGGGGGGGGGGTAGGGGGCAGACCTTTAAAAGAAAATTTGATCAATTCTGAACCATCTCAAATCCTGAAGTTTCTATACACAAGAGCACTGTTTGGGGGAGGGCAGGAGGAAGAGTTGAAACGTGCCAGGAAAATGTTTTTATTTGGAATTGGCATTTCTGAGTCCAAAACAGAGACAAATATTGATATTTTTGTCAAGGACAAGTTTTCAATTTTATTTCAAGCCTATCTGAAACACCTGATAATTTCATGCATTAAAAAAAAAAAAAAAAAAGGGCATAAGACCCTATTACAATAAAAATATTGAAAAAACCTCATATAAACCATGTATTAAGACTAACGAAATAAACGGTTTTAAATTCTATAATGCTTCAGGCAGATCAAAAAATATCTTAAAAATTTACGACTATGGGCAGTAGTGACAAACGTATCCTCCACAAATTAAGGACTAGAAAAAACAACATTGCCAAAGCGAAAAGACAAAAAAAAAAAAAAAAACCACACACACACACACTTACTTTTTTAAACAAAATCTGTACTTAGTTTAAAAGACTATCCGTAAAGCTTATACGAGTGAATAGTGAGACTTGAGATAAGGGTAAACAATATTGAACTTTTTAGTAGAATTTCCTCAACACTAAGAAAAGCCCCGTAATAGGGTTTTAATTGTATTGTTTCAGTTTCTCAGTACAAATATTTTAAAATAAACTACAAACAGAATAAAGTTTTACAACCCCTCAGAGCACCATGTTTCAGAAAGCTCTTTAAAGGTATTTTTAGATGTCATGTAAATCTGTGCCCATCGTTTCAAAGGCACGGTATCCTGTATTATAAAAATCTAATTTTTTGTCTTAGAAACTTTATAAAATGCAATCTAAATGCCTCTATGCTATTTTAAAATTTCAATAACAGTTTTGTTCAATTGAAACATTCCCCCACATTGTTTGCTGCAATATCTAGTTGTAGTGTGCTTTGGAAAAACATGTAAAGTACTGCAGGGCACAAATCCCACAACACCAAGATGGACTGGATGATCAAATAGGTATTTTCCATCTCTGACTTAGGAGTCTATAAACCACAAATTGAACTTCACTAGAAAATGAATATTTTCCATTGTCCACATTAGTAATATGTAAATAGCAAAACAGCATAAATGAACATAAGAATGGCCATACTGGGTCAGACCAATGGTCCATCTAGCCCAGTATCCCGTCTTCCAACAGCGGTCAGCACCAGATGCTTCAGAGGGAATGAACAGAAGAGGGCAATTATCGAGTGGTCCATCCACTGTCGTCCAGTCCCAGATTTTGGCGCGTTGGAAGTTTAGGGACTCCCAGAGCATGGGGAGTCCCTAACCATCTTGGCTAATAGTCACTGAAGGACCTATCCACTGGGAATTTATCTAATTCTTTTTTTGAACACAGTTATACTTTTGGCCTTCACGACATCCCACGGCAATGAGTTCCACAGGTTGACTGTGCGCTGTGTGAAGAAATACTTCCGTATGTTTGTTTTAAGCCAGCTGCCTATTAATTTCAATTGGTGACCGTGTGTGTGTGTGTGTGTGTAAATAAATAAAAACTTCCCCATTCACCCTCACCACACCATTCATGATTTTAGAGACTTCTATCATACCCACCTTAGTCATAACATTTCTCAACTGAGCAGTCCCAGTCTTTTTAATCAATCCTCACATAGAAGCTGTCCATACCCCTAATCATTTGTGTTGCCCTTCTCTGTAGTTTTTCCCAATTCTGATATATGAGATGGGGTGACCAGAAGTGCAAGCAGCATTCAAGGAATAGGCATACTGTGGATTTATTTAATGGCATTATGATATTTTCTGTCTTATTATCTATCCCTTTCCTAATGGTTCCTAACATTCTAATAGCTTTTTTGACTGCTGCTGCACACTGAGCCAGAGTATTCAGAGAACGATCCACGAGGACTCCAACATCTCTTTCTTAAGTGGTAACAGCTAATTTAGACACCATCATTTGGATGTATAGTTGGGATTATGTTTTCCAATGTGCATTACTTTGCACTTATCAATACTGAATTTCACCTGCCATTTTGGAAATGGAAGAAGTAAATTATTTTTATAACATTGCTATTTTAATTGTTTGAAGCATTATCAGCACACAAGAAAAAAAACTGTTTTATCTAGACAGCCATTTAATGCTGATTTTAAGGGACTAACTATTAACTCATATTGTTTAAAACCTAAGTTTTGTGCTAAGAGGCTAAGAGCTCATTTGCAAGATTTAAGATCAATAGAAATGTTTTCATGTTTTGTTTTGAAATCCCAAACAGAACTTGCAGCATTGGGAACCTAAAAGTGACTTCATCCGTTTCCCTTGTAGGAGCTGAGAGAAATACAAAGAGTAAAACAGCAAAATGTGAAAAATATACTGCATTTTTAAAATCCCTTCATTTTTAATATGACAATAGAATGTTTATGATACTATTGTCTCTGTCTTACAATGAGTTTGAATATTACTAACATGGTAAATTGCCTTGGACCAAGATGGCTGCCACCACCCACGTGATATTTTATTGTTTACATGCCATTTGTACATTTAAAACATTTTAAATAAATTCCACAGTTTATTCCTAAACTTTCCTTTCAAGTGATTTTAAACAAAGACCTAGATTACGTCCTTATGCTAGATGAGAGATTCAACAAACACACTTTCTGGCTAATCACTTTTTTCCTCCCTCCTTTCCGTCTCTCTCTTGTATGTTCCGCCCTAAACTAAGTGAAGAGTTGAAAAGATGTGCAGCACTAAATATGCGAGCGGCCATATTCTTGAAGGGGAAGTTGAACATTCAGAGCTGAGTGGCCTGTCCAGCTTCCCTCCAACAAGCCAGGGAAAGGGGGCTCGAGTCTCTGAATCCCGCCGGTGTATTCAGAGAGGGCGGATGATACCGGGGGCAGGTGGGTTTTATGTTGCCGAGCACCTAGAAGCCAGCTCATGGGATTGCTCCGGGCCTGCAAGCAGGGGGGGGGGGGGGGGGAAGAAATGCTCCGCCAGAGCCCTGGGACCAGCCCCGCACAGACCAGCCTTATCAGAGGGGCGGACGCAGCCTGGTTATCTGAAGCCGAGGAGCCGGGATAGGGCCCAGACCCCTGTCCACGGAGGTTAAGTGCGGTTCTCGGACAACCCAGCCTGGGACTTGAGCGAGGCTAGCGGAGGTGGGGCCCGATCGAGCTCTTCCGGCGAGAGTGTGAACCGAACCGCCCCAAATTTCAATACGGGGCCGAGACCCGATGGAGACCAGGACTTGGGGTCAGTCTCACAGGGACCGGTTCAACCCTCCCCAGCGGGGCAGGCCCAGGTTGCTCGGGCAAAAGGAGGGCCCGGAGGAAGCGGGCGGTAGGGGAGCCCGGGAAGGCCGCCTATGGAGTGCCCAGGGCCGGGAGACTCACGATCCCCTCCCCCCCGCCGGTGGTTCCCGGTGTGAGCTCATGGGAGAGCGAGCTGGGCCCGGTGCGTGGGCGGGGAGACGGGGATCCGGTCCCGGGCAGGCCCCGGGGCAGACGCGGCGGCGAGCAGCCTCTGTGGGCGTGTAGGGGGGAGACGGGGGGCGGTCTCGGTGAGGGAAGGGGTCACGACGGGCAGGCCCGGACCGGGGAGGGGGGGTGACGGGCAGGCCCCGGTTACCTAAGGATGTTGTGCGCCTCCATGCTGCGGTTCTGGTTGCTGGAGCACACCACGGCCACCCGGAGCGGCGAGGAGGGCATGGCGGGACGCGGAAGAGGCCCAGCTCCCCTCCGCCGGTATCGTGGTTCCTCTGGTCCCGGCCGTCTAGCTCCGGCTGCGGCTCACATAAAATGGCGGCCAAAGCCAACGACGGGCGGCGCCGGGACGTGTCACCAGGGGAGCGTCGACCTGCTTCCCCTAACCATAGAGACCGCACGAGAGCGGAGCCCTTCACATACCATCGAGAGGCGGGCCGAAAGAGAGAGCGCCACCCTAGGGAAGGTCCGCCAGCCGTAGAGAAGACGGATATGTTATACCCTAGCGAGGGGCCGCCAGTCATAGAAAGGAGGAGGACCAGTATGACAGCGCCGCCCTAGTGGAGCAAGAGGGCCTGCCAGTCCTCCATCCCATGCCAAGGGGAGGGGGCAGAGAAGGTACTTCCGAGCGAATTGCCTCTTGGCCACTGGTTCAAATCCCACCCAGGCTCTCAGACATAAAAGCCAGACACACTTAAGAGCTGGTGTGAAATGAGTTTGCTTAGTCCCTAAAGGGCAGGTGACACCATCAGAAAAGCCTCTGGCACTAAGGGACAGTCTCAGCAGGGAAACTCTCTAGAGCTGACTTTCTTATAGAAAAGGGGCCTGATTCGCCATTGCCCTCACCCTCATGCAGCCATTTACATTTACAATCCTAATATGGAGGCATTTGGCACACACTTGGCATGGACACAAATGATTACACAGAGTGCAAAGCCCGGGGCAGGGAGGGGGAACAAGAGGGTGGAGGTATAATTCCAGTTTATCCCCAGAACATCCTTTTTTAAGCTATAATAACTACTAATACCAGAGATTCCAAGATGATGAGCACCTTATAAATACCACAGAGAGACAAGCTGAGTGAGGTAATCTCTTTGGTTGGTGAAAGAGACAAGCTTCCGAGCTACACAGAGCTCTTCTTCAGGTCCTGTAACTCTGTGTAATTCGAAAGCTTGTCTCTCTCAGCGTCAGAAGCTGGTCCAATAAAGATAGTACCACACCCACCTTTGTCTCTCTAATATTCTGGGACCAACACCGCTACAACAACACTGCAAAGATCATTTAATGCACTTTTTCACTTCTATTCAATCACCATCACACAAGCGGGACAACTTTTTTTTGTCCAGTTATGTCTTCAATGCAATTCTCAATGGTAGCTGACACAATTCAACCCTAACCCGAGTTCAATCCTCTTAAAAGCATTTTCTGTGCACAACAGAAGATCCTTATTCTTTGTAGTCCCAAACAGTGACCCACATTGGCATGAAGGATGCTAAGTAAGTAATGATGGACGCTCCCATCCACACAGAGTACTTCCTGTCTAGCGGTGCTACAATCCTCACATGAACTCCTTTAGGGACTTGCTGCTCTATCTCTTTTCTATCTCTTGCGTCTGATGAAGTGGGCATTCACCCACGAAAGCTTATGCTCCAATACTTCTGTTAGTCTTAAAGGTGCCACAGGACCCTCTGTTGCTTCTATCTCTTTAAACAGCCTCTCATGTAGTCCTTGAAAGAGGGATGAGCCATGCAGATACTGGCAAATATCCCCATCACACTTTGTAACGCTGTTGGAGATCAGAGTATGAAGCTCTAGTGTATCAATGCCAATGCTGCGTGAAAAGAATTTCTGGTGCTCTGCAGAGGTGAAGACCAATTTTTATGGCATTTCCATCAGGCAGTTTATAATCTCTCAGGACCTCCTCTGACTTCCTCTTAATCTCTTGGTTGGGGTCTAAAGCCACATAGCAGAACTTCTCCTTGATATCTGACAGTTCACCATATTTCTCTTCGCCCTGCTCATGAGAGAACAGCCACTTGTCAGTGATATCCCTGCCTGCAACATCCAGCCTGGAAACTGCATGAGGTAAGCAGTGTCCTTTGTAGGTGGGCACTGCATGGGTAACTCCATCTCCACTGTCCATTACCATTCCAGTGGTATGAGCCGATGCATACAATGCCAATGTCGCCTAGACAGATAGATACAGACCTGGTATCTTAAAATGCTCAAACATCAGCTCAGTTATCTTTTCTCGATTGTGAAGGGGATTCAGAGGGGGTTCACTCTTTAGCACTGGCCTTTTGCTGACGTCTATTCTAAACTCATGCTCATAAATGTGTCTCCAGAGCGTCTCCATGTCATCTCAAGATGCAGCCCTGCCATGGTCAATAGGATATTTCAAAGATAAGACCCTCCCACATGGACAGGGCTTCTTCTCCAACATAGTATTCCTCCTGACCATCTCCAGGCACAGCTGCTTTCACTTTAGGGTGACCAACCACTGAAATAATGACAGATCTTGGTGTCCTCTCTCCTGCAATGCCAGCTTTATATGACCGGCTCCATTGTCAAAAATCACAGCTGGGGTTTGTAAGATTTTTGAATCAAACATTACAGCAGGAAGAGAGAATGAAGCTGCTGAGGTTGGCGCTGGGGCTTGGTTTTGGTTTTTTGGAAATGTAGTGAAGTTAGAATGTTCAGGGATAAATATTCTAGATTCCTGAGGTCACAAAACAAATAACAACACGACTAGATTTCGATAGTGCCTCCCATCCAAGGATCCCGAAGCGCTTTACAAAAGTAGGAAAATATTATCCCCATTTTACAGATGGAAAACCAAGGCACAGAGAGGTTAAGTAACTTACCTGAGGTCACAAAGGATACTAGAGACAGATCTAGGGGTAGAGCCCATGGTTCCAGTCCTCTACTCTGACCACTAGACCATCTGTCCTTCCCAAATCAGGAACAGAACCTTGCTCAGAGATATGCTCTAGCTCAGCCACAGATGATGGGCTTTATGTGGGAATTATTGTGTCACATTCTCTGGCCGGTGTTATACAGGAGTTGACTAGATGATCATTAATGGTCTCTTTTGACCATCTAAGAAACTAGAGTCCTGATAATCAGGTGCCTGCACTGACTGTATTGCCTCCCAGGCAATCCAAAAAGAGATTAAGCATGAATTTGAAAACTTTTCCATGGCAGAGTCCATATCGGATACAGTTGCCGCTATCTGCTTTTGCCTCTTGGGGATCCTTATCCAAGCAAAGGTGCCGGGGGCAACAGAGGTACATTGACAATAAATCAAAGCCAGGGCAGCAAAATCGTCATGGCTTCAAAGTTATTCCGTGAACGTGACCATGGATGGGCATTTAAAGATGGAGGCCCAAATGAACTGGGTTGCTCTGTAATAGAGTTCAGCTTGGACTGTGGAGGACTGAGCTGTGGGAGCACGGGCCCTCAGACCAGACTGAATGTAACTCCTGCTGGGTTTATCCCTCTCCTATATCAGGCCTTTGTTCTGCAGAGATCTGCATGGCTTTAAGGCTCCTTCTGCATGGAGCTCTGTGGAAGACCCAGTGGTTAGTCTAATTTAAGTAAATTCAAAACAACACCTGCTCTTACAATCGTTCAACTTTGTAAGTAGAGCAGTTCTTTGTACGAACATAGGAATGGCCAGACTGGGTCAGACAATTGTCCATCTAGCTCAGTATCCTGTCTCTGACAGCAGCCAGAGGGAATGAACAGAACAGGGCAATTTTGAGTGATCCATCCCCTGTCCTCCAGACCCAGCTTCTGGTAGTTGGAGGTTTAGGGACACCCAGAGCATGAGGTTGTGTCTCTGACCATCTTGGCTAATAGCCATCGATGGACCTATGCTCCATGAATTTATCTCATTCTTTTTTGAGCCCAGTTATACTTCTGGCGTTCACAACATCCCCTGGCAATGAGTTCCAAAGGTTGGCTCTGTGAAGACATATTTTCTTTTGTTTATTTTAAACCTGCTGCCTATTACGGAGCAGTTCAGCTGTATTCACCTCTTGGCTCAGATCCTGTACTCCACTTAGGAATTCTCTCCGGTTGTGGGTTCCAGGACTAGGTGCCTCAAGGAGTCATTTAATGTGCCTAGAAATTTCATCTCTGCATCCCTTCCTGAGGTGATATGTTCCCAATCAAAATGAGGATAGTTGAAATCCCCCATTATTATTGCGTTTTCTGCCTTTGTGGCCTCTCTAATCTCCCTGAGCATTTCATCATCACAGTCACGCGTACACCTTGTATGTATGATATAACTGAAATATGTTTTGTGCTGCCTGCGCCATGTAACATATCTCCGTAAAGGTTATCGTCTACTATATCTATTCATCCTATTTGTACATATATATCATTTTCTCCTTGAGGTTAAGAATATGGGCTGTATGCTTGCTTGGTTTCTAAGTAAGCTTTGTGAGGCATTTGGTCAGCTTCTTTAGGAAGGAATTCGCCAGGTTAAGTACCTGATCAGGAAACACTTGGGGAACAATGCATCTTGGAATGCTCCAATCCACATGAGAAGTCTTCCTGGAGACATGCAAGATACCATGTGGACAATGGCGTCGGCCTGTAAAGACTGAGTCATGCAGGGGCATGTGACTTGCCCAGGTGACTCCAGAACTCCATCTTGGAGCTGGACTTTGCATAGGAGGGAGGAGGGGGGTCTCCACCCACAAGAGTCTATTTAAACCCGTGGGAGACCCCTCCATTTTGTCTTCAGCTGGCTAAAGAAGGAACCTCTCCACACACCCCCAGGATACTTGAAGGAGACTGAAACAAAGGACAGTAACTACAGGGGGTGTGAGTGATTGCTGGACCCAGGCTAAAAGGAGATTAGCCTGTAAAAGGGAGTGCTCTAGAACTGGTGAGGAAATTATCTGTATTTAGTTTGATTAGACATAGATTTGCGCATTTTATTTTATTTTGCTAGGTGACTTACTTTGTTCTGTCTGTTACTACTTTGAACCACTTAAATCCTACTGTCTGTATTTAATAAAATCACTTTTTATTTAGTAATTTACTCAGAGTATGTATTAATACCTGAGGGAGCAAACAACTGTGCATATCTCTCTATCAGTGTTATAGAGGGCGAACAATTTATGAGTTTGCCCTGCATAAGCTTTATGCAGGGTAAAACGGATTTATCTGGGTTTAGACCCCATTGGGAGTTGGGTATCTGAGTGCTAAAGACAAGCACACTACTGTGAGCTGTTTTCAGGTAAACTTGCAGCTTTGGGGCAAGTGATTCAGACCCTGGGTCTTTGTTGGAGCAGATGGGCATGTCTGGCTCAGCAAGACAGGGTGCTGGAGTCCTGAGCTGGCAGGGAAAACAGGAGCAGGGGTAGTCTTGGTACATTGGGTGGCAGCTCCCAAGGGGGTTTCTGTGATCCAACCCGTCACAATATGTTCCCAATCAAAATGAGGATAGTTGAAATCCCCCATTATTATTGCATTTTCTGCCTTTGTAGCCTCTCTAATCTCCCTGAGCATTTCATCATCACAGTCACCACCCTGGTCAGGTGGTTGCTAGTGTGTTCCTACTGCTATCCTCTTATTCAAGCATGGAATTTCTATCCCTAGAGAGTTTATGGTATTGTTTGATTCATTTAAGATTTTTACTATATTGGACTCTCTGCTTTCTTACTCATATAGTGCCATTCCCCCACCACCACTACCTACTCTGTCATTCCTATATATTTTGTACCCCGGTATTTCCACATCCCGTTGATTATCCTCATTCCACCAAGTTTCTGTGATGCCTATTATATCAATAGGCTCATTTAATTCCAGGCACTCTAGTCCACCCATCTTAGTAGTTAGACTTCTAGAATTGTATATCAGCACTTGTCCATTTGTCTATATTTGGTTGCTTGCCTTCATGTGTTGTGTTTAAATGACTGCTCCTCACTCGCTCCCACCTGTAATTTACCAACTTCTTTTCAATCCTCTTTACTAGGCGATAGAGTTCCCCCTTTAATAAATTCATCCCTAAGGGATGCCTCCACTCAGATTTCAGAGTAGCAGCCGTGTTAGTCTGTATCCGCAAAAATAACAGGAGTACTTGTGGCACCTTAGAGACTAACAAATTTAAATTTGTTAGTCTCTAAGGTGCCACAAGTACTCCTGTTATTTCCACTCAGATTGTGTGACCGTCCCCATCTGTCAGCTTTTCCCAATCCCTTAGTTTAAAACAATCCTTTCCAACCTTTTCAATTTTACACTCCAGCCATCTGGTTCCATTTTGGATTAGGTGCAGCCCATCCTTTCTGTGTAGGCTCTTCCTTTCCCCAAAGGTTCCCCAGTTCCCAGTAAACCTAAAACCCTCCTCCCTACAACATCTTTATGCCCTCCAAGTCTGCAATTCTGAGTCCAGATAGTTACTGAAATCCCTAAGATCAGTCTTCTTGTCTTGTCATAGATTTGCCTTATTTGTGCAAACATTTGCTGATTTGGCTTTTAATTAGCATATACACAACAAGAATAATAAAGAACAAAGCCATTTCAAGCTCCATTAGAAACACAAGTGGGAGATAATCTTTATATAAGCCTTTGCCAAAAGGAAAAAGGACAACATTAGTGAAGGAGATTTTGGGGTAGAATTTCATAAATGGAATTGCACGCCTAAGTGCCATTTGAGCCTTGAAAAAAATCTACTCTTTTGATTTTGTCTATACAAGTATTAAAAAACAAAAGAACACAAACTTTTTTGAAGTGCTGGATTGCCTGTTTTCAAATTTAAAGGGACTCTCTTTCAGGCACCTGGTGATCTTTATAAGACCTGAACAAACCTAGTATGAAAATAAATATTTAATTATTCAAAATTTTTATTTAAAACTTCCTCTGCAGCCTCCATGCATCTGAAGAAGTGGGGTTTTTACCCACGAAAGCTTATGCCCAAATAAATCTGTTAGTCTTTAAGGTGCCACCGGACTCCTTGTTGTTTTTGTGGATACAGACTAACACGGCTACCCCTCTGATACTCTGCAGCCTAGAACATTATGGTGAGTGCATGAAAATCAGAAAGTGAAACTGATGAGAACCACTCCTGCTTGTTTACAAAAGAAAACTTCTTCTTTTAGCTTTATGACTCTTGCTTCTGCTTGATTTTTTAAATCCAAAAAGGTCAGCAATTTATTGAAAGGGCTAAAGGCAAGTAGAAGGCTCCTTGATGTCCCTGTTGCAATTCATGGAATGGGTTTCATAGTTTATTCCCTCCCATCCAGTTGCTCTTAAGCATTTCCTAAATAGAGTGAGGGCTTTGGAACAGCACTTTGGGAGCACTTGTGATACCTTTCAGAGCTCTCCATTAATTCCCGAGGCCTGGTACAGCACCTCTGCTCACATCCATTACATGAGTCTTTAGCACGTTGTTTTGGCCCAAGATTACAAATACACAGACTTCTAACTAATGCAGCATTTAAAACAGGTTGCATTTGCAGTGTTGTTGTAGACATGTTGGCCCCAGGATCTGATAGACTCAAGGTGGGTGAGGTAATTTTTTTTTATTGGACCAACTTCTGTTGATGAAGGAGACAAGCTTTCAAGCTACACAGAGCTCTTCTTCAGGTCTGGCAAAGGTGATCAGAATGGCTCAGCCAAATGCAAGGTGGAACCAATTGTTAAGCATAAGGAGTTAACTCATGTTGCAAGAGACCATTCAAGATGAAGTGGACAGTTAAAACCTCTGCAGTCATAGCACACAGGAAGGTTAGTGGATTACAATTGTTGTAATGAGACATAAAACCAGCGCCTCTATGGAATCCATGACTTATTTTCTAGCAAAATTATGAAACTTCTGAGTTAGGAGCTTAAATTGGGGGGAAGCGGTTTGCTGAATACACCAAGGCTGCAGCAGCAGCTGTGGACCTGGGGTGCGATTCTGATTCTCCCTTGCAAACTGATATGTCCTTGTGTGAGAGAAGAAGAGATTTTAGTCTCCAAATCTTGAAACGCTCTGTCACTCAGGGAGTGGAAACAATAAGGAGTGCTGCCTCAGCAGTCACACACGTTAAATCTCAGTAGTGCCAGGGAGGGGCGTTTTTCATCTTTATGGGTGTTGCCTTTTTTTATTTCTTCTCCATCAGCATCCTTAAGACTCTGAAGTCAGGCAACTCTCAGCATTCGGTCACGTCAACAGCTTGGGTGATGCTGATGAGGCTTTGGAGGGAGAGAGAAGCTGATTCCTTCTTATTGGAAAGAGCTCTTCCAAAGAAATCCACATGCATTTCCTTCTCTGCATTTGTCCCCCCATGCTAGGAAGAATTCATGCCCTAGGCCAGTGGCTATGGCATCACTGCTGTTTGAAGCACACAGGCAGGATGGTACAATCAGATCCCCTCCTATCCAGATATGTGTGGGCTTAGCTCACAGAGCCTGGGGATTTGAGTATTCTTGTCGTTCTTCATCTGTACAGCATGTTCCATGCATCTCAGCATGCAGGGATGTTTGGCAGCTGGGGAGGGGAAGGCAACATCAGCACATCTGAGACTATGGGGGGGGAGGGGGGAGAGCACTGGCCATTCTTGCCCCAGATGGCAATGCACTGTTGGCCACTGGTGCCACTGCAGTACTGAGGCTGCACCAGCTGCTGGGGAACTGGTTTGCTGCCATTCCACAGCGTGGAGGGGCAGGGGTAGTCCATTCCTTCCCCTCCCTCCAGCAATCCTCCACATGCAGCCTCGCTGTTCTCGGTGTGGTTTGTAAAAGGACAGCTCAGTGAAACAAAAACAAAATCTCCACTCACAGGACGGCAGGCTGTGAGTCAGCTGCTTTAATCAGCTGCATCACAAAGCACAGTGGGGGTGGCAGAGCCGGGGGAGGGCACGGAGGGACTCCCACAGCAGCAAGAGTAAGGGAGTGGCTCCAGCCCCTAATACTCTGGGTAACCCCTGTTAACCTTGTTACGACCGTTTTCATTGTGCATGTGGAAGCACTGGTTAGTGATCAGAGCAGGGCATGAGGAGCCAGGATTCCTGGGCTTATTTCTGGCTCTGCCACTGACTCACAGCGGGACCTTGTGCCAGTCCCTTTCTCTCTCGGGGGGGAGGGGTGGCCATACCTGTATGAATTGGGCCCGAGCCACAAAGTTAAGATCCCAAAGTTCAGGGTGTTTCCAGTTGGAGTTTTTGCTCAGCCTCTCTCTGTGTTGATATTATCTATTGACAGGTCTATGACAGCAGAGATCTATGGTACCTTTAAAGCCACAGTAGATCTAAAAATCCCTCTAGAAGCTTGTGTCTGAAGCTCAGTGCATTTGTCTGGATTTGAGAAGCGGTCATCTGATCTACAAGGGTTTCGTTAAGGAGAACCTGTGATGAGAGCTGCTTGGGAATGCATGTGCCATTACCAGCCAAGTTACATCAAAGGGAAGACTTTGATGGATGGCGGCATAAGATGTCCTCAAGGCAGGCTGCGTATAAACAGGTTTCCCTTTATCCCTCACTTTTCTTATTGATCTGATCAGCACTGTAAATATGCTGGAGCTGGAAGTGTGGCCATCGATTTAATTCTGGCCATTACGTTGTTCCCAGCTCCCATCCGACTCTGACAGATGCAGCCACATTTAAATCATCATTGAGGAAGCACACTTTGGCACTGTCTAATCACACGGGGGGGGGGGGGACAACCGCGGCCCCCCAGGCCATAGCTCCAGCATGGCGCTATTCGAAGGCTGCTGCTATTGTCTCACTGAGTAAAACAAATGCCGTGGCTGGCGCTGGCGTCATTATTACGCCTAATCGTCAGTTTGAAGGGTTAGTATGGCTCTCTCTCATCACCCCTTCACTGAGCAGATGTTCTTCCACTGCGCACTCCAGGGCCTGCCTTTTTATATTCCAGGCACACCATTCCAGACGCCGTATGAGAGCTTCTTGGAGAGCAAACGGACGGCCCACCCAAACCCCGCCTGGTACAAGCTTGCAAGGAGGAGTCAAGGTCAGCATTATGAGGGCATGAGAGGACAGAGGCTTGAGCCTGTAAACCTTCCTTATGGGAGTAACCCTTTCTCATGCAGGGCTCCCATTGACGTCCTGCACCAGGGCTGATGGAGGAGGAAGCATTACTCAAGTTAAATGATACAGAGAAAGTAAAAGTCCTAGCAGGTCCAGTCTACCCACTCGCAGGGCGGGTTGCCGGACTCGGCCCTTTCAGTGCAGGGGGGGATGCGCTTTAACCCCTGTGGCAGCTGAAAGTCTCAGCTTACAGCTAGCTACTCTTTGGGAGCAATAGAAAGCAGGGGCTAAGTCAGAGCAGCCCTGAGGATACTCTAATATGCGATGGGAGCTGGGCAGGCCCCTGTATTGCCCCAGGTATATGCTGCCCAAAGGTGCCTTCAAGCCATCTGAACCCCCCCCCCCACCCACCCACCCACACACACCTACCTTTACTCTGTGCACTGGAGTGGAGTAACTGAGAATCAGGCCCATCCTGTCTCCCACGCCTTATCTCTGTCCCAGCCAAGCTAGACGGATTCAGGAACTCTTAACCTCTCTCCCGACTCAGGCCCCCAGCTCCTCACTCATTATTGTCTGAAACCCCACCTCCAGCCGGTCTCGATCATCCTGAACAGAATACAGGGACATCCTACCAGCCAACAGGAGGCTCCTTTGTCTGCCTCTCTCCACATCGGCCAAGGTGGGATTTAAATCCAAGTGTTCTCTTGGCCTGGGGTGGAAGAGCGGGCAGCATGACATTCACAGCTAAATGGGAGGAAGGCCGAGGAACAAAAACTGCTCTTCCAACATATTGCGATTCCTCAGCAAACTGCCTGTGCCAGAGCCGGGGTGGGGGGAGGCAGCTCCCATGGTGAGTTCTGCCTTCCTGAGATAGGAAGCAGACAAGGGCTGGGCTGCACTCAGCACCGTCCTCCTCTGTGCTGGATGGAGGGAGGCACTTGATGGCCGACAGCTTTGTTTCCAGTTTAGAAAGGGGGCAAAGCTTTGCATGATCAAGTTCTGTAGCTCACATCCAAACCCAGGGACAAGATGCTGGAAAGGCCACGTTTAGCCCCAAGAAGGAGGATTAAATAGGGGTCCCACAGCCCCGCTGCATGCCAGGATTTGATGGGGCCATTGGTCCCAACTCCTTCCTCCCTGAAACCTCTCACTGACTTCAGTGGCAGCAGGAGGGGGATGGATGTGTACAAATCCATGAGCCAAGAAGTGTTGTTAGTGTGTCAGATGCTTTGATTCAGAAAGCACGTCACGCTTCAACCCACTAACCCCGAGCACCTTTAGCAAGGGAGTCTTTCGCATGTCAAGAGCACCTTCATACGGACAGATCTCAAAGCATTTTGCAAATAATAGACGATAAAATGGCTGACCCTCATCTGACAGACAAGGAAAACGATGCGCAGAAAGGTTGGAACTCACCCAAGGAACAGGAACCGCGCTTTCCTGACTCCGGCTCCCCTGCTCTGACCACTAGACCACACATTCTCCTTCAGGTGCTTGGCAAAAAAGGAGGCCATCCAGGCTGATGGTGACAGGAAGCAGAAGAGCCTTGTCTTGAAATGCAGAAATCCTGCTCCCATTATCTCTCCCAGTTCATATTTGCCAACTGAAAACCTGCAAGGAACAGCTTTGAAACAAAGGGAAATAAATCACCATCAGGAGTGCTTGATGGATTAACTGTGTGAGCGAGCAGTAAACCCGTCTCTGAGCTGCCCGGGCAGCCTTCAGCGTCATGCCCAGAGAAGGCCAGCGTTTTGCAGTCCTCTGCCAGGCAGATGAACCGTAGGGTATGTCTAGTGGCCGTGGGAAGCAATTCCTCGCCTTCACTCCAACGGGCATCGCAGCCCCTGAATTTCAAGTTCCAGCAAACTCCAGAAGAGAGAGCGGCTGAATTTCACTTAGCTTTGCCTGGAAATCTTGAAATTCCAGAGCCTGTGGTCACCCTGAGACTTGGGAGCCAGGCTCCCCTGGGAACTCAGACCACCCCAAATGAGTCCCAAGCCTAAGCCACACTCACCAGGAAACTTGTTTAATTTTGTAGTTGGTTGCACAATTCAAATCCGCTGAGTTTCACCTGGTGTCACTGACCCAATCGAGAGATGGAAAAGACACACAGTCTGGCTGGGTCATGCCACCAACATTTTGCTCCAATACACAGAGCGGATCTAGAGTCTCCCAAAGGTTAGTCAAAAGCCAGCCTGAGCTCAGCGATGCTCCACTCCTGCTTGTGCTGAATTTCAGCCCTCAAGGCAACGATCCTCTAGCACAGCGGTTCTCAACCTTTTCCAAACCAGGAATCCCCAGAACCTTCACCCCCATCTAGCCAGGCCCCCGGTTAGCAATATGGGAAGAGCAGGGTAGTTATGGCCCCCAGGTTGAGTACCAGTGCTACTCTAGCTGATTTAGAGGAGGCAGGAGGAGAAATGTGCATCACCTGTTGGACTTTTTAAATGGGAAATCATGGGATAGATCCAAACAGACCCCAACACTCATTAGCCACTGTGTGATCCCCTCCCCTTTTCACACAATCCCAATTGTTCCCCCTGTTAGAACATGCCCCCTTTCTTTCTCTTAAGCTGTTCTTCACCTCCATTGCTCATAACATCCTGGGGGGGGCCATGCAGCCTGATTCTGCCAGACCAGCAGGTGCCAAGTTCCTCATTAATTACAGCACTTTTCAGCTAGTGTTGCCTTAACAAAAATCAACCCCAAACCTAAGATCAATGGCTCCCCGGCAATGCCGCCAGCAGTGATGTGGTTTCAGTGGAGGGCACCAGGGCCTAGAGTTGGACAGTACCAGTGGGGATGTGATGAACAAAGAGTATTAATAGGCACAAGTAGCTGAAGTTAAGGGCAGAAATGAAATCAGCTGGTTGTAATCTTGATCAATGTCTGCAATTAGACTGCAGTGGCACACACAGACGCTGCCATCTGGAGAGAACACAAATGCTAACCTAATGAGGGGTTTTCATCCACAATGAAAAAGGAACTGACTCCAGAGTTGTTTGGGAGAATTTCTGCCTTCCCAAATGTGTGTATATATATCATGGAGAGAAAACAAATGGCAAGCTCTTGAGAAGCTCTTAGGGAGTTGCTAATTCCTTTCATAACCTCCTCAAGGCATCCAAAAACTACTGGAGCTTAATCAAGCACCTCTCTTGACCCCAGCTGGTTCACATAGAAGGCAGGAGGATGGGTGTTAATTGAGGGTGGATTGTCTCTGGACAGCTGAGTGGGGCCAAGCTGCAAGCCAAGGAAGCTCAACGGGAATTTAGCCAGCAGCTCTGCCAGAGAATTCCCTGATGCAATCAGATCTCGCTGGTTTGGGTTGGGCAGGTCAGTCCTGGGAGGGACGGGAGAGACCCCGTGCAACCAGAGCGCTACATGAAGTGTAGTTGGTGTTGATTCAAAGGTGACGTTTTTATTCAGCTCCTGCCCTCCAGCCTTCAACCTAATATTTGAAAGCACACCCCTGCCTTGGGCTGCCCCTTCTGCTCTGGAGTTCTAGTCACGGAGTTTGTTGACACATATTTATGCACCAAGCAGCCCTCTCTTCCCCTCGCCTCACTTATCCATCCAGAGATGGGTCCAAGCCACAAGCTGAGATCCAAATCCAAACTTGGCTCCAGCCAGAGGCTGTCCAGATTCGGGGGTTAGTTTGGCCCACTGTGGAGAGAAGAGGCAGGTGTGAAATTTTGAATCTGAATCTGAACGTCACCAAAGTCTGGGGTGGGGAATCAGGTCACTTCCCAACGTTCGGTTTAGCCCATCATCTAAGCTTAGGGACCAGTGGCTTGGACTCGGCTAAAGGTTGGTTGGGTCTGGATCCCAGTTTTTGATTCAAATCCATCTCTGGACACTCCAGGAAGGATTTGGAATAGATGCAATTGCTGCTTGCTCATGCACTCAAATAAAAGGCTGTTGCTGAACCAATTCAATGCGTTCTGCCAGCTGCCAAGACCGACACGCCACCTATGGTCAGGCCTCCCCATGATTCCCCAGCTATGGCCATGCCTTCTGAGCCAGGTGGAGGCAACTCCAGGGCAGATGTCACTCACAATCCCTTCTGCAGGAAAGATCATTAGTAGATACTGCTCAGCTGGGGAGAACATCCAGGCAAAGCCCAATCCACCCGCCACAGCCTGTGCCTGACTAGCCTCTTTCTTAGGCAGACCCCTTCCATTTAGGGGAATGGTCTCACTCCTGATGCACAAAATCATCATGCATAGAGTGAAAGGAGACAGCCCATTAGCAGAAGCCATTCGCAGCTTGCCCTCTTGTGACCAGATGCTGCCACTGCAACAAGGTTTGCTGCAGGCGTAGCAGAGAATACCACGTTGGTCTCTTCGGGCCCTGCAGCGCATGAAAATTAATACATAATAAAGTAGAGTGTGAATTTAAAGTGGATTAACTAGTCCTGATTAACTCCATGTGTGGATGCTCTTATTCCGGAATAAGAGTGTCCATTCGTGCATTTAATCAGGACTAACTCTTGTTTAGTTTTACTTCATTAATCTCTATGGCTAAAATCCCAGTGGCACCTCTAATGACCCAGAAAAACTATGTCCAAGAGAATTTGCATCGTAAGATCTCTGGGGCAAGGAACACATTTTGCTCTGTGTTTGTAAATGTCCAAAGTTACTAAAGTATGCTTAATAAAGTAATTATAAATAATAATAGTGAATAGCTTTCCTAGCAGTCCCTATATTTGTTCCTAAATATGCCTCATTAAAACACTATGTTCATATGTCTCTCTCCACATGCCTATCAGTGTAGACTAGGTCATCCACTAGCTTGTCTTGTAAAATAATCGTCCAGACGTTTCTATCAGCACTCTCCAACAAGCAGTTCCCTGAAGTTTTAGCGGTTGCTGCTTCATGTTCTTTGTTAACACTAGATGGCAGCCAAGTGTCACTGTGAATGCAGGCAGGTGGGGACAGAGAGATGAGGCTGACCTGCAACATTTAGATCCTGAGCTGAATTCCCCTCAAATTACAAGCCGGTTGGGATCCTGGATCAGCCCCCATCTCTGTGTCGGAGGCCAGGTGATTCTCTTCCTGGGATCCCTTTAGTTTAAAGCAATAGCAGATGCCTCCCTCTGGCTCTGTGGTGCGTGGCGTGGTGTTCCAGGTTCGAGTTGCAGGCATTTAACAAGGGAAAACTCCCTTGCCCCTGTTTACAGAACGATGGGCAAAACTACGGGGCCCCTCTGGGTGCTCACTGAAATGCACTGGGCCTGGTGAGCAGCTAGAGAAAAAAAATGATCAGAGCCCTCCTAACTAGGGAGAACCAGCCAGAGCCTGTCCTCAATCCCCTTCCCCCCCTGGCCCGTCATCACCTCTCTCCCTTCTGCTGTCTCACCTTGGGCCACACACAACTCGCAGTGTCCCCTTTCCTGGGACAGCAGAATGGCCAAGGACTGAATGGCCCATGGGGACTTGAATGCCCCTTTCCGTCCTAGAGGCAGCCTCTCCAGGGCTGGGTCACAACACGTTGGCAGATCAGCATGCGGGAAGACTGCCCTGCCACTCTCCAGGTGGTCCTTGGGGATAGTGGACAGAGGCCTTTGGACTCCAGGGTGGGCAATCCAGCATCCGATCCACACACAGGAATCACGCAGCGGACCAGCTCCAATTTGAATTCAGACAGACCCTGAGTAAAAATACTGATTCTTTATTAAATGTGACGGGGAGGCTATCACCCCACGCTCCAGGCCCTGTCTGGCCCATCTCACCCCAGGCCACACACGCCGGGCACCGAGCTGATGAGTTGTTTAATATTTTCTACTGGAGCGGTGTATTGATGAAAGGCAATTACTAGCCTCGGTGATTAATGTAATTGAAGGGAAGTGGATGGCGATGCCGGAAGAGACTGCGCTAAGCAGGCTCCTGCTCCCCAGCTCCCTCCGTAATTATAAAATACTGAGGGCGAGAGAATGCTCATTACTCAAGAGCTCCCAATGACGCTGTTTGGGGCTGGAGCTGGCCGCTACTGTGCTGCAGCCCAGCCAGGAGAACGGTCCGGAAACCATTTCTACCCGCACCTACCCCCTCTTCCCTGGCCGCCGAGCGACCAGAATGAATTTTGCATGCAAGAGGCCATGATGAATCAACTGCTAAGAGCCCTGGGAACAGCTGTGGAGCAAAATCAATTTGCCATGAAGATAGGTACAAATTCAAGAGCAGATCCCATGGGGTACTGAGCACCCTTCACTCCCACTGAACTCAAAGAGGTGTTAAGGCACTCGTGCCTTGCAGGACTGGGCCCTACGTCAATATTTGAGGGGTTTATGAATTGGGGACTCAGCGCCCTTGTACCAAGCTGGAGAAGAGGTGGCTAGGGCTGGTAATTAACGACCCTGATTGACTGCCTGAGGAAGGCACCAGCTGCCCAGCTACCCTGGGCTGGTTGCTCCCTTGCTACTCCATGCAGAGCACAGATGGCTCACATGGGCTCCAGCATGAAGTTCCATCAGAGTGTCTCTGGAATACCCTGGCCACAGCCCCTCCTGAGTCCCATCCGGGACTTCAGATCAAATAAAGGCTCATCCCAGAGAATCCAAGGCTCTGCATTCGGCCCAGTGCATGCTGGGACAGGACTTGTGGAGCTGGAATCAGCGCAGTGTGAATGCTCACGCAGTGTAGACACAATCCAGACCACTCTTAGTTCTGTACCCCGGAAGCCCGTCCCAGTGCTTTGATTGAAATAACCTAGGAGGTGGCCCACAATTAAGTGTTTATTCTGTTAACTTTTACATTTGTTCTGCGTCCTTAGCCTGCAAACTAACAATCTGTTTGTTACGAAATATAAATCCATGGAACATACAATCACAGGAGCTGCGCCTACTGCAATATAGTTTCTTTGGGGCAAAGTCTGAGATCCTTATACAGGTAAGTCTCCCACTGAGACCAGTGATTTTGAAATAGACCCTTTAGTTGAAATCAATGGGAAATTCCACTTAAAGATTGATGGTACAATATGGGCCTAACAAGAACTTCAGAATTAAGCTGCGGGCATTTGGGGGCCCATTTGAACCTCAGAAATGGCGTCAGGTTTAATGTTTTAGTAATTAATTATTATTATATTGGTTTAACATTTTCCTGTGCCCTTAATACACCTTTTGCTAATCCCTAGGCTCCATAAAATAAGAGTTACCAGCTTCTCAGTAAAGATTTAATAGCAGGGGTGGTGTGGTGAGGTCTCAGGTTACTAACGTTTCATTTTTTTTTTTTTTTTTTTTGACAAAATATACTACACCAGACAGCAAGGTAAATTTTCTTGTCAGCCATTTTTTTTTCTTCCAGAATTCAAGCTGATGAGATGAGCTCTTTTGCATGTAGCCTCTTCGTGGGTGTAAGAGGGCAATTAACAAAGTCCAATGGCCCATTTAGCTTTGACAGGCGTTCCTGATGGGCAGGAGACAATGCCTCCTGCCTGGGTTCACCATTTCAGAGCAAACATTTTTTACAGTTACAAAGCAAAAAAACTTCAATATTACCTTATAGCCTGTGATAAAGTTATTATAAGAGAGATCAGCCACTTACAAGCATTTCATAAAGTCTAAGCACTAAATACATTGTTCTAAGTCCAATACCCATCTTAACTATACTAACACCCAGGGGAAACAGCAATTGCCCATAAAGAGGCCACGACACTTGGGCCCAGCCTGTGGTAGTTTGACAGCTGCCATCTTGGCCAACACCAAGGACTGACTTGGGAAACGCCAGAGCTAAAAGCAGGAGCTGCTCCAGCCTGAGCTGTCCAGCTTGGGCCCGTACCAGACTCTCATCCTCTGTGGGTACACACTTCCCAGCCCTCAAACGGACCTCAGGTTCTCCGTCCAAAGCAGCTGCCCAGCGGGGGCGGTATTGGGAGAGATGCCCACCTCAGGTGCCTCGCAGAGCTTTGGCTTGCCACCTTCTCCAACCACCTGGGGTGTTTCCAGAAGATCTTTTGGCAGTTGGGTGCTGGGGTCCCAGCCAGCCAGTGCCCCCCTTATAAAAGTAATCCTGTTCTCCCAGCTGCATTCTCTCTGCTCCAGGGCTGAGGGAAGCTCTGGACTCTGCCAGCAGCAGTCTGGCTGCATAACGTCTGTAAATTCATTTCTCCTGCCTGAGGGAGCCGGCTCCCTGCCTGAAGCTTGTTGGCAGCTTTTATCTCCTATGCGACAGCCGGGACAACAGCTCCAGTTTCCCAGGTTGGTGTCTGCAGCGTGGCACGTAAGGACCTGCTTAAATGAACAGGCAGCAGAGGACAGGGGTCCCTTATCTTGAGATGGGAAACCTACTGGCTGCAGTCGTATATGATTTAACCACTGAGCCACCCGTGACTTCAGTCCAAACAGCTGGGGGTGGACATAGCGTCCCTGGGGAGGGAGCTGGGAAGGGGAGGGGTCTGCGGGTCTGCCACAGAGCTGAACCCAAGGTTCTGCGTTCTGCTTCCAGAGTTTGGGGTGTCTGGGGACAGGGTTGGGTATGGAATAATCTGGGTGAGTCAGGGAAGGGAGGAGGATCATGGCGGGGGCTGGTGGGGGGGCTGGACACAGCTGGGGGAATACAGGGTTTTGTTTCCTTAAAGCCTGTTTCTCCACCCTTTGTGTCATCATTTATACCAGTGCCTAGGGAGTGGAAAATGCTGCCAAAGCAGGTCTGAGCGACACCACCGGGGGCCAGGCCGTGCGGAATGAGGTTCTTTGGGTGGCTCTCGGCCAGCCTGGGAATTGGCAGGTCTCGTGCCCATCAAACCCCTGATCTGCCAAAGGCAACAGGTAAAGCTGGTCGGAAAATGGGTTTCCCCTCTCCCCCCATGGACAGTTTTGACTTTTTCATTGCTTAATCGAAAACGGATCCTCCAAAAACTGTTCAGGCTTCCAGTGAAAAATCCAAAGTTCCAAGGAAATCACAGACCTCCCGCAAAAATAGTCAGTTTGTCAAACCTCACAACTTCCACTGACAAAAAAAAAGTGGATGGAAAAGTTTCGCCCAGCCCCAGCAATGGGAGAGGAGGGCTCCCCGGGAGGTGGGGTACTCACCAGCTGGAAGGACTGGCCATTGCGAAGGTATAGCGAACCAGCTCCTCTACTGCTGAAGGTCATGGGAGTCTGGCTACTGACTTAGGCACAGGGCCCATGGGCCAGATTCTCCAAGGTATTTAGGCACCTAACTCCCATTGATTTCAGCAGAGTCTGGCGCCTAAATAAGTCTGAGAATCTGGGTCTTTATGACTTGCCCAAGCTAACGCAGTGAGTCAGCTGGAAGAGCTACGCCAAGCACCCAGGTGCCCAGCCTCCGGGCTGTGTGCTAATCAATAGTCCATGCTTCCTTTAGTGCCAGTACAGCGTGCAATCCGGCTTACACAGGTGCAGCTCTACGTGAGAGCACCAAACAGACCTCCAAACAACATGGAGTTTATGTGGGGCCAGGGCTCCAGGGAGAATGAGTCAGTTTCACAGACACTCATCACAATGCCATTCTGCTGACCTGACGCCTGCCAAAACCATACAACCCCAGCGGGAGCAACAGAGAAAACATTTGAAAGGGATATTTGTCGCCTGCCCTTTGAAAACAAATCAATATCGCCTGTAGCAAGCCTCCCCCGGGGAGAGGGACACCATGGCAAACCTACTTCAAATGAACTCTTTGCAAGGCCTTGCTGCAGATGGACTTTGCGCTTCCACCTCCCCAACCCTTCCCGACCTAGCTGGTCACTTGTTTCAGTTTGAGTCCAAACCGAAATGTAGGTCTCCATCTCCTGCAGGTCAGGGAGGACACAACCAGCTGCTATCTTGCCTTCCTGGCTCTCATGCTGATACCAAGTCACTTCAAACCAGGGAGGGAAGCCAGCCTGGGCAGCTTGGAAACAGGCTGCCGCTTTGATTCAAGTGGAACGGGGTGTTATTGCTGCTCTTATGAAATTGCAGCCATTTAATGATTGCAATAAGCAGAGGCTGGGTTATGTACCCTGGTCTGGGCTGCCCCAGTGCAACAGCACAATAAATTAGCAGGCAAGTTGTTATTAAACTGAGAACTGCTCTAGATTGCTTTAGGAATCTCTCCAGCTATATATATTTTGTTTACGGGGTCTCTCCAATGTGTACTTAATGTGCACTCAGAAAACCAGTTATTGTTAATTAAACACCATTTGATTATTAAAAAAGCAGGAATGATTATGAATTAAAACCCTGTGTCAGTGATAAACCTAACCGGCTGCTAATTAACTCAAAGCGACAGAACTCATAAACGTCTCATTACAGCCTTGTTTGTATATCACACTTTTATGAGCCTTTAATCAACGGGAAAAAGGCAGCCAAAGATGCTTCTTGGCATGCCTAGAAAATCAGAGGTATGTTGGGAAAAAGGTAACCAGAGACTTTACTAAATGCGGGGAGAGGGGGAATTCAGTCACAAGGGACCAAGCCTCCATTTACTGAGAATGCCTTAAATCAAGAGGTAACTGTAGCTCAGATCCTCAGCTGGGGTAAATCAGTGAAGCTCCACTGAAACCAATGGAGCTGGTTTACACTAGCTGAAGATCTGGCCCTATGAGCTGTGTGTGCTCTTACCTACATGGGAGGTTTAGCTGGTATAATCTGGTGTGACATTTAAACTGATATGGGGGGGGGGGGCTTTGTTTAGTTTAAATCCCTTCCCAAGTTACATAAACTAAACTGGAAAGAGGACCTCTTATAGCAGAATGACAGTGTCCACCTAGGGCAGGGGTGGCCAGCCTGTGGCTCCGGAGCCACATGCGGCTCTTCAGAAGTTAATATGCGGCTCCTTGTATAGGCACCGACTCCGGGGCTGGAGCTACAGGCGCCTGTAGTAAGAGGAGGCCCTGAAACATAAACCCTTGTATCAGAGGCCTGGTATGAGGCCTAAGGCATGAACTAAAGTAATGGTCAAGACTTTGCTAACATAAAGCAAAGTTAAGCTGTGAGCCAGAGGCAGGCCCTGCTCGCAGAAGCTGGCAACGAAAGGGCTGATGTTGCAAAAATACACATACCTAAAAGGTATTGGACACTAGAGATACCGGAACACTCCGATACTTGCACATTCCAAACAGATAACAAGGACAGGGGCAAAAGGGTAATATGATGGATAGAGTTGTTTTATTCGAACTAACATGTACAAGGTGAGAGGCGGCACCTTGCTACATAGAGGGGTTGTACCTCAATACATCAGGAGTGATGTGTAACTTGTTTGTACCTGTGTATAAGAATGCACCCCTGGGGCGGTGTCTTTGTCTGGCCTAGGGGGCAGTGGAAAGTCCCGCCACTGACTGAGCCGGTCCATTGTCAGGGAGCACATATGTACTAGCACCTTAGATTTCTGATTCAGGGAGCTGGAGACTGTGTTCCTCTTCGACAATAAACCTGGCCGGGTGCCTTCGTACCTTACAAGAGTCTGTAGTCATTGGGGGTTCTCTCGGGGTCTGTTGTGCCAGCGATCTGCAGAGCCGGGGCACAGGAGCAGTGCCAGGGTTTTTGGCGCCCTAGGCGGGGGTCCTTCTGCGCTCCCGGTCGTCAGGGCACTTCGGCGGCAGGTCCCGGAGCGAGTGAAGGACCCGCTGCAGAATTGCCGCCGAAGACCCGGAGCGCGGAAGGACCGCCCCCCCCCCCCGCCGCCGATTTGCCACCAAGGGCGGCAAAATGCCGCCCCCCGCAAATCCTGGCGCCCTAGGCGACCACCTAGGTCACCTAAATGGAAGCACCGGCCCTGCTGGGGCAGCACACAGAGGGAACACACACACACAGCCGACTGATATCAACATTGAACAGAGCAGAGCACCACACCGGTAGCATCTGACAACAGCGCCAACTTTCCAATGTGCCGGGGGGTGCTCACGGCTCAACCCCTGGCTCTGCCACAGGCCCTGCCCCCACTCCAGCCCTTCCCACCCCCTCCCCATAGCTTGCCATGCCCTCGCTCCTCCCCCCCAGAGCCTCCTGCACGCCACAAAACAGCTGATCGGGAGGTGCGGAGAAGGAGGGGGAGGCGCTGATCAGCGGGGCTGCCGATGGGTGGGAGGCACTGGGAGTTGGGGGGGGGAGCTGATGGGGGGCTGCTAACATATTACTGTGGCTCTTTGGCAATGTACATTGGTAAATTCTGGCTCCTTCTCGGGCTCAATTTGGCCACCCCTGCCCTAGGGTTATAGCAGTATAACTAACTCGGTCTAACTGGTCAAGCTTTCCCATGTAAACAAGCCCTCGGTCACGCTGGTCTAAATCTGCAGTAACTCCAGTGAGTTCTCCAGCATTAATGAGAACAGAGCTGGCCTTCTCCAAGTCTGCGCTACGTACTCACACGGCACTGGCCAGACCTCCAAAGCTGTGGCCCAGCAAGCACTGGGCTCAGTACAAAACCTGCCATGGATTGTCTAGGGGCAGCTTCTTCTTTAGCACTTCCATAGTCCTGGTCAGGAGTGTGGCGGGGATGTCCCAGGACATTGCAGAGACGCTCTCGGAGAGAAATCCCAGAGAACTTCACGCTGGTATAACATGACCCCATGGGTCAGCCCTGAGGATGGAACCCAGGCCCTTGAATGCTACAAGCACAAGAAGTGAAACCCTCTATTGATGCTCAGAGCAGGCACAGCATGGCCAGCAGCAGCCCCGGCTTCCCCCACTCCCACTCCTGACCTGAAGGAGCGAGAAGATAGTCTAGTCTCCATTGCCCTGTCCAGGCCCGAGGCTGCCAGCCGGGGGATGGGTTCGTGCTGATTGTGGAGAGGGTGGTTTTGTGCTGCCTCCCCTGCAGTAGAATCAGGTGCCCAGGAGTTGCTGTCAGTTGATCTAAATCCGATGACGAGTCTTTCCGAAAGTCCAGTTTCAGGGAGGTGCCTGGTGAACGTGGTCATATTCCTGAGGAACCTCCTGTGGCGTTGCTGGTGCTGGGCCCATCCACGGAGAACCAGCTGTCAGGTTTTCTGAAGAACGAGAATTTAGACGACAGAAAACAACAAAACTGCTACGGAAAGCCGGACCCCCATCTGCGAAAGACCCGGCAGGTGGCAGGATCCAGATCTGCCAGCCATAGTCTCCCCATGGAACGGAGCTCTGAGATCTTGTAAACCTTTTGGGGCAAGGGCCATCTTTCTGTCCTGTGTCCACGCAGCCGCACCTATCACAATGGGGGTCCTGGTCCAAGCTCCGAGGTGTTCTGATAATACAAATAGTAATGACAAAAGGGAACCAGAGACTGGGTGCAAACAGGCAGCCTCCACCCTCCCTACAGACAACACAGTGCACAAACTTACCCCCCTTTCTGGCTTTTGCCTTTACTGGTAGTAATTAACAAACAGACCTCGGCCTAAGCCTCTTCCTGAGCTTGGTTTCTGTCTCAAGGTTTTCCCTGCAAGACTAATCTGGTTTCTGCCCATAGCTCTCTGTTCTCTCTATCTCAGAGAGAGACCCTCCTGGTCATTATATCCCTTGGCTGGAGCTAATCGGACTCACCTGCTCTAGTGAGTCAGCTGCAATAACTCGGCTCCTGTAACTCCGGGTGTCAACCGCAGTTTGCATCTCCTTTCAGGAAAAGCAGGAAAAATGATGCTGGCAGTGAGTTTGTATGTCTGTTGCTATGTCTCTTTCTTGGGCTGCATTGGCAGCAAGCTAGTTCCTTCTTTACGATGCTGTGAAGAAGCCGCGCTGTGATAACATTTCTGTTCTTGAACAACACATGCCCAAAGCATCTAAAAATACCCCTTGTTAGCACAGGGGCTGCTCCCCATCTTGTGAACAATGCAGAAAGTTGGTTCCTTCCTCGCTGCCTGAGTTCAAGAAATAATGCCAAGTGTGCTTTGAAATCTTGGAGTGAAATGCAGAGATTACCCGAATGGTGTGGGCCATTAATGGTGGCTTGAAATCTTGATGGCTCCCATTAACTGGTTGTAAACGGCTCTGTTTACTTGTAAGCCTTCCTGTATACATGGGTGCCAGCCAGTGAGTAATGAAGTCTCACAGGAATGTGAATCCATCTTAAACCTGGTGCTTTTCCATTTAGAAGGAAGGGTGGAAACCCAGAGAGAGACAAAGGATTCCTGCCTTATTCCAAAGATATAAAAGGGGGTTGCCAGTCATAAGAAATCCCTGAGTTACCATCTGAGTGGAACTAACAAGAACTGTACCGGGGAAAGGATTGGGCCCAGACTAGGAAGGAGTCTAGTCTGTGAAAGAAGCTTATTGGAATGTCTCTGAGGGTGAGATTTTACCTGTAATCAGTTTCTTAATGTATTAGGCTTAGACTTGCGTGTTTTTGCTTTATTTTGCTTAGTGACTTAC
The DNA here is from genome assembly GCF_028017835.1 of Emys orbicularis. Classification (NCBI taxonomy): domain Eukaryota; kingdom Metazoa; phylum Chordata; order Testudines; family Emydidae; genus Emys; species Emys orbicularis. The sequence goes on from NC_088704.1 coordinate 17,030,660, forward strand.
TTTGTTCTATCTGTTATTACTTGAAACCACTTAAATCCTACTTTTTATTCTTAATAAAATCACTTTTGTTTATTAATGAATCCAGAGTAAGTGATTAATACCTTGGGGAGCAAACAGTTGTGCATCTCTCTCTATCAGTGTTATAGAGGGCAGACAATTTATGAGTTTACCCTGTATAAGCTTTATACAGAGTATAATGGATTTATTTGGGGTTTGGATCCCATTGGGAACTAGGTGTCTGGGTGCTGGAGATAGGTGACTTGCTGAGCAGTTTTTGGTTAAAGCCTGCAGCTTTGGGGGCATTGACCAGACCTGGGTCTGTGTTGCAGCAGGCTAGCATGTCTGGCTCAACAAGGCAGGGTTCTGGAGTCCCAACCTGGCAGTGGAAAACGGGCTCAGAGGTAACTTCAGCACATCAGGTGACAGTCCCCAGGGGGTCTCTGTGACCAAACCCATCACAAGATCAAAGCAAAGCTCCAGTTTGCCACCTATGGAAATGTCCCTGCTGGATGTCAGAAAGTATGTGGGTATTGGAGATGCACTTACAAGTGTTCTGGGCCTGTGAGTTTTCAACTTTATTCCCTCCAGACAGTCATGGGAGCAAATTCGGCCACACAAAGGAACCCAAAAGGGCATGAACTCAACCCCAGCAAATTCACTTTCAAATTCAAGCTAATGCCAGCGGGAAATGATTTGTGGTATCTACCCCTCTCTGCTTCCCAAAGCCAGTCTCTCTCTTCTCTGCATCTTCCTCTCTAAACTATAACCTCATACCAAGTGAGAGCTGTCACTGCTTTTGCAGCACATCACTTTCCATAATCTTCAGTGTGATCTGGCCTGCAATCAAACTGCTTATTAAATAAGGAAGGGTAATTGAGGGAGGCTCTATCATAAAATGCTCAAAGCCCATTCTTAGCTCAAGGTCAGTTTTATTGATTTTGTTGGTTTTTTTCCCCTGGAGAAAAGAAAATGAAAGTTATTTTCAGCCTCTCCGATATGTCAGAGCAATTCTAGGGCTGCTAGATAGGAACACAGCAGCAGCATTTTTGTGAGAGCCATAATTATCCAGGGCTGCTTTTAGGGAAATTAAAGCCCTTATTAAAGGGAGCCCTGAAACGGCTGAGATTATTACACCTGTGCAGAATTTAATAGCAGTGCGCAGACTTCTTGTGACTTTGGAGATGTCAGACATGTGTCACTTCTGAAGTGAGGCTGTGCTGAGCTGTCAGTCATCTGGAATCAAAATCCCAAGTGCTCCACTGTGCAGCAGAGGGCAGCTCAGCATTAAAAAGTCCTGAGCTGCCTCTGTCAAAGCCTTCAGGAATGCTCCCAAAGCCCAACCGCACTTAGGTAAATGTCAAAAAAGTCACCAGGGGAAATAAATGGCAGGTTGATGGCAGGTTTGGTAAAAGCAGCTAAGATCCCTTGGAAAGTACACTTATTCCTAAAAAAGTTTTTTTCATTTACAAAGAAAAACACTCCAGACTTGGCTACTTCTTCACACAGTACATAGGCAACCTGTGGAACTCACTGCTGTGGGGAGTCAGGGTCAGGATAAAAGGGCTGCAAGGCAGGAGGGGACTGGGACAGCTGCCAGGGGCAGAGGGATTGCAGAGTGAGAAGGTGAGACAAACAACACCCCAAAGAGGGAGAAGCTGGACGAGAGGCTGGGAAAGCCCACAGAGGAGAAGAGGCAGGAGGTAGCTCAAGGAGCAGCAAGGGACTGGCTCAGCCTGTTCCACACAAGGGTCCTGAGCTGGAACCCAGTGGAGTGGGTGGGGCTTTTGGAGAAGGTCTTAAACCCAGGAGACCTTGGGCTGATTAGCCCCACTAGAGCCACAGAACATCTGACTCCCCAGCATCCTGAAGGGGACAGAGACTACTGAGGACCAGGCCAGAATGGGGCATGGCGATATAAGGGGGACGGAGCCAGGGAAGTGTCACTCCCCATCTTTTCACAAAAGGGAGTTAACAAAGGCCGCCATATTACAGGGCCTCTAGGAGCTACTGTAATAGACATTAATAACAACAACATCCACAGGCCAGGGGAACCTTACCTATGCTCTGTGGGCCAAGGACACTAACCTCCATGGCTCAGTCCAGCACCTGGCACCAGCATGAAATTCACCTCGGAAAAGAAGAACAAAGAATATTAAAAGATCAACTTTCTCTGGCCCACTCCCTGATCTGATTTAGTTTCCTCTCCCTTCCTAATTTCATCTCCTCAGTAAAACCTGTTTAGCCAGCCAGTCCATGCCCCTCTTCTTGGAATGGCTGTTTTACCTTCATCTCCTCTCCCTGCTAGGCTCCTTTCCCGCTTCCTTCTTATCTCTAAGCTCTTTCCTCGGAGTTTCTGTCTCCTCACTGCTTTGTTGCAGTGCTGTTGGCCCTGAGAAATAAAGCACAAGGCTCTCTCCCTTTCATGTTTCATCCTTCAAGAGAGACAAGTCACCAGCAGTTTCGTGGCACTAAACTCATATGTTGGCTTCTTTAGGCAAAGACAGTTTTCAAGGGAACAATCTGAGAGCTCATGTCGCAGCAGCACTTGACCTCAACCTGCTTTCTTCCTCTTAAAGAGCTAGACCCATAGCCACTTTTCAGCCTTAATTGCTCCTCTAGAGCCCTAGAGGGAATGTGAGCATTTGCTAGTGGGGCAAGAAGCAGGGTGGTCCAGTGGCCAGAGAACAGGACATTGGGAGACCCTCCCAGCTATGTCGCTGATTCACTGTGATCTTGGGCAAGTCAACATTTTTATGCCGAAATTTCCCCCCATCTGTAAAACCAGGATAATGACAGTTACCCGGCTTTGTAAACAATCTGGGGAACTAGGGGTAGAAACACCCTTGATGAGTCCCAAACCCAAACCTCTCACACTGCTTGCAGCTGGTTTGGGTACTTTGCCTATTCGTTTATAATGTTCAAGCACCAGGATAATCCCCTGCAATAGCAGATCTCATCTGCAAAGAAGTCTCCGGGAGAGGGGAACACTGCAGGACAATCTTGAGCCTAAGTTCTATTAGGCGCACAGCTTTTTACAAAGAGGAGGCCTATTCAGAAGTAGGTAACTTTGTAATTTCCAACCATATGATCAATGATTGCAACACAAAACGTATCTAGCAAACGGTGCTACACTACGTGTTTTCCAATCAGGTTGCTACCTCATGTTGAGTTTGCAGTTAGGAATCCTCAATGTCTTTGCACCAGTAGCACCATTTGGAAGCCAGTTCCTGTTTGCGTGGTTCCATCTGCCAGCTCCTCCTCGAAGCTTTGGGGCTGTCACGGAACAATGCTCAAAGGGTCTGGTGAGCGCTAACATTATCCCTTTAAATAAAGGTGTCGGGAATCTGGGAATGACACCTGGCTTTGTGTGGGGGTGAACTTGATGTTCATGGAATTGAGGAGCTGATCGCATTAGCTAGGCCTAGGCATTGTGCAGGCAAATGCTGTCCAAGCTTCCCTTCCATATCAACGCACCTTACTCCTGGCCTATGACACCGCCTGATCTGTGATCACTAATGATCCAGAATTGGAGGGTGGTTCAGGGGTGGGGGAAACATCCACTGTGCGCTAGAGACTAAAACTCGGATGCTCACATATTTTCACTTGTAACCAAGTCAGGGACTGAGCCTGCGTTGCTAGATGTGAAAGGCTAGAGGAACTAACGCCAAGATCCTCAAAGGTTTTTAGGTACCTAACTCCCACTGAAATCAATGGGAGATAGACACCGTACTGTTACCTCAGTTCCCCTAAAAACCAACCCAGGGTCACACTTGTATTAGTTTTATTACGATGCCGCTGTTGGGTCAGATAGAAAAGAGATGGAGCTTATCCACACACGCACACATTCACTGCATTCATACCCTCATGCAGCCACACACTTACACAGGCAGAGAGTTACCGGAGACAGCATGGAAGCCGAGAAGCCAAAGCGTGGTAGATCTGGTATGTCCGCCTGCAGTCATAAATCCAGGCTGGTGAGCAGGTCAAGGAGCAGCAGCTTGTGTGCATGCCTTCTTCCTTTTTCTGGAACTAAGTGGCTCCTGTCATGTACACTGAGTTTTTCTTCTGTGTCCGTCACCAAGAAGCATTCCCAGACCAGTTTCTTTCATGCATACCAGGTTCTTCTTTTCTTTACAGCACCCCATGATTGCCTTCTCGGGGCAGATTACATCAGGCACACCTGGCTCCTGGCTCTTTTCTCCTTGCAGTTCCTCTCCGCTCAGTCCCACATACACTCCCTTATCTTCCCCACACACTCCCTTATTCACACTCTCTCTGATTGTGTGATGGGCAGGGCTGCCCAGAGGATTCAGGGGGGCTGGGGCAAAGCTGGGGAGCTGCGGCGCTTGTACTCACCTGGCGGCGGTCCGGGTCTTCGGCGGCATTTCGGCAGCGGGGGGCCCTTCAGTCGCTCCGCATCTTCAGCAGCACTGAAGGGCCCCCCACTGCCGAAATGCCGCCGAAGACCTGGACCGCTGCCGGGCCAGGGCTTGCGGGGCCCCTGTGGGGCCTCGGGCAAATTGCCCCACTTGCCCCCCGCCCCCCGGGCGGCCCCGGTGATGGGATATTACAAAGCTTGGAAGTTCATACAAGTGGTAACTGGAAAAGGTTACAGAGCTTGCAAAGGTTACAAAACGTAAAAGGCTATGTTAACAATAACTGAAGTTACAAAGTCTGCAAAAAGGTTGCAGAACTTAATGATACAAGTTACAGATCTTACAATCGCATTTGAGCGGAGGCTTTACATAACACGTACTACCTTCGATGAGCCGAACAACCTGAAACAAGTCTCCTTAAGCATTTCAATAACGGACAGTCCTGCTCCGCTCCACTCCCACATCCAGGACCTAACCAAGCCCAACTGCAGCTACATTCGCTGCTGCCACCACACAGAATAGAACCAGCTGACAGTCTAGGAAGTCGAGCTAATCCGTGCAATAGCATTTTAGCCGCATTTTGCTGCACCACATCAGCCGGACTCCAGGGCTGGTGATAGTAAGTGTATTAGCAGATTTAATCTTGTTGTCTGTGGAAACCAGCTTCTGTTCAGACACATTCACTTCCTTTCAGGCTCTCTGTGTACTTAACACATTTTAAAGCACAAGTAATCCACAAGCCTCTTTGTTGAGAAACTCAGAGGTCTCTGCCTCTCTAGCAGGGGAGACCCACCTTTGCCCAACAGGTAACCATGGGTGAAAATAAATCCTGCCTCCAATGAAGTAAATGGCAAAATTCCCATTGATTTCAATGGTGCCAGGATTTCACCCCATATCTTTAATATTCCAGAGACTACAGACCCTGGCTTGCAGTGGTCCAGCTTGATAGGATCAGAACCAGACAGAGCAACCTAGGGCAGGAATGAGCCCGGCTGTGTTTAAAGATGAAGGCAGTTGGCGGGGACTGCACTGAAAGACCCCACGGGCTCTATTTGGGCTGTACTTTGGCTGCCTCTGCTCCATGCAAGAGTGATGCAGATCATCCTTTAATCTGGGTTTGGGGCTCAGCCAACATATTTGTTTTCCTATTCTTCAAAAAGCAACGAAAAGTCCCATTGTGCAGGAACAGAGAAAAGATGGTGAATTTCAGTTAGTAATCAACAGCTAGAAGCTGATGTTTTCTCCCCCATCTGTTACACCACTGAAAACCCATTAAGATATTTTACACATTGCATAATTAATTCGTGGAACTCACTCTCACGAGATATTATTGAGGGTAAGAGTTTAGCAGCATTCAAAAAAGGATCAGCTTTTTATAGGTAATGAGAACATCCTCCGTTACATTAAATGGTACAAAAAGGTTATAAGGGCTCTAAACTCCCATGCTTCAGGTATAAACCAACCCCTAAATCACAAGGGTCAGGAAGGAAATTTCCTCTGTTGACAGATTACTCTATAATATTCCATCTTTTGAAGCAGCTGGCATTGGACCCAGTCAGAGAAACAGGATATCAGACTAGATGGATCATTGATCCAATAAGCCATGGCAATTCTAGATCCAAACATCTGTTATGAACTCTTACTAATGGGACAGTGGCAGTTTTATCCTGGCACCCAGTGACTTTTTTTTAATAGTATTTTAGTTTTTTGTCCAGCTGCTCAGACGCAGTAAAGTGTTAGCTCACCATAGTATGAATGATCCTCAAGCGGAGAAGTCCCTTCAGTCTTATCCATTACCGAACAGGCTTTGCATGCATTACCCAAAGTGCACTTGTACCTTCTCACGTGATGGTCCTCACTGGACTGCACTGCTCCTCATGGGGGTGGGGGTGGGGATTACACATGATGTCGAGTTTGCCATTGCTCAGTAACAGAGACCATGCAGAGAAGCTTGCAGCCTGATTTGCTAGCAGGGAAGCCTGATCTGTCCAGCTTTTTGTTCTTTGGTCTGCGGCACTGCAATCAAAGAGGAATTAGCCCAGAGTAGCTGGAGGAGATAAGGCGACATGAAGCTAGGAAAAAATGAACATGCCACCAAGCCACTTCTCTGTGTTTGTGTGTGTGTGTGCTGCTGATTTACCAGGCCAGAGCCCTTTGGGTGATGCATTTAATTAAATAACATTGAGACATCATATTTCAATGGACAACAGAGACTAGTGCAATTAAAGCCTGCAAGAAACAAAGACAAACAGGCTTTCAGTGGAAGTTGCCAGTCTTTGCTAAATCATGTATTTAAACTTTTCCTTTTGTAGGTAGCAAGCTCTCCAAGACAGTGGGTGTTGGAGTCTCACTCGCATACCCCTCACCATTGAAAACACCAGTACCCACCCTTATCCAGACTGGATAATAGCTTATTACATAAAGTAGCTCCATTTAAATCATTTTAGTATTGTGATCTGTATTACTGTAGTACCTGGAGGCCGCACTCGAGAACAGGGCCTGTACAGACACGACAAGTACGTCTACACAGCAGCTGGGAGCGTGTCTCCCAGCACCTGTAAGCAGAAACGCTAGTTCTGCTCGAGCTAGCAAACTACAAAAATAGTAGTGTGGCCATGACGGCGTGGGCAGCAGCTCGGGCTAGCCACCCGAGGACAGACCCGCCTAGGCGTGTGCTCGGGAGCCACCACCTGTGCGGCCGGTGCCACGCTGCTGTTTTTAGCATGCTAGCTCAAGCAGAGCTAGCACCTGTCGACCCGCCCTGGGACGCACGGTCCCAGCTGCAGCGTAGACAAACTCGTAGTAAGAGGCTGGAAGCAGAGTCACAGAGAGGAGACGTAACCTGCCCTGTTCACACAGCAGGTCCGGGACTAGAACCCTGAGTCGTTGGCCAGTGCCCTACCCACTACACCACACTGCCTCTCAGTGGGATGGCTCGAGAACAGAGGGACTGCTCAGCATGAGTAAAGGTGGCCAAATCAAGCCCTTTAGATAAGATGCTGCTGAATTCTATCCTTGTCTTTGCTAACGAGTTCTGTGTGTCTTTGGACAAGACCCTGTATCTCACTTCCCCCCTCCGGGAATAATTATCCAGACCAACCACCCCAAGGTGCAAGGCTTACTCTGCTCACGCATATGAAGTGCTTTGAGATCCTCAGTTGGAGGGTGCTATGAAAAGTGATTTGGTTTGAGAGAAGCATTATTGGAAAGTGGTAAAATCATATGAAGTTCCAGTTATTATAAATTATGTACAAACACTCCTGTAGTGCCATAAAAATTGGTGAAAAATTAAGCAATTGGTTCAAGCCAAAGTTTTAAGGAAGGCAAGGTGACATGGAATCACCATCGCATTTCACCATGTTCTTAAATGGGATGTTAGGAATGGTACATGAGTTGGAGGGCATGATCTAGAGTTAAGCTTATGCAGATGATAACTGGCAGACATGTTTGAAGGAACGATGATACTCTTTGCTATCTTGGAAAATTGGTGTGGTCGCCTTGGCCCTACAATAAATGCCAAGAAGAAGTGATCACATCTTAGAAAAGGAACAATAGATGAAGCGTTGAAATGCAGCAGCAGTGAAATCCTAGAACAAGTAAATCGTACGTGTACCTAGGAAGCTTGATCAGTGCCGACAGTTCCAACAAGGATGAGATTAAAGGAGATGGGCTTTAGGTACAAGCGATGCACAGAAGTTGATGTAATTATGGACTGGTAAAAATATTAAGTTTGGTACCAACGTGAAAATGTATCAAACCAGTGCATTAAGGGTATTACTCTACGGTCTGGAAGCAGCTGCATTAAATGAAACAGCTGTCAGAAAGCTGGAGGCAGTAGGGATGTGAGTTCTTCGGATGACGGCAGGTGTACAGTGGAATGATCTTCAGACAGATGAAGACGTGAGAAGGAGAATAGAATGTGAAGTCAGGGTACGGGATTGGCTGCAACTGAAAAGATAATGATAGTGGGGTCGCTGCAGAAGATAAACAGATGACAGATACCAAATAAAATAATCCAACTGCAACCAAGGTTAGTCAGACCTAGAGACCGACCACCAAGTAGCTGGCAGGACATAGTACACAGGAACATGACCAGACGGGGGTCAATGGAGGAAAAAGCCCTGGACAGGAATGGATGATGATGCTGTTCTGCTCCCCATGTCTGTAAAGATGCTTTGGGATGAGAAGGAGGAGGAAGGGGAAAAAAGCCCAACTCTGCTGGGCTGCTGTAAGCAGATTCTTGCCTCTTTCCTAGTAGACATTTCTACTTCAGTCACCGAGCTTTGGAAACCTGCCTGCATCTGCATGCAGGAAAATGAGCACATTCATCTTCATACTATCGGTAGGGAACACCAGCCCCATCATATGCAAACACATGAGCCTGCCAAGCAAATAAATGATACAAGCATCTCTTCTGGGGCAAGAGATAAGAGAAGTAATAGTGGGTTCGTTACCGTGTAGGTAGAGAAATACAACTCAGCGCAAGCACTATTAGCGACTAGATAAACTGCGCACACAGGGTTTGGATTGCCTGGTGAAATGGCATTGTGCCCTGCCACTATGGCAGCTCCACCATGATCAGCAGAGAAAAAGTAGGGTCCAGTGGTTACAGGGTCAGCTAAGGACTTGGGAGTCCTGGGTTTAATTCCCTGCACTGCCACAGCCTTCCCAGGTGACCTCAGGCAAGTCACTTAGGCTGAGATTTTTTGAAAGTATTTAGGCACCTAACTTCTATTGTTTTCAATGGGAGTAAGGCACCTAAGTCCCTTTAAAAAGCCGCTCTGGGCCTCAGTTCCAAGTCTGTTAAATGGGCATGATAGCACCGCCCTACCACACAGGGGTGTCATGTGGATAAATACAGTCAAGATTGTGAGGCACTCGGGGCCTGCGGTGCTGGGGGCCAGAGAAGTACCTATAATAGAAGGATCAAACCTCTCCATGTGGATCAAGTCCTAACTGGCTGCTATTACTTATCTGCTAAAGCATCTCAGGCCAGACTCCACACTGAAGTACACTCCACGGAGTGCTACTGGCTTCAGGATGCCTGGCTATGGAGAACCTGAGCCCTGTGCGTGTGAACTGGAGGAAGAATATTGTCTCGGCAGTAAACGTACCCATTGTCACAGGGCAGGGCAGAAAAAGTTCTCAGGAGGCTCAGATATGAATGCAAAATCAGTCGCTGGGTAGTCAAGCTTTAATCCAAACGGACACCAATTTATTAGAACCATCATGGTGGTAATGCCTAGTGGCCCTGACCGAGATTTGGGGCCCCATTGTGCTCGGCGCTGTATACACACACACATAGTAAGGACTGGTCCCTGTAATTAGATGCAGCAGACAAAGGGACTATCATCATCCCCATTTCTCAGATGGGGAACTGGGTCACTGAGGGATTAAGAGACATGCCCAAGGTAGGAGTCTGTGGCAGAACCAGAAACTGCATCAGATGTGACGAGGGCTCCAGGATGGGGCCAAGAAGGGTCTGGTACATCCCGCCACAGCAAGTCTGAGTTCAGTGCCTTAATTACAAGATCGTCCTTCCCTGATCTCGCAACCTCTAGCTGCCTTTCCTTCCATTCTATTTTACAATCAGGAAACAAACAAACAAATCAATAAGTAAAAGCCTACTGGAGTGTCTCTCTGTTTCCCCGGAGCTCCCTGACCTGGGGCCTGGTCAACCAAACCCCCTTCTCTCGACTCAAGGGCTGAATGAGTTAAAGAGGCCCAAAAAGAACAGGAGTACTTGTGGCACCTTAGAAACTAACAAATTGATTTGAGCATAAGCTTTCGTGGGTCCCTCTTTCATCCCCAGTGATAATCTCTCCAGGTCTGAGTTGAGACAGGCTCGGACATTGCAAGGGAAGCTTAAAAAAAACCCACCACCCTGAAAACAGTGCAAAGACTGGATCCGTTTTTCAACTTGGGTGGCCCTCAAAGAGAGAGTGCAAATAACACTGGGGGAAGGAGAGAAGATGCATCTGCTCAGAATTGGCCTATAACAGACCTTACTATAACTGCAGGACTTTTATACAGGAACACGACAAGGTAGCTGTTATCTACCATTCCCTTCCCCACCTCCACCTACCCCCTCTTCTTTCTACAACATTTTGGTGAAAAACAGCCTAGTGGTCTGCAACCCTGCAAGATTACTACTCCAGGTATCCATGGAAGCAAAGTAACAGCCTTCCCTTCACCTCACAGGGAAGCAAAGCAGGTTGAACTTTCCCTTTGATGCAACACAAAACCCAATGTAATTAAAAAAACAACAACAACCCACCTTAGCCTGAAGCTGAGGCCATCTCTGCCTGGGAGTTGAGATGATTCAAAGGCAAAGTCAGTCAGAAAAGTTCCGTTTGCTCACCTTTCCGCAAATACCATTTTTTCTCCCATTTAGCACAAGGGCACAGAGAAAATTTGCTTGCAAGCATAATTCAGCCGCATCCTATTTTAACAGCTGCACACGTGGCCTGCAGACTGCAGGGTATTTGTGTTGAAAATTAGCAGCTAAGCCCTGAGTCCAAACACCCCTTAGACTGCAGCATTTGGATTTTGAACACCCCAGTTGCTAAGGCAGAGACAACACAGCAGAAGCTATTTCCATTTTCCCTCCATAATATTAATATACAATGTAAATCAGCACAGCGCCATTGAAGTCCATGGAATGTGCAGAGATACACCAGCTGAGGATCTAGCCCCAGCTCTTTAGAATATCCTGAAATGGAACAGGATCAATCATACCCCTGCAGCATAAGCTGAGTATTTTGAAGAGACTGGCTAAGAATGCTTAATTTAATTGCCCCATTTTATACAATACAGTTTGTCTGGATCCAATTAATATCAAGGCACATATAAGTAACATCCCCATTATTGCTACACAGGAATTTCCTTATTCATGCTGTAGAAAAAAATCAAAATGATCAATTGCAAATGGGTTATTATTGAACATGTTGTTTTCTTGTTTTGCTTAAAATCATATGCAAAGGGAGAGAATTATCTCATTTTTCCTGCCCCAACGCTGCGATATATTGTCAAGATTTAATCCACTGAAAGCCAATGAGAAGCCATACGATATTGTTTTACACATCCCATCCATAATGCATAGAAATGAATGTAATACTGATAAGATAAACCTTCTGAGAGTTGCAGCAATTCCCGCAACAGGATTAATCCTTTGTAGTACATCTTGTTGCTCTTGTTTCTTACCCCTCCCGCCTAACATGCTGCAGAAATGCAATCCACAAAAGCAGATGTCATTGCTAGAGGGTATCTCTTTATAGGGGGGATAGTGGGGAAGATGTTGTAGCAAGTGCATTTTCCCTACCAGTATCTACCAATGCAGCTTATTTGAAAGTTAAATCTAGGAATTAACTGTTGCTGTTTCTGCTAGAGTAACTGAGATCAGGAGCTGGTTCTGTGAGTACATAGTTTAAAGTAATTTGTGGTTGTAGACGAGGCTTGGGTCTGGAGCTAAGAACGGCTCATTAAAAGGTTAGACTGGGATAGTTTCTATTTAAAAACAAAAGAGGTGTCTATCCTCACACTGATCATTTTGGCTCAGTGGGGCTTCTCACAGGGGAAAGATCAGCACTATCAGATCTGATTGAAGGGCTGGAGTCATTACCTGTATGCTGGATTTACCTATCTAGATAGCAAGCTCTTTGGGGCAGGGATTTTGTTTCTCCCCCTCAGTGTTTGGAAAGCGAGTAGGGGTACTACCACACTCTACATAAATAACAGTTCACTTCACCCACTGCAGAAATTCAGCCACCCTTGGAGTGGGACCTGCACTGGATGAACTACCAGACAGGGCTGTTTTGACCATGTTGTTATTAGTGGGGAAAGTGATTCTGTAGGGAATGTAGTGTGTTCAGAGTCTTTAGCGCATGTATTTAACTCCGCTATTAAAATACGGTAGATAGTGTGATCACCTCTTTACAAAGAAGCTCAAGGAGAAGATATGTGAAAAGAAACTGTGTAATGTTTGTCCCAAACTAGGGTTCATCAATGATGGATGATGAGAAATGAAAATAGTTAATTTTTAATGCTCATATTTTAAACGGCACATAAATCTGAATGGAACATTGAATGTCAAACCGAGTAAGACCTAAATGGATTGGGCCACAGCTTCAGCTGATGTCAATGAGCTTCCTTGATCTCAATGGAACGATGCCAATTTACATCAGCTGAGGATCTGGCCCATTATTTGGAAAATAAAACAGTTGTTAAAGCTGATTCTATTTATTAAAAGCAGGTTAGAAGTCAGATGGTCTGGATTCTAATCCAGGTTCTGCCAGAATAGTTCTGTGTGACCTTGGACAAGTCACTCAATAACCTTTCTGTGCCTCAGTTTCTTCATCTTTAAAATGGAAATAAAAATACTTACAACTGCTTGCAAATCACTTGAGATCCTCAAATGAAGCACCACTGCAATTCTATTATACTGGCCAGAAATCAAACCAAAAATATGCGTGTTGAAAATTCCAGCACAGCTGAGAACATACTTGCTGTACAGCTGAACCACCAGTGTTATTAATTTTTTTGAAAGGAAATATTTTTACAGTTAATTTGCTGAGAAACACAGACAACCAATGCAGCATTATAGGGCCCGATCCAAAGCCCAGCGAAGTCCATGGGTGACTTTCTATTGACCTCACTGGGTTTTGTTTCAGGTTCGTAGACATGTGGGACACTGAACAAGAACAAAGAAAAAGAAAAGGTGTACACAGAAAACCTGTTTGTTAGAGGGGGGAAAAAAATCTTTGTGCAGAAGTGTTATACTGGCAATGTTTTCCATAAGGCACGTGCTTAAAAATTCCATGTGTTTCTACCTGTATAACAAACGATGTTGCAATAATTTTACAGCAAGCAATATAACTAGGACAAGCCTTAGGTGGGTTTATCCACTATGTGAATCAGAAAGGACTTCTAACTCACCTGATCAAAAAAGGTATCAGTCAGAATCTATAACGTTTTTATTATGTTCTTTTAATTCATTAAGGTCAACTCCAAGGTGATACAAGGCTCATTAGTTATACATTTAACTTTCAAGTCTGGCAATTCATGGCAAGATGAAGGACAAGACAGCAACAGCAAATGACAGAAATTGATAGAAATGTACAATATTAGTTCCACTCTACTAATCCTGCCTAGAATTGGCCATAGGGTAGATGCATGCAAAGTCTTCAAAGGAAACTAGCCAAATTCACAGTGGGTTTAAATCCACTGAATTTCAATGAATTTACACAAAGGATGACATGACTCCACTAGGTACAACTTGTCTTAATATTCTTGAACTAATTTCAGATTATTTCACACATTATCTCTCTCTTGGGAAAAACGTGAATGAAATTGTCTGTCAGGGCTCATCCCCCGATTGCAATTATATTTTAAATACTGTCAGGTGGTTTTAAACCAAGGTTCATAGGCAAGAAACTCATGAAGGGAAGAAGTGTAATTTACAGCAAGCTTCTTGTGAGAAGGAAAACATGAAGAAATAATGAAAAAGAGAGGTATTTTTGTCTGACAAAATACAGATCTTCAGCTTCCTGACCACCCTTAAATTATTTCAGTCCTAAGGGAAATAAGTTTGCTTGCTGGATTAAACACACACGGGGGGGGGGGAGGAAGAGAAATGTAGTCTGTATTATGGCTGTGCTCATCTGATTAGTACAAATATTGTATTTTAACAGATTCTAGAGGGTTTCTACATATGCCATCTACTGTACTTACAAGTTTTAGGTCTTCCATACTACCTAAGAAATGCCCATTGGGCATTTACTGATTATAAACATATGTGTTTATTCAGACAAACACTTTAGTTTCATATGTGATCTATTAATAATACGCTGTTACATAAACCCTATTTTCCCCCTACCATTATTTTTTAATGTGACATAATGTTAGATTTTTGTTATACCAGTAAACTATGTGGAGACAATACTAAATAAAAACTAACACAGAAGCTCTAGGAAGGTAATTTACTCTATTTTAAATATATATTTAAAATTCAAGTAATATTCAGCTAGCCTAGGTTTATTTTCCTATTAAATAGACAAAACACTGTGGGAGGTACACATGTTCCAATAACATTTACAACAAGAACAGAAAAGCCAATATAAATGGGTCAAACTTTCAACACTAAGGCACAATATAATGAATACTAGAGTTTAGCTAAAATCCTAGTTTACTATAGCATCGAGTGACTGGATTACAGCTAGTGTTCCTATATTAAAAATACTCAGCTACTACATAACAGAATTCAGAGTTTAGGAGGTGTTACCTTAGTGGAACAAAGGTGTATTGCATTCGTAAAAGATGGGGTAGCAAAGACTAGTCATAGTAGTTATTATTGTGTATTTTTCACACCATTATAATTAAAGCTCAGTTCATGTTTCCATTATGAATCCCAGTCTTAAATTGGCCTTTTTTAAACTGCAGCAGGCAGAAACCCGAGACACATTGGCTAGATCCAATGTTTTTTCTAAAAACATTGTTACTTTTGAAAGGGCCTAGTGCTGTTAAAGCCAAGGACAAAACTCCTGTTGATTTCAATTGGGGCAGGCCTGGGCCCCTGAGTTGTTGAGCTGCTTACCATAAGGCTTGATCCAAAACCCACCGCTGTCAATGGGAGTTTTTCCACTCAGTTCAGTGGACTTTGCATCAGCCCCAGAGTTTAAACTGTATTGATCTACTCTCTTTGGCCAAGTTTCAGGATAGCATTCCAATTCAGGAAAGCAATTAAGCACATCTAAATCAATGGGATTTAAGCACATGCTTCAAGTTAAACATGTGTTTAAGTGCTTTTTTGATTTGAGGCCTCTAAAAATAAGTTAGTTTACTTTTCAAAACTGCAATTTTGCTGGCACTTCATGCAGATTCCTGATTTTTATTTTTAACTCACTGAGATATTTTAAGTTTGAAAACTGGGTATGGCTCAGGCAGAATAGCTGCTTTTTAATTTTTTTTTTTTTTTTTTTTTTTTTTACTAAAAATAGAAAACAAAATTCCAAACCTTTACATGATACACTTGGCAAATTTGCTATTAAAACAAAAAGATCTTGGTATTTTAACAACTAGTCTGCAAATAAAATGAAGGAAAACAACTTCACAAAAAAGATGGTACCTAACAAAATATGTGCTGAAGAACAGGCTTGTATTTCTGAATGCTTTAAATCAGCACTAATTAATATGCCTAATTTTGATCCTATTACTAACTAACTCTATTTTACTGTGAATTTTCCTATGTAACACGACTGCAAAACAATGCAACAATCCAGGTTATGGCACATAGTGTGAGGAATTGGGGCTTTCTTTGTCCCATCTCTTTTATCCTCTTGTGGAATGTTTAGTTCTAAAAATCATAATAAAATGCACACATCAACATTATCTCGAAGGTTGCTTATAACCCAATCTTTCAGGATTCCGTAACAATACGTACTTTTCTATTAGTAATGTCTGCATGACCATGCCCAACCACAATTACATACCTCACAAATATTTCACAGTATAAGTTCTTTATCACAGAACACTGATGTTCAGACACCTGAATGTGTGACTATTTCTCCCCTGCTTCTTTCTAAACACAGTTTTCCTTAGCTATTTAAAACTTCCCTTGGTCTAGTTAAGACTGGTCTATAGAAAGTCCTCTATGGAAAATAATACCGCATACAACTCTAAAGATCTTTGAGTCATACAATGGTACTGAGGTCCCTCAGGTTGCTGCAGATCTGCTCTGGGTGATGGCACTGGTTTCCTCTGGATTTAAGTTGTCCTTGTCACCGCTAACAGGAACAGAAAGGTTATAGGCTTTGGTAACCCTCAGGTGACGCTTTAATCAAAGTCTACCCCCTACAGCACTGTGATCAATATGCATTTTGGAGTTAGCTAGGAAGAGAAGTGTCCATCACTACCCTGGATGGAGAGGGATCCACCATGCCTGAGCTGGGTGGAGGGTTCCAGGCCCCTGGCTGGAGAGGGAGCTCCAGGCCCAGGCTCTAAGGGCGGTTCCACACCCCTGGTTGTAGAGGGCGCTCCAGCCCCCCGCTCTAGAGGCTGGTTCCAGGCCCCTGGCTGGAGAGGGAGCTCCAGGCCCGGGCTCTAGAGGCGGTTCCACCCCCTGGCTCTAGAGCTCCAGGGCAGATTCCAGGCCCCCACCTGCAGAGGGAGCTCCAGCCCCCGGCTCTAGAGGCTGGTTCCAGGCCCGAAGGAGCTCCAGGCCCAGGCTCTAGAGGCGGTTCCACATCCCTGGCTGCAGAGGGCGCTCCAGCCCCGGGCTCTAGAGGCTGGTTCCAGGCCCCTGGCTGGAGAGGGAGCTCCAGGCCCGGGCTCTAGGGGCGGTTCCACACCCCTGACTCTAGAGCAGATTCCAGGCCCCCGCCTGCAGAGGGCGCTCCAGCCCCAGGCTCTAGAGGCCGGTTCCATGCCCCCGCCTGCAGAGGGCGCTCCAGCCCCCAGCTCTAGAGGCAGGTTCCAGGCCCCTGGCTGCAGAGGGCGCTCCAGCCCCCAGCTCTAGAGGCAGGTTCCAGGCCCCTGGCTGCAGAGGGCGCTCCAGCCCCCAGCTCTAGAGGCCGGTTCCAGGCCCCCGCCTGCAGAAGGAGCTCCAGCCCCCGGCTCTAGAGGCTGGTTCCATGCCCCCGCCTGCAGAGGGCGCTCTAGGGCCGGTTCTGGAGCGGTCCCCCCCCGCCGGGGCGGGGCCCCTGCCCTACGTGCCCCTCTTGGGGGCGGCGGCCCGGCCGAAGGCCGGCGGCATGAGGTTCTCGGTGATGTAGGCCACCAGGAGGCAGATGATGACGAGCATGACGCAGATGGAGCCCCCCACGGCCGTCATGGCGATGACGATGTCCTGCATGCTGGCCGGCTCCACGCTGAACTCCACGCACTCGGCACGGGGCGCGCCCGGCCCGCCGGCCCGGTAGAGCGGCTGGAGGCACAGGCGGTAGCGCACGCTGCCGTGCGCGTCGGGCAGCAGGTAGTCCCGGCAGCTGGCCCCCAGCTGGACGCTGTCGCAGTGGAAGCGGGTGTAGGTGCCGTCCCAGGAGCAGTTGAGGGCGAAGCCCCGCAGGTCCCGCCCCGGCCCGCCGGGCGCCCCCCACTGCAGCAGGACGCTGCCGTTGCGCAGCACGTTGGCCACCAGGGCGCGGCCCGGCGAGCGGTGCGCCTTGCAGCTGGGCGGCGGGCACTGGAAGTCCCGGGCCGGGCTCCGGAAGCAGAGGCGGCCGCTGGCCTGGCCCTCGCTGAACACCTTGTACGGGCACCAGGGCGCCGCACCGGAGCTGTTGGCCGGCGGCGAGGCTCTCCGCCGGGGCAGGGCCGGCAGCGGGTCCCAGGCAGCGGCGGCGCTCCCGGCCAGCTCCCCGGAGCCCCTCATCAGCCTGCCCCAGACGTGCCCGGGGCGGCGCTGGCAGAGGCAGAACAGGGCGAGCGACTGCAGCAGCGTGCCCGGGCGGAGCATGCTGGCCGGGCCGGGGGGCGCCCGGGGCATGGAGCGGGGCCGGGCGGGGAGGGGTGGCACCGCAGCCCTAGCAGGCGGGCAGGGACAGCTCACTTCCTCCGGATCCGCGGGGACCAGGCATCCCAGCCAAGCCGGGCGGCCGGGAGCGTCATGCGCCGAGCCCAGACAGGAGCCTCCTCCTGGCGCGCCCGGTCTCCGCCAGCGCCGGCTAAGTTTGCCCCGGGAGTCCCCGGTGCAGGGAGCAGTCGCTGCCTCCTTCTTCCTCCCGGAGCTGAGCGGCGGCAGGCGCCTTTCAGACCCGCCAACTTCCAGCGAAAGGGTTGCGCCGCCCCCGGCTGCCAATGGAGAGCCGGCTCCTGCGTTAACTCTCGCTGGGCTGTGGAGCAGAAACCCGCCTGCCCTGCGCTTTGGCAGAGCGCAAATGGGGAGAGGATGGAGCCAGAAGCCGAAGGGAAAGCGGGTGATTAAACCAGAGCCCAGGCAACGAATAGCTCAGACCCTCCCTCGTCCTGCAGGCAGACACTGAACACTGTCAGGCTTTCAAGACGGGGGAAATAAGGCTCGCTCCTGCCCCCCCCCCAGCCCTCCAGCAACCCCCTCTCCCCCCAAAAGCACCCAATCCCACACCCTTTGAGGCCAATGGAAAGATTCCCCTTAACTTCAACTGGGTTTTAGATCAAACCCACGTGCATTTGGATTAGGGTTGCCAGTTTTGGTCAGACCTATTGCTGGACGTTTCATCACATGACATAAGCTTTAATTAAAGACTCCAGGACAATCCTAAAGGGTTGACACCCTGCATTTGGATCCTATCAACACCCACTGTACTTTATGGAGAGGGATGAAGTCAGGGGCCTCTACCCAAAAGTTCCATCTGTGTTTGACTTTTAAATTATCCATGCACCTGCGCAGTTCTGCCAACAGTAGCAATGAGAGGAGATTTGGACCAGTTTCCTTCCTGTAGATTCAGATCAAGGCTGGATGCCTTTTTAGACAATGTGCTTTAGTCAAACAAGTTACCAGGCCTGATAGAGGGTAACTGGGTGAAAGTCTCTGGCCTTGCTTAGGAATGAGGTTAGAATAGATGACCTAATGGTCCCATCTGGCCCTTAAAATCTACAGAGCAGTGACTGAAATGGGGAGTAATGGAATTCCGTTCCCTTTGGAACAAAGTATCACCATGGATCTGTTTTTCCCGCTTAGTTTTGCCCTCATCCCTTTGCTGCATGTTGTACAGCAGTGGTTCTCAAACTTTTGTACTGGTGACCCCTTACACATAGCAAGCCTCTCATTGCGACCCTTTATAAATTAAAAACACTTTTTTATATATTTACCACCACTATAAATGCTAGAGGCGAAGCAGGGTTTGGGGGGAAGGCTGGCAGCTCATGACCCCCCATGTAATAACCTCACAACCCCCTGAGGGGTCCCAACCCCTAGTTTGAGAATCCCTGTTGTACAGGGTAGGCCCAGTCCAGCTGGCACTTCCTGCCATGTAGCCCAGAGTAATCCCATGGATTGACAGCACTGTACTGGATGGGAAATGTTTCTTTGAGGGCCCTTTTCTAGGGAAAATTGTAGAAAGTTTCCCAGCACTGCTCAGACTCATGCAGCTCCACCAGCATTAGCAACATTGAGAGCTCTGGTGGAGACAGGTTGCAAGGCTGCCAGGTGTTTCTAACACTCCATCACCTAACCCTGCTTGGACCAGACTGATATTGACACAATGTTAAAACAGAAATGCTGTTGGAGGGCCACACAGTAAGTGGATAGCAGGAATAGAACTAGGGTGACCAGATGTCCCGATTTTATAGGGACAGTCCCGATATTTGGGGCTTTTTCTTATATAGGCTCCTATTACTCCCCACCCCGTCCTGATTTTTCACACTTACTATCTGGTTGCCCTAAATAGAACCCAGGTGTCCTGCCCCCCTGGACCAGGCTACGGCAAGGTGAGTGAGTGGTATCTTGGTCATGAAAGTGTTTTTGTCTTGATTTTCTTATAAACTAAAGGTTATGCTTTCAGGTTTAGAATTTCAATCTTATTAAGCATGGCCCTGGGGGCTAGGTAGGGTTTATTGGCCTTTCTGCAGAAGAATGGGGGGGGGGGGACGACTTGAGCATGACATACTGAGTCAGACACAGGCTGGGAGAAAGGCAGTCAGTGGCATGGCTTGGCTACACCCATCATAGCAATTAGAGAAGAAAAAGGACTCGTTAAGGCATTTAGTCCAGTCCCTTGGTAGCTCAGGATACATTTACGCTGCGATAAATGGCCGTGGTTGGCTCCCGTAGCTGGCTCGGGCTGGAGCTGGGTCCTGTCTACACTGCAATAAAATCTATGTGGCACCAAGCTTCAGAGTTCAGGTCAGTTGACTCAGGCTGGCAGGGTTAAAGGCTGCGGGGCTAAAAATTGCAGTGAAGATGCTGGAGCCTGGGTTCTCAGATGCTCCCCTCTCCTGGGGTCTCAGACCCCAGGCCCAAGCCGGAGCCCGAATGTCTACGCTGACATGTCATAGCCCTGAAGCCTGAGGCAGCTGACATGGGCTCTGAGACTCAGTGCTGTGGCACCTTAGAGACTAACAAATTTATTAGAGCATAAGCTTTCGTGGGCTACAACCCACTTCTTCGGATGCATATATATATATATATATATATATATATATATATATATATGCATATATATATTATATATCCGAAAGCTTATGCTCTAATAAATTTGTTAGTCTCTAAGGTGCCACAAGTACTCCTGTTCTTTTTGCGGATACAGACTAACACGGCTGCTACTCTGAAATCAGTGCTGTGGGTTTTTTACCAGTGTACACATACCCCCAGAGAGACTTGTAATCCGAAGCCACTTCCAGTCGCCAGAAGGACTCCTCATCCATTCACTCAGTCTCCTGGGGTCAGCCATTTCCTGCAATACAGAGGGAAAGTGAAGACAACCATTGGTAGGGACATAACACCAGGCACATTTGCTTGACCGCATAATGCTTTCAGAAAGCTCTTGAAAGATTTATGCTGGGAGTGTGTTCCTGCTGCTCTTGCCATTGTCAGAATGCGGAAGCAGGAGATTCCTGAATAAAGGATGATAAAAATACACATGTAACCTCAACTCTTTGAGGATCCTTTGCACAGTTAAAGTGGTGGAAGCTGCTCTAAATCTTGCCTAACCCCAGACCCCACCCAACGCTATCATTTGCTCTAATTGTTTTATAAACAACTGTATAAAGAGTCTTAAGAGGTTTTAAGCAGCAGAGAAGCCGGAAGTTACTATTGTACTTTCCCCTCCTCCACCAGTCAAGGGAGACTATAAATATTGCTGAAGGATAAGATGCTTCATTTTGTTATTGGTTTTTTACTGTGAAATACTTCCTGGTCCAACACTGGCCCGATCATTGCAAAATCTTGCAAGGAAGAATTTTCAAATTACGGTTTGTAGAAAAACTTTATTGTGATCAAGAATATGGTTAATGTTCCCTAATCAAGACTTGAATGTTTTCTTTAGTGGCATTAACTCATTCAGCCCATATCGCTTATAACAGTGACCATTCTCTGAGCCTATGGTATAAGCTGCATAATATTAAATATATAGTGCTGAGAATGTATGGTTTCCTCCTCTTCCTCCCATCCTACACCATTAGTGAATAATGATATGGTCCATATATGGAGATTTATATTACCTCTTTGTCTATTATTTCTGCTGCTTTTGATGCCAAGAATTAGGTTTTAAAAATAGCTACCATTTGGTGTCACAGATAATGTGTGTGCTGCCCCTGCTGGTATGCATATATTATGGTCAGCATCAATTACATCATCAGTAATGCTGCACACGCACATACACACAAGAGGAAACATAAAGGTGAAGTATTGGCTTCTGATTAATTAAGAACACAGAAGGGAGGGAAAAATCAATGTTTGTCAAATGCAAGGGGGGTGGGGATCAATGTTTGGCAAATGCAGGGGAAAATCAGCATGGGCTGAAGCAGATGAGACCAGAATGCAAACAGGAGAGCACAAAATGAGAATGAAAAGCCATTATAAGGAATGATGCATCTGAAGAAATGGGTTTTTTTTACCCACAAAAGCTTATGCCCAAATAAATCTGTTAGTCTTTAAGGTGCCACCGGACTCCTTGTTATTATAAGGAAGTGGTCCCTTTGAATGGGAAGAAAAGGGAATCTTAGCTGTGTTGTGCAGAATGACTGATATATGTGGTTGGGATGTTTGTGCTAACAGCAGAATGTGCAACAAATACTTAAGTGGAAATAACAATGTAATATGGAAAATGCAAGTAATGTGTCCGAATATAAACAATACAGGAGTGAGAAATCTGGATAGATGAGTTTTTATGCTTTTTCCATGAGGAACATTTACTAGCTTGTGAAAGTTTGATGTATAACAAAAGTTGAAGCACTGAAGTTTGATTGAATGTATTTTACTGCCTCAGAAAATGACTTGGCCTGAATTCAAGCAGTTAGTTGAATGCATTCAAAGCATAATTAACTCCTGTCTGAGATTTATTAAAATATAGCCTCATTTTAAATGTGTTGAGCATTTATATGACCAAATTGTCTACTGTTGAGCCAACTTCTCTGAGCGACTTACCTTTTTAATTGTTGTTTGCAGTGTTGTAGCCCTGTTGGTCCCAGGATAGCAGCGGGACAGGGTGGGTGAGGTAATATTTTATTGGACCAACTTCTGTTGGTGAAATGTACAAGCTTTCAAGCTACACAGAGCTATTCTGCAGGACTGGGGAAGGAAATCCGAGTGTAAGCGAAATACAAGGTGGGGCAGATTAAGCAGGCAGGGTTCACACATGTTGTAGGAGATCACTTCATTTTAAGTGAGCGCTGAACCATTTCACCAGGATGGGAATAGGGGGTGGTATGCTGCTAGAGGTGCCTCATCATCTCAGGTCAGAGGCTCGTTGAAGAAAATTTATTGGCATTAAGGACCTGATAACACTTTTCATAAAAGATGGGGGTGTCTGGCAGGTGCTCAGAGCCCATTCCACCTTCCATCCTGCCTCCCTGAAGTCTGTGCAACACTGCCGTCTGCTACTAAAACAGATTCCACTCTAAAGCCGGCTTCATTTTGGTGGTCGAGGGTGTGATCCTGTACCTGCCTCACAGGCGGCTTGTCAAGCGTAACTAAGGAATATTTGCAAAGTTTGCCATAGTTATGCCACTAGAGTCCCTGCGGTGTAGACATGGCCCTAGCCTGGGCCTTATTTTATGTCCCTGTTAAAACCTTTGGGGAGGGAAAATAAATCAAACCAGAGAAGTCC
Source organism: Emys orbicularis (assembly GCF_028017835.1). Classification (NCBI taxonomy): domain Eukaryota; kingdom Metazoa; phylum Chordata; order Testudines; family Emydidae; genus Emys; species Emys orbicularis. The sequence continues at coordinate 17,053,776 of NC_088704.1, forward strand.
TGTTAGTCTACTGCAGTAGAAGGGAGTGCCCTAGAATACCTCAGAGCAGGTGCCCAGATTTGCTACGGGTTTTGATTAACCACTCTATGGCCAATATTGTAATATTGCTTCCTTTGAGCCTAATTCAGCTACTCTACCTCATGCTGAATAGTACTTTAACTGCACAAAGAATCCCTTTGAAAGCACTCAGGGTACTCACTGAGTAAAATACTACTCTGTGTGAGTAAAGGGTTTCTGAAGGAGACCCTTGGCTGTAAGGTTGTTAGAAGTGTTAGTCAGTGAGGGAAGAGCCTTTGGAGACCCCTGAATACAGAATCGGCTCATAGTGAATTTGGAAAGAGGCGTGGGGAATGGTCTCCTGTTATTTAGAATTTCTTTATACCTATGCATGGTAGTTTCCCCTCTTAAATCCCAGAGCAGTGGTACTCTGCCAGCCAGTTCCGAAACTCAGAGCATTGTAGGTATATGAGGGTCTTCCAGCTGGGACAAATTTCCTTCCAGAACAATTATAACAACCTTTAATTATGCAACACCTCTGGCTGAGCATTCAATTGAACAAGTTGCTGTGAGTTCAAGTCCTCTTCAAGGGGACAACACACTGTGCTGTTGTGATCATCGGGCCTACAAATTGACCCTGTTTGGGAGCTCAACTGTGAAAAGTGAGTGAAAGTTCATAGTGTCACAATAACCTGTAACAACAAATGTTGAAGGAAAAAGGTGCAAAAGGTAGACAGACTAAATGAGTCATCAACAACAACAAAAGTCCTCCTGCTATAGCTCAAGGACTGTGTTAAGATCATGCCTGGTAAACAAGAAAAGCATAAAACTGGAAATCAGTGACCCAAAATTGGTGTGTAAGAAATTAAGCGGACAAAACAATGAGAGGACGGGCTATTCCACCCACCGCTCCCTTTTGACATCCTTCATCTAGGAGAGAAGTGGACACAGGTGCTGGTGGAATGAAAGATGAGAGAACAGGAAGGAGCGAACTTCACCATGGTGGCTGCTGCCCTCACCGCTTCCTGGGACCCATGCTTCCATTGGGCCTGCACTGTGCTGACCCTGAGACGCATCCTGGCCGGAGAGAGGAACCCAGATGACTTCATCACCTATGCTGGCTTTGGCTAAATCCCAGCCGCCCCCCGAGATGTGAACCTTTGTGGCCCTTTTCCCTTGTGTCTCTTGTTCCTTCCCTACCTTATTTATTGTCTACGTCTCTTTTTGCCTTCTGTCTAGTAAGAGGCTGACTGTATATTTTGCAACCCTGCTGTGAGTCTGTGACCAGAAAGAGGCAGCTAAAAGCCATGCCCTGCCTAGACAGCCCCATGGCAGGACAAATTTGCAGAGAGGCTAATAAGACCGTGTGCTGTGCCTGTGTTTTTCCAGCAGTGAGGTTGCAAGTGAAAGTCAATACCAGAGACAGAAGCTGCACTTAACACTCTGACCTCATCCCAACCCTGAAATGTGCTTGTTTACAAAAATCCAAGCTCCCTTTTGATCAAGTTTTGGAAGGGCCAGAAGGGAACAAAACAAAACAAAACAACAAAAATGTTTTGTTTCAGTCCCTGAGACACGTTTAATCAGCCAATCGGAGACTTTAAGATCAGGAAACATCTTATCCTACATCCAGAAAATGTGCATCCATTTGCATCTGTTGTCCTGAAACTGTTGCATTTGCTTGATGTGGTTAAAAGACATCTGTCACCTGCACATACACTGCAGAGCCCCTCACCTGGCATTCTGGTCAGGATGCATAATAATCCTTAGTATCTTGATAAACATGTGCCTGAAAGAACCGGACCAATGCCCTCTCCTGAGTTCTCTCCACCCCCAAGTGACTTGCCCACAGGACATCATGGGCTAACTTTAACTCTTGGTTCAGTACTGGTTGGGGACCAGGAGCTGGGTTTGGTGGGTTCCGGTTTGGGTGTCCCAGATCACCTTCACCAACAGGCCCCCTCAAGTTCAAAACGGGAGTATGGAGAGTTCTGAGTGGGCCATCCAGTATCCCATTCACACTAGCGAGTCAGCTATATATGGGACTGAACCCTGGATCCTCTCTGACTTTGGGTCAAAGGGCTAAGCCCAGCATATTTGGGGGGGAGGGATAGCTCAGTGGTTTGAGCATTGGCCTGCTAAACCCAGGGTTGTGAGTTCAATCCTTGAGGGGGCCATTTAGGGAACTGGGGTAAAAATCTCTCTGGGGATTGGTCCTGCTCTGAGGAGGGACTAGAACCTTCTGAGGTCCCTTCCAACCCTAATATTCTATGATATGATTCTATGCCTAGGCTAGGTTGGTTTGTCAGGAAAGGTTTTGAACCAAAGCTTTGGCTCAACGTTTATTCCCTTGACCCCTCAGTCATTTAAATGTACTTTCATGCTTGTCCCTAATCTGCCATAAACTTTCAGGCCATGCTGCCCGGGCAAACCCTTTGCTCCATCATCTGCTTTTAAGCAGCCTTTGAACAAGCTTTAGTGCTTATGCACACAGATGTATCCCCACCAGTTTGCTGCTTTTCCATTTTTTCTGTCCAGAGCAGAGTAAGGGGAGTAGAATACACCTCCTATTCCAGACCCCATTTTAGAGGGGACACTAGAGGAGGTATTTTAATGGGGGGCAGTTGGCTATAATCCAGACAATTAGGATCCAGGTCACCCAAGGATGACAAAATTAGCACAATGCTGTGTAGATTTTAGACCCACAGCTGGGTTTGCTAGACAGTCCACAGAGAGGAGCTACTTAGGTATCAGCAGAGACCAACATACAATGGCTGGATGTTAAATGCATTCTCTTAGCAGGGAGCCTTGCATTTAGGGCTGGAGTTGCTATATTCCTTCCAAGTCATAATTTCAAAGATTACTCCTTTCTGCTATGCAGGCAGGGAATTAGCCTCCTAATTTAGATAACCTCTGCTGAGGCTACATCTACACTACAGGGGGGGGTCGATTTAAGATACGCAAATTCAGCTACGCGAATAGCGTAGCTGAATTCGACGTATCAGATCCGACTTACCCTGTTGTGAGGACAGCGGCGAAATCGACTGCCGCGGCTCCCAGTCGACGGCGCTTACTCCCACCTCCGCTGGTGGAGTAAGCGCGTCGATTCGGGGATCGATTGTCGCGTCCTGACGAGACGCGATAAGTCAATCCCCAAGAGATCGATTTCTACCCGCCGATTCAGGCGGGTAGTGTAGACCTAGCCTGAGTCTCTCTAGATCAGCACACCGGTCTCATCACTACTAGGAGTTTATTTTCAGCGCTTAGCCCAGCCTGTCCCTACTCTCAGCATCTGGGAGCCACACGTGAAGAACAGGGAAAGGAATGGAGGAGGAGAAACAAAGTTCAGTAGGAAGCTACCTGCATTACTCATCTCACGATGCCGACTTGGGCACGCAGAGATGAAACAGTCATACCAGAGACCCTCCGAGTCACTGCTGATCTTATCTTGGTTTGTGGAACAATGACGTTTCTGGGGCCCAGCTGAGAATTAGGGATGTTTCTGACTGGGATGCAGCTGGGCAGATACGTTCTCCTCTGATGAATCTATTTATAGCAGGTGGTGGAGACAGAATCGTGTTGCTTCCTGCAGCAGGGTTTGGAGGAGGATAATGCAGAGCGTAGGCATACTATTAACTGTTTCATCCAAATCACTCTGGATGATGCCTGTTCCTTTGTAGTTTACACTGAACTCCCTAACGGATCACGGTGTGGCTTCCAGAGGGAGAACATAGCACCGGCAGCAGTGGAGCTTGGCTAATGTGCCTCCACCCTGACCTCCAGGGAGAACCTGGCGTAAGAGGCTGTCTTACTAGAGGCAAGGGATTTGCCATTCTGACCCTGGCCTCTTTGCTGAGGCGGGCAGCTAAGGTACCAGTTAGTGCCTGTTGCAATGTGGACAACTGTCCACTAGGCCGCAGCTAAAAACCTTCATACGTCATTTTGTCTCTCCAAAATATTTGTACGGGTTGCCCAACTAAGTTCTGAAGCATCAGCTCCCCACTGTATTGAAAACAGCGGGGTAGATGGATGAGTTGCTTGAGTTGTACAATGCAGAGAGATTGGGGAGCAAGGCTCATTAACTTGGGTTTTGTGGAATTGCTCTAAATTAGGCACAGAAATCAGAAAAAAAAAAAAAACCCCACAACCCACCAAACCCCCAAACCCCAGGGCCCACTTAAAGCTTCACTTATGTGGGCAAGTGAACAGCACCTGGCTGTAGGTCTCTGGACCAAGGCTGGGAAAGGGGAAGTACTCCAGTTAGGAGTGGTGTGTGGCGAGGAGAGGGGAGCAGCTCCGTGATGTGCGGAGATATTAACACAGGCCCAGCACGCACGCTAACCAGTCCCCCTTTCCATTCCCATGGAGCATGCCCCTGGCCGGCAGTGAGGTGTCTGCTGAGAACGGCTTCGGGATGTCTGGAGGTGGCACATCATCTTCCCGTGAACTGCAGGCTGTTTTTCATTCGACTAAGGAATAGCAGCTATTTTGACAGACAGAAAAATCAGGGAATAGGATTTCTTAAAGCCATGTTAAGCTCAAATTCTGCTCTCACACCTATGCAACTACACTGCAATTAGTGGGGGTGCGCGAGCTTAACAGAACACAATTTAGCCCCTCACTGGGGTAGAGAATTGGGTGGGAGGGGATACAATGGCCACCATCTTGGCTGACACACGGGACTGAACTGGGCCCCTCCAAAGCTAAAAGCATGAGCTGAAGAGGCAGGGTGTCTTCGCTGGTGGCTGTAACCACTCACATCCTCTGTGGGTTGGCACAGGGGGGGCTCTGGGATGTTTGTGTGCTTGTGCTTTCAGAACATCCCCACCGTCTCCAGGAAGTTCTGAATAGCACTGACAGAACTGTGCTGGTCCCAAGTGTCCACGGATTGGTAGAGCTTGCTCTAATAATAAATCCAAGATCAATGTCAGGGGCTCACAGTAAGCGAATGCCTGGTAACAAATTCAAAAGTAGGCACCTGGGGAGTGATTGGTCCGTATCTCCCTGAGAACACACTCCCGCGTGGACTTCGTGTGAAGGCCAAGACTATAACAGGGTTCAAAAAGGACCTATCCTCCATGAACTTACCTAATTCTATCAATTACTATTAGCCAGGATGGGCAGGGATGCACACCCATGCTCTGAAGTGTCTCTAGACTCTGTTTTCCAGAAGCTGGGAATGGGCAACGGGATGGATCACTGGATGATTACCTGTTCCGTTCATTCCCTCTGGGGCACCTGGCACTGGCCACAGTCAGATGACAGGATACCGTTGGCTAGATCGACTATTGGTCTGACCCAGTCTGGCCGTTCTTATGTACATCTGCTCCCTAACATGTTGTTTTGAAACACACCTTCCTATAATATTGCCGAGGACCAGTAGCAATGTTAATGAAATACTTCGGTGAGGACGGTACAGTAGAGGGGGAAAGATGATGGTACAATCACCAGGGAGGTTAGCATTGTTTGCTGTAGTGAAACTGCTGGCTTTTTTCACCTCCCCTCCATGGTCCCTTCCAAACCATGCACAAGAGCGTTCAAACTAGCCAAAAATGTCAGATAGGGGTTTGCTGCAAAAGTGCCTCCTACTCAGACACTGCCCCGACCCCAGATGACTCTCCACTCAGTAAGACTCACCACTGCTCCTTCGTCACAGCTGCTGCCTCCCACAAGCATTCCATCGGGACCAGTGGAACAGCAGGTTGTACGGGTCTAGCCACGGATCCATAGGAAGAACCCAGCTACTGGTAACGTTGGCAGCTGCTAAGTGGTAAAATGATTGCTGCCTCTATCCTTTGCCAGAGATTTATCAATGATACATTCAACTCAGCTGACCATTCTGGTCAGGAGACAGATGAATGAATCCACGCTGGGTGTCTATTTTGGTATAACCCTCCCCCACTCCTAACCACCCACCCCCAGTCCCCAGGAGGGTCAGGCTCCCATCAAGCCACCAGAAGTGACCCAAAAATTTACCAAGTTGAGATATTTGCCCCTTGCGCCCAAAGTTCTGTTTTAGTTTCCACTCCCACTGCCCCCGCTCTGGGCTCCGGCTGGTCAGTTGCTGATGGACCCCAAGTGTTTAAACGACCAAGACGCTCATTTTTTCCTAGCAACACCATTTCCAGGTGGGGTTTGCAGCAGGAGGCACGATCCAAGATAGCAAACAGACATCGTTTTAAAGAAGCACCATTAACCAAAGGGTTTATAAAGAGATTCCTTTGTATTGGAGATCAGTCAAGTGAGTCCAGCAGCAGCCTGGGCCCGTGCAACCACTGGTGTCTCGTAGTTCAGCAAACATCTGCCTCTCCCATGCCCCAAGCAGTAAAAAAATGAAAAAAACAAAACAAAAAAAACCTTCATCTGAAACGGGAGTGGGGAATAATAAAAGGGGGGGGGAAATCAATAAGCACCCCCGAGAGAAGCAGCAGGATGTGGCCACGCCAGGGGTCAGAGAGCACTTCTGCTTTCTCCGCCAGTGGGCAGCGTGGCCAAGATTGCACCGGGCACACACACACAATGTGCATTTGGAAGCGGCCTGCTTGTGGGCTGGCCACACGTTCCTCCGGCCCTGCCTTCGGAAGTTCATCCCGGATCCATGTCTCTCGAGGAGATTCCTGCAACTCCTCCCTCCTGCTCCCATAACACGCCATTCTCCTCCCAGGCGCTCTGAGCCGATGGCACCCTCAGTAGTAATCGTCCTTCTTGCTCTCAGCTCCTGGGACGCCCCCACGGTCCTTGTGCTCCTGCACTAGCTCCAGGTCGTCGTTATCGTCCACCTCCCCTCCATGATCCTCCTATTTGCAGGAAGAAAGGAGAGGCGGGGAAATCAACACTGAACAGAAAGCAAGAGCCCAACCCAGTCAGCCAAGTGGTCACCCGCATTCATGGTTTCGCCACCAGTTAACGTGGGCTGGGATCCAGGAGATCTGGGTTTGATTCCTAACCCTGCCACAGCCTTCCCTGGTGACCTTGGGTAAGTCACTGAAAGTCTCTCCCCCACCTGTTACATGAGGATGACCATCCTTCCTCCCTCTCACCCTGTGTCTTGCCTCATCGGTTTAGATGTCAGCTCTCTGGGGCAAGGACCATCTCTTAGGCCTAGGTTACACTAGAAAACTAGGTTGGTTTAACTATATTGGTCAGGGGTGTGAAAAATCTACCCCCCTGAGTGGCGTTGTTAAGCCAACCTAAGTCCCCGTGTAGACAGCGCTATCGCCTCGCGGGGAGGTGGATTTCCTACTCCCATGGGAGAAACCCTCCCACCGGCGTAGGTAGGGTCCACACTGAAGCACTAGAACCGTGAAGCTGCACAACTGCAGTGTTTTAAGTGGAGGCAAGCCCTTACTGTGCGTTGCACAGTGCCAAGCTCACCGGGGGGCCGGTCCCAGGGGACAATACTTTGGACTCTGGGGAGTGCCAGGGGTGCTAACTGTAATTCAACCCAGGATTTAACTGCGTGAACCCTGCAGGTGCGAACTGACCAAAGTCCTCCTATTTTTCAAGGACTACTTGAGTATGATCTCAGTTCCTATAGACAGTGCATACAAGAACATATACTTGGGATTCAGGGAAAGGGTGGGAGGGGATAGTGTGATTTACAGTTAATTGGCCAATTAACACCCTGACGTTCCCTGGGTTCTGATGCACTTAGTTGGCATCTTTAGGCATGGATACCCAACCACCTACAGCTTGCAAGCAAATGGGGGTAGCTGTAAGTGGTACCTGGCCTGTGCCGTACTACTCAGAGATCGGTGCTCAAGATTCAGCACAAACAGGGTGCTTACATGCAGCCGTGCAACGGCTCATTACGCTTGTGGGCCCGGACTGGTACTGAACAGGAAGCAGGCTAGGGAGAGACAGGCACAGCTTGGGCCCATCTGAACAAGACGCCAAATCTGGCACTGACGTAGCACTTAAAAGCCTTGTGCTGAAGCCTGAGGCGCTTTGCTTCCTGCGCCATGGACAGCCCACCACCCCACCACTAGCAGCACACACACAGGGGACAAGCAAGATGGGCTTTCTCCCCCCGGAAGGCTTCTGACCAGCAGGGACACTTTGGGGCACAGAAAGGGGAGGCGGCTCCAAGGTAGATTTTTATTACCAATGACGCTCGCCAGCAGCCTGGTCTCTCTCTCCTCGTCGGTTTCTAGGAGACAGGCTGCTGCGGGCTCGGCTGTCGCCTGCTTCCTACCCCCTTCCAGCTTCACTGAATCAGCCAGGCCTAGAGCTGTGCTCTCTGACCCAGTTTCTAACAAGCACATCTAGCCGTTAAAATAGCAGAAGAGTCAAAAAGTGCTTCCAGGCCTCTCTCAAATCTCAGATCCCTGCCCGCACGGGCCAGACAGCACGGGGCCACTTGAATCGGGTACAAAGCACGGCTCAGGCTTTGGAAAGATTCCACTCCGGATCTGCTGCCTAGAGGCTATTGGGACTGATTTCCTAGAAACACATTAGCTCAGGTGTTTGCAAACCTCTGTTTGGGGCCAACGTCTAAACAGAGATTGTCTTGGGGACTCTTCCCCTCCCATTTCCTGACTCCACCCCACCCCCACGGTCTCCCATCTGCCATCACATAACATCCGTGTGACAACTACAGCACTTAACATGGAAAAACAACACTCGGCTGTACTTTAGCACACTGTAATGCAATTCAGTGGCTGGAATCAAAGAAAAGGAGCCAGCATCATGAGGTCTCCAACAACCACCAGCTCCATGCGGTTTGGGAAGCGCTGCTTTAGAGTGAATGCCAGGGCTCCATCCCCACCCAACACGGAGCTGGCGCGCCATTGCAGAGCTGCCCTGCATGGTACTACAGGAAACCTCCAGTGCAGAATACAGAGATTGCGAGGGCTAGATCTCGCTACAAAGGGAGGAAGTCCCTGACGATGGTGAATGAATAGCCAGATTTTTAAGGGGGGGGTGGGGGGCAGGAGGAGTCCCATGAGGAACCCAAATGACCCCAAGAGAGAGGCAGGGTATGTCACACCCCGTGTTTCGTCATGCCCCTTCCTTTGCCAGCAACCACCCTTCCCGCAGGGAGGAACAGCAAAACTCATGTCCTATATTGTGCAGGACTGCTGCCTTCCTCCCTTGAAACTTCAGGCTGAGCCCACAGATTTATCACCAGTCAATCAATCAAGCAAACAAATGCCACACACGTGATCTCTGATACAGAGGGAAATGGCTTAACACCCCCAGAGACAGCCTCCTCTCACGTAACACTGTCATTTGACATTAGGAAATAATGCCCCTCCTGAGCCAAGGAAGCCCACCCCTGCATCTGGCAAGAGGGGCCTAGTGTTCGGAGCACTGGACTGGGAATCAGCAGATCTGAGTTCTATTCCTGGCTCGGCCCCTGGCCTGCTGGGTGACACGTTGCCTCTCCGTGCCTCAATTTCCCCATCTGTAAAATGGGAATAATGATACCTCACTTGTAAAGTGCTTTGAGATTTATGGATGAAAAGAGCTCGACATTAACAACTATTTACTCTTCTTACGTGCCATGAGAGAACATTCAATGGGCTCAGTGGAGATGGTGGGCTGAGGGCTCCCCTCTGACCCAGTGTCAGGGCCAGAGTACTGGAGCTACAGCTAAGGGCTGATCTTGCAGTATGCATGGTGTTACGCACAAGCCGTCCCAAGCTTTTACAAGGTTTGTGGTGGGGATCTGGCTGTCGACTGCAAGCCCCAAAGAGCTGTTTATTCAGCTTGCGCTTCAGGCCATCCCTGGGCAAGCTCTTAAGTAAAAACAGGGGAGCAAGTGGACCCCCATCAGCCAAAGGGCAGTGGTAAAAGAGAGGCAGGAGATGGGGGGTCAGAATGCGGCACTGGAACAGATAGCTAACTGAAGCTTCCCCTAGCCAGAGACAGGGCGGGAAGGGGACACTGCATTGGTTTAGCTGGCACTAAGGAGAACAGCACTGCCAACCCTAAATGATCAAAAACCATCAGGTGGGGCCCCAAAATCATGAGACTGGCTTAAAAAAAAATCATGAGATTAAAAATACATAAGCGTGAGGTCTTTTTCTTTGCCTTTGGAGCATTTAGGGTTCACGTTTTCCAGCTGCTCTCCTCTTATCATGGTTATTTACTCCATGACAGAGGTCGCACTGCAGAGCTGGGGTCAACGCTCCTCCATGTGCCACCATCAAACCCAGCCAAGACTGGCAGATTGTGGGGGCCTGCTCCAGTATCCACTGAAGTCAAGGGCGTTATTTCACTGGGATCAGCCGGCCCGATCTGCGGACGGCTCAGCACCCACAGCTCCCACTGAGGTTCAGGGGGGCCTCTGAAAATCTGGCCCCTTTCTGCCATTGCAGAAGGTCATTCATTTTCCATAAATGTGAGCCAGGAAACCTCAGAATCCCCGCCAGCAAGGACACATCCAGCTTCCACAGATGGCTGCTTCTCAGGCACAGCGTGGAGCAGGTGAGGAGAGCTGGGCATTATCTAGAAATTGCTCATTAACCCCCATGCAAGTCTTCCTCCCGCCTCGCATTTGCACCTCAGAATTAGAGATTCCTCTTTTCATGGTTTTGAAGTGGAAATTACATTTAAATGTTACAAATCAGATGGCAGTAAAAATTCAAGAGGACTCCACAGGCGGCAACAAAGGGCATCTCCCTGTCTCTTCGCAATCAAAGACCTCAGGGAGGCTATGTCCATGGCAAAATTAGCTTGCCAGGGTGCTGCGATTTAGATACTGAATTCATTTTGGGGGACGAAAACTTAGATCTTGATAAAACAGCTCCCCATACACATACATACACACACAACTCCCCGTTTAAATGGGAAATCATTCCCGCAATTGTTTCTCTTTTGAAGTTAAATGGAAATGGTTCAATTGAAAGCTCTGCCAGCATGGCTGCAATGATCAGGTTATTCTAGTGCATAGCGCCAGGCAGCGAAAGTGACTCAACATGGCTACAATCAGAAATGAAACTGACATGGCTGCGGTCACTGCTTAAACCAGGGGTTCTCAAAAAGGGGGTCGAGACCCTTCAAGGGGTCGCGAGGTTATTACAAGGGGGGTCGTGAGCTACCAGCCTCCACCCCAAACCCCGCTTCACCTCCAGCATTTATAATGGTATTAAATATAGAAAAAAGTGTTTTTAATTTATAAGGGGGAGGGGGGGGTGTCACACTCAGACTTGCTATGTGAGAGGGGTCACCTGTACAAACATTTGAGAACTGGCCTAAGCTAAGGGCAGGGCAAATAAACCACCAAAAATAAAACTCGCCTGTAGTGTTGACAATTTCTGACAATGCCCCAGCTCCCAGAGTCCTGTGATTAGGTGTGAACCTCAGCTTTAATTTAAAAAAAAAAAAAAAAAAAAAAAAAGTTTCTAGCCCTCCTGGCTGTGGAGAAAATTTTGAAAATGTGACCCCTTAAAAGGTCCATAACCAGAAGATAAATATTATATATTATTATTACCACAGGAAGAACCACCAAAAACTGTTATTTTAAAAAGCCTCTGGCATGAAAATAATCTCTCATTGTTCTATTCCTGGCTCTGAGATGATGTAGCCCAGTGATAGAGGTGATAGAAACCAGCCAGCGTTTAAATTGGGGCGTGGGGGGCGTGGGGAAGAGGGAGAAGAGGGGCAGCAAAGGGTCGCAGACCTGGCAAAAAACAATTTACATTGAGCTTGGTTGCTGAAGGGTGAACTTTAAGCATGGTCTTACCAAATCTGCTTCTTCCAGATGATGACAAACATCACCACTACCACTACATTTTTCAGACCACGTTAAGCCCTGACAACGCACCATAAAACCCTTGGCCTAAATTGTCCAGAAATGAGTCGAGACTGAGACTGCCTAACTTCAGACACCTTAAAGGGTCCCCATTTTCACAGGGCGGGGACTCAGCACAGGCTGAAAATCAGGCCCCCTCTTTTACAGCTGTCTCAAGTTGGGCACCCGAGATCACACGTCACTTTTGAAAACGCAGGCAAGTAAAGAAGAGAGGCTACCCCGGTTGTAGGATGGTTCTCTCAGAAATCTGCAGCTTTGTTTTGTTCACACAAGTGAACTATGTGCTTACGCCCCATTGACTTGTGTACATGCTTGTGGCTTTTGCTGAATCAGGGCCTTCGTGGCCCGAGGCGTGAAATCCAATCACCCACCTCTCTCAGCTTGCATAGCAACAAGCCATTTTTAACCACTGATCATGCATTTATATCAGTGATGTTGCAGCTTTCCCTTCCGTGTCAGCATCCCCAGAAGGCGCCTTGGGATCCCTGGCCCTGGCTGCAGCAGAGTTAACAAGAAGTAGCTGAAGATAGGTAATCGCTCTGCTTTGAAAGCAGGCAGAAGCCCAGAGGGGACGGTTTCTGTTGGAGGCACTTATCTCTCGTCCATTATTAATAAACAGACGCCACAGCAAAATGCAACCGGCAGAGACGCACCGAGGAGATTGGGGGCGGGGGGGTTCCAACTCTGCTCCTCAAATTAGACAATTTAAACCAAAAGCGGCGTCTCGGCCGTGCTCAGTGACCTGCTAGGGGGCAGGATTCAGCTCGCTGTGGAGATCAAACTACCAGGGAAAGAGGGGAGGTGACAAGGGCCGAGCTTGAGATTTCGATGAACTCTCTCCTCTCGCCCCCACCGCATTGTTGCAGCCAGAGCTTTTGGACCCCACTCCTGCATGGGGCTCCGTGCCGGTGGGTGCAGAGCTCTTAGCAGGATCGGGGCTTGGTTTGATCAGGGTGGGGGACGGAAGGGAAGCCCCTGAACAGCATGAGGGTGCTTTGCAATGGCTTGTGTACGTCATTACTGACGTGGGGGGAGGGGATGAGGGTTAACAACATTAAAAGCCTTGTTCATCCTATTCATCATCCAGGGCCTGATTTGCACAGGTGCTGAGCACCAGCGAGTCTAACTGAAGAGAAGGGACAGCTTGGGAGGTACTGAACACCATTGAAAAGAAGGCCCTGTGTGCGCATGACGCTACTACCCGAGGGCCCCCATTGGGATCGGGGCCCATTCTGTTAGGTGCGGCACAACCGCATCGGAGAATAATGCCACCTAGCTCCTCTACAGCGCTTTTCATCAGTATCATGATGCTCATTTTATACATGGGGAAACTGAGGCACAGAGCAGGGAGGGACTTTCCCAAGGTCACCCAGCAGGGCCAGGAATAGAACGCAGCTGTCCTGAATCTCAGTCCAGTGCGCCGACCATTACACCGCAGAACGGCACAGTCTCTGTCCCGAAGAGCCTGACCCCTATTCCTAGGGCGCTGGGAGCTTTCCCCTAACAGCTGTCCCAACGCACAGGTCTGCCCAACCTCTGCACCAGGCTCAGCTCCTGGTCTCAAACACACCCGCAGCCGCACGACCGCACAGGAAAAGAAGAGGAACCTCAGTGTCGTACAATTTCTTGCTCCTGATCTTCTTGGTAGTCATCCATTGGCTCTTCCCTGGCTTTGTCTGGCCCAGCGGCACCCTGGAAACACAGGAGGGCAGACATTGGTAGGTCGGCCTGCTTTAAAGCTCCCAGAAGCACACACACACACCCCCAACCCCAATCCTGACAGAGCAGCAAAGCAGCTTTGGAGACCCAGACTTTCATGTATTAGAGCCCCAGGTCTGGAGGCTGCTGAATCAAGACCCTGGAACATCAGAGGTGACCCCATCTCTGTTGGGTGCTTGTCCCCAATCAACGCTTCTGTCCCCTTTATCCCGCAGGCAGCCGGGGGGGGTGGATGGAAGCAGCCAAGTCATTTCCCAGCAGCCACACGCCTTCGCGTCGGCCTGTGCATGGGAGCACTCTCACGGTAGGGATCAGCGCTGTGTCAGAGCTCTGCACAGAGCCCTGGTGTGCAAGCGGCCACCCTGGGTTGAACAGTCCCTACAGACAGTGGGGAAGCACCTGTTAGAGAGAGAGAGAGAGAGAGAGAGAGAGAGAACAAGCTAGTTGGCAGAGCTGGGCAGCAATCGTACGGCTGAGCTAGCATCCAAGCGCCAGGGGAGAGCCGTGCTGGGCTCTAGGAGACAGCAGGGAGAACGGTGTCCCCGCTCCTCCACCCCACTGCAGCTGCCCAAGTCACATTAGCAAAGCACAGCCGAGCGCAGACCTTCCAGCCAGAAGCCAGCAGCGAAGACCATTCCTTCTATTTGCTGCCCATTCAAATGAGAGATGGCAGTCTGAGAAAACGAATCGCAATTCAGCCTTCCTAGTGCACGGAGGGCTGCAGAGCGCCCCCGCGCCCGGGGAAGCCGCCGGGCTGAGCAGCTCGCACCGAGAACGTCTCCGGACAGGAGACAGGAGCGCAAGGGGGAGTCATGATCGAGCACTCTCTCCACCCACGTGCAGGGCCACAGCCTCAGCTGGGGTCAATCAATGCAGCTTCTCCGACTCCAGGTAAGCGCCGGTGATTCGCACCAGCTGAGGATCTGGCCCATAGCTGCTGCCTGTTTGCAGGCTAGCAGGGAAGGAGCCCAGGCTGCTGCAGGGCACCATGGCTGAGCCTGTTAAAACAGGGCGTGGCCATGAGAGAAAGGGTCCGTGGAGGGGGAAAGTCACTGGATCATTCTCCTCTCAATAGCAATGGCTGAGGGCTCTCTGCTCACTGGGGAATATTCATATTCCCTGGAGTCATGGGTTCAAATCCTGGCTGAATCAGTTCAGCTGTTCATCATTCAGAGAGGCTGGGAGCTAAGACACTCAGGTTCTAGGCCCAGCTCCTCCACTGAGTCAGAGGTCGGCACTAGTGGCACTGGCTCAGGAGAGCACCAGGACTGGTATCGGGCAGGGGCAGATTGCGCGGCTTCTGCCCCGCCTGAGCCTGACTCAGCCCACCGCAGCCTGCCCAGCTGCAGAGTTAGAGACGAACACAGCTGGATCTGAGGGGGATTTTCTTGGAGCCTCTTGCTGGCGAGCATGAAATATTAATGCTTTCGATAATTTACACCTCCCGGAGAGAAGGACTCAGACATGCTGATACAGCTTCTGATTAACAGACCTTCACTCAGGGCAACGATTCAGCACCTCCTCATTCACCCGACGGGCTGAGCTGGGAGCAGGCCATCTGCTCCTGCCCAGAGCTGCACCGACACATGCCGCCCTCCGGACCCCACCAATGGGACCCAAACGGACTACCCTTCCTAATACCCTCCCCATTGGGCCCACCAGGGAGCGAATTACAGCCTAAGGGAGCAGTGCTCCGACACCAAACCCAGCTGACCGCCCCGGTCAGCAAAGCAAGCCGGCGGAACAGAAGCCAGGCATTGTGCTAAGGTTTGTAGCGTTCACATGGTGGGAAGGAGCAGGCTGAGCAGGGAGTTCCAGTAAGAGAGAGAAAGGAAAGCAAACAAGAAAGGTAAGGGGGAAAAACAACAGACGGGGAGTGTTCTGTCCTCTGGTTAGTTCTGTCCTCCATAGGGCTGTTGACTTTATCCTTTCCTGTCAGCCATCTGATTGCCAATGCTCTATTTATACCTTGTGCTTATGCAGCTCTGGCTGCTGCAGTATCTTGATGCTGCAATATAGATTGTAACAAACTCGTAATGACAGCCATTCAGAACCTAACAGCAACAGCAGGGATAGAACTTCCTCAAAAGCACAGACCTCTCCCACTTGGACTACAGGAGAATCACTGCTTCCTATGAGCCATATAGGACTTCTGACACACAGTTGTGCAGTTCTGATTCCATCCAGTAGTTCATTAGAAAGAAACTGACCAAGCTGATTAAGGAGTTTAAATTTTCCTCCCAAAGGAGTGCTAAGTTTGCACAAGTTCTCACTGCCAGCGCCCTCAGGTCTTTCCTCCTAAGGTACCTGCACTCTGTCCAAACAGCGTGAACAGCTCAGCCTAGCCTTATGCAAATACAAATAGTTAAGGTACAATTTTTTTTCCCACTAAGGAGCTGGAGGGTTTTATTCAGCAGATGCAATCCTGCAGTGGTGGGCTCTTTGCTTCAATGTCTATTCCATTGGTCTGGAGTGTTTTTAGACTTGCTACCAATCATCGGTTTAGAGCCTGACAGATAAAATGCTGCTTTTAAAAACAAGTGATACAGAGAACGCTCGGCAGCCTGTCAAAACAAGCTAATATTTCCCTGCTGCAGAGTCTCACTCCAGACAGCAAGAAGCGCTTTACAAAATGAATGGCTTCCTTCTGCAAGCGAGCATCTCCTTGGAGGAGACAAGATTCTCCCTCGCACAGCATAACTGCCACCAGTCCACCACGGACGCGGCCACATCACAGAAACACAGGAATCGCCAAACTAGACCACGCAAGGTCCATCTAGTCTAGTGTCCTGTCTCCAACCATGGCTACCAACAGGTGCTTCCCAGGAAGGCGCAAGAATCCTAAAGTAGGCAGAGAGGGGATAATCGGCCCCCCACTTTAGATCTCACCCTGGATTCTAATCGTGCAAAGTTGGCTTAAACCCCAAAGTAAAGGATCAAATTTCTCCAAAATTTTGATTGTCCTTAAGTGTGACAAGCCAGGATATTCTGACTATCAGTTCCCCTTTGTGAGTCTAGTTAAATTCGCGGCCTTAGCTTCCTGGGATTAAACCGTGGCGCTCATTGCCCCAGGGTCTGTGAAAAAGGATTTCCTTTGATCGGGTTTGAATGTTTCACCTTTTAATTTCATTGAATGTTTCCTGGCTCTTGTGCTGTGAGACCGAGGGAAAAGAAGTTTCCGAGGTACCTTCTCTAGACCCGGCATCAGCTCAGAAGGAGGGCGTATCCAGAGCCGCGGGGCCCGTAAGACTCTAACCCTATAGACATGGCATGGGATATGCCAGGATTCCCAGATTTCAGCCCTCCTGTGCTTACACCTATTGCCAATGGTGGCAAGTGGCCACAGTTGGAATAAAGTCCACCTTACAACCAGATTTCTGCCCCCTTCCCTTCGCCCCCTGAAGAATTACGGTCTTGGGAGGCCCAGCGCCCAAAGTGGCACCGGAACGGGCTGAAGAGCAAGTGGGACATGTTACGCAATAGCTGGGCAGAGAACAGGTGCTGTGGGGTGCTGCCATGCCAGCCTCAGAGCAGGTGGAAGAGGGAGAAAGGAGGGCAGCTTGCCAGTAGCTCCTGGAAGCCAAAAGAAAATTGGTCATGACCCAGCTGGAACTCCATAGCCACAAGCTGCCCAGAATCAGGAGCAGGAGATGATGGGGGAAGGGTTCTCTCACTGCCAGCCCATCACAATATAGCATTGGGGCTTAGGGGTGAAAATTCTCTTGGGAGGCATGCATCCTCTTCCTCCTCTCACTTGTAGGGCCAAGAACCCTCTTCATCACCCCCCTGACACCCCTCCCTGCAGAAATGGCTTCCCCATCACATTACATTACCTTCAGCGGCTTCTTTGTCTCCTCTTTCCCTAGCACGCTGGGGTCCTTGTATTTGTCTGATTGGACCATCTTCTCCTCAAAATCCGGCCTCTCCAGCTCGGCCTCCTCAAACTCATCTTCCCCTTGGTTATTGGGGTCCTGAGCAGGGTCTGCAGCATCATCAGGCATCTGGGTGAGAGAAACCTCTTGTGAGCACCCAGCACCCCCACACCCGGGACACACGGTGGCCAATACGAGCTGGCTTTCTCCAGCGTTTAAGCTCAGGCCAATGAGTGGGAGAAGCTACAGCTGGGGACACCAGCTTCCAGGAAGGAGGGCTTCCCACCTCACTGCAGCAGTCCTCCTCAGGCTGGATCTCAGGGGTTTAGCCAGATCAGAGTCTCCTCAGATGAGGCTGTAAGAAATTATGGCTAGAGGAGGTGATGGGGCCTAGCAAGAACAGGCAATCTGCCCCCCTCACCTCACTTTCTGCCCCTGCTGAAATCCCAGGCATTGTGTGTGTCTATCCTGTGGGTCTCTCCATCTGTCCAGCTACGTTGGTAAATGAAGAAACACTCAGCAGAAGTTGAGTCTTAATGAAGTTCTTAGGAAGTCATTGCCTGGAATCTTTAGCAACCCAAGGGAGGAAACCACCTCACATCAGAAAGTTGTTTCATTGCCTGTGAGGCAAACCAACTCATTGGCAATAGGTGCAATGACCCTAAATCCGGAAAGGAGGAAGCTGTACTCTGTTTATCAAACCAACCTCAGAAGAAAAAGCTGCCTTTAGCCAAAACAAATCTGCATTTTGACACAACGCTCTACGCCTTGTTATGTGCGTGATGCTTTCAGGTCTAAAGCTCCGGGAACCATAAACCAGGATGGTTTCCTTGGCACAGATGTTCTCAGGAGATGCATCGAACCCTGAGCTCCAGCAGAGAGGGGCAGACACACAGCTCCAGGCAGTGGGAGAGGCAAGACTTCTGCCTTGTAGCAGATCAGCTAGAAACATACCCTGTCACTGAAATAAAAGAATGGACCGGCAGGGAGAGGAGGCACCATCATCTCTTGTGCTTAATATCTGCCATGGTTTTGTTTTGGTATTCTCCTCTGTAGGTCACCTGGGAAGAGTTTGTTTCCTCTAGTGCAGCTGGATCAGTGCTGACTCCTATCTTTGGGGGGGGTGGGGGGGGAGGGGAGGGGAGGGAAAGAATTACCAGCTGGCATCCTCAATGAAAACATCGAGGTCCTCCCCTCTAGGGAGGGCAGAGAAAGGTGAAAGCCTGTGCATGAGTCAAGGTCATGGATAAAGGTGTGATGTCTCAAGGACCTGCAGGCACCATGGTGGGCAAAAGAAAGTCAAACAGGCTGGAGGTCCAAGGCCCTGCCAGTGTCATGGAGGAACACTCCAGAAATGCGTAGGGAAAGATCACTTCTCTCTGAAGTTACTGCTCCTCTTAGGGGAGCCTGGGCTCTCTCCTTTAGCCTCTCCAAGCTAAGCGAAGGGAGATAAATGGAGCTGAAGCTCTCCCGATGGACATCTATTACCGAACGAATCTCACTTGGCACTTCCATAGCGTATCTCACCTTCAGAGCACTTTACAAACCACCAGTGAATTAGTCGAGCTAGCCCGACCAGCGTCATAAACACCAGTCAGTGCATTGCCTCTCCCGGAGCTTGTCAGAGAAAAGGATGTGCCAGTACATTTTCCCCCCTGTGATCTGATCAGCTTTACAGATGGTTGAAACAACCTCCTTCCGCTAGGGCAGCGGTTCTCGGCCCTTTTCCATACAACAACCAGCACCCGCTCCTCGGGATCCCTCCCCGCACCCACACAGCAGAGATCTAACTGGGACCTATTTAGCCATATGGGAACGGCAGGGTGCTCAGGGCCCCCTGAAACAGCAGGTTTGTGGCCCCCAAGGTGAGAGATTCTGCAACTGCTTATACACAAGATGTCATCAAACAGCAAATAAATATTCCCCCCTCCCCTCAGACGCACACATGCTCTGTTTGACCAACTCTGCTCCGCCAAACACCCATCAGAGAGAGGTAATTTTGCCCGTTTTTAGGGTAGGAAAAACGGAGGCATAGAAGTGACTTGTCTGATGAGAACTCGTGGGAGGGATTGGGATTAGAACTCCCAGCGCTCACTCTGTGCTGACCATACCTCCCGTTAGCACTCGCATGGATGCTAGGAAAACGCCCATGATTCTTCATTAAAACAACACCTTCTTGGGGGCGGGGGTGAGAAAGATCTGGGAATGAGGTGCTACACGGGCTGCATGGAAAGTTTCTGCTTGAATGGAGGAGTTTGGTGTCCAATCAGATTCAAGTGATGACATCATGGCGACTTCTCTTACCATTGGCTCCTGGACCACCGCCTCTTTTTGCGTGTGCATATTCTCTTCTCTTTCGATCATCCCAGCATCTGCAAGAAAAATGAAATGAGTCAATCCGGCCGACCAAAAGGCTCATCCAGGGAGCAGCAAAACCCACAGGGCACTGGCAATGTGACCGTTTGGCCCTGTGCGCCATGGAAAGTTCTCTCTTTCCTAGAGAAAGAGAGTGAACTGATCACTCGTGCCTACCTGGGAAAGACACTGCATTGGGCTGTGATGAAGCATCCCTGGAACCAGAGAGCAGGTTGATTACCACACCCCGGAACAGGTATAGAGTGGAAGCTGATGCATTGATGTCTGCCTGTCTCTGCAGACAGCCTGACACAATAGCGTGGAGGGGTGTGAACTGCTCCTCATTCATTGTAACGGGTTAATCCTGGTGCCTAACAATAGTATGTTAAAATGTCAACATTGACTGTTTCATCAACGACCACTTTAGTAGGCATCTAAATAATAATAGTAGTGCTTATTTGCCATGGCTGGACGCAAGGACAGTGCTCGGGTAGCAAGTTGCGGTCAAGGGCAGCAGGGAAAGGAGCAATTCAGTCCCCTGCCTCCAAGATCTGAAGTCACCTTTGCCCCAGCTTAGCAGAGGCACTTCCACTGCCTCCTCGGTGCCAAAATCCAAAACCACCTCTCGCATATTCGTGGGTGCCAGAAACCCCCTCTACCCAGCTGCCAAAACCTTGCCTGGCATCTATGGTGCGGGTACGTGCTGGTGACACAAAAACCTCTGGATCTGTTGACCACTGACGACGTGGGGAAGAGTAGAAAAGACATTTAACACCACAACAAAATGTACACTCCCAGAAACACTGCACAGACAGGCGACACTGGGGGGATGGGTACATCATTTCAGGGTCCAAATCTTGGCATCAGTCTCGTGCGCTGCGTAGGACAGCGGCCTCGACTCACTGTTCTTCATGTCAAGTTTGCAAGAAAAACGACTCCACGTAACAGTAACAGCTTTTGTGGGCAAGGGATTTGTAAGGCCGCCTTTTTGGAGGCTTAATGATCCTTGATGTGCCAATTACACCCATCTACTTCCTGTTAGGTGGCAAGGTAGCTGGAGTCAGACCACAGGGCGATTGGCTTACTGAGCCACCGGATGCTCAGTCACTCATCTGTACGTTCAGGAATCCGTCTCTCTCTCTGTCCCTTAGGCTACTGCAGAGGCTGGGTGGTATCCATGGAAACAACCCAGTTGCGCAGCCAGTCAGAGAATCGCTCCCGGCCCCGCTGTACCATGGTGGGTTACAGGTCGGTGCCACTTCGCCCTTTGTTGGCGTGTGGCGGTTGAAAATGAAAGGCCGGTGCGCCACGTGGCAAGGGGGAGAAGAAAGGGGAACCACACAGAGCATCCGTTAGGGGGAAAGCAAGGAGGCTCATTATGTTTATTTCTCCCGTCGTACATTTTGGACCCTGCACAGCCCTTTGTTTTGACCAGAGGGAAGCCCAACCCCCCCCAGATCTGGATCCGAGTAGGTCCATCTACAGCATCTGGTTACGCTGGCTCCAATGGTCATGCTGACCACTGCAGCGGCAAGCAGAGCTGGTTGATATGAGCCTCCAGCATCAGGCTGCCCCGTTCGGCCTGCTGTGTAATCTACAGGGCAAGTATGTCCCAAGAGATGGATGCAGCAACAATCTGTAGCGCTCTGAGGGAACGCGAGGCGCCACGCCCACTCTTTCACCCCCAAACTGGCAGGAGCTGGGAGAACCGAGGCAACGCACGTGTCCCCCGAGGGTGCACAAAGCACAAAGGAGGGGCAGCCCACAGGGCTCCGGACAGTTAGAAGCAGGGTTTATGAGCTATGAAGAACATCCCAATGAGAATCCTGGCGACCACAAGATGGCAGACTCGGGGGTGTAAAGCAGGGCGTGCTGGAAGGAACCACGGGGTGCTAACAGAATAATGAGATGAGTTTCCAGGATGATTCCCCCACTCAGAAATGATCCCCGCCCCCCCAATTAAACAGCTTCATTCGCTGGTCTCTAATCCTGGGGTGCGGAGATGGTTCTCCCTCCAGGCTCATGGTCCAAGTCTGGCTGCATTAGACCCAGTGTCTTTGAGGCCTGGATGCATTTTTAATAGCAAAAACAAGCAACAGAAAAGAAGTCCTGCCTGAGACAAGACTCCGGGGGGGTGGGAGGGAGAGAAGAGAGCTGAGGACTAATCGCCCATTTTGACAGTGCATCATTTATTATCCTTCTCCTAACAATCCTCGACAAGAAAGGCCATAACGAAGGCCGGGGGCAGGGAGCTGGGGCGGTGTTTCTGTGCTGTCTGTCATCAGCAGTAGCCAAGTTTTCCCTCTTGAAACATTAAGTAAGACCAAGAGGCAATAGGGCTCCCACTTAGATAGTTTCATGGCCTGGGCCGTAAAGTAGTTCCCTAGGGCATTAATCCCAATTAAGACGTGGAGGCCAAGTCCTGCTGGTCCCAACATTCCCCCCATCCCCACCCCCGCAGTGCGAGCCTGTTTCCTTCAAAGAGGAGTTTGCTTTGAAGTGAGGCAATTAGTTTGATTCTTCTGAGGGAACTTATTGAAAGCAGGTCATTTAAAGATGAAATACCAGCTGGGTCCTTCTATGGGAAGGGACAAGGCATCTGGGCTTTGAAACAAGAACATGGCTTCTCCTCTCTTTCTCACGCAACCCTCACACTTCTCTATGTCCAGTTGCCTGGACCCGATCAGCACGGGATCAGTTTAATATCTAACGTCAAATATTTGAGAGGTTCTCCTGCAGTGGAAGGGCACTGACACAATGATCTAGACCTTTCCTCCCTATCTTTATTATGGCCTTATTATCGAAGGCTCTGTTAATCATACCGACCTGCATCTCTGCCCCTCACCACCACCGCTATTCCTAATCCGAGCCCTTTCCTGAGCAGAGAATGAAAACTGCGCCAAAATCCACTGGCAAGAGTTCAGGCTGAGACCACCAAACTCATTTTCACTTGTGATCGAAGTCAGGATTTGAACCCAGATCCCCAGAGGCTGAGGACAGAATCCAGGAGCCCTGACTCCTAAACTTCCTGCCCCACCTACTAGCCAACTTGTCTAAGGAATATTTCATTCAGAATCCCAGTGACACTTAGATATAGGTCACTGACCAAAGGCAACAGAGACTTTGTTAGCTCAACTTGGTCTACTAACCCCATGCGGTTGCATTGATCAAATCTGTATTCTTACTGTAATTAACACGGTTATTAGCCTTTTAGACCCGAGCAGTTAATCAATATTTGAGATCTTGTGGATTGTTTCAGTTAGGGACAGAAATTGATGATGGAGTCAGGTATTTCTTTGATGCAATCCTGTTTATTTACAAAGAACGTACATAAAGTCCTGTTTCCCTGAACACACTAGGAATCAAAAAGCAGGGAGATAGTTTCTCTGTTCACAGTTCCAAGCCCTTTTCCAGCCAGCACTCTGCTCAAAAGCTCTCACTTTTGTTTTTTCCCCCTCAAGGTCACACATTTCTCTCGCTGTCTCTGTGGCTTCCTTGTTGCCTTCACTCTTTGAGGTGTTTCTGCTGCTTCTCTCCTGCACACAGATGCATGGCTACAATCAAATATATCCCTCATCCTTGCATTTGTTATCAGATCCCCAGGAAACTCCTTGGACCACATGGCCCACCCACTGCCCAGGCTTGAAAGCAGTCTAGTCCTTGGGAAGTCATCTTCTATTGTTTCAGCTATCACTAAACGAAGGGGAAATTCATTGTTCCCCCAGTTCCCCTGTTTGGAAGGCCGAAGCTGTCCAGCATGACAACAATGAGGTGGTACAATCGCCCAACCCTCAGCTTAACCATATTTATACATTATGCCTGTGAAGTGAAGCAGAGATAAAGGCTCTTCCCTCGCAAACCTCAGCTGGTGAATTATTCATGAACCAGTTTCCTGGCCTGATGATAGGTTACACCGGGTCAAATGCTTCCCCCTTCTCCCCTTTTTAATGGCTTCCCTTGCAAATACATTATTAGATGGCTGAGCCAGTCCGGGGAGTCTGAATGCAGTTGCAGCAGCAGAGGGTACAATTCTAACATGTGCCAAATGGTTTGAGGGCTGGTCTCCCCCAGCTGCTCAGACTTTGAGTCTTCCAAGATGGTTGCAGTTGCTGCATTTGTCTGACTGACTAATGGAATTAGCTGGCCTTTGAAATGGCTTGCTCATCGCCCCCAAAGGATGCTGGGAAATTCATCACCATGATTAAGATTGGAATCCCTCTTCCAAACAAACAAACAAACAAAAAAGAAATCACATGGGAGACTGAACTCAAGTCTTGCAAGAAACAATGGAAGGGGATTCTCCATCCCTCTCTTAGAGACGGGAAACAAAGTGCCGCGACCTGTGTGCACATTGCTTTAGTACATATGATGCACATGGCCTGGAGACAGGGGACAGGTCAAGGTTGGATGAAAGGGCCGCCCTAACCGCGATAACAAGATGATGCACTGCACTCCTCAGATGACAGAGGAGAATAAGGGCAACAGCCTTTCCTGTAAATTACTACAGGAGGTGGGTCCTTCCTCCTTCCATCCCTAGGAAAACTAATTCCTTAGTCATCCATAAGGGGACTGCAGATTTAACATCTTCCTCCCAGACACAGCAGCAGGGAGGATGTCAGGGGATTCCCAGAGCCAGGCTCCATTTCTGCACTTTGCAAGGCAGGAAGGAGAAGAGTTTTTAAAACTCGTAGCAATTGTACTTCATTCGCAATCAAACATACCTTGGTTTACCTGTGCTCTGAGCCGATCGGCGCTAACCCTAAGCAGGGCTGGGCTATGTCAGTATTTGAATGGGGGTCCTCCCAGGAACACTTGGGGAGTGCATGTATTAATGCTGGAGACACTGGGGGCTGCAAGCATTCTCCTGCAACGCTGAGAATCCAAACAGGACCGAGCTAGGGCATGAGGCAGAGGAAGGGACTAGAAACTAGGGTAAAAGTGACCAAGTTTGGATTATTTAAAATACATGATATCTCTTGACAAAAATTTCAAATTAAAATTTCTCTTGAAGTTTTTGAGAGACTTCCTTTGTTCAAAAGCCTCCCTCTTGGTAAGATAGGTCATTACTGTACTTCACTGCGTTATGGAAACCATACCCATCTCGAGTTCCTCATCATCGGTCCCTTCCTTGTCTCCTTCCCGATTGGCTATCGGATGCTCTGCCCCTCTTTGTTGATTGGCCAACAACAGATTGCCATTCTGCTCAGATCTGGTGTCAAAGTGAAGGTGCTTTGGGTGACCGTGCACTTGTTCCTCATCCATTCGGGCATTCACTTTGTTAACAATGTCTTGCCAGCTGCAGCAAAGTAAGAAACAAAAAACAGAATAAGCCACACAGCTTGTTGGCATTTCATAATCTAAATGCAAGCAGGAAAAACAAACAAACAAACAAACAAACAAAACAAAACAAAAAAACAGAGAAACCCACCTCCCACACATTCAAAACTCCTGCCTAATTGTACATCTCAGGCAAAGGAGCCGATTGCATTAGTTATCGCTGCAAGCTACATGGAAAAGCTACAGAACAATTTATGTGCTACACAAATGCCAAATAAAATATGCTTTATAAATGCAATGTATTATTATTAGAACTGCTTTAATCTCTTATTCATGCACTGTGATAACTTATCCATATAGCAGTGGCAATATTTTCTAACTCCAAATTGATACATTTACATGCTTCCCACATATTAGAAGGCATAAATTTGCCTTTTTGGAAAAATACCAAACCAAAAGTCCTCTTTATGTCTCAACCTTTATTTAAAGTAATAATGCTGCTTGTACCACAGTCTTCTAGAATAATTAGTCCAAACTCTGAAGACTCATTATTGAGAACTGTAGAGTTTTGGAGGATGGGTGCAGAAAGCCTTTTTAAGAAAAGTAATGATACAGTAAAAGCTTTGTCATCCAGCATATTGGGGGAAAGGGGGGTGCCAGTTAGTCAAATATTCTGGTTCACTAAGAGTTATACTTACCAATGGAATACCAATTTTCTGGACTGAGGCAGAGAGATAGGGTGTGGGAGGGGGTACAGGCTCTGGGCTGGGGGTGCAGGCTCTGGGGTGGGACCAGAAATGAGGGGTTCAGGATGTGGGTGGGGGATCTGGGTGGGAGCAGGGGACTGGGTGTGGGAGGGGTGAGGGTGCTGGCTGGGGCTCTGGAGTGGAGCCAGGGATGAGGGGTTTGGGGTGCACGAGGGGGCTCCAGGCTGGGGCCAAGGGGTTCGGAGTGCAGGAGGGAGTTTGGGTGCGGTAGGGGGCTCAGGGCTGGGGCGCGGTAGGGGGTTGGGGCGTGGGCTCTGGGAGGGAGTTTGGGTGCAGGAAGGGGCACTGGCCTGGGGGTTGGGGTGCAGGAGGGGTTTCAGGGTGCCGGATCCTGGCGGCACTCACCTTGGGTGGCTCCCCGCAAGCTGTGACATGTCCCCGCTGCTCCCAGGCGGAGGCGCAGCTAGGCAGCTCTTTGCGCTGCCTCCACCTGCAGGAACCGCCCCCACAGCTCCCAGCCAATGGGAGCTGTGGAGCCAGCGCTTGGGGTGGGAGCAGCGCACGGAGCCCCCCCATAGCTGCTCCTCCGCTTAGGAGCAGCAGGGACATGTCGCCGCTCCCAGGGAGCCAGGTAGGGAGCCTGCTGGCCCCACACCAACCAGACTATAAATCGGACCTTGACTGAAGATCAGAAATGCCAGTTTATAGAGCTTTCTGGCTGGTCAAGTGCCAGCTAGCTCAGCTTTTACCGTATAAGGAACTTGTTGCAGCGTGGCACAGAAGATAGCCTTTTGCTGGTCTATTTTTAAAACAATCACTCTCTCATAAGCTGTTTGTAGTAATTGTGACAGATGTTGTGGTGAAAGTCTACTTGGGTCTCCTCTTTGGGGTGTGTGGGGGGTCTGTCTCTTTTAGAGCCCGACCTCTGTGACCAGCCTGCGAGCCTGCCTCTGAGCTCTGGGGAAGTACGGGCAGCTCCTTCTGGTCAGCCATGAGCTAGGCTGGGAGTTTGATCCTTCCCTGTGAATGCTATGCCTCAAACATGCTCCTGTTGCTACCTGGAACTGTCTGTCTATCTGCTTCCCTCTTGGCACAACAAGGCTTTAATGATGGCTGGCGACAGGAGAAATGCCAAATGCCATGCACCTTCTTCTCCTCAATGCTGCCATCTCTGCATGGTATCTGTACCAACCACTGGGCTCAGAAGCCCATCTCTGCATGGCCAGTCAGAGGCTCCAGTCCCCGTCTATGAACGTGCATTACAGATGCTGAGAGATGGGCTGTGGAGGGGGCTGTACAGGGGTATTTAAGGTAGGATACGTATGCAGATATTCTCAACCAGTGCCAGAGGGAAGTGTCTTTTATGCAGGGTACAAAGATGGCTCAGACCTCTCCAACAAGGGGGCTGTTCTCCACCCAACGCATTGAAGAAACGCAACACAATGGGCAAAATTCAAAATCACCCAAGCACCTAGCCTCACACTTCTGAAGATCTAGAACACACTAAGAGCCAAACCCAGACCTTGAGATTCACTCGAGTGGCACCTACCTACACTAGGCTTGAACTCGGCCCTGATTTCTG
Organism: Emys orbicularis; assembly: GCF_028017835.1. Taxonomy (NCBI): domain Eukaryota; kingdom Metazoa; phylum Chordata; order Testudines; family Emydidae; genus Emys; species Emys orbicularis. The sequence continues at coordinate 17,081,043 of NC_088704.1, forward strand.
AAGAACGCCTTCACATTTTGGGGGGTGAACCTTAAAGGTTCAGAATGCAGGGAAAGCCCCCCAAAGACCAGTTTGCTTCTCTGAACACTGTCTCCCCCCAAAAGCAGCAGGGGAAACTCTCCAGAACAGCTACAAACGCTTGCAACATGTCACCACTTCCATCACCCATCCCAGAGGCACGGAGACTTTCAGGAGTGAAAAATGATGGGCACTACCAGAACGTTTAAACCTCGAAAAACAGCTTCAGTTCACATTCAGATTCCTCCTTTATACAGCCTGAGATCCCCGATTCAGATGCACATGCCAGCTGAGATTTTCAAATCTGCCTGAGAGATCTGGACACCCCGTTGCTATTAAAATTAGTGGGACTGGCGCATCCAACCTATGTGTCTACATTGCAGGCTTGCCCTGGGTCCTGGCTCATGCACACACGAGCACGTTAGCTAAGCCCACCTCCAAGAATCCACATTGCTATGCCAAACGTGCTCTACACTCGGGTATACCTGTGCCTGGCGCAAGGATTTCTGGGTGCGTATCCCAGAATTCTTGGCGCCTAGCCAACTGGAGCCACTCTAGGATTTGGTTCCTGGCTTGTTGTAGAACTTGTCTGTCCTCCCCGAACCCTTGTGTGAAAGTGGTTTCAGCTCACCAACACCAGCTCTGCACGCTCCTCCCTTCTGCCTGTTCCCACTGGGCTCAGCTGCTGCATTTAAAGCCAGCACGCTGCCACGGAGCAAGCTTTTAGAAAGGAAATCACAGCCAGAATGTCATCCTGGATCACCCACCACAGAAACAATCAAAATGTAAATCAACCATCAAGAGTCTCTCTGGAATCTGCTGATCTCATCCACCCCTGCAATAGTTCCTCACATTGGACAAATGGCTTCTTTGCCTCTGGCAGGCTGTGTTATTTTTGGCATTGACATCTCCAAGAGAATGTCACTTTGATGTTCCCCCACCCCCACCCCCTCAAACACTATCCAGGTAACATGACAGTCCCTAGCTGCTCTGACGACTTCTTAACCTTAGATCCATTCGAGGAGAATGCTCCGTCAGTGCCATGCGGCCTCCGTCTCCATGTGCCAAATAGCGCAACGCTTGCGTGCTCTGACTTATTTACTGGTGACAAACTCCCCTCTGTGTTATATGCAACAACATATAGCGCTGGTGCCTTTAGTGACACCCACCTCCGCCGACTTTCATGGCTCTGCATCCCCATAACAACAGAACCTCGTCCGTCTAGTATGTTTTCTTAAAGCCAGTTTGCTTCTTAAATCCATTGGTTATTGGTACGATTGCTGTTTCAGTGGAACGTAGAGGACCAGACTGAGATCAGGGCCCTATTGGGCCAGGTGCTGTACAGATACATAAGAGGCAGTGCCTGCCCTGAGGAGCTGGCATCTAAGTGAACAAGAACAACAGGGAGGAAATGAACTGTTACTGTCCCCATCAGAACTCAGCTGACAATTCAGAAGCTGTTTCTCCCCCAGCTTGACTGCATCGGCAGATCTAACGGGAGCCACATCTTGTTGTTTCAGTAAAGTAAGTAGATGTAACCTGGAGATATGTAGGGAGCAGAGGAGCTGAGAAAGATGCTCTTTTCGGATCATAACCAGACTCGGAAGAACTGCAGTATCAGAAAGTGTTTTCACATGCAGAATGCTCATTCTGCTAACTGGTCAGCAGAGTCCTTCACTCAGATGGTCAGCTCTTTGGGGGCAGGGACAGTATTTTTGTTCTGTGTTTGTACAGCGCCTGGCACAACAGGTCCTGGTCTATGACTGGGGCTCCTAAGCGTGAGTGCAACACAAACAATAAGTATCCATTTCATGATCTCAGTGTAACAGTCCCCGCCTACTTCTGAATCCACCTTTATTTGTAAATTACCCAGAGAGCATTCGTCTCCTCTCCCCTATACCATGGAATGAAGGCCGAGCGATGGAGGTTGCTAGGTACAAAGAGGCCTTCTGCATTTGTCTAATAAAAACTACAGCCCCCAAGAGGCTGGGAAATTTCCATACTAAGGCCTCACCTAAAAAGAGAAGTTGCACCTGTTTTAAATCTCTTTAGTTAAAGCCGTGCAAGCCACTGTGTGGACATAATTCAATTGGTTTACATTTACCAAATTAAGCTAAAGTCGAGATAAGCCAATTGCAAAACAATTCAAATGCATCTATCAGGAGAATGCACCAGAGTTTAACTCAAAGAGATTTAACAAACATTTTAAATCAGTGCAACATTTGTATGTAGACAAGGTCTAGGTGTCCACTTTACAATCATGCAAGGCTCTTCAAAGAAGCTTCTCCTGCTGGTATGATGGAGACACGGACCCAAGCAATAGCTCCATCCACAAGAGGAAGGAAATCCACAAATGAAAAAAGAGGATAGAACTGTCACCTCAAACCTAGATGCAAAGCCAGGAGAAGTCAGCATCTCAACTGGGGCCAGTCACCTGCCACTTCTTGATTACCATATAACCTTGAAGATGACAAGCCTTCAAATCTTGCTTTGGTTGTTCCCACAGAGCTTGACGGATTACTGATTAATTAGTGGAAAACATGAGTGAGCCTCAGCTTTAATACACAGCTTAACGCCTCTTAATTAGAAAAGCTGATGGGATCCCTTAACGGCCCTTCTGCTGAGAATGTCTGGCCTCCACTTTGCTGTATATCTTCAGCTTGCTAAACAACACAATTTTTATTTTTAAGTTCCCCACTGCAGAGAGGTTGGCAGAAGTCAACTCAAAATTCTGCACTGCCATTTCTTCCGGCTAAGACTCAATCCATGCCCTGCACCTTGCTCAGCAGAAGCTCCCCAGTCTCACCTTACTTCACGACACCTACAGGACTGGTAGCCAAAGCCCATCCTGTTGGCTAAATACAGCCCATGGAGAGTTCTGCAACATGGCACCCTGCTGCCCTCCCCTTTCACATGGAAATGGAACCCACCAGGCCATGCGTCCCAGCATGCAGCGCTGCATCTTGACACAAGTGGCCTGCAGCTTGAAGCAAGATGGATGTTGTATGGGCAAATCAAGAAAGAGCAGAGCATGCTGGGACCTGGAGTCTTCATTTGCAGCTCTTTATATGGAAGATAACACTGAACACCCCAGCAAGGGGAAGAGTTTAATGGGCCAGTCTTGATGACCTTCTGTAGCATTCTTCCCCCTGAACCCTGAGAGTAAGAGGAGAGCCCTGCAGTACAAACCTTTGCATCTGCGCCGGTTTGTTCCCTGCCGAGGGATGGTTGGCTGGAGCTGCCTCCTTCTCCAACGTAGATGGGCGTTTCAGATTAGGCACCACCCCTCTGGGAGCACGGTTTTCCTCACTGGTTTTCCCCTGAATGCTCACCACCACCTTGTGATCCTGCAGAGAGGACAAAGAGCTGTACAATCTACCTGGCCGCTCAGACCCTCACGGCCACTTCGTGTTTGGAAGGTTCCTGGTTTTGGATCACATCTTTCATCAGGGAACATTAAGACAGGAATCGCTCTGCAGGGGCGATGCGTTCCCTGCCAGCCATGCTACCATTTTCTGAGCGAAGGAAAGTAATTCATGTCCCAGAGAGTTAAGAAAAATACCTTTCTATCGGGCGGGCTATGTGAAATGTACTTGCCCTGTCCTCAGCAGGCCAATGTCCATGGGACAAAAGGACAATCCTATGGTCACACCTTAAAATAAGGGTATAGTAATTACCATGTGACTACATTGCGATTAGTGTTATTATACTGTGGTTTGGCTTGTCAGGATGTAATTAACACTTACTCATCTTCACAACATCTCTGTGAGACAGGCCGGTGCTATTATTAACTCCATTTTACAGATGAGGAACTGAGGCATCAAGTGACTTGTCCCAGGTCACACAGAAAGTCTGTGGCAGAGTAGGGAGTTGAACCCATTCTTCTGAGTCCCAGGCCAGGGCCCTAGTCACTGGACCATCCTCCTGAGTACATACAGGATGTCCTTACTCAAAGGCAGAGACCAAGAGTGTTTCTGGACCAGGCCAGCCGTGAAAATCCACATCCACATGTGGTTTGAAAGATAAATATAGTTTGGGGCTCCCCAACCAGTGGCTGCATAAAAGATGCCTGCAGCGACGCACAGAGAGAGAAATAGGCACTGACTGATCAGGGACCAACACGGCAAACATCTATGGTTTCTGGTGCCTCTTTCCCCCACCTGCGCTCTAGCATGTATCCCCCGCCGTCTCCGGTCTTCCCGCATTCACCAATGCCCAGCTTCATTTCTTGTGTCTCTACACCGGGCTAAGGCAGCATTTTTAGCTCTACCTGCCCATCACTGTGGGACCCTGAGATGTGGGTTCCTGGCTCTGCAGCAGACTCGCTGTGTGACACCAGGCAAGTCACTAACTGGGGGAAGTCAACGGGAGCTGTGGGTGCTCAGCAGGTCGGGAAAGAAGGTTCTTCATCGCTCTGCAACAGCTGCAATATGGAGATGATCACAGGTAAATTCATGATGGCTACACAGTGCACAGATGCCATGGTGAAGAGTGCAATAGAAAAGGCCATGAATAACTATGGATGAGCAGTGCCCTCCGGAGCTAGATGAATGAAAAGGAGAAGCAGAGGACGTGGCTGGTCGCCCACTTATTCCCTGCCCATTGGCTGATGGTGGAGTCAGTTCCACTGACTGCATAGCAGAAGAACCAGCCTGTAGCGGATACCCTGGGATTTTATGGGCCTCATCCAAAGCCCATTGGAGCAAATGAACAGGCTCCTCCTAGTATGTGGATGAAGCCCTAGGTCCACCTCTGGGCTGTAGCTAGATGGCAAAGAGGGGTAGCCAGGATGAGGTTAGATGAAGACACCCAGGGTGAACTATTTGCAGAGCAAGCATTCTCCAAGGGGCAGGAATCCTGCTGCCATGGGATTGCAAGCTCCAGCCCTTCTCGGTACGACTGTCCAGCAGTTTGCAAAGAGAGTGAATCAGAGTCTAGAGAGAACTGGGAAAATGAGAAGCGGAAACAGTCCGACCACTTCATTAAATCCTGCTTGGCTGCACCTCAGGCCAGGAGTCAGCACTCTCCCCCTGGAGGAGAACACCCAGGGAAGAGGAAACGCAAACACCTCGCAAAGGATCATTTCCTGAAGACTGAGCCAGAGAGGGATTCACCTTTCCCTTCCGCTCAGAGGGAAGAAATCTCCACATGAAAATCAAAGCTGGAAACCAAAAGCGGTCAGACTCCGGGGGAGGGAAAAAGTCATCTCTCACGACCAACAGAAATAAAAACACCCTGCTTGTTCGCAGTGGATCTAGGGGCAGCAGTCGCTGCAGATTAGCACATTAAACCGCTCCACAGCATTCCGGGGCCTGGAAAACGCGGGGTGCACATTAACATGGAGGGAAATGGTCAGATTCAAGTGCAAAGCGGCTCAGAATTCAAGGTTTGCCACACTTCATGGCACGGGCACCCCCGGAAATGTTTCACCTGGGGTGCACTCACCCTGCGGTGGTGGCTGGGCCTGGCTCCCCACTCTGGTCGCCATGACCCAGCTCGCGGGATCGCGGTGCCACCAATGCCACTCACCAAAATTTGACCCGGCATCTCCATCATGATGAAGGAGCTACAGAGCCAAACCTGAGTGGCGCTGAGGCACTGCACGATGGGTCACAAGGCCACTCAGTTTGGGGGCCCCCTCAAATGGGAGCCTGGGGCAAACTGCCCTTTTTGACACACACCCCCCACCGGGCAGCCACGCCCCCTGCCAAGGGTATGCACTGTGCGTAACGGGTGTATGGCTGCGGGCGCCGCTGCTTCGTTACAGACTGCAGGAATTGACTCACTTTTGTGCTGAACGATGTCTGTTTCCCAGAACAGGGGGCTGGTTTCCCTTCCAAATTTAAAAAGAGGCTGCTGGATCCAGACAGACCCTGGGGTTCTCTCTCAGCTTGACCGGCAGCCTGTGCTGTCTAGTGTCACAGACTCTCCCTAAGTCCTGGCCTGGATTATACACTCCACTTACCGAGTTCCCATTCTGCACACTGTTCACTGTCCGTGTGAATCGGATCACAGGGCTGTCCCCATGTCCCTGCGGCCGGGCAGGCAGGGCTGCTGGTGGTGGATTGGCTTCCTGCAGTGGGGCCGGATGGGCAAACAGCACATCGCTCTGAGGCCTGGGGCCATCACTATTATGTGAGGTCTGGCCTTGGGGCAAAGTCCCCTCTCCCTGGCTCCTGACCCCAGAGATCTGTGGTCTCATCAGGCTCCCACCAGGGGGCTTCTCCTGATCCACGGAGCTCAGCAGCATTTTGGCCCCATTGGCTGCAAACACCTGGAAGGAGGAGAGAAGAAAAAATTTTGCAAGGCTGCGTTAATTACGGAAAGCGGGAAGGGGGGAGAATTAACCCCAGGTACTCAGCCACCCCATCAAGCAGCATTCCTCTCGCCAGGAGACTTCACATGCCCAGGTTTGGACCCAGCAAGGCCCAATGCCAGGGTACTGTACCTTCTGCCTAGAGAACTGTAAATGGTTGCTGCCCGGCACCGGGGGCTGTTCCTTCAGTGCCTGGAGCTGCTCTTGCCCCTTCGCAGGTCCTACTTCCTTGAAACTTGGCATCTTCTGCAGAGCTTCCTTGAGCTGCCTGAACTCCTCCATCTGGGTCTAGGGCAATGAGAAGGGCAAATAAAAACTCAGGTGACAAAGGGTTAATATTTCCCCGCTGGGAAAAGCCATCACTACAGAGTCCTGCCCTCCTCTAGGCTGGGGTGGGCGTTCGTGTGCAAGAAGGGGCTGGAGAGAATTCACATTGATTGTCCAGCACCACCCCATCAATGACTGCAGCAAGCCCCCAAGAAGAGCTAGTCTCTGCCATGGTCATTCTCCAGTCTGTCCCGACAGCACGGATGTCCCTCATTTCAGACTCAGTTTTTCCCTACCCTGATGGCGTCCAGCTTTTACCATCCGTTTTTTACATCGGAAATGCTGACCCATGAAACCGACTTTACAGCCTACGTTGCAGAACGGATTCCTTCTGCCCTTACACCTCTGGTCCCTTTCATTCTGGGTCACACATACGTACGGGCTCTTCTCCAGGGAACCATTTCTCAGCGGATGTGTTCATCTCAGAGGGGTTGACACAATAATTGGCTTAATTCTACTTGACCATTCAATTTACTTCAATGAAAATGGATTCCCCTGGACTCCAAGGCAAATGTAACACTTTTCACTTTGCTGCAGCTTATCAGCTCATTTCCTCCCTCCCCACCCTAGAAAGTGAAAGGGCTTGAAAAAGCCTTTCAGGAAGGGCTGGACACTCCTTTATTCATAGGGAAGTCTGTGTGGGAGGAGGGGTGGGGAATTCTTTGCATCCGGTTGCCAAACCAGGGTTGGGTGGTAAGTCTTCCAAGCAGAGAGGAAAGTTTGGGAGGAAACTTCCTGGAGCAGAGGTTGTTCATTTCAAGTCTCTCCTTTGTGATCATATTTTGCTTTGACCTCAGAGGTGGCGGTGCGTGGTTTAAGAACAGAGAAGGCAGCATGGGAAAGTAGGTGAGGAATGGCTTCCGGGACACAGCGGATCAGCCCAGCTGGTAGGAGAAGGTTGGCTAAATTAGAACAAACCAGAGAGATTTCATTCTAGCAAACCCAGCACACAGGGGGGAGGTTTTAAATATACTATGATCTATGGGAAGTTATTTGGAGTCTAGCACAGAGGACTTCATGTATCAGCCACTGATTCACCCAAGGCCTTGCAGAGTGAGAGTCATTTCGCCCCTCTGGGCCTCATTTCACCCATCTGTACGATCAGAGCACCAGCTACTCAATGCTCCTGTCAATTTACTAAGGCATGCCAAGGGCTTTGCAGTCCTTGGATAACGAGCACACCGCATAAATTCCCTTTGCATAAACGCCCACCTGCCGTCTGCAGCAGGAAGGCAGGATTGGTGCAAATCAGCACTACAGTAAGAGAAAGAATTGCTGGCGGATGCAGGGAATCTGCTTGCTTAGCTACCAAGAGTGAAATCCTGGGCCCAGTGAGGTCAATGGCAACCTAAATTCAACCTCCTTGTGCATCTACGCATTAGGATAGTCTGTTACTGTGTGATCACAAACTCTTTTTTCCACAGGACACAGCACAAGGGGGTGAAAGAAGGTAACACAGGCAGCCTTGCTTCTGGCATCTCCTAATTTCCGAGTAATTGACTTTGAATCTGTAATAATCTTTTAACGTATTTTTTTAAATGTCAGAGAGAAGGGGTGTGTGTCTGTGTGTGAGAGAGTGTGTGAGAGACACACACAGACACAATATGCTTGATTTTCTGAGCGCTTTGCTGTAATATCCCCAGCACAGAATCCACAAAAGAGCCTTTGAGAGGTGCTTAGCTAGAGAATAATTCACCCTTGATCCTGCATTCTCTGCCAAGGTGCAAATGCTCTCAGCACTTAGTGAGCCAGACAAGAATATTTTAGCTACAAGGGTGACTGGTAATGGACATAGAGCTGGTAGCTCCTCGGGTTTTGACCAGGCTGCTCCTGAAAACCTGTCACCCTCCAACAGCTGTTCAATGGCCTATATGAGCTGGCTCGGTCTCAATCTGCTTCGTAGAGGACAGGTGCCCACACCACTAAATCCACATTTGAGGCGATTTCTGAGCGTTTTGGTAAAGAGGCCAAAACGACGAATGAGTGGAAAGGCTGAGCTTCATTTCAATCCGCAGCAAAGGTGCTGTCGGGTAGGGTGAGGGCACATGTCTGGAGAAGCGTGCATCACCTGCTGGTTTTGGTGCTGGTTAAGAGTGCTGGCCTATTTGAATCCCGGGAGGGAGGGAGTGCCTAGGCCCACCCAAAACTAAAGCCCTGCCCACACAACTGAGGGAGGGGCACCATCACCAGGACCCAGCTGATTTCTCAGGACAACAACTGGCACAGGAGTGAGGGTCAAAACAAGGGTGCCAGCTGGAGACACCAAGCAGAGGACTCCAGACAACACCCACCACTCCCTGAAGGAATGAGCGGATGCTGCCCAGGGGAGCTCTGCACAGATTTGTGAAACAGTGAGGAACAGAAGTAGGCCCCCAGTGAAGGGGGCTGGATTGACTGAGGTCCTTTATTTATTCCCAGATTGGGCACATCACAGACTGGGCCCATGGGAGCCATCCCACCACCATGCCTCAGCCGTGAGGAGGAGGGGAAGGCAGTTCAACCACCAGGCTAGTCTCTGAGTACGTTGGTGATTGTTTGGGCACCAGCCCAGGGGGAAACTTACTGAGATACCCCCTCATCCATCCAATTAAATGTCACATTGGCCAGCCAACAGCTGTCAGAGCGACTGCGTTCAGATCCAGCGACCTGGACTTGAGCCAACAACCAGCGCTGGATTCAGGTAACTAACCTGAAGCGATGAACTGTTCATGAAGTTGGCACTCCCTGGAGCCATCCAGAGCAGAGCAGGTCAGGAGACAAGAACAATGTTGCAAATAAAAGGAAGAAAAATCCCCTCCTCTCCATCCCTTAGCAACCCTGATGCCTGGCTCAGGGGAAGGATCGGCTGTCAGCCGCATCCAACCACAGCCAGCTCCCCGCTTCTGAGCTTAGCTCACAGCCCAGGAGAGTGTTTGACAGCAGGCTGTTAATTAGCAACAGAATACGTTAATCCAGCTAGTGACATGACTTCAGAAAATATATTGACAAAGCTGCTGGAGTGTCTGGCTCATTTTGAGGGCCTCAGAAAGACACTGATCTCCCCCTCGGTCTCTCCTCTCCCTCGGTAATCTGCAAAGTCCCAGCTTTATCCAGATTTGCACAGTGCCTCACTGGAAACGCAGTGCCTGCCCGTCATGAGGGCCCTATGGCCCCCAGCCCCATCTTGGAGCAGTGGGACTCCTGCAACTTGCAGGGATTCAGGGGCCATATTGATCGCAAGCCCCTCTCCAGGAAAACTGCATCCGTTACATGCTCCTTGCTCTTCAGGCTTCCCTCTCTGCCCCAAAAATTCAACCCCCGCTCGACAGCTTTTACACTGAACAATGACATGTTGTTGGTGTCGCTCTTAGGAGCCCTTCCAAGGCCTCCCCCTCTGCAAAAGCATCAGCGCACGAAGCAGCAAGAGAGCCGTTTTCTACCATTTGCGAGTGCCTATTTGTATTCCCAAGCGAGTCCCCGTCTCAACCAGGCAGGACAGCCCTGCGATATTTCTCTCTGCAATTAATTTGATAGCCGTTGGCAGAAGGTGACTGAACACCACTCGGGATGAAAATGTTCCTGAGATCTGGGTTTAATGACACACGCTGGTTATTGCGGGAGGAATTAACCCACAGAGAGCTTGGTTAATGCTTACTACTGTCTCAGCCATGCAGCAGGGATCATCGTGACTCCAAGGACTGGCCGGGCCCAGTGCTCGGAGAGATTTACTGGTCCTGAAAGCATCTGTCCTGCTCCACCAACCAAAGCACCTTTGCAGCCGTCTCAGCCAGAGAAGTTCAGCAGCCGCCTGTATTTATTATTTGTTGTTTGCACTATGGTAGTGTCTATGGATCTCAATTAGGGATCCGGGCTCCCCATCGTGATATGCATCATGCAAATACCTATTGAAAACACAAATCCCCGAAGAGCTGCTTGCATCAAGAGCTAGGATTAGCAGTGGAGACTTCAGATCATTTGAGAGCAGGGGCTCAGAGGATTTTAGCAAAGATACCTTGGAACTCCAGTGGCTGGGGAGGAAGCAAGCTACTAATCAGAATGGCGTTATCTCACTGGCAGTGGTCTCACACCCTGCTAGCACCTTTTAAGAGTGCAAGACAGTTGCCCCTAATACTAGGGGACTCAAAACCATGCCAAAACTGTACTGGTCTCTTAGTCTAGCATAGCGATGGGCCTCAGCCCCAAAGCTCAGATCCAGATTTCTCCCCAGCTCAGGGTTTTGGTTCATCCCCTTACAGGCAGATGTTCCTGAATCTCTTCCCCCCCCAAAGCCAAGGGTCACTTGGCTTCGCGGTTTTGATTCCCGTTCTAGCAGCATGATAGGCCCAGAGTGAGTCCCAAGACTAACAGAACAAGTCCCAGACCAGTGTCACCTCTGATCTCTGGGATGCTATTGGTGTTGGGTCAGTTTGGGATAAGCAGAATTAAAAGATGTCAGGGGAAAACGTCTGTACAACAAACCCCACAAAGCCCCTGCAGGAACGCAGGCTGCAAAGCGCTTTCCAAAGGATTCAGATTGAAAAAAAGCAGGTTTTTTTCATAATACAGAGAGCTGAGTGCTAGAGGCAAGCAGATCTTTGGGGGACTTGCCAGACACGTTTAGATGGTTCGCATTAAAACCACACCGGCTGCTTCCCTTGCCTAATCTGTGAATTGTGTAACTGAGACTTTTGTGCGAGAACAGAGACAGGAAAAACAAACAGCTGTTCCAAGTGAATTCAGTGCTTGTGAAGAGCACTGACGGGGCAGCCCTGGAGATTGAAAGCTTCCCTTAGCGAAAAAGTGGACAAAACATGGACAGTATCAGAGCAACCTTCCCCGACACCTCCCTCCAGACCTGCCTCAGCCCTCATCTTTGTGCTGAGACTGCTAAGAAGGGCACCGAGGAGAGTCAGTTGCAGCACGGGCCTTGTAACGCAGACCCCTCAGCTGAGACTATCAAGTCACTGCACACAGAGCATCAGAGGGGAACAGTTTCCAGTTGCACTCACAGCTGGAAGGCTGCGTATCTCACTGCCATAGAACCGAGCTGGGGGTGGGAGGAGTGAGGGCAGAGCTGATCTTGGAACTGGGGCTGTATATCGTCTTCCCCACCTCAGAAGAGGAGGCAAAAAGAAAATTCAGCTGGCAAGAGGCTTCCCTATTGAATGATCCATCAAGGTAGTAAGGGAGCAGCAGTTCCCTTTGAAAGGCCGGGGGGGGGGCCTCTGTTAAAAGCCTCGGAGCTGGAGGATGTGCTGCAGCCCTCCTAGGCAGAGCCAAAAAGGTCGGGCATCGGAAATGGAATGGAAGATTCCTTCAAGGATCATCTCCTGAACAAAGCTCCAATGAATATTGAACATAAGAAGTGCCCAGGTTGTGGCAGATTTCCGTCCAAGTGCAGCCAGCTCTTAGGTACTGGGAGCAAAGAAGGTGGGTTTCTTTCTGCCGTTTAATAACAAACGACCTCCGGAAGCTGCCAGGGAGTCCTCACCCCTGGTTTTCAGATGACCTCCCAGTCTATGCATGAAATCCAATCGGTCCTCTCCATTCAGGTATCCCACTGGGATGGGAGAGCTGCCGAGTCAGGAAATTCTACGGTGCAACTCAGCGTACGCCACTGACTCCGCAGACAAGTCCTACCTGGGAGATCCGTCCTTGTGCCGGCCAGTGCAGAACTGTTCCCTAGCGCTCTGGCTAATTAAAGCACTCCAAGGATGATGCTCCCATCACTTCAGTTCAGAGTTTATTCCCTGGGGGACATTTTTCATTCTTGGGATGCTCTGCTCACATTTCCCTGTGTTCAGCTTCATCCACAGCTCCTGTGACCTCCCCTAAACAAATCCCCTCCCTTCCTAGTATCCACACACTTCAAATGAGACCACTGCTCGCCCCCCCCCCCCCCCACAGCACCTTCTCAAAGCGCTCTGCAAGCACATCGCTTTAGAAAGCCACTAATGCTGGTCAAGAGGCCAGGGCACAAACCAACAACAGCAGAAAGCCCCGGGAAACCTTAAGGTCAGGAGATCCCTCATCTCATCTCAGCCAGCAGCAAAGCACAGTCTCCGATATAAGGTCTATGTGCACTGAGTCACTAGGCCAAACCGGCTTTACAAGCCCAAGGCCTCTTGCCATTAATCCCTCTGCAGCTGGGAAGCCTTATCCAGTTGGTGTTTGCGCTCTAAGCCGGTTATAAACACCATTCATCTGAGTTCAGGATCAGGCCGTTGCGTTCAGGCTACCTTGTTACGAGCCCAGCGAGGGCACAGCATCTATTACCTGAGCATCGAGGAGCTGAGAGTGGACATCCTGGTGGGCCTGCCGGAGAAGCTTGCTCTCCTCTCGGAGTTTGAAGACGGTATCTGCAAGAGGAGAGCGAGAATACAGGTGAACACGACGGTTTGGCTAAGCGCAGCTTCTCGCTCGCATCCCGTTCACCCAGATGGAAACACCGGGGCTCTCAAAGCACGAGGAAGATCAGGTGGCACTAGCCAGGCACCACTGGAGCAGCCTCTCAGATATAGCCACCAGCCCCTCCTGTCAACCCAAGTAACTCCCTCCTCTAGAGAGGGACCTCAACACCAGATGGCCGCAGGGGGTGGTCAGGGGCAGTCACCAAGTTTATGCCCTTTGCTAGGGCAGAATAAGAGGTTTTCCTTCACTTGCAGCCCAGCTATTCTCCTGCTATTTATTGGCAGGCAGGTAGCGACGCCAGAGCCCCTACTCTGGAAGGAAGGCACTTCAGGCAGGGCATCCGTGACAGAGTACGGTTAACCCTCAAGCACATACAGCAACTGCAGAGCGCATCAGACCGGGGGTGCCAATCCAGCACGGCCTCCTGTCTCCAATCTCTCAGACAATCAGTTGCTTCAAAGGATGGTGCAAGAAAGCCTGGAGAAGGAAGTTCTAGGTTAACCTGGCCATGGGGGAAGTTACTTCCTAACCCGTTCAGCGGCTGGCTTATGCCCTGAAACATCAGGGTTGTACTCCTTGCAAACTCTTCATACCGTCACTAATGCATGAAAGGCTACACACCAATTCCAACATACTGCATTGCACTGAATACAAGAACTGACTATATCCCCAAAGGAAGAGACAGACTGTGCCAGCCTTATTCTGGGCTCTGCCTGAGGCTGTATTAAAACACCACTAGACCCTCAAACCTGCCCTGGTGTGTATTTTAGCCTGCAAACAGCTCTGAGGGGCCTCATGCCAAGCGAGGGCGTGGTATTTTCACTCACCATACAGCCACTTCACTGTAGGCTGAATTGGCAGGTTAGATTTCTGTTTGAGATTATAGGTCTTCCTAATTACAATGGTGTCTCTATTCACTGTGCATGTCACACCGGAGGGGGGAGGGTCTCATAGCCCGGGCTTCAGCCTAAAGCCGATCGTCTGCACTGCGGTTTTTCTAGCCCCGCAGCCTGTGCCCAAGTCAGCGGACGCGGGCCAGCCACGGGTGGTTTATTACAGTGTGGACATACCCAGCGGGGCCAGGATGTCACCTCTTGTCTTTAGGGGGTTTCTCTAGTGCAAGTTCAACCCTGGTCAAATCTGCAGAAAGCACGGATGCTTGAGGGGCAGCTCCACGTGGTGGGAGAGATCTGAACCGTGTGGATTAGAGCAAGGGGCTGTAAGGGGGAGACCTGGTGTTACTACACGTAAAGTCCTATAACGAGGGAGTGGAAAAAACAGCAGGGAACATAAAGAGGGGGTGTGCGTGGGGACCTGGGGAGAGAGGCAGACCCCAGCTTGCTCAGCAGTATTTGCAACCCTCGGAGGTCTTTGAAGAATCAGTATGCAGTGATCCAAAGATCACAAAGTGCTTTACAAAAGTGGGTAGTATCTCCATGCTACCAGCTGGGAGACACAAACCAGTAAAGTGACCAGTGACCCAAATGAGCCACAGAGCTGAGAACACAACCCAGCTGCCTTGCCAGCAGTCACCTGTTCAAACCACCTCCCTGGCGCAAGAGTGGGTAATTCTCGTCACAACACCTGCTAAGAACCACCTGCTTTCCAGCTGCGTTACAAAAAGGTTCCTGCTGCTCTGTTGCCTCCTTTATTTTCAATTACAGAGGGATCTCTTATGCTCTTTCATAGACCGTGGTGTCAAACACCACCTTCCCACAAAGGAAAGATTTACCAGCCAGCTTAGAGTTAATAATACAGGAACGATATTGTACCGAGTGAACGAGCAGCCGGGAAGATGGGGACTGAATATCAATTATCTCAGGCTGAAGTCAGACTCCTTGAGTAGATTTTTTTCCCCACCCCTAAGTGTTTTTTCTGAGCGTTATTCCCCTTTGCTTTGATAAAGATCATTTTCCTCACTCTGTTTTTCGCTGTGTGTTTCAAAGAGGGAGATGGAATCAAATATTTGGGTAATCTCTTTAGCTTGCATGTAGGGTTTCTTTTTCCACCTTAGCAGCATTACTCAAATATTAGGCTACAGCGATCCTTTAAAAAAACCACATCAGCAGCTTTCACACTCTCAGGCCTGGTCCCCACTAACCCCCCACTTCGGACTAAGGTACGCAAATTCAGCTACGTTAATAACATAGCTGAATTCGAAGTACCTTAGTCCGAACTTACCGCGGGTCCAGACGCGGCAGGGAGGCTCCCCCGTCGATGCCGCGTACTCCTCTCGCTGAGCTGGAGTACCGGCGTCGACGGCGAGCACTTCCGGGATCGATCCGGGATCGATTTATCGCGTCTAAACCAGACGCGATAAATCGATCGCAGAACATCGATTGCCTGCCGCCGGACCCTCCGGTAAGTGTAGACGTACCCTCCGACCCAATCCAGGGGCTAGAAGTGAACCGCAAAAATCTCACGACCTCAATAAAAACTGAACTAAATAGACATGCTCTGCAGGAATTAGAGGTATCAGCATTCCCTGCAGCAATTTTTGCCATTAGAAGAGTTTTATATACACGCACCACTAATTAAAAAGGGAGGGTTACATTTACTCCAAAATTTAGGTTCTAGAATTTACGAGACCTAATGTCAGAGCAACAGAAAGTGTTTAACGAAAAAGTAGTTTACAGGGAAGTGAGAAGATTCCATTTAAATCTCCTTCTGTAATGCGGGACACCCAAACCCTGCCATGCTAGACTAGTGCAGCAGGAAGTGACTCTGGCTAATCTAGTTTCACTCTCCTTGCTGAATGAAATGAAAGGGAGAGGCAGTGTGGTCCAGTGAGTAGAACACTGGCCTGGAATTTAGGAGACCCTAATTTTATTCCCAGCTCTGTTACCCACCTGCTGTGCAACCTTGGGCAAGTCATTGCCAAGCTCCGTGCCTTAGTTTCCCCTCTCACTCCTTGTCTATTTAGGAGGGCAGGGAGTGGGTGCAAGGGGGCCCTGATCTTGACTGGGGACCTCTGGGCAGTGATTTAGGCCAAGAATGTTCAAAATATTAAACCAGCGTGACCTGGATTTTCTGAGCTCCAGTTTAACCAGGGGTGAAATGATATCCCCTGTGATTGTGGCAAATATAGTAACTCCGTTCCCCTGTGACTCCACCCCTGCATTGCTTAGGGAGCTCCACTGGTTGAGCTCCAGCTCCAAGGAACATCTAAAATCCACAGAGGGAAGCAACTGGTTAGCCAAAGCCCGGGTTTATCCAACCGGGAACGGGGGTGCAGTGGTCTGCAGGGCTGCACGATACCGGCTCCTCCTGCGCTCTCCAAGCTGTGCCATGCCCTGGATTGCAACTGCTTTGGAGGACAGGGTCATAATTCAAAATGATCTGGACAAATTGGAGAAATGGTCTGAGTTAAACAGGATGAAGTTTAACAAAGACAAATGCAAAGTGCTCCACTTAGGAAGAAAAAATCAGTTTCACACATACAGAATGGGAAGAGACTGTCTAGGAAGGAGTACGGCAGAAAGGGATCTAGGGGTTATAGTGGACTACAAGCTAAATATGAGTCAACAGTGTGATGCTGTTGCAAAAAAAGCAAACATGATTCTGGGATGTATTGACAGGTGTGTTGTGAGCAAGACACAAGAAGTCATTCTTCCGCTCTACTCTGCTCTGGTTAGGCCTCAGCTGGAGTATTGCGTCCAGTTCTGGGCACCGCATTTCAAGAAAGATGTGGAGAAATTGGAAAGGGTCCAGAGAAGAGCAACAAGAATGATTAAAGGTCTTGAGAACATGACCTATGAAGGAAGGCTGAAAGAATTGGGTTTGTTTAGTTTGGAAAAGAGAAGACTGAGAGGGGACATGATAGCAGTTTTCAGGTATCTAAAAGGGTGTCATAAGGAGGAGGGAGAAAACTTGTTCACCTTAGCCTCTAAGGATAGAACAAGAAGCAATGGGCTTAAACTGCAGCAAGGGAGGTCTAGGTTGGACATTAGGAAAAAGTTCCTAACTGTCAGGGTGGTTAAACACTGGAATAAATTGCCTAGGGAGGTTGTGGAATCTCCATCTCTGGAGATATTTAAGAGTAGGTTAGATAAGTGTCTATCAGGGATGGTCTAGACAAAATTTGGTCCTGCCATGCGGGCAGGGGACTGGACTCGATGACCTCTCGAGGTCCCTTCCAGTCCTAGAATCTATGAATCTATGAATGTCCCAGCACAGCTGGAAGTCATTCAGGGTCCGGATAGAACCATCCGGCGGGCCAGATCCAGCCTTTGGGGCACCCGTCGGACCACCGGCCAATGCTAAATGGAGAAATGTTCTAAAACTGGGATAAAACCCTGACTCTACTCAGTGCCTGAGGCCCAGGTCTCTTTGCTCACTGCATTCAGCCTGGGTCACTTCTTGATGGTCTGCTCTATGAAGGGACTTACACCGGCCTCCCATCATCATACCATCTGAGCTCCTCACACTCTTTCCATATTTACCCCCTGGGCAGGACGACAGGGCTAGTACTCCCATTTTATAGAAAGAGAGCTGAGGCTAAGTGATTTGCCCAAGCACACAACAGGAAGTCTGTGGTAGAGCAGAGAACTGAACTTGGGTCTTCCAAGCACTATGCTAGGGCCTAACCACTGGGCCATCCTTTCTCTACCGTTACATGCCAGCAACCCAAAGCTGCACACGGGGCAGTGAAGAATTAACACGACCTCAGACTGCCATTGGATGCTGTCACCAGACTGCACCCACACACCGGTAATGCTCATGACTCAATGGCGCTCTGGTGATGCTCCCCTTGTGTCTGTGGGTTTATTGAAGTCAGATGCAGCAAGACACAAAGGCACAGAGGCGCTAGGGCAAGAGAGAAAATGACTGGGGAAGAACACATGAGCCAAACTGAGGCACGACAGATTGCATGCAGAAGGAGGAAATTGGAGAAGCACGTAGGAAAAAGAAAAAGGAGAAAACCCCTGGGCCAGCTGACCTGGATGCACTAACATCATTGAGAAGAGAAGCCATTAAGCAATTCACAAGTCTGTTCGACGATATTCTTAAGAAAGACAAAATGCGGGTGAATGGCATAAAAAGCTTCTGATGCACATTTTTAAACTTTAAGGAGATATTACACTGTGTGCTAATTATCGCCAAGCTTACGTGACGTCTGTGACATACTATACCTTGGGGGTATAGTCTTGTAACCCCCATGTTCCTCATTTACATATAACTGATATTGCATATAAAGCATGCCATGTGAGCTATCAGAGGAAAGGTTATGATCTGCTGAAAGTCATTTCTCTATCCATATATGTGTATCATTAATGCATATGAAGTTATGAGAATTGTGTTGTATGGCTGTCACTAAAACATGCTGTAAGTTGGGGAATCAGCCAGATATTAGCTCCCCAGAGGCAAGAACAAGGAAAGTAGCTAACACACGGGAGGGGTGTCAAACAACCATCAACAGCCATCGTCCAGCAAGGGAACTCCAATTCAATAACTCACCTGCATGAGGCCACACCAGGGGAATTGCTCAACCTTGCCTGGAGACTCAGCAATGCCCCCCAGACATGCCTGGACTTGTGTTCCCCACACACATGGGACTGAGGGTATAAAACAAAAACACAGGGGCCCCATGCTTGGCCTTTCTCCTGCCCCCACCTACGCTGCAAGCAACAAGAACACCCCGAAGACTCCAACTGAGGGGACTGGCCCAGGTTTCAAGGGGTGAAAACTGTGTACTATGAACTGCAATATCCAGTGGGGTGAGAAAAACTGCTTAATCTAGATGTTTCCCAGTCTAATAGGGTTGAGAGTTTAGACTGTGTGCTTATATTTTCTTTTCTTTTGGTAACTAGCTCTAACTTTTTGCCTATCACTTATAATCACTTAAAAGCTCTCTTTTGTGGTCAATAAACTTATTTACCAGTGAGTTTGCCTGAAGCGTGTGGCAAATCTGCTCAGGTTTTGCAAAGGCTGGTGTATGTCCACTTTCCACTGATGAAGTGGTGAACCAATTAATACATTTGCACTGCTCGGCTTGAGCAGTGCAAGACAGTATATTCCGGAGGTACAGTGCTGGGAGGATTTGGCTCTGGTGCCTTTCTCTGTCTGACTCAATCTAGCTGGGTATGAGGTCTCCACATGCGGTTGTGTTGAGTGATAACAGCACCTGGCGGGGTTTGCTGCTGGTCACTAGCAAGGCATTGTGAGACAGCCCAGGCTGGAGGGAGTTCAGGGGGCACAGCAGTCCCACAGTCTCAAGCTATACCCCAGGGATCCCGTCATAAGGTATGAAAGCATGGGAGACGATGATTGAAAAGCGTTTGCATGGAACAGTTGAAATTTGGAAGGGTCAGGGTGGATTTATGCCTGGAAGGGATAAAATGGATGCCATATTTGTTCCACGAAACCTTATGGAGAAGTGCAGAGAAAAGAGATGGCAACTGGGCATGGTCTTTGTCGACTATGTACCAAGAGAATTAGTTTGGTGGAGTTTGTGATGGAGAGGTGTGCCAGAAGATGTCCTCCTTATCCGCGATATAGACGATGGAGTAACTGCCACAGTCAAAACCGAATGGGGCTACAGCAGAGATTTTCCAGTAAATGTTGGCCTGCACTTGGGATTAGCACTGAGCTCTTGTTTGTTTGCACTGGTCTTGGATGTGATAAGTGAGAATATATGAAGGGAGCCACCTTGGAATAAGCAGTTCACTGGTGACTTTGTGATATGTACGGAGACCCAGCAAACCAACTCTGAACAGCGGCAACACAGTGAAAGTTGAGTGAACGCTGGTAAGACTGAAGTGATGAAAGCTGAAGGAGGAGGACCCACCATAAAAAGATATCACAGGCAGACAGCTTAGAGAGTGAAAGAATACCTAGGATCAGTGGTTGCTGACAATGGTGCCCCCCGGCGTGACGCTCAGCATCGTGCGAAAGCTGCTTGGTGCAGATGGTGGGAGCTGACCTGCTTGTGACAAAAAGCTGCCAGTAAAGCTAAAAGGAAGAGAATATAAAACTGTAATTCAACCTATCCTAAGGTACGGAACAAAGACTTGGCCAGCCACACGAAAATAAATCTGAATGCTCTCCACCGCAGAGATTAAGGTGTTGAGATGATCAAATGTGACAGGAAATGAAATGAAATTATAAGGGGCCTAAGATTGGATTGCCCCAACTGAAGACAAGTTGAGGGAAACAAGGCTACATTGGAATGGACGTGTCCAGCAGAGATCTGAGACTTATAGGGATAGGCCAGTCCCTGCAATAGTCATGGATGGAAGATGACCAAGGCAGAGGCCAAAGACTTGGTATAGGGACCAGATATCGGCAGACCTTAGAGAGACCAGTTTGCAAGACAGCCAGGTGTACAATCATGAGTTTTGGAAGAACTCTATAAAAGTCGGCAACCTCAAACAGGGAAGCGGCAAGAAAGATGATGATCGTGACTTAGCAAGGTTAAAATAGCCTGATCCCCTGGCCCTGTGCCATAAGCCACATGGCAAAGGCTCCATCTAGCTGGCTTTTTGAAGTGTTCTTTGCACACGTGCTGAGCAGCACCCGTTCTGAAGGACATGAGCGTTATACTGTGTACAACATCCCAGAACCAAACTCAGCACATGTAGTTGATCAAACCGCCAATTGTGAAGCAAGAGACGGGAAACTGGAGTCAGGAGAGAAAGAACATGGGGGCTCGGCCTTCAGCTCCTCAGAGAATAACAGTGAGGCGAGAATTCAGATGCTGATACGCAGACGGTGCTCAGAGAAAGTAGAACACAGGTGTACCATGGGACACAGGTACGGAGAATCCCAGCCAGACCTCCCCCAGTGTGTTTCTAGCCTTCTGCTCCAGCAGAAGCTCCTGCCACGTGGGCAACACACTGGCTAGCACAACAATGCCTCCGATTTTGGATTCAGACACCCTTAGGATCCTCCAGAGCAAGCCGTTCCCTTCCACTGTGTCAGTGTCTCACCAGGCAGCACCATGAAGACTCTGGCTAACAGAACATGGGCCCAGATACCATGGTGAGGGGTGTGGTAGCAATACCAAGACACAAAGAGGGAAGTGTGGAATTTCAGTACTGCCCTGCCTGTTCCAGGCAGTTTGGAGACTTCATTGCCACAGGGGCCCATGTGCCTCCCATACAACTTCTGCTGAACTTAAAACACTCATCACTTAGACTAGTGGGGCCACCCTTGGGCAGAATTCTACTCAGAAGGCCCTTAACTGGGCTCCCCTACGATTCACTTGAAACTTAGTTAGTGCTCATGATTAATGCTGGGTGAAATTTTTCAGCCAAAACTTCCCCCACCCCTCGGTGAAAAATGCAGATGTGGCGACGCCAAAACATTTTGTGATTTTGTGTCCGTTTCGCCAAATGGTTCACGTAAAACAAAAACAAAAAATAACCCACCCCAAATTAAGAAAAAGTCTAAACTCATTTTCAGTTTGAGACTTCAACTTTCGTTAGTTTTAAAAATCCAAAAAGGCGTAAAACTCACTCAAAAATCGAGACCAAGCCTTTTGTTTCGGGTCGCATGACACATTGTGTTCGACCCAAAACACATTTTCGGAATTGCCAGTGAGCCAAAATCTCCGTTATTTACCCAGCTCTGCGGGTGAGAACGGTAGGCCCAACAGCTTCTGCATGGCTGTCACCAAGGCAAACTTCCCCACTGTCCCATGCCAACGGGATTCATCCCGAACCTCCTGCGGCGAGAGACAGTCGTGGAGCCTGAACTCTTTAGTCCTTGGCCTCTCTGTAGAGACTGCCAATGGGGATGGTGTGTGCTACGGACACTGGGAACCAGACTGACACAAACTCCCTCAATATAGACCATTAAACAGCTTTCTGTCTCTACTGACCCAGCCTCCCCTGCCTCTCTCATACACGGATGCCCAACTAGCCTGTACTCTGTTCAGGATCCTTCTAGTATTTGCGGAAGGGAACTAGCAGGGAGTTCACAGGAGGAAGTGCGCCCTCTCCCACACCCAGGCCGTCAGTCGCGCCTTCTCCTCACGGCGCCCTTCCAGCCCAGCTCCCCGCCATGCTCACCCTGCAAGCCTGTGACTTCACTCTCCTTCTCCCGCTGCAGCTGCGCGTATTTCTGGCTGTGGGTCTCCACCGTCTTGCGATGCTCTAGTTTCAAGCTGTTGTGCTGCAGCTGCAGGTCGAGCAGCTGTTTCTTGACGTCTTCGTGCTGGTTCTGAACGGGAGAAAAAAAAGCAACACTCAGGGTTGGTGCAAACCACCACCCCGTGGCTGTCTGATTCCCTCTGCTGGGACGTTTCCAAAGCATTGGCAGCGCATGCCTTTGCAGTTCCACCTCTATCACACCTATCCAGTACAGGCCCTCTCTGCAGCCTATCTCCAAAGTCCCCCTGGCACCCAGGTAACCGGGAATAGAGTTAAAGCCAAAAGTCCATTCAACGCTTGTATTTTTCCTGACCCTCTCCCCACTTAGACACATGCTAGAATAGTTTACAGAGTAACACCCCCATGCTCTGCAGTAGCCACGCCGGAAGCTGAAGTGCCCTCAGCTCCATGACTGAAGTGCTATTCCCAGTGCTGATCACCCAGACAGTTATTATTTTAGTGCGATCTCATGGTGCTGGACTGGCAACCCAGGAGGCTGCAGGCAGCTGTTCTGTCCACGGACGAGCGTCACCCACACACTCTACTTTACACACGTGCCCTGGAGCTGGAGGGACACGTGTGCAGGCGAGAGGGTTGAGGCTCCATGCACCACACAATCCCGGCCTCCTGGCTGAGGCTGTGAAGGCCACAGTCAGTTAGAGCCACTCACAACGGTGGGTGTTGGGCTGTCAAAGCTTGTCCGACAGGATCTGGGACTGTGACCTGCCTGCTTGTTTCATTCAGGTCTGAGGTGTTCCAACCACTAAGTAACGCTGCCCCGGGTGATGTTTGGGGCCATGAAGTTCCCATATGGGACTATGAATTCCTGAGAGCTGGGGGGGGGGGGGGGGAGGGGGAGGGAGAGGGGAATTTGGATCCAGGCTTTTGGCTCATACCATATAAAAATGGCAGCAAGCCACAAAATTGCCTGGCCCTTTAAGCCCAGAAAACTTCATATTACTGCCAACGAAAGCAGACCACCTCCTGCACTTCCCACTGTCAGCTCACTGGAGGCTGACAAAGGGGAGGAGCAGGACACGGAGATGTGTTTTCAGGGGTTCTTTGCCCTCTTTTTCCCCCGGGGTAGAGAGTGGAGGATTCCTCTTGAAGTTGGTTCCTGAAGTGAGGCGCCAAAAAATTCCAGACACGTCAAGGAGAGAGTTTCTAACCCACGCTGAGGGAGGGATTTGGGAGAGGACGGGCCCGAGAAGCCGAGGGAAAAAACTTCTCTTTTCTGAGTAACAATGGGGGGGGTGGGGGGGAGAGAAAGAACTGGAGTCTCTCCATGGAAGCCACCCAGTTTAGCGCAGCGCATGGTGCACGTTAACCGGGGGGGAGTGCCGTTACTTGTCCCAACGTCTCCAACCGGCCGATGGATTTAGCTCGTGTTTTCTTGGAGATGCTCCTCACCCCACGTGGCCTCCTGCTGCATTACGTTCGGTTTTCATTGGTCTGGCACATGGCTCTGGATTTCACCCAACGTTCCAACCAAAGACCATGACCTTCCCTCACCTTATGCATGTGGCACACTGCACCAACCCAGACATCCTTTCCAGAGCTCCTGCCGCACTGCAGGACGTTACACGGAAGGACAGAAGAGGTTTCCACGGGGTGTGTAGTTTGATCTGCTAAGCCAAGTTTCCTGAGTCCTGCACCTTTAAACAGGACAAATTCCCCTTCCTGTTGCCATTTTGCATCCCGACGTTGCCTGCCAAGCGCACACACAGAGCTCTTGCATGGGGGATTTACTTGTGTTCTCTTTTGGGTTTGCCTTCTGAAAACCTGCTAGCTGCTTTCCCCCACGGCACCAAACTGCTAGAGAACCCCCTCTCCACTAGTACAGATGGCTCGGAGCTGGAGGGAGTCCCACATCTGCTGCCTCAATATGACCCGTGGGTGACATACGGCCAACAGGCCACATATCAGCTCTGCTCCAGACAAAGGCGAGGGCACTGGGACCGGGGGCCCTAACGAGACTCATGGACTGGGTTCAGAGGGACTGGAGTTTCAAAAATGCAGGGTGAAATAATCTGAGAACAGACTCCGTCTCCCGGCCCTCCCCACACTAGAGAACAAAACATGCTGAGACATCCTTTTGCTCAAACCCAGTGAACCAGAATTCACCTCCTTTTGGTTTCCCATAGTAACCCATGGAGTCCTTCCACACATAGTTTGCCAGCACCAATTACATATACAAATCGACCGGCTCGCAGGTGAACTCCTGGCCCTTCAATACAATAACTCTGCAGGGCTACAGCAGTAATTCCAATTTGTTTCCCTTAAATGATATTTTTAAAATGCCATCAGTGCTTGGAGTCATCCTCGCGGCTTCATAGAACAATGGGACGTACTTTTATAGGGCCTTCAGATCTGTGGGAAGTCCATAGCACAACCCGTCTCCTGCTGAACAATCTTACTCAGAGCAATAAGGTAAAGAGAGAGAAGCCACGGAGGTCCTCACATACATATAGTATGGATGAAAACAGTATCCCATAATCCACAGAGTTGTCCCAATGCTGATTTATGATTTGTATTTGCAGTAGCACCTGGAGACACCAGTTGAGATCTGAACCCCATTATGTAAGCGCTGTATAGAGGAGAAGAGACCATTCCTGCCACAAACAGTTACAGTCTAGACAGACAAAGGAAGGATTACGATCTCCATTTTACAGAGATAGTCTCTCTTTGCTCAGTTCCCTAATCGACTTGCCCAGGTCACCCAGGGAGTCTGTGGCAGGATCAGGACCTGAACCCAGATCTCCAGAGTCTCAGGGTATGTCTACACTACAAAAGAGGTGTGTCCTTAACTAGGGTTAGCGAACTGGAGTTAAAATAGCAGTGAAGAGATGGCAACTTGGCGTTTAACTAGGGTTAGCTGCTCATGTTGAGCCCCAGGCTGCTTTATGGGCTTTAACCCGAGCTGCTAACAGCGTCGCTGTGTCCTCACTGCTATTTTAACCTGAGTTAACCACTCTGAGTGAAGAACACACCTTTTCTGCTGTGTAGACATACCCATTGTCCAGCTTCTTCACCACAAGAGCATCTTTCCCTGCCTGCCATTTTAAAATAAGCTACAAAGAACTGTAATGGTTTGTGAACGCAAGGCTTACTAGGGGTCCAAAGTAATTTAAACTTACATGCTCCAGGGGATTGGTCAGCCACAAATCAGCCTCAGGAAAAATATTCTGCTTAGAGCAAACTTAATGGTTTAAAAATGCTTGTAACTCAAAAGTGGGAAACATCAAGAAATAGGGAAAGCGAGGCAGCAAGGTTAAATAACTTTGCTTGAGACCTCAGTCAATGTTGGGGAGAGAAGCCATGAGTCTTGGCTGCCATTTTACCCTTTACAAGTACATCGAGTATTCACACTTTGCGGTGTACCAAGCCAGAAGTCTGGCATAAACGGCACATGCTTCATTTTATAAACGCAGGAGGACTTCTCAAGTCCCAGGAGCAGCCTGGAAGTGGGTCCCTCAACAGCTCCAACAGGGTTGCAGTGTCCAGAGCTTCTGGGACCGGGCAAAAGCAACTGCACGGCCCAAGTGAGTGTGGTATGCTCCAATCTGTGGAAAAAGGCATCGAGCATAAACTCAGCAAGAGAAAGAGAAGCCAGTGGCAAGTTTGGAGCCAGAGACAGAAGGTCTTAACCAGAAGGTCTGACTGCTGCTTTCGGCTTCATATTCACCCAATTCCTATAGACAAAAATACAGGAACAAGTTTAAACCTGGAGAGAGATCCAATACCACGTGTTGCAGAAGCATGACCACCACCATCCTGGTTGTGAGCAGGGATTGAGCCAGGACCCTCTACAATTTGAGCCAAAGTCCAGTAACCGAGAACTAGAACAGACTCCTCTCTGCTGTGGAATGGGCACTAGTCGGGTGGAGAACACACTCAATAGTGCATTGCACCAAGGACAGAGAATGTGATGTTCTGCAAGCAAGCTCGCATTTCATATTCATGATCATTAATTAGCACTTTTAGCTGCAATCCTTCTCCAATACATTCACAGTGGACTTACATATGTCCCTTTTTAATGTGAATTCAGCCAAATATAGTTTGAGATTACTTTCTTGCATTAAAATAATTGATTGACTTAATATAAAACTAAATTTTTACAATTAATTTTTATTCAATTTATTTTAAAAAGGAATTCACGAAGAGATGCATCTTGGATTAAATTACACTGACATTTCATTAGCCTTGGATCAATTTTTCTTATTTATTTATTTATTTTAAACACAGTCAGTTGCAGGGCAAGTTTTTTGCTCAGTTTTTGGGTTGCTGACCAAAGACTGATTTTAAAGATCTGACCTGCAGGAAGAATGGTCCAATGGTTAGAGCATTAGCTGGCAGCTAGGGTTCAATTCCTGGCTCTGACACAAACTTCCTGTGTGACCTGGGGAAAGTCACTTAGTCTTTCTGTGCCTCAGTTTCCCACCTGTAAAAAAAAAAGGGGGGGGGCGCTAATCTATTCCTACTTCAGAGAGGTGTTGTGAAGTGCTCAGATATTATGGTAATGGAAGCCATAAAGTATTTAAGATGTATTATGGATCTATCATAAAACTTCATTCAGTGTTCCCTACATCAAGCCCTTCAATTTGCAGCTGAGCAAGGGTATATCTTTTAGAAAGACATCTAGTCTTGGAGAGGTTGAGAATCACTGATCTGTGCCATGTGGAATACAGCATAAGACCCCCACATTCACTTTCCTGCTCAGAGGGTGTACAGTGCCTGAGACCTCTCTGCCAGCTGCAATTTTAATTCTGGACAGCATCTGGAGATATGGAGTACAAAATAAACAGTTATCTCGTGGCTTACAAAGCAGCTCTGAAAATGTCAGTTTAGAAAAATGAAGAAGTAAATAATACATGCCCAGTTCCACGAGTGCTAAGAAAATGCCATTCTTTGCAAGTTCCCAGAGTATGGCAATTTTAGGAGGTCCTGGTCTACAAATCTCTTTCATTTGAATCCAGCTCTTCGTCTTTGCAGACAGTAAATGGTGACGGGTGAATTCTTCTGATGAACGTTTTAAAAAAAATTCAGTCTCCACTCGAGATGCAAAGAGTCGTGAGAAATCACATCGCAGATGAGACAGCAGCAATCCAGTCACAGGCTTCTGCTACTTGTGGAGAAAGCCACGCACCTTCCACCACGAGACTCATTTCCTGTTACAAATGTCTATCACACACATACAGAGCTGGTAGCTTCTCTCATATATGCGCCCTTTCCTCTAGGAAGCCAGAAGAGGGCCTCAGTTTCCCCTCGGTGGAAGAGGAGATATTGCAGGGGTCGGCAACCTTTCCAGAAGTGGTGTGCCGAGTCTTCATTTATTCACTCTAATTTAAGGTTTTGCGTGCCAGTAATACATTTTAACGTTTTTAGAAGGTCTCTTTCTACAAGTCTATAATATAACTGAACTATTGTTGTATGTAAAGTAAATAAGGTTTTTAAAATGTTTAAGAAGCTTCATTTCAAAATTAAATTAAAATGCAGAGCCCCCCGGACTGGTGGCCAGGACCCGGGCAGTGCGAGTGCCACTGAAAATCAGCTCGCGTGCCACCTTTGGCACACGTGCCATAGGTTGCTTACCCCTGGGATATTGTCTACTTTGCAGGGATTCTGTGAGGTTTAATTCCCTCCCATTTGTGAAGCAGGTTGAAATCTTCAGATGGGAGGTGCAATAACAGCACTAAGGAACATTTTGATATGCTCCCCTCTCACACAGGGTCCAGGTGGAATGAGGTGGGGGGAGGGGGGGATGATGGAAGGGGCAACCCCAGTGTGGAAAAAGACAAAGGGACATTTGTCCTGGGCAAGTTCTGCTCCCAGACAGGCCTGCGCAAGACGCGAGTGCTTTCACAGGAGGCCCTGCTGTGGTGTTGTGCACAATTCCCCATCCTCCAATTTCGTTTTTTTGGGGAAATTTTGACAATATTTTATTTTTGTGTAAAACTTGTGGAAATGTGTATTTTCCCCCTCACATTTGACGCTGCAAAGCCAGATTCGTCTGACAAAGAGCTTCCGCCCCGCCCTCAGCACGCAGCCCCCGGTCGAGTCCTGAACACGCACAGCCCTGTTCCCAGGTAGCTGGGCTTTCCACTCGGAACAGTTCACACACACCTAGCGAGGGAACCCTGCTTTGCGATTCTCCTCAGGCCCTCGCTCAGCAGGGCTCCTGTAGGCTGAACTTCCCAGCAGGTAGGTGATCCTGCCCTACACCTGCGTACGAACTCTTTCCGAGTACGAGGGGCCCAGTTCAGGCAGTGGAAGGAGTCGAGTGGGAATTTGACTAGGCACGGAAAGGGCCCCAGGAAGAAGTTTTTTCTATCTGGTCAGGTCCCCCAGCCCATGCCCACCTCCTCCAGTACAACAGAGAAACGCAGTCCGCAAGTGGATACAGATCTAACATGGAAAGCCAACGATAGGCCTGTAGGCAGAAAGGAAACTGCACAAAGGGAAGGTGCTGCTGACACAGCTGTTTTCTTAACTGATTCGGCCCTATCCGGCTCTGGTAACTGGTTGCACACGCAGCAGCCCTCATAACAGATAGGCAGGGCACCCTCTCCTTCACCCAAATCAAGCTTTCAGGCCCAGGGTGTCTAATTTTAACTCAAGATCGCCGTGGCATTCAGCTATCACCTAGAGGTACCATGACACGTCAGGCGCAATCAGCATCCCCGGTGAGCTATCCTTATGGAAGGTTCATTGACAATAATTGCTTGTAGCTCCTATTCCCTCCCAATGGCCCGTAACAGCTCTCAGAATGGGGCAAGTGGGCAGCAAAAGAGCAGTCAAAGGCAGATCTTTGCACCAATGGCTTCACTGCCAGATCCTGTGGTGCTGGCACCTCCTCCTTACCCATACCACAGCTCCTTGGCACCCTTCGTCCAACACACCTCTACAGCCAGCCTCGGAACCAGTTACACGGCACCCTTCGTCCAACACACCTCTACAGCCAGCCTCGGAACCAGTTACACGGCACCCTTCCTCCAACACACCTCTACAGCCAGCCTCGGAACCAGTTACACGGCACCCTTCGTCCAACACACCTCTACAGCCAGCCTCGGAACCAGTTACACGGCACCCTTCGTCCAACACACCTCTACAGCCAGCCTCGGAACCAGTTACACGGCACCCTTCGTCCAACACACCTCTACAGCCAGCCTCGGAACCAGTTACACAGCACCCTTCATCCAACACAGCTTTACATACAGTAGTTACGCCACCTCACGCTCCGGTGATGACCTTATTATCTCCATTGTGCAGAGGTACAGATATTAATGACTTCCCAAGATCATACAGCAAGTCACTGGTAGAAATGGGACTGGAAGCCAAGAGCCCCCACACCCAGTTCTGCTGCTCTAGCCACTCGACAGCACAGTCTCCCAGCACCTGTGTGTTAGTCAAACCTTTTGTGAAAGGCTGAGCGGATTCAAAGTGAGGGGGAAATAACTGTTTCATTGTTTCCAACATGAGCCCTATTGGGTCACAATAGGAGGGCAAGATCCATGGTATAAGCCAGGCACAGACAGTTCTGGAAGTTTAAAAGGGCATGACGTTAATCTACCCGGCCATGTCTTCACTGGTGAAAACACACCTGTTTCTGCAATCATGCACTGACTTACCTTCAGTATCTTATGCTGTGAACTGAGGGCCCCATATCTGTTCATAGAATCTTGCTGTAACAAATACATAAAAACATTAGAATGCAGAAGATACAGAGGCAGATCAAAACCACACACAAACATCAGTGTGGCTACATAATCATACCATTAAATGTACATGCAAAGCAACGCACATGATGTTTGGCCTCCTGTATAAGACTAAGCGTTGTATCCATTTAACCTAAGAAGGGTCACTTCTCAGGGGGTGCTGCTAGAATGGATTAGTTAAAAATAACCAAACTACTAGTTTTGTCTGGGCAGGAAACAGTTTTCCTGTCCCATAAAGACTTTTTTTTTTTTTTTTTTTTTAAATGTCAAAAAATCCGATCACAAATTGGACAATAACTTGAAAGCTTGAAAATGTTGTGAACCAAAAATACAAAAAACATCCCTTTGGTTTGGGTTAATCAAAATATTTCTTTTTGATCAGTTTGAAACATTTCATTTTGATTTTGACTAATATTTTTAGTGTAAAATTTACTAACATTTCTAAGTGAAAAGTTGTTTCGAGACAAAAAAAAAACCCCTCAAAACTTTCTGATTTGACAATATTGAAATGAGAGGGTTTAACAACCTGGAAACTTTTTTTAACCAAAAGTTTTTCAGCGCAGGCGTTTCATCGAACCCGCCCATTTCACTAAAAATATTGGTTTCAAGGAATTTTTTCCAGGGTAAAGAAAATGAAGGGTTATATTCTGCTCTCACAGTGGCGTAAATCTGGAGTAACTCCACTGACTTCAATGGAGTTACACCAGTGTAAGTGAGATCAGAATCTGGCTCCTGAGCACATGCACGGAGATGCAGACAGGGAAGTTATTTAAAATTAAGGGGCAGGACTCTGCTCTCATTCCTCTGGTGTAAATGCAGAGTAATTCTCCCTGGCCTGTGATTCGCACCCGAGCTTTGTAAAGGACAGAATTTCCTGGGAACTGGGATGACGGCTCTTGTCAACGAGCCGTAGGGGCGAGACAGACAACACAAGCCCTAAGCCCTCGCCTAATTGCGAAAATTACACCAATTTAACTAAAAACCAATCTTTGCGCTGGTTTTACTGCATCCGTTTAAACTCCTGGATATGGGCGCAGCTACCAGATATAAACCACGAGTTTACAGATATGTAACGTGTCCAGAGAATGGTTTGCACTGCTTTAAACCAACTCGATTTTAATCAAACCAGTGCAGTTAGTGTGCTGACGAGGCCCAAGAGCATTTAGACTTTCATCTGCCTGCAGCTCCACCACTTTTGTTCCTTGTGTGGCAGCAGAAGGCAACATGGTCTCTCCAACATGTACAGTTCAATGGCACCACCTGGCTCTCATTTACCTGAAAGGATTTCTTGCCTTTTACCCAAACCCCCTGTTCCCTCACGTGTGGACCTTCCCCCTCTTTCATGCGCTTCTCGTTCCTCCCTGCACCCTTCCATTGGTCCCTGCTCCTAGCACCCCAAAGCTCTCTGACTCCTCTCTACCTTCTTGGCAATGACAAGCCCAGAAGACAGGGCCCAGATTCGTTTTTTCCCTGTGAAAACTCAGAGCTTGCAGGGCACAGGTGGTGAACAAGATGCGGAATTGCTGCCTTTTCACAAGCTTCTCTGCTCAGATCGGTATTTGGGCAGCTTTAAGTAGCACGGGACAGATCACAGGCAGCACCATGGAATTGCAAACTAAGCACAGTGCATAGTTATTGCTATCTTCTAAGCCACAACTCAAATTATATATTCTATAGGGCACAAAATATTACCACCAAATGAGTTTCCGGAACACACAATTGCTATGGAGCTGCATAGCCATCAGTCTATTTAGCAAGTATCTCCACTATGCTAATTCTATAACTGCATGGTATTTAGCAGTCACAGTGGAACTGATTAAATGTTCCACCTAGTCTGTGCCCCATTTCCAGCAGTGACCAATTTCAGATGCTTCAGGGAGGGAGTAACAAGTCCTATAATCTAAAGTAAGTGGGTTACCCCCTAGGGATGCATTTCTTCCTGACCCAAGCCCTGAAGAATGAGGATCAAGATTCCTTGTCATTTTCCCCCCAGTAACTGTAGATGCTCTTCACATTCACAGGAGCGTCTCACCAGTACACCCTATTAACTTCTTCATTAAAAACGAATATACCGTTTAACCATAAAGGTTCCCCTTTGTTTTCTGTGCTGCTATATTCACGGCACTTGGCAAACTGCAGTGAGGATATAAATGAAAAGGGGCTCTGGCATTTGCACATCCAGCTGTCAGGGGATTTAACACCACAAAGAATAGTTATGGGGCTGAAAACCCTGGGATGGGACCAATCTTGCATTATTTCAGCCCCATAAATAGAGACAATAGGAAGCCTGTGAAAATCAGATGCAAACGCTGAGCTATCTGGGCTCCTAGGGACTCAAGTAATAAAGTTCTGCCTGAATTCAGCAGCACTGCCACTTTCATTGCTGTTGGTCACACAGCATCACATGCCGTGAACAACAGCCCTCAGTTATGCAATGCTCTCTGTTTTGCAAAGGGCCAGGGGCTACTGAAGATGATGACAAAGGACTCCCATCTCCACTGAAAGATGCCCTTGCCTCACCCCCGAGGGGAAAAAGAGACACACACACACACACTTTCAGGCAGATGGGGGTTGGCAGTAAAACCTATCAACTTTGCTACTATAGGCTGAATAACGAGCAGAGCCCAACTGTCTCCATAACCCCCCCCCGCCGAGACGCATCGTTTTGCTCTGGCTCTCTGCACCAGGTAGCTGGTAATTTAACATGCAGATTGTTAGTGACAAACACCCATCTCCCATCGGGACAGGGCTGCCGGGGGAGAGGCTGTTGCTACTCATGATCTTCCCCCAACTCCGTTCTGCTGCCGCGCTCCCACCCACGGACCAGGAGAAACCATTTACCCTCGTCGCAGTGACAGACAGTGTCTATAGCTTCCCTGCAGCATAGTCCCTCTCTCTTCTGTGCTGTCCCTATGCTTTGTTTCGCAGGTGACTAGAATTCTGTCCAACACAAAGACAACTGGCCTTTCCTTTGCCAATAGGCATAGGAACAGGACTCCACGATGCCACAGAGGCTAGAAGTAGTCCGGTCACTCAGTTTGCCATTTACAGATCTGGGCAAACAATAGGAACTTGGGCTAGCAACATCCCCAGAGAGACACAGTTCTTTTCTCCTTCCCAAATGAGTTGAAATAGACCCTTACTCACATAAGACTAATTGTTTGTGTAGACAAGTTCACAGCAAGCTGGGGTGTGAATCTACTACGCACTAATCTGCTGCGGACTAACTGTCCATATGGACCCTGCTGATGCATGTTAACATTTTGGACTTGTCTACACAGGAACATCCAGGAAGATTAATCTGAATTAACTAAAGGTATGAATTCAAAGTGCATTAGTTAAACTGCATTAAATCCCAGTGTGAATGCTGTTATTCAGAATTAAGGTGGCTTTAATTCAGTTTGGTTTAATTCACTTTGGAAATGAATTCAGATAAACTTAATTAAGGCCACTCTAATTCTGAATGAAGCTGTTCACACAGGTGTTAATGAGGTTTAACTAATCCAGTTCAAATTCACACCTTTAGTTAATTTGGATTAATTTTTCTGTATGCCCCCATGTAGACAAACTCAAACTGTTAATGCAAGTCAGCAGGGTCCACATGGACACTTAGTCCACAGCAGGCTAGTGTGGGATGGATTCACACCCCAGCTTCCCAGGAACTAAATGTTCACATGGACAAGCCCTTAGACCATTAATGATGAAGTGACCCAGGATTCATCCTGATGGGATACCTCTTGGCCCAAAACTCTAATGCCAGCATCATCCCCAATGAGTCTTTTTTCACTTCCCTCTGGGTAGCTGTATGTTGGTGTGCAGCTGTGGAAATACTAAAAGGACATCTCTCAAACACACACAGGAACGTACTGTACCTACCTTCTCTTTGTTGAGTGCCTCTTGAGCTTCTAATTTATACACCAAAAAATCTAGAAAGGAAAAAAGAAGAGAGTTTAATTGGATGGAATTTACAAGGATCTGTTTTAGATTTTCAGAAGGAGAAAAACTCCTAACCGGACAAAAGGCTGTGATACAGCCCGATGGAATGCGGAAGCTTTTAAGAGACTCAAAGAACACCGAGGTCCTTTCTGCTCTGTGCAATCAAAGACCGTGTAGTACTTTCCATTAGACCTGTCTGCCATGGCCAACATTTCCCTTCTTCCCACTACAGTACGGTGTTCTAGATGGCTGCCACTCTGCACCCCAGGGATGGCAGCATTTCAGCGGTGCGAAGTTTGCGCAATTCTTTGGGGGGTCCTTTGAGACGAAAGATGCTAGTGAGCAATACATTTTAAAGCTACAGAGTGGCATCTCTCCCAGCACGGTGGGCTTGACGGAGAACATCAGCGGCACAGCTACAGCATACACAGGTGGAGGAAGCAGTGCATCTTACAGCACACCGATTTATCTTCACACAAATTTCACCAAGGGCTGGCTGGTGAGCATTAGCCACGGTGAGCCAAAGCCAGCTCCAAGAGTCCAAAGAGAACCGTGGGACATCTCGTCCTCTCTGACATGATTTACATAGGAAGGCTGGACTGTCAATTCTTTAGGGCAGGGAATGTCATTGTACTGCATGTACAGCACCTGATTGGGGTCCCTAGGCACTACCATAAAACAAAATCATAATAAAATGATTCAAACGGACTCAACCCACTGCAAGAGGCAAAACGTGAAGATAACAGTGTCTGGGGTTAAGGAAAACACAAGTGTAGCTGAATTAGATCCAGAAAGCCCTTTGAAAAGAGGGCCTGTCCTTTCCTGAGGCTTTATTGCTTATGCCAAGCGAGGGACCCAGTTGCTGGCTCTGGCCTCCTCAAGCTCCCATGATCTCTCACCTCCCTTCAGTGCCCACTCCGCTCTGGCACTGCACCTCAACGGGGCCCTACAGCACCAAGCTACTATTCCAGGCTCGCGTCCCCTTGCCAGCTGCGAGCAATGTCCATCGATCCTGAACTGCAGCATCCCCCATTGGTCCAGTCTTGGCTAACGCATCTCGTTGTCCTGCTCTGCAGCATCCCCCGATATTCCAGTGCTTGGGCCTCTAACTGAGCTGCCTGGTGGATACTTTGATGTACATAAGAGTCCAGCAGAGCGAGATGCACACATTTCCACGTGCAACCCAACTCCAGTAGACAGGCGTAAATAGCACTGCGTTCAGTCCTGTCTGCACCGGCCAATGGGGAAGCACTGGCTCCTGCAAGCCTCACAAAGGTGTATCATTTATTTGCTACACTGTGTCCTCTTCTTAGAATGGGAGGCTAGGTGAATTCCCCACCCAACCTCGGTACTAACTAGATCCGATCACGGTATTGTAGATCGGTTATTGGAATTGGGAAAGGGATTCAATTATTCGGTGTCTGCCTGCATGCTCCTCCCTCTGAATCAAACACACAAATAAGAAGGGCCTTTCCATGAAGAACGTGGCATTGGCACTCTCATGCATCTCCCAGATTTCCACCACCAGGGTTCCCCTGCATTCTCCAGAGGACTGTCACGGCTGAAAGAGACGCAGCTCCCCTAAACAACCAGGATCTGACAGGGCCAGCCCTCGGTGCTGAAGGTACCACATCAGGGGAGCAGGAGTTAACACGGAATAGTTAGACCCCGTAACGTATTGCTGGGCTTGCAGAGACCAGCACAGGGCCAGAAGCACCCATGCTTTGTCCAATCAGTACTAAAGCCAGAGATTCCCTCCCTTGCTCAGCTTAGTCATCAGGGCTGCAGTGAGATCAGAAGTGAGCTCCGACGAAGCACCGGACAAGGGGGTGATACCTTTGGGAGCACCAGTGTGCCTCAGATTTCTCCCGCGCCACTGCGAGAGCAGCCCCACCAAGACGCCTTCTCTGTGCTCTCCCTCCCAAGAAGGCTGTGTAAATCGCTACTGCCGGGAGGCAGAGTGGCCCACGGGATAAGGCACTGAACTGGGACTCAGGAGACCTGGGTTCTATTCCTTGTGAGTAACCTGCGGTGATACCATGGACAAGTCATTTCCTGACATGGTGCCTCAGTTTCCCTTCACCAGCCTTTGTCCATCTTGTCTATTTAGATTGCACGTTTGTTGTGTAGAGTGCAAAGGGGCCCGTATCTTGGTCAGGCCAGGTGCTATGGTACTTGGTTAGGTTATGGCTCTATGAAACTTATGCCCCCAACTTGCTTAGAAGCTTCAGAGAAACAGAACTGACCCTAACTGCTGTGTCACTGGGAGCCAAGCACATGCCACTCTGCAGGGATGCTCTGGATGGCAGAGCTGGGGGCGGAGCTTTTCATTTTACCCCCCAAAATGCTGAGCAAACTCTAGCCCAATATTTTACAGACTTGCCACCCTTCACTTTAAGGGCACAGCAGCACATCAGCTCAGTGCACAAGCTCTATGGGGCAGGGACCGTCTGTTGGATCTATGTCTGTACAGCGCCTGGCACAAGGGGGTCCTGGTGCAAGAACGGGACT
Organism: Emys orbicularis; assembly: GCF_028017835.1. Classification (NCBI taxonomy): domain Eukaryota; kingdom Metazoa; phylum Chordata; order Testudines; family Emydidae; genus Emys; species Emys orbicularis. Next base: position 17,117,348 of record NC_088704.1, read on the forward strand.
CCCAGGTGCTACCACAACACAATGAATGGTAATCAAAACCCCCTGGGAAGGGATGGGTACAGGGAGTTAACGCATTGGCCTCGCAGATCCTCGTGGAGTAACCGTGCCAACTTCCTTGTGCCCCAGTCACAAAACCACTGCATGGCTTGCTATATATGGCTTCCCAAGAGGAGGCTACCCGAGTAATTGCAGAGCGTACAGCTGGTCAGGACAATGGGGAGTGTGTGGTGAAGGCTAACTGAAGACAGCGCTCCTCGTCCTTCACTTCACGAGCATCAAATGCTAGGTTTGCTTGAAATAAATGGTCTACAGGACCCAGTCATGGAGAAAAGCTCCTCAGTGTTCTTAGAGCCAAGATGCACGCAGCCCTGAGCCATTCAGAGTCCATGCACGCTCTGCAGCGATCCATTTGGCAGTCGCCTCATTTCCTAGAGCAATGCTGACAAACTATGAAAGAAATCTAAATATTAGAAGACAGACATTCAACATTTGAGTCAACTATTTATCCACAGACTCATGACAAACTCGGCTGATACATGTCAACGTTTCCAGAAATGCAGGGAGCTTAGGAATGAGGCCAAAAGGGATAGACGTATTTCTCCACATAGCAGCTTTGAAGATACAAGCCAAGCTGTTAAATTGCCAGCAACATTCAGGGCTAAAGTGATCTGCCATCCAGCATTCAGTGTTACTATGAGAGACAGGCTCTAGCCCCTTTGCTTCTTATTTCCTATTCAATTTCACGGTCTTAAAAATAGACATGTTCATCTCTGCATTTCAAGCTAATGGGAGGTTTTACAATTTGTAGCCAGTGTCCATAACAAAGAGCTTGCAATAATGCTATTATTATTATTAAGAAGCACTTATGCAGCTGCACATCTTCAGAACACCTTGCAAACACTGAACCTGTAATAGCTTTATTGATTTTTGTGAAACTGAACAAGCTATTTCACCTTGCCATAAAGTTTACCTATTTAAAATGAAGAGGCATGGTCCAGTGCTGGGTTCAGTTAACGGGTCTGAAGAACTCAGATATTACGTCACAGGTGTCAATGCAAGAGCCTAGACAGACTGGTTGATTAGACAGAGACTAAATACAGCAGTAGGAGCCATTAACTCCAGAGTGCCAATCCCTGATCTCACACCACCTCCTCCCTCTGTGGCTTCGGGTGAGTCACTAACCATTCTGCCTCAGTTTCCCCATGTGTCAAGCAGGGATGTTTCCCATCTACCACCTCATGAGGACATTGGGAGGATTCATTAACCTTTGAACAGTGCTATGAAGGTGGAAATCACTCTAGGTGCTGTGCGTTATTCCCTGGCGAGACTATTTGAGTTGCTGCCGGCCTCTGCTATGCCTGCGCAAGAGACTCACCTTCTTTAGTCTTCTTGTGCTCCCCTCGCTCTTTCTGCAGGGATCGTTCAAGCCGCGATCTGTGCTCGTACACAACTAGGGACGCGAAGAGAAAGGGAAAGCATGACATAAACCAGCCAAACAATTATGCATTCCCCTGCATTTGCTCCCCACAGCCACAGAGTACAAGTGTGTGTAGGGGACACATCCTGAGCTCCCCCTGCAGTGGGACAGAGAATCATGCAGAGAGGCTCCTGGGGGAGTGGACTTGAGCCAACAGGTCTTTCCTCCTCCTAACTTCCCCCCTCTGATTTCGTGACCAGGAGACAACAGGCCCGGACTTTCTGGACAATTAGCCCACGGTGGTTCGGGTGTAGCAACAAGGCCCCATGTCAAGTGCAACAACGGCCCTGCAATGCACAGCCAACCTTGGCTTCCGTGTAAATGACACTTCAGAACAAAGGGCCAAACGGAGCAAACACCGGGCTCAATGCTCCATTTAGGGCTGGGACTCCGACATCACGGTGGAGTTACTAATCCACTGGGAGGCCAAAGCTGGTTATGCACCAGCAGCTCCATAGAGTTAAACGGCCCGTAGGGAACCAGCTCAGTGCGGATTGCGGAGCCACATCTATGGCGGCTCAGCACGGCTACACTCCTGCAGACGGGGAAGGAGACAGGATTTCTGGAACCTCTGCTCACAGAGACAGGCGCAGGCGCTTTCTCAAGAGCACGGAAAGACAGAAAAGGAAGGCACAGAACTGGAAAGATGCTCCTGGGGCACAAGAACGGCCTCCGATTGAGTCTTTGCCCCCTGGTTATTTCTATTGTACTTCATGGGAAGGGAGGGACGGAGCAGAAATTCATCCTGAAGCCTGAAAGAGAGACTCTCTCACTCTCAAAAGGCCCCAAGATTAGCACTATCCACGGGTCTGGGTGACTTCTGTGCTGAGGCAGAGGGAATTGATGTTGCACTAACAACCGTGACATCGTAAGGGGCTACGGAAGGTTATTATATGTTGCCCTCGGGTAGCCCTGCAAATCCAGGATTTCAGATCACCTTACGGGGGTGGCTAAGTATTGCTATCCCCATTTTACGGAGGGGAAGGCAGAGGCACAAAGAGCGGAAGCAACTGGCACAAGGCCGCAGGGCAAGTCAGTGGGCAAATCAGGGAAGAGAATGACGCTGGTTTCCTTCTCTAACCACCAGGGAGGGCTACGCTTCCACGTTTGGGACAGTGAGACTCAAACCTGCCCGACCCTCCACTCAAATGCTCATGGCCATTTGCCTTAAAAATAAGGGCCTGAAGAGGACAAGTTTACGAGACGTACCCAAACCGCTGAGTAAGCCCTTAAAACACTAAGCCCCTGGATGTCAGTGCAGGACATGGGCCATTGTGGAGGAAAAAGCTTAAGGGGAAGGCAAGAAAGGAGCCATGTCAAGTGTGACAACAGCCCTGCGATGCACAGCCAACCTTGGCTCTCATGTAAATTACACTCAGGAGCCATTCTAACATGCTGTAGAAACAAGGGAACCTAGCTGCGAAGTATTGTACATCCCCGGATATAATTCTGCCGGGAGGACCTGCGTGCTGGGGAAATGCCAGGAAGACAGAAAGAGGACTGAGCTTGGAAGCAGCTTGCACGGGGGGGTTACAGTCTCCCTTAAGAAAAGGCCAGAGCGAGTGGCAAACTAGACAGCCAGTCGGACTATTCCCCATTTCACAAGGGCTGAGGTTTTGGCATTTGTCTCGTTTCACTTCGCAACGCAAGTGAGACCTTTGAAATTTGCCATTAAAACAGAAAAGAGACAGAGACCCTGACCCAGCCCACAGTGGCCAATACCCTGGTGGTTACAGCGCTCACCTGGGATGTGGGAGACCCAGGTCCTGCTCCAAATCAGGGAGAGCAGAGACTTGAGCCTAAGCATTGGGCTCCTGGCTATTCCGTCTGGCTCTCCCCTCCCCCCGAAATTCCACCCTGGACTTGAGAAAGTTTCAACGAAATTGATACGTTTCCACGGAATGTTTCAGTTGTGACAAATTGGCATTTTCCAACACAAACGTTACATCAAAAGGTTCCTGACCAGCTCTACAGAAAACGACCTCTTCTCCTGGGAGCATCATTTCCCCTGCTGTGTATGGGCTACTGCAGGGGTGGGCAAACATTTTGGCCTGAGGGCCACATTGGGGAATAGAAATTGCATGGCAGGCCATGAATGCTCACAAAATTGGGGTTGGAGTGTGGGAGGGGGTGAGGGCTCTGGGGTGGGACTGGGGATAAGGAATTTGGGGTATAGGAGGATGCTCTGGGCTGGGACCGAGGGGTTCGGAGGGCGGGAGGGGGATCAGGGCTGGGGCAGGGGTACAGGTTCCGGCTGGGGGTGCGGGCTCTGGGGTGGGGCTGTGGATGAGAGATTTGGGGTGGAGGAAGGTGCTCCAGGCTGGGATCGAGGGATTCAGAGGGCAGGAGGGGGATCAGAGCTGGGGCAGGGGGTTGGGGCGTGGGGAGAGGCTCAGGGGTGCAGGCTCCGAGCGGCGCTTACCTCAAGCAGCTCCCGGAAGCAGCGGTATGTCCCTTCTCCGGCTCCTACGCGTGGAGCGGGGCCCTGTGGCTGCTTCCGGGAGACGCGTGGTGCGGCCCCTGACCTGGCGCCCCGGCTGGAGTGGGGTGAGCCCCAGATCCCGCTCCCCAGCTGGAACTCGCGGGCTGGCTTAAAACGGCTGCGGCCCGCGGGCCGTAGTTTGCCCACCCCTGGGCTACTGGCTAGGCAACACTTTCCCTTTCTCAAAGCTCTTCTCCTCCAGGCTGAGAGCACCCCGCCTCACCCGCAGCTGATCCCGCGCTGCTGCATGGAGAACTGGGGACTTGGAAATGGCTCTCGCACTGGGGAGGCCAGAGTGGAACAAATCCAGTGCTACTTTGAGAACCACACCTAGATTCTGAGGAGCCAGATCCCTAGCCAGCGTAGATCAATGTTCCTCCATTGAAGTCAACAGAGCTACACTGATTTACGCCAGCCGAGGATCTGTCCCTGAAAAAAAAAAAAAAAAAAAAAAAAATCAAGCTGGTGTGGCTTTGATTCAAATGCACCAGAAACACCGTTATACACACCCCATTTCTCACCCCTTGCAGTGACAAGGATCAGGAGTCTCTCTCTAATGCTGAGAAGCTAGCAGCGGCTTTTTATTGGGTTTAAACAGGGATTCCTTATCCTTTAAAGCAGGATTATATTTAAAGGAGCTATACAATCCTTCTATACCTCTGATGGGACCCGTAACAAAGTCCCACTTTGTAATAAGTTACCATGGCCACTCTTCAGTTCACAGAATGCTCCAGTTCACATCTTCTGCCCCCGTCAACCTGAACCATCCCAAGGAGCTTTTCAAGCTAGCCGGTGATCATGTCAGCCAGCACTGAAACGCAGCCAGCTCTTCAGCAAACCCTCCCCAGACGCACGCAAGTGGCAATCCGAACGGACTTCAAGTGAACAATGTGTGTCAGGCATGGTTAGTAGGGTCAGAAAAAAGGACTATACAAAGTAATAGCATTCGCTGATTTGATTTACTCAAGTCAATTTCACTCACTCATTGCTACTTCGAACCAATTTCAGTTGCTTTTCTGAAAGTGTTAAAGGGAAGGAGTAAGGAGGACACAACGGTACCAGGCAGGACTCGGGGGTACTATTCCCAGCACTGTCTGAGGCCAAGCCAGTCTCGTAACCCAACTCTGTCTCATTTTGCCCATCCGCAAAGCACATCCCTGCCTCACAGACTCAGTGTCTGCAGAAGCCCTGACTGTCGCTTTATACCTGGCTGATGTGTGCAGACACATTTATAGGGTCTCTTGTTCAGCTGATAGTGGGCGAATTTTAACATACCAGATAACAAGCCCGAGGGTGCCTTGTCATAATGTTGACGTCACCAGGCATCACCATCACCCTAGGTAACTCGGGAGGGTGGAAAATCACAAGTGTCAATGAAGCCTTCCTGCACTAGGCCTGAACCAAACTCCTTCCATGTTTAAACTCTAATCGACCTCAAAAGCCAGGTGCAAGTGGAATGTGTAAGCAGCCTGCTATCAGTGGTAACCCCCCTTACCGGTAGCAAGCGGTAATAATGAGGCCTGCATGTTTCTGGCTGAAGGGAAAAAGGACAAGATAACGGTTTAAAGAAGTTACTAACGAGCTGAACTTATAGCTGCCAACATAATCTAACTGCTTAAACGTAATTGCTATTTGCTTAGTAATTGTTACCAGGGACGGGAGGGGTAGAGAGAGAGGAATGGGGGGGGGGGGAGGAAGGGAGGGGTAGTGGGGGAAGAGGGGGGGGGGATGAGGCTTGACTGCAAAAGGTATAAAGGAAAAAAAATTGTTTCTGTTAGTGTGCTTGATTTGAGACGTGCCTGTCTCCTAGCACCGCTTTGAGATCTCAAATAAACTTTGTTTGCTTCTCCACCTGGTGTGTTTATTGGCGCGAAGCACACCGGGCCACGAACCTCGCTGTTGCTTTGCCTCGGGCACCCTGTGCTGGCAACAATAAGATGGAGGACCAATTCTCCCACAGTTCACTACTTCATTGGTGCAACCCATCCACACTAAGACCTGGATCGAAGACACTTTACAAGCAACAGCAGCAGATTTGGGTGGCGCAAGTGTCTGTATTTTAAATCCACACAGAATGCAAATGTTGTTCTTAGTGCTAGAGATACTTTGGGTCAGACAGGATTGTCCATGTATTTGAGGAAGAAAGAAAATATAATAAAATAAAAATAAAAAAATCAGAAAGTGATTTTTAAAAGGAGGTTCCACTAATCGCCAGCTAGCACGTGAGCCCGGGGCTCACCATTGGGCTGGCGCATGCAGTTACCTGAGAAGCTCAACTGTATTTCTCTGCATGAAACTTCCAACAAAAAAACCACACGGCTGCTGTTTCTGAATCCCACACCCTGTATAGCTGAATGGGAAGGGACCACATTCCAGCCCCTGGTTTACCAGCCCACAAGGGGATATAAAAAGTGATGGAACTTTTAAAAAACCACCACAGCTTGACAGGTTCTTTTAAGCTGCTCCAATCCCAGGAGTAAACATCCCCTGAACTTCGGCTCTGTTCCAGCATGTTGTGCTGGCTCCAAGACCCAGCCATTCCTAGCTGCTCCACCCTAACCTAGCAATGTGAATTGTCTTTATCTTCCAAGAGCTTGCAGGTTGTGTGTGCAAGAGAAAGGGAGGGCTGCATTACCCACTTGCTTGAGGCCATTAGCCTTTTTTATTTTTTAAAAGACCAGTGAGCAAACTATCCAGTAGGTTTTTGCACTTAGGCTAGTGAACTTTCCATGGCAGTCTTACCAGATGATCAGGCATTTGGGGGCTATTCCATGTATAAAATATACTGGACCACGTAAGGCTGCATTAACAGTGCTCATTTGTGATCACAAGCCCAGACCTAAAGTTTATTGGTGTTGAAGGCATGTGTGTAACTCCAGCCAGTGCAGCCTTGCAGGTCATCAGATACTGGGCCTTTGTAAAATCATGTCATTGCCACACAACCATCTTGCTGCTTCTTCACTCTTTGCACATTTCTGGTCTGACTGAATATTTCAGCGACTGAATCGTAACACTTGTTCTACAGTAGCATGTAGAGGTCCCACCTGCTATCAGAGCCACTTGCAGTTTCTACTGGATACAGGCATCTTCACTTCCTGTCCTGGATTGTTGCGTAGTGCTGCAGTGCACCGTTTGAACAACTGCTGGGTTCTACCCCAGAGACGAATGTGTGTCTAAGAATCATTTAGCTCACTAGAGGGCACATCCTCGGCTGGTATAACTTTTAATAACCCCACTGATTTAGCGATGACATTTTACACAACTCAGTATCTATCTCCATCTGTTTAAACTTGTGAAGGATCCTTCAGAATGACAGCCAATCACTGAATTATGGAAAACGCCTCGAGAATTCAATAAAGAAGGATAATCTTCCTATAGAATTTGCAGCCGGATTTATCAAATTCTGAAGCAGGAGTAGAATTTTCCATTTAGATGGTTTAAGAAGTTCTCTACAATGGATATTAACTCCATAGCTTTTTAGCCTAACTTCTATAGAACCTTATTGGTTCCATCCTTATTAAATGCTAATGGACTTTTCCACGTGGGTTTTAAAATCTTGACTGATTATTTTCAAGAAAACGATTCCCAACAACTTCCATCTTAGAAAAGTCGTTATTCACACAGATTGAAATGTAAGTTAGTTGTGGCCCCTTAACTAATTGAATACTAACAATACCCTTGTGATGCAGTAGGCAGAATATTGTAACAAATTATGGTCACTTAGAAACTTCTTGGTTGCTATCATAACCATTCAGAACATCACAGCAGCAGTGTGGTTAGAACGCTCATCCTCCTGCTCCAGAAGCCTACCACTTGAGCTAATGGAAAATTTTCTTGAGCTGTATGGCGTGTATGACACATGTAAGCAGCTCCTGTTCCATGCGTTAGAGGGCAGTGGTGCATACCCACAAAAGCCAGTCCATAATAGCATTATCCCCAGGTTACCAATAGGGTTGCCATCTCAGATGTCCTGGGGTTTTTTGTTTTTTTTTGTATGTACATCTGGGATAATCCTGAGCCCATAAAACTGGCAGTGTGCACCCTGACAGATTTCTGAGATAGCAATCCGGGGGGAACAACCCTGGGAAAACCTGAAGAGATGTCAACCCTAGTTACAGATGAGGAATTTAAGGTAATGGGGACAGCTGGAAACAACTTCTCTTGTTAGAAATAAACTGGTCAAGTTACCTACGTATATTTATTTAGAAGAGGGGGCGAAAGCAGGGGGAGAATTAATTTTACCATTGATTCCAAGGGGCAGGGACATGGGGCACTGTAGGACAGCCACATGAATCGCTGTGGTAAGTGCCCAGCTAACCAATGCTAGCACTAGCAGTTACTTAAATGGCTCTTAAAACCCTCCTGGAACTAAAAGAATCAAGACCTTACCCTTTGTTAAGGCTCCCAGCTGGCCAGTCCATTAGCAGGTAGAGCAGAAAGAGCCCCATAGGCATTTGAGAATGTGGAGAAGATTTCTCTCCATTTAGCCCTTTCAGTCCTAGGACACGCTTGAGGGCGTCCCATTGGCCGAACGAGGTTTCAAAGTCAGAGATTCGCCTTGGGGGAACTGATGAGCCGGCGTCAGTAATAAAACAAGAGCCAGAGCGTACCAGAGGGAGCAGCCGCTGTACAAGCAAGGCCCCACCCTGCCCGTGAGTTTGCAGAAAGGCTGCTGGCCGCTCCGTCTCCGGGTATTCGGGAGAGGATTCCCGCTCTCAGGGATGGAGAAATGTGCGCTATGGTATTAGAGGGTTAGTTGCTCTGTTTGACAAACCCTCCAGTAGCGCCATGGCTTTCTGAAGGATGCCATGTATTGAGTATAAGTGTCACATGCCAGTTGCCAGCCAGTCAATGGTACAGATTCCCCGAGACCGTGAAGCACCCTTTGTGCACAAGCGCATGCTTTTGTGGACTGTGATAACAAGGGGCCCTTCACAATCATAATCACAGTCACGGTTGGGTCCCTCCGAAGCAAAATATCCCTGCACTCTAGGGTGGTCACCTGTCTGGTTTTTACCCGGACAGTCCGGTTTCTGGCGTCTGTGTCTGGGTGCCATTTTGGGTTGCCAGGTGCTCGGCTTTTGAAAAGGGGACCTGGCAACCCTAAATAGCACCCGAACCAGAAGTCCGGTTACTGTGGGGCAATGCTGGGTCATTAACCCATGCCAGCCCCTGCTCAGCCAGGGCCACCTCCTACCAGAAGGCAGGCTCCTTGAGACGATCCAGCGAGCGATGGGGTGTGGGGGACAAGAGGAGCGAATGATGGGGGTGGAGCCTTGTGGGAAGAGTTGGGGCAGGGGTGGGTTCGGTTACCAGCAATTAGAAAGGTGTCCCTAGCCTCTGTTTGCCAGAACCTGAGAATGGGCGACAGGGGATGGATCACTTGATGGTTACCTGTTCTATTCATTCCCTCTGGGGCACCTGACTGTCGGTAGGCAGGATACTGGGCTAGATGGACCTTTGGTCTGACCCAGTATGGCTGTTCTTATGTGCCAACCCTACTGCACTCTGACCTCACAGAATTGAGTCAGAACATGGCAGGTGCATCCAGCCACAAGCAAAAGGGACTGTGACTCTCTTCACCCACCAGCACAGCAAGGAAGCTGGTGAAAGCCCACACAGACATGGGGAGCGGGGATACGAGGCCCTGCTACGGGGCAGGAAAGCAGGAACAACTTTTACTTGGTATTTCATAAGCTTCTCTTTAACGGGCCAATCGGCCCACCGCCACTCCAATGGGTTGGGAAAACACAGAGCTGTGCACTTAGTGAATGCTCTCAATGGATAAACTTGTGTGAATAACTAGAGCGCGTCTTTGCAGTCGTTGCTTTTATCCAGACAAGAGGGGCAATGATACGAGTTTCTAGTCTAGCCACCCCAGGGTCCAGTTATAGACGGGGCCCAGAGCGGACTAACGGGAACTGTAGCACTTGCGGATTACACATGTGGTTGCTTTTAGAGTTAGAGAGTTAAAAGCCAGAAGGGATGACTTGATCATCTAGTCTGACCACCTGTATAACACAGACCACCCCCCAGCACCCACAAACCAAGCCCAACAACCAGAATTCAAACAAAGCGTTCCAGCCCTAAGGAGACAACTACTGTGTGCCACAGGCAGAGAACAGATTTACGACCGGTAACTCAGATTCATAGGTGCATCCATGCCAAGGCCAGAAGGGACCATTGTGATCACCTAGTCTAACCTCCGGTACAACGCAGGCCAGAGAACTTCCCAAAATAATTCCTAGAGCAGAGATTTCAGAAAAACACCCAATCAATGAGGAGGAGTTGCTAAGGGGAGGGGAGGGAATCGTTTGTTTGTTTCTGTCATTTTCACTTTAAAAGGGCCCTATCCTGCAAAACTCCCACAAGAGTCCCATTCTCCTGAATAAAACTTAAAGGAGCAGGTCCTAAACACAGAAATTAGACTCTATGAAGATGCTGGAGGTTATCCACAGAGAGTCACATAATTCTGCCATTAGTGAAAAAGCTAAACAATCCCCTTCCCTCCAATAAATTGGCCATAGGGGTCTCTACCACGATTCCTCATAGAATATAGCTCTGAAGACATCACTGGAGAGCATTTCAACAGAGGAATCCATTCCTCAAAGGGAGTGAAGGTCTCACTTCAAAGCAGGTGAAGCAAAGAGGTTGAATTAACATGCAGAGCATTTAAAAACCAATAGTGAGTGCAGATCTATTGGCGCTCACCAGCTCCAGTTATCCTGAATCCCACAGGTGCCTTCCCCAAAAGGAGAAGCAGTGGGATAAGAAGAGAGCATCAAATCAACATTGCAAGGGCCTTTTGGTTGAAGAGCTGGCTCAAAAGCCGAAAGGGAGGCTTTGTAATACGGACATGAAATCCCATCTAGCGGGTTTTCCAAGTGTTCCGGGGTCCTTCAAACAGGTGTTTGGAGACCCCAAATGTTCATAAACAAAAACCAATGACTGCAGTTGTGTCTGTGATGAGTGGGCAAATGGTTTCTATTTCTTCCCATCCTCATCTCCATCCGATTGTCTCCCCATCATGGACAGAAACGTGGGACTAGAGGACTCACTAGTGGGACAGAGTCCTCCCCCCACTCTCCCCCAAGTCACAGCATCCAATTTGGGCCAATTTGGGTGAGTAGTGATCAAATTAAAGAGAGCAGGTTTGGCGCACAAATAGCCTGGAGTTGCCAGCTCTGGATGGGGTCAGCCGCATGTTATATAACGCTGAGGAAGCTTGTTAACCTACAGTCACTCTGTACAGCTGGGCTGCGGTAACATGCCAAGGGGCTACGAGATTTCTTTGTAAAGCAATGGCGGAAAAGGGACCTGGATGAGACTTAGGAGCAGCCCAGTTGAGACGCAGAAAGGAACAGTCGGCTCCCTCCCACTGCCACTCACCCCTCAATACCCCGGGAAACGGGCAGCACAGCACCCGGTAGCTTGTGACCATCCGAGCCCAAGCCATGGTTCCTCGAAGGAAACGCAGCCCAAACAGAGAGCGGCAGTCGCAGGGTCCAAGTCATCAGTTTAACCTAGTAAAAGAGACTTTGATCTCTACCTGTGTTTAGCTGGAAAGAGTTTCAGCTCCTAAGAGCACCTGTCTAGTGAGTGATTTCACATCCGCAACAAAGTCTTTAAAGGATCTGTCGATCCTCCCCCATCCCGCCATGTATCAATGAATAAGATCAAAGGCTCCTGACAATTACGTTCGATGGGACATTAAAGGACAGGGTGAGAAACCAAAAGAGCAGCCTTAAAAACCATCAAGAACGAACTCCGTTATTGCTAACGGCAGGTTCACAACAGCGAAGGCAAATCCATGGGGGGCTTTTCAGAAGCCCTCAGCACCGGCCCAATTCTGCTCCCGCTGGAGTTAACAGTTTTGCAAAGCTGGGCCAATGCTGAACATTTCCGAGACTCCTCGAGGAATGGCCAAGGGAGAGAGACTGGAGGGGAATCAAGGGTGTGACAGTAGACCCATGGCCAGAGACATGCTCGGAACTAGAGCTAGTCGGGAAAGTATCGCCAAAACCTTCTTTCGACAAAAAGGCTGTTTTCATCACAGTCTGCTCTAAACCATTTTTAAAAGTGTTGATTTTGACAAAAATTCCTGCGGGGGGAAAAGAACACTCCTAGAAAGGAAGGTAGAGCAGGACGAAAGATGGCGAGAGAGCCATGCAAGTGTGTCCAGAAACAGAAGGAACAGGGTGGAGGGAAGTATTTCCTGTCCAGAAGACAAGTCATGCTGCTCGGTCAATCTACTATGGGCCCACTGTATCCCAAGTGGGATTGCTCTAAAAACGAGCCTCAAGAGTGCTGACTTGAGTCTTCATTGCACAAGCTTCCACTGACCTACAGCAGCACCAATCCTCTGTCCCCTCCCACCGAAGAGGACCTGTCATTCCAGGCCGCACCATCAGTGCTTTGGGCAGGACCAGGGAAACCACGTTTATTTGAACTGAGGATTCCAGTGGAAACAAGCCAGCGCACAGACACCGCATTTGATTGGATGCCCAGGGCTTACTTCAGGGCTATGAGACTTTGCAACCCTACCAGATCTCTCATGCTAAGCAAGGCCAGGCCAGGCCAATCATTGGATTGGGGGGAAGCTAAGGAAATCCTGGGTGCAACACAAAGTGGGTGTCGGTGAATTGGTCGGACGAACTCTGCGTGAGCACCGAACCAGCATGGCGTTGGGGGAGCACTGCGCTACTGGAGGTAGAATGTTCCAACGACGTGTGATCAGTAAAGACTTTTCACAAGAGGTGAGGGTTAGTTTTTGTGGTTTGAGTGATTCCAATTTGACCTTCTACCTTTATATATATATATATATATATAAAAAAAAAGGCAGCCACTTCCACTCTCTGTACTTTTAATTGAGACTATTCCCAACTGATCATGCAGCTACTGCATTGAACAGCATAGGCGGCTGCATTTAAGTGGCAGGTGAAAGATCCCTAGATGCATTATTATTTCTACAGACACCCCAATTTGTAAAATGCTTTGGAACATTCAAGGGGCGACGAGTTGCTATGTATGCACAATAAGCAAATCACGGTTGCATTAAAAGTGCCCAGATGCTGGATACAAACTAGTTCTCTCTCCAGGTTCTGATACCTTGCCCTGTGCCGTAGCATCAGCAAACAAGCTGCTTGGGCTGGAGGTTTGCAAAGGGGATGCTCCTCTATCACAACGGAGGCCTGCTTTGGTGCCTGAGCTAGGAAGCCTGGGAGTTTGTTTTCCTTTGGCCAGCCAAATCACATGCTTCCTCTCTGTAGTGAGTCTGAAACAGCTCCAGGCTGAGTCCACGGCAAGACTCAAGCGGCCCAGTCCCTCCCAGGTCAGCTGCTCTGAAACTGTGTCAGCAGCACACAGGAGACAGCCAGACAAATGCTTCCTCCCACCCATCCACTCCCTGACCCATTAATTGGTCCTAAAGCGGACACAAGCCATTCAGGATAAATGGGCCAGCCAGCTTGCTCTCCCATTACATGCACAAAAGAACATCTATGCTGTGCACAGAGGTAACCCGGAGGGAAAGCGAAGGATTGTTTTGTGTATCAGCCACATGACAGATAAAGTGCCAAAGAAACCTCCTGATGGATGATGATTTTAATCCAGTTTGAAATCTGAAAGCTACCCAAGAGCTCTTCCTGGTTCGCTAATACCCCCTGCTCCCAGAAAGGAGAGGCCAGGCTAGGGCATGGTGCTGGGCTGTGATTGGGTGACAGAGGGGATAAAACAGCTGCTTCCAAAGAAAATCCTTTCACAGCTGGGCCCTTTTGCGCGCACACACACACACACACACACACACACACACACACACCTCACTGAAACCTTGCAACACGTTGCACGGGCTGCAGCCAAAATCCCCAGATGTCTATAATCAAATTTGAAAGGCTGTCACATCATCATCTGCTTGATCACACAGCAGCGGGCAAAAACAATTACTGTCCCCCCCCCCCCCCCCGCCTCCCAGACACACAGCATGCTTGGTGCCAGGATCCCATGGATGCAGGACACGTGGCGGAGGGGCTCAGAATCAGAGGAAATGCTAGGAATGCTTTGACTGTGTCTAAAATATTATTGTGCAGCCACACAGTTGCGCTAAGCTTCAAACTAGGGTTACGTACATGTCTGTGTATGTTATTTTATACACCCACAGGGGAGTGTATACACACACACACGACTCTATTATATAGACATGAGCTTAACCTACAACTCTGAAGTCCTGAAATCAAGACTGGAAGCCTTCCTAAAAGACGTGCTCTAGCACAACCAGGAGTTAGGGGCTCGATGCAGAAATCAGAGTGAAATTCGCTGATCTTCATTAGACCAGACATCAGACCAGATGATCTCATGGTCCCTTCTGTTAACCTGGCCCTTTTGTAGCACCTCCAACGTAATGCATAAAGTCTCACAACACCCTCAAGGAGGAGGTAAGTCAAGTCTCAGTTCTGTCTATACTACTGCAGCTGGGCCTCCATAACCCCATACCGTAGACGCTTCCTGTAGCGACAGAAGGGGTTTTTCTATCCATGTAGATAATCCTCCGCTCCGAGAGGCAGCAGCTAGGTCAGCAGAAAAATCTCTCCATCCCCAAATCTACACGGGGGGGCGTTAGGTTGACCTAACTACAGTGCTCAGGGCGCAACATTTTTCATGCCTCTGAGCAACGTAGTTGTTGAGTTTTCGGTGTAGACCAGGCCTACGTATTTTTTTTCAAAAGGGGAAAGTGAGGCACAGAGCAGGGACATGACCTGCCAGAGATCATACCGTGAGTCAGTGACAAAGTCCAGTCTAGAACCCAGATCTCCTGATGCCCAGACATGCATTTTAACCACTGGCCCTCACCTCCTCTCTGTCTAAGCCAACAGAGTCAAGTGCAGCTTGTGTTAAAAACAATTACCAGTTTCCCTGCTTCAAACATCTACTGAGCCCTGAGCCAACTCCACGGAGGGCAAGTCCCTCGGAGAGCAGAAAACTGAGTGAGAGAGCACAGCCCCCAGGATCGCTGGGCACGCACATCCAACGGAGCGTGGGGGACCCCTCCAGCAGCAGCCCTGCCAGGCTGCTTCTCCCATGCGCTGCAATTCTGCAACACTTCATCTGCAGATCCCACAAGTGCTTTGTGAAGGCAGGCGAGTATCACAAGAACGGCCATGCTGGGTCAGAGCAAGGCCCATCTAGCCCCGTGTCCTGTCTTCCCACAGATGCTTCAAAGGAAATGAACAGAACAGGGCAATTAAGTGATCCATCGCCTGTCAGCCACTCCCAGCTTCTGGCAGGCAGAAGCTTAGGGACACCCAGAGCATAGGGTTGCGTCCCTGACCATCTTGGCTAATAGCCATTGATGGACCTACCCTCCATGAGCTTCTCTCATTCTCTTTTGAACCCAGTTATACTTTTGGCCTTCACAACATCCCCTGGCAACAAGTTCTGATTTTAAAGGTCCCAAGAGTGAAGCCCAAAGAGGTAACGGGACTGGTCCCGTGTCAGGCAGAGAGAACTCGTGTATAAAACCCAACCCCCTAAAGAGAAAGGGCCACAATGGAAAGCAAAGGCTTCTGCCCGGGGAGTAAGTAGAGCAAACACAGCAGCCATGCAAGTGTCTCTGGGCAGTGTAGTGTCTCCACAGAATCCTCATTGCTCGGGGTATTTCTGGGAGGAGCAACAGTGGACCAGCAAGGACCTTCCGATCCCTTGAAGGCGTGTGGCTGATTGGGAGAAGGTGATTGAAACAGCTGGGGAGGCGGAGGCAGCTGAGCCCCAACCCTTTGCAAGCCTTTCCATGTCCCTGTAACTATTCCAGGCCCTGCAGTTTATTCAGCAGCTTCGCTGAGCCTCTGTTCCCAACGCTGCACAGCCCCTGCATTGTTCATTCTTGGCAGAGCCCTCAGCACGGTGGCCCACGACAACGCGCCTGAACCACAGAATGGTTCAGTAACGAGCCTCCCCTCTCCCCCCCATTCAATTCAACAACACGAAAACCTTGCAGTAAATCGGAGCCGGCCTCACCCTGCCAGCAAGGTCTTGTCTGCTAACGTGGCTGAGTGAAGCATGAAAGAGGGAGGCAAGGAAGACAGCCCAGCAGCGACAGAGCTAAGGGACAGTCGGTTACTCACATCGTAAGGAAGTCGTTCGACAGTGGGTAAGATGCTGGGTGAGGGCTCAGACCTGGGTTCAGTTCCCTGCTCTGCCACAGGCTCCCTGTGTGACCTTGGCCACATCACTTAGTCTCTCTGTTCCTCAATTCCCCTGCTATATAATAGGGATAATAATTCTCTCTTTGGCCATCTGGTCTATTTAGACTGTAAGCTCTTCAGGGCAGGGACTGTCTCTTATTCTGTGCCCAGCACAATAGGGACCTGGTCTCAGTCGGTGCTTCTAGACTCTACTAAAATTAAAGGCATTGTCCATTCTGCCAGGACAACTGTGGCCTAGAATCGAAGCCAACCTTGAGAACAAGGGAAATGCTTGGTTCTTTTTTAAATCATTCCCCTGCAGGTTTTACAACCCATGAACTAGGCTTCCAAGGGAGGTTGTGGAATCTCCGTCATTGGAGATTTTTAAAAAGAGGTTGGACAAACCCCTGTTAGGGATGGTCTACGTTTATTTGGTCCTGCCTCAGTGCAGGGGAGCTGGAGTTGATGATTTCTCAAGGTCCCTTCCAGCCTGACATTTCTATGATTCTTTATCTGGTGGGTTTTTTTGTAATTTTTTTTAAAGCCCCAGCTCCTGGAGTCAGATGATTAGGTGAGAATCTCAGCTCCTTTTTAAAGTTTCTAGCTCTCATGGTTACAGGGAAAAGCTTGAAAGCATGACCTGAGTGCGACCTCAAGGCTCAGAAACCCAAAGAAAAACAGTGTAAAACTTGTCATGTTTTTCAAGCCAATCCTGTGATTTTTTTGGGCCTGCCTCATGATGTTTGAGCACTTGGGATTGTCAGTACTGGGATCAGGAAGAGTTAAAGTTCACAGTCACAGCTGCTCGATTGGTTCCTGACAAACTGTACATTTGAAAGGGAAGGGGGAAAAGAGAGAGTGATCCTTTCAGTTTTCAACAGGCTCTTCGTAACTCAGACCAGGAACTGCTGTTTAACTTTCTACCCTGAGGACCTGAAATCATCCTTCGATGCAGGCCCCCCTCTGTTGGAGTGGCTCAGCCAGCCGAAACACGGGCACAGCACTGGCAAGTCATCAGTGACAACTATATTTTTAGAAGCACTTATCCAGCCATTTGCTCAGCGAGAGGTCACCCTGGGGGGGGTTTCCCTGCCCTGCTCGCTCGAAGCCAAGGTCAGCATACAGACCCACATGAAGGAACCTCAGTCAATGACACTCTGTCATCTGAAGAAGGTCAGCCACCTTCCAGAGGCCCTCTCTGCACTGGCCTTCTTTGCGAGTTTCTCACTTGCCACAAGGAGCTCCCAGTCTAAGTTAAGCCGGGACACGGCCATGGGTGGTAACAACTCTTTGGTGGGATGGGAGATTGGACATGGTGTTCCAGCAGGAAGAAGGTGTGGCTGCTTTGGCTAGCAACGATGACGCCTGGAAGACGGCAAGCGATGGCACCGTTGGTTTTTAGGATCCCTTTGATTCACAATTTCACACTGAAGTTCATTACATTTGCTTGAGCAGCAAAGAGGAACTGTCCCCTCTGGGTATTTTGCATGAGGGTATTTCAGTCAGTGGCGCTAGTTTCCAAGAACACGGATAGTTTCAAGACATAAGCAACGGATCATCAAGATGCATTGACCCGAGAGGTCAATATTGGACACAGTCAGTACAAATCCCTGCCACATGGGCTTGTTTATATGTCAGGCTTCTGCTTTTCAGGAGTTACTCAAAAATTGCTAAAAATCCCCCAAAGATGAAATGAATTTTACGTAGACGTCCAAAACCGGGAGTTTACAAGGCTCTCTCTTTGTATAGTCATGTATATTATAGCCATTGCTCACGACAGTAGTATACACCATAATGAGTAATCTCTCATAATGATCCCTAATGTGCTTTAACATACTACTCTTTCAAACAGCACTACAGTAAAGCACACTAGAGTACCTCTAGTGCACACCAGCAGGGTCTACATGGATCAATTAGCGCACATGTTCATGCGCTTTAAAAATCACCCCCCCCCCCCCCCCCCCCAAGAACATATTACTGCTCCATGCAGACAAGCCCTTAGATACAAGTAACTATTTCTGGTGTTTATTGGATAATTTTTTTTTTAAATCAAGGGTGTTTTATCGGTGTTTAATTGGTTAAAATCTAAAATCAGACGCCCTCTTTATATGTCACTTCGAACCACCATCTAACAGTGAGAACAGCTGCCAAGCCAAGCCCAGACAAGACCAAAGGCCCCTGACTTTCATTAAACAGCACGGTGCTGTTAGGAACTGCAGCAGAACCAAGTGCATGGTGCACCACGCAAGGGAAGTTTCATGTCAGAAGAGACACTCGCATGTGTTCTGCGATACACAAGTGTTCACTCAGCCACATCCTTTGTGCAACATAGATCTGCTCTGACAGCCCTATAAGGTATGAGGTGCTATTATCTCCATGATGCAAATGGGGAAACTGAGGCATGGAGCAGCTATATGTAGTGACAAACTTGAACCGAAACCCAGATCCAAAAATCCTAATCCACACTTCACAAATTAGGGCCATCTCTAGGTAATGACATGCTCCAGATCACACAGGAACTCTGTGGCAGAGCCAAATACAAACCCCATATCTCCTGACTCCCAGGGCCAGGTACTTTAAAAGATAGGTAAGCCTTCCTTGCAGCCAATGAGAAGGATAAAATGTTGCCTTCTGTAGCACCTTTCACGCAAAGCTATCAGAACCTTGTAAACAGGGATTAAGCTTTGCACAAACCGGGAAGTAAATCCTGTACAGAAGGATCACTTCACCCATTTCCAATGTGGAATACAGCAGCTGTTTAACAGAGCAGAGTAGTTTTACATAGCAGCCTAGGGCAGGAAGTGAAGAACTCTGTAGCCAGTTGAAATTACAGCAGGGTATTTAAGGAGGTCGGAGTGTAATTAACAGAGCTGGAGTTTAGCCAGAATTCCAGGGTTAAAGCAGTGTCACATGCTGCCAAGCAAACTAAAATGTAAAGCCCTGAACTTCTGAAAAGAATGGACTTGAAAAAAATTAAATGAAAGCTAATTTTCCTAATCATTTCTTGCCATTACACACATTCCCCCGAGCTGGAGGATTTGCTTAAAAATACTAACATACATGAGCTGTGTAGGTGGGGACAGATCTGAGCTCCCTTGACACCTTACTGACTCTGCTGTTAATCTTGGTGTATCTTTTCCTATGACAAGTTGTTTCATGTCCTCAGCTACCTGGTGACACAAATCGCTTTGTCCATAATAAAAATCTACAATTTCAGACTTCAAATGTTATGGGATGACCTGGTTAAGGTCATATCTTACTGACCTCTACTGGAAGGAATCAGGAATTCAGCTGTGTGTCCTATGCCCTACAGCATGAACAGCTAATGGAGATTCTATGTTAAAGTTTGGGGTAAGAAGCCAGTGGCTTTGGAGCAGAAGCACCAGGGCTCTATCACAGCTTTGGCAGAGAAGTTCCAAGGGAGCCCTGGATTTGTTATAATCATCAGGCGTGGCTCGTGCTTTGCTAGGATGAGTGAGTGAATTTGCAGCAATTGCGACTACAGGATACCAAACATATATCTCAGAACTGCAAACTTCAGGCAGTTTCACAGAACACAAAGTCCCCCACAAACTTCAATGCAGTACTTTGCCCTGTGTCCCTCCCCACCCCTTGCTAACCACCCAGGTAGCTTCTCTCGCTGCCGCTCTCTCCTCTACAGAGATCAATCGAGTCCTCCTGCCAGATTGCTTCAGTCACGCCACCACCCACTGCCCGTGACACTGGCGCCATCTCTGGCGTAGCAAACCCTCCATCTCTCAAAATGCCAAACTGCAGCCGCTTTCAAGAAATCACACATGGGAGGGGGAGAGGGAGCGGCAGATTACAAACCGGAATGAAAGCCAGCATTACCATGCAGCTCCTTCTAATCACGAGTGGTGGCAAAGGAAACAAAACACATGACAGATGCCCAGTGGCTGGGGTAGGAGTATTAAAGTCTTATTGTCACCCATGTATGATGGTGGCTCTTTAAGAGATGGAGAATTCTTCCGGCCCAGAAGTCTGTTGAGTGTATGTGCCAGGCCACGGGGAACCGGAGGGGGTTGTAAGTACATCCTTTCCATCCCTCTGTTCCAATGCTCTGACAGCTTTCCCCCTCAGGCCCCACTGGTCACAGCTGCAGGGGACCCCAATGGTTCATGCCCTGGTGTGGTGGCAGCGAGACTACATCAGACAGGAGGCACCCCACACTTAGGAAGCCTCCCTCTCTTCCTTTCACGTTTCTGACACAAGCAGCCGAGTTCAGAGCCTGCCCATTTTATTCCAAAGCGATTTCAGCAGCTGCTTGGCTCCTGTTTGACAGCAGAACAAGGGAAGATACATTTCCCTGTGCCACATAACATGGGCCACGCGTCAGTGGCTCCGGGGCAGCCCTGCAAGGAGAACAGGCTGACTTCCTCCCCTTGCTTTACTTTCCCCGGCAATAATTTGTGGCCTGTCGTTCCACTTTAAAACTTTATTTACAGGAGAGCCAGAAGTGTTGGTCACTTGCTATGCTGGCTATGAAGGGAACAGGAAGTACCTGAGAGATGGGAAGAGCTATGCAGAGTGCTGGATAAACATTGCCTGCTTCAGCCTCCTGTGAAATACTGTCTCCGTTTTACACACAGATGGGGGAAACTGAGGCACCGAGTGGGTAAAGCGACATACTCGAAGTCTTAGAGCAAGACAGCTGCAGAGCTGGGTACAGCCCCCAGGAGCCCTGAGCCCACTCCCCGGCTTTAAGCACCAGACTAATGCTGATGGTGGAGGTATGGGAAGACAGCATGAGATATACAGCAAGATGTGCAACTACCGATGTACCTGAGCGTATCTATGAACAGTGCTGACAGTTTTGCAGATGCCAGCCTGTTCTGCCTCTCTTGCCAGCAGAATTTGAATCAAACTTTCATCTTTCTTAAAATAACTGGACAAAATGTTCCCAAAATATGAAGGGTTTCCATGGCAATGCCTGTATTTGCTAGTGGTAGGGTTGAAAGCGACCAGGTTACTTGCTACCTGTCCACGCATCCAAACATAAACTTTCTCTGAGTGGAATAACATTATGAGCCTGAGTTCAGTAACTTCCTCTGTCCTGCTCCCAGAACCAGGTCCAAGAGATCGGTGGTGTCAACTTATTCTTTTAACATCCATCCCACCCCGATGGTGAGCGTCAACAGAAATAATGTGGACTGAATATCTGCACTGCTGATCCTTCTCTCTGGACCCAGCTGCCTCTGATCAGAGGTCCATGTGGGAGGCCTCTGGTGGGGCCGTGCTGGAGGCACTACCTGTAGCTGCTGCCTTAAAGCCACAAGTGATTAGCAGGAAAACAGAAGCGAACTGTAAGTACTGAGCACATACACAGCACTCCATAGATTTACACTTTGCTACACCCCTGTGAGACAGGTGAAAAGTCACTCTACCCATTTTACAGATGGGAACAGAGTCCAAATTGCAAGAAGAGCACGGGCTGAGTTGCATGCAAAGTTCTGCACAGCACATGCACACTGGCACCTGCAGGCATGCAATGCAGCATGCGCACACTTTGGAAGATTTGACCCAGAAAAGAAAATGCCTTGAGCAGGATTATGCTGAAGCAATGGCAGGGATGGAACCAGTAGACCTTCTTAGCAATGCAGCCTACCGTCCATAAGATATAATTTTATATCTGATGGAGGTCATAACTGTTCTGAGCCTGAGGAACAATCTTGGCTTTACATGCCAGAATCTAGTCTATTATTTATGACAAGAAATATGTTTAAGTGATTCTCTTGTCCTTGAGACACCAGAATCAGAGTGGCGTGTAGCCATATGAAATGTGTTCTGTGGGCATTCATTCCATAGCTGAGTCCACCCTACAGATGCAGAGCTCTGGGCTCCAGAGAATTAGACTCCAAGGAATAAATCCCTCTACTTAAATCTAACAAAGATACAGACAGCCTCAGGCCCTAGGGAGAATGCTGGTGTTAATACTGGGAGCTCTAGTTTTAGCAGAGACACAAAAAGTCTAGAATGCATAGTCTAGAAAAGGAAGAGAGTTCAGAACAAGAACACCATGCATCTTCCATCCTGCCATTCTGGGAAATCTCTCTAGTAGCTAAAATTAAATATTCCCAAGTTTGGAGATTTTTTTGAAGGAAAAGGGGGAAAACAAAATTTTTAAAAAGTTTGCTGCTAGCGGTATCTGTGCAGAAACTCTGCCAGTCTAAGTGGGTGGTCCTTCTGGAAAAATTACAGAGAGAGACAGCCCCACAAAAGCGATATTCCTTTGGATTCCAGGGATGGGCCCTGCATAGTCAATTCCCCCTAAGCATGCCTCATTGCTGTGGCATTATATTAGCATCCATCAACAACAAAACAGACAGGGAGGAACACTACAGGAACAGCAGATCCATTTTCTCACTAAATTGAGGGGGTTTCTTTGCTCAAAACAGCGGTACCGGATGTTATGATAACTTAAAAAAAAAAAATCTTCCCTCCCACAATTCGGTATCCTGGCACCTAACTTTCCTCATCCAGAAGAGCTGGGTATTATGGGTCTGATTCTGCCTAGCGAAATAAGAGTCAATTGATATAATTAAAAAATAAAAGTTACATAAAGCTTGTGCCAATGATCCAAAGAAACTACCAGGACATAAACCAGGGCAGATTAGATGTAACTGAACTCCACAATTAAACACAGACACAGGGGACCCTGAGTGGTATTTGCAGAGAGAACCTGAGATGCATAGTTAGTCTATTTCCAGACAGGGAGGTTAAAAAAGAAGCAGACTGGGGCAACGTATTTTTAACCCCCTTTCAATCAGCAGCAGAGCCTGTTTACAAAAAGCAGCTAACACTTGTTAGCGGGGCCGTGGAGGAATCATACAACAGACCCCTTGAAACGGGGGAGGCACAAACACAAACGCACAGGGGTTCACTCACCTTGTAGCTGGGCGGACAGAGCTTCCTGCTGCTGTTTGAATTTCAGAGCCAGGGCTTCGGCGTCCTTCGCCTTCTGCTGCAAGTGGCTGTACATGAAAACTCCGGCGCCCAAACAAGCCACCGCCACCAGGCAGAAGCCGGTTTGCAAGAGCCCCTTTTGCCTTCTCGAGCACATGCCAGACCCCATGATGAGACTGGAGCAGACCGGGCTCGGAGCTGCGTCGCTTCCCTGCTTCCACTAAAGCAGCCGGGCAAAGCTGAACCACACTCCCCGCAAACTACACATCCCTGAAGTTCTGCCCTTCCCCAGAGCGATCCTTGCTGGGGGAGGCTGTTTCTCTCCCTCCGTCCCAGCCCGGAGAAGGGTGGGGAAGGGCCCGATCGCCTTTTATTCCTCAGCGCCCGCAGGAGAGCGGGGCAAAAACACCACCAAAGTATCCAGGGAGGAGCAGCGCAGATGCAAAGGGGGACGCGGGGCGCCCGGTCCCGGGGAGCGGGCTGGCTGCTGCCGGCTGGCACAAGGGGCGGGAAGCAGAAGGGGGGAGAGGAAAACTTTTGCTTCCCATGTGCTGCAAAAATCAATCAATCCATCAATCCAAGATCAATGCGAGGGCGGCGTTTTGGCCCTGCCTCCTAACCCCCCGCCCCCCTCCCTTCCTGCGGGAATCGCCAGACTTTCCGGCTCTTGCCTCCCCCCTCCTCAAACTTGCAACAATTTCAAAGAGGAAGCCACAGCCCCCGGGGACGGGGGGGAACTGACATGAAAATTGACCAATGCACCCGAGCTGCAGAGAGTCCGCCCTCTTAGGAGGCGCTGGAGGACCCAGGCTGGGAGGGGGGCGTGATTTGGGGAGGAGCTGAGCTGGGAAGGGAAGCAAAGAGTGGGGTGGCTGTACCCAGGAAGGATCAAAGAGGAGGGGCCGAGCCGTGGGGAGGAGGAGGTTGTAGCAGCATAGGGGGGCTTGAGGCTGTTTTGAGGAGGAAGAGGTTGGATATACCAGCGTGCAGGGGGAACTGCTAGGAAGGGGGCAGCTAGGGCTGTTGCATGGGGATGGGGTATTGCTGGGAAAGGGGCAGGCTGGGCTGCAGCATGGGGATGGGGTACTGCTGGGAAGGGGGCAGGCAGGGCTGCAGTATGGGGAGAATGTGGGGTGGGCAGGAGAGAGGAATGCACAGGGATGCACTTGGGTAATGGTCCAAACCAGCCTAGCTTATAATAGGGATCCTGCAGGGCCCAGGCCTATGG
The DNA here is from genome assembly GCF_028017835.1 of Emys orbicularis. Lineage (NCBI taxonomy): Eukaryota > Metazoa > Chordata > Testudines > Emydidae > Emys > Emys orbicularis. Next base: position 17,141,635 of record NC_088704.1, read on the forward strand.
ACTGGAGGCAGCTCTGGGGATAATGTATCTGGGCTGCGGGAGAAGCTGAGACTGGCAGCATGCAGCTGCAGAGAGGGTGAGGGGCTGGGGATGGAGCATCTGGTCCAAGGGGGGAACAATGGGGGGTGAAAGTGGTGCTGAGGAGAAGCCAGAGGGGCTGTCTGCAACAGGGGGTTGGCTCTGCCTCTTGCTCCTCTCCCCGCACCCACCCAGAGAGAACCAGGCTAGCCCAGCTGCAGGTCAATAGGGCGAACGGGCGGTGCCAGAGGCATTAACGGCAGGAAGCGAGGGCCAGCAGACAAGATCGATAAGTCACTGTTGTTATGAGGAAGCATATTTCTATCTGGGCTGATTTTTTCCAGCTCCAGCAGCCCCTGAAGATGGAGGGCTTGGCGGTGGCACAGCGTCTGGGGATGATGCGTGCCTGCAGCTCCAGCTAATGGACCAGAGAACGCTCAGTGTCCCATTAGTATTGTAAAGGAAGCAAGGGAGACTTTTGTAGCGCTCTGCAGCTTCTGCCTGTTGTGGAGCTGGCTGAGAGTTAAACATTCATCAGGTCACATTTGGTCCCAGACTGACATGTATTGAAAACAAAAATCACAAACAAGTTTCTCTGACACCTCAGGCCACTAGAAATCCAAAGGAAACAGGTGGATGGACTGCTGCTCTCCCCCCCTCATCTCCCCATGTAGCAGGGGTGGGCTAATGCACGAGAGACTGATGCTGCAGCAGACAAGAAACAACCAATTTATGGAATTGTTTCTGTTTTCTGAGCTAAGATGGGTAAAGGGAAATGGGGGTTTTTCTAATGAGTTTTGCCTGAGTAAGAACTTCAACATTTGGGTTTCTCGCTCACAAAGTATCACCAACCTCCTCCCTTCAATCAAACATCTGTTCAAAAACATGTGGATATTTTTTTCTTACCTTATTCTTGCTTTTCCTGTCACCCCCTCTTGGACTTCCGGTTCTGACCTGAGTCCAGAAGGTGCCAAAATACCACTAGAGAGTCTTTTAGGGTAGTTGTAGCCTAAACAGCAAATAATCCACTTACTCCAGAAACATCCCAATGACTTGCAAGGAAGCGAGGGTTAGTGAGGTTTCCATCTGAAATCTGTAGACCTAAGATTACACTGGAAAGATTACACTGCTGTAGCTGTCCAGCTCTTTCATTCAGAAAGCCACTTCACAAGAGAAAGATTCTTCCATCGACCTATCTCTCCCAATCCCCTGCCATGTGATGTTGCCCAGCAGTGGTTCATTCTGCAGACCACCAGGAAAGCGTCTGTGAGCTACGTTTTGAGCAGCACTTCTCTAGCTGATCATCCTACTACCTTCTAGGTGTTTATCTGAACCAAACCTCGGTCCTCTGGAGGTTTGCCAGTTACCTACTCAAGTAGAGATGGAACAGATGGACCTTGCAGAAAGAAATCATGCCTTTTTCAACTATGCCTAGGTTAACTCCAGTGATGGTATGTCAGAAACATCTTAAAAGTCTCAACACCAAGCTGAGGGTCCATGGGTGAACTCCTGGCCTCCGTGAAGTTAATGGCACAACTCCCATCAACGTCAATAGGGTCAGGATTGCGTCTTATATGCTTTCATCATCTAATGAGCGAAGGTGACTGTAGCTCTAGGTTCATATGTCAAAGTTGTGGGCCACCTTCACCAGGAGGAGTTGGAGTATTTGTATTAAATTGCATTTGATAAAATCAGATCTCTCTGGGTGTGTGACTTGCTTTTATCACTTTTTAAAATATCTCTTTTATGATGTGTTGTCAATTTAATTTTAGCAACATACAAGTCCACGAAAGGCATCCGGGCCTGATGGGTGCCTAAAGCCTGGGAAACTGCCCTCTCTAACCTGAGCAGCATCTCTGCATTGAGCAGACCATTTTAAAGGTGCTGCAGGCGACGGTGGCCTTTCCAAAGAAGCTGTCCTTGCAGTAAGTATTCAGCTCCTTCCGTGCGGTGCCAGAGCCTGCTGTGCCTGAGCAGTCAGTTCAGCTTAGATCCAAGCCATCGGTGTTTCCAAAGTGGCTGTGGGCTCTTCCCTGATCCTTCATGTTCAGCTGCAAATCTCATTTTAACGTGAAAGGTTCTTCCATGCACTTACCTCAGCCTTTTCATGACAATCATCTTGTCGCAATGTGGCCAATGTATTCAAATCTAACATAAATGGCCATCATAAGAACATCAGAATGGTCATATTGGCTCAGACCAATGGCCCATGTGAACAGAGCAGGGCAATTATCGAGCGATCCATCCCCTGTCAGCCACTCCCAGCTTCTGGCGGTCACAGGCTAGAGCCAGCCAGAGCACTGAGTTTCATTCTTGACCATCTTAGCTCAGAGCCATTGAAGGACCTATCCTCCATGAACTTCTCATTCTTTTTGGAACCTAGTTATAGTTTTGGCCTTCACAACATCCCCTGGCAATGAGTTCCACAGGTTGACTATGCAATGTGTGAAGAAGTACTTCCTGTTGTTTGTTTTAAACCTGCTGCATATTAATGTCATGGAGTGACCCTTGGTTCGTGTGTTATGTGAAGGGGTAAGTAACACACTTCCCTGTTCACTTTCCCTACACCAGTCTTGATTTTATAGACCACTATCATGATATCCCCCACCCCTTAGTTGTCTCTTTTCTAAGATGAACCTCTCCTCTTACTAGGGTGACCAGATGTCCCGATTTTAGAGGGACCATCCTGATATTTGGGGCTTTTTCTTATATAGGCACCTATTACTCCCCACCCCCTGTCGCGATCTTTCACATTTGCTATCTAGTCACCCTACCTCATACAGAAGCTGTTCCATACCCGTCGTCATTTTTGTCACCCTTCTCTGTACGTTTTCCAATTCTAATATATCTTTTTTGAGATGGGGTGATCAGAACTGCACGCAGTACTCAAGGTGTGGGCGTACCATGAATTTATATGTGGATTTATGATTTTTCTGTCTTATTATCTAACCCTTTCGTAATGGTTCCTAACATTCCGTTAGCGTTTTTGACTGCCAGGGCACAGTGAGCAGATATTTTCAGAGGACTGTGCGCAATGATTCCATCATCTCTTTCCTAAGTGGTAACAACTAATGTAGACCCCCATCATTTGTATGTATAGTTGGGATTATGTTTTCCAATGTGCATTAATTTGCATTTATCAACATTGAGTTTTATCTGTAATTTTTTAGCCCAGTCACCAAGTTTTGTGGGATCCCTTTATAACTCTTAGCAGTCTGCTTTGGACTTAACTAGCTTGAGTAATTTTGTATCTGAAAACTTTGCCACCTCACCGTGTACCCCTTTTTCCAGATCATTTATGAATATCTTGAACAGCACTGACCCCCATACTGACCCTGCTATTTACCTCTCTCCCTGGTGAAAATTGACCATTTATTCCTACCCTTTGTTTCCTATCTTTGAACCAGTTACTGATCCAAGGTTTGTGAATGTGTCTTTGGACTTACCAACACCAGCAGTCAGATGGCTTTCTCAGCCATGTAGCGGAACCCACAAGAATGGTTCATTTGGAGCTCTGCCAGATTTGGAATCCTGCTGCCTCTCTCATGGTCCAGGCAACTAGGAAATAACCAAGAGTCATGTTAATAATTGGTACTTCAATAGCACCTTCCATCCAAGAATCTCCTATCACTTTACAGATATGAATGACTTAAGCTTTATAACACCCCTGTGTGGTCGATGAGTATCATCATCCCTCTTTCACAGAGGGGGAAACTGAGGCACAGCAAGATTTTTTTTAAGGCTAAAATTTTCAAGCGTGGCTAGTGATTTTGGATGCCCAGCTTGAAATGCTTTAAAAACGGGGCTCGATTTTTCAGAAAGTGCCAAGCATTTGCCCTCTGAAATCAGGCCCCTTTTACGGGTGTCTCAGGTTGGGTGCTTAAAATCACTAGTCTCTTTTGAAAATCTTGGCCTACATGACTTGCCCAAGATCATGCAATGAGTCCATGGCAGACCCAGGATTGCAACCCAGTTTACCTGACTCCCGGCCAGTGAACTCATTTACAAGACAGATTTCCTCTTCCATACATTTGGGGATAGTCACAAAGAAGGATGATGAACATCATCCTAGGGCAATGTTTCTCCAGTCCACATACATCTCATTGTTTATTAGGTGTATTATGGTAGTGCCTGGAGACCCAGTCATGGACCGGGGCTCCATTGCACACACTAGGCACTCTACACATGGACCCAGCTGAGGGTAGGAGTGGTAGTCTAGTCATAAGAACATAGGCCTTCGCTCCCAGTGACATTCCATATGGAACAGATGAACAGGATTGCCTAGAGCAGAGGCCCTTTTGTTCTTACAGCTCCATTCATTATTATTTACACATGAACAATGTAGGCCTTGAGGTATGTGTCTTTCCAAGCCATTGTACAGCAGCTGGAATGTCTTTAGTCTCCATCCTGAGAATGGGGAGGAACAATAAGACCTGGGCTTGAAGCTCTCAGTTTGCTTCTACGCAACACATTCCTTCTCTCTGCTGCCATCGTTAATTCCTTCCTCGGGTGCTGGCTCCAGCCTGGGAAATGCTGGTGATGATTTCTGAGGCTAGGGTGCATGGGATTCAGAAACACTTTCCAAGCCCGAATTAGAGGGCACTGGTGATCCAGATTAGATGGACATGGTTTGCTGGAATGTGACACTTTGCTTTTTTACAGCCATCAAGGAATTCACAGAGCGTTGTAGGCTGCCACAAGGGAAGGGTTCCACAACAGCACTGAGCACTACTGAAACCTGCAAACGTAGTGTGTAGCCCTGGATGGGCCATACCCGCCCCTGACAGATACCACAGGGAGCTTGTCTCTTTCATACACTTTGTCAACACTTGTCTTGGTGGGACGAGAGTGTGAGGCAGAGGGGGAAGTAGGCACAGCAGGTTAGTGGCCATGCTGATAACATCTACATTTTCCAGTATTCTGCTCTAGTGACTGAAACACAGCTGGGCAGGAAACAGTTTTCTTCCCCCCTGAACATTTTCAAGATATGAAAAAAATTATCCTACCACGAATCGGGAGGAAAAGTCAAAATCTTGAAAATTTCCACAAACCCAAAACGCCAAAAAAAATAATCAATTCAGGCCATTGAAACGTTTCATTTTGAACTGGTTTGTTTCAGTTTTGAGCATTTAATTTTTTTATTACTAAAATCATCCTAAATTTCAAAACAAAAAGTCATTCAAACTGAAAAACCCTGATGTTTTCATTTTGAAAATGATGAAACAAAACAATGACAATTTCAAATCTCTGTTATTAGTCAAAACTTTTATTGAGTTGAAAATGCATCAGAACCAACCCATTCATTCCCTCAAAAAGTTTAATTTTCGGTGAATCGGAATCTTCTGATGAAAAAATGTTTTGTCAAAAAATTCCCGACTCGTTCTCATTGAGAATGCTGCAGGTATTGTTGCATTTTTCACACTGACTCTTTTTATTTCTAGCATCTCTTGGGCACTTTTGATAAGTTAATGGCTCACTGGGCATGGATCCCAAAACCTTTCTCCTAGATCAGTCAATTAATGGGCTCTGCTCAAAAGTGGTTTAGTTAAAGAATTTCACAACAGTTGCTCTTAGCTGCATTTAATGCTCTTCTGATGTCAGCTGAGAATCTTTGGAAGGGATCCCCCCCCCCCCCCAATACATGCACCTGTGCACACAAACACACACAGAGTTTTCATGTTGCATGTGCACTCCAAAATTTGCCGGCCCCAGTGCATGCTGGCTTCTTAGAGAGACTCCACATGCTTTCTCACACAAGTCAAAATGCTTTCGACTCCTAGACTCCAAGGCCAGAAGGGACCATCATGATCATCTAGTTTGACCTCCTGCACATCGCAGGCCCCAGAACCTCACCCACCCACTCCTGCAGGGCTGGGTCTAGGCACCAGCCCTCCAAGCATGTGCTTGGGGTGGCACTCTCCAAGGGGCAGCACTCCGGCTCCCTTTTTTTTTTTTTCTTCGGGCGCCGGCCCTGAGCGGAGGTGAGCTGCGGCGGTGGGGGGAGCGGGGAGAGCCGCAGGAAGTAACCCTGGGGGGGGGGGGCAGAGGAACCGCTCCCCCCCAGCTCACCTCCGCTTCCTCCCCCGAGTGCGCCGCCGCTCCGCTTCTCCCCCCTCCCTCCCAGGCTTGCTGCGTGAATCAGCTGTTTTGCAGCAAGCCTGGGAGGGAGGGGGGAGAAGCGGAGCGGCGGCGGCGCGCTCAGGGGAGCAGGCGGAGTGGAGGTGAGCTGCGGTGGTGGAGGGCGTGGGGAGGGCCACAGGAAGTAACCCTGGGGGGGCAGAGGAACCACTCCCCCCTCCCCCAGGAGGGAGGGGTAGGAGGGGAAATGTGGCGCGCCCGGGGGAGGAGGCGGGGCCGGGAATTTGGGGAAGGGGTTGGAATGGGGCGGAGCCAGGGGGCGCGGGAAAATTTTTTTGCTTGGGGCAGCAAAAAACTTGGAGCCGGCCCTGCACTCCTGTAATAGACCCCTAACCTCTGGCTGAGTTACTGAAGTCCTCAACTGTTCTTTTAAAGACTTCAAGTTACACAGAATTCCACCATTTACTCTAGTTCAAACTAGCAAGTAACTCATGCCCCATGCTGCAGAGGAAAGTGAACCCCCCGCCCCGGCCCCCACCCCCAGGTCTATGCCAATCTGAGCTGGAGGGAAATTCCTTCCCAGCCCTCAAATATGCCGATCAGTTGGACCCTGAGCATGTGGGCAAGACCCACCAGCCAGACACCCGGGAAAGAATTCTCTGTAGTAACTCAGAGCCCGCCCCATCTAGTGTCCCATCCCCAGTTATATGATTCCCAGGGGGCATTTATACCTAAAGTAAAAAGAGGCTCTGAAGCGTACCAAATTTAGGGGGCTGGGAAGCTGAGCTGTTCACTCATTCCCATAATGAGAACTGATGGCTTATAATTAGGTTCCATTAGAAGGAGCCTCAGGAGAATCTATAAGGTTAAGCCACTTTTCAAAATATATTGTTTAAATTATGATTGTTGCTGTTTTGGGGAGGGGGAGGGTCAGGGGGTGCTCTGGTGACTGATCTCAAATTCGATCTGTTGCCTTGGTTTTACTTCATGAGCCCACATGAGCCCCTTGAGTCATCCCACAGCTACCCTGCTTGTGGGCCAGCCCAAGAAACTCTGGGACCCCAATGCCGCCAGGACTCTGCCATGTTTTAGGGACAATCCTGCAGACCAGTGGGGGGGGAGGGGGCAGAGAGATGGTGCTGTGCGGCCATAATACTAAACATAATTGCCTCCATTTGCGCTGCAATTCTAGATCTAGATCTTTGCTCTAAGAGTAAGAGCATGAGCCTCGACTACCTGGGCTAATGGACTCTCGAGCTAAGTCGCAGCAGAGGTAGACTCTGATAGTCTTATGTGTATCAGCCATTCAAGGGAGACAACGACACTATAGGGGACTCTCCCATTATGGTTTATAGAAACAGAGTCTGATTTTTAGCCTGCACCAGTCTCAACAATACTAAGTACTTTCCATCCTCAGAGAACTTTACAAACACAAATTAACCCTCACAACCCCACCCCCAATGAACAGGATTAGGATTAGTCCCATTTTACATATGGGGAAACTGAGGCACAGAGGCGTTATGTGATTTCCAAGGCCACACAGGGCGTCAGTATGAGAACAAGGTTAGAATTCAGCCATTCCTGGTTCCCAGTCCTTCACTCAAACCACATCTTTCTGAGGAACTGGGAGGAAAAGTGGCTTGTGCAAAAAAAAAAAAAAAAAGAGAGAGAGATAGGCCTGTGCTGGAACCTAACTCAGAACTGCTGTCAGTTGTTTGGGGTCACATGTGAGTCCCCTGATTCAAGTCCACCTCTATGGTTTTGGTTCTGGGTTGGCTCCAAAATGGGAAGGGACCTGTTCTCTGACTCCAGTTAGAGTGTGACTGAGATCTCAAGGATAGCGAACCTCATCAGATTTCCACCATAATTCAAGAGGGCAGAAACTCCCAGACAAATTCCTGCAACCTCCCACTCAAAGGACAAACTCCACAGCCAGAGCCAAAGTCTGTGCCCTCTGAATCACAGTTTCCAATCAGGCTCAGCTATTCTTATTCTGAGGCACTGGATTGTGTTGCCAACTCTCACGACTTTATCCCATGATATTTGGTGTTTGGATATTTTATCGTGATAGCTGGTGCTTTTCCTTAAAGCCCCAGCTCCTGGAGTCAACTGATTAGATAAGAATCTCAATTTTCATTAAAAAAAAAACACAAGTAAGGTTCTCTCATGGTTGCCAAGAAAAGCTTGAAAACATGAACTGAGTTCACCTTCGAGCTCAGAAACCAGAATTCAAATAAAGAGAACCCCAAATATTTTTTGTAATAACCGGGTTGGGTTTTTTAATCCCAACTCAAGATCTTTGTTTGGGTTGGCAATACTGCTGCAGTGACTGCACCTGGCCATGCATGACAAGAAGCTATTACGGGCAAGTCCAGTGCTTCTGTGGAAGTCAGGTACCTGTTTAATTAAAGGAAATGAGGACTGGTTTTGAAGTGACAAGCTGCAAACAGAAAGGGGCAAATAATGTATTCTCCTTAGAAAGCTGATCATAGTGCAATTAGAGCTCTATAACTCCCTTGCCTGCTTCTGTACAATGCCTGCAAAACAGGAGAAGTAATTTAAAAGGAAGTTACTTCCCTGTAAAATATGCATAGTCTTAACTGCTTTACTGAGGTGCAGCCAGCATGCCTTTTTATTAGAGCCAGGGAACATTCCAGCTCCCAGCAGTAATTTAAAAATTTAGGAGGAAAACAATGGAAATCTCAGGCTAAGGTTTTTTTTTATTTTCAAAGTGCTGCAAAACTGGAGGCCACTACCTCTTTCCACCAACTCCGATATATATATTACCCCCTTGCCATACAGCTAATGCACCTTTTACTCCTGGGTAGAGCTGTGCAAATAATGTCTTTTTCAGTTCACTGACAACTCAGAAATAAAAAAATCATTTAGTGTCAAACTGAAAATGATGTTTTTTTAATTTTTCAGCAGATCAAAAAAAAAATCAAACATTTAGTTTTGAGTTGAACTAAACGCTTTGATTAGATTTCAAGTGTTTTTTAATGTTTTTGAATAAAATTTAAGCACATTTTGAATCAGAAACATTTTGACATTTGGGGATTTTTTGTTTTTGTTTTGGGTTTTAAATGTTATTTGTTTCTATTGACATGAACGATTCAGTGAAAACAAAATTGAGAGCACATAAAAATAGAACTTTAGCAATGCCATTTCACTGAAAGAAGTTTTGGCTGCAATATGTCCCTGTTGGTAAATTATTCCAATGGTTAACTACCCTCACTGTTAAAAATTTGCAGCTTATTTCCAGTTTTAGAGATTTGTCTGGCTTCAACTTCCAACCACTGGATCTTGTTAGACCTCTTTCTGCTACACGGAAGAGCCCTCTATTATTAAACATGTGTTCCTCATGCGATCCCCATCAATTCACCCCGTAACCTCTTTGATAATCTCAACAGATTGAGCTCCTGAGCCTGTCTCCGTAAGGCATGTTTTCCAATCCTTTAATCATTCTCATGGCTCTTCTCTAAACCCGCTCATTTTATCAAAATCCTTGAACTGTGGACACCAGAACTGGACACAGCTTTCCCAGTGTTCCAAGATATATTGAAAAATCAACATGAATGCTGCAGAGAGCTTCCTAGGTAGCTTCTTTGGGTCTGGGGTTTCCTTTTGGGTCCTCTAAATCCTATCAATACATAAGAAGAGGTTCTTTCTTCCCTTCCTCTTTCTTGTATGAAACAGAATAACCATCTTCTAAGAGCACAAGGATAAGTGCACTCCTGGCATTGCAACAGCAAGGACTCACATGCATGAACTACAGGACTGCTGGATTCTTGTACGAGCACAACCGTGCTCCTCTGTGGAATTTGTTTGTTTGTTTTCTCCTTACACGAAGCACCAGTTGAAACCAAGCAGGCAGGTGTCCCTGCAGAAGCAGACTGAAAATAGATCTCTGCATCTCCGTGTTGGGTAATTAAGTAGCTATTGGGCAATGCTAGAGGCACAGGTATACATCTCCATAGCTAATAGCCACCTTCTGGCACAGAACCTGATGGATGGAAATTAATCTACCTGTGACTGTATTTTATTGCATCAGAGACACAAAGTGTAACCCATTTCTCATATCCGGATATTAAAAAACCCTGCTCGGAGCCAAGCAGTTATCCACTTCCTGGCATAGCAGTGGAAACAAGCTTCCACTTGACAATTAGAATCGCATGTAGAACCCAGACAAGATAAAGGCTTCAAATAGTAACGTTGACACGAAAAAAATCAACAAAAGTAAAGTCACCAAAGCGAGTCTACATTTGCTCCCTTTGTCGACAGATCGTGTCCACATGTTGACAGCGTGAGCAATGGACTGTGGGTATGTATCCCACAGTGCCTGGCGACACCATCTGTCGCTAGGTGTTGTGGGAAGGCGGAAACGGTGTGGTGTCTACACTGGCTGTTTACAGACAATAAAGACAAAAGTCTCTCGCAGGGGTGAAAGATTTTTTTCGCCAAAACTTGCCAGTGTAGACGAGCCCTAAGTAAGAAGAAACACCAGCATGTTGACTTGCAGCAAGAGCAGATCCGAGGACCAAACATACATCCCCCTCCTCTGAACCCAATCTAAAATCTATTGGCCGCACTGAGTGACTCCAGGGTTACAAATGTTTTCCTAGCTGAATACAACCTACCCTTTCCCTCTGCACTCTCAGAGTCCATCCAGAGTTGCTAGACAAAAATAGGAGTGGGTTATTAATTATTGGGATCCCATCATGCTAGTTGCTACACACACATAAAGAGAGACAGTCTGTGACCTGGGTACAAGACAGGCAAATGGAGGGAGGGGAAACAGAGAAACGGAGAAAGGAAGTGACTCATCCAAGGTCACTCAGAAAGTCAGTGGCAGAGCCAGGAACATACCCCAGGCTCCTAGTCTAGTGTTCTCCACTATACCAGGCTGGCTCCCACTGTTAGTAGATGTGTGTGAAATCTTCAACTCTAGTACTGAAATCTAGTGATTCTGGGTCCAAGCTTCTCTGGGAACATTCATTCCTTTGTATTAGGCAAGCTTTCACTAAAGTTGGACACACAAATATTTTGCACTGCCTAGATGTCCATGAAAACCTGAGGCAGCTTTTCAGAATGCACTGAGTGGTGAGCTGGACAGATCCCTTGTTAGCTACCTTGGCCAGTCACTAATGAGGGCGGCAGTCAAGGAAGTCCAGTTAGAACTTTGTAAACCAACATGCCCAGGAGTGATCAAAGAGCTCCACCTACTCTCTCCTATTTTCTTGGGTTCGATATAACTGTGGCCAGCTGGATGGGTCAGTCATTTATGGTGGGGTTTTCAAAATGGCCCATTGATTTTCCATAGGACTAGTGCTCCGCAATCATCTAGGTGCTTTTGAAAATTTTACCCCATGCCTTGTTTCTACTGTACAGTACATTTTTAATGGGAACCTTTCAAAAATATATCTGTCACGGCAGTGCAATCTATGCTTTTTGAGATCTATTATGTTTTGCTAAGCAAGGGCAAAAAGATAGCATTAACCACTCAACTATTCCTTTAAAGAGCCTATGGCTAGTTGATAGCCCTCAGCAGCCTCTGTCCGGGTATACTTCCCCAGTGGTTGGAAAAAGCCAGCTGGATACATTTAATGGCAGTTGTTCCTCTATCTTGCAAGAGATGAAGCTACAGAAATGTAAATCAGCCTCCATTCTATATTACACTGTCAGAAATTCTCTCTCTCGCCAACAATCAAGTTGACACTAAGCTAATTACACAGAGATCTTTAAACATGAAAAATTGTTACTGGCCTACAGTTCCAAGCTCAATTCTTCTGACCCACAAAAGAGCCTCGATAGGAAAAGTCAAAGAGTGGCTTTAAATGGCGATTGTTTGTCTCTCACTTCCGCAAAAATACAAAAGGGGAAATTGTCAGACAAAATACACACAGGCACCTGTGTTAGAGAGCTGCAAACCCTGTCCAATGGGCAAGTAGGCACCAGGCACTCCTCTCTCGCACCCTACTGCATGTGTTAGCCAGCACTGCCTGAAAAATCTGATCTCAAGGAGCAATTACAGTGGCATGAAGTCTGAGTCGTACACAAACGTAAATGACAAACCTCGTGGAAAGTGATAATAGGTAATAGCTCACTTTAACTGATCACTCTAGTGTGTATGGTAACACCCATTGTTTCATGTTCTCTCTGTGTGTATATATATATCCTCCTACTGTATTTTCCACTGTATGCATCCGATGAAGTGGTCTGTAGCCCACGAAAGCTTATGCTCAAATAAATTTGTTAGTTTCTAAGGTGCCACAAGTAATCCTGTTCTTCTCGTGGAAAGTGACTCTCCTGGCCAGTTTACATAATTTAGACACTGGAAAAAACCTATTTGACGTACTCGAGCCCGAGGGCCTATTTCCTTCGCCTCCTGGATAGTGTAGGATTGTTCACTGTGGGACTTTTGCTAGTGAGTTGTACAGGCTGCTTTTAGGTTCTGAAGTAATGGGACTTTGTCAGGTGCCTGGCTTGGGGAAACATCCCACAATCAGATAGAACCATTTTCCTGATCCTCAGACCAAGTTTTCCTTCTCTGACGGTACTCCAATTTCTCCTACTTATCGCCCCTTACTGCGCCCCAGACAATTCCTCTGCCTCCTGGGTGTTTATATCCTTCAGATCCCTCCAGACATCCTGCATGCCCCTGCCCCCAGCTAATCTAGCCCAGGCATATTTACCTCCTGGCACCTACTTTCCTAAATCAATCCCTCAAGCCCTCTTGATGTTCCCCCCCACAGCAGGCTTCTTGTCTGGCATGCAGAGGACAGTGCCCAAGAGGAGGTGAATAACGTGGGCAGAACCAGCTTATACATGAGCAGCTTCTGCCTGTTCACATGCTGCCCCCATGGAGATCAGCAGAGGCACTCGAATGGGAGCCCCCCTGACATCACAGAGAGAAGGTAGCTGTCAGGAGTATCTTCACGAGGGCCTGTCCGCTTTGGTCCTCCCTCCCTGCACTGGTCCAGTAGAGCCAAGGCATGCTGCATCCCCTCGCAGTGTGAGTTTGGGAGGGCCACAGGGGAAGTGTGAAATCCTGGCCCCACAGAAGTCAGCAACAAAACTTCCCTTGGCTTCAGTGGGGGCTCCTGGACTAGCCTGGTGTCCCGGTGCAGTGAGAGCAAAGGGCAGGGGCTGCTTCCCATGGAGTTCGTCCATACATCAAACCAGTTTGAGAAAGGAGCCAAAGAGGTTGGGGGAGAGGGGCAAATTCAGAAATTCAGTGTAAGCAGGTGCAACTGCCTGGCACTGCACCTGCATACACCAGAGCTGAATCGGCCCCCAGGAGTGCATATTAAAATTACCTGTTTGGGTGCGGCGAGATCACGTTGGCCTTTCCCGCATGCGACAAAGGTGGGATCCCCAGTCTAGCAAGAGACAGAGAGGCCAGAGTCATGCCTGGTGTAACCCCAATTGATTTCATTGCAGTCACGGCAGGGATGAATTTGGTCCAGACCATTGCAAAGGTTCGAGCAGTGCAGCCAGATGCTGCATGTCACAGGCTCTACCAGGCATTAACATTCTGATGCAGTACAGATTCATGCCATAACCCAGCCTCTAGACTCCTAAGATAATAAGCAGCAAGGCTGCCTGCTGTACACCCTGCTAGCTAATTACACCAGCACGGATGGAGTTCCCTGGCAGATTTTCATGTGCAATACTCATTTAGGTTGATAAAATATGTCAAAGGAAAAGGCTGGGAAGCCATTTCTTGCAAGTCCTCGTACATATAACCTCAGCTACTAGAATGGTTTCATATATTTAAATACTAATTTGTTCCTTATCTTTTCAGTTTTCCAGATTCCAGGGACATATCTACCGAATGCTAGAGAACAGATCTACTCATTCAGACATTCTTCATCAGGAATATTTTCTTGTTGGACAACCGTAAATCCCTTCCAAGTGGATTAAAGAGACGCCCTGGCCAGAAATTCCAGCTGCCTATTGCTCTGTAGGTGTGTCTCGAAGCGCTGAGGTGAATCTGCACCTACCTCAATGCAGACCAGAGCATCTTAGGAGCTTCTCTAACATTGACCATCTGAGACACAGTCTCTAAGGGACTATACACCAGCTGGGAATAGGTGCAGTTCAGCATGTGTTGGCCACACCCTCTGCCTGACCTCTATGCCAGGGCTGAATTAGGACAGGGGCTGATGATAGCAAGAGGTGCTGAGTACACTGGCTCTGAACCTAATCAGGCCACTTATTTCGGGGCTGAAATATGGAGACAGGAGCTTTAACTTTGGGCACCCCGTTAGAAAGCATTCACCTGAACCACCCTATGCCTCAGTTTCGTTATCTGTAAAATAGGGGTGATAACAGTCCCGCACCTTTCTAAAGTGCGTTGCAATCCTGGTATTCCAGGCGTAACATACATGCAATGTGTTCCTTGTTATTTATTATTAGGATTATGCTAACTCTGTGGGGCACTGCTTTGAAAACAGTAGGGGGTTCTAAGTGGTGACTCATTTGTTATTATTCCTTTGGTTTTCACTGTCACGGCATAAATACTTGGTGAACTCACTGAAGCTTGCAAACATCCAGTATAAATCAATAAATAATCATAAAGTGGGTGGTATTAACTAGTATCCTGGTATTAGTGTGTCTGTGTAAGTACACCTCCGGTATATATTCCCTCTATTCTAATTCTGCTGTCAGTATGTCATTCAGTACCTTGGCACAGTGGTGTCTAGCCTGGTGTTTTATGTTGTATGAAATGTCCAGCAATTAGGTTTTCTTGCTTCCATCTTATACCTTCTCTATCATACAATGCCTTATCTCCACTTGTATTACACGTTTGCATGTCTAGCTTCTAGTTCACATTAATTCGTTTGTAATTGGGGCAGAAATGCCTGATGTTTATTTACTTTTTTTTTTAATCCCTGAGTCCATTTCCCCTCTTTAATGGTCTCGAGCAGTTTCTGCCAAGTACACTTGATGTTTTACACATGGCAGTAGACAGAACAAATATGTTGATGAGTTCCAATGAGGAAGTGTGGATTCAAATCATCCAATTCTTCCAGGCTATTTCATCTGGAAGGAAGCACTCAGGCCAAGTACATCATTTAGACACATTTTAGAGCTGCACAGGACAGGAACATGATAGAAGGAGTGGGGCATAATAACTATTGAGCATGCAAAACAAATGGCAAATGTCATTGATTTGGTGACTGCCTCTCAAAGCTATGCAAATATTTCTGTACGTAGCTAATTAATTATGGGCATGGGGTTATTTGCCTGACTGCTTTTGAAAAAAAATGGAACCCTTTCTATTCCTGAACACGTATAGCTCCATCTATATTATATTATGGGTGGGGCTGGTATGAGATTGCCAGTTATTAAGGCTGCCCAACACTTCCCATGAAAAGACCCTGATTTCAGTTGCTGATAGCTTTGCCAAATTTTAAACTATTTGGGGTGCATGTTCCATGCCCAGTGTCTGCCTCAGGCTGAAGTTTTTTGGAAAATTTCAGCCAAAATAGTTCGGCCATTTCCAAAAATGAGGCTGGGGAAAATATTTTGCTTTGCTCATATTTAAAATTTCTGGTGCCCATTTCTTTGAAAAGTCCACGAGTCTCTTGGCTTTGGAGCAGGGACTTGAAATTTGGCAGGCATGTGCTTTTTGCCATCCTTGTGAAAATCTGCCCACATCTGGCCAAGTAATAAGCCTTTGAAAAATTATCCCCAGAGCAGTTCCATCCCATGCACTGAATGAAACAGGTGGAAAAATAGTATTTGATCATGTAATTAGTGGCTATATCAAAATGCTTATACACGTGAGGGCTGAATTAAGGGTGCATTAACTCTGGCATTTCCTAGCTTTTGAGTGCTTGACATTGGAACCTCGATAATGCTCTTTCAATGCAGTATTTCTGTGGGTGATATTTGTTTAGACTGATAAAAATGTGCTAATCAAACCAACCAACCCCAAAGCTCTGTGTGCATCTCCATTGACTAGCCACAACAGTGACACTTCTCAGAGGAGTGCAATAGGTGAGAGGGACTGAAAGGGAGCACAAGAAATCTCAGCCAACGGATAACAGGCTGCAACAAGATTGATTCGCCTCCAGTGTGAAGTCAATGGAATTCCAGTTTTACGTCAGTGCAAGTCCATTGTTTTCAGTGGACTTTCATTGGCAGAAAATTGGAGTAACACAGGGGTAGAGCAGGGCCCTCAAGTTCCATCCCACATCCATTTAGGAAAGGACTCCCCAAAACCAAAAAACCTCACCCCAGTGCAGGGCCAGCACAAACCCATTTGACTCCTCCTCAAGCCCTATTTTGGCATTGATCCCGGCTAGCACAGAGATGGCCTCCGTGACCATAATTCCAATGACAGCGGTGTTCGACTGGAACAATGCTACTATCAGCCAATGGGCATGAGACAGAACCTTCGTAGGAGCTGGCCCAGGCACATGGAACTCACGGCTGGAAGAAGTGAGAATATCACAAGCCTCAGAGCAACCTGCGAAACCTGCCTGCCATCCTCCTTCCCACACAGTCATTCGCAACAGAACACCCAGCGCCTGGCAGGTGAAGAAAGCATAGTCCTCTTTGAATCTACAGGAGACAGATACCGTGGTGATGGTGGCCTTAGAGCTGGATGGATGGGTGGAGCCGACACTCTGCGCAGGAGAATATTATTATTAATTCTTTTTATTGCAGATGCCTCTGGGAGCACCAGTCCTGGACCAGGACCGCAGGGTGCCAGGCGCTGTGCAAACAGAATAAAGAGAGAGAGTCTCTGTCCTCAGAAGCTTGCAATCATTTCACCCTACAGGAACAGCTAGCCCTGCTCAATTTACTCAGGATAGAAAGCTGGATGACAACAGTGGACTAATCCTCTAAGTAAGGGAAACAGGACTTGGTCCTTTTTGAGCAGCGGATGAATGAGGGCTGCTAATCCGATGAGTGCATTAAACAGAGGCCTGCAAGGAAGGGCCGAGTGGGTTGCCGGGTAGTCCGTGCTTCTCTCTCAGAGTCACAGTGGAATAGAAGCAAACCTATTGACCCAGCGTCGTTTTGTCGGTTGCGATGCTAGAGACGCATTGCCACTCCCTTTGAGTTCCCCTGCACTACTTACACTCTGCTGTGAAATAGCATAGTTGTTGTAGATACTGCTGCAGAGGCCCCTTGTAAAACATTCTGGGAAGGAAGATTAACAGGTTCCTTCACTCAGTGGGGTTAAATATGCAGCAACATTGGTAAAATATTAAAGCAATAAGTCACAGCTTTTACAGCCAGATAAATCCTCTTGCCGGTACCTTGCAGCCAGAGAAATATAACAGATCGTTTCTTCTGCCACTGGGCTTCTCTTCATATTGTCTGATATACTTTCCCAGCCGGCGTGTTGCCACAGCCTTTCCTTCTTAAAAAGCAGATGTCGTGGGTGAAATGAGTTTGGCAGGTCTCAGTCAGTTCCTGATTGGCAACTGCCCACAACACATACTTTACCTCTTAACACCACCCCAGAAGAGGACTCTGTAGGTATGTCCCGATTAGGAAAAAGAGGTTGAAGTTAACCCCGACCTGACCAAGGATATTCCCCTGGGGGAGATGCACAGGAAAACCTTTCTGCTTGATTTAGCTGGTCAAAGTCAAGCCTAGGCTCCCTCGACAGTTTAGTTTAACTTTTAATTAACAGCCCCCAAAGTAGGGCTCTAGCATATTCAGTGCCCCAGTGTACACCCTCCTCTCCCCCACACCTCCTGTCCTTTTCATCTCCTCACCTCCCAAATCGCCCCTCACCTCCCAGCAGGGAAGTTTGGCAAGTTTCGAAGTGGAAGTGGAGTGTGCAGCTGGTGGCTGGTAGGAAAGGGAAGAAAGAAGCAACGTGGGATTTGGGCCACAGCCTGCCTGGCCACGTTGCTAGCTGGTGAAGAGTGAACTCCCCTGCTAATCAAGGTGCTAAACATCTGGAGCCTCCCCTGGAGCCGCTGGGAGTGGAGGGCCCCCCGCGCCTCACAGGGCATGCTCTGGGTCGGATGCTGCATTGCCCAGCTCCTGGGGTTATTTATCCCAGTGCAAAGTGGGTGTAAAATGCCTCCATTCTGATTGGGCAGCTGACTTGCCATGTAAGCTGGGGAAGTGGCTTCTTTTCCCTGTGCCTCCATCTTGAGGATGCAGTCACCTGGGGAAGGCGCTGCATGCACAGCTCCTGACAGAACTGGATTGTGAGCTCTGCTGAAGTCTCTGGCTGCTATAATAATTCGACACCCTCTTTGCATTAGTGAAAGTGAGGACACACATGCTGCGGGGGAACAGAATCAGGCCCTCCGTGGCTTGCAGGATAGGTCCCCCCAGAACCTCAGCCCCCTAGCAATACAGAACAAAAAATAACCTTGCCAGGATAATCCAGAATCCCAACTCAAGCACTCCATTATCTCGGGGTTCTAAGATCCAGTTGTTGCAAAGAATTGCACACTTTACTTGTGCCTGGTTTCACTGAACAGAATTCCTTGGGTTTAGTTCTGAGCTGGCACCTACATTTACTGATCTCAGTTTCCAGGTGCATAACAGCAGCCCATTCCCATTCAGAAAGGGACCCACCTAATATGCGCTTGTCACTCTCACTCACAGACGTGATTTCTAGTGTTATCAATTATTTAGGGCTCAATCAACTCCTGCATTTTGCAGCACCATATCACAGCGCCGGCTGCTCAAAGCCCGAAAAAAAGTGGCTGTTAATATTTTCCTGATTAATTAGCTGTTTGCAACACACAGGGCAGTGAAGCACTTGTTTAGATGTTACCTGTGCAAACATAATCATTGCTTTTAACAAATGTATCTCTGTGTAACAGCAGCTCTTCTTTCCAGCCAGAGCACAAACGAAACAAGGCAACTCTGAACTGGAGGAGAAAAATAAATATAGGCTAGTTTGTGTGAGAAACAGCTAGCTAACAAAGACCATCAATTATTAAAAGCCTGTCACATGTTTTCTCCGTACACAGGGAAGTGAACGAAGGTGACAGGTGGCTGGATTCATGCTGTGGGGATTTAAATGGCACCAAAACAGCTTGGATGAAAGAGTTAGGTAATCCGGCTCTTACAAAGATGGTGGCTGGTGTATTAAATCTATGCCAATGGACCTGTTGCCCTGAATCAGTCCCTTAGTGGTGAAAGGGCACCAGTCATGTATGGGTGACACAAGGAGGCAGTGTGGCCTACTGGAAAAAGCTTTTTGACCCAGATTCAGGAGACCTAGGTTCTATTCCCTGGCCTGCTGGGTGACCTTGGGCAAGTCACTTCACCCCTCTGTACCTCAGTTTCCCCATCTGTAAAATGGGGATAATGAGACCACCCTCCTTTGTAAAGTGCTTTAAGAGCCGCTGATGAAAAGCGCTAGATAAAACTAGGTATTATTATTATTCAAAGCTAAAGGAAAGAAGTGTGCCGAGCTGATTCCATGCGTGATCCTTGCCCCTTGGCCAGTAGAGGATGACAGAATTCCCACCGAAGTGAGGGCCAGCGCAGGAGTGTGTGTGTGAAGGGAGAGACGGAGAGAGAGTTCTGAATACCCAACCCCATTAGTTCAACATAAAACACTGTGACCGTCACCCTCCAACTTTACCTCGGGGAAACCGTTTCACTTTTGTCAACACGCCAACGCGCAAGAGAGAGAATCACAAACCCTAACCGGCCGGCGCCAGATCTTCCAGCTCTGCTTGAAACCAGGAGATGCCCTGTCAGGAGCTGAGGGTGCGCCCGAGAGCAACAGAAATGTTTCCTGACATCTTTGTTAAAAGCACTGATTTGGACCCTTCAGCTCTGTGTTCAGTGCAAACGTTCCTGCGCGGTCTCAGCTCGCTTCAGTGTTCCCAGGATGAGTCAGACCCCACACTGCCCCTCTCAGGAGGCAGGTGCAGAAGCCACAGCTCAGAAGGAGGGACCGAGAGAGTGGCTTTCAGCCCCCTTTGTGCCTCCCAGATACTGCCGCCCCCCACGGTTGCCCTAACATATGGCCCCCTACCCAGGGCTGTCTATGAGTTGCACTGTAGCCCAGAGTATCCAGAGAGCAAGTCACTAGGTCTAGTGGGAGTGGGGGCAGCATAGGGCCATGTGTGTCGGCCCCATGCCGTGGGAATTCTCCCCAGGGCTGTTGAAACGCCTTGGCTGCCTCTATACGCCAGGGGATCAGTATATAGGGGCCAGTGAAAGGGCTAAAGGTGTCGCTGCTGGTGGGATGGAGCAGAGGCCGCGAGGAGGGGAGAACCCCGGGCCACACCGGCGCCAGGGTTTTGGGAGCACTGGCATCTGACACAGCAAGTCACTCACCAGCAGCCCTGGAGGGATGTTCTGTTTTGTCTGAGCAGCACAGCTGGCCCTGGAGCTGGCAGAACATCCTCTCAGAGCAGCTTTGGGGACGGTGCCATCTAAAGGCACAAAGTGATTTCAGACGTGACTCATAGGAGCAGGCGCTGTTTTCCTGTCAACAAGCAGACTCGTAAGTAAGCCCCGTTGTCTCCCTAGGAAGAGAGAGGCACATCCCCGCGCTGATGTGCACAGCGAGGCCAAAGGGCGGGGCTGGGATACCATACCTGCCAACAACGCCAACCAGATCTCATCAGGACTGAGACAAACAAAGGTCAAAGCAGCCCAGACGCAGTCTCTACTCGACATTAAAAATTCACCTGCCAAGAAGCCGGCTGCACCATGGCTCCTCGTGTGCTCGTCTGAAGGGAGCAGACTTCTCGCGCGGGATCCTGGCTCCCACCAAAGCGCCACCCTCAGTTCTGCTCCTCGCATCCTCGGAGGCCTGGAGCACTTCTGAGCACTTCAGACAGCCGGTGCCCTGAACATCTCAAGGGCCCATGCGCGGCGGGAACAGGACCTATGCGCCACAACAATATTGTAGCCAGCCTCTCTGCAACCCCTCCAGCACTGACTGTAGGATCAGTCCCACACCAGTGATACCGTCCCGGATTTAATCACAAAACCCCCAGGATTAGAGCTGTGCCATCCATGATTTAAGGACCAGGCTTTGTTTCAGTTAGATGCCAAAGCTGAGAGAAGCTTGGCAGCAGGGTGACAGCAGCATAGGGCAACACAACCCAGTTTGCATCAGGCCCAGGGGGATGAGCCCATCGTCCTTTGCAGGCCAGGCGATCACGCTGACTCTTGGGGAGAGCAAGTCCTGGTATAATTAGTGGCTGATGCTTCCATAAGCTGTGTGATTATCAAGAGCTACCGTCCATGAAGCCAGCTAACGCGGCCTTGCAGCTTTGCTAACACACAGACAAATGAAGCAATTAGAGGAGCATTAGCAGGGGGCTGCAGTAAGGCCATGCTAAGTAGCAGGGCTTTGGGAAGGTCAAGCGGCGCTCACAGAGCGGGCAGCCCCACACCATCATCAGCATTTCCACTAGCCAACCTGCCATTTAACTGTCTTTACAAAGAAGGGGAGCCGGCGGCGTTGTTTTACTCCAGGAGGAGCTGAATTGCATAGAGCAGATGTAGTGATTGGCTGTCAGAGCTCGGGTCATTAGCAGAATGTGCTGGGATGCTTGGAAATTCCCACTGACCGACAAAACAATTTGAGAGGAAAAGGTGCAGCGGATGCTAAAGGAGAGTCAGCAAAAACGTCGGCGAAGCGAAGAGTAGGTCTTCACTGCACACAGGTGTGTTCTTAGCTCAGGTTACCTAACTCGGGTTAAACTAGAAGTGAAGATACGGCAACTTGGCTTTTAACTCAGGTTAGCAGTTCAAGGGGGGCCTAGGGTTGCACCTGAGCTGCTAATCAAGGTAACAACACACCCTTTTTCTGCAGTGAAGACATACCCTAAAAAACAGTGCTAGACCCCAATATCACAAAGAGACAATCGCTGCCCTGAAGGGTTCCTACAATAAGAACTGCTCAGGTTTCAGCCTCTCACTTCTTGCCATGTCCTAGTTCTCCAGTCCTCCATGGAGTCCTCGAGCAAGAATAGCAGAGAGGAGACCTCATGTTCCTAATGTAAGAACGACCAGGAAAAATCCTTTCAGCCGTTCTTTATCCATCAAAGAGAAGCAAAAAAGGGGCATAATCCCAGTTTCTTTTTCTTTTGCAGGTCACCTTTAAGGCTGGATCGATTGCAATGGTGTGATCCAGTCAGCTGATTCTGCTCAAGAGGCGTCCATACCAGCACATGCCACGTCCTCTCCTTTGCTGTAGGGCAGAAGTATTATGGCAACCCACCGATGTGGCAGAATAAACATGTGTGACGGGTTGGACCTCCCTTCTGGGATGCCACCTGATGTACTGGGATTTCACTGAGCCCCTCCTGCTCAACCATCCTAGGTCCCCTCTCCCTGCTTTAAAGAATTAGGTTCTCCGGCCTCTTGCAGCACACAGACATAGGTAGGACCGCACCCCGCTGAAGACACAAACTCAAGTCAGCTCTGTGTGAGAGGGCTCCCCCAGCACTCACGTGCCCACCCCTTTTAGGAGACAAACCCAAAATAATACTGTCTTGCACTGTATAGAAAAATCTGCACAGTGCAAACTCATAAAAATCCACCCTCCTCAATGTGAAGAGAGATGTGCACGACTTCTTGCCCCTCCAGTTAGAAATCACATAAACTGGGTTTAATAATAAACAAAATAAGTTTATTAACTACAAAAGGTAGATTTTAAGTAGTTAAAGGGATAGCAAACAGAACAAAGCTGATTACCTTAGTAAATAAACAAAAGCCGCAAACTGATCTTAACACACTAGATAGGTAGGATACACATTAGCAAATTCTCACCCTGAGTGATAAACAGGCTGGCAGATTCTTAAGGCACTAGCTGCCTTGGCTTTCCCAGGTTTTCTTACACAGGCTAAAAATCCTTCCAGCCTGGGACCATCACTTCCCACTGTTCAGACTTTGTTCCTCAGGTGATTCCAGGTGTGTTGTTGTAGGGAGAGTGAGGACATCTCGTGTTGTCATTGTCCTTCTTTGATAGCTTCCCCCCTCTTGCTGGAAAGCTTTTTTGCTGTGACCCAGGTCAAACAGTTCCCATTGTGTGGAGCTAACTCTGAGGGGTTTCTACTGCACACCATTCCTTCGGTAATCCTTACACTTGTGTGCATTTCCTCAATAAGCCACTAACATTGTTTGGCCTCATCCAAAGTAGCCCATTTGAAATACAGAGACATGGTCAATATTCCCAGCTTCAGATACAAAAATGATACATGCATACAAATTGGATAAACACATTCAGTAAATTATAGCCCTTCCAATTATATCTTACAAGACCCATCTTGCATAAAGACAGGTTTCAGAGTAGCAGCCGTGTTAGTCTGTATCCGCAAAAAGAACAGGAGTACTTGTGGCACCTTAGAGACTAACAAATTTATTAGAGCATAAGCTTTCGTGGGCTACAACCCACGAAGAAGTGGGTTGTAGCCCACGAAAGCTTATGCTCTAATAAATTTGTTAGTCTCTAAGGTGCCACAAGTACTCCTGTTCATCTTGCATAAAGTATATCTTAGTTATACCATATTCATACCGTAACCATATTTCTATGAAGAATATGGGGTGTAACGTCACAACATTATCTTCCCTAAACCTTCATCAGCTGGTCACCCCACCACTGCCATGTTGAGGTGAAGGGGAGAACAAAGGGCCTAGAATCAGGGTCCTCTCAAACACAGGGAGGAGACCAGACTGCTGTAAAGGAGGGCTGCCCTCAGGATAAATGTGCATGAAGCCTGTTGCTGAAATGCATCAGAAGCAAATCCCTCTTGCAAAGACAACACTTCCCATGAGAAAATGTATGACTCATCAGCATGAGCTAGCCTCTAAAGCAGCACAACATGAGTCAAAATGTTTGGGTTCCAGGCCTGGTTTTGCCCTGGGCTGTTCTGTTTCTGCACCCCTCTGTGCCTCCCCATCTATCCAGGTGTAAAGCAGATGCAAAGGTACATACCTACCTGCTTCAGAGGGGACACTGGGAGGATCAGTGGTTTTAACTTCTCCAAGTTCACC
Source organism: Emys orbicularis (assembly GCF_028017835.1). Taxonomy (NCBI): domain Eukaryota; kingdom Metazoa; phylum Chordata; order Testudines; family Emydidae; genus Emys; species Emys orbicularis. The sequence continues at coordinate 17,165,692 of NC_088704.1, forward strand.
AGCTGAGAGGTGCAACTATATTAGATTGGCAAACTCCTTCCCACCTATTGGCTTTTAGTACTCTCCTCCCAGTGTTACAGAAAGACAATGCAAATCTTTGTAGGCCTATTCTGTCTCATTCTAGCAAGGGAGGAGGATCAATCTGGAGTCACAGGCCTTTAAAGTCCCAGCTGTAGCCATTTGGTGAATCAGTGGGTTGTATAAATGCTTGTTTAGTTGCTAAGCATCTGATGAGCAGATGAAATGAGTGGAAAACTAGTGGAGTCAGCAAAAGTACCAATTCACACAAACAAGCGAGCGGACCAGAGAAGAGAGGAATTGGAAGGATGGTAAGTACTGAAGGAGAGGGGCCTTTGCTTTTCTGTGCAGGTTCCAGGACCCCAACACACAGGTGAGTGGATCTGAGACAGTGAATAATGAGCTGTCACTTAGGCCCTTTATCCAAGTGGAATCTACATTCCTGGGATTTGAGAATTGGTGGTAGGGTACCAGAGGCTTTCACATCTAGCAAAAAGAACAGTAGTAGTTGTGGCACCACTGTTCTGGATCTGCTCTAGGACAGTAGTGACCAAAAGCTGCTGCCTTGCTCTGGTTATTCAGTGGCCCAGGTGTAACGAGTTTGGCCGTGTGTGTCCCGGGCTAGTTCCCAGAAATAACATCCACATCAAAAAACCAACCCAACTGGTCCCTTGCTGGAAGTCTCCGTTAACGTGGGTTGAAGGTGAAGCCCCTGACTTGATCCCAGAGAAGCAGAACAGGTTGGAGGCAGGATGACGGGATCATCTCTGGATGCCTGCACAGCCAAGGTGCCCCGTCTCTGGGAGGAGGTGGGTTTCCCAGGCTGGCACGGGCACTTGGATATAACAGGCCTGCCTTGTGTTGCTTTCACAGGGCTTTCGGGGCACGCCAGAGCAATGACACCGGATGCGCGGTCTCAGGGCAACGTGGTGCAGGTGACTCTGTATGGTGCTCTGGTCCTTCTCTGCCTGCTGGGCAATAGCCTGGTTCTCCTAATGGTCCTTGCCATGACTGTGAAGCATGGCACCATGGCTGCTTCTGACCTTCTCCTGGCCAACCTCTCCACTGTCAACCTCCTTCTCACAGCGCTGCGGAACACGCTGATCTTCACAGCTGACCTGGGGCTACAGCTCTCCTTGTCTGCCACTTGGTGTAGGGTCTTCATGTTCACCTGGGTGCTCTTGAGAGCTATGAGCACCTGGGCCACTTCCTGCCTGAGCATCTTCCATTGCCGTACCATAAGGAAGCAGCATCCCCTAGGGGCTAGGGAAGCCAGAGGGGCCAGGGACGCAGCTATTGCTGTATCTGCCCTCTGGATGGCGAATGTGTTGTATTCTCTTCCTGCCTTGGTGTATTCCAGCCACGTGGCTGGGAATACCACTCTCTCCCCGATGCTAGTGAGCAGTACCACCAGGCCTTTGCTGGGCTGTACATGGGCTTTCCCTTCCCAGCAGAGCGGGCTGGCCTATGCCACGGCTTCCTTAGTCATCCAGGAAACTGTGCCCGTAGTCCTGATGCTGGGCGCCAATGTGTACACCTTGCACAAACTGAAGGGGCACGTGAGAGCCATGGGGGCCGAGAATGGGGTGGCCAGGTTTGCCTCTGAGCGGAGAGCTGCCAAGGTCATCCTGGCCCTGGTCGTTCTGTTTGTGGGCTGCTGGGGGACCAACACGCTGGCAGTCGGCTACCACAGCTTCACCAGCTGGCCCACCGCACCCTTCCTGCTTCAGGCTGCAAATTTCTGCGCCTCGCTCTTCTTGGGGATGAGCCCCCTGGTAATCCTGGCAGGGCACAGCCAGCTGCGAAGGACGCTCCGGAGAATGATGTGTGCGTGCTAAGAGGGTTCCGGGCATAGATGCAACAGGGACACAGGGAGCTGCAAACTCCTGCCAGAAGAAACTCTATCCACAGGATTCGTAACCATCAAAGCTCCCTGTTCTTTACTCATGCAAGGCTCTTATAGAGGACAACAGCCTACTGTCCCGAGTGAGGATCTCAGGATTTGGCCAAGTCTTTGTAAGACACATGGATCAGGAATGATTTATTATTAGAGCACTATTAGCTGCTAAGCTGGGTGGTCTTGTGGTGACGGCCCTGGACTGGAACTCAGGAAATCTGATTTCAATTCCTCGCTCTGCTACAGACTCCTTGTATGACCGTAGGTAAGTCACTTCCTCTCTCTGTAAATGGGGATCATAATACTTATTTGTCTTGTCTATTTAGACTGTACGCTCTCTGGAGCAGCAACTGTCTCTTATTTACTTATCATCTAGCACCATGGGGCCCTGATCTCAGTGGGTGTCTAGAGGGTGCTGCCGTAGAAAACCCTAGACACTGTTGTTGGTATGTTTATTTCAGTGGAATTCACTGTTTGTTTTACACAAATTCTGACTCCTTTCCAAGCTGTGTGTTATTGACCAGTTTTAAAAAATAAAACCGTGTAGCCGTCCAAAGCATTTGAGTCCAAATTGTCATTCTGGTTACGTCGTCTAGTTCAAAGACCCTTCCTCTCGTTTAATGCAGGGAAGGCATTTTGCTGCAAAACTGCATTATTCAGCTCCTGCTGTCTCTGTGTATCCTTTAACTTCCCAGCTACAAATCTGGGCACACAGTTCAACTAAAAAGTTGGCCAGGTTGCAGGGGAGGGGAGGAGAGCTAAAATTGGTTATTTCCAGGCTTTGTTTAAAAACTAGAACCGTGAGAAAGGGCTGGGAGGCAGTTTGACCAGGACCCTGACCTGCGTGCAGAGGCTGGGTTAGTAAAGACTATTTAGCAACAGAGCCTCTTGCTTAACCACCACCTTTGATTTACTTTAAATGAACAAGTGCATAACTGATCACACTCAGCCTGATTCTCCCCTGCCTGGTGCAACACGGGTGTCAAATGTGAGTGAAGCAGCTGGGCACCATTTCACACCCACTGATATAAATGGCTGCAGAAGGTGCAGGGCGGAGATTCAGCCTCATCCTGTGTCTCCGTCTCCTATGGCTGGGAGCCTACTAACAGTGATGGCAGCTGTAAAATTCCCTCTGACTTCAATGGCATCAGCCCTCACCTCCCCAACCCCCCATCACGCTGCCTTAAACCCACCACAAGCGGCTGGCTCGTGTAACTCACTGGATTTCAATGGGACCTGGACACCATTTGAAAATTGCAGCCCGAGCCAAAGCTTGGTGCAATCAATGGGAGTCTTTCCCTGGCTCTCACTGGGTTTTGGATCAGGTCCCAGGCCCATAGGCCCTCCCTCCCACAATGCACTGAGGGGGGGAAGAAAACAGATTTTGTCAAGTGATTTTTTTTAAAGTTGGAGGAATGCTGACTCAGCTTTTTCAGAGAGCTCATCAGCTCTGTAGGAAGCTTGTGGTCTGGAACACATAATGCTTAATGTCCCGTTTAGTAGTTTTCAGTTCTAATCATATGGAGAAAAGTGTATCTGCATTTTCCCCCATCCCCTGGTAAAGAGGCAAAGGAAAATGGATCAGTGAAGCTACCTGGACTGGACTCGAAAGAACCTCTTTGCCTAGGTTACCTCATCTAATCTAGCCCCCTCTGCCAGTGCGACGGAGGATGGAGAAATTTTGCCTTTTCATTCTAGTTCTATGCTTTGATTGGAGTGGATTGTGTTATCACAGCTGTTCTATAAAGGAATGTGTGTCCAGCCTCCGTCAGGCTGAATGACCTTTCGACTCACACCCACCTGTCTTAAACTAAGCGTGTCTTTCTATTAGCTCAACCATATCACTCTAAAGCCTGACAGGAGACAGAAAAAGCCTGCAGAACAGAGTTTTGGCACTGACCGTGCTGTATCCTGGACCTCTCCATCCATACTCATAGTTGCTCTTAATAAAATGGGTTGGATGCACTTCACAATAATAAAGAAAGAAATAATAATAATAATAATAATGATCTTTGCCTTTCTGTGGCACCTTTCAGCTCAGGATCTCAAAGCACGGTGCAAACACCAACAAGATAATCCTTCAAAACACTCCTGACTTACACCAGGAAGGAACTTGGCCCAGCATCCTGCAGCGGAAATCCCTCTGGCTGGAACTCAGTTGAAGTCAAGGAAGTTCCCGCAGGATGGACATTGGCTCAGCTTGTCTGAGGATTACAATGTCTCCGTCACAGTTTGCTGTGAGGTTGCTGGTAGTACACTGCCCCCAGCTGACTCAATGAGCCCGTGCTTCACAACCGAATACATCACGGGGTTGGCAAAGAAATGGCAGCTCCTTTGTATTGACACTTGAAAATATACACGTAAAAGGACAGATAGTTGTAATTAGCACCAGAACTATGGGTTTTACGCTAGATCCTCAGCTGGGGTAGATCAGCCTCGCTCTGTTGAGTTCAATTGAACTACGCAGATTTATAGCAACTGGGGATACAGCCTGTAGTTTTTTAGAGTAGCACCAGACTCACCGGGTTTGCTTTGCAGGGGCTCACACACACTTTTTTTATTGCTTTTGAGCCCTGTGGGCTCTCTCCCACCTCATCTGCCAACACCATACCCCCAATGAACCAGAAACCTCAGTGAAATCCACTCGCAGCTGCTAAGTTTCACCTGCTTTTGTGCCAAAAATCATGCAAAACTATCACCTTCCCCTGTCGCCAAAGGAAAAACCAGAAGTCAGAGATGCAATGTGGACTAATGAATACAGAACTGGACTAGTAGTTCTATGCCTGACTCTGCCACTGGCCTGCTGGGTGGCCTTGGACATGTCACTTGGGCTCTGTGCCTCTGTTTCCCCATCTGTAAAATGATACTGAAATCCTTTATAAGGTTCCTTGAGATTACTCATGAAAATTGCTATATTGCTAAGTATTATTAAGTCAGGCCCAGACTATCCAACCTGCAGGGGTCTTTTGACAAATCTGCTTTGAGTTTGTAATGAAAGGTGAAAGCTGGCAAGTTTCACTGAGCAGGCGGCAGCTGCATTTCAGCATAGCCAGCAGCTGAGTACATGGTGTAACGATCAGCACTCTGGATCGGTCCCATTGATCGGAGTTCAAATTCCTATGAGGCCGGCACATCTCTTTTTATCAGACAAGGTGGCTGAGTGGTTCTGGTGCTGGACTGCTCTGGAGTTTGAATCCCTTCCTTGCTGTCTCCCCACATCTCCTTTATAGCTGTAACATGGGGATAACAGCACTTCCCTACCTTACAGGGGTGCTGGGAAGATGTACACAGTAAAAATTTGGAGGTGCTCAAATACTACAGTAATAGGGGCCCAGATAAATACCTAAAAGAGAGAAATCCAGACCAGGGCCCATTCTGCATGGTTCTAAGGCTAGGTCTACACTGCAGTGGGGGTCCGACCTAAGATACGCAATTTCAGCTACGTGAATACCGTAGCTGAAGTTGCGTATTTTAGGTCGGCTTACCTAGCGGTGAGGACGCGGGAAAGTCGACCGCTGCCGCCGACTCCGCTGCCGCCTCCTGCCGAGGTGGATTTCCGGAGTCGACGGCAGAGCGATTAGGGATCGATTTTACCGCGTCTTCACTAGACGCGGTAAGTCGATCCCCGAAAAACCGATTGCTACCCGCCGGATCGGCGGGTAGTGAAGACAAAGCCTAAGGGACCTGCTATGGTACCAATGGTCTTCCTAGAAGAGTTCAGCCCATACCAAACCCCAGGATCTGGACTCTGTATCCAGACCATCCCCTCCCCGCAATAGGTAGAACCAAACCCCAGGCTTCAACGGTGAGTCTGAACTTCCCCAAATTCAGGTTCAGCCAATCATACGAAGAGGTTTGAACTGCAGAGCTGGATCCGATCCTTGGGTTTAGGTTCCAACCCAGGGTGTAGCTCAAGGGATAGACTATATGATGCAACATGGCATAGTATATAGGACACTGGCCTGGGAGCCAAGACTGCTGGACTCTAACCCTGGCTCTGCCACTGATGGGCTTTGTGCCCTTGGGCAAGTCATTTTGCTTCTCTTTCTCCTCCCACCTCTTGGCTGTTTAGTCTGTAAGCTCTCTGGGGCAGGGACTATCTCTTACTGTGTGTACATACGGCAGCCAGCACAATGGGATCCTGGTCTAATTGCTATTGTAATACAACTAATGCCCAGGAATTACTTCCACATTTATACATCTACCAGATGGCTTTGATTTGGCTTCCTCTACCCTGGCTTTCATATCTGTCCCTTTTGGTTTATTTCAGCTTTCTGTTCACTGTCCTGGTTTTCTATTTGCAGCCTGGTTGTTCTTGGCACAGGAACTCTTTGCTTTCGGCGCCATGGAGATTTTGTACAGTTCCCTCGGGGAATCTTTGTCAGGACAGCGCCACACAAAACTAATCCGTGATTAATAACCGAGAAAAGGGGAAAGAGTCACTGGCCCTGCATGCTGAAAGGTTAAATTGTTTTGGTAAACACAGATTCAATCAGCAGTTCCCAGTTGCAGCATCCTACGGATGCTCCATCAATGTAAGGCTCAAAAGCTTTTAGGCAGTGAGTACTGTCTGAGCTGATCACTGCTGGACGGTTTGGATGCTACCCTTTAAAAGAAACCCAATTTAGTGATTTCCGGCCATATGGCCCAGAGCCCTCTAATTGTCCACAGAACAGACAGCAGTAATGGGGACAGGATTTACACACACACACACACCCCTCTGTATGCATCAACCCAGACCCTGAGGGAGTACTTTTAAGAGCTTCCTCCTGCCCAGTCGAGTTTGAATTGGCACGATAAACCTCATGCTCAGGACCAAGCCTTCTCCGATACGCCACTCCCCACTCACGCCCTGCCCCTTTCTTCACCTTGTAAACTTGTGAGCAAGGAAACGGGGAGGAAAGTGGCTTGCACTTGCTCAGTGCAGAGGACTATGGTTAGCACTTACCCTTGTGTCCACCCAGAGACTCTGCTCACACCTTCTGCTCCAGCACAATAGCCTCGTTCATCCTTCTGAGTCCTGAGGGTCCAACAGAAGCTCCATGCTCGTTCGAGCCATGGTCTCTCTGCTAAGACGCTCAACAAGGGATCCTACTAAAACCGGGACCCACCTCCCCAGCCCGTCTCTTGTAGGCTACCAACTGGCACAGCCTCTTCATTTCCTGGGATGAAATGAGTCATGTAGACACACAGTATTATTGTGTATTCAACGCTCCTTGGATATTGGTTGGACTAGAACCACCATAGGAATGATGCTGAAAAGGGGATCAATGCTGCTGCTCTCAGGCAGGTGTCAAAACACTGCGAGAGGCCTTTGAATAGCAGCTGCATGGCGCTGTCACAGCACAGCAAAGGCACCTTGTACAGCAGAGCAGCGCGATGGGCGCGGCCGCTGGCTCAGCTCGCCAGCCCCATCGTTGTAGCTCAGCAGAGCACATTTCGTTCCAACACACGCGCCACGATTGGAAGTGCTTCTTCAGCGGGAACTTCCTTCCACGCCGTGTGTTTTCCCTCAACACTTTTATTGCATGGAGCTGGGATGCAGAAATCAATGCCAGCGAGGTACACAAGGGACGCTATGCCGATGAGCAGATAAATACCTTCAAATAGCTCTGGGAATAAAAAGGGAAGTTTAGAGGGGAAGCAAAAATGAACTGGGTTTGCCCATAGGCCCTGGCAGCTATACCCACCTTTTGCCAGGCACTTGACTTTCGGCATGGGTCTGGTGTATCTGGTATATTTCTGCTGTGAAGGCAGGTGTGTGCAGCACACCCAGTTTGGAAGAGCACTGATGTTTTTAATCCGACATAATTTTCCAGCGAATAATTTGGTGGTTTACTGGGAAATTGCATAAAAAACCACATGGGATCAACCTTCCTCCTGCCCAAGGATGAACTGGCACGGAGGCTGTTACGCCGATCGGAGGCCATGTCAGTGCTGTTATCACGTCAGAGCCAGGCACCTGGACAGAGACACAACACAACAGGATCAAGTGGGCCAAAAATGAAAGAGGACCTCGACTGCCAGGACAGGAATGGAAACAGCCCCGACAAAAGAGGAGAAAACGGTGAATTCTAGTAAGAGCTTAAAATAAAACCAAGAAGAATGGCTCTGCAATGCTGCAGTTTGCAGCCACACACATGAGGGGGTGGAAACTTGGCAGGGGAAAGGCTGGCTATTGGCAGTGATCCAGAAAAAACTCCCACCTGACCAACAAAATATCTCCTGATTGTCCTGCCTCTCAGGGAGGTACAGAGATGGGAATTACAGGGGGTGACAGGCAGGGGAAAGGAATTTGGAAGTCAGCAAGTAGGAAGGGGTGAGAGAGGGAGCAGGCTAGAGGAAAGATGGTGACGAACCGGGCCAGGCCAAGAGAAATCCCCCCCACGCACCTCTTTCTTCTTTTCAAAATCCAGTTCCTGCCTCTTTGCAAACCCTTCCCCCAAAGCTCCAGCGAGGGATCCCCACTCTCCCTACAAAGTTTATCTCAGGGATACTCGGCCTGGAGAGCCACTTTCCCTGCTTTGGGATGACCAGTGATGGTGTCTGCTCAGTGCCCATCACAGACATTATACTGCAATTCGCGATAGCAGCTGGGAACGGGTCCCTCTTCGATCGTCGTTCAATCAAAGTGCCCAACGCTGAATCAGCTTGGTGGGTGTCATTCCGGCTCCTAGTGGAACTGGGGCCCAGACACAAAACAGTAACCACAACTGGTTTCTTTGGGCAGTCTCTGCGGCAAGACCAACGGCTAAACAGCCCAAAGGGCTGAATGCCCCTCGCACTCCTAGAGATGGTCTTTCCAAGGCATGGCTGAGGCCCGTTGACAGATACTTGCCTCGGCAATGCCCGTCCCAGGCCTGATCTGGGAAGAAACAAAGGACTGTCTCCGGAGCTGCCAGGCTGGCCTGATTTCCAGCCCAATACTAAATTCATGCTTTAGCATTTACTAAAATGTTTATATATAAACAGACACATAATTGCTGATACTTGAGCCATCCCTGCTGTTCCTCCACCAACTGTAACAAACTCCAAACAGCACATTCGACAGTGTTAGTCAAACCTGCATTAAAGCCTAATGGGGCCGGGATCACAATCCTGGGGAATAATCCATTCAATATTTTGTTTGAAGTTCATCATTTGAACTATCCTGCAACACCAGGCGAGGGCGACTTGGCCATTTCTGAAGTCATCCAGCCTCTCTGCAGCAGAAACAGGATAAAGCAAACAATTCGCTGATATCTTTTGCAAACTGACCATTGACCCCAAGTCTGGCTCCTGGCTTGTATGTTCAGCCACTACATCTGCAGTGCCTGCTGCTCCCAGATTATTACATGAGATTGCAGTGTGAGCGTGCTAGGAGGTTACAGTGAGATTGCAGTGTGCAGTGCTGGGGGGTGGGTGGAGGAGACGGCGCTGTTGACCGGAGTTGCTGTGCAAATAGAGTAAAGCTTTGATGGTTTCAGACCGGGGAGGCGGTGCTAGTGCAGTGGAAGGTGGCTTCCATTAAGGGCCGGTTCCTTTGAGCCTTGCTCCCAAGACAAGAGCAGCCCCAGTGATAATGAAGGTGCCCGATGGTGCCGGGCCATACCCATATCCGCAGCAGGTCTCCAAGGTGAACAGCCTCTGGCATGTTAGAACAATGTAGATAAGGGAAGTCGGCAAGCCAGATCCGTAACTTCGGGATAAGGATTGGCTCTAAGGGCTGGGTCGGTCGGGCTGGGACATGAAACGGGGCTGGGCACGAGCTGCGGCTGGACAAGACGCTGCCTTCTCCCGGGGGGGCGGCAGCAACTCTGGACGCGAGCCGGACCCTTCCTGTGGAGCGCCCCAGCTGCAGCAGGCGTTGCTCGCCTCTCCCTCTCCGCCGGAATGGCGGGGGGGCATTCTCGGTGGCCAGATCCTCACCAAGGTAAATCAGCATCACTCCATGGATCTGGCCCTTTCTTTCAAGATGCACCTCATGCCTGTTTTGGGGGGCCGGCCTCTGCAGGAAGAGGAAGATGCACACAGATCTCAGTCCCCCAAATCCACTGAACTTGGATTTGCTACACATCTGTAAAGCTCCTTACATCTTCATAACACTGCACAAAGAACAGTGATAACGTTGGGGTTCCTGACTGAGCCTCTGACAACACTTCAGCTCAGAAAATCAAATATCTTACCCCGCCCCCCCTCTTCCCTCCTGTCTCTGGATGAAGCTTACCCCTGTGCAGAGACCCAGCGTGAAGTCTAGGCACCCTTTAAGTCCACATAATGGGATTTAAGTGGCACCTAGTCCTTGCAATAGCCCTGGGCACAGGGGTGGATGTGCCCCTTTGTGTCACCACAATGCTGCCTGCGTCACCGGCACGCTAGGAGAGACAGGCAGCTCTGCTCGTCAGGAGCAGTGTCAAAGGCTAGGAAGACTTTTCAGAGACAAGATCAAAACGTAAAAGCTTCCCGGAACAGCATGCGAGGGTGGCTTGCTCCCAAGTAGCAGCAGAGCACAGATGGCTCTTTGAGGCACCAGGGGTCAGACAGGCACGTCAGATATTGGGAAGAACATACCCATCTCCCCAAGAGAAGCAGTGCTGCCGTAATGACCCTTTTGTGGTCACAATGAAAAGGAGGCTGAATCATTCCACCACGCACAAGCAGTGCTAGGAAGGTGACGCCAGGGACAGAGACGTGCACAGCATGCTGCCATGGCTTGGAGAAATCCCCTCCAAAGAAGAGAATGCCGCTAGGCAAACTACCCCACCAGCAATCATCTCTAAGGACATTATTATATAGTTCGCCTAATGGCTTTGCCGTGGTTCCTGGCTTGTTTGAAACCTAATCTGTTACTTATCTGCTGTGACTCAGATAGCAGTTCCCTGATAATGTGACAGGGAGAAGATTTGCATTAAAAACCCCAAGTGCTCAGGGATTCAGACATACCCTTTAGGCATTGAAAGCTGAAAGTCACCAAACAGTGTGTTAACCTGGGATCATGCTTTTTCCATAAGGATATGGGATAAAATCAGTTTCACAGTATTTCAGTTATCGGGGATGGTGGGGGCGTGGAAAGAGACCTGCTTTGGGGCCTGTTTCTATTAGATAAGCCTGGCTTCAAAGTTGAAATCCAAATCTGCATCCAAACTTCAGGGATCTTGGTTGTGATTCAGGAACAGTTCTCATTTGTCATGTTCTCCTGTAACTTAAAAGTGGGCTCGGTTTGAAATATTTTATCGTGTTCAGTACAGAGAGATTGGGAAACCAACACACACAAGGACACTCTGCCAAACTAACCAAGATGAGGTAGTATGTGCTGGTCACTGCCTCGGGAGGCAGCAATCAAAATTCTGATCACAACATTCATACACATTTGAAATGTTTGAAACATGCAAAGCTGCCATTTGCAAGCTTAGCTGTTTTAAAGGGAGAGGATTCCTAGAACCAGGTTTTCAAATATAACCTCCCATGTTAAACACGGAAAATGTGCATTTGTGGGCACAGCTGGGTCACTGCACATGGAAATATGCATCTGGGTATAAAATACAGCTTTTCAGGCATAAACAGATGGCTATCTGTTTGAAATCACAAGCCCATACACTGCGGCAATCTCTCAGTGGCTTCCCCAAGCCCAGATCTTTGAAGGTCTCTGAAAATGTGATGGGCCACATCTTCAAGCAAAGCTCCCAGTTTTCTGCCCACAAATATTTGCAAATGCTGACTGGAGAGTTGGATATCTAGCTACTTGGCTTAGTGCAACAATTACTGGTCACATGGGCAAAGAGGCAGTGCATAAAAACTACAGCTATGAATGCTGAGGCTGAGTTGCATCACCTTTTAAAACGCTGTCTTACAGGGCTACATTCTCTTTCCCGCTACTCCCATACAGCTTCATTGACTCTGAAGTCAGTGCCCTTCCATGCACAAATAGCAGGTGTGCCTATGGAACAGACCGCAGAATTTGGCCTGTCTTGTCTGGGAGCATGATTTCTGTGTAACGGCGACATCCAGTGGTCAAGTCGGGGGATTGCCACCAAAGGTAACGGAGAACCAGAACCTGACCCAATAAGCACAAATAATTATCTCCCATTTATCCAAAATGGCATCCCCCCCCACAAAGGTTTTGAGTAACCGTCCTGATCTTCCACAAATAGGGCTGTAACTGTCATTGTGTGTGCACCAATGTACACAACAGAAATCAGATCAGAGGAACAAATGTGAGCTGATCACTTCTCTCTTAGGTCCTGATATGGCCCCTGTTATCTTTTAAAGTATTTATCCTCACCACACACCTGTGATGGAGGGAAGTGCTACCACCCCCATTTTACAGGAAGAGAACTGAGGCACAGAGACTACGTGACCTGCCCAAGGTCCCACAGGTACCTCTGTGGCAGAGCAAAGGACTGAACGTGGGTATTTGAGTCCCAGGCTAGCACCCCTAGCAACTAGATCACCGGTCTCTCAGTTACAGCTGTGTGTGTGTCTGAATCCTTCCTGCACCATCAATGTTCTGCCATCTCTGTTTATCCTAGGTCATTCTTCGCCTGTCCTCTGTGTTGTTAAGTCCCATGAATTTTCCCTCTCTGAAAATTGTGTGGAGGGATTCTTTGGTTGGCTTCACTTGTGGATTCCTCCAGCTGCCCAACAGCAGACATTCTTGTTTAATTCTTAACCCATGTCCCCGATATTTCCATCATCTTCTTTTCTGGATAACTTTGGAGAGAAAGGGCTGTTGAACTCACAGATAAATCCCAGCATTTATTATAAATTCATTCCCCGTAATACCTAGTATTGCCCTGAGGCATTTGCTTTGGAAGTTCTCTAAAGATGAACTTTCGTGGATAGTTCTCTAAAGATGAACTTTCGTGGATAGTTCTCTAAAGATGTCCACGCAGTGTGCAGAGGCGGTCAAAAAAGCAAACAGGATGTTAGGAATCATTAAAAAGGGGATAGAGAATAAGACTGAGAATATATTATTGCCCTTATATAAATCCATGGTACGCCCACATCTCGAATACTGTGTACAGATGTGGTCTCCTCACCTCAAAAAAGATATTCTAGCACTAGAAAAGGTTCAGAAAAGAGCAACTAAAATGATTAAGGGTTTAGAGAGGGTCCCATATTAGGAAAGATTAAAGAGGCTAGGACTCTTCAGTTTGGAAAAGAGAAGACTAAGGGGGGACATGATAGAGGTATATAAAATCATGAGTGATGTTGAGAAAGTGGATAAGGAAAAGTTATTTACTTATTCCCATAATACAAGAACTAGGGGTCACCAAATGAAATTAATAGGCAGCAGGTTTAAAACAAATAAAAGGAAGTTCTTCTTCACGCAGCGCACAGTCAACTTGTGGAACTCCTTACCTGAGGAGGTTGTGAAGGCTAGGACTATAACAATGTTTAAAAGGGGACTGGATAAATTCATGGTGGCTAAGTCCATAAATGGCTATTAGCCAGGATGGGTAAGAATGGTGTCCCTAGCCTCTGTTCGTCAGAGGATGGAGATGGATGGCAGGAGAGAGATCACTTGATCATTGCCTGTTAGGTTCACTCCCTCTGGGGCACCTGGCATTGGCCACTGTCGGTAGACAGATACTGGGCTAGATGGACCTTTGGTCTGACCCAGTACGGCCTTTCTTATGTTCTTAAGGCATGGAGATGTCTGGCTGGACCTTTGGGGGATTTCCAGCATTCACATCCATATGTCAAGGTGGAAATAACATTTGAGTTAAAGATTCACAGTTTGGTCTTTAAGCTGTAGATTTTCAATGGCCAAATCTTGTGTAAGCTGGAGAATGCAGCTGCGCCTTGCCAGTTCATGACATTACTTCCTTCTGGATGTCCCTATTGGCATGTTACAGCCCAGGTATGTAAATTGACTCACCTCTTGTATTCCTTTGCCTCCTAACATAATGCTTGAGTTGGGGGTTGCTGGGATTATCATTAGATTTGTTTTTTACATAGCTGGACAGTCTTTCGGTCTTTGCATGTGTGTTAATTGAGCTGTCACTTAGAAGAGCTTCGTCAGCTGCAAAATCTAGCTGGAGGAATCCACTATGCAGCAATGCCTGTGTTGTATCTGACTGCAGCCAGGGCCGGCTCTGGCTTTTTTGCCGCCCCAGGCAAAAAAGCCTCCGGCCGGAGCCCTGGGAGGAGGGCGGCGAGCCCCGGCGGGGGCTCCGCTCTCCCCCCGGCGGCCAGAGCGCAGGGGGCAGGGCGGCGAGAGGGCGGCGAGCCCCCCGGTGGCTGGGGGGAGGGCGCCGGGGGGGAGGGCGGCCAGAGCGCCGGGGGGAGGGCGGGGAGCCCAGCCGTGGCCCCGCTCTCCCCGGCGGCCGGAGCGCCGCGCCGCCCCCCTCCAGGTGCCGCCCCAAGCACAAGCTTGGTGGGCTGGTGCCTGGAGCCGGCCCTGACTGCAGCAAAACAGGAGAGGTGAGCGAATGCATCCTTAACATATGAATCTAATATTTTAAATAATAGCTAGATGCAAATCTCTAGCCTGATTTTCTCTTGCCCTTGTGCAGTCATTTACCCCAGTGCATCGTGGGAGTCAAGTACTACTACATCCACTTGTCACTGGGGTAACTGACTACACGAGGTGCCGGGCAAGGGGGAATTAGGCGGCAGGTCTTTTTTTCTGCGCAAGACAATCCCATGGCTGTATTTGTCAGAAGATCTCCTGCACACCTAAGATGCACAAAGAGGCATGCAAAACAAGCACCTATAAGCAGAATTAATGATCTGATTGTACATCTCTTGGCATCCGTGTGAAGAGGAGTTAGGCCTTGGAGGTGGGAAGGGGAAGCATTGTAACACTTAAGACACTGGGTCATTTTCAGGAATGAAGGTACAATACAAAAGGTTGATCACAATTCAATTCTGCTGATCTTTGTCCCCCTTGTTAAAAAGATAATTATTGGATAGAATGAACTGTCAAAAAAGCAAGAAAGAAGAAGCCCATGACTTGGCTATAAACAATGGGGATGAAATCCTGGCCCCACTGAAGAAAATGGGAATTTTGCCAGCGATGTCAATGTGGCCGGGATTTCACCACTGTGATTCTGGTCACCATACGGAGCATCTGTGGGTGCTAACCATAGAGGTTTCACAGCCTAATGTGGCTTGGCACCTGCTTGATTGGAAACCAAAGAGTATTTTCGTCCTCAGCTGGGCGTTCTCCATCCCTTCTCTCTTACAGCTAGCCAGCCCTACATTTTCAAACTGCTTTACAAATTTTTACCAATGAATCCTACCATCCTAGTCATATCCTCTAAACTGTATTTTAGAGAAGGGGAAATTGCGCCACAAAAAGGTTAGGGCCAACATTTTCCAGTAGCAGTTGCTGATTTTGACTGGCCCAAATTTTGGATGCCCCGATTTGAAACATCACAGAGCCCTGATTTTCAGATATTTGCAAGTCCGGTGGAAGTCAAAGGGAGCTGTGTGCGCTCGGTGCTTTTAGTGTACGTACAGTGCCTCGCACAATATACCCTGCTCCCCTAGTGGAGGATTAGGTCTACTGCAGTACAGATAATAATCATATGTCCAACACTTGAGCCTAAGGTCTCTCAAGCTGGGCTCACAAAATTGAGGCACCAACAATCAGTGGCTACTCTTGCACATGTTGGCTTTCCTCAAGGGCATGCTGCAAACCAGAGTTGACCCGAGTATTGCGTTCTCCTTTGGCTGAAGGGGCAAACCCACAACAGTCTCTCTTGGAGTCCTTGCCAACACTAAGCTCGCACATAGCAGCACCCAAGAGTAACATTTTCTACTATCTCCGCTTGGCTAGGGGACTCCATCCCATCCTGGTGGGCGATGACCGGCGTCAGTTATACACACCTTCTCCACCTCTCATCTGGACCACAGCAATGCAATATACCTGGCCAGGAAGGCTTCACCGCTTGGGAAACTCCAGCTATTGCAGAACACTGCAGCACGTCTCCTCAACAATACAGGCTACTGTGAGCACATCAGGCCTGCCCTTCACTATCTGCATTGGCCTGCCACAGAATAGAGAGTCAAGTTCAAGGTCTCAGGCCTTATCTTCAAGGAGCTCACTGCCCTGGGCCTAGGGTACCTAAAATGCTGGGATAAAGATTGCGGTCGACAGCTCCACTCCTTAGGCCCAGTGGAACTTTCTGCCATAAGGGTAAAGCTCGTCTGTATAGAAAAGACAGCTTGCTCAGGGGCTGGTCTGAGACTGTGGAATGAATTCCACCAGGAACTAAGGGCCATCACAAACCACATCACCTTCTACTCCAAGTGTCAGGCACAACTGTCCAACTTGCCTTTGCTAACCTAAACATAGAGCAGCGTGGACGTGTAAAAAAACAAAACTCACCACCACCAAAACCACACTCCACTGCATGCACAATTCTCTCCCTGGGGAGAAACGGGAGAATGAATGACACGTGACAGATGTCAATCACATCCCTGAATGCATGACTGGAAGGTACTATGGTGATGAAGGCAGGATAAAAACCTAGAGAGAACAGAATAGACAGTTTATGTAACAAACAGCGCACACACACAAAAAGCCATTTGCAGTGCGCAAAGTTCTTCTTCTTGATTGGGCCTACATAACCCAGGAGCCCTGCTTCATATTTTTGAGACGCATCTCCTGGCACCTTATTTGTGAACTATTTGCATACACACAGACATCTCTTGTCATACTTAGAACTCAGGATGTCCTGACTTCCAGTCCCATGCTTCTCAGACCATGCTATTTACTTCACCCATTGTGTAAAAGATCAGAACCACATGTGTCTTCTGGGAGAATATATCTAATGGAGGAAAGTAACTCCCTGCAGGGGAGCCAGCACATGATTCTAAGCACTACGGAAGTCCCAATATAGCCCCATTTTATGGAGTTAAGCAGTGCTCAGGCCTTGTACTGGCTCCTTATCCACGGATGAGCTTCAACCACTGTGCAGTGAGTGGGGAGGGGAAATCGGTGACTCATCCAAATTTCACATGGCTAGTTACAGCCCTGTCCTCCAGTAACAGAGGAAGCCTGCTGTTATCCAGGGCCCTTCTGAATGGGAGACGTGTATCACGAGTCTGTCCCAGGCCAAACAGACCTACCACAAGCCTGAATCATCACTTAGCCCTGTCTCTGTGTAATTCCTCCTCTGCAACTTAAATACTAGGGCATTTCATGTAGAGGCAACTAGGTAGTGTCAACCATAATTAATTTCTCCTTTTAGCCTGAGCAGTAAAATATGACCCAATAAACACAATTATGGTTCGGCAATTTTTCACACTTCAGCTTGAAAAACGATGCTTTTAATTTTACCACGTGACCCAGCAAAAACTCTGGCTTTTCCCATTCATTTCCCTCATACTACAAACTCCCCAAACATTATAATGGTTTAACTCATTATCTCAGGCCCTCCAGCGTTGCTTTAGGCTCACTACCATCTACCACAGAGAGGGAGCTGGCAAACGGCCTCGCACGCACAGAGTGAATTGACTTGAAATGATGGTTTGACTTTCTCTGGAATGTAAATATTGTAACAGTTCATGCTTCTTTACTAACATTTTATCTTCCAGGGCAAACAAGCAGTCATTTCTACCATGCTCATTCTTCTTTGGATGGGGGGGGGGGGGAATTAGGAAGGGTACAACACCGCCACCACTGAAAGCAATGGGAGATTTGCCATCAGTTTCAATGGGAGCAGCATCTTGCCAATATATTTAAATAAGAATACCTTCCTCCCTTCACTTTCATCAGTAGATCTCTCAAAGCACTTCAGTCTTTAAAGTATTTATCCTCACAACACCCCTGTGAGGCAGAGCTGTGCTGTTATCCCTGTTTTTACAGATGGGGAGCTGAAGCACAGACAGGGTAGTGTCCAGATCCACAAAGGTGGTGAGGAACCTAAGTCCCAGCTTTAGGCTCCACTGCAATCTACAAAACTCCTGCCGAGCCCAGTCGGTGTCTAAACTCTCTTGGCACCTAAGTTTTAAGGTAAAAGTTTCCTCAGCGCTTATGTTTCTGCCTCTGGGTGCTCATGTTGCTCCCTCCCTCTAGGTGTCCGGATGCCCGGTTCCTGCCTAAGCCCCTGACGAGTCACAAACCAGGGAAAGACAGGTGTGCTCAGAGGTCACCTACCAGACTGGGTCCCATTCAAAGGCTGGCCAAAGGAGGGGAAAGTGCAACGGACCTTATAACTTTTAGCCCAGTGTTAGAGGGCTTACCTTCCAAGTGGGACACCCTGGTTCAATGCCCGCCCCCCCCTTCTGCCAGAGTAGGAGAAACTATTTGAATGGGGGAGGGTGTCTACTCCCCCTCTAGGAGAGCGCTCTAACCACTGGAGTACAGGAAATTCTGATGGGAGGGAAGCGCACCCTCCATCTATCCTATTTAAGCTGTTCCACTGTGGATAAATAATGAAATCATGATTGGAGCAGGGGGACTGGATCCCGGGTCTTCCATCTCCCCACTGGGTATTCTCACCACTAGGCTACAGACTCTGTATGGTGCTTGTTTCTCTCCTCCTCCCCCAATGACTATCACACTTGCACTTCAGTAGGCACTGAGCCAGATGTAGCCTAGTGGTTAGGGTGCCCACTTAGGATGTGTGCTCTGATAATTGGTTGCAACCTTCCTCCTGGCTTTTTGCTATCTCACCTGTGACGGATGGACAGCTT
This sequence comes from Emys orbicularis, assembly GCF_028017835.1. Taxonomy (NCBI): domain Eukaryota; kingdom Metazoa; phylum Chordata; order Testudines; family Emydidae; genus Emys; species Emys orbicularis. The sequence continues at coordinate 17,184,236 of NC_088704.1, forward strand.
GGGCCAATCAGTTTCTTCAAACATTTAATAATCTTTGCTCTATATTTTTCCAAAACTGCAGCCCTGTTAGCAGAAAACAGAGCAAAGATGCACTGCACACTTCATAAAAGGTAAAGAAAATAGATCAAAGCAAGGGTAACATTTCTTCCTACCTTTGAGGCTTGGCATCATGGCTAGTAATTTCACTGTTAAACCAGGCAATAAGATCACCTTCTCAAAGCTGCTCTATGCACATAAAGCTGAATCCTGCACAAGAATCATCATATCACAACTTCTGAGGGGGCAGGAGCATATGGGTTCCACCTGTGGCTGATTTCCTCATTGGCAGAGAAAAGGAGTTGATAGAGCCACAGGATACTTGATCCTAGTGTAATTTATTTAAAAAGCAATACCAGAAGGCAAAAGCAGGACTTACTCTAGATGGCTGGGTATGAATATAGGTGTGTAGAATGAGGGCTTTTTTTTATAAGCACTAGTGATTGTAAAACCCAGTCCTAGGGATATTCACTGTAAGGGAACATAAAAGAAGCTAATTCATATCAAAATGTGAGTATTGATTAACAATACATTGATTTTTTTTTTTTTTTTTTGCTGCAGTCACCACCTCTATGTCTATGCTACAACTATAACTGTTCTAACCTCTATAGCACCTTTCAGTCAAAAATCCCAATGTGCTTTACAAATTAATTGGAGTTGGTTGAAAAATACCAGTTGGTTTGTAGCAGATTTAGGGGAATTTTTTTTTTAATTTCCTCTGAAATTGTTTTGTTTAATAAAAAAGTGAAACACAATTTTAAAAAAAAAAACCCTCAAACGAGGGTTTTTTGGTTGAAAGAACCAAATTTCAAACAAAATGAAAAATTTCTGTGAATTTCAGTGGCATTTGGGCATGCTCAGCACCTCTTTAATCCTTTATTTAGATGTCTAAATATGGAGTTAGAAGACCTAACTTTATGTATCCAGATCTGAAAACTCGGGCCATATTATCCTCTGTTTAAGAGGAAGAAACAGGCACAGTGCGGTAACATTACTCGTAGAAAGGTCAGTATGAGACCCGGCAATAGAAGCCGGGATTACTAATCAGCAGCCCCCGTCACACTAGCTAATGGAACAGAGCAAACAACTCAGCCTTGGAGCTGTGATGTTGTGTAATGTTCCCAGAAAGTGAGGGACTCATATTTCTCAACGTGCAAAATCTCTGTGCTGCTGGGGGTGTTGCAAAAACCCTCCACAAGGAAGAGGAGACATAATGAAAATCACAGCAAGCAAAATCTGGTTTAAAAAAAAAAAGGTTAATGCAGCACACGTGCATCTCATCCCCTCCCCTGGCGGGGCTGCACCAGCTCCTAGATCCAAACTTTGTAGCCGAGACCTCTTCGCTTTGCAGCAGCGGGAAATCAAAACCCCACACCATAGTAGCCCCGAAGTTCAGGAAACTCCAGCTCGGGGTGCCCGCCTCTCGTGAGCATTGCCTGTATTTCCCTGGGGAAGAGTCAGGAGGTGGCGCTTTGGCTCCTTTGCACCCAATCAAGCGGCAGCTGGAGGTGCGGGGCTGGAAGCAAGCCAGCAGCCCCCCGCACCCCGGCCAAGCCTCAGGGGCAGAAGGCAGCTTGGGCGCTGTAGTCCCGGCCTGGCTGCAGGCCCCGTGCAAGGGGGAGGGGAGAGAACTACGACTCCCACAATCCTTTGTGCCCCAGGCTGCCAGTCAGTAGAAACTGAAAGCCCTGCTAAGGAGACTAGCGCCTCGGCGGGGAGGAGGCGCGGCGGCGGCGGCTGGAGGTCGAGGCTCTCCAGCGGCTCCCTGCGTAAGGCGCTTCCTCGCCGCAGAAACTTTGTAACAAGTTTGGCCAGGTCAGCGGGCGGGGGTTGGCAGAGCTCCCGCAAGGGGCGGGCAGGAGGGGATGGGAAGGCCGGGGGGGCAGGAGGAGGGGAGAGGATGGGGGTGGGAAGGCCGGGGGGGCAGGAGGAGGGGAGGGGATGGGAAGGGGAAGGCCGGGGGGGGGGGGAAGAGGATGGGGGTGGGAAGGCCGGGGGGGCAGGAGGAGGGGAGGGGATGGGAAGGGCAAGGCCGGGGGGCGGGAGAAGATGGGGGTGGGAAGGCCGGGGGGGGGGCAGGAGGAGGAGGAGGAGGGGATGGGAAGGCCGGGGGGGCGGGAGGGGGGGCAGCTCGTTCATGGCAGCGTCTCCCTTGCTGGCTCTTTATTCGGTCCTGGTCCCTTCCTCCATCAGGGCAGCAGAGCTGTGTTCTGCTCCTGCCTCTCTGTTGCATGTGGGGCTGGGGGTCTGTGTCAGTGTTTCTACAGATGGTGCCATTGCATCACGCTGGCTGAGGGGCCCCGTGGAAACTTGTGGCTTGTGGGGGAGTGTGGGTTGGGTTAAGGACAGGTGCAATCTGGGGGAGAAGGAATAATTGCGTGGTTGACTCTTCAGACTCCCCCTTCGGGGAGGGAGCTGGGGGGAGTGTCTGGCTGTTAAAAGAAGAGTTTGTGGGGTGGGAGTACGGGTAAGAGTCAATCCTCGGCTGTCCTGGAAATCCCAGCTTGCTTGTTCTGCCCCAAAGATCCTGACTCCTGTGTGCGTTCTCTGCATCCGCTGGGCTGGTTCCTGTAGAACCCCTGCCGGCAAGGTATCTTCTGGGTGCGACCGGGTACATGGTGTTAATTCTGAGCCATGCGCTTGTGGGAGATAGCCCAGGGTGGGCCATCAAGCGTGTTCTGAGCTTATCAAAGCTTGCTGGGCCTGGCCCTGGCCAGAGCCAATGAAGAAACTTTAGAAGTGAGGGGAAGAGGAGAGGCTGTTAAAACCGTCACCCTATGATAACCAGCAGGGGAGACCTGAAAACTGATCCTCAGGAACTAGAAAGGCTTGATGCTGGTTATCGTTGACTGACGGGCAGGGTTAGATGGTGGGACGAGGTGTAGCAAGGTGCCTAGAGGAGTCCGGATGGGTACAGTACACAGAGCACAGTCCCACTTCAGCGGTGGTGGGACCGGTTCTGATCTTGCACTGATGTAGATCCAGAGCAACTCCGTTGGAATGAAACCGCTGCCTGACTCAGTGCAAGAGCAGAATTAGGACCAGCAAAATGCTCGGTGTCTTGCTGCTGCTCAGTGTTGTGGGAAGGGGCTGAGTCCCGTTGGTCCCCTAGTGGCACTCATGGTGTTCCCAGGGCTGATGAGGTTGCTCCTTGGATTTGTTTCCAACAGACCCTGATGTTTCAGTGACTTCAGGGGGAATGAATGGACTTGTACAGCATATTAATCTGCTGATCGTAATCCTCCTGGCTGTACTACACACAATCTGCGTAAGAAATGAATGACTGGCTAGAAGCTAGATGGGAATGTGTATCTGAGCTTCTTCCGAGGCCCTTTGCTGGGTCTGTAGACCCGCCCATGATATTCCCACTCAGAGACACCTCAGCCAGAAGGGGAAGAAACAAATCAAGATTTGTGGTTAATGTTGTGATCCCCCAAATGATTGACTAGGGGTTGCACCCAGTCCAATCTCACTACCTCTCAGTCCCAGTTCCATAGGGTGAAGGAGAGAGGGTATGAATACAGCCAGGGCAAGGTGTGTAAATTTCACTCGCCTTCCCTGGGGTGGAATGGCTCCTTGGCAGGTCTTGCCCAACGGATGAGCTCCCATCTGTGGCATTGGCTCCCCGTGGCCGTTTCCCCAGAGTCCAGGATTGCTGGAGTCAGGTGCTGTTTGGTTTTTGTTTCTCTTCTCTCTGGCTTTATTCTTGGTGGGTGGCTTTCAGTTGTCCCCCAGGGAGTGAATTTATGTACTTCACTGTTAATTAAATGTATATTGCAGATGGGCGAGTGCTCTGAAAAACTTTAAGAGCTTCCCAATAGATTCCTCACTCAGTAAAGCACCTGCTGCTCCGTCCTGGAAATGGCTCACAAGTGAAACACATGCTGCTTTCTATGTCTGGCGCACCAGGGCTCTTATGTTTGTACAGTACTTACACACTGTCCAGAACTGGGACAGGATGGGGGGAATATAGCCTGTCGGTGGTGGTAGGGAGAGGGCCAAATTCAGACCTGGAGTGAGCAGCTGCAACTCCATCAAAGGCCCAGCACCAGGTCTGCATTTGGCCTAATAAGAGTAGCCCACTTGCACTTACCCTGCTGTGAATGTCATTGGGTGCCTGACACAGCGGAGTGCTGGTAGCATTCTCCCTGGAGATGCTTTAGGCCAGACAAAGCCAAAATACACTGTGGGCACGTAGGACCTGCCCAGCAAGGGACAGAGTAGCTGAAGCAATGGATGCTTCCTATCTTTAATGTATATGATTCTAAGGCCAAGCTCAGTCTTGATACAAGCAGATTCAATTCCAGTGACTTGAGTGGAGCTGAGCCTGAGCTGGATTTGACCCTCCAGCAACTCAACGCTCCCCCTTCCGGCTAAGAGCTATCATCAGGTCGTCTGTGCCTCTCCATCCCTAGAGAAGGGATTTACTTGACTCAGACTGGGCACCTTTGTTACTTAGAAGACCGAAGAGCTGGTAATTAGATAACACCTACTCAGATGAAGAACAGGAGTACTTGTGGCACCTTAGAGACTAACAAATTTATTTGAGCATAAGCTTTCGTGGGCTACAGCCCACTTCATCGGATGCATAGACTGGAACATATATATACATACATACATATATATCTCCTCACTATATGTTCCAGTCTATGCATCCGATGAAGTGGGCTGTAGCCCACGAAAGCTTATGCTCAAATAAATTTGTTAGTCTCTAAGGTGCCACGAGTACTCCTGTTCTTGTTGCGGATACAGACTAACACGGCTGCTACTCTGAAACTCTCATGAAGGACAATGAAGAAAGCATGAGGGAAGAGAGTTTAATCAGTATAATCCTCACCCCCAGATACCAAGCAACCAATTACTGTGGTAGCTAAATCACTTGTCTGTGGCTTCAGGTTGTTGGTGGGTGAATAAGCAATTGGGAGGGGAATCCCTGATTTTACTGAGGCTTTTTTTTTTTTTTTTTTACTGTAAATATTCTGCATTGTTATGGTTGGAGTGCTTCCACACATCACATGTTGATTGGAGTCAAAAAGAGCATGTTTGAGTAACCTTGACAATGAGCTAGCAGAATCGCTGTCCCCTTGTTCCAGTCCGTTGCCTTCTGCTCTACATCACTAATGTCCTTGTGTTTCTGTGGCAGTTACTTTGAATCATGAGGTTGAGGATTCATGTCTCTTCACCGCCAAAGCTCTCTTTCTTGAGGCAGCATGGTCTTGTGGATAGGACAGGGGCTGGGGGTCATGTGACCTGATTCTATTCCAAGCTCTGCTGCTGACCTGCTGCGTTACCTTGGGTGAGTCATGTCACTGCTCTTTGTCATCCTACTCTTTCTGGCTTGTCTATTTCTGTTGTAGCAGGGACTGTCTCATGTATTTGGAGCCCTGATCTCAGTTAGGGGCCTGTAGGTGCTGCTGCAATACAAATAGGTAATAACTTTCCTAGTTGTCATTTGGTACCATCACCTTTGTTTCTTGGGGTAATAATTTTGTTTCCGTTTTTATGCAGAACCCCAATACATTTCCCTTTCTGCACCTCCTCCCCTGTGCATCCACCTCAGACTCATGGTCTGGGGAATACTTTATAGAGCTGTTTACATTTGATTTGGGGCAGTCAGTGTTTGTGTTTTCACATGATTTTTGAGGGGATGGGGGGGAATCAAACTTTGGAGAATTTTCTATAACCTGGTGGGTTTCTATAGCTTATTTGCATAGTCTGTACAGGGAGCATTGGGTTCTTTGTACCTCCAAGGTATGGTACCCACTTCTTGCCGCTTCTCCCACATGGAGAGCCCACAGCATATAATCATAAAAGCATAGGGTTAGAAGGGACTGCAAGGGTCATCTAGTCTAACCCCCTGCTATGTCCTACTGTCCTTGTTCAGTCTGCAATGGCTTTTTATGCTCAGTTAAGTTTGTGACCTTTTGTGGCGCTTGGTAGCACAGTGGCTTTTTTCAGATCAGCATTCACTCCTAATTCCCCGGGAGCTGTGATGTTCACTGAGTGTTCCTTGCTGACACTCCGCATATGGCAGCGGCAGCAGCAGAGGTAGTATTGGCAATGTCATGTCTCTGTCTGAGCTTCAGCTGATGCCCCAGAAGTTTCAAAGTCTGCGGGAGTGGCGTGTATGCAGTCGCAGTGGCTGCAACCATCTCCGTTCGCTTTGTTTTGGAGAGGGCTATATTCATGGGAACCTGAACCATCTCGATCAGTGATTCTGGGAGTAACTGACCACCGTAGCCTGTTCTGAGATGGCAGCGCTCTTCTGATGGTTATTGAAATGCGCCCGTTTCCTTTCCTCTCTGATCTCCGTTTGTTGCATGCAGGAACTAGCCACGCTTGCCCACGGTGCGGTTGAAGTGGCTTGCTGTGGTGGTAATTTAAAGACATTCTCCAACTTGATACGTCCGCAACTACTGGGTCATGTTGCCCTTGCCTGCCTGTTCCTATTTCATCTGTTTTGTTTTTCTCCTCTTCTCAGATGTGACTATTCCCCAGGCCTTGTAGACTTCAGGGTCGTGCTGAACAGAGCCGTGCAACTTGTGACAGCTCTGATCATGCCTTTTTGTTTGAGATTTTGTTTTCGGGGGTGTGGGGGTTGATGGCGTGGAATGCAAGGTTCGGTGAGCGGAATTCCCCCCCACCCCCAATATGCATTCTGATTTGTAGCTCACCAGGGGTGCTTATCGGGGAGCTAGACTGGTGTCATAACATGGGGCGGGGAAGGAGCCTGCTGTGTGACTTGCCTCAGTCCTTTTGTAAGCTCTGATTGAAAGACCTGGAGGACTTGGTTGATTCTAGTTTTTTTTTTTTCTCCGTGCTCCCTGTCGCAGTCAAGATGCGATCAGACAGAATCTCGTCATCTGCTCCTGTTGATTCGCTTCTACCTCAGGAAAGCACCAATTGTCATACTCCTCTAAAGAGGTCAGATGAATGGAGGTTGCTGTTCGCAACGAAGAACATCTTTCCAGGCCTCTGTTTTCCTAGGTTCTTGGTGGGTTGTGCTGTCCCTTCAGGATTCAGGCGAGGAACCTTTCTTGGCCAACAGCATCCTCCCCAAGATGGAAAACCTCATTACCCGGTTTCTCCTGCACAGGCTTATCCAGCCCTAGCAGGGCTTAAACAAGTAGACTCATTTGCCAGGTGGGCAGGCCTTGCAAACAAACATGCCAGGTAGATAGGCTGGCCTCGTTCCCAGAGGTGCTGGGCACCCACAGTTCCCATTGACATCACTATGGCTATTAGGTGCTCAACACTTTTTGGGGAGGGAGAGAACCACGTCTCTAACCTGTCGACCTTGCCTGGGTGCTCAAGAGAGGCCACCCTGCCTGCCCAGCCTCTGCTAGCCTGTCTTTTATTTTGGGACTTCTAATGCCTTTCCTGTTGTGGCTGCTGCTAAATACTGTAAAAACCCTCTATTGTTCTCTGTCTTGTTGCTTTAGGCTCTTCGTAGAACTATAGCACCCAGGCGGGAGGAGGGGGAAATCTCATCAAGCAGAGTCTTGCGCATCTGATAAGCGAGGAGAGTTGAGTCTTTATTAAGCGTGGGGAGGATAAGATCTGGGCGAGTGAGAGACATTTATGCATCTCCAAAGCAGATTACTGCTATTGTGCAAACAAGGGACTTGGAACAGTCTTAAAATCCCAGCTGCTCGGTTAGCAATAAGCACTTTGGATACAGTCCTGACACCTTAGAATTCTTGCCCTGCAGAGTATGTGCCATTGAATAACACGGAGTTCCTTTTTTTTTTGTTTTTTTGTTTTTTTTTAAAAAAAAAAGGGGGGGGATGGGACAGGGGGAGAGAAAATGCCCTCACTTCCCTGTGGGGCAGAGGGGTTTTGAGGCTCCAGCCCCCAGTCTGAGAGCTGTAGGTGCTCAGCACCTCTCAGAATCAGGCCCAGCTACCCACAGGATTTCGGGCATACAGCATCTTGTAAGTGGTAGCAAAGAGAGGGTTTGGAAGGGTTACATATACTGGAATGCCAGCCTGATGGCAAAATCAAACTTTTGGGTTAACCTGCTGTTTGGACCCATTTTAGGTGTCTGTTCTACTCTGCCCCAGCATCAGTGGGGCTTTCCATGTGCCCACTGAATGCTGAAAGGGGGCTTGGACAACAGGTTACATCTTTCCCTCAGTCCACCCATGGAACTGTCTTTGTCCTCAGGAGTTGTGCATGAAGATGGAGAGATGGGTTACAGGTTATGGCAGGCATGGTCTGGCGGCCAGGCTACAGTTCTGCCACCCGTTCACTGTGGAATCTTGGGCAAGTTGTTCACTTCTCTGTCTCCCTATATGCAAAGTGCTGTCCCACTCTTCTTAAAGCACGTAGATCACTGGAGGGAAGACAGTAAGTATTAGTTTGAAGTACGCTGTGTAGCTAGTAAATCAGCTGATGCTAACAAACCTGATCCCTAAAACCTATTTTGACTGTCAAAAGAGAAAGCAACAGCTAGCTCCTCAATTCATTCTGCTCTTGAGCATCTGGTGCCTCTCTGGCCGCAGGCACGTCAGGACACATTAGACTTAAATGTCTTGATTTGCTCTCCCAGCAGAGAAATGGCAAGGCCCATGTTGAAAATGGACAGAAATTCAATGCTGACCCTTCAGCCTGTTTGAAGGGGAATCTGGAACCTGGCGGGGCAGGCAACGAAGGCTCATCTGAAAGCTTACTCCTGCCTTGCTCTGTGCCACGGACCCTATGGGATCAGCTTCTCATTTTGACATCCAAGAGCAGTAGCGCTGCTAGCCCAAGGTGCTGATATTACTGTCCATTATTCCTATCATGGCTCTGTTAGGGTATGTCTTCTGGGTGCAGAGTTAACCCAGGGGATCTGCACCCAGGTCTGAGCAGCCACGCTGAAAATCCATGCTCGAGTTACTGTGTCCTCACTGGTACTGCGCTTGCCACTCTGTGTTGCTAGGACTTGTGGGGGCACATCCCAGAGCTCTTTGTTCTGCAGGAAGCGGGGGCACTGTGATTCTTTCCCAATGAATTGTGGGAGAACTTGGTTGTCCTTGGCACACTGTGGGAATTGCAGGAAGGCATTGGAGGGCTATCAGCATTTGAGTAGTTATATATATTAAGCCTGCATCCTCACTGCAAAGTGGGCTAGTTGCTAGCTCAAGTGGAAGCAGCACTTGGGCTTTAGCCTATAACGCCCACCGGGCCAGCAAGCCTGGAGCGAAAGCACCACTTGTGTGTGGGTGGGGGGCGAGTTAGGGGCAACACGCAGGTGAAAGCTTGAGTTAACTGTTCAGCAAGGACACACCTTTAGATGTTGGAATCCTCTGCTCATCTCTGTATGGTTCAGTGTCTTCCAGGTCATATTCATGGCTTCTTTTCGAAGCTGGAATATTTTGTGTATTTACTTTGTTTTTAGCATGCCATATAGACATGAAAAGACCTGCTATCCAATGCTGTGGGTACACTACTGGATAATTAAAAGAACCCTGAAACTAAGACACCAACAGCCTGCTGTCTGCACAATCCAGCCCCTACAGAGTACCTGCATGTCAAATATCTGCAGAAAACTTGGAGTCTCCCTTATACCTCCCCCGGCCATTCACACTGATAAAAAGCAGGTACCTGACAATTGTTCAGATTTGGTAGCATTCTGCACCCACTTTGTACCAGGGTAAATTGCTACGCAAAGGGCAGCGTAATGAAGAATCCGGTCATGGGTCTCTTCGTGCTTAATCTATTCCCTTCCACTCTCCTGGTAAACTGTCAGGTGTTGTCTTTATGCCATGTGGGAGAAGCTAAACCTCATCTTCCCAGCATGAGACCACTGTATACCAAATGAGAAATCCTCCTAATCATTTCAGGTCCTGCCAGATAATGAGTTGCCTCTAAAGCAACCGGTCCTGGAGATTTGTTTTTTGTGGCACTGAAATCTGATAGAGACCAGGCTCTGAAGTCTTGTACTGACAGAGCTGGGTTTGATCAGCTTCAGTGACGGAGCCTTTTAAGGTTCTAGGCTGCAACATGCGAATTATTAGATGTATTAGATCTAGATAATTAGTCCTGCCACGAGTGCAGGGGACTAGATTCGATGACCTCTTGAGATCCCTTCCAGTTCTGTGATTAAAACCAATTGCTGGAACAGACCATATGGTTTCCTTGTGCTTGGAGGGAAGACGGTCCACCAAAGGCCAGAAGGAAATTCACAATGCTTATGAGTAACTGTCTTGGGGGAGAGGGGAGGTGTAATAAAGGGGAGGTCCATCAAATGCCCCATCTGGACTTTTGCTTCTAATACTTCTTAATTCTTCAGAGAGCAGCTGAATACTGACCTCCACCAGTTCGCAGCCAGAAGGTTCCTGTATCCTGCAGAAGCCAGTAGGGAGGATTAATTGTTCTACAGGATTAGGCTGTCGATGTCTTGTAAACCTCAATTTCAAGCAGACGTTGACTGGGGCTGCATTAGCCTCTAATCCGGGCAGGGAAGGGCGTTTCTATAATGGGAAACCAGAGCTGCTTATTTTTGGTTGACCTGGGTAAAAGAGAGGGAGTTTCTTGGTGTGTGTGTGTGTAACTGGAGGGCAGCATGAGCGTTCGCTGGAGTAATTAGAGGCTTGATGTGATGAACTATTATGCAACTTTTTTTTTTTTTTTAAATCAGTTCAGTATTGAGCTGACTTGTAAAAGTACTGTGCTCCCTCTTTGGTCCGGACAGACAATGTAACATCATGGCACCTGCTGCTCCCCTTAATGCTTTGGCAACATTTCCATGATAAAGGTTCATTTTCAGAGGCTGTAGAGCTTGTCCATCAAACTGGTCTGGAGTGAGCCGGTGGAGCTCTCACTCCGGAAACACGCCCCTCCCCCGCCAATCATCAGGCGGCTGCAGCTAGGATCCGATTAGGTGAAGGCTCGGGTTTGAGGCTGAATCAGAGCTGTGAAATCAGAACCCTGAAATGTCACAAGCTGTCTTCATGTGACTTCACCTCCAAAATGGGGGGAAAACATCTCCGGGGAGCAACTAATTGCACTTGAGATTTTAGCCACCTCCACTCTGGGAAATGGAACTTCTGATCTCTAAGCACAGCTGTGAAGGGGAGGTGGTTCAGACCTAGAGATTCAAATGTGACAACCCTGAAATTTGCAGGGGTTGGTATCTGAGGTTCCAGTTCTGGTGCATCTTCTTCATCTGTTTACACAGCGCTTCATAGCAGTAAAAGGATAAAACGTGCTCGCTTAACACCTGCTGAAAGGGGTGCTTGCTTAACACCTCTACAACCAGCTGTTCTAGGGATGCAGGGAGGTTAGAAGATGGGTCTGGATGGCTCTCGTGTGTATTATGAGGAGAGCCCTGAATCCCTTGTCACTGAAATGGGAGATTCCATTCAGCACAGAATGGCTGGTTTTGGTGGACCACGGAGCAAGTTGTACACCAGCTGTTTCTGATGTATCATCATTCGCCACTGCACTCTTCTTTCTGTTCACTTGAGTTCATTCTCTCCCTCTTCATTATCTTGGCTCAGAAATCAGATGGTAGGATGCCCTGGCATTGAAGGCACTGGACTGTGACTTGGGAGTCCTGGTTCAATTCCTGGCACAGCCACCAACTCCTTAGGGCAGTTACTTGATCTTCCTTGTGTCTTAGTTCCCATCTGTAAAATGGAGATTTAAAAAAAAGCTTCCTTTTGCTCACTCTTTGGGTATTTCTATGCTGCAGTCTCTGCGTGTGTGTGTGTGTGTGTGTAATTGCAGCATGTGTAGACATACCTGAGTTAGCTTTAATCTAGCTATCTTGTGGGCCGATAGCAGTGAAGCTGTGGTTTGCTCTCACAGCTTCACTGCTATCAGTCCACAAGCTAGCTAAATTAAAGCCAGCTCCGCTACATGTGTTGCAATCACACACCCTGATTGCAGTGTAGACGTACCCTTTTGTCTGATAAGATTGAAGTTCCTTTGGGACACGGACTGTCTCTTACTTTGTGTTTGTACAGCACCTGGCACAATGGGCTCTGAACTCAGTTGGAACTTCTAGGTGCTACCATAACACACACATACCAACTTTTTAAAGTTGGTGTCTTAACTTTGCCAACTTCTCCCACATTTGGGACCTGCTCAGAGACTATTTGCTGGTTTGGGGGGAAATGTCAAAGCAGGGGTCAAATTTCTGAGAGAGGCTTACTTGGTAAGGTTACTGAATAGTAGCAAACCTGATAGCACTTAGATAATGCCAGAGCAATGTCTTTATCAAGGTGAAGGGAGGGATGTTAAGTCATTATCTCGTCACTGCAGCTCCTCTTCCATACATTTGAAGGGGCAGGCAAGGTCTCCTTCCCTGCGTAGCCGCTTTGGACTAGAATAAAGCTAGCGAAAGAAGGATGTGAAATTCAATTTAGACAGAAAGGATCAATGGGATGGCATTTGTCAAGGACAGGTGTTGATCACAACAGTGAGATGCATTCAGCGTGTGCTGCCTTTACGCACAGCGCTGGCTGAGTTAATTTTAGCCTCTTCTCTCTGAACATTCCAGTATTTCAGGATGTTGCTACTCTATACAAAACAAGTATGCATAATGAAATGAGGAGACACTGATCCTTGAGCAAAGGCATATTAATAATGCCCTCTTTGTTACTTATAGTTAAATGTGGTCTAAGAGCAGACAAGGTATAGGGCATGCGAACAAGCCAAAGTGCTTACAAGTGACATGGAAAAGCTCTGTCCTTGTTCTTTTTTAAGGGAGGCAGCTGTAGCATTTTTAAAAGCTTGCTACTGGGTCTAGTCTGTCATCTGAGACTTGGCTTTGTTCCAAGCTGACTCTGCTATTTAACCTACAGAAACATCATCCCCTCTCTCTCTCGTTTGTTCTGTGCCAGGCTTGAGCTTCTGCAGTTTTCTTGTGGATACCAATTTGCAAAATTTAAGCCAAACAGAAATTCTAATGGTGTAGGAAAAACATCCCTGTCATTGATGAGGTACAAAGCATAAACGAATGGTCTGCTTCAGACCGGAGGTAGGTGGTGTGGGGGTTGATGGCTTGGCAATGAGACATGGAACCTTTCACTTCTCGGTTAGCGGTGTTTGCGATGAGCCGACCTCCTCTGCAGGCCCATTGTGTTAGCACTTTGCATGGTAACTGCTTTGATTTTTATGTAGCTATTAAAGCGCCTACCTTGGGCATGAGGCACTTTGATGATTTAAAAATACAATTCATTCAAAAAACAGCAGATCTCACCCCATGTTGAAGCAAAAAGAATATAGCAGGGTGGATTTGATTTAAATCACTAGTCAGGAAAACTCGATTTAATCATGGATTTCTACATAAAAGTGCATTCTTGTTGGTTGTTATAACCTTTAATACATATTCTTCACAACTCAGAGATATAGGTTTCATTTTTAGAAGGTACACACTATACATTTTTAAAGTGATTGATTTTGAAAACTTTTCAGATTAGTTTTACAGCTATATCAGAAAATGAATGATTGTTTGGTTATTTCATTTACCAAAGATAATATGAAGTCACTGGGAGGTGAAGTATCTCCAATTCAACAGGCTAATCATTAGTATTTGGAGGATTTTCTTGTTATGCTGTAATAGGAGGAGAACGTCACCAGACAAACATTTAAATTGTTTTATTTAACTAAAACAACGTTATGTATTCTGGATTTTTTCTTCAACAGCAAACATAATATTTTAACAAAACAAGCATATGAATTTTTGAATTTAGTTAAATGTTCAAGTTTTTTAAAATCAAGTTTGTTTTTGTTTGTTTTTTAACTAAAATAGTTAAATGAAATATATAAAAAAAAAAAAAACACACACCATTTTTGCTGTTAACAACCATGTTATCTCTGGAGACATATATCCACAGTTTGAGAACTGCAAAACTAAACATCTCTGATGGTATCTTGGGTAGAGAGAAAGATTAACCTAAATAATCTAACAGAAGCCCCTGGAAGCCCATAAGATTGGGTCCCTAATCCATGCCCTATTGGAACTCATTTACAAAACTTTTCTTAAACATTACATGAATATATTCTCATACTATAGAATTATAATTTATAATCCCTATTCCATGATGAGATATCCTTGAGCTATAAGGTATCTTAATTAAAACTATTTTTAGATAGGATTTTTCCTCAGAAAGCATTTTATCAAAAAAATCCAATTTAAATAAAAAAAAAATCTGATTTTTTTTATTTTTATTTTCAAATCATTGATTTTTATCTACCCTGGAATATAGTGTCACCACCTTTCACGCACCCCAAGTCTCTTCCTGCCCTGCCCTTCCCCCTGAACAAATAAATAGGGCTTGCAGTATATCCTGAAGCTCAGTAGATTTGGTCTAGTCCAAACCAAGGCTGTGGAGAAATTGTATTCAGTCGAGTGTTGTATCTCCACCTGGGTTTAGTTTAGTGAAGTGCAACGCTTGTGGATTTGATTCATGGATGAGGTTTGGACTCTTGCAGATTCTCGCTGCTGAATCCCAAATATAGTCATGACTATAACACCAGCTTTTGCCCATAAATGGTTCTCGTTCAGATGCCAGTTCATATTTTTCATGGGTGCCTCTTGTGTCCCCTGTGTAAAATAGACAGTGAGTCTGGAGGCTGTGCCACGCCTGCATTTGGATATGAGAGAGAGAGCGAGAGAAGTCCTTTCAAAATCAGTTGTGTGCTTGAGGATTTTTAGATAATTCTGAGTGTAATTTGCTAATTATTGTGTGGCAAACGATTGGCATGTTAATCACAGGCTCCCCCCTCCCACCCACAGTAAACACATTTAAATCACAATGAATGATTCTGTTACGTGTAGGTATAATTATTATTTTTTGGCACTGTAGATGTGCAAAGTGGTTTTACAACAGGCGACGCTAAGCCCCAATAATGGAGCAGCGTGAAAACATTTGTTCCCTGAAGATGTGGCAGGAGAGGGAGGGAGGTTGGCTTTGACTTCGAAAGCAAGTGGGGGTGTGAGGTCAGGAGTGGGGGAGATGATAAAGGCTCCAATCCTGGACCCATTTAAGTCCATGGGAGTTCTGGCCACTTTTCAATGGGAGTAGGTGTGAAATCTTAAGAGCAGAAGTTTGGGTGAAAAGCAGGAAGCCTGGGGTGGGGAGAAGGGCAGAGATGAGTCAAGAGGGATGGTGTAGAGCAGGGGTAGGCAACCTCTGGCACGTGTGCCAAAGGCAGCACGCGAGCTGATTTTCAGTGGCACTCACACTGCCCGGGTCCTGGCCACTGGTCCGGGGGGCTCTGCATTTTAATTTAATTTTAAATGAAGCTTCTTAAACATTTTAAAAACCTTATTTACTTTACATACAACAATAGTTTAGTTATATATTATACTTACAGAAAGAGACCTTCTAAAAACATTAAAATCTATTACTGGCACGCGAAACTTTAAATCAGAGTGATAAATGAAGACTCGGCACATCACTTCTGAAAGGTTGCCGACCCCTGGTGTAAAGCTTTGGAGGTGATGAGAAGACCAGACAGTAAGCCCAAAATGGGGAGCCAGCTCGAGGATACAGGAAGTGGGTAAAAGCCAGAGGAGATGGCCCTTCAAGGGGAGCTCCTGCCCCATGCATCATGCTGATAGCCTAGAATGTCAAGTCCATTCACTGTATGGATCCTTAGTGCACGTCCACCATGCACTCACTGTTAGAGCGACACATGTGTTCGTGTAGCGTAGAGAGGGAGCATTAGGCGCCATGGGAAAGGAAGAGTAAATCTTGAATGTTCAGACCTATTAACCATTGGAAGAACTTCCCAAGGGTCATGGTGGCTTTTCCATCGACGACCAATTTCCATCAAGGCTGGATGTTTTCCGAACAGATCTGCTTTGGGAATTATTTTGGGGAAGTTCTATGGCCTTGTGATGCAGGAGGTCTGATGAGATGATCACATTGGGCCCTTCTGGCCTTGCAGTTGAGGAATTGTCAATGGGACGTAAGCACGTGCTTAGCGCTTTGCTGCCTCAGGGCCTAAGTCCTTACCGAAGGCAAGGAAACCGGTGTGTAAACGTATGACCTGAGCTTAATCTAGAAGTTAATGCTGAGACTTGTTAACGGCTCAACAGCCTGCTTGGGTCAAATAACTTAGGCCTTTGCCAGAGGCAGATGATAACTTTTAGCACCTTTCACCAGAGGATCCCCAGGCAGCTGAGCTATGGGAGTGTTGTCCCCATTTTACAGATGGAGAAGCTGAGATCTAGAGAGACCTGCTCGTGTGAGCAGGATTAGCCTGAGAGAAGCTAAATGACCCGCTCAAGATTTCATGGTGATTGCGGGGGAATGTCATAGGACAGTGCTAAAGAATTACAGAAGAGACATTTTCTTCTAACATGGAACAAAGAACTTTATGAGAATAGGGAAAACAGTGTCTCTGCCTTTCTCTCTCTGTCGCACAGTGTGCATCTCTGGCTCACCCCCTGGACTGTGCACATCCACTCACCAGAAAGAGAACCCCAGTCTCCTGCTTCCCGCTCTGTCTGCTAGACCCCACTGCTTCCCTCCTTCCTGCTCTGCAGAGATGTTTCTTCAGGAGGCGAAGTTGCATCATTTCCTTCCCTCTGTCTCTGCATTTTTTTTTTTTCATGTCTCACCTCAACCCAAATGTAACTGGGCTGTGGAGTAGCATTTTTGACAAGAGGGTGCCACGGTAGCATAGGAATCCAATTAGTTTCCATGCTTGTTGAGGAGGGGATGCATGCTCAGTCCTTTATTGGAGCTTGGGGATCTATTTTAAAGGCTTCCCAGAGCTTGTGTCCTTCCTCATTTTAAAAGTGCCATGTAGGGACTTGGCACACAGAGTGCAGCTCTCATGGTCTCTGAGGTTTAGCATTGGGGGAAAGGTGCCATTTTGTCAACTTTGGGGACATCCTCGGGACAGATATAAGATGGTGTGAAACTCCCCATTCTCTGGAAGGACAGCCTCTGGGGGATCGGAAAGGATTTCAGACTCCACACCCTGTACAGTCAGTAGATCTCTGCTGAAACTGCCAACAAGAGAACTAATTAGTGCCAGTTGCAGTGCGAACGCATTGTAGTGTTGTCAGTTTCATGATTTCAGCATGAATCTCGTGATATTTGGTTTTTCATAAGCACCAGCTCCTGCTGCCAAGCAATTATGTGAGAATCTTAGCGTTCATCTTCTATAAGTAAGTTAGGGTTCCTTCCCCCCCCCCCCCCCGGTGATCTGCAGGGATGACTAGCTTGTGTTTCTATAGCTTGTCTTATTGAGGCTACATGGTTACCCTATAGTTCAACCCCCAACCTGGAGGAAAGGTGCCCTGCTTTTTATCTCCTCAATAATGTCACAAATCGGCAAGGCAGCAGCTGCATTTACCAGCTTACACAAGCTTTGGTCATCAAAAATCTACAACTTAAAGACCAAACTACAAATCTTCAACTCAAGTGTTATTTCCACCTTTAATGTATGGATATAAAAGCTGGAAATCCCCCAAAAGTACCATTTGACATCTCATCACCTTCTGAAGCAAGGGCCTCAGGAAGGTACAAGGTATCAAATGGAAGGGCTTTATAACAAATGCTGAGATTCATCAGAGTTCACCAACTCCCTATCTGTGAAGTCCAGAAAAGAAAATGGAAATATCTGCATTTGTGTTTAAAAATGAAACCACATCATCTTCCATGGCAGGTGTGTCATCAGGCAGCAGGAGGAACGCCCAAAGGAGCCAACCGAAAGCATCTCTCCATTGAGTACCACTCAGAAAAGGAAAAGCCGATGAGACTTAACAACATAGAGGAGATGCAAAGAGCTGCTGATGGTAGACAGGAAGGGTCGAGCCTTGTTCATGCCCATAGCAATGTTTGACAGCATGGGAAAGATTCAGATGCAGAAGGTTTTAGCCCTCATGTTTGTGGAGAGAGGCTTGAAAATGTGACCTGAATGTCCCCTAAAGGGTCAGAAAAGAGCCCAAAGTGTATTATTTTTCAAAAGTGTCAATTCTGGGGGCACCCGACTAGTTGGTGTGTGGTGGGTGGGTGTTTTAAATACTGCAGGGTTGACGATGCTGCATTTGTTCTCTGGGTTGTGAGCTGGAATCGAGCTGGTGACCTAAAGGTTCTAGACCCGCTCTAGTTTAAAGAAAACTCTGGCCCCAGTTTGGACATGCTTGAAGAGATGGGCAGCTCTGAAGCTCCCGTGACGCACTGGTATGAAAATACAGAGCCATTCTTTTAAAGTCCCATGACCAGGCTAGTGCTACAGTGCAGGGCTGGGGTAGACCCTGCTTGTCAGAAGAGGGATAAACCCTGTGAACTGTCCAAAGCAGATAACTAGAAAGTAGTGAGTAGCACAGTGAAGGGTCAGCGTAGGCTCTTAGCAGCATGATATCTGGAGGCCACCCACACAGCTGCAGAGAAAGCTCTTAAAGAAATCAGATGTGACCAGTGGAAGATAGCTGTCAGCCGTAAAGATCTCCGCCTTCTGCTTGCACCCACAGCAAGAGAACCAGCTAGTAGGCCAATGGGTGTCACTTCAACATAATGATTCTATTATCCGTTTAAGGGCCTGATTTTTTTTTAAAAGGTGCTGAGCCCCCCAAACAAACAGAAGGTAGCTTTTAAAATGGTGGTTTTGTTTTGAGGGTTTTTTGGCAAAGGTTAAATATATTTAAAGGTGAGTGGGATCCATCCGAGCCTTATCGGTGAGGGAGTGGCAGGGAAACTCAAGGAACTGATCCTAAATGCCTGAGATGCCTGTATTTGCCGCTGTGCCAGTGATTGGGAACCACTCTTGTGTGTCCTTGTTCCTGTGCAGAATCCCACTGAAGTCAATGGGACACCACCAGGCTCAGCACGAGCCCTTTGTCCTCCTCTTCGCAAGTAAACCTGCTGTAGTAGTTAGTGGGTTGGCACCTTGCTACTCTACTGCAGTACCTAGAGGATGAGTGGGGCTTGATTCAGCCATCACTGGCACTGGTGTGAATCAAGAGTAACCCCACTGGAGGCACTGGAGTTAAGTTGCTCTGAATTTATGCTGACCGACGTGAGAGCAGAATTGTGCCTCAGGCCTGTACGTCTGAGCAGCCACGTGCTGTATTCCCTGGTTCTCAGCGCTGCATGTTTGTGTACTGAAAATTAGTAACCACTTGTGAATTTGGCTGAGCTACGGCAGGAACAGGAAAGAACAAAGCGAGTGGCGTTTGTTTTGAGGGAGCTAATTGGCCTGCAGTCATTTTCTGTCAGCGTCTCTCTGACCCCAAGGCTTGGGTAGTGTTTATGTGATTGTTGCATGAACAGAGAGATGCTGAGGACCAATGTGAAGCACAAATACTCTTTTCTTATCTGCTACCAAAATGCTCAGCTTGAGTAACCACCTTTCTGTTCTGCCTGTTAAGCACTTATCTCTGATCCAAAGGGACCATGGTCCATTCCAGTGATCCCTTTGGATATCTGCATTCAGTTAATGAGATTACAGCTACTTGCAAATATTGATTTTTATTTTTTATTTTTTTTTAAATAGGACCATTATTCACACCTCATTCTCAAAATCCTTGCAAAGCTTTCTGCTCCTCATCAATGAAAGCATCACAGCTGCATTGGCTTGAATTCTGTGACTGCCACCCTTCTACCTTCCTAATGTGTAACTGGGAGGGAGCACAGTCTATGGTACAGGACTGACGGTGGTAAGATCGGGGTTTACGTCCCAGTTCTGCCACTGATTTGCTTTGTGAGCTCAGCCAATTGTCTAACTGCTGTGTGCCTCAGTTTCCCTGTTTATGTAGTGCGGGTGACTCTCTTGCTATATTTGTATGGGGCCTAGCAAAATGGGGGTGCAGATCCAGTGGGGGGCCTCAAGGACACATCTGTAATAAACTTGAATAATAATTTTTTACCCGCTTTGCGGCAATGCTGAGGATGTTGACGTTCAATTTTCTTTCCTGCGTATGCATTCCTCAAGGTGCTCCGACAGCAGGCGCTGCAGCAACACAGGACGTTACTGTGAGAATGTCATTAGCCGCTCCCGGTTAAAGCATTGTTGAAGTTTTAGATGCTTTGGACCAAAAGTTTCATTTTTACTGAGCAAAACTCAGCTTTGTCACTTCCTAGCGATATGTGGGTATGATATGTGGGTACTGCAGCTGGGAGCTCGCATCCCAGTCTGGGTAGACAGACATGTGCTTGTGTTCTAAAAATAGCCGTGCAGCTGGGAGTAGCATGGGTGGTGGCTTGGGCTAGTTGCCGGAGTCAGTATTCAGTGAGTCCAGGCAGGTTTATGCTTGGGTGACTAGCCCAAGCTGCTGTCCAGGGTACCCCCAGCAACATGGCGATTTTGCAGTGTGCTAGCTCAAGGAGAGCTAGCGCATGTCTGTCTGCCTGCACTGGGACGCATGCTCCCAGCTGCAGAGTGAACACACTCTATGAGGAAGTGGTGGTGGTTGTTTATCTTAATTGTGTTGTTGCTAAGAATAGTTACACCAGAAGAGAAAATCACGTGGGGGGGAGTCAGAAGGGGTCCTACCCTGTCATGTCACAGGCACTTGATATTTGTAAAGAGTCTAGTGCTTTTAAGTCTCAAAACAACCTTGTGAGGCAGGTCTGTCTTACCTTTATGTTTCAGGTGGGGAAACTGAGGCACAAAGTTGAAGTGGCCAAGTGTGACTGTCTCACTCTCTCCGAAGCAGAATCAAGAATAGAAGTGAGTTCTGGCTTCCTTCTCTTGTCCTATCCATGACACGGCACTTCCTCCTTTCAGCAGGAGTGTGGTTGCTCAGTCTTTCGCATGTTTTGGTAACTCGAGGACATTGAATAGAGGAAGGATGCTCTTGTGCTTATGGCACCGGACTGGGACTCAGGAGTTCTGGGTTTTTCTCTGCCACAGACTCCCTGTGCGACTTGGGCACGTTGCTTAATCTCACTGCCTCAGTTTCCCATCTGTAAAGTGGAGATAACAGTACTCCCTCTGTCTCTGAGCTCTTCCCTTGACAGGTGTTTGTACAGTGCCTAGCACAAAAGCTGGAGCCTCTAGGCAGTACTGTACTACAAGTATTAAATTTCTTCCCGTAAATGTTTTCCCTCTCTTGTAGCCTTGATATTTTAATTCCCCTGGTAGGACATTTATAGATCATGGGTGAAATCCTGATTTCAATGTAGACAGTGTCTAAATTCTCACTGACTTCAATGGGGCCAGGATTCACCCTGTGGTGGGAATCTTTGGGCCCAATCCTGCTCATTTTAATCCCATTTCAATCTTCGGCCCTGCAATGATATGTGAACAAAATTGTTAGAAATTTCCTAAAAAAATAAAACCCAAGCAAACCTCTGAGCAAAAACCAGTGCTAGGAAGATGTGTGTTAAACTTCCCTGCTCTGTCACTCTGCTGCTTGCTGCATCCCGTTCTCCAACCTTTTGTTTCTACATCATCTCTTTAGATTGTAAGCTCTTTGTGGCAGGGATCTTCTTTTGTGTTCCTAGAATAAAATTTGACACTTAGTACTTGTCACCCGTAGACTTAGAAGCACTTCACAAAGGTGGGGGAGGATCATTAACCTCCTTATGCAGAGAAACTGAGGCATAGAAGAGTTAAGTGACTTGTTCCGGATGTCTAGCAAGTCAGTGGCAGAAGTAGGAGTAGAACCTAAGGCTCCGGAGTCCTATCTGTTGTTATGCACCAGTGGAGTTTCTAGCACGCTGTTGGGTGATGTCTATAATACCTGCGTGAGCGTACCCAACAGGATTTGGTCCCTAATCTAATGCCTTGCACTTGGCTGGCTGAGTGCTGCACCCAGCGAAGATAACAGTAGATGGATGACATGTGCCTTCAGTCTGGGCTAGTAAGAGCTGTCCCTTTAAGTGCAAGTCACAGCTCTCGGGGGCTGTGCCAGATGACAGCCAGGGAAGAGGGAGGCTTTGTGCTGTATTTTAAGCCTCGTTGTGGGTGAATGAAGAGCAGGGATTTCTCTGCAATCACAGCTCGGATTTTTCTTCCCACCGCACCCGATCTCCAGGCTAAGCAGCTCAGGCAGCAAATTTTTTTTGTAAGGAGAAACCCCAAAGGAGTTTGCTGCTCCAGCCGTGGGGAGCCTGGACTGGTGTTAAGTCGCCTGCATTCCTTTCTGTGCGGAGCTGGACCATTTGGGGAAGCTTGCCACCTGGTTTCATTTAACAAAGTGGGTCAGTTTCTCTTTTCTTGGAGACAGGGAAGGGGCTTTTTTGTACTGACGTGTGGGGCTGGGGGTGCTGCTGGTTTCCAGTTCAGCACCAACGTGTGCCCAGAACAATGCCATTCTGAGAACTGAAACAAAACTGCAGCAGCTGTTTCTCTCTGTGGGAACCTTTCTCCCCCTTCCTCCCCGCCTCCACACCATTCAGCTTCTTGACTCTGCTGGTACAGAGCGGGAGGCAGACTGCAGGCTTCCAGTGCACTAAAATAGCAGCAAACAGAAGACCCTGGGATCCTCCGTGCTTAGTTCACCCTCTTCCTGTTGAGCCAAACATGGAGACTTCATGTTGAATCTTTCTGGGAATTCAAACCCCTTTTTCATGCCTTCCCACCCCTACCCCCCAGCCTGGACTCTCCAGATACTGTCAGTTTCTCCTGTGGCAGCTCTTGAGAAGCCAGATCTATTTTAACAGCCGCCTTTTTAGATGTGCCAGCTGTATTCTTTGGAGGGGGTGGGAATATATCTTGGGGAGGGGAGTGGAAGGATGTAGCATGAATCTTAACCTCCCAGCTGCCTGTTTGGACGCACGTTACAGGGTGGCAAGGAAGCCTTTGGATTTTCCTTGCAGACCTTTGGGATGCTCTGCTCCAGAGAAATTGTTTATGCCTAGCACGTTCGTGGAGATGCACCTGCTTTTCCGCTAACAGGTAATGGCTTTTCCCAAATTGAGTTGCTTTCAGTGCTCTCTGTGCCGAGACAGACTGTCTGTTTGAATAGCTTGGGAGGGTCTGATTTATTACACCCCGTCCTCCAGCTGCAGTGTTGTTCGTAAGGAATGCGCCTCAGTGTGTCAGGTGCACATGTTTGGCAATTGCTGCGGCACATATTTTAAACAGAAGTTGTGGCCGTGCTTCTTTGCAGGGTTATTTATTGAATGCTTGCCTCAGTTTTGCATTGACTTCTAGGGACACTACTACAGATTCTCCCTCTTGGATTCCAGGTAGGTTTTATTTTTAACTCTATAACTTTAGAGTGGGGAAGTGTTGGCACTTGAAACTTGTGGCTCAGATAACTCGGGCCTCAATCTGATCCGCGCCAGTGTAGCTCCATTGACAATTCTCAGGCCGTGTGAGACTTGTCCCCACCCCATTTCTTTAAGGCAGGTAATATGCCCCAAGGGCAAGTAAACTTAGTCTGAGGAGACAACCTCATCTGGAAAATACAGCATTGCTTTTAAAAAAGCCGTTGGTTGCTATGTTAAAACTGCCCCAGTTGGTCCTTCCTGGCTCCTCCCCGTAGGGTGACCAGATGTCCCAATTTTATAGGGACAGGTCCGATTTTCGGGTCTTTTTCTTATATAGGCTCCTATTACCCCTCCCACCCCCGTCTGGATTTTTCACACTTGCTATCTGGTCACCCTACCTCCCGCTACCCCCCTCCACAGCTCAGAAGTACCTTGAGCACCACCAAGTTAGCCCATTGGTTATGCCTTCCTGTTTAGTACAGCTGGCTTTGTTTCCAGTGCCATAGGAACATCTGCATCACATGGGCCAGACGTTAGAAGGTGCTACAGAGGTGAGCAAACAGCAGAGTAGTTGCAACATTTCAGGCTGATGTTCTAAGGCTAGCTTGACCGAGGAGTTGTGCACACAGAGTCAGTGGGCAGCGTTGCTCTATTCCTGTAGCCGGAATATTTTCTTCCCTCTCTAAAACGGGATGGAAAGGTCACACCTAGCACTTTCTCGTCTGCATCACAGTAGTCTGAAGCTCTGGAGCATAACCTGGATGCTCTTGATTTACGTGAAGCCCCGTTAAGGTCAGGATTCATGGATACTGTCATGTCTCTCGGTAGGTTATTTTAAACCCCAGGCTTGTGGCAATGGAAGGTGGCATTTTTCCCTTGGCCATCCTGGCATCCCTGCCCCTTGCTCCCCAGAACTATACGACTCAGACATCTTTGGGAGGAGAGGAAGGGGGGGCTCTTTGTTTTAATGAGCCGTGCTTTAGTAGAGGAGTGCTCCCGCTTCATCGCCAGTAAAACTCAGGATCCCGTCGGCTGCTGACTTGTCAGACTGTGTATGTTGTAACTGCTCTAGTCATCTGGGTGGCAAACAAAGAAGGTTTTGATCCTGGTCCTTGTCTTGCTGTGCTGAACACGTACAGCTCTCCCGCGGATTAGGCGTGAAGGCAACATGCTCAGTACTCGCTTGCATGCGCGTGGAAGGCGCACGGCAAAAAGGCAGCCTTCTGGGTCAGCAGTCAAGGGACTGCCTGAAGGTGGCTGCTGCACAGATACCTTCATTAGCATGTCAAGGGTACAATGGAATATGAAGCTGCCCGGGAAACCACTTTCGTACAGACTGGTCTATTGGAACATCAGATTGTCAGAGCAGAGCTGTGGAGAGGGTTGGGCTGGACCCTTTCGTCTCCTCTTATGAGCCTTATTCACAGGGGCTGGAGACCTGCAAGGCCAGACTGAGGCTCGGTACCAGGGGGGCAGGGGGGCAGTAAGTCAGTCTGGTGGTAGTTGACTTTCAGATCTGTATCCATTACAGCGGCTGTTTGGATTCCTTGTAGCTTGTTAAGAGTACTAGCTCAGCATCACGTCAGGTTCCTCTGGTATCAACACAGACCTCTGGCAGCTCTGCCGTGCGATGGCCAGTACCGACTCGTAAAGCGAGGTCTGGTCGAACACCAGCAATGACCAGCCGAGCAGTGGGGTGGTTGAGTCTCTTTCCCAAAGTGCCCCTATGCAGGTGTGGGCGTCCCAGTGGCCACAGTGCAAGTAAGGCCTGTTACGAAACCATAATGCAAGGAGGAATGCTGCGAAGGGGGAAGGGGTCTCTGGATGCCTAGAGAAAACGATGCTTCAGCTGTGCTCAGGGTGACGAGTGACGTAACCCGGGTCCTGCTGAACTGAGGCTGGTGCTCGGCTATCAGCCCACCCTGCCATGCACCTTTCACAGCACACAGCGTGTGTCAATCCACCTGTGGCTTGAGTAGCCACTGGCTAGCTGGCTCTGCTGTTTAGGTAGCAAAGGAGTGTCCTCAGATCACAGTAACTTTTTTTCCTTTTGCGGGTTTGAGAGGCATCCTGGTGTGGTTACTTTAAAAGCAGTAATTAATTCCCTTTAAAGACCAAACTCTCTGGAGCCCTGGCTGCATAGCTCACTCTAGTCCTGGGGGAAGGCGAGTAGCCTTCAGCTCCTTTGAATGGGGGGGGACACAATTCTTCACACTTCCTTGGGCCACATACTGCTCTAATTCCAGGCCTCTCACGCACTTTGTCAGTCACAGATTCCTCTGCCTCTTGTACGTCATGCCTCAACCTACTCAGGTGTGCCAGCAAGACTTTGCCCAGGGGGAGCTGGGTGGGAAGCTCCATATTAGCCACACTTGCTTCCCCAGCTTGCTCTCCTCCCCTGGCTTTCCCCATCAGAATAGCTGATTTGGGGGGCCCCTAGGGAAGTAGCTTTGCCCTGGGCTCAAAACAATAGAAGAGGAGCCCGATTATGGAACTGTGATCTGGAACAAGAGGCGAGCAGGCGAATCCACAATCTGATCATGTTCAGGAAATGCTGCAAAACCTTCTACTTCAAAAAAGCCTTTCCACCAGAAAAATGGCATAGAATGGCACACTCAACACTGAATCCCCTACCACCACAAATTGATTCGTTTCCTCTCTAGCATTTAAAAAAAAAAAATTAACCCCACAGCCTGAATCAGAGTTAACTACGCGAGGTTCCAGAGATCCTGTCAAGCCCAACAGGGACATCGCTGTTATTGATTTTTAGGTGGAAAGTGCTTGGATACTAAGGGGATAGAGTTTTCTCCTGCTGCCCAAGAAACTGAGACCAACAGGTGGTCTATTAATAGTGCCACTCTAAAGCAGTGTTACAAAAGGGGATCCTTTCTCTGCCCTTCATAAGGAAGGAAGTACTCAATACCCCCATTTTATGGAGGGGCAAGTTGAGGCAGAGGGGTTGAGTGAGTTGGCCAAATTCATGCAGTGAATCAGTGGGAGTTCTTGCCGCTAATTGTGTTTTCAGGCCACACTTCTCTGTTCTGGTCATTTGAAATACCATGTGATGTTCCAGTTATGCCTCAAGTCCATTGGGTGCCACAATAAAAGTATGAGTGCTGCATTATAAATTGTTGTTGGATGGAAATATGATTGCATATGCTCATTTCCCTTTGTCCCCTGTTCCCCAAAAAAGAGAGAACTGGAAAACAGCATAAGAGGAGACAAGGTTATTAGAAGTTCCTTTTTAACCCTGCAAAGACTTAACAGAAATCTCACCATTTTTATTTGCCCAAAATGTTGTATTATATTCCTCAGTGGATATTGAAGGTGGTACATGGCCAGGGGAGGAGTTTATTCTTAGGCCTTGCTAATTCTACTGTCATTGTTGGATGGTATTTTTAAACATCACAGTGCCACACAGGGTACCAAGCAGCTCCATGAACAGTAGGCATCACACTTGCCTTTCAGTTTTCCCCTGGTAGCAAGGTGCCCGGCCTGGCTGGAACTGGCCCTGACTCCATCATTTGCAAAGGGGTGTTGTGTTCGTAGTTTCTTGTCAATATTTTCATCTTTCTACAAGTAAGCAGTACAGTACAGCATGTGTTAGGGGCTGAGTGCAGTGGTGTTGTAGCTGTATTTGGTCCCGGGATATTACAGAGACAAGGTGGCTGAGATGATCTCTTTTATCGGACCAACTTCTGTTGGTGAGTGAGACAAGCTCTTGAGCTACGCAGAGCTCTTCTTCAGGGGCTAAAGACGGCTGCAGTGGGATCGGGGGAGCCAGGGGGTGCACTAGCATGAAAGGATGCTGGGGCAGATTTTCAAAAACACAAATAGCAATTAGGTCTTAACTCTCATTGAAAGCCCCTGGGAGAACCTAATTGCCACTTGTGCCTTTGGCAACCTACCCTAGTGCCTATGTAAGCAAACCTGGGTATACAGATGTCGACAGGTTTGTGACTTTCTGATTCAAAGGTCATGAATGGGCTGCATCTACTCCAGTATTATCTCCTATCAGGAGCAGACACCTAGCCCATCCACTGGGCCTACCCTAGACAGCAGGGTGGCCCACGCTGGCACTCCTGCTAACATCACCTGAGCTGTACCAGAGGGAGATAGTAATAAAACATACCAGTGTAAGGGGTGGCTGTCTGCCAATAATCAGCTTTTCCTTTCCAAGCACATTTGAAATTCTGTCTCCCCCAGCATCAGTCCCAAACTGACTCCCCTAGATAAGTGAAACGGGCAGCTCCAGGTGACGTGGCTTCGGAATGCAGGGGTCCTCTTAATGGGCACCCTCCAATACAGCAATATCTGGCTTGCTTTGTTACTAATATCAGTGATTCCCCACCCCCACCATAAATGATTCTTTTCCCCCTCCCCCCGCAACTAGTGTGGAGAGTCTTTAAAAATGTACACAGGGGCTTTGTAAAGCCGTTGGTTAAAGCACAAAAGCCAAGGTGGCTGCATTTTTCCCACAGTCCAGTCTTCCAACTTAATCAAGTGCAAAAAAACAAAAAACGTTGCCATCACCTCTCTTTGGCGGCAGTTCCAAATATCCCCTGGTTTGACATCAAGAGGAGATAATGGGAGTTATGCACCTAATTTCCTGTCTGCCCCTCTGAAATCTTACCCCAGAGAAGACGTCAGGGTTTTTATGCAGCTGTAACTGCATTGGAAATGTTCTGGCTAGCTTGCATGTCCTGCCCATCTGTTTTAAAGCACAGGGTGTGAGGGTCATTGCATTGAATAAAAAACAGCTTAACCTGTTCAATTTGCCAGGCCGATTTCATAGCCAGGGTCTGTCAGAATGGAAGCAACAACGCACAAAAAAAATCCAGGCCTGCTTTATTTATTGTTAAGGGTGGATTTGGAATTGCCTCTGTCTCTGTGCAGAAAAGAGGCTTTCAATTTGCTTGGTAAAGGCAGCTGTCACTTTAAATGCAACAGCTGGGCTGTAATTAAGATTTAATCTAAATAAGAGAGAGGAGCCTTGCAAAATAAACAAATATATATATATATATATATATATATATATATATATATATATATATATATATATATATATATATATAAATTTTTCCAGCTGCACACTCTGATGACATCGCACATGCAGGAACCAATGACAACACTGATGATGTTGTGTTTAAAGGCCTGACTATTAAAATGTTTCTCCTTGCTTATAGGGCTCTGTAGCAGGTTTACCAGCCATTGTTTTTCTGAATGAGAAGGATTTCAAAGCATTGGAATGGATCTGTAAATGGAGACATTTTTGTTCCTTTAATTTTGTCTGCATAAAAAGGGTTTTTCATGGTCTCTTTCCCAGCTCGCCATCCATTTGACCAATAATACAAAGGGCATTCTGGAGCACCGGGGGCTGCCATAGTACCAGCATTTCCTTTCCTCTTGGGTTTGCACTCCTGCTGGGTTAATAAGACAAGCACTTGTCATACTTTTGTGGGGGTAGCAGGGAGTGGAATAATAAACCACCCCTAAATCGCCTGTCTGGGGATCAGTGTGGGAGTGGGTCATGGCTGATAGGGCATGAAAGTTCCACTGCCTGCAGTCTGTAATTGGAACGCATCCTCTTCTGCATGTCATGCTGTGATGGATTGTGTGGGACTCTGGTTGCAAAGATTGTCCTCGCAAAGGCCACAGTTCCTTAGTGCGGAGCTAATCATCGGTCAAGGCCTTTCTCTCTCGTGTGTATCTAGTTTGGGCATGGCAGAAGTCTGTACAAGGGTCTTGAATGCAGGAAAGGTGAGGGCATGGCAAATGGATGGGAAGATGTTCTATGGGTAGGTGATAGCATCTGGAGTGGGGGGAGAGACCGATTGGAATGGGGGAAGGAGACTAACAGGGTGACGGAGGAGGGTGTGTGTGAGAGAGAGACATAAGAGATGAGAGGGAGGCTGGAGTGGTGTTTTGTGGGGCCTTGTAAAGGTTGGGTATGTGTACAGTGCAAACACAAAACCCCCAAGAACAAGTCTCCAACCCCAGGTCCGCTGACTGACTTGTGGGGCTCAGGCTCCTGGGCTACAAATAGCAGTATAGACATTCGGGCGTTGGCTGGAACCTGGGCTCTGAGCACCTCCCCCATTGTTGGGTTTTAGCCTGAGCCTGGATGTCTACACAGGTATTTTTAGCCCCAAGCGTAAGCCCCAGGAGCCCAAGTCAGTTGACCTAGGCTCTGAGGCTCGCTGCCTCGGGTCTTTTTTGCAGTGTGGATAAACCCATTGAAATGTGATGGACAGTTGGTTCCATGTGAAACGATTATGTCCCCTTCCCTGCTGCTGTCTATCCCCACCCTGCAGTGAGTTCCTTGTGAGCACCCGTATGGCACTCATCACAGGATCGAGGCCTTTGCTTCCAGGAATTATTTTGGTGAAATTCTACAGCCTGTGTTTTTGCAGAAGGTCAGATTCAATGACCGTAGTGGTCCCTGCTGGCCTTAGAGCCTATTGGCCAGAAGAGGGGCGATCATTCCACAGGACTTGTCAAGTGGCTGTGAAGCGTGTTTGTGTCTAAATGGGGGGAGGATGGAGGGGAAAAATTGGTTATAGTAACAAATCAAGTGGAATGGAATAGCTAAAATGAGAACACCATGGAAAGGCTGTGGTGTGTTTGAAACCATGAAGTGATGCTGCAGCGGTTTGAGCTGCTTGTTTGTATGGTTCCCGTTTAATTTATTTTCAAAGCTCACTTCTATTTTTACGATTGTGCCAGATGTTAGCTGAATTAGCTCTGCATGTTTAAACAGAGCCGTGACTGGATCATTAAACATGGTTTTTGAAATAGTCCGGTTTGGGGCAGTTATAATTAGGACAGTGTGCAGACAATTTATGTAACTTGATGGAAAAAGCAGAAGGCTCTTTTTTGGTTTGCAAAGGATTTGACCTAAAGGATGAGCGTCGGGGTGGAGGGAGAGGACTCATCATGCTGTAGCATATAGACGCCTACAGCAGCTGTCAATAGTCCAGAGAGCCCCAAGGTGTTTGTTCTGCTGGTACTGTGTGTTTGGTAACATGGGGAATTGCAGTGGTGATTAGCAAGCAGCACAGCAATGTAGATTTTTGGCATGCCTGGGAACCCCGCCACCCCGATGTCAAAGACAACTGAAAAGCCACGGAGTCATCACCTGAATTCCCTCGTGTGGTCTCCATCTCCCTCCCTTGCAGCACTGGAGTTGGGAGGCCGCTGCTAATGCGGATGGTGGATTGTGCATCTCATTTGTCCATCCTCTTAAGGGAAAGCGGCTATTCCTGCCTCCTCCCAAAAGTCTGTCTCCCACCAGAGCCAGGCCGCTGAGAATAAGTTATTTTTAGGGCTGTTGATTAATCGCGGTTAACTCACGTGATTAACTCAAAAAACATAATCACGATTAATCACACTGTTACACAATCGAATACCAACTGAAATTTATTAAATATTTGTGGATGTTTTCTACATTTTCAAACATATCAATTTCAATTTCAGCATAGAATGCAAAGTGTACAGCGCTCACTTTATATTATTTTTATTACAAATATTTGCACTGTAAAAATGATCAACAAAAGAAATAGTATTTGTCAATTCACCTAATACAAGTACTGTAGTGCAATCTTTGTAGTGAAAGTTGAACGTACAAATTTAGAATTCTGTACAAAAAACCCTGCATTCAAAAATAAAACAATGTAAAACTTTAGAGCCTACAAGTCCAATCAGTCCTACTTCTTGTTCAGCCAATCGCACAGACAAACAAGTTTGTTTACATTTGCAGGAGATAATGCTGTCTGCTTCTTGTTTACAATGTCACCTGAAAGTGAGAACAGGCATTTGCATGGCACTGTTGTAGCCGGTGTCGCACATTTACATGCCAAATGAGCTAAAGATTCATATGTCCCTTGATGCTTCAACCACCATTGCAGAGGACAGATGTCCATGCTGATGATGGGTTCTGCTCGATAATGATCCAAAGCAGTGCGGACCGACGCATGTTCGTTTTCATCATCTGAGTCAGATGCCACCAGTAGAAGGTTGATTTTCTTTTTTGGTGGTTTGGGTTCTGTAGTTTCCGCATCAGTGTTGCTCTTTTAAGACTTCTGAAAGCATGCTCCACACCTTGTACCTCTCAGATTTTGAAAGGCACTTAAGGTTTTTAAACCTTGGGCCGAGTGCTGTAGCTATCTTTAGAAATCTCACATTGGTACCTTCTTTGCATTTTGTCAAATCTGCAGTGAAAGTGTTCTTAAAATGAACAACATGTGCGGGGTCATCATCTGAGACTGCTATAACATGAAATATGTATGGCAGAATGCGGGTAAAACAGAGCAGGCGACATACAATTCTCCCCCAAGGAGTTCAGTCACAAATTTAATTAACGCATTATTTTTTTAACAAGCGTTGTCAGCATGGAAGCATGGCCTCTGGAACGATGGCCAAAGCATGAAGAGGCATATGAATCTTTAGCGCATCTGGCACATAAATATCTTGCAATGCCGGCTACAACAGTGCCATGCGAACACCTGTTCTCAGTTTCAGGTGACGTAATTAAGTGGGCAGCATTATCTCCCGTAAATGTAAACAAACTTGTTTGTCTGTGTGATTGGCTGAACAAGAAGTAGGACTGAGTGGATTTGTAGGCTCTAAAGTTTTACATTTGTTTTATTTTTGAATGCAGGGTTTTTTGTACAGAATTCTAAATTTGTAAGTTCAACTTTCATGATAGAGATTGCACTACAGTACTTGTATTAGGTGAATTGACAAATACTATTTCTTTTGTTTTGTACAGTGCAAATATTTTTAATCAAAAATAAATATAAAGTGAGCACTGTACACCTTGTATTCTGTGTTGTAATTGAAATCAATATATTTGAAAATTTAGAAAACATCCAAAAATATTTAAATAAATGGTATTCTGTTATTGTTTAACAGCGCGATTAATTGCAATTAATCGCTCGACAGCCCTAGATTCCTCCCCCCCCACCCCCAAACCTCCTCCAGTTCAGATTTCATTTTAAAGGCTAGTAATAGAGGTCTGGATTAAGCTGTGGGTTAGATTAGGTAGCCAGATGTTTAAACTCTGTCAAATGGAACTGTAAGAGTCCATGATTTAGCAGTTTCTTCCATCTATAAACTTCTGAGCCACAAGATGGATGGATGCTATAACTATATCTAGCTACTAGGCGCTGATCCTGTCTGACATGTCCCAGACTTCTAGCTGGACCATGCTTTTGGGATCTTAGTAAACTATACCAGAGGGAACAAATCCAGAAATGGCTCTTAGGAGGAGGGACTGGCCTAGATGACCTAATAAGGGCTCTCCATGAAATGGTTTTCTCCCTCCCTTCTTGTTGTCAGGCATGCCTCTAATACGGAGTCACCCTCCATTTTCAGGGGCTGAAACCCTGCATTACGATTTGGGGTCATTACTGCTGAGCTATGCAGGTCTGTGGGTTTAACTGGCTCCAACCAGTGTATAAAGGGTGTGGGATGTCTCTGGGCCGGAGAAGGTCTTGGAGGGAAACCCTAGAAAAGGCCAGTCTGAGGGAAGAAGCTTAGACTGTTCCTATTTTTCAGTTACTGGTAAATCTCAAACCCCATTGAGGGGTGAGTTTGGACACTAATGCTGATGGGTTATGGGCTTGGTCCATGCGTAGAGCTCGAATAAGACTTGTATCCTATCTATTTTAATTCTTAAACCAAATCCTCTCTCTTCAGAATTTAAAAAGCCGGCTTGATTTCACAGTTGATTCAGCTAATTGTCTTGCAAATAGCATTGCAAGCTTGAGAGTCCAAGTGTGTCTTTAGCAGAGTTCCTTCACAGTTCAGTGGCTGGGCAGAAAAATCAAAGCTGGTGCAGGATACACCTGTGTGTGTGTGTGTGTGTGTGTGTGTGTGTGAAATCATTGAATCATCGACACTGGTCCCTGAGAAGGGAGTTTGGCAAAAATTAAAACTTAAATCTCAAGTTCGTTCTCTCTCTCTCTCTCTCTCAAAAGTCATGCACACGCAGCTTCCCTGTCCCGGCCACGCACACATGTTCTTATGTCTTCTTAAACACGAGGAAGCAAGAACAACTAAGGTCCTTTACCTTCCCGATTTCTCCCCGATCAAAGCAAATATGAGCAAAAGGCTCAGTGGTGTGCATGGGAAACGTGTTTGCATTGCCCTCCTGGCCCGCTAGGTACTGTGTTTGCACAATACTGTATTTAGGGAAGGGGAGAAAATACTTCCTCGTCCCAAAGGTTAAATTCTAAACTGAAATTAAGATGTGCCCTGGCCAGTGGGGCCCCTCTTGTAAATAACAAATAGCTTGTCATTTAATGCTGGGATGGTGTGTTCATGCGTAATGAGTTAGCAGAGTTTATGCTTCCTACCCAGTTATGGAATAATCTTGAGTGGCTGAACAGAACCAGCAGACAGGTAGTACAGAGCGAAGAAATGTTTCAAAAATCCAGCAGTAAATCCCTGCATGGGATGGAGTGCGATCCAGTAGTTACCGCAGAGGTCCACACTCAGTTCTGAAACTGATTGTGTGTAATTATGGACAAGTCATTTATCTCCTCTGGTTATCCGTCTGTAGTATGGGAAGGGGGTGATAATATTGAGCTAGCTCCCCAGGGGCTTAATTCATTAACGTTTGTAAAGCCCATCGAGATCCAGGCTTTGAAAGCGCTATAGAGCAGCAAAGCCCTAATAAACCATCTCCGTGCAAGTGTACGAAACCAGCGGGCAGCTGGAGTGTGTGTGACTGAACGCTGATGTTGCCGCATCCACCTTTAATAGCCCTGTAGAGGATCTGGATATTTCCTTACCAGACTTTTATTGACAAAATACTGGAGATGATGTTGACAGTGCAGAGAGGCCAGGACAGAGCTATATAAACAGGTAGGTTGGTAATCTCCGTGGGGAGGGTTAGACAGGGAGTGCAGATGCTCAGGGATGAGTCTGTATTGCTGGGTCATGGCGGTTCCCTCTTCTCGGAGCTTAATCAACAGTGGCCCTTTAGGTTCAGCCTAGCAGCTTCAGAAGTAGTTTGTTTTCGTATTTGACACGTGAACTTCCTTCCTCAGACATTTGTGAAAGAAATGAGCAGGAAACATTTTGATCTAGTGTGCCAAGAACAGTATGCAGAGAAGCTGTCTTGAATCCTGAAATGCAGTTAAGATCCTCGGTTTGTTTGTCTGGCTTAGTGTATGACTCTTTATTCCCACCACATCTTTTCACTTCCACCATGTCGGACAAAAAAGAAAAATAAACTTGAATGCTGAGGGGTGGCTATAGCAGTGGCAGTGTGTGTTGCCTTCAAAGTCTGGTGCTGCACTTTCGCTGTCCGGTTTGGGGCACGATTTCACAAGATGTAAAGCGCCCTCACTTCCCACTGAAATCACTGGAAGATGCTCAGCACCTTGCAGGATTGGACATTTAGATGGAGGGCTGTCATGGGGAGATGGGTCCAGCCCCAGCTGTGACACACTTAGCTTGTCTGCCAAGGTGGAGAAAATGAATAAAGGCAGGTCATGGGGCTATGTCATGGGGTGGAGATAGGACAGAAGCCAGCTGGATAAGAGGGGGACTGCAGTAGGAAGCACTGGGGAGTCTCAGCTTGCTGAAGAGAGACTTCAAGGAGCCCAGGAGGGGCTATGGCATGAGAGCAGAGGGTGGATAGAGTATCTTGAGAAGACAGACCAGAAGAAGGGGGTGTGTTCATCTTGAGACTGGTGCTGAAGACTTTATCTTGTGTTTAGTCTGGACTAAGTATCACCCTCAATAAATACTAACTAGCAGAAATTACAAGGAACAAGATGGTTGAATGGATGAATGTTTATGTGATATGCAGTATTGTAACATGTTACTCATCACGGGAATGCCTCTTTAATATCAGAAATAATACAGAATCCATTTTAATCTCTATTTTTAGTTCACATAAATTGCAATGCAAAAACATTTCCTATCCTTGAAGCCATTTTTATTTTGGCCCCATCATTCTGCAGTGCATCTCTAATCACCTGCCACTAAAAAGGGGCTTAGTTTCAAGTGACGATTCATGGCAAATGTCATTTATGAACATTTAGTGCCAAATGGGAGCTATTTCAACGGCATCTGAAAGCAGAATTTAGCTCTCTTTAGAACTTCATTCAGAAATACAAAGATCTTTAGGAAGAGACCGAATGACCTATTAGGATAAAAAAAAAAAAAATAGGCTAAAAGCCAAAGGATACAATTTTCACCTCAATGACTCAACTCCTACGTCATTTTTTAAAAGGAGATTTAAGCACTTGGGAGTCTTTCATTGACTTTCTATGGGACTTAGGCTCCTAAGTCATTGAGGTCTTTTTTGGAAAACTTTACCCTACATTTTAAATAAAAGTATTTCTTCAAAACACAGAAATGGGGGGGAGGGGGTTCCCTGACTTGTCTGATGAAAGACTGTTCGCTAATCATCTAACCAAGACTGATTCATGTAATCCCTTTTAAGAGCAGGATTTTTACTCTTGTTTCAGAAGAAAGGTTATTGCTTAATCAAGCTACTGAACTGACTCAAGTTGGAAGTAACTGAATGGGACAGGGATGTAATCGCAAACTATAATCCCTCATTGTCCTCTAGTTGGAAACCAAAATAGCCATGTTAGCGTTAATAAATTGCTGTTAAAACTTAAAATCCCAGCAACATCTCTCTCTCTCTCTCGGTGAATATTATTTATTTCTCATTTTCATCCATCTCCAGCACAGGACAAATCTGTCTTGCTGGAGAAACACCACAAATGTCTTAAAGAAAATGAGAGGCTTCATGGGTCCTGGATGTGCAAAAGATTGGTGAATAATATTAACATAGTATTTGGGAGGGAATGAGCGCTGGGGTACTGAATAGCTGGGGGAGACCAGGAATTGGATTGACTTAGGGATTTGGGGGTAGGATAGAGATTCCTTCATCTCTGGATCACCCATTCAAATCTAGCCGGCATCAGTAGCGGCAGGAGGTTGTTACTCTCTGATGGTTATTTGACCTGCATGAAATGGGTTTTGTTAATCTCAATTCTGTTCCCAATGGATAGGTATCCTTGCAAAATCAACCGTGGCAGTTGAAACTAATTGATGACCTTTGTGGCAGCCTGAAAAGAACTTGGCTCCAGACAGCATGACTTCCCTCCCTTATAACTTGCTGCATTTTAAAAAATAAATAAATTGTGACCTCAGCATTCTTTTCTGCCATGACAAGCAGCCAGCCCTAGCTGTGACATACTTTCCCTCCAGGCCGCCCTGACTTGCTGATGGCTCATCCATCAAAGACGAAGCTTACTTTTTAAATGTTGCTGAGTGTGGCTTTTCAATGGCTAATGCTTTGGGTTGTCTTCCCCCTCCACCCCCCCACACCATGTTTTAAAATGAAAACTATTTCTAGGTGTGTGGGTCTAATCTTAGACCTGTTAACCAAGACAGGGACCCCGATTTCAAGGGTGAAAGCAGTACAGTTTCTGTGCACATTCTCTCTTTAAAATGTTACCAGTAGGGGTGATGCTTCTGTGCCTGGCTTCTCATTTGAACATGATTCTCTGAGCATGTTGAGAGTTGAGCCCTGTGAATTGGACTGTTTAAGGCTTGCTGTGGATATTGACACACCTCCCTATAATAGAGCGCAGGGAAGATTTATAGTCGTTTTGTCTTGGGATTGATCTTATACATAAGTAGGAACAAAAGCCACATGAATCCTTGCAGTGCGTTCTAGTCTTCCTTCTCAGTACATTTTTGCAGTGTTCTGACACTCTCTATTATTTCCTAGAAACTTTTGCTACAGTCTCCTTTAGTGCTTCAATAGTCTACAGAACTACAGTTTGCTTTCAGGTCTTCTGAAGATGACCTAAATGTAAATGCTTGAATGGCTGAATTCTCAAACAATGGAGGAATGGAGGATAGACTTTGAAAGGCCATTATTAGTTATCTTCACTATGGTTACAAAATAGTTTGAACATCTTTTGGTGGTACACCTCTACCCCGATATAACGCTGTCCTTGGGAGCCAAAAAATCTTACCACGTTATAGGTGAAGCCGCGTTATATCGAACTTGCTTTGATCCGCCTGAGCGCGCAGCCCCGCCCCTCCGGAGCACTGCTTTACCGCGTTCTATCCAAATTCGTGTCACATCGGGTCGCGTTATATAGGGGTAGCGATGTATTTTAAACCACTATAATACTGAAATGAACTGGGTAATGTATGGGTACTGCTGCCCTCTAGTGTTGGAATCAGGACTGACTCCAGTGTGTCATAGATCCTATACTGATAGCAACTAAAGGAAGCTTGGTGGTCCAACTGGCAGCTCACAGGCTGGATCCAGCCCACTGGACAACTCCTTCCAACCCCCAAATGCATCCGCTCCCTTCCTCCCTCCAGCAGACCTGCTCTACAAAAAGGCATCCTCCATGTGGCGTGACCTTGTGTGTGCGGTCACACTATGCAGAGGACACCATTTTGTAGAGCACCTATTTCTGTAGGTAGACTGTGGAGGTGCCCCACGACTAGCTTCCAACCCACAGCACTGAAAATGTTGGACCATGGCAGGTGCCTGTGCTTTTGGAGGAAGATGATCTGTGCTTCGTTCATGATGAAAAGCAGGAAGTTGCAAGTTTGGCCTGGCACGCAGCATACTTATAACCATGAAATCTTAGCTGGCTGCAAATTGGTTACGATACCGACCAGATCTGGAATATCGGTGCAATAAGGAAAGATGAAAATTATCCTGCAGCTCCTGTAACAAAACACAAGCTGCTGCGCAGATGCTGCATCAGATCGTGGTGTGTGGAACGGAGGAGCCAAGCACAAACTTGGAGCTGGCATTGTTCATAACCCTGTAGCGAGCAGAGCTGTGCAACGTGCTCCCAAAAGGGGAACTCTTCTGAATTTCTGGGTTTTATTATACACTCTAAATTGGGCTTGTGGTCACTGTTGTGGGCCTAGTTTCCAGGAGAGGTGGGGAAGGAGACGGTTTTCTGTGAAAGCAGGTTGGCTGTTTCAAATGACTTTTTGGTTTAACCTCAGGCTGAGGCGTAGTGGCAGGGAGCAGAGTTCCTCAAACAGAATTGTCTGAACACATCCATGTGATTAGACCTCTGTAGCTGGTCTAACGATGTGGTGGGAGCCAGCATTGATAGCAGGACCCTGGTGGGTGGGGAAGAGAAGCCTTTTTCCTTCCTTTCATTTCATCCAGCTTCTCACGCAGGTGGAAAATTATGGATGGGACAGACGTTGTTCGTAATAGAGCAGTACGTGAGTAGATGTAGTTTTGTTTGAGGGCCTGAGGAAAGAGGATTCATACCAATTTAAATGCTGAAATTTGTTGTCAGCCTGGGTGAAATCCTGGACCCGTTGACGTCTGGGAGATTTTCCCATTAGCTTCAATGGAGCCAGGATTTCACGCCCTGTCTGCAAGGGAGAGAATTTTATTTGAAGTCCCAGGATGTTCTTCTGTAGTATAACACCGTGCTACACAAAGTAGCTCTCAACCATTTTGGTGCAGGCGAGGGAGAGGAAGGGGGAATCTGAATTGACCAAAGATGACCTGTTGGATTTGAGTTACTTGTTCAGAAAATGCAGAATCTACAAAAACATTAATTCAGTGGGCTCTTGTAGGCCTAGTTTAATTAGCCAAAATTATTTACACACTCACCTTGCTGTGAAAGTCACATTTGTGCCTTGCTCTACAATGTGTCTTAACTGTGTGCTTTCTTACTAGGTGTGCTGGGCACACGGCTCCCTCCGTCTTGCCTTTGAGTTTCCCTGCCAGTGAGGGCCGCTGTACCGTGTGATGGACTTGGACCCATATGCAAGCATGCAGGTCGGGATGCGGGTGGTCCGTGGAATTGACTGGAAATGGGGCAACCAGGACAACGGCGAAGGGAACGTTGGGACCGTGGTTGAGATTGGCCGGCAAGGCAGCCCAACGACACCGGATAGGACTGTGGTGGTCCAGTGGGATCAAGGGACCAGAACCAATTATCGGACTGGATTCCAAGGAGCCTATGACCTTCTTCTGTACGATAATGCACAAATAGGTAAGGCCAGTGAAATATTAGTTGGACATTGACAAGAGGTGCAGCCATGTAATTCAGTAAAGCCTTCTGTCTTCGCATATGTCTGGCTCAAATGACAGCCATCCTCTACATCTCCAGGTCTCGCAGCTGCTAGGGAGACTCAGTGTGGGTGTAGATTGGGAGCCAGGAATTCCTGCATACGAAGCCCTGCTCTGTGACACCAGGGGGGAAAAATCACTAAATCTGTGTCTGATTCATTTGTAAAATGAAGATAATACTTCAGTGTGTATTTGTTAGTGTTCGCACTTTCCATTTTCAGAGTGCTGGGCAAGGTACCAGTATCACGGGAGGTTAAATATCGTCAGATAGCCTGTGAACTAGACTGCCATGGTGGTAGCCATACTGTGCCCAACAGGTCACCTGGGTCTTCGTCAAACATTCTCTCCCCTGCTCTTGACTCATTCTCTTTCCACTCCTTTAAATATTCTCACATTTAGAATGACAGAGCACAACTGCCCAGCGCTTTCACCTAAACAACAAAATTCGTTATTTTTTTGCGGGGGGGGGGAGGGGAGAGATAAATCTCATCTACTTAAAAAGCAGAGACTGGTGTGAAGCCAAACCCCAGGCCCAAGCAGCCCTAGGACTTTGGGAAAGGTCTGACCCCAGGGCAGATGTAGCTTCTGGATTCGGTGGGTTCATTACTAAAGTCTATTGTAAATTCATGGGGGGCAGCTTAAAATCCATAGGCCAGCGGCATCCCCCTTCACCTCCTCGCCCCACTAAGGGGGGGCGCTGACCACCCTCCATCCCAGCAACCCTAATCCTGGCCTGGTGTGGAGGGGAGCTGGAGAGTGAGCCTGCCCCACACTCACCCAGCAGCAGTGGCTCCTGTCCCACCGGGCTGGGGCCAGCTCCGGGTATTGCAACCTTGCACAAGGGGCTGCAGCACCAGTGGACTTTACCCACACAAATATCATGAATATGAACCTGTACGTACCTATCAATGAAGTACACAAAAAATCCATTGTTTTTGCACCCTTGTTTTTTGCTTTCTGTGGGTACTGTTGAAGCCACGCTAAAGCTGCCCTTTCCTGACAGACTCGAACTTTGCAGCTCAGAACCAACTCTAAAGAAAAGCAGTTTAATTCCCATCACCTTCCTGTTGGACTCCAACAGCTTGAAAATTGCACTAGCCCAAAGTCTAGGACTGGCAAAATGCCGACAAAACTTACTGCTAGATCTGAGGTACCGTTACATGGTTTGAAAGATACCTTGTAAGTTTCTGGGCCTAGATGTGGATGCTTTATATCATTTGAATGCCAGGTATCAGCCCAAAAGTATGCTGATTATTCTGATTTTGCAGTTGAATTTTGATGCGACTTTTAGCAGCTATTGTCCCGAGAACCCTGAAGCCAGAAACCGATGCTTTATACTATTGGGAAGCAGAGACTCGAGGCCGCCTTCAGATGTAATATAAACTATTTGGGTCAAATTCTGCCTGCAGTGTAAATCTAGAACGTTTTAATCAAAGTTGGAGTTGCTCCGGACTTGCACCAGGAGAGCTGAGGGGAGAAGTTGACCCCCTGATCTCAGATGCAAGGAATTAGAGATGCTGAACATGTATAGGAAACGATTGCAAAGGATTGTGGGAACAAATTTTTCAGATTTGGATGCCTGAGGTATATAGGCACCAAAATAAAAATGCCCTGATTTTCAAAGTTGCTATGTAACCCCAGATCCCCTGGTAGCTATGAAAATCAAGCCTCTCGTTTAGGAGACTCGCTCTGGGC
The DNA here is from genome assembly GCF_028017835.1 of Emys orbicularis. NCBI lineage: Eukaryota > Metazoa > Chordata > Testudines > Emydidae > Emys > Emys orbicularis. The sequence continues at coordinate 17,225,186 of NC_088704.1, forward strand.
AGCCAGAGTTGAACTTTTTGGCATAGTTCTACAAATGTTTCTGGGTCATGTGAATGTTTTCCAATATTCTTGGGCCAGTGATCAGAAAGATGTAGGGGAGGGATCCACTTGTGGCTGTTTTGTGTCCCTGACTTTAAATTGTTCTTAATGAAATCTGAGAGGAGATTGGTGTGGGGAGCTGGAGAATTCCTGTTTTAATGTATTACTCCTGGTTTTTGTGTGCGTCTGTGATAGGAGAATAAAGGGAAATACATTTTGACAAAGCCATTGATGTATTTATTAAAGATTTTCATTGGCAAGCAGAAAAAGCGGCTCTGAAGAAAATCAAAAGTTGCTCCCATGTAACATCATTTTAATGAAGCATTTGAGTTCGTTTGCTTTATTCTTCCATCACAAGAGCATGAAAAAGGCACTGAAAGCCGCCATTAACCACTAATCCAGAATAAATGACATGAGCTCACATACAGATGCTCACTGAGCTTCCCAGGCCCCTTTTCTTGTTGAGACTTTGTATCTTAAACCATTATTAAAACTTCATTTTCAAAGGAATCATCCCCATTCATGCAGAACAAGCTCCCAAGTACTGTGTGCGCTGCTGCTTTTTAGTTACGTTTCAAATTCTCTGAGACACGTGTTCCACATCAGAAGGGCTAAAAAGCAAAAACCGTTCAATAGGAAAGCTTCCCAAGCAATCTCACTGGAGCGGTGCTTGGTCTCTGGCGTGAGCACCGGGGTTGCCAATTGCTGCGTGAAAGATGAGGCGTTCTCTTGGGGAGCCCTCTGATATGAAAACTGTTCTGCTTCATGCCGCAGGGGGAGCTTTTGGCCTAATCCTCTTCCTGCAGGGGCTGGAGAGGCAAGCCTATGTGGAGGAAGCAGTAAGAATGAGCCGCTTTATTTTGTTGCTGCTGGTCTTGGGAGCAGCTCTAAGCATAAGCTGGGTAAAGCCACCTAGGGCATTTATGGCTACGGCTTGCAAAAAGGTGAGATTCCCAAAGCCCACTGAGTGTGTCTGAAAATCCCAGCTCAGCTTTCAAGGGTGGGGTGCACCATGCTGCTGAAGCACTGCTGCAGAAACGCTTTCCACTTCACAAGCCACCCCTAAAGGCTGGAGGAAGAAGCCAGCTGGCCAGGAGTCAGTCATAGACTCATAGATTTTAAGGTCAGAAGGGGCCATTATGATCATCTAGTCTGACCTCCTGCACAAGGCAGGCCACAGAATCTAAACCCACCCACTCCTGTAACAAACCCCTAACCTATGCCTGAGTTATTGAAGTCCTCAAATCATGGTTTAAAGACCTCAAGGTGCAGAGAATCCCCCAGCAAGTGACCCGGGCCCCACGCTGCAGAGGAAGGCAAAAAACCACCAGGGCCTCTGCCAATCTGCCCTGGAGGAAAATTCCTTCCCGACCCCTAATATGGTGATCAGTTAAACCCTGAGCATGTGGGCAAGACTCACTAGCCAGCACCCAGGAAAGAATTCTCTGTAGTAACTCAGATCCCACCCCATCTAACATCCCATCACAGGCCATTGGACATATTTACCTGCTAATAATCAAGGATCAATTAATTGCCAAAATTAGGCTATCCCATCATACCATCCCCTCCATAAACTTATCATGACTGCTAGTGGGGAGAGGAGGAAAGACCGAGAAGAAAGCCGGGAGAAAGAAAGATGGAGGAGACCTGACCTGGGAAAAGGAAGAGACTGAGACCTGCTGTTGTGCCTCAGATAAAAGGCGGAGGGAGGGAACCGAAGGATTCTTTGCCTGGGGTACCAGGATACCTAAAGCCTGCCTGCCCTCGTCTAGCGACTGATAGCAAATTGTCTGAGGATAAGAAGGCATCCCCTTGGGCTTCCTATAGATGGAGCCAGAAGAGGGCCTCTGTGCTAGAATAGTATAGTAAACTTTTCAGGAGTGAGGATGAATGCATGGAAAACTGAAGTGCTCAGATACTATCGGAGTGGGGCATAGAAGTACCGGAGATATATAAAAGCAGTGTTTAAAGGCTTTGGCAGTAGTTAAAACAAGTAGAGCTGCAGCCCCTCCAGCAGGACTAGTGTGTTAAGCCGATCACCTTTTGTGATTGGAGTCTAACGTTTCCTAAAGACACACTGCAGTTGGCATCTTTATCAGCATTTTAAATAACCCAGTTTCTGCTCCTGGGCTCTCCTCCTCCTCTTAAAGCATTTCGTTTAAAACAATTTAAAACAATAAAACAACAGTCCAACTTATTCTCTGTGCGGCGTGTGTGTAGGAAGGTGAAATGGGAACTTCAGAACCTCTTGTACAGGAACCTACTGAAAGTGGTTCACAACAGTACAGCACTCGGAGTACCCTCGAAGTCAGGGGTTCTCAAACTTCATTCCACTACGACCCTGTTCTGACAACAAAAATTACTACACAACCCTGGGAAGGAGGACTGAAGACAGCCCCTCCATGCCGGGCAGGGGGGCCAAAGCCCACACCTCCCCCCCCCACCACCACCTTGGGGAGGGCAAAGCCAAAGCTTGAGGGCTTCAGCCCTGGGCAGGTGGAGGCTGTAAGCTGAGCCCCACTGCCCAGGGCTGAAGCCTTCAGGCTTCGGCTTCAGCTCTGGTCAGTGGGGCTTGGACTTCTGGCTTCAGGCCCCAGCAAATCTAATGCCAGCCCTGGCGACCGCACTAAACCAGGGTCCCAACCCACAGTTTGAGAACCGCTGCTCTAAGTAATGCCAGCTGAGCTCTGTCTAATGCATTCAGCCTTGAAACAGCTTCTCTGATGGGTTGTGTTTGTGTTTGGGTTTTTTAGGTGTGCGCCATCCCAACATCATCTGTGATTGTTGCAAGAAGCACGGGATCCGAGGCATGCGGTGGAAGTGCAAGGTGTGCTTTGATTACGACTTGTGCACGCAGTGTTACATGAACAACAAGCACGACACCTTGCACGCCTTTGAGCGCTACGAGACTGCCCACTCGCGACCGTAAGTCCTTGGCTGCTCGCCAGATGATGAAAGTGAACCGTGTTGAGTTGTGTAAGTCACAGAGCCATTTGGGGAGCTGTGCAGAAGAGTGTGAGGCTTGTGCCTGTACTCTTGTCAATAGGGCTGGTTGGGGGAAATTTATTTTTTTATTTTTTTTAATTCATGTAATTTATTGAAAACATTTCTGGATTTTGGGAAAGAAAAAAACTGAATTTTCATGAAAAAATCACGTTAAATGTTCAGTGTTTCTGCCAAAGGTTTGATTGACATTTTAGACCAAAACAAACTTGAAATAGGTAAGATTTCGATCAGCTCTGCTATTCGGGTTCTTGCACTGTACTCTTGTCTAACAGCTGAGTGTCCATGGGTAGTTCCGTTGCCTGCAAGAGTTCCAGAATCAGGCCCACACTTTGTACTGCCTCTTTAACAGCAAAGGGTCCCTGGATTAACTCTGTACTGGGTGCAGGAGCCATCTTTTTAGCATTTACAAAGACGTCTAGTGTCTCTAGAGAAATGTTCACAATTATGTTATTTGTTATCGAGCATCCAAAGGTATACCAGGCTGTTCTCATTGATGTCCCGGACTGTTGCTGTAACCTGTAAAAGGCGGACAATGCAAGGGCCCAACTGCTTGGTATATGCTGTCATGGGGAGCAGACTCCCAGCTCTGTCACAGCCTCTCTGTGCCGCCTTGGAAGTGTCACTTAACCTCTCTGCATCTCTATTATCCAGCTGTGAAATACTGACCTGCTGCTGTACAGAGGATGTTTTGAGCCTTAATGTTTGCAGAGCCTTGGATGACTTGCCCATGGATGTATGGGTACCCAGTGCCAGATTAGGGAGAAGAACCTAGAGTCCTGGCTCTCTCTCTCCTTCCCCCTCTCTCCCCAGCATCCCTTCTTTCTAACCACTAGATCTCATTGCCTATGCAATTCGTCTTCACTTATGTAGTGTAATGCAGGTCCTTATTGTCTATAACACGGCACGCAGTGTTTATAAAAACTGTTCCTTTAGGGATTCTGGGGTAGGAGGAAAAGCAGTCGTTCCCAACAGTCCTTCACCCCCCACCACCCAGTAGCTTTCTCTCCAAACTTCAACCTCTCCTCCTTCCTGTCTTGTGGTCCATGAGCCACCCAGCACTTGGGATAGGTCTGCTGAGCTTGCAGTAGCTAAGCATGGAGTTTGAGGCATAACTCTGAGTGTATGTACATGGATCCTGCCAGTTTGTCGCAGACACTACCTGGTAGGTCTGTCTACACCAGTGCTAAATTGGAGTAAGCCATTACTGTCCTGAGTTGATAGGCTTTTACCCAGACTTTGCAGTGGTGTAAATGGTTACACAGTTTGCAGGGCAATGGAGAATCTGGCCTCTGGTGTGTGAATCGTGTTTGTTTAGTGAGGGAAGTAATGTCGAAGGAATGCAGAGGGCCTGATCATGGGTGCGCTGCAGAGAGGAAGAGTGCAGGGCATGTCCTTCTGTAGCCGTTAAGATAATACAAATAGTAAATCCTCCTCATCCCATCCCTAGTGCATCAGTGCCGCCGAAGGCGTTTCCATGGCCTTCATTTACACTAGTATCCGAGTTCCTCACAAACGTCAACATAGTTATTCTCGCAACAGTCCTGTGGGGCGGGGTTGGTGTCCCCGTTGTACAGATGGGGAGCTGAGCGATGACGCGACTTACCCGTGGTGTCAAGGAAAGCCTGAGGTGGAGCAAGGACGTGAACCCAGACCATCAGCTAGTGCCCCAACCATTAGGCCATCCTTCCTCTCTGACTGCAAAGCTTTGAGGGGCACAAGACCCTGAGGCTGGCAGTAGCATAGCGGATGGGGTGCTAGCAGTCTGACCTGTAGTTGAATTCCATAATCCTTTTTGGATGAGATTTGCTCTGGTGAGCCAGTTACCCTCTCCTCCACCCTTGAAAGACACATTTACAAAATCTTTCCTCCTTCACGTCAGTGCAAATGTTTGTATTATTATATTGGGTGTTTCTTAAAGATTAAGGCCTCCTGGTATGTTACGCAATCGATACATAGATGACTTACTGTACCCCCATCCCTTGCGTGAGAGTGACTCCCACTGGAGTTAATGGAAGTTCTGTTTGTGGGATTGAATCAGCAAGGGCACTGTTCAGAGCTCTAGCAAAATGTTCCAAATCCATTTGGTATTCTGTCGAAGGAGACTGTCTCTGAGCCTGGAGGCTTGTGTTACCCATTAAGATTAGAACATTTCTCGCGGTTGCATTAATATGACAATCCAACCAGATAACGTTGTGAAATGAGCTTTGGGGTTCCTGCAATGCTTTCTCTCTCAACATTATAATAATTAGTCTCTTGCAACACTACAGTGAAGTAATCATTCATCCCATTCAGCAGAGCGGTTTAGAGCTTAGCCGTTAAGTTGCATGATCCCAAGTCCAAAAACAATTATTGTAAATGGCTGTGCTGACACATGTCAACTTCAGTGCTCCAATTCCCATGCACTTGCAATGATTGCATAGGACACTGCTGTATATACCGTGCATACCTTGCAATGCCTGCTCTGCCATCCTTTCTGACCCTGATTGGGAACACCCAAGAATAACGTATTTTTTTTTTAATCAAGGTGTCTGCTGGGCAGCTTTCTCCCTGTCTCTCCAGTATACAGAACGTGTGGCCTTTTCTGAGGATGCTATATGGGGAAGGAGCCAGATGGATCAACTTGTCCTCTTAAGGCCACCATACAACGTGAACTCCTGAGCTGCTGGAATTGGGCAGTGGGGCACATGGTGTCAAAATGAAGCAAACTGCTGGGAGCTGTGCCAATAAAGCTGTTGGACCTGTTCCTGCCTGGTCTGCTTGGATTTACCAAGACAGCACAGGGAGGGGGGTCAGTTTTACAGTCTAGTGCATAGAGAATTGCCTGAGCCAACTCTAACCATCACTTTGGACTGGGCACATGGATCCTTTTTTGTACTGTACTGAGACAATCTCCCTCCCCAAGAAGTCTTAGAACTTTCTCCGACTTCAGACGAGAGGGTTTTTTTTTTTGTTTTTTACCCTTTTCCTGCAATTGTCTTTCATACGTACAGTTTGTTCACTCCCCCGCCCCCAGCTTTGCAGCAGGGAATGGAGTTAGTGTAATTTCCTGTTTTTTCACAGGAGTCCTGCCATGGAATGAGAGAGGCCCATTGCATTTTAATTCTGCCAGCAGCTTCCGCTAACTCATGAACATGTAAGATTACCATGAGATGATGTTCACCAGCAAACAGTCCCCAGAATTCAGTTTTTTTTCTCCCAACTTGCCTGTCCATCCCCTGACTGTTGGTCGGAAACGCTCACAGCCAGCCAATGCAGGGGGCATTTCAGGCAGCCAGCCGGGGAGTTCCCAGACTTAATATAAATGCATGTTGCTTGTAGTCCTAATAAATTCATGACTCTTGCAGCCCTCACACCACATGTTAACCAAACTCCTGGTGCGTTCCTCTGGCACGCTGGGTTGTGGCCACCTTCTCAGTTCTTCAGCAAGCTGGCTTAGCTGTCTTGAAAATCCAGCAGCTCGTGTGGAAATGGAGGGTTAAACACTGAGTGAATGTAAAGTAGGGGATTGCTTCCGGTACATGGGAGGCGAGTGGGAAGCTGGGAGATAGAACGGCCAGAACAGATAGACCCAGGGGATTGTGGGATAGTATTGATGGACTATCCAAACATGAACTGGCAACATGAGCTTCAGCTGTGTCCTCAATGCAAAGGGAACCAGGCTTGGTCAAACACTATACCAGAACGCTGGCTTGTACCTATTCCCCTTAAGTGAGCCATCGAGCCCAGATTTGGACGGGGGAGAGGGGTAGGTGCATGTTAAAGAGCTTTGTGTTTGGGCATAAACATATGTCAGACCCTGGGTATACTGTGCAGCGTAGACACACCCAGACTGATTCCTTCCTGTTCATCTTAACTCACTTTGAAAGTGCATTAAACTGAACAGGAACAAGTCACTCTTCTTCCAGAACCGGAGTATCCACACGGAGTTAATCAGGAACAACTCCATGTGTAGACAAGCCCTAACTACAGCATTAAGGACTTGCCTTGTCCTCTGAACTCAGTCTGCTTGGGACTTGTACGTGAATTGCAGGGCACTATCTGTTTTGATTGCCACCTCCATAAAACCTGTTCGCTCTGCAGTCCAGCTTTCCGTAATGCACTCAATTAATCCTATCTGCCCCCTCCCAATAGTCTGTCAGGCGCTTGCAATGCTTTTGCAGGAGGCAAATGCATTCAGGGGGATATTTGTTATGGTATCGGGGTTAGGATGCGTGTTCGGTGGGATATCAGGATTATGAGGCACTTTTTACATTGATATCTCAGGGGACAAGGGTGTTAATCCTGCTCCTATTGAAACCAAAGACAAAACTCCCATTGATTTCAGTGGGTTGGTGCCATTTGCAAGCATCTAAGGGATGCAGCCAAGGTGGGTTAGCCCCGAATTTGGACATGGTTCTTTTTGCACGTGTTAGTTTGCAAAGACCCCAGAGTCCTATGGTTGGGCTGTTGGTTTTTCACTTTTTTGCAACAAAAATTCTTCAATTTTTTTGTTTTTGTTTTTGCTTTTTAAAATTGGCACCATCCTCTCACGCCAGCCCTATGTGCTGTTGCAAGGGCAGAAATTCCAGTCTCTAGCTTCACAAGTGATAGAGGGGAGGAAAGCCCCTGAAATCCTAGGCTGCAGCTCTGGGCCTGTTATTTCATTTTATTTTATTTCTATTCTGGTCACTCCCAAAAACCCAACCTGGACGGAGACCTCCATCATGCTAGGAGCTGTACGAACACATACGACAGCCCAGTCCCTGCCTCAAAGAGCCTACAGTTGGCTGCACCAATCCTGCAATGAACTCCATGTGGGCAGGCCTTACTGCAGGGTCTAGACCGAATTGAACATGACTCAACAGATGAGTGTGGCCAGCACGAGGAAGGATGGAGGTTGGGCACGAGGAAAGATGGAGATGGGCACTAGGAAGGATGGAGGCTCGGCATAATCAGATGAATGGCACATTCATGCAGCCCTTATTGGCTCAATGTGGGTGACGTTCACCCTGGGCATTGGGTTTGCACAAGGCCTGTGCACCACTTGGGTCCCACATACAGCTTGGTGTAGTGGGTTTTTGTTGGAGGAAAAGTCCCCATTGGGCCCCTCACCATGGTCCTGTTGTCTGAAGATGCAGGGAAGAGAATCCAGTAGCCACCGCCAGGCAGAGCGTAAGGGTTTGTGGTACCTGCTGTTCATCTTGCTTGTTTTGAGTTCATGAGTTTTTGCTCAGTCCAGTAGGAAAGGGCTCGTATTTCCATCCATTTCCTTTCCACGGTGGATTGTTCAGCTGTGGGGTGGGGATCACGGCACAGATCGAACGATGGATTTTTAACGGTAGTGGGAGGTGTGTGGGCATGGCTCATGAGCTGTGCCTCACATTGTGTTTAAACCCACAGTAATCCCAAATAAATTGAGCACACGTTAGCATGAGCCATGTCCCTCCAGGTATGGAATGGATGACAAAAAGGGACCAGCACGAAGCTGTCAGCGATGTGAGAAAGCTTTCTTGAGTCTAAACGGGGGAGGGGGGAGAGCGGAGAAAGGTAGCACAGTGGTTGTAACTAGGTTGCACACTTGGTTTTTCATGCTGTTTGCTACGTTCGGTGTCTCTGTAATTTACTATGTGAGGTCTGCGTGGGTCAGAGAAATTATAGCTCCAAAAACACAGGGTGGGAGCTTCCCGCTGTGGAAGGCTGCAATTTTAAAAATGAATCAGAAATACACACAGTGCCTCTTCAAACCACTGGGCTCAAAAGGGAGGCAGACTATCAGAGTCCTTTTTTGTTTGTTGCTTTATTTATTTTGATTGCGTTACCCTGCAGGATATTGTAATATAACTGCGAGGTACACATTTTTATGCAACAACCTTCACGCAGGGAATTGCTGAACTACATGAAGCAATTTTACAAAGAGATGCTTTGCAGTTTGGGAGTAGGAGAGACTGGGTATAGCTTTGTTTTGTGCAAAGAGAATTCCATGACTTTTATGTCTTAACTGCTGTAGTCTTGTTCCAGGTTAAGAATGGAGCAAAAGCCCTGATGTAAAAAAATTTTAAAAATGGAATGAAGAGATCCCACATAGATGCTTCCTGGTAGTGGTGGTTTGGTGTGTTGTTTTTTTTTAAGTGCCTCTCTTGAACATCTGATATTTGGGCTGCAAAAGCATGTGCCCTAGGCGAGGGGGCAGCCTTTCCTACTTATGAATCCGTGAACCCTGAGCAGTGCCGATGGGAAAGCTGCAAAGAGAATGCTGCTTGTATCATTCATTTTTTTTTTTCCCCCTGTAAAGTAGAAGAGGGAACCCTTGGCAGCTCTCCAGAGACCTGCCAAGCCTGCATGTTAAAAGGAGATTGTAACTGCTTTGTGGGTTTTTTTTTTTTTAAATAGGCTACGATAGACTTAATATTTAGAGGCTCTGATCTCCTTTCTCCTTCTGGATGTGGGGATCTTTTGATTATTTAGGATTAGGAAATGAACAGCCCCTAGCGTAGCAGCGCTTTGTTTTCAAGCCTCGGGCAACGTATTGCGCTGAGCCCACTTGGGTATTAATTAGCATGAACGCTTAGAGCAAGGAAGCTGCTCGGGGGAGAGCCCACCAGAGTTTGCAGCATCCCATGATCTTGGTTCAGTGGAATTGTTTCCAGAAACCGCTAGCTCTGTTACAGCATCTCCACCACTTCCACCTCCCTTCCACAGTATTCGTGGCCCCATGGGGTGGATTTGAATGTTGGCGTTTTTCATGACAACAGAACACAGTCGTCTTTATGGAACTGCATTGGCCTTCTAGGGGAGGAGGTGGTTAATTTGACATGGGACATCCCCTCTTCCCACGGACCAGTAGTCAGTTGTCCATGTCTCTTCCCATCCTGACTCCGTTAGCTCTGTATGCTTGGCCCAGAGACATGGCTGTGTCCTATGAGCTGTTTTGCCCCAGTATGTCGCCATCGTTACTTCTCCCCTGTGACTTGGCAGACAGAATGCTCCATAAATAGCCAGTGGGATGTGCTTGTGCAACGAATGGCCATCCGCTTTCCCTCCCTTGCTGGAGCCCACGTGGATGAACTCCGTGGCTAAGCCGAGACGAGACAGGCACGTGAGTGTGTGCGATGGCTCGGTAATCCCAGGATTTAAGAGGCCCTAAGCACTGGCGAGCACACCGGGGAGTCCCAAATCAGCTTTGGAAATAGCCCCAAAAATACATATTCACCTGAAGGTCCTTTAAAGCCCCCAGCGGATCTTAGTTCAACTCACTGGCTGCGGGCAATTCTGATTGTTACTCTTGTAATCTGGCTCTGGTATTGCCTGGATATTGTATGTGCTGGGACTGATCAGCAAGTTCCTAGCTGCTCCAGGGAGGCACAACAGGTCCATTTAAAAATGAAGCTAGAGTTTGCTGGCTCCTGTGCTTCCAGCCAGGCTTCGGCCGCCCCTGTCGTCGTCGTCATTTCGGGGGCGGGACCTTCCGCCGCCTCTGTCGGGGGGTGGCATTTCGGGGGCGGGATCTTCCGCCGCCTCTGTTGAGGGCGGCAATTCAGGGGCGGGACCTTCCGCCGCCTAGGGGGGCAAAAAAGCTGGCGGTGCTCCTGACCTTAGTGATCCTCACATTAGAGGCATGTGCACAGCGAGCTGCATATTTCTGCAGATATGCTTCTGTTCAAAAATCCACTGAAATCTCTTCCTCCTGGGTTTGACTGAGCGAACTCTGGAGATTTTGCTGAATTCAAAACTAACTGGGGGTAAAGTCTAGCCTACAGGCTGTCAATAATAGCAGTGTAACCATCAGCGCTTTCTGTTCACGGCTTATCTGGGAGTTGAATTGTAGCGCTAAAAACCTTCAGCTACCCTAATATGGTTTATCGATAAGAAAATTGGTGGTTTTGTGAGATGGTAACATCTTCCTTATCTTTCATAAGCAGTGCGGAATTGATAACAGTCAGCATTGTCCTGAGGAACCCTTGTCCGCTTGATGTTTCCTGTCTGAAGACAGACTGTTCCTCACACCTTCTTGTCAACTGTTGGAAATGGGCCATCCTGATTATCACTACAAATTTTTTTTCTCCTGCTGATAATAGCCCACCTTAATTGATAAGTCTTGTTATAGCTGGTATGGCAACACCCATTTTTTTTCATGTTCTCTGTGTGTGTGTGTGTGTGTGTGTGTGTGTGTGTGTATATCTATTTATCTATCTATCTATATATCTATATCTTCCTACTGTATTTTCCACTGCATGCATCCGATGAAGTGGGTTTTAGCCCACGAAAGCTTATGCCCAAATAAATTTGTTAGTCTCTAAGGTGCTACAAGTACTCCTCGTTCTTTTTGCTGATACAGACTAACATGGCTACCACTCTGAAACCTGTCTGAAGACAGTGGCTAAAACTTTTTTTTAAGGTTTGTAAATAGAATCATAGAATCGTAGAATTGGTAGGGACCTCGAGAGGTCATCTAGTCCAGTCCTCTGCACTCAAGGCAGGACTAAGTATTATCTAAGCCTGACAGGTGTTTGTCTAACCTGCTCTTAAAAATCCCCAATGACTCAGATTCCACAACCTCCCTAGGCAATTTATTCCAGTGTTTAACTATCCTGACAGGAAGTTTTTCCTAATGCCCAACCCTTATTCATAGATTCTAGGACTGGAAGGGACCTCGAGAGGTCATCAAGTCCAGTCCCCTGCCCGCATGGCAGGACTAAATACTGTCTAGACCATCCCTGATAGACATTTATCTAACCTACTCTTAAATATCTCCAGAGATGGAGATTCCACAACCTCCCTAGGCAATTTATTCCAGTGTTTAACCACCCTGACAGTTAGGAACTTTTTCCTAATATCCACCCTAAACCTCCCTTGCTGCAGTTTAAGCCCATTGCTTCTTGCTCTATCCTTAGAGGCTAAGGTGAACAAGTTTTCTCCCTCCTCCTTATGACACCCTTCTAGATACCTGAAAACTGCTATCATGTCCCCTCTCGGTCTTCTCTTTTCCAAACTAAACAAACCCAATTCTTTCAGCCTTCCTTCATAGGTCATGTTCTCAAGACCTTTAATCATTCTTGTTGCTCTTCTCTGGACCCTCTCTAATTTCTCCACATCTTTCTTGAAATGTGGTGCCCAGAACTGGACACAATACTCCAGTTGAGGCCTAACCAGCGCAGAGTAGAGCGGAAGAATGACTTCTCGTGTCTTGCTCACAACATACCTGTTAATACATCCCAGAATCACGTTTGCTTTTTTTGCAACAGCATCACACTGTTGACTCATTTAGCTTGTGGTCCACTATAATTCCTAGATCCCTTTCTGCCGTACTCCTTCCTAGACAGTCTCTTCCCATTCTGTATGTGTGAAACTGATTGTTCCTTCCTAAGTGGAGCACTTTGCATTTGTCTTTGTTAAACTTCATCCTGTTTACCTCAGACCATTTCTCCAATTTGTCCAGATCATTTTGAATTATGACCCTGTCCTCCAAAGCCGTTGCAATCCCTCCCAGTTTGGTATCATCTGCAAACTTAATAAGCGTACTTTCTATACCAATATCTAAGTCGTTAATGAAGATATTGAACAGAGCCGGTCCCAAAACAGACCCCTGCGGAACCCCACTAGTTATGCCTTTCCAGCAGGATTGGGAACCATTAATAACAACTCTCTGAGTACGGTTATCCAGCCAGTTATGCACCCACCTTATAGTAGCCCCATCTAAATTGTATTTGCCTAGTTTATCGATAAGAATATCATGCGAGACCGTATCAAATGCCTTACTAAAGTCTAGGTATACCACATCCACAGCCTCTCCCATATCCACAAGACTCGTTATCCTATCAAAGAAAGCTATCAGATTGGTTTGACACGATTTGTTCTTTACAAATCCATGCTGGCTATTCCCTATCACCTTACCACCTTCCAAGTGTTTGCAGATGATTTCCTTAATTACTTGCTCCATTATCTTCCCTGGCACAGAAGTTAAACTAACTGGTCTGTAGTTTCTTGGGTTGTTTTTATTTCCCTTTTTATAGATGGGCACTATATTTGCCCTTTTCCAGTCTTCTGGAATCTCCCATCTCCCATGATTTTCCAAAGATAATAGCTAGAGGCTCAGTTAACTCCTCTATTAGCTCCTTGAGTATTCTAGGATGCATTTCATCAGGCCCTGGTGACTTGCAGGCATCTAACTTTTCTAAGTGATTTTTAACTTGTTCTTTTTTTATTTTATCTGCTAAACCCACCCCCTTTCCATTAGCATTCACTATGTTAGGCATTCCTTCAGACTTCTTGGTGAAGACCGAAACAAAGAAGTCATTAAGCATCTCTGCCATTTCCAAGTTTCCTGTTTACTGTTTCTCCCTCTTCACTGAGCAGTGGGCCTACCCTGTCTTTGGTCTTCCTCTTGCTTCTAATCCCCTTGCTGCAATTTAAGCCCATTGCTTCTTGTCCTAGCCTCAGAGGCTAAAGAGAACAATTTTTTCCCCTCCTCCTTGGAACCATCTTTTATATACTTGAAAACTGTTATGTCCCCCTCAGTCTTCTCTTCTCCAGACTAAACAGACCCATTTTTTTCAATCTTCCCTCATGGGTTTTTTTTTCTAGACCTTTAATCATTTTTGTTGCTCTTCTCTGGACTTTCTCCAATTTGTCCACATCTTTCCTGAAATGTGCCCCCCAGAACTGAGGCCTAATCAGCACGGAGTAGAGCGGAAGAATTACTTCTCGTGTCTTGCTTGCAACGCTCCTGCTAATACATCCCAGAATGTTTGCTTTTTTTGCAACAGTGTTACACTGTTGACTCTCATTTAGCTTGTGATCCATTATGACCCCAAGATCCCTTTTCGTGATACTCCTTCCTAGGCAGTCATTTCCCATTTTGTATGAGTGCAACTGATTGTTCCTTCCTAAGTGGAGTACTTTGCATTTGTCCTTATTGAATTTCTTCCTATTTACTTCAGAACATTTCTCCAGTTTGTCCAGATCTTTTTGAATTTTAATCCTATTTTCCAAAGCACCTGTAACTGTGGTGACACTTGCATAACATTATCTGTTTGTATTACAGTAGATTAGAGACCCCCACTGAGGTAAGTGCCTCATAATGCTAAGCACCGTACCTAAATAGCAAACAGTCCATGCCCCAAAGAGCCTAAATAAGTGGGGGGAAAAGACAGTCCGTTACATATGGGAAAACGAGACGACGAGGTGAAACAACTTTCTCAGTCACACAGTGAATCTGTGGCTGAGCTGGGAACTGAACCTGAGTCAGTCTAGTGGGTTAACCACAAGCTCCTCCTTTCCTCCCAGTGGCAAAGTACTTCTCGACTTTGCAACAGGAACGAATTCCCCTGTGGGTTACAGCTGGAAAGGAAGTGGCACTTCCTGATGACTTTCTCAAATAGTCAGGTCTAGATTATAGGGTTGCCTGGTGTCTGGTTTTTGACCAGAATGCCCAGTTGAAAAGGGACCCTGGCGGCTCCCGTCAGCATGGTTGGCGGGCCTGGCAGGCTCCCTACCTGGCTCTGTGGCTCCCGGGAAGTGGTGACATGTCCCTCTGGCTCCGAGGCACAAGGGTGGCCGGGGGGTTCCCTGTGCTGCCCCCACCCTATGTGCCAGCTACGCAGCTCCAATTGGCTGGAACCGCAGCCAGTGAGAGCTGCAGGGGCGGCACTATGGGCGGAGGCAGCATGCACTGCGCAGAGGTGCCTAGCCCCTCCTATGCCTAGGAGCCGAGGGACGTGTCGCCACTTCCGGGGAGCCCCCTGAGGTAAGTGCTGCTGGGACCCCGCACCCTGAAGCCCCTCTCACACCTAAACTCCCTCCTGGAGCCTGCACCCCACACCTCCTCCCACACACCATCCCTAAGCCCGCTCCCGCACCCTGAACCCCTCATTTCTGGTCCCACCCCGGAACCCGCACCCCCAACCCAGAGCCCATAGCCCCTCCCATACCCCAACCCCATGCCTCAGTTCAGAGCCCTCTCCTGCACCCCAAACCGCTTAACCCCAGCCTGGAGTCCTCTCCTGCACCCCGGGGCCCTCATCCCCAAGCCTGCCCCAGAGCCTGCTCCCCGACCCAGAGCCACCTCCCAGACCCTGAATCCCTCATTTCTGGCCCCACCCCAGAGCCCACGCCCCCAGCTGGAGCCCTCACCCCCTCCTGTACCCCAGTCCCCTGCCCAGTAAAAATGAGTGAGTGAGGGTCGGGGGGAGGGGATGGAGTGAGTGGGGGCAGGGCCTCAAGAAAAGGGGCAGGGCAAGGATGTTTGGTTTTGTGAGATTAGGAGGTTGGCAACCCTAGTCTAGAATAATCCTGAAATTTTCATTGAAAGAAGGAAGACGTTATCACTGAATGGCAAAGCAATGCCAACGTTCTGTATCTGCCAGCCTTTCAGTAACCAATAGAAACTAGTACAGACAGCCCAAGTACATGAAGTGGGATTTGATCCAGGCTATTTCCTATTCTTCATTTGCCTACAATTTACGTACTTTTAGCAACAGATTTTATAGCCTCAACTGGCGAATGATAGAGGAAAGGTAACAGCAGAGTGCTTGAGAAATGTCTTATATTACATTATTTCTGATGCTAGATTTGCTTTATATATTTAGCTACTGCCCCTCTTTTAACTGGGAACAAATTTTGTGGCTGCAGTTTTAGCCTGTAGTTAACTGCAAGCACAACTCTCATCACGTAGTCATCTAGGTAGCTGATTGGGTCTCCAAACCAGGTACTTGGACATCTGAATAATGGAATTTGCTCATATAATTTCTTGCTGGCACGTAACAGGCCAACTCGAGGCCACTTTCATAATCAGGCCCAGAGTCTGAGTGGTTACAGTATAGGCCAACTTCAATACAGAAGCTGAGTGACTGCTTGCACATCTGATTACTTGCTATTCAATAAGAGGGAGGCATACTTATTTACCATAGCAACTTCTGTTCCACGTCTTACACTAGTCTAGTGTATGAGCCGGTGGCCTAAAAACAACAGCAAGTGGCATTTCAGGCTGACCTCAGACCCTGCGTAATGTGTTTAGATGAACTGCATGAATTTCCCCAGTTTCACATCCTGACTTTTTTTTCCCCTTCCTCATCTTTACATCTTTGTTTTCAACCTTTTCAATGTTGTCATTAGGAACACACAGCTTTCACTAGCTCTCTACTGACTTTCTGCAAGGGATTGTGCAAACTGATGGAGAACTCAGCCCTGAATTGCACAACGAATACATATTTTAAAAACACTGTCAAATTAAAAATAAATTTAAAAAAAGCAGGGCAGAGTCAACTCTGGGCCTGTCCCACTGGAGTTAATGGAATTGTACATGGTTACATTAGAGCTCAACTTGGATCCATATGTTTTAAAAATGCATTCCTTCCCTGTTTCACAAATAACATTTCTGATTTATAAAAGGGAAAGGCTTTTTTAATCTAATGTACTTTTCACCATGATTTTTTTGTTCACATGGGTCTGGCTCTGCTCCCATTGAACTCAATGGAAAAACTCCCATTGACTTAAGGTGGTGCAGGATTTGGGCCCTTTTTGCTTTCCTCTCAGCTTGGAAAGTGAAAATAGACCGGACAGTGACACTGTGGTCTTGGCTGCAATAAGATATCTGATCTGTAATTGCCGACAGGTGAAATTCTCTGTGATGGAAAGCTACAGTGTAAACAAGGTTTGAATATTATTTATCTCCATGTTGTCTAGTCTTGCATTAGACAGCATGGAGGTGAAATACCTGGGCCCTCTCAAGGCCCCTCTTTGCTACGGCTCCCAGCAGAGTTACCAGTAATACAGCAGGACCTGTTGAGAATTACTTGTCCAAAAAAATCCAAATGTAGCTAAGGCTTTTCTGATTCTCTTGCATTAGCACAACACAACTATATTTGTATTGCAAAAAATACCCTAAAATTACTGCCAGAATGTTTTTTGTCTTTGTAAAAAATAATAAAATGAAACCACCTTGGACTTGGGGCCTAAATTGTCAAACAGTGCTGCCCGTTTAAGAACTATGTAAATTGCGAAGCAATAGGGTATGTCTGAACAAAATACCTCTATTTTCAGTTATTGCCATCTCTTGGTTTTACATTGAGCTGACAAGTTTTTGTTGGCTAAGAAGAGAGGATGAAATGTGATGCAGGAGTGGAACGATGAGTGCCTGGGACCAGTAAGAAGGTGTATGGGCTATTGTTTGTGCTATGCTTTTTTTAACTTTCCAAATAATTCTGATCAGATCTTTCAGTTGTTAAGATACTTGATTCTTTGACGCCTACACCATCAGATTAATTGGGATTTGGGTTTTGTTGTGTTTCCTATTGTCTGTCCGAAAGTTTCTTAATTGTTAAGGAAAATAATAGAGTTTTTCTTTCATTTGTGTAATTGATCTTTCTTTGTCTTTCTGGTGCTGTGTGAGCAAACTGCCAGTAAGAACTCAAAGCACTTCTTAGCCCCTGTTTTGAGCTAATTATGTTGAAGGATGAGTAACAAAATATGTCACTTGGCATTCTCCCCAGGGCCTTTGCCTCATTCCCAGCACAGTAATCTGCCATTTAAAAAAAGGCTTCTTATGAACATCATTGGGGGAGCCTGTAGAACATTCAAGAACACTTCCAGTCTAGGATTTTTAATTTATTAAAAAAAAAAAAAAAAAATTTTTTTTTTTTTTGGAGACACAATGGGAGGTGTGTTTTCTAGCTCAGAAAACCAGTTCCGATAAAATAATCCTCCGACTAGTTGCCTGTTTTCAGAACTAAACTATATGAGTCCACCATTTTTACAGTTTTGAAATATTCCAATATGTCTCCTCTTTCCTTGCTTGCCTGTCTGACTTATTGCATCTAAAGCTGTAAATACCCTGGTAGAGACATCACACAGAGATCTGATATTGGCACTCGGTAATGTCCCTGGGCCTTCTAGAAATGGAACTTAATTTTCATTCAGTGGACAGCGTGGTTTTTGAGAGGCTTTTTCCATGTCACTGGTGAATGTAAAATGATTTTTCCACTAGCAATCAATAACTGTTTCCTGTCTGAGAGAGACATTTAATTTGATGGAAGCTAAAAGGCATAAATTACACTCTTAAAGGTGTTTGCCAACTGCTGCAACATTTTACAAGAGCTGATCTTTATTTAGCCAGGGCAGTCCACAGACACGTTTCCTTTAGTTTGCATATATAAACATATTTATTATGAGGTGATAAAATCCCTGAACTCTGGGTAAATTCAGATCCGTGCAGGGCTCTATGAATGAGTCAGGAATGGGGATCCCATCCCCAACCCTACATGCTACCGGAGATTCCCGGTAGCAAGGGAAAGGGAATCTCCTGAGATGTTAAGTGCCTGATGAAGAAGCTAAAGTCCAACAGATAAGCCACTTTTCACACACTGCAGCCATGTTGAAGGGAAGGAGCATTAGGGATTGTTAGCAAACCAGTGGTGTATGGCTATTGTATTGCTGTTTCATGCTATAAAATTGACCGTGTTGATAATCTTCCAAGTCTCCCTCTGGCTGAAACTTGGCAGCTCTGAATGAAATGTGTTTATCAAAGTCATAGCTTTTCCTATGGCTGATTCATCGCAATCGCCATCTAGTCTCTTGCTGCATGATTTCATGATTAAATTATTGAGGTTAATGGATGTTATGCAGCCCTCATTTAGAAAAAGATAAATGGAAGCCATCTAGGTCTCTGTAGCCTTAAACAAGGCTGCGTGTGGTTGAGAGTAATATTATGTACATAGAGATGTACTAAAAAATCCAGAAGTCTGATGCCATTCTTGCTTTTATTTCCATGTTGTTTCCTTACTGTATGGAGAGTGCTATCAACGTAT
Organism: Emys orbicularis; assembly: GCF_028017835.1. Classification (NCBI taxonomy): domain Eukaryota; kingdom Metazoa; phylum Chordata; order Testudines; family Emydidae; genus Emys; species Emys orbicularis. Next base: position 17,244,010 of record NC_088704.1, read on the forward strand.
GCCTGGGAGTTATCTTGAGAGTATCATTACTTTTTTCAAGGGAATGTTGTCTGGTTTATTTTTAGCATGAACTAGGTATTCCAGGAGACGAGTGGTCAAGAGCTGTACCTGGAGCCATATCCTTTGCAACCTTCTTTCATTTAGCCCTATCACATCTTCATTTTGACTACAGTACCCCTGCCTCCTTCCTGCTCCATTCCATTCATCTTGGTTTATACCACTGGAATTCGGTTGAACCTGTGAGTTTTTATATGGCTATATCTCAGTTGCTAACGTGGGGCAAAATCCTCATCCTCCTTTTCTCTTGTGACCTAATTTTACCTTTTGACATTGTGATCTGCCTTGAGAGAGAGAGGAAAAAATAAAATGTATTTTGGGTTTTAATACATGTGTGATTGCATTTGGTGTCTCCGTTTCTCATCTCCTGAATTGTTTCCTTTTTTTCTAAAATAAGCCAAGAGATTTCTTCCTGCTTCCTGATTTCATGTGACAGTCACTTTCAAAAATCCTCAATTCTAGAAAGGAGGAGCCTAAGCAAAGGGTAACGGAAATTAAAAACCAAAATTCCCCCTGCTGAAAGTCTGACTTCTTTGCTAAGGCTTGCATCAGAAAAACTCAGGAGTTCAGTGCTTTCAGCCCCAATAACGCCTGTCAGTGCAAATCCTCTGATAGAACTTAGTTTCGTTGTATGTTGTGACATTTTCTGAGACACCTGTTCCATAGATTCTGCACTAAGGCAGCATCCAAGGCACTGGAGAAGCCATTAGCAGGTGTGTGAATTTCTCTTTCCTAGGAATAACCGCATGAAAATAAGCTATGGAAAACTGAGGCTAAATGTCAGCAATAAGCTCTTGACAGTGAGAGCTGTTAGGCAGAGGAATTTCTTTGCCAAGGGAGATGATGGCCAAAGCACTAGGAAGCCATCACGTAGGGAGCAGTCTTTCACTGGCATGCACCAGGTAGGGTGACCAGACAACAAGTGTGAAAAATCAGGACGGGGTGGGGGGTAATAGGAGCCTATATAAGAAAAAGATCCCAAAATCGGGACTGTCCCTATAAAATCGGGACATCTGGTCACCCTAGCACCAGGCTAGACTAAATGACCTAAGGCACTATAATGTGATTGTTTCCTATGTGAGCAATTAAGTGTAAAAGCTGCATCTGCTCAGAGCTGTCGTGTGGCCCTCAGTGAAAGAGGGACTGTCAGGCTCCTTCTACAACCTAATTGTAGGGCTTTGCATACCATCCCATATATTTTCTTGTATCTTTTGTTTCACATTCTCTTTTGTCCCCTCCCTTGTGCTGCAGTGCCCAGGGCCATGGTACTGTGGCAGCCTCTTTCTCAGCATTCCCTTGTCTTTCATACTCTGTATCTAAAATCTTTGTGTTCCTTTAATGGGTTTGTGTGTCAGCCAGGCTGTTGTTTGAGAGTCTAATGCTCAGGCAGTTTCTGAGCTCAAGGTAATTCCATTTTGGCCCAAAACAATCCAACTCTTCAGGAACACTTTTTTATTTTCATTTATGATGCTGAAAATATTATAGAGCATCCTTGACAGACAGGGCAGCATCTTTGACACCTCAGGTTTGCATATGTACACTCAGGCCCCACCACTCAGCTTGCCTTTTCTTCCATCTGTGACTGCAGCTCCCAGAAACATTTGTATCATCTGACAACAATCTGTTGGAACAGATTTCAAATCATGTGACCCTTTTTGGGTGACATTGTCTCCGCAATCCTGCTCAGATTCTGATGCACAGCGATTTCCATCACTAATTATGTTTCCGAGCACAGATGATTCAGAACTATCGAGTACTAGCAAGAGTCATGCAAAAGGGCTACATTTAATAACTAAAGTGTGGGATTTGGATGGCTCAGGAGATCGGTAATTGGATATAGATCCTGTTGCTTCTAGGTCGCTGGTTTGCATCCCAGTCAGTTGGGTAGTGAAGGGTGTCTTGGTGGCTTGCGTGAAATGAGTTGCTCCCAGTTCAGTTCCCAATAAACTCACGTCCATATCACAGAGCCCACCACCTTGTATATAACCATATAATTACTCTCCTGTTGGTAGCCTGAACAGAAGAGAAAACTAGCATTGACTGCAATGGGATCAGGATTTCACCCTCTGTGTTTAGTGTTTGTATTGGGATATGGCTATTGAAAAGGCAACAAAACAACCCCCTGGACCCAACATTGGAAGAAATCTATCAAAGGCTTCTTGAGTAAACATGCCATGATTTTTACTTTCTCCAGCCCCCAAGGAGAGGCCACATGCTCCTAACCAAATATTTCTCACCTCATTCATTGGGCTTCCTCCATTGCTGTTAAAAAAATACAGTCCCTTGTAAATCTAAATACAGCCAAAGAAATGACATTTGTGTGGACAAGTTTTTACCCATTTGCTGTCTTTGGTGATGCCAGTTGCATTTATATGTGCATGTATTAAACTCACTCCTTCCAGCAAATTCCCCTTTGGTTCATTAAAATGCCTTTGTCATCTGCAGGTAGAGGAAGAGTGGTATTTATAAATTCCACGGTTCAGACCAATGCAGACATTGAAAGAAGAGACTAGGTGAGATTGGCAGGTCCGAAGTTTAATGCACATTTTTAGAAATTCTCTGTAGGTTTTTCCTTAGCGCACATTTGGTACAGCATTGGCACATCTGCACGTAGATTTTGTGATTGCAATTTAGGGGCCTGAGTTAGAAAACTTGCCCCAGGGTGGCTTCGTGAATTTTTTGTAACCTCTAAAACCAAAGCATCCGCCCTTGTCTGGGTATGGGGAGGAAGCATGCGTGCTGCATCTCAGTAAGGAAGTGGCGGATTAACTCACTGAAATTCTTGGTAGGATCGTCCCCAAAATAGGTTTACGTGAGTCCTGATCCCTTGGTCACCAGTGTCGTCCATCTAAGCCTTGTATTTGGCTGGAGAGCTGCTGTCTGAGCTGCTGACACCTGTTAGAATTTCCTTTATCCCCAGCTGGGAGTGGCCCCATTTAATGCTTTCCTGTGAGAGTAAAGTTTAATCCAGAACTTGTGTAGTTGTGTTCTGACGTCCAGATCACTCAGAGCTTTACCTACAGGATTCTTGTTCTTCGGGGTCTTTTTTTCCACACTGGCTTCGTATGTCAGAAGCAAATTTTATCACCTTTTAGATCAGTAAGTATCCTTCGAGGAAGGCCCTTAAGGCGTTGTTGTGACTTGAGATCTGGGTACAGTTCCCGACTCTGCAGCAGAGGCAGCATGGTCTAGTGGGTGGGATGCTACTGGGAGCCCGGGTGCTTGGTTCTGTCCCGATCTGCTGCGTGACCTCAGCTGTGGCACTTCCCCTTCTCTGGGCCTCTGGTGGTTGTTTTTTAGTTTAGAATTACAAGCTGTTTGTGGCAGGTCCATCTGTCACTAGGCGTATGTACAATGCTGGAGCAATGGACCCTCAGTTGAGGTCTCTGGTTGCTACTGTAATACAACAGCACCTGTCTGAGCCTGGGTGAATCATAATAGTCTTGTGCCTCAGTTCCCCATCTGTAAAGTGCACAGTGTTACTTCCCTCTCTTTCAGGGGCGTTCAGGGTAAATCCATTAATGTCAGTGTGGCGCACGGATGGGGAGAGCCATATAAATACCTAGATAGAAGAAGCTTAGTCTGAATACCCTCAGCACTTTGGTTCCCAGCGTATTAGTTGCAGAAGAAAAGCTTCGTTTATGTACAGTGATATGCTCCTAATGCTGTCCAAGGGGACCTTATAGAAATGTAATACTGCTGGAATTTCTAGGGCAGAAATGGGCCCAGCTGCAAATGGCTGTCTTAATTAAAATAGTTATTAAAGGCAATATTGAAATGATTAAATTTATCCCCAGGGTATTTTTGCAACACACTCCTAACCTTGGTTGCTATCCAGTATTTGGAGCAGAACACCTCAAATTAGATTACAAACCAAGCTGTATTGGTTCAGGACAGCTGGGCCTTGCATTGTTGTTCTGTATGGCTGGTCAGCAGCCTGCTCTGAAGGCAGCAGGGTTCCAGGCAAGGTCACCACTTGTGTGAGGCCAGGAGAAGGGAGCGTTCAAACTTTTGGAGGTCACCCATTCTGAACAGAACTAAATCTTCATCCTCTTCCCCAAAAGGGAAACGTCCGTATTATTTGTATTATGGTAGCACTTAAAGATCCTACCTGAGATTGGGGCCCTGCTGTGTTAGGCCCTGTGCAATTATACAGTAAAAAACAGGCCCTGCCCCAAAGACCTCACAGCCTACTTAGAGGGTGGAGAAAAAGGAAGGCGTATTACTCCTGAGATGAGGCACTGAGGCACACAGGGATGAAGTGAGTTGCCCAAGGTCACCAAGGAAGTCTGTGGCAGAGCTGGGAATTGAGTCCCAGTCCAGTGCCTTCTCACTAAAATCATCCATCCCCTCTCAGTCTCTGCCCTACGTGGGCGTGGGTAAGGAGATAAGCGACCGTGCAAAATATTGATTCCAGAATCTAAGGGGGAACCAAACCTCTAGATCTTTGGGGCCAAGATTCAGGGTCTGAGTGACTTTTCAGTGTGCTGAGTACTTGGACTTCAGTGGGAGTTGAGGGCACTCAGCACCTTACCAGACTAACCCCTCTCGGGGGGATGGGCACTGGAGGAAACCGTGACACATCGAACTTTTAATGTCCATATCTCAAATATTGATTTGTAAGAGTGACCCATTCCTCCAAAGGGATGCAATGAATGGAGTGTCTGTCGCTTTGTACGTCGCTTCTTGATGCCTGTGCCTCCCTCCCAATGGCCTTCTCTTCACTGCTAAAAATGTGCATTTTTACCTCAGGGTAGCTAACTTGCATAAGCTTATCCTGAGGTTCAAAAGCCGCTGAAGGCAAGACATGTTAGTTTTTAGCATGAGGTAAGCAGCACTATACCCCCTCCATGGAGTGACCTTGGCAAGTTCACATCACAGGAAAACTAAAATGCCTGGTTTTCACAGTTATTTTTACCTCAGGATAGGTCAGGGATATTAGTTACCCTGAGGTAAAAAATGCACCTTTTTTGGCAGTAAAGACAAGGTCAGTGTCTCCTGTATGGGAATTAGCTGTGCAGCCGTTTTCCTCATGCTGCCTATCGGCCCCACTCTCATCTCACCTCCTTTGGGCTTCAAACAAGCCCATTTGAGTCCTAAACGTAAGTGAAAAAGCAAAAAGCTGTTCTCCTCCATCCCTCCTGAGAGACAGGGTCACTTTCCTTTCAATGTTCTCTGCTGTTTGCTGGGAGGGTGAGGTCTTTTGGGCTGCCCATAAATCATCACTTAGACTCATGGGCAACATGCTGAGCATAGTGTTGTCAATCGCAGGGAGAGGAACTGACTCTGGCCTACAGAAAGGGCGGCAGAGGGTGAAACTGAACCATACGTTGGATCTTTGGTTGGGGCATAATGTCTCCAGCAGCTGTGTTGGCAAGCTCTGGGCTGCCCTGACCTGTTAATGTTCTGATGGAATTCGCAGTCCGCTTTTCCTTAGCGCATCTTGGTGACCGACCTGAAGATAAAAGTTGAAGCAGGAAATTCACACACTGTCTAAACTAGTTCATTTCAACAGAGAAGCAGTAGTTGTGTAATTTGTTATGTGCAATGCCACTTCAGTCAATCTTCTTATCTTTTCTCAAATAGGTCACTTAAAATCTAACATTTGGTGCTTTTCCGTTTGCTCATGTCGGGAGTGTTTGTTATAAAATGAACATTCTGCTGTCTGTTCTTCATGAATAAATATTAATGTCCTTTCCTTTCACATTGTTTTCAATCACTTTGGGAACTTATGAACATGCACATTGCCAGATGGCTTCAGATCCAGGCCAGCTAGTCCAGTGTCCTATCTCTGACAGTGGCCAACTGCAGAGGCTTCAGAGGAAGGTGCAAGAAACCCTGCAGTGGACAGATATAAAATAATCTGCCCCCCAGGTAGTCCTTTTAATCTTTAGTAGTTAGATTGTGTTAAACCCTGAAGCATGGGATTTTGTATCCTTTCCAAAATTCTGAGTATCTTGTTATCCATATAAATGTCAAAACCTTTTCTGAATGTTGCTAAGTTCTTGGTCTTAATGATATCCTGTGGCAAGGAGTTCCACAGTCTCATGTTTTGTGTGAAAAAGTATTCCCGTTTACATCAGTTTTCAATTTACCACCTTTTTAATTTTGTTGAATGTCCTATTGTTTTTGTTTTAGAGAAAGAAGTTCCTGGTCTACCCTGTCTAAACCATGCATTACTTTATATCCCTTTTATCATGTCCTCTCCTATTTATTTCCTTTCTAAGATAAACAGTCTCAATCTCTATTCGTGAGAGGTTTTCCAGGTCCTTAATAATTCTCGTTTTCCGTCTCAGAACCCATTCTAATTCTGCAATACCCTTTTTGAGATGGGGTGACCAGAACTGTGTACAGTATTCTAGATGAGGCTTCCTTATCATAGCATTATGATATATGTATAGATTATGGACACACATTTTCAAAGCTTAGGTTACCCAACGTTTAACTCCTAAATCCGGATTTAGGCACCTAAATAAAAGTGGCCTGATTTTCAAAGGTGCTGAACACTGTAGCTCCTTGAAGTCAGTGAAAGATCAAAGGTGCTGAGCAAATGTCTCTCTCACTGACTTCAAGGAGCTACAGGTGTTCAGCACCTTTGGAAAATCAGGCCACTTTTATTTAGGTGTCTAAATCTGGATTTAGGAGCTTAACGTTGGGAAACCCAGCTTTGAAAATATTGCCCCATAATCTTTTGTAACCTGAACTTTGACCTTCAGTTTAAAAAAAAAAAAAAAAAAAAAAAAGTAGTGAATGGAAGGAAAGGATCTGAATAATAGTTCCCTACATGCAGTTTGCCATGCTAGAATTGCAGAAAAGTTATGAGTGCCATGAAAGCTTAATTTAGGATCTTTGATTTCCCTGCTAGTGTTGATCGTCAAGCCTCAAAAGTTATAAATCCAGATCCTCAGCTGGCCTAAATGGTCATAGCTCTATCAGGGGAGCTTTGACAACTTAAATCGCCTGAGGATCCAGCCCCATCTACTGAAGAACCACTTTATATGTCTCCTTATTTCCTCTGTCCTATTTTAGTTCTTGCTCAAATGACAAAAAATTAAAATGGTTTTCAAGTTACTTCATTAAATAGCTGGATTTAGGAGTTGAGCTGAGTTTTGTGTGTGCCTGTGATACAGCAAGCTTGTAATCCTGCTCTGAAAGATGCTTCCTTCAAAACCCATTCCGTTTACAAGCTCCAGGGCTATTGTTCTTGTCTAGATCTGAGCCATAGGGTTTGTAGGATGCAAGGGTTAAGAGACCACTTTTTTCTAAACAAAAAGACAATCTATTCTCTCTCCTCCTCTTTGCCCCCCCCCCCCTCCCGGCCCAGCTTTAGCTCCTACATCATAAAGTTGAAGAAAAAAATCTGCTCTGTTGAGGTCCGAATTTGGTCAAGTAAACAGTGGCCTTGTGACTGATTAGTTAACTGGAGACAGTGAGAGCAATTCATCAAGGGAAGAGGAGGGTTAAACGTTTGTTTCAAGACTGAAGCAGCTGAGGATCCTACCTCCCATAGTCCAACTGTTTGTCTTAAATGATCATTTTAAAGTTTCTCCATGGCTCCCCATACAATTCTGTTACCTTCTTTTGAAGAGCCACCTCCTATCAGGAAAGGAGGTTTTGGTTTTGTTTTTGCTGGACCCTTGAATGGTTGCTTAAGAGAAGTAACTCTAGGTTGCATAAATAGAGCAGAGGGAGAAATTAAAAAAACCCATAAAGAGAGACAGCATGATACATCTTTCGTTCCTTATGGTTGTTCTCCACTTGCTCATTGTGTCTCCAAATGGTTTGAGCAGAGTGTCTCTGTCTCCTTGAAAATTGCACTTTGGAGTCAAATGAATCTTTAATTGCTAGCACTGAGATCAGCACAGTGATAGTTTAGGATGTGTCTGAGACCGTATTTGCGGTGAATTTAAAAATAAACTTGAGCAGGCAAAATGTGACGGGATTTGTATTTATAAATAAGACTAACTGAAGACAGTCTGGGGGTCTTAAAAACCAAACCTGCTGAGTTTGTCAGCTCGTCTTTTCCTCTTTGTTGGTGAACAGCCTACAAATCCCATTGGAAATGACAGTAGCACCTCCAGTACTTACAGATGCAAAATGCCTGTTGTTATGTGATCAAACTTAAAGGGAAAAATCATAATGAGAAACTCCATGCATGGGCTGAGCTATCTTGCTGTTTGAACAAAAGCATCATCTTGCCTGCATCTAGCTTTCAACAAGAAAGGACAATTTACTGTTCATTTCTGTATTTCAGTAACCGCTAGAATCGGAATTCAGAACCCTATTGTGCAAAGTGCTGTACAGACAGACCCATCCCTCCAGTGAAACGTTTACAGTCTAAATAAACAAGACAGACAAAGGGTGGGAGAAGGAAATCTCAATATCATCATCATCATCCCAATTTCACAAATGGGGAGAGTGACACGGGGGTGAAGTGACTTATGGAGTCTGTAGCAGAGCTCAGGTCTCCCACGTTGCAGCTGAGTGTCTGAACCGTAACCCACTCTGTCCTCCCTCATTCTTGTTTTAAAGCTAGAGATGTTGTGTAATAAACACAACTTTTATCAAATGCTCTGTGTGCATGATTGACTATAAGGTGCTTCAATGACAGTAGAAAAGCATTCAACATAATACAGTAGAACAGCAGCACAATGCTACCTTGCGTTTTAGCCACGTAGTGCACAGATAAACACTAGCTTTGAGGGCAAATATTAGGTGTATCTTTTAAGGCACGGGTATAATATGATGCAATAAAATGATCATTGCTTGGTGTTTCTAATTACCTGAGCTGTGCAACACTGCTTCCTGATTATGAAGCTGATAGCTGTCCGGTATGCCATGTCCTTGATGGTATAAAAAAATGTTTGTATCTTCCCTCCATCAGGTTACACTCTAGATAATGAAAAGCCCACAATTAGCAGGATGTGTGCGCAAATATCTCCTTTTTATAAACACATTAGGGTGTTCAGCACATGATGGAAGATCCATTAGCAAGCTAAAGAAGGCACAAGATTTAGGATTTTGGTGAGTTGATAAACACCATTTCCAAGTACCAGCGTAAGGAGTTTATCTTCCTGCGTCCCAGCCTTCTGTCTCTAGGTATTAGAGGGGGATTAAATAAAGCATTCAGAGTTCAGTGCAGTTTCACTATTGTTTTCCTAACCTTAGAGCTACACTCAGTCACTGTGCAGATATGGATTGCACTACTTTTGTACTAACCAAGGAAAAAAGTCAGCTGTCCCTAGACTGAGTAGAACAAACAGATTCTTAAAAACTTGGGCTGCTGAGGATTTTTGTGGAATAGAAGCCTTCTGTAGGGGAAGCAGAGACAGAAGCAGCAAACTCTGGAAGGGCGGAGAAACTGCCTAAACGTTATGGGAATTGGAAGCTGTTTTAACAGGACATCAGAACCCATATTTACCATCATGTAGGTATCGCTTTTAAACGTGGGCTTTCTGTGTTGGAGTTGCTGGATTTCTTGGAAAGCTGTGTTTTTAGCCATTTAATTTCTCAGTGTAGTGAGCAACTGAGTTGCATTTTTGTTACTAGGTACTTTCTAGAGTTGTGCCATGTATAGAAGGCTTTGGGAGCAGGGGGTGCCTGTGGGGCTACGCAGAAGTTCTGTGCCCTTGTGTGATTGAGTGGTGGTGTCAGGTTTGTGGGAGGAGCAATTACATCATTTCCCCCCCCCCCCCCCTTTCTCCTTCATTGATCTGTTTTGAAGGATTCTGCTCAGTGTCTGAGCACGGTAGTTTGGATTGCTGAGTTCTGGTGTTCCACTTCTGAAACATGAATAACCTCACATATGTTGTACTGAGACTAATATATCCTCATAATATGGTGTAAGACCATTTAATAATGCTCTGAGCATTAGATCTTCCATAGCACTGTGTGAACAGTTAGATCAATGAGGTTACTTAGGGCCTGATTGTTCCAGTCTGTCTTACCATGAATAGAACCGTATTTTATAGGTAGTTTGTAGAGTCCTCCTAGAGTAAGGTATTACTAGACATGAGTTAAAAGTATCCAAGTCTGACCCCTTAATAAGCTTGTTTTCCTGCTGTGATCTCTGGTTTGCAAATCTCATGAAATCATTTTTACCCAAACTTTCTAAAAACTCTGGTTTCCCCACACAGCAACCTCAAGAATACTGAGTGTATTGCAAAAAGGGGGACGCTCCGTTTTTAGTCCTTGGTCCTGGATGTGCTGAGTGGTGTGTGTGAAACTGCATTAAAACTTTAGATCAACATGAATTCCTCTTTCTCAGTCATCAAAGGGTGCTCTAAAGTCCAGAGCTATGTGAAATAGACCATCTTGAGTGCCTGCTGCTGCCAGCCTCCCTGTCCTTTCCCTCAATGTCCATCTCCACAACCCCTTCCTTCCTTGTCTTACTCCTCTTCTGTTAACTCATCCCCACCTTGTTCTGTGTGCTCTTGGCCCTGATCCTGCAGTCTGATCAGTGTGGGTAGACCTGTGCACTAGTATAGAACCTCACTAAGACTATGTCTGCCTATCAGTCGTACTTCTATTGTCCACATTACCACAGTATGCACCTCGGAATCTTCATGTGTTTATCTTCACAACACTCCTGTTATCCCCATTTAACAGATGGGAAACTGAGGCACAGAGAGGCTAAGTGACATACCCAAGATCACAGTCTATGGCAGTGTGTGGCATCAAACCCATCCTTCTGCAGTAATTTGAGCATTGCACAAGTGTAAGGGTCTTCCCATGGAGATCAACCTGCAGGACCGGGGCCTTTGCTTGTATGTTGTATCCTTTCCCGTAGCCCTTTGTCCATTTTGCCTATTTAGATTGTAAGCTCTCCAGAGCAGGGGTTGTGTAGTTGTACAAAACCCAGAGCATTGGGGCCCTAATCTTAACTGAGTCCTACCCCAATGCCAATAATATTAAATGGGTCTATCTTCTCTGGCTTTTGTCTTTCAGAGTCGCAGTGGGTCCACGACAGAACTTGCCTCGTATCACGTTAAAAGGCACTTTCCAGGGGGCCAAAGTTGTCCGTGGCCCAGACTGGGAGTGGGGTAATCAGGATGGTAAGGATCGTAGTTCCACTCCCCTTCCCCTCCCCTACACACACAACCCCCCTCCTTACAAAATCTACTATAAAAACAGTTTGATACCAAGCTGCTAACTGCAAATGCACACTACAGCAGGGAATGTGTTGAAGCTATTCAGATGCTACTGATTTTTTTTTTTATTAATAGCTCTAATTTAGTATGTGTTTGCTTGTATTTATTCATTTCTGTGGCATCTCTCTCCTATCTGAGGCCTGGTCTACACTACAAACTTAGGTCGACATAAGCCATGTTAAGTCGATCTAATAATGTATGTGTCTACACTACCAAGTCCCTTTCACTAACCTAAGTGGCCTGTAAAGTTGACTTCTGTACTCCACCTCTGCAAGAGGCGTAGCGCTTGATGCGACACCCACGGGTCGACCTGGGGATAGTGTAGACGCTGCGTTGTATAATTCGAATGAATTGGCCTCCAGGAAGTGTCCCACAGTGCTCCGCTGTGACCGCTCTGGAGAGCACTTTCAACTCTACTGAATGTCAGCCAGGTGTACAGGAAACAGCTGCTCCCCTGTTAAAGGTCCGGGAACTTTTGAATGTTCATTTCCTGTTTGATCAGTGTGGAGACTGGAGAGCTCGCCAGCACAGCTGATCATGGAGACTCAAGGCCGCAAACGCTCTCCAGCATGGAGTACACAGGAGGTGTTGGATCTTACTGCTGTGAGGGGAGAAGAGTCTGTGCAGGCAGAGCTCCGATCCAGCAGAAGAAACGCTGACATCTATGCCAAGATTGCACAGGGCATGGGGGACAAGGGCTACACCAGGCACGTGCAGGAGTGCCACATGACAATAAATGAGCTTCAGCAAGCGTACCAGAAGACAAGGGAGGCGAACAGTCTTTCTGGTTCTGGCCCATAGACATGCCGCTTTTATGAGGAACTGCATGCGATTCTCTGCTGCGACCTCACCGCGCTCTGTGGATACCTCCCAGGAGCCTCGGGTGACCTCTGGCAACAACAAGGAGGACATTGTTGAGGAGGAGGAGGAGGCGAGTGTGAGGCAGGCAAGTGGAGGATCCATTTCCCCCGACAGCCAAGAACTGTTTTTAACCCTGGAGCCCATCCCTTCACAGGACCAGTTGGTGGCAGAGCATGATGCTGGGGAAGGCACCTCTGGTGAGTGCACATTTCCAGTCAAACTGTAGGGGTTACATGCTATTATTTATGTTTAATCTGAACAAAAAAGCAGATGTACTGGGTATCGGTGGCCACTCCAGCTACGCAGAGGGTGCTCTCCGAAAAAGACTGTTTTATGTGCACAGGGATGGCCTGGGAATCCTCCATGGAGATCTCTAAGAAGCTTTCATGGAGGTATTCTGCAATCCCTCGCAGAAAGTTTCTGGGAAGGGCTGCCTTATTTCATCCACCATGGTAGGACACTTTCCCATGCCACTCCAGTATTAACTCTTCTGGCATCGTTGTAGCACGCAGCATTGCAGCATAAGGACCAGGTCTGTACCCAGACGCTTGCAGCATCAGCTCCCTTGCCACCTCTGTTACGCTCAGGCGAGTGATATCGCATAGGGTCACCTAGGGGAAACGGGAAGTTTTCAATGCTAGCCCTTAAGCTGCAAACAATTCAACAAGTAATCTGCCTCCCGTTTGGTGAAATCTGGCTGTCACAACCACATTTTCCCCAAATGTGCCATAGTTGTGATTGGACGGGATCACCGGGTATTGCAAGCAGCATTTGAAAAAAAAAAGGGGGGCGGCTTCCTGTTTGTCTCCCTTCCCCCCCAACCCAGTGCCGCTTTTGTAAAAAATACTAACTATTTGGGGGGCTTTACACTGGTGACTGTCCTCAAGTACCATCCAGGTTGCTAGGGGAAAGGGTTTTTTTCCTCACGTTCCAACCTGGGATCCCAAGGATGTCTTCACAAAAGCAGCAGCACAAGGCCTCTCGCCCATGCCTCGTGGCTGGAGCAGCAAACAGACTCTTGCAATAGCCAGCGGTTGTGATTATGTTGTGGCTTGCAGGGAAGTATATTAAGGGGTGGGTTTTTTTTAATTTTTAAAATTAACCTTGCACCACAAACCATGTGTGCACGGTCCATGCTACCCTTGTGCTTTGCATTCCTTGCAGCTGAAATCTTGTCCATCGGCGCATCCTCCACACCGGGACAGAGACTTTCCCAGAGTAGAAGGCGGAAAAAGACGACTCGGGAGGACATGTTCAATGAGTTAATGCGCGTCTCCGAGAGTGACAAGACGGAACTTAGAGCATGGAGGGAACAAGAGCGTGCCATGCAGGAAGAGATGCTGCAGATTATGAAGGAGCAGTCAGACATGTTGAGGCGTCTGAGGTTCAAGAAAGGCAGCTGGATACTACAGTCCCTCTGCAGCCAATGCTGAACCTGCTGCCATCATTGCTGAGTTCTACATCCTCCTTCCCCAAATGGCCTATGAGGCGGGGAGGGGAGAAGTTCAGTATCTCTTGCACTCAACACCAGGGGAGGGTACAAGGACCAGAAGGCGCCCGTTCCCACACCTTTGATTGTTGTTGCAGTTCATCTGTAAGCAAGCTTTCCTTGTTTCTCCCCCGCACAGGGTCATCAGCCCTTTTGCCCCATTGCTTATTTTATCTTACTTTTCTTTGCTGTCTCTGTGTGTTTGTGTGCATAATAAAACTTAACGTATTGAGAAGAAAAGGCTCTTTATTCATTCAACACATGGTGGTTGATGGGGCTGGAATTTACAGGGGAGAAAATGCAATGGAGGGGACAGCTTGCTAAGGAACAATACAGATAAGTCGCATTATTCTGGCTCATTGCTGAAACTGGCTTTCAAAGCCTCACGGAGACATAGAGCCCTTCGATTTGCTCTTCTTATTGCCCTGGTGTCTGGCTGATCAAAATTGGCTGCCAGGCAATCTGCCTCAACCCTCTACTCCGGCAGAAACTTTTCTCCCTTTTGTTTCACAGATATTATGGAGCACACAGAAGGCAGCAATAACAATGGGGATATTGCTTTCACTGAAGTCTAATCTAGTAAACCAACAACGCCAGCAACCTTTTAAACGACCAAAGGCACATTCCACCACCATTCTGCACTTGCTCAGCCTATGGTTGAACCGGTCCTTAGTGCTGTCCAGGCTGCTGGTGTACAGCTTCATGAGCCATGGGAGCAAGGAGTAGGCTGGGTCTCCCAGGATCACGATTGACCTTTCAACATCACCAACAGTTATTTTGCAATCTGGAAAGAAAGTCCCTGCTTGCAACTTTCTGAACAGACCTAAAGATGCACGCATCATGCACCTTTCCTGACCATCCCATGTTGTGTCGGTGAAACAGCCCTTGTGATCCACCAGCACTTGCAACACCATTGAGAAGTACCCTTTTCGGTTTATGTACTCTTTGGCTAGGTGGTCTGGTGCCAAGATAGGGCTATGCATTCCATCTATTGCCCCACTGCAGTTATGGAATCCCATCGCGGCAAAACCATCCACTATGTCCTGCCCAGAGTCACTACCCTTCTGAGCAGAAGTCTGTTAATGGCCCTGCAAACTTGAATCACAACAGATCCCATGGTAGGCTTACCCACTCCAAATTGATGCCCCACTGACTGGTAGCAGTCTGGCGTTGCAAGCTTCCACAGAGCTATCACCACTCGCTTCTTCACTGTCAGAGCTGCTCTCATTTAGTATTGCTGCGCTTCAGAGCTGGGGAAAAACTCTTGGCACATTTCCTGGAAAGTGGCCTTATGTGTTAGCAAGTTGTGCAGCCACTGCTCATCATCCCATAGCTGCATATCAGTGTGGTCTCACCGGTCAGTGCTTGTTTCCCGGGCCCAGAAACGGCGCTCAACCATGTCAAGATGATGCATGACTGTCACCAGCGACTGCGAATTGCTCCGCTCTGTCTTCCAGCAAGGCTGTTTGCGTGGCATCACTTTGTTCCACACGGCGGCTCCTGTACCGGCTGTGTAAATACTGCAGGATAAGGTGCGAGGTGTTTGTAATGCTCACAACAACAGTGTACAACTGAGCAGGTTCCATGCTTGTCATGCTATGGCATCCGCGCGGGTAACCCAGGCTTGCGAAAAATGCTTGGTTTGTTTGCCGTTGATTTCAGGGAGGGAGGTAAGTGCACCATGGGAGGCTAACGCCATGTTCCCATAACCACCCGCGCCAATGTTTTGGTCCCATAAGGCATTGTAAGCCCAACCCGAAATTCCACTCGGCTACGTGCATTGTGGGATAGCTACGTGCAGTGCAGTGCTCCATGGGTTGATGCAAGCCCTGCTAGTTTGGACGCACTCTGCCGACAGATGAGCATAGTGTGGACACGCAAGATTGACTTGCTTAAGTCGAAGGCTCTATGTTGACTTACATAAACTCAGCGTAACTTTGTAGTGTAGACATGTCCTAAGTGACACTCAGGTACTCATTCTCTTTTGCCACTGAGGGCAGGACAAGAGGCAATGGGTTGAAACTACAGCATAGCAGATTTAGATTAAATCTCAGGAAAAACTTTCTAACCATAAGAACAGTATGACAATGGAACAGACTGCCTAGCGAGGTTGTGGAAGCTCCTTCGCTGGAGCTTTTCTAAAGGAGGCTGGAGCCATCTGTCTTGGATGGTTTAGACACAAATCCTGCATCTTGGCAAGGGGTTAGACTTGACCTTTATGGTCCCTTCTATCCCTATGGTTCTATGAATATATACTGTTAACCCGCTGGGAGGTAGGGCAATAATACTGTGCCTATTTTACAGAAGAGGAATGCTGTGGTACCCTTGCACATTTATATCAGGCTGCAAATTTACGCAACACTTCACAGAATGTAGAGCGACACTCTGCCCCAAGGAGCTTACCGTCTCAGTGGAAGTGACCGTTTCTCCCTGATGATCGTCAGGTTCTCTGTTAATCCTTTTCTCTTCTTTATGGTGCTACGGTCCTTCATCTAGATCAGTGGAGACCGCTGTTAACAATGGTCAGTGGTGAATGGCCTCTGCCTTCTATATGAATTGTAACTGCAGAATTGAAAATGCAGGAGTGAGGTGAGAGAACATATTTGTGACTGTCTCTGGTCCTGCCCTAAATATAATCATCATCTATTATGGGCCTGAAATGAAGTCCGATGTCAGTCCTTCCACTGATGTCATATGTGCAGTAGTTAAAGAATCTTTCCTGTACATGCATGTTCCAAAGCCCTGTCTGTGGCAGTATTTACAGCTTGTTTCCCCTGCATGAATTAGCTGTAAAACTTTCCGGTTGAGAATAACTTTTTTTGGTGGGGGCCAGATTCTCAGCTGGTGTAACTCCGCATCACCCCATATGACTTGAATGGAGTTGCATACATTTATATCAGATGAGCTTCTGGCCCTCGGGTTTTAGTTTCCTAGAACCACCACAATTACATATTTTGCTGTTTGGGGCAGGTTAAAAGTGTAAATAAAGGTAATAAATCCTGTAAACCCTGTCAGAGGACACTAGTGAGCTGAGTTAATTAATCTCACAGCCCCATGTGTCTTATTAGGGCATTAGCAGCCAAGTGTGAAGTTTTCTACTGTAATGATCTCACTTTTAATTTTGCTTCGTGGCTTCCATCCCATCCCCTGCTGCCTGAAACCCTCTAAAGGACATTAGCATTGACTGCCGCAGAATTTGCTGGTTAACCAAATGCTCCCCTCATGCTGGACTGAGCTCCTCCAACCTGATATGGGCTTTGGCAGCTGTGTTGGCTGTTTGACCCTCTGACCCTTTTATTGATTGTTTTTCTTTCTACCTCAATCTGAGCCTAAATGCCCCTGAAATGAAATCTGGATAACGGCAATCTCCCTGCTTTATAGTGAAGGATCTGAAAACCGATGGACTAGGGGGAAGGAAGGATGGGTGACGTTTATCTAGATCCCGGCTGACCTTAAGAAATGCTGAATGCTATTTGTCACTTGTCGCTGCGTTCACATTGGTCAGGGTCCAGAGCACCTGCTGGGTTTTGTGTGTCTGTAAGTGCCAAGCGCACCTGTGGCGCTGTATTCATGAACAAAAAACAGTACCACTGGGGAGCCCTCACCCCACCAGAGGGGTGTTGGAGGGGGAGGTTATTTACCTTTACCAGCCTTTCGGTCGCCTGTTGATAGTTGTCTTGGTCCAGCTGCGGAACTTGCATATTTTTCCTCCCGGTGTCCCTGCCTTCACCTCTCCCCCAACTATTTTAACCAGGCTTCATGCCCCACCATCCTCTTCGGCCCATATCTTTTCCCCTCTGGGCACAATAGAAGTTGTGTGGGGAGGGTAAGTCTCTCTCTCTCTTGTTTGCTCAGTAACAAGCTCTAAGCCACTCCAATGGCGAAGCAAATGCTCCTGTTTCACTTGCCCAGCCAACAGCTGGCTTTTTATTTAAACCTTTAAAGCAGGAAGGATCCCACTGCCTGGACAGAATTCTCCTTCACTGCCCCTTGGAGAGCTCTCGACTTCCCCTCCTCCTTTTCTTCTGCCCTTGCTCCTCAGAGAGCCGAATCCGGCGAGCCCAGGACAATTGCCTTCCCTATTGTACAGCGCAGGAGCTGAGGCACAGAGACGTGAGCGGACTTGCCCAAGTTCACCCAGGGAGTCTGTGGCAGAGCTGGGAATTAACCCCTGAGGTTTAATCAAGTGCTGCATCCACTTGTTCAGTGAGGCCTTTATCCTCAACCTGCCACTAGTGTGTTTAATTGCCTCTCGTGTGCTTCATTGGCAGCTCAGAATGCTGTCACCGATGTGCTGCGGCATCTCTCCACTGGGTTAGTGCAGACTGCTTGCTCTGCAAGACGCTGGCCCTGCTCAGTGGAGGGGAATGTGGATTGGATGCCTTGTCCCTTCTGGGCTGACTTTTTGCACCGACTGGAAAAGTCTTTTGGCAGATGAAGATTGTGGCTAGGGGCCGCCTCCTAATCTTAAAGGCTCTTTTGGGCTTAACTGTGAAGGTTGCATCCTGCAGACACTGTCGGCAACTGATATGAATTGCAACTACTGAATATGGACTGCCTGGCTGTCAGTTCAGTTGTTCAGCTCACTGCCTAAGAATGGGGTTGTAGGTGTGAATCACATGCTGAGCTGCTTGTGTCTGCTATTCCTGGGGGAAGATTTTTCAGAGGCCATGCAGGGGAGTTGGGCACTCCATTCCCATTGTAAGTTGGTAGGAGCTGGGAGTCAAATTCTTAATTCTGTCTTGAAAATCTCCCTCTTAATCAGTGATGGAATGGACTGGGAACGTCCCCTGGGCCAGCTGGTCCTCTTTTACATTGCACAGTTGGCTCTTGTTACGGGTGTGTCATAAACGCAGAGGGCAGCACTGCTCATCTGAGGATTTCCAAGAGCCTCGTAAACAATCATAGCCTCAGAATCGACCCAGTGAGTTAGGAAAGTGCTACTGCGCCCATTTTAGGAAGTGGTAAACTGAGGTAGGAGATTTGCTCAAGGTCACACAGTGAGGCAGTGGCAGATCTGGGAACAGAACCCCTGAGTCGACTACCTATCCCTTGATAGCCCACACTGCCTCTTGAGAGAGTTTTTCCTGTAAGCAGAGCCATAAATACTCGCCTAATCTGGGGAAGCTTGTTCATACCCTTCACAGTCTCCACACCTGTAGGGAAGAGGACCGTGAAACAAAGCTTGTCCTTGTTTGCTTGACTCACGAATGATAGGAGAGAGCAAGAGAACTGGGTAGGAGTTGAAAGAACTGCCATGTTTCTACCTGGCCACAGTGTGTCGCCTTCGCACCATGCGTTGTCTGTCTAGACAGTATTTCTACGGGTCAGGGAAAGTGGCTTTTTGAAGAATCCTCTTGTAGAGTGTGGCTTTTGCCCATCCATGCTTGCAAGCGGAAAGGTTGTCCAGCATTCATAGAGTCTTATGTAATGATTCTCTCTCTGAACCAGCAGAGATTGGGGTCTGTAATAGCGGAGTTTCCCCAGTTAAAAATAACCGTGCACTCACACAATGCCCTTTGCAGCATGAAATGAAATTGCAAAGCTCAAGATGGAAAAACATAAAGGTGCCAGGATAATTGCAAAGTCTCTTGATTTTTTTCCCCTCTTCCTCTCCCCCGAAAGAAGGGATAGATGGTTGTGGGGCTCTGTGCTGTATTCAACCAGCATGCTGCCTGCTAGCAAAGCGTGCGTTTGCGTTGGTGTTGTGGAGTCAGCCTGTGGGCTCCCAGAAAGGGCCCTGCAGAAATCCTACCCAAACCCTCACATGCAGAAATCTCACTACCACAATCTCTCCCTCCTTCCCCATGCCTAGCTGGTGGCTTTGTGCCCACTGTTCTGTGGTATTATTTTATTGGAGAACTGACCAGTGCATTCATTTGTTTTGGCCCCACTTTCTTTCTTTCTCTCTCTCTCATTTTATTTATTTAAAATTAAAATGCCACAGAAAACATACTTTTTTTTTTAGATGAGGATAAAAACCAAAGCCCTAGTCATTTGGAATCATTGAAAAACATCCCCTGGTGCACTTTTTGCATAATGTAGAGGTCTTGATCCCCATGTCCAGGCTAAGTTCTAGTCTAGCTAATTACATTCTGCTGATATAAATCTCTCCACGGATTCAGAACTAAATACAAAACTCACTCTTAAGATGAGCATTCATACAATAGCCATCTCAGTCTCATCACTTTATAGAAATTTAAAAAACAACCCAACACTAACTTCCAGTCCATTCTTGCTGGGCTAGAACAAGTGATTCTTGTGATTACTCCTCAAGGAAGGTGCTCACATACCATGGTGATGGAGATTTAGATGATATTTTATCGTCCCTTCCTGACCTAAACTACTGAATAGGGAAAGATGTGGTCTGAATATGGGACTGGGAGCTAGAAATGTCAAATTATTGCTTTGAAATTGACTTCCTTTGTAGCCTTGAGCAGATCATAGAAGCTCTTTTTTGCCTGTTTCCTTATCCATAAAATAGAGATGATACTAGCTATTTCCCTTCACAGGGAATCAGTTAATTAACATCTCTGGAGGACCGTAGGTACGCTAAGCATTATTAGTCAGTAAGGCTCTGGTGTTATGTCAGACAGTGAACACCTGAGTGGCAGGCGAATATCTGTGTATTAAGGCTCTGTGGGAGTGTAAGTTAGCTGGTTCTTATTTCTCTTTTTAAATCAGGTGGTGAAGGTAAAACCGGGAGAGTGGTGGATATTCGTGGCTGGGACGTGGAGACTGGCCGCAGCGTGGCCAGCGTCACGTGGTCTGACGGCACCACAAACGTTTACAGAGTCGGGCACAAGGGAAAGGTGGACCTGAAATGCATTGTGGAAGCATCTGGCGGCTTTTACTACAAAGAGCATCTCCCGAGACTAGGTATGCGGCATGTTGACTTTAGAATATGGGACTGTCGTAACACTTGGTCATTGTCAAACATGCCTGAGCATCTCTCACTAAAGCCCATCCTGATTTGGCAGAGAAGATTGAACAGCTAGATGCATAAAGTTTCCATGTAACTACTCTGAAACATGTAACACATGCCATTTAAACAATAACGGGAGTCGAAAAATGGGTTAGTCGGGTAGCCTGGTCCTCCAGTGATATGAGAGTACTTGTCTGTGGACATTTGGTTTGGATACCAAGTCCCATTGGCAGGAAAGGTACGTAGAGGCCAATTAGTTGCTTGTGTAAATGTAGGAAACTCTCTGGGGCGTGTCAGTTACCTGAGCAGAGAGTTCAGTGTAATGGAAACCTTGCTAATCCAAGGCTTCTCGTCCTTTCAAGCTGTAATGAGGCAGCCAGTGCTCCTGTGTTTGGAGAGCCTGAGCTGTGTAGTCCTGCTGCACTGGCATGCTGGGGGGACTGTGGCTTGAGGGAGGTTTTGAGAATCCAGCACCCAAATACCTCCCCTAACTGGGAAGATAGGAATGTAGCCGTGGTAACGGTGATGTCTAGTTCAACACTGTGCCTCAGCCTATCTCCGCTTCCAAGGCTCTAGGGAAATGAATGAAGGAATCAACACAGAATTGGTTCTGAAGCCTTAAGGTTTCCCCTTAAAGCCCACTGAGGTATATATAATCCAGGCGTTCAGGGCCCAATCCTGCTCCCCTTGACGTCAGTGGAAGGATAGCCACTGGCTTTGCTGGGGGTAGGATCAGGCCCACACAGGCTGTGGTCCAAGCATCAGGGAATGGAAGGGTTGGGCAGGGAGTACATCTGGGCAGAGAACACGAGTGAGACCCTCCATAAAGCAAGATCTGTACTTGCCTATGGAGGGAGCTAGTCCTCAGCAATGTTGGGGAGATGTTAATTGGTGGAAGCAGATGTGGGAGTTTGGTGTCACCAGGGGGGCAGCTTTTCAAATAGATTCCTTTCCATAAGGGACCAAAATGCCTTGGCAAGAAATGCCCCCTTCTTGACTTCTAGTATTATCCAGTTAGGGCCAAATCCTGCTCACAAAAGTAATCCCATAGACTACTTTGCTGTCCCACAGTGTGCATGTCCACGCCTGCTTGAGGAAAGCGAGAAGGATTTTTGGCCTTAATGCTGTCCTATTTCCCATTCATTGGGATGTTAGAAAGGAGCTACAAATACAGATGCTTTACTTTGTGTATGTGTGGGGTCATTCTTCTGTTCAGGAAAGCCTGCTGAGCTGCAGAGGAAAGCAAGCACAGAGAGGCACCCCTTCCAGCATGGGGACAAAGTGAAATGCCTGCTGGACATTGACATCTTACGAGAGATGCAAGAGGGGCATGGTGGCTGGAACCCTAAAATGGCTGAGGTACAGTTATTTCCGCTCACTGCTGCCCTTAGAGAAATTACTGGTTGCTTAGGCTAAGAAATGACCAGAAACTGCGTGTGTATAACCTATTACCTTCTGTTCTAAATATATAGTATAGCGCAGTTGTATTCTTTAGTGCTAGAACACTGGAGTGAGATGATTATTTCTAGGTGCATATAAATCTGTATTGCAAGATATTTGCCATACCTAGTCTTGCAGATTCTAAGAGCTTGATCCAAAGCCTGGAAGTCCATGCAAAAACTCCTGTTGATTTTCAGTGAGCATTGGGTCAGGTCCTTGAGGGTTGGGTTCCATTCCCTTCTCAGCTCTGCTGTAATGTGTGTTAATGCTAATGGCAGTTACACGAGGTCCCCCACTGGAAGAATTATCCCTATTTGTGGCTAAGATTTCCCTGTCCGTATGTTCCTGTTGGCGCTTAGCTGGTTCTTTAAATCTTTGTTTTGAAGCAGCAACCCATGTGCTGTCATCAGTTGTGTTCTAAAGAAGTTCAGACAGTAGATCCATTGCTGTAGATGAAAAGTAAATATAAATAAGGCCTGTTAGTGGAATAATTAGAGTAATTCAAGGGACCATTTCTCCATAGTGGAAGGAACAAGAAAGCTGCAGAAAATAGCAAATGCTGTGGGAAATGTTGTAATTGCAGGAGAATGGGGCAGTCATTTAATAATAAATAAATAAATAAATAAATAAAATGTAGATGCCTGATCTTGCAAACCCTTAACTCTTATTAGTAATTCCTTTCACACCTGAGTAGACTCAAAGTCACTGGGATTAACTGTGTAAAGGGTTTACAGGACTGGATCACTGGCCAAAATTTTAAAACCCGCATGCTTAAAGCTACCTACCTGAATTGAACTGTCATGTTCTTGAAAGGTGCGGAGTACCTGTATTTCCCATTGACTTTAACGGGCTCCGGAGTTGGTGAGCACTTCTGAAAAAGTTCTGGGGGACTCATAACCTGGGACCAACATGGCTACAACACTGCAGACGTTAAAGTCAATGACAGTCTTTTTGCTGAGTTCAGTGAAGGTTGGATAGAGCCGTTCAGAGTCTAAATGTGGGTTTGGGAGCCCAATATAAGGTCCCCTGATTCGCAAGTCACAGAGCTGAAAGATCATTCAGCTATAAGCTTTAATATTCAACTCTAAGGCCCTAACACAAATCATAGAATTGTAGGACTGGGAGGGACCTCGAGAGGTCATCTAGTCCAGTCCCCTGCATTCATGGCAGGACTAAGTATTACCTAGACCAGGGGTCGGCAACCTGTGGCACGCGAGCAGATTTTTACTGGCACGATGCTGCCAACCGGGGTTCTGTCCACCGGCCCCGCTCAGCCCACTGCCGGCCTGGGTGAACGGAACCCTAGGCCAGCAGCAGGCTGAGCGGGGCTGGTTGCCGGGACCCCGGCTGGCAGGAGCCGGCAGACGGAACCCCAGACTGGCAGCTGCTGGTCTGGGGTTCTGTCTGCCACCCCGCTCAGCCCGCTGACGGTCTGGGGTTCCGGCCGCCGGCCCCTTGCCAGCCGGGGTCCCAGCCATCGGCCCTGCTCAGCCTGCTGCCGGCCTGGGATACCAGCCGCTGGCCCCACTCACCTCGCTGCTGGTCTGGGGTTCTGGCAGCCGGGGTCCGGGCCTCCGGTCCTGCTCAGTCCACTGCCGGCCTGGGGTACCGGCAACCAGCCCAGGGCTCTGCTCCTGGCCGGGGCCCAGCACTCTGCAGCTGCCCCCAGCTTCTAAAAAAAAATCTCGCATGTCTCGCACCCCTAGAAAGGGCATCTCGCACCCCCAGGAGGTGCGTGCACCCCAGGTTAAGAACCACTGCACTAAACTGATAAGATCTGCATTTTAATTTAATTTTAAATGAAGCTTCTTAAACATTTTAAAAATCTTGTTTACTTTACATACGACAATAGTTTAGTTATATAATATAGAGTTAAAGAGAGAGTCCTTCTAAAAACGTTAAAATGCATTACTGGCACGTGAAGCTTTAAATCAGAGTGAATAAATGAAGTCTCGGCACACCACTTCAGAAAGGTTGCTAGACCATCCCTGACAGGTGTCTGTCTAACCTGCTCTTAAAAAACTCCGAAGATGGACATTTTAATGCTGAATGCTAAATTAATTGATTGATTAATGGAGAGATCCATCTTTTCCCTGCCCCCACAAATCTATTCATTTGGGATTTAATACGTTGCTGAGGTCGCCAAAAATAGGTAGTCATCCTTCAGTAAATTTACCATCAGACCACAGAGAAGATAATGCAGGTGTCTGAGCAATGTCACTGTCCCATCGGACATTTGCTGTGGGGCCATAACACCTTTTGGTGACCTCTACTGCATAAATGAAAAGCACTTGGAGCCCTGACTGTGGGGACACTGCATCCAGGCACCTAAAGATGACTCCATAGGGGAGGGGCGAGAATCAGCATGAAAGAGGATGCATGCGTACACACTCACAGCGCTAAGATCTGCTCAGTCTGAGTCCGTGAGATGCATTCAATGCAAGCCTGGTGAGAACAGATACAATTCCATTCCAGTTTGAGTCTGAAACAATACTTTGCTTGTTTGCTTAAAAAGAGGACATAAATAAAAGTAGCAACCTTGAAATCAGAAGTCCGGGCGAACAATTTTTCCCCAATGAATACCATCCGATGGCAACTCAAATCATGCCTCTGCATCAGCCAGTGCTATGCAGCTCGACAAGGTCTGTTTAGCAAACAGTATCTTGGCTGGTTCAGCGCCTGCCCATTGGGGTCCTGGTCCCTGACTAGAGCTCCTGGGTGCTGTGGTAATACAAATCATTATTAATAGTTAGGCTAACCAGTGAGCGGCAGATCCTTGGCTGGTGTAAATTATCCTAACTCATCAATATTTCTTTCTCCTCTTTCCATATTTAAAGTTCATTGGCCAGACCGGGACCGTGCACAGAATCACGGACAGAGGGGATGTCAGAGTCCAGTTCAACAGCGAAACCCGCTGGACTTTCCACCCAGGAGCTCTGACTAAGGTAAGTGCTGATGTGGGAAACTGGGCAGAACAACAGCTGTGCGCAGAATGACAATGACTGTGGCCCCCTAGGATGTGACATAATTAGTCTTGGACAAGTGCCAAAGAAAACGCTGCTAGACTAGAGAGAGAGGGGACAGGCTTAATTTCTTTCCAGCCATCAAAGCTAAGAAAATCCTTGATTTCTAGCTCTATAAGCTCTTGAGAGAGTCTGCGAAAAAGAAGTTGGAGTTCAAAAGGAGGGAAAACTGGTAATCGGAAGGATGTGATTTTTAATGCCCATCTCCTACAGAAGGATGCTAACGTGGATGAGAGAGGCATAGGTAGTGTGGGGTTGGTTTCCCTTCTTTTACAGTGCGGCTCTTCGAACCACTTGCACAGATTTCTCCAACAAAAAGGTTGTGGGTAAAAGGCAAAAATAACGTAGGGTTTGTATTTACCTAAATAATTTGGACTCTGTCAATAACTAAGCTGAAAGTTGTTGACAGACAAAATCTCGTAACAACTAGGGCTTGAGCCTGCTCCTATAAGAGCTAATGGGAGCCAAACTTCTTTTGATGTCAGTGGTCGTGATCAGGTCTTTAATGGATTAAAAGTTGGAGTGCAACATGGAGGTGAAATGGTCTCCCTGTCACATCTAGCGAGCACCTTCTCTTTCTCCTTCAGATTTGTCCTTAAAGCTGATCTGCAAAAACTGGGTGGGGAATTGGGTCTGAGCATGGTGGAGTGTTTTTTGTTCGGTTTTGTTTTCTTTTTTTTAAAGGCCTAGAAGGTCTGGTTTTGTTCTTGCTTGTGTCAGCATGAGCATTTCAAGCCTTGTTTGCCCTTGGATGACTCTGGAACTGGACAATTAGTGAAATAATGTGGAAGAGTGAAAGCTGAGCAAGTGGGGGGAGGAAGGGAATTTGTAGCTAGACTATTTCAAGCCCTGGGTGTGGGGTGCAGTTGTTGGTTTGTAGTTAGTTAATATTTAACTCCAGTGCCCAGTTAACGTTTTAGAGAGAGGATGTCTCTCCTCCTGACCCTTTCAGTTTATGGTTTATTGTGAATACACCTTCCCTGAGACACCAGGGAAGACCAGATGTGACATGCCTGATACTTGTCAGGTTAAAAAAATCAAGCAGGAAAGAAATTAGCCCAATTTTTAAGAAATCCTTTGTAGCTCACCTTTAAATCCCACCTCTTCCCATGATCCATCCATTTTCTCATCAGTAATTTCCCCCTCCCCTGTTAACCTCTGCCTTGGGTTTTTGTGCGTGTCTGTTGTTTGGGGCCAGTGGCTGATGGATTTAATCCTGTTGGATAACTCCCTACTCTTCGAGTGGCCCCATTGACTTCAGTGGGGCTGTTGGTCAAGAAAGGGTCTAGCCAGTGCTCGTCAGGGTAATCGGAATCTGCTCATTAGGCTGTCGATTTTGGGACCAGCAGATATTCTTTATCAACATATGTAAAGTGTAGACATATGGGACTATCTGTGTTTATTATTGATTTCTAATAATGAGATCGGAGGCCCTGATTCAGGAAGGTAATTAATCACATGCTGAAATGCTTTCCTGAATCAAGGTCTGAGTGAGCAGTGCAAAAAAAATTCCCTGCTGACGTTAGTTCTGGATTTAAAACTGACTTGCTTCTGCAGCAGTGATGCCGCTTTCTGCGTCGCTTTCTCTGAGGCTCTGTGTTTTACTGGCATAGATGATGTCTGCCAGAAGCGAGTTTGAGTCATGTGCCTGAGAATTCGCACTAATCACATTTTATATTTGCATGCGTGCTTGCGCTAGTGCTGCTCGTCCAATCAGGGAACAAGAGCAACACCATGTGGTTTATCTGACCAGTTGCACCTAATCAGTGACTCTATCTGGTATGAAATGCTTGCGTGTCCCCTGGTTTCTAGGGATAGTACCCCCTTGTCAACCTTCCTGGGCCATACCATTGCCTACGCTGCTGTTGTGGCATGCCTGGCCTCTCCTTGTTCACAATTTTTCCCCTGGTGTGAATGAGTCAGGACACAGCAGCTTTACTCATAGGAAAGGGGCAGTAGCCGTCTAAATTGCATCTCCATTCCCAGGGGTGCTGCCTGGGGGCAGTTATTTAACTCTGTGTTCGTCCCATGCAGCACTCTGCTTGTCAGGAATCCGAGGGCCCTTTGTGGGCCTGAGAAGTGGAGAGGTGGCTCTAAGCGGACAAGTCCCAGTGATCACCGTTAGGGAAGCTACTGGGGGTTTTCTTTTTAATTAAAATGAATCCCCTGCTGGACACACACAGCCCAGGAGAAGCTGATGAGCCTCACCCTCCAAGGGAGGACCTGTATGAACAGTGCAGCCACAATGGGGGGCTCCTGCTTCCTTGCACCTGTCTGAATGCCACGCAGGCATGTTAACCTCTCGCTCATCTTTGGCAATTCCTTCTGGTTGTCTCCTTCAGGTGCTTCTCTTTTCCCCACACGTTTGCTGTGCCTGTGTGTCTTGTCTAGGCTGCTGATCTTTAGCTCTTCCTGGCTTCCGGCAATAACACCTAACCCTTAGCAAGCACCTGTCATCGCCAAAGCACCTGACAAACTGGAACTAACCTTTTCTTTCCTCTTGCTCTCTTGGCTTCACACGCTTTCTTGCTGCATTCTTCGGTCACTTCTGGCTTCCCTTCCCATCTCTGCCTGAATGCTCTGACAGATACAAGTCTTTTTTTGTCCAACTCCTCCCATCTTGGGACCCTGCTTTATAAAGTTGAGGTTGCCAGCCTTCCCTAACGTGATCTGGGTCTTGGAACGTGGATGGGTTTAAACATACAATTGGTTATGTGGGTGATGGGCATAGATGAACAAATTGCTCCCTCTCCATAGAGCAGGAGCATCTGGCAAAGGAAGTAAATGGATGATCTCCGACTTCCCATTTCTGGTGGAAATAGCAAACACAGTTAATACCAGTAACAGAGTTAACTATATCATTGAACTCTGAGTGCTGCATCTGGCATGGAAAGGGGGCAGACCTGGGGAAATCCCTGTGCAATCCCAGCTGATATTCATGCGCATAAAATCATGTGAGTGGGTGCAAAAGAAAATTGTGCTGCCCTCAAACCATTTGCCCTGCCTAATCCTGCACATGGCTTTTTTTAAATAACATGACTGATGTTTTTGCAAAGGTTAGTGCTTTATGGAATTGTTTTGTTATGGGTTATCTTTTTTTTCCCTTTCTTTTTTTAATGCCTTGTTTTTTGTTTGTTTCATCCCCTAAAAGCATATGACTTTCTTTTTCTTTTAGCTCAACACCTTTTGGGTTGATGATGTTGTCCGTGTGATAGATGATATGGAAACAGTGAAGCGATTCCAAGCTGGTCATGGGGAGTGGACAGATGAAATGGCACCTGTGAGTGTGCTCCAGTTCCAAGACAGTCCAGTAACTTGCAATTTCTAATCCATTAAGAAAAACGTTAGCGGCTGGATATGCTAGCCTCCTTGCTCTTTAGCACCCCCTATTGGTCAGTGCATGGAGACACGTGGGCATGCTAATGGCTTTCGGAAAGAATGTTGCTTAATGTGTCTGGTCCTCAGCAATGTGGCCCCGCAGCAGCATTCAGAAAATGAGGGCAAAGGGGGGGAGGGGAGGGAGAGACACCTGCCAAAGGAGAGGGCTACCAGTGAGTTTAAAATGAAATTCTGCTGAAATTTTAAGCAAACAAATTTAATGTCTCCCTCTATTTCTTCTCTAATTCTCAAGGGTGAGGGACAAACCATTGCAAATGGAAAACTCTCCTCTGCTCAGACTCATGGGGCTAAAGAGCAGAATACAGGGTGCTCCATAAGTAGCAAAATGCACAGCAGAGACTGTGTCTGACTCTTAGGGTTCTGTAAACCATGCTTTGTTGTTTCACTGGCTTCCTCTCCAGACGTTTGTATTGTATCTTGGAGACCCTCTTCCCCTTGTATGTGAAAAGACATCCGTTTTGTATACAACCAAATAAGAAGCTGTTGAGAACACTTGTGTATTCTTCAAGTGGGAGTTGTCATCTGTTGTGTCTCATTGAATGCTTCTCTTCACACGCTAGGAATGCTGCCTGGGAATCCACCCTTAGAAGCGTTATCTTGGTTTTGAAAAGCAGGAAATACATTGCTTTCCTTTTGAAAAACAAAAAAAATCTCTTCCCATTGCAGACGCTAGGGCACATTGGCAAGGTGATCAAGGTGTTTGGGGATGGAGACTTGAGAGTGTCTGTCGGAGGGCAATCCTGGACCTTTAACCCAGCTTGTCTCACGGCCTACCAGAGAGACGAGGATGCAAACCTCATGACAATGGAGAACACCAAGGAATCCAAAAGTGAGAGCGGGGGGGGGAGATGTGGTCCAGTTCTGGCCAGGGCTGAAAAATAACCACTGTCTCTTCCTAGGGTAACAATAGTATTTCTCTTCAGAACGTGTCAGATGTTAACTGACTAATGACTACATCACCCTTCTCCAAGCAGAGTCCCAAAAATCCATTTTAACCAAATCAGGGGAACACCCATGGCCGCAAGGTTAAGCCACAGGACTAGGATTTAGGACTCCTGGGTTCTTTTCCTGACTGTTTCTTAGGCTCGCTATTTTGGCAGTGGGTAAATGGCATAACCTTGTGCCTCAGTTTCCCAGTCCATAGCATGAGTATAATGATGCTTCCCTACTTTGCGGGGGGGGGGGGGGGGAGATTGAATTCATTAATGTTTGTATGTGCCATCAGATCCTTCCATGCAAGGTGCTGTGGGGGTACAGAGAATTACTATGCCCAGTCTGCGCTGGCAGCGAAACGGGGGTTTGGTAGTGGTTTCTGTTTTGCAAATCTGTTCATAAAAGTTCTGTAGCCTGGCCATATGTTTGAGAAAGGGGAAGGCTTGTTGATTTGTCTTGCAGTATAGATTGACCCTACATCACTTACCCAAGAAAAGTTAGCATAAAAAAAGACCTTTGAGAAATTGCTGGGGAACAAAGTTTGTGGCTCCATTAAGGAATGTGGTTTAAATCCTGTTGAACTTTGGAGGAACTTCAGATCTAGAGCCAAACTCTGTCACTTAGCACTTTCTCTGATGGAAAATAACAAGTGGAACTCCCATCAGACACCAGGGAAGTGCAGTGAGTGGAAACCAAATCTGAAATCCCGTGGTCAGGATTTTCCTTTCTCCTGCAGGATATGAGCCTTTTATTGTCCTCCAGCTCCCTCCTTCCCTACAGCTGGGAATTCGTTATTGCTTGCCCATATGTAATGACCCTTAGGGAGAGGTCTTCTGCAGGCACTGAACATGGGATCTGTGGATTTAGAAGTATCAGCCTCTGTTGCTTGAGCTAAAGGACTATGCCTGTTAGCTGGAGGGAGTAAAGTAACAAGTTCATAAAGCTCTTTATATGGACTGGTCACTATAGAGGGACAAAGGTCCATACTGGGTCCATGTGGTTACACACACAGGTGCTCGTTACCACCATGTAACCTGGGCTGTTTCTCATCCCCACACAGGCACTTTGATCTCCATCCTAGAGAAGCTGCTGTGCCAGAAGATGGAGTCGGATCATCCAGGGCGCTTGGTCATTGAGGCAGCGCATGACAATGCTGTTAAAGTCCAGGACCTGGTTCAAAAGTACCCAGACAAGGCAAGTCTCCAAGAAACCCTCCAAGGTCGATGTGTCTTTTGTCGTCAATGTGGAAAGCGAATGAGGGGGCTGCTTACACCTACTGTAAGGAATTAACAGCTGGTGACTGTTTTTTTTTGCTTTAACTGATAGTCCTAGAGCTTGCCTCTGCTTCAAGAGGTCCTCTGCTCCCCCTGGCAGGGCTGTGGGACTCCAGCATGCAGAATTTCCCTGTGCCATTATTGCTTTAGAGAAAGTGTTGTCCAGTGTTTAGAGCAGGGGATTAGACGTCGAGAGCTGAGTTGCTGTGGTGTCTTAGACACCTTTTGTGTGCCTAAATTTCCTCCCCTGCCAAACAGGAGATCCCAAAGCTCTCTGCTTCTCAGCAGGGGGTGGGAGGCTGAATTCCCTGGTGTGTGTAAGTTGCTTTGAGATCCAGTGGAGGGCATTGAGGCATTATCCTAGGAATTAGCCATGTCATAGCAGGGCACTTTTTGCCTGGGTTAGGAATGGGCAGGAAATCCCACTGATCTAGCTTGGGAAGTCTCCCTTACGCACTGAAGTACATGCAGGCTCTATCTATCCTAACAGACCCACCAGCTTGAACACTGCCCTCTCCTTTCCTATATCCACTCTTTAGAATTCACATGGGCAGCCTGACATGCCCGGTTTCTAACGGTAACCAACTCAAAAACCGTGTATTTCAGTGACAGGCCTGCTTTGCTTGAATCTTCCCAGGAGCCAGGCAGCATGGCTGGAGGTGCAGCCCCTGGCTACCTGCTATGTTCTGCTGCATCGGGACTGAGTAGGGACGTCTGGTAGGATCAGACCAGTGGAGCCAATCGCAGAATAAATTACGTGAACACAGAAACCATTCTACTGAGGGTGCATGGTCTAGTGGTCAGGGCACTGGACTGGGACTCATCATCCTTGGGTTCTATTCCCACCTCCACCATCACCTTCCTCTGTGACCTTGGGCAAGTCATTTAGCTTCTCAGTACCCCCATCTCTGTAGAATGGGGATAGTGAGATCTGTTGATGAAGGGTGCTATACAAGAGCTAACCCATATTACTATGTACCAGTTGTTTGCATTCTCAGTGCACACGTACTAGGCACGTGTGATGATGTGGCCCTCATCCTAATGCATTGCCGATAAAGAAGAGAGTTTGTATACAGATGCCTCCCCAGTAGAGTTTGGGGTCTGGTTGGTGTAGGTAGCCACCTATTCAAACACTGGCAGATTGCCCAAGATCCTAGCTATCGCCTTAAAAGCTGCAGGTTTGTGCATGAGTAAATGCATCTGTCACAAGCCAGAGAACTAGAGAGCAGAATGCCTTCGCACGGTGTCCTTGGAAGCAGCTGGAAAAGGAACATAAATCCGGTGGAGGCCATGACCATGTGGCAAGTGGGAGCAGATTGATGGGACGTTAGCAAACACCGGGATCCGTTCTGAGAGGACTATAACGAAGCTGAGAACTAAGGTCTGACTTAATGGTTTGCTGCCAGATAATGGTTCCAGTTAATTACATGCAAAGTTAGTAGATGTGGGGAGGGAAGGAATATAGCCAGGCACCGGTGTAAAAGAAATAGCCAGGCACTGGTGCCTGGGTCTAATCTGAAATGGGAAAGTGCCAAGTGTCAGGAATAGTCCCGCTGCATCCTGACCTCAGAGAGGAATTTGTTCTTTCTACTAGACAGTTATAAATAGCGAGAGGCAGGCGGATCCAAGGGCTCGCTCGGCAGGGTGAGATGAATTGCCTGCCAAGGGACTACCAATGGGGCAGATACCAATGTTACGCCCTTTACGTAAGGGGGATGCATTGGGATCCAGTGTGTCATTACCAGTATCACGGTCCTGTCTAAGCCCAAGAAGGAAACCTGCACAAACTGCTGCTTTGCATAGGGTCAGCTGCAGAAAAACTCTGTGTTACTTGCCAAGCCATGAAGTCTTTGCCAGATCCCTCGCTCTTTCCCCTTAGCCATTCATTGATTTCATTTGCGTCCCTGCCCTCCTGTCTTGGCCTTCTACAGGATCTTTGGTCTTCAACTCCTTGATCCTTAAATCTCACAGCAGCAGGTCAGCAATGCGATTTAGCCTGCCCAGTATGTAAGTTTGATTGACTGAGAATACTTGGTGCTTATATCATGTTCGCCTCCTTCAAAGCCCAGTGCGAACATCAACTTATCTCCCGCCCCCCCTGTCAGGCAGGGAGGCATTGCTGGCTACTGTAGCTTTTGGCAGAGAAGTTAAGAATCACCCCTGGTGCCTGTGGGATTTGGCTCGAGATGTGGGATTAGACACCCAGGAGTTCCTGACATAGCATCCAGGTCTGTGCTCGCACCACTCCCTTTTTGGCAGGAAGTTAATATGTTACTTGGGGTAGGAACTGCCTTTTATTTTAGCTTGGTACAATACCCGGGGCTGTGCAGTGCCATTTAAAGTGGTGTTGGGAGGCATAGATTTGCTGCATACAGTAAAGTTCAGTGTGCCACCCCTCTTCTAAATCCTAGAACAGAGGTTCTCAATGGGGGGGGCATCAGACTTTTGGGGGACACAGCAAGGGTTCTGATTCATAATTCCAAGGATAGAAGGGATCATTGTGATTTATCTAGTCTGATCTCCTGTATCACACAAGCCATAGAACTTCCTAAAATAATTCCTGGAGCAGAACTTTTAGAAAATCACCCATCTCGATTTAAAAACGGTCAGTGATGGAGAATCCACACAACCCATGGGAAATTGTTCCAATGGTTAATTACCCTCACTGTCAAAAAATTGTCTTTATTTTCCGTCTAAATTTGTCTCGATTCAACTTCCAGCCCTTGGCGCGTGTTAGACCTTTCTCTGCTAGATCGAAGAGCCCATTATTAAGTATTTGTTACCCATGTAGATACTTAGACTGTAATCCAATCACCCCCTTAATCTTCTCTTTGTTAAAATAAATAGATTGAGCTCTTTGACACTCACTATAAGGCCTGTTTTCTAATCCTTTAATCATTCTTGTGGCTCTTCTCTGAACTCTCTCCAATTTTTCAATATCCGTCTTGAATTGTGGGCATCAGAACTGGTCCCAGGATTCCAGTAGCATTTGCTCCAGTGCCAACTACAGAGGTGAAATAACCGCTCTGCTTCTACTTGGGATTCCCTCATTTATGCATCCCGGGATCACATTTGCTCTTTTGACTTTAGCATCACATTGGGAGCTCATGTTCCACTGATTATCCACCATGACCCCCAAATCTTTTTCAGAGTCCCTGCTTCCCAGGGTAGAGTCCCTCATCCTGTAAGTATGTCCCACATTCTTTGTTCGTAGATGTATTCGTTTACATTTAGCCATATTAAAATGTGTATTGTTTGCTTGCTTGCAGTGTAACCATTCCAAATCACTCTGGAACAGCAACCTACCTTCTTCGTTATTTACCACACTCCCAATTTTTGTCATCTGAAAACTTTTAATGATTTATGTTTTCTTCCTGGTCATTGATAAAAATGTTAAATAGCATAGGGCCAAGAACCGTTCCCTGTGGGACCCCATTGGAAACGCACCCACTTGATGACAATTTCCTGTTTACAGTTACATTTGAGACCTATCCGTTAGCCAGGTTTTAATCCATTTAATGTGTGCCATGTTAATTTTATATTGTTCTAATTTTTTCATCAAAATGTCATGCAGTACCAAGTCAAATGCTTTACAGAAGTCCAAGTATATTACGTCAACACTATTAACTTTATCAACCAAACTCAGACTCTCATAAAAAAAATATCAAGTTTGTTTGACAGGGTCAGTTTTCCATAAATCCATGTTGATTTGCTTTAATTACATTATCCTTATTTAATTCACATTAATTAAGTCCCATATCAGCCCAGAATCAATGTCAAGCTGTCAGGCCTATAATTACCCAGGTCATCCCGTTTACCCGTTTTAAAAATTGGCACATTAGCTTTCTTCCAATCTTCTGGAACTTACCCAGTGCTCTAAAACGTATTGAAAATCAACATTAATGATCCAGTAAGCTCCTCAGGCAGCTCTTTTAAAACTCTTGAATGCAAGCTATCTGGACCTGCTGATTTAAACATGTCTAACTTTAGTAGCTTCAGTTTAACATCCTCCAGATATACTAGTGGAATGGAAAGAGTGTTATCATATGATGAGACTCTATCATCTGTTTTTCCCCCCACAGATACAGAACAGAGATCTTTATTGAACACTTCTGTCTTTTGTGCATTATTATTGATGATTCTACCATTTCCATTTAGTAATGATTCAATACCATTGTCAGGATACTTTTTGTTCCTAATATATTTAAAAAAATAAAAAGTCTTCTCCTTGTGTCCCTTTGCTTCCTTTATCAATTTTCTGCAATTCCTAATTTCTGATTTATATTCATTACTATGAACTTCCCCTTTCTTCCATTTGTTATATTATTATTATTATATATGATAGTTCGGTCGTTATAAAAGAAGTGCTAGGGCCAAGCACCAGGTCGCAGTGCCACTCGCATATATTTGGCCCTGCCGTCTTAGACAGCTGCCTAGCTTGCCTATAGTTAAGCAGCCCAAGGGGTGCTTAAAAGTGGTCAGGCTATGGGCCAGGTGCCTCCCCGCACCCCTTCAGCTCCATGGCCTATGCCCAGCACAATGGGGCCCAGATCCTGCTTGGAGCTTCTGGGTGCTGTGGAATACAAGTAATCATTTCTCTTTCCCATCAAGTTATACAGAGTCTCGGAGCAGGGACAGTGCCTGAGTGCACATTGAGACCTTTCCTAAACAATTATCTGCCTGGATCCTTCCATTATTGCAGGTTGATATAAAGAATCAGGGCAGAACCGCACTGCAAGTAGCTGCCCACCTGGGCCGGGTGGAGGTTGTGAAGATCTTACTGCAGGCTAATGCCAACATCGACCTGAAGGATGAAGAGGGGGACGCCGCTCTCCATTATGCAGCTTTCGGGTAGGAACTCTTTCTCCCTGCGTACAAGTGTAACCTCACTGATGCTCTGTGCCAAGGGCCAGATGGTGCAAATCTAGCTCTGCTGATTTGCACCAGCCCCGCAGAGAGGGGAAAGGCCTCCAACCATGGAGCTGCACTGATGTACGCTAGCTGAGGATGTGGCCCTCAAACTCCAGGGGTTGGTTTTCACGCAGCCCCAATCTCCACGGGAAGGTGAATTCTCGATGGTACGAACACCTTGGGAGAAAAGGGGGGTTACCGGGGTTTGGGTATGTGCAAGGAAGAGAAGGTGACTGAATTTTGAGTCCCTTTTTTGAATGGCTGTGTATAGTCTAGAGAGACAGGAGGCTGAATTCTGTTCACTATTACCCTGGTGTAAATCCAGAGGAACTCCATCAAAGTCAACAGGGGTTATTCCAGATTTACATTACGCCAACAGAGAGCAAAACCTGGTGCTTCAGTTAGGGTTTATTTTTATGTGACGAGAAAAGGATGCAGGAATCAAGATGCTCATGATGTTGCATGTCTAATAGTTGTAGACGGAGAGAGAATCTACATCTTTTGATCATGGCATCCAATCTTTTTTTTTTTTTTTTTTTTTTAAACCAGAAATCAAGCTGAGGTTGTCCGTGTGCTTGTCAGTCACGGAGCCAATGCAGACCTGTTGAACAATGCCAAGTGCACAGCCTTGTATGTCGCAGTCAACAAAGGATTCACGGAGATCGTGCGGATCCTTTGTGAGCACAACTGTGATGTCAACCTCCCGGTAGGTTATTTTCACGCCTCGTATCACTGAAGATATTTTTGCTGCTTAACTGTTTGGGGTGAAAGTCGATCCTGAAAGCTTGGCAGTGTCCTCTGGTGCTGAGCTGGCTTCTGCCTAGAACTCACAGCCACCCTGATATTCTAGTTCTGGGTCCACACACAGACCCCCACACACACACTCACTCTCTCCTTCCCCCACCCCCCATGCCCCTTTAACTAGTGGTGCAAGTAGAATTCATTTCTTAACAGTACACTACACTAGCTAAAGGGCGGGGGGGAGGAGGGGGACATGTGACCTCCGCCCGGGGCCCTGTGCTCCCCCCTTCCCCTCCCCCTGATCCATCCTTGGGGGCAGGGGGCTCTGTCCTCCTCCCGCTGTGCCGGAGACTTCTGAGCTGCAGGGCTCTCCCAGGAACTGCAGTGGCGAAAGGAGCAGAGCATGCAGCTCTTCGAGCGCAGCTATACCGCCCCCAGCCCCTGCATGCAGTAGCGTCTCCGGAGTCCTGTCCGGGTTCTGTACAGCAGCCCCGTCAGAGGACAGGGCTGGGGGTGGGTGGGGCTGCAGAGGTACAGTCGTGCTGGAGGAGCTGCTGGTGTGGGGTTCTGCTCCTTTTGCTGCTGTTCCCAGGAGAGCCCTGAACCGCGGCGCTCTCCTGGGAACCGCAGCAGCGAAAGAAGCAGAACGAGGGGCTGCCGGGCGGCTCCACACCAGCAGCTCTTCCGGCACGGCTGTACCAGTACCGCCCCCAGCCCTGTCCTCCGGCGGGGCTGCCTACAGACCCCAGACAGGAGACGCAGCTGCATGGAAGGGCTGGGGGCGGTACAGCCACGCTGGAGGAGGGCGGCCCCATGTTCTGCTCCTCCTGTGTTTTTCCGGTGTGGCATACCGGCTATAAATACCTGACTGGTACGGCGGATCGGACCGGACCAACGTACTTGTATCACTGCCTTTAACCCAGTCCAGTAGCACCTTCTGCTATTCCAGCAAGGGGTGACCCGGTAACTGCATTATATTCAAAGGCTCCACCGATGCCTCTTCCTGTTCCCGGTATCAGGGGCTGGTGAGATTTTATTTTTCAATCTGGTATAAAGGAACTTGGGAGAGCAGCAGTGAAGTCACTGGGCCTGTCCCATTTCTAGGGCTACTGGACTGGTCTGTAACTAGCCTTTAGAGACCGATGAAGTAGTTTTTCTTCTGTGGTGTGTGAAATTAGGAGATTGGTAGCCCAGGAAACCAAAGGCCTCTGTCTGTCCCCCATGGTCTAGGCTCTGGCTACACAAGCGTGCCCATCTCTCCCGTCAGTGTGCCTCAGCCTTGACTCATAAGGAGTCCTCCGAGGAGTGAAAGGAGAGACCCCCCACTCTCCAGCAGGCCCATTCAGACCTTGGCTTTCCTGCTGAGGCTATCATCAAGGTTGCCAGCCTCAAGGCTGGCCAGTGCCAGGGGTGGCTCTTTCGGTAATGTGGATGCTTGTCTACTAGGAGCTGGGCTGAGGCCCAGCAAATTCATTTCATGTAGGCCATCGAACCGCCATCAGGTGGTGGTGATTCATGGTTGTTTGGCCTGCGCTGGATTCAAACCAGAGGCCCTGTATGCTTGTCTCAGCCAGCCCCTCGGGGATGGTTTGTTGGAGGGAGTCTCTCTGATGTCACCTGTGCTCTGCTGTGGCTCCCTGCAGGATTCGTTTGATGACACCCCCCTGCACTATGCCATCACTGCTGATTTGAAAAGCATCATCGAGATCCTCACCGAGGTACCGAACATCGATTTCACGGTCCAGAATCGCCAAGGCTTCAACCTGCTGCACCATGCTGCACTGAAGGGCAACAAGCTGTAAGTGAAAGGGGGAGCTCTTGGCATGTCACTCTGTTGATCAGGCTGTGGTGTGCATTGCTGGGAAACCCACAGGGGATGGGAGGCCCCCTGGGATGGGCTGAGGAGATACTATGTAATCCTGACAGGGAGCGGAGCCTGGATCTGAGCTGTGAATTCCCTGCTCTGTTGGCGATGAATCGGACACAGTGACCGCGGTTGGTGAAAGGGGCAAGGGAGAGCAGCAGCCTCTCTACGAGGCAGAGGAAAGGGGATGAAAAGCCTTTTGAGGAAAGGGGAGAGGCTGAGGACATGGTAATGTACAGAGCAGAAATGCCCCTCCCAGCAGAACTTGATTCCCTGGCTGCCTTTGCTTGCGTCACCCCTCTGCCAATTCCCAGAGGAAATCCCCTCTCCTTGCAGGTGAACTAGGTGCTTCTCCATAACCAGTTTGTAGTATCTGATATTGTCTTGTTAGGGGACAGATCTTGGTGGTGGACTTGGCCTCTCAGATCCTTTTCCCATCTCTAACCCCCACTGTCCTGTATCAATGTGTTAATTCTCTGCAGAAATGGCTCCTCAGTCATGGAGGACGAGGTTGTGATCACCACAATCATTACACCAAGGATCAGTGATTATCAGCAGTGCAAGCACAGAGCAGTGTCTTAAGCAGTCGCCTTTCTGTTCCTCCCCACCTTCTCTCCTACAATACGCCCGTGCATTTAGCCTTGCGGAGCACCGCAGAGTTGTCTTTTCAGGTGGAACCAGAAATAGGTGCTTAATGTTCCAAAAAGCAATTTCCTAAGCATTAGCTGAGAATAGCCCCGTCCCTCTGCTCCCAGAGAGCAATGAACATTCCTAAAATCTAATCTCCTTTCAGGAGAAGTGGCAGCGAAACGCTTCATTCATTTGTTCATTTCTTCTCTTGCTGCCTTGTGAGCGCTGAACAGCCTCTGTTTCTGAGCCCTGGAAGGCGACCCACATACAAATGCGATTTCTGGCAGAGGTCTGAAGCCTCTTCAAGGATTATGAGATCTGTGAAAGTACGAATAGCTTGGTTTCCTGACCTATACCTGCAGACAGGCTGTACCCCACGCAAACTTCCCAGCTACATGTCTGAGACCTGAATTTAAAGCCGTTGGAGAAGTCTATGGTGTGTGTGTGTGTGTGTGTGTGTGTGGTTGTGATTGCCTAGGTAAAGCTGCCACCATGGATCCATTATAACTCATGGTTCTGGGTATCTATAAAAACTAAGGCCATGTCTACACTAGAAACTTTTGCCAGTGTGTAATAGTGTCAGTGTGAGGGGTGGGATTCTTTACAACATTTTTATACCAGGAAAAAGCCCTAGTATAGATGCAAAAAAAGTCCTGTTGCAGCTTATTTCATTGGGGGAACTGATATAACCCTCATCTCCACTAGGGGAGTTATCCTAGCAAACCTTCTCTAGTGTAGACAAGGCTACACGTTTTCTGACTTCTCAAAGGACTGAGAGATTCCGATGAACCTTGCTGCATTGGTTAGAGAAGAGGGGAATAATTTTTTGAAGCCTCAAGTCAAATGGCTAGCACTCAAAGATCAGTTGCTATTGGAGATAGCCAGATAGCCAGGAGGCAAAAGAACCAGAGGGAAATGTGTACAATTGCTGACACCAAAAATAAATATAGAACACACAACCATAGGCACCGACTCCGTGGATACTCCAGGGTTGGAGCACCCACGGAAAAAATTAGCGGGTGCTTAGCAACCACCGGAAGCCAAGCTCTCCCCACCCTCCCAGCGCCTTCCGCGGAGGGAGAGGGAGGAGCGGGGATGGGATGTGCTCGGGGGAGGGAGTGGGAAGGGGCGGGGTGGAAGGCGTGGAGTGAGGCAGGGCCTGGGGCTGAGTGGGGGTTGAGCAACCTGGGAAAATTGGAAGCCGGCGCCTGTGCACACAACCCCTTAAAAATAAGATGGATGAAATATTTGCATTGCTCTGAATTTCATTGTGGGAAGGTTTATTACGTGAGCCAACTTATTTGTCACTATAAGGCTCTCTGATGCAAACAACTCCTCAGATGCCCCTGGCTCCCAACCTATTTGTCAGGTGGATTATTCTGCACTGATTTTAAGTATCCAAAAGTGGGTAAAAACTTGGGGCTAAATTCTCTGCTGGTGTCAATAGCAGCAGCTCTGTTACGGTCCATGGAGCTGGGCTGAATGTACATCAGCAAAAAATTTGGCTCTTGGTGTCCTCTTCAGTGGAAGGGGTGGTGGAGGTCACCCAAATGGCCAGGATCTGCAACACCTGCCCAAACCACTGGGCACATTGGTGCTGTGTGAATTTCCACCATTTCGATTAACAGAAGCTAATCTTCTCTTCCACTCTCTGCCTCTCGTCCCCTTGCTCCGAAAGGCAGCAGGTTTGCTTCCAACCAAGCCACCAAGGAAAACGTCCGTTATTCATCTTGTCTATTGGGTCAGACCATGAGGGTTTGGATTGCTGGTGCATTCTTCCCCTGTGCCTTTTATCATCTGGCTGGGGAGTGTTGGTTACTACACTGCTTCCTGACGTTGAGATGTCCAGCGTGCATCTGATAAAGAGCACATAGCCCAACTGCTACCACCACTGGACTGAGATGAACTGGCTTGCACTGAATGCTATGGATGCAGGAGCTGTTGGGCAAGGCACTCTAGGA
This sequence comes from Emys orbicularis, assembly GCF_028017835.1. Lineage (NCBI taxonomy): Eukaryota > Metazoa > Chordata > Testudines > Emydidae > Emys > Emys orbicularis. The sequence continues at coordinate 17,284,668 of NC_088704.1, forward strand.
GCTTTCTATACAAAATACAGAGACACCGTGTCTGCTTGGAGACTTCTGCCCTGACTGTAAGAGAAGTTCCAATGTTGCAGTGACAGGCAATTCCTCTGTCCCAGCCCCACAGCCCCATTTGTATGTAGCGCTCCCCTGATCTGGAAACACCAGCGTCTCTGAACAGACCATCTTCTCTTCGTGAGCCGCTTGAGCCCCTCAGGCTCGTTTCACTTCAGAAGCTTGTTGTGCAATTTTGCACATGCGTCCCAACAGCCCAACAGCCACAGAGAGTCAGTAGGAGTTTGCACAGAAAACCTGCGTTTCATAACACCCAGTCCCCTTGTAAGCAAACAGTGTGTGCCAGTGCACAGAAACCACTTCTATTAAATGCTCTGCAGCTCCAGGCTATGTGCCTGGGATGCATCAGGTTTCCAATCCAGGTCATTTGAGAGCTTTGTCAGGAAAGGGGTACCATTTTTTTTTTTTAACTCCATTTTACTTTTTTAATGTAGCCAAACAATGTTAGCTGCCCGCCCACCCGCCCTTAAATCTTGTTTAGACAAACCCCACAATAAAGGAAGGGGGCTGAATGGTTGAAGCACTGAGCTTGCTAAGGGCCGGTCTGCATGGGGACACTGACTGGAATAGCGCCCGGTGTGGAGACACTAATCTGGAATAAAAATCAGTTTATTCCAGAATAATGATTCCACTTTGGAAGCGCACTAGTTACTCTGGATAAAATTGATTTTTATTCCAGAATAGTGTCCCAGTGGGGAGTTTATTCCACTGAGTTCTTGGGGTCAGTTTCCCATGTAGACAAGCCATCAGATTTAGATGCAAATGTGTTTCCAGCTGAGTTCGAGAAGCTCCTGCCCAGCCTGACTAGAGCCCCCTGCCCCTTCCCTCTCCAGCCCATCCAAAAATCCACAGCTGAAAATCATCCTTCACTCCAACCTGATTGCCCACCGCCTCCGGCTCCCTTGTCTGTGATCCTGCTCCCCTCTACCCTGCCTGCATCTCTGCCCCTGTTGCTTCCTAATATCTCGAGAGCTTTGCCATATTCGCTCTCTTTCAGTGAAGCTCCTAGAACCAATCAGAAAATGGGGGGGGGGGTGTCCCCCATGGACAGTTTTGACAAACATGAAGAAATTTTTCAGTGGAATTTTTTTTACTTTTCATTGGAAAATTGAGACTTTTTGTTTGTTTGTTCAGATAAAATTTTCTGAGTTTTGGGTTTTCTGAGGAGCCATTAACAATTGTGGAGGGACGCGCACACTTCCCGAGAAAATTCCTCTTGTCAAAAACCCAGTTTTCCTTTTGGAGGGGGAGAGTCTTGATGGAAAATTGTCAAGCAGCCCCCGATGCTTCCTTTGTCCCTCTCCTCTCATTATGCCTTCACTTGGAGCAGCTTCCTTCTTTCCATGTCTCAGGCCTTCCCCCCTTCTCCCATGGCTTCCGATCACTGATCTCCTTTGACTGTCTGCCCCAATCCTGTGCCTGGACCATTCCGCTGTTGGGGTGGGACATTGCAGACAACAACTGAAAAAAACTGGGTCAAATCCGCCCTGTGTGCGTCCTCCGTCAGACTGGTCTGGGGATACATCCAGCTCATTATTGGCATTGTGAGTTTATCCTGCTTTATTAAAAGAAAACTGGGGGCTTTTGTTTGACTTTCCTAATTCAATCTGCAAGATGGATGGAGCTCTCTGGATCGCTGTCCCGGCTCGTGACGCTGCCCGTTATAACATTAGGAACATTAATCGCTGCTCAACAGAGGAGGCAGGCCTGTCTCTTGTGCATCAGTCTCCTGCTGACAAGTAACTCTCTGGTCTCTCCTTTAATCTCTTTAACCTCCCAGAGCCATAAAGAAGATTCTGGCAAGAGCCCGGCAGTTGGTTGATGCTAAAAAGGAAGATGGCTTCACCGCCCTGCATCTTGCTGCCCTCAATAACCACATGGAAGTAGCAGAAATTTTAATCAGAGAGGTAAATAACTTGCATGAGACGTGGCAAGTTCATGTTTCGGGTCCTCGCCAGTTCTCTGGGTGTGAGTCTAAAAGGAAGGGAGCAGTGTCCAGGGCATAGAGCAGAGGGACTAGGAATCACTAAGGCAACTGCTGCAGGTTCTGGCTAGGAGTGAAGTATTGCAGCTTGGATCAAAGGGGACTAGGAGCCCTGACTCCAAAGTGCTATTCCTCCCCCTCGGGACAGTATTCTCCCGTGGTGAAAGTAGGGGACCGGAAGTTGGGAAGTCAATTGGAGTTTTGCCGTTGACTTTGGTGGGGCCAGGGATTCAACCCTGGGATCTAGTTCTAGCTTTGGAGAAAGTGGTGGCGGGAGTTCAGGACTCCTGGGTTTTGTTTCAGACTCTGATTTGTTGTGCTTGTGCCTCCATTCCCCCACCTCTACAAGGGTGGGTACCTCTGCCTCATAGGGATTCAGTGACTTTATGAATCAATATTTGTTGCCACAGAGATCCCTAGGGGGCACTGTGTAATGCAAAGTATTAGGGTGATTTTATTATGTCTGGTGTAGTCCCCACTGCTAACCCAGTTTCAATTTAAAGTGCATTCTGATTCCTCACCAGCACTGTTGAGCCTTCTAACAGGAGAGGCTAGCTGAGTGTTTGCTGCATCCTGTCTCCTGGCATTAGAGAGATTTTCCTATTACTCCCTCAGCGGTCTGGGTGGTTGAGGGAAACTGAAGCAAAAGACAAAAGGAATCAGTCTTGATTTATAGAGTTTAGGAGCTGGTCCGTGACTGTCTGGACTTGTTCCAGGCCTTCAGTTTGCATGTGTCAAGTAATTTACTAGCTGTCACCTCCAGATCATTACCAGCCAGGAGGAGAGTCCCATGCACTTGTTCCCTTGCAATAACCACTGCATCACCTGACTGTCGAGGCTTTCTGCACCTTATGGCCAGGATGAAGAGTAGGATCCATTTGCTGCCCCCTTTGGGGTCCCCCCTACGCTGCACTTGCATGGGGATGGAATTGATAATCCTGGTCTTCTCCCTGTGCCATGCAACTAGTGTTCAACAGGGGCGTTCCTGGGACTCTGCCGCTATTTCTCCGCTGAGTGTTTTTCTCCCCTTTAAGGGTCGCTGTGATGTCAACCTCAGGAACAGCCGGAACCAGACTCCCCTGCACCTGGCAGTCACCCAGGGGCACATGGACTTGGTGCAGCTGCTGGTACGCGAAGGCAGCGATGTCAACACAGAGGACGAGGATGGAGACACGGCCATGCACATTGTCTTGGAACGGCAGCAGCTGATGTCAATCATGGCGGAGGAACAGGAAGGGGGCGAGGGACTGTCCCTCTTTTCCAAGGTGAGAGAGAGAGAGAATAGCGCTGCTCCAGGGGAGTGCCTTCCGGCGTCGGAAGGTCATGGACAGTCAGTTAGGGTGGGTGGCAGTCTCCCGAGGGAAATGGTGGAGTCCTTTAAAACTAGACTACTAAGCACTTGGGAATGTGTTTGTAGGAAATGACCCAGCCTTGATCAAGGGGAGAAGGGCTGGATGGGACCGAAGGGTTCTTTTTCCATCTCTGAGTCCTATGATACTTGGCTCTCATAGAACTGCATCCGTATCACACTCTCCATTTTACAGATGGGGCAGAGAGAGGGGAAGTGGCTCGGCCCCAGTAACAGAGCCAGGAGTCCTGGCCTTAGTTCATAGACCGTGCCGCACTGACTCACTTTTCCTGTTGGATGGTACTAAGAATATAACACCCACATGGTGTGACAGTAGCTGGGTAGGGAACAAGACACCGTGTGCATGTGGCCTACATCGTATCCAAGCCAAAGGGGTAGTTTTCATCTCTGTCACCTTAGCTCCATCCAGGGGCATGAGAGAGGGTATCTCACACTCCATGTTGAAAATCCTGGCCCCGTTGAAGTCAATGGCAACACACTCATTACTGTCAATGGAGCCAGAATCGCCCCCCGTCTCCTCCAATCATTGATTTCACTCCGTTTGGGGCAAAAGGTGTGAGAGGCAGTGGAATTTGAGCAGAGGAGTGTGGCTGTTTCGCATCTTTCCCTCATCTCCCCTTCCCCTCGGTGAGGAGGAGCTGGAGACTGAAGTAATTGCTTCCCAGCATTCCACCTCTTGCTATAGATCTTGTAGGCGCATGCTCTGAAGGCCTGGAGGCTTCCCTCTTACAGTTCCCGCTTGCAAAACCAACACACGCTACGAGGGGGGAACGTCGCGGGGCACCACCAACCAGACCTCAGGAACTGTTGTCCTGCAAGGCGACAAGTGCAGCGGAAAAGCTGCTTTCAGCATGCCTGCTGTCTCTCTGGGCCAAACTTGTCCCTGGTGTCACATGGCTGACTTCAGTTGTAATTGCTCCAGGGCTGAATTTAATGCGTGATCTGAACTCGGGAAAACTCGATCCTTAGGCCTCAAATAGAGAGGACGGGGCATGTCAGCCATTGGAAGCTTAGCCCAGCTCTCCTGCAAAGGTTTTGGCGTAAAATTAGCCCTTCAAACTGCTCCATCACCTGTTTACGTACATCTGCACTTGTGTGCCAATTTACAGCAGAAGCTGTGTGCGCAATCTGGGTGAGATGAGAATTATTCCAGTGCAAAGGTAATTTGACAAATTAAAAATCTGACCTCAAGTTCAAATGTAATTTAAAATGATTAGAAAACCAACAAATCAGCATAATGCAGTTCTGCACACTGCGCCAGACTGCCTGTTTCTCCCCTCCCCCGATCCTACCCAGATCTGCTCTGAAAATTCCACCTCTTCCGTTCGTTTGCTTGCTGTATCCCATGGCACCAGCTTTGATTGCAAGAACTGATGACTCCAGTGGGTGGTACAGAATGCACAAATATGTCCCCCCAGCAGGGCAGAGGCTGATTGCTGATGTGGTAATCAGAGCCCCGTGCCAGCTTCCCCGCTGTTCGCTAGACGCAGACAGTCTGTCAGTCATTCTTCACTCTTTATTCTACCAGTCTGGGAACATGAGCGAAGGGGGCAGGTTTCTAGTAACTCACTGAGCTCTTTTTACAGGGGCTGACTAGCTTTTGGGACTGCCACGCGGCAGGCCCTAGTAGCTAATACTGCCGGCAGAGATTTTTCAAAGCTGGTTTTGGATGATCGGATTGTGTCCTCAGATTCCTCCGGGGGCTTTGACAGTCTCAGCCTAAATGTACAACTCCTTCCACTCGAATTTTATAGGGCCTGATGTAAAGCCCTGGAAAGGAAATGGGAGTTTTTCCATTGACTTTTCCAGGCTCTGGATTAGGCCTATAAACACTCCTTTTTAAAGCCGGCTATTACTTTTCCCCCCCCGCCCCTCCGTTCTGCAGGGAACTGCCACTATACAGCCTTGTCAAATAACATCCTCTTCATTTGCAGAACAGGTACACTCCCAGAAGCCCAGACCAGCCTCCCATATGCACCGCCCCACAGCTATTAACGTGCTCAGCATGGAGGGGGCACCATCGCCCAGGCATGGGGGGCAGTTTAGTCTCCGTGACCCGGTCAGTCCTGGCCTCTGTGCTGTGACTGGCAAGTAGGGTGCAAATAGCAGTGGTGGTTTCTGTGGTGTGGACGCCTTTCTGCTGAGGCCTGGGCTGAGACCCCTGCACTCATTTCAGGTGGGCCAGCGGATGGCGTTACCAGCTGCTAACTGGAGGCGGGAGCGTGCTGAGATTCAGATAGTCCATTCTGTTCTGCAGCATGCACATGACCTAATAGGCCAGCCAGTGGATATTCCCCTGGGATGCAATGTTGCATCCAATAATCTAAGAAGGCTGGGACCTTCCCTGTCCCCCTCCCCCTAAATAGCTGCCACTTGGGACTCCATCCACTAACTAGTCATCCCTGAAGCTTTAATGTAGTGTCCTTAACGTACCTTGTAATGGAAATGTGTTTGCGGTGCCTCTGTGCAATGTAGCTTCATCGCCTGTCTCGGATCCCAGGAGGCCCAGGAGTCTAATCTCAGGAGGCCTGCGACTGAGAGCTTGGCCATCGGAGCAGCAGGTGGGAGGGGGAAATCCTGCTTGCCTGCGCTGTGACTAGCTCTGCCAAGAGCTTTCAACCCAAAACACAAAGGGAATTGGTGACAGAACAAGAGTCGGAGAGATGGGATACAGCACACACTTTCTCTGTTAGCAGGCTGCTCTGAGAAGTCTCCAGGCCAAGCCCCCAGGGAATCCCCAGAGCTGAATTACATTTCCAGGTTTTAAGCCTCTCGGTGTAGCAGATCAGACTTGCATCATTGGACTTGTCTGCAGCAAACCTTCAAGCTCAACAAGCTAATAGATAGCCTGCCAGCCTAATCTGGTGCCACTCAGACATGCTCTGAATTTAGCACTCCGACTTCAGCGCAACGTAGAAAGGCAAAGCAAAGTTGGGTCGTGTTGGCAGAGTTGTAAAATAGAGTGGCTGTCGGGAGTGTGTGTGAAATTGGCACTTCATGTTTCATTTCTTAAAAAAACAGCCAGCATCTTCACAAATCTAACAAACGGAGCCTTCTCTGCATCCGCTATTATCCCCATTTCACAGGTGGGGAAACTGAGGCCTAGTGGGGGAAGGGGTTTTCCCAAGATGAAAAGTGACCTGGTAGCAGAGTCGGGAATACAATCCCGGTGTCCTGAGTCTCAACCCATGCCTTAACCACAACACTGTCCTCCCTATACTTTACCCTCATTTTGACATGGATGGATTTGACCAGGCTGCTTCCTCCCCTTACCCTCATGTCTCATTAGAGTAGTGCAGAGTTTAGGTGCCTTGCTGTGTGTCAGTTTTTATAAGCTATTGCCAAACTAATGAGCCATCTGTTGTGGTTTTCTCCCTGTAACGCGCATACTCTCCACCTCCTCCTCCTCCTTTACTGTGATGGAAATTGCAAATACCAACAGTTAGACCCTGCTCTTCAGCCTGGCACTAAATGAGTCACTAGTTTTATGTCTGAAAAATTGTACATGTAAGTTGTTGGCAGGGTAAGTATGAGAGGAATGGAAGGCCTTGTGGTTAACACACTGGACTGGGACTAAGGAGATCAGGGTTCAGTTCCCAGACTCCTTGTGTGACCTTGGTTGAGTCACTTAATCTCTCTGTGCCTCAGGACCCCACCTGTAACGTGAGGATCGATAATCCTTCCCTTCTTGCACCTTCTGTCTGTCTCATCTATTTAGATCACTCTCTCTGGATCAGGGACTCTCTCTTACTACGAGAATGTGCAGCACCTGGCACAATGGGGCCCGATCTTGGCTGATGCCTCTAGGCACTACTGTAGTAAAAATAAGTATGCAACTTAGATGTCTAAGTATCTGATTGTGTTCACAAATAAGGGGTGCAAAATTACACCTGCAGCTCTTTGCACCTGCAAATTGTAAGCACGAGAACTGAGGCTGGTTTTCTGGGGTCTGACCCATAGCCAGGTTTCTGAGTGCCTTAACAGAGACTTTCTCCCCCTCTCTTAGCTCCAGGCTTCAGGCTTCCTTGGAAATGTAGAGCTGAATGTTGGTGCTGCGATTGCGTGTTTCCTAGCACAGGAAGGAGCAGATATTAATTATGCCAACCACAGGGGAAAGTCTCCCCTGGATCTCATTGCAGATGGAAGGATAGTCCAGATCATCAAGAACTTCTCCCAGAAATTCAGGTAGGCTACACAGTGGGACCACTTCCTAACCCCAAACCTGTAGGTGCTAGCCATGCCAGACCCTCTTAGTCTGCTCTGCAGGGTGTGGGGCACCTTCAGCTGCCATTGACTTCAGTGGGAACTGATCTTATGTGACTGCCTTGCAGAATCGGTGTCTTCTGGAAGAGCTGGCTGGTGGTCTCCCTCAGGACCTGTCAGCCTTTGATATCTCCCGGATGCCAGTCTGGGGCCTGGCCTATGCTTAAAAGTTTTGCTGGTATAGCTATGTCACTTCCCTAACCCATGTAGCTATGCTGCCAAAAGCCCTAGTGTAGACACATTTATGCTGGCAAAAAAAACCTTTTGTTGGTGGAGTTTGTTTCATTTGGGGAACTGGTATAAGCTTAGGACCAGCAAAAGAACTCTGGTACCATGTATACGAGGTCTGAGACTCTCCTGTTTGGACACTGCTGGCAATGTGTTTCTGGCTTCTTGTTGGGTTCCAGGATGTCCTCTGCAGCTCGCAGAGGAGGAGGATGTAGCAGACTAGTGATACTTGGATAAACTCAGCAGCCTGACTTTGAATAAAGAGACAACTGCATTTTAGCCACCCAGCCTCTTACTGCAGGATGGGGTGTCATTTGGCCCTGTAACAGGGCCTGTGCACCGCGTACATGGGCTCTCTGCACAGGGGTGAATTTCACCCTGTTGGTCTCTGAACATTGAATCATTGGAGCTGACCTCTATCTTGCAGTGCAGTTCTGGGTTTTGTTTCACTCTTAATCTACTCATTGCAGGATCCAAGCGAAATACAGAAGGCAATGAACCCTAAATGCCATGTAAAGGGTGGGTCCTGGAAGCCCCTGTAGCTGGACAATGTCCATCTTTAAATTGATACATGAAACAGATGAGCAAATCTGTCTGATAACCCCATAGGGAGAACAGCATCAAAAATGGCTTGGCCTTTGGTTCCAGTTCTGCAAAACCTCATCGTTTGGGTTTTGGCGCATCAGACCTGAAACTACTGGTGGTTGTCATCAGAATTCTTTCTTATTTGTAGGGCCCTACCAAATTCACGGTCCATTTTGGTCAGTTTCACGGTCATAGGATTTTAAAAATCGTAAATTTCATGATTTCAGCTATTTAAATCTGAAACTTGGTGGTGTTGTGTTGTCCTGACCCAAAAAGGAGTTGTGGGAGAGTCGCACGGTTATTGTAGGGGGTTGCGATACTGCTACCCTTACTTCTGCGCTGCTGCTGGCGGGGTGCTGCCTTCAGACCTGGGCACCCGGCCAACAGCCACCGCTCTCTCGCCGCCCAGCTGTAAAGTCAGTGCAGAAGTAAGGGTGACAATACTGCGACCTCCCCCTAAAATAACTTTGACTCCTCTGCAACTCCTTTTTGGGTCAGGACCCCCAATTTGAGAAACACTGGTCTCCCCTGTGAAATCTGTATAGTATAGGGTAAAAGCACACAAAAGACCAGATTTCATGGGGGGAGACCCGATTTCAGGGTCCATGACACGTTTTTCATGGCCGTGAATTTAGTAGGGCCCTACTTATTTGCATCCCGAACCTCTGGAGAGGAGCAAGGGTTGAGTAAATGTTTGGGATCATCTTAGTATAATCTGTGAAGTTCCTTGGTTTTTTGATTTTAGCATGTATCCACTTTCTTCCCTCTGCTGGATTAGCTTGGCTCAGTGGAGAACAGGGGAGGCATGTTTGTGTGTAATAAAACCCAGTAAACAGTTAGGGAACATTTCACCCCATGAAAATGTTTTGAATTTGGTGCATTCAAAATTGGGGAGGAGGAGAATCCTCTTTAGAGGGGATGACTTAGGAGTAGCCCAAGACAGGTAGATTCCATCAACAACGTGATTGTTCCTCCCCTGGCCCCTTCCATTCGCACACCGCTGATATCTACAGGGTAACTAGGAAAGAGCACCCATGCCATTAGTGTCTGCTAGAATGGTAGCTGGCTATTGGAAAAGCACAGAAAGAATCAGACGCCCAAGGGTTAACAGAATCATTCTGCGTCCTCTGCATGGGGACTTGAATAGGATTTAGCTTGGCAGTGGCTTGTCATGTGACAGATGCCATCTTAGACCTGTCAAGTTTAAATAATGCCATGCCAAAAAGATAGATGGTGTTTACCAGTTCAGTAAATCCTCTGATTTACATTGTCTTTTGTACTCAGGCAGCTGCTCCAGAATGATGGAGGGGCAGATTTAATTAAGGGCAGGCTTCATCTATACCAAAACCAGCCTGTCTGTTTTTTTTTCTCTGCCGACACAGAGCGGAGGTGGGCTGTATTGGTGATACTTGCCTCAAGATCTTCCCCAAAGCTCAAGGGTGTCTTGATCTAGGCTCCACAAAGTTGCGATGAGACGCCGGACAAGAATCCAAAGCTATAGGGGGGTCTGGGCAGTTTGACTGTGGAGTTGAATCCAAACTTCCCCAAAGTTACAGGGAATGTTGTGGATTCAGGAGTCACGCCATTGAGGTCAGGATCTGGTTCAGAATCCAGACTCTCTGGGGTTCAGATGTAGGCACTGAGGTCAGGCCTGTCCCGTGTGCATACGAGAGCAGTGTAATCAAAGGGCTGCCTTTTCTAAATATCCCAGCTCGCTGACTTTGCACTGCTGATGGCTGTACTGGCAGGAGCCCACTGTTCTCATCCATAAGAAGTGTTACGCCCTGCACAGATACCTTCCACTTGCTCTCTCTCCCCTCACCCTCATGCATTTGGGCTAGATCCTCAGCTGGCGTAAACAAAGGGAGCTCTGTCAAAGTCAATGGAGCTTCATAGACTTGTGCTGGCTGTGGATTTGGCCCGTTGTCTGGCTCTGAAGCATTTGCCCGTACCCGTCCCTGCCATGATAAGGCCATTGGGGAGAGCTGCTGAGCGGCCTTCTGTGTGCGGGATGTTGCTCCAGCCAGCGAGGACACTAATTCTATGTGGTGGTTGCAGGGATGAGCAGATTTCTTCAGACAGCTCTGTGGTGACCTGCAGCCTGCGCAGAGTGCACACCACCCCCAACACAATGACCAACCTCAGCGTGGCCAGCATGGCAGCCCCTTCCGAGTGCCTGGTCTGTTCTGAGCTGGCTTTGCTCATTCACTTCATCCCGTGTCAGCACAGCATCGTGTGTGAAGGTAGGTCGCTCCCGTTGGTTCCTTTGCCGCTGCTCACTCCACCTCCCCATTCCGCTTGTCTGGGGAGCATCTTGGGACGGGACTGTTGGGTTCTCACCAGAGCAACCCCAGGGCTATTCCTGCAATGGCCTTTTAGATGTGACACCCTAGGGCCTGGTCATGGAAGCTCCCGCTGTCCTGCTGGATTGGGACCCGAGGCAGCTGCACTGGATGGTTTAGAAGGAAGTGGCAGACGGTCCAGTTCCAGCCAGCAATGTTTTCTCCAACAAAACCACTTCCAAGGGATTCCCCCACCCTCACCCCCTCTGGCTTTTGTCTTCTGTTTCCCTTTGAATTATATTAACAACAGATCAGCAAGTGTGTGATCTCAGCTGGGTCCCTCCGTCTGGCTGCAGAGTTTGGTTAGGAACAAGTGTGAGAGCCCCATCCTTTCCTGTCAGAATACAGGACCGTTTTGCAGCTGTTATGGGGGGATTTGAGTCCGGGGGGGCGGGGTTTATAATGGCCATTGTGGTAATGCAGTTGCTAAAGAGTTGGGCTGTTGCATTGAAGCTCTAGGGAAGGGGCAGCTGAAGCGACAGGACCAGCATGTAGTTCAGGGAGAAGCCAGCATTCTCCGCTCCATGCAGACAAAGCCCGTCTCTTACAGTCCAGGTGATTCTTGGATCGTTTAAAAATGTGATGCCCTCGTGTGTCCTCTTTGCTTTTGGGCTCATTCAAGCACCACTGGGTTTAGCTGAAATCTCTCTTCTTCTCCCGCCCCCGGTAGAATGCTCCAGGAGGATGAAGAAGTGCATCAAATGTCAAGTGACAATAACCAAAAAACTCAAACAAGGTAGGTTTGCTCATGTTGTCCACGGCTTTGAATAGAAAAGGCCCCTCTGAATGTTTGTTTAGGCTACAGCAGACAGATGGCTGCTTGATCTCGGTGAAATTAGCTTAAGGAGGGCATTCTCAGCCTGTCTTGCAGTGCTCTCACAGCAATCACCCCACAGCTAGTCTCAGCGGAGACGCCACTGGTGAATTGTCTTTCCTCTTTAGAGGCAGCTGTTACAGGCCCGGCAGTGTGTGTGCCCTCGCTGGCAGGGCAGTGTGTGTTTGCCTTGCCACTGCCTGTGCTGTGAATCGATAGCAGACGTCTGTCTCCAGGTCCGTCCGTCCAGCCCCTTGCACCAGCAGTGACTTCACAGTGAAAATTTGTGATCAAGGAAAGCTTGTAACATGCAAGAGCCTAGCTTTGCCCTTGTGCTTTAAAGGCATTTTAACCTAAGTCACCTTATGGGAGCCAAGTAAGTGGGGTTGGGGTTAGTCCCAGGGCAGTTAGGTTTGACTGTTTTGATGGAATTCCTCTCCTACCTTAGCCTGGATCTCTGCAGTTTTATACAGGGAGTGCCTTCCATTCCCATAGTTCAATCTCCCGCACAGGGAATACTGTAATGAAGGCCGCATGCTGGTGCCATGCCATGGGGCAGCAGGCTCCTGCTAGCCATGGAGTTCACCCATGTCGCCTGCTGCAGCGCTGGCAAACAGGACACGTGGGAGTGGGTGTATCTGCACCCCTCTGGCAGAGGTCACTGAGGACAAACACGCTGCTGCTGACTTGGGTGGCACTAGGCTGTGATCTTGCAAATGGGCCTAATGCCAACTGGCTGCCTTGACAGAAGTATAGAGGAGCCAAGAATTTGTCACATGATCTAGACGTACGCTGCTGGCCAGGGCAGAAATCCTCCCTAGGAGCATCCGTAGGCAGGAGTGCCCTGTTATTGCAGCATTCTTCAGCCATCTAGAATGCAGGAAAATATAATGGCTCCGCCCCCCGAGTTGGAATCTCTGCGAAGATTCCAGTCCATTGCAGCAAAGAGATTGATGGAAGCAGTCAGGCTTTTGAGCATATCAGCAGGAAGTCAGCTGGCTTGGGCCACACCATCCTCACCATTTATCCCTAACTTCATCTCAAAATTCCTTACAAACTTAAAAGGAATGGTGTCCCTAGCCTCTGTTTGTCAGAGGGTAGAGATGGATGGCAGGAGAGAGATCACTTGATCATTACCTGTTAGGTTCACTCCCTCTGGGACACCTGGCATTGGCCACTGTCGGTAGACAGGATACTGGACTGGATGGACCTTTGGTCTGACCCAGTATGGCCGTTCTTATGTAAACTTAATTGATGTGGTCACTTCACCTACCACTGGAATGCAGCCACCTCTGGGGTGAATCAGGGCATCTGTTTAAAAGCACACAGCAACATGACCTAGTTGTTTAGGAACAGAATGTGAATAGTATTGTCTAGCTGAAACCAGGTGGAATTTATTTATCCTAGCTGGAATTTGCCCAGTATATGGAGCTCTTTCATCTCATCTGAATTAGAACCAAGTGTCTCTACAAGTTCTCCTTACTTGCAAAGTTCAACAGAGGAGGATTAAATTACCCTCTTGAATTCTATGGCTTGTGTTATGCAGGAGATCATAATGCTCTCTACCAACTTTCACAGCTCTGAATCTGTAGCCTGAAAAGCTAGAGCGGAGAGCTGAAGCAGTACTGCAGACAGGAATTTAAACTCAGTGAGGCGCGGGCATGCAGCGCTATAACACATCGCAGACCAGTTACTGAGGAGCAGTGCGCAGTTCTTTGCTAGCACTGCACTTTTCTCTACTTCCAGGCAGTGGCGGCAGCTTCTGGAATGATGAGGGAGGATGCACATCTCAGAGAATACGAGTTATACGCCCCTTGAGGCCGCTGCCCCTTAACAGCTCAGCAACAAACCAAAGGAGAGAGCAGCACTGGCCACCCTTTCACAAAATACTTATCTCTTACTGCTCCAACTGTCTAGACAGAGCTAATTAGTGCTCCCAGGGAGAGGGAGTGCATTGGAAGGTGCGTGCAGAGGAAATAGGTAGAGTCCCCAGCCACTAACTTGCTTCCTGTTCCCCACAGACAGCACAGAGGTGGAATGCAGCCCCAGCACCGAGCCCACGGACCAGAGGAAGCTGATGGAGGAGCTGCAGAGCCGCTACCGCCAGATGGAGGAGCGCATCACCTGCCCTATCTGCATCGACAACCAAATCAAACTGGTCTTCCAGTGCGGACATGGCTCCTGCCTTGAGTGCAGCGAGGCCCTGACTGTATGCCCCATCTGCAGGCAGGCTATCCGGGACAGGATTCAGATCTTCGTCTGAGGATGTGCGCTCTCCCCTCCCCTTCGCTCCCCCTCCTACCTTCCTCCCTCCCTTTGTGTGTTCATTTAGTTGAGACTCATGACCCATCCCCTGTGTTTGTCTGACTCTGAAGCCATCCTGAAAGGGGAAAAGTGAATCACAAGAGTCACTCGTGGGGGAAACGCTCTCCCCATAATGACAGCGAGCCGCCAAGCTTGTGGGGAAACGGCCCTCCCGCCCTGTGCTCCTTTCCCAGCATGGATGGCGCCAGGCGGAATGCTGACAGGACGTCCCCGTTCTTTGTGCTGACGACGGGAGGGGCTACGAAACCAGCGCCGGGACAGAGTGCTTTCATGTGCAGACATTTCAAAAGACATCCCGCTCCTGTCTAGTTCCCTGCAGCGTCTGATTCGCAGCCTTACACAGCTCTGGCAGGACAGGCTGCGGCACAGTCCTTCTCGTTCCCCGGCAGGCTGTGGCAAAGCAATACTCTCGCACTTTACACAAGGAGGTATCCAGTGGGATCGGGCACTGCCCTTGGCTCTCCTGCAGGCTTGTCAGTTGTGGGGGACTCTCGTTAGACAATGTGCTCTCAGAACCAAGCCTTTTGGGCGTGATGAGGTACTTGGATTTGGGCAGCGGGGAGGAGTCTGGAACTGACGTGTTCCCAGAGAGAGACAGAGCGTGTGCCTTAGAGATAAAGTAGTGAACATTTACTGAAGAAAATACTGTTGCAGCACGTATTTTTGACCTCTAAGTGACACTCTTCTGCCAGCAATCTACCTTTTTTTTGCAGCCATAATTCCAGAGACTCTTGAGCTTTTTACCCATAATGCCAAAGGCAGGTGTCAAATATTCCAACCGAAATGTAAAAAAATAAAATAAAATACGACTAATAAGGCGGAGGAGAGGAAATTCGTTTTTCTCTTTGTTTGGCAGAAAAATTGATTAAAATAGGACATTTATATTCCATTGAACGTGAATAGGAATAGTGTAAATCCTGGGTTCAACTTGATTCCAACTGGCTCATGTTTCCCAAACAGTTGATTTGGGAAAAAGCACCATGCAGTGAATTCACCCGTACCTGTGACGGTTCTAGTGGTGGCACCCTGAGGAGCTCCCCTGGGTGGGTTGTATGTAGCTTTGTTCTACGCAGTTATGCTGCAGACCAGTATAATCTTTTCTTGCACCTAGAAAGCCGTGTATAAAATCAACCGAAACACAGGGTTTCTTTCTTAAATTTGTTCATTAGCAAAGAGGTGGCAAAGGATTCAAATTAGTTTTGAATCCTTGTGTGTGTGTAGTGGTTACAGGAATATGTATTGTCTAGTAGTAACTCCGTAGTGTCCCAGGAAATTCACAGTCCCCACTTGCTACGGATAATATCTCAGAATGCTTTCTCAGTTGAGTTTATTACAATGTCTGTGATTTTTTTCCAGGCAAAGGTACAATCTTGGGTCACATTTAACCCCCAAATGTAGATTATTTGTTGAAATAAGTTTTGACAAAACTAAGACTCGGTTTCAAGAATTATATTTTATTCCCAGGAAAACAGATTTTCTAATAAACAAACACTCCCCCTTCCTGTTCGCTGTATCGTTCTAAGTGAAAATGACGATGAATGGCCATCTTCTACTACCCTTTCTCATAGGAAGTGGTACCAGAGACCACCAGTGCCTGCCGATAATGTGAGGGCAGCTGGCTTCAGCAGTGTAACTGAGCATGGAATTGCTCAGTCCATGTGAGCATGCTCAGAACAAGTCAAGCAGGAAATATGGGCAGGGCACATGGCCCACCCCCACGCGTTGCCTCTGAGTGGTACTTGATGCCTCAAATAATCCCATTCAGTGCAATGGGGCTGCTTATGAAGTAAGTTGCCACTCACCGTAAGAGTGGCAGAATATGGCCAAATGGGACTCCTCTGTAAAGAGAAGTGACATTGACGAGCCTTATTTTTATTGTCCAGGCTTGGACAAATGCCGAAAGCAAACAATTCACATGTAACAGCATAAAGTACATTTACAGTTGGATTTTCAGAAGGGCGTCCTGTTGGCCTGACTCTGCTCCCACTGAATGCAGTAGAAGATCTGCTATGGAGTTCAGTGGGAATGGTTAGCCCAGTGCTAAGATCATCTGAAAACGCCACGATGGACTTTCCAAAATTCTTTAATAATCTAAGGTGTGATTAAGATGGGCCAGAAAACTTTTCTTTAAAAAAAAATAATAATCTGGTTTCTTTGAACTGAACGCTGTCCCTATCGGGGCCTGATCCAAAGCCAATTAACGCCAAGAGGAATCTTTCCATTAATTTTAATGGACTTTGAATCAGGCCCTAAATCAAAATGCTGGTCCCAAATCGGTCTGAAGAGCTACTGGAAATATAACATCAAGAGTGCTGGGCATCTCCTTTGTAATTAAAATAAGCTTTACAGTCCCCAAAGTACAATACTGTCGGTGTCTTTCCAATCTGTGACCGCTGCACTTACTGCTTTCTGCTGTAAATTAATGATTTTACAGGCTGTACTTAAATCCAATATCGTACTAAGCATTAAAAGGACATTTTCAGAAGTATGCCTCTGCTGCAGCAACAAATGCATTTGATAAAAGGAAAAACAAACCAATGCACTGTTCTGTATCTCAGACGTATGTTTGTGCTCTTTTGGGGACTGCATATCCTGCAACTTCTGTCACGCTCATCTCGAAGACTTTGACACTGGACTTTGTCAGTGTACACAGAGAAGGATACAGCGGATCTCTGACTTCTTGGTTTTTTAAAAAATAGTTTTTTGTGCGCTAGATGAAGGTATCTTGGATCACTTCTAGGCCTGTGAAAATGGGGAACTGTTTGTAGTGAGAATACACAGTCTTCAACCTTCAAGGTGCACAGCTGGTGCAGAAAATGTCTTTCCACTTTGCAGCAAGTAAAAAATTTCTTTCTGTTTTCCTCTTTTTTTAATTTTTTTATTTTTCTTCAACCTTAATTGTTTCTTAATGAAAATTTCCTTCCAAGCTCTTGAGATCTTGTGCATAGCTCTGAAACCCTTTGTGTTGCCAGACTGGAGGTGGAATTTGGTATGTTCCCCGCTTTAGAACTATGGATATCTTTTTATAGGTGGATTCCAGGGAGCAATAAAATTAATTTCCTGCCATTGGGTTCAGTCTTCAATAAGAAATTTGAGCAGAGATCTTTACCACTTTCCAGTCTATTATATTTGGTAGGCTTATACTGTAAGTTTGAACCAGACTGCAGTCAGTACAATTTTCACTCCTTCCCCTCTTTTGGTGGTGCTTTAAGATAAGATCTTCTAAGTGGCTTTTAGAGTGGTTTGAGGAAATCAGTTTATCCAGCCTTTCCTGCCATTTAGGAAAAATAATCAAGTTATTTACAGTTTGCCAGAAATCAAGATTGTTTTTCCATTAGGAAGAACTAAGACTGATTATCAAAGGCCAGAAAAGGCAGATTCCCTACGTTTGATGGCACAGGAAGGATTCAGATAGACAAGAGGGTTTGGGCCTAGTAACCTCAGCACAGGACCGGAACCGAGGAATCCTTGAGTCTTCTATTCCTAACTCTGATGCTGATTCCTTCCAGGACCTTGGGCAAGTCCCTTAATCTCTCTGCCTCCATTTCTCCATCTCTAAAATGCATGATGGGGTTGTGAGAATTGATTAAGGTTTATAAAGCACTCCAGAAGCTTTGAAGCGCTACATAAAAGGTGAGTGTTCTCGATTCCTGACTCTAACTCATAGAACCTCTGTCCTCCCTCTGTAGCACGAACATCATTGCATTGGCCCATTAATACCAGACCCCCGCAGGTTCACCTGCACAGGGTTGGTAGATGATACTTTTCATATTCAGCTGCGCTGGCAAGCAGGGGGTTAATTCCCCAGTGCAAACTTCGCCTCACAAATACTGTTCCAGGCTGCTTGTGAAATGCAGGTTTGCTTTCTGGAATTGCTGTCCTGTTTTTTTTATCAGCTCTAAGTCTGAGCTGTCCATCCCCAGAATCAATTTCCTGAGCACAGGACCCATTTTAAAGGCCATCATGCATGTCTGCAGAGCTCCTTGCCATAGCTTGGAGGTTGCAGTGGTGAGATGGTTGACGAGCACGTGCAGAAGTGTATGGAAGAGCCAGGACTATAGTGCACTGAGGCAGATACTGCCCAGCATAAAAGAGCATCAAACGGTCCCTGCTAAAGTGGGGATGGCTCCTTCGACCTCTGCACCGTGGCATCGGCCAGCCACATCCACGGTGGGCTCTGTCTGTGGAACAGTGCAGCTGTTGAATCCCTGCCCTGCAGCAATGCAAGTTGTCATCCTGATGAGAAGCAGGGACAGGGGACGTTCTGCACGTGAGGCTCCTTCACAGCAGGGAGAGGAAGTGACCATTGGAGCTGGAGGATTGAGGTGTTTCTGGGAGAAGAAAGACCGAGATGGACTAGGTAAGGGCTATGGTCTCTCTGCCCCCTTGCCAGGGCTGCCCTGAGGGTTTCTGAGGCCCCAGATTCCAGGGGGGGAGGGGGAATCCAGCGCTGATTTGCCTCCGCTGGTGACCCTGCGGAGTCAGGGAGACTGGGCCATGGGTTGACTTATTCTGTCTTGTTGCTGGGTAGGCCAGGCTGGCTGGCTGGCCGGCCTGCATGATGCAGAGACAGTGTTGGTTTGATGAGCCCCAGTACCTGCTGGGCTGGAGCAAGGGCTGCCATGTACACCTGCTGCCTGGCAGCTGTAGTTATGTGCCTGCCTGCCAGGCTATTCCCTTTCTAGGGGCCCAAGACAGCTCGGGATAGAGACAGTGGGGGCTGAATCGGGCTCTAACGTATGACAAGAGGACTCCTCCCGCTAGGCAGAGATGGGCCAAGAAGTGATGCTGAGATTGGGATCTGCATTCAGTTTAGCTAGAGATCACCAGGGTGCAGGTCCAAGGCTGAAACCCAGGGTGTGGTCAGGGGCTCAAGAGTACCGAAATCAATCACACGAGCCTTCTGACAACTTGAGCCATGTCTGAAGAAGTTGTTCCACCCAAACTGGAAAGGCCTGGCTGGTTTGACTGGGGATGGGAATTGGAATTCAACACTCACACACACCCACAACACACACGTGCACGCACCCACGAAATTCAGGTGGGTTTGATGGGAGGAGCCAGTTCAGGCCCAGAGGAGTATATTCCACTTTGCTGCTGGTAACCGGCTGAGAAGGGCCAATTAGATCGCTTTAGCCAGTGGGCCTGCACTCATTTAAACACAAAAAACACACGGTGGCCTTTTATTCAGTCAAAGGGTCCAGATCCTGATGAACTCTTTGCTAGACGTGGTTTGTTACCATCTATCTGCCTCAAGACAAGCCCTGCAGGCACTCTGATGAACCGGTTAAGGGGTTGCCTGCTTGTTCTCTGAGGCTTCTGCAAGTGCCGGTCTTCCCTGGAAATGCTCTTTTGTATCTTCCAGCAATGGCAGCAAAGATTAGATCCCAGACTGGGATCTTTAAGGTGTAAGACTTTAAATACGAGACAGCAGGTGAGACAGATCAATGAGCTTTATATATAATCCCTTTTAACCAACAGTTCAGGTCAGGGTTCCAGTCTCTTCCAGAAAACAAATGTTTTTGTTGCGTCACAGCGGCCCTCCTGATTCAAATTTATTGCCACATTTAGAGTTTGCGAAAGCAAGCTCCTATCAAAGCTAAACCCAGTAAAAATGCTCCCATGGCTGTTCTCTCTTTACTGGAATTTAAATTATGCTGTAGAAGCCTTTGATCCTGTAGCAGTTATGCAGTGAAATCAGTGGTTCTTCTCACATGCATAAAGTTACGAACATGCTTGACTTAGGTACTTACATGGCCCCCATCATGGTAGTATCTGAGCATCTCATGATTTTTAATCTTTTCGTCTTCAGTGGGGAAATGCTAGTATCCCCTTTTTAAAGACTGGGAACTAAGGCACAGAGAGACTAAACAACATGCCCAAGGTGTCTCAGAGGGTTTGTGGCAGAACACGGAACTGAACCAAGAGCTCCTGAGTGCCATCCTTCTTAACTGTTGGTAGGATCACAGCCTAAAGGAATACGCGTTCCTCTGCAGTAATTGCCACCCAAATAGGATGGCTCTGAAATTGTGGGCATGAAAACGATTATAAACAAGAATGAAACTAACTTCTTGGATATTTTTTAGTTTCATTTGCCCAGCTGAGACAAATACACACTGTAGACTAACAGCGTAAATAACGGAATTTTTAAAATAGACCATTGTAATGCTCTTAAGGTGTTTTTCTCTACCACAGCTAAAGGGGCATGTTGGCTTACAAAATCCAGGCCAAGATTCAGACAAGACTAGTGGTTTTGGATGCCTCAGTTGCCAGATGCTCAGTCTGAGACATCTTTTTCAGACAGTGCAGAGCGCTCTGCCTCTGAGAGCTGGGCCCTCTTAAGGTGTCCCAAGTTGGACACCCAAATACGGCTAGTCACTTGAAAATCTTGGCCACAATTTATAAGTTGACACTGGTTTTGCCTGTTGATTCTTCCAACTAATCGCTGAACGAGGCGCAGGCCTCTCTTTGTTGTCAGTTTGGCTTAGCGGGAAGAAGAGCTGGTCCGTTTTCTCTCCTTGGTTTTTAGGAATCTTTGTTAAGGCTTGTGATGGTAAAGTTGCCAACTGTCTAATCACACAAACCCAAACACCCTTGCCCTCCCCCTCTTCTCCGTGCCCCCCCCCCCGCTCACTCCATTCCCCCCTCCCTCCATTGCTTGCTCTCCCCCATTCTCATTCACTTTCACTGGGCTGGGGAAGGGGGCTGGGGTGCGGGAGGGGGGTGTGGGGCCCAAGGGTTCGGAGTGTGGGAGGGGGCTCCGTGCTGAGCCTGGGGCAGGGGGTTGGGGTGCAGGAGGGGGTGCAGGGTGTAAGCTCTGGGAGGGAGTTTGGGGGGGCTCAGGGCTGGGGCAGGGGGGGTGGGGATGGGGTGCGGGCTCTGGGAGGGAGTTTGGGTGCAGGAGGGGGCTTGGGATTGGGGCAGTGGGTTGGGGTGTGGGAGGGGGCAAGGGGTGCAGGCTCTGGGAGGGAGTTTGGGTGCAGGAGGGGGCTCTGGGCTGGGGTAGAGGGTTGGGGTGCAGGAGGGGGTGCAGGCTGCCTGCCCTGGCCCCGCACTGCTCCAAGCAGCTGGCATAGGAGGCTCCACATGCTGCCCGTACCCGCAAGCACCACCCCTGCAGCTCCCATTGGCCACAGTTCCCGGCCAATGGGAGCTGTGGAGTCAGGGCATGGGTAACCCCTGGGACACCCTGCCCCAGGGACATGCCAGCCGCTTCCGGGAGCAGTGTGGGGCCAGGCCAGGTAGGGAGTCCGCTGTGCTGCCGGACGTTCAGCACCTAAAATCTCCTGGTTTGGCTTCAGTAGCCTCCGGGAGACAGGGCGTGACTCTGGGAGACTCCTGGCGAAATCAGGAGGGTTGTACTGATGGGGTGTACTGAAAGAGTTGAATTAAGCCAGGTGGGCCCAATCAGTCAATTAAGCTGCAAACAGGGGAGATTTAGGCTGTGTGGAAGGCACTAATTAGAAGGAAGCTCACCTGTGAGGGGACAGGAAGTGATTCTGTAAAGCCAGGAGGCTGGAGACAGTGTGAGGGGCATGGCAGGGAGGAAGCCTGCAGTCTCCGTACCTGAGGAAGGGGAGGTAGGAACCCCTGAGAAAAGGGATAGGAAGGAACCCATGAGGATGGGTTTATCTCGTAGGCCTGAGGGAGAAAGGGCTGACTAGGAAGGCTGGGAAAAGCACGGTAGGAAGCAGTCCCCAGGGAAGAGAGCAGTAAGGGTGGTGAAGTCCCAATGGGGCCCTGGACTGGAATCCAGAGTAGACGGCGGGCCTGGATTCCCCTGCCATCTCCTGCAGAGAGGCATTGCTTGGGGCAGTGAATGGGGCAACTGCCTGACTCACTTCTTGAGTGATGTAATCAGGGCAGCGGGCCGAGGATTGCCTGACTCAAAGTCCTCTGCACCACCAGTAAGTCCTGCCCTCCTCTGCTCCCCACCAGTTCGAAGGGGAAATCACACTGTGACCTGGCTGGTGGACCCAAGTCACGAAGCAGTAGTACTGCAACTCTGTGAGCTAGAGGGAGAGCTGCAATGGTGGAAGAGAAGAAAGGGGGCGCTGAACCAGGTGGAGCTAATTGCCAGAAGGGGGCACCACTGTGCGGTGAGTAGAGCACCCAGTGACAAAACCACAGAAGAGTCCTCAGAACAACCCATCATTTCTCTAGCATCCCCAACTCTCGCTTTGAGGGTAAGTGCCTCAAGAAACTCTGCAGGAGGAAAGTGGCTGAGTTAGTATTTTTTGTGCGTGCTCTTCTATTTTTCTTGGCAAATCCTATTCTCATCCAGCTGGGAGCCTGGTATTTGAATTGGCAACTGATTTTGTTAGCAGTTTTTGTGCAGCTGGTCTTGCACGGAAAGTCATTTCTGCAAACCTGCCTCCATGCTGGGCAGCAAGAGGACACAATCTCATTCCGATGCCTCCTGCCTCTGCTTAGGCCTTGTCCACTCCGAGGATTTGCCCCCATTTCAGTGTTGCTGCAAATCCCTAATGCAGACAAGCAATAATGTTAATTTAAAGGCAGTGGAGGTGCCTCGCAGTGGTCATGGCATTGTCAAATGACTGTAAGAAATTCCAGGTTTATAGAATGGAAAAATTCGCTGCATGGTCAAGAGATTCCTGCCCTGGAAACACCATTAAAACCTGCAGGAGCATGTGTTGAATAGGGTTGGCTTTATTATATTGATGCTTAGAATACCTGATCCTTGGGGCTTGTCTAGAGTAGACTAAGAGAACTCACACCAGCATGACTACAATTACATCGGTGCGATTCCCTGACATAGACCCCAAGCACCAGTATAAAGCAGGACTGGATGGACTCTCTAAATGAGAACAGCCACCGGTGCCTTTGCATTGAGCTAGCTCCTGGGCTAACAGCTGGTTTACAAATGTCTGGAAGAGCTCTGTAAACGGCTTTCATTATTTCCAGTGGAGTACAAAGCCTGCTTTATTTCTCAGCCTCATCAGAAGATGCTGATATCGTGACAGGCAGGCGTTCTTTAAGCTTTCCTCCGAGAGTGCCCTTCTTGGAATTTCCCCACCACGCTCAGCCCTGCCTTTGCTTTTAATACGTGAATGGTAGTGCTGGTGGGAGGGGGGGGGGAAGCAGCTCTGGAAACTGGCGGCCTCTCAAGGGCCAGATCCAAAGCTCATGGAAATCGGTTAATGGGAGGCTTTCCGTTGGCTTCACTGATTTGCTCCGCCCCTTCATCCATCAGAGAGGTACGGTAGCCCTGATCTCAAAACACTTTGTGCCTTAAAAATCAGACCCAGAACACCAGTGTGAATGAAGCAGGTACATTTCACTTCTCAGTTGGGGAAAGGCTTGCAAGCTAGTCTCATGCTGTAACCACTGGATCCCACTTCCCCGATACAACGAGGACACTTGTCCAGTAAAAACTGAAATTAAGAAACATCAAACTCATTCCAGGCTATAAGCCAGGCATAAGAGGGCAAATGATTCTTGGTGGCTAGCATGATGTATGGAATATCAGTCATCCTTAAACAGGGAGCATTTGTTAAAGAAAATGGCTTCAACGCACAAACAGGTCCACCACAGAGCTTGAGTTCCAATTTTGTCTCTCTTGTTTACCAGGGACAGCACCCTATCTAGAAGTCTGTATGGCACACAGAGATGCTTAGTGACTGAATAATATACAACAAGTAAATATGATACACAGCTATTATGATGACCCTCTCCAGTGACCAGAAGTTGAAAGTCACTACCTATCCTATTATATATCCCCTTAGCCAGATGGCTTAGCTGTCCATTGCTTTTATGCTCTGAACAAAAGGATGAAATCATTGAGTAGCTCTTTCGAGGGCAGCTGCTTCATTACGTTTTTTCTTCTCCATCTGAATTTCCGACTTCTCAGCGCTAATTAGCAATGTTTGTTCTTCTGCCTTTTCAGAATCGTCCACTATCTGGGAAAGAATGTTGTTTGTTTTTATTCTGGTACAAATTGTCCTACACTACTCTTCCCTCCCTCCCCTTCTGCCCCCCTCAAAAAGAAACAACCCAAGAAAATCCTAAGAATTTGTTGCTGACTGTGATTTTCATGCCTGTTGTCTGTAGTTTACTTTCCCATTGAGATCTTTGGGCTTTCAACGGCATTTCCTCCCAGCATCAAAGATTCCCTGGCGGTTCTAGAGGTGTTGGGCATTTTCCTTTCTCCCTTCCCTCCCTTCCACTCATGTCCTGTTCCTATCCCAAATGTGGCAGTGTGTCATTGGGCCAGCATTTCCAAAGTGCTCAATAGCCAGCAATTCCCCCTTGGAAATCTGGCCCATTCTCCCTATTTTACAGATGAGCAAAGCTGAGGCCCAGTGCGGTGAAATGACTTGCCCCAAATCACGAGAGGCAGAGCTCAGAACAAAACCCAGGTCTCCTTTATTACCAGTTCTGTGCTCACTGGACCATGCTGCTTCCCTCAATGTGAATGTAACCCTGGATTGGTACACATGTAGAATTACAGGTCAAGTACTAATGTAGCATACTAAAGTGCAGCAGCAATAATATCTGCTACAGGGTGTCTGGTGAGAAGTTTTCTGCCCCCTTTTCAACACTCAGTTCCCTCATGCATTGGTGAATGTTGCTGCCACCTCTCAGTCCCATAGCGCCGGTCGCTGACCGACGACTGAGCTTCTGGTGTGGGTGAAGCCCTTGTAGGGCCAGGCTATGGTGGACGCTTCTGAGCTGCCACTCCAAATCAACCCTTTAGCAAAATATTCCATCTCCTTTGCCAGCTAGAGGAAGACCTTGTTTTCAGCTCATTTTCTAAACAGCAGATCTCTCTCTCTCTAGGAATAACTGCAAGGCTTCAGCAGAAGCTGATGTCAAGGAGTAATGTGTGCTGTTGAGAGAGATGGAGCTCTGGGGTGGCAGATATTCTTTGTCTCATGTTGGACTGGAATGTTCCCCAGTGCTGCAGCAGATTAATAACCCTTTATACTGCATAGTCCTTTTACAAGGCAGAAGCTTTTCCTGCCTTTGCCATAGGCAGCAGTGAAGTAGCCAGGCAGGAATGCCTCCAGGGCTACCCAAATGCAAGGGTGGCTTTTGCTCTGTGGACCAAGAGCTGCATTGAGAGCCACGAACTCTTTTCAGATGGGCCACCAAGCAGCCAAAGCATGGAAAATACCATTCAGCTGCCACCACCCTGAGCTGGATTTGGACTGGTGTCCTGGAGGCGAAAGGTCACTGCTGATCCCCTGAGACATCGAAGATGACATGGATGGAGACGGACCTATCCTCTGACTTCTAAGGTGGGCCTTCCAGAACAGAGCTGAGGACCAGCGGTGGGGTGACATGGAGGAAGCGTGCCCTGCAACTGCACATGCTCTACTTGTTCTGTAGATACATAAAAGGAGTTCCAGGCTCCTGGTCTGTCACATGGCACTGTTCAATTTAGGGTGAAATTCACTCCTGTGCAGAGGGCCAGTAGCGCTTATAGGCCCCCACCGTGATCAGGTTGCCACTGTGCGAGGTGCTGTATGTACACGAGATCATTCCTAAGCCCTCAGTTGATGGAACAGGAGTGGTGCATAACCCTTGTGCTAGCCTGTTGTACTGGGGTGAATTTTACCCTTAAAAGTTTGACCCGTGTAGCAAAGCCAGATCTGTTTGGGAACACTCCAGAAGGAGGCCATGATATGGTGATGTAACAATTCTAAATGAAGGGGAAGAGGGAAATGCAAACAATAATCCATGTGAATGCAAGTGTTTATTTTATGAGCTAAAAGCTGGACTTGGGAATGCGGCCACGTACTGTGCATTATACATGGAACAACCATGCAATGCTCCAAGCCAAATACACCAGCAGCTGGGGATGAAAAAAATAGAGCAAATATAGAAACCTTGCTCCTTTAACAAAGGAAATGCAAAAGTAACCAGTTCCTGACATTTTGAGGTCTCTAAGTGATAATTTTAGTTCTTTGGAACAGGTCAGTCTCTAAGGGCATGTCAAAGCCACTTGGAGGCAGCTTTCCCCATGTGATATTTATCACACAAAGTGTCTTATGAAATGCCTCCCTGATTGTTTGTTGGGGAGAACCAGCCTCCTTAAATGAGATCCGGTTCCCAGTCAGCACTCCTAACTGCCGGGAGGAGAACACTGCATAGTTAGCAGATACATTTAAGTTGGTTATATCCCCCCATCATCCCATATGGCTTCCCACAACTGTAACATGTTCCACTTCAGTTACAACTGTGTGCTGAGACGCAAGTCAGTGTTGCTAGGAATATTTTCTGTCCAAATGTAGCTGGACTGTCGATTCCGGCATATAATCCAAACCAAGTATCCAGACAGGAAAATTTAAAATCTATATTGGACAGAGTGGTGGATTAATAGCAGCACTCTACCCTTGTCTAACCTCTTTCATCTCAGGATTTCAAAGCACCTGAAAAAGCTAGGAAAGTATTTTCATCCCTGCTCTGCAAGTGGGGGTGCAAAATCAGAGGGGCTAAGTGTCTTATCCGAGGTGTTGCAGGGAGCCTTTGGAAGAGCCAGGGATAAAACTCAGGAGTCTTGAAGTCTCACTGCCTCCCAGAAGGGAATCTTGAGAGCTGGGCAGCAGGATGTGAGAGCAAAGAGCCAGTGGCAGGCTGTGGGGAAGGTCTGAGTCCCTTGAGGGCTGCGTGTAAGAAGACATTGAGACACCTACACCTTTACTAAGAGCTGCAACTTTGAGAGGTCCACTGAAGGACACAGAAGTGACTGTGACTTTCTCAGGGATACTAGGTGCTCACTGGGTTAAGATTATGTATCCTTTACAGTTCTGTGAGCATCCAAATAAAACCTGTGAATAGCCCAGCATAAGAACTTTCCTCAGCTGACCCTTTAGGCCCAGCGCTCACTGCCAAAGTAGCTGAGGTTTGTCTTGGCCACGTTGTTGAGCTGATTTTCTGAGCAAGTATTTGGCTTAAATAGAAAAAGTTCTAAAGGATCCTGCAGCCAGCAGCTGGTCGGAGCTGCACGCAGGGAGGCGAGTCCGTGCTGACTGTTGCAGTGCCTACTCCACAGAGTGAGAAAGGAGAGACGTCTGCTTTCCAAGAACCACTCTCTGGTTTGATGAGTTGGTCGCCCACTTCCCATCCAGGAGAACCATACCCTTCCCTGTCCCCTTCAGGCAGAAGCGTGTGACACTAAACAGCCCTGAGCTCCTGTATCTTCTCAGCAGCCACAGTGACCCACTTGGGGTCAGACTGGGCAGGGCTAAAAGGTAACAAGATTTCTGCTCATATCCAGAATGTGTCAGATGATCTCTGTCAACTCAGGTCAAAGGCCTTCACTGTATTAAACTGCAATAGCCTCTTGAATAACCGATATACTGCAGCAATTCAAGCCTCCTGCATGCTCCTTTATCAGCCAATTCATAGTCTGTTCAGAAGAGAAGTAGGTCCAGAATCAGAACCCTCCATCCAAACTTTGCTACTGTTTGGAAGCTGAGCCCAATCCATATTTTGCAGATAACCCTGTAATTTTCTAGAGTGGGCCAAAGCAGCAAGCCTCCAACTCTTCCAGATGTGGGTGTTTGGGTTCTGGATTCACCTTTTGCAAACTTTATACCTATATGGTCTTTTTCCTTGGATGGATGGCCCAGTGGTTAGGGGACTAGCCTGGGACTCAGAAGACCTGGGTTCATGTCCCTGATCTGCCACAGACTGTGACCTTTGGCATGTCAGAGAGGTTAGTCTCTGTGTGCCTCAGTTTCCCATCAGTAAAATGGGGATGCCCGCGCTCACTGAGGTGTTGAGGATAAATACAATAGAGTGTGAGGCACTCAATACTCTGGTGGGAGCCACAGAAGTACCTAGATAGATGAATATCAAGTTGAGACACTTCATGCATTATTGGTGCTTAGTGGCCTGACAAAGGGCTGACACACTGGGCCGTGTTGTTGTTACACACATGCTAGTGACGTTAATGTTCTTCTGGCAGTGTTTGCTAGCGGTGTTTTCCATTTGCGTCAATACTTCTCTGGTCATGTCTATGCTACAGCTGAGAGGTGCAATTCCCAGCAAGGGTGGATGTACCTGAACTAGCTCCGTCCAAGCTATAGTGTGAGTGGCCGTTGCATCACAGGTGGTGGGCTTGGGCTAGCCCCCCGCCCTAGGTATGTATTCAGGCAGCCACACTGCTATTGTTAGCATTGCTCGCTCGAGCAGAACTACTGCAGGTACAACGACCCACACTGGGAATTTGCTATGTAGAAATACCCTCATTGGACAAGAACCACTAGTCCGTGCCCAGAGTCCAAGTGCCAGTGCAAGTTTGCAGTTCGAGCTTTTCCTTACCGTCAAGGCTTTGCCCCGGCTATGTCTCTGCTCTCACTTCCTGCTATTCTTCCTCCTCCTTCCAATTCTAACCACCCTTTCTTATCCTATTCTTTGTACCTTCTCCCATGCTGCTCCCTGCTCTGGCTACACCCTCCCTATGTGCCATGCAATTCGACGACACCCCCCCCCACACACACACACACACTGGTTCCTGTTCTAGTCCCTTTGTGAAACGTGCTGCTGCTTCAGAGACCCTTGCATAACAGTGAGGGGAAAATGTTTGTAAAATTTCACACAACCATTTTTGTCACTTTTGTTCCAGGACATTTCAAAACCCCAGAAACTTCATTTTTCACTAAATCCCAGGAAATGACCAATTCCGCACTGGAAGCACATGAAATTCCAGCCGGTAGTAGTTTTGGTTGTGAACGAAGGGATTTTTTTGGTCTCAAATGAGATAATTTTTAAAGACACTCACATCAAAGTGCAGAAATCATCCACTTTCTGAGGCTTTCAAATGTCACTTAGGATTTTTTTTTTTTT
This sequence comes from Emys orbicularis, assembly GCF_028017835.1. Taxonomy (NCBI): domain Eukaryota; kingdom Metazoa; phylum Chordata; order Testudines; family Emydidae; genus Emys; species Emys orbicularis. The sequence goes on from NC_088704.1 coordinate 17,313,455, forward strand.
TTTTTTTTTTTTTTTTTTTACACTAGCTGGCAGTGAGCGCTTACCCTGTTGGGAAAGCAGGAGAATTACACAAAGTCCTGCATCTCATATGCCTGGCTGTAACCAGATAGCAAAGTGATGTCAGTTCATAGCCACTTGTTATCAAACACCTAATCCTGAAAAGCGCTGGCCGGAAAGGCCAACAAATCACAAGCACAAGATGAGAGAATTTCTAGCTAAGAATTTCAGTAGCAACTAGTGATTTTGATTTGGTGCTCTAAAGGGGCCTGATTGTTCAGGGCATGCCAAGAACCCTCCCTCTTAAAACCAGGCCCTTTGGAGTCCCCAGTCGAGACTCTTCAAATAAATTAGGGCACCCAAAACTGCCACTCACTTCTGGAAAACTTGATCTCTGTCTCAGTCCCAGATCACTGAGCACTTTTACTCCCCAAACCAAAACACAATGGTCCTTTAGGACTCGCTTGCCAATTTCCAATAAGGAGTGAGTTGATGTTTAACTTCATCTGAGCTTTTGTAAACTGACCAAAATCTTCAAAGCAAAAAGGTTCTTGCTGCCTTCAGCCCACAGTCACATTTTTCATTCTGCTCCTGTCGATGGCCTCTGGCAAATGACAGCTCTTCTAGCGTTAAGCATCCCTCATGAACCGTTCCAAAGGCATGATGCTGGCTTCTGGATTCCTTTTTCTTCCCCTCCCCGTTTTTATTACATAAAGCTGACAACTGCAGATTTGTCCTATGCTGACACTCAGCCAGTCAAATGAAGGAGTTCATGTTCATCCCAGCTTGCTTCACTTTGCTGGTTCCTCCTCCAGCCCTAACTTTCAGCTCAAGTAACATGATACTGCTTGGCAGGGGCTGATAGAATCCCTGGCCCATTGGAAAGCGGCTTAATGTAAAGTCTGCTTTTTTTTTTTTTTAAGCTTTTTCAAAGGCTGGTGGTGGTTCCTCACAAATTTTGACTGCAGGGCTCCTCGCAAATGCTCCAGATGCAACTGCGAGCAGGAGGGTTACAAATACAGTCCAGAAATTGATTATTTTCCCCCTCCCCCTTTTTTTAATTAAAGGCAGACATGGATCAAATGGAAGGACTTTCTGCAGACAGCAACAAGGGTTTTCTCTCATCTGAAGAGGAGAAGTGTGGGAGATATAAATCCATTGTGGGATTTTTATGCATTTTGTACATTTTCCCTCTGGTGGCTTTGCTGGCTACTCTGAAAGATCCAGTGGGAGCTGCAGCTCAGAAACCTCAGGTAGGGATGGGATCAAATTCTCAAATGCTTGGGATGGGATACAGAATATGGTGTGTGTGTGTGTGTGTAAACTCAAGGGGTGACCTAAGTCAGCTAGAAACTCCTTTATAGCTGGCTTGTCAACTCCAGTATCTGTTTGTATCTAGTGAGTCCCTTTTTGCAAAAGGATCTGAAAGGGAAATGACCAACCCAAAGATTAGGGTCAGAGGCTGATTCCAGACTTCTGAGGATATGACAAATGTTTTCTTTGCTATATCCAACCAGTAAATTGTCTAAAACTTGGTGTTTCAGTCCCACAACCTGGCATGTGGAAAAACTCTTCAATTTGGGTCAGAGAGTAAGTACCCTGAGAACCCAGCTCTCACAGCCCAGTGTGATGTGGCTCATGCATATCCCAGCCTTGTAGCAGCTGAATCAGCAGAACTCTCTTCACCGGGAACTCCGCAGACAGGGCTATTGTGAGATCAGAAAGTCCCCAAAGTAGGAGTTCGTGCTGGACCCACAGAACCCATTAGCTGCTGTCATGATAGATTATTCTGATTCTAGGGGCATCCATTTAGCAAGGTCTTCCGAAGCAAACTGGGATTCATGGGGAACTAAGGCAAAGATGAGGGGCTCCCAGGCGCTGATTTCATTTTGCTGCTTGTCACATCATGAAAAGCCTCTCTTGCTTCCTCTCCTGTTTGTATGCATCATCAGCTGGCAGTAGTGCTCCGATGCTGCTGCACATGCTCAGTGCTTCGCCTCTGTGAAACTGGTTCTAAGCTATCTAGCTGCACTAGAGCGTCACTAATGGGAATCTATGACTAGGACAGAGATAAATTGGAAAGAAGTAAAGTCTGTGCAACTCGAAGTAAATTAGTTTAGACAAATATGGACAAATAGTCTCTGATAATTGTAAGAGGGTGGGTGGGTAGTATGAAATAAGTGTATAGGCCAATACACCTCTGTGCTATCTTTGTGTCTCTGGGACTCCATTATAATGAGTCAAGATAGTCCTGAAGCAAATGCCTGGATCTGACCCATAGGTTTTGAGAGTGTTATTTGAAGGCTTAACCCAGCTGGGAATGGGCCCCATCTGTACAATGGGCTGAACTGCAGCCCAGGTCAGAACATTCCCAACAGGTTTTAGTTACCTCTACTGGGCCGGATTCTCCCTTACTCTGTTACAAGGTCAGAGCTGGGGAGGACAAGATGGCTTTCAACCACCTTTTAAAACTCCTTTTATCCTGGGTCAGTGCCCAGCCCCTGACGTAAGTCAGAGCAGCTTCAGGGTTGCTTTAATATACACAGTTGCTCCCCTGAGAACAGGAATCCATGTCACAAAGCTGGGTCAGACCCACAGCTGAGCTGGCATGAGGCCTGACTCCCCAGTGAAGACAAGAGGTGCTTCCAGGTTAGGTTCAACCTAAGGTTGGGACAAGGGGAGAAGCCAGATAACCTATAGTTGGTGGACCCGGCTGGTGGACACAGAAGAGACTCTGGTTCCTAGCTACGATGGAGTCTCTTGGCCTTTTGAGAAGCAATGTTAGCTACGCGGGAGGCAGCGCTGTCTGGTAATTAGAGCACGGGCTGGTAGTCAGCATGCTTGGGTTCTAGCTTGCCACTGCCACTAACTTCTTGTGTGACCTTGGGGCTGTTGTTTCACGTCTCTGGGACTCGGCTCCTTCATGTGTAAAGTGAAGATAATTCTTGCCTTCTACACAGGCATTAATTAATTAAGCCATGTCTGAGAATGATTAGTCGTATTGCTAATATATTGTATTGTTGTTGTTTTGACATCCTTGGATGCAGTAAATACACAGTATATTAATCCTGAGCGTAGGAGGCAGAGCTAGTAGAAGGGAGCTTTCAGGGACCTGTCACACCGCATCCTTTCCCCCTCTGTTGGCAGAACTCAAAGAGCCAGGCGGGCCCTTTGCCTAATCCAATAAAGGCGGGGACAGCAGCAAACGAAAGGTCTTTAAAGTCTCCAGTGCTCCCAGTTTACTTTAAGGGAGTTTCAGGTCCACAATCCAACTTCATAAAGAGCTCCCCCAGCCCAAACGCGAGCCTGTTTGACTCATTCACCCAGTGTTTCATCTCTCAGTAGGATGATGCTAGAGAAATTTGGCAAAATAAAATGAAGTGAGAACTTTCCAGGAACTGCTGCGATCCCTGTGGCCATAGACTCAGGCTTTGACTCACTCTGGGCCACCCAGCACAAGTTAGGGCTGTACAGAGGCAGGTCTGTAACTTATACCACTGATGTAAGGTCCCTCAGAATCCGGAGCAGTGGAACTCTGCTTCCTGCCTGTCCCCTGTCACAAGAACTCCCCCCAACACACACCCTTACACCAGGGACTGGGGGTATAGTTGGGGGAGCCACCTTTCCCAGTGGAGTTTCCTGGTTAAGAAGAAATTCTCCACTGACTTTCTACTTCATAGTGGCCTTAGCAGACTAGAGAATCCAAACAGTAGATGTCGGAGACAGAAATGGCTTATGAGCTCCCATCTAGTTCATCTCCTGCCAGGAGTACCAGCAGCATTACTGCTTTGGAAGGGACACCTAGGGGCCCACAAGTAGGTACCAACATATGCAAGTGCCCCTAAATGGGCAGGTTTAGGCATGCTGCTTGAGCTGCTCCAATTCCTTTAACCTCCTGTTTGTCTTTTAAGGAAGACGCCATATCGCCTGGCCTTCGGGGAGTGATTGCCCCAGCTCTCCCACACCTACCCCATACACGGAGAAAACGATACACACTTACACCAGGGCAGCTGAAATGGGACCACTTCAACCTGACGTACAGGTATGAACACGTGTTAACTCTGCGCGTGCTGGGTCTGCAATGTTTGCTTTGTGCCTTCCTGCCTTTGACACTCATGTTTTCCTGCTGTGGATCCTTGTGCTAATTGAACTGCTTGTGAGCAGTGGACAGCTGGGAACAATTAGTCGTCCGGACACACATTAGAATAGGCTCTATTCATACAAATATTGCTAGGTCTCTCCCACAGGTTGTACAGATCATGCGCCGAGCAGAACTCATTATATAAGGAACTAATGCATGGTATGCCATTCACGGTATGATGCTTGCTAACGCCTGCAGAAACCTACAGGTTTCTACTGGATTTGGTGCTGATCTGAGATGAATTCCAGGTTGACACACCTACAATTCCCTTTGACTCAATCCTGTCGTCCATTCACCCCTCCAAGGTAAATACATTTGGTCCCAGTTCACTCTGGGTGGGCTCAGCACTGGCTGAACTGCTCTCCGTGAAGTTGTTCGTAAAATTCTCATTGACTTCAATGGGAGCAGAGTTAGTCCAGCACGAAAATCCTCTGTGCTTGTGGCAGAAGTGGAACTTTTATCTTTTGGATTAGATCCTAAAAACCAAGGTTTCATAGGATGGGAGAATTACCTGGCACTTCTCATAAGAATGGAGGTTCACCTCAATATCTATGGCCAAATTTCCTACCCACAAACATGACCGCCCAGAATGTTGCATGCCAGCTGGCTGCACCGCTCCACTCCGCTTCAGAAGTGGTGGTACTTTGTAGCTGTAAAGGGAGTGAAGATCTGTTTTGGAGGGGATGGAGCGACATACATGTACAATGATGGTGAAATAAGCAGGCTGCCTCTGCCAATAGCTCAAAGACCAAGTATCTGCAGAACCAAAAGATAATAAGGGACCTAATTCACCACTGGTATAAGCCAATGCAAGTCCTTGGACTTGGTGATGTTGCAGCGGAGAAAATGGCCTTGTGCGTGCTGCACAATATGTGTCAGATATCTCCAACAGGAGAGCACACCCCAAACTTGAGTCAAAACAATGGTCTCTGGAATGACACAATCCTAAATCTATAGGCCAGCTCCTGCCGGTGTGAGCTGGCATAGCTCCAAAGTCGTGCAGAATGACACCACCCGAGGATCTAGCCCTTTCTTGTTACTTTCTGGCCACACTGCAATAACTGTAATGGTGAAGAGTTCAGCCCTTAAGCAAAACGCCCCCTGAAATCACCGATGGATGAATAGCTTCTGGCCTGCCAATGCTGTGCCCATCACTGAGGCAGGCCAAGCATGATGGACGATAGCCTCCATGTCCTGACAGATGCTTTGCCTCTTTGGGACGCTGAGGAGCAGTAAAAAGTCGTGCTGGATGGCGGGGGCCTGTTGAATGTTTCTCACGTGCGTTAACAGGCATGTAGACACAGCAAGCGCAGTGCAGCGAGTGTGCCTGGGGAATCCCTCTGGAGCCAGCTGAGGCCTGGCAGGTGTGACCACGCCGTTCTGGTGAACCTCAGGCAGCAGGCCAGGGGTCCGGATGTGGTTTGTACCTCAGCCTTGGCAGGAGTCCTCAGGTCTTGCTGAAGAAAGGCCCCTTGTTAAAATCCTTCCTGAGAGGGGAAGGCACCCTTCTGGGAACTCCTGAGGCAGTTAAAAGTGTATTCAGTGTAATATGTGGCGACAACCACCCCTTTATAATACACCCCCCATCTGGCCAGTCCTTTACAGCAAGCCCTCTCTGAAGTGATTTTCCAAGGCAGCAGCTGCTAAGCAGACCCAAGTCTAACCAGATTAGTCTCAGAGACCTGAAAGTGGCCTCTGGCAGCAGGGAATGCCTGTTGCAGCCTCCGCTCTGCATTAGGAAGAGGGTTGTTTGGGGGCAGGGAGGGTCTTGCTCCAGCTGGGAGGCTTCCCAGACAAGGACTGAAATGGATGGGAAAGTCTCTAAACCAACAAACCAGAAAGGAAGGAGGATCCAGTTATATTTGCATTGAGGAGGGTTCTAGCTGCCTGTGGCTCTCAACCAGCCCCTTTCACCTACACAGGAATGAGAGTTCCTGAGGCACTTAGAAAGGGATCGAGTGGGCATTTCAGTGTGAGCAGCAGGCACAGACTGGCACTCCCTGCTCAGTCTAGCAGTGCCACTGCCTGGATTCCCTGGGTAGCAGTTCCATCTCACACTCCTTCAGCCACATAGATGTCTCATTGCAACTTGTCCCGTGTTCCCCTTCTCCCCAGCAGCCACTGAACCATCCCGGTCAGCACTAGGTCAAATCCCCCCAGCAGCCATTGTGGGGTCCTTTTCCTCACAGCCTGGCTCTTGGGGCCGTAGACTGTCCTAGGTGCACATTGTCATTGTCACCTTGTCCAGTCAGTGGTGGTGAGCTGCTGGCCAGTGGAACAGTCCTTCCAAATGGACAGCAGAGGTCAGTGCCTGCCTACTAGCCCAGACAAATAACCAGGGATGCTGCAGAACAGCACAAACGCTCCGGCTCCCTTCAGCCCCTGACCAGAGTCTGCTATAGCATAGGCAAGCATTAAGAGCCATTAACTTGTTGCCTCCACGTTGCCCACCAAGCATTGTGGTATCTCCTCATTGCCCAGATTAAAGAGTTTATCACCCTAATTAAACTATCTGCTATTCTGCAAATAGGGCCTGCTCTGAACCCATAAAGTCAATGGAAAGGTTCTCACTGATTGCAATGGGCTTTGGACTAGACCCATAGTCTAGTTCAGTGAAACTCTTTAAGATGGGAACCTTTCCAGGTGAGCAGTACTGGAACCTTCAGTTGATGCAGGAGGATAGTCTGGGATCTGTCTAAAGCCAATCTGTGTCTCCCTGCAGAATCGTGTCCTTCCCGAGAAATCTCATTAATGAGAGTGTCACACGGAAGGGGTTGGCAGCTGCTTTCCGAATGTGGAGCAACGTTTCACCATTCAACTTCAAGGAGGTGCCACCCAACTCAGCTAGTGACCTGAAAATAGGTAGGTCTGCAAAGACCCTGGGGTCCTGCGCTAAAGAGAGAGTGGGCTCTGGCCCTAAGGGATGTTCCGTCTCCAAAACGGGGTCTGTGTTCCTCGGAGCATTTGGTTGCAGAACTTTTTGGGTGAGACCCAGGAGTCCTGCAACTGGAATGCTCCTCCCCACAGCACAGGCTGGGCCACACCCTCTGGCTGGTCTTGGTGATGCAGCCCCAGACCTTTGATGCACCTGCCTTCCCTCTGGGAGGAATCTAATTCAGCATATTCAGCAAGGGAAGGGGCTATAGTATTTATCACTACCCTAGTGCCTGCTATCCAGGGAGCTCAGAGAGTGAAATCTCCCCACACCCCTGTGAAGCAGGATTATCCCCATTTCACAGATGGGGAAACTGAAGTGCAGAGAAGTAAAGTTACTCACCCAAAGTCACAGTGAGTCTGTGGTGGAGCCCAGAATAGAGCATAGTTCTCCTGGATCCTAGTCTGGTGCGCTGACTGGTAGCCATGATGCCTCCTGGTATTTTATATATAGAGAAATCCTAGTGGCACTCCACATGCCCCAGAAGGAAGAACACCTCAGCAGTACTCTCCCTACAGTTCAGCCTGCTTCCTCTTCCTCCTGCAGAGCAAGGTCTACCTGTATATTTAGATCACCCTTGTCCCTATAGTATCTGAGCTGCTCTTACAGGTACAAACACACTAACTGAAGAGGAAGTTCAATACAGTTTCTCCTTGTCTGGGCTAGCAGTGGTGCCTAGTGGATAGAACACCAGACTGGGACTCAGGTGACCTGGACTCTATTCCCAGCTTTCCCATTGGCCTGCTGGTGCCCTGGGGCAAGTCACTTCACTTCTCTGTGCCTCAAATTTGCCATCTGTAAAACGGGGATAATGATGCCTCCTTTGTAAAGTGCCTTGAGATCTCCAGATGAAAAGTAATGTACACGAGCTAACTATTAATATTCTTATTCTCTCTCCCCACCCTGCTAGCTCTCCATGTACTCCAGACCATTCTTTAAATCCTATTAGTTATTCCTTAATTCTGGTTCCTTTCTCACCATCCATGTTATAATCCCTTGCAAGACCAGGCCTCAGCTTCAAGCTCAAGGATTCGGCTGCACATTGGTGGGTTGCTTCAGCTCCCCCTTCCTTGTTTATCTCCACAGATCTTACTGAGCCATTTCCCTTTGTCCCTTCTCAGCTGCTATGCAGGTTCACTGGGTGCCTTTCTGAAGCTCTCAGCCCTGGGCAATCATAATGCAGTTTTCAATCCTGGATCATCTGGTTAGTTTCACATTCTAGATGTAAATTCCTTTCAGGATTTATGGCCTATGAAAGACATGATCATTCTTTCCTGTGCAGACTGCGGTGTCTTCAGGATTTCCAGCAAAGTTTCCATTGTTTCGCAACATATTTCTTGCTCTGCTATTGCGTGACACCACCTGAAAGGAGATGATCCACCTCCCTGGGGGCCTTGCCTAACAGAGAGTGAAATGCTGCCATGTAGGAGCTCCACAGAGCCCCATTCCAGCAGGCACCTATTAAGGACTGCATGACATGTAACTAGAGCGCAGGCCTGAGAGCCAGGTTCTGCATGGTGGCCTGAAGCAAGTCACTTAACCTCTCTCTGTCTCTGTTAAATCCAGATTTAAAAGGGGATAACACTTATCTGCCTCCCAGAGGCATTTGTAAAGAGCTTTGGATGGACATTTGTTGCAGGCAAGTGGTTATAACTAAATAAACTTTTATAAGAAGTAGCAGCTCAGCAAAGGAGTTTTTATGGCCTGGGCACTACTGTAAAAACTTGGTCCCAGCCTGAGGATCTTTGTATCACTTTAGACGATAATACCTCGCCCTTCTATTGCGTATTTCATCTATACTTCACAAAGTTCCCCAGTTTACAGATGGGGAAACTGAGGTGCAGTGAGGCGAGTTGATGTTCCACCCAGCGAGCCGGGAGTAGAACCCAGATTTCCTGAGTCTCAGTCCAGTGCCCTAAACACTAGGCCACCCTTATAGCAGAGTCTCCACTACCTGTCAGTAGTAGCAGAATTGATAGTCTCCTCCCAGACCTCTAGGAGGTAGCTAGCGAGCCCATTGTAGACATGGGAGGGCTCACTCCAGGGAAAACATGGAGAGATTCTGACACTGCCTCAATCGCTAAACTAATTCCCCTGTGGGAAACCTGGATTAAGCAGGGGCTACAGGCTTGTATGCCAGACTGATGGGTGTAGCCCTGTACAAGATACACAGTCAACAGCATTTAAAGTTGCAAAGAAAGACCAAAATAATCCAAGCTGCATTAGATGACTGAGAGTCAAAGTTCACATAGCTCCTCGTAGGGGTGCAGAAAGCAGCGTTGACCAGAATGGGTGAGTGGGTAGAGATCTGGCGCACTGGGATAGGGGAAATGGTTTCATGTGATGGGAGGTGGGCATATTGGGCTGTAGTTGCTAGTGTCCACACCAGGGATCGGCAACCTTTGGCACGCGGCTCGCCAGGGTCAGCCCCCTGGCGGGCTGGGCTGGTTTGTTTACTTGCTGCGTTCGCAGGTTCGGCTGATCGCAGCTCCCACTGGCCGCGGTTCGCCGCTCCAGGCCAATAGGGGCTGCGGGAAGCAACGCGGGCTGAGGGATGGCCTGGGACAGCGAACTGTGGCCAATGGGAGCTGCGCTCAGCCAAACTTGTGGATGCAGCAAGTAAACAAACGGGCCCACCCAGGGGGCTTACCCTGGCGGGCCACGTGCCAAAGGTTGCCGATCCCTGGTCCACACAATGATCAATCAAACGCTAAGCCTAAGCAGTCGGTCACTGCCTCCTCTTTAATGCCCTGATTAAAAAAGTAGGAGTTTCCACTTGGTGTTGAAACAGGAGCTCCTCTCTGAAGGGAAGCTTAACTTGTGTCCTTTGGAGACTGCCCTAAATCCAATGTCACCCCAAACACTTTAGAGCTGGACCTGGTTTGTATTATTCAACCCTCATTTCTAACTATCTCTTTAAGTTTGATTTTCCTTCTGTGCATCTGTGGGATGGAAAACTTACATATTTTAGAATATGTCCCTGAGACACTCTCCTCTTTGTTCAGTCCATGCATGTATGAAGTATACTGAGTAGTCTGACTTTATGTATTCTCTTTTACAGGCTTCTATTCCATAAACCATACTGATTGCCTGGAGTCACTCATCCATCATTGTTTTGATGGGACGACAGGGGAGCTTGCCCATGCTTTCTTCCCGAAAAATGGGGAAATCCATTTTGATGACCATGAATATTGGATATTGGGAAACACTCGGTTCAGCTGGAAAAAGGGTATGTAACTTGTCTCTGAGGAGATCTACTTCTCCCAAGAGATTGATTGCATTTTTCCACAATGATGTTGCTCACTCTTATTAAAATCCTGAAAGGTCCACAAGACACAAATGCCAATGGAGTAGGTTGTTAGGGAGGGACTCGTGTTGCAAAGTCTGGTTCCAGACTGAAATTTCCCCAGCACTCAGAGGGATTTTGAACCTCTTTAGTTGTTATGGAGGCACAGTATCAGTGTCATAAATAAGTCTGCAGGAGTCATTATTTTCTAGATAGATATTACCTTTGATGGACCAACCTGGCACATGGTACTGACTTATAAAAGGTGTTTCACCCCATCAGTTCAAGCCTTTAGAAGATGTTTCCAACCATGATCCATTTTCCTCAGTGTGTGTGGAAGGGGGTGATGAACCTGCGGCTAGATAGATTGCTTTGATATCCATTGTCCCTGCAGAAGGAGAGGCTTTACTGACTTCATGAGGCTGTGATGGAATGGAATTTAGAACTTTGTTTATCAGGGGTTTACTGGTGTAGGGCCAATATCCACCCACCTTCCTCACGCAAATTCTCCAGCAGCTTGAGTAGAACTCCTTGTGTAAGGTGAGCAAGATTTGGCCTTAGGTTGGGGTTCTCAAACTGAGGGTCGGGACCCCTCAGGGGCTCACGAGGCTATTACATGGGGGGGTCGTGAGCTGTCAGCCTCCACCCCAAACCCCGCTTTGCCTCCAGCATTTATAATGGTGTTAAATACATTAAAAAGTGTTTTTAATTGATAAGGGGAGGTCTCACTCAGAGGCTTGCTATGTGACAGGGGTCACCAGTACAAAAGTTTGAGAACCCCTGCCTTAGGTCTTTATTTAGGTGCAGATTTTCTCACTGTTTAACCAATCCTGGGAGAGACAAAAGGAAAGTTTGGTGTGATTCTTTGTGGCTGTTGGTACTGCTGTCGTGTGACTGAACTCCAGCCATGGAATATTCCCGTTTGGTGGCAGTTCCAGCACTTCCTGAGTAATTCAGTGGGCCCCAACCACATTGTAAATAATCAGGACTGGCTTCCGTCCAAGCAGCTGTGCTATCTCTGGGGAGGGCCACGTTATGTTTGATTTCTTGGCGGGGTTGTTCACATTTTTGTTGTCCTCTGTAACCAGCTTTCCTGCGCACATGGTCATTTTCAAGCTTGTGGCTACCTAAAGATATCTTGGTTACTTTTTTTTAAACAATGTCTAAAGTAACATTAAATTACAAGCAGATGGTCCCTGACCAATCAGCAAACTCATTTCATAAGGCAAATGTTATATTTCTTTGAAGTTAAGTTTTTCGTTTGTTACCAAAAAAAGCAGGGTAGGAGAAGCTTTAGAAATGTATCCTGTGTGTTCCTGTTTATCATTTTAGCAGAAGGTCTTTTATCTCTTTTGTGCGTGCGTGAGAACACGTGTTCTGTAAGTGTATGTAGTATTACATATATTATGTATATAACGTGCATGTGTATGTATGCTAAGATGTTTTTAAGTGACTGGTGATTTTGGGTTTCCAACTTGAGACATCTTAAAGGGACTTGACTTTTCAGAGAGCAATGCTCTATTCTTCCTGAAAATCAGGCTCATTATAGTACTTCAAATTAGGCACCCAAAATCTCTAGTTGCTTTAAAAAATATTGATATTTTATTTACACACACACACGCTATTTTCAATTCACAAAAAAGATCATAACATGACCAAACAGTTGACATGTAAATGAAAGATTGCGAACACCAAGGATGGAGAGGAATTACTTATGGCTTATCTATATGGGGACACTTGGGGAAGAGGGTACATCTACACTACAGAGACTATACTGGCATAGCCCCATAGTGTAGACACTGACAGAAGGGGGTTTTCTGTCAGTGTAGGAACACCATGTCCCTGAACAAAAAGCTGAACTTTTAAGTCAACACAGCTACGGCTATAAGGCATATGGAAAAATTCAGAGCCCTGACCAAGGTAGCTATGCCAATTTAACTGCATCTACACTGGAGGTTCTTTGATGGAAGAACGCTTTTGTCAATGTAGCTACTGTCAGTCAGGGAGGCGGTGTTCCTATATCGATGGAATAACCCCATCCATCAGTGTGGGCTGTGTCTACAGTATTGGGTTATGCCAGTATAGCTATGGTTGATAGTCTCCATAGTGTAGACGTACTCAGCGTCAGCTGTGTCGACGAAAGCCTTATTCCATTATCATAGCTGTGTCTACACCTGGTGGTTACATCGCCAAGGGGTGTGTGGCTTTTTCACACCCCTGACCAATGTAGCTATGCCAATATAACTCTACAGGGTAGACCAGGCCTTAATTAGCATTAGCTTCTCAAGTGGATTAGTTAAACCACATTAAAACCCTGTATGTATGCTCTCATTCAGAATTAAAGTGACCTTGGTTTGGTTTGGTTTGGTTCACTTTGAAATTAAGGCCGCTTTAATTCTGAATGTGTGCGTGTCCACACAGATTTAATATGGTTTAACTAATCCACTTTAAATTTACAGCATTTTAGTTAATTCGGATTAATTTTTGCCAGTGTGGACGAGCCCTAAGTACAGCTAGAAGTAATGGGATACAATTAAGAGAGGGAAAATATAGGTTTGCTATCAGGAAAAATATCCTGCTGGTGAGAGTTACTGGGCTAGAATAATCTCCCATGGGAAGTGGTGGAAGCACTTGCAACATGTTTTATAGTTAAACTGGATAAAGCCCTAGAAATAGTTCTGCAGTGATGGGGGAAAAGACAAGGGATGGCTTGGCCAGCCCAGACCTATCCACCAGCTAATTCCCACTTACGCCTACAGCAGCCACACATCATCAGAGTGCTTAACAAGTGTGAAATGGGAGGGTCTGGCTGCAAATTGGGCAGTTTTTGGACCACTTCTGAAGGTGGAAGTCAGACTGAGTGCAGCCGCATGAGATTCTCCTAACTCCCTGCCACTCTCCGCTCCGTTCTGGAGAGGGGAGTTCAGTCTCTGCGGTCAGGCTGGCTAATATTTTTTTTTTTATGTGGACACTTGTCCAGTGGCTTACAGCTCATTACAGTCACTGTGCATCTGAATTGTTGCCTTCAACCAAAAGATTCTACATCCTATTGCTAAAGTAAGGTGGGAATTAAATGATGTATAGAGTCTGGTGCTGGCCCTTTGCAAGGGGTGAATTTCACCCCTAATCCTTTTCCCTGCCACTGCAGAATTATTTCAAGTGCTTTTTTACATCTTTAGGACAAGGATTTTTGGGGGTTTTATTTTGACTTTTTATTTTAACCCATTGCAAAGCCTCTCACATGCTTAGAGCTATAGAAACAACAAACCAAATAAACACTCACACAACAGGGTTATGAAATCATCAGGGGGAGAGAATTTGAATGATAATCCAAAATGACTTGTAAGAACATTTTAAAGCACAAGGAAATAAAAACTAGAGCAAAACAAAACCCCAGACAAACCTTCCAGGGACTAAGGCTGTTTGTAAGGCATTTAAAGCAGGAATGTCAATGTATATTCACAGAGAGATGGAGTGAGTGTGGTCATGTTACAAGATTCTCTAACATATTTGTATTGGGGGAGGAACAAAAACCCACACAAACCCTGAGCTGAAGATTAAATGCATTCCATGGCAGTGATATGGTGATAATAAAAATCAGATGTCCATATTTTATGGGTGTCTGCTAGCCACCAAACCATATACTTATCAACAGGTAACTTGTTTTTTGCAAACAGCTGCTGGTACAACATTAACAGCGTTTGGGTTTGCAGTAGTTACAGTGGGTGAGTGGGTCGTGTGTCCTCCCCCCTCCCCCCCCAAGAAGGTGGCAGAGTCCAGAAAGATATCAGCACAAACCATGAAGCTCCCTAAAAGCTATTTAGAGGAAATGAGATATCGCAGTAAATTTCTTAGCCATGTCAGGAATGATGGGTACCAAGTGAGGAACAGGGTACATCTGTCAAGGATGCAGAGCATGAGGAGAACTGAAGAGCTAAAGTTCCTAGCTGAGGACAAGAAGAGCTGTGTGTGTCACAATTCAGTTAAAATCTTCATTCGCAAGCCTCATAGGGTACAAAGGATGGTTCTGTGGCTAAGGCCTGGGATAGGAAGTCAAGAGACCTGAATTTTATTCCCAGCTCTGCCACAAATGCCCTAGACCTGATTTTCCACTCTCACTGGTTTGACAGCAATGTAACTCCATTGATTTCAGTAGAGATGCTTCTGATTTGCAGTGGTTTGAATGAGAGGAGATCCAGTCCCTGTAACTGCTTGCCTGCAAAATAGTGATGACAATACTGATGATGCTGCAAGTCTGACTTCACTAATGTTTGTAAAGCACACGGTGCTCCTCAGACGCATGATTCTTCAGAAGGGCTGAAATATCTGGGTGCACAGATGCAAATTAACATCACAATAGACAGGGATGAAAGATTCTCTCATCCACCATCCAAAGGTGCCTTGAGAAACAGCCAAAAAACAAAGGTAAACAAGCATTTCCAGAGACTCCCATTTAATGCATTAAGCAAATTTGCAAAACGCCATCTTTCTCTGAGAGCTGCTCTAGTTCAACCACAAATTGACTTGATGCAGAAATTGTTGGGTGAGATTCTCTGGCCTGTCTTATGGGTAGATGATTATAATCATCCTTCTGGTAAAATCTAACAGTCTCCAAGTTACTACCAAGAAGTTGCAGTTCAATTCTACATCTTAAGGGGATGCTAAGGTCAGTACAACAAAAATGTAACCTCCCTTGTAGGAGTTTCATTCCCAGGTGTATGGAGAACAATCAAAACAGTGTGCTTTATACATGTGTAAATGGCTAATGGTTTCATCCCTAAATGATCATGTCCTAGTTAGAGCATGATGCTGTGGGAATAACATGGGAGAATGTTGCCAGGAACACATCGGCCTGGTCATGCTGGGGTTTTGTTCTGATTTCCGCCACAAATGTAGCAGCTCTAATAGGCAAAGCTGCTGTTTGCACAGTGCATGAAACCAGGGTAAGAGCTGCTGGTGGAAATATCCACTGCTGATGCACGGGAGATGGAATTGGGCAAATCTCCAGGGTAGATAAAATAATTCCTAACTGTCAGAACAAAGTCTGAAATTGCATCCTGACTGAGCTGAAACCATTGTTGTTAAGGTTAGTGAACAGAACCATGCTGTGTAACTTCTGTTGCTGTTCTTTTCCTCTCTCAGGTGTTTGGCTTACAAACCTGGTACACGTAGCAGCTCATGAAATTGGACATGCCCTGGGACTCATGCACTCCCTGAACTCTAATGCCCTGATGCACATCAATGCCACTTTAACTGGGAAAAAGACCATCTCCCAGGATGACATCTGGGGGATTCACAGACTCTACGGTGAGAGGAGAGGAAAGGGTTTGTTTCTTGTAGCTGTTAGTGTAACGAGCAGCACTGATTTCCTGACACCTATCCTGGCTTTAATGGGAGCTCTGCACTTGACCAGATTGGGCTCTGATTTCACAAGCAAAGAGTGTTTGGCAGCAAGTTCTGTACTTTCCCAGTCAGCCTCTGAGCTGCAGCCAGCATGTTGACTTCTTATGCTACCCCAACAGGTCCGAGGGAGTCTAGGCCAAGGCAGAAGTGTGTGTGTCCTGAAATGGGTTAGTAAATTTCATGCTGAAGCTAATGGGAGCGGGTGGAGGAAATGTTCCACTCCCCTCACATCTGCAAAAAAAACTGTGCTTATGATGGGTACGAGATTGACAGGCCTGAAACCTAAAGTCCTCAGAATACACAGAACAAGCACAGCGGAAGCAATGCCATGCATGGTTCCTTAATATGCTCCACCAGCATGCCCCAGCCTAGATTTGTGGCCATTTCTAGGGTCAGTCTATATGGCTGTTCATATCTTGGCCCCTTTAGTCTCAATCCCAGTTTCAGCTGGGAAAGATTATCTGCCAGGTCAAGGTTAGCAACTGCCTCCAGGAGTAAAGTAGAAAACATTACCTTATAGTGTAACTCCCCAAAATCTTGTTCCTTCAATGTATGGATCAGGAGCTGTGGCTTGCACTGCCACCTGCACATCTGCTAAATTTAGAGCTGCTTAGGAAAGAGACTGGCCCATGCAGGGAGGAAGGCAGAAAATGAGACTCTTAGAGGTCCTGGACTAAGGCATATTTACAGAGTGGGAAGGCAACATGACCAGAGCAAGTCCTACCCACAAACCAAACTGGGGTGCAGCAGGAGAGCTAGCTTAACTTGGGCACCAGTATTTATCAAGACAATGCTAAAAATGACATTGCACTGCACAGCTGTCTGTGCCAGACTGGCACATTGTTTACTGATATTAAGGAATAATGAGTCAGAGCCAAAGCTGCTGTCACAGCTCCATTGAAGTCAATGGGATCAGACTTTCAGCTTGGGCAAATTCACAGTTCCACTGACGGTCCAGCCTAGTTCATTCACTTCATGTCTGTTGTTTAATTAATGTAAATACAGGAAAGTGCACACTTATGTTCTTATTTTAGGCTGATTCCTGCCCATAGCAAATCAAACTTATGCAATGTGATCCAATGTCATTTTATTGCACATCACATTCAGAACTGGCACTTGTCCCTTTAATACTTTGTCTCCTTTCATTTCAGGCTGCACAGACAGACTATTCGTATGTCCATCATGGGCTCGGAAAGGTTTCTGTGAGACTCGTAGGAAGTTGATGAAAAAGCACTGTCCGTCCAGCTGTGATTTCTGCTACGGTATCAGTTCCTCTTCCAGGGTTAAGGGTCATAAGAGTTGATAGAGGGACAATGTTAAATTGTGTGAGCTATCTGAATGTTAGTGACAAATGACAAGACTCTTCCAGACCAAAGAATTCAGCAATGAGTGATGCCCCTAACACTCCTGCTTTGCCTATTGCATTTCAGCCACAGGATGTGGACATTAAGACACCAGGGCATGTTTTCTATAGTGTGGAAAAGTCTGCTGTCCTGGTCAGTGTTCCTCCTCTCTGATCCAACATTCCAATGCCTTGAGAGTCTGTGAATACATAAGAATTGTTTCATGTGCCTTGTGCTGCTTCCCTCCATCAGATCCTCTTAAGGGAGATCGCCTCTGAATTTTGCCCTCAGGAGCTAAGTATTTGGTGGCATAACTTACATGACAATGTGGTAGGAGGTGGGAAAGTTGTGAGCTAAAGCTGGTTGGTCTAACTTACACTCCCTGCATCAGCTCTGCACTTGTCCCTCTATATCTAACCCATCCCTTTGGAAATCTGAAACCTGGTAGTTGCTTTGTTAAACAAATTTCAGTCTATTCCCCCATCTTATCTGAGAGAAAGAGAGAGGAAAAAGCATGTCATTAACTGCACAGTTACTACACCCTGCCTTTGAAGAATGCAAGCCAAGGGGATAGCACAGGATCATTGGAGTTAGTGCTGGAATTGCATATTAGGTGTCAATCGTGCCTGCTACAGTGCAGTAGGAACATATTTGTGAGCCTGGACTAAAGGAAAGAGGGCACTTGGGTTGTGTAATTCCATTCAGACTAATAACAAACATGTCTTAGAACAGCATTTCAATGACTAATTATATTTTATGTAAACTGTTTCCCTGCAACGATTCTTGTGTGAATCCAGGACCTAGGATTTTAAATCTTCCTCTTCTCCCCTGCCCTCCTCTCCCCCCTCCCCCCAAATCAGCAAATATCATGAGACTTGCACTAAAATCACAAGTGTTGGCAAGGCTGTGCTGATAGAAAGAAGCCCACCAATGTCATCTTGTGCCATGTAAATGCACTGAGAGGATGTTATTTGCATATAGAAATTATGATAAGCAAGTATTGGAAAGACATTACTTTATTTAGGAGGAAGCTTTGAAGAACTACTATACAGAAAAGGAAATCTAAAAGGCAGTGTGGTTCCTCAAATACTGTTATCTTCAGCAATGCTTTGCAATGGGATAAACTGACTTAGCTATTTTTTTTCTCCCCTCCTTCTGGTGGACAGAATTCCCTTTTCCAACCATAGCGCCAACTCCTCCTCCACTCAGGACGAAAACCAAGATCGTTCCTGAAGGCAGAAATGTCACCTTTCGCTGTGGACAGAAGATTATTCATAAAAAAGGCAAAGTTTAGTAAGTGCTCTTCCCCTGTTCCAATCATTTGGGGGACATGGCATTTTACAGACAAAACAATGATATCAGACATCTAGAAATAATGTTCTGAGATGGGTTTTTTCTTTGACTAAGAAGTGATTTCACTGGAATAAAGCGTGTTCAGAACACTTTTCCTTAGGGAAGTGACACTACAAAGTAGCAGTTTACTCTGAGACCCATGGACTTAAGGCTTCTCTTTATAGCCATTAAAATTACAATGTATCATTTATTATTAGTATTGCAGTAGTGTTTAGGAGCCCCTGTCACAGAGTGAGATGCTGCTGTGCAGAACAACACCACAATCTCTCACAATTTAAGTATAAGACATGAGAAAACAGGTGGGAGAGCACAAGAAACAATGTAGAATTTAACCCCCCTACTATGGATGGGATGCTTTACTGCTGATTATGAGAATGCAACTCTTAGTGTTACACATGGGTACTGTTGGTTTTAAATTTTTTAAAGATCCCAGAGTCTGACACTATCAGATAAATAAGCTATGGTGAAAGAGAGACTCTGTACTTCACTTAAATAGTAGTAACAATAACTCTCACCAGTAGGGAAATTTTCTGGTCTATGTTATACTAGAGGTTACAGTAGATCATCATCATGGTCCGTGCTGGCCTTAAATCGATGAATCTATAAAATACTTCTTTCAACCTATTGTGGCAAGTAAAGATTAGAAGGGGAAAAAATCTATTTTTCAGCTTGGGTACAATGTGTATGACAGGGCTGTGTCTAGTCATTTTCACTGTTTCCTTTGTTTGTCTGGGTCTTTCACATGACAGCTAGAGTGAGAGCATTTTTTTTTAAACATGATGGTAAAATCACAAATACTACCAGGACTCAAACAGGGTCCTACTTATAACTCATTTTTAAAACGAACTAGGGCTAAAATTTTCAAACGTATTTAAAGATGCAGATAGGCACTTTTGAAAATGGCACTAAGCAGTTTAGTTGCCTAAATCCCACTGATTTCAATGGGAATCAGGTAACTAACCTGCTTGGATGCTTTTGAAAATCTGGCCTTAAGTGCCTATCACTGGAAACTTAAGCAACAGCTGAGCAGTGGTTTGGAGATGGTCAGAGGCACCTAACTATCTTTGTGGGTCTGGCCCTAACCAGTCCCTAAGTTCAAGTGATTTAGATATTGAAAAGGTATTTAGTTGCCTAATTCCTAGCCATTTCGATGGGAGTTAGGCATGTCTGAAACTGCCACTAGAAGACACCTAAGTCCATAGGGAGGTAGAAGCTTTTGAAGTTTAATCTACGTTTCAAGTTGGTCTTGTCTGTGCTATGATACAACCCCAATACAAATTCTTATTACTGACAAGCCCCTTAAATGCACTTTGATCTATGCTGTGTGTTTAATTTTCACTATTTTTCTTATGACAGCTGGTATAAAGATAAGGAGCTTCTGGAATACTCATATCCAGGTTACTTAGCCTTAAATGATGACCACATGAGCATTATTGCCAATGCAATCAACGAAGGAACCTATACCTGCATTGTGAAGAAAAAGCAAAGAATCCTTACTACCTATTCCTGGAGGATTAGGGTTAGGCACTAACAAGGGTCTTGAATGAGGACTTCAGTTACTGCTAATTATGTTTGACAAAAACCCATCCTCTTCAGTATTTTATGTTTAACCTCCAGCAGAGCAACCCACCACAGAAATCAGCTGCTACCAGTGATTGGGCAAGAAAGTTGGACACTGGGACCTGATCATTGGAAAAATTCTCCTCCAAGAGTTTACTATTAATGAATTTATCAAGCACATGCTGCTGCAAAAGAGAAAAAAATCTTGAAGCCAAGATGACCTAGGTAATTGTAGATCATTTAAAAACTAACCAATCCTTCACTGTATTAATGGAACCTGGAATTAGATTAAAAAAGGACTGGTTAATATTCCAGGGTTTGTCTTGCTGTCAAGCATTTCTTTGTATTTAAATAACTAACTTTCTAAAATACCAATATATAGCATCAGAGGGGCTTGAAACAAAAGACTGACCCCTGGCTGTATTCTACATGGATGCTGTTATTCGAGCACTGAAGGAGTGGGGGAATCTAACTCTAGAATGAGCTTTTTCCAGAAACTCCTTTTTATAGGGGAAATTTCTCTGATTCCAAATGTTATATAACTAAAATAGCTAGGGAATGCGTCTCCCCCCCCCCCCCCCCATACATTTTTCTGTGGTTTGCATTTATCACAATGTGTTGTTTACCTCTGTCTGTAGTCTCCAAGCCTTTATCAGATGTCAGTTAGATAACAAGTTACCAATAAATTACTAAAATAATTATGGAAATGCTTTTGTTTCTTGGATCAAGTAAACATCTGATGGGTAATGGGACAACCCTGCCCCCCCCCCCCCCCCCCGACAGCAACACTTACTTTGCAATGATGTATGCATTAAAACAGTAGTTGAGCTAAAGTTAATTACATATTAATCGCCCCCTGTAAGTTCTATATTTACAGTAATAGGTCAACTAGAGGACAGAGCCTTAGCCAGTTTAAATTTGACATAGCTCCACTGCAGTCAAACAGAGCTAAGTTGCTTTACCCCAGTCAAGGGTGTGGGCTCTGTTCATCTTTGTACCACATTCCTTCCCCCACCAAGACATAGGAACTATTTCTTATACTACTGCACTACCATGGTGCAGCTGTTCCCTGCTTGCAAACTACCTTCTTTCAGAGGGCTTTTCCCTCTCCCCATTCTATTAGCTCAGGGAGTCCACTACCCCTGCCAATGACTGGTTGGTCCCTGCAACAAGTTTATTCAGTCCTGTTTTAAATGACTCAAGAAGTAGGCTTTCCACCACTGCCCTTGGCTATTCTACAGTCAAACAGACCTTACCCTTCAGGTGTTTTTTCTGAGATCTGCAGCTTAAATTTTCTTGTGCTCAGCTTCATCCTTTTACTTAGCCGGTTCTTCCTCAGGGTTTGCACCTTTCAGCAAATTCTAAAGCAAGTCTCCCACACACAAGGAAGGAGTTTCAATGTCTCCTCCCAAGTAAGTCCCACCATCATTATTTTTGTTCTTTGAATTCTAATTTGTCGATGGTCAGGTAAAGGCCATCAGTAATATTATGGAGGTGCTAAAAACTCCTCTGTCTTTAAGATGAATTGAGAGTTACACTTAAAGCGGGACTATGTTCCCCTTGTCTCACCTGCCACTCCATTTTAACATGTTTTTATCTAGGGCTACAGAGGTGGTTCTGATGTACCATTTCTGACTACTCAGGCCAGAAGCTCACATTTGCTTTCTCCGCTGCCATACTTCATTGCTAGCTACTATCCTGGCTGTTGTCTACCACCATCCTGGGCAGTTTGGACATTGCTGTTTTCCTAGAAGTTTCCCAGTGGCCATACATTTCCAAGACTCATTTCCTGCCCATATTTTAAAATAGGTCTAATGCCCATCATATTTATTGTCCTGCCCTCATTGATGTTTGGAGTTGCCAAATATAAAATATTCACATTTAACTAATGGGGAGTTTTATTCCTTTCTTGTAGGTAACAAAGATGGTAAATAAACCCACACCTAACACTAATCCCTGGCTCTGATGTATTTTCTTGCCATAAACTCTAAAGAACAAGGGGACCAATTTAAGAATGAAGGGAGTGAGCGGCCTATACAAGGAGGGAGCTGAAGAATACCTGTCCTGGCAGTTGTATCTCAGACCATGCTTGTGTGCATTTCAGGAAAGACGACACAATTAATTCAAAGGCTGGATGATAATCTAGTGAAGTCCAGCAGTTGTGTGTTGAAAGAGATGTTTGTGCTAAACAAACAGGTACAATTATACCAATATAAACTGCCCTGTGGACAACTTATTTTGGAGTTGAGTTTAAACCCTTTGCAAAGTGACATGTACTAAACTGTGAAAAGCTGATCTTATTCCAGAAAGTGTCCAGAGGGGTTTATACTGGCATAATAATCTCACTTTAAATCCATAGTTTAGCTATAGTGTTATAACTCTACTGTATATACAAGCTCTAGGAAATAGAACAAAGGTATTCCTAATTCCACATCTCATTGTGCCCAAGTATACTACAGGAACAGTATTTTCCCCTAGCTGCTGAGTGGCTCAGACATTTGAGTGGAATAGGGGATGTTAAAGAACTTAAAACAGTCTAAGCATGAGGATAGACACACGCTGGCCCCTACTGAGGTGACTGGTGGAGCACAGGGAAATTATCATGCTTTATGATTAAGGTTTTTTTTATTTACTCCCACTAACTGCTGCTGTAACTAGGGTTCTTTCCCAAATTTCAGGACTAATTTAACAACCACATGTGATGTTATGTCAATAAAATAGGCAGCTTAAAGCTGCAGCAAACTCAAATTACAGAACTAGCTTTATTCCATCAAAATGTTCTTAGGTTACTTACAGTGCGGTGGGGTTAAAGTGAACTTCCATCTACCCAGACAGAGACAAGAAAAGATCTGAGGAGGGAAAAGGGAAAAAAAAAGTGTTTCTTTTTAGGCTTGGGGGGTCAGCATCAGCTTACAGCTAAATCTCACTTTTTGAGACCCTACTGCATCAAATGTTTTGCTAAAAGTCCCTGCCTTGTCTCATGGTTGAGATAGAGAAGCTAGGAGTTACAATTTTTCACTCAGTGTGGATTTCAATCTATCATCTCCACCAGGACACCTCGGCCATATCAATCTCTCGCTGCCCCAGCTCCCCATCTGTAAGAGGTGGATAATGTTTCCCCTGCCCAAGAGGATTGTGAATTCATTAGTGTGTCTAAGCTGCTCTCATAGTGTGTCACAGAAACACACATCCCTCCATGACACTACTCTTGGGAATAGCACCACAGGCCTTTATTGGGGACTGAGACCCCTGCTCCCATGACATGTCACAGGGGTGCTGAGAGAGTGGATCCCAAAGGAGTAACAGCTGTGTGGTTTTGTTGTGGAGAAATGAGTATTTTGTTTAAAGTCTTCTGCTCAGCTGTTTTCCCACAGAGCCAGGCTGGCTGTTGCTCACATGGATGGTGGAGGAGGGAATGCAGGAAGTGGCTTGCTTAGCACAGGAGAGGATCTACACACCAGCAAACCATCCAGCCCTGCCATACTACCTAGATGCCATTCATACAGGGGGCTAGGCACAGCGCACCAATATCTAAACCACCAGCATTGACTAACCATGACAACAAACCTACTAAATTTCTAGTCATAGATAGAATCTTCCTGGAAAAGTAAGACAAGCAAGCACTTTTTAGCAATATTTCAGGCCTTCACAGAGTAAGCAAGTGCCAATCCTCCCAACTTTGCACAGTATAGGAAAATCAGATATTTAAAAGCCTTGTATTCCCATTCCTATCACCCAGCTTTGATACTGAAAACACTTCACCATAGTGAAATTATATTCTCATGGTAAGAAATGTAGTTAAATGTGCTCTTATGACATTTGATCCTCAAAGTGAACTTAGTTAACAACACTGCAAAATGTGCAGGCATTACAAAAGTCCTGCTATTTCCTCTCATGCTCACAGAGTAGAATCTGCACAGCAGCCAGTGTTGAAAGCTTATGGAAACACAACACCAGACTGAATTCAAATGCTTGAAAAGAGTGGTTTCAACCCAATTCAACATTACAATGTCAAACTGTCTTCAAAGTATTTTCTCACCATATTTCAGTTTTACAGAGCTTAAGAAAGATTAAAAAACAAACTTACCCATCTTAAAGGCCCAGCTTTAAGAGGGAAAACACCTGGCCAGTCACACCCGAAATGTATATGTAGGGCCTATAAAAAAAAAAAAAAAAATGAAAATATCAGTCACTGCTGGGGAAACATGATTAGCATTTCACTATTTTAATCCATTTTTTTCTTTTTACAAATGTATTTAGTACAAATAAATAAACTTAGGACTCAATTTTATCATAAATTGATTTAGCTACTTTCTAAGGGTACAGGAATATAAAATAAAAAAATTCATCTTTTTTGTATGGACAAGTCAAACTAGGATCATACCCAGTAAGCACTCCATATGGAAAAACAGACATTTGAATTAAAAGAGTACGTGTTTTCTTTGCTTGTTATATGAAGCCGAGGCAGACCCTTTGGAAAGCCGTTCCACAGAGGCAAGTAGCAATATTCCCCTCCCCTGGAACATCTGGAATCACACACTTTTCAAAACCAGACCAAATTCCCATCTTAATCCAGTTTTAAGTTTGTTTTACTAAAAAAATATCTTTGACGTCTATAAATAATCCTGCGTTACTGAGAATCAGACTTTTCCATGTGCAATATCCATGAGTGGCTATAGCTGCTGTTGCCAAGGGAACAATACAAAAGTTATGATGCACAAAGTTTACAGGGGAGCTTGACACACAATATAAAGTCACATTTTTAATCCTTTATCAGCTATTGTGCAGGTCACTGCCAAATGTTCTCCCGCTCTGCAGTCTGAGAGATGTAGTACAGAGCCTGCTTTTCCATACATTAACAACTGCCACATACCCCCAATACAGGGCGATCTTGCCAAAATCCAGCACATTTCAGAAGCAGACAGGTAACAAGACTAAAAATCTCCCCACCCCCATTCACTGCAAATTAGGCCTAAGAGAAAATATTTTATACAATTTACACACTTCTATTTTCCTCCAAGAATATTTTACTTTTAATCTTATATATATAAAAAAATCCTGTTTCTAAGGCTCTGATCCAGCAAAGCACTTAATATGCTTAACTTTAAGCACATGAATAGTTGCACTGAAATCAATGGGATTACTCATATAATTCAAATTAAGCACTTTACTGGATTGGAGCCTAATTCTAATTGCATGAATGTCCAACTTTTTATAGTATTCCTTTCTGACTGCTCCATTGAAAAGGACGGTTCAGTTATAAATTAGAAACGGCTAAGAGTACAACATTCCAGGACAATTCCTATGGAAGGTAGCACTGTAAATTCAGTACACCTACCTTTTCTTTTGGGGAAAAAAGGGGAGACATTAACAAGACAACCTATAGAAAATAATAAAGATTTAAATCTTTTTGATTTATAAAACAATATTGCAGTTCTTGTTCTGCACCACAGCCATTGTGAATATATACATACAGTAGGTCAAACAGTGAAGTGGTCAATCCATCAGAAACCACTTGGGGCCATCAGTGCTCTCAAAAAAGGTCAGTAAGTATTAAGCGCAGCACAACATGGCTCTCTCCAAGGCACAGAATAGGAGAGACACCTCAGAAATGCCTTTAGGGTTTCTTGCTCAAATAAGCAACTGAATTCAAACAGATAATCTTTACAAAAGAGCTTTTCTACCTGTGCTGACAATATGCTTCAATTTGTGTAAGCACAAATGGGGATGGAGAGAGAAAAATCTCTCTACGTTTCCTCTCTAGAAGATTTAGTGCCACCACCATCCAAGTCTGGTGCAGGTGAAGAAAATGAAATCCTTCACACTGTTAAACAATTAAAAATGGATTTTAATTCTACAAATTTACAAGCAAAAAAATTAAAAAGTAAAAAACAAAAACAAAACCAGTTCCAAGATTGTACTTCAAGTTTTCCTTTTTGAATTTTTGTAATGATCCTTGGCTTTTCGGATTAATTCATTCCAGTCCCCTGAATGAAATGCAGCAGTTATATTCCACACCCAGCAAGATGACATCTGGCTATTTCTGTGTAAAACACAGTCTTCCTGATGCGAAGAACAAAACTGGAGCGCTTTGAAATCCATTCATCAACAGCATGGTTGAAGTCAAAGCTCTGTCTTTTTTCCCTCCTCATATTAAGTTTAAAACTTGAGGCTGAAGCCAGGTCCTGCTGCTGATGCTCCTTGATTTGTGGTAGTCAGGTGAAAACCTGTATCTTTCAGATCATCATCACCCTGTGAAAATGAATATATAATTCATGTGTTTATAAGAAAGAAACGTATGTCTCACTGTTCTAACACTACAATAAAAACAAAGTGAACACAATATTCGTAAGATACAGGAAATACCATGTTAAATTTAATGGCCTCACCATTGAGCTCTAAGTGGAGTTTTATTCATGTTATTTAATCAACACTCCAGGGCTATATTTCCAAAAGGACTTCATTATAATTTCCTATTTTGAATGCTTGTTTTTGAGTGCCTTTATCTCTGAGCATACAAAAACTATTGTGACTGCACTATCTGCATTGGTAAATCAGCACATTAGCCAACTGATCAAACACAGTTTGGGCACATCTGCCATTTGAGATTTTACACCCTCAAAATTATGGATATAGAAACTTATGTCAGTCTGTTCACAGGTGATCAAAAATAGCTTGAGCACAACCAATAAAATGTATCATCTAATATATACTGGACTTGGGAAGGGAGAGAAGGTAGCTCCGAATGAGGAGTCTGAAGAGTACAATGAACGACATTTTGCAGCGGATCCAATTGGCTACGGCTTCTCAAGTCAAGCTTAGCAAACAGGAACATAGGAAGCCCAGAAAGCGGAAAGGGTACGAGCTTCACTTTTCTCTAGCTTTTATGGACTATTCCCCCGCCCCAATATTGGAGGAAGCAGAGCAGCTTCCCCCTCTGCACCTTGGTGCCTGCGATCTACTAGGCATGGGACTTCAGTCTTCATCCATGATCAAAATGCCACCACACTTGCCACTTTCATTTTTTAAGAACAATGAACTTGCTAGTAAGTCTAGTGACTTCAAACCCAATAAGGTGATACAGTCCAGTCTATCAGTTTTCCCAACAATAGCACCAGGGGACACAAGAAGGGACAGTAGGAGATTCTATGCTGGATTACCTCAAAATTTGGTTCTTTACCAATTTAGGAAACTTACCAATTGACTATACCCAAGTCCTCCCTCTGGAGGTCGTGGGCTTGTGCCGCGCTTAACTCTTTGTTGTTCACTTTTTGCTGGCCAGGTTGGAAACATGGATGGGTCAATAGGAAGGGGAGTCTCTCGGAAATACTCATGCTTCAAACCATCTTCAGCAGTGATTCTTCTGCCTGGATAGTATGTCAAGAACCTGAAAATTATTCAAAGGGATGGAGTGGGATGGGGTTAAAAAAAAAAGAGAGAGAGAAAAGGGGAAAAATTAGTTCAAAGGGGAAAAAAATATGCAGACATCCAGTTTAAGATATTCCCATTTTCTGAAAAAGGATTATTTTAAAAAGTAAATAAAAACTGGAACTTAAAATCAGCTAGTTAAATTACATTATTTTTCAGGGGTACCAATACCATCCACACACAGCACCACTAAAGCCAAAAATTATCCTTTTTGAAGATACATTTGTTGAGTTGTAGACCATCAGACACCTCAGGAAAAGCATCTGGATGAATGAGAAGTCAGATATAGCTTAGAAAGGACCTAAAGTGGTTCAATTAACACAATTTTGTATGCTGCTTCACTCTTTAGTAAGGATGACTCTTACGCAATTCTGTAATGTAACCTGACCAGTCGATTTGTGGTCAAGTATTTCAAGTACTTAACAGTACAAAAGGTGTGTCTCTATTGTGCCATATTCCAAGCTCAGCAGAATATGACCGTGATACTGCAAACATTTGGAGCGAGAGACAGACTCTGTGTGTGTGTGTGTGTGTGTGTGTGTGTGTGTGTGTGTGTGTGTGTGTGTGTGTGTGTGTGAGAGAGAGATTAGTCCCTCTGACTTCAATAATATGTGTAAAGTTAAGCTTGTGCAGGACCAGGGCCTACATACATGCAGCCTGCACTAACGATCTCTTCTAAGAGATAAACCCATATTAACCAAACTAATTGCGAGTTATACAACACTGTACTGACAACCATCTTTACTAGGACAGACTTTGCCTGGTCCCTTGGCAGGTTACTTAAGGGATTCAAAGTAATATTGTTATACTCATTCCAAAGAAACATAAGCTACAGCTGATTGGCTTGTTTAGTGGCTAAATTGAGAGGACTGAAAATCCTCTTTTACAAAGGATGGACACACACTTTCCATAGGACCTGGTACCTGAGTCTGTCCTTTCCAGGTACGTACACATGGCATGAAATCTAGGAGAACTTTCTGGAGAAAAAAAACCCTCAAGCCATTGCCAGCATCCTTTAAAAAAAAAAAAGAGTGGGGAGAGACAGGAAAGAGAGGATCTGGAGTCTACAGGTAGAACTAATTATGAGGATGACCAGAACAGCTGATTTAACAGAATTGACGAAATACAGATGACTATTTTCCCCCCTAGCTTTCCACTTTCCTCAAATAAATTCTAAGATCTGTTTCCTTGTCCTTCCCACCCCCTCCAGTTTAACTGTAACATTATGACTTCACTGTTGATATCAATGGCCATCAGTAAGCTGCAAGAGGGAAGACTCACAGGACAGGATAATTAAATGCAATATGAATGATCTAAACCACTACTGGGAAAACAAACATTATATTTTAGGACTCCACTATGCTGGCAGAGCCGAGGACTGGAGTAATAAGAGGTGTTACACGTCAGGATTCAGGTTCACTAGGTGTAGCTATGTGAAGGCCAAGAATAGAATTTAGGGAGTTGATAATTCAAGACTTGAGATGCATCAGTCTCACCTTCCTGAGAAATTAAATTAACCAAAAAGAAAGCCATGCCTTGATGCA
This sequence comes from Emys orbicularis, assembly GCF_028017835.1. Taxonomy (NCBI): domain Eukaryota; kingdom Metazoa; phylum Chordata; order Testudines; family Emydidae; genus Emys; species Emys orbicularis. The sequence goes on from NC_088704.1 coordinate 17,342,445, forward strand.
GGACTATAGAAATTCTCCATAATTCTAGGGCTGTAATAAACGGGTTCTTCCACTATTCCAATAGAAATTTACACTTACTTGTTCATGAGATCAAAACCTGGATCAGAAAGGAGTGCCCCAAACCTCTTGCGCAAGTTGTTATAGGGATACTCTGTGAATGTCATCTTCTTTACAGCAGGCAGCTCATTGTACCCAGGCCAGATTTTCTCACTGGGGGTACCCAGGTCCTGCAAATCAAAATATTATCTCAGAAGAACATACACACCACAGTGCATCTTTCTTGTTCCTTTCCCATATATGATTTGATAAATATCAGAACACATAAAATAAAAGCACAAGCTTTAAGAACATATTGACCACATGTATATGCTGAACAACAAGAAGGCTCTATTATATCTATATCAGAGCTGGGAGGGGGTGTTTAGTTGCTTACTATATCCTTCTAGAGCAGTGCTGGGCTACAACAATTATCAGTGACTCCAAGAGTATCAGTTACCTTAAAAACTTTGTTAATCTGGTCAATTTCTGATTTTCCTGGAAACAGCGGTTTCTGAGTTAACAGTTCTCCAAATATACAACCTACTGACCACATGTCTATTGCAGTGGAGTATTCCTGAAAATAGATAAAATGTACAAATTACAGGAGGATTTATTTTACGGGACACATAGTTTGCCAGCCAACTCAATGATGATTTGACTACTTAGGTCACTGTACATTATAATTATTTCACCGCATGTGAACCATGCATATTCTCAAGTAAAAGATACTATGGATGATAAAATAGTTACTTATTATACACACAAACACCACATACTGAAAAGTGACACTCACGAAAATGTCACCCCTTTTTCCTCATCCCATGTTGAGAATCATTCCCATCACAACTAGCAGAGGGAGTACTAGCCACTGCCCTGTCATACATTAGCACAGTGTTCTGCATTTGACCTCTCTGCCCCAAGAATAGTCTCAGTTTAAGGGGCAAAAATCTGACCAGAACAGTAGAGCTCTCTTCCTAAACAAAAGTAGTCTTTTCACCCATAACAGCCTGACATGTTGCACAGCCTGATTAATAAGATAGGATGAAAGTCTTGGACACAAAGCATAGATTCTCTCTGACTCTTGCAGTGTTTTTTCTCCCAACCCACATTCTACTAACCAGACCACCAGCTAGAGTTTCATAAAGGCCTCTTCCAAAACTGCAGTATGGATCAGCTAAGCAGCAGGTAGATATCGTGATCAAAGTGGTGCCAAATGCTTTGCTTTGCTCTTTAAAGCAGTGCATCAAGCTTCCACACGTTGTAGAGAAAGGGAGTAAGATGCCCCCCCTGCTATCCCCTCCCCATCTCCAAAAATCAAGCAATCCAGTTCCCTATATGGCACGGACGACCACCACCAATCTCTAGCAGTAAAACCCTGGTAGTTCTCTCCTATTAATATTCCAAAGAAGAATAGTTACACCCATCAACCTCCCTTCGGAAGCATGTAACCTTTTCAGCTTATGGGAAACCAAGTAAAATTTTCTCCACTGAATTAGCAATTACAGTATGGTTTCAGCTCCACATTTTTCCATCTCTAAATCTAATATGAAAAATCATCCATGCATACTTTGGTATGTCAACTGCAAAATAAATAAGGGGGAAAAAATCAAGACGCTATAAAGAATAATTGCCATCTTAGTTCACAAATGGACAGGAAGAAACATACCTTGGCGCCAAGTAACAGCTCTGGTGCCCTGTACCATAGTGTCACAACTACAGGTGTATAAGGCTTCAGAGGTGACCCATACTCTCGGGCCAGTCCAAAATCTCCAACCTGAATGAGAATGGATTATCATTAGCACTATCCACTAAAAAACACACAGTAGAAGCTGGTGTCATCTACAATGCGAGCGTGCGTTGTGCAGTCATTTTCCTCAACCCTCACTCCCTTAAAAATAGTTACATTTGCAAGGAATTAGCAGAATAAACCACTGATTTAAATTAGCCTTGTAAAATTCTGCTTGCTCACTCATCCAAGAACAGTAATTTACTTTGACTGGTAAGGCAAATATAATTTGTTTTTTTTCCCATTACTGACCATCATGGCAAAGGTCTAGTAGATTTTTCTCCCTAGGCTGGTAAGTTTTCATGGCAGAAAAAAAAAAATCAGTATTAGATGGTGCTAATTGCAGTCACATAACAAACAGCAAAATTTCATACAGTGTGAAAAAGAGGTGTCTTCTTCAGGAAAGGAAACAGCATAGGCTGCACACTACATTAATACCCGAAGGTGTCTGAATAATAGTAACTTTGTAATTTTGCCTCTGGATATTAGAACTGTGAAACTGAGGAAGACTGTTATATCCTGATCCTACTTGTTACATACCCTTCCAGTATTTTTTTTAAATAAATTAAAAATGTATAATCTGTCCCCAAGCACGAACACTCACCTTTTAATGTTATTTCCTTCAACAGGAAGAAAAATACTACAATTTAGCACTTATACAAGTACTTTTCAATTAACGTATTAAGTTTTACAGTATCCTTGGGAGTTAAAAAAGTGTTATCCCTGTTTTACAGATGGAGAAATTGAGGCACAGAGACTAAACAACTTCTTTAAGGTCACACATGTAGTAAGAAGAGGGCCTGAAACATAAGGCCTTGTATTAGAGGCCTGAGGCTTGGGCTAAAGTAGTTAAAACCTTGCTGATATGAAGCAAAGTCAAGTTGTGAGCAAGAAGCAGGCCCTGCTCACAGAATTTGGCAAGCATAGGGCTGATATGTCAAAAACACATACTCCTAATAGGTGCTAGGCACAAAACACTCAGGTAAACACATTCCAGAAGGGTGGTACCAGAACACCCCAATAACCACATTCCCCAAAGATAACATGAACATGTGGACCAATCTTAAGGATAGGGTCAGGATGACAGCATGATGAATAGAGATGTTTTGATCGAACCAAAAGGTACAAGGCAATGGGTAGCGCCCTAATACATCAGAGGGTGACGCGTAACTTATTTGTATTGGTGTCTAAAGATGTATCTCAGAGGGAATGTCTGGCCTAGGGGATAGTGGAAAGTCCCAACACTAACTGAGCCGATCCATTGTCACGAGCAAACGTGTTAGTATACCTGTAACCATTGAGCTGGGGCATTAGCACCGTGCTTCGTTGGCAATAAACCTGACCAAGTGCCTTCGCTACGAACCAAGTCTGTGGATTTATTGGTTAGTTCGCGTGAGGTCTGCTGTGCCAGCTGTCTGCGCAGAGCTGGGACAGCACACGGGAGAACACACACACAGCCAAACATGTGACAACAACACATATGGGAAAAGAACCCTGATCTGGCTCCTAGTTATGTTACTATAAAAACTAGACAGTACTTCCCTTGACCACTAAACCATGTTTATTTATTAGTCATATCCTAGCATAAATCCTACAACCATGACAGGGTAGTCTCTGTACCTAATGGAAAATTTTATTCTATTTTGCAACAGTATGTTTTCTTGCATGCTACAGCTGCAAGAATGGAAATGCAACACACTATCCAGATATTAACTGCTATCATGCAATGAAGTTCAAGGCCTTTAAAAAAACAGCAACACTGGATCCTTACTTTTAAAATGCCTTTATGACTCAGCAGCAGGTTGGATGTCTTCAAGTCCCGATGAAGTATCCAGTTGTCATGAAGGTGCTTGACTCCACGTAATAACTGAATCATCAAAGTTTTCACTTCTCCTGGAAGGATGAAAGAAAGAACCTTGTGTGTTCAGTTGAAAGATGAAGTCTACTAGTACTGTTTTTTGAAATAGTTAAATCAAGAGCATAGAACAAAACATACATGACCAAAATAAGTACTAGTTATGCATTTAATTATTAAAAAAGAACCAGCATGGTTTACAGGATTAACGGGGAAAAAGCAGGGGCCGTTATCAATATGGACCAAATCCTGATCCCACTGAAGTCAATTCAAAACTCTCAATGACATAAATGGTATCAAGATTTGGCCACAGAATTTTAGCACAAGACAGTGAATGAAATGTGTTCAATTTAGTGTTTATAGCACAACCCATGCAGAACAGGCATTTCTCACAATGCCCAGGTGACTGTCAAACAAATCAGATAACGCTAACATGTGCCTAAGTTAACAGAGACAATGGAATTGCTTTTCAAGGGTACAGAGTAATTCTTCCAGGGGCATCTGAGGAAGCTCACACTGCAGCACATTCAGATGGGAGGAATACGGTGCAGTTCTGGGTACAATTAGTTAAATCCCCAAATATTTCATTTTTCAGGGACTAATCTTGTTGCATAAAGTTAAGAGAATGAAGTCTTGAATACCTGTGTTTCCAGTTTTCCCATGACACCTAATATTTGAAGTGAAATAACTAAATCAAGTAAACCTGCAACCCCAATGAATCAAACAAAGAAACTTCCCCATCAGTTTATATATTTGCTTCATCATCCATTATCATATATGTTGCAGTAGCACCCAAAGGCCCTGACCATCATCAGGGCTGCATATATAAACAAACATAGGCTGGAATTTTCAAAAGAGCCTAAGGTAGTTGGCTACCCAAATCCCATTGAAACTGAATGGGAATTGGGTACCACACTCCCCATAGGCTCTTTGCAAATCCAAACCATAGATTCTTGGGAGACGCTCGTATATTATAGTGATGGTCACCGATCTAAGATTCTAAATAGAGAGGCTAGACAGACAGGTAGAAAAATGAAACATTCCTGTTCCAAAGAGCTTTCAGAACAAGTTCCATCTTAATGACATATTCTGTCCCATGCAAAGCCAAAAATGTGCAAGTATAACTCAGGGACATATTATATTGATGTTCTTGTAATTCACATGATTTTAGCTTGGAAAGGTAAAGGAGGTTGGGAAATACAGTACCTGGTAAAAATGGCTGTTTCATGGTTTCCATCAGACTCTTGAGGTCATGTTCTACATAATTCATTACGATATAGATTTTATCCATATTACTGCCCACAACAATTTCCTAAGAACAAATACAGCATATTATCAAGGAAACCAAGCAATATTTATAAGCGGTTAAGGATGGCTGTCAGGAATGTATTAGCAGGTGGAAAAAAAAAGGGACATCAAATTTATAAAATTCACAGGAAATGTATGACACGGAAGTGTTCTAGATAAGTTCATTTTTTATAAGTTTTAAACAGATTTTATAGACAAAAATGAGCTATTTGATTATAAAAGGCACACAACTGCATACTGAGAGAAACAAGCTCTAATGAGCAAATACAGTACTTAAATTAGACCATTAGAGGGCATTTTAACAGTCAAAGAGTAACATTTCAAGAACAAAATTGATGTTAATATAAAAGTATTGGTGGTCTTACTCTAACAGTGACTATATTTGGGTGCTGTGCTTTCAGAATGGTGTTTATTTCTCTTAGAGAGGTAATGGGAAAGCCTTCTTTTTCTTTTTCCATTTTCAGTCGCTTCAGAGCCACAATTTCATCTACAAAGAAAATAATATCTTAAATACAGAACCAAAATTAAATATCTAATAAAAGACATGTTAAGAGGGCACTTCTTACAGCACAGTAAATATTTTACTATCTTTTTCAATGGAAGTCCTTATCCAGGCATTATATTAGCTTTTGTGTTAAAGACTGGACTAGACTGAGGTCATGGATAAGAATAAAACCCAAAGCAATTTTTTCCCTCATATTTTCTAAGATTGCTGATTATAGTCCAATAAAACACAAATGGAAAGCGAACAAACAAACTGTACTATATGATTTGCCTCTCATACAAACATTGACTTAACTTCCCAACAGTTGCTGGAAGGGAAAAAAAAAATGCATCTTGGGTTAAATTCACCCCTATGAAGAAGGCCAGCACCACTTAAAGCCTAAAAATATTAGTGTGAATTATCTGCATTGTGCTAGCACTTACGGGTTCAAATCAGGGGTCAGGACCCCATTGTGCTAAGCACTGTGAAGCACATACCAAAAAAGGCAGTCTCTGTCCCAAAGAGCTCACAGTGTAAAAGTAATACAGGATTTAAATGAGGAACAGGCTTTCTGCTAGCCCCTGCAGAGGTGAATTTTTCCCCTTATGAATTAATTTTATATTCTCGCCACAAAGAATTAACAGTTAAAATGTGAATCATTAGATATTAAAGTACTCCTATTTATTATATATGTCAATTACAGCGATCAAAGAGATCTTTGGCATGTTGTCATGTTGACTTGCATAGACTCAGAAGTGAGTGAGCACTTACAGTCAAGCAGTCAATGGCACCTCTCCTTTTGTAAACCATTTCAGAGAGTAATGTTAAAGTCAGCCTCAGAGGAAGGCCACATGCCATATAGGCTAGAGGAGGAAGTGGCCACCGCAGCTAGATAACACAAGGAATGAATTTAAAGAAAATAATAGTTTCCATTTGTATAATTCCTTTTCAGAGAGGATTTTAAAACACTTAAAAAAACCAATGAATTCTCACTCTATCCCTGTAAGGATGGTATTACCCCAAACTTGTAGATGGAGGAATTGAAAGTTTAAGTTACAGCAAGTGAGTGGTAGAACTGGGAATAACCATAAGTCCTGTCTCCAAGTCTTTTGATCTAAATATCAGAACAAACTTCCTCCTAACAAACCGCTCTTGTTTTGCTCAACACAACAAAAGTTTACAAATGATAGGGTTTGTTTGTTTGTTTTTTTACCATCTATCCCATATATTTTAACATGTATATAAATTTTAAATTTATATATCTACATATGAGCCTTCTGGTGAAAAGAGCCAGCTTGCAGGAAAGTAATATATTATCTGTGACAGCAGCAGTATGGGGAATCATATCAGAGATGATAAAACAGTTTGCATCTTGCTGTGTCGGCTGCTGTACACAATGAAAAGAAGAAGTGATGCAATACTAACACTACATATGTTATATTAGATCCTTCTTCCAGTTGATAAATCACTAAAAAAAGGCGGAGGGGAGAGGAAGCGGAGGGGGGGGGGGGGGAAATTAGCTTACATTTGGCTTTTGCACTACTGGTATCAAATGGGATAACTTTTCAGCAAGACAGCTACCACCAGAAGCAAGTTCAAAAACCTGGATTTATTTATTTATTTAAGTTTTCAAATACACACCACAGTTTATACCTGGTGAGAAGTGTTTCTCAGCATGTGAGCTTTTTAACTACTGATTAAAACAACTTTAGTTTCCTTCAAACAAGAATTAAAGATGGACTTCAAAGCAAACAATAAAAGTAAGCTAACCACAAATTTCTGTAAAGAATGCCCACCACACACAAACCACTTCTTTTATAAAACCATTTAAATCATTTTCCATACCTATGACAACACCTATTGGTGTGTCTACATCTAATCAATTGACAGATCACCCTGTTATGCTCAACTAAATCTAGTAGCTCAGAAGCAGGAAATCTCTACCTATAAGGCTAAAAATCAAACTCTTGTCAACAATTTCTACATGACTACGTCCAATAAAAAGACACTGAATATCTTTAAAAGAATCTTATTTCAAATGCACACCACACTGAATGGCAGGAGTCACTCATGAAAAAGAGCAATAATAACTAAAAATAATAATTTTTAACATTCTTTTCTTATTAGTGGGGGATTTAGAAAATGATTTTGCCTTAGACCATAACTCTACAATGATTAACATAATCAAATCCGAGAATAGAGTAGGTTAAAGCACACACTCATCCAACTATTCTCCCACTTCATTATATCAGAACACTTGATACAAGAAGGGATAGATTGGTCTTGTGGTTAAAGATCAGGACTGAGAGCCAAGAAATCTGGGTTATATTTCCAGCTCTACTGCAGGCTTCCTGTTATGTTCCTTACAGAGTTATTGTACGGCTTAATTCTTTCACATTTTTAGAACACTTTTAGGTCCTGGGATAAAAGACTCTACAGAAATGCAAAGTATTATTACATTAAGTGTGCACAATGTTTATACTTAACTTCAAATTTACCTTCCACAAAAGACTCAATAACTATTTTCCTATATTGAATGACACCCTCCTCAAAGTTCAGAGCTTAGTGCAGATCCCATGCCAAGCACTCAGAATATCTAACAAGCCAACACAAGTTCTTAACATGACATCATGTCATCCAACTTTGGACTCCCTCTGTTTAACGCTGTATACTGCATCACCCACTGTACAAGTACTGTTGTTACATTTCATTCATATTGTTACCATCGTCTTAATGCTTAAATTGTCCACGCACTAACACTGGAATGTAATATCATGTTGGTCATAGTGCGGAAGGTTAATATTGTTCTGAAGAAAAAAGATCTCCAGAAGAATTTCAGCACCCACAGTACAAAACAGGGAGAGCACAAAGTGATTATGTTGCATGCAAGAGAATATTCAAAATAATTAGTAACTTCAAGCACAGGTGTTTCTTTTCCAAACTGAGGATCCCTAAAACATACAACTTCCCTGTGGATCACCAAGAGGTGTAACCCTAAGAGGGGTCACTTAAGTTTTTTAATATTACATAACACTTTGCCCTTAATGCTTAATAAGTGTTGTGAAAACATTATGAGACCACTTAATGAAACCAACATTTTTAGCACTGTTTTAAACAGGCACACTTGTACCAACCAGTTTTTTTGTCTTTTGCCCTGTACACCACACCATATGTTCCTTCTTCAATCCTGTTCAAACACTGAAATTCCTCCACGCTACGACATCCCTGAGAAAATAAACAGAAATTTAGTCTCTAGGATTTACTTTTTTAAAGACATATAAGACATAGTAAGGCAGACTTTATATGAACAGTTTGTTATCCCAGAAGAATACAAAATAGATCTATGCCCAGGAAAACTATATTTTGTTCCAAAGCATTTTTACCTAGTACTCTAAGAAAGTGTCCTTTCAGGAACAAAAATTACGTTTAAAAAAAGATTAAAATACTTCACCTCAATAGCTCCTAAGCCTCATTCATTTCTACAGATGCTGAAGAAATGAGGATTTCAGTCTCAGCAGCAGAGAAACTAGCTCAGCACCTTAGATTGATGTCTCTCAGGCAGGCCAATAAGCTGCATTTGCATTCCCTAAGCATATGCTGATCCTAGCCATTGACAGCAAAAAGAGATAGGATCACATAAGTCTTCACTGTCCAGATCAGTGTTTCTCAACAACCAGTCCGGCGCTGATCCCGGAGATCTGCCTGACACAGTTTAGGAAGGCAGCAAGCCAGTCCCCGGTATCAAAAAGGCTGAGAAACACTGGTCTAGATACTTCCTCTTGTTAAAATAAAGGTGGCATGGTATACATATTAAATATACAAATCACTTCCCATTTTACTTTCGTGTAAATGTAAAACATGCATAGCTCTATCTAGATCAAATGCTCAGTTACACACATGTATTATGTGTATATCAGTATTCTGTATCTATATGAGTTCATATGTTGCTGCACTAGCGCACAACATTGCAATACTGATCTGATGAGGTCTATCTAAGTCCACTATTCTGTGTCTGGCAGTGGCCAGTAAAAGTTGCTTCAGAGAAAGGTGCGCACACAAAAAAACCCATGTAAAGAACTGTCCACAGGGGAAGTTTTTTCCTGAATCTCAATCAGTTGGAGTTTTTGTTTATGCCCTGAAGCATGAGTTTATATTTCTTACACTTTTTTATTCTATCTAATGTACCTGTGGATGGTCTCATTATCCATATAAATGTTCAGTCCTTTTTTTGAATCCTATTAAACTGTTGCCTTGATGGATATCTCGTGGGAATGAGTTCCACGGGCTAATTAGGTGTTGTGTACAAATATTTCCTTTCATCTTTTTTAAATGTATTGTCTTTCAGTTTAATTGAACATTCTTTTTCTACTATGTGAAAAAAAGCAGGAGTGACAAACTATTTGTTTTATAAGCTTTTGGGGGCAAGGATTGTCTTTTTTTTTCTGTACTTGTACAGCACTGAGCACCTGGGGGTTCAGGTCCATGACTAGGGTTCCTACGTGCTATGATAACAAACAATAACTTATTTTGCTCACCTTCTCAATTCCCTGCTTATTCATCTCCTCTATAAACTAAAAACTTTTCAATCTCTCCTCATAGGAACATCTTTCCATTCCAATAAACATTTATATTACTTGTGAACCCTGCCTATACCTGCAGTAGCTATTTTCAGATGGGGTCACCAGAATATCACAATATCCCAATGAATTATATCCTTATTAAAAACTAAAAGTTTCAACTTGTTTTCACACACAACTTTTAAAAATATTATATGTGAATATTTGATTGATGGAATACATGCCTGGACTCACTTGACACAAGATGCTTTTGGTTGACCCCACCACCGTTTATGCACAAAATGATCTGACATTGGGCAAATGCACTGGACAATATGACATAATATTGTTTTATATTCAAGATGCTCTTAAGAGTACATATATCATTTTATGTCACTATCCATGGAAATCCCATCTAAGACATTCTGGAGCACTTGTGAAATGATCCTCACCTGCAGTGCAGGAAGGTACTTGGGTAGCTCTTGTTTCAACTCAATGGGTGATGAAGCTGGAGAATCAGGAACATAATCTCCTTCTGTCATTGCATTGGAATGTGGGGTCCCCTCCCCCACTTCCTCCTCTTCTCCTTCACTTCCTGCTGAATCTCGATCAAACCTTGACTCTGTAACTTTAAAATTTAGAATCAGTCGTGGAAACAGGCAACCATTTGGGATGACTGAATTAGTTTTAGACGAACTAGTGAGGGAATAAAATTGTGATCATAAAACTGAGATACTAAAAAGCATGGCACGCAATTTGAGTGTCATGTTAAGAGATGACAAGGAAGGTATTTAAAGAAGCATGATTCTTTTTTCTATGTTTGGGGAGCATTTCATGAGGTTCAGTTATAGTTCCTCGAATACATTTGCAGGGTTAAATATTGCACGTTATAAAACTAAACCAGTATATGAAAAGAATGCAAAAGAAGACTGATTCAACTTTAATCTGATACATATCATACAGGAATTCTGAATACCAAGAGGATGGGCCCAATTCAAAATCACAGCTAGAACATTAGGTTAGGTAAATTCAGATCCAGATCCAAACTCCTCTGTTGACTCTTACAATAGGCCAACAAACAGCCCTTGGATCAGAACTCTCACCCAGACTTTGGGGAAGTTCTGATCCAGGGTGTGTCTACTCTTCAGTCCAGATGACCCACAGTACCAAATGGTGTGGTGGATTATAATACTGATGAAAATCCACTAGCAAGTTGATTTAAAAAAGCCAAGGTCACTTCATTCATAAAATACCATTTTCTGCAAGATTTCAACTTAGACCTGCAGTAGTAATATTCCCCCCTACCCACCAACAGTATTTCTTATACAAGCCTACTACTTTTCATAATCAAGTCCTGGTAGGCTGGAACATCTTGAAACCCTTTCACATTCTAGACAGTGCATTAAAATCCATAGTTCATGAAACAGAAAAGGAAAAAACTGCTACAACTAAAGCCAATGTTTGCATCTTACCAATTGGAATGTGATTTCCATTCTCTCGCTCTTCTTCTTCACTCATTTCTTCTTCACTCACCTCTTCTAAAAAACAGAATGAAGTCCAACAGAAAAAGCTTAATATCATTCTGATTTCATGTACACAGATGCTTAATACAGTGACCTAGCAATACGAGTGTTATAGAGTAATGCAGAGGTCCCCAAACTGTGGGGAGCACCCCCTGAGGGGGGCATAGAGTAACGTTCAAGGGGGGTGCAGCAGTCCCAGGCCAGCCCCCATTGGGGTGGGGAGGGAGCGCCACCCAGTCCCACCCCTAGCTGTGCTCTGGCCCCACCCCCAGCTCCAGGCCTCACGCCTGGCCATGTTCCCAGCCTCAGCACGGCAGGGCCGCCCAGAGGATTCAGGGGGCCTGGGGCAAAGCAATTTCAGGGCTCCTTCCATAAAAAAAAGTTGCAATACTATAGAATACTATATTCTTGTGGGGGTCCCTGCAGGGCCCAGGGCAAATTGCCCCATTTGCCCCCCCCTCTGGGCAGCCCTGCAGCGCAGCTCTGTACCCAGCTGCAGGCCCAGTTGCAGCTCTGCTCCTGGCCCCGCCCCCAGCCTTGGCCCCAGCTCCATTCTTGGCTCGGGGCCAAGGCTGGGGGGTCAGGGCTGGGAGCAGAACCACACCCAGCTGTAGGCGCAGCTGCCAGCCCCGACCGCAGCCCAGCTGTGGCTCTGCTCCCGGACTCACCTGCAGCTGTGGCTCCAACCTTGGCCCCCTTACTCCTGTCCGCATTCCCACCCTCCCAAGCCACGGCCCTGCTCCCAGTTCAGGGGGGAGAATGCGAACAGGGGTAAGGGGGGACACAACCCTCAAAAGTTTGGCAACCACTGGAGTAATGCCATTTCAGCAGTTTTCTGGGTCCTGCTCACAATGATCTACTGTTAGTAACCCAGTACCTCTGTTTCACTTTGCGGGCAGAGTTTCGCTGACTGAGGCCAGGTCTACACTAACCCCCCAATTCGAACTAAGATACGCAACTTCAGCTATGTGAATAACGTAGCTGAAGTCGACGTACCTTAGTTCGAACTTACTGCGGTCCAGACGCGGCAGGCAGGCTCCCCCGTTGACTCCGCGTACTCCTCTCGCCGAGCAGGAGTACCAGAGTCGACGGCGAGCACTTCTGGGTTCGATGTATCGCGTCCAGACAAGACGCGATAAATCGAACCCAGAAGTTCGATTGCTTGCCGCCGAACCAGCGGCGAAGTATAGACGTACCCTGACACTCAGCTGAACTACATTAAGTGAGCCGCAAAACAGGGAAACACTAACATTGGTGGCTGCTGTTTCTGCTTATTTTCTTCAATTTTACATTATAAGCTTATAATGTAGCTTTAAAAATAGGTTTTAAAACCCCTTGACTGTTGGTGAAAATGTGGTGCATGAAGAAATTTCATATATATCTGCTATTTGTGCCCTAAAATGGAAGTTTTGGAAACAAATATGCAAGCAAGTTAAAGTGTTACTGACTGTGATTTAGGGCTCTATTGTGATGACTCCCACAAGAAAACCAATGACACCTGAAACAAATAATGTACAGCCCCATGATTAGTGGCAGTCAGAAGTTATGTTGCAGTCACAGGAAGGAAGAAAGTTCGTCCAGTGACATCAGCTTAGCTTAAAAAATTAGAAATTATTGGTGACAAAAAAATTCAAATAACGCTTAGAAAACCTTTTAAAATTTGGTGGTTACTTTTCACTGATTTAATAGAAAAACATCCAGCAGTCAGGCCCACATTGTTGTGCTCATTTTTTGTTTACTAATTAATGACACACAGATAGCAATTACTAGACTTGCTTAGTTAATTTCTTTTGTATTATTTCCATTTGTTTTTTCAAAAATGAAAAAAATCGAATAAAATTTAAAGCCAAAAATAATTAAGAGATGGTAGAGACTTCTCTAATCCATCTCCCAGGCTAGTGTAAGACTGTTCCCTATAGAACATTTGCTAGTGTCCAACATGGTTTTAAAATTACTCAAATGATAAGGCTTTCAACACCTCTCTTAGAAAGACAAAAATATCTCCAGAACTGTCCATCTTGGCTTCTTAGATTGATAACTTGTCTATGCCCTCATACAGAAAGGCTAATATATTACTTGTCCTCAGAAGTTTTAGGTTTCTAGCCAACTGTGACCAAGAAAAAGAGAAAGTGGACAACGTAAAGCTGTAAGCGCAAAAGTGCTTTGGGTGAGCATTTTTGTGGTCATGTTTTACCACTTACCAGCTGACTGTTCAGACACTTCCTCAGAATTGCTTCCTGTCTCCTCCTCCTCTTCCTCCTCCTCCTCTTCTTCCTCTTCTTCCTCTTCCTCCTCCTCCTCCTCCTCTTCTGATTCTCCACTGCTAGATTCCTCCTCCTCTTCCTCTGAACCAGATCCAGATTCTGTCAGGGGATAAGCAGAGTATACACAAGTAACTAGGCGCACTCACATGTGAAGGATCTTCTCACAAATATGATTATTTCCTAGGGTAAATTCTGTGTATTTGATTGTGTGTAATTACCTCCTGACGAAGACTCTGCTGAGCTAGTTTTTCTCTCACTGTCACTGATGTCTTGCAAATCTGAAAGCAGGTCTCTTTCTTCTGTTTTCTCCTCTTTTACTGAGAAGCAAAAAAACAGACCAGTTTCTTTATCAAGTGCTGAACACATAAGAACCCTAGATTATCATCTTCTTTAATCCCTTGCCAAATATTTCAGTCATAACCAGAAGAATGTACCCGCCGGGCTATTGAATGTACTTGGTATAGTGTCACATACTGTTGATTTCAATGGTACATAACTTTAAGAACTGCAGTGCAGCAGGATCAACAGTGGAAGAGTTGAACTGTATTTCAGACTTTTTTTTTTTTTTTTTTTAAAGTACACCGAGTTATTAATAAACCCCACTACATGAATTGTGAGGAATGCACAATTTGGTAATTAATTCTGTAAATAAAGTACCATTAGAGCACAATTTCACAAATACAAACACAAAAATCAACTCCACTTCTGACTATTCACAGTAGCATGTACAGTGACTACCCTCATTTTTCAGGTTTACAACAAAATAAAAACACAACTGAACTTTAACCAGAGGATATGGTTATTTCAATTCCTGAATATTTTCTGTTAATAATCAGCGCCTCTAAGAATGTGGAAACCCAAAGGGTTAATTTTATGGCTTGGGAGCCAAACTGAACTTTCCAAGCCAGAATATTACCTGAAGTGTTTTCTTTCTTGTACAGGATGAGAATCATAGTAATATTTAAACTATACTGCAGTTTCTGTAAAGTTGAATTAAGCTTAATAAGCTTAATTATTCAATGGTTAGCTCCTTTCTCCTCTAAAAGTATTCAAGGGGATAATACAAATGGCGGCTTTTTAGTTTGGGAGGGAATTAAGATACAAATGTAAGAAAAGAGTCAGAGGTCATTCACCAACGTCAAGAGACTAAGGCATTCAAGCATAGGCAACATTGTTATATAGCATAAGTAAAGTTGAAGTACATTTCATAGCACAGGCAACATTTTTAACCCTCAAGGTTAAGAACTATCACTGCAGAACTGTATTTATTTTGCAGCAGACGTGGTACACGATTGCTGGGGAGATAAAATAGGCAAAAAAGTACTCTAATTTGGCACAAACATTGCAGTATTTTGGTATTGGTTATAGTTTCTACCAGCACAGGTTACAATGCCCTTCAATTCCTGCAGCAACTCTGGGGAGGGGACCATTCTGGTGAATACCATGAATGCATATCTGTCTGGTCTGCCCTTATACTTTTCAAAAAAAGGGCCTTCTCTGCTTCTTGGTCACCTCTATAAGCATAACGTCCTCCAATGTAAGGAATGCCTAAAGAGGTGCAGATGCAGTTACTAACCTGCATCCCCCGCCTCTGTCCCCAAAACTCTCTACACCATTTAAGTAATGGCACATACCACCAAACCATGCTGTCCAAACAAGAATAGTCTTCCACTCCTCAAAACATCCTTGAAGTAAAACACAGTTCATTGCAACAAGGTCCATAGGCACAGGGGAAATAAGGTGGAAAACGAGTTACCATCACAAGCCTCTCCCGCGACTAGGAAGAAACTATGAGGATGGTCTTTCAAAGTAGATGGGGAAATATTTTATCATTGCTGCCAGAGAAACCGAACTAGGAACCACAACTGCATGTTAATTTTATCAGCCCCTTCTCCCCACTCCAGTTCCTTCAAGTGCCAGGCTTCTCAAGGATAGGACTATTATCAGCATCTGACTGCCTGGGTAACCTGAGGGGGAAGAAATGCAGGGCAAAAGAGGCAATGTTCAGAAACCTCTTGAGAGCCTCCTGGAAGAGATACCAGAAGAGGAGACCAAGCAGCTGCTTGGAGATGAACTTTTCTTGGAGCAGCTTCACACAGTGCAGCACCATTTCTGGCCTCAGGTAAGAAGCATCGTCCGGTGGGAAACATTCTACAAACCTGGGATGCCCAGCAGTGGCTACATAATTTTAGGATGACAAAGGCCACTTTCCTAGAGATTTGCACAGAGCTCACCCCAGAGCTGCAGCGCACCAACATGAGAGCTCCCTTAAGTGTTCAGTATTATGTGACCACTGCCACTTGGATGCCTGCCATCCTTGCTTGCTACCAGCCAATAGCTGAGGTGCAACAGCTGACTTCCAAAGCAAAAGCCACCTGGCAGCAAGATCTCAAATACATCTCCATCTCCTTCTACATATTTGTTGTTGTTGCATTGCGATGTGGAGCATAGTTCTGTTCATGCTGGCTGACAGCAATCTGAAAATAGGGCTGGCTCACAAAAAAAATAAAAATAAAAAGATGAATCATGGGATGGCAGGACTGGCCATGGAAATTTGTGAGTTTGACTTCACGTCCCAGAATTCCAGTTGCTTCCAGATGGCTTCTGCTATGTAACCCACAATGTGCTGCGAGAGAAGTCCCAGAATGCAACCCAGCAAGGCAAAGCACCATGGGATACCCTCCCAGAATGTGCACACTTACTATGAAGAAAAGTCCCTGCCATGTGGACGTAATGATTTAGATTGAAGTAGTAAACAGCTGGATGTATGGACACAATTACGGTGAAATACCTATTATGCAACAGTCAATGCACCAAAGCTCAGTGGAAAATATACCCTGCAGTTAGACAAGGCATAATAAATGTTTAGTGAAATTAGTGAGCATTTCTCAAGACTTGTTATTACTAAAAAGGAAAGAATGATTGAGTTTAACAGCATATTATATGGGGTCCCTGCAAACATCAGCAAATCATCCAGATAATAGTTTATTTGCCATTCCTCATTCATACTTTGGTACCATGCCACCATTTGTCTTTCAAACTGAGTGATACTTTCAAGAAAATATCATGGAATTCCTTTTAGCAGCCAAAATAAAGCCCTCCCCCCCCCCCACACCTTTTTCCCCAGCAGGTCCTTTTGACTGTCATGCAATGGCATATTACCAAGCGCAAACACTACCTGGCTTCCTGCCATCTCCTTGCTCAAGCTTCTCTCTTTGCTGTCGTAATGGGCTGCGACTCCAGGTTCTTATTTTTACTTTGTCTCCATAATCTTCCCTCACTGTTCTATGATGTGCAGAAACTAGTGAAAAAACAAAAACAAAACAAAAAGGCATTACATTTTCCTGCTACTAATTACAAAGGTTCTCCTCTTTCATGGCAAGCTGTCTGAGGCACCATTTTTATTTCTTTTTTAAAAGAAACAGAACCCTAACTGCACCTCCAAAAAAAAGAACGAAAAAAAAAAAAAGAGAGACTTTGGTGATAGCTAATGATCTGGATAAGGACTTACTGTGCCATTTTAAAATGGAATGTAGCAGTAAAAAAAATTAATACATATTTGGGCTATATATACTGAGGCATCATAACTTAGGGTCAGAAGGTGCGAATCCCTCTCTTTACCACTCTCCGAGACCACATCTGCAATATTACATTCATTTTAGAGCGCTCATTACCAAAACAAAGTAGACAAACTGGGGGAGGTGCAGAAAAGAATTAAAAAGTTAAGAGGCAGGAGGGATTGATTCATGAGGAAACATCAAACACTAAATAAGGTGAAAATGGCTAAGCAATGACTAAGTTGGAAGACAGGATATTTGTCAATGAATACTCGAATGGTGTAAATATCAAGAAGAGAAAGGAATTGTTTAGCATGATGAAAGAATACAAGTAAGGAGTAACAGGGATGAAATTAAGAAATATTTTAGGCCAAATATTTGGAAAAAAATTCAGAAAGTGAGACCTACAGGACTATAGAATAACCTTCCAAAGACAGTAATGAAAGATGTATAGTATTTTCCCTTCCATTGCCTTTCTATGACAGTCATACACCAATATTTGCAAAACTGTACTAATTTTTTCACTTTTCGGTAAAAAGGTTTATATGTTGATTCCCACATTCTTATAACCTGTTTTTCCATTATTTGGCCAAACTCCTTTCTGTAACTACATTCTTCCTGTACATATTCCCCCTGAAGTTTCAAGTGACTATGAATATATCCTCTTCACTTCTTGTCCTGAATTGCTCTGAGCTGTTCAAAAGCTGCCACATTTCACCCCAGGGGTGGCTATGTTTCAGAGGAGGATGAAGTGATCCCTGTGCATTGTTTAAGTTTATAAAGAGTGTGTGGGAACTTGGGGACAGAAGGTGCCACATGAATTTAATATATTATTTCATGCAGAAGCTTCATAAGAAACGTAAAAAGTACAGTCCATCAACTGCAACCTCTAGAGAGATGGCTTTAGGTAGATCAATCTTTGACCACCATAGTGGAATCTATGTAGGTATTTTAATGCCGTAGTTGCCATACTGTCTAGGCAATTCCTAATTTCTAGTTACTAGATCACTTTATATTATTGAAATTGAAATATTTTGCAAAATTGAATTAACTATTTATTTAGTGTTTGCTTTCTGTATTTTATTCAATGTAAACATTTAAGCTAGACTAATTTGTGTATAGTAAATTTCATTTACTTTTTCTCATGAAGTTTAAGAGAATGCTTAAAAACATGTTTCTGATTTTTTTCAGAATCTCAAAAACATTTCTAGTAATGGGCACAGTATAAAAACCTAAAGAGAGAAACTACCTGACAATACCCTTTTAAGTATATCTGAAGCATGCAGATGTCAAAGCAGGTAAATGTCATTATCCTCATTTTCCAGGTTGGGAAACTGAGGTATAGAGATGAAGTGACTTTCCCAAGATCAGCTAGCAGGCTAGTAGCAGACCCAGGAACAGAATCCAGGTTCCCCCAAACTCAGGTCTAGTACTCTATCCACTATACCACAATGCCTCTCATCATACAGCTACCACACAATTTGGCATACATGGCAGTCTGCCTAAGAATGGACCAGGACTGAAACAGCAAGGGTGTTGCAGCTGAGGACTGAGATGCAGTGGCAAAGATGCATGTAAGGGACACTTGCATAACGTCTCCCTGCAATTTTCCTGGTTCTAGTCTCACTTTCAGAAACACCAAATAGAGGGACATTGGAAAAGTTATTAAAATGCAAACCTCTATTAAAATGCTTACTCTATACCGTTAACAATGCTGCAATAGCCCAAGTTTGTGTGCACGCTAAGCTAACCACTCTCTCTCACATTGGCAGCAGAAAGTTCCATACCATGTTGTTTAATTTCCTTAAGTTCTTAAACATTTTGTCTTTTGGCAGATCAAGATTCTTAAAAGGCTACAGTCCCCCTTAGTTTAGTACAAAGTGCAAATGAGAGACTAACAGCATGAGAACTGATTACAAAACAAGAGTCACAGTAAGGTAATACTGGCATCCAAGATAAAAAATAAATGGGGAGTGTCCTTATTTTCTCCGGTGCCTCGATCTAGGCACAAATCAAAAACACTTAATCCCTCATTTTAATCATTTGTCACCTAAATGTATGATGTAAGGGATGTAAAACATTCTGCAAACTGGAAACATTTCAGGTCCAGTTTGACCACTGTAAGTGGAAATCAATGACCCGTAAAAAGTTTATCTTGTACGTAAATAAAGAACAGGTAAGGATACAGTGTCTATTGAAAACTGACTAATGGCCTGCTTCAATACCATAGGTCTGAGTTCCACAGTACAGAACAAGCTATACAAGCTCAAAGACCTTGCTTTCTTTATCCCCATGTGCGATTTTGTCCTCTTGTTCATGACTAATAAAGAAGCCAGACACTCACTCGCTCTCTTTTTTTTTTAAATAAAACCCTGGCATTGGCCTATATAAAAGAGGTGTTTGTTTTATCTAAATTCCACTGTTGTTCCATTTAACACCCCCTTTTACTGTTTACACTGAGCTAGTTACCTTCTCGTCTGGCCTCCCGTTCCTTGCGCCTTTCTTCAGCTCGCCTTTCCCGTTCTTTTAGTTCCCTTTGCTCTTTTTGTTGCTCTCGCATTTTTCTCTCCCGTTCTCGTTTTCGCTCAAGCTGCTCTAGACGATCCCTGGAAACATTCATTTGCCTATTTTATATAATTGAAGTCTGGGCTTTTGTTTTTGTAATCTAAACCTGTTACTATTGCAATAATAGACTACTAAGTTATTCAATTTCAGTGCCAACTAACAACAAAATTGTGATATCATTGTGTACTTGCCAATAGCACAAGCAGTCCTTTACAGAGGCAGACATTAATCTTTTAAAACAGATTTGCTCTAGTCTGCCTTTCTTTATCAGTTGGCACAGAGTGTTGGGACCACCTTAAAATAAGATTCTGCAGTCTGTCGGAATTTAAATAAAAAATAAGTAGGCTTAAAAAGCTGTTTTTTTAAATAAGCCTTGGAAGCCCACTGTATTCTTCAGAACTGACTTGTTCACCAATTACTTATTACGGCACAACAGCAGCAAACAGAGTCTTTAGTGTTAGAAAGATATCCGGTAATGAAACCACTTCAAAAGGTGCTTATATGCAGGTGAGATCCCAGCCTCTTATTACACCACATGTTCACTGGGGTAATGGCACTGATCTAACTGAATTTCTTTGGGTGTTGCAGAGTAAGGGTTGGATTTTTACCTCTCCCTCCTGGAATGCTCCCTAGCCATTTCCCTCCTCTTCTGCCTTTCCCATTCACGTCGAGCCTTATCCTGCTCTTCTCGATGTCTTTTCCTACGTTCATGCTCACGTTCCTTCTCTTTTACCCTGGCATGCTTCCCTAATAATAAAGATAAAAATAAATGCTAGATTGTTATAGTCAAGATGTTCCTATTTTTTAAAAGCAAAAGAACAAACCAGGGTAGAGTAAAGCACTAATTTTAAGGGCTTTGTGGTTCTGGTCTTAGTATGTACTAGCAAAATCCTGACCTAGAACTGTGTTGTAAATAAAATTAAATGATAATAAAAACTTGCATGTATCATACTCAATGTTAAAAATATAAAGTTTACCAATAACAGAAAAGCAAGGTTTATTATTATGTATTACTTTATAGCAACAGCATGTTAGGAGCTTTATGGATAGGTATAAAAACAAAGGGCTCAATCCTGCACCGCTGGAGTCCTTGGAAGTTTTAACATGGACTTCAAAGGCAGCAGGATCAGACTAATAGGTCCCTGTCGCAAAGTGGTTTCCCTCCTCCAGGGTGAGTGGGGAACCAAACATACAAACACAAACCCCTTAACCAGATTAAATGTAACAGAAGAAATGAAGGAGTCAGACATAAAACTACTGAGCAAGAATTCCTATGAATTTCACATTTCTTTTTCAGAATGTTTTTCTCCATTTCCTCCACCCCAGCTCCCTAATCTCATCCACTTGTTATGTCTTCTCTAACTCTTTGGGGCAAGCAACTGACATTTACTATGGTTGTACAGTGCCTTGCACAATGTGCCCCAATCAGCTTGACCTCAAAGAGCTAGTGCAATATAAATGTTAAACAACAACAGCTACAATACCTCCTTCTGCTGAATGACTACGATGTCTACGTTTCTCTTTCCTCTTCTCATCTTTCCTGTGATGTGCCTTTTCCTTCCGTGACATTTGCTGTGGTGGTTTGATAGCCAAGGAATCATCCTCCTCTCCTCTAAAATGCAATTTATATGAATAAGCACAGGAAAGTAATAGGTAATTTATCATAAAAGTATGAATTGTTGCTCCTTTTCCACCCTTTAAGAGAAGGAATAAGTATTTAATCTAATAACATTTAGCACTTCCATAGCACCTTTCATCTGAGGAGTTTGGCGCATGTTACCAAAATTAATAATCCCTTTCAACCTCTTGTGAGGTAGGGAGATATTATAAAATTGCTTTTAATAGATGGGTAAACTAAGATATACGAATCTCAGTGACTCAAGGTAAGTATCAAAAAGAACCCAGCAGACCTGCTTTAACCACAACACACAGAGAACATTTAGATTTTATTGCTTCTAAGGCAACGTCCACATCCAGAAGCATTATCTTCCTCTATTCTTACCTATCTTCCATAGAATCTTCTCTCCTGTAAGGTGAATTCCTGATTGTTATCTCCATACGGTGATCTCTCAGCTCCCCCTCTTCAAGGGAATCCCGCTTTGAATCCCGATCATCAGACTATGGTGGAAGGGGGAAGGAAGGGTAAAAACAAATTGCAGTTAATTTCTCTTGCAGTGAGGTGTATTTTTTTAAACTGATGTTTAACTCCACTGCTGGCAGTAAAGCCAAATGATCTATAGGACACTCAACAAAAATCAGTGGTTTATTAAATGTACAGATTTTAATTATAGCTATCATGCAGTCAAATGTAGTTAATATGTTGTAATATCTGAAGCAATATAAATTCAGTCTACTTGAGTAAAACTAACCTGCAAAAACTCAAAGACTATGCTAATTTATGGTAGTTTTTTAAAGACAAAACCTTTCAACAAATAATACAAACAAGTGATAATGACACCTATAACACCTTTTTAATTAGAATAAGCAAAAATTATTTAGGGCAAAAAAAATTTAATCATTTGATAAAATGGGCCCAACATTTTTTCTGTTGCAATCAGGAACAGTTTTAAAAACAGGAGCACTATAAAATTTCAAAAAGGCCAAAATAGTCTAATTATACTGCAACTAAAGCTTCCAATTAACCAGGCTGATTTCTCAGACAGACTTTTCAACAACTGTGAAGCAAAGTAAAAGATCTAGTGTGTTACCAATCAGGTTTTAACAAAGCACAACATTTTGGTAAGCTTTGACACTTAGAGATAGTGCTCACCTGTTAAATATGGAAGTACAAAAGAACTTCATTGATAGTGATAGAGGAAGCCTTGTTCTAATGGAAAAATGAGGGGAAAAAAAATTAAACCTCCTCACTTTAATTAGAACTGTTTATTTACAAAGAGACAGCTTACATTTTTAATGCGTTTTATCTCTGCCTTCTCTTCTTGCTCCTTCCTTCGTTTTTTTTCCTGAAGAATTTCATCTAAAGTTTTCACTTTCCAAGAGTCCTTTTCATCACCCATTTGAGTCAGAACAAACTGAAACAGAACACCACATTAATGGAGGTAGATGTATTTGAAATATAATATATTCAATGCTATTGGTTACATCAATGTTTTAGGTAAGTTTTAAATGAACTTTCGATATACAAATAAACATTTAAAAATTATGATGTGATGTGCCAAGTTTCACAGAACCTTATGTAAAGGGAAGTTAGTTAGCACTTGACTTAAGCTACACCAAAATAAGTTTGGTTTAAAATCAGAGTATTTACACCATTTGTGCAACAGTTTAATTAAATTGGTTTAAAAACCAATTTAAGTTAAATCAGTGCAACTTCTGCAATAGTGCCTCATATCTTGCCAGTCATGATGATCCAAAGACACCTAAATGTGCTAGTCTTATGGCTTATTATTTTAGCGCTGTGAAAAGAGGTAATTTTCTGGGGTTGCACGATTATTTATGAAGGCTTTGAACCCCATCTGTCCTCGAGCTGCTGCTGCTCTGTCACCAGCACAGTCCTTCCACTGCAGTTCATATGCCACATTTTCGATAGAGCAGAGTTTTTTGCCATTCTGCCTTTTTCAAAATGAATTTGATGGTAGTGAATAAGGCTGCCGCTAGACTGATAACTCTAGTTTTCTATTCATCCAACACTACAGACATAGCAAGGACATCCCCTAATTACATGCCTTGGGTTTGACCAGAAAACATATATTTTAATTAAAAGGATAATTCTGTCTCTTCAGTCCCATTAAATGCTTGGCCTCTTTGCTGAGACTGTCAACAAATATGTCAGTACCAGCAGTGGGCACATCTCTACAAAGAGCTGAACTAAGACCCACTAATCAATTTCATTTAGGTAACATAATGGCCATCAAATAGTAGCAACAAATCTTGGTCCTTTTCAACCTGTTTTTATTCCTACTTCATACTAGTCTCATTTGCTGCATATATTAAGCATCAGTTACTAAGTGAACAAGATCCTGTCTGAACCACAACTTTTAAAATGTATTAAAGTAATTAGTAAGGACAGCAACCACAGTACAAATTAAAAAAAAAATATTTTATAACCATGGTCAAACCCTCCTAGACAGGCGGTCTTCAGCTAAACATGGCTTACTTTAAAAATGATTCAATCACAGTATAGGCACACCTTTACATAGTTTCAAGTGTGTATTTCAATTTTCAGAGGCACACATGGGTAAAAGTTAGTTTCATATTTAAAGTCCCACTAGTAGAAGTGGCTGAAATAGTCACAAACATTCAGAAGTGAGCCTTTTGAGAATTTGTTGCAAAGCTGTGCACGTTTTTGCATCCATGTCTGTCACCACAGAATATGCACAAAATATTTTTTCCCCCAAGAGGGGTGTGTGAAAATAGGCCAGATGAAGCTAGAAAATGTCAAAATATTTTCTGCCTCTTCAAACAGCCCTCGTTAGGAATCCTGGTATATTATACCCCCTTGGGCTCTAATATCCAACCCACAATTAATCTGAATGGGTCACAGACGAAAATGAGACTCTGAATGAAGACATCCTGGTTTAGCATGTTGTTTATTAAACTGTACTATATTCAAATACTTTTCAAATGTGGGTCATTTTGAAGTAAGGCAGCAAGGGCTTCCAAGAAAAAGAAAGAAGAGAGGTCTCTGCAGGTTGCCTGGGAAGAAACGACTTATACTGTATATAATGACTTTGCAGGGGTGGTAAGGAACAAGGACAATCTTTTCCTCCTTTGTAAAAGGGTAGTGGAAACAACATTACAAGCACTTCATGCTATGATTCTCTTGTGGGATGAGCTGCTTCAGGCCTTGTCTACATAGGAAAATGTTACTGGTTGTAACACACCTGTTCCTCCACATGGACCCTCTTATTTCAATATAAGTGTGTCTGTTTTGGTTTAGTTTGTCACTGAGGAAGGAGTTTAAGCTATACCAAAGAAACTGGAATAAGCGTGTCCACATAGGAGGTCGTAGCCATACGACTATATCTATTTAAATTCACACCTTAGGTTATACCAAAAGACTTTCCCATATAAATAAAGCCTCAGTGCTTGGCCTTCCATGCATGCTGCCCTCCTGCCATTTGTTGCCTCTTTCTTGAAAAGAATGATTTTATACTATGCATTAAGAGTGCCTCACTATGTACTATGTGTAGCATACTAAATTCACACACAAGAAGCAACAGTGTGTAGGCACTGCAAACCCTATTGCCATCTGAATCCTCCTGGCCTCACTTCTTCAGTGGCAGTATACTCCCAGGTGTGTCTTATTAAGTTCTGCTGGACCCTAGACTCCCAGCCAGTCAGGACTAAGAACCACAAATCAACCGCAACTATGTTTCAGATACCCTTTCTTGGAGGCGTCTGGGGACTTCCCAAGCAATTTCCTAATACACAGGGACATGGTTTGATCAATTCTGAGTGCAACACCAGGGTCCCCCGTCTCTCCCCACACTCCTGTGCAGATTTACCCCACAACGCAGCACTCTCAGCCTATCACCTCATGCTCCCAACTGTCTCACTCGTCGGCTCACCCCTGCCCCCATCAGCCTCGTCCCCCTCACCAGTTCCCCAAGCTCCTCTACCTCACCGCTCCCATCCAGCCTCACCCCCTTCACCGGTCCCCAATCTCCACCTCCCCTCTCCCCTCAGGCACCCCCAACATTAAGCCCCCCGGCGAAAGCCTCCAAGACCCACTTGCCCCCACAGGCTCCCCCTCCTCACGCCAGTCCTTGGGCCCCCGACACCCTCCTCCCACCCGGCGCCCCACTCCAGAGCGAGCCCCGCTACTAACATAGGGCCCACACGGGGGAAGCGACTAGCACAAAACTTACCGCCCGCCGCCGGAGACTAAGGAGAGAGGCTGCAGCGCCAGCCAGCGCGGGACAAACGCGTCACTTCCGCTCCCCGGCGCATCCTGATGACGTACTGGCGTGACCGTGGTGCAGTTGGCCTGGCCATCAGCCTAGGCTGCGCGCATGCGGCCAACCTGAGGGGCTGGTGCGTGGCGGCGAGGCAGCCTCTAGGCCCGGAGGCGCTGAGCGATGCCCACACGTCAGGCGCGCGGCCCCGCCTCCCGCCTAGGTGGGCTCGGGTGACCCCCCGCGGCTGCAGCGGAGCCTACCGGGACCGGAGACCGGCGGGAGGTGACTCCAGGAGCCGCGGGTCTGTTTGTTACGCGCACTTGTCAGCTGCGCACAGTGCGGCTGTTCAGTCTCACCCCGCTGAGGAAAGGCTCGCTCTCCCGCTTTTACAGATGGGGAAACTGAGGCACGGAGCCTTGGCTTGGGCCACGCAGAGCGCGGAAAAGACGACAGTCCGGCATCCCCGTCCTCTATTGTATAAGCACTGGACACACTGCCTCTCTTCTTGCAGTGCCGTTAGTGAGTTCTTTGCACATCCTGATTAAACTGACCACAGGGCGTGCCCAGACTCAGTGGCACGTCTCAGCCTCCGCGCTGGGCATAAAAATCCTGTTCTGCATTCCATCTTTTTACCTTTTCGTTCATTACATTCTGATTACATTTACAAAATAAGAATAAAAAACGGACACTATAGATTACACTTCACAGCTATTTGTTTTGAATGTTAGAAGTAGAAAGTAGGGCTGTCAAGTGATTAAAAAAATTAATTGCAATTAATCACACTGTTAGTAATAAAATACCATTTATTTAAATATGTTTATGGACTTTTTCAAATATATTGATTTCAATTACATGTTGTATTCTGTGTTGTAGAGTGCTCACTTTATATTTATTTTTGATTACAAGTAGTTGCACTGTATAAAAACAAAAATAGTATTTTTCAATTCACCTAATATAAGTACTGTAGTGCAATCTCTTTATCATGAAAGTTGAACTTAAATGTAGACTTCTGTACAAAAAAAATACATTCAAAAATAAAAAATTTTAGAGCCTGCAAGTCCACTCAGTCCTACTTCTTGTTCAGCCAATCACTCAAACAAGTTTGTTTACGTTTGCAGAAGATGCTGCTGCCCACTTCTTGTTCATGTCACATGAAAGTGAGAATAGGTGTTCTCATAGCACTGTTGGAGCCGGCGCTGCAATATATTTACATGCCAGATGTGCTATAGATTCATATGTCCCTTCATGCTTCAACCACCATTCCAGGGGACATGCGTCCATGCTGATGAGGGTTTCTGCTTGATAAATCCAAAGCACTGCAGATGAACACATGTTCATTTTCATTATCTGAGTCAGATATCACCAGAAGAAGGTTGATTTTCTTTGGTGGTTCAGGTTCTGTAGTTTCTGTATTGTTTCTCTTTTAAGACTTCTGAAAGCATGCTCCACACCTCATCCCTCTCAGATTTTGGAAGGCACTTCAGATTCTTAAACCTTGGGTTAAGTGCTGTAGCTATCTTTAGAAATCTCACATTGGTACCTTCTTTGCCCTTAGTCAAATCCGCAGTGAAAGTGGTCTTAAAATGAACAACGTGTGCTGGGTCATCATCCCAGACTGCTATAACATGAAATATATGGCAGAATGTGGGTAAAACAGACCAGGGGACATACAATTCTCCCTCAAGGAGTTCAGTCACAAATTTAATTAACAAATTTTTTTAATGAGCATCATCAGCATGGAGGCATGTCCTCTGGAATGGTGGCCGAAGCATGAAGGGGCCTACGAATGTTTAGCGTATCTGGTACATAAATACCTGGCAATGCTGGCTACAAAAGTGCCATACCTGTTCTCACTTCAGGTGACACTGTAATTAAGAAGTGGGCAGCATTATCTCCCATAAATGTAAACAAACTTGTTTGTCTTAGCAATTGGCTGAACAAGAAGTAGGACTGAGTGGACTTGTAGGCTCTGAAGTTTTACATTGTTTTGTTTTTGAGTGCAGTTATGCAACACACAAAAAATGTACATTGTAAGTTGAACTGTCACAACAAAGCGATTGCACTACAGTACTTGTATGAGGTGAATTTAAAAATACAATTTCTTTTGTTTATCATTTTTACAGTGCAAATATTTGTAACAAAAAATAACACACTTTGATTTCAATTACAACACAGAATACTATATGAAAATGTAGAACATCCAAAATATATAATACATTTCAATTGGTATTCTATTGTTTAACAGTGCAATTAAAACTGCAATTTTTTTTGAGTTAATCGCAAGAGTTAACTGCGATTAATCGACAGACCAAGTAGAAATTAAGGGTAAAGTCCCCATAAAACAAAATTTTGCTTATTTTCAATAACCTCTATTAAAACAAATTTCTTAAATAAAAATTAAATATTTTATATAACAACTTAAGCCAAATTTTTTCCTTGTGGCTCTGTAATGAGGTAGGAGGTACTAATTACCTCCAGTTTACCAGCTAAATGCACACCAGATGCCTTACCTGTTTATTCTGGATTGGAAATTTACAGGAAACGTGTTTGTGTCTATAGTGAAAAAAACACCATAACTGGGAGTCTCACTGTAAGTGTCAAGAGAAGCCAGGACAGGTGTACTGATACATTCCTTATAATATGGGTCATCATTCTGACAGAGTGCCTCTATCTGGTTCAGCTTTTATTGCACATATTCTGTCCATAAATAGGATGATTTCAGGTTCCAGAGTTATCATGCCACCATCTTTCATTAACATTAAAGATTTTTAGATTTTAAGACCAGAAGGGACCATTATGATAATCTAGTCTGACTTCTGGCATGAAACAAAGGCACAGAAATTTAACCAAGAATTTCTTGCATCAAATCCTAATTTCTGTTGAGCAAAAGCAACTTTTGATGAGCTAGAGCATCACTGTTAGAAAGACATTAAATTAACAAAATCAAGACATCCAAGTAATGCAAAAGCTCTGAAATAAAGCATATAAATGTCATAGATCAAGGAATGAATGCACACTAGGAGGCAGCACACTGAAAGAACAAGCATTACAAATTCTGACACAATGGTGCCTATAACTTGAAAACAGGCAATCTCAAGAACAAACAGCAGATGAAGAAAGTCTGTTATAACCATATATGGCTAAGAAATTAGATGACAAAAACCAATCAAAGTGGAATTCAGCTTAATTATACAATTATAACAAAAATTAGTACTGTCAAACAGAAGCATTGAAACATTAAGGGGTGGAGGGATAGCTCAGTGGTTTGAGCATTGGCCTGCTAAACCCAGGGTGGTTGTGAGTTCAATCCTTGAGGGTGCCACTTAGGGATCTGGGGCAAAATCAGTACTTGGTCCTGCTAGTGAAGGCAGGGGGCTGGACTCGATGACCTTTCAAGGTCCCTTCCAGTTCTAGGAGATGGGATATCTCCATTAATTAATTTATTTTATTTATATTTATTAACCCTCACCCCAATGAGATACAAATGTATTAATCTTATTTTGCAGATGGGCAAAATTGCTAGGGTGATTAAGCAACTTGTCAAAGGTCACAAGGCAGTTCAGTAGTAGAAATGAGACTGCATTCAGATGGCCTAATTCCCAGTCCCAGACTCTAATCCTTAGACCACACTCCACTCCTAGAGACAGCATTTAGAACCTAAGGGTATGTCTACACAGGGATAAAAGACCTGCAGCATGGCTGCAGTTGGCCCAGGTCAACTGACTTGGGCAGTTGAGCTGACCGCGCTCGGGCAGTGGAGCTAAAAATTGCTGTGCAGACATTTTGGCTCGGACTCCAGCGTGAGCTCTGGGACCATCAACCCTTGCAGATCCTAGAGTTTGGGCTCCAGCAATTTTATTTACAAAGCAATTTTTCAGCCCCAAAGCCCAAGCCCTATGAGCCAGAGATAGCTGACCGGGCCACCATGGGTTTTTTTAATCCCTTTGTAGACATACCCGAAAAGTCCTTACTTGTTAGCTGCTCTACTCACCAGAATACACTGTGCCCCACCTTCCCCAGAGAGAGATTTACATTGTCTAATAGAAAAAGGCTGTTTTTTTCCTCATCGTCCCCAGTATGCCTGGGGTTTGGGAGTTTCAGCTGCGTTACCAAGGTACAGTCACGGATCACTGAAGAAAGTTTTCATATGTATTTAAATAACCACATTCACAGATAGAAACTTACATGATGGAATTTTTTATTTTTTTCTTAGAAGAAATAATAAAAACATTATACATTAATTTTATTCTTTTCAAGAATAAGTAAAAAACGAGGATGTTTAATCATGTCTGTTTGCATCATACACAGGAACAATCATGATTGGTATCCACAGGATCAGATATGTATTACAAACAGAATTAACAGTTATATTTAATTGATTATGCATGATGGATTTTTTTTTTTTTTTAGAAAGTACTCAAATGTCCTACCTTACATAAATACCGGAATTGTGACTATACAAAATACCTACAAAATAATATGTACAGTGTATTTCAGTCCAACATTCGTAGTTTGGTATCAAATACATAAAGGTTTGGCCCTGACATAGAAGCAGCAATTAGAGCTACTGTGTTTTCAAGTTTCTCAGACACTAAGGTATCTTCCATTTAAAGGACTGCTGAATGGTGAGCCAATACCCTTAGCTGGGGTGACCAGACATCCTGATATTAGGGGCTCTGTCTTACATACACAACTATCTCGTTTCCCCTGAAAAAAAAGGGTCCCAATTTTTCTCACTTGCTATCTGTTCACCCTACTATTACCCACTTTATAAATTCCTCTCTTCTGTAACACACTTATTTAAATCTTCATTTAGATCCGTCTGCCTGCATTGAAACGGCAATTCACTGATTCTTTCTCCTGATCAATGACTAGTTAGCAAAAACTTGGCTCTGGGGGTGCTGAACCACAGCAACTTTCTGAGGCTTTCAGCAAGCCCTGCCTTACTGCAATTCAGGAACTGAAATTCTCTCAAAGTGGATACTGATG
Source organism: Emys orbicularis (assembly GCF_028017835.1). Taxonomy (NCBI): domain Eukaryota; kingdom Metazoa; phylum Chordata; order Testudines; family Emydidae; genus Emys; species Emys orbicularis. Next base: position 17,373,232 of record NC_088704.1, read on the forward strand.
ACCATTTCTGGTCTCCTGCTCCTCCTCTTCTCCATCCCTTACTGATAGGATAGAGAAGAAGTGATTTGATTCTCTCCTAAAAACAGTTAGAAGAGGAGGTGCCCAGCTGGTGTAGTTTGACTCATATTTTCTTAGACAGGGTTACTAATTTGACTAGCAAAATGTGGTTCCAGAAGCGTCATTAATTTAGTAAAATGCTGCTAAAATAGGCATGAAGTGTTCAGCTTTCTAGAAGAGGCTTAAAAAGCTTTATAAATTTGCAAAAGTCTGAGCCACAATTGCAAGGTATAATTTTGTTTTTAGGTGAATTAGATGCCAAGTCTGTGGATTTTGCAGGCTTATTGCCTCACTGCCCATCTTAGCTGAATAAGACCCTAAAATCAGACAACCCTATGTAATGTTACCCATACAGTGTATGCAAAAAAAATGGACAGGTGTTCATATTTATAGGATTGTAAATTCCATGACACCCAATGCTGATTCATGACTCAAATCTGCAGCGATACGAGCTTACCGAATACAAATCTGGCTTTTTAGTCCACATGCCCCTACCCTCACAGTGGCTAAGATAAGTCCTAATATCCATTCAAAAGGAGACAGGAGCTACCTATGTGATGAGTTAGAAAACAGAACTGAGGATGGAGTTGAGAGGGAAAAGCACAATGCCTTTGCTGACATTGAAAAGAATCCTTAACACACAGACCAGGCTTCCATAACCTCCAAAAGAAAACCACCACCCTATACATGCTATGCTGCAAGAGAAACTCAGTTTATCCCACTGTATGACTCCATTATAATCATTCTGGTTTGAAGTTTATGTTGAAAAGCAAGGCTAAACATCCACCCCAGTTCTGAGGCATCATGTTGGGCTGGCCTTGGGAGCACTTTCATTCCTTAAGACAAACACAAGAGTGATTATAGAGATCTGCAGTGGTTGGAAAGAGAACAAGAGAAAAGAAAATGTCCGAGTTATTTTCAAGACACCTATCCCTTGCTATTGGTATGAGGGTAAACTTAAAGCACCTACACTGGGGATATAAAATATTAAACGGTTAACCAGTAAGCATTAGTCTTACTGGTTAACCCACCTAACCATTAACCCCCAACCCTGGGCCAGCCGGCCAGAGCGGCCCAAGCCCTGGGCCGACCAGCCAACCCCAGCCTCTCTCCCTTTAATCGGTTAACCGATTAAACAATATAATTTTAATAGTTTAAACGGTTAACTTTTTAATCAATATTTACATCCCTAACCTACATCCACTAAAAGATGAAAACACAGGGAAAATAACCCGCAGAAAAGGGGAGAAACTATGAATAAAAGTCAGGAATGGGCCATGAGTTATAATTGCCTTTTAAAAACAAACAAAAAATATCAGCTTTGATTCATATTTGAATAAGGTATTATTCCTTATGGCTGCTTAAGTAAGTCACCTGTGCTAAAATCCAGGCAGCAGAGTCAATGCAATATAATGGAGTCTTCACAGTAATTCACTTGTGCGACAAATGCTACTCAGATTTTTATAGGAAAGTTAGAGAAAGATCAAATTGCAGAGTGGCTAGAACACTGGGATCACTAGTCATAAGGGGAGAAAGGGATTCAACATGAAATGGTCACAACCTAATTACAATTAACCCAGCATTTTATATCCACGGGGAGATTAATATATATAATAATCATTGTCTGACAGCAGCTTTATTAACCACATCTTCAGATGGTGGATATATAGTTTTGGGGATAGTATCATCATAGTTAATGTACAAAATGCAGAACTATCTGTTTCCTTATATTTGCAAGTCAGTTGGTCCCTTCAGTCAAGCATCAGTATGCCATACTAGGGTTGGGGGGAAATTTTAAAATAAATACCTGCCTTAGCCTGCTGTGATTTTTCTTTATCCTGTGGTTTTCAGTATCACCGTCCTTGCCAAATTAGCTAGATATTCACACAATGCTTTAGTTGAAGGCCCTATGACATTCCAGAAATCCAAGCCTATATATTTATTCTGATGCAGTAAAATCATGCATGCAAAATAAGGATGTGTCCTTTGGTTTTCAAACAAACATATTATACTCTTTGGCAACAGGAAATTTGTCATGTTTTCCAAAGAGAGAACATTAGAGAACTCTGTTCTTGGAGTTTAATGGACCTCAAAGGCCTGACTGTTGAGCCACCTAACGATCCAAATCCAAGCAATCTTTGCATGCAGTTCACGTATTTTCTCTTTAACAAAAAGGCATATGCAACCAAAAAGAAACTGGCAGTGAAAATAATGCATTGGGTAACTTACATCAGGACAAGCTAAAAAAAAAAAAAAAAAAAAAAAAAACAATGCTTTCATTAAGCCACTTATATAACATCTTAAAATGGCAGTTTATGGAAGATGTGTACTTTCTATAAAAAATATGCTAGACACTTAAAATATTGATTCCGTGCACAATTATTGACAATTATCTACCTTTATGTAAGCCAAGAAGGGATACTGGTCTTTGAAAATCTCAGTGAAATTGCAACTGTAAATTCTTGGCAGAATGCTAAGTCAACTATTGGAAGGCAGAGCTTAAAAATGAGCTAGATCTCACAGAGTGCACAGCTTTACCTAGGGCTTTGCATCTAGATGACATTCATCTGAAATTTGGCTGATTCACATAGTTTATTTGGCTAGATGTTGAGCTGTCACAAGGCAAATGGAGCTACAGATCTGTTTATCCCTTGTGTAGATGAGAAAAATAGTGCCAGGCTGGAAACATATGCCAATTGGCTATGTGCAGAATGTGTCCAATAAATTCTACTGACTATGCTCAACTTATTATGGGATAGATAGTAGGCTCTTTCATATAGACAGACTCTTCTGAAGCTAGCATGTTGTCAAACAGAACTCTAAGCTTAATTTTTTATTTCCCTAAAGGGATCTAGACATGCAGCAGATTTGCCCAAATAAGTAAACAGGTCTAAAGAGACAACTACAATTGCAAGTTATATCTAACAGCTAAAAGGAAACAGTTTTATATTGCAGCATGTCCACTCTACATTAACTACTGGATTTTTAAACAATGAATAGCTTTGTTTGGGTGTGGACCCAATATCCCTGACCTTACAGCACAGACCACTCTCCAGATCATGTCAGATGGGCAGACATAAAGCTAGTGCAAACATTAGTGTGTAGGCGGCAAAAAAGGATTAACACTTTGAGAATAATACCTTAGCTTTGTTTTTTGTTCCCAATTTTTCACAGCCCAAACACTTCATGATCCCCAGATTGCATCTTATAGGGGTTTGTTACTTGTAGTTTAATGGTTTGGTTTACTGGAGAAAAGAACTTATTGTTAGCAGTTGAAAGGGCAATTTCTTTTATATTAAAAGCCCTATATGATTGAGCAAATCCATCACTTGTAAAATACATACAAGACATTTTAATTTTACTTTAAAAAGTTTTAGTTTTTTAACACAGTACCTACCTAGTAACTACATCTTTAGTAGGATTCTATTTTTTTCCACATTGTTTGAGAGATAAATCTGACTGTACACAGAGCAAGTTGCTATATTTTTGTCTGATAAAAGTTAGGACATGCCTATGGCATGATACACTGTGCTTCATGACACTGATTTGGGTTTCACTAACATTAGGTAAAACCAGGACTACACCAGTTACTGTAGGAAATTTCTAAATCTTGATTAATGACTGTGGCTGCCCTATGGAGAGAGAGAGAGGCCTATGCTGTAATCTTGACAACAATGAAGAAAGATTTAGCATTTTTTAAAAGTGAAATAATCAAAATGAAGCTGAAGCTTTCTACCTTCTTTCTCTCAAAGCACTGATTTTTTTAAAATACTATATCATGCAAAATTAAAAAAAAAAAAACTTAAAAAAAACAGATGCCAGAATATTCTCAGTTTAAGGTTAAAACTCGACCCTTAAACTCTATCCACTCTGACTTCTTATCACTGTAACAGGACATACTAAAATACTTGAGCACAAAAGCTAAAGACAGAGTTGTAACCCCGAGTTTCAAGAAGTCTATTGTTTTTAACTGCTCTCCTATAAATTAAAAAAAGAAAAATCAAACTCATTCCCCTCTTGCCTTAAAAATATTTTATGATAAATTACAATGCAAAGGAAACTTTTATATTTCTAAAATTAAGACAGTACTTACTATGGAAATGCTGATGCCTCATTTATTTCTGAAAATTTCCAGTGTTTTTTGCCTGATAGCAACTATACTTATTTGTGTTGACTCCTAGTATATAGGCATGTGTGTGTGTGTTTCAGTTTTGTAGACACACGAATGTGGTCGGTACCCAGGCAAACTGCAATGCTCCAGTTGTTAGAGAATTTCAAAGGAAAGCACAAATTCTCTTTGCTGGCTTTATACTCAAGAGTAGCTGCCCATATTCGTAGTTTACACTAACAGCTGTGTAAACGAAAATGACTGATTTTGTCTTTCAAAGTGCTTTCTTCCAGATCCTCACCATGCACACACACAGTCTAGGATGTTTAAAAAGAGTGGCAACTAGACATTTTTTTCCTATCCACTAGTTTCATCCTACTGCAAGCATGCAGAAAACAGGGATGGGTCACGTTATCACATTACTTTGGTGGGGCTGGGGTACAAGTTATTTTTCCATCTGACACTGAAGTTTTATCTCCAATATAGTCTTGTTATTTATTTGCAGAGTCAAGGAAGGAGTATGAAGCCAATGTTTACCATGTTGGATTACTCTTGGTCTTCGGTTCTACATGTCAGTTTCTAGTAAACCAGGGCTTATAGGATCTTCTCCTTTTTTTCCTCTCTGCAGCAAAGTCCATTCTTTCACCTGTTGTGAATTCAAAGAAACCAAGCATTGTCAACAGCTGGGGTAGCGTCCATTTAAGACAGAGATCCTCTGAGTTGTGTCAGGTTGTGATGGAAGAATTAAGAGCCATATCAATCATATGGCTTTAAATCCTTGGATATTAGTGGCTTGGTATCTTCAGTTGTGCTCTGTGAGGGTTGTGAGGCTGCCACTGCCAGGCTTTGTATTGTTTCTTGCTGATGTTGCTTTGCCTTGTTATATAGCAAAACGCCAATTGTTACTAGAACTGTCCCAATGGCTGAGAGGCTTGTAATTTTGTTACCAAACACAATAATACTTAGCCAGATTGACAACGCATGCTTCACAGTACTAGCAACACTGAAACAACAAAACACAAATATTAAGGACTGAAAGGCTTTGACATTCGCCACACACAATATATTCAGTATGCTCCATCACACTTGGATCTTTTGGTGCTTTATCTTGCAGAAAGCCAGATTCCACTTTTCCTGCTCAGGCTAATAAAAAAGTGACTCCTTTAAGTATCAGCAATAACATTTGTGTAATATCCCTAAACTGAGAGCTAATGGGAATAATTAAAGTCACCAAGTAAGAGACATGCTGCTTTTTTAAAAGCATACAATAGAATGTCACTAATTCTCCCTTGGCTAATCCACTCACCTACTCATTCCCACCAGAAAACTGGCAGTATCAGCAAATATTTTAAAATTAGAATCACACACCTAAAACTCCATTCAGCAATTTGTAAGTGTATCCCTATGTGGTTGCTTATTTATGTGAAATGAGGCTAAGAACTGTGCATACCTGTCCCACAAGCATAATGCTAAGGATCAAATCCTGTTGTCCTTACACACAAAAGCAGTAGTTCCTTTGCAACCAGTGGTACTACTCATACAGTACAAGGATTTGGCCCTATGTTTGATTTTTGGATTTGGAAAACATCCTCATTAATTTGGAATACATATAGAATTTATTTTATTTATTCCACCGTATAGCATTTTCAATCAGTTACCAGTATGAGATGGTCTAAGGAAGGAAAGAACCATAATTTTGACACAAAATCTATAGTTTTACCTGAAAGTTACAGGAGAAATCTTTCCCATCAAGGCATATGCTGTAACACTCTGCAAATGGAACAAGACTCCATCTATTAGGAGCAGTACAATGACATCTTGGTTGTAACTGAAACGCCTTCCACTTTTCCCAATCACTGGCACATCCTAAAGCCAAAGAATGGAACAGGATTTTAAGAATCTAGCTGTGTCCTGTTTTCTTTTACAAGCAAACATAGGCTAGGCAACTTAATTTTACCCCTAGGCCTAAAGGAGGCACTTCTTTATACTGGAAATAAAGACAGGAATATTTAATCTAATTTTCAGAAGTAGGAGATGGAATGTTTATACCCTTCATGTTTTATCTTCTCTGCATGAGAGAGCAAGGAGAGCCTAAGCCTTATCTATCTGAACTTTTCCTTATTTGTCACTTATCCTGTGTGATATTTCCTCCTTTGAATATTAACTTGTTACAACAAAAAGCTTCTCTATTAACCCTCCACCAACCCTGACACCTAGCCTTACCCAAAGAGATGACAGATTTAATTTTGTAACTGTTGATGTAATTTGATTGTCATGATGACTTGGCCCATTCACAATGAGATGAGTTCCTAACCCACCCTAAACAGAGCACACTGACCCTGAGTTAGTGTCCAAACTCATCCCCTCTCAGTATCTACCCTGAATTCATGTTGAGATCTTAACCAACTATTATAATTCTACTAATTAAGGGTTTTAGCACCAAAATCTCAGGTCACTCAGTAGAAGAGCTCTCTATTCCTGTAAAGAGCCTAAAGTCTGCCAATCTGTTGTAGTCACCTAGCACAGGAATTGATGGTAATCAGAATTAGAGGCATATGTTCTTTCACTATTGCTGCTCTCTTCCTTCCTTTATATTTGAGCTGTTTTTATTCAGATTAAAAACTAAGGTTCTCCCTCAGCATCACTTTTTGAAAATAATTTGTATTCCCCCCTCCCCAAACAACAATGAAATGGTGATCACACAAGAGGATTTTAAAGAGAACCAGGAACCATGCATCTTCTGAATCAAAACACTAATGTGTCCAAGCACTGCATGGGGATATTTTTGAAGACCTCTTTGATCTAGCTAGCATGGTTACAATAATTGCTTTTGTGACAGATATTGTAACTGCATACAGTATCTTTGGTGGAACATATATTAAGTTTATATATCACTGTGGGCCAGGGATTGTATGCATGATTGTGATCTACTTCATGGTGGAGGATTATCAAAGCTCTTCCAGGAACCAAAACCAGTAGGGGGTGATTAAAATGACTCGTGTAGGATTTAAACACATCCAGAGAGGTACCACCCCTTGGGATCCACACATATGCTGGTTCAAACTGGATTTTCCAGAGACCAAGTAACAAACAAAGAAAGGGTTTTGGCATAAAAGGACTGCAGTTAAAATGACTCAGGGCCTTCTTTCTGATCCAGCAAACAGGATCTTCTGTCCGGGGGGGCGGGGGAGAAGGCAACCCTTGTTGAAGGGTTGGAAGGACTTTGTCCTGTTAGGGCCCCATAACTCTGATGTGTGACCTCTAATAAGCTTTCAGCATGTGTATAGGAACTTCCATTGTTTTGTATAGGTTTTCTCAGTAATGCTTTTGCCTTAAGAATAAATGTACTCGATTAGAAGGAGTTGTGAAGTAATTTGTAGCTGCTGGCAATACACTGTCAGCAAAATTAATCTTTGTTAACAAATAAAAATTCTTACCATGAAAAATATCCAAGCTGGAATGAGCATAATAACTGCAGCAGCACTTGTGTAAAACTGAAGTTCTGGAGCACTATAAATGGAAATCAAATAATACAAAAATAAATATTTTTAAAAGCTTTTCCTTAACTGTAACAGAAAGAAAGCTGTATTACATTTAAATAGAAATCTCTGCACTGACACTTTACAGTGGTCAAAAAACCTTTTAAAAATATCAGCTAAAAGTCTCGTGGAAGACAAATTCAAAATTTCTTATAGAACTAACAAAGTTTGCTTTCCATGCTGGCTGAGATGGCCTTGAATTTAATAGGCAAGCTGTTTTTAAAAAACAAATTCAGTTTATGGAATTGCTTCTGAACAACACACTGTAGTGTTCACTTAACATTTTATATCATTTGTTTTCAAAGGTATTGTAATTGTGGATAGGCAGAATTTGCTGCAATAATTGATTACTGATTCATGCGTTCTGTATTGTTAATACCTTCATGTACTGTTCATGAGTTTTAAAATGTGGAATGGAAATTAAGGGCCTGTTTCTGCAAGCCTAGTGGGAGTTCTATGCAGATGGAGGGCTTCCAGGTTTGGGCCCCAAGGAGTTATTTTTGTGTTTGGGAGTAAGTGACTGTCATTTTAGATATCCTGAGGGAATTTCTGGTTGATCATGATTTAGTTTCCCCAGCAAATGCTTATGGATATTTTGGATACAAAAGTTTTTCGTCCCTCTCCTGACACACAATCATTTAAAGTACAGTATATAGGATATACCTGTCATCAGCAAACTACATAGAGAAGACAGAAAGTCTTGTCCCAGTCCCACATGACTATAAACAAGTGTTTCCCTGATGTTTCCTGGGTCCTTTCTGTAAGCTGTATATTTGAAATATTGTAGATACTTACGAAAACCTATATTTGTCTCCACTGAGCAGCTTTTTGGAAAAAACATTTTGCAAACTGGGGAAACAAAATCAAAACATTTATCTGTAGGCGCCATTTATAGTGAACAGATGAAACAATGAACTTAATGGTAATTTCCATAAGACAGAAAATGAGGTTTTCAATAAAATACTTCCTGACAGTCATATACAACTTCAGATTTACACTGGGTTTTCTTCTATTTCATGCATTTAAACAGAATACTTTACAGATCAGAACAAAGATGCATTCAGAAAGAAGGCCTTTAGTAAGCAATTTAACTTCTTTTGCTGCATATATATTTATATCTATATCTGTATATATATATCTATATCTATATAGATATAGATAAAATGAATATCCTATAACATACTTTAGAAAGTTTTGATATCCTGTTTTAAATTTAATTAATTTGCTTTAATTTCCCATTTTATAAACAGCACACTATTCACTATTAAGTAATAAACTTTTTTAAAAGAAATGAAAGTAAGATCAGAGAATTACAGAACGCACTATAACACAATTACTGTATTGAACAAAATCTTCCCAGAATTATAAAGTTACCACAATACAACGTTATTTTATTTTAATATTCTCCCAACTGCACTACTTTTTTCTTTTAACCAGCTAAGTCTCAGATTCATATATTACTGTCTTTGAAATATATACAAAACACCAATCTACTCTACACATTCCATATAAATATTGACATACTGCAAGTGAAAATGCTAATTTACATTTTTGCATTGCCTTATTAACTTTTAACATTCAGAAGCAGTGTAAGGTTCCTTTGCAGTTAACATTTTAAATATAAATGGTTTAGACTTTAAATTTTCAAGTGCTTCCTAGAGAACTGAACTAAAATACTCTTTATTTTTCTTTTACTGTTCAGCTGTGCTCTAGGAAATAGTGATAAAAATTAATACAAGGCAAGAATATCCAGCCTGTGATGGTGTAGTGCATTGATATGGGCATTTAGAACAAATAAGTGCATAGTTATTCAGTATTCAGACTAATCTACAACACTGCAATTAACCAAAGCAGAAGCACCACACCTGATTTGCAGGTACATAATTTTAAAAATAAAAGATGCACACAGCCCTCTCATGCCTGCACTTGCATCTGTCTTGAGATATAGACAGAAATGATTTGAAATAGAGGCTAGAATCATCACTGTCTTGCACCTGGTGTATTTATTTATACTTATGCTAAGTGAATACAAATGAACAAGTGTGTAGAATCAGGCCTACAATCATCTTGTCTGCCTATTTTGTTTTAACACAAGGATATCTGGACCCCAATTAGATCTAAAAGGCAAAACTTTTAAAGGAAATGACGGGCTGGACATGAATACTAATCCAAATACAACAACAGTGGCAAGAACCAGTGTCCCCTGTAAACAATTCTGGACCACAGAATTTGACATTTTGTAAACAAAAATTCCCAGCAGTCTATTACACTGATTATTTTTGAATTGCCCACCATTTAATGCAGACACACGACTGAAGAATTTTGTAGATAATCTCAACTGCCTTAAACATATTTAAGAATCAGAAAGTTCTCTGCATTTTAGTTTATATATTTTACCTTGCAATAGGATATAAGTGTATCAGAAAACTGTCATGGCTTTCTGATTACTTTGAGTTTAACTATAGTCAATAATGATTTACCATGCCTGAAGTTTTCCATTTTCATGTGGTATTTGAACTCATTGTTAACCTAGCATATTAAAATATTATCCCAATAACCTAACTTAGAGTACTTCAATTATCTTATTAGCAACATTAAATATATATATATATATATATATATGCTCAACCTTAAGTTTAGAGTTGCTAGTGCTCTTCCATAATATATTAGTTGCAACATACTTGTGCATTACTGGTTTTATGCATTTGGCAATTCTTCCATAACATGGTCACATATTTTATTAAAAAAACATAAGCAACGTATATTCACCATTTGAGTTCACCAGCAATAAGAACCTGCAGTTGATTGGCTCTGTCCCACCCTCCGCCTGGTAGTTAAAAGAAAAAGCTACCACAGGCTACAAACCAGGACACTGCTAGTCACAAATGACAAAATGGTTGCATACTGGTAATCCCTGGTAAAGACTTCGTCAAGAGTCATGAACAGAGATAATTCAATTGTACATGACTTTGTAGCATAGGAGTTGTTCTATTCTTTATCCACTGTGTTCTGACAGGTATGGCGTTCTCACCTCTAAGAGCAGTATGCTTTCTATTAAGAAATAATTCTCTGAATACCAAGAATCAATATACTGTATGGGAAACACCAGCTGAACTGTACAGTCTGGGACAAGATATGGCTTAGTTTATTTGTAAACTAACAATTCCTTCTCTTCTCCACATGCAACCTTCATCAGGCCTCACCAGTCCATGATGTTAGTAGACAAAGCTGCCGAAAAACCCAGAATGTTGAAACTGATTTCAGTGGCTGTACATAGAGCTAATCCTCCCATGACAGGAATGAGAGACAGATTCACCAGCAATCCTGTAAGTGAAAAAAATAAATTAAAAATTGGCTTTAAACCAGAGCTGTGTGAGTAATGGATTTTTATGTTTGCTAGCAGTTCCAAATTAAAAAAAAAAATCATTTTGGGTCAACACAAAAACTAATTTTGGGGGAATTTCAGCAAAAGGAAAAAGTTGAAAAATAATTGTTTCAGGTTGAACAAAATGTTCTGTTCTACATAAAACTTTGTTTCTATTTTGAGTGTTTAATGTTTTTGCATCTTTTAAAATAAAATTGAAGGTAATTTCAAAATGAAAAGCTGTTTAAACTCAAAAAAATCAAAATGTTTCATTTCAAAAATGTCAAAATGAATCATTGTATGCAGTGCTATTGTAGCCGTGTCAGTCCCAGGAAATTAGCGAGACACGGTGGGTGAGATAACTTTTATTGGACCAGCTTCTGTTGGTGAGAGAGACAAGCTTCCAAGCTTACACAGAGCTCTTCTTCGGGTCTGGTTTTTTCCAGAATATATCCTGGCTATGATATATTTTGTACCACGTATGCCTTGTGTGGTGTCACTGGAAAAGTCATAATCTGTTGAACATTACTGTCCTGTTGAAATGTGTGTGTCATTGTATATGAAGTTATGAGATTTTGCTGTATTTGTTACTGAAACGTGCTGAGAGTCTGGGAAATGCCCACAGACCAGTTCCTTAGAAATAACAAAGGAACTGTGAACACAAGTCTTGCATGTCAAGCCTCAGGTACACAAAAGCAAGAAATTGCAATTCATATGAAGGACTGAATGCAGGGCACGTAGGCAATGGGGCTGCCCAGAAGTGGATTTACCATGAAATAAACCGTGCGGTGGCACGGAGCCCCTACTGACAGGGGGGCCCCCAAAATGCAGGACAAATCTCATCTGACAACCTGCACTTGAGTCCCGGCCGGCGGCGTAGCAGGGCTCAGGCAGGCAGGCCGCCTGCATGCTATGGCCGGTGGCCCCATGCTGCTCCTGGAAGCATCCGGCTGCTGGCACGTCTCTGCGCGCCCCTGGTTGGGGGGAGGTGGCTCCAAGCGCTGCCCCCACCCTGGAGAGCGCACAGAGACCCGCTGCCCCCCTCACCCCAAGGAGTGCGCAGAGAAGTGCCAGCAGCAGGGCTAAGGCGGCTCCCTGCCTGCTCTGCCTCCTCCTTCCATGCCATGCCATTCCCGGAAGTGGCTGGCATGTCCTTGCAACCCTTGGGGGGCTCTCCGCACGCTGCCCCCGCCCCGAGCACCGACTCCGCAGCTCCAATTGGCCGGGAACCCCTGCCCCCCCCCCACCTAGGAGCCGCTGCCAGAGGGGTGTGTGTGCCAGTGGCTTTGGGAGCCGCGCCGCCTGAGGTAAGCGCCGCCCCCCGCCACACTCCAACCCCCTACCCCAGCCCAGAGCCTGCAGCCTGCACCCAAACTTCCTCCCAGAGCCCGACCCCTCCCCCCTCCCGCACCCAACCCTCCTGCCCCAGCCCAGAGCCCTCACCCCCTCCTGCACCCCAACCTCCTACCCCAATCAAGGTACCTCACTTTATTTTAATTTACTTCCCATTACTTATAATATAGGAGGAGGATGAAGAAAAAAGAATGAAAAAGGGGGGCATAAGAGAATGATCTTTTTCTTGGCTGGGTCGTGGGAGGGGGCGAAAATGAATTTGTGCACAGGGCCCCACTAACTCTAAATCCGCCACTGGGGCTGCCTAACCCCAGGACATAGTAAGGATTTTTCCAACACCTGGAGGAGAGTATAAAATAAGGGACAGTGACATCATCAGGTCCCCTTTCCTTCCAAACCTATACTGAAGGCAACAAGATCACTTGGAAGACAAAGAAATATTTGAACTGGGAGAAGTGGTCCTAACTGGAAGAGCTTCCCAGTTAGCACAGACTGTTGTAGGCTTTTGGGTCAGAGAAACCTTCAAATCTGACTTAACTTGATAAACTTTAGGAATTAGACTGCGATTTTATCTTGAATTTCTTTGTGTAACCAATTCTGATCTTCTATGATTATGCCACTTATAATTACTTAAAATCTATCTTTCTGTACTTAATGAACTTATTTTAATGTTTTATCTAAGCCTGTGTGGTTTTGACTGAAGTTTGGGGAATCCACTCAGGTTACAAAGCCTGGTGCATATTAATACCTTTTGATGGAAAGACAAACAAATTAATGAGTTTACTCTGATCAAAGGGATCTTAAGCAGTGTAAAATGGACATTTCTGGGGTGCAAGTCTGGACTAGGAATATGCTGCAGGTGTCGCCCTGTATGTAATTCAAGAGTGGTTGTGCACAGCACTCTGGTATATGTCTAGGGGTGACTTGCATGCTAGAGGGCTGGCGTGAGTGGGCAGAGTGGCAGCTCACAGAACAAAGCAGGGCATAGTGCACTCCAGACCGGAGAGTTAAGAGGGCACAATGATCCAACAATCCAGATTGTACTGTGGGGCATGTCACAATTACTTCACCCACCCTGTCTTTCTAAAATGAATAATTGTGACTGAGAGGGTTTTTTTTTTCTGAAAACAATTCACCTAACCAGAAAGAAAATCACAAAGTGTTTCAGTGACGCTGAATCTGCATTTTTCAGTGAAAAAAGTTCCAGCCAAAAAAATTTATCCAGCCCTACTTTACACTACTGTACTTCCAAAACGACATGCGTCAGATAATACAAATTTAGAAAAAATTAATGAGCTACATTTTAACTTGTTTAGTAATGACTCCTCTCATTTCAAAACTAATGGATATTTTAGTTTCAATCAAAGGAGATTTCAGACAAGCTGTTGACCTGCATTTAAAGATATTATAGGTGTACTGAGTTACCAGCACATCTGCCCTGCAGAGGTAAATTAAAATTGATCTTCTCCAGTCTTGGTTTTCTTGTCAATGTCCTCAAATGGCAGAAGAAATTAATATTTGCCCTCCTGCCCTGCGATTGTGCTAATCCTCCTTCCTCTGGCTTCATTCAGTCCTCTCCCCCTCAGACTTCATGTCAGGAAGAATGCACATTGCTGATCGGGGCAAGGTCTCTCAAAGACTAGAAGACTAGAATGCAATTGCAGTTCAGTGGTGATTATGAAACAGCACGTAAGAGGCCAGTTTTATTTTTTAGCCTCAGGCTGGACACAGTGAAGACACTCAAGATTTTTAAAATGCTTGTCAGATCAGCAGCTTTCCACAGGGGAGAAACATATACATAAAGTTAATTTTTAAAAAATGTACCATATATTCTTGTTCATAAGCCGAATTTTTTTAGTCAAAAAGGGCAGCACCAGAGACGGGGGTCGGCTTATGAACGGGGATAGAGAGGGAGAGGTGGGACACAGCCCCTCCCCCCAACAGAGGGAGCAAGGAGAGGCAGCACAGCCAGCAGAGCCAGAAGGGAAGAGGCGGGGCCAGAGTCTCTCCGCTTCTGGCCACGCTGCTCTCCCCCCCAGCCTCGGAAGCAGCTGCAGCTCCGGGGCTGGCCGGCTGCAGCCATGCCGCTCGGCCCCGCCCACTGCAGCCGTGCCGCCTGGCCCAGCCCACTAGAACATGCTGTGGCTGCGCCGCCCAGTCTGGCCTGCCGGAGCAGCTCCAGCCAGCTCAGAGACATCCTCCCCTGGCCCTCCCCAGATAAAGTGGGAAGGGATGGGTTGGGGAGAGTGTGGGGATCCCAGGCTAGGGGTGGGGTCATGTGGGGGGGGTGGTCACAGGGGTTACTGCCCTGACTCCCAGCTTCTCCCCCCCCAAAAAAATTTCCCCACCAGTTGCTGTCCCGGCCCGTCAGGGTAAGCAGCTGGCGCGCCGGGACACTTTGTTTACTTAGGTTTACCGCCATGCCTGCGGACGCTTGAGGTAAACAAACCATCTCGGCCCACCAGCGGCGTATCCTGATGGCCTGGGAGCCAAAGTTTGCTAACCCCTGAATTATAGGGTCGGCTTATGAACGGGTTATAAAAATTTTCCATTTTTACTTATCCATCTTGGGGGGGTCAGCTTATAAACGAACCGGCTTATGATCGAGTATATATGGTATCTAAAAAATTGTAACAGTATTTTTTTTGGTCAAAAAAGCAAATTTCCAACCAACACTGTCCTTTGACAAATTACTTTAAAAAAGGTCCTTGCCTGCTCAATTTACAGTTTAGACTCTGTTCAATAAGGACAATTTTTCCAGCTGCATTAATCACTAAACAACTCAGATGGAATCTCTTTGTCAATCGCCAAATAGCCCACATTACATTGCAAAATGATTACATTCCAACAAATTACTTACCAGTGTATTCCCCTAAAATCATCCGGGACATAATGACAGTAAAAATAGGTGCAGAGCTTTTAACTGTTTCAGCAAATGAAACAGCCACATTTTTCAAGCTTACTAGACCTAAAACCACGGTTGCAAACCTGAAAGAGACACATACAAAGTCAAGCAGAGACAGTAAAACAATGCTTAAATGGCTTATTTTAGCTTTAGATGCTTAACAAACATAATTTAGTTACTGTGCCACAATATACACATTTGTGGTATAGTAACTAAATTATGTATGCTACATTTAGCTTCCTATTTCATCAGAATGAAAGGTAGCTTCCATTCAGTTTCCTTTTAAATCATAAAACACAACAGTGCTGAAAGACTGTTCAATAGCTGCTCCCAGTTTAGTAAAAACCCATTTAGACTTGAAGTGAAGGTGAGCCCAAACAATGTTTCAATAGCCTCTCATCAGGCATGATATATAGTCCTGCTCTATCTAAGGCTATAGCAAATATTTTCTTTTAAAGATGTAAGTTTAAAAACAACATGTAATATTTTATAAATATTTTAAGTAACTTCTGATACAAATTGCTAGGAAAGGATAATAGGAGGACACAGCAATACCACAATAAATAGTAATAATCAGAACAACTGGTAGTCCTGAATGAAAACAAAGTATTAGTCTTAAAGAGAAGAGAAACATCACATCACCAAAAGAAAATATTAAGAAAAGAGAGAGGTTTTTTTTGTTTTTTTTTGAGATGATGGATTAAAACCAATGGAGTGCAAAGAAAGTTTCAAAGACTTGTTGTCAGAAGAAAAGAGGTGTTTAGAAAGAGCAACTGAAGGACGGATGGATCATTGTGAGATTTCTGAGAAAATGTTTTGTATGAACAATGCCCTCTGCCCTTCTCATGAAGGAAGAAGAGACGTGAAAGTGGGTCTCCTGTAAGGCAGTACACAGTGCTACCACCTATACTGCCCCCCTGGAAATATTCAGCCATTTACCTCATCAGTCCAACAAACAGCATTGTCATGATGAAATTGGGAGGGTAAGAGATACGTGTTTTGTGCTGGTACAAACAACATGGAACAAACATTTTTATGCAGCCAATGAAAGTGGTTGAAAGCATCTGAACAGCACCTAAGGAAAAATGAGAAACCAAGAGAGGTCAGAAGATGAATACGGCATTAAGTACCAAGCTATCCTAGATACCAAATTAGATCAATTTAGTTTCAGAGATCTTTGGTAGGTGTCAACAAATATAGATGCTTATCTCTAAGCTTCATAAAATTATAGTAAAAACCCTTTCCCTCTGAAACGACCAGCAGGATAAGAGACAAAGATTAGTTCATAGTTACCATGCCCCTCTACTCCTTAAAAACCAGGTATGTTAACACAACTATTGTTCATGGTCATATGAAGACCAAACCTTTGCAATTCAGTGAGACCTTAGATACATGTAGGTCTCTGGAGATAAGAATACAAACAATTTATTTAAAATTAGACTTTAAGTTAAAAAAAACAACAACCCTAAAAACACAATTTTACCACTCAATAGACTACAAAGTTTCATTGTATACAAAAATTATATAGCACTCCTCTTTAAAGTGCTTTACAAACATTACCTTACAAATCTTCACAGAATCCCTATGAAATAGTTTTATCCCACCTTCTAGAGGGGGAAACTGAGGCACGGTGATTTAGCAGATTCACTAAAAGCCAGAGGGAGTCCATGTCAAGGCCAAAATTACAACTTAGGCATTCCTAGACCCCAGTCCTGTGCTTAGAACACTTGACCATGCTGCTCTCACTCTGAACAAACCACTCATCAGTTTAAGTCTATCACACAGAATCTGACACTCAAATATTTTATTGGAACTGAAGCTTATAATGAAAATCATAATTACCTAGCATGCTGGGCTCTCCTTCCAGCAGTGAAAGAATGTATTTGTTAAGAAAAAGGGTACAAAAGCTGAAGAAAAACCACAATGTGAGGTAGATCAGAGCATGAGAATTCCAGATGCCCAAGTCCGACTCAATGACTGTAGTCTCGGTGATGGTTATTTTCAGTACATTTTCTTCTGGTACACTGTCACTCCTGGCAATTACAAATTTCTCACTCCTGCTAGCAAAGAGGGGGCCCAACTGAAATAATGATTTCCCCTTTGACTTTTCCTCAAGGACAGGAGGATCTAAGTCCACCAGAGTCTGAGTGTTTGTTACAGACGACATGTTGATGTCAGGAGACTACTGTTTGGTCTTAACATAAAGCAACATTGACTTAGTACTGAACCGCACAGTGAAGAGACAAAAATAATGTCATGTAATTAATCTTTCGGCTCCAATGGTCCACAAAAGTTTATTTGGTCCTCCAGACAGCATCTTGTTTAGAAATAAACTTCACAAACTTCCTTCCAGTGGTCAACTGCATTTTCTGAAGATTTAAAAAAAAGAAGGAAAGAGTTCACAGTTATCTGAGTACACTTTCATTTTCTGAATATTTCACATCACAGAAATGCCATTTTCATCTGCAGCTTATGAAGAGGATAAAGATTTGTATTTGTTGCATTTTTTAAAAATTGATTTCTCCCTGCTAGCATGATCAGGATATCAAGTCCTAGAAGAAAACCTTGCCTAAACATAGCTTTTGAAGTGCTCAAGATAGCACTGGCAAAATGAAACCTCAAAGGTCTGTTTTGTTTTAAAGGTTTCCTCGCCATCAAAATATATTAAATGAATACCTTCACTTTCAATTAGAGAATCTATTCTTATTCAATGTGCTGTTCTCTATTCTGCTTATTCATAGATTCCAAGGTCAGAAAGGACCATTGTGATCATCTATCTCACCTCCTGTATAACACAGGCCATAGAACATTCCCAAAATAATTCCTAGAGCAGAGCTTTTAGAAAAGCATCCAATCTTGACAACCAATTGGTGGAAAAATCTCCATGTAAGAGCCAATCACTACTTTACAACTCAGTTATCGGCAACAGGGCATGTCTCTTCATTTCTATTCTCTTATGAGTTACACAAAGTCTGGTGAACCACAGAAGAATTTAGTGAGTAAAAGAACAAGGAACAACACCCTATGCCAGGGGTCAGCAACGTTCGGCACGCGGCTCGCCAGGGTAAGCACCCTGGCGGGCCGGGCCAGTTTTATTTACCTGCTGACGCGGCAGGTTCGGCCGATCGCGGCCCCCACTGGCTGCAGTTCGCCGTCCCGGGCCAATGGGGGCGGCGAGAAGCCGCAGCCAGCACATCGCTCGCCCGCGCCGCTTCTCGCCGCCCCCATTGGCCTGGGACAGCAAACCGCGGCCAGTGGGGGCCGCGATCGGCCGAACCTGCCGCGTCAGCAGGTAAATAAAACTGGCCCGGCCCGCCAGGGTGCTTACCCTGGCGAGTCGCGTGCCGAACGTTGCCGACCCCTGCCCTATGCTGTCTGTTCTTCCACATAAACTATGTGACATATTCACAGTAATGCAAGTAATCTTTTTTCACAAATAGGGTCCAAAGTTTGCAGTAAGGGCTAAATTGTTCTATAGTAACTTTTTACCATCAGCATAAAAAGCCACCAACAGATTTACTTTTTTAGTTTGTAGTCTATATTCTGGGAGTGGGGGAGAGTGAAGACAAGAGAACAGCTCAGGTAGAAAGGAAATGAATTATAGGTGGGGCCTTTCATGGAGAAGCTACTGGTTCCAAACAAGTAGTTCCTACATGAATGAGCAAGTTGGAAAGGTATATTTAGAGCAATGACACAGACTGAGGCTCGAGAGCCACAAGTGGCTCTTTACTGTGTCTCCTGCAGCTCTTTGCAGCGCATGATGTTAAAACATTGTGTGATTTAATTATTAATCAAACTAAGTTATAAACCAAACAGGATGCATTTACTAGGTTATTAACCAATTGTAGTTGATAAAATAATAATACTTGGTCAGTCATTTTGCTATGAGAATAATACATACATACACACACACACACATATATATATACGCGCACACACACGCACATACACACACACACACATATAAAATGGTAAATGAAACAATGAATTCACATTACTGTGGCTCTTTTGAGTAATGTTGATCGCTAAGTTGGCTCCTGAACCACTGGGTCTGAGTATCACTGATTTAAAGTATCAGTGTCTCTGAGGACACTCAACTGATTGAAGAGTTTAAAAAATGCCACTATTTGGTGGCAGGTTACCCTGGGCATCTTGGAAACAATGTCTGCAATGAGGTCGTTATACAACAGTGCATCTGAACAATGGCAGCACAGCAAACATACACAGCAAGTACAAAACCCACAGGAGTTAGTAAGAGCTAATGGACCTGCACTGGTTTTTATAGGAAAATGTTTATTCAGTAAATTGGCCAGGATACACATTTGCTTTCTTCTCTTTTTTTTTAAGCCAGACTTGACATGGGCATTACAAAACCTTTGATAAATGAGACTGAAAAGTTAATAAGTTTCACTGTATCATAGCTTTTGTAGTCCCACTGAACTTCAACTATTCTGTATTGAAAGTTTCTACTTCGCAGATATTACTTTTATTCTGTAGCAAAATGGACCTCCTCCTATCCACCACTGCGCCCTTTTCCTCCTACCAGCAGCAGAACACCCATTGTTATGAAAGAGTGCTAGGGTACTGGCCCTTCCTATACTGATTCCTGTACCTCATATATTCATGTTGATCTAAAAATGCTTTTAAGGTGGTTAATTTCACTTATGAGCTAAATACATTCAGTATTATTTTTTTAAACAGACAAATTGCTTAAGAGTGCTGCAGCACAAATTTTGGGCAAACTCCTTTCTTCTCTAAGTCTGACACTTCGAAGCACTGAGTTTTACATAATTGTAAATTCTATAGTAATACTGAAAGCCTCCTTCCCCTTTGATTCAACTAGTTCAGCCTGGATTAAGCCCACATGCACCCTCAACATTCACGCAGAACAAGGCCATGAAATTGTAGGATCTCATGATCTGAGGATGACTAATTTCTGCAGCTGTTAGCGACCCGGAACTGCAAACATTTAACATTTCCCTGGGAAAAACTGAACATTTTCTTTTGTTGCACAGTGATACATTTAGGCTTGGTACTGATCTGTCTCTCTCTCTCTCAGGTACTTATAAGTTACCCCACTACCGCAGTATCTGAGAACCTAACAATTTGATGACTTGGCCTGACCAAAGGAAATGAATGGCAGAAATCTCACCAAAAAATATGTCTAATTCTAAAGCTCACTAGCAGGAACACAGTTCATATCAGCTCTAGTCATTATCTGCTGATTATAAATTTATTAAGAATAGCATCAGAGGGATAGCTGTGTTAGTCTGTATCCACAAAAACGAGGAGTCCGGTGGCACCTTAAAGACTAACTTTATTTGGGCATAAGCTTTTGTGGGTAAAAAACCCAACTTTTTCAGATGCATGGAAAGATCCCATGGAAAGCTTATGCCCAAATAAATCTGTTAGTCTTTAAGGTGCCACCGGACTCCGCGTTGTTATTAAGAATAGCGTCAATTTTCCAAAGGTTTCAGGGAGACAGCTAAAATATTTGGGAAAAATAAGGGATTCATAAAAATCAGGGAAAGTGGTTTGACTGACCAGCAAGCTTTGTAATATCTGCAATTCTAGTAACTCCTGCCTCGAGTTCAATAAGGAGCTAGCCAGTCAACCAGCTTCCCAAAACACCCGTCAGCATAGTGAAAGACACGTCCCTGTTCCACAGCGATCCACGATTGGGGGACCTACAACAGTGTCTCTGAGGAGAGGCACATGAAATACTAGAGGTGGGGATGGGAGGTAAGCTGCTTCAACTGCTAACTGGTTCTCAGTAAATCTGTGTTTTATTGTACCTGTGCATAAGCTTTGAGAACCTTTTCAACCACTGTATCCTTTCTCACGGAACTCCCTTGATTAAATTTACAGTGTACACTGCTGAATCAATAAAGAATAGGCGCTCAATGAACCATAATGTAGTGAAAATTTAGTTCCAGTACTAGTCGCATTGACTTCAAAAGCATTACCTTCCTTGAGCATAGTTACGAATGTGGAAGTGTTCACAGGATGGGACTCTAAATATATTTACAACATGACAACCAGTGAAACATGTACGGGAAACTACATTAATGCCATGGTGAACAAACTAAAATAGGCTACAGCAGCTTCTAGCCAAGAGAGATATTAAATGTCATAAAATATTTATCTTTATCATTCATAGCCATTTAATGTACAGCAGAGTTGGACTGATTCTCCTGTTTTAAGAACAGTACTCTGTTTATTGAACTGTTAATGAAGATAGGGAATCCAAGATTGAGTTCTTTGCCACATATAAAGTAACTGTGTCCTCCCTTCAAGAACTTGGTTTTAAAGGGGCAGGAGGGGGGGGGGGGGGAGTACAAGGACACAAACCATGGAGATTACACAGCAAAACATCTTCCTAGGGCAATATGTTGGTCTCTGATCAGGGAAGATTTCACTTGTTGAATTCCTATTACTGCAAAATAGACTTATTTTCATACAAATGGGATTTTTTTAAAAATAAGTCAATGGAATAAAAGGGAATGATGCAGAGTGGGGAAAAGCAATGTGTCAGTTACTCACTATAAAGCAATTATACTGTAGTAATATTCAGCTATTTCTGCACAAGCATTTCATTTGCAAGGGATTAAAAAGACACCAAAAAATTCCTCACTCTCTGGGCTGGAGGTGGGCTTCAACTGTCTTCAGAGCAATCCATTACCTAGAGATGTAGAACAATACTGACAAACTTCAGGGAGGACTCTCCATCTCTGGAGAACTTGATGGGATAGTACAATGTTGTTCTGATTCTTGTTCCTTCCAGCATAAGAATTAAGACTTCACAATTCCCACACTCAAGAAACAAAACTACCAACTGTAAAAACTGTCTACAGTGCAAAGTAACTCCACACAATAATGAAGGACAGGAAGTGAAGAATATATCCACTTGAAACTGCAGTGGGAACTTTGGTTGGTGGAATGTAATTACACAAGTTGGAATTTAGCCAAGTCACTTGGGCTCTTTAGTAACAAATGGTCAAATCATATCAAGATGACAGCAGTTTTAGCAACACTGTGTCCCCTACTTCCATTCTAGGATTTCTGTTCAGTAATGAAACAAAGGGAAGACTGCTACCTACTGAATCAGCATTACTATTCCTTATAGCCCCTGGTACACCTTGGGAGTATTGCATCAAACCAATGACTTGCCATACCCTTCTGAGATATGAAAGGATCACAACATATGGTGGCTTGGCTTTGTCCCTTGGGCACAGATGTAGAGAATGCAAAACAGTGGTCAATATTTTGTGTCTCCCTTGTGCCCTGTAGAATCCTGCTGAAATATTCATAATTTGCAGAGAGAATAGCTACAGTTTTTTTTTATTTTTTTATTTGGATAGAAACATTGTTCCAGGTTTCCTACTTTTTAGCTCAAAATATAATAATGAGGTTCCCAACCCCCGCAGCATTTTTATATCATATTTGGTATCATTTTGTTAAACAGCATGACATTCAGTAAAAGTTAACACTCTAGCAATTAAAGGATTTTAAGAGAAAACAAACACACACACCCAAATTACTGACCTGCTACCTTAAATTAACTGGAAAGTCTTACATTGGCTGAAATAGTTCCCCATCTGGGATTAATTTGGTCATCCTCCCCTGATACCAACGGTCATGATGTTTACAAATAGATGAAAACGTGGCAGTGGTTGGGAGACTGTGTTGGATTACAAACAGAAATTGAATCTTCTGGCGTGTAAGAACAAGCAGCAGACAGTGTATTTTATAGAGCTTCCCTAGTCCACCCCAACACTAAAAGTGCATTAAAAATAAAGCATGCTACATTAAAAATGAGAAAATAAATATACAATAAAATCTCTGAGTGACTCAAATCAATACTGGAGTGTAAAAGAAGGAACTAGATAAGAATCCAGAGACTGCTACCTCTTATTTAGGCATGAAAACATCACATTTGAGAAGCTATTTGAAGAATATCCTGCACTCATAGACTCATAGGGATACATCTATACTGCAAAAAAACACCCACAGCAGTGAATCTCAGAGCCCTGATCCACTGACTCGGGACTCATGGAGGTCACACTATGGGGCTAAAAATAGCAATGTAGATGTTCCCACTGGTGCTGGAGCCTGGGCTCTGAGACCCTCCCTGGATTCCAGAGCCTGGACACACGCCCAAGCCCAAATGTCTACACTCCTATTTTTAGCCCCGGAGCATAAGCCCGAGTCTGCTGACCTGGGCTCTGAAACTTGCTGTCACAGGGTTGATTTTTTGTTTGCAGTGTAGATGTACCCATAGATTCCAAGGCCAGTGAGGACCATTGTATAACACAGGCCAAAGAATTGCCCCAAAATAATTATTTTTGAACTACAGCATATCTTTTTTTAAAAAATCCCATTTCCCCCTTCCTCTCCATTTCTAGGAGTTCACAGTCTGACCATAAATACTCTAAACTGAAACTGACAGCTCACAGAAGCAGCAACATTTTCTTAAAGAATTTAATAAGAAAAGTGTGTTAGTTATAAAGGGAAGAAAACAGATTAGGGATTGGGATTTTTTAATTTGTAAGAGTAGAATATTTTATCAAAAATATATATGTTTCCTAATAGTACCTAATAGGCTAATCATGCTGGAAAAAAAGCTGTAACTATGAATTTCCTAGATTAGGGATTTATATCAGATTCCTTATTTTCTCATAGTTTGTTTGAACAGCAAATGGCTGAAACCACTTTCAGTCAGCAAATAAGTGGCCTTTGTCATAAATATAATCTTACTGATGGCAGCACCAGTTTGCACAACTATAGGAACAACATCAAGGTGACAATCTGTAGGATACTGCGTAATGGATAAGCCTGTCTTATCTAGAAATGTTCTTCAAGACAACCAGTCATCATAACAGTTCTGCAGAGTATAAAGTGATTGTTCTTCTCCAAGTACTCAGAAAGAAAATACACTTCTGAAGAAAGATTTTTTTTCTTTCTAGAAAATACAAAAGAAAGGACCAGTGTCCTTTTAAATCAACTAAATCAACATTGCAGATCAGTAAGATTATTGATAATTACATTCTGCTATCTAGCTATAGTTCTTTAGTGATAACACAAATTTGTTCATACTAAAGCATAACATTCCAAACTAATGTAATTGAGTATGGTGGACAAGTTAATACATCGGTCTCAATTAAGGCTTATATAGCAAGACAAATCAATTCCAACTAGAACTGGGAGAATAACTGATTTTTCAGTTTGGTGGCAGTTCGAAATTAAAAAAAACAAAAAAACTGGTTTGGGTCTGTTCTAGAGTAGGGATTCAAACTTGGATCTCCAACACAGGGCCAAAGATTATAAGGCGGGAAGAGGGTGGCACTACCTTTTCCTTCTTCCCCTTTTTTGTGAATGGCCAAAACTATGTGTGTCAATTTTGCAAATATTTTCAGGTCAACCAATACTATTCATCCAACAATTTTCCTCCAGCTCTACTTACAACAAATTTAAAAATAGGCAAAAGTTTTTACCTCTAGCAATGCATCAGAGATGCCAAGGAAACAAGAGGCAGCTGGTGAAAATCCAGTTGGAGACACTGAGCAGAAATGACAACGCTGACCTGAATTTTCCTTGCACAATCCTTTTGAGTACTTTTGTGGCAGAGCTACAGATGATTGGATGGCTTCCACCCAACTCTGCCTAAGAACACCCAATAATCTTGTTTACAAAGTGAAAAAGCCAAGAGCTTTTCAGAGCCAGGTTCTGATAAACAACAAAAGACCAGGAAAGATAAAAGCAACTGCAGATTCAAAACCAACTTGCGTATCAAACCTTTTTCTGTATAAGACTGCCTCACTATCTAACACAGGATCAAAATCCTCACAACAGTAATTACTTAAAATAACCTTTTGGGAGCAAATGTAATTATAACCCTCATTTTAGAAGTGTGTGTTATATATAATATGCAGAAGTTGCATAAGCTTAAAATCCCGATGCATATTTTATCTATAAAATAAATCCTTATGTATGTGCACAAACAATTAGTGTTTTAAATTGACCAAAAGAAATACATTAAATAAATGAAAGATAGCACATCAAGAAAAACAATACAAAGAACATAAAATAATCACATTATAAAAGTAAACATGTATGCTAACAAGAAATATACAATAATAGAATAGAAATAAAAAAGTATCATTCCCAATATAGTGGGTCTTATCTTATCTCTTAAATGCATATTACAGCTTAATTTTTTGAGTACACAGTACACTGCATAACCTTATAACAGTCTATCATGGCAGTCCCAGTAAGCATACTGAGTATTTCTATACTTGAAGAGTTTTCATTGGAGAGTGCTGAGAACTTCTTGTGTCTGTGATGTGTGGTCTAATAGTTTCTTCTAGAAACTTCCATTTCTCAGCTCATGTCGTTTTCAGGTATTTCACTGAATCTTTAGTGCAAAATTCTGCTCTTGTACCCAACTGACTGGCCTCAAATCAGATACCATGCACACCTGACCTAGGTGTGTCTCCCATTAAGTAAACAGACTCTAAAGATCAAGGTCTGCCCTGTGCATCTGAGAGGAGAATTTCCTCCTTAGTCCACTTATTTTTCAGAGACTGGAAATTCAATAAGCAATCTGAAGAGACTTGTTATGATAACTGGGACAACAAATTTACCCTAATTGTGAGTTCAAGTGTAAAAAGTATATGAACGTTCATAAGATGTTACAATAATCGATAATAACAAATGATAATGAAAGTAGGTCAAGTAATTTTTAATAGTGAATGTTATAAACAGGTGCAAGAGAACCAGACTGAGAGACTAAATTAGTCCAAACAAAAAGCCACGTTGATATGATTCCAGGACTATGTTGGAATCATGTTTGGTAAAAACAAATTGTACTGGAAATTAAGGAACCAAAACTGATGTGTTGTATATTAGGCCTACCTGGTGCACAAAATAATGAGAGGATGAGCTATTCCACTCATCACTCCCTTTTTGGGTCCTTCAAATAAAGAGACTTTGGAGGGGAAAGAACAGATGGAGGCTACTGAAGCAAGCTTCACTATCATGGCTGCCAGCCACACCACCTGCTGGGACCCTTGGCCTTTGTCATCCTAATTTTGAGAGGTGTCCTGACCTGACCAGGCCAAAGAGAGGGACATTGATAACACTGCCACCTCTACCGGCTCCATTTGAATCCCAAACACCACCCTGGATGAAATGGGATCAGACTTCAACAGCTCCAGCCCATCTCAACTAACTTTTTCTCTTTTACCCAAAAGAACAGTTATCACCGTCTTTGATACCATCTAAGAGACGGTCAGACAAGGGTGGTTTTCCTTCTTAAACGCTCTCCAGCTAAAGGGAAAGGGAACAAGAAATGTTGCTAAAATTAAAGCTTTACTTAATGCTTTACATTTCAAATGCTTTAACTGTTTTTTCTCCTTTTCTGTATCCAGGGCCGGCTTTAGGAAGTGCGGGGCCCGATTCGAATACCCGGCGGTGGTCCGGGTCTTCAGCGGCACTTCGGCAGCGGGTCCTTCACTCGCCCCGGGTCTTCTACGACACTGAAGGACCCGCCGCCGAAATGCCACCGAAGACCCGGACTGCTGCCGGATGAGTAAAAATTAAAAAGTTAGGCGCTCTTCTTTAGGGCGCGGGGCCTCTTCGGCGCGGGGTCCGATTTGGGGGAATCGGCCTAAAGCCGGCCCTGTCTGTATCTTTCGTAAAAGGTTAAAAAGGATTTGTCATGGTACTAAGCAGAAAGGGCGGTGGAACCATTTGTAGAGTGGGGGGGCTGCTGAGAGCCATTGAACCAAACTGTAAACCCTGTATATGATGGAAACCACTTCAAGCCAGGGGTTGCGTCAGCACCACCAGCACCCTTAGTTCCAGCACCTATGCTAAGCAGGCTGAGGTCTCTGTATACCAAACCCTGAACACTGTTCAAAACTGTTTAATGTTGCACAGTGAAAGCGTTTATAACACCGTTAACACTTTTGACCTTTGAGATTAATACAAAGCATCTCAAGAGGAACACGACCTAGGAAAGAGAACAAAGAAAATCTGTGCTATGTTCTCTCTATATACAACACCTATATGTCTTATATGAATGCAGAAATTGCCCAAGGAGAATATCTTCTAAGTACCCGGTAAACAAACTCTTTTTCATCTCAAAACACCAGAAAAAGATGGTTGTCAACTATTTAATAAGTGAATAAGGCTAATCTACAGGGAAAGACAAATCCCAGCCCCCTTTCCCTGCCAAGCATAGTACCCTGCAGACAAAAGCTCTGTGTGCACACCTCTCATTTTAATCTAGTATGCAATATGGGACACTGCCTACAGAGTGATAAACATGCATAAAATAGAATTCTAAACATTTAAAAACATGCATTTCATTATACAGAGATCACAACACTCAAGACACTTATGAGCAAGTATTTAAGATGTGGCTGCAAAGCAAAGACCACACAACACTCGCTTTTGAGAAATGTCAGCATTTGAGCACCAAGAGCAAGACTGAAGTTGTTTGATACTTCATTGTGCCCAATAGGTGAAGCACCTAAAACGGAAGTAACTCAGTGAGAGAATATTCAGCCCTAAGCACCACTCCTCCCCGACCTAATGTCACTAAACAGGGTTTTATTTTAAAACAGCACTTGGAACGAATGTGTAGATAGGTGCCACAAAAGTTTCTCTGCACCCGCAACAGCTTTGCCAGTGCATCTCAATCCCAATGATACCATTCCATGCCACCATTCCACTGACATTCTAGGCTTGTCTATACTTGAAATGCAACAGGGGCACAGCCCCACCACTATAGCACTTCAGTGTAGACACTGCCTATTGCCAACAGGAGGGATTCTCCCATCGGCATAGGTAATCCACCTCCCTCCCTGAGGAGTGGTACCTAGGTTGACAGAAAAATTCTTCCAATGACCTAGCACCGTCTACAGCATGGGTTAGGTTGGCTTAACTATGCCACTCGGGGATGTGGATTTTTCAACACCTCTGAGT
The DNA here is from genome assembly GCF_028017835.1 of Emys orbicularis. Classification (NCBI taxonomy): domain Eukaryota; kingdom Metazoa; phylum Chordata; order Testudines; family Emydidae; genus Emys; species Emys orbicularis. The sequence goes on from NC_088704.1 coordinate 17,401,548, forward strand.
GACATAGCTGGGTCAACCTAACTTTTTAGTGTAGACCAGGCCTAAGATCTGCTAGTGCACCACAATCTTGGAGCATCTTTACTATTCCAGTTCAGGGAACCCCACAGAGCACAGCAAAATCAATCCTGACCTATAATCCAGTGCAAGGCCTCTCTAGAGCACAACTGTAACTCATACAGCAGCTTTGCAATGCAGACATCACTCTCCTGAGGACTAGACTGAGCCGATCAAACAAATGAATACATGTGTTTTTTTTTAAAAGTAATATTTTCAATCATGACCTCCTCCAGGCTTTGAAACTTAATCTCCAGAGATGAGAAACTGGTGTATTAATCCAATGATTAGATGGCCTCCAAAATGGAAACATTAAGGATTCTAAGGCGTAAAAATAAGAGCTGTAGTTCAGGACTGACACTCAGCACACACATTTCATGCCACATTCCTGACAGCTGCACTTTCTGGACTGCAACAAGCTGCTCCACACGGCAGAGCCCAGCACTGACATTGAGCCTTGGGTTTAAATCCTTATCTTAGAATGATACCACCTCCTAGTAGCTGAATTCCTGATAGTCTCATGCAAGGAACTTTGCAGGAGGGAGAAGGGGAAGCCTACAAACGTGCATTTATTTCAAAACCTTTTTTTGTTGCTAGATCACCACTGGTTTTACTATGAAACAAGCCTTGGTTGTTTCAAATTCTGCAAACTGTCAGCCATAAAAGTGTTTTAGTTATTTTACTTCACAGGTCAGGAGAGTAAACTCACTCAGAACTACCGTCTCAGGGAGAGGCAAAACTCACAGTCAAAGAAGATCAAATCAATGCCTATATAGCGCCTCGATCCACAGATCCCAAATCATTCTACAAAGCAATGCAGGTGATATTATCCCCATTTTACTGAGAGGGAAACAGAGACACAGACTTCCCTGAAGTCAGTTTGCAGCAGTCAGGATTAGACCCCCCACAAGCTCCCAACTCCAGTCCACGAAGCCCCAGATTCTATCTGTCATTGTGATACTGCACCTATCCCCTACCCCAATAGAGACCTCCTTCCCCACCAGACCCCCCCCCAAATAAACCACCTGCCCTGCTCCCACAGCAGAGACCCCCCAAATAAGCCACCTGCCCCTCCCATAGAAGAGATCCCCCCAAAATAACAGCCTGCCTCACCCCCAGCTAAGACCCCCAAAAACCACCTGCCCCAACCCAGCAGCCCCCCGAATAAACCGCCTGCCCCTCCCCAGCAGAGACCCCCCAATAAACCGCCTGCTCCTCCTCAGTAGAGACCCCCCAAAAACCACCTGCCCCAACCCAGCAGCCCCCCCAATAAACCGCCTGCTCCTCCTCAGTAGAGACCCCCCAATAAACCGCCTGCCCCTCCCCAGAGACCCCCCAATAAACCGCCTGCTCCTCCTCAGTAGAGACCCCCCAATAAACCGCCTGCCCCTCCCCAGCAGAGACCCCCCCAATAAACCGCCTGCCCCTCCCCAGCAACCCCCAATAACCGCCTGCCCCTCCCCAGCAGAGACCCCCGCCCCAAGAACCGCCTGTCCCTGCAGGGGGCCGCCCCGTCCCACCTGCCTCTCGCCGGATCTCAGCCCGGACCATCCCCGCCGTTGCCGCCACCTGCCGCAGTCCCGGCCCGAGCCATCCCGCCGCTCGGGCTGCTGAGGGGAGGAGGCGGCGCAGCTCAGCTTGCCCCGCCCGGGCCGACCAAAGCTCTGTCCTCGCCCGCTGCAGGCAGGGCCAACCGGCCTCCGCCGCAGAGTTCGGAGCGGGGCAGGCGCTGGGGGCTGGCCAGTAACGCTCCACCGGCAGCCTCCTCCGCTCCGCCCCGCCCCGGCCGGGGGCCTGAGCCCCGCACACCCCAGGAGGGGTAACTCCCCCGTCCCCCCAGGGCCTGAGCCCCGCACACCCCAGGAGGGGTAACTCCCCCGTCCCCCCAGGGCCTGAGCCCCGCACACCCCAGGAGGGGTAACTCCCCCGTCCTCCCAGGGCCTGAGCCCCGCACACCCCAGGAGGGGTAACTCCCCCGTCCTCCCAGGGCCTGAGCCCCGCACACCCCATGTGGGGTAACTCCCCCGTCCCCCCAGGGCCTGAGCCCCGCACACCCCAGGAGTGGTAACTCCCCCGTCCTCCCAGGGCCTGAGCCCCGCACACCCCATGTGGGGTAACTCCCCCGTCCCCCCAGGGCCTGAGCCCCGCACACCCCAGGAGTGGTAACTCCCCCGTCCTCCCAGGGCCTGAGCCCCGCACACCCCAGGAGGGGTAACTCCCCCGTCCTCCCAGGGCCTGAGCCCCGCACACCCCAGGAGTGGTAACTCCCCCATCCTCCCAGGGCCTGAGCCCCGCACACCCCATGTGGGGTAACTCCCCTGTCCTCCCAGGGCCTGAGCCCCGCACACCCCAGGAGGGGTAACTCCCCCGTCCTCCCAGGGCCTGAGCCCCGCACACCCCATGTGGGGTAACTCCCCCGTCCTCCCAGGGCCTGAGCCCCGCACACCCTATGTGGGGTAACTCCCCCGTCCCCCCAGGGCCTGAGCCCCGCACACCCCATGTGGGGTAACTCCCCCGTCCCCCCAGGGCCTGAGCCCCGCACACCCCAGGAGGGGTAACTCCCCCGTCCTCCCAGGGCCTGAGCCCCGCACACCCCATGTGGGGTAACTCCCCCGTCCTCCCAGGGCCTGAGCCCCGCACACCCCAGGAGTGGTAACTCCCCCATCCTCCCAGGGCCTGAGCCCCGCACACCCCATGTGGGGTAACTCCCCCGTCCTCCCAGGGCCTGAGCCCCGCACACCCCAGGAGGGGTAACTCCCCCGTCCTCCCAGGGCCTGAGCCCCGCACACCCCATGTGGGGTAACTCCCCCGTCCTCCCAGGGCCTGAGCCCCGCACACCCCAGGAGGGGTAACTCCCCCGTCCTCCCAGGGCCTGAGCCCCGCACACCCCATGTGGGGTAACTCCCCCGTCCTCCCAGGGCCTGAGCCCCGCACACCCCAGGAGGGGTAACTCCCCCGTCCTCCCAGGGCCTGAGCCCCGCACACCCCATGTGGGGTAACTCCCCCGTCCTCCCAGGGCCTGAGCCCCGCACACCCCAGGAGGGGTAACTCCACCGTCCTCCCAGGGCCTGAGCCCCGCACACCCCATGTGGGGTAACTCCCCCATCCTCCCAGGGCCTGAGGCCCGCACACCCCAGGAGTGGTAACTCCCCCATCCTCCCAGGGCCTGAGCCCCGCACACCCCATGTGGGGTAACTCCCCCGTCCTCCCAGGGCCTGAGCCCCGCACACCCCAGGAGGGGTAACTCCCCCGTCCCCCCAGGGCCTGAGCCCCGCACACCCCAGGAGGGGTAACTCCCCCGTCCTCCCAGGGCCTGAGCCCCGCACACCCCATGTGGGGTAACTCCCCCGTCCTCCCAGGGCCTGAGCCCCGCACACCCCAGGAGGGGTAACTCCCCCATCCTCCCAGGGCCTGAACCCTGCACACTCCCAGGAGGGGTAACCCTCCAATCTTCTGTGGGGACTGAGCCCCCCATTGCCCCACAGGAAGGTTAACCCCTCAATCCTGGGGGGCGGGAAGCTGAGCCCTGCATACCCGCCCAGCAAGAGTACCCCTCCAAATCCTTGGAGGGCCTGAGTGCCTTTTGCCCCCCTCCAGCACCTAGGGAGTGGCCCTGCCACAGGGTGTAGTTACACCCTCTCTTCAGACATGGTCCCTTTCACAGCCTCCCCAAAGAGAAACAAGAAGCAATGTTCTGGCAGGGAGCAGAATGCTTTCCAAGAGACAGCCCAACCCCCCACCCCATTCCAGGGATGGGGAACCCAGGGTGGGGAGGCAGGGTGAGGGGGGACAGCCCCTAATGTGGGAAGCAAACAAAGGCTGGGAACCCATCCTGTTTAGGAGTGCTACCTGGGCAGTGCTGAGGTTGCCATCTTTGAGACATGTTGCCACCTTATAATGTGGTGCTGTCCACAAAGACACTGGGGCTGCTTGGACTCTGGAGGTTCAGGATGGGGCCATGAAAACCAGGCTTGTCTCTTGCACTGCCAGCAACCTGTGAAATTGTGTGAAATGAGGACAAGACCTCACAAAACCCACCCACATGACTAGCCCCCCTTGGTGGCAGGGTCAGCAGTGCGGCCAAGCAGTAATGAGCTTTGGGGCCAAAATCCCCTCACATTGCTGGAGAGATTTCAGAAACTATTCCTATATTTCTGGAGTAAACAGCACTTAATAAACACACACACAAATGTAATGGACTAAATGAAGGAAGTCCTGGAGTTATTTGTCTCAGTCCAAAACCCTGCTGACTGTAGACTAAATCTACCCAGTTACACTGCAGAAAATCCAGAATAACTCTACTGAAGTCAATGAATCTGGTCCAGTCTCCTAATTATGATAGATACAGGTTTGTATACATGTAATACTGCCCTCTGCTGTTACATATGTGTTTCAAACCTCCTCATGTTTAAACATATAAAGTTTAAACTCCCCCCACCACTGCCAGAAAGGGGGCTCAACTTTCATAAATCCACTTAGTCCAAAAGTAAAAGAGAAAACTATGCATCAAAAGTAAGGTCTGAAGACTCTACAGTTCAACCTTTATTATCCAAACTTTCAATATCAGCAATTCCTAATTATTTGCTACGGGATCATATTATTCAACATCTATTAATCACATTGACATTTTTCTAAAACCTGGTTTATCTGAAATTATTCATTGTCCTCCTTTACCTTTCAATAACTGAGCTTCATGTGATACTCCACAATATAAACCCACTAGGCAGGGACCATGCATGAAATTCTGGCCCCATTGAAGAAGTCAAGGGCAAAACACTCCCATTTACTTCAATGAGGCCAGGATTTCACCCCATATTCTCTATAGGTCGGAGGCTACTCTGGATCCTTAATAATAATAAATGTGCACTGACTTGGTTTTTACTGGTAGTCCTGTAACAATGTCAAGATCAGTGGCTCTCAAACTTTTTTTACTGGTGACCCCTTTCACATAGCAAGTCTCTGAATGCGACCCCCCCTTATAAATTAAAAACACTTTTTAAATATATTTAACACCATTATAAATGCTGGAGACAAAGTGGGGTTTGGGGTGGAGGTTGACAGCTCGCGACCCCCCATGTAATAACCTCGCAACTCCCTGAGGGGTCCCAACCCCCAGTTTGAGAACCTCTGGTCAAGAGCATCTTCTATCACAACTGCAGTCAGGAAAGAATGTTATACTTTACATGTCTGAGTGGGCAAATAATCTACTCACGTCTTCTCAGTGCTGATCAACATCTACAGAAGTGAAAACTAGAGGGTATTTTTATTTCAATTTATGTCTTGCACATTTAAAATGTCAAAATAGACAATTTAGTAGTGTGGTTCAGAAAATAATTGGGTATGGCACAGCAACTGAAAAACACAATCATGCACCCTTTAATCTAAGTATATGTACACTGGTGATTCCAGGAGAAACAGACAAATGCTCAACATATAATTCAGGGGTCGGCAACGTTTGGCACGCGGCTCGCCAGGGTAAGCACCCTGGCGGGCCGGGCCAGTTTTATTTACCTGCTGACGCGGCAGGTTCGGCCGATCGTGGCCCCCACTGGCCGTGGTTCGCCGTCCCGGGCCAATGGGGGTGGCGAGAAGCCGCAGCCAGCACATCGCTCACCCGCGCCGCTTCTCGCCGCCCCCATTGGCCCGGGACAGCGAACCGCGGCCAGTGGGGGCCGCGATCGGCCGAACCTGCCGCGTCAGCAGGTAAATAAAACTGGCCCGGCCCGCCAGGGTGCTTACCCTGGCGAGTCGCGTGCCGAACGTTGCCAACCCCTGATATAATTTTATGACAAACATTCAACAAAATGGGAAAAACAAATAGGAATTTCTAAAATTGCTAGTTCATTCTGAGAGTTAAAATTGGGGAGGCTACTAGAATCTGCCTATTTTGTGACTGTGGAGAGGGGATAGTTGGGGTATTGTCTATTACTGGGTAGACAACATGTTCAAAGGAAGAAGTTTTAGATTAGAGATAAACAGCAATTACATGTAGACAAAACTGAAATATCTAGTCAGATGTGGATACCTGGGTGCAAAACTTACTCAATTTGTTCTTCAAATATTTACAGTTCACAGGTCAGATTTTGGTCTAAACTATTTGACAAGACAGGTTTATTAATGAGAACAACAACAAAAATAAGACCAAGGTGAAATAACTGATTTAAATGATCTAGATAAGTTCATGGAGGATAGGTCCATCAATGGCTATTAGTCACAATGGGCAGGGTTGGTGTCCCTAGCTTCTGTTGGATCGCTTGATGATTACCTGTTCTGTTCATGCCCTCTGGGGCCCCTGGCATTGGCCACTGTTGGAAGACAGGATACTGGGCTACTTTGGTCTGACCCAGTATGGCCATTCTTATGTTATCAGTTTTAACCTTGTTTTGCATTTGTACTTTTAGTTATTTTCCTAAAGGAAGGTTGATTCTCATTGACTGGTTACCATTAAAACATCTGTGACTAAATATAGCCTTTACACTACATTTGCTGTATCTTTATGCTAACCAGGAGGATAAACTATATATACACACATTTATTTAAGCAATTACAGCATATAGATCATAAGCAGCATTTAAAGACTCCAAGTAATAAATATAAGACTTCTGATAAAAATAGCAAAAATTGGCAACCTGCACCATGAGGAAGGCTGAGGCTGAAGGACCAAGTTCTGGATTCCAGCCTTGCTGGAGAAAAGATAGAAAAAAAAATGCCTGAGAAAGGGATATTATTGGTACCTGGGTAAAGGACACTAGCTTCCCTGCTCTGCAGAAAGCTGGAGCACTTGATCTAACAGCTCTTTTCTCTCTATCTTCTATGAATTCATCCCTGTATTATTCTGCAGCGCAGACATACTCAGAAAAGACAGGGTTTGAAAGCTCCTTGATCTTGGTACGTCACCAGCCAGAACTGTAACCAGCTCCTTTCAGGCCAGTGGAAATACAAAATTTAATAAGCAGAAGCAAGTACTAATACAGCTGCCTGCAAGGACAGAGGTTACAGCAACATACTCAGTATACTTGTTTCCGATGAAGTGGGTTTTAGCCCACGAAAGCTTATGCTCAAATAATTTTTTTAGTCTCTAAGGTGCCACAAGGACTCCTCATTCTTTCAGTATACTTGTGTCACTGAGCCTAGGCCAAAGGGTGCTTCTGCCCCCAGCACAGTCAAGCACTCGAGTTTTAATGCTCCAGTGGACACTAGATCAGATCCTCATGGAGAAGATACCTGCATGTGACCACTTAATTATATTTATGTCACAATATATGGGGGGCAGATTCAGCCTCCAGGGGACCCTCTCCAGCACTATCTTGGGGGTGGGAGTTTTCAGGAGCCTCTCTGCAGCTGTTGGGGGGTCAGCCTGTGGGGAGGGGCTTCAGCCTCCAGGGGCCCCTCTCCAGCTGCGGGGTGGGGGGGTCGGCCCCTCTCCAGATGTATGTAGCAGGGAGAGGAAAATTCAGAGCCAGCCCAGCTATGGGGAGCGGGCGGGGGAAGTGACGTATACCCGATTGCCTGGCCCCTCCCGGAAGTGCGCGACGGACCCGGATGCCAAGCCCAGCAGCTCCAGCCATGTAGCCACCGTTACCGGCGCGAGGGGGGCGGTGCGTCGGCGCTGCCATGGAGCCGCTAGACAACAGGTAGGAGAGGGGCGGGGCCTGGTCCTAGCGGGGACCCGTTAGGAGGGGAGTCGGGGACACCCCCCTCCCTCCCGTTGTTGCCTTGGGGGCAGGAGGAGTTCAGCCTCCCCCTCTACCTGTCGCTGGTTGGTAGAGTCCAGCCCGGAGTGCAGGAAGGGCTCCCTGCGCCCCACACCATAAGTCCTCACTTCGGTCCGCCTGTGAACAGGCAGCCTGGCCCATACAGCTTGGGGGAGGGGGGAGATGGAACAGCCTGTTACTGCCCCACTCGGGGGAGGGGGGTGACATCATGGTGTCACTGTGCAGCGGCCTCCCCCGTCATCGACTCTCTGCACTGTCCTGTGAGCTCATTCCACACCAGTGACGTCATGTATCTCTGCACGGCAACGTCACATACTCACTGCCCTGTGACATCATTGGAGGACTGCACTTACCAGTGACATCATTGCATCGTCACACTTCCCAGGACATCACAGAGGCAACGCAGACGATGACGCACATTGTCGATGACTGCCTGCTGACTAGGTTCCGCGGTGGCCTAGAAGAACTGCATCACGCCACTGAAGATGCCATCGCTTGGCTAGACGACTATGCACACGCTAAATAAATAACAGACGCATTGTGTCACTACACTGCTCTGTCACGTCAGCGCATTATCCAGCATCACATCCAGCCTTTCCCGTAACACATCGCTACTGCCCCAACCTCATGCCAAGCCAGAATGTGCCAGAGGATGTTGCATCAGGAAGGTGCCATGATGCAGCAGCACAAATGCACCCTGACCTCACGTGTTGCATGAAGATGTCATGCTGTGATGCATACCTCCAATGGCATCCCCCTGCTAAAACTAGGCCATCTTGGAAAAATTGGGAGAGATGGCAACTGAACATCTGCAGCCACATCTCTTAAATAGGTACAGCGTGGCAACCTCATGAGGAGGTTGTAAGCCCATGTTTACTAAATGCTTTGAGATGGTTATAGTCCTATCTTTCCATCCTGCAGAATGTTATTAATAAAACATATCTTAGTTCCACTCTTTTTTATTATTATTTAAGGGATCCTCTTTTTCCTCCACCTAATGAGACTGCAGACCTTCCACTGCCAAATTTAACACCAAGGCATCAAGAACTTATTCCTACTCCCTGTGGCCCTGTAAGTACTTGAACTATGTAATTTTGATTTAGAATACAAGTTATTTTAATAATTTTACAACAGAAAAGGGTCCATAACCCCTCAAGGAAAATCTCTTCCAAACCATCTATAAGATGTAATACTTTGGCTCTCCAAGAGGTCAAATGGGCTAGACACGTTAGCAGCATATTTAGCTCTTTAAAGATTGACATGTAGATATAAATCATTGTTAGAGGTGTGGGCAGCGTGAAAATGCAGTTCTAAAATGCACTGAATGGTATAATCTTTAGTGCCATTAATTACAGACACTATCAGGTTAAAATCACATTTTTAAAAACCCACACATTGCCTTTCATATGTTACAAAAACATCTTAGATTATTAAAAAGGAAGGAATTTTTTAACGCTTACAAACTAGTCACTCCCTCTTTAATTTCTGGTTAGTTTCAGAGTTGTGTACTTGTACAACATTGGGTTGCAAGCACAGCAAGGGAATGTGTGTTTAAGACTTCTTCCTACTGGAATTTTAAAAGAAGCAAATGGGGAAAAAATTAGAAAATGAACCAGATTTGATCTGGAATTGCTCCCTTAAAAAAAGAAAAAACAAAACAGTAAATGGTAGGGAGTGTTGAAAATAATGTCCGTGTTATCAGTCCAAAGCCCAAAAGGAAAGTACCAGAAATGCCACAGTCCAATAGTTTGAACAGCTTGAACTGTATTAAGTATGCCTGCATAGCTTTTGTTATAAAAATCCAGAAGACAATAGACACAAATGGTTACTTTATATGTGGTCTCATTGGAAATGTTTAACTAATTACTTGTGTTCATAACTGGCAGAGTATTTATGCTGTGAGGTTTTTGTATTTGCTGTTGCTGTGATCTGTAAAGTGAAATCCATTATTATATATAAACCCACTGTAAAGCAAATTCCATTATTTAATGCCAATGAGTATGTCTAGATGGAGATAAAAGCACCACAGCATGGCCGCGGCTGGCCCAGGTCACCTGACTCAGGCCACAGGGCTAAAAATTGCTATGTAGATGTTTGAGCTTGGGCTGGGGCCCAAGCTCTGGGACCCTCCACCTTTGCAGGGTCCCAGATCCTGATCCCAAACATCTACACAGGAATTTTTCAGCCCCGGAACCCAAACCCTGCAAACCCAAATTAGCTGACCCAAGTCAGCTGTGGGTTTTTTATCCCCGTATAGACGTACCCACTGTGGCCAGTGTATTGCCAATGTACTTATGTACGTGCTTAATTTTAAGTATGTGCTGAAGTCCCATTGATGTCAGTGAGACTTACACATGCTTACATGCTTTCCTGAATAGTGTGATCTTAAGCATGTGCTTATGTGCTTTCCTGCATTGCAGGATCTGTGTGAATAAATCCTAATATTTTAATGGAGAAATGTTACTGGTATTGTACATAGGGAAGATATAATAAATACAACCCTATCATATGCAGTAAACTAATATGTAATAACCTTTTACTCTCATCAGTAGGGGGAAGTTACAAAATGAAGCTGTGTGGCAACAATCATGTTCTGCTAAACCCTGCCTTCAGCTGACTCATCCGCTCTATGTGCCTGTTAATAAAGTCTTTTTCCTGTTGCCAATGGCACAGAAAAATGAAGAGCATTGTATCAATATGGCATAGTTTCTCAGTAACTCAGCTGGGTCTGAGGTTTTGGCTGCCCTGGGGAAAAGGGAAAATATGGCTCATTTACATTCTCTGGACACTGCTGAGGAATCTGAAGGATTCAGTTAATTTTCTAACAAAAGTTCTATAGCTAAAAACACTTTTTTTGTGTGTGTGTCGATGGGGAGAATATCACTCAATATGTTTTAGTAAGTGTATTTATATGGGTCAAAACCCTTGATTTCAGAGGGTGGAGGATTACAGCATTCTGGCCTTCTATTCAGGGCTATTAAGAGCAGAATGTGGCCCCTCTGGATAAACTTGAAAATTAATGATCAGGTCTAGGGATAGGAACTACTATACAACAAACTGGCCATCTCTGGTCCGCCATAGTTTTGGAGTAATTTCTTCCATTCTATGGAGTTTCCCTTCACCTTTGTAAGTAATGCCCTGTAGTTAGAAAAGTATCATTTAAGTAATTTAGTGTAATGCATTTTTTTAGGAGTGTTAATGTTCTGATTTTAAAGAGACCTGTCTGAGTTTAAATATTTTCTCATTTCAGATAAAACCTTGGTCAGAATTATCCTCTCCTGTCAAGATCTACTTCTGTGTAACTATCCTCTCTCTGTTGAGTGTAATAGGACTAACCACAGAGACCCTCTTTCGACAGACTCATGAAGATTTCACCATTTCTCTTATACAGTTAATTGGAGTTGGTAAGAAATGAGAAATGACCAGTTTCTGCGCTTTAAAAATAGATGCACTGATTCATATTTACTAATTTGGTAAAGGACACTCAGATTTCGGATTTTGTTCTAGTTGATATAATATATACATTGAACCTCAATACCTGCAGAAGCAACATTACACTAGTTGAGGAGTGCACATGCTAGAACAGGGGTGGGCAAACTTTTTGGCCTGAGGGCCGCATCGGGTTTCGGAAATTGTATGGAGGGCCGGTTAAGGGAGGGGGTCGTGGCCCGCCCGCCCCCCCCAGGACTCCTGTCCCATCCAACCCCCCCTGTTCCCTGATGGACCCCCCAGAACCCCTGCCCCATCCACCCCCCTGCTCCCTGTCCCCTGACTGCCCCCCACCGCCCCATCCAACCCCCCCCTCTCATTCCTGACTGCCTCCCTGGAACCCCTGCCCTGGGGACCCCTGCCCCTGACTGCCCCCGCCAGCCCATCCAACCCCCCTCCTTCCTGACTGCCCCCCCACTTCCCCACCCTCTGGCCACCCCGACCCCTATCCACACCCCCGCCCACCACCCCGAACTCCCCTGCCTTCTATCCATCCCCCCCACTCCCTGCCCCCTTACCGAGCTGCCTGGAGCACCGGTGGCTGGCGGCGCTACAGCCATGCTGCCCGGCTGGAGCCAGCCATGCCGTCGCCACCATGCAGCACAGAGCACCAGGTCAGGCTGGGCTCTGCAGCTGCGCTGCCCCAGAAGCTCACAGCCCTGCTGCCCAGAGCATTGCGCCGGCGGCGGAGCAAGCTGAGGCTGCAGGGGAGGGGGAACAGCAGGGAAGGGGCTGGGGGTAGCCTCCCAGGCCAGGAGTTCAGGGGCCCGGCAGGAGGGTCCCGCAGGCCGGATGTGGCCCACGGGCCGTAGTTTGCCCATCTCTGTGATAGATACTTCTGTGGCAGTTGTTTTTTGGTGTTATTGTAGAAGGAAGATTGACAATAGATTGAATGACATGTAGAAAGCGGTTCTCTGAATAGCATAAAATAAATACTCTGGTTTTAGGATGTTTTGGCTTAGGACTGTTTTGCTGCTTCTGTCATTATTTGGTTTTAGTATAGTAGTTTCCCATTGGGCAACCGTACCCATGATTTTGGGTTTGGACAACTATCATTTTACTAGACCAAGTCCTCATCTGTGCCAGAGTACACCTGTCAGCTCCGGTTTAAATTTCTTGTGCTCTAACCCATCACGGAATTTGGGCAGGTCGACGTGCACAGTACCTCTGGTTATCCCTGCTCTCCTTTGAGTGATATCTGGTTCCAAAAGTGCCTTCTTCCACTGCAGGAAAACAAGCAGAGGCACTTTGGTTCTTAAACATCAGAAAGTACAGACCATCTCTCTGTGCCAACTCTTGAAAAGTTCTTGCTTCAGCAAATGCCTTTTAATGAAGTGAAATGACCACCTCATTCTTCAGGCCCCTTTTAGTTTAAATTGCTGCCCTTTAGGAAGCATGAAATCCATAGAGCCCCATAGATAAAATATTTCCAATTATCATAACTTCAATAGAAACCATACCTCACCAAGCTTCATTTGAAAATAAATAAAACAAAGGTGTGTGAGGAGGCCTGGCATGTGGTACTAGCAGGTTTTGGCTGCTAGCTGGCCAACATAAGCCTAGGAAGAACTGCTCGTTTGTGTGGGAATCACGCCTGGAGACTGAGAAAGGCAGCTGGCCTTCATGCTGGGTGTAAGCAGTTGCTGCCAGCCGGCTTTGGTGTTGTCACCAAAACACAACGAAGGCTGTTGATGATGTTGCATATTCTCTAATTAACACACACACAAACACATTAATTCATTCTAGAAAACTCTGCTCTGATTAGCAGCTTTTCACACAGGAATCATCAGTACAAGATAGAATTTGGGACACTAGTCCAGCCAATCCAGCATCCTGCCTCTGTTAGTGATAGAGTCTGAGTCTTCAGAGAAAGTTGAAGAATCCCATAACATGCCAACTCAACTATGTAGTGTTACAGATGGGGTTAGTGAGAGCATTCCTGACTCCAACCTGTTTTTTTCCTACCTCCTGTGGTTGAATTTAAGTTTAAGTTTTCTACTCTTCAGCCAGTAGGTGGAGACAGGAAATCTATCTATGCATCTCTACCACCATGTTTACAACAGGAAAAAGAGGTGTATGTTAACATAGGTGACCTAATAGGACTTTAATACATTACTTAAGACTCAACGTAAATAAGCCAAATTGCAGTTTTAACACATTAGCTGGTTGAGGTAATAGGAGAATGGGACTGGGACCAGGAACCAAAGGTGGGGAAGAGACAGGGCGGGAAAGAGACAGGTTGGAGGGGATGGGGCAGAAGAGGCCAAGCTTGGGTGGGGAATGGACAGAAGAGTCTATCCCCACTAGAGCACCCTCCCTTTCAGAGGCTGGAAGGTAACTCAGGATTCCTCGAGTCTCACCATCTCTCCGCTGTCAGCAAATAACTGTAAAATCCACTGGCTGGATTTTTGTTTTCTTCAAAAACAGTCTCCTGCCCCCCCCCCCTTTTTTTTTAATTAAGATCAGAAACATCATATTTGTTCTTCCTAGTTTTGCTGGAGGACCTCTTGGAGGGCTCAGACATGTGAACAGCGAGCTCTCACACTTCACCTTAATTGAAGGGCCAGGGATGTCTTGAATCTCTAACAAAGATGTGCTTTTTCTCAATTGTGCATGAATCATTGGAATTTAACCTGTGTTAACAAGAAATGAGTTTTTAAAAGAGTCTGATTAAAATCCCTTTCCCTCTTAATTGGCCAGCTTTCATCTCTCACGGTAGCGTAGTTTCATTAGTTCTACTGTCACTATACAGTTTTCCACAGTGGACAAAAACTGAATTTCTAATATAAAAAACAAAAAATCAAGCAGAAACCACTTTTCTTTTTGACAAAAACATTTCCCATAAAGAAACACACAAACAAAAAAAGTACAAGGCCAATTTTTCAGTTTTGCCACTTATTGTTAGTGGCCTCATTTACCATCAGCAAGAGTGAAAGAGGAAGAGTCCATTATTCATTTCCTGGGGTGGTTTGTCTAGGGAAGAACAAATGTCTATAAAATTATGGTTACATTAGCTGGGAAACTTTGATGATGCTCCATTCACATGTCCCAAAGAATCAGACCCACTCACATCCCAGTAGTATTTGCTCACTCGATGTGGAGGGAAGGAGAGTTGGGCAGGCAGATGAGTGAAATAGAGTGGGATCAGAGGAGCAAGGTGAACAGAGAACTGATTCCCATTCTCCTGAGGGGAAGGTTTGTTCCCTTGTTCTACTCTGGGCAGAAGGCGATGCAGAGATGAACAATGGCTGTTGACTAAAAATCTTGGTGTTCTTTGGGGTGCCTCACCACAATTCCACCCTCAAGTATCTGTCCTAGGGTGGTTTTTACTGTTTTAGGGATTACGATAACATTGGTTTTCAAACTGGGGTGAGGTGCGATGAAGTTATCATGGGGGCGCCAGGACCCAATGTGAAGTAGAACATCCCTGCATCCTTGCTACTTTCCGAGGAGCAGGAACCAGCGCCTCTCCGCTGGCAGGTGTGGCAGGAGCAGCCAGCACACAAGGGGGAGGCCTGGAGGGAAGGGTTGGAGAGCAAACCCACCCTCACAGTGCTTATTACTGCTCCCTCCACCTCACACCCCACTCGGCATGTGCCTCAGATGCTAGGTCGGTGGCAGCAGGCAGTGGCGTGAGGAGCGGGGGTTCAGGCACTAGGATCCTCAGGAGATCAGGATTGTACCTGAAGAGGGAAGAAAGGACTTAATTCCCCAGAAACAATATTGTTTTGTATGGGGTGTCTGGGCCAACTGTTATTTTGGGGGACTCTGCATACCCACTCCTACTGTGGTTTATGAAACCGTTCCCCAACATCACTGACCCTGTGAAAAGGGAATTCAGTTACAAGCCCAGCAACTGCAGAATGGTCCTGGAGGGTACATTTGGTAGACTGAAATCTCGGCTGGTACTTCCTGTACATCCTTCTGGATGCCAATGTGGCAAACGTCATACAGTAGAACCTCGGAGTTACAAACACTTCAGGAATGGAAGTTCCTTGTAACTCTGAAATGTTGGTAACTCTCAACAAAACGTTTGTTCTTTCAAAAGTTTACAACTGAACATTGACTTAATACAGCTTTGAAACTTTACTACGTAGAAGAAAAATGCTGTTTCTAACCATCTTAATTTAAATGACACAAGCTCAGAACCAGTTTCCTTACCTTGTCAAACCTTTTTGTTTAAACTTTCCCTTTATTTTTTTTAGTAGTTTACATTTAACACAGTACACTATTTGCTTTTTTTGTTTTCTGCTACTGCCTGATTGCATGCTTCCAGTTCCAAATGTGGTGTGTGGTTGACTGGCCAGTTCGTAACTCTGGTTACGCTGAGGTTCCATGTATAATCACTGCCTGCTGTGCAAAGGGGAGTGATTCCATTCCAAGAGGGCTCAGAACAGGTCTGGCTTACACATTCTTCACAGGCAGCCAGATCCCAGCTATGTGCACACCGGTCCTGGTTCCCAGCGGACAAGGAAAATCAGGAATGCCACTTGTGCCCACCTCTTCACACAGCATGGAAGCAGAAGATGACATCTGCCTGTGCCTGTGTGAAGGGACACCTTTGCACCATGCTCAGCTGCTGGAAAAGCATGTGAGGGAACACTGGCACACCCTGTGAGGATTTTGTTCCCCTGTAGCAGAACGTCATTATCCATTTTTTCCTGTGAAAATTCACATATTACAGACCATTATAACAGGGCACCTCCACTGGGCTAACACTGCAGGATTGGGTTTGTGCTGTGGAATGCAGTCATAATGCAACGCTTTTGTCGTCACTAGTCACATTTGTTTACAAATCTCAGTTTCCGGGAGCACTCCAGCTCTCTTAAGGACCTTATCAACATTTGCTTGGGGGGTGGGGGATGAAGCTATTCTTTTTTTAACTGTTCATTGTCAGCGGTGCTAACTGCACTTAGCAGCTGTAATAGAGCACGAAGCCCTACTACAGTTGAAACTGGTCAAGGTTTGGGAGTGTGGATGGCAGGTGCTGTCATTGCCTGCATCCTTACTGGAACCGTGCTTCAGTTAGTTTTCTGCATGTGAACTAAACCATAAAGACATATATCTACCCATTTTCTGCGTGGTAGAATTCCGCTGCATTGAAAACTATAGTGCTTTGTGTCAGCACGTATCACTAACTGCATTTTCCCCATCCCTCCCCTGTGTCCTTGGGACTGGGGATATTTCTGAACATGGGGGACGGGGGTGGGGGTGAGACAGAAAAATGTGTGCTGTATGACGGCCCCAGACAGTCTCCTTGTTTTGTTTCATGGGCTGTGAATCATGGGTATGGGTCAGGAAAAGAAGGGTTCAGTGCATTTTGGGAATGGGGGTAGAGGACTATTGAAATGTGGGGCCTGATACACATTCCTTACCCCAGCCACGCTACAGACTGGCATGGGTACAGGGCCATACCACAGCTTGAGGCATGTACTTACCCACCCCCTCAGCTATAAGTAGGATTGCCAATTTGGTTGGATGTATTCCTGAAGGTTTCATCACATGACATAATCTTTTATTAAAGATTAATCTTTAATTCCTAGAGACTAGGGGGTCCGTACCAAAGTGCATAACTAATGGGAGAAAGGACAGACAGCATACGGTAAGATGTTTATACACCAATGCGAGAAGCCTAGGTAACAAAATGGAGGAACTGGAGCTCCTGGTCCAAGAAATGAAACCTGATATCGTAGGAATAACCGAAACATGGTGGAACTGTAGTCATGACTGGAGTACAGGTATCGAAGGGTATGTGCTGTTTAGGAATGACCGGAAAAAAGGTAAAGGTGGGGGTGTGGCACTGTATGTGAATAATGAACTAAAATGTAAAGAAATAATAAGTGATGGAATGGATAAGACAGAGTCTGTCTGGGCAATGATTACACTGGGTAAAAGAACTACTAGAGCCTCCCCTGAGATACTGCTTGGGGTGTGCTATAGACCGCCGGGATCTAGCCTGGATGCGGACAGAGAACTATTTAATGTTTTTAAGGAAGTAAAAACTAATAAGAGCTGTGTGATCATGGGGGACTTTAACTTCCCAGACATAGATTGGGGAACAAATGCTAGTAACAATAATAGGGCTCAGATGTTCCTAGACGTGCTAGCAGATGAATTCCTTCAGCAAGTAGTAGCTGAACCGACGAGGGGGGATGCCATTTTAGATTTGGTGCTGGTGAGTAGTGAGGACCTAGTTGAGGAAATGATAGTAGGGCGTCTCAAAGGGGCGATTAAGAAAAAACAGAAAGCGTACAAAGAATGGAAGAGGGGGCAGATCGGTAAGGAAACCTACCTTATTGAGGTCAGAGCATGTAGGGATGCGGTGAGAAAGGCTAAAAGCCGTGTAGAGTTGGACCTCGCGAGGGGAATTAAATCCAATAGTAAGAGGTTTTATAGCCATATAAATAGGAAGAAAACAAAGAAAGAGGAAGTGGGACCGCTGAAGCATGTAAATGGAGTGGAGATTAAGGATAATCTAGGCATGGCACAATATCTAAATGAATATTTTGCGTCAGTATTTAATAAGGCTAATGAAGGGTTTAGGAATAGAGGGAGCGGGACAGAGGGGAATAAAGGAGGGGCGATTGACATTACAGTATCAGAGGTGGAAGCCAAGCTTGACCAGCTAAATGGGACTAAATCGGGCGGACCGGATGATCTCCATCCTAGAATATTGAAGGAGCTGGCGCGAGAAATTGCAAGCCCCTTGGCGATAATTTTTAATAAATCTGTAAACTCGGGGGTGGTACCGATGGACTGGAAAATAGCTAATGTGGTTCCTATTTTTAAGAAGGGGAAAAAAAGTGACCCGGGTAACTACAGACCTGTTAGTTTAACTTCTGTAGTATGCAAGGTCTTGGAAAAAATTTTGAAGGAAAAAGTAGTTGAGGACCTTGAGGTGAATGGCAATTGGGACAAATTACAACATGGGTTTACGAAAGGCAGATCATGCCAAACCAACTTGATCTCCTTCTTTGAGAAAGTAACAGACCTTCTAGATAAAGGAAATGCGGTGGATCTAATTTACCTCGATTTTAGTAAAGCGTTTGATACTGTCCCGCACGAGGAATTATTGGTTAAATTGGAAAAGATGGGGATCGATATTAAATTCCAGAGGTGGATAAAAAACTGGTTAAAGGGGAGACTGCAACGGGTAGTACTGAAAGGTGAACTGTCGGGTTGGACGGAGGTCACCAGTGGGGTTCCTCAAGGTTCGGTTTTGGGTCCGATTTTATTCAATCTATTCGTTACTGACCTCGGAACCGAATGTAGGAGTGGGCTGATAAAGTTTGCGGATGACACAAAGTTGGGAGGTATTGCCAATTCGGAGAAGGATAGGGATATTCTGCAGGGAGACTTGGATGACCTTGTAAATTGGAGTAAAAATAATAGGATGAGATTTAATAGTGAGAAGTGTAAGGTGATGCATTTAGGGATGACTAATAAGAATTTTAGTTATAAGTTAGGGACGCATAGGTTGGAAGTGACGGAGGAGGAGAAGGACCTCGGAGTCCTGGTTGATCGTAGGATGACTATGAGTCGGCAATGTGACGTGGCTGTGAAAAAAGCTAATGCGATTTTGGGATGCGTCAGGCGAGGTATTTCTAGTAGGGACAGGGAGGTGCTGCTTCCGTTATACAAGGCGCTGGTGAGACCTCATTTGGAGTACTGTGTGCAGTTCTGGTCTCCTATGTTTAAAAAGGATGAACTCAAACTGGAACGGGTACAGAGAAGGGCCACTAGGATGATCCGAGGAATGGAAAACCTTTCCTATGAAAGGAGACTCGAGGAGCTCGGTTTGTTTAGCCTAACCAAAAGAAGGCTGAGGGGGGATATGATTGCTATCTTTAAATATATCAAAGGAATTAATACCAAGGAGGGAGAGGAATTATTTCAGCTCAGTAGTAATGTGGACACGAGAACGAATGGATATAAACTGGCCGTGGGGAAGTTTAGGCTTGAAATTAGAAGAAGGTTTCTAACCGTCAGAGGGGTGAAATTTTGGAACAGCCTTCCGAGGGAAACGGTGGAGGCGAAAGACCTTTCTGACTTCAAGATTAGGCTTGATAAGTTTATGGAGGGAATGGTTTGAAGGGATAACGTGATTTTAGTCAATTAGGCATTAACGTGCCATCGCGGGTAAAATGAGGATCCGGCTGTAGAATCTTGCCTGTATGCTCGGGGTACTGCTGATCGCCATATTTGGGGTCGGGAAGGAATTTTCCTCCAGGGTAGATTGGCAGAGGCCCTGGAGGTTTTTCGCCTTCCTCCGCAGCATAGGGCAGGGCTCGCAGGCTGGAATATTCTGTTGTGGGTGGGTCAGCTTTTGTGGCCTGCATCATGCGGGAGGTCAGACTAGATGACCATATTGGTCCCTTCTGACCTTAAAGTCTATGAGTCTATGAGTCTATGACTCCTGGACAATCCTGAAAGGTTGGCAACCCTAGGTATAAACTAGCTTATTTGTCCTCTACTACTTCAGACACTTGCTTCTGTGAACAATAGGGGATTATTTATGACACAATCATGCACATAGACATGTGTACAGTTGTTAGTGTAGATGTACACTAATGTTTCAACCCAGCGTAGAAGTTGACATCAGACTGTTGTCAAATCTATTTGTCTACCTTTAGCAATAGTCTATCCAGTAAGGCTTCAGAGCTATCCCATAATGCACTTAGCCAGTTGAGCAGTGCTGTAGACATGTGTGTGTGTGTGTGTATGAGCGTGTGTGGTTAATTCCTTGCCAGCCATAGAATTATTGCGCTCTCATTAATTACTTCCACTAGGAAGGTTAAATGATTTCCCTTGCTTTTCTTTAACACACCCAAAAAATAATAATCAAATACTATTTCATAGAAGCTGCTAATTGGTTGAGGGAGTTGATAGGGTAATATTTTCCAGGTGGAGTATGAAAGGCAAGCCAAAAAATGGATCTCATATGTTGTGTGTTAAACACATTGTGTCATCTGCATCAGGTGTCAAGAACATATGCCCCTTGTGTGTTCTCAGTCCCAGGTGGTTACTGACCTGTCTTTCTCCTTTTCAGTGTTCTGCGTGTATTATGTAACCAGAGGGATCCTGCAGGAGAATCGCCAAGAGCTCATTGTCTTCGTTCTCTCCATCTTGCTGGTGATGTTTCGATCCATTGTCAACTTCACAGTTGTCCCTGCTGAACAAAAGCCAAACGTCCTGGTCAGCATCTCAGTTTCATTCTCTTTGCTTTTCTCTAAATACTGACTTTGAAGATCTTAGGGAAGTAAAGCATCCTGCCAATGTGGTAAGACAGCTGACATGGGGAAAGTCAGGCATCTTATTCTGTAGAGATTACAATGTTCTTATAGAAGGTGTGGAAGTTTGATTATCTGAGATGGCAAATTTCTCTGTTCAAGTACTTTTGTGGTTCTCATCATGGGAGTATCTGAGTGCAGCACAAACCTTAGTGGATATTACCTCACCACACTCCCTCTGAAGTAGGGAACTACTGTCTTCCCGTTACAGATGGGTACTGGCACAGAGTAGGTGAAGTGAGTTGCCTAACACAGGAAGTCTGAGCTAGGAATTGAACCCAGGCCTCCTGAGCCCCTAGCCACCAGCCCAAATGTTCCTACCATTATGTTCAGTGGGAAAAGCAATAATCTTGCCATGCTGGAAAGTTGCAGTGTCTATTGGAAAACAAATGGTGGGGATTGTAGTTTTGTTCTAATGGCTTGTTTACACAGCAAATTACTGCACTGCAAGCCAGGGTATGAATTTACAGCAAATCCACCCTCACTGCACTGTAGCAGTGTCCACACAGGATGTTACTGTGCGGCAAACTGGTGCACTGTAGATTCACACCCTGGCTTGCAGCGCAGTACCTTGACATGTAGACAAAGCCCTATGTATGCATTTATTATAAGCAAATGGGGTGCAGGATTTGGAGTTAAGCTGCATCCTTCACACACCTGTCACACCCAGACTCTCCTTCTAGGTAGTCCTTCCTCCTTATTTGCATGCTAGCCTCCAGGATGAGAAAGAGGTTCCTACCTCCAGAGTGACACTGAAATATGAACTCGAGCAGGGAGGAACACTGCAGAAAATAACAATATGAAAGCAGGTAGGATTGGCCTGCTCAGTTTACATAGCAATGGCTCATTCACTGTTACTTATTGGCAGTGAACAGAAGCTTGGGGCTCACCAGGGGAAAGGCATCAAGGAAATGCTGATTAATTTAACGTACAAACCTCAGCTATCTGCCTGTACGGTAAACAAGAACCAGGAAGGAGATGAAAACAAAGCTATGTCTATTGATCCCAGCCAAAAAAGAAGTTTCAGACTCAGCGTGAAACAACCATAGTATTAAAATTAAACTGCTTTTCCCATAGAAACCAATAGGAGAGATTCTCTCCATCTCAGCCAATCAGATATCTTACCTGGTAACTTCCATGAAGTAAACTCAAAGCCAGCCAGCCACTGCCAAAGAAATGTTGGCCCTCCACAGCTATTTCTTTGATATGTAAAATAAAAATCAGGCATAACATTGCAATGACGTTATGTTTGAATATCCAAGTTAGGGAATGCAAAGGTTAAGGTCTAAATCTCCCACACTGAAGGTAGTGTATGCTAAGTTGCACCTTAAACATCATAATTAGTAATCCATTACATCAAATGGCCAGAATTATAACTTTATGAGGGCATAATCAATGCCAGCTTCTATTCTAGCAGTACATCCTATGTGATGTTAACTGCTATGTTAGAACCTTTGCATTTGCATGCAACCTGATTTCCTTGTTCCTGGTCCCTGTGATTTTCAGCAATAACAAATGAATATTAAATGTTGTCCCCATTATTTCCCTTTTGTTGAAGATTAACCTGACTGTCGTGTGGTCAGTCCAGGTGTGCCATTGTAACTCTCTTGCTTTCCTTTCCCATCAGGCCCGCTTCATTCTGATCCTCTTGGTTGGATCCTTTGACGTGATCTGCGCCATCATCCTCATTCAGAGTCAAAGCATGATGGCCTTCCGAGTGGGCGGGGCTCTAGAAAGCCTCCAGTCACAGTATTTTATGCTGAACCTCTGTTTTTCCATGTTGACCTTTGATCTCCAGGCGCAGGTATTAATACATTCTACATTGCTTCACTCTCCCACTAATATTGACCATCACTTGGAATTGGACTAGTGTATGTAAGAGGCAACTGCAAGCCAGGTCTCCCAGCGTCTCACCAATTGACTTACTGTGCGATCATCTCTAAAATTTTCCTAATAATGCTTATATCCCTAAGTACCCTTCATAGGGAAAAATGGCTAAAACCCTTAAAAATAGACCTAGAAAATATTTTCTCATTGTCCTGCCAGACAAAACAGAAGCAGAATCTCATTAGGAAGTCAGTTTGCCCAGAAGGCCAGTGATTTCCAGAAGTATTGAAACTCGACTGTTTCAATTTTCTAACATAGGAAAGGGGTTATAGCAGAATAACTTTACAGAGTCAAGCTTACTGCTTCTGTAGCGTCCTATCTGCTACCCACACTTGGGAACAGGACACTGAGGTATGAGTGAATCACATTCAGAGAAAGAACAACTTGACTTAGCAGAGCAATCAGGTCAAGAAACCAACCTGAAACTACCGATATGTGAAGTGAACCCCAGAGGCCTGTTTGGCGAGAGATTGTACTTCAATACCTGAGTACTTTATTAACTTTACTTTCACCTGGGAACACATATTGCTGCCTTCCCTGTTCTTTTGCTGGGCTGATACAGTGGTAGGGTATAGTATATGCCCATGTCTCCTCTGTTTGGTGCTGGCTATGTTTTCCTGAGAGAGAAATCTTGCCTTTTAAACTTTTCCCATCTGTCATTACTGAGAGTTTGTGCCATTTCTTTGGACACTGTTTGTGGGTGTACCCAGTTTAAAAACTGCAATTTCACTCAACTTCTGCCTCTCACTTCTCAGCTCTGCCTTTGTGTTCTGCTGCTAACGAGTCTGCATAAAATCACCCTCCTGCATAGCATCATCCTAGCAATTGGCGTCTTCTGGGCTTGCCTGAAAGTGACCGTGGGCATCATCGCAGTGAGTGTGAACCTCAGAGTGACTCCATGAACTTTGTAATGGGATGTGAACTCCTTGGAGGATGGGTTCTAAATCTGGGTTGCAAACACATGTGAGGAGGTCACTACCACTCTATCCTTCCCGTACTGCTGAATCAGAGGTGGGGTCCTGGCTGGACAGGAGGGAGACTTGGGGGAGGGAGGTTGGGGTGGACCCCAGTATGGAGACAGAAAAGAAGCATTAGAGAGCCCTGTTTAAACATAAATGATTATATAAAGATTGAAAATAAGGGCTTGTGAATTTAAAATTTTGGATTTGATCTTACTCAGGCAAAACTTCCATTGAAATCTTTGGGTGCTCAAGTGAGGAGTGCAGGATTAGAAGCAAAGTAGGTTAACCTCCTTTTGTCTGATACCACAGGGAAGCATTAAGTGTGATTCAGATACATTGAGTGTTTTCAGTTTGTTTCAACACTCATGGAAATTCTTAACGCTGAAGGATAGTTTTATACTGGATATTAAATATATGCTCCTGGATGCCTGCAGTTGGTTTGTTTGCCCAGCTACACAGAACTAGCCAGAAGCAGGGGACTTTTACAATACTACTTCCTTCTAGGTAATATGTCACATGAAATCAACCCTCACCTGTAACCTAGTTGCAACAGTTGTAGCCTCCTCTTCCTCCTATTGCTGGGAAAGAATAGTACAAGCTACCTTTAAGTGTTGAGGCCGGGAAGTCAGGTAGTGAGACTCCTGTCTGCACTCCCACTTGCAGCTCCCCACATACCTTTGTAAAGTGTTAAATCTCTGACCCCCATTAGATCCCTGTAGACAGACAGCTGGGGAAGTGGGAGGGGCAGCAAGATTGCATCACTTTCCCTCAGTGACTGGAAGTGCACAGCCACCAATTTGTTTTTCCACCACCACCTGTCAGCCAATCCTCAGAAACCACCTGGCCTCAGCAAGTGGCCTGCAGAAATCTCTTGGGCCTCTCCGAGTCACCAGGAGAGTGCGAGCATCAGGGTAGTCACTCCCTTATATATGCATTAGATGGAAAGCTCTGTCCTCACACACAATCTCTCACAGACCCTACACTGAGGCAGTGCAAGGCTGGGTATCTGTACATTAGTAACAGCAAATGCTCTAGTGGACCATCTGTCTTCTTAGCCTGCTCGGAGCCCAGTCTACACTACAGCTACCTCTGGTGGCACTGCACTGCAGGGGTAACAGTGCTGAACGCCAGCCCCATTGTCCCCCAGTGCAGACACAGCCTTGCACTGCTCAGGAATAAGAGAGCTGGTACTCATGGTGTAACTAAACACCTGGTATATTTAAAGCAATAAAAGGGCAATATCTCAGTGCTACATCTTGCCAGCCTTTGGCACACTCTGCTGTAGGGGTCACAGACAGGGCAGCTGGATTTTAGAAGGGCTAGAATGTTTCCCAATCAGATCCTTGTAGTTCTGCATTCCAAGGTAGGGGCACAATTCCGTCTCTGGCTTTGGGGCATAGGTTCATTGCGACAGGGTCAGGAAGGAGACTCCCTCCCCACCCCCACATGGATGAGCTTCACACATCAGCTCACTGCAGAGTATGTAGAGATCTCTCACCTCCCTTTGTAGCAGTGGGTCTCAGCTCCTTTGCTTGGAGCTCTCAGCCTGCAAGATGTCATAGATAAGCACCTGCTCTCAGGTTGTTGTGGAGGCAGAAACAGGGAGGCACATGAATCTACAACAGGTGTAAAAGCTTTAACGACAATAACCTGGAAGTGTCCCACACAACATGGTCCTCTCTAGAACCTGGGGGAATCTCAGTTCCACTCCAGCCCTTCCAAAACACCCCCCTGCCTCCATTCCTAAACTGACAATTGCCCCCATCTCACCAGGTTTTGGCCTTTATCCTGCTCTTATTTTCTCATCTCATCTCCCTTTTCCTCTCCTGATATTTCTTTCTAGTTCCATAGTTTAGTCTATTGTCCCCCATCTCTTTGTCTCCCCCCTCCCCCACTTGTCATTTTCTAGTCTCTCTGTTCTCCCTGTTTCCAGTTCTGGCCTTCCTGTTATGCTTCCCAGTCTCCCCCATCCTCTTTCTACAGCCCTCGTTCATTGCTACTGCCAGAGACAGCGCAGGGAGCGTAGCGTAGCACCACCCAGCAGAGGGGAGAGAACACAGGGCCAGCAGTAGGGGCCACCACGAATCAGGCATATCCCCCAGGAAGGGTTTGGCACCCCCAACTTTTGAATCCTTGCTGTAGAGTTTCAGGTACTGACCACTTGCTGGAGGCAAGATCCTGGGCTTGATGGACCTGTGGCTGGTCTGTCCAAACGTGGTAAATCCTGTGGGGACAGTTATTCCAGGCAGGTGCGTGGGTCCTCTGTGACTCAGCACTTTCTCCTCTCCTTGATCAGACCTACTGTTCTGGTTGAGGAGGGCCAGAGGCCAGTCCTGGGTAGAGGGGCTCACTCGGGTGTGATGTGCATTGCACCCTTCCTCTTTCCCTAACCCTGGGCCTGAGCAGAGAGAGAAAACACTTTGTCCACGTGAGACTTTTTTGCCACTCTCAACTCCCTGAATTTAGTCTTCAGGGACTTTCTTTCCCTCCAGGAAGAAAAAGATTGTCCACACCCTGCACTTTTCAGTCTGCAAGCTGGGTAAACATTAATGTTGTTGGAGCAACTCAGGGTGTACCCCTGGGAACCAGACAGAAAGGGAGGAGAGAATGATTTTGAGGCATGCTAAGCAAACACCAGCTTCATGGGAATTGTCCTCTAATGAAAAGCTGGTGGCGTCTCCATTTAAACAAGCTGTCAGCCCCACAGGGAGCTTTACAAGGCTGAATGAATTGAAATTCAGGGCAGTGGAGGGTGAGTAGACTGGCTCAAACCAGACAGTAGTCAGGTCGTGTCTACACTTCCCCCATACAGCCGGGCAAACATGCTTCAGTTCTGACCAGGGCCGTAATGATTAACCTTTTGTGGGCCTGGCGCCAAGCATATTTGTGGGCCCCCATTAAGGCAATGGAGCATGGGGCGGGGAGGTCAGTCCCCAGACCGAGGGGCCGGCCAGGGGCAATGGGGCATGGCAGGGGAGGCCCCGCTCCACCCAGCCCAGTGCGAGGGCACTATTTACAAACTGGCAGTTGCCAGATGAATAGTGGCGCTGTGATGGCAGCATGCCCCTTCCCCTCGGGGGGTGGGCCCATACCACGCCACAGAGCCCCCCACCCCCTATGACCAGAGGCCCCCCCCAGTCTTCCCCCAGAAATGCACAGCTCCCTGCACAAGCACCACCCCTGCCCAGCACTCCCTGCCCACAGCCCCACCACAACTGCCCAGCATCCCCCACAGAACCCCCACTCCCTATTGCCCCAACACACACAGATCTTCCCCTCTCAAACAGAGAGCCTCCATCAGTGTGTGGTGAGGAAGGCGAGCAGAGTCTAGAGGGCAATAACGGAGACTTGCCCCTAGGGGTGCAGCAGTGAAAGACCAATACATTAAACATTCTGAATCACTGAGCCCCTCTCACTCTGGACAAGGGCAGGGGGCTGGTTTTGTGCATAAATCTTAATCTAGACAGTTTGATGTTGGGTGGAAGTGAGGGGACAATTAAGGCATATGCCCATTCCTGCTAAGGTGCAGGAGGGGACTCCCAGAGCTGAGTTAAACCACAGATTGGGACCAGCCATCTGCCTCTTCAAAGTCTCCAGCATCCAGTTTTAAAGCTGCTTGTATCCAATTTTATGTTACAGATTTTAAAAGAGCTAAAACCTCTGGTCTGGATTTTTCTGAGTCAGAACGTACCAGAAGTGGCTAATCTCGTCTACCTGCTCTACATGGTAACTCGTCAAGTGTTTGTTGATCTAAAATAAGTCGGGGGACAAATTTTTACATATTGTTGGGTCCTTGTGACAAAGCTCTACCCCTAGACATGCACAATCCAACTCCTGTTAGAGGCAGCAGGAGTTGTGCATGTAGCCACTGCTCCCACGGAAATGATTGAGAGCTGCAGGCATGCCGTACCCTTCAGAATCAGGCCCATAATGTTTATCGGCTAGCCAGAGAAAACACACCTAGTGTTAAATTGCTCTTGAGTTGATTGCGTACAGGGAGCAGCACTGGCAGTCTCTCCCATGGCCACAGCATCAGGAAAGGAGGCAGAAATCCCCACGCCTAGCACAAGATATGCAGCTCTTGATAACACCACCCTCCCTCCCCCAAGAGGTCTCTCAGCATACAAGCAGCTTCTAGACCAGCTGCAGGCCCTCAGGGTCAGAGTGTGCTGAAGATTTCCGTAGGCAGCGCAACTGCCACCCTTTCTTCCAGACACAGCTAAGACAGCACAGACACAGCAAACTGCAGTGCCAAGGTGCTTATCACTACGCTGTCCCAGCCCGTCCGCCCCATTTGCACGAGGAGAGAGGAGGTAGAGGATGAGCACAGGGAAGTGCAAGGCAGCTTACTGCACATCGCAAGGGCCTGAATGCTAAGAGGAGTTCATGTTTTTCACACCGGCCTGAGGGGTCACTGCTGGACAAGCCCCTTCACTTTGGGTCTGAGCGTGTTCAGCCTGAGCCGGAGAGACAGGGATGTAAGCCAAGTCCCCCATGTGGCAGTACTGAGCACTCCCACCAGACCCCTGAGCTTTCTGGACATATTCCTGTGCTATTACTTCTTGCAGCCACGCCTCAGTGAACCCCAGTATCAATCCCAGGCTCCCGACAGCCACAGGGTCAGCAGAATAATTCACGCTTCTCCAGGAGTGAAAAGCACCACACCTGCACTTAAATAACAGCCCGACAAGAACAAAGCCAGCGGGGAGGGAGGTTCCTTTGGTCAAAATAATCCATCCTCCTTGAGGAGGAATTGGCAGCACCTGAGCACCTAACAGAGGCCCTGGCCGTGTATGTAAATTATTTAATTTCTGAATGTATTATTCATTAAACAGAGATAGTTGCTTTAGCAACCCCAGGATCAGATAGTCCCAGGCAAAATTCAGCACACTTCCTGGGAGCTTGGCGCAGGAGACTTCCCAGGAAAGGCAGGTTTGAGATTCTGAATGGAGACTTAATTTCTGTAGCAAAGTCATTTTCAGATAATCAAAAATGAAGGATTTTATTCCACGTCAGTTCCCGCATCTGGCAGCTTCACTCCTGATACACAAGTGACACAACAGCTCAGGGAAAGTCAAATCCACTTGCACTTCTGCATTGCCACGCTCAAGCTGTAACAATCCTCTCTTAGCAAGAGAGCCCACGGGGAAGGCGTTAAGAAACAAGCCTCCAGCTAGGAAAGTTACCTCAAAACAATTCTGCATGTCTCTGGCACCTTCCATCTGAAGACCTCAAAGTGCTTTATAAACATCAATGAATTAAGCCTCTGTTTGACTCTAGGAAATCCCTACTAGCAATCAGTTCACCACTGAAATGCAGCCACCTCAGGGCTGCTATATAGCACCAACACCCCCCTCGTCCCCCATAACAGTTTAGGGCAGAAAGTGAAGAATGCAGCATAATCAACTGAAATTACCATGCAATCTTTATACACAGAATTGAATCACCTACGTTGGAAATTGGTCAGAATCTTGCTTGTACATCTCAGCTGGGCAACCCCTAGCACCAGGCTGGGGCACTAATTCAGTTCAGACTCAAAGGGAAGAGTGCACCAGCATCTCTAATACCACTTCCTGCATCCCTCAATTTTTGTAGAGGTCTCTCCTGGTATTAACATGCCCAGTCCTGTGCAGCATGAGAGCTGAGTAGCTTACAGCCTCCAACTGGGACAGCTACACAACATGATAAAAAAAAGTCGTTTTTAATTGAAAATAACCACTTTGCCCTCACTCTGTGCTCCAGGCCCATTCAAACAAGGCAGGGATGGAATTTCACTCAAAATCATAAATCCTCATGGCAAGCAAAGCCGGGGCGGGGTGGTGGTGGTGAGGGGACGAAAGGGAGGAGAGAGAAAGCTTGTTATAACACAAACAAAAATCCAACTACACCCACATGCTGCTTTGTAAGTGCCTAACCTTGGATGCTACAGACAAAGTTTGTCCAAGGAAAGCGTGGCAGAGGGTGCAGGACTGGACTTTGTGATTCTTGCACTATTTAGACTTTTCTGCTAAGTCATTATTGAGTCTGCAACATAAGAGCCAGATTAGCTAATGAGATAAGGAATGTTTCTGCTTGAAAAATTCACAGCAGGGCCCTGCCCAAGAAAGGGTTTGGGATGATGTGTTGGGACGCTATAGTAAGAACATAAGAACGGCCACACTGGGTCAGACCAAAGGTCCATCTAGCCCAGTATCCTGTCTTCCGACAGTGGCCAATGCCAGGTGCCCCAGAGTAAATGAACAGAACAGGTAACCATCAAGTGATCCATCCCGTCACCCATTCCCAGCTTCTGGCAAACAAGTAAAGTAAAGGTGAATAACTAAGAAAATGGGTTGTGTAGGAGCCAGAGATTTTAGGGGTTTGGGATTCGGTGTGTGACCAAAGCTGTTTCCAGCATTAACCTACTTAGAAATATTAAGAAAGGCAGCAGGGGCTACTGCGCATGGAACCATTTCATAGGCAATGGTTGGAAGACCCCATTGCTGGTTTAAGTAGAAGCACTGGAGAAACAGAAGCTAGAAATGGAAAGTGATTCCTGAAATAGGCTGTTTATATAGACAGATACTAATAAAAACCTGCAAGGCTAGAGGAAGATCTGTCAGGCTACTAGGAGAGTCATAAAGAGAGCGTCCTTACCATTCATGGCAACATCCGTGCAGTGAAAGCCATGTAAAATCAGCTTTGTTCCCAAACCCACAATGGAGAGAGGTAAGTGGAAGAGAGGGTCCTGGGTGCGTTGTGCCTGATCTGGCTAATCTTTCAGTTTAGGGAGAGTGTTGTTTTCACATAGCTTTAATAATGCTATGAGTACCAGGCCTAATGCAGTTTGGTTGCCATTCTGTATCAGATCAATGCGTGGCTGTGTGTGATGGGATCAGGCTGGAACAAGGCAAGAACTAAGGCCTTGGCTACACTTGAGAATTCAAGTGTAGTCTCCGAGGGGAATAGCTTGCAGTGCTGAGCGCAGCAAGTTGCAGCGCTGTACAGCGCCAGTGTAGCCAAGGCCTAAGAGATAAGTGGAGGAATGTGCTGGCGTTAAAGGACACCTCGAGGGGAGGGAACAGAACTCCAAGCTGGAATGTACAGGGGCCTGAATAAGACGGGTGCAGCAGAAATTGAGGAAAGGGAAATGTTTGTTTCTCCTTCATTTTTGAATATAGTACCAGTGAAAGGTGCAATAGTGTTGGCCATGGAGACTGAAGCACTGCCTATTTACAAAACAGGTACAGCACAGGAAGCAACATGACAAATTTCCTACCAACATTCCTCTGCCCTGCGCTACAGGGATCACTGCTGTAGCAAAAAGCAGTCTCCCTAGCCCATTAACTCTAGTCATTCTTCAAAGACTACTAACAAGCTGCTCGTTGGGGTAGTTTTTGTGATCTCTTGGGGTTGGACTAGGAAATCATTGTGTAACCAACACAAAACCAGAAGAAGAAACCCAACCACATGGTATAAATGCAGCTCCCTCCTTGGCATCCACACGGCTGCCTCTCCACTTCCCTGTTTTGGCAGATTGATGACTCGTTACATTCTATGGCAGCAGGTTTCTGTCAATGCAAGTACTGATTGTTTGGTCTCTTTCCATTTTTCCTCAGGTGATAAGAGACTGGGGCCAGGAACTTTCCTATGCCCTGGAAGCTGCTGTCATCATTGGCTCTTGCATCTCCGTGGCAATAAAATCTGTTCTGTTCTGGGCACTGCTCCATGTCTATCGCAGCTTTGGGCAGGGGCTGAGAGAGAGAAGTGAGTATTTAGAGTATAAACTGGCCAGTGCAAGAAGACTGCAGTCTGTAGCATTTCAGCCACAATCAAGCAGGGAGTTTGTCAGGCAGGAAAGGAGATTTGGAACAACTGACAGTTTTAGGACAATAGACAGACCCTTAACTACAGCAGATGCTTCTGTAACCTCTAAATTTTCTGACCTGGCCCTAGGCTCCTCAGCTCCTGCAGGGCAGTGAGTGACACATGCCCTCTCCATAAAGTAACGTCAGTCAAAGTTGTGTCTTAGCCTAGGCTGCAGTGGACACCTGCCCGGAGAGTAGCTTTATGTAAGATTTTATTCATGCATCTAAGACTACAGAAACAGGCACTTTTTATCTTCATAGTGCTTTCCAAACCTGCTGAGCCTCACAGCACCTCAAGAGGGGCAGCTTAACAGCTGGAAAAACAGAGGCACAGAATGAAGGGACTTACCAGAGCAATTGGCACTGTTGGGATTTGAACTCGCATATTTCCATGGCCCACTCTTGTGCTTAACCACCCAGCCCCTCTCTTACATCCTTTCTATGGCAATACTAGAAGGTGGCTCTGACAATGACCTTCCTTTTCCTTTCTCCTCCACAGTGTTTTCTTCCTATGGAAGGATTGATTCCTGAGGGGCAGCAACCCTGTTCCATCCCATTTGGTGCTCTTATAGAGTGAAACCACAGTGGGAAGGATCTCATCCCTCACCCTGCCTAAAAAGCATGAGATGACGGGGTCCATTTCACTGGGGGTTTATTCAGAAAACTCAGCCCAACCTGGGGAATTCGCTTCTTTGGTCCTCCCATTTCACGGTTTGGTCTCTACACATTCCGTAGGTTGCGTTGTGCTTTCGCGAGTCCATGTGTCCAAGCAGTTGTGGCTGTGCAGCTGATAACTCTTTCCAGAGCTCTCTCTGCTTTCCAGACTAATGCCACCCCTTCCATTCCACCATTGCTCCTGCTGACAGGATAGCACATCTTGCATTTTATTTCACATTGCTGCAACGACCACCACTTTGTGACCAAAGGCCAATAAGACGTGCACGTGGTGGAGGTTTTATTAATTTACCACCATAGTGGAGATTAATTGCACAGAGTTTAAAAGCAGAGCAGCAGACTGCTGTCTTCTGGCTTTCACATACACCACAGAGACACAGGTTTTCTGACTGAGCAATGAGGCATAAGAGTGGATTGGCCTGCTATAGTTTCCCAGTGGGGTGTGCAGCATTGTCCCCGGTAGCACTACTGTGCATAGCCTCTCTTGCACTACTGCAGATAGTAATTTTTTTTTTTTTTTTTTTTTAAAGAAACAAGATGTTTCTATGATTATTACACATCTCCTGGCTTCTGATATGGCTGTGCAATTGCTTGTACCATAACAGCCTGGGTAGGCCTCTTGCTCCTCAACTGTCATCTTCTTAAATTGGAATCTTTTTTTAAATCCAACTAAAAATTAGTTTGCAAAACAAACTCAGATTAACTAACTCTGACTGTGTGAGTGTAATAAATGTGCCATTTCATAACTGAGATTGATGGTTACATTAAGCCTTTAATACTATAAAAAAAAGTTTGATATTTTATTAATTGGAAGCTTTTGTTACTGGCTTTGTATTTTTCAATAAAGCATAAACACAGTTTGGGGGTGGAGAGTGGTTTTTTCTAAGGTTGTCAGCATGGTAACTTGCAGGGGAATCATATGGACTATGGATTGGAGCTACAACTGCAGTTTTTGTGTTGTGGGCAGAGATTCTTTTGGGGGGGTTGATATTAGAAATCTTGGATTAAGTACTGAGAGTAAGTAGCTAGTGTCATATTTTTCATTTTTATGTATCGTTTCTTACATCAGAGGCTCTCAAAACATTTGAAAAATTAATCCTCTCTGTACTCCTGTGAGGTGGAACTACATCAACTTCACAGCTGAAGACATGGAAGCAGATAAGTCAAATGATTTGTCTGAGGTCACAGAGCACAGACGTGGCAGCACCAGGAGCGAACAAGGGAGTTCTGTCTATGGTCTCTGCCCTAAGCCATTGGACAAATACACTGGCTTCGCTTCACTAAGAGAAAAGGTTTTTACTTTTATAAATGGTTGCAGAAATGCAGAAAGCCAGTAAGATTTGTTCAATACATTTTTTGAAATAAGCAAACTTGCCCTTGCTCTCTCCTCAGCAGACACTGTATGGTAGTCGCAATACTTCTGCTGCACAGCTAAGCTCTGCCAAAATGTTATTTCAGTTACAAAAAATGGACACCTTGCGAATATGTCCTCGTTATTTACTATTCCTCTCTCACATCCTCCTCCTAACAACGTGATAGCAGAAATGGTTTTATAACTAGAAGTAACACAGCTGTGACTACACACAAAATCTAGAAAGCAACAATGTGTTGTTATGCCTCAGGGAATTAACCTTCACCTTTTAAGAATAAAAGGTTCTTATCCCCGACTGAGGTCTTGTTGAGCTCCTCTGGCAGTCTCTCTGCTACATTTCACATTGAACTCATTAAAAAACAAAAACTTAAGAGTAACAAGCTACCTATTCAGTTCATTTTAAAAGCACATTAATACGGCTACCCCCTGATACTTGACATACAGGGGGCTGTTAATCTGTATCCACAAAAACAACCTTAAAGACTAACATTTATTTGGGCATCAGCTTTTGTGGGTAAAAACCCACTTCTATGAAAGCTGATGCCCAAATAAATGTTAGTCTTTAAGGTGCCACCGGAGTCCCTGAAGCCCCATAAATGTTTATTCTTTAGTTACCAGCTCAGCATAACTGTCAACATTAATATCTGAGCAATAAAAGCTTTTGTTAAAGCAAAGTTTGTTAGTGAATTCAGTGCATGTGCAAGTGAGGGACAAGTAGGGTTTGTTGAAGCAGGCATCCCATGGGTTTGAACCATGCAAGTTTCCCCACATAGTTACGCCCGTACATTGGAGTCATGATCTGCAGCACACCCAGTTATACCAGTCCTGCACCCCTCTCACTGGCTCTGCCAATGTCCTCCAAGCCTGACCTGCAACACTTTCCATCATGTCCCAGATATTCCAATCCTAGGCCACTCTTGAGCAGATTGAATCATTACAGACCAGGGTGAGACAAAATCACTTTCACCAATGACTAAGACAAGAATTGAATCCAGCTCTCGAGCTGAAAATCCAGCCTTACTCCACCAGCAACCAGAATACAAAAGCATTGATATGGCAAGAATGGGATCATTTGTTCCCAACAAATGAATCCCAGCTATTTTATACAGAATCTAACAGGGGACTACAGCTATCAACAAGCTTTACCTTGGGCAGCATGGATTTAGGGTTGTAATGCCTTTCACCTTCAGGTCACGGGTTCAAATGTGCCCCATGTCAGCGGTTACTGAGTAAAGCTGGCTGAAGACTTCACTCAAACTGTCAACCAGCCCCTGTCATCAGCACTCAAAGTTTCTCTTAATAGGATTCGAGGAGGCTAATGGTTCACACCCATGAAAATTGTAAGTGCACACAATAGACGGAAGATAGTTTTTTTTTTTTTTTGTATGATCATCTGACCCATGGCTCTTTCCTCAGAACTGTTTCTAACCACAGATATCTAGAGCAATTGCTCAACATGCTGACTCTAATTTTTCTTCAGAAAAAGACCCAAAGGGACTTGGCCCGACAGTCCTTGCTCAGGCAGATCTCCTATCGAGGTCAGTGTGAGCTCTGCTTGAGCAAGGACCACTGCTTCAGGTCTAAGGTCATCCATTTTATTTTTACTACCATCTTCTCTCCTTACTGACTACCAGCCCCCTTTGAGATGTTTGAATTTTCAAAGGATTATTATACCTGCTGGCATCAGACACTGATTTGGCTTTAGGGGAAAGAAAAAAAAAATATCAAAGAATTTGATTTGGAACACACCCCACAGAGAAGCACATGAATTTGGAAAACAAATACAGAAGAAAAGACAACATTTTAGGCCTTCGAACTTTGCAAGTGCTTGAATATAACAATACGGCATGAATTGTTATTGTGGATATAAATGCCTGTCAAAGCATCTTAACAGTGGTGTTTATTGTGAGATAATCCAACTCAAGAATGCTATTGCAACTGCACTATATATTCCCCCCTCCCACCTTTTTAGTACACGTTGATCTTTGAAAAAAAATGTTACACAAGGGCAGGACATCAGAAAGATAGTTCCCTACTGTCAACTTTTTCGGGCCAAATTCTCCTAATTTGCACCCTTTAAATCCCATTAACATTGGGGCTGCACAAAAGCAGAATTTGGCCCTATTTCTTTTAAATGAACTGATGACATGATGGGGAGGGGAGAGGAGAGGGGCCAGGCCCCGATCAGTGAACCAAATTCTCCCCTCAGATATACACATGTAGTTCCCACTGGTTTAAGTGGGAGTGGTTCAGATAGCCCCGATTTTATTGCTACTTTAAATACAAACTAGAAATGCTAGGTTTCTGGAGATTACAGGCATTCCTGTAAAGCATTTTTTTATGAATATAAGTGGTCCCCTTTTGTGCTTCTTCCTCCTCAACCTGCAAGAAAAATTACAGGACGTATTTGTTTTTGACGACTGGGGTAAATCTAAGGGGTTTTTTTGCCACTTAAAACCCAGTAATTTAAAACTGGAAATGTTATTTGGAACACTCATTTTGACAGGAGAGAGAAAGAGAGAGCGAGCTTGTGACCCATATGTAAACAATTGTGGGAGTCATGCTGTCAGCAAGTTGAGTTCAGCCAAATGAGTCCCCTGATGGGGCAATGCTATTCCCGCACAGTAGAGGCAAGAAAAGGAATCACGGTCATGTGAAGGTCTGGGTGTGGTTTTGGGCGGTGCTTTGGTTACAAATAACAATGTTTCTCAACTGGTGAGACATGTCTCTGCACTGAGGAAGTGAAAGCCCTCCTGGCACATAATCTCAGGCATGTCAGCTCTAATGTGGATACACCATTCAAAACCAGCTATGTTAACCAGGTGCAGCAAACACTGAATTTCCTTCACTGCTTGTCAATCCCCTTCATGTGGCCTGAGAATATGCACCAGCTGTTGCTTTGTTGGACAGGTTACAGGCTAGGCTAATCAAGAAATCCTGTAAAGATGCCTTAGATTCCCAAGCTAATTAAAGATTCTTTAAGTATTTATCACTGGGTACATGTCAGGATGAGCTGTCTGGCATCAGAGCCGAATGTTCATTCATAAACTTTGAGTCAAATTTTGCATGGAAAGATTGTGTTTAGTATTCTTCCCAGTGTCTCAGAGGTTGTCCTTAATTTCACTAGTTCTTTATCCCCGGCTCTTGTAATTTTTCTTCTCTTAGATCCTTAAGAAATTCAGTGTAGCTATGTGAACACAATGCTTTTGTTTTAGCCTATACAGCAAATGCCAGAAGCTTATTTTGTACCTTTCCTTAAAAATTGGAAGTCTTTTCTCATGAGTGCACACATGCTCAGTTGCACCTCCATATATCAGTGACACTATAGAAGCTAGTGTTCAATATGAACCCTAAAACACACTGTACTTTTGAGAAATTACTGCGTATCTATTTCTATGATCTAGAGACCGGTCAAATGCTGATGCATAAAGCCAACTTTTAAAAAAAGTTTATTGAAAGGTTTGAAAAATATTTGATATATCAGCAATATGTAACAAGTTTCCAAAGCGTTAACATGAAACATTGGGATTTTTAAAATGTCAGTATACGCTGGATTATACTATGTTACATCAGTTTTAGTTCTTCAATAACTTACATTTTCCTTTTTCTTTTTTTTAAGTTTTGGAGATCACCAACTCATTTTTCCTTTCAAAGGAGTAAGTTACAAATCTTAGGCCCTGTCTACGTATGAAAGGGTTTGCCGGTATAGTTACACCAGCAACCCGCACGCTAGTAGAGATGCAGTTTGTCTCAGTAAAAGAGGTCTTTTGCTGATACAGTTTAAACCATTTCCACAAACAGAGTAAGCTATACTGGCAAAAGGAGTTTTTTGCCAGTATAACTGCATCTACACTAGGGCTTTTGCCAGAATAGCTGTATCAGTAAGGGGTGGCGGAAGAATAATGCCTCTAACTGACATAGCTATCAGAGTGGTAGCCGTGTTAGTCTATATCAGCAAAAACGAGACTAATCAATTAAGGCGGGCTATTATTTTTTCCTCCTGCTGATAATAGCCCACCTTAATTGATTAGTCTCGTTAGAGTTGGTATGGCAACCCCCATTTTTTCATGTTCTGTGTGTGTGTGTGTGTGTGTGTGTGTGTGTGTGTGTGTGTGTGTGTGTGTGTGTGTGTGTGTATATATATATATATATCTTCCTACTGTATTTTCCACTCCATGCATCCGATGAAGTGGGTTTTAGCCCACGAAAGCTTATGTCCAAATAAATTTGCTAGTCTCTAAGGTGCCACAAGTACTCCTTGTTCTTTTTGCTGACATAGCTATGTTACCAAAAACATTTTAGTATAGCATAGACGAGGTCTTAGTAACCTGCTTGGGTACGGCCAATTAGGAGAGATGGGTCTTGGGAGTGGGGGTGGGGTGGGGCATTCTTACAATTAGATAAATTCTTAAAGTATTAAAATACAACTCACTGTTTGGGGTTTTTTGTTTAAGCAAAGCTGTTAAGAAAACAGGATTAAGTATCTTGTCCGAAGTGAAAACTGAAGCATAAATCCACCAGGTTACTTTCATGATTGTAGCTCTTTCTATTCAGCTGTGTAGCAATCCACAGATTTTTGTCATCAAGGTGGCTTTCATAGGCAAAACTATGAAGAAATTTCACTCCGAGCCAAATAATGCAACTGCCCGTGTATGTTAGATTAATTTTAATAAGAAACATAAGTCAAATTTAGAGGGAGTAGTTACATACAGTTTTAGAGATTACATTTTATGAAATGTACATTGAAAACTTAAGTTCCACAATTTGCTCCATGTAATGAATGATATTTACTATTATAAAAAAAGCACAAATAAAAAAGGTGCTAAAATGCTAGGTTTTAGCTTTTTTTTTTTTTTTTTTTTTTTTTTTTTTAAAACAACAACTGCTGTTCTATATAAGGCTCATTTTTACTTATTTTGCCTTACCATTTTCTCAAATGGTTTATTTTTTCACTTCCTATCCAGCAAAGCCTTCTGTCCATTCTCATTCATTTTAGTAAATTTATATACTAAATCTTAAAATTAAAGGCTCTACTCTGTTCCTTTTCTCAATTATTGCATTTTTAAATAGGGAAATGTATCTTTTTCCAAAACAAAATATGTTTCTATAGCTCAGAAAGCAAACAGGTGTTCGAAAATTGAATACTTTGTTGGCTAAAAAACCCGTAAGCAACTTTAAACAGTGATATAACCATTATACTGTAAATTCAAGTGAAAAACAAAGATCTAAAGCTGTCTGAACATACTCAAGGGTGTCACAAATTTTGCTGGTCCAGACGGAATTCAACCAATATTCTAGTTAACAAAACATTTACAAACTGAACATGAATTTATATTAACACAATATTAGCGTGATTTACACCATTACCAGAGAGTTTAAATCTGCTGCTTTATGCAGAGTGCTCTCACCTTGATTTGACAAAATTAAACAGACCAGGGCAACATGCAAAAACAAAACAAAAAAAGACATTAGCCCATGAATCAGAGGACTGCAGGGTAGGTAGAGCATGGGAATTAATACATCTCCCATTGTTACCCCTGACTGCACAAACACTAACAAGAGCAAGACAACCATGAAAGTTCAATAGAGCTTCTTTGAAATCCCACACTTAATCAGTAAGACACAGATTCCTCTGCAATAATATGCTGTAGACTTCAAGATTAGCAGAGAACCTCCATCCCTTTTAATGGTCTATGCAGAGATACATGAAGATGCTAGGATTTGAACAATATGGTTATGAGAGACTGCACCACAGAGAACATAAATGTAAACATTATAACTGAGTTTGATTTTTAGTAAAAGTGATTGCAGTACAAACCCTTTTTTCAAACTACTTGTTTTCATAAAAGCATGTACAATAAAATATGTACATAAACAGGTTAGAAACATTTGAAAGACTCTTAAAAAAGTACATACAAGACTTAAAATATCTTGAAGTGTGCTGAAGGCACCATTGCTACTATGCTGGGAATGTGTCCTGTTTCTGATCAGCCTATCAATGCAGTATCCCTTTTCTCCCTACTCAAAATTCAATCCTGAAAGGAGCACACTTATCTTCAATGGGCGTGAAGAGCATTCAGATCCTAATATAGAATGTGAGACTAACATAATTAGTGGTTCAAACGAATAACAATACAGCCATCCTAGAAGAGACTCTGCTTGTTGGGTCAACAATGAGCACTTGATGAAAAATCTGTAGTTTACAACCTCAAATGCTGCTGCTTATCCCAAAGGGTTAAAAAGAGAGAAGAAAAAACCCAAACCTTTTCTAAGGGTCACAAACATGCTCAAAAAGCAGGGAACTGCTCAGGCATAATTAGCTCATCAACAAAAAAGTATGCCACTTTACCAGTTTGTCCACCCAGGCAGTTGTCAATGCTGCCTATGGGGACCCTAAATGATGTTAGTTCAAATGGACAGAAAGAAAAAGGGTTCTCAATACTTACAAAACTATCTGTATTTCTGATAGTAAGTTGTATCTGAAGAGCATCTGTATAGTGGTTCTTTCCCCTAATTGTTACTATATTTTTATGGAAAGGCAAAATATTTAAGTAGTTCACCTGATGGGAAGACATTTTGACTACCATGCATTCATTTAAGTTAACAAAGAGCATTTTAAAAAGAAAAAATCCTTTGAGTTTTAGATGAGAAGTCTTAACCACGGAATTACAAATCTACCAAATTAACGAATATTTTAACGCCATTTTTCTATTATGTATCTGGGTACAACCTATAATGCTAGTCTGCAAATTACTTGTTACAATTGTGTTTGAGGTGGTTTGTAGATCTGTGTGTTAATATTGATTAAAAATACCAATCCATTATAAATTTAAAAAAAATCAGATTCTAAATTCTTCCACTCCTATTCTCAGGAGACAGGAAGCAACATGATAATTTCTGGGCATCAGCAGAGCAGACTGATATGAGTGAGGTACATCACTATTTAAAAATATATGTATTGGTCTATTCCCCCTAGGCTGAACAAACATTTTTATACAAGGGATACTGCCATTTTAAGTTCCCATGAGTCTCATTAGGTGTCGACATTCAAAATTCTTCTTCAACAGCAAAGTGATTTTGCTTCTTCCGAACATTCCAGTGTAAACACTCAGCCAGGCTTTCAAACCAGTCACTCACAGGATCTCGGAAACAGATCGAAGGGAGGGGATAGCAAGAGGTAGTGATGCTAATACTGAAATACAGGAATACCCTCAGTTAGTAAAGAGGGAGGATAAATGGTAGTAAAACTGTACATTTGTGGTTACAGAATCAAACAGTCCTGGATTCCCAGATTTATCTATCTTTCTTTCTTTTTTTAAAAATACACCCTTGGGACACTGGCTACATCACTAAGCATTCAATCCTTTGGAGAATGGTCAGTTTCCAAAGTCTGGGGGTGACAAAGATGGGGCACAGTGCCTAAATAATACAATGAGCAGAGTGCTTTACAAATGTTGAGAGATTCTGTAAAGCAAAGCTCTTGGGAGCAGAGGGTTCTAGGCCAACCTGCCTTGCCCGTGATCCTCTCTCATCTTACCCCTTGCTGGGGTTTAAGCACCTCACCTTCAGACCAACTCAAAATTTAACACCTTAAAATATTAAACTGTCACCATGATCCTCAAATTTCAAAAATAAGGGCAACAAATACTAGAGTCTAACTTTTCTACTAAAGGACCAATCACCAAATCTAAGATTGGGATCTCCGAGTCTTGCTGTTCACCTAATCTGTCCGTCCCCTCCATTTTTCAAGTGGTCAGGGCAATTCAGAAGACTCCAAATGCAAGAGCCTGGCAATTTTCCAATTCCCTGCCTGCCCACAAATATGAAACAAAGGCAGTGTGTCACACAGCATGACTGGCCTACCATGGAAAACACCACACTGAGCAGAAGACAATTTGGGTTTTTTTCTTAGCGTATCCTCTCTGGGCTCTCACATTTCATTGTATCTATCAAGAGGTTAAGTCCTTTCAGCCACAGCACTGTGTCTCATGAGCTGCAGAATCCTGTCACTGAACGTAGCAAGACTCCATCAATGCATCTGCTGTTGTATACGTTTGAGCACAACAAAGGGATGCATCTGCTCTTTATGATGTTTTATCAGCTTCGCCAATGGCACAGGACACAAACATGGTCTTATCCTGAGAGGTACAGAGTACATGAAACTCACATTCACCTCACTGGGCTCAACAGGTCTCATGATCAGGACCATAAGTTGAAGTCCACAGAATTCTTTAAGGACATGCATTAAGTAATGTGTGTATGATTTTTCCTGACACTTCCTTTGCTTTTAAAATGTGATTGAAAATTTTTTTT
The DNA here is from genome assembly GCF_028017835.1 of Emys orbicularis. Classification (NCBI taxonomy): domain Eukaryota; kingdom Metazoa; phylum Chordata; order Testudines; family Emydidae; genus Emys; species Emys orbicularis. The sequence goes on from NC_088704.1 coordinate 17,443,152, forward strand.
TTCAAGTGAGAAAATGCCTGAAACAATGCCTGAATTTTTAATTCAGCTTGAAATTTAAGGGTCATGATGGCCTATCATAAAGCCTCAATCATTTGCCTACTATAACCCAAGTTTGAAAGTGTGGCCGCAGATACTTGTGTCAATATTATGAAGGAAGGTCATAACAGTCAAAGAAAAATCTTCACCTGTCTCCATGGCAGACTTCCTGTCTCTTCCTCCCATCAAATGAAACCCATGCTGTGTTCCTGGCATCAGGGGACAGCATGATCTGAGGAAGAGAAAAGCAGAAGACTCAAGAATGAAATAATAAGAACTTTTGTAGCTAAAGGGCAAAGAGGAAGCACTCCCCTGAATATTACACTTTTGTTATTACTCTTCAGTGATCTAATTGTTGTACTGAAATTTAGCTTCCTCTCCTGCCATTTTTTACTGAAAGGTTTGGCATATTATGGATAAAAGTTTAATATTTTATATACAGTTTACTTCATGTGCAACATATACGTCCCCTTGTTATATGTACATTGGAGCCTTTTCCTAATGATGGCAATAAGCTGATTTACCAAAGGCATTCCAGTTACAAAAGACCTGAGCTTGATATAAAAGTCAATACATGACCCAATTCAATGAGATGAGATTATGAAATTCTCCACAGAACAGAGTCTAATCTGCATTCTAGAATAATAAATTTGAATTTTGATGCAGGGTGAATCTAAGGCTTGCAAATTTAAGACAGTTTTTCTTTTAAATAAGAGATGCCATGAAGTGATCAACTACCACCATAATAGCATTATCATCTACTGTGTAGATAATTGTGGGTTTATAGAGATGCCATTAATAAACAACAAATCCATGAAATACAAACTTACCATTTCTTTAAACTCCACCCAGCATGCTCACTCTCCTGGCCACATTTTCTGCCCCACACCCCTCTAAGAAATAGCCCAAAACTTCCATATTATACATTACTATACAACTGTTTCAGTTATATAAATTAACAAACACAAAACACCTGGCATTTTTTTGAACTCAAAAATGTATTTGTGAAAACAAAATCCACTCTGTACCAAGACCTTGCCTGCCAAATTTTTCTGCAGAACTATATTTAACCACAGTAGTAAAAGACAAAGAGTTTATAACAGATGTGCTAATAGCACTTTCACTACACACCCGTGAAAGACTTTTGACACTAGGGTCTGATCCTTCACTGCCTTTCACCTTGTGTAGTCATCTACATCTATGCAAAATGGATATAAAACACTATTACTAATTAGAATGGTAGTGTATTTACACCCACTTTGCATAGGTACAGATGACTATATAGGGTGCAAGTCAGTGGAGATTCATGGTCTAGAAGTTTATTCTTCTAAACAAGTATATGTTGCTTCAAGAGTACTTGACAAAGTTCTACAGTATTCAGTCATGTTTTGGCATGGTGGATAATAATGAACACATTCAACAGTTATCTCCATAAGTTTCTAACTCTAAAAAACGAAGGAACACAATTTAACCTTGAGCTCAACTCCTGCAGGAACAACAATGGGTCTGAAGGACAGTGAGTGAGGGCAGATTGGGGTGATCATTATTGCAGGAACATTTGGATGAATCATTGATGCTCCCGCTGCAGCCGCATAAGCCGTGCTACCAGTTGGTGTGGAGACGATCACGCCTGTGAAGGGAACAAGAGTTTTATCCGTGTGGCTGCTTGGCTCGATGCTGTTATTTAAAAGGAGGCTAAGAAACAGGACTGTTGCACTTCCTTCATTTGAAAATACTAAAAAAAAAAAAAGTTCTTTCTGACTTTAGTCATTAGCTGGATTTCTCCTCCACTCAACACAGGTGTAGTAGAGGCTGGAATTTTTAGCTAAATGCTTTAAAAGATTGCTTATAAAAAGTTAAATTGGTGAAATAGAAAGGCCTAAACCACCAACTCGCATTTCATATGACAGATGTGGTAATAAACACATGACCGCAAGCCAGAAACATCTTTCCCAATCCTAGCACTGACACAGACTACACCTCTGCAGCCTTGGGCGAGTCATGTAAAACTACTGATAGAAAAGGCCTAAAGATCTGATGGAAAAGGCCTAAAGACCTAAGTAGAACTAAGGACGTGCATTCAACCTTGCATTTAATCATGTTAGCTATTTGTTATTTGTTAATCAATTTAATTGGCTCACTTGGCTCACAAGTATATGCAGCTGTTTCCCCATATCTCCTCAAGGTTTTTAGTGCAAAGGGTCAGCAAATGTACCTTGTTTTCCCTTCTTAATGACAAATGTATCCGCCACAGATGTCTCTTGTATCCCCCTCCCCAAAAAGTAAGATATGTATCCTGTGTAACCTATTATCCATAAGTCAGCGTAATGACGCAAAAGGATGAAGGCTAAGTTGTTTGTTACTGGTTATAAAAAGGGCCTGTTCGGCCATGTAAGGTGTGTCTCTCTTCTGGCATGAGCCGATGAGAGCGCCCGCTCAGCTGATCGATCAATAAAGAACTTGGTACCCGTCTTCCTGGCTCTCCGTGCCTCCTTGGTGTAATTGGGTAAGCTCCGGGGAGAACGGGCCCTATTTGGCCAGCACTACTGTGCCTCAGCTTGCCCCTTTGTATAACGCAGATAATATTTACTTTTCTTAGAGGGATAAGAGGATTAATGTTTCTGAAGAGTTTTGCAGGTGAAGTGCTAATATTAAATAAGTAGTGACTTCATTAAAAGATCTTAAGATTTCAGCAAACTCAGACATTCAACTCCAGGATCTTCCCCAACCGTCTCCCCCTCCCACCCCTTGCCTTTTGTCCCTAATTCCCCTACACAAACAAGTGGTGACTTGACACTAGGCCTCCACATAATAAGATACACTCTGTAAGCCTCTTTTCTGCTTTCAATGCTGCTCTATGGACTGCAACAATTGTCTAAATGAAACTCACCACTCCTCTGCACACCTAGTTTTCAACAACCCAGGAGCAGAAGCCAAGGCCTTGATTTCTACCTCATAAAACAATGCACCCTTTTTTAAAAAAGTAGGAGCAACCTAAATAAGAGCTGATTACCTCATACTATTAAGACAGGAACAGGCTGTAAGCTTTTTGATTATGAAATGGCCTTACCGTCACCTTGAACTGTGGTTATGAGATGTCCATCTAGAAAAACATCCACATTGGAAAGGTAGGAGGAAGGACCTCGATCCACAACAACTTCATTTAGGACCTGACATAATGTACAATACCACTAGTTAGTTATTTCCCTGGCAGCATAATATTTGACAAGTGATCAGTTAAGTATGTCTCCCAGATCTCTGAAAGGTTAACACCCTCCCCACCCCATTACAATGTCAGTCTAGCTTAGTCTTGGAGAGACATACTTTTGTTTTAGTGATCACCAGTTGTAATGATTATTTGGTGCAGTGGATCAAAAATTACTTTCCAAAAGCCAGTTTCCATTAGCGTTGATAGATTTTCCCTTTGCTTATATGAATTAGTGGGAGATTCAGTGGTAAAGATTACTCTAAGTAATTTCTTGGTTTTCAAAAAGTAAGGAAACCTCTGGTGCAGATACAGAATATTACAGAAATTAAACACAATGAGGTTGCTTCTGCACACTCCACCCACCCTTTTTTCATTAGCTTTAGTAACCATTCTGGAAATTATGTGGAATCAGATATCATAGGTGTCATAATACTGGGTTAATATAATTGGGTGTAGATACAGTACACAAAAGAGAACTGGAGATTATCTCAAGTGAAGAGTGAATTATTTCTTAGTTCTTTTGCTTATTTCCCGTTTTATGCTATTCAGACCTGATATTGCATGATATGCTTGCCCATTTCCATCTCTAGACTTGTAGAGATCACTCCATTTTCTTCAATACCATTTTGTATCAATGTCTTCTTCTCTCTGTGTTCCTTTACTACTTTCACTTTCAGTCTGCTCCGGAGAACAAGCGCTGCATTTCCTATAAGAAAAAAATAAGTGAAGAAAAACAAATACCACACACACACACTAGAGTGGCACCTACTACATTATCAGGAACTGCACTATTTTCACAGCAAGCTGGTAGTATTCACTGTGAAATGTTTCCCCCCATTTTTCAGTTGCTAATAATGTTCTCAAGTTTCTTTTGCAGGAGAATTTTCCATCCTTTGTCTTAATTAAAAATAGAATTTTTTTTGTAGGAATGAGCAAAACTTGAGTCAAATTTGAATAACATAAGCATAAAAACCCACTTTCCCCCATATGTTCTAATGAGAAATCTGAGAATTTACATGTACATAACCTAAAGCAGCTGAAGATAGAAACTTTGTAGTTGGCTTGTTTGATAATCCTCAGGGAGATGTAAGTAAGACAAGCATGAAGACAATCAGTTCATTTTTAAAAAGGTATGAACTATGAAAGACAACAATTTAGCAACATGAGAATTCTGTTAACATGTTTGGATGTCTTAATTTTGGGGTGCAAGCTGAGCAGCTGTATTTCCCAGCGACCAGTGGCATCAGTTTTTTTTATTTTATTTTATTTCAAACACAATTTAAATACCAAGAACTACTGTAAATGCAACTTTCAGGTTGAGAAATCAAGCACTTAAGAGTCAAACTTCAAAAGTTAAGATTTTTCCTTCAGTGCTAACTCAGTCACACGCATTTTTCCATACTCCATGTAAACTTGAACAGTTTACTATTTAACAACATATCAATATATATCAATATAATTGGCTATATTAGAGTCACAAAATAACATTCTAGAAGAAACTTTAATTTTTTGAATTTTCTGACTTTTGGATGCTTGATTTCTTACCATTTTAATATGGCATTGTTTACAAAAACAGAGAAGTTACAGGTGGTTGGGTCATCTAGAGTATGTCCATGCCATTAGATCTAGGTTTTTGCATTTTATATTCATAAATTGTGCAAAACATTAGTTCTATATTCTTTCCTTACATACCATAACCAAGAAGTGATTTCTGGACCATTCCAACTTTACAAATAAGTGAGGAAAACAATATTGAAAGTTAATAAAATATCTATGTATTTATTTTTGATAGTTCAGCTGAGTCCTATTTTAAAGAAAAACTCTAACAAGACAAATAAAGGATAACTCTCTAAAAAGCAGCAAAGACATTAGAAGACTTACCTTCTATAACTTGAGTAACTTGGGACTGAAAGTTCTCAAAGTTAAAGGGGGTGAGAAATCCAAGAGATCCCAGATGAAAAGCCATAACTGGAGGTACGCTACCCTGTCAATAGAAAGAAGAATGTTGCACAAATCAAACAGTTATGTTATTTCCATGCTTTTTAATGTGTAAGAGGTACCATATTACAGCCCAATCTGTCTGCAAATATCTTAATTACGGGTTTTACTTCAGTTGTGCATAATAGTAAAAACAAAAGGTATAATCCACCTAAGTAGCTCTCATGCTTTTTGGATGAGAAGGGGAGACTTGGCAGGAGCAGAATAAAATAAACACAACATGGCAGAAAACTTCAAGACTGTTTCTAACATATAGAGGACTTGTTTAGGGAGAGGACCTCTAATAACTATTCCCTATAGGACTCACCTGAAAAAGTGAAGAAGCATAAAGCAAGGTACCATCTCCTCCCAGGCATATGATAAAGTCTATCTGATTGGAGATATCATCATAATCTAGAGGATAACATTGACAATAAAGGTTTAATTTACATAATGTATCAAAGGTTTAAATTTATGGATGTAAATTTGGTGCAGCACACTGATGCTAATTTACAAGTGTAAATAATTGACAGCAGGCTATCAAAACAACAGCTACATGGGTTTATCAAAAATAGGTTTCCATCAGACAATTCTGATTCATTTGAATGGATCACTAAGGAAACAGGATTAAAAGGCAGTAAACCTAGATTTTAAGAAATCATTACTGTACCTTCTCTGAAAGTGCAAAATTTCTTCTTCACTGGTCCAAAATTATCATCATTAACTATGGCTGGGTCTTCTAGCACTTTTTTTTCTACATAAACTATCATGTTGTTCTCCTAAAAGAAGCATAATTATTTACTAAAAAAAAAAAATCTGCTAATGAAATGACAAGTGCCTGACCCTCAGCAATATTCTATTAGTTTAAAACATATAATGATGTAAAATATTACAAGACTGATTGCCTACTTCTGTATGTATTGTTACAATCCTGTAGCATTTAAGCATTACACTTATTGTCATATGAAGGCCACATAACGATTGAATTAATGACACTAAACTTTGGAATTTTCATTACATGCTTGTGATATGGTAATGTTTGCTAATATTTTTCTCAAGGCATAATGAAATGAATATTTTACCCTATTCATCTATGTTAAAGAAGCAGATTCCTTTAAGCTAAATTAAGCTGAGCTCTTATAGCAAGAGAGTCACTTGTTTTAAAGTTTAACAATTTATTATTTCTGTTGTTCTCTATATGTATTGACTTATGTATTCATTTGTTCATTATTTATTTGAATTACCTCAGTAAGATATACACAGAGTTCTTTAAAAGGCTGGAGCAGACTGGCATCGCGAATCTTTTTGATAACAAGGACACTCTTTGGAGGTTTGTTCCATGTCAACCGCTGACTTGCTGGGTCCTGAATATGCCTGTGGAGGGAAATCAACAGTATAATTATTATATGTGGGAAAATGGATTGTAATTTCATGACCATCAAGTTAACAGTCCCCTTTAGTCAAAGTATGCTGGACTAAAAGAGAGATGAATAAATCATGAAAAACCTTAATACGATAGCTAAATTTAATCTAGTAAAGAGATCAGACTGGCTACAATGCAACGCCACACCAGCTTTCAGCAAATATGTGATTGCACTTTTCATTGAGAACATTCTGTTCAGTCTTTATTAAGAAAACATTCTAAGTTTTAATCATGAGAGGTCCGGAAAGATGCAACTAAACAATTATACAGTGATTTATAATTAAAGCGGTTTTCTTGGAGCCAAACAGCACTGCTTTATACTGTATAGGGTTCTGACTAGAGGGACCATTTTTCTGCCCCAGTATAGCAATTCTTATTTCCCCACTGAGTTGACAGACTCAAGTAATATTAAGGTGCCCACTCCTGCAGGTTCAAACATGCTAGAGAAGTTTGAGAACATGGGTCCTTTGTTTCTGCTGGGAGCATAATGATAGCTACTAAAGCCCTTTCTTGAACTACAAACCACTCCACTAAGGGTGGTGTCTACACAGCAAGTAGGTACCCATGGCTGGCCCATGCCAGCTGACTTAGGCTAGGGTCGCGGGGCTGTTTCATAGCTGTGTAGACTTCTGGGCTTGGCTTGCAGCCCAAGCTCTGGGAACCTCCCGCCTTGCAGGTTCCAGAGCCAGGGCTGCAGCCTGAGCCCAGAAGTCTACACAACCCTGAAACAGCCCTGCAGCCCAAGCCCCATGAGTCGAAGTCGGTTGGCACGGGCCACCCACAGGTGTGTAGTTGCTGTGTAGACATACACAAACAGACTTCCAGCAACTGTGCTCCCCATCTCTTGCATTAGAGGCCATTCCACTTGGACTATCAGAGTGGTGAAGCATTCAATTGTAAATCTGGGAGCGCAGTAACATGAAAGACTACCTATGCTTTTCATCCAACACTATAATATTCAGCATGGGTCTATATCAATCTAAAGAACAGTAAACAGTTTTCTCTCAATTATTTTAAAGGCATGTTTCCCTTAGTATTTTGATACAGCCACTCCAATTTATATACCAAGCTTCAGCCAAAACCATTTATAGCTCAATTTTAAATCCTACAGATCATCAATCCTACAGTTTTTCTTCAGACTTGAACATAGCCATCAAATTCATCCAAAACGACAGTAGAGTAAAAAGAGTGAAAGCATTTTAATCAATGAGACTCTCAATCTGAAATAATTAAAACCAAAACTTGTCAAGAGTTGTAAAGGGAAGTTTTAAACATTTCAGCTCTAGTCTGGGAAGTTCCCTACGTAAACATTTTATATTTCCTCTTCAGAGATATTACAATAGTGCTATTCAGAAGGAATAACTAATTAGCTTAAACAGCTGTTCAAGTTATTCTATTCCTACACAAAAACTTCACTAAGGTTCTTGCTGTATAAGAGTGCATATTTTCCTTTAAAAAAGACTTTTACTATCCAATTCACTTTTCAGTTTGTCAAACTCACTTCTAATTTTACAGAAACAACCTTAGCCTCAGATCTAATCTAACAATTAGACCAATATAACTTTTTGTGGATTTTTTGGGAGGGAAAAATCTGTAATGGAACCTCAATTGTAACCCTAAATATGAGGCAACAACTGTGGCTCCATAATACATTTAGCTGATTTAGGGAACACATCTACATTCTGCTCTATTTCTTTAGCATGAATGTCTAAAGCTAAGTAAATAATTTCACATTTGTGCTTAGCAGTTTATAAGCATCTCATCTTTTTCCACCTGCTGTAGATGTAATCTAGGCAGAAAAGTGGATTAATGCAAAGGCTGAACAAGCCAAATTTGCAAATAGATTTGGAATAGCCATCTTTTGGAAGATCGAGGGTTAAAACAAACACAGCTGTTTTATACCTCCCGGCATCTCCAACATACATAGGATCAAAGTTTCATTAAGCTATCCTGAATTGCAAAATAAAAGCTGAAAAGATCAGCTCCTATATCCAGAATTGCTTATACGTATATTGTATGTAGATATATAGCATTAACTACAGACTGTAGTGAGATACCAAAACACCAAGTACATAGTCACTGACATAAACAGTACTGTATTTTTTTTATATAGATGTAACAACAGAATGTAAAGGTGAGAACAGGGATCAGAACTCATGTACCCCATACCATCTACAAGGCCTTCAGTTTCCTCCATCCTTTTCTCCACTATATTTAATCCTATTAGATGTTTCAGTTTTGAAGACAAAGTATTTAGTTTCAAAGGTTATCACAAACTAAGGTAACTATACACTTTCAAATCTCCTCCAATTTCACCATCCAACTTCTAACTGAACTGTTTTTAAAAATAAATCCTGAAGGAGTAAGGAACTGAACAATGAAGAAAAGTCACAAGCAGCACATTTGAGATTAATTTTTAATTGCTGCAAAAACAATTGCAAAGGGAAAAGGGATTCAAATTTTACAAGTCATTTTCAACATTAATGACCACGAAGGAAACAGTATTGTTTCTCCTCTACACATTTTCAGAAAGTAAATTAGAATATCCTCATATCTGTAACAGAGAGCGACAGGATAAAGACATTTCAACATAATCAGGCTGGTTCTCTGTCAGCTGTAAGAACTGCAGATTGTATCATTACCATGTCACTTAGTAATCTGAGAACACATCAGAACTCATATGGACTTTATTCAAACAAACAAGACAAACAGTTTATTATTTCACTGTACTCACCATTTCCAAGCAAATCTATTAAATGAGGGATCATTCATAACATGCTTAAAGATTTTCATGGCTTTCTTCAAAAGTCGTGCAAGTGCTCGAGAGAAAACTCCAGAAAAGGCCTTGACCTAATCATTTTTAACTGAACTGCTACCTTAAACAAATCATTTTTGTCTGAAGTAGATATCCAGTTGAATGTTTCAAATAGTCCTGATAAAATGTTTTTGCTGCTTCACAGAAAAATTCCTTATCAAAGTGCTACAAAAAAGTATTTAGACGCATCCTAATGTCTTTCATTTGCAAAAACCCCTTTCAAAAAAGTTTAACTGAGCCTAAAAGCTACCAAAAATATAGTATTTAAACAAAAATACAGTATTTGATTTCATTAAAATTTATTCCATTCAGTCATTTCAATAGCTTTTCCACAAACAAACTCTTCAATTCTGTCAAACACTAGCAATGTAAAAAGACTCAGATTTTGTGCTTTTATACCAACTGCTGCCTTTGCACTCTATTCTAGGATTTTCTGTTACATTCCTCTTGCTGAAAGTATTTTAAATGACAATCTGGAAAAAAATCTGACTTTAAAAATACAATTCTTAAAAGCTGAAACTATCATTTACAGTTTAGATTTCTAAACAGCCTTTCTCTCGTATGACCTGAGAATGTCCTTATCTCCCCAGCAATTCTGAACACTGCATGAGCTGTCTTTTTCTTGGCAATCAGAGTGCTCTTAGTACTGCCTACAGTCTCTGTACTGGACTAATCTTGACATGCTATCATTATACTGTACAGCTCTGAGTCAGCCCATGGGGAGGAGTATATTTGCCACAATCAGGTGGTGAAATACATGATGTAAGCAAAATTTTAAACAAATTACAATCAGAGCCACAGACTCCTGTTGACAGAGGGCGAAAGGAAGTTAAAGACCTGCCTACACATTACAATTTCCTCCACACCCTCACTGGAAAAATCACCAACACACTGCGGAAAAATTACTACTTTAAATGCACATTTAAAAATCCAGATCACTTCACTTTGTAAATTTTTAAATTAAAAATTAGAACAACAGTGCACCCACCAACTTATTTTAAAGAGATATTTACCAAGATGGTTAGTCCAAATTGGTATTTATCTTCTCTCTCATCCCACTCCTATTTACGAAATTAGGAATGAATTCAGTGTCTGCTCAAGAGAAATAGGCATTATTTTTATGCTATGCAACTGATGTCCACTGGCCGACACCACCTGAAGAATTGAAGTAATGCCTTGTTTCTGCACTAACTTTACCAGCAGAGCATGAGATAAGCAAAATTGCCTGGTTGAGCTTAGTTTCACCTACAGCAGGTGTCACAGGCAAAACGCTTCAATTCATGAGCATGCACCTAAAGTATTGTAACTCTAGAACTATCAGCTTGAAACTAAGGCCTGGTCTACACTACCCGCCTGAATCGGCGGGTAGAAATTGACCTCTCGGGGATCGATTTATCGCGTCCCGTCAGGACGCGACAATCGATCCCCGAATCGACGCTCTTACTCCACCAGCGAAGGTGGGAGTAAGAGCCGTCGACGGGAAGCCGCGGAGGTCGATTTTGCCGCCGTCCTCACAGCGGGGTAAGTCGGCTGCAATACGTCGAATTCAGCTACGCTATTCACGTAGCTGAATTTGCGTATCTTAAATCGACCCCCCCCTGTAGTGTAGATGTAGCTTGAGAAGCACAGGGGAAGTGTTTACCACACTATGATACCAATTAGCAGTTTCTGCACTTCACAATGCCTATGCAAATCTTTGTGTCCCCCCAGTCTTTAAATGGAGAAAAATGCCAGTTTATAGGTAGAGTAACACAAGAATGCCAACAATAAAGAATAAAATAAAGGATGAGAAAGAAATCTGGTAAAAACACCAACAGCCTCAATTTTCAAACATCTACTACTCCTCAAATTCACATGATATTGAGATTCTTTACAGAAAACAATTCTCTCCATTATAACTTTAAACTTCAAATCAATGAAGAAGGATTCCATCACTATCAGATAGTATTGTTCTAAAAAAAGAATCCCTTCCAATGAAGCTCAATCTCCATCAGTGACAAAAGTCAGGGCTGCCCGGGGGGGGGGGTGGGGGGGGAAGAGGGGGGAAGTGGGGCAATTTGCCCCAGGCCCCACAGGGACCCCCACGAGAATATAGTATTCTATCGTATTGAAACTTTTTTTTATGGAAGGGGCCCCCAAAATTGCTTTGCCCCAGGCCCCCTGAATCATCTGGGCGGCCCTGACAAAAGTTCTTTTCTATGTAATTCACATCAGATACCAAGAATTACAGATTATGTGTGACTTCCCAGAATATAACTAATGTACTTAATACTGTTTGAATTCCCTGCATTATTCTAAGTGAAATGGCTCATGCCCTTTGCCAACTGGAAATAAACTTATTGGCAAATGTGGGCCATAAATATACTATACCCTATATATAAATAAGGACAAGTTGTTACAAGTTATTCAGTTGTAATTCTGCTAAGAAGCTAAAAACCAAAGAATCCTGACAAATGTATCTTTAGAGAAGCTGTACTACGAGATCAAACTATTTTAGAAATACATTAAGATTACTTATTTAATTGAGGTATTACATATTTTGATTAGATCAACCATCAAATGCTTAGGTATGAAATTTAGAATAATTTTGCCAAGCCACATTTATATCCTCCAATTCTGGATCTTTAACCTCCAATACAAAGCCAGTTTTCACCAGTCTAGAAAAGAATACTATCAGAGTGTGGCAGTCTATGACCACAATAATGGCAGCGCAACATGCTGCAGTGGGTCAGACCTACAACAATTCATTTAAAAAAAAAAAAATAGCTAAGTTGCTATAAAAGCAACAATTGCATTATAAACTTTTAAACACAAAGCATTAATAGAGGAAACTTGGAGGTAACTTGACTACAGCAATACAAACAAAGCCACTACAGAAAATTTGCTAGAGAAACAGAGACTAAAACAAAACTGCATAACCTTGGACATGAAGGGACATTGTCAATTTGAAAGCTAGTTAATGTTTTAGAAAATTAGTTAAAAGCAGTTTCAGGTACTACACCTGCCCTCTGCATTCACCAGGACTTCCAACTTTGCTAACAATGTTTAAGGCAGGAAGTTTTTGGAGAGTGTTGGGGACAACTTCCTGGTGCAAGTGCTGGAGGAATCAACTAGGGCAAGCAGGGAAGAAATGGTAGGAGAAGTAGAAGTGGGTGGCAACCTGGGCAGCAGTGACCAGGAGGAGGAGCAGGAACAAACCATCCCAATGTGCAGAAAGAATAGCAAATATCGCAGGCGACCAAGTTGGCTTAACAGAGAAATCTTCGGTGAGCTTAAATACAAAAGGAAGCTTACAAGAAGTGGAAACTTGGACAGATGACTAGAGAGGACTATAAAAATATTGCTCGAGCATGCAGGGGTGTAATCAGGAAGGCCAAAGCACAATTAGAGTTGCAGCTAGCAAGGGATCTGAAGAGTAACAAGAAGGATTTCTACAGGTATGTCAGCAACAAGAAGGTAGTCAGGGAAAATGTGGGACCCTTACTGAACCTAGTGACAGATGATGTGGATAAAGCTGAAGTACTCAATGCTTTTTTTTGCCTCGGTCTTCACAGACAAGGTCAGCTCCCAGACTGCTAAACTGGGCAGCACAGCATGGGGAGGAGGTGAGCAGCCCTCAGTGGTGAAAGAACAGGATAAGGACTATTTAGAAAAGCAGGACATACACAAGTCCATGGGTCCGCATCTAATGTATCCAAGGGTGCTGAGGGAGTTGGCTGATATGATTGCAGAGCTGGGAAGAAAGTGGTGTATTCCTGAAACACTTTGTTAAAGCAACCCCTAAAGAAATATAACCCAGATAACTGGCTGCTGTCAGTAACAGCACAAGAAAAGCTAGTTAAACATGGGGAGAAGCAGAAATATGACTGTGAGATACTGCGTAAGTGTGATTTTTAAGTTGACAAAAAAATATGAATCACAAAGAGATATAAGGTGGGTATACCAATGACTTTACAAGACTGTATTTATATGTTTTTCCAAATCACAAAGATTAAGCCAATAGGCACACTGATTTTACTTTTAAGAGTCCAGTTCAATATACACTATCTGTCCTCTTCACAAGATGATTTTTCAGGGCTTGTGTGGTGCAAATGGTACATAGATTTTTGGCTGCATCAGACCCTACACAGGTACTTCTTAAGCTAACTGAAAAAATCTTTGTTTAAGCACCGGGTAAAATACAGTGGATATTGATTAAAAAGACAGACCAAGATATTCTCCTGAATGTAGGACGATAATACCGTGCATCTGAAAAAGAGGTACTTACATTATAGTTTTAGGGTTTTGCAGCATACATGCCTTTGGTCCAAATGTGGTCACTGGGCATGGTCCATGCAAGGAGCGTGTCCTCCTGAAAAATGAAACACATGTAAGGAAATGCGGAATATAATTCATTCCTACTTCATTATCCAAATTACCTGTGTCTTTGAAGTAGTTATGGTAAAAAAGAAGGGTGGGGGAAATTACACTTCTAAAGTCTCAGTATGCAGCTGATCAGCAAGTCAGTGTAATTCTGACTTCAGTGATTATTGCAGTTGAAGCATTAGTAAAAGCTCATCTAGTCCGTGTATAGCATGTAGAAATACTACTACCCTTCTAGTATCCTAGTACTGTACCAAACAGACTTACTTGACTTGTTCCAGCTTCACCTCCATTCCCTACACAGGAAACACCACAAACTCAATAATGCCAGAGTGACAGTGAAGTTTCGCCTACACAGTTCTGCCAGTGCACGTCAATCCTGACCCGCAACATTCCTGTTATTTCAGTCCTGGTTTTCTCCTGAGCAAAGGCTAGTAGATGTGCTGTTATGTAATGGGACAAAAGTCCACTAGAGATAGTAGGTGAAGATCAAACTCACTTGACTGTGACAATCAAGTCTTAAGCATAAAAACGAAAGACTAAAATCAACAATATAAACTTCAAATTCTTCTTGACAGTGTGAAAAGTGAAAGCATACATTGTTAAAAAACTAAACTCCCATATCAGAATTAAAAATACATAATTCTTGAAAGTCACCTTTTAGGGTTTTTTTTTCCAAACTACTGTAAAGAATATGAATGACTAGTAGACAGGTTTTTCCAATCACACAACATGAATCCTAAACCAATACTTAAGCAACAACCACCAACAATAAGAATCTAGAGCAGGGGTAGGCAACCTACGGCACGCGTGCCAAAGGCGGCACGCAAGCTGATTTTCAGTGGCACTCACACTGCCCGGGTCCTGGCCACCAGTCCGGGGGGCTCTGCATTTTAATTTAATTTTAAATGAAGCTTCTTAAACATTTTAAATGTATATAAAGTAAATAAGATAACAATAGTTTAGTTATATATTATAGATTTATAGAAAGAGACTTTCTAAAAACGTTAAAATGTTTTACTGGCATGCGAAACTTTAAATTAGAGTGAATAAATGAAGACTCGGCACACCACTTCTGAAAGGTTGCCGACCCCTGATATAGAGAATTAAAGAGTGTTCAGCTGTTGGATCGACCAGGTGATTACAGCTTTTTAGGTAGTGCAGCAAAGTTCCTGAAGTTACAGCACAACATTAAGACACTACGCTACAGGAGACTCTCAGCAAATTTTTGAAGAAGGCTTTACTAAAAGACAAGCAAAACAGCACATATATTCCAGTTGTAATATTGCCCAGCAAAACAAACAAACAAACAAACAAACAAAAAACAACGTCTGTGTTCTGTCTTTGTTATATAGTTCAATAGTTTCATGGCCTTCACTAAACATTTTGCAACAGAACAAGTGTGCCTAGTTAAATATTTAAAATGCTAAGAAGGACAGCTACCAGGGCTTCCTTCATACCGGATCTTAGGACATATGCACTTTAAATGATAAAAGTATTTTAGCACAAATTAAGTGTTCTCCAAACAAACAACATACAAAACAGCTGTAGATACACATTCAGAACTTCAAAGCCAAAGACCAAAACCTATTCTTTCATATCTTTTTATTTTCTCAGGCCATGCTCCAGGGAGACACTGCAGTAACTGGTAGTTTTTATGATTAGACAGCTGTAAAGACTGCCTTGAATCAGTTCCCAAAGGACTTCAGTCCATATAACCACAAACACATTCATCCTAATTCAGCACACTTGTTTCCTAATTTTCTTAAAACACTACACCTTTGTTAAAGCAGATCCTACAGAAAAGGCAATAGTATCCAATTTTAGAACTAATAAGCTATGCAAAATGATTGATACATATTGTATAGATACACAACACCCACCCCTAAAAATATATTCTTAACAGGTATGCATATTTAAAAAGTACCCTATGTTTTAAACTGAGACATGCAGTGTGATCCTTGATAACCATTTTTGATAAAATTCACCATGCCTGGATACATTTTCAGGTCTTCGGCAATGTCGTTGAGGCAGTAACTTGCAAAACTTTGCAGAGTAAGATACCAAACATACCCAAATGAGTGAAGAATTGGGGCAAGCATTTCCAGTGTAATTGCAAAAGGTTCTGATTTTTGTTTTGTACATTTAATAGAAGGATTAGATTAACTATTCCTGCATTACACCTCCAATGGAAATTTGAGTTCTGAATTTCAATTTAGCCTCAAACAAAAAGGGGCATAGTCCAGTGGCCTGAACGTGGGACTAATACCAGTTCTAACACAAGTTTACCTTGGAGAAGTCACAACCTTTCTGCCTCAGCTTCCACCCGCCTCCCCCAACCTGTAAAATGTGAATGAAGTTTACCTACCTCCCATATCTATTGGAACAATTAGCTAATGATTGTAAAGCATTATGTAAATGTTACCATAAGCATTATAGTCATTCCCACTGAAAAGTGACAACAGGGAAATATGCCTCTCCTGTTCCTGATTAATTCATGTAATGTGCTGACTCATTCCCAGCCCCAGAGAATTTACAATCTGCCAAAATACAAAATTAGATGAATAGTGGAAGAAAGAGATACAACATACAAGCAAGTGATTGTGGTGACATCCTGTTATTTCCACATTTTTTAAAAAGTTTGAATAAAATTTGTATTCTACTAATAAAAATAAATAACAATTTCTCCCTTTCCAGCAGGCCAATAAAACTGCATTTATTGATATCAGAGACACATGATGGGTGAAGTAATATCTATTATTGGACCAACTTCTGTTGGTGAGAAAGACAACTTTTGAGTTTACACAGAACTCTTCTTCAAGGTGACTTAACTGATGTGTCAGTACAATGTATTAGTATAAATTTCAAGCATTGCTGAGCCTATCGAAGGAGGAGACATTAACAGATATTTTTATACTTATCCTTATTTATTCTATTATTAGCAAGAAGAAAAACAAACATACAAGGACTTTAATTACACTATTTCTGAATAGTATATTAAGGATGAACAAGAATTACAAGTATGTGTAGGGGAATGAAGGCAGCACTGATAAAAAGTCTCCATACATTTTGAAATGATCATATTTTAAATTAGGATAGTAAACTATTCCCTTGCCTATGTCCCCTCCCACAGCTTCCACTCCACTCAAATTCTCCCCCCCCCCCCAATTGTTCTGTCCCTTTCACCTGCATATTTTATCAAACCTTAAAGAGTGGCATGAAAGAAACTCCTTCCTGCTCCTCCTACAAAGGGCAACCTCTAAATACCTCTGTTCCCACATGGCATTAAAGCAATGAAAGTTATACACAACTCTACGTGTTTGCAGTATTACAACATTGTGCACTGTATGGATTTGTATCTTTAAGGACCTGATCCTGCATGCTGGATCATAACCTCAACTCCTGTGGCATTCATTGAGAGTAGAAGCAGCTCAGAAGCTTAAGAGGATCAGATCCTCAACTCTGATGAAGAAATTCATATTTGATACAATTTACCCAATGTACAGCACCATGTACATCTTTCTAAGGCACTATATAATTAAAATAGGTTTTAGGTAAGGGTGTTATCAGGATCGAATACATGTGCCATTTAATCAAAGGATAAGATTCTTTTATTAAGTGAATAGAGATAAGAAGGTATTACTAACATTTTCTATTCTAGTTATAATGTACTAATGTGCTTTAGAAATGTATTGAACTGTGTGGAGAGAGAGCCTGCTAAGTTGATACATAGAGAGAAGTACTCAGTTACAAATACTGCACAGCAAATCTAAGATAATTTTAATTTGACATTTTACAAGTTCCTTTGAACTGGTGGTGAAAGTATCACAAAACCAGCCAAAGAGTGACTTAATTAATGAAATATATTTTTAAGTAGTAAACCTCATTCAAACCACGAATGGATATATATCCCTGACTGCAAAGATAGATTGTAGTTTCAGAGCAATTTCTATCCATCAGAGAGCAAACTAAACAAAAGAAAATGGAAACAAATTAAGAAATGTGTGTCCAATAGAAAAAAAGCAGGTTTCCTAACTAAAAAAAAATAAAATAAATAATGACTTGGAAATATTCACACCTAGAAAGAGAGCAGAATTTAGGCCAACAGGCCTTTTACTCATGTAGACTAATATTAGGTGTTTAAAATCCTATGAACACAATCAAATTTCTGCACTTAAATGCTATTAATTATAGGATACATTTCTACATAAATACTTTGTTTTCTTATATTGTACTATGCAGTCCATAGGCAATAACAGGAAACTCCAAGCATTAAAAGGTTTCCACTGACCCTGCAAGAACATCCTCCAAAAATTTTTAAGTACATTAGCTTTATGTCCCTAAAGAAACTCCACAGAAGCTGCACTTGTTAGAAAACATTTAATTAGCTTACAGTCTGTTTTGAGATCCTCCTGTCTTTGATTTGGGATTCCCTCTCCCCCAACCCCTTTCCCCCCCACCCTTATAGTCTCACCTACAGATGCTCCACATTGCAGCAACAATACTGCTAGCAACACAGTTTGGATGGGGGAGACAATCCTCTCTGGTAAGCAGCTCCTTTAGAATCTTGTCCATGCCCCTCAGGCATCTGGAGGGTCAGAGTTCATTAGTGCGAGGTACTCCCTCCCTCCCTCGGCAAAGCATACTGCCTCCACAGTACAGTCTTTACCTGCCATTGTTGGTCTGAGGAATGCCACACCAGAAGTTAAATCCAGGTTCCCCATGTGACAGAAGATCATACTAGTAGGTTAACAATCTGGTTCGAGGAAGGCAATAGACTATGATCTATGAATAAAATGACTTCTGTGCCATCACCCATTACTATACAGCTGAAATGCATCCAACCAGGTTCTTCTTACCATGTATGCTAACTCTAAGTGGAGCTGTGCGAAAGATCTGGTATCAAGTCCAGCTCTGCTCCTATAATTTAAGGAAGCCTGAACCTTCCTTTTGGATTATATTACTATCAAGCTATTAAATTAATGTACCTCAATGTCACAATTTGTTCCATACTTCATTTTTGTAAGGTGTGTAGAACGGGAAGTTGGATCCTTTGCATGATGGTTGACTTAAAACTGACAACAATGTAACACATTGTATCTATCTACTCTGTAAAACACTACAGACCTCTGTTAAATAAAGCCACATGTATCCTTATTGTCCCTATAAAGAACTTGCCAGAACTAGAAAAATTACTTGAACGCCTGTATACCTATTTTCTCAGTTATGGGCAAGTTCTTTTAGTATATTATAAACACTGCAGCTATGCACTGCATCCACAATTCCTATGCTTTGTAAGAAAAAAACGTGAAAAGCTATTACTAGGTTCAAAATTCTCTCTTGAAGCCAGCAGATGATATACCAATAACTTTTTTTCCTTGGTAACATACTTCTAATCTCAGGAGCTATTTAAGGGTTACCTCACTATATAAATAGAGACTAGAAAAGCAAACATAAAACTTGGGTAAATTTCACTTTTGCCCTACTTCTACAAAAGCAGGAAACTTCCTGCTCATTCAGAAAGAATCATCAGCATAGAAGATTCAAGTCTAGTTTATTTCATACCTGAATTCTTTGGTGCTTCCAAGGGCTGGTGAAGCAGACAAACTGCGGGTCTTAGCCCGACCCCGGATAGGGTTAGCACAGCTCCAATCCTCATCATCATGACATGCTGAGCAATGAAAAGCAGATTCAGAGCTCTCATCATCTTTACTGATACAAAGGTTTTCTTGTTCTGTCTCCATGGTGGAAGTAAAGGAACTTCAGCTGGGGGAAATACAGCTTCCTTTGGGGAAAAAAGAAGTATGATTTTACTTTATTTCAAATTTTGGAGAGTAACAAACCACAAATTAAATGGATGCTATCTAAGTTCATGGGCATAGAACATGACACACACTTCTCAAGCTATTCTTGAAGAGATTCCCACCCTGCAGGGAATTTCAGTGCTCTGCCAAATCACAAGAAAGAAATCGGCAGTAGGATGGAGGGATTGAGTGAAGTGCATGTGTGTTAATGATGCCGGTTACCTGGGTTGTTTAGGGCCACTTTCGGCTGCAATTTTAAGACCATTACAATCCTATTTTAAAGAGTTGGTAACCACTTTCTGTTATAAAAGGAATACCGGACAAAAGCCAAAAGTCATTCTTAGAAGTAACATATCAAAATCTGCAATTACTATTGTATACCTGGATTCATCCTCATCAGGTAAGCGGGACAGATGGGCATCCCTAAGTTGCAATGTATAATACACTTGGTCTTAAGAGCATTTTCAGTAACTGTGAATCCAGACAAGGGGGAACAAGGCATCACATTATGCAGTCCAATACTTTTTTCTATCAAAGCAACTTTATTAGCTTGATATCTCTGTGACCAACAACAAAGCTGTGGAGCAAATGAACAAGAACTAAAAAATTTGGTTAAGCAGTTCCAGAACACTGAACTACAGTGGAAGGAATGGACCTGCTAAAGTAAAAAAATTAAAACATTTTGAGAGAATTTGGATAGTTTACTGAAACTATATATATATATATAAAAAAACACAACACTGTGGTTAGTTTGGGATCTCTATTCTTCTTGTTGCTCCCACCACTTCCAGCAATGTAACTTCAGGCACAGCTCCCATCTGAGACTAAGCAACTAGCAGAATGTCAGGAACAGCATTGCAGTGGACCTGAAAAAGGAACTCTAAGTGGACTTTCTTTCTTAAAACCCTATTTAGAGAAGGTGGGGCCCTGCCAGGCACACAAGTCTCAAGTCTGAGCATATAGTTTTACACGGGGTAGATTTCTAGCCTTTAAAAAAAAAAAAACACGAATTTCAAGAAGACAAAACTGGCATTGATGCCAACTCTACTGAACACAAGAAGAAAGTATGAAATAATCCTGCACTGCCAGGGAAATAAATGGATAAAATGATCTACTAGGTCTTTCCCACCTTCAAGATCGATGAGTCTACGTGAGTCTACCAATCTGTTAACAGAACTTCCTTCTGAAAGTCTGCTACAACATCAATATATATTTTTAGTCACATTTGGTAGATAACGAGTTACATTCGAGTAGCTTCTCTACATAAAACATTATACACTTCCTCCTTAGAGAATGTAAGATAACAATGGAATAAGCCAACTCATTTTAAGTCCTTGAAATGTTTACTTTCCCCACAAATGTTAAGAATCTACATTTGCGCATATCCATATCTGAATATAGCTGATGAAGAATCCTTCTCTATATATAAACAGCAAACAAATTTCAGTTTAAAAAGGGAATCTAATCTAAGGATAAACAGTGATTAAAATAATTAAGCTTGGATTAATATTTTATACTTACTCTTTAATAAGATCAACAGAAAATATGTTATCTTGCTATAATATTTGAAGGATTACACTTTTACAACTGCACCTCCTTTTGAACAGATTTCCTAGTACATACTGTGAAGAATGTGATAGTATGGCATATCAATTAGGAAAGACTGATAAACTAGGGAGGTAAAATATTAAACGGTAAGCATTAGTCTTACCAGTTAACCTACCCTAACTATTAACCCCCAGCCTCTCTCCCTTTAATTGGTTAACCAGTTAAACTATATAATTGTAAGCATTTAAATGGTTAACTTTTAAAACAATATTTACATCCCTATGGTAAACAAATATGCTAATAATAGTAATTTGCAGTGATATAGCTGTGCTGATCCCAGGATATTAGAGAAACAAGGTGGGTGAGGTAATATCTTTCTTTCACCCACACAAGTTGGTCCAATAAGACAAGCTTTCGAACTTACACAGAGCTCTTCTTTGGGTCTAGGAAAGGTACTCAGATTGTATTTTCACACAACTTGTCTTTCTAATGATAGTAATGATACTTTGACATCCTATAGCACAGTGGTCTCCAACCTTTTTAAGCACAAAATCACTTTTTGAATTTAAGTGCAACTCAGGATCTACCTCAAAGAAAATGTAGAAATAACAGTAATCACACAAACCCGAACACCCTTGCCCCGCCCCCTCCCCAAGGCCTTACTCCGCCCCTTCTCCAAGGCCACGTCCGGCTCACTCCATCCCCCCTGCCTCCGTCACTTGCTCTTCCCCACCCTCACTGGGCTGGGACAGGGGCTTGGGGTGCGGGCTCTGGGCTGAGCCTGGGGCAGGAGTGCAGGAAGGGGTGCAGGCTCTGGGAGGGGGCTCATGGCTGGGGCAGGGGGTTGGGATGCAGGCTCTGGGAGGGAGTTTGGGTGCAGGGGACTCAGGACTGGGGCAGGAGGTTGGGGGGCAGGAGGGGGTTCAGGGTTGGGGTGCAGCTTCTGGCCAGGCACCGCTTACCTCAGGCGGATCCCAGGCGGCAGCACAGCAGGACTAAGGCAGGCACCCTGCTTGCCCTGCCCCACGCTGCTCCCAGAAATGGCCAGCACATCCCTGCGGTCCCTGGGGGGGCAGAAGGGGTCTCTGTGCGCTGCCCGAGCGCTGACTCCGCAGCTCCCATCGGCAGAGAACTACAGCCAATGGGAGCTGCAGGGGCAGAGCCCCCTGCCCACTCCAGGGGCTGCAGGGACATGCTGGCCACTTCCGGGAGCTGCACATGGAGCCCCCTGGCCCCGCTTACCTCAGGCGGCTCCCGGGCAGCCGCACAGCAGGGCTAAGGCAGACTCCCTGCCTACCCTGGCCCTGAGCCACTTCTTGAAGTGGCCAGCTTGTCTGGCAGCGGCTCCGGGGGGGGGAGGCAGAAGGCTCCACACACTGCCCCCATCTGCAGGCACTGCCCCCACAGCTCCCTTTGGCCGCAGTTCCCCATTCCCAGCCAATGGGAGCTGTGGGGGCGGTGGCTGCAGGCAAGGGCAGCGCGTGGAGACCGCCTTTCCCCCTCCACCCCGGAGCTGCTGCCGGACATGCCAGTCACTTCCGGGAGCAGCGCCAGGCCAGGGCAAACAGGGAGCCTCTGCCTTAGCCCTGCTATGCCACTGGACTGTTAGCAGCTGATCTCCCGGTTTGGCTGCAGGAGGGTTGGCATGACAACCCTAGACTGAGACCGAGATCAACTGTCAGAGGCTCCATGATCGACCAGTCGATCATGATCTACTGGTTGGTGACCACTGCTATAGCAACTTTCCAATGGTTTCAAAGTACCTTACAAATATTAAGCCTCACAGCACCCTATTTTAAGATACAGAAATTGCCTCTGGCATGAGATACTGTTTCAAAACTATCACTGGTTCACTACTGACTCACATGGAAATGACACCTACTGAATCACCAACCACCACTTCCTTCATTCCTGACATGAATTACGTCCCCATTCCATAAGGACACAACTACAAAAATAGATACAATTTAGTGGCATGCATTAGTTATCAATTTATAATGTCCTTCACTTTTCCAAGATACAAACATTTAGTGGCTTAGAGTCACCTATGAATTTGAGCTTGGAAATACTCATTTCAACATACTTTTGACTTTCCTAATATCTAGGAATTTCAGAAGAGGGGCCTGGCTTTTAGAACATAAGAAAGGCCGTTCCGGGTCAGACCAAAGGTCCATCTAGCCCAGTATCCTGTCTACCGACAGTGGCCAATGCCAGGTGCCCCAGAGGGAGTGAACCTAACAGGCAATGATCAAGTGATCTCTCTCCTGCCATCCATCTCCACCCTCTGACAGACAGAGGCTAGGGACACCATTCCTTACCCATCCTGGCTAATAGCCATTAATGGACTTAACCACCATGAATTTATCCAGTTCTCTTTTAAACGCTGTTATAGTCCTAGCCTTCACAACCTCCTCAGGTAAGGAGTTCCACAAGTTGACTGTGGAAGCAGACTAAGAGCATAATGGCATACTAATGTGTGTGCCAATTACTTGATTTGTACACACAATTACTGTAATGATGCATATACACATATATACATATACACACACAAAAGAGTCAGAGTTTGGCTCATATGTACATTAATACTATAGAAATTACTTTTTGACATGGAAAATTATGCATCTAAGCTCTTGTTTGTACCACGGTTTTATACAATTTCTCAAAAAGGAGTACTAGCTGCTTCTGAACTAATCAAAATACAAGTCACTTAAAATTATCTAACTTTATGGAAATAAGCCACTTTAAATATTAGATATTAAATGCCTAAAATAAAATATGAAAGGAGTATTTCAACATATTAGTATTTTAAATGTCATGTGCTGAAAAACCCCTTATTCAGTTTATTTGGGTCCATTCATCACCTTTTAAAGTAGTTATTACAGTATTCTTCAAAGATTCATTTGTTTGTCACAGGTGTTAGTGACACCAAACATCTGTTTTGATATAATCCTGGACTGTATTCTGAATTATGTAAAATAACCTTCCCACAGCAAATGCCAGGAAGTTTTCATTTAAAATTTTACCTTATGACTTGCATATAAAGTATAACCAAGATTATATTTCAGTGTAGATGGTCACCAAGCAAGCCCTACAGAAAGTTAGAAAAACAGAATTCTATTTCTGTCTATGCCTAGTGGTGCTTTTGAAGTGTATGTGATCCCAGTACACTACATCTATGAATCAACTTAACGTTTTAAGACAATCCAATGCCTCAACTACCCCCTACTTCTACCTCTTTGGTGTTTAAGGAATTATTGGTCTGAGTATCAGTAAGTCTTTGAAGTGGATTCCTGTGTTCTTCTAAGCGAATATCAGCCAAACCTGGAGTAACTATAGCAAGTCAAGTGCCTATAGTGCCAAGTGACCAATATGTTTCATTTCTTATGTGGAGCAAAAGCCAAATACTGGTGACAGCTCGATAGCAACTAAAATGACAATCACCCAAGAAGTCTATTTTTTTAATTCATGTGAAATTGTTTTTATGATTGTTATTCAGCACTCCTAGTGATTTTGCCAGGGTGCTTTATAAATAAATTTATTATTAATTACTGAGTATTTATTTTGGCAGCTTGAATACTGTATCATTAGTAAGATCCATTCAGTCTAATGAAAGTGTTCAATTCTTATATTAAATTCACCTAAAAAAGCGTCAGGCAATGATATGTCAAGTTTTCACAGCTATTTCACTGTAACATTATCAAAGAGGAAAAAAAGTCTGAACTTTTAAATTCAAAATTATTTATTTTGTATTATCATAGTGCCTAGAAGACCCAGTTATGGGTCAGAACCTCTTATGCTAAGTGCTATACAAATACAGAACATAAAAACAAAAAAATGATAGATTGTAAACTCTTTGGATTAGGGACTAAGTAAAAAGACAAGAAATTGATACAGATGGGGGAGAACAAGGAAACAATGAAACAGTATTGGTCACCATGATAAGCAGTTTCTCAGCACAGCAGCAGCTTAGCCACTCTCAAGTTTTTTATAGGCATCTTGGCAAAATTCTCCTTTGAGGAGATTTTGAAGGAGGATAATGAGTTAGTTTTGCAGATGTTTATGGGTCACTCCTCCCAAACGTAAGGAGCAGCCTGGGAAAAAGCATGAAGGTGCTTGTTAGAAAATTCAACAAGTGGGCAATGAAGGCTAGCATCTTGGGCCAATCATAAGAGAAGGCTGACATCTCAATACCGAACCAGGGATGATAGGTAAGGTGGGGATAGACCATGAAAGGACAATTGTGCTATTATATTGATCCCTTCATAGTGTGTTTACAATATCTAATACGGTATATACGGGTGTTTCCCTCATTAATACTTTGGGAAGGAGGTCAAAGTGAAGTTAGATCAAGAATTGTACAACAGCCTTCATACATATATCATACCATATATACATTTTTATTAGATAACCAGAAATTGTATTGGACATTCAGATCACACCATTTGATCTGTTACAGATCTATTATCATTATTACTGACTTACTGTAATTCTCATAAGGGTAAGAAGACCGTTACATTCAGAAATCATTATCTTAGCTTTCTTTTCTATTAATTTGCATTATGCCTCTTCTGTGTCATTTATTCAGTAACTCAAGGAGTCCTCTTCACCAAGAAGCCAGTCAAATGGAGGATTTCCTTATATAGCCGTTTGCACCCAAAGGTTCCCCTTCAGTCCCACCAACAATGGAGAAGCGTGTGTCAGCTGGACAAGTGTTTGTTTTGGTTTTTTATGTTTTAGTTACAGATTTCCCTCCCACCCACTCATGTGGATGGAGTCAAGAAGTACTGCACGCTACAATCACTGAAAGCACTTGTGACTCAGAAGCGTCTTTCCAGTGGATGGTTATACAACTTCTAACTCTTCTATTTCCAGTGAAAAATAGAAAGCACCACTGTAAAGAGTCAAAAATACCCGAGTAGAAACTTTTCTGCAGCAGCCCTCCTCCCCAAGATCATCTGTGCAACACTTCAAGCCACATTCTAGCTGTATTGTTTCTCTTCCTCTTTAATGTAGAGCAAAGATAAAAAGAGCAGATATAACTAGATCGCAAGGCCCAGAACAAAACTGAAGTTCCCAGCCACTTCCCCAATAGTTCAACCATCAAGACTGTGTGGTTTAATAAAAAAGAAGCCATGTTATTAACCAGCTAAGAGCTCCTTCATATGACAAGGTGCAATCACAGGCAAGAGGGGGTTATTCTGTCTGTTGAGTAGTCTCTTTTTCCGGCTCTGAGAGCACATCTGTATGTTTCCATTCCCTCAGTGCAGATTTAAGAATGATTATTCTTGGTTCACAGGAACTGTGAGAATGCTATTGTCTGTCAGTGTGTTTCTTAGGCACCACTTGAGACCATCTATGGCTTTGCTAAGGAAACCTGCACTGAAACTAGTTACACCACGAGATACCCTCTATGTAAGATATATATGCATGAACCACATGCCAGCTGGTCACCAGTTTAAGGACCTGTACCAATGAAGCCACATTTGATACACACAGGTCATGAACATTGGAGTGGCACATGGTATGTCCACAGTGCTTCAAGAACCACCAAAAAGACCCACATATATTTAGGCTTGGATTGATTATTTTTTATTGGTAAATGTTGGTAAACATCAGTTTCACCACATGCTAACAAAAATATTGACATTTTTAATTATAAATATTGTAATTGAAATTTACAGATAGGCAAAGAACAAAATATGCTGCTTGAGAAGTCAGAGATTGATTTAAGGCTATTTAACTTGTATATTTTGATATGTTGACAATTTATGTTTTAACCATTATAAAGCTTTATTTTTGTGGCTCAGGGTGTCTACTGTCATTAAATTAGTACTGTCGTTACCTGCTGCCCATTATCTGGCCACCCCATAACTTCGCACAACTGTGAAAATTTAAACCAATAAAAATGAAAAAAAGGCTTAAAATAAACACGGATACCCATCAAAATGATAAAAGGAAGTAAAAGTGAATTCTGCCAAGCCTAACCCTAGAGGCCAGTTGTGTGTCAAGCATCCTCCTGAGGGGCATTGCACGGCTAATGCCAACACCCACCAGCCATCCTGCAGGCACAACAAAATCTGGTGCCCCAGCATGCTCAGCTCCCCCAGGACAGGCCCTTTACCGTGAGACATGGACATCCTCCTTCAGGGGACAACACCGGGCACCCCCACTCCCCAACTGGGAAAGTTACACACCAGGTCCCTGAGCCTGCCTCACAACATCCCACCCAGGGGCACCAGCTGCTGCCCATAAGAAGGCACCACAACAACCCTGGCTTTGCTATCTCCTAGGAGCAACCCCTCGGCCCTGGGTCTGCCAGGCCCTTCCCACCTGGCTACCAGCCACCAGGACACCCCCCCCCCCACACACACACACACTCCCTTCACCCCTCCCCACTCCATCACCCCCTCCACCACTTAACCCGCCCGCTCCATTCCCCCACCCCTCCCTCCCACTCCATTCCATTCCCCCTCCCCCGCTCACCGCGCTGCGAGCTCTTCCCCCCTCAGAGGCCCGCGTGCCGGAACCGGTGGTATTGGCGACGGTTGCTCCCGTCCAGTGAGTGCGGCCGATAACGCCGGCGCGCCTCCATAGTCCGCCCTAGTTCCTCCGCCTCCTCACGAGACTCAGCCGCAGCCGGGCCCGCGGGGGGAGCCGGCAAAAGAGGAAGGGGGGGAAGAGACGACAACCCTGCGCATGCGCGAGACCGCCGCTGTTTCCCATCCAGGAGAAGGAGGCGGTAAGTGCAGCGGGGTTGCGTACGCGAGGGTCGGCCCGGAGTCCGAGGGCGGGGGCCGAGAGAGGAGAATCACGCTAATGCGCATGCGCTAAACTTCCCACACCAGCGAGAGGGGAGCGAGGCAAAGGCGACGAACAACGACGCGCATGCGCGGGGTGCGGTTGGCTGAGCGTTGGCGCGATCAGCATGTGTGGGCGGGTGGCGCTGCCGCGGGGGGCGGGGGGAAGCTTCGCGCAGGCGGAGTGGCTGCCCTGTGAGGGGGGGGGTCCAATGGATTTGCCCCGCCCTCTGTTGTGGGGGTTTGCTCCATTGCAAGCGCCAGGCGGCCAGACTGTGCTGGGACAGGGGGGAGTGAGGCTCGTGCTCCTTGGGGTCAGTGCGCTGCACCTTTTTGCACCATCGAACCCCCCCGGTCACCGTGTTACACATGCTGAATGTTGCCAATTCCAGGCACTCATGAACCATGAGTCGGGCATAACAACCCCCACGAGCGGCTTAAAAAGCATGAGATTTTTTTTTTAAAGATTAATTTTAGGCTTATTTTATTTCCCCAATTTTTGAGCTTGGGTCACATTTTCAAACATGAGAACTAGAAACTTCTCCCTTTTTAAAAAAAACAAAGCCGAGATTTCCATCTCATCACTAGACGGTAGACCGTGAGAGCTGGGGCTGTGGAGAAAACAGCAGACTTGCGGTAAAAGTGCAAGAGTTGACAACATTAATGCTGAAAAAATATTTCATTTGTATTACTAAAGCCATACTGTGCTAATCACTGTACAAACATGTAAGAAAAAAAACAGCCTTGCCCAAAATAGTTAACAACTGAAGTTTAAGATGAGAGGCATATTAATTTTATCAGGACATCCCCCAAAAGAATCTAGAAATTCTGCAAATCTCCAGTTCAGTGGATTCCTCCCCTCCAACCCCTTAAACTTCACATATTTAATTACAGTGATACTTGGTCACCTTTTTAGAAATCATGCTAATAGTTTGTGCTCCTTCCTACTACCTTTTATCTGATGCTTGCAAAGTGCTTTATAAATCTTCTCTATGCCTCACAAAATCACTGTGAGGTGGGTGTGATGTTGCACTTGATATGCTTTATGGAAATATGCTTATGAATATGACATAACTGGAATATGCTTTATACTAAATACTCCTTGTATGGTGTCATTAGAAAGCTTGTAATCTACTAAGTGTGTTCATCCTATTTGTTTGCATGTATTATTTCTATATCTGGAGTTAGGAGAATAAGATATAAACTTGTATCACTGCTGTAAACATATTAAGTGGAAGCCATTAAGGGTGCTCGAAAAACAATCAGTTGTAAATGGCCTTAGTTACTTGAAAGTCTTCCTGTGTACATGTGGGCTAGCCCATGGGGAACAGAGACTAGGGATGTTACAGTGACATGTGACCATGTCATCTGATAATGAAATCTATCTTAAATCTGGTACTTTTTCATTTAGAAGGAGGGGTGGGGACCCAGAGAGACACAAGATTCCCGCCTTGTGCCAAAGCTATAAAAGGGGGTGGAGCAGGACAAAATGGGCAGCCAGTCATGAGAAAACCCCTGCTTACCACCTGAGATGTCTGATGGAACTAACAAAGACTGTACCAGGGGAAAGGATTGGGCCCAGACTAGGAAGGAGTCTAGTCTGTGAAAGAAGCTTATTCAAACATCTTTGAGGGTGAGATATTACCTGTAATCAGTTTCTTAATGTAGTAGGCTTAGATTTGCATGTTTTGTTTTATTTTGCTTTGTGACTTACTTTGTCCTGGCTCTTATTACTTGAAACCACTTAAATCCTACTTCTTATACTTTATAGAATCATGTTTGTTTATTACTAAACCCAGAGTAAGTGATTAATACCTGGGGGAGCAAACAGTTGTGCATATCTCCCTATCAGTGTTATAGAGGGCAGACAATTTATGAATTTACCCTGTATAAGCTTTATACAGAGTATAACAGATTTATTTGGGGTTTGGATCCCATTGGGAGCTGGGTGTCTGAGTGCTGGAGACAGGTAACCTGCTGAGCTGTTTTTAGTTAAAGTCTGCAGCTTTGGGGGCGTGGTCCAGACCCTGGGTCTGTGTTGCAGCAGGCTAGCGTGTCTGGCTCAACAAAGCAGGGTTCTGGAGTCCCAAGCTTGCAGGGAAAACGGGCTCAGAGGTAATTTCAGCACATCAGGTGATAGTCCCAAGGGGATCTCTGTGACCGAACCCATCTCCAGAAACAGCAATGAAAGGTGTTGTACAATCTTTAGCAATTACTTCAAGACAAAGGCAGAGCTGAGAGTAGAGTCTGTGATTTCTGATTCCCCATCCCTGCAGTCATCACTTGACCTGGAAAAAAATTCATACTGGTCTTTATGTGACATGACAGTATATAGTACCGTATGCAACCCCAAAGTGAGTGTTATCACTGTGTGATGCCGTACAGGGCATGGACAGTGACTGATGCAGTTACATTTCAAAGCATGGAGCTTCAGATGGATTAAAAATCATCTTAAACCACTTATTTTGTTTAAGTGACTAACCAGCACCCAACTGCAGCCTGTGATGAACACACAATTGGTATCATATCCCTTCAGAACCCTATTCCACCTTCACAGCTGATGGGCATCCATGGTTTGTTGACAATGTTTGGTTGTAATACAGAAGGAAGGCCAAGCTCAAACAAGGCCCTCTGTAATTTGTCCCAGTCTGTACATGGTATGTTGTAATTTTATCAGCAACATCTTTAAAACTTATTGCTTCAATATTTAAATAGGCAAAATACAAACCAGATTCTAATCTGTGTGAGAAGTGCAAGTATAACATATGGGCTGTGTGAGGGGGAAATGAAGTCAATGATGAGATCATGAATAAATATCTTCATATGCTTTACCTTGCAATTCAATGTGCAACGGTTAGATCACCTCCCATATATAATAGGGATGTTTTTGGGTGACCATGTACTTAGCAAATTCCAAGAGTGATTCAGCAATTAATTAGCACAGGTGTTTCTGTAAGTGTGAAATACAACAGTAGGAGAGCAATTCCAGCATTTAATGATTGTAATATAATGGCAGTTCCTGGGCTGAAATTTGAATCCTGACGGGTTTATGAATCCTGGTGGGTTTATGACCAGGTTGGCCTATTATTTTGTTCTTTTGTGTTGTGATGGTAGATGGGAAGGGGTTACACAGTCTTTGCTTCTTTCTGTGTCTAGTGATTATTTCTGAAAGGGTAAAACGTGAGTCTACCTTGCAAACAAATATGTCACCAAAATGTACCAGGCATAGAGCATGTGAAAACCACTGTGGTAGTCAAACAGAGTAATGATGGTTCTGGGTCTATAAGACACTCAGTTCCAAGGTTCACTTGAGCATTTGGCATATAGCTAGCTGCTCTTTATTACAGAGTTAGGAATGCTTGGGAGAGTTAGCCATTCCCCCACCATCTTCTTAAAGACTATCAGAAAGCAAAAGATGAGGTGGTGGAGTGGGGTAGTATTAACCTTAAATTAAAGTGTTAACTGGTGTCCTAGGGGACAAATGTCACTCACCAGCCCAAAATTCAGATTTTCTTTTAAAAAAGTATTACAAAGTTTAATATTCTAGAAAGTTTAAATGAGCTGGGTGCTTTAACTGCAGTTAGGATGATTTTGCTGTCATCATCTCGTTCTTATTAGTACTCCTGAGGGAATTCTGCACCAAAAAATTAAAAATTCTGCACACAATATTTTAAAATTCTGCAAATTTTATTTCTCAAATAAAGGTGGAGGCTCCAGCATGGCATTGGAGAGCACAGGCCACTGGCTGCACAGAAGTGGGAGATCACTCTGCAGCTCCCCCCGGGAGACAGACTCAGCTGTGAGGCTGCACCCTGACACAGCGCAAGGACCGGACCTGCCCCAGAAACACCCCAGTGCCCTGCCCCTCCCTGCTAGGTGCACCCAGGTGTGGGCAGGCAGGATCCAAGTGTGGAGGGGCTTAGTGGTAGAGGGGGAGGGGGGAAATCCAGGTGTGGATTGAAAGGCTTCTGTGTGAGGCCATCTGGGTGTGGGTGGCTCAGTGGGGGATCCAGGTACACAGGGGATCTGGATGCACAGGGGCTTGTTGGGAGGTTCTGGATGCAATGGTAATGGGATGCTGGAGGGGGGTTCAGGTGAAGGTGGTTGGGGCTCAGCAGGGGGGATGGAGCTTGGTGGGGAGTCGGTGTCAGGGGCTCAGTGGGGGAGGTCTGGGTGTGGGGAGATAGAGCTCAGCAGGAGAGTCTGGGTGTGGGGGTCTCAGTGTGGGGGTCCAGATGCTGGGGGAGTGGGGCAGCAATCCAGGTGCAGCTGGTTGGGGCTCAGTGGGGTAGGGATCCAGGTGGCTCATCGGGGTGGTGCAGCAGGAGTGGGGCTCCTCAGGGGGGTTCTGTATGTGGGGTGTGAGGCTCAGTGAGAGGGTCTGGGTATGAGGGGTTCTGGATGCACGACAGTTGGGTGGATAGGGGAGCAGGTCCCTGTACAGTGATCCCTCCCCCTGCAGCTGAGGAGCAATGGGTGCAGGAAACGGTGGTGTGGGGGAAGAGTTTGCAAAGATTCCTGCAGCTGGGGGAGAAAGCTGGGGGTGGGTCTGACCCAGCACCGGATGCCGTGCAGGGGAAGAGGAAGTCCTGTCCTACCCTGCCCAGCCATGACTAGCAGCTGAGCCCGGTGCGGGGTAGGAGTCATCAGCCAGGTCTTCCCCAGTTCCGCCCCCTGCCCTACAGTGATTTACCTCTCTGCCGTAGATACCCGAAACATACTGCTGTGGAATGTCACATGGCTGCTCTTGTGGCTTCCCTTTGCTTCCCCATCAGAAAGTCATTTTTCTGTGGGGAAGCAAAGAAATCTATGGGGAACATAAATTCTGTGCATGCGCAGTCGCGCATAATTCCCCCAGGAGTATTATTAGTTACCACATTAGTGAATATTCTTTAACACAGAGGATAAAATAGCAGCCCTGAACATTCATCCTGACCCTTTATTTGGTAATTGGCTAAAAATTCTCCCTGCTTTAAAATCCCTCCCAGCCCCTCAGAACATACATCTAATCTCATGTAAGAAGCTCTCCAGCTCAGCCACAAATAAAGTCCCCACCTCCAAAAAGCACTTTCCTATCTATTGGTGACTTATGGCCAAATCCTAAGAGAAGCTGAGAAACTACAGCTCCCCTTGAAGTCATCACAAACTGCCTCTCACTTCAGTGAAAGCAGGATCAGGTCCCTAATTCTGTACTCACCTAATGCATGGTGAGTGTCTTCAGGTCAAATCCCCAGGGATAAGTTACAGGAGGGCTCAGAACCTCTCAAAATTAATGCCTTAGGCACTAATGCCAATTCTGTTCCCATTGAAATCAGCAGGAGTTTGTCACAGGTTCAGGAAGGAGTAGGATCAGGCCCTTGTGTAGCTGCCATTGTAGACAAACATAAGAACGGCTATACTGGGTCAGACCAAAGATCCATCTAGCTCAGTTTCCTGTCTTCTGACAGTAGCCGCTGCCAGGTGCCCCAGAGGGCATGAACAGGTAATCATCAAGTGATCCATTCCCTGTCGCTCATTCCCAGCTTCCAGCAAACAGTGTTTAGTTAACTTCTGCACAGTTGTCTCAGGAGATATCCTGTTTTCTAGTGATCAGATATTACTTTAATTGCATGATGTAATTATTATTTGTTAGTCCAGTCTCAAGCATATGGCTCATTCAGAGCAGCTCTGGCTAAATATATCAGACCAGGTCAATTTTGCTAGGGTAATTTACACCATCTGAGGATTGGGCCCATTATTTGCTACATCCAGAATTGTTTTTCTAGGTCACATAGGGAGATAAGAGAAGGTGGCTGCACTTGATGGGTTGGGGCAGGTTGTTTTGAGATATCACATGTTCTCAAGTCAAAAGTTCTGTGCATTTTGCAAGGAAGTGGGGTCAGGAAATGAAGTGAGTGCAACATGGAATTGAGTGCCAGGAAATGAAATGACAGTGCACATTGAAAATGAGGAAGTTGAAAGCTAAGGGCTGGGGAAATGCCAGAGATTCAGTAGAAAGAGGGTTTGCTGCCACCACGACATCGGAGGATAAGCAATACTTTTAATTTTATTCACACCCCCCCCCCCCCATCATGGCCACCGATTTTCTCAATCTTTGTGTATATGAGAACACAATGTATGGTTCTGGGATGCCAGTGGTATTTTAGAGAACAAATTGGTATTAAAATGCTTAAATGATGCACAAATGTAAAGTGATGGTGGAACTTGAGGTCAGGAAGGAATTGCTCCCCAGGCCAAGGAGCTGCAGGGTTCTTTTACATTCCCTCCCCCTGGAGCACTTTTAGGATAAGATGGAAATATCCCACATGATTTTCTGCAGCTTCAGAGGCAGGGCAGTTGGCTGGCCTTGGTAGATGGAGAGCCTAAGGCACAAAGAGGAGACGGAACATGCTCAAGATCATACAGAGAGAATCAAAAATAGAATCACTCTGCCTGCTCCTTTTCCCGTATTCTTAGTACTAAATGATGTTCTCTTTATCGAGATGCAATCCCTCTTACAAGAAAGCAGCAAAACAATTATAGCCCAGCACCGAGGAGTTATGCTCAGGGATCCAGTGTTTGTGTAACAGTCACGTACTCCCAGATCTCCAGTACACAAACCAGGCAGGAGACATTTCAGTTGCTCTGAGATTCTAAATGATGAACTTTTCAGCCTTTGCACAGGTTAAAGGAATAATGCTTCTTTAGGATTTTGCTTTCCACTACTACTTCCAATTTGAATAAATATTGATTATTAAAAATAAAGATGTAAAAGAAAACGGATTTTTGAGCCCATTGACAGCATCCCTTGCCTGCATGGCACTGCCAGACGTCTTGTAAAGGCCGTGAACTCTGGACTTGATGAACACTTATCCTTATTAGTTAATGGAGATTAGATGAGATTGCTAACCAGCTGTGTGTCTCCTATTTATAACAAACCTATATGTACCACAGCTATGCTGCAAGCTGCCCAGGTTCCACAGTGACCTTGGAAGTCCTGCTTCCTGGGCTAATGGAAGAAACACAGCATGCCATGCTCTGTGACATCCTCTTGTTCCTACACAGAGCACAAAACAGTCCAAGTGAAGGACAGTTATATCCCTTTTGAGCATCTGCTTGCTGACAAAGGCAACAGAACAGGTATGCGTGCACAGAACCGTATATTAGGCTGCACATAGTAAGGTGTAGTGAAGGTGGGCCCTTCGTGAGAGAGGGATGAGAAATGAAATGTTTGAGGGTCTCAGAATTCAGAGTTCCTTGTGCCTCATTCAAGAAAAGCCAGTAGAAGGAAAACCTTTGGTACTAATACCCACAGATAAACAAACACATACAGTTTTCTCTGCTTAGGTCCTTGGTTTTGCAAAATATAAAGTGCATGGCTTTAGGTTTAATGGAACACTATTGTCAGATTCAACCTCAGCCAGTCAGATCAAACAATAACAGGATGTTTCTGCTAAAATGCTCAGCAGTGAAATCATTAACTTCTGAATTGTCATTAGGCCTCAGTTAACAACCTGTTGAGATGAAGGAATTCATGTCTCCCTTATAGCTGTTTAAGGTTTATCTACCTGCCATTTCTGTGTAACCATGAGGAATAGGAACTTAATATTTTTCAAAATGGAAGCTTAAATCCTGTAGAACCTGATAGCAAGTGGAGATATGACAAACCAGTTAATAATGATGCTTTTTAACCACAAAACCATTGATGGAGGGACAGGGCAATTATACAATACTATTGCTTTAACTTTTCAGAGTGTTGTGCAAATAGTAACTATGTCCTCATAAGACCCCCCCATGAGGTAGGTAAATATATATAATATAGGGAGATATACTTATCTCATAGAACTGGAAGGGACCCTGAAAGGTCACTGAGTCCAGCCCCCTGCCTTCACTAGCAGGACCAAGTACTGATTTTGCCCCAGATCCCTAAGTGGCCCCCTCAAGGGTTGAACTCATAACCCTGCGTTTAGCAGGCCAATGCTCAAACCACTGAGCTATCCCTCCCCATTTTAAAGATGGGGAAACAGGTTAATGGACTTGCAGTGCACTCACAATTCAGTGGCAGAGCTGGGATTAGAAATCAGGAGGTCCTGGTTTCTAGCTCCATGCTCAATCCACTTGATAATGCTGGCTGTCTCTGATAAGCTTGAGAGCCGTTGGCAACTGGTATACAGAAAGCTCAGTTAGTGGTGAGCAGAGAGACTTAGCAGGAGAAAAGTTAAATGTCATAAAGGAGGGAGGGAGAACCCATGGCAAAATCTTTACCAGGAAACCCAGCAATGGGCGGATGAAAGGACCAAAATCTCAGTATTGTGGAGAGTGAACAACTGGCTAGAGAAGGTACACTGAGAGTCTGTGTTCAGATACCTCACTTCCGTTAGTAAGACTATTGCAGGTAAATTTCATAAGAGTTTCAGAGGAATGTTTAGCAATGTTAAGAAGGGATTTATTCAGAGGGAAATGTTCTTAAGGGAGTTTAAGCAGAGATTTGATGGCTGGGCAAAAGGAATGTAAAGCTGTGATTTAAAAGGTCAGCTTAACATTGATAGTCACACTTAACCATAGAGAATGCCATTTAGGAGGTAAGAACTGCAGGAAACTCAGCTGTAGGAAGCACAATCACCTTATCTGAGCTGCTATGTCTGGGCTCAGCAAGGAGGGGAAGGGTCACCAAGTTCTTTTGGTCTAAAATAAGATGGAGCTTGCCAAAGGCCAACTACATGCTCATTTAATGGAAGCTAATATCCTAGGCCCCGCACAATCTGGATACAGGCCACATTATGGGACAGAAACAGCTTTAGTGGCACTGATGGATGAACTCCTGTCAATAGATAGAGGACAGACATCCATTCTCATTCTCCTGAACCTCTCTGAAGCATTCGACACTGTTGACAATGAGATAAAGCTATACTGCCTGAGAGAAGCGTGCACACACACAAAACAGTGATGGGAAACTGCTCCTCCATCGCTAGACCCCTCATTTGTGGAGTCCCACAAGAATTAATTCTCTTTCCAGTCCTATTCAACATCTACATGCTGAACTGGTCAGACAACATGAACTCAAGTGCCAAGAATATTCAGGTAACTAACAGCTCTACATATCCTTCACCACATATAGCCACATAATCACCACCAAATAGCCCAGTGGCTGAATGAGATCAGCTTATGGATGAAGAACAGATGGCTGAAGCTGAACCCAAGCAAGATAGAGGTGATGGAGGACAGATGAAAGCACTTTGAAGAGTTTGCAGCCATGGTGCCAGTCTCCTTTGATTGAAGGCCCATGCCCACAATTGGCCAGTTCAGTCTGTAGTTCAGGAGTGCTCCTGGATTCCTTATTGACACTAAGTTTTCACATAGTAACATGGACAGTAACACTTTCTACTGTTGGATTTTTGTTTGGTTTTGTTAATAAGAAGCCAAATAAACAGACTCAATTGGTATTTCTTAATCAAAGATTTAGTCAAAGATTAACACAGCACGATACAGAAAGGAAGGCCATAGTTACCAAAATGATCTGGAGACCGGAGAAGCATCTGTAGCTCAGTTCACTCCTAATTCCCCAAAACACCCATCCTCCTATATTTGTTCAAGACAAAGAAAAATTCCTTTCCCATACTGAACTACATGAGAAGTTCCTTTTTATGGTATCTTATCTTGTCTAATTAATAGGCTAAAGATATCTGAAACTAAGTCCTTATTATAGAAAACATCTTGTGAGGGTTTACGCCCCTCCTTGCAGGGCAGCACGGCCTAGTGGCCAGAGTCCATAGGATCAACCCTTGGCGCAGGGTAGCACGGCCTAATGGCCAAAGTCCATGTAAGCGCCCCTGGTTGCAGGGCAGCGCGGCCTAAGGGCCAAAGTCCATATACGCGCCCCTGGTTGCAGGGCAGCACGGCCTTATGGCGAAAGTCCATATACACGCCCCTGGTTGCAGGGCAGCACGGCCTTATGGCCAAAGTCCATATACGCGCCCCTGATTGCAGGGCAGCACGGCCTTATGGCCAAAGTCCATATACGCGCCCCTGATTGCAGGGCAGCACGGCCTTATGGCCAAAGTCCATATACGCGCCCCTGGTTGCAGGGCAGCACGGCCTTATGGCCAAAGTCCATATACGCGCCCCTGGTTGCAGGGCAGCACGGCCTTATGGCCAAAGTCCATATACGCGCCCCTGGTTGCAGGGCAGCACGGCCTTATGGCCAAAGTCCATATACGCGCCCCTGGTTGCAGGGCAGCACGGCCTTATGGCCAAAGTCCATATACGCGCCCCTGGTTGCAGGGCAGCACGGCCTAATGGCCAAAGTCCATATACGCGCCCCTGGTTGCAGGGCAGCACGGCCTAATGGCCAAAGTCCATATACGCGCCCCTGGTTGCAGGGCCGTAGGACCTTACTACTGGCTCAGCGAGGGGGTCCTACCGAAACGCTGAGGCTTACCGGGGTCAAGGTACCAGCCCGTCACCTCCCCCGGGACGCTCCCTACCGGCTGGGGAGTTGGGGTCTCCCACGGATCCCAGGGTTCTCCGTGAGTCTCTGGATCCATCGCCTCCTCTGGTTCCTCCCGCAGTAGGGGTTCGTGCCGGCCTATAAAAGCCTCTGTTCCTGGCAGCTTCAAGAGCATTGGCTGGTCCTCTGCAGGAGCTTCCCAATTAGGTCCTTCCCCTGCGGCCGCCAGCCCCGACTGAGCTGAGTTCCCTGCTTTTATACTCAGTGAGCATCTGGAGCATGCCCAGTATGAACGGGGCAGGACTTCCTCTGTCAGAGCTACTGGTCTGACGTCACTGGGGCCAGTGCGGGGCGGGGCTGCCCCTCACACATCTGTACCAACAAGTAATTCGTAATAAACTAAAACCCTCTCTCAATAGGTAATTATTTCATCGACCACCAAAGACACTTGTAATAAAAAGTCTCTCTTTACCTGGACACGTTCTCCACAGGTCAATGGGGCAAGGTAAAAAGTATTATACACATTCCATTATTTGGTCACACACCAAAATTTAACCGAAGTACAAAGTCCCTAGACTCATAGATACAGAACACTTTCGTTCATGCACTAAGGAGCATGGGGTTTTATATACAAAGAATTGTGGGAATACAAAAGATCATGAGGAGTCTGATTTATTTGCTAACAAT
The DNA here is from genome assembly GCF_028017835.1 of Emys orbicularis. Lineage (NCBI taxonomy): Eukaryota > Metazoa > Chordata > Testudines > Emydidae > Emys > Emys orbicularis. The sequence continues at coordinate 17,482,235 of NC_088704.1, forward strand.
ACTGTTGCTAATTGGCTTGTGGTGAAGAGACTGGATGGGGACTCAGGAGTTCTGGATTCAGTTCCTGGCTCTGCAACAGACTCCTTATATGACCATGGGCAAGTCACTTCATCTCTCTATGCCTGTTTCCAACCTATAAAATGTAGATAATTTATTTTCATCCATCTTTGCCTGTCTTTAGGGCAGGACTATCTCTGGCTTTGTCTCTCTAGAGTGCCTAGCACAATGGGGCTCTGATTTTGGCAGGGGCCTTTAATTGCTACTGTAATACAAACAAATAATAGATCTAAAACATGCTTTCCTATTACCGTATATTCCTAGACCCACAAAGGAGTTGGGTTACCCTAGACTGGAGGGACGGGAGGGAGAGTACGTTTCTCTGATTTGGGGAATCAGAAAGCTTTTCCTCAGGGCAAACTTTCCCTGAACCAACTAAAGGACTAGCTGAAGATGTTTGATAGGCAAGTTGCTGAATAAGGGGCATTCAAACCAAGTCACTAATTATATGTTGTGGTCCTGGGGAAATCATTCCAACTCCCATCGGTTTCCCTCCAAGTGTCACACAGCAATCTATACTGAGAGCTTGATTAGGGCCAGATGTTCACATTGCTGAAGTCAAGACTGTGTCAACACTTTCAATGTCAGTCTTGTCATATTGGATGTGTGTTAATATTTGAGCCATAGATCATCACCCAGGAAAGTGTGGCTGAGCGAGTAGGAATCTTGGCAAATTAAAAAAATAAAACCATTTGACAAATAATCCAGTTCACAAATTTTAAATCACACAAGATTAAAGCAAAAAATAGGCGAAGAATTTGATTTTTTTTTTTTTGCACCTATTTGTCACTCCAGAATGTCTCCACATAGAAAATCTTGACATTTGGCAAGTATTCAGTCTATTATCCGATTAGTAACTACATTTAGCACATAAGAATTGCTACCCTAGAAGAGGCCAATGGTCCCTTGAGCCCAATATCTTGTCTCCAACAATGATGTGCACTAGACATTTCAGAGGAAGATGAAAGCCTTGTTTTGGCAAAAGCCATCAGAGTTTTGTTTGATAGGGACCTCCACATTTGTCTCTAAGAAATCTAAACATCTTTAATCATCTCAAAAAATAGGGCTTGCTCCCCTCACCTGTTCTGGATTCAGACATATCCCCTCATCACTATATAGAGGAAATAGGGTTCTACAGTTAAAAGGTTCCAACCTCCAAATTCAGCTGCTTTTCAGCCTTTGATTACCAGCATGGGTTGGTTTGTTTGGGTCCTTTCTGTGGCAGAAACCACCCAAGTCAGACAGATGATATGATAATTGTCATTGCATTGAAATGGAAAAAGTTGAGCCATGAGCTTTCACAACCAAGTGGAGTGTGAGAAAAACCATTGTTCTTTGTCAACAATGCAAAAACAGAAGTAACCGAAACACTCTTTCTACTTTGGAACCTATATGACATTCTAGTCATGCCACTGGACAGCAAAACACATTGTCTGCTACCCAGAAGCCATTGGGTGGCTATGGTCTCATCTTACAGTGTCAGGAGGTACAGGCTCACTTAAGTGCATGAGAATTAAACATGCAAATCCTGTTCTTGTCACTAGTGAAGGTAACCAAGTAGGAAATAATAGTTTCTTTTGATTACAGTAGCACGCAAAGGCCCCATCGTGTCAGGTGCTGCACATATGTGATACAGTAGGGCTCTTCCTGCCCCAGAGAGCTTACAGTCTAAGCAAATGATAAGAGACAACATGTATGAAAGAGAGGTCAAACATGGATGAAAGAAGACAGGATAAGAGTGAAATGACTGAGCTTGGAATAAGGAGTAGGAATCAGAACACACCAACTGCCTTGCCATAGCTGAGTGATGAAGAAAGGGGAGGAGACTATAGGAAATGGGGAGGAGGGTGAAGCAACAGCTGATAGGGTTGTTGGGTTTTCTTTAAATATAACACTTGCCCTTTCAGCTCATTTTGCTTGTGTAGTTTTTTCTCTTCTTTCGCTTAAAATCTCAACGTGTAATTGAACATTTCAGCATAATAGCTCGAGGCACATACTTCATCAAAGGGCTCTTCCTGTTACGGGAATTACTGTACCTTGGACCCATGCACTTCAAAGACTTTGGCAGCCCTGCTTTTCAGCGTATAATACTGTCATTACCTCTTAAGCCAGAAATACCCTGCAGCAACCGTGAGCAGAATATATGTATCACAGGTGATAAAAGCACGAGTTGTCATGGCCGTAAATGGAAAATAATTTCAGATGAGTGATAAGGTGCTCTTATGCTGTGAATAACTTCACAGTCCATGGGAGATCATCACTGCACGTGTTAAGAGTTCCCGCGTTGTGACAGCTGACATACGGCTTTGATGGAACATGCTCTAAGTACAATGGGGGAGGAGTCCAAGAATGAGTAATGGTGAACAGCCGAGGGAGCTTCCTGTTCCCAAACGCTGTCTACAAAACACATCTCTAAATGACCCTGATGGTGGCCCCACCTTCTGGAGTCTAATGGATAAAAAGCCATCTGTGCAAGCTTGCTTAGTCTGTGTATTGGATGGGCAAAAATATTATTACGATAACTACAAAATGTAAAACTTGCAAATAGAACTATGAAATGCAGCATTCAGATTGGACAGGTTAAAAACCCAAACCTTGGGTCTATATGAAAAGAGTTAGTGGTGGGTGTCACGCTGTTGGGAGTGGTTCAAGACAGTGAGTGCCAACTTCAGGGCAGACTGTCAAAAAGCAGGGCAGAAGCCCCACACTGATTGTAATTAGATTTCACTAACCGAGTAACCAGTGTGAACGCTTGAAGCACTATAACAATCTTACCATGGAGTCACAGACAATCCCCTTGGACATTCCAGTGTATTTTGCCCCGCAGGCAAGCTGGACTATCTGATAGATGGTCACTTTACACCAAAAATCACAATCATATTCAGGTTACTCCCAGTCCCAAAGGACCAGTCACTTAATACAGGTCAGTTGTATTCAGATCTCAAACCAAAGACAACATCTGTAGCCAATCCTGCAATAAACTAATTAGAGATTTATTAACTAAGAAAAGAAATGTGTTATTTACAAGGGTAAAGCAAGAAACATACATACACACACAAATGAGTTACAGTCTTAGATTTAAAAAGGTAATTTAAGCTTCTATAAAAAGATCTATATGTCCTTTATGGCTGACCCACTGTGACATTCCCAGGGTACAATCTGGACTGTTGGACAGCTGTGTCCCTCAATTCTCCAGCCTGAGGTGCCTTTTACACTACTTTGCTGTGAGAGCAACCACTCCTGGCCTTGCTTACACACAGCCTTTAGCATGCAAATTACTCCCAGCTGAGTTATGAGTGCTTCTAGCCAGCCACTCCTGAATTATATTGCAGAGTGACACCAGCAAATTCCCAGTCCCAGATTGTCCCCAAAAATGTGCATCTTGTACTGCCCAGCTCTTTCCTTCTGGACAAGACAAGCTCATAGCAAGTCTGTCATTTTATTAAAGAAGATGATATGTACAAACACTTATCTCAAATGAAGTTTCCCAAACACTTCTATCCAAACACACTGGCTTAGATAAAACAATAAAACAAGTTTGTTAACTACAGAAAGATAGATTTAAAGTGATTATAAGTAATGAGGCATAAAAGTCAGAATTGGTTACAAAGAAAGAAAGAGTGAAACACAAACTAATACCTAATTTAACAAGCTAAGTGAATTTAAAGCAAAAGGTTTCTCTCACCATATGCTTACAGCAGTCTGGATGGATTCTTCAGCCAGCATCCTTCCCCGAGTTCAATGATCCTTCTTTTGTCTTTCAAATGTTGTTGATACCGTGAGTAGAGATGAGGGGAGAGGGTGATTTTTATATCTTTTCCTCCTCTTTGAGAATAGTCTCCAGCTGGAGTTCAGGTGACAGCAAGTCTGTTTATATGGGAACCACCAGCTGTTCTATTGCCAAGATGTAAATTTCTCACACACCCTTCTTCCTGCCAAAAAATGGCTGCTTAACCAGGTGATAGTCCATTTGATTTTGTTGACACCTCGCTGAGGCATCAGTTTGTCCTTTTGTCTCCGAGAAACTGGTCTGTGCCTGCTTTTCTAAACTTGAAGCATGTCTCAGCAATGTCATACAGTAGAATCTTATAATTTTACATACAATGTTGCCACACACATTTTACCAGGACAATAATGCTCAGCAGATTTTGAGTTTTCAAACTATACATCACAAGGCATACCTTTTACAAGACTATGATAAATTGTGTAAAAAGGATGAACATGAGGGTACAGACTGTCACACCTCTTGCTTATGTTTAGGAATCTTTGCCCCTCGGAGCCCAGACAAGCATAAAGATCCTAGTTCCTCCTTGTCAGGGATTTGTATTCTCTTCGCTCCAGAAGCCAAGCTGATGGGATGAGTTCATGCACAGGCTGACCTTTCCTGGAGGGAGTGAGGAATGCAGTCAACCAGGCCTCTGTCCTTTGATGCTACACAATGCCTCATTTGCCTTCAGTGGGCCATCTTGTGTGCAGGACAAGCACTTTACCTTAATTAATGCTTCTCTTCGTTTGGTGAGCTACACAATTACAGGTTTACAGTGCAAACACTCAACTTGATACCATGGGATACAGATATTATAAGTATGATTAATACATGCAGCATCCCACAAGCATTCCATAAAGTCTAAACACTAGACACATTCTTATAATGCTAATATCTATTTTAACTATACTAATCCACATGTAAGCCAGATTGGTTCAGTGAAGCCCTGGCATGAGCTGGCACCTAGTCTGCCAGCATCACAGTGGGTGTCCAGTCTACTTTCACCTCTCAGCTGGCAGCGTTGTTGGAAGTTTCTGGAAAGAAGTCAAGGATTCCAAGCCACTCTCTCTAGTGATCTCTCCAGGTTAGCTTTGGGGAATATGGTCATGTGGGGGAAGCTGGCACTTCAGTGCTCTTGCTACACCTGCTTTGTGGGGAAGGAGAAGTCATCAGTCTCCAGGGCTGTCATTCCAGCACTCAATTAAACTTTACACAAAATTGTAAGATAAACCTTTACATTGCTCTTTCTCAATATAGTTGGACTCAGTCCTGAGCCCTTTGAAACCTAGCAGTATGGCAATTCCTAAATCAGTGAGTTTTGTAACTTCAGTGGCAGTAAGTTCTGACCCATTGCTTAGTGAGCAAGCATGGTCTAGCTGATAGGGCGCTGGAGTGGGCGTTGGGAGACCTAGCATTATTCCTGGCTTTGCTACTGACCTGCTGGGTGACCTTGGGCATGTCACTGCCTGTCTCTGTTATCCAATCTGTAAGCAGGTGATAATTTACCCGCCTAGTTAAAATGTTATTGCTATATATTTATTTATATCTGACAATTTGGAGATTGGCTATGGAAATCCTGTGTACACTGGTATGACAATTTAATTTCACTCAACAGGGGCTGGAGAGTGATCCACCAAACACACCCTTTAAAGGAGTTCCCATTCTATGCAGCCCTAGCTCTGATTGGGCAAGTTGTTTTTTTGTTTGTTGTTTTTGTTTATTATCTCATTGCTGACCATGAAGCTTGCCCCATGGTTTATTGTTTGCAGCATATGAAACCATCCGACTTAACAGGAAATGCATAGTCAGAGGGTAAGGAACTGGGCAATGCAGAATAGGCTGCTTTCAGGCACAGATTGGGGCAGAGTGGACAAAAATTCAATTTTCATCTGGTTACCTGCTGAGGCTAATTTTACACTTCTTTGATAATGATTCACTAACACTGATATTCATAAGATAGTTGCATGGGTGGGACCATGACATGGCTTTGACATGAAAGGTAATTGACAATACATCTGTTGTAGAAAGGTGACTAATACTTTGGTTTCTCTTCAGAGCAGACCCAGCTCTATGCCACTGGTCTACTGGGTGAACTTGGGCAAGTCACTTCTCCCTCTGCCTCCTTTTTTCATCTATAAAAATGGGGGATAATGATACTGACCACCTTTGGAAAATGCTTTGAGATCTACAGATGAAAGGTGCTATGGAAGAGCTAGATATTAATGTTATTATAAAAGTCTTGGAAATCCATTAGTGCTTCTGATCCGGATTTATGAACATCTGAAGTGAAATCCACACCATCCCATTTATTACTCCATCCCAGCTTTTAAACAGCACACTGGGAGGTCTTAATCAGTTGTGTGGGGTTATGGGACCAAAGCAAATCCTGGATCTGAGCTTTGGGAAATTCAGATCCCAATCCACACTTCATGCTGGCTCTAATATTTGCCATGGGATGAATCAAAAATCTAGTCAATCTCCAGTACTGTGAGAAGCTTGTTGCTCTGGCTCTCTCTTGTTCTATGATTAGCAAAGTTGCTGGCTTATTCTTAGGGAGCATCTATACTTGATGTAAATTTACTTGATGTAAATTGAAGTTTTGTTTTGTTTTACTCAGCGTATTCTAGAGGGGAAAAATCAGTGTAATTTTGAAAACTTGAGAATACAGGAAATGTAGTGAAATAATTGGTGTGTGCTTCAAAGGCAGAACTAACCAGTGGCAGCTACGGGCTGATAATGGAGTTAATTTTGAACAATAGATATTACATGCCATCCTTCTATATTCAGTACTACTGAGTCAGTTAGGTAACCATCAAAGAGAGAGACTAAAAGAGGTCCAATCCTCTATTAACCATTGATTCATTTACATTAGAATTCCCCACATCTCAACCTTATTAACATTCTTCTCATGTATTTCTTTTTTTAAGCTGTAAGCCACAGCTGCTCAGATCACAGATGTATTTGAAAACCTCATCCTTCAATACCTTTCTTCAGAACTCAGGAAGTGATAGAGAAGTAAAAGAGAAAAAAAAAAAACCCCTTAGCCTTGGACAAAAGGAAATGTCCCCTCCTGGATGAGCTCTCAGAATGACAAGAGCAGCTGCACCCAGCCTTTTAATGATCCTTCTATTTGAGGCAGGTGGCTTAATAAGTTTCAAATAAAAGGATTAGACATTTAGAGGGATAAGACCGCACCTGCACTTACAATAGGTTGGATAAAATTACCAGCGTGATCAGTCCTGTTGCTTCATGGTAGAAGCTCATCTCCAGCTGGGGTCAGGAAGGAACATGCTCCCCCAGGGTCAGCTTTGGGACAATTTTGGATATTAAAGGGGTTTTACATTTTTCTCTGAAATATCCAGGCCACTAGGGGACAGGGTATCAAAGTAAATGGAGCACTGGTCAGTTCTTGGGTGGTAGGTATTGACACAGTCACAGGGCTAGCTCCATCTCTGTCCCCTTTCTGGTCTCTCTCAGAGCACCCTGTCAGGTATCAGGCCTCCTACCTTTACCTTGGCTATGGTGGAATTCTACACTTTTTCCTGTTTTAGGCTTGGGCTCCACTTGAAAGGTTATATCAACATAACTACGTTGGTCAGGGGGTCTGAAAAAAGCCACACCTCTGGCTGACAGTTATGCTAACATAACCCTCATGCAGAGGCAGCTTTGTGAACAGAAGAGCACTTCCATCAACATAGATAACATTGTTCAAAGAGGTATCATTCCTGCACTGTCTGAAAAAACCCTTCTTTCAGTGTAGGCTGCATCTATGGTACGGGACTGTGCTGGCATAACTACGCCGACACAGCTATGAAGGTATAGTCTTCGCAACGTAGATAATATGCTTAGACCAGCCTGAGGCTACAGTACTGAATAATGCCCATACATGACTATTGAGTCAGCATTCCACCTACTGTTTGTCAGCTACAATACTGGCATGTAGACACATTCAGCTCTTGCCAAAGCAAGCATAACTCTAGCTGGAGTCAATGGAGTTGGGCCTGCTTCCAACTGAGGTTGCGTGCATGTACAAGGGAGAGAAATGGAGTAACCAAAATGTGCAGCCGTGTCCACTATCCCTCAGGCAATTCTCATTCTTTACTTGTTTTGGAGTTTTCCTGGGAATAATAATTGACAGAGAGTCTTTTCTGAGAAGGAAATCTGATTCTGCCCTTTTATTATGGAAAAATGCCATATAGATCTCTGTCTCAACCCTCAAGTACTCAATTGCCCCAGTCACAGAACCTGGGTGTGACAGTCTGTACCCTTATGTTCACCCCTTCTATGATTAATTTCATACAAAGTATGCCTTGTGAGGTATCATTTGAGAACTCAGTTTGCTAGCTATTATTGTCATGGTAAAATGTGTGTGACGACACTGTGTAAAATTATAAGATTCTACTATATAAGACATGTTCCACATCTGGGGAAAACTTCAAACCAGTTTCCCAGAGACAAAAGGCTAGTAACACCTAAGCCAGGTGTCAACATAATCAAATGGATTATCATCTGGTTAAGGAGCCATTCTTTGGCAAGAATCCTAGAACTGGAAGGGACCTCGAGAGTCTAGTCCCCTGCACTCATGGAAGGACTATTATCTAGACCATTCCTGACAGGTGTTTGTCTAACCTGCTCTTTAAAATCTCCAATGATGGAGATTCCACAACTTCCCTAGGAAGAAGGGTGAGCATGAGAAATTTAAATCTTGGCAGTGGAACAGCTGGAGGTTCCCATGCAAAAGACGGTCTCCTGAACCTCAGATGGAGATGATTTTCAAAGAGGAAAACATCTGTGAGAATAGAGGAAATCATCTCTTATCCCTTTCTTTCTGCCCACAACATCCACAATGCCTAAAGGACAAGGAAAGGAGCATTGAACTGGGGAAGGGGTCCTGCCCGAGAAGCATCCGGTCAGTGAGACTGCAAAAGCATGTGGTGAGAGAGACATTTTGTTTTGAATTCACTTAGCCTGTTAAGTTAGCTCTTAGCTGTGTTTTACCTTTTATTTTCTTGTCAAATTCTGACTTGTCTCTCTCATTACTTGTAATCACTTAATCTTTATTTCTGTAGTTAATAAACTTGTTTTATTGTTTTATCTAAACCAGTGTGTTTGGATTCAAGTGTTTGGGAACCTCCATTTGAGATAACAGGGTTTGTACATATAATCTTCTATTAATAAAATGACAGACTTTCTATGACGGGTGGGCAAACTATGGCCTGCAGGCCGGGAGCTGTTTTAAGCTGGCCCACGAGCCACACCAACGGCTCGGCCCCGCTCCGGTGCTCCCACTGGGACACTGGGTCGGAGGCCGCACCACGTGGCTCGGCCCCGCTCTGGCGCTCCAGCTGGGGCCCAACATGGGGGCCGCACCATGCGGCTCCCGGAAGCTGCGGCATGGCCCCGCTCCAGCTCCTACGCACTCCAATAGGAGCTGCAGGGGCGGTTCCTGCGGATGGAGAAGGGACATGCCACTGCTTCTGGGAGCCGCTTGAGGTAAGCGCCGCTCAGAGCCTGCATCCGCTGAGCCTCTCCCCACACCCCAACCCCCTGCCGCAGCCCTGATCCCCCTCCCGCTCTCCAAACCCCTCGATCCCAGCCTGGACCACCCCAAACCTCTCATCACCAGCCCCACCCCAGAGCCCGCACCCCTAGTCAGAACCTGTACTCCTTCCCACACCCCAGCCCTGATCCCCCCCCCCCAACCCCTCAGTCCCAGCCCAGAGCACCTTCCTACACTCCAAACTCCTCATTCCCAGAGCCCGCACCCCCAACCCAATTTTGTGAGCATTCATGGCCTGCCATACAATTTCTATTCCCCGATATGGCCCTCAGGCCAAAAAGTTTGCCCACCCCTGCTCTATGAGCTTGTATTGTCCAGGAGAGAACTGGGCAGTACAAAATACACATTTCTGAGGACAAGTCTGGGACTGGAAATTTGTTGGTGTCATTCTAATATAATTCAGGAGTGGCTGGCTAGAGCACTCATACAATATAGCTGGGTGTAATTTACATGCTACAGGCTGTTTGAGCGCTAACCAAGATTGATTGCTTTCATAGCAAAGTAGTATAAAAGGCACCTCAGGTTGGAGAATTGAAGGAACACAGCTGTTCAACAGTCCAGATAGTACCCTAGGATGTCACACTGGAAATGGAGGCTTTTAGGGATTGTATGTTGATGAACTTCAGTCACCTTGAGCCAAGCAGACAACTGAGAGCATGGAGCAATTGGGGGGGGGGGGGAGGAAATCAGACCTTGGGATGCGAGATAGAGGAGTGTTTTGTGCAAACCTCTCAGCTGTGTAACAGAGGTAAAATACTATTGGGGCAGTGCCCCCTGGTGACCATCAGAAGGACAGTAGCTTTCTTTGATTTACTGCTAGAAGACATTTGCTAGGAAACAAATTTAAAACTAATATTAAACTGATTTTTTTTTAAGGGTAAAAGTTATCAGAAAACAGGAGCATTTCTGGGATTCATCATAACCACTTTGAGATCTTCCTATGGAAGGCACTCCAGGAAGGCAAAGTACTTTCTAAATATTAAGCCTCACAGTTCCCCATGACATATCTCAGTATTTTTATCACCCTGTTACAGATAAAGCAATTTAGTCCAACAGAGCAAATCTTCCCATCAGATCATCTTTCCTCCTTTAATGAACATCATTAAGACTATATAGGTTACCATTAAAGATCAACTATAAGGGCCTGAGCTTCTATGGATGTGTCTACACTTCAGTGTGAGCCCAGGGTTCAAACTCGGGCTCAAGGTTAACCCACGTCTTCTGTATACACGCACATTGGATCCAGGACCCCACAGCAGTGGAGGGTCTGAGCCAAGCCAGGACCCAGGATTCAAGCCCTATTGCTTTGCAGTGCAGATGGAGCCCCACCGAACTTGTGCTCTGTGAATCTGCCAAACATAGGCACCTATTCCGTGGGTGCTCCAAGAGTGGGGGCAGGAGCTTGGGGGAAAAAGGGTGGAGCAGGGGCAAGGCCCAGGGCGGTGCGGGGGTTGCACACCCTCAGGGAAAATTGGAAGCCAGCGCCTGTGCTGCCAAAGTATCCCACAGGCCAACTTTCTTTGTCCTCTGGACAGTCAAGTTTGGTGGCCAGTCAAGTTTTCCCATGCTGCACCACAAACAAAGGGCTACAGCAGCCACATTCTGGGAGGGCACTAGGGAGTCTGGCATATGTGTGGTTTAACTCGGGCCCACAAAATGCAGTGAAGATACTGGAGCCCCAGGTTGGGTTCAGGGTTTAGCTATTCCTAAAATGGGGTTACAAATGAGTGTAGATGCTCAAGCCATAGGTTAATAAATTCAGGCTAGCTCAAGCTCCACTAACCTTGGGCTTGCATTGCAATGTAGACATACCTGCTATGAGTGCCCAGCACAATGGGGTCCTGGTCCATGATGGGGGCTCCTAAGCATTATGGTAATAGAAATCATCAATATCTGCAACCACTTCATGGCAATATTCACCTGCATAGCGATTTAAAGGACCTCTTTATTCATGTGTATGATCAGAAATAGTTTAAAAAAAAAAAGTTTTTTCTATGAACAAGCTCCAGTCAACTCAATCTACAACAGCGTGTGGGCCTAATTCTCAGCAGCCCCACATCTTCTGCAGCCATTTACACCACCAGAAAATGTGTGTGTAGTGGGTGTACAATGTGCCATTCCGCTTGGGCAGCATCGAGTACTCATGGTGCACTGGTGTGACTGAATGAGCAAAGTTCAGGGATACAGCAGTTTAGAGACTAACTCAGAGCAAGGTTTAAACAATAGAACTTTGTATCACAATTTCTGTAACCTGTAAATAAATATCATCCATAACATGGTGTTTCCTAATTAAAGAAAGCAGTAGAGATCTATTGCTGTAATCCCAAAGCACTATTCATTCCAGGCACTTCCTTAAAGCATGCAACAGGCCCCTTTTCTTGATGTAAAGCATGAACTCCTATGCACTGAGAAGTTACCGGATGTTTTCGCAAGCATTCTGAGTGAAGGAGTCAGAGGTTTTACTGTATCATACATAAGCACAGGGTACAAGAATCTCTCTTGGTAACATGCTAAATTAAGCCAGCCATTCACTATTAACCTCAGTTTCTATTTATTTGCCAAATGTGCCATTTGTTTAGCAATACTTAACATTTGCAGAGATATCCCCACATAGCTATCCATCTACTTTAGAGTTTTATACTGCTGCCCATCACCATGATATCTGAGCACCTTCCATGTAAAATCACTAGCAATAGTGAAATCCCTAGTGGGCTTCATGGAATTGCTGGCATGTCTCCCTTTTCAGGGTCAAAACTTTTTACTGTAAAACAACATATTTAACTTAATCACAAAAACCTGTGACATGTTGCAATTAAAGATGACCTGCAGCCCTTCTGAGGGAGGTGACAGGGACTTTCATCCTAGGAAAAGCTTTAAAACATATAAAGTTGAAATATAAATCCATTGACCTTTGTTAAAAAAAAAAAAAATACACATGATCCAACAGATTTACATTTAGAGAGTTCTGGCTCAGCCAAGCTCCTTCTTTCTCTTAAAGCATTAATGTTTTTAATTTGATTTTGGTGCAAAATGTCAGCCTACATTATGACTGGGATTGGTGGGCAGTCTATCAAAGCAATAAACCTGCCCCCTAGGTGCGGGAGCGGTTACAACTCAGAGCCAGGGACAAAAAAGGAACAAACAGGGACAGGGGGTGTAGGTTAGGAGGTTAGCAGAAAGGAACCCAGAGGGGTCACTGAGCAGAGAAACCCAGACAATGACCATTGCTCTGCAAAGGAGACCAAAGAGTCAGTGGCTTTCACCCAGAGGAGCTCTGCCCAGATGCGGGAACAGGAAAAAAAAAAAAATCCAGAGAGACCCTCCTGTCCAGCTCTCTCTTCCTGGACTGACAGCCCTGAGGTCTTGCACTGAATGTGACACCACTGGCAGGAGCATGTATCTTTACTGCAGGATCTAGCAGGAGAAGAATTGTTCCAAGGACCAATCCCAATACTAGCAAGTGCAGAGAAACACTGCCATCATAAACTACTTGATCTGTATGGATATCTTGGTTGCACTGCCAAGGTGCACATAGCAGTAGTATTTGGGCATATAAAATATAGCCCTTTCCTGAGCTTGCCCCAGTGTCAAGATCTCCCATCATGGTAAGATGTGAAGTGATGGAAAAATTCACCCACACCACGTAATGTGAAAATTAGGGTAATTTGTTTCTAAACTTACCCATATCTGGAACACCTGTAGATAAGGCAGTATGTCCAGTGGTTAGAGCAGGGGCTAGGAGCCAGGATGCCGGGGTTCTATTCCCAGATTTGTCCTGGGTTCACTGTATGACTTTGAGCAAGGCACTTAACCTTGCAAAGAGTTACAGATTAGTTTCTCACAAGCTTTCATTTTACATCACATTAACAGCAGGTGGCAGTAGAAGCTGCTGTTTGTTGCTTTTGATCTAAACTAGCCAAACAGATTTAAATCAGTTCTGGATTGTTGCTATTTAGAGTTATTTTTTCCTCTGGATATCATCTGTGCCTCTCTGCAATATGATTAAGAGATCATGTTAGTGGAGTGGAGCAACATTACAGGATAATGGTCTTCTGCTTTCGCCTCAGCACTTGGGGGGAAAAATGTTGACTTGAAGCCCAGAGTGAGATCTTAAAAACAAGAGGCCATTAGGTCTGATGCACAAAGACTTCATTTAACCAACAGCATGTAATTCACAGATTAAAACAGGAGGGGATCTGCCCAGACAGTCACATCCTACCTAGCCTCTCACAGACGCAAAAGAGCCAGTGAGGTGTAGTTTGCCTGCTCAGCATGGGCAAAATATTTTGCAGTGGGCTTTGGTAAGGCAGATGCATGTATGATATGAACTCAGGTCCTGATCCTACAAGTTATTCTACCCAGGCAGACCACTGTGCCCTTGCATGGGGCTCTGCCTTTGTAGAGCAGTTTCCAGGATCAGAGCCTGTGGTTATCCAAATCCCAAGTAGCTAAAATTCTATTTTCCCCAAATTTCAGATACATCCCCTGAGTCCTTCAGGTGATTTGTATGAACATATGAGAAAGGGTGTTTGTGCACGTATTTGTATAAATATTTGTAACATTTATAGAATTAGAGCTGCCCCATACTTTAGCAAACCGAACAAAAAACTGCAGGCAATATATATATATATTCACATTGCCTTATTATTAATTATATATATTAGGCTAGCACTTAGAGGCCCAATTGGGGATCAGGGCCCCATGGTTCTGGGCGCTGCACACACACAAAGAGTTGAGAGTCAGTAACTTGTACCCTAAACATTTCTAATGCTCCCAATCACCTCAGTGTCTTGTTTCTCAGTGCTACTAAGATTTTCCTCCTTTCACATAAGTTTCAAATTAAAACTAAACTACAATTCACAGAGCCAATGAACCAAGTTCAAAGCCCTTATGAAGTATATTAAACTCTCCCAAATTGTGATGGCATCAAGGTAAGAGGTCGAAACCAAGACCTTGTTACAGGTCTGGGGGAAATGATGTTTTCCATGACACACAGCACAACCTTCAACTCCAGACAGCAAGGAGAAGTGTGTCTGGCCACTCATGCATGTAGAGTCCCTAAATAATACATAGTGCTACTGTGAGCTAGTTCTTGACACACATGCTTTCTGACAGACCTGAAAACCTTTCTGGTGCAGTCAGCAGCAGTGCAGGGAAATTCTCTGACGGGTGGGGTCAGAATTAAAACCAGTCCCTGCCTTTTTCCTCCAATCAGTTCTAGTTTAGAATCAGCCTCCTGAAAGCTCTTGGCTTTGTGACATGGAAAAGAGAGGAAAAGGAAAGATCCGCCTAACTTTCAACTGGGATGCAGCTGCCAAGTTACATAACTTTTCAGAGCGCCCAGACAGGATTATTTTATGGTCTGGTCTTCCTCCATAGAACTGAATTTCCACACTGCAAAGCATTAAAGTGACTCAAACAATACCAAGAAAAACAGGACTATCATTTGACTAGGATGAATACAGTCATAAATCCCAACTGATCTAATTGTGGAGGACATCCTGTAGAAAACCAGGCCAAGCATAACTCAGAAGGGTTCTCTTTCCCCACTAGGATAAACTATAAATTTATTTGTAGTTTTGTATTTTCCCCTGGTTTATTTCCAAACAAGCTACAGTTGACATTTCCAGAATGTTACACTAATCTCACCCTGATTCAATTGCCATTGCCCTTTGCCACATGCTGGACTGATGCAGTGTGGCAAAAAGTGACTGGGACTGCCAAGTTTCACCAGACTGAGCAAGCAGATGTGCAAAGGGAAGAGCAGATTTTAAAGGGGAAGGATAGTCTGACAGCTAAATGCAGAACCATAGGTCAGAAGAGCTGGCTTGTGTTCCTGACTTAGCCATCATGGGACCTGGGGCAAAGTTACAAACCTCTCTGGTGCCTCAGTCTCACCATCTCTAACATGGGGATAACACCAAACTCACAGCAGTGAGGAAAGGCCCTATTCGTTGCTTGTTGTGCTTTGAAAAGTTTAGATGGATGAGAATATGAAAGGGCAAAGTATTAATCTTTATGTGGCAGCAGCAGGTAGATTAAAGTATACCTTTGGGGATGGCAGGAATTTTTCCCTTCTTAATTTCTTTTAAAAAAGGAAAAAGGGAAAATCCAGAAAGGTTTGGATTTGAAAGCTTCTATGCAGTGTTTGCAACTGGAACAGTTCTGTGCTAGTGCAACAGAGCCAGGAAGTGAAACTACCTGCTTAACTGGCCATTCTGAAAGCAGTTAAAATGAAAACAAAGCAGTGAAGAGTTATGTTTTTAATTAAGTAATAATCTAAAGTATTCAGAGAAGAGATAGGGACAGTTTACACACACACACACACACACACACACACACATACATATGAATGCATTTAATCTTCAAAGCCCATTTCATCTCAGTGCAATCTGTAAATATTAACTAATTATGGGGTCTGAGTTGCAGAGGTACTGAGCGCTCACAATGCCATTTGAAGTGAAGAGGAGATGCAGCTGCTCAACACCTCTGAAAGATCAGGCCCAGAATTGTTAACTTGTTTTTTTAACAAATTGTGAGATGCTGAGAAACCACTAGGAGCAAATTATACGTAGCCATCACTGCAAATTCCAGCTAAATCAGAATGGGCGGAGGGCTCTAGTTGAGTATTTCTGGCTAATTTACTCTTGGTGTTTAGAACTGTGTGGCTGGCTTCAAAGTACAGGAACGATCCATTCACTTAGGAGTTACACTTAACCTTTAGTTCCAATAGAGCCATTTCTTAGGGTCTATTTTTAATTGTTGGCATCTTGCATTTCTGCTCCTTTCTTTCCCCGGTGCCAAGCTCTAACACCGTCACTTGACTGTAGCCAGTCACAGAATGAGGGAGATGAGTCTCACTCAAAGAAACCTCCAGCTGTTGATCAAAGAAGTCACAGGAGACCAGATTCACCAATATAACCGGATCAGCTTCCACAGTTCCTCCTCTCCTGAACCCCACAGCCTGATTTTTATTGGAATGGTCCAAGGGCCATCCCTTCTGTCATGCTGTCTGGGGTGGCTTGCGACTGTGAGTGTCTACCTCAGGGCAGACTATCAAAAACAGGGCAGACACTGTTTGGTGTGTTTTATAACTCAATTTCACCAAGCCAGTAACAAATGTGAACTCCTGGGTCACTCACTGTAAGTCTTACCATGGAGTCACAGACAGTCCCCCTAGACTCTCCAGTCTATCTTGCCACTCAGACAAACTGGACTTAGGTGATAAATGGTCACTTACACCAAAAATCACACCACATTCAGGTTCCTTCCAGTCCCCAGAGACCAGTCATTTACCCCCAGATAAATTGGTACCTAGATCTTACATCGAAGACAATGCCTGTAGTCAATCCTGTAATAAACTATCTAAAAGTTTATTAACTAAGAAAAAGAAATGAGTTATTGACAGGTTAAAGCAAGCAAACATATACACACAAATGAGTTACCAACTAAATCCTAAGAGTGGCAGAGTTGTAGTGATTTGTCAATTCAAAGTGTCTTTCAGGGCAACTCCAGGAGGCAGCCCCCTGGGGATCTCTGGTTCAGAGTTCAAACGGCCAAAAATATGGAAAATTTTCCCATGACTGTTTTATTTCCTTCATTCAGCTTCCTAGCCCACAGGATGAGCTTCCTTGCACATAGCATTTCCCAGGTGCGATAGGGCCATTAACCAATCCTTTGTATTGTGATGATCTTGACAGCCCATCTGAGTTTGATGGTCCTTCTGGATGGATGGGGAGGAGGGGATGATTCCCGTGCCTGAGTTCATAAATTCAGAGCAAACGTTTTCAAAAAGTTATAAAGCAAACTTACATATTTTCTTATAGCATGGAACACAGACGTTACAATTGAGATTTAATGCATTCAGCAACTAATAAGCATTTCATACTAAATACATTCTTATAAAATTAATACCTATTTTGAGCAAAACTAACACACAGGTGACCTGGTCTGGTCTCCTGCTATGAGGTTGTCAGTTCTTAGTTAATGCTTACAACCTGGGAAAGAGCTGGCATCTGGCCTGCCAGTGTCAAACCTTAATTTTTCTTTCTGACACCAAACAGGAGTGAGATCTGCAAAGGCTTTTGGGAGCTAGAGGATTAGCACACATCTGAAATGTGCAGTGGGCCAAATGTGGAAGAGTTCAGCTGAGTGATGTGGTCATCTTTGGAAGCATTCCCAGTTCCCTCTTTAGTGCAAACTGGTGTCCATCACTCCAGACAAGGAGCTGTCTTTCCTTGGATGTTTATTGTTCATTCAAGAGCTCCAAACTCTACTGGGGTGATGGATGGTAGCTGTTTAAATAGCAGTGAAAGGTGCTGCAAGATGCAGGGGAATGGGAGAATCAGGGCTTTTGCCTGGACCCAAACCTGCAACCCAATGG